>NC_071506.1:268785803-271188303 GCF_027887155.1 Malaclemys terrapin pileata | reverse complement strand
GGGCGGCAAAAATCCTAGAGCCGGCCCTGCCCTCTCCAAGGGTTGCAGCTGTCTGGAGGTGCCTGCCTTCCATGCCTTCCTCATTCACACCTCATTCATTCAACAGGGCAATTGATTACAAAGTGGGGGGAAGATCTTATTCTACTTCTAGCAAAAAGACATTTTTCTTTCACCTTAATTATACTACCTTAGGGGCCCACCATAACATATTACCGAGGTTCAATACTGCCGTTTCAGTGGGGCAGCGGCGGGAGGGGGGTGGGGGGTGGGGGTTCGGCGGCGCTGGGGAGGGGTTGTTTCCGTGGGGCAGGCAGCGCTGGGGTGTGTGTGTTGTGTTTCGGGGGGGCTGGGTGGCGCTGGGGCGGGGGGTTGTCGGCGCTTGGAGGGTTTTGGCCCTCAGCTGTTTTCTTTGGAGTAATATGGCCCTTGCCGCTTTATGAGATGTGCAGGCCTGGTCTATACTATATGCTCCACTAGCCAGTACATTATGGAACAAAATAAAAGCAAATGAGTAAAGTCTACCTCCTCCCCCTTCTGGATTCTCCTGTTGGAGCTGATGATAATCTTGTGTCCTCTCTCAAAAGTCACCACCTCAGCCACGCAGTTCGGTGCACATGAATGGTTAATATACCTACAAAAATAAAAGATTTGGAAAATGATTTTTTTTAAGCTATGTAATTGGACACAAATCTAAACTAAACTATAGAGTGACTTTAGCTTCAGTGTGAGCGGATTTTTCCAGCTAAAATTACATTACCTAGAAAAATGTAAAATAAATAAATAAATAAATAAAGTTAAAAAAAATTAAATTTCTTTTTCTACAGCTGTACGTCTGCCATGAAACAGTTAATCAAGGCTACGGAGAGTTAATGAGAAAGATGGCAAAGCTTCAGTGACTTAGTGTGAAGACTGAATGCATCAGTTTAGAGAATAAGGCCATTGAAAAAAAGCACAAAATGGACTCTCTCCCCAACAGCCAGCCAAGGGAACATGGCTAATTTCCAAACATGAGATCACAGCTCTCTGAAGAGCCACCCACCTTGCAGGGCCTCCTGTCAATGTAGCATCAATGACATGATCATTGTCAATGCGGAACATGTACACTCCACGATTCTGAAAGAGAGCGGGAAGAAAAGGCGCTATAGATTTTACAAAAAAAATCAGTGATTGAAACAAAGCAGCAACATGGACCATCTCCAAGTATTTTTCTGGATTCACAATTAGACGTGCCCATTGGCTCACGAAGGAAGCACTGATTCATATATTTCACTTACTATGTGAAAGTAGGATACTATCATTAACTCCACTACTTATGAAGAATGGATTGGCCATAAACATGAGAGGCAACCTCCTGTGATTTTAATATCTCCCTCAAGTAATATGCTAATATGATTTGTATAGCACCTTTCACGTAAGCTCTCAAAGCGCTTTACCAATGGTCCCTCACAACATCCCTGCATTGGACAAAGAGGTTAAGCCTTACTTAAAAAGTGGTCCCTAAAAGTTGAGGCTCTGACCACTCTGTGCTTGTACAACTGTAAGATCAGCACATTACCAGACTCTCTGGGGTTTGTGAGGTTTAATATATTTGGCAGGCATTCTGAGATCCTTGAATGAAAGGCTCTGTAAAGGTCTAAGGTAATATTATCATCTCAAGGTCACACTAAGTCTGTGGCAGAGTGATGAACAGAATCAAAAACAGAGTGGCACAGCAAAAGTGTTCTGAGTCTATAACTGAGAGGTCAATGGAGTGAAACTGTCTTCTGCTAGTTTCTATGGTCTGTGTTATACTGGAAGATCACAATTGTCCCTCTGGCCTTGGAATCTATGAATTAAGGAGTCCCAATTCCCAGGCCCCTGCTACAATCACTAGACACAACACTGCCTCCCAGAATTCAAACATTCATCCACATTCACAACAGTACTTTGACTCAGCTTCCTCAGAACGGAAGTCTTAAAATGCTGGCAACACATCTCATTCTGTTGCATGAATACTTAAAGGAAAGGAAAGGAAAGGAACAGTAAGTAAATAATAATTATATACAATACCTGAGATTCATAAAGTTTCTCTTTCCTGTTTGCTACCTCATTACGGATGATAGTTCCAATATATTCAATGATCATGGTGTGCTTTTCAATGTCTCTAGCAGCATATAAGCCCAGGCCCTACAAAGAGAATACTGTGTGATTTAGAACAGGAGAATCAATGCACATTTACATTTGATTCCTTTGGTGTGCCCCCAAGCCATGCCTGGAGAAAATCTATATCTACACATGCAGAAATGAAGCATATTGAAAGATAAAAAGTGACACTGTTGAAAAAATACAAAAGGTCAGCAAATGCGAACAGCAACCTTAGCTCCAGCATACACACACATTCAATATGTTTAACAATCTACAATTGGAAATATAAACAGTGATATATTAAGTGACATATTTACCCAGAAAACAGGAAAAGCAGAGTACATGTGCAACATGGCTGAATTAATATACACTTTTAAAGCTTAACACAGAGAATTATCTGAGCAATTACGTTCTGTGATTTCTTCACTTCATCTCCTGATTTTTGTGATTTTAACTATACAGCTTTAATGATGCAAAATCAGTTTTCTGCATTTAATTTCCTAGTTTTTTTAAAATAAGAGAAAACGCTTTGCAATTATTTATCTTGCAGCCAATTAAGCTAGTAGACGTCTTACTCTAGAGCTATTTGACTTGAATTCTTTGAACAATAAAGAATACTTTCTAGAATCAAAGAATTCAAATAAATGTGTGCTATGGTGTTTTAACCATTTAAATAATATTCCACAGTCCAACCTAAAATATACAGCAAATACATACAAGGCATGGTGCACAGATTTGGCAACAAGTTCAATGGAGCTGAACACCTGGAAGGTTCGCATAAGTCAATAACTTGACTATTTAATCGTATTAACATGACCAAGTATTTTTCTCAACATCCTGGTCTCTCATTATTTCTGTTCTCCATCTTTTAATGAGCTAGCTTGGTCTAAAATTAGCTACTAGATATGCAGATGATCCTCTCACTGCTGCTGGTAAAAAGATTCTGTATATTTTAGTTTCTTCACTAAACTGCATTTTTTTTTTTTTTTGAGGAAAAAAGTGAAGGCCTCACCAGTAAAATAACACAACTCAGTTTTACAAGCTAGAGCTTCAGTCAATTAAATTCAGAAAAAGAAAAAAAAAAAGATTTAAAGTAATCAGCAATCTTTGTTACATACAATACAGGGAAACTGATCACCATACATATGCTGCAAATTCCCTTCAGACTTTACTAGACTCTACAGACTGTAGGGAATTGTATTTAGGAATAAAATCTCAAAAATACAGCTATGTTGTAACTGACCTGAATCCGAGAGCGAGCCAGATACACGTTGGATTTCCATTCAGTCTTCATTTTACGGTACTGGGAGGACTTGGAATGGACAAACTGTTTACTGTAAGGCGCATTTAGCTCTCCTGTCACTGTGCTCTGAAATGACTTGGAGGTGCTGGTGCTATTCAAGGTGTGAGGCCTGCGGGAATTGGGCATATAACAGAAAAAAATACAAGAAAAACTGAAGATTTCTCCGAATAAAACCACAAGCTGAATTTTATTAAAACTTCTTTCAGACAAACATACACTTAAAGCCAGCTAGCATAGACAACAAAGCGGTTCCTTTGATTTGGGCATGCACATACACAGCCAAAGACAACAGGGTTTGTAAGCAGCAGACAAAAGCACAAATAACCCTAAGCAGCCTATAAACCCTGGGCTGTACTATGTGAAGTTAAAACAAAATACCTTAACACAAACCTCTTGACATGGGTACTCATTTTAGGCTCAGCACGGGCACAGCCCGTGGGATTGATGGCAAGAGGAAGTTCCATTAAAGGGTTTCGGCCATATCGGAAAGTGTAGTTCTCACAAGCCTCAACCCCAGGAAGCTGTAAGAAACAAAGTAATCACATATTAACACATCAGAAAAACATCCGCACAACAGCCTGTCTTTTTAAACCTGGAACAGGCAAAGTGCTCACAATTGCTCAGACTTAAGACTTGACACTGCCTTATGATGATCCTTCTGTAGCATTTCCTTGACAAAAAGCTCCGTTTTGACTCTTATCTATATTACATCAGACTAACTAATTTGCAAATATAGAAACATGGAGAGAGACACCGAGTCTTAGCGAAACTCCCTTTTCCTCCTGGCTAGTTTTCTCTAAAGAACATGTGGTGAACGGCTGGTGTGACATGCTTCCATATCACAGCAGACATTTCCCCTGTCATGCACTATTTTTTGGGTGTGCGTTATGGGTAAAGCTGGTAGAAAGTTTTTGTTCAGAAAAATTTCTCACCACACAATGAGGAAATTTCAATTCTAATGACAAATTTTGATTTTTCCATGGGAAATTTCAAAACATAATTTTTTGTTTTATGTCAACTTAATGCTTTGGTTTGGTTTTTGGAAATCACAAAATTTTGGCTTTCAAATGTTCAGTTTTTGGATTTTCAGGTTCTTCCCCGAAAAAGTATGTAAAGTGTAAGAAGGTGGAGGAAAAAAAAAATCTTACTTTCTCACACCTTCTTACTGTTTTCCTTCTGCTGTGTGTGTGTGATTGATCCGGTAACTCTCTGAGTTGCTTTACATCAGACTGACTAATTTGCAAATATAGAAATATGGCGAGAGACACTGAGTCTTAGCAAAACTCCCTTTTCCTCCTAATTTTCCTCTAAAGAGCATGTGGTGAGCACATGGTGTGGCATGTAGCACATTCATTTGCTACAACCTTTCATGTTCTCAACGGAACAAAACAGAACTCCAAATGAAAAAAGAGTCACTACAGAATCAAATGGAACCTCTTCCTATTAGAGTTAATCACCTGGGGGAAGTGCAGGCTGGATTTCCCCAACTGCCCACCCTCCCCCAGCGGTTAGGTTGGGAGAGGGTAACTTTGGTTTCCCCTGGGGGCTACAGGCCTGCTGGCTGAGGTTGCACCAAATCATTCGGTCTCTGGCCACTCTTGCTAATCCTTTCCTGGAGTAGTTCCACCCACTCTCCAGATAGCACTGGCACCAGACAGGCTCCCAGGTGCAGGAGAAGTTGACACTGCCATGTGGAATTTCCCTCCCAGCGGACTATCCACTCCCAGGGCCCCTGTGGCCTGTTTCACAATGGCAGAAACGTCACAAATACTTATATGATAAATGTATCGTTTTCATCCGAGATGTTCTAAATTGTTGTAAACCTTTAATTAGAATAAGAGTCCCGAACTGTTGCAGCAATGACTCACTGATTCAGCAATTCTTGCCACTGCAGAGACTGTCAAACCAAAGAGGTCTTCACCCTTCAAATATCCAGGAAAGAGCTGTAGCATTTCAGATTCTTTTCTAACAGAAGCAACAGGCTCCAAGATTTTATCCCACACACCTACATGACCACATGGAAAAAGATTATAATGAGCAAGTAAAGAAAGCCCACAGACACTATAGTTATACCTAACAAATAAGGAAAACGGCGTAGGACACCTGTAATGAAAAAGGCCACAGAGTATCAGATAGTTGATTTTATATCTAAAGGGAACAACTTAATGAAATAAAATATCCCACTTCACCACAATGTAGAAGTTTGAAATGGAGACTCATCTGAGTAGTTAGGATCTGTTGAGTACTCTCAGACAGTGTTGCGTCTCCGTTATACTTCTCTTAATTTTGAGGAATGTAACAAACACTGAGCACTGGATAAAAACTTTTAGATCACTAATTCCACATTACAAATTCCTACTCACGTAATCAGGCAACTAAATTTCTCCTGCTAAACATTTTAAAAATGACCACAAAGTAAATAAAGTTTCCTTAACTAAATGGAATTTTCCACTTCCTTAAGTTGACGATTTTTCTCTCTTACTGTTGCAGATGTCTCATGGTGGTACAATACGTTGGTAAGAAGGGAATAAAAGATCTGAGTTTGAGATTCCAGCTCAGTTCCTTTCTCACCACCCAAGAATTGCTGGGGATGCTGTAGAGACAGCATGCTTAGCTGAAGAGAGCAACTTTGGTCAGTTTGCTAGGACCCTGTGGCAAGTTTTCAGGAAAGGTGTTAATAGACTAGAGAGTGCATCTTCAACCCATAAGATTGGATGCACATTCGGCTAATGGTGAAGGTAGGACATAGTGGTGGTGGCAATATAGCAAGGATTCCTTTAGCTCCAAGGATCCCATAACCTCCAAGATTCCTGATGTCACCAATCACACGGCTGACAAACATGCCGCCATTCTTCTATCCAGCCAATTCTCATTAGTATCATCTGAGCCCAGTGGGGTCCTTTGAGGTCAGAGCCTTAAAATTTCATCTGTTTTCTCTGACATTCATCACCACCCTTGGGATTCTGCATAGCAGTTGAAGAGCAGTGAATCAGGCTCCCTTCATAGCTTGCCAATGCCACTGCACAGTTAGTTAAATGGGTCTCTGTTGAACAACACAAGATATTTTTACTTTCATCAGGGTCTGAGTGCACTGCTTACTTCTAGTGCCTCCATGCCCAGAAAGTGACTAATACCAGGAGATGGATCCATGTCTAGTACAATACTGCCGAGCTGGCTATACATACTTTCAAGTATGGGTCTACTCCTAAAAGAGATTATGTAAAAAACGACATCTTTGTGATTTGACAGGTGTGTGTGGGTATTCAGACTCAATTCTACTTCAGTGACAAAAATATTCATGTTAGCCCTGCAAAGCGAACACAGCTAAGACTGAATGAGCTGGATTCTATTACGATTTGCAAATCATGTACACTGTGCAAGCCACTGCAGGCATAAATTGATAATAATGGGGTTGCACAGGTGTAAATAGCAGGTGTTATGTGTGAGACAGAAATAAATCAGCTTGGCTCTCAGAGCCTAGGCTGTGTCTGCACAGCTGGCAGCTGGAAAAAAAAGATCTTTTTACTTGTAGCTTGAACACATCTGATCTGGAGATCATTGAGCCAGAATGAAAATAGAGCCCCAAAAGGTCATATTTAGAAAGTCACTTTTCAGAGCAGAAACACCACAAAATATTTTTTCTTATTTTGTCCAATGTTCATGTTAGATCGTTTTGGCTTCTTTATGAGCTTGTTGCAAGTATCCTTTCTTCCTCATTTTATTTGTAGTGCACATTATTGTTTTATCTGTCTAGGACGGTTATTCTATGCCCCCCATCACCATTGCATCTCAGAAGTTTCATCTTTGAAATCACAGTACTGAGTAAATATAGTACAGCTCACGGTGCTAGAAGTACAGCCTTGGCATATTGCTATAGAGATTACATTATGCAGTAGAATTAGCAAATGATTAGGCACCAGATAAATAATTTTTCCATTCTATAATGGAAGTCTACGTTGTGAGACCCAAGTCTTACATTACTGGGCATGAAATAGAAACAAAAGAAGAAAGCTACGCAGGAAAACAAGTGCCGGCAACGTTTATCAGAAACATTTACTGTACATACAATGTATAAGGAAACTGTATAGTCATGAAAGTCTTCTGTCGAGTTTACATAATTCTTGTTTACCTTTTGGTGTGGAATCAGTAAGAACCAGATCATCATGACCTTGCTCAACAATCCTGATCACGAACACTGGAAAACCATCCTTCTCCTCAATAGAACACAGATAGCGACAGCGCCTGTTTGCATATCGCATGCTCCAATACAACCGGCTGGCCTCGTATCCAACAGGGAAGAGAGCTTTCGAAGAGTGGAATGCCTGCATCTGTTGCGGCAGCAGCTGACCAATAGTGTGGAAGATCAGGCTTCCTACACGGAAAGTGTGCTCACGTTCTCCCCGCTGTACTATACTAGCAATTTGCCGCACCTCATCACGCTGAACATAGACCCTCCTGAAAACTGCAAAGTAATTAAGTTCTTGCTCATGAGCTCCCTTTGGTTTGTGCATGGGGCAAAGCATGGTTTTGTCTTTAAAAAACATGCATTGTGCTTTAATGGCACAGGTAAAGTGATAAATATTGGTGCATCTTAACCTGTGACAACTGCTGGTGGCGCCCATTTTGTGACAGAACATGCATTTCATTTGCAAGCCTCTTCGCAGTGCTAGTTCCACGTTAATTAAGGCACCAGCCTGTGTCTCATAAACCTCTGTAGACCAAAGTGCACAGTTCAAATGGACCCAAAGGTCTAAGTCAAGGTTAAGAAGCCTTGCTGGTCCATCTGTTAGTCCATCGCCCTCTTCATGACAGAAGCAACATTTTCTGTAGTCTTTAGGCACAGGGTCAGGTTTAAGGGTTGTGCCCAGTTTCTTGAGAAACTCATCTATCTCCTCTTCACCAGGGGGTTTGAATGATCCTTTAGGAATCACAACCTGAATGTTCCATTTTTTCCATTTCATTCCTCTCCATTTCTTACTTAGAGGTCGACAATCATCAAGGCCACTGTGTATTGTTTTTAACCTAGGTTTTAGCTTCACTGTTACTTTAAGCTCATCTGGCTTTGCCTCTACCGTGGCTGCTTCAAATGCAGGAGGGAACGTGATAGGGGGTGATGAAGGCGGAGAAACTTTTTCCTGCAGCTGAGGGAGACAATGTACATCTAAAGTGGAGATGTTGTTGCTGTACTGATGGAATGCTTTAGGTGGCATTTCTTTCATCGGTGACTGTGGGAAAGATGGAATTGAGTCCTGAGAAATAAATAGAAAAAAGCCTCTTAAAAATATATTACAAATTGAACAACAAGTATCCCCTAATAATGTTATCAGGTCAGAGTGAAGAGAAGGGGTGAGTTTAGAGCGTATAAGGTAATTTGTCAGGTTGTTGTGTCATAGGACAAAAAAGTTATCTTGATTCATTGGTACCATGGCTTGTGTTGGGTCACAGAGCAGTATTTTAATAATTTTGAAGCTTTACTTTTGCTCCAATAAGTCCAGAGTATGGGTCCTCTTCTCTTTCTCGACACTTTTAAAAATGAAATAGCAAATGGTTTAGATTGCAGCACCCAATAGATTTACATCATCTTTATTTTTAGGAAGCTCCAGACTAAGTTGTATAAAAATCTCTAAACAGGGATCAGGAGATAAATTATTAACAGATAAGGAACTAGTTAAATGGCAGAGAGAGATAAATGCTGGGAATTAAAGGAGTGTATTTTTCATGGAAGTTGGTGAGGAGTGGAATCCTGCAGGGACAAATACGCTATTAAAAAAGAAAAAGGTCAAATTATAACACAAGATCTACATCTGCAGATGGATTTCAAAATAGGGGCAGGATTAAGACTCAGAGAGACTGATATGTTTTTTAGGGTCCTCTTGAAAAACAAAATGAAAAGATGCAGAGGCAGAATATGAAATTTAATTGTTTAAGAATAAAGTGATGCACTTGGGTAGAAATGATGCCCAAGATAAGTACAATTCAATTAGTATTGAAAAATTCATATTTATTTCTTGCAATGCCTATTATCATTACTTTAAATTAAGATTTTTAAGCCCTAACAGTGTGCTTGGCGATGTACTGGATATATATCTGTAGCAAGGGACCTCATCCACAAGCATCTTGTTTTCTTCCCTCCAAACCAAATAGAATGGGACAAGACAAGGTTGTCCGTCTCCTGAGAGGTGCTGCACTGCTACTATGAGCTGCTGCATATCCTTACTAGGGTCCACGAACAGAAAACGGAATCTTTTGGCTGTTTACAACGGGAGATTGAATGGATGAAATTCAGTTCCAACTACATGTTCTTGTCATCCTGGAGTACACATGTGAAAAACTCCTGGCATGACCACATTTTCAACTGAGTATGTTTCTTAAAACATTATATTATACTTCCTACCTTTTGTATCAAGAAAGTAAAGTCTTCCTGCAATCTCCCTGTTCAGTTATTAATGATTTCTTACTGCGCATAAAGCAAATGAAAATGCAGAAAATAAAGGAATACGTGTAGGGCTTGATGCAATGTTCATCAACTCAACAGAAAGCCTCCCACTGATTTCAATGAGAGTCAGAGATTCAGCCCTAAAGCTCTGTCAGGAAAAGACGGCTAGTGCTCTGCCATGCATTTCTCCTAGATTTAATTTTCTGTAAATATGGATTTTGATTTTAATTCCTGATCCTTTGCTGCTTCAGAATTCCAATATCCTACTTTAGCATGGACTCATACTTAAATGCCATTAAAACATAACAGTTTATGGTATTATAAATGCTAAGTATGCCAAGAACCCTTGGCCTAAGGTCTTTACTTAAGCAATTTTTCTATTTTATTAGAGAAGTAGCAGCAATAATTGCTGCTAATTAGGATGTGACACAAAGCTTGGTACTTACCTTGCTCTCTGAGTTTTTTGCTTGCACAGCTGCTGAATAAAGAACAAAGCAGTTGTTGCTACAAAATACAACATCCTTTTCCACTCTATCGGAGATCTCTCGGGAATCCTGGGAATCAAAGCCAAAGATTGTTATGAGCCCATTCCAGGGAATAGAATTTATAAAATTCTCATTTTTGTTACACCAATCTTCATCTCTTTGGGACAAGATGTATTGGAACATAAGCTTTCGTGGGTGAATACCCACTTCGTTAGACGCATGCGGGTATTCACCCACGAAAGTTTATGCTCCAATACATCTGTTAGTCTTAAAGGTGCCACGGGACTCTCTGTTGCTTTTTACAGATCCAGACTAACACAGCTACCCCTCTGATACTTGACTCCCTTTTGAAGAGTACTTAGCACGGGGGGCGGGGGCGAATTCTGGTCAGGCCTCTGGGCACTACTGTAATACATATATTAAACTATGGAAATTTAAAGTTAAAACCATCAGTGGCCTTACTCTTCAGCATCTTATGCCACCAACAGAAGTGCATTAGAATCAATGCAAAGAATCCTCTATTGTATTCTCATGTGAATTTTACTTAGAGAGTATGTCTACAGGCCATTTTTTTTTTTTTTTAAATCTTTGAACCACAAAAGCTCTTCCTGTTTCAGGCTGGTCAAAGATAGATCACACAACTTTATCATCAAGTGGTGATCTGTAAAATGTTGCTGTGGATTCAGGCCCAGATTTTTAATGTATTTAGACGCCTAACTCCCACTGAAGTCAATGGGAGTTAGGCACCTACATTCTGTAAAAAATCTGATCCTGGGTGCTCATGCACTTTATGTATAGGTTTGACTATACAGCTCTCTTACATAGCAATCATATGATTTCATTATTTAGATAAATGGTGATGGTATTTTTGTTGCAGGCCAGATGCATGCTTTTCCAGAATTCATACTGGTCTAAATATTTTAATATTTGCATACAGGAATGGAGATCCAGCAGGGACATTTGGTTTCCCCCCCCCCCCCCCCAAGAAAGAAACAGCAGAAAATATACAAAAACAAGATTTAAATGTGATTAACTCCCTTCTGCTTGAAAAGATGTCACTCTCCCAATAGTGCCAGATAACAGCCCAAAGTTAGTACCTTGGAAAGAGAGCTCTGATGAATTTTTTAAGTCCCCTAAAAGTGATATATCATGGTAGCAACATTTAAATAGCTGTCCCTGATTATACACTGAAACCTATTTAAGAAAACTGACTGAAATATTTATATAAGCAGTATTTCTGAAATTGTTTGCTGGTTTCATTTGCTGACTGAAAAATAATGATAAAAAATAAATAAATATCACTTTCCACAACAGTACCTGTTTAAGGAAAGACAGATCTTTGAACGATTTCCGCACTCCACTACCAAGCACTACCACTTTACAATGAGAACACCACTGAGGTCTCAGTGCCGAGCCTTCTGCAATATTTTGATTGTGATCTTTATAACCGGCTAGACCTAAAAAAACCCCAACAAATCTGTTAGACAATAGTCAAGACACTCCTGAATGAAGTGCGTGTTGAAGTGACAGTATTCTTCGGCAGGTTCATAGTGGGACTCCATCCTCCTAGACAGGGCATTAGGAAAGCTTTAAGATAAATACAGATGGGGAGTTTTTTCTTAAATTAGACAAAAATCTTTTGTAGTTCTGGTTTGAATAATAAGGCAAAAAGAGATTATATAATATGAGTTGAATAAATAAATCAGACTAAAATAGGAGTATTAATATATTTAAATGTCTATATACAAATTTTTCAAAGGATGAATAATCTCCCAAAGTGGTGAAAGACAAATCATTAGAGTAATTTAAAATTAGACAGGACAGAAAACGTGAGAATACCCTGCACTGTTGGAAACAATCCCACATTGGCAGCGAGATGGACAAGATAATATCATAGGTGTTTTCTATCTCTGATTTCCATTAGTCTCGGAGAACATCAGGAACATAGTGCACAGGTACATGTGTGCTGATTGTATAAGAGACAGTATTATTAAAAACAAGAATCAACTAGTTAATTCTAGAGTTTGAGTTTATAGGGCTGAAAATTCTCCAATACCAGCATGATTAAAAATGAAAAACTAATAATGACAAGAACTAGATACAAACAAACTCACCATTGCTGTTTGGAGGAAATGTCACATTAGGTTGCTTCAGGCCATAAGACCCTATTAGTCTGGTAGGGCCCATGGATCCTGCCTGAGGACCATGAAGTAATAAGTGCTGTCTGTATTCCATAGCCGGATTCATTCTGTGACTGTTTAACACTCCCATGGAGGATGGAACATCTGGGGCATTACTAACTTCGTAACTGTTGGGAATTCTGACGTGCAGAAGATTGGAAAACGCAGCCACAACGCTACTAATATTCTAAAACAATAAAAATAAATCTCTGTTTTTATCAATTACAGGAAGTAAATGGCCAGGATATTAATTACCAGATTACAAGAGTGCCGTACTATAGTAGCTCACATGCAAATTAAACTGAATAGTCATTATTTATATAATATGCTACATAAACACCATGCTAGAGGTCACATATAAATCACTGAAGTTTATTTCCCTTACCTCTGCAGCTGTGGGATGTAAAGTAATTGCTACAGATATAAGGCCAGATTTCAGACCATTTTGGGATGGCCCAAGCTGAGAGCCAAAGAAGCCAGAACCAGGTAAAGTTCCTGAACTATGTTCTGATTTTACATAATTCCTTTTTGCTTCTGAACCTTAAAAATGAAATAAAATATGTATTAAGTTAAGCTGCATGATTTTGAATGGATAGAAACTAGCAATAAGTACATAACCCATATTCCTCTTACCTTTGCCAGTACTGCTGGGTAGGATTGGAATGATGGGGGATGGTACAGGCTCTGGGCTCTCTTCCTTTACCAGAGACAAATCTGGATACCTACTTACTTCCATTCCCACAACACTTTCAGGAGAGGAAGAGGGAACAAAGCTGTCAGGAGTGTCCCGGTCATCACAGTGATCTTGAACCCTGGGAGGAAAAACAAACTACAGCTTTTGAAAATGCCTTGTACAAAAACTAAGTGAAGGAAGTGGGTGGATTTTTGGTTGCTGGCAACAATTTTTGTGCCATCTCACCTTACTTCAAGATAAAATTAGCAGACTTGTTTTTAATTAGCCTCTTCCCTCCCAAACTAAAGGCAATGATGATCTACAGTCTGAGATCTTTTAACTCAGCAGATTTGCTGTAGATGATAAAGCCACTATTCTGCTCTTGAACATCTAGTAGATGTTAACTATCCCATTTTCCACAGGTCCATGAGAAAGGATTTCACAAGGTTCAGTGGCCACACACTTGGGTGCAAACTGCTTGAGCTTACCATAAATTTAAACTTCTAGAATGTGTTCAAAATACATGTCATATTGAATGGCTCACAGCCTTCCCCTACTGGATTTATAAAATCTATCCATCCATCCATCCAGGCCTGCATGACCATAGTGCCATGAATCTTTAATCTGCACTCATCCTAAAGCACTCCTGTAAGGCAGGTGAGTATTATTATCCCCATTACAAAGATGGGGATGTGATGGAAAGACAGATTACGTGATTTCTCCAAGGTCACGCAGAAAGTCTGTGGTGGAGCAGGGAACTGAATCCAGGTCTCCCAAGTCCCAGGCTAGTGAACTAATCACTGGACCATCCTCTCATATACATCCAATGGCTGTAGTTCCTCAAACTTGCTGTGGTTCCAATAAGCTCGAGAAAGAGAGGGAGGGAAGTCTTTGCAGAGAGTTCTGCTGTGCACCATGGAGCACCTCTCCACAATGATTCAATCTGTGCCTACAAGGCAGGGGAGTTTTTGGCGGTAGCGTGTGGACATGAACAGTGGGATTTATGACTTTGTGGATCCACTGCCCAAAACAACCCTGTGCCGCTGTGCGAACCAGATTAGTTTCTATAACTTGTTTCCATTTCGCTAGAGCAAAATAATGAATATTTGACAGTTGAATAGGACATACAGTCTAGCAACAGCAGAAGTCTTCATTTTAGTGGCACAGAAATCTCAGCTAGGGAATACTGATTGATACTTAGTACAAATAATGCCATTTTCTTCTCATGCTGGTGTGGCTGGGGGAGGGTGCACTCCCTTCTCTAAAACCCCAATGGATCTCCAGTTTATTTGGGCTTCCACAGGGTGGAAGGATCTGGGCCAAAACAAGTAAACTTAGTATTTAGGGGGAAAAAACCTACCTTAATTCTTCCTGATTGTTATGGGGTGGTGTTGGAAGTGAAGCAGGAACATCCACAGTTTTAGGGCCCTGAGCCATAGCTCTTGCTAACAAATCATCCTGTGGTCTGAAAGGTAACTGGAACTGTTTTGGCCCAAGCGCTTTCGTAACTGAAATAGAAAAACACCGCACAACCAAGCATGCATATGTCTCTCTCTACCTACTGATACACACTGTAAGAGGGTGCTGGCTGCACTCTAATATAATTAAGGTTGTACACCAGTTTTTAACTCTATTTTCAGTCACTCATAACTCCAAAATTTTTCATGTTTCAATTATTAATTGATGGATTCTGTGTGTAGGTAAAACTTTTGAAAATTGGAGCATAATTGGTTCTGCAATTTTTGACTTAGAGGAAATAAAAATATATTTTTCCCCATTATAAAAAACCTTTAAGCTTTCCCTCCCCCTTCTTCTTTTGCAGCACCCAGTGGCTAAAATTTGAAAGATGGATTTTGTCATGAAAAGTCCTCAGGAGGGCAATGCAAAGTCTTATTAATAGAAAACGGATTCTGATTTGACCAACGTTTACTAAGCATGTTCAAAAGTTTGCTGAGTGTACAACTATGGAAGGCTGCTTTGTGAAAGCCCATGCAGCTAAGTAAGCTTTAAAATTGTCTTGTCATCTACATTATGCATGCAACTTTCACTTTGTTTTTTCCTGCCTTTTGAGTGTTTAACTGGGCACTGATAGTGCTCGCAGCATAGTTTTTGTACGTAATATGCATAATTGCACATACATTGCTGTAAAATAAAGTTGGATAGAATCAATTACAACCTTCCAGACAGAGGAGTCTCATGTTCATTTGTATACAATAAAGCCAAACTACATCAAATAAGGTGCAGTATACATTTCATACTTCAGTACCAACATGATACATCTTTTAAGCTTACCATCATGTCCGCCCAGCATTCCAGCCTTTCCAGCAAGTTCCTCAGTAGTTGCAAATCCATTCACCATCTTTTGACAAGCCACTGGTGGTGGTGTTGGAGGGAGAGAGGCTGGGGGTGTTGGAGGATTACTCAGATTATTCTGCTGCATGAGACCAAAGGATTTTAAAATTAGTTTTCGACAGGTAAAGGCAACACAGATGCACAATTCCAGTAAGAGTAAATACTTGTAGGTTTTAAACACACAGAGGCAGCACCGAATACATAAAAATTAATATTTAGTTCCCAAATACAGAGGAAAATAGATGAAAACACCTGCTACAAAACTGCCTAGTATACAAAGACACAACACACTTTGTAGTGTCTGGCACGAATTTAATGATATTATTGTAGGGGAGTGGTAGATTCCTAAACCACTTAGACATAACTCTTAACAAACACTCTGAGAGTTTTGTCTAAGGAAAAACTGAGTGAAGACTCCAGGATTTGGCCTTTTTGGAACAGCGTCTATAGACATTAAACTTCATTATTGGTGTCCAAGTTGAGCAGCTACCCTTGCTTGACCAGATTCTTAGCTCAGTAACTCTGGTGTAAAACTGGAATATCTCAGATGGTCTTCATAGAGTCATTCCAGTTTTATGCTAGAGTAACTGTGTGCCAAATCTGGTCCTCTGTCTGATGATATTCTTCCTATTCTCTCTATATTGCCTTTCAGCCCTCCAAAAGCCTGAGTTTTAAATTCTGTGGGCTATTAGACCTGCAACAAACAGATTATTTTGTTCACAGTTTTTAAGTCCTTAATCAGGGAGTAGTGGACAAATGATGAAGGTCTATTTCCCAACTAATTCTCATTAAGAAATGCTTTGCTGCGCTCAATTACTTTGTAAAGCACTGGAAATTCAGCCTTTTCTGCTCCAGAAAGCTTTAATTACAATTTTCACCAATTAGCATCAGTTTGCAAATGCAGCGCTTGTATTTTTTAAATTTGTTTACAACACGGTTTCTATTATTTGATTCCATGTTTTGTAGAGCAAAACGACGAATACTTCACAGTTGAATGCGATATACAGTCTAGCAATAGCAAATGTCTCTTTTTTAGCTGTGCAGGAGAGACTCCAAAGAGATCGTTAATGCAAATAATCCCCTTTACCTTGTTGTGTTTTTTTTTTTTTTTTTTTAAACAGAGAATAGACGTGGGAAATCTAGATGGAAAAACGTACCTTATAGATCAGTTGGGAATAGTAATCAGAAACCCCATCAAGTGTAGCACTACCAAAACTTCCCAAAAGTCGATTTCCACCATTTAGCTGGCCACTGCCATAGGGGAGAAAATGTGCAAAGCTCACTCCAATTATTGGTTCCATTAGAGGTAGCAGAGAGAGTTGCTATAGAAAAAAATGGATAGAGATGAATACACCAAATAAAAGCTAACTGGACAGAAAAGTTTCCAGAGTAATATCAGTAGAGTGGTTACCACTAAAAAGTCAAATAGTCTCTGAAACACACCAGTATTTCCTTATACTTATTAGAATCGGAAATAAGGTTGCAATTTGGCAAAGGATTAATGCACATCCTTAATTTTAAACACATCCTTAAGTCCCATTGACTTCAATCAGAATTAAGTACAAATAATAGGTTAGCTTTAACTTTAAGCATGTACTAAAGTGCTTTGGTAAACTGGAGCAAAATCTCAGGTAACACTGTATGTTAAATATTGACTTTTAAATGCCAACCACTATATACAAGCAGAGGAAAATTGCTTGCATGTTTTGTTAAGCATAGCCTTCCCTGTGCCTCAGTTCCCCATCCTAACCATCTTTGTAAAGCGCTTTGAGATCTATGGATGAAAACTGCTACAGAAGAGTTAGATATTATTGATTTTTATTATTACTACTACTACTACTACTACAATAAGAAAGTTCATATATTTAAAGTCAAGGTGGGGGGAGGGTTTTAATATTGGGGTAATGTGACAATCACATCATAAAAGGCTCAAAATCTTAGCTGTTCAGAAAATTTCCAAGGGACTGTTGTTCCAGTGGGAAAACACGGATTCATCAAAATCAAAACAATTCTCAGGGCTTGTGGGCTCCTGGTCTAGCAGAATTTCATTTTGAAATTATTGAAAAGAAACCTTTTGATTTTTTTAAACAATTTTTTCCCCCAGATTTTATGGATTATTTTGAAATTTGTGGGTTTTGTTCTAAGTTTGAATGAATTTTTTTTTTGAAAATCCTCTATGAAATGGAATTACTATTCTCCACCCAGCTTGACTCCAAACTCAGCATACTTGTAAATTTATTTTTCCCCCCACTCTGAATCCATTCTCTTAAAGATACTCCTGATGGACTGTACATTCTCTAAACACTCACCTGTTTTAGTTGGATAAATGTATCTGTGTTAGGATAAAGAGCCTGTTTTTCCTCCTCTTCTTTTTTTCTTTTCTTAGACCGAGGGGCTGCCTTCTCTCCAGTCCTCTGAGTTCGTTTATTTCGTTGTTTCTTTATTTCATGTCCTATATCTGTTCTCTGAAGCTGGCTGTTACCACATCCAAATGAACTTTGCATTTGATTCCCCACAGTTGGCTGATGGAAAAAGGAAGTTAAGCAACATGGGATGCATTTGTTCAGATCCATGTTAATTTCACATTATTTTTATAACAAGTTTTGTTGTATATTTCTAATAAATGATGATTAAAGAAAATATCTGACACTTTAAAGTTTAATCCCCAAATTTCCTGTGCACTATACTAAGTGATACAGTACATCTGACAGAAGACAACATCCTGTAGTTTATACTTTGTTCACTTTGCCACCCCACTGACAATTGTAACTGCTGTTTTTGAGTCCACAATACAATACATGAACTATCATTAACTCCACTGATGCCTGCAAATGTCCTTAAAAATTATAGACCAGAAGCGTCTTCTGAATGTTTGCTAAAACTTATACCCTTAATTAGGGGTATTCACTAGGGCAGTGGTAGGCAACCTATGGCACGTGTGCCAAAGGCGGCACGCGAGCTGATTTTCTGTGGCACTCACACTGCCCGGGTCCTGGCCACCTGGGGGGCCTCTGCATTTTAATTTAATTTTAAATTAAACTTCTTAAACATTTTAAAAAACGTATTTACTTTACTTTACAACAATAGTTTAGTTATATATTATAGACCTATAGAAAGAGACCTTCTAAAAATGTTAAAATGTATTACTGGCACGCAAAATCTTAAATCAGAGTGAATAAATGAAGACTCGGCACACCACTTCTGAAAGGTTGCCAACCCCTGCACTAGGGCATAATAAAAGAACTGGCTTCAAGAACAAAGGTTCACTTAATGTAAATATATTCCTGGTTGAGCCAAATGTGGATTTATGGCTAAAACTAACAATTTTGCTTTGTACCCCAAAAAAAAAAAAGTTCATAATACCTTTAATGCAATTCTTCATATAAAGAGATAACTGTGTAAAACAATTAGCATAGGATTTAATGGTGCAAGTGACAGGGTGAAGTAAAAAGAAAGACTAACATATTAAATATTTAAATTATTGATCTAATGTGCTGTAATCATACTTTCCATCAGGGAAACCCCAAATCACTCCTTCAGTATATCTTTAAAGATGGATCCCTAACATCTGCTTATACTACCAACCCTTCACCACCCACTTCCATTTATTTTTATCAGATTTCATTCACTCCGAGCCGACTTTATTTTGCTTCCAGGCTGTGTTGAGATTTCATGGAGTCATAACACAATTGGAGGAGAAAACTAGGATGACAACAAAAAACCAGAAATGCTAACAATAAAGTGATAAGCTGTGAGCAGATCCTAATTTC
Source organism: Malaclemys terrapin pileata (assembly GCF_027887155.1). NCBI lineage: Eukaryota > Metazoa > Chordata > Testudines > Emydidae > Malaclemys > Malaclemys terrapin. The sequence continues at coordinate 271,168,980 of NC_071506.1, read as the reverse complement.
CCTCCCCAACAGTTTTCCTACCTCTACCCTTTTTTAATAATTAAATTATCCAACAGTCGTTAACATGATGAATTACCGTTTTCCCCCCATACTAGTAAAACTATTAGCTCTAGAAATGTTACTTAGAAATAGAATTGCCTCAGCTAGAGTGCAGGCATACCATATGTTCTCTGATGCGTAATTGTAGATTTTCCCAAGTTATACATTTTCCTGCATTCTGATTGAGTCTTGCATGTCTAATTTCCATAACTATGTGAATATCTGTACTCTGATTGGCTGACAGTCAATTTCAGCCAGAGTAAAGGGATTTCCATATTAATTGTACAATTATTTCTCAATCATACTATGAATATGCAAATATCTCTTCTCTGATTGGCTATAATAATCCTTCAGCTCTGATTGGTTCTTGTATTCAAATTTTTTAACTTCTTGCCAACTGCAAAGACAGTCGCCTCAGCTTCTGACTACTCTTCAACTAAACCTGAAAAAATATAAAATTTACTTAAAAGTAGAAAAAAATTACCAAAAGGCAAAGAAAATAGAGCTGGAAAACTGATGAAGGGGAACACCTTTTGATTCTTGTCTTTTCCGGTCAGACATGTGTTTACATATATAATTTAAAAAATTTATCTGAAGAACCCAGCCTCTATCAATTCAGTTTGTAACACAATGTAAACCAATAAATATCAAAGTTACTGTAGAGAGATGAGCTTTGCTCACTAATAATGAGGGCGAGGAAATGGGACTGTATCCAATTAACATAGCAGTTATTATGAAAAAGTCAGCAATTGTCAAAGTCCTTTATCCAAGATACAGCACTTCGTTCCTATGCCAAATATAGTAACTCCTCACTTAACGTTGTAGTTAAGCTCCTGAAAAATGCAATTTTAAGTGAAACAATGTTAAACGAATCTAATTGTCCCATAAGATTTAATGTAAATGCGGGGGGTTAGGTTCCAAGGAAATGTTTTTGGTGCAGACAAAAGGCATTATACTGTATACTGTACAGTACTGTACTGTGGTTGGGAAGTGCCCCTGGCTTACCCCACACAGGCACAGCCCGCTGCAGGCAAGGATGCTAGGAAGCATCTTTGCGGCAGAAGCAGCAGCTTCCCCGGAGAACAGGCTCGGATTTTGCCGGGAATGCTCTAGGCCCGCCTCTTCCTGTCCACGCTCCACTCCAGGCCCACCTCTTCCCTCCCCCACTCCACCTCCTCTCTGGAGCACGCCACATCCCTCCCCCGCAAAAGTCCTAAGTGCTGCCAAACAGCTGTTTGGCGGTGCTTAGGACTTTCTGGGAGGGAGGGGGAGGAGCGGAGACGCAGGGCTTCCCCACTCCAGACCCTCCCTCCCAGAAAGTCTTAAGCACCAAGTGCTGGGAGGGAGAGGAAGGAGCGGAGAAGCCCCACGTCTCCACTCTTCCCTCTCCCTCCCAGAAAATCGTAAGCCCCACTAAACAGCTGTTTGGCGGTGGAGGAAGCACTGGGAGGGAGGGGAAGGAGATGGAGAAGCGGAACTTGTGCAATACTCCCTTGTAAAGTTGCTGCTCTTCTTACAAGCAGGCAGCCAAACAACGTTATAAGGGAGCATTGCACAACTTTAAATGAGCATGTTCCCTAATTGAGCAGGGACGTAACATTGAAACAACGTTAAGTAAGGAGTTACTGTATAAGAAAATACTGCCATATTGCAGATTGCCGGGAGAGTGGCAACTGTCGGTAAAGACATTTGTTAAAGATTTTTTTTTTTTTTTTTTTTAAATAGCCAGCACTGTGAGAGAGAGAAAAGTGAGGAGGGAGAAACGGTGGATGACTAGAGTGGAAAAGGAGGGCCCAAAAGGATTTATATATATTTTAAGGCAATTAACCTTTCATGAGAAATAGGAAAATTATTTTTTCCCTTTACTGAAATTAAAATGTGAATATTACATTTAAAATGTACAATACTAAAAGTTTGAGGTTGCATTCTAGTAATTAGGCAATGTCACTATCCTGGGCTAATAACCACTAATGCCAGTATTGTCTTCTCAGTTTACTTGCTATAAACACCTTAGCTGTCAGCCTTGTCATTCATTCAGCAGAAGATGTGCTTATTTAGCTCACAAAAAGGGAAGACCTTAAATAATAAACATTATTATTTACAGAGATGCCAGAGGCCTCAAACTCGATTAGGGTACCATTGGGGTAGGTGCGGTACAAATCTATAGGAAAAGATAGTCCCTGACTTGAAGAGTTTGCAAGTTAAGGCCCAAATCTGCAGGCTCATACACATGAACAAGTCCCTTGTCTGTGCAGAGCCCCACTGAAGCCGCACCCAGGCCTAATTTAAGATAGGAAACAAGTGGGTGTTACTGAGAAATGAAAAGTGCATAGGGATACACAATTAGGAGGTTTGGAATAATTTTCCCCCTCTCCTATATTGCCAGATCTTTTGAGTACGAATGTTTAGAAAATGGTCAAAAAGTGGAGGTAGTTGATCTTTGGAACATTGAGTACAGGAGCCATGGTACAGAAGAAATGTACTGATATACAGTTCTGCTGACATGAAAAAACAGAATTTAAACTGCAGCATTACTCATGGTAAACATTAGAAATGTGCAAGTTTTAAAATAATGATTGTCTATAGAAAAACAAATTAACCTTTGATTATTTTTAGGGATATTCCTTTGTGAACAGGCTGAACTATTATGTTATATTAAACATTAGTCCTCCTGAAGTGGCTGATTTACTTAGGGGCAGATTGTGGTCTGTCCTGTGCACAAGTGAGTCGGGAGAGGGTGGGGATAAGGTGCCCTTTCTCCTTTGCACCTGTGCTACCTCTGCAGAGTTAAGGACAATAAGGAAGAGTTTTTTAAGAATACTAGAAATAAAAAGAATCCTAACAATGGTACTCGTCCATTATTAGATGGAAATGGTAGACTTATCAGTAATAATACAGAAGAGGCAGAGCGATCAATAAATATTGCTGTTCTGTATTTGGGGACTCAGTGACTCTGAAAACGACTTGGGGGCTGTGGTGGATAACCAGCTGAACAGGAGTTCCCAGTGCAATGCTGTGGCCAAAAGGGCTAATGCCATCCTTGGATGCATAAAATAGGGGAATCTGAAATCGGATTAGAGAAATTATTTTCCTCTCTATTTGGCACTGGTGCAACCACTGCTGGAATACCATTTCCAGTTCCTTTGTTCACAATTCAAGAGGGTTCAGAGAAGAGACACGAGAATGATTAAAGGATTAGAAAACCTGTCTTATAGTGAAAGATTCAAGGAGCTCAATCAATTTAGTTTAACAAAGAGAAGGTCAAGAAGTAACTTGATTACCATCTGTAAGTACCTACATGGGAACAAATAATTAATAATGGGCTCTTCAGTCTAGCAGAGAAAGGTATAACATAATCCAATGGCTGGAAGTTGAAGATAAACAAATTCAGATAGGAAATAAGTGTATATTTTTTACTGGGAGAGTAATTAACCATTGGAACTATTTACCAAGAGTCATGGTGGATTCTCCATCACAGACATTTTTTAAATCAAGGCGGGATATTTTTCCAAAAGATCAGATCTAGGAATTATTTTAGGGAAGTTCTAGGCCTGTGTTACACAGGAGGTCAGACTAGGTGATCACAATGGACCATTCTGGCTTTGGAATCTATGAGCCGCTAACGTCCCACCCTTGCTCAGCGGGGCAGAGCCTTGAATCCACCTCTTCCCCTGTTGGCACACCTGCGTGCCATACTGCAGAGCATACACTGCAACAGGTTTACATCCAGCACAGTTTACCCATGCTTCAGAGTAGCAGGGAGATTGGGATGGAGATTAGTGATTTGGGGATTCTCCCCTTCCCTGCAACGGGGCTGCTCCAGAGCCAGCGCAACTTGCTGCCCCCTGCTTGGCACTAAATTGTAATGTCACCATCTAGCCCTTTACATGTTGACATGCATTTCAAAAACAACCACCTTACCATTCCTTCAGCTGGATTCTGTTTCTCCACTAGTTTGTTGTCCCCAGCACTTTCTTCTTCTGATCGGCAGCTGTTCTCTGATTTCTGATTTACAAGAGAGGATGATTTTTTATTTTTAAGCAAGTGTTTCAGCAGTTCATTCCCTGACTCCCCTTTTGCTGCTGGGGTGCTAGTTGATTGTGCTGGACTCTGTGCTGAAGAAGCAGGGTGCAGTGTGGCCTTGTCGTCTTCTATGGTAATACCACTTTGATTCTCTGTTTTAGGCTCAGCTTGACCAGAACATTGATCAGATTCTGCTTTTTCCAGTTTAATTTCCTGAATGCTGGCAGGCACATCTGACCTGCTCTTTTCAGTTTCAGAATTTACATTAGATTTCTGAGGCAATTTCTTTTGGAGCAAACCACTATTGGAATGCTTACATTCCAGATCTAAGGAAGGCGGGTTCTCCACAGCATTTGTTGTTGATGAGCCTGTTAGCTCCGCTGATTCATCCTGATGATGAGTAAGTTCACTGGGTGTGCTGACTGTTGGGGTAGAGGTAGAATCTGAAACAGCTGGAGTTGGGGGTGCAGTTATATCTGAATGTGGAGTTGATGGGGCTTTTATTGATTCAGCATCATCATCCTTTTTCTTTTTTCGTGTCCTTTTCTTTTTTCCTTTCTCTTCTGGAATTATATCAGAATACAGCTGAATGAGAGACTGACTTGACCCAGGGAAATTTGGTGTGTGGGGCGTGCTGGTGTCTTGGCCACATGAAGGACCACTACCAGCTGCTGGAGGTCCTGCAGGTATACCAGGCACAAATGGAGGCCTTATTTGGTTCTGTGTGAAGCTGGTCCCAGAGATACTCCCATGGGATTGTTTTACAGAATGGAAGTTAGGGGATCCACCAGGAATTGAAGGTGGTTCAGGCCCAAAAGGGGCAGGCCCCAGTGGTCTTCGCTCATTGCTTTGCATAAAATTTACTGCAGGTGGTGAGTTCACAGGGCCTTGTTGCAAAACTTGCCCCATTTGCTGCTGTTGATGCTGTGGAGATTGCTGAAGGGGTCGTGGAGGCGGCATGAAATCACAGGGTAGGTCAGAGTTAAAGAAAGGTATCTGAGACAAGGAAGCTCTGTTATTTAATTCTGACCCTATCATGCCATGTTGTTCCATTTCCATCCTCTGCTGCAAAGCCCTCTGTCGGTCCACCTCCTGCATAAGCTGTATTCGTTGCCGTTCCTGCTGCTCTCGTAAACGCTCCTTTCGTTCCCGCTCTTGAAAACTTTCACTAAATGGGTTATTATCATCAAATTCAACCCTTGGTGGTGGTCCTGACTGTGCATTCGCATTGGAACCTGGCACTGGAGTTGGTGTGCCAGGATTCATTGGCAACTGTGTCATTGGAGGCTGCATCCTTGGAGCATTGAGGGGGAGGTGATTTGGAGGAGCAGTTGCAGGTTGCCACCCAGGTAAATTTGGCATTCTGGCTGGGTTGGACTGCCCAGGAATTACAACTGTGTGCTGCTGATGCTGGAGTTGTTGTGCTACCATGGGGAAGTTCTGCTGATTCATTGCTGGTGGTGTTCCTCCTGGAACCATAGGTGGCTGAGATTGGACTCCTGGCATTATAGAATGTGGTGTTATCCCACACTGCTGCTGCTGCTTGATTCGATATTCCTCAATGAGCTCTGCATGTTCCTTTTGCTGTTTTCGAATCTGAAATTTAGACAAGTCATTACTCATCTCTACAAGGTTCTACTTAATATATAATAGACCTAAAATATACAGGATATACTACATTGAAATTATTTTATTGGAAAATGAGTCTTGTCCAAGATTAGCACTGGAACACATTAAGCTTATTTACATACTCATTTCACGTCCAACATCCATCATCTAACCAAAAAGAGTGCAGTCCTTCCCAATGCCAGTTTCCATACTATTAACCGATTACACAACATACAACCACAAAGAACCAGAATAAGGGACAATATTTCAGAAGCAGTGGTGATCTTTAAACTATAGTTTCATTATGCAGTGCTATTCAAAACTGCAGAGAACTTGCAATATATAGGTAAATAAGAAATAAATCATGCATAAAAATATATATTACTGCCATTTGCCATATAGTGACTTTTGTTTTATGTGTTACTATTGTTTGTATTTATGTGAAAAAAACATTTAAAGTAAAGGCTATTTTAAAAAAGCTCTAGAGAACCTGAAGTGCATGCTATATAGAGATATACCCTTGGTATTAAATGTACAATGGAAGCTTGATTGCAATGGCAATAGGGACTGGGGTTCGATCCTGGAGCCAGCTAAGCACCCTTCAGCTTTCAGGCCCTCGTTCAGGACATCACTGACTTCAAAGGGAGTTGAGGGAGCCCGGCACCTTCCGGCATCAAATGCAATATAGGTTTATAAAATAATAGAAAAATAAAACACCCTTAACTAACAGGCTACAATTATCTATCATTAATATCATGGTTAGCAACTGTAATAGAAGCTTAGAATGAAGTAGAGTATGTGCAATGCATTATTACCAGTATTGTATGAAAAAGTGTTTCCTCTATCTGTGATCTATCGTTAATAAAAAAAAAATTAAATTAAATTATATCTGGTTGCTTCATCTTCCCATCACATCTGTCTCTAGAGAATTGCACCAAGCCCCTTCTACGAAAATGCTCTTTCGACAAATTGGAAAGAAAAGGCAACAAACATTCTATACTTCACGAACGGAGATCCATTGTAAGGATATTGCAGAATACTGTGCCCAACCCTGCTGGCCAAAGACATAAGGCCTCAGTTCACTGCAGCAATTAAAAATACATGCTTAACTTTAACCCCATTGACTTCAATGGGACTTAAAAATGTGATGAAAGTTGCGCGCAAATTTAAGTGCTTTGATGAATCAGGACCTAGGCCAGTTTGTGGGCTGGATCCAGTGACATGATGTAGTTCTGTGACTTGCATGATGGCCTCACACATTGCAGAATCCTTCACTTTAAAAAAAAAAGTCAGTTTCTAACCCTCATGGCTGCAGAGATTACTTTTCAAACATGAACAGAGGTAAACTGATGTCATGATATCTGCCCTAGTCTGCAGCCAGACTGAAACAATGACTAAAAGCTGTGACCTCCTCTCTCCGCATTAATCTCATGGGAATGTCAACGCTAAAGCCCAATGATGACACTTCTGTGACAAAATTAACTATTTCACTGCTAATCATTTCAGCATATAAAAGGGATGAGATTTGGGAGTTGTTGCAGGGAAGGAGATACTGAGGGTAGAACAGAAATGAAAGACAGAGGGAAGGGAGAGAAACAGAGAGAAAGTGATGAGGAAAAAAGAGAAACAAAAGGCAGAAGTAGCAGTGGTCTAAAGTGGACCATATTTTCTTAGTGAATGAGGGTGACTGCTATACAAATAATAAATAAAGCTTAGTTACTTCAGAAAAAATTCACTGTTTCCTTAATCTCTGTGCAAACCTCCCACTGACATCAGTGGAATAGCTGCTGTGGACTGAGGGTACCATCAAGTCTTTAAATTATATCCCGGCCCACAGATCATAATTCAACACGGAATGCACCCCTCTCCTCCAAATGAATTTGACACCCTGGGCTTAAATTCTAAAGAATGAGGAAGAGGCTCCTAAACTGCACTCAGCACAGCTCTAGTACAAGATTTCTTCTGAACTGTGACTATTTTATATAGTGACCATGTAACCTGATCAGCTCTCTCCTAGTATTCACTATGAATGTCTTGTTTTTCACAAAATAAAGAAAGATCATACAAAAATACGAAATTAAACTGTAATAAAAGAAGGCACTTGAACAGGAAAATATAAAATAAATGACACATCACTCGCTATTACAAAGGTAGAATGCTACCAAGTGGATCTGGTGATATGATAAAATCAGAGAGAAAACCCTTAGTCGATGGATTCCTTCAGTGGAAATATAGCCCTGTATTTCAAGTTGTTCCTATTTTTATATAATTGACAGTGCATCTGAATAGATTCTGGCTTTCCTTCACACTGCTGCCACCCAGTCTCTCTCTTCCCAAACTCTTAAAACAGGTTTTTTCCCACTGCTACTGTAGTTTTTTCTCTTGTAGTTCCAGTAATGCTGAGAAACTGAATCTCAGAACTGACATTACTCATATGAAACATGAGGGGTTTTGTTGTTTGTTTTTTACATGAATTGCACTGTGTTTAATAGTTACAATTAGGGCTGTCAATTAATCACAGTTAACTCAAGCAATTAACTCAAAACAAATTAACACAATTAAGAAAAATTAATCATGATTAAGTGCAGTTTTAATCACACTGTTAAACAATAATAGAATACCAATTTAAATGTATTATAAATATTTGAATGTTTTTCTACATTTTCAAATATATTGATTTCAATTATAATACAGAATACAAAGTGTACAGTGCTCACTTTATATTATTTTTTATTGCAAATATTTGCACTGTAAAAAGGTAAACAAAAGAAATAGTATTTTTCAATTCACCTCATACAAGTATTGTAGTTTAATTTCTTTACCATGAAAGTGCAACTTACAAATGAATAATTTTTTTGGTTACATAACTGCACTCAAAAACAAAACAATGTAAAACTGTAGAGCCTTCAGTCCTACTTCTCGTTCAGTCCATCGCTAAGACAAACGCGTCTGTTTACATTTACGGGAGATAATGCTGCCCGCTACTTATTTAGATCACCTGAAAGTGAGAACAGCGTTCGCATGGCTCTCTTGTGGCTGGCATTGCAAAGTATTTACATGCCAGAGATGCTAAATGTTATGCCCCTTCGTGCTTTGACTTGTAGATTTCACTATCTTTTGTTTATCTTTTTTTACAGTGTGAATATTTGTAATAAAAAATAATATAAAGTGAGCACTGTACACTGTGCATTCTGCATTGTAATTGAAATGAATATATTTGAAAATGTAGAAAAAAATCCAAAAATATTTATAATACATTTAAATTGGTATTTTATTATTAACAGTGTGATTAAAACTGCGATTAATTGAAATTAATCTTTAATCTTGCAATTAATCATGAATAATTTTTTTAACCATTTGACAGCCTGAGTTACAATGCATAGCTAGCAGATTTAAAGACACAAATAATCTTACAGTGTTATACCTTAATATTAAACAGAAAAGATGCTGTCCTGTTATTTTCCCCCCAAAACTGTTACCTGTTCTAGCTGTTTTTGGACCATACTCTGCTGCTCAGTAACATGCTTAAGCTGTTCTGCATCTTCTTCTGGGAATTCACGGCCGGCTTTTTTGGCAGTGCGTTGTTTTGCTGAGAGCGCTTTTTTTGATTTTCTGTGTGCTCCGATTTGCTCTTCAAGGTATTTCTGTTGCATTTGAAGAAGTTGTTGTGTTTCTTGAAGCCATTCTTCATATTGCTTTCTTTGTGAATCATCTGGGAGGGGAGGGGGGAGTAATACAAGGAAAGTAACCATTAATATTATACGAAGGACTCTTGTTTTAAATGGAGGAGTTATTTATTATGGCTTTCATACTTTCTATGTGCAGCACAAAATTTAAAACAACAGTATCCATCAAAAATGCACAAAAAGAAACAGAACTTCTAAAAAGGCTTTCAAATCCCAAACAATATCTAAGCCCCACCAAGTCCCCAAAAAACAAACTCTATCCCATCATTCCATTTATCTCCCAATCAGCCCCTGACACAGGGGACGCATAGGAGCACAGGTGAATCTTGTACCATGATTTGATCATGACCGAATTTGGGCTCTAGTGGATTCAGAAGGGAAATTAAAACTCTTACTTTGCTACCAGCCCCCTCCTGTTTAAACTAAACTTAAGAATGTCAAATAATCATAACACATGGGGAGAGGCAGTCTCTCAAACAGATAGGATACAAAGCGTGTAGGGCACACTAGGGTAAAAACATCACCTTACCTCAATTGACATTGACTGGTAGCCAGTCGAAATCACAGACCACAGGAGTAAGAAGAGCAAAGGGATTGAAAAAAATTGACGTGCTCGGTCATTGGAGATGTTTGCCTTAGTGGGTATCCGTAGAGCCAGCTGTGGTGCCCCCTTGAGTGCCGTGCTCGTGCGTTGGTATATCAGGTGCTGCCAGCCCTACGCCCTCTCAGCTCCTTCTTGCTGGCAACTCTGACAGAAGGGTAGGAGGGCGGGTAATGGAATGGACATGAGCTACACATCTCGAAGAACAACAGTTACGAAAGGTAAGTAACCATTTTTTCTTCTTAGAGTGCTTGCTTGTGTCAATTCCATTCTAGGTGACTCACAAGCAGTATCAATGGAAGTGGGCTCAGAGTTCACGGTTTTGCAGCTTGCAGCACTGCTCTGCCAAAGGCAGCGTCATCTCAAGCTTGCTGGGTAAGCATATCATGAGATGCAAACGTGTGGACAGACGACCAGGTAATGGCCCTACAGATCTCTTGGATTGGTACCTGTGCCAGGAAGGCTGCTGACGACGCTTGTGCCCTAGTCAAGTGTGCAGTCATGATCGCCGGCAGAGGCACCTTTGCCAGCTCATGGCAGTAGCAGATGCTGGCCGTGATCCAGGATGAAATCCACTTAGCAGACACTGGGCGACCTTTCATTCTGTCTGCCGCCGCAACAAACAACTGCATTGACTTATGGAACGGCTTTCTTCTATCTACCTAGAAGGCCAGTGCCCTCCTGACGTCCAGGATGTGTAGCCTGCGTGCCTCATCTGACGCATGAGGCTTTGGAAAGAAGACAGGTAAGTATATATCCTGGGTCAGTATGAAACTGGGAAATGACCCTGTGCAGAAATGCCGGGTGTGGTCGCAGCTGGACCTTATCCTTGTAGAAGACTGTATAGAGCGGTTCCGAAGTGAGCCTGATCTTGGACACCCTGCGGGCTGAAGTTATCATGACCAGGAACGAAACCTTCCAGGAGAGAAGCAGGAGAAAGCAGGAAGCCAGAGGTGCAAAGGGAGGTTCCATGAGCCTCAACAGCATGAGATTCAGGTTCCGGGGGGGGGGGGGGGGGGGGGAGGGGGCGGGGAGAGATGGGATCCTGGACGTGCAGGTAGAAATGCTACAGGCCTTTCAAAAGCCATGCCATTGTGTCGTGAGTGAAGATCGACCTGCCTTGGAACAGAGGATGGAAAGCTGAGATAGCGGTCAGGTCAACCTTGATTGATGACAGGGACAAATCTTGGAGTCTGAGGTGCAGCAGATAATCCAAGACCTTCTGCAGGGGGGCCTGCTTGGCCCGAATACGCCATTTGGCCACGTAAATCGCTCTGGTGGAGGGTTTCCTGCTACCCAGCAAAACCTACTGAACATGGGCCGAGTTTGCCCATTCGTCCGCGCTTAGCCATGCAGTAGCCAAGCCATCAAGGGCAGTGCCGCCAGGTTTGGGTGCAAAACGCTTCCATGGATCTGGGACAGCAGATCCAGCCAGAGAGGTAGCTGAAGTGTGGAGGTGTGGCCAGGCAGCTCTGCACGCAGCCTCAGCCTGCAGGCACCGCTCCCGTAGTTCCCACTGGCTGCGGTTCCTGGCCAATGGGAGCTGCAAAGCCAGCACTCGGGGCGGAGGCAGTGCGCAGAGCTGCCTGGCCACACCTCCGCCTAGGATCTGAGGGAGGGGGATGTCGCCGCTTCCAAGGAGCCCCTTAGGTAAGCGCTGCCCAGAGCCTGCCTCACCCCGTCCCGTGCCCCTGTCGCCTTCCACACCCAAACTCTGCTGGAGGAGGGGATGGCGGTGGCCCAAGACTGCCCCAGCAGCGGTCAGTGCGCCTGGCACAGGGGCTGCCTGAACAGCCCCTGAGCCAGGCACACCAGCCGCTGCAGAAGTCATGGAGGTCACTGAAACTGTGACCTCCGTGACAAACTCACAGCCTTAACTATAAACAACTATTTCCAAGGCCCTAAGGCTTGAAGTTAGAAGAAATGAAACCGCTAGCCCTTGCTATGCAAGGAAAGGCACTCCAACTAACCACCACGGGTGGTAAAAAGGAACTGAGAGGGCGAAGGGCTGGCCATGCCTGATATACCGACGCCTGAGTGCGGCACTCAAGGGGGGTGCCACAGCTGGCCCTACGGAAACCGCTAAGGCAAAAATCTCTGACGACCGCGCACGTGGGCATGTGCACACCTTGAATGGAATTGACATGAGCAATCACTTGAAGAAGAATATAAAGTTATGTTCAGTACATAAGAATGGCGGTACTGGGTCAGACCAAAGGTCCATCTAGCTCAGTATCCTGTCTACCGACAGTGGCCAATGCCAGGTGTCCCAGAGGGAATGAACCTAACAGGTAATGATCAAGTGACCTCTCTCCTGCCATCCACCCTCTGACAAACCGAGGCTAGGGACACCATTCCTTACCCATCCTGGCTAATAGCCATTAATGGACTTAACCTCCATGAATTTATCCAGTAATGTAACAAATCACCTCATCTCTGACCACAGATAGTGTTTAAAATTGCATTCAGTGAGAAGGGAATCTCTTTATATCATTTTTTTATATAAGACCACTAGGAAATGGAAGAATATAAGAAATCACTGAGAAAAGTTAGACTGCATGAGATATTTGTAATCTCAAGCATCTACAGAATCATTAATTAAAATACAAATTGTTTTTAAGAACTATTGAAGTCACTGCAATAAGATCAACTTAAAATGTGTGTCTTATTTATTTATTTATTTTAGGGGAGCTTTTTTGTTTGTTTTTTATGTACAATGCACATTTCCCCAGTTCTCAGTCAAGGGCCTCCAGTCCCAAATGGCCTTTTCTTACAGAAATTGCTCTGTTTGGCAGATAACTGGGTGTTACTCTTCTCAGAGCTCCAATGTAGTTTGGTTATCAGGGTCACCACAGAGTAACCCAAGGCTCCTTCACCTGTCTCCTGGGGGCAAAGCATGCTACAGTAGATTCTGCTTACTAGCAACGCAGATATTAACATCTGGTTAATAGCAACATTTTGCCAGGAGCTAATCCCATCCCATTTACTTTAATGTTAATGGGATCTGGATATTGACAACGGCATGCCTCTTATTACGAACATTTTTTTGGGAACAAAGGCTCCAGACAAAGGCAGGTTTGCAAAGCTGCAGCCAGGGACGGAAGGGCTGGGACATGCCTTCCCTGGCTGCAGCCACACAAACCTGCCTGTGCCCAGTGCTTAGCACAACCCAGAGCTTCCTTCTAGGCCTGCAGCCTTGAAAACCTGCCAGTGCACAGGGTCTGCATAGGAAGTAAGGCGCTGCAGAGTGGGAGGAGAGGCTATGGGCAGGTCACTAGCAGGGATGGGGGCTGCAGCCCTGATGCTAGAGTTATGTGGTACCTTTCCCTGTTCTCTCTGGGCTGCACCTTGCTGGGGGCTGCACCTAGAGAAGGAAGAGCTGGGATGTGAGGTGCTTCGACCCCCTGGGGGCACAGGGAGAGGTACCATGCAGCTCTGTGGGCCCCCAAGGCCTCCGCTCAGAGTAGAAAGTCCTGGCATCTGGGCAGGAACCTCCCTCCCTGCTGCCGCCCTGCCTGCAGGCAGGTTTGTGGGGCTGCAGCCAGGGAAGGAAGCACTGGGGTGTGTCTTCCCTGGCTGCAGCCCTGAAAACTTGCCTTCTGCTTACTGACAAATGCTGTACAATGGCAACTTTTTTGCTGGCAAATGAGAGATTGCTAATAGGCAGAATCTACTGTATTTCTAATGATATTCACATCTGCTTTCAGTCTAGGATCGGGGAGAAGGAGGCCAGGTCAGAGAACAGTACCAGTTTTCTGATATGATAGAACATAAGAACGGCCGTACTGGGTCAGACCAAAGGTCCATCCAGCCCAGTATCCTGTCTACCGACAGTGGCCAATGCCAGGTGCCCCAGAGGGAATGAACAGAACAGGTAATCATCAAGTGATCCATTCCCTGTCGCCCATTCCCAGCTTCTGGCAAACAGCGGCTAGGGACACCCTCACTGCCCATCCTGGCTAATAGCCATTGATGGACCTATCTTCCATGAATTTAGTTCTTTTTTGAACCCTGTTATAGTCTTGGCCTTCACATCATCATCTGACAAGGAGTTCCACAGGTTGACTGTGCGCTGTGTGAAGAAATACTTCCTTATGTTTGTTTTAAACATGCTGCCTATTAATTTCATTTGGTGGCCCCTAGTTTGTGTGTTATGAAAAGGACTAAACAACACTTCCTTATTTACTTTCTCCACACCAGTCACAATTTCATAGACCTCTATCATATCCCCCTTTAATCGTCTCTTTTCCAAGCTGAAAAGTCCCAGTCTTATTAATCTCTCCTCATATGGCAGCTGTTCCATACCCCTAATCATTTATGTTGCCCTTTTCTGAACCTTTTCCAAGTCCAATATATCTTTTTTGAGAGGGGGCGATCACATCTGCACACAGTATTCAAGATGTGGGTGTACCATGGATTTATATAGAGGCAATATGATATTTTCTATTTTATTATCTATCTCTTTCTTAATGATTCCCAACATTCTGTTTGCTTTTTTGATTGCCGCTGCACATTGAGTGGATGTTTTCAGAGAACTATCCATAATGACTCCAAGATCTCTTTCTTGAGTGGTAACAGCTAATTCAGACCCCATCATTTTATATGTACAGTTGGGATTATGTTTTCCAATGTGCACTACTTTGCATTTATCAGCACTGAATTTCATCTGCCATTTTGTTGCCCAGTCACCCAACACTGAGACTAATAGACAGAGTAAACAGAAAAACAGGGACAGAACTCCATTAAAAAATGTTTTGCAGATATTCTTAAAATGTATAATGATTTCGGCACAAACAGGTCTTCCCTTGTGCTCCAATACCCACCGTATTCTACCTTAGTTGTCACTGCACTATAGGCATTTGCAGAATCTAGTGTCTCTATTGACTCAATTCTTACAGCTATCCACACTCTCAATGGACACCTTGATTCCTTCAATGCTAGGTTAGATTCTGTATCTAATAATATTGCCCAAAGTGACAACTGAGTGGAACTGTTAAGAGTATATCTTAGTGGAAGTGGAAAAAAGACATTTGGCTCAAGAAAGTGAGATTGAACATACTGAAATATTAACATGTCCTAGTTAAGGGTAACTGCTTGTTGCATCAAAAAACAAACAAACAAACAAAAAAAACAGAGGGGGGGATTTTCAAAAGTGCTCAATATTGGCCCAGATCTACTCTCATTATAGTTAAATCAATGCTGAATGCTATTGAAAATCCCTCCCAGAAAGTCTAGAAAACTCGAGTAAAGTTTCTAATTGCATTTTGTGCATTGGGTCTCCAATATCTAGAGGGGGGAATCTAGCTAACTTCTCTTCTGTTGTTTTTAAATACTTGGGGAGATTTTTTGCAGACACAAAAACTTCTTAAGGTATGTAAAAAAATGTACAGTATTTAAATCTACAGTTAAATCTCTCTCATGACAGAATGTTAGGGCTACAGTTTTTCGGGGAGGGTGTGGGGAAAAGAAATATTAGGTATAGCAACTAAAATAGATACACGTTTCCAAGTATTTCTAAAATCACCAATTCTGGATGAATAAAATTGCTCTGCAGTTAGTTTTTCTGGTTTTCTGACAAACTTTGCATAACTAAACTCCAAAAACATTTTTTCTTTTTGACTGATGATGCAAAGCCCTTTTTGATTTTTAAATTAAAAATAACTTGTTATTTTGGATAACTATTCCAATAGAGATCCAACAGAGTAATAATTAGATTTTTGAGATAGCTGACTGTAGTTTAATATATAACACTGCTCTACAGCCAAAATGCTTCTGAAATAAATGTAGTCAAACTTTACTAATTCTGGGTCACTGAGAACGAAAATGATGCTTAAAATTGTTGATTGCCTCTAGTTTTCAAGATATGCTATTGGGTCAGTATATACGACCCTGGACTTGGGAATGGCGGAGGATAAGTCATGGATGATGCAATCATAACGAAGCTTACATCACTCTGCAAATTGTCCTATATCAGCTCTAGAAATCATACAGTGTCATGCTCTCTTATTTGTCAGTGTTTGATTTTGCGAAGGGACACATTTCTGTTTAGCCAAAGTGAGCAGAGATGCCTCGTACTTGTGTGAACAGTGCAGATAACTTCTGCTATGTTTGTGGTGAAGTGACTTTTGCATCACAAAAGCGCAGTATAACCACTATGGTTAAGAAAGCCTATCACCTTTATTTTGGCTGCAAAATTGAAGATCAGGACAAGAGGTGGGCCCCACACATATGCTGCAACACTTGTGCAACAAATCTTCGCCAGTGGTTGAACAGGAAAAGGAAATCTATGCCTTTTGCAGTGCCAATGATTTGGAGAGAGCCAACAGATCATACCAGCAATTGTTACTTCTGCATGGTGCCTCCAGTTGGGAAAGGTGTGTCAAAGAAGAAAAAGTGGACTGTGCATTATCCAAACATTCCATCAGCTATACGCCCTGTACCCCACGGAGAAGGACTGCCGGTTCCTGATGCACCAGAATCATTCTCACTTGAGTCAGACGAGGAAGAGGATGAAACTTCTGGTCCTGAACCATCAATGTCACAGGACCCACATTTTCTCCCATCCTCCTCCTCTGAACCACACCTCATAACACAAGGTGAACTGAATGACCTTGTCAGGGATTTGGAACTACCCAAGAGTAAGGCAGAGCTGTTGGGCTCCAGACTACAGCAGTGGAATCTCCTGGCAGGTGATGTTAGGGTTTCCATGTTCCGTGACCGTCAAAAGGATCTTGTCCCATTCTTCTTCATGGAAGGTGATCTTGTAGCCTGCAACAACATAGATGGTGTGATGGCAGCCCTCAACATCGTTCATGATCCAGATGAGTGGAGACTGTTCACTGATTCACCGAAGAAGAGTCTTAAAGCTGTTTTACTGCATAATGGCAATGTTTTGCCATCAAATCCAGTTGGTCATGCAGTCCATATGAAGGAAACCTATGACAACATGAAACAACTTTTGAGGTGCCTAAACTATGACCAACATCAGTGGCAGCTTTGTGGCGATTTGAAGGTTGTTGCTCTCTTGCTTGGTCTGCAGACTGGATACACAAAGTACTGCTGTTTTTTCTGCAAAGCGGTTAGTCGTGCAAGAGATTCCCTCTACATCAAGAAAGATTGGCCACTCCGACAGTCATTGGAGCCTGGGAGGAAAAGTGTTCAGCATCCACCACTTGTTGAATCAAGGAAGATTTTGTTACCACCCTTACACATCAAGCTGGGTCTGATGAAGAACTTTGTCAAGGCCATTAACAAAACACAAGCAGCTTTCAAGTACCTCTGTGGAAAATTTCCAAGGTTAAGTGAAGCTAAGATAAAGGAAGGTGTCTTTGTTGGTCCTCAGATTCGTGAACTTCTTCGAGATGATGCATTTGACCATGCACTGCGTAGCAAGGAAAAGACGGCATGGAAAGCCTTCCAGTTAGTGGCAATAAATTTTCTCGGAAACAACAAGGCAGACAACTACAGGTTGTTGGTTGAAAACCTCCTCAAGGCATACAAAAGCCTTGGTTGCAACATGTCACTAAAGAGACATTTTTTGCACTCATCTAGATTTTTTTCCACCGAACTGCGGAGCAGTGAGCGACGAGCACGGCGAGCGATTTCACCAGGACATTGCAACAATGGAGAAACGCTATCAGGGCAAATGGAGCCCATCAATGTTTGCAGACTATTGCTGGACAGTGACAAGAGATGCTCCATTTAATGAATACAAGAGACAAGCCAAGAAGTGCCGAGTAGACACTGAATAGGACTAAACTATGTACATAATAGTTTTTTGCCTTTTGTTTCATAATAAATTTTATTTATATAACCTTTTTGCTGATTTTTAAAGTGTTACGTAAACAGGACAGGTGAAATATTATCATGTAAAGCAACCATAAACACATGAAAAGACCTAGGTTTACAATTTATGATTAAAACTCTACTATCTACACAATATACATAGACATAAAATGTAAAAACTTAAATATCTTAGAAACAGTAGCCAATCAGTTGTTTTAATTGTCATATTTGAATTCAGCACATCAAAATACATAATAAATAGCACATTTTATCTCTGAAGCAGACGACTTCTCAAAAATTGTAGACCAGTGTAATTAATTACTATTCTTTTGCCAATGGAAAATACTAATTACTCTATATGATTAGTACTATCAGATTCATATTTGTATAAAATTTCCATCTTTCCTCACGATGTTTTTGAAGATTTTTTTATATAAAATGTTAATTTGAACTATTGATATTGTTTTAATGTTTTAAGATTTTGTGTTTTGTTTTGAATTAATATCATAATTATGAAATGATAAATTTTAAGTAAGCCAGAGAATTAGTGGAGCTAGGAAAATATTTTTTGGCAATCAAGTATTCATGTGTGACATTTCCCTTTAAAAAAGAAACTGCAATATGAAACCCCAAGTTCATATACAAGAAATTATAAGGTTTATACTTACTGACAAAACCAGGACCAAAATTTGGAGGATTAGGCCTGGAAATCTGAGGTGTCAAACTTCCATCCTAAAAACCAGTAAAATGTATAAGCAAAGTGATTAAATCACAATTCCTTTTAAGAAGAAAATAAAATATTCATAATTTATCAACACTTCTGCTGTAACTCTCATATCAAGTTATGTTACCTGTGTGATTGGTTGCTGCATAAGATTCTGGCCTTCACTAGTCTGCGTTCCTGACATTGGCTGACCCATAAAGGGAAACCTATTGATACATAAAGATCAGCTATAACAGACTTTTAAAACTAGTGAGCACTTTAGTAAAGATGCATTGTTTCAAATTATTTTGACCTAAAATAAAACTTCCAAACCTTTTAGAGATATTTGTTAGAACTACTACATCCTAATTACTTGCCAGATTTTGAAAAGGATATTTCTTATTTCACCCTTGTAACACTTTGTCCTCAGTTCAATCTGTTGTGCCTTATAATTCACAAAGAAATTAACTAAAATTGGCTTAAGTTGCCTTATACCAAGAGCTACCGGGAGTTTCCTAATAGTGATGATTCATAAGGGTGGCTGAATGCATACAGATCACTCGAGAAGTCTCTGTGCTTGAATTTTAAATGCTATGTGATGTAAAAAGCAGGATTCAATGTACTTAGATACCACAGTATAAATACCTGCACAAATAAGGGTAAATAGCATTTTGGGCATTATGAATTGTTTTTTAAAAGGCACTGCTGCTAAACTTGGACAATGTAACTCTAGGGAGCAACAACAAATGGAACCCCAAAGACCTTAACCACAATGACAAGACAGAAGGAGATGGAATTTGTCATGGAGCTGTGTCCTAGATCATGGCTTCTAAATATCACAACCAATTCCTTTTATTGCATTTAGAAACAAAGAGGAAGGCAGTGCTCGCAGTTAACCTACCCACTGAGGATGGGTGCCACTACAATCTGCACTAGCACAAGTTTTTAAGTACTCTTCTAGGGCAGTGGTTTTCAAACTTTTTTTCTGGGGACCCAGTTGAAGAAAATTGTTGATGCCCACAACTCAACGGAGCTGGGGATAAGGGGTTTGGTAGGGGGCTAGGGTGTGGGGGTGAGGGCTGCGGGGTGGGGCCGGGAATGAGGGGTTCAAAGTGTGGGAGGAGGCTCTGGGCTGGGGCAGGGGGTTGGGGTGCAGAAGGGGGTCAGGGGTGCAGGAGGGGCTGTGGGTTTGGGGGGGCTCGGGTGGGGGTTGGGGTGCAGGAGGAGGTCAGGACTTTGGGCTGGGGATGCATGCTCTGGGGTGGGGCCGGGGATGAGGGGTTTGGGGTGCAGGAAGGGGTTCCTGGTTTCAGAGGGCTCAGGGCTGGGGATTGGAGCAAGGGGTTGGGGCGTGGACTTACCTCCAGTGGTTCCCAGTCAGCGATGCAGCCAGGATGCACCGCGGACTGCGCTGCAGGCCTGAAGTGGCCAGCAGCATGTCTGGCTCCTAGGTGGAGACGCACAAGCAACTGTGCGCGACTCTTGCCTGCAGGCAGCCCCCCCTCTCCCCCCCAGTTCCCATTGGCCGGTTGCCAGCCAATGGGAGCGTGGAGCCAGAGCTTGGGGCAGGAGCAGAGCGTGGAGCCCCATGGCCCCCGTGCCTAGAAGTCAGACCTGCTGCTGGCCACTTCCAGGGCACAGCGCAGTGTCAGAAAAGGTAGGCACTAGCGTGCCTTAGATGGACAGCACCGCCGATGGGACTTTTAATGTCCCGGTCAGCAGTGCTGACCAGAGCAAGTCGACCTAGCGCCTTACATGCTGCGTCCCAGTAGTGGGTTGCGACCCATGGTTTGAAAAACGCTGGTCTAGGGTAGCTGCAAATAGACACAGCTGCAGTAATGTTTCTTAGAAGTGGCAAGGGCATGGACCACCATGGTGAAGTCTTCATTACTAACAGTCAGCTTTATTACACTATGGAGTAGAAACTTACGAGGGAAGTGCTGGAAGCTCTACTGCTTGGACCATTTAAAATTAGTCTAGATAAAAGCACTAGGAAATTTATGGTAGTAACAACAATAAAGTAACTAAATCTTGAATAGCAATTTTGATTCATAGATCTTTACTATGCAGAAGAAAAATGCTGCTTTCCCTTTATTGTTTTAGTAGCTTATGTTTAACACAATACTGTACTGTATTTGCTTTTTTTTTTTTTTTTGGTCTCAGCTGCTACATGATTGCATACTTCTAGTTCCAAATGCGGTGTGTGGTTAACCGGTCAGTTCGTAACTCTGATGTTCATAACTCTGAGGTTCTACTGTATATATCATTACACATTTCACAGATGAGGAAACTCAGGTAGAGAGAGATGAAGTGGCTTGCCCGAAGTCTTACAACAGGTCAGTGGTAGAGCTGAAAATGGAACTCAGGTCTTCTGAGTTCCAGTCCAGTGTCCTGTCCACTAGATCACATTGTCTTTACCTTAGGGAGCAATGCTGTATTGGCATGGAGTATGAGCTAAATGATAACATGGGCCTTTTTCTACATCTTATTATGATTCACTGTGAATAGTTGTGATGGTCTACAATTTGCTGATGCTGTGGCTGAGAATGACTTTTCAGACTCCAGAGGGACAAGGTGGGTGAGCTCATATCTTTTATTGGACCAATTTCTGTTGGTGAGAGAGACAAGCTTTCAAGCCACACAGAGCTCTTCTTCAGGTCTATTGATGCTGGTGGCTAAAAGGCTATAATACTTTGGGTCACTTTTACTTTAAACAATAGTGTCATCTTTTGCCTACCTGTTCATAACCATTGGTGGCATCCCCATATTGCTCTGTGCCATTACTTTATTGATACCTTTAAGAGCTACCATTTTTGCTTTCATTATGGGATCAGTGATTGCATCAAAATCTATGAAACAAAAATAGTAAAGGGTGAATTACACAGCTGAACATTTTGATTTTACTGAACTACCAACATAATGAATATTTCCAATATTGGCACGTGTACTAATCCCTTGAGTTTAAAACAACTGCATTACAATCATTTAACCATGCGTACTTCAAATTAATTTTTTTCTTCCCTTTATAACTAGAGATTAAAATGTAAGTTTCTATATTCTGTAAGAAACTTGCACTTCAGCAAGCATCTCAGGAATGGGATTGACAGTGCCCATTATAGCAAATGAAATAACTTTCATTGCTACAGTGAGCCAAGAAACGCAAAAGAAGGAATATTAGTTTGAGAGAGGCTGGAACAGGAGACTTGGCTAGAGGGTGAATCCATTAAATTACAAACATCACCACGTTAATGGAGGTATTTGACAGGGCTGCCTTAGTCACCATGAACAGTGACACGGAGGAGGAATTTACTGCTATTATGAAATAGAATTTATATATAAAAAAAATCAGGAAAAGGAGTCTGACTTGTGCACTTAGTAGACATTATTGATATTGATACAACAGTGACTGCTAGTCAGAAAGCTCCAGTTGTGTTTAGACTCCTGTACCACACATTGACTCAGTATGTTTTTTAGCATTTTCGTATTACATTAACGCAGTGGCTCTCAAACTCTTTTACTGGTGACCTGTTTCACATAGCAAGCCTCTGAGTGCGACCCCCCCCCTTATAAATTAAAAACACTGTTTTATATATTTAACACCATTATAAATGCTGGAGACAAAGCGGGGTTTGGGGTGGAGGTTGACAGCCCGTGATCCCCCCCATGTAATAACCTCACGACCCCCTGAGGGGTCCTGACCCCCAGTTTGAGAATCCCTGCATTAACGAGCTGTGGATTAAAATACCTGTTTTATTTTATAAATACTATAAATTGATATGCTATGTTATACCAGTAAGAACAGATTGCCAGCTTCTATTCAGAACTTTTCCTTTTTAAGTACACGCAGAACAATTTTTCCCTAGGTCCAATATGAGTGAGTTAATAATTGTACTTTCACCCATATGCTTAATTTCCAGTCTCCTGCTGTAGCTACTAGTCAGGTTCCTCTTCATCATGCCAGCTACAAATTCAGTTTTAAATGCCTTTGTATTTTTGCCAATAGACAGTCAGATTTTTTTAATATATTCTTTTGGTATTTGTTTAGTGAACTAACCAGTACCAAAAAAGATATCACATACATACCAATATTGGGGAAAAATGGCTCTGAACGCTGACGAATCATGGCTTGCATCTGTCGCTGCTGCTGCTGCTCCTGCCTTTCCTGATCCAAAAGATCCTGCAGAAGAAGGGGCTGCTCCTCTAATAAAAGAGGTCTCTCCCGATTTTGCTGCTGGGCTAGAGTCTGTGGGAGCATTATCTGCTGGGGACCAGATATGCCACTGGGACCAGGGCGATTTGCCAAAGTCACGGCTTGATTACCAGGTTGTCCTGTCCCAAAGCTGTGATTAGTTGACTGACCTTGGATAAATCCTGGATTTACTGTTGCCCCTTGAGAGAAGCTATGGTTTATTCGTGGAACCACGGTCAGATTAGAATTTAAAGCGTTTTCCAAGATTTGTCCAGCAGGTGTCATTAGTGTTTGAGAAACACCCGATACGTGATTTGTTTGCGTTGCTGGCAAAGACTGAGGTGAAGAGCCTAATGCCCTTATGTCAGAGTTATCTGAACTCTCGTTGGCCAGCAGACTTGAAAGGACTGGTGTGGGTCCAGAAATACTGCAAGAATTTATAACACCCTGAGCAGGCAGTTTAGCAGGGCCCTGAACAACATTTGGACTAGACACAGTTGTTTCCTGATTCGTAGTAATAGTTTTGTCAGGTAATTCTGGATTATTAGGCTGCACAGGAGCTTTTTCTCCATCATTTAACTTTGTCTCAGCAGCAACCGGAGGGCCTGCAGATTCCACATTGCCATCATTTTTTTCATTTTCAGACTTGGTTTCATCTAATGAGTTTGGAGAAAGCACTTCTGTTTTAATCTCACTTTCCATAGCAGATTTCTTCTGCGGAGAAAGTGCATCAGTGGGGACTGACGTTTTATCACTTTGTTCTTTCTGTTTTGGTTCTTCTGTCTTGCTCTGGATATCTAATTTGTCATCGATAGGAACACTAAGATCCAATTCCTCATTAAACATACTTTTTTTATCCTCCAAATCAAGTTCTGGGTCTGTGTAGGCAATTATGTCAAATTCCCCTGATCTCAGGAGGTCATCAAGGTGAGGATCATTGGTTTCTAGATTATCTAAAGTGTCCAGCTCATCTCCTTTCCCATCCTCTGGATCTAGATTTAAATTTTCAAGATCCTCATCATCTAAGTCCTTGACTTCAACCCCATCCAGGTCTTTGACATCTAAGTCTTTTACAGAGGGATCATCAGGATCAAGCTTCTCTTCTAATCCCTCAGTTGGCTGGTTGGGAATCTGTAGATTTCCAGGTGCCTCAGTGGGTGCAGATGTAGGCAAAGGAGTCCCTGAAAAAGCATCATTAACCGGTGCATGACTTAAGGAACGCATGACAAGCACGGGTGGATGGTCATGATTATCTTGCTGAGATTGTGGCAAATGCTCCAAACTTGTAGACATCTGTAACTGGTTAGTTAGACCTTGAGGATTACGTCTCATTGGATCTATGTGTCTTGGACCCTGAAAGTCCTGCCTAGGTATAAATCCTGTATGCCGCTGATGCTGGGGTGCTGGGTCTATAACATTAGCAGCAGAGGGATTAAAGGGGAGTCTTGGTCTGCCATCAGGGGCTCTGTGGCGTAACTCAATGAACGCTTGACCCAGTATATTGTGTTGCTGAACCTGAATACCCTGTGGTGGAAAATGCTGAGACAGTCCAGCTGGACTATTCATATGTGTATTGTTCAATGGCCTAGGCATATCTATAGACAAAGATCTTCTCAGCTGTGGTGGAACTCCAGCGCGTTGCATTTGCTGTTGAGGCCCAAGAAAACGTTCTTGACCTGTTGGTGGACCATGTCCACCTCCTGGAAACCCAAATCTGAAATCAAAGATTAATTAAAGAATTAGTTCTCTTGATTCATTTGGCCCACCTGATCTGGCATATTTCAGAAAATGACTAATCTCTTAAATGTTTTACATATTATGTTCTTTAGTGCATTTAAATAAATATTTTATTTTGACCAATCTCAAACTTAAGTGAGCTTTCTGAACAGAATAAAAAAATTAACTAAAATAACTATTAATTATGCTTAAACAAACATCTTGTGCTGTACCAACCCCTCAACCCAAATAAACTTGGATAAAAATGCTTCTTACAGCAAAAACTATCTTGCTAGACAATCCATATTTTAATTGAACTCAGTAAGTGTAAAAAAAAATTAGGGGACCAACCCCCCCCATTATTTCAGTATTGATATTTATTTCACATCTTGGCACTACTTAAAAAAATAATGACATAGAATACAAGTCGTTTCTTGATGGTGTATACTTTACACGAGGACAACAATATTTCATTGATGCCATATTAATAAATGAAAACTAAAACTGGATTAAATAATTTTCTTTATAAATGCCTAAAAATGCAGTTTTGTGGGCCTTGTGTACACAGGTGGCATAATGCAAGGAAAAAAATTCCCATCCTTCATCTCCCCCAAACTGACAAAAACCCAACAATGCATTACTAAGTTTTAATTGCTGAACAATTTCCAGTAACACACAATCAACCAGTGCAAAAATATAGGCTGCAATAACCTCAGATGCTTACATGCATACTTAACTTTATATATTGACTTCAATGTGATTACACAGGTGCTTAAAGGTAAACACGTGTATAAGTGGTTACAGGATTTGTGGCCGCGGTAGGCAAATTACATCAATGTAGCACAGGCCATCTTACTGGAAATCCTTATAATATTTTAGAACTCTCTCTTACACACGTATGTTTTAAGAAATCAAAAATCATACCGAAGACCATGAGGCCTCATTCCCATGGCTGTCATATCTCCTGGAAATTGGGGTCTATTAAACTGCCCATCAGAGGGAAATGGTCCACGTTGATCTTTTGGGAATACTGCGAACCTCGGACCACCTGGAGGAATGATGGATGCTCTAATATTCCCAGGGTAGGGAGGAGGAGGTCGGTTAAAAATCTGATTTAGATTTTCTTGCTGCCAGTGTTGATGCGGAGCTGCATGGGGAGGCGTGGCTGGATCCTGTAGTGCTTTTTCCTGACGGATAGCATTCTTCTTCTGCTGCTGCTGCTGCAGAATAATTTCACGTAACTTCTGGCGCTGGTTTAAAAAAAATATTATGTTCACTATTGAAATAAATCTAGTTTCAAAATGTAAAGTCCCCCAGAGCCAAGAATCTTGTATAAACGGAACAATCTGCCCTCCCACTCACCAGGAAAAAAACCCTATAATTCCCTTGCAAATTAATCAAAAACCAGATGACATGATTCAGGGAATTGGTAAGAGGCTAGTGAGACCTTTCACCTCAAGGACCCCTATTCACCAAGTGTCTGTTGATAAACTGTATAGTAAATTGCTTGACCACACTTTAGTTCGTTATGAAATATATTCAAGAGACCAAACAACCAATACCAGTCAGTTTTATTGCTCAAAGTCAATAACAATATAGTACAGGAAGAAAGGCTCAATATGAGACCAGTTTCAGGAAAGCCTTCTCATGCAGTGTTGTTAAATTCACCTTACAAAGAAGGTGCTTCCAAAGTTACAATGCTAAAGCTATTCTTTTTATACTCATCCTGTTTGCATGTAAAAAGGTACTCTATGCATCATCTGAAATTAGATTTAACCAATCAGCTTCCTATTTTGTTTTTCTGATCCCATGGTACACCCCCTATCTCTTTGTTCTGAATACAGGCATTCCAGGTACCAAAGGGCATGAAGGCACTTCCTAGGTGTGTACTAGGGTAGAACAATCATTTAACTTGTCCTTTTCCTTTGGGACATTCCAGTACTGGTGTGTGAGAGTAACTCCTTACCGATTGTTATGGTAAAACACCCATATGTCTAGATCCTGACAATTTTCCTACCTACGTAAGCCAAAATTTACTTCAACTAATGCAAGGTGTTATGGGATATTTGACAGGTGAACAGAATAGTGGGGAGAGGATAATACATTCAGTTAACATAAGAATTCACACTTACATTAATACTATGCCTAAAGTATGTGTCTTGGCTAACAGGCCAGATCACTAATGTTAGCACAAGGAGCTGTCATATACACTTTTGTACCCCAATGGTGCCCTTGTGCCATAAGGAGAGGTGAATTCTGAAGGAGGAGAGGTGATCAGAAGTTCCGCTAGGGAAAACTGCTTTTGGTTTAACAGCAGTAGCAGACTCTACCCTGGCCAGGCCCCCTTCCTGGCCAGCACTGTCAATTTTTAGGCTGCATTAGGCTCCTAGAGCTCCTTCACGCAAAAGGAGATTAAGCTACTTTCCACAACTCTAACCTCAGCCTCATCCCCATCCCAAGGTGGACTTTCTGCCTTCTGATCTTTGTCAGAATCTACACTAGCATAATCCCAGAAGGAATCTGGTCCAGGGCAGCAGTGATCAAGAGACGTTACTATCTAATACTTATTTGCTATTTGGTGGTTTATGTGACATGATTTGGTGTTCTTGGTCCAATTCCTAATGGTCAGGTGGAGATACTGCAGAAATCACCAACATAATTGATGTCAGCATTCTCAAACAGAGAAAGGACGAATTTGCATGGAAACCAATCTACCCCATAACCTCTAGCAAAGGTCCCTCCAAATAAGCGTGGAGGCACACTTGTAGAGGACTGTGGGTGAACTCAAACAGCCAATAAACCCTGCTGTACCTAGCCTGTGGATAAACAATTGAGATCATTACAATATTTTTTATCAGTGTCTTTACTCTTCCTTTAAAGCCAGGATACATAATACTATTAAACACCTCACAGGTCTGTCCAACAGTTCAAGTTCTTGAAGGTAAAGAAAACTTTTAATCTGTAATATTTAGAAGTCTCAAAAAATGACACACAATAGTTTTTATCTACATTCGAATGTCACAATTTTAAGGTCCAATAGCCTGAGATGTGTCAAGGCCAGAAATAATCACATTATATCAGAGGTGACAAATATTCTATGCAGAATGCTGAATTACATTTTCAGTCATGGTCAGTAGGCCAGGGCTACACGGTTAGGTTCATTCAACAGATCCTCAATCCTCACTGTATCTCCTTCTAATGATGCTGGGAAGTTTGCTAACAAAACTGTGGGTAGAAGAAGGCCCTGTGGTAGCAACTGTCATTTACTTACAGTAGAACCTCAGAGCTATAAACAGCTCGGGAACGGAGATTTTTCATAACTCTGAAATGTTCCGTAACTCTGAACAAGATGTTATGGACTTCAGCCAGAGGGTGGTTGGGGCTGCAGGCATGCGGGTGGGTGGTTGAGTCATGGCCCCAGGTTGGGGCTCAGGGTTTCTGCCCTGCGGAAGCACCAGAGCTCAAGGCTTGAGACCTGGGGGAGCACTGGGGCTCAGGGCTTCAGCCCTGCAGCTCCGTTTCCGGCTTCTGCCCTGCAGGGGGCGCCAGGGCTTGGGGCTCCCCACAGCTCTGTTCCCAGTTTCAGTTGGTGGGAAAAGGCTGGGGCTCGGGGCTGTAGCTACGGAGGGAGTGCTTGGGCTGAAACCGGTGCTCCTCTCATAGCTAAAGGCCCGAGCCCCAGCACCCCCTCTGGGGCTGAAGCTGGGAACAGAGTTTCAGGGCTGAAGCCCCAAGCCCGTGTGGCTGAAGGCAGGAACAGAGCTGCGGGGCTGAAGTGCCGAGCCTCGGCGCCCCCTGTGGGGCTGAAGCTGGGAATGGAGCCACAGGGTGAAGCCATGAGCCCCAGCACTCCCCTCAGGTCTAAAGCCCTGTGCTCTGGTGCTCCCGAGAGTCAGAAGCCCTGACCCCGCCACCTTGCCCGGAGCCCTGACCCTCCATCACGTAGCTGCAGCCCCAATTCCCTCCTGCCCAACCCCCCCCCCCCCCCGCTGAAGCCTTGAGCCAAAAGCCCAGAGGCAGAACAGTATTTGCTTTTTTTCCTGTGTATCTATTGTTGCCTGATTAATTACTTCCGGTTCCACAGTGTGTCCGGTTGACTGGTAAGTCCGTAACTCTGGTGTTCATAACTTTGAGGTTCTACCGTGGTAAAATTACTGTTTTATTCAGCATCTATCGGGGGGGGGGGGGGGAGGGGGGGAGAGAGAGAGAAACTAAGCAGAGCACTTTTGAGATCACATCTATTTCTGACACTTATTTGGTCTTTTGCATGAGTAACTCCTTAGTTTCAATGTATAATAGCACGCCTACATTTTTTGAAAACCTGGTAAGTAAAGTGTAATAAATAAACTTCAGATTTAACACACTTCTCAATGGCAGCAGTTTGCATCTCACTTGGGGTCTGATCCTACACCATCAAGTCAATGGGAGTTGTGCCATTGACATCAATGAGTGTAGGATCAAACTCTTAGGCTATGTCCACACTGCAGGTGTAACAGTTGCATGGGTAGGTATGTGCTAGCTTTAATCTAGCTTGTGTAGGTAACAATAGCAGTAAAGATGTGTGGCGTGGCCTAACCACCCCAGTAC
The DNA here is from genome assembly GCF_027887155.1 of Malaclemys terrapin pileata. Lineage (NCBI taxonomy): Eukaryota > Metazoa > Chordata > Testudines > Emydidae > Malaclemys > Malaclemys terrapin. The sequence goes on along the minus strand of NC_071506.1, from coordinate 271,140,043 downwards.
AACCCTTCTGGGGCCCTAGGTACATACTTGGGTTGCTAGCCAACGCTGAGGTCCATGTTGCCACATCTTCATTACTTCTCTTACCACCACTAGCTAGATCAAAGCTAGCATCAGTATGCCTATTCATGCTACAATATCACCTTAATTTATGGTGTAGAAATACCTTCAGACTAGACAGCACTATCTTAGTCAAAATTGAGAAACTTTTCTTCATAAACATAAGAATTAGAAACTTACTCCTTAAAAATATTGAAATCTTGCATTCTGCATATTCTGATTTTGTTAGACGGGCCGGGGAAACATGTCAAGTGGCCAAGGGCTGGCCAAAGGGCTTTGTTATAAAGCGGGGGTGTGAAACACAATGTAAAATGGGAGATTCCTCTAACTGTGACATTTTAATAGCATAAACATTAAATTGTATACTGAGCTCACCTGTCTTAGTTTCTCTGTGTCTGCCTTAGACATGTTCATGGTATTCGGTGTATCCGTTACTCCTGTAGTTGGTGCTGGGCCAGAAACTTGTGAGACTGTGGAAAACTGCTGCCCTTGAGAGCTCATTGGAGAATTTGCAGATGCATTAAAGTTGCCCTCAGATCCAGACCTTTGCTGATCAGCTTCGTGGGCATGCTGACTAGTTCCAAAAGTTTCTGGCTGAGGTCTTGGAGTCATTGGAGGCTGATCATAAGGATCATGTGCTGGGGCTGCTGGAGCATGGCTAAATGATTCTGTTACAGCAGGTCCTGCTGGTCCTGGAGTTTGAGAACATGGATCGGGTGGTCTTACAAAAGTGCCCTGCAGAGCAGTTCCTCTGCTTTGGGATGTCTGCAGGAAAGGATCTCGATTTGGCATTAGTCCTGGTCTTACCGTGGGTCTGTTAAAATTCTCTGGAATCCCCGGCCTTGGAGTTGCTGGTGGCTGAGAATACGGGTCATTAATAACTGGTCTTGGCGTTCCAGGAGGTTGAGGATATGGATCAGAATGTCTCTGATTTGCTGGAGACTGAACAAATAAATTTGCTGGCTGTGCAGGTCTTGGTGTGGGTGGTTGCTGCATATATGGATCAACAGTGGTGGGTCGAGGTGTTCCTGGAGGTTGGGAATAAGGGTCAGCAGCCGGCCGAGGAGTACCTGGAGATTGGGAATAAGGGTCCTGAGAGGCTGGCCTTGAAATGGGTCCAGACTGAGAGAAAGAGTCACTCTGCTGTCGCATTACCCGGGGTGGATGAGCAAAAGGCTCCTTTATTGCAGGGTGAGGAGTCAGAGGAGGCTGGCTATAGGGATCATTAGACTGATTGTGGGAAAAGCTATCCACTGGCCTTGGTGTCAAAACAGGCCTTTCATATGGATCAACAGCAATGCGTCTTGTTGTTGGTGGCATTGATCCATAAGGATCTTGTGGGGACTGTGGTGGACGCATTGGAGTTTTAAAGGGTCCAGGGCTGCCATCAACAATGGGAGTAGGAGTCAGGGGTGGTCGTGCATATGGATCAGCAGGAGGTATTCTCTGTCTTTGAAATATATCAGTTCTCGGAGCTGGTTTAGTGAATGCATCATTGCTTCCAGTTGTTAAAGGAACGTTCCCTGATTGTTCCATGATTATGGGAGATCTTGGTACCCCCAAAGGTTTGGGGAACTGATCTGCTGCCATTACAGGTCTGGGTGTATCTGGTGGTTTTGCATAGGGGTCATTGCTAACTGGAGATGAAGAACATGAATCTCTGACTGGTGAAGGCCTGCTTCCTGCTGGTTCACTTACTTGAATGGGCCTGGATACAGATGATGGTGGTGGACAGGTATCCATTGGTGTAATGGTACTTCTTCTGACAAAGTTTTGGTTAACAGGTGGTGGCCTAGGTGTTCCCACCATTTTAGCATAAGGATCCATTGGAGAGGGCGGTCTAGAGTTTGTAGTACTTGGAGGAAACATCTGTTGTGACGCAGGCTGAGGCGTCTGTGACTGAGCAAGAGGATCCTGTACTGGCATTCTAGTTGGGGTTGGGGGTGGAGGTGGTGCTTGTGGTTTGAGAAACACATCATCTGAGGATACTGAAGTAGGGGTTCCAGGTAGTTGTTGTTTTGTAAATAGGTCTTTGTGGAATGTCTGTTGAGCAGGAGACATATTTCCATTGCCAGTCTGAGGAGTTAAGGGGCTCTGTATCCCACTACTAGGTGTGTCTGAGCCAGACTGGTTCAGAAGCTGTTGTGAACCAAACTGTTGTTGTTGTTGCTGCTGCTGCTGCTCATTTTTCACTTGCTCAAGTTTTTGTGTGGCTTCAATTTTGGCTTGCTGCTTACTTTTCTGACGCATTTGCTGGTTTAAGATGGGAAGAGAAAAGGTTACATTTATTAGTCCCGGGAACATAAGCAAGGGCATTTTGATGACTGAGCATCAACAAATTAGGAACTTTAGAGACATATGAGAACGGTTAAGAATAATTTAAAAGCTTAAGTACAGTGGGGGCAGAATGCCTGATCATTTATGAAACTAAATTACATTGGCAAACTCCCCATTGACTGATTGGGGAAAAGTATTTCCCAGATTCCCAGAGGAACAAAGCCGCTTGCCAACCTTCCATACTAAAAAAGTGATGCAGCCTCATTAACAAGCGGTAAAGGGCTTTGGAGTAACAGAAAAGTGCCAGCCTCATTTAAAGTGAGAGTACCCAGGGTGAAGGCCTTTTCTGTAACCTATGACAGAAAAGGGCATACACCATTGCTCTTAGCTGGCCCCACAGAAAAAGATAATTAATTATGTTAACAATCAACCGAAGTGGTAAAAATAAGTCAAATATTTTTATATATCTTTTCTTCTTATGACCAAAATCTTCACTCTATGCAGAGTGCATGTTCTTAATTTATATCTCCTTCCTTGGATAGATTAAAATTGATTTTAATCCATTAAGCACAGCAACTACCAATAAAAAAAATCCCACATTATGGCCAAAATATCCCACAAAATAAATGACCAAATATAACACACCTGTCTGAATTTCCACTCCTGCTCATGTTCCGATTCCCTCTGCTTTAAAGGATCTTTAAAGAGGTCTGAGTCGATTCGAGAGCTATGATCAATACTATCCTGTTGCTGCTGCCTTTTCATGGAGTCATTTGACATCTGCACTTTATTGATGCGCAGAGCAGCTCTATTATCTCTGGCTTTTTGCTGAGAAAAAATAAAAATACAAGTAATTTTTCTTTTCTTTTTTTTTTGATATGTGTAAGTACTGCATCCACCCATTCTTCCTACAAAATCTACAACCAAATTATTTATGTGGTCTGATTTAATCGCACACAATCATGAACAAACTAGGTTACTCTCTTGTAACCAGAACTACTAACTGCAAGTCTATAGTCTTGACAAAGCTGCAGTGTGGGATTTGTGTATGCCAAACCATGTTAGGCAAAAGAGTCAGTAACAATACAGGCTTTAAATGTAGGTTAGGAGATTCTGTTTATGTGCAGCACAGGGCCAAATAAATACAAATATACCAATACATATGTGAAATTTTATATTTGTGCGGTCCCAGATCTGAAGAAAACAGGCGGCTCCCAGGTACGATGAATCAACAGAAGTTTATTTGGACTCATTTGGAGAACTTCACTTATAGGAGAATAAGATGCACTAGTGGACTACATTAAATAGCCTCCATGCATCCCACTGAGTCAGGCTAGCAGTACAAGCATAGGATTGAGGGTTAAGGACAAAGAAAAATTGGACTGCACAATAACAACTCTTCAGATAAGCATTTTCAAGCAATAATGGAGCTTTTAAACTTTGAATGGCTGCTTCAGGGAGTCGCTTCTGGCTGACATTTTGAATCTGGCTCCTTCTGAGTATCAAATCCTGACAGTTGCTTTTTCAGATTTCTGTTACAGTTCTCAAATGTATATTGCACCTTTCAGAAATGAACCTTTTAAAAGATTTAAAAAAGCAGTCAAGGATGAGAGCCGCATGGCCATAATGGCAGCTGAATTAATGCCTGCAGCTTCTTACAAAATCCTCAAGTTGGTGTGACATTTTTGCTCCCCTTTTAAAGTGATCAGTACATATTAAAAAGTGATAAGGTAAAGAAAGCAACAGTAAGAGCAAGAAAGCTGGCTTTTGAGCTTCAGTCACTTAATTATCTTATTCAGCGTGAAAGCTCTTAGAGGCAGGGACTGTGGTTTCTTCTATGTTGGTAGAGTGTTAATCACATTGATAGTGCACAAATAACAACCATCAGCAGACATTTAGATTGCAAGCTCTTTGGGGAAGAGAGTGTCTCTTACTATGTGTATGTACAGCACCTAGCATATTGATCTTGGTTGGGGCCTATAGGTAATATAAATAAATAAATGGATGTAGTTTATATTAAGACTGAATGGCTGAGAAAATAGCTTTAGAAACAAGTTCTAAAATTACAGAGGTCTAAAACTGCATCTTCTGGAACCTTAGGGTACGTCTACACTACCCGCTGGATCAGCGGGTAGTGATCGATCTATCAGGGATAGATTTATCGTGTCTAGTGTAGACATGATAAGTCGATCCCTGATCGCTCTGCCGCAAACTCCTGTACTCCACCGTGACGAGAGGTGGAAGCGGAGTCGACAGGGGAGCGGCAGCAGTAGACCCTGCGCCGTAAGGACGTGAGGTAAGTTGACCTAAGATATGTCGACTTCAGCTATGCTATTCTCATAGCTGAAGTTGCGTATCTTAGGTCGATCCCCCCCAGTGTAAACCAGGCCTTACTAGTTTTAAAACCAAACACCCCACAGATTAAATGTACAAATGCTAGTTTTAGTTATTGTTACCACATATGGTGCTCTTTCTTGTGAGCTTGCTTTTCTCCACAGTTTAGCAATCTGCTTCACTCTTGTAGTCCAGTCTGCAACCAAAACCAACATATTGTTTTAGTTTGCAGGGTTTTGATGATTTTATAATTCTTCAGACAATTTTTATAAGTAGAAACAGTTAATGCTTTGGTGAAGAAAGGTGTCTAACAGAACTGTTACAAAATTTGTGCCCCTACACAATAAATCACTCCCTTACCTGGGAATTCTTCCTTTAGGTTGGGGAAGTTGATATTTGTGTACAGAACAGGTGCTACTGTTGCCATTTCACCAAGTGCTTCTTCTTTTTCCCACTTCAGAGTGCTTCTTTGAGCATTGGACATTGTATCCCCTTCTCCTTCCATAGGGGGAGCAGATGGTGTCCATGAACTATTAGGATCATTTACCACTGGATTAAATGCTGGGTTCTTATCCCTGACAAATCAAAACAGATGTTTAATTTTTTAATTTTCCTCTCAATATAATATGAAAATTTATTTTATAAACACACTGTTCACTACTCCAGACGTTAGTATCATGTCTTTTGAAAAGATTTAAAAGAGCAAAAATGTTTTAAAAAACTTATTTAATATTTCTGTCAAATAATAAACATTTAAAATGTGCAGTGGCAAGTATGCTTCTCTGATACCACTCAAGCTAGGCTAACTGTTGAGTAATTCCATATTCTTCAGCTTGACTTACCTGGTATCACTGTATGGTGGTTGTGTAATAGGAGAGAAAGTGCCTAGTCCAGCTCCAGGAGCCAAGGGTGTATGAGGGAGATGGGGGGTAAGTCCAATCAGGCCATTCATAAGTGGTACTCTTGAAAACACACTCTCCCCTGGAAGGCAAAAGTTGAAATGATCAATGTAAAGAACGAGTGTCTGAAGGCTTTCAAGGTGTTCAAGACAAACTTTAGACTAAAGGCCTGTTCCTCACCAATGAGAAACTACTTATTTGTACATTCTATGGTGCTAGTTGTGAATACATTTATGCTATAAATTAGAAGGTTTCTAACCCTCAGAGGAGTGAGGTTCTAGTATAGCTTCCAATATCAGTAGAAGGAGGAAGTGACCTATTTTTAAACTGGAGCTTGATAAGATTATATGACAGGATTAAATGATGGGACTGCCTGTGATAGGAGGGGACTTGATTCGATGACCCAGGAGGTCCCTTTCAGTCCTACATTCCTATGTGCCAACTTTAACCTTTTGGAGAGGAGTTATGAACATATGACATTCTCCACCACCATAAACTTTAGTGAGCCCTTTCCTTTATATCCAATCAGTATGTACATGTTTCTTATCACTTTGGCAAGCCAAAGGATTCTTTGAGAATTTCCCATCTTAACTCATTTTATATCTCAGGCTAGCATGTGTTATATTATTCCATCTTACATATATGTATCTTTTGGGGTGGGGAAATAGAAGAGCAATTTTGAGCATTTATTTTTATTTAGTTAGTGATTTGAATATCTGTTAATACTGCTTGGTTACATATTATTAAATACTTGGAAATGAGTTCATGAAAAATAACCTAAAATTCACCAAAAGGTGCACACAACTCTTCTATATATGGGTGTGCAGCAGGCCCCAGATCCTTTGTTTATTTGAACATATTTTCTTTTACTGTTGGCAACTGTATCCATGGGGCCTACAATCAGCATCTAGGATCTCCTGCTTCTACAACGGAAGAAACTGGTGGTTGTCCAAATATATAAGGGTGAGGAACACAGTGGGGACAATAGATAACGATAGTAGATAATAATAAAAGCTAAGCCCCTTCAGCTGTAATGTAGCAACTAAGATTGTCTGGTTGGCATCTAGCAAAGACTAGAACATGGCTTACAGACTGCTCTACAGTATCCCAGGCTGCCAACCATTGTGATATTTCTAGCCTTCAAAGTTCTCCCCTAAAGGAGATGATGCCAGATTTTCCATCATGCCAGATAACAGACACGAAGGCACTGCACACAATCTCCTTTCACAATTCTTAAATAAATATTAACCATTTAATTAGGAATCTCCTCTTCAGAGATGGTTGGTATACCAGAGTAAAGCTTTCTAACATATGATTTCTACACTCTTATCAATGAAATAAATAAATCTAGTCAAATGTACCTCAATATTTCAATAAAATATTAAGTCTAGCAATTTTACACCACTATTAAGGCAGAGCATTTTATTTGTATCATTAAAATATTAGTGCAGACATGACACAGGAACAAATTGGCCATGTAATCTATTACCTCTCGTTTGCTTTAAATTATCTCATTTTTAGAACTTCTTGAAGTCTTATATTTTTCTAGAAATTCATCCAGATTAAGAAACAAATTATTTTTTCCTTTCTTAGGATATCTGGTGGTTCTAGAATTACTCACTACTGAAATCAGTTTAGATACTGGAATAGATTTCTGAAGCACAAATACATCATAATGGGCTCTCTGCTTGCACCTGAGCTAGTGCCAACTTTACTAGAGATGCTGGCTGATGAGAAAAGAATGCTTTTATAATTATGTGCCTGGATATTACGTAAACCACGGGTTCCCAAACTGTGGGCCGCAACCTAAAAGTGGGCCACAACACAGTGCTGGGTGGTCTGTCGGCAGAGGGAGAGATTGGGGGTAGGGTAGAAGGATGTTGCTCCCCCAAAACTATATATATGGTGTAGTCGCGGCTGGTGATGACCCTCACCAGGGTCAGAGGAGCCTAGCGTCCCCGGCAGGTGACAAGAGGGTGAAGCGGAGCTGCCAGGCAAGGAAAAGGGGTCGGCCAAAAGGTGGCGGCACTCAGGGCGGCTGGAAGGTTTGCATCCATTCCCACTCTGAGACAGCGTGATCTGTGGCTATCAGGACCCCTGGAGTATCAGCCCCACGGCCCTCCCAGGGACCTGGGCTCAGCACTCCCGCTCTGTTTCCTCCTGGACAACGCTGTGATCAGGACTGTCACAGGTAACGGCCAGGCCCAGACTGAGTGCCTGCCTCTGCCCAGCACTTTGGACCCCCAAGCTCCTCCCTTGTTCCTGAGCAGGGGGTGCCTGTGAGGCACGCCAGGGTGCTGGGTGAGTGACTGAGGGCACGGCTGTCAGGTGATGAGCTCAAGGCACTCAGCGGGCTGCTGAGGTAGAGGGTGTCAGCAGGGGCAGGCTGTGGCACCTGCCTGGCCCCTTCGCCTTCTTGCTTTCCCTGGTCCCTGCTGAGGCGAGGGGCCAGACGCCCTATGGTGTCACTCTCCCTGATGGAACCGTGTTAATAGTGGGCCGAAGTACATAATGCAACTGCACAGGTGCGCCTCACGGAACAAAGCTTGGGAACCCCTCACGTAAACAACCCATGAAATACCATTGACGGGGCACTCAGAGTGAAAACCTAGAATTCTAGGATACATATTCCAGCATTTTTTTCAGAAAAATCTATCCAAGATAATAGAACTAAATAAAGTAAGCCTGATAACCAGCCTTCTTCTGGATTCATGGCTTGGGAAACAGAGTTGATTTGGTTTTGCAACAACAACAAAAAAGGCATCTGTCCCCTCCTTCCCTATAATTGAAATATTGCAAAATTATGCTAACTCTCTTTTCCTTGTTTGAATAGTGTTAGTCAACTTTCTTAAATTAACCTTTTTACAGAAATTCGACTGAATGGCACTGTCACATTTAGACAAAAATGTTATAATTAAGGGGCAGATTAACTCCTTCACCGTGAGAGTGTGCTTAAATGTACTGACAAAGCAATGAGACAAAATGTCATAATAGGAGCCCTGTTTTATTACAGACCACTTACAGTACTATACCATAGTAACAGCTCCAGTATTTCACAAAAAGTCTGTCTAACAAAAGATCGCTTTTCCGCTCAGATATCAAAATCCATTCACATATGTATCAGACACTCAATTTCAAAATGATTGGTGAAAGAAAGCATACAGAGTATTTACCCTAGCATAGTTTATCATCATATTTATACTATGAAAGATACACAATTGGTTTTGTACAGCCCACTTTTAAAAGGAACAGAAGACATACCCTGATTGTGTAAAGGCATTAACTGAGGTTGAGGCTGTGGCAAAGGAGTTGGCTGAGTGGTTGCAGGACTCAGTACAGCAGTGAACAAGTCTTCCACATCCTTTCCTCCCAGCTCTGCAAAAATAATATGCATAACTTGGCAGGTACTGTTATATAAACTAAATTTAATAAAAGATAGCAACGCTCAAGAACACATACCTGGAATTTTGTACAGTTTACCAAGAATTGCACCTGGTCAAAGTAAATATAACACAAAATTAGCAATAATTCATTTCACTCTTCTAGATAAAACATAATAAAATTAATTCTGTAATTGTAAGTGCAAAGGCTAATTTTAAAATTACATAGACAGTAATAATAGAAAATAGGAAGCATTTGCTTAAGTATTCTACAAGATCAACATGTAAGACAAACATTTTACCATCTGTGACCATTTTGTCTAGTTCTGGACTGAGAATTCCATCTAATTGTTCTTCACTCAGGGGCCGTGAACTCTGATTGACACTTGGCTGAGGCAGAGAGGAAGGATCATCAGAGATGGGACCAATATCTAGTCCAGCTGAAGGGGTAAGAATATTAAGTCAGCTGTAAACAATGAAATCTACTGACACAGGACAAAGGACATAAAACATTTCCAAAATAATTTTTGGTTACAATTTAGTTGTAAACTAAAGCCATCTGCTAAAATCTAAAAGTTGATTTTCAAGGGAAAATAAGACATCAATAAAAATCAGAAAATATCGGATTTATATTGCTCTATAGTTTGAGGAAGACATCTAATTCAATTAAATACTTAGAATTAGACTTTGAACCAAATTTTGTTGTAACGGGACTTCTAAATTTAGTCACTGAATGTTTTCAAACATTTAATTCTCTAAGGCCTGGTCTACACTGGGGGGGGGGGGGGGGAAGGGATTGATCTAAGTCACGCAACTTCAGCTACGTGAATTACGTAGCTGAAGTTGATGTACTTAGATCTACTCACCGCAGTGTCTTCACTGTGGTGAGTCGACTGCTGACGCTCTCCCGTCGACTCTGCCTGTGCCTCTTGCTCCAGTGGAGTACTGGAGTTGATGGGAGAGCGCTTGGCGGTCGATTTATCGCATCTAGACTAGACGCAATAAATCGAACCCCGCTGGATCGATCGCTGCCTGCCGATCCAGCGGGTAGTGTAGACAAGCTCTTAGAACTTTTTATTTTGTTCATTTTAAAAATAGGAATTTCCTGCAGCAGGTACATTTAAACCTGACTGAAAGTTACCTTTGATCTTAAGTATCCCCCAAAACTCCCATGATTCCTGCTGTGTTAGATTAAAAATCTACTAAAACACAGTTCATACTAGTAAATATCTGGCGTATATTAAAATGGCAGCAGCTTCTACTTTCAAAACAGAGCTAAAATATTCTGCATTCAATTAGAAAATACAATTGTGGGTGTTGAGAAAATACAATTGTTCCTTTTTCTGTGACATGTCTAATATCCTTTTAAAAGTTAAGAAAATATCTCAGAAACAACAGACTCTTGGTAATACTGTACACAATTGACTTTAGTATTTGAAAGGTATTGCAGCACCAAATTCCAACTAAGAACCACCTTTAAAATAATGTAGCATGCTTCTTCTAGTTATCATAAATCTGTGTTTTATATAGAAGTTTTATGTAAAAGTGATCAATCATCACCAGTGATAAAAAAAGACTGATGTTGATCTTTTTATTCATGCTTTATACATTGACATAATTAAGATGTGTTTTTAAGTTGAAAACAAATATATCACTAATACTACTACATGTAATACTGTCAAATATGAAAGAAAGCAAGAAAATGCATAGTTTTGCATTGTGAAACACAAACAGCAAATTTATTAAAAAAATTCAAAAGAAAACTCTCTAGAATTCTATCAAGTGCACAGTGCAGGTTTTGTAAGTTGTGCTTGGCTCAAACAACAAAGAAAGATAGCAAAAAATGAAAGCATGGATTAGTTACACAGAGCAACGAAGCACTAACATCTATGCATGCACAAACAGTTCTTTCAGCTGAAACCACTAGGAAAGATGACTACTTCTAACCACGGGTCATCCATTGTTTAGTTTCTTACCAAATGGGGAGGGTGAGTTCTCAACCTGGAAAGTGCATAAATCAAGACCTACAGGACCCAAACCAGATAAAATGGATGATTATAACAAGAGAAAAAAAAAACAAAAACAAAAAAACCCTAAGAGCATACACTGCTGCATGCTGAAAAAGCTACGCAGGTATGATAGACAACAGCAGCTGTTTTTATTCCCTTACAAGCAGCAAAGCAAAGGGCTGAGTAAAATAAAACACTGACAAGTTTTTGTCTTTTTTGTAAAAGAAGAGATAAAAGTCCTTCTGAAATTGGAGTATACTTAAGATATAACAGTTACATAAATATCAAAGCCACACATCACATAACCTGTGAACATAACACATGAAATGTGTCTATAATCAAGAGAACAAAGAAAACAGCCACCAAGGAGCCCTTAAAAGCACATACCTGAATGATCTCCAGACTTTACTAAATCATCAGAAAGTATTCCAAGAATATCATCATCTGTGTTCAAGACCTCTGAAAGGTCAGCCAAAGGGTCATCAGAACTACCTATGTAAGATGCAATAAACTAAACATCAATACAACCATGATCATCACATATTTATTCAATTATTTGTCCAGTGATTTACATGGATTTAGCAATTTCCTAAATTTAGTAAATGTAATGAATGAGCATGTTGTAAGGGAGACTGGATGATTTTAGGAAAAAACATATATGGAGAATTTCTAAAAAAAGAGAGAGAAAACAATAATCCCACACATTTAAACAAGTAAACCAACTCTAACTTTGTATATCACAATATGGAAGAATGTCTTAAGTAATCACACTGCACATAAGTACAAGGAGAAAATAAAGCAAAGTCAGGATAGGAAAAAAATTCTGTTTTATGAGAGGGATTTTCTTATTAATTATATTTTTGAGGGAACATCACATTTGAAGTTTTTCTTCAGCTATATTTATTCTACCTGGCAAATATCAATTGTATTGCCAACTCAAAGTGTCAAAAATTATGACTGGTTTAAAATTCATGACATTTAACAAAACAAAAACAATGTTTTTTTTTTTTATTTGCCTTCTATTTTTTAAACCCATAGGGTATACTTGGAATGCATTTTCCAGCTTTTCTCTGCAAACTCTGAAGGTAAGAAACACACACTTTTTTTTTTTGGTTTGTTTTTTAAATTTAAGCTTTCTTTCAAAATAACATGACTCCAGGATCTAAGGCTTTAAAAAGAAAACACCCAATATCGCAAGATTCACAATAAAATTGCAATAACTGGCAGCACTGAAAACATTAAAGAAAGATGAAATTTAAATTTTTACTACCGATGGGGAAGTTATGTTCACAAGTATCTTCACACACTGCAATTTATAATCATCTGGCTACCATGGCATTTAGATCACAGTAATAATTATTTCTTTAAGGCTCAGTCCCGGAAATATGTATTTGTGAATAAAGTTACGAATATATGTACATGTTTGCAGGATCAGATCCTACCTCTAGCCTGGAATGAACGTTTGGGAAGTGTCCACCCTAGTCTTAACTTCAGGTAGTTTACATGTTTGTAAACAAATTGATAGTTAACTCTAGGTAAAAATATCTGTAGATAAACACTTGAGCACAAATCACTGAATATCATGAAGCATTCCAATAGGATGAGTTTGACAAATAAACCAGAATAACTTAGAAAGGGTATCAAGAAAAGTAAAGACTACTGAAACCACCCAGAGAAGTACCTAAGGAGTAAAATATGAAGAGCAGACAGTAACATGGACAGAGATGGAGGCAAGTGAAGGTGGGCAGGAGAAAGAGGGACAGCAGTAAGACACAGACTAGACACACCACTAGAATGATAGAAACTAGAAATGGGAAAGATGTCTACATTGCAGCATTTCTAGTTCTATTCAGTCTAGTTTAACCTGGCTCAAGGGGTTGTGCTTCCAGAACTTCTTCTGTGAGGCTACGCCACAGTCTTCTACACCTCACATGACCTGAAGGTTTTTTCAGCTGTTTAGATTAAGTTTTCCTTTCTCTAACTTGAATCCCACTACTCCTATAGGTTCTTCCCTGAACCATGCTAAAAATCAGAGTAGACGGCACACTAGACCTGACCCTCTTTGTATAATCACTTACACTCATGCAAAGTAGCTGTAACATAGTACTGTCTTCATTGGGTAATGTTTTATGCTTCAAGCTCACTTTGCAATTTATAGGACAATATATCAGTGGAGGATGGCTACTAGATTGAGCTACATTATTGTGCATAGAGAACAGGGACTAATTATAATGAGGGAAGTACTTCAAGTGCCTCAGAAATGTGTCAGTTGTGGATAGTTTTTTATTTAATCAGTGTATCTGGTGCTACAAAAGACTATGGAATGTAAGTACAGTACTGTGAACAAAAGTTGATTCTGCTTTTGTGATAAAATTTTGCCTTTTGCATATTGACTTTTGCATTTTGGTGCCAGTACACTAATCATGCAAATGATTGTGGTGATACATAAATTACCCAAAGTGATGCTGATGACATAAGATGGCTTGCTAGCTTGTTAGCTGGCTAGCTAAAAGGATTAGATGCAGTCAACGCTTGGCTTTTATGAAATTCCACCCAAGTATGCATACCTGGCCTATGGCAGAGTTATTGAAGCAGGAAAAAAAAAAGCATCCTAATGTAGCAAACACCCAGGCAGAATTAGCACCCTTCAGTTCTTCTGCAATATTTTTCCTATGCTGTGGCAGTTTTCCCTATAGGCTTCAATAAAGCTACCTGGGCACAGTCCTTAATACTTTAAGCACCTTTTAATTAAAACAAAAATCTTAATCTAAGTAGTTAGAAATGGCTCCGGGTGAAAAGATATAACTGAACAGAGCTTACTACTTAGACTGCCTCTCTGTTGGCCAGCTCTGTTCCTGTTGTGTTCACTGTCACTTACCAAAAAAAAAAAAAAAAAAAAGCTATCTTCCTATTTGTTCTAATTTTTTTTTTTTTTTTTTTTTTTTTAATTTTTATTAAATTGAATGTGTGTTAAGTCTTAGCTTGGAAACTGCCAAGTTGCTTTGGTCAGCTGCTTCAGATCAGAGCCAAAGGCTTGCCACCACTTGTCACTTCCCTTGGCTGTTTTGGATTGGAGATGAAAACTAATGCCAAGCAAAAAAGAAAAATTACTTACCTGCATTTCTGGGTTCTTGGATGAACCTTGTGGACTTCATTCCTCTGGTGCATTTATTTGTTGTTGTTTATTTAAATTCAAATAATAAAGATGCCTATCTAAGTCTCTAGGCTGTCTCACATAATTAATTACACAATACATAAAACTGAATTAAATCTCAGCAGCATTAAAATCAGTTCCAGTGGAACTGGGCCAACCACCTGCCTTAATCATTATCTGGGAAGCATACCCTCAGCCATCTCCAGAGACTATATCAAACAGATGTCTTTTGTAGCATGCCCAAATAGTCACCAAACAGGGGATATTTCAGACCAAAAGAGGGTAAGAGAGGATGGAGGGGGATTAGGGAGGTGGAGGAGGGAAAGAGAACAAGTTCCAGAGTCCCAGAGCCCTCACGGAGAATGTCCTACCAGCTGTCCCTCTCTTTTATAACAAGAGGGATCCAGCTCAGGTAACCCTGTTAACTGCAGCAGTGGCAGTATGGCCTGGAAAGAGAGACAACCCCCCCAGGGAGGCTGATCCCAGGCCATTTAGGGCTTTATAGGTCACAATCAACACTTTGAACTCCACCAATGGGCAGCAAGTGCATATCCTGGAGCTCTGGGGTCATGTGATCCCAGTATGATGCCCGGCTCAGTTATTGAGCTGCTGCATTCTGCACCAGATTCAGTCTCTGAATGGTTTTAAGGTGTGGTTGTGACAGTCTGTAGCCTATATTCACCCCTTCTACACGACTATGATAAATCTGGTATAAAGTATGCCTTGTAATATCATTTGAAAACTTGTAATTTGCTGATCATATGTCCTGGTAAAATATGCGTGGCAACACTGCATGTAAAGTTAAAAGATTCCACTGGAAAGTATTATTAAGACATGTCCCAGTCTGGGGGAAGCAGCCACAAACCATTCCCCAGAGACAAAAGGCTAGCCAACGCCTCAACCAGGTGTCAGTAAAATCAAATGGACCATCGCCTGGTTAAATGTCAATTTTTTGGCAGGAAAAAGGACGTGGGTGAAAATCTGTATCTTCACAAAGAAAGAGGAGGGGGTTCCCATTCACGCAGACTTTATGTCTTCTGAACCTGAGCTGGAGATGATTCTTGAAGAAGAGAAAGAACTATGAGAGGATCGAGTAGGCACCCCAAATAATTCCTCCATTTCTCTCTACCCACAGCACCCACAATACCTGAAGAACAGAGGAAACAACTTTGGATTGGGGGAGACTCCTGACTGAAAGGAATTCAGCCAGTAAGACTGTTTTAACTTGTGGTGAGAGAGACCTTTGCTTTGAATTCACTTAGTTTGTTAAGATAGATATTAGTTGTGTTTTACTTTTATTTTCTTGTAACCAATTCTGACTTTGATGCCTCATTACTGGTAATAACTTAAAAACTATATTTTGTAATTAATAAACTTGTTTTATTTTTATCTAAACCATATGCATATCATTTTCGATTAATAAAATGATGGACTTTATATGAATTTGTATTGTCCAGGAGAGAGCTGGGCAGTACAAAATGTACATTTCTAGGGGTATGTCTGGGGCTGGGAATTTGTTGGTGTTGCTCTGCAGTGTAATTCATGGGTGGCTGGCTACAGCACTCATACACCATTTCTTTTGGCCCAATCCTCTAATTTGTCTAGGTCCCTCTGTATCCTATCCCTACCCTCCAGCGTATCTACCACTCTTCCCAGTTTAGTGTCATCTGCAAACTTGTTGAGCGTGCAGTCCATGCCATCCTCCAGATCATTAATGAAGATATTGAACAAAACCGGCCCCAGGACCGACCCGTGGGGCACTCCGCTTGATACCGGGTGCCAACTAGACATGGAGCCATTGATCACTACCTGTTGAGCCCGACGATCTAGCCAGCTTTCTATCCATCTTATAGTCCATTCATCCAGCCCATACTTTTTTAAACTTGCTGGCAAGAATACTGTGGGAGACCATATCAAAAACTTTGCTAAATTCAAGGATTAACATGTCCACTGCATTCCCCTCATCCACAGAGCCAGTTATCTCATCATAGAAGGCAATTAGGTTAGTCAGGCACGACTTGCCCTTGGTGAATCCATGCAGACTGTTCCTGATCACTTTCCTCTCCTCTAAGTGTTTCAGAGTTGATTCCTTGAGGACCTGCTCCATGATTTTTCCAGGGACCAAGGTGAGGCTGACTGGCCTGTAGTTCCCTGGATCCTCCTCCTTCCCTTTTTTAAAGATGGGCACTAGATTAGCCTTTTCCCAGTCATCCAGAACCTCCCCCAATCACCATGAGTTTTCAATGATAATGGCCAATGGCTCTGCAATCACAACCGCCAACTCCTTTAGCACCCTCGGATGCAGCGCATCCGGCCCCACGGATTTGTGCTATTCCAGCTTTTCTAAATAGTCCTGAACCACTTCTTTCTCCACAGAGAGCTGGTCACCTCCTCCCCATGCTGTGCTGCCCAGTGCAGTAGTCTGGGAGCTGATCTTATTCGTGAAGAAAGAGGCAAAAAAAGCATTGAGTACATTATCTTTTTCCACATCCTCTGTCACTGGGTTGCCTCCCTCAATCAGTAAGGGGCCAACACTTTCCTTGACCTTCTTCTTGTTGCTAATATACCTGAAGAAACCCTTCTTGTTACTCTTAACATCTATAGGTCTATAGCCAGATTGACAAGGGGTCAAGGAGATCAAAGTCTTCCAGATACTGTGAAAGCTGTCTCTCCACAACCTTCTCCACAATCTTAGTCAAAAAGGGAAAGATGTGATATTGGTTGATAATTAGCAAGATTGCAGTGTCCAGTGATGACTTCTTGAGCAAAAGTAGTGCTAATGCTTCCTCCAAGAGAGATGTTGACAACCTCCACAAGTAAGTATTTCCTCTCTGGCCTTCATCAGCCAGGAAGAATAGGGATCCAAAGCAAAGGCTGAGGAACAAAATTCTCCCAACACCTCTAGTACCTCAGGGAACATTACTGGCTGAAATTCCAGGAGTGAAGACAAGGCCCTTGTTCCCTCAAGACCTTGTTTTATCACCCCAGAAACAGATAGCCCATCCCTAATCTGATCAATATTGTCCACAAAAGAGCAAAACAATTTCCTTACAATGGGAGGGACTCAGACCAGCTACTGAGCTGAGACAGTCCAGATTTACCAGACTATCTACCATCTGAAATAAATCTGCTGTTCAAGATTTTGCAGATGCTATCGTGGAGGGAAAGAACTGTTTCTTGGCCGCACACACAACCATAGTACAAGAGTTTATAAAAAAATCTTTATGCTGAAACCAATCAGGCTAGGCATGGGACTTCCATCACTGTCACTCCAGCCATCTCATGGTGTATAACAAGATGGAATATGCACAAGTCATAGTTCTGACTCACTGAAATCTCAACAGCAGGATGGATACATCTGCTGACTTGGCATTCCGATAAATCTATAGTGGTTGCCGATAATTATTGTTATACTTATGTTTACAGAAGTTTAAACTAAGCCTATCTGGTTCTCTGTTGCTCAGAATTTACTCTTTGAAACATTTTTGTTTTGGAGTGAACTTTTCCACATTTTGTCTCAGTTTAAAACAAAACAAAAAAAAATGGTTTAAAGTTCCTGGGCTCTCAGGCTTTGTGTCCCAAAATGGATTGAGACTTCTAGAGTCCAGAAAATCAGAAAGAGGTGCATGAGGAATGAGTCTTCTAACCCCTCCTCCTGGGGAACAGGTCTCCAAGACCCTCTGGTTGGTAAGGTACCAAAGAATAAGCACTGGCTACATGGTCAGAGAGGAGAGTGGATGCAAAAGCTGCTCCCTGGCTGTTATTTTGGAGATACTAGGGTTATTCATGTAACACTGCACCATGCCCCTGTGAAATGCACATATATTAATGGGGAATGAGAGAACATACTTTAATAATTAAAAAACTAGGTACCTGTACCAGCAGGAGTAAAGTATGGAATTGTGTGGTTTTATATTTTCCCCTACCATTTCCTATTTTGTTTTTCCTCACAAGCTTTAAAAAACAGGAAATTAAATGCATAACATGACATTAAGGCAGCACTAAGGCTGCACAGTTCAAAACTTCTGCCCCATTGGCTTAATATGTTAGTGCTTATGGTCTCAGTCCTGCAAGCAGATGCACCAGCATGGAGCTTTGTTTGCATCCATGGAGAGTTTCAATGGAACTCCTTATGGGTAAAAAGATCTGTGCGAGTGCATCTACTTGCAGAGTTGGGAATTATACAATGTAGACTAGAAAACATGCAGTGGGGACTGTGATAACATTACTCTAAGGAATCTTTGCATTCCTTGATTCTTGTGATTTTAATTGTACAACATTAAAGTTGTACCTTTTGAGTTTAACTACCGTTTTCAATGGGCAACAAGACAGCTAAGAAATTACTTAATTTTCCTCTTTTGCAAAGGTAAAAGTTATAATAGATGCCCATTCTGTGCACATTCAAAAACGCCAGGAATACGTGGGTAAAAAATTATTGGGTAACAGTACAAAAAACTATTTACAGTAAGGATCAGACAAGGTATGAGTCACAAAATAACCATACAGTGTAATATAAAGTGTTAAAATACATAATGTAGAAGATAAGATACCTCTAAACACACAGCACATACCTATGAGACATTGAGAAAAAGAATTCTTGAAGTAGCAGGACAGTTGGGAAAAAGAGAGATTGCTCCCTTGAGCGAAGCTGGCCTTTCAGCAGCACTTTGTGGTGCTCCAGCCATGTTCAAGACTAACTATTCATCAAGTTACAACAACATTCCCAGTTTAGCTTTTGCAGTAGAAAGTGAGAGTCAAAAGTTGCCTTTTGGCTACAAACTGCACCCTGAAAGAGCATTCAGGCTCATGGGGGACAATATAAAGCAAAAAGAATCCCCAAAAGTCTGAGGAGCTGGGAACCTAAAATAATCAATACTAAAAAACAGACAATAATACCTTTAAAATAAATATTCACCAGTACAAAGAACAGGTTTTTAATGTTGTCTTTCCAATTAGTCTACCTTAGCCTTCCATCATGAAGGATTTGTCTTCCTAAAACAGGATACACCTTCTACCCTGTTTCTAAGTGTTTTGAAAACATGCAAATTAAAATCAAGGAGTCTTATTAGAACATGTATAAGGCAAGTCAGTGGAAGGCCTGCAGCCGTGTATTAGTGACTCCAGAATGAACACCCAATATAATGTTAACTAGTCTTGTAATATTCAAATAAAGAATGTTAGAAAGTGTATATGTTAAAAATGAAAACACAAAAGTATGGTAAAGCTCCTAGAACAACAAAACCAAACATGACTGAATTATCACTAACTTTAGCTTGGTATACCTTGAGCTCCCAGTTTTGCTTGAGCTGGAGTAGAGGCTGAACTAAGCAGTGGGTCGGAAGATGGATCCAGAAAATTGGTGGTCTGATTAGTTTTACATGACATCAGAAGTGATTCTTCAGATACATTTTCCAGGCTCATCTTACTTTGTCTACTGGTATCTAGGAGATCTTTTCCAAAGAAAGCTTCCTATAATGAAGGCAAACATACATTAAAGTCAGTCTATTTAGGAAAATTTGTATATCTATTTGTCTACATGAGAAAGTTTTACTAGTTATACCAATATAGTTGTATAGCATCCGTATGGACTCTATTATATTGGTATAAGAGTGTCCACTCTGGAAGGTGAGGGGAGGCGTATGTGTGTCACTGGTGGAGGGCGGTAGTGGTTACACTGGTATAACCACATCAGTTTAAATTCACATCTTAGGTTATACAGGGAAAAAAACAAACCAAAAACTTTCCTTAGGTACCAACATAGCCCTGTGGTATCTGAGCACAACACAATCTTTCACGTATTTATCCTCACACAAACATCACTAAAAAAAGAAGAACAGGAGTACTTGTGGCACCTTAGAGACTAACAAATTTATTAGAGCATAAGCTTTCGTGGACTACAGCCCACTTCATTGTTACTCTGAAACAAACATCACTGTGACACAAGGAAATGACTTGACCAAAGCCACACAAGAAGTCTGTGGCAGAATAGGGAACTGAACTTGGGTCTCCTGATTCCCAGGCTAGTGCTCTAACCACTGACCATCCATCTGTCCTGAATGGTTATCAATTAGCAGAAATCACCATATTGTGGAGCTGCAACAACACAAAACCTCTTTCTTCATGGAGCATAACGTTGTCCATGTTCATTAGCAGACTTACATACACTGTATAATAGCTGTCATTCACTTGCAGCTGACTCATGAACATCATCAGGAACCCACTTACTGGTCAACAGACTACACAATCTTCAAACCAATTTGTCAGTTGCAGTATTGTTAATTTGTTGCCACCTCCTCATTTGGCCCTAGAAACCCATATCATTTTAAGTTCTAATTGTTAGAAATGTAATTAAAATTATTTTTAAATTTCAGTTATTCTCTGCCTTAATGAAGTCAGAACCTACACACAAGAGCTAAACAACTATTCTGTTTCACAAGAATCAAATTAAATTAAATAAATAAATAAATAAATAAATAAAAATCCCTGCTAGTAAGAGGAAGTCTTAATTCATGGATTTTCTCCCCCCCATCACATGAATACAGAGTATTTTTTCTCATCAAATAATATTCTGTGATCTTTCTGTAAAGAAAATGTAATAATATCAAGGAGAAATGAGAAGATCTGACTAAGGCTTTTGACAGAATTCAATATATGCAAGTATGCAAATTGAAAGTGTAGTGTTTCAGTGTGTTGGGAGGAAAAAAATACAGAATGTAATGTGTGTCTCATTGCTCAATAGCAAGCAAGCGACTGGAAGACAGAGAGCAGGGCCGGCTCCATGCACCAGCTCAGCAAGCAGGTGCTTGGGGTGGCCAACGGAGAGGGGCCGCATGTCCGGCTCTTCGGCGGCAATTCGGTGGCGGATCCCTCACTCCCTCTCGGAGCGAAGGACCTGCCGCCGAAGAATGAAGCCATCGCGGCTTTTTTTGTTTTTGTTTTGCTTCTTGGGGAGGCAAAAACCCTGGAGCCGGCCATGACGGAGAGATAGTTGTCCAAGCTTGTGAAAGCCTTATATTCAATGTGATAGCATTTTTCTGTCTGTCTGCCTGTAACTCAACAACTTTGAAATTAAATACTGCATCCTGCCAATTCCAAAGTTTCACAGGGCACATTCTAGGCATCAATTCCTTTTGATGGGAAAATCAGGGGAAAAACTGTTTGGGACAGTTAGAGCTTCCAAGTACCTCTGCAATTGTCTACAGATCAATCAACTAGTTGATGGAACCCATTAACACCTTCCAGCACAATACCCATCTCATCTCTGTCTACCATTCCAATAGAGTGTAACATGTTCACACCCTGAATGACTTATCTCCCAGACTATGCTCTTGAATGAACTCTCACAGAAAAATGATAAAAGACAAAAACACCATATTCCCTGTGGGTAAACACTTTCCACAAAGCCATCACTCTACATCTGACCTCTCAGACGTCATCCTCAAAGAAACCTGCATAACACCTTCAACAGACAAGCCTCAGAACGTAAATTCATAACTTTTCTAGACCCCAAAAATCATTAATAGAGACACTGGATTTATGGTTTATTACAACAATCTATAACCCACTAACCCCCTTTCGCCCATCTCTTCCCCCCTATGACTGGAGAGGTGATAACGGGCCACTTCACTTTGAATGGTCCCTTGAAATATGGGTTAACTACTTAACTCCATTCCACCTTGCATTTAGCTATGACACTCCAAGTACTCCAGACCTGAAGAAGAGCTCTATGTAAGCTCTATGTAAGCTTGAAAGCTCCTCTCTCTCTCTCTCTCCTCCCAACAGAAGTTGGTCCATTAAAAAGATATTACTTCTTTCTTATCACCCAGACAGAAAGAATAATGGGGGGTTGAGGGGGAAGAGGAAGGAAGGGTATGGGGCCAACGGGGACTTGAACACAGCTCATGGCACGGGGAGGGGAAGATTGGGAGACCCTGGCATGGAGCAGAGGGGGATGGATGCAACACACAGAACACCTACCAGGCGGGAAGGGGGAGGGCACATAGAGCTGTTGGCATGAGGTGTGTGGAAGAGGGGACCCTCACATGTGGCAGAATGGGCAATGGGGGACACAGAGATGTCCAGCCATGAGGGAGGGGTGGGGGAAGTTGCACAGAGTCTTTAAAATAGAGAGAGATGGGAGGGTGGTACACAGGGAGCTTGTGGGAGGGGGAATGAAGGGAGTCCCCAGTGTGTGCAATAACCTCACTACAGAAGCTACAAAGAATAGTTTTTATTATAAATTCCTTATGCAAAAGCCACATCAACCGAGTGATAAATTAGATATCAGAAAGCAAACATTTATACTTTAAATATATTAGCAGTTTATTCAACACATGCAAACATTAGTTTTAAATAGCACATAATGGATAGCAAGGACTGTACCTGCAAGTATGCAGGGAAGGTTTCTTCAAGTTTATTTTTCTTTTTCCTGTAACGCTTTTTTATTTTCTCAGTATTTTCAGAAACAGGAGTAGACTCATCAACTGGTGTATCTGGCAGCTGTTCAGTCCAACCTTAAAACAACATTCATGCACAAATACATTAAAATTCTCTTTATCTCTCTGGCCCACTATACACATCTGATGTTTATTATTTAAGAGGGACAATATGTACTATGCAGCCTAACTCTCTGAAGTACAGTTCTACTCTGAAAAGGGTCTCTGTAAAAATGGTATTCTGGGGTTGATTACATGTTTGTCATCTCTCAATTTCCATACTGAATTTGCTGATTCAAAACTAAACATAATTAAATAAAGCTGAGAAGCGACAATTCTGTTAATGACCTTGCCTACACTTGTGGTGGAGAGTAGGGTGCATGTAGTTATATGCTGCATCCACACTCACTGTGGTGTGTAGCTACATGTGGCAGTGAAAGGCTCTGGCAGGGTGGAGGCTGTGGGCTTTGGCTCCAGGGATCCTTTTCTCACTGCTTCTCCCTGCCAGAGCCTTTCCTACTTGCCAGAGTTTTTCCACTGTGGGGCAGAAAGGCTCCAGCAGCTGGGAGGCAGCAGGACTCTATACTGCTAAAAATAACAGTATAGATGGGGAGAGTCATTTCTTGGGCATGTAGACAGCCATACAGGCTACATACTCTGGGGTTCAGGCATGTAGGGCACTCTAGTCTACTCACGTAAGCAGTGCCTCACCATCTACACTGCTACTTATATGCAGGCTGGCTGGGCATGCAGAGTCTGCACTCTATATACCGCCATAAGTGTAGACCTACCAAATGACGCATAAGCCAGAAAAGTGTCCAGCTCAGTTCTCTTAGTTGTGCTAATTTGGCAATGGTAACACAGTAAGAAATCAAGCAGTGCTGACCTGTAATGCATGCAGGGAACAGGTCCATTGCAAAAGGAGGTGCCATTTTTACACAGTCACTTTTCTGACCATAACCATTCATAGATCTTAGAAAAAGAAGAGACTTCCTAAAACCTCTTCAGGTATGTCTACACAGCAAAGAAAAAAACAGGCCTGGCCTGTGTCAGATGACTGGGGCTCACAGGGCTTGGGCTGTTTCATTGCTGCATAGACTTCCGGGTAGGACCCTGTGGGGTGGGAGAGTGCCAGAGCCCGGGCTCCAGCCCGACCCTGGAAGTCTACATGGCAATGAAAAACCCTATGGCCCGAGCCTCGCAAGCCCAAGTTGGCTGGCACGGGCTTTTCTTTGCCTTGTAGACATCTCCTTAGACCAGCCTCCTACATACAAATAGAAGTAGTTGTAACTCCATTCCGCAAAGGGGTTTATCCTCCCCTGGATGTGTGTTTAACTCCCATTAGTGTGCTTCCATAATTTGTTGGAAATAAAGTGTACTAATGCTTCCTTTCTCTGCTAACTGTTCCAGAATTCTGTGGTGAAATTTGTGGAATCAGGTCCAGATAATTTACCTGCCTATTATTTTGAAGCGCTTCTTCTCTTGCCTCTTATCTATCTCTAGGGCAGGCTTTTTCCTGTAATCTATGCTACTTAATTTATTTTTTGAATACCTTCATAGCTCTGAGCTGAAGTCTCTACTAAAAACACACAGAGGACCTTGAAGCAATCAAAATATTTTCTGAATAATTCAGCTATTGTATTCCAAAGAGGCAATAATTATTTTGTAACAAACACAAAGATTTTTCTGCAAAACATTGCAGAATAACAAATCTCCCATTGAATTGTTTATTTAGACAAAGAAGTGGAGTCACTGCAACTAATTGAAATACTTTAAAAAAGAATGTTTTGCACTTGTGAGGTGCCCAGCCTAATTGCAGGAAGTTACTTAGGAAAAAATCACTAAACCAACTACATTGTTAGATAAGAAAATGTGTTATACTGTACTGTAGATGCACTGCTAACAAAACCGCTACAGCCAAATCCTGTAGTTATGTCTTAGTGTTGTACTGTCATGGTTTACGGATTTTATGACAAATTTTGAACTCTTAAGATAATGACATGAGAGAGAGTCTCTCGGAAGGCAGTAAGAAGAGTCTATCCTACGAGTGAGCTTACCAGCCAAGGAAGTTACCAAAAGTTATTCTGCCAATCCCCCGGGACCTTCTCTCCCATTCGTATGGTCTCACCAACATCACCACTGTTTTTATGCTATTTCTCTGCAGTTTAGTTGTCTAAATCCTGTATTGTTCCACAATTCTGTACTGCCTGAATTATTCTGCTTCTCTCTTCCACTGCTATGGATTTTTATCCTCCTCTGTCTTATATTCCTCTTACATTGAATTGTCTCTCTGTGCTTTTGTATGGTCTCTACCTCTTTGTATTCTCTCTCTCTCTCCTTTCCTGCTCTTGTTTAACTCTCCATGCCCTGTGCTGTTCTGCTTACTGCTTACTCTGAGCAGACTGAAATTTACTAATACCCTGATCTCAAAATTGCTTGAGAGTGTGTTTTTGCTGCCAGCACACAAGAGGGGATGAAGCAGGAGAGTGCACCAAATGACAAGCCAGGAGATCAGCATTGGAGACTAAGGCCAGGTCTGCACTACATGCTTACTTAGGTATAACTATGTTGTTCAAGAATGAAAAATCCACACCCCTGAGCGACGTAGTTATACCGACCGTGGGCCCCCTGTGTAGACAGAACTACGTCGTCTGGAGAAGCTCTCCTACTGATATAGCTACTGCCTCTCATGGAGAGCTCTCTCCCGTCAGCTTAGAGCTTCTTCACCAGAAGTGCTGCAGCTGTGCTGATGCAAGTTTGTAGTGTAGACCTGCCCTATGGGCCAGACTCTCAGCTGGTATAAACCTGCATGACACCATTGATCTTAATTCAGCTATGCCGATTTAAACTAGCTGAGGATCTGTCTCAGTATTCCAAAACTGATTTTTCCTAACAAGTAAATGTGCATCACATACACAGACCCCCCACCCCTGTCATTATCAGATATGCATAACTTAGAATCATAGAGTTAGGAGGGACTGCAAGGGTCATCTAGTCTAACACCCTGCCAAGATGCAGGATTTGCTGCATCTAAACAGATGGCTATCCAGCCTCCCTTTGAAAACATCCAGTGAAGGAGTTTCCACAACCTCCCTAGGCAGTCAACCAAAAATTGCAGTTGCTTTTTTAGCAACAGCATTATATTGTTCTCACTTTGAGGCTGTGATCTATCACCATTCCCAAATCTTACTCGGCTGCCAAGTCAGTTTTCCCGCATTCTGTATTTGTGCATTTGTTTTTTCTTTCCTACCTGTAGCACTTTACACTTGTCTTTATTGAATTTCATTTTGTTGTCTATAGCCCAGTTCTCCAATTTTTCAAGACCCCGCTGAGTTTTAGCTTTATCCTCCAAAGTGTTGGCAACCCCCCCGCTTTCTGTCATCTGCAAATTTGATCAGTATGCTCTCTATTCCTACATCCAGGTCATTAATAGAGATGTTAAACACCACCAGACACAGCCCACATTTCTCCAATTTACTTATCAGAATGTCTCATGGGACTAAGGACTTGCTGAAGTCCACCCTTCTTTTCCACTCCCATTCTTGGCATATCCTCACTTTTATTTTTGGCAAGTTCATCACTTAGGCCATGCCTATACTAAAAAGTTAGATCAACCCAGCTACGTTGCTCAGGGGTGTGAAAAATCCACCCCTCTGTGTAACGTAGGAATGCTGACCTAGCCTCCGGTGCAGACAGCCTAGGGACCACATCTTGGGGAAGCGGATTAACTACAGCGCCGGGAGAACCCCTCCCATTGCTGTAGTGAATGGCTACACTGAAGTGGTACAGCGGTGCAGCTGCAGTTGTGCCACTGTAGTGCTTCTATTAAGGCCACAGCCTTAGGGCTAGTCTACGCTGGCAACGTTTTAACGTGGCCTGTGTAGTCGCGGCAGAGCATTGGGAGAGAGCTCTCCCAGCACTCTAAAAAAACCACTTGTACTGACTTCACTAGTTGTAAAACCAAGCAAATATCTAGATGAGCTGATGTACCCCCTGGAAGACCTCTGCATACTCCTGGATGAGAATTACTGGGCTAGATTATACAGCCCTTTCTCACATTAGTGAAGAGTTACTCAAGTTCTACAGTCCATGTATTTATACAAAAAATCCACCCTCAGAAAAGAAGGTATCCCAACCACAGAAAGGGTCTGGAAAAGTGTTTATGATATGCAAACAGATGCAAATACCATACTTTCTTATAAACATATCAATGACCAATGCAACCGTTAAATGAATAAAATTAGGATAATTAACCCCCTTCCACACATACTTATTGTTTTAGGGTCTCATTTATTCTCATGGTATAATCAGTTTTTTGATTAGCCAGGTTGTTGAGTGCCCTTTGTCAGGCACTGCTGATAAGGTGTGAAAAAATGACCTATCAAACTACAGAAGTGCCACCTAAATGCAGTTAGCACCTCGTCAGGTGTTAAAGCAATGTCTGAAGGTTATAAAAGAGGAGCCCATATGCTACAGCAGGGGTTGGCAACCTTTCAGAAGTGGTATGCCGAATCTTCATTTATTCATTCTAATTTAAGGTTTCGCGTGCCAGTAATACATTTTAACGTTTTTTATAAGATCTCTTTCTATAAGTTTATAATATATAACTAAACTATTGTATGTAAAGTAAATAAGTTTTTTAAAATGTTTAAGAAACTTCATTTAAAATTAAATTAAAATGCTGAGCCCCCCAGACCAGTGGCCAGTGTGAGTGCCACTGAAAATCAGCTTGCGTGCCACCTTTGGCACGTGTGCCATAGGTTGCCTACCCCTGTGCTACAGTATGTAAGGAACAGGCAAAGGAAGTTTTTCAGAGCAGGCTGAGCAGACATCCTATTCCAAACTAAAAATATTTACAAAGCAGACACTCATGGTATAGCCACATTGCTTAGGGGTGTGAAAAATCCACACCCCCGAGCGACGTAGCTATTCCGACCTAACCCCTGGGGCAGACCAGTGCTAGGTTGATGGAAGAGGTGGATTACCAATGCCAATGGGAGAAGCCCTCCTCTTGGTGGTAGGTAGCATCTACATGGAAGCACTACAGCAGCGCAGCTGCACCACCACAGCATTTTAAATGTAAACGTACCCTTACGTGTAATACAAATGTTATACAAACAAATGGAACCATTTCAAGGTAGGGGGTCCAAGCTGTAGTAGTAGGTCAGTAACTGAGCTGGGAATGGAACCTAGATCTCCTGAGTCCCAGCACAGTGCCCACTCTACTACGGCACATGATTTCTCTTAGCTGGGTCTTAGTGACGTGAAACACGTCATTAGTGTTTCAGGACATTTCTAGTTCTGTCTCTTTGTGAATTTTATACACTGCTGTAAATACAAATGAATTTGTGTAGCAGCCAAATTCATAAAATGAGGTGACAACAAACATTAATAATGTAACCATTTTCCCACTGCAATAATCTCCTGACAGCAGCAGATAAAAAACTAGTTCCATCGTTTTTCTAAATTAAGCATTGGCAATAATTTACAAACAAATAAATGTTAGTACATACCATCTTCTCTGCTAGGCAACTGCTCAGAAACAGAACCGGAAGAATCTTTCCTGGAGAGAGATCTCTTAGTTTTACCCTGCCCTGTACGACTTCTCTGGCGTACCATGAATCCTCCAATACCTATCAAAGAAACAAAAATACAACAAGCAGATGCAGATTACATTCCCAGATAAAAATGGAAACAAAGAAAAAGCCATCTTTTGGTTGCCCACATACAAGGACTTCTTCAAAACACAGAAATATTTTCCTTAAGGCCTGGTCTACACACACTGTTTGTATGGGCATAGCTACATTGGTTATGGGTGTGAATTTTTTATTGATATACTAGTACAACTCATAAGTGTGGAGACTGTTAAATTGGTATAAAATGTATCTTTTACTGGTATGGATTCTTCTCTTTCCCATATGGCTAAACATAAATTATACCAATATAAGCACATTGATATTGGTACTGGTGATGACGTGTAGCTATGTTTTTCGGGTAAGTATAAGTGAGGGTTGGCGAATGTGTGTGTTATGCTGGGAGAGTTGTGTTGATTTACGTGAGGGTTGTTTTGTGCTGGGAGGCCTGTGCTGATTTGCGTGACGCTTGTGTTGTGTTAGAAGATTTGTGTGAGTGGCAAAATGAGGGATGTGTGCTGCAATGAGGAGTAATGTATATTTGAGGCTCTTGTCTAGGTGGTTTTGAAGAACTGTGTCAGTTGGACAAAGTAATCCATCATCTGTGCAGTTTCCCTCAGACAACCATAAATCTGCCGTGTGCAAATTAGCTGTAGAGTAAGGAGGGCCATTGGCTGAGTTACCTCTGACATCATAATTGCCTAGGACTCTCAGCATGGAACCCTTACTGTAGCCAAAAGTCTTTGTTATTGCAAGGATGCAATTTGTAAAGTCAATCATAGGCGCCGACTTCCCCTCTTTACCATGGGTGCTTGACCTTTACTCTAACCCCGGCCCTGCCCCGCCTAAAATAAACAAACAATAAATTAATGGAGATATTCTAGAGGACCAAGTACTGATTTTGCCCCAGATCCTTAAGTGGCCCACTCAAGGATTGAACTCACAACCCTGGGTTTAGCAGGCCAATGCTCAAACCACTGAGCTATCCCTCTTCCCCAAAGTGCAGCAGTAAGAGTGGTAATATCGCGACCCCCCCTACAATAGTCTTGCAGTTTCCTTTGGATCAGGAACCCCAGTGTGAGAAACACCGTGTACTTCTGTATACTTTTACCCTCTAATATAGTATAGAGTAAAAGTACACAAAAGGCCACGATTCATGGGGGAGACCAGATTTCACGGTACGTAATGTGTTTTTCACGACCGAGAATTTGGTAGGGCCCTACTTATCACACACTTCAGAATATAGGTAGTAGATACCTACAAAAGTATTCTCTTTAAAGAAGCAAAAAGCCTCACACCCATATTTCCCTGAGCCATAGATACCCATTTTTATACAATACAGCATATATGTATGTTTACCTACAACATACATATCCAATTAGAAAAGCACAGTGCTTTCTTTTCTCAAGTTAAATAATCCATAACTGGCTGCAAATCTGAATTGTGAACCAATACTTACAGCATAAGGCCCGGACTGCTGCTGTGCAGCAACCTGGGAAAGCGTACCTGGATAATCAGACTGTACATTATTTTTAACCATAATAGAAGAAACTACTACATTGCACAATGAGGAATGAACCACCCAAAGAAGCCTTTCCTAAACATGCTGTTTAGTCTTCCTATTTCTAAATTAATAGAATATTTACATAGTAGAAAACTTAAATGTGACAAAGAAATGGATACAAAATGGTCTACATTATGTATCGTACCAGGTCTGTATGGCTTTCTTTTTCTCTTTTTGACCCCATCAGCTCCTTCTGTCACCTTAGTATCATCATCCACAGTTTCTCGTTCTGGGCTGGAATCTGATTTTCCATCACAGTCCATAAGATCACCTTCTGGAGAAAAGACAGAATTATAAACTAAACCAAAAAGGAGGAGAAAAATGTTTGCATATAGCCTATATAGAGTGGGATTTTCAAAAACATCCAAGGGAGTTAGATTTTCCTTGTGATAAACTGAGACTGCAAGGGGCTCTATAGTGGTAAAATGTTCCATCTACATGAACCTGTGATTCTGCATAGCTCTATTCTATTGAGTTTCTTTTACTTCCCTCGTCACTGTAATATCTGAGGGCTCTGAAGTAGTGCTTTAAGTGATGTGACTAACATCTGTCATATGCAGTTTGTTTTCTCTCTCATCTTCTTCCCAAAGGAGTAATTATGTCTGCAATGTAGTGTTTTGTTTAGGTAGGGTTCTATTTTGGGTTGTTTTGCTTGTTTGTTTGTTAAATGAACACTCTGCTCTCTGTTTCTGTAGAGAAGGCAGGTCAAAAGAGTAAGCCTTGCACTTGGAGCGGAAGGTGGTGAAGTTTGTGGTGGTTCTCAGTTTTTTGAGAGTTCATTCCACAGTCTTGGGTCTGCCCCTGAGAAAGCTCTGTCTCCCACAGAGACAAGCTTTACTCTAATGTTGGAAAGGTCCACTGCACCAAAAGAGCATAGTTGTCATCCAAAGTTCTCATGCCAGAGCTTCAGGTGATTTTGTAGACATCTTTGGCCCAGGCCACTGAACACTTTGAAGATAACGACTGAGACCTTGAACTCGATTCAGTAGTTTATGGGAGCCAGTCTAGAGAGCAGAGGACAAGTCTGATATGCTTGTGGTAGCCCGTGCTGCCGAGGACATGGGCTGCAGATGCATTAATTCAATGTTAGTCATCCTAAAATGAGTGTCAAAAAATGAGTGCCAGTATCACCCTGCCCCTATCTTCATGTATTGTGTGCATCAGACAGGTCTTGACATTTTAAAATATTTTAATAACAAGGTATCGGGAGTCAGGAACTAGATTTGTTTTCTTTCCTTGGGCATTTAGGTGCCTGGGAAGTTGTTGGAGAATCTGGAGAAGTCATTACTCACTAGCAAAACATTCTTTTCGAGGTGATGGACTTTTCAATCTGATATCCTGAATGCTGGGAGTAGTCCATTTAACAAAGACTTAGCGGAATAAGGGCAGTAATGTGGTCAAAGGTGAGTGCTAAATGTATCTCTGAGGAGTGAGCTATTTTCCACAGAGGTACTTGAAAGCTGCTTGTGTTTTGTCAATGGCCTTGACAAAGTTCTTCATCAGACCCAGCTTGATGTGTAAGGGTGGTAACAAAATCTTCCTTGATTCAACAAGTAGGGGATGCTGAAGACTTTTCCTCCCAGGCTCCAATGACTGTCGGAGTGGCCAATCTTTCTTGATGTAGTGGGAATCTCTTGCACGACTATCCCATTCGCAGAGAAAACAGCAGTATTTTGTGTATCCAGTCTGCAGACCAAGCAAGAGAGCAACAACCTTCAGATCACCACAAAGCTGCCACTGATGTTGGTCATAGTTTAGACACCTCAAAAGTTGTTTCATGTTGTCATAGGTTTCCTTCATATGGACTGCATGACCAACTGGAATTGATGGCAAAACATTGCCATTATGCAGTAAAACAGCTTTAAGACTCTTCTTCGATGAATCAATGAACAGTCTCCACTCATCTGGATCGTGAATGATGTTGAGGGCTGCCATCACACCATCGATGTTGTTGCAGGCTACAAGATCACCTTCCATGAAGAAGAATGGGACAAGATCCTTTTGACGGTCACAGAACACGGAAACCCTAACATCACCTGCCAGGAGATTCCACTGATGGAGTCTGGAGCCCAACAGCTCTGCCTTACTCTTGGGTAGTTCCAAATCCCTGACAAGGTCATTCAGTTCACCTTGTGTTATGAGGTGTGGTTCAGAGGAGGAGGATGGGAGAAAATGTGGGTCCTGTGACATTGATGGTTCAGGACCAGAAGTTTCATCCTCTTTCTCGTCTGACTCAAGTGAGAATGATTCTGGTGCATCAGGAACCGGCAAAAAGAAGAACAGGAGTACTTGTGGCACCTTAGAGACTAACAAATTTATTAGAGCATAAGCTTTCGTGGACTACAGCCCACTTCTTCGGATGGAACCGGCAGTCCTTCTCCGTGGGGTACTGGGCATATAGCTGATGGAATGTTTGGATAATGCACAGTCCACTTTTTCTTCTTTGACACGCCTTTCCCAACTGGAGGCACCATGCAGAAGTAACAATTGCTGGTATGATCTGTTGGCTCTCTCCAAATCATTGGCACTGCAAAAGGCATAGATTTCCTTTTCCTGTTCAACCACTGGCGAAGATTTGTTGCACAAGTGTTGCAGCATGTGTGTGGTGCCCACCTCTTGTCCTGATCTCCAATTTTGCAGCCAAAATAAAGGTGATAGGCTTTCTTAACCATAGTGGTTATACTGTGCTTTTGTGATGCAAAAGTCACTTCACCACAAACATAGCAGAAGTTATCTGCACTGTACACACAAGTACGAGGCATCTCTGCTCACTTTGGCTAAACAGAAATGTGTCCCTTTGCAAAATCAAACCCTGACAAATAAGAGAGCACGACACTGTATGATTTCTAGAGCTGATATAGGGCAATTTGTTCAGCAGAGTGATGTAAGCTTCGTTACGATTGCATCATCCATGACTTCTAGGAATAACATGATGCAATTCATATCATGTATGATGCAATACCAGCTTCAGATTGCATCATTCATTGTTTTGCCTAAAAAGCAAGTACTGTCCAAACCCAGTCATAGATTTATTCATAGATCCAGTCAAAGATGTATTTTAGTCATTTCTGGTTTAAACTGAGATCCCTTCCCTTTATAACTCACTTATCCTCCGCCATTCCCAAGTCAAGGGTCGTATATACTGACCCAATAGCATATCTTGAAAACTAGAGCCAATCAACAATTTTAAGCATCATTTTCGTTCTCAGTGACCCAGAATTAGTAAAGTTTGACTACATTGATTTCAGAAGCATTTTGGCTGCGGAGCAGTGATATCAACCATTATTGTAAAGGGTGGGGAAAGTAAATGCTGTGCATGAGCTGGTTACATTTCATGGTAATTTTGCAAGGTTGCTTCAATACATGCTTACAACATTAAACACACATACATTGAAAACGAAATACATAATTTTTAAGAAACGCATCTCTGTGCAGTCTATTTATGCTGCTGAGTAACGAAGGCAACTGAGATTCTCTCATTTCTAGCAACCATATGCCTTACTCCCAAAGGCTGAGCTCCTGACCAGACCTTTTAGCTGGATAGGACTCCTTCTGACGTCTATCAGCCCTACTTTTGGACTGGCCAGGGAGTCTCTATTGAGTAACATGTAGTGATTTTCTCTACACTTTAGAGGATGAACAAGTCCTCTCAACAAAACTTCCAGCCCCAGCAAGGAACCAAGTTTTTTTGGGTACCCAAAAGATCCTCTGTGCAGTATGTTCATATATATCATAAGAGGGAAGATCCTCTCATGGATTGGTAACTGGTTAAAAGATAGGAAACAAAGGGTAGGAATAAATGGTCCCTTTTCAGAATGGACAGAGGTAAATAGTGGTGTCCCCCAGTGGTCTGTACTGGGACCAGTCCGATTTAATGTATTCATAAATGATCTGGAAAAAGGGGTAAACAGTGAGGTGGCAAAATTTCCAAATGATACAAAACTATTCAAGATAGTTAAGTCCCAAGCAGACCGCAAAGAGCTAAAAAAGGATCTCACAAAACTGGGTGACTGGGCAACAAAATGGCAGATGAAATTCAGTGTTGATAAATGCAAAGTAATGCACATTGGAAAACATAACCCCAACTATACATCTAAAATGATGAGGTTTAAATTAGCGGTTACCACTCAAGAAAGAGATCTTGGAGTCATTGTGGCTTTAAACTCTATGAATCTATTAATCACAAACAAAGCAAGAGAAAAGTGATCACTCCATCATTTAAAAGTAACCAACAAACATATATCATAAAAATACACATTTCTTCCAGCCAACAACAGATCATGATTAAGGATACGCCAATCAAACAATCAAACAACTGCCATGCTACTTATATCAACAACTTAACATGAGACCATTCTAGAGTTAAATCACTCTATCTCAAGAACACTCTGTATCTACAAAAAGCCTCTTATGACATTTAATCTGATTAACAGCAAGACAATGTTGCGTAAACAGAAAGCATTTCAGAGAGTGGTGAGGTGGGGTGTCTGCATTCCACTTTTAATAGACACTTGTGTAATTTATTTCCTGACTTTCACACCTGTATTTAGTTAGCCTTTCCTCAGGTTTAGGATTAACATAATAGTCCACAATACAGTTATCAGAATGTACAGTGGACTCCATTTAAACCAGATACAAATTAACTATGTGATTCATTTTCCAATCCAATTTCTGTCCTGTCTGGGATTATGGAGTCAAACAAAAGCTCACTTGGCCAGGGAAGTAAAGATGTGTTGCTTCAGACTGGGGTCAACAACTTCTTCTCTGTCAGAAATGGCAATTCCATGCCCTCCTCAGACCCTCTTTGTATCTAGAGAAGGATGAGTTGAGACTCCCCCCACCCCCTCAAGAAATTCAACTATCCCTGAGTACCCTCTTATGCTATCTCACCCTTACTTTTGAGCATCACATTTGAAACAGACCAAGAAGTCTTGATGTAATCTTTGTTAAGCCCTGGGACTACAACTTTCTAACAGCATTTGCTCTGGGTCTGAGAGTCTCAGAGTGCACTGTGTACTTCCCATAGTGTGCAAAATTTTCAATTGTAGTGCTGGTGTTCTATGGAAGGGCAGCCTGACCTTCTGTTCTGCCCCTGTTGTTAGTCTTAAAGACATGGTTTCTGTATGGGATAGATGACACACGAACAAAAGTAATAGGAAGGTCCATCTCCTTGAAATGGACAGCTATGAACACCAACAGTCATGTTTTGCAGTTAGTCCAACTTAACCATTTAGCACTAGAGTGAAATAGAAGCACCTATATGAGCAGTAAACAATACATTTAAAATATGGCCACGTGTACAAATATATGCATGAATTGCAATAAATATCAAACTGAAAATATGCCACATACTGACCATTACCTCTACTGTCATCCATCTCTCCATCTCTGGAATGCTCTGATTGGATATCTGGTGGTGTCTGTAGCACAGCTACACTGTTCTGGTTTATAATCTTCAACTTAAGTTTTGGTTTTGTCCGTTTTCTTCTTGGTACTGTAACAGTGAGGCTCTGTAACTGAGACATCCCCAATTCTGTCAAACAGACTCCATCTTGGGTATATGTCTTCGGTGGGTCTATACAAATTACATGAATCATAACAGGAATATAAAACTCTTTATACTTTGACTCAAGTCTTGGATGAATTATTTAAACACTTCTTTAAAGAGTTAACCATACACATGTATGTCAAAGCATGATAGATTCTAAGCACTAGAACTTGAAGGATATCAGTATAAATAATACAGAGGTACCTGACACTCTCTTATAAATTACAGACAAAGCTTTATAATTTACAGTTTAATGTCAAATACAGTAACACAACATGACACACTGCAAGAACTCATTAAAAAGAATGTTTGCATTACAGCAACTGATGTCTTCAAAAGGTATCCAGAGCTGGACTCCTACCTGACATACTCATATAACTAGACAAGTCTTATCTTTTTGGTCTCTGCTACTTGTCTATCCAACTGTCTACCTAGATACTTATGTGGTCTTCAAGCATGGTAGTATTGGAATGTCTCATGACTGTTAACAAATTTTATCTTCACAAAACCCTTGTGAGGTAGGGAAGAATTATCCCCATTTTGCAGAAGAAGAGCTGAAGGGCAGGGTAGATTAAGTTACTTTCCCAAAGTCAGTAGAAGTCTGTGGGTGAGGCCTGGTCTACACTAAAAAGTTAGGTCGACCCAGCTACATTGCTTGTAGGGGATGAAAAAAGTGACGTAATTAAACTGACCTAATCCCTGGTGCAGGCAATGCTAGGTCGATGGAAGAATTCTGTCGACCTCGCTACCACTTATCAGGGAGGTGGATTAATTACACCAATGGAAGAACCCCTCCAGTCGGTGTAGGTAGTGTCTACACTGAGGCACTACAGTGGTACAACTGCAGTTGTGCCACTGTAGCATTTCAACTGTAGACAAACTCTCAGCCAGGAATTTAACCCAGGTTTCTTGAGACCTGTGAGACTGCCTCTCTCCAGTGACGTGACAAGGCTACTGAGGTGTAGTGATAAGCATGTGCTGACAGTCTCTAGTTCTCAATGTAAGCAGGGATCCTTGACTCAAATTCTTTTCCTCTGGTGATCAGCAGAGTCCAAGTTTGGTTACCTTCATTCAGGGGTGATACAAAGGCAAACAGCACAATAATGGTAATCACCAGTAAGGCTAATTAAATACCGTCTGGATAACATAGCTCTAACAGATATTTCAATATCACAAACAGTAAAATTCACTTCTTTTGAACAAATGAACAAAAATGTCTTCTTACACAACATCCCAAAATGGCACATCTATAGGTGATTTGTGCATAGAATCATTTATTAAAGAGACATTTCTCTAGTGAAGAAATAACCCAAATATTTACAGCAACATTTTTATTCATTGTATTGTACAACAATTCTGTTGCATCAATTTTTTTTTTATAGATTGCAAGCTCTTTTTAAAACAGAAAATTCCTTGCAATAGGTACCGACTTCTACTATATGTAAGTACAGCATCAAACATAATGGGGCTTGATTGAGACCTCCGGGTGCTAGTATATACAAATAACAGTAATTGCTGTGGCACCCACAGGCCCCAGTCAAGATTGGGCCCACCTTGTACTAGGCACTTTATAAACACAGGAAGCCCTGAAGAGTTTACAGGCTAAGGTCCTGATTCTTCAATCACTTATGGGCATGCTTAATTTTAAAGCACATGAAATGAATAGCCCCAATGATTTAAATGAGATTACTTGTTATCAGTGGGATTATTTATTGTTTACTCATGAGCTTCAAGTTAAGCACGTGCTTAAATTTCTGCAGGCTCAGTGCCTAATTTAAGATAATTGTAACAAACTGGGTGGGACAAATAATAGAATATAAAGAGAAGGGAGGACAAGGGAAACACTAAACGTTACACCAAGAAAGGATTCTTAGTGGTGCATCTCTGATAAAATCATAGAGAAAACAATTTCTATGTTCCAAATAAAAATATCAGCTAAAATTATTCTAGATAATCAAAAGATTAAGCATTTTTAAAAAAAATTACCTAGTTCTTTTACTTTTGAAACAATCTGAGCTGCAATTGATGGGTCACAGCAGTCTGAGGAAGGTACTGAAAAATAAAATGTAGCGAGTTTAAATAAAATCAAATAATTCATTTATTCGGATAGTGCAGAATTGATTTAAGATGACAATGTCAACTAATTTTCTTTTACACTTTTTTTTATACTCATTCTTTTATATTATTGGCAACACGCGCCTAGAACCTTACAAATAAAATGATTATTCTGGTTGCATTCCCAACATCATTGAAAAGATGGCTAACAAGCAGCTCTGGGGTCACCTGGAACACTGAAGATTTCCCAGACCCATGTATGGTATGGAGACTACATTGGTTGTGATCTCCTACTAATGGACAATGAGCAGGTGAGTACAATGGATCTTTTACATTATCAAGCAGTTGACTGGTGACAGCAAGGTTTTGACAACCTGATCGTGCATTATGGCTGGGCTGGGCAGTATCACAGAGCAGTGATTCCTTTATTTCCAAAGAATTCCCAGAGAACTGCACTGGGCAATCATTCATTGTCCCCGAGGGCTCCCACATGTGGGATTTCAGAGGACTCTCTCCTGTCAGCCTTATTGTACAATGTGCATGCGAGGCTATTGTGAGAGAAAGTGAGGCTCTAATACAGAGAACATGCTACTCTAGGTCTCTTGTAAAACTCAGATGGAGCAGTTAGACCATTTTTCAAGATAGGAACATGAATAAAAGTGAATTGGCAGAAATTCAATCTGGAAGTGATGTTACTGGGTTGAGGGAAACATCTATCTACCAAGTATGGCAGAGATAGTGTCCACTCTTGTGACTGATTTAGAGCGTCAGCAACTCAGACCAAGGATTGTAAAGCACCATGCACACCTATGGTGTTGTATAAACAACAAACAAGGAGGTCCACAGTTATGGGATACTATTTTGGGACTTGGAAGTACTTTTCCCCCATATTAATTTAATATAACAATTATGATCACTCTTTTCCTGTCATCTAGATTTCTGTGACCTCCAGACAGAAATGTTACATGGGGCAACCCTAGAGGGCTATGCAGAAAGAATAGCTGGAGGAGAATGTAGTTGCTTCTATTTGATTTGGGACCTAGCCACACAAGAAACCACCTATCTCTGCATATGCACAATTATGGAACTTGAAGTCAGCTTACGTGTTTATATATAAGTTGCTGAAATAGCAGCTTTTTGTTTTTATTTTCTTATCAAAATAGAGAATAAATTGATAAAAAGGAAAATATTTAGAATCTAGAGAATAATCTGCATAGAAAATATTCAAAAAATTAAGACCAGTGAAAGTTTGGCCTGAACAAATTAACAAGCCTCCCTTAAAAATATCACAGAATAATACATTTATGCAACACAACTTTATTTTATGTCAGTGTCATTTACACAAGCTGTAATTATATTATGCCAGAATTACAGACCATCCTAGAATGCTATATGGTACAAATCACAAAATAATTAGCTAAGCACTTTGATTAAGAACTTAAAGTGATCCATCAACAAGCCCACAACAGTGGGAGGAAGAAATTAAGTGACATACACAAGAGTCAGAAATGAACAGGAAAAAGTAAGGAAGAAAAGATACATTTGAAGATGAAATTTGGAAATAGGTTTTGAAGTGATGAGATAGAGGGAAAACAGGAAAACTGCAGGAGGAAAGGTACTAGTAGCTCCAGTGAGATTACAGGAAAGGACAGAAGCAGGCAGATACTAATGAGTGGAGTGGGAAGGTCAGTAGCGTCAGACTTCACATATGAACTCAATTGATCTAGTCCACAGAGTGTTTTAAAACAAAAAGGACAATTTTGAACTGGAACTGAAGTAAACAGGAAACCAATAGAGGTGATTTAGGATGGGGTGATTTGATACGTTTCACTGATAAGCAAGACAATGGGCAGTGGTATTCATGTACACGCTGCAGTGTGGAGACTTGGGGCTTGTGGAAGTCAATTAGGAAAGAGGTGCAATAGTCAAACAGTTAATGATGGCAAAGGTGAAGTCTCTAGAGACGAAGTCAAGGAAGTTTCACAAACAAATTATGTTTTGACAGTGGCAATAGACAGATTTACAGATACCCGAGATAAGAAGATTAATACAGACAATAGAGAGAAATGGCAGATCTGAACTGAGGATGGAGACAGAAATGGAATTGTGTTCAAGGATATTCTTCTCGCCAAAAGGGAGAACTGCAGCAAGCTCAGCCCAAAATCACAAATTTATTTGGGTAAAACAGACAAAGACAGCGTTTAGGGAGGAGTCTTTAAAGGTGGCAAAAGATATGCAGAGTTGAGTAACAGTGGAAAAAAGGTAATTAAGGTCAGAGTACAGATGGATGACAGAGAGAGCAGTTAGGCTATGTCTACACTGCAGAGTTTTGTCACCAAAAGCAATGCCACTTTAATTAAACTGCTATTGCATGTACACGTTATGCTCCTTGTGTCAGCAGAGCGCATCCACACTAGCACCTCTTGCATCCACACAGAGAACAGTGCACTGTGGTTAGCTATCCCACTGTGCAAGTGACCGCAAGATGATTTGGGAAGGGTTTGCAATGCCTCATAGGGCAGGTACAGCAACACATGATACAGGTTTCTCAGTCCCATCATTCCACGGGCACCCTACTAGATTGCCAGCCGCTTTTCAACTCGTGTGTGAGGGAAGAGAGGGTGAGACAGGGAGTGTGTGCATGTATGGGAGAAACAGAAACAGAGTGTGTGATGGGGAAGAGTGAGCATGTTGGCATGCTGTCTCTAAATTCAGACAGCTGCCGGAAGCAAGTCCTGAGACAGGGGGAGGAGGAGGACACCTCTGACATCAGCCCCGGCCTCCCTCCCTGGCTCTGCCAGTACAACAGCCTCTCACATACACACACATCCGCCCCTGCCTGCCTCTTTGTTTGTAGTACGGGAGAGAGCAGGAGCATTTCATGTTAATGATTTGCTTTGTTGCTGGAGCTGAGCGGCATACTCAGCTGTCAGAACTTCCGGGAGCTTTGAAAGGAGAGGGGGGCATGCTTGCAGGGCAGATGAGTTCAAAACAGTAAGCAGAGCGGTCACGGCAAGCATTGTGGGATACTGGGGGAGGCTAGTTATGGTGATACAACGAACGGCAGCATCTACACTGACACTTTGCCGCAAAAAGCTTTATGCCTCTTGTCACTTGCCAGCCTCCTGGGGCAGAATAACCAATCAGTGCTACTGCAGGGAGAGCTCTCCCCTCCATCCCCTCAGCAGCCCAAAACCATTCTCAAAGGAGGGCAGGGGGAAGGAAGGATGTAAAGAGCCCAGGGCAGCTCCAATCTTTCCTTCCCCTCTTACCTGTGAGCAACAGGAGGGCATCTCTGCTCCTCCTCCCTACTTGCAACATCCAGCCTAGGAAGGAGTTGCTCCTTCCCTGCCTAGAAGGGGAAGTAGAGGACCTGCTGCAGCCCCCCGAGGCCTGGGGAAAGAGGCTGAAGAACCCCAATAAAAGCACAGAAGCTGGGGGGTAGAACTAAGTGTCGGGAGGTGAGCTGATGGGAGGCAGAACTGAAGGACAGGGGACTAGGGAGCTGAACTGAGGGGGAGCTGAACTGATGGGGTGCAGTCTGGACTGAGGGGGGGCAGAATGAATTGCTGGGCTGGGGATGGGCAGATGTGGAGGTGAGAGCTCCTTCGGCAGAGACCAAAATCACTTTCCCAATAAACTTGAGAGATTAAATGTTGACAATATTGTCTCGCTTGCTCACGCACACAGGGGATGGGCAGGGGGAGGAGTTCAAAAATCAAATGACAGACAACCACCCCGCCCCAATTCATTTTTTTTTTAAATCATTATTTTTGGAACAGTCTCATGATTTTGGGGGATTGGACTCAAGACTTTTGATCTCTTAAGGGAGTGCGACTCATGATTTTTCATCTCTTCAGTTTGGCAATACTGTAACAGGGAGAGAGCATGGCTTGCAGCAGTTAAGTGATTTGGATGCTACTCCTGTAGAGAGTTCTTTCACTGACAGGAGTCAAGAGGGAACTGGCTACAAAGTTCTAGGGGCGGAAGTAGTGGCATTAGCAGTGTGTGATTGTGTAAGATAGAGGAAAGGTCATGTACACTCTAGATACCACTACTGCTACCTCAGAAGGCCTGAAAGTGTTAAGTCCAGAGAGGTTTGCCCTGTCTGGAACCTGAAGCTGAGATTCTTGTGCTAATATCTTTAAGGAATTGGAATTCTTTTTTCCCACTTGATAGCTGGGAAGTTGAGCTGTGTTTCATCTTTCCAACACCACAATTTGAAACAGATCTCCAGCTCACATAGGGTTTATGGGTATTTACCCAACCCATTTTCAATAAATTGTTCATATTCCCACCTCTAGATCACATAACTCAACCGCTGACAATCTGCTAAATCTTTCCTGATGCTGCAATAGTGCTCCTGCAGTCGGTCACTATGGGGTGCTAAAGAACTAGCCTCTACAAATTGGAAAGCCTCCGTTCTGCAATGATCCAGGACTTTACCAACCATAGCACAGAACCATAAAAACATTCCCAAACCTACTCTATTGCATTGTGCACTGCTGCCAAGTCATTAGTTTCGAAAGTCCTCTTACCGTTTGTTGGTGGTATGTATGGCCTACACATGGTACAGTCAAAACCAATATCAGCTATGCTTTCCACTTCCTCTTCTGTGTTTAAATTCTGACAGATTGCATGCATCCATCTAGAAATTAAATGGGGGGTGGGGAAGAAATACAATTTAAAGGAAATGGCTAACATCTTAAGAGACCCAAATATCAGTATATGGTTTTTGAGGTAATAATAAATAAAGGGAAATATTTATATAATTTGATTATTTTAGGAAAAAACAATGATGATCTATGTTCTCGATGTATGCTTTTTCCTGTACATGTGTTTAAATACTGTATACACTCCCTCACATTGTCACCCTTAATAAGAAGGAAAACTATATTTGTGTTGCAGACACTTTTTAGCATTGCTTTGCCTGTATATGTGATGGTCTATTTTGTTCTTATCTATTTATATGATACTTTGCTGAGTACTTACAGATTTATACTCAGAACAACTCTGTGAGGTAAGCAAATATCACTTTTAAAGATAGAGAACCAAGACACACAGAAATTTAGTAATTTGCCCAGACTCGCACAGGAAATCTGTGGCAATACTGGGAAATGAATTAATCTATTCTGAGTCCCACTTCAGCTGGTTTCACCACAAGACAAACCTTCCTACCATCCTTACCATGTTACATCATTAGGGTAAAATGTAACTCATGGGAAATAATTTCAGAAAATGTTAGAAACTCTTACCTATCACATTGCCTACACTGAAGAATGAGCTCTTCTTCCCTATAATTGCGAAAGCAGATTGGGCAGTTAGATAAACTTGCACAAGGAGCACACTGCGTGTAATTGTTTTGCCATTCACATCTTAGACCAGGAGAAGTTGCTCCACAGTGCCTGCACCAAACACACCTGCAAAACACAAACAAGAATGTCTTTATTGTCTTGGGTTCAAAGTAAGATTGTCTGCACTCGCAGCATCCTTGGCACAATACACAGTATTAATGGAAGATAATGATTTCCACATTAAATTGTGTCTGATCAAAGAAAAAATCTGGTAGGTGGTTTTGTTCAATATATGCCTGCCCTCAAACATTATTTGAATTAAATGAGAAATTATGGTTAAACTGACATTGGAAATACTTAGCTGAAATATATCAATAATAGTTTTAAATACAGTAAAATGAAAAAGGGATAACAGTAAACATTTCTGACACCAGAACCAAACACACCATTTGCACTTCCATCCTCCTTTGGGAACTGTCTGCAGTGGGGGATCTAGGCAGTAAGTGTGGTAGCTGATGTCACAGTCATCACAGAGAAGCAGTCTTCCTGGATCTGTAGCTTTCCCACAGGCTTCACACACTGTGCACTCCAGGCACCTCCAGCCTTTACTGAGCACCACCTTAGTAATCTGCAGATAGGAAGGCAGTGTGCAACTTATTCCCAAACAACTGTACAGGCTTTAAATGTTGTATACATTTATTTCAATATAGCAAATATTGGGCCCAATGCTGATCTGGCTAGGTAGAGGTGTAAAAAGATGCTGCACCTGTGCTGATTATCTGCATCACTGGTAGCAATGCAGGAAGGGAAGCAAGCTTTGCAAAGCTGCTATATATCCCCTACTTGAGCAGGTGGGTGGGGAAAGTAGCAGAATGGGGAAGGACTGGGTAGAGCGCAGGTTCTGGGTAGAGCTCAGCAGCATGTCAAGGAACATAGGCTGTACTGGGGTCTATACCCAGTGCAGTTTACTCCCTCCTTGGAGCAAGGGGAGTCACAAGCTTTTTCCCCGACTGCTCATGGGGAAGTGCAACAATACGTTGCCTGTAGCAAAGCCAAGATGGAACTCATTAAAAAATCCTGGTTCATTCCAAATTCTTTGTGAGGCCTAACTCTGGGGTTTTAGTGAGTAGAACCAAATCATCTATTTAAAGTTATTTAAAATATCATTGAAGAGTATCATCTGAATGCAAAACCAAATTATATTCTCATGAAAAATGCACACAGCATTTCATAAAGCACATGTAAAAGCAAAGTAAAACCCAGTGGTATCTTTAAAAACACCCACATTTTACATAACTGCACTTATATAATGAGCAACAGACAGTTTATAGTTTATATGCTGCAGTAAATAGCTTATTATGTGCTTGCTAAGTCATCTCATACCATTCAAATTTAATTTTCTCACATTCTCTCCTAAACTAATGAATCTGAAATGTA
The DNA here is from genome assembly GCF_027887155.1 of Malaclemys terrapin pileata. Lineage (NCBI taxonomy): Eukaryota > Metazoa > Chordata > Testudines > Emydidae > Malaclemys > Malaclemys terrapin. Next base: position 271,095,967 of record NC_071506.1, on the reverse strand, counting down.
TTAACTACTCCAGTTGCTGTCAATTCTGACAGCCAACAGACAAATTGAATCAACTAAACCTGACACCCTAGCAAATGAAGTTGCACTATAATTTCTTTCTTTAAAATATTCTGCTAAGATTGTGTTAAGATTTTAAGCTTACATTTCAATGTGTTATTTTAACCAACTGCTAGATTAATAAGTGCTATTTATGGCTGTGAAATTAGAAAAAAAGGTTAATTTCTCTTGAGGCAGTGTATACTATAAAATGACATTTAATTAAAGTCTTTCACAAGTTGCATACAAATAATGGTCACATTAGCTGAAGAATATTTAACAAGTTAATGACTCTCCTAATTATGACAAAACTGGAAGCAATGAGGTGCTATTCAAGTACAATATGCAAACAATGTTGTCAAATAATTTTAATGTAACAAAGCACTTACCTTAATACTGACACAGTAGGGATGGTAACACTGACCACACTGAGAGCATGCAAGCAACCTGCCCTCTGCACCCTGGCCAAAACTCCCGCAAACTACACACATATCCTAGAATGACAGAAAGAACAGTTTTCAAAGATGGGCCAATACACTAACATCCAAAACTATGCAGCTGCTCTAAAGAAAAACCCCACCCGTATATTGGATAATTCAGCTCATAACAAAGACATTAATTCCTTTTTCATTACAACAATCAGAGTAACTGGTATCCCAACCTGATGTAAAGTAAACTTGTCACTGCTAGAAAATAGTACAACTGTATTATGCATCGAGTTTTCTTCCTCGTCTTTGTTAGATGAAACATCCATGGTTGTGACCTACAAAAAACAACATCATGTGAATATATTTTCATAGCTGAAGATACAAACTTTTCACTTGGTTTACTACTGTCCTTCTGGAACTGAATAAGGAGTACAGTATTTCAGAACATAAATACATACAAACCATTGTAAACTGTAAAAAACATTTGCTGGTTTCAAGAGCTGTATTTCTGGGTATTCATCAGGAAACCAGGCAAATATTTATTAATACAAAGTAATCACCAGTAAAATCCACATTTGCCAGAAGTTACACACTGGTGGCCACATTGTACCATTTTTTCCAATCATGTGGAGGGTCCCTTCTGCTTAACTTTCGCTCACCACAAAGAAAGAGATGTCAAATGTTTCTGCAGCAGTCTCTCTTCCCCCTTCCTCCAGATAGTACCTCTTATGCATCTTGGGATCCACATGGGAGAAATGGGAAGGCAGTAAACAGGTTGAGAGAAATGCACTTTTTGCTAAACAGAGGTTTATCTGAATATGCTAAATTTGCAGTTTTTCGTGCTTATTAATAAACATAAAGTCCATTTAATAGCACATTTTAATATTAAAGGTATGGTATATACCCATAATTGAAGAACAATGAAGCTGAAGCAAATTATATATTACCTATTTTTTTATATACTTGATTTAGATAAGTGCTCCAGTTGTATTAAAGACATGATGGATAGCAGTTAAGGTTGTGCAACTGTTCCCATTCATGGGTTTCTATAGGGTTTTATAATGTGACTGAAAATTAATTCTGGGTTGAAAATTTTGCACAGACATTTAGACCACAGCCGATAAGCAAATTTTTCTCCTCAAAACAGAGGAACCCCCCCCAAAAAATCAATTTAAGCATCTAGATTATATGAAGGCAATACACAAAGCCCCCAGACAGATATTAGGACTTTTAAAATGTGTTTTTATGCTTCTGTAACTCAATGTTTTCACGTTATTTTAAACAATTTTTCCATATTTTTAGACCTTAAGACATAGTTATTTCATTTCAAATAACTGAGCCAGACTTTAGAAAGCTACGTGTTATGCATAAAATGGTTCTTCACAAAATGCAGCAAGAATTTTAAAAATGTAATATTACATTGTAATTGCATATAATTACATCATTACATATATTTATACTGATTCAATCATTAGATACAATTAGTTACATAAACAATCATAAACTAGGCTTCCAAAATAAGCCAAGGATATTAACAAACCTTCATTAGAAGATTATGTCTGGGAAATAAACCCAGAAAAGCAAGACAATTCACTGTTTTCTGATTTAAACATAAACTTGTTATCCTCCTGCGCCATATGAGAGTGACACATAGGAGACCAAGGATCTATGAAAAACAACTAACATCTGAGAAATACATAATACTATGACTGGATTTCTCAAATGCATAAGCTTGAACAATCATTTCTAACTACATTTTTTCCATGTTCAATCATATCTGATACAGCACTAAATAGAATGCTTGAATTCTGATATTAGAGCTTTTAAAAAAATATATAGAGAAGGAGAGGGCAAAAAATGGTGATATTCCAGTACTTTGTTTTTTATTTGAATGAAGGGGATCTACTACAGTAGATTCCTTTGATTAAGAGTAGCACTATTTCGCCTGGTATTCAGCAATTAGGTGTGTATTTCCCTTGCCTCTTGGTTGAACAAAATAATTATCATAATTTTTCAAGACTGAGGTGGAAACATTAATGATCAGCTAAGCTGTTTTGACTGTAGGCAAATCTCTCTACATATGATGTTCTGCTAGTTTAGATGATTTAACCAGGACCCTTACGCTACGAGCCAACAGGAACTGAGAGAGTTTAGAAGATGGAGTACATAGTCCTAGGGACGAAAACGTTTTGCGTGGCTCAGTGACATCTCCTTCAGGAATAGTACTTATGGCGTCTTCTCCAAAAGGATTCTGTAAAATCCTTTGAGAAAAAGAATACTTTTCTTTTCCTGCCAATCTTCCCCACTGACATTTGATTTGACAAATATGGATTTTTTTGAAGTGCATTCTTCATAAAGCTCAAGTTGACATCGCCGTTTCTGCTTAAACAATATTTTTAACCCATGTAACATCTCACCAGTCCAAACATCGTTCTGAGGCAACGCTGACTGATGTCAGCACAGCTACAAGAATAATTCTTGTTCATTAACTGTTGCTTGCAAGCCAGCAGGGGAGCAGAGATCAGTGTTTATTGAGAACAGTTTAAAAAAAGAGTGCATATTGTTCTGTGTTTTAAAATGTGTTGGGTTGGTAGCATGGCAGATATAACAAAAGAAACCCATAGGTTTAGTGTCAAATTCTGTCTTTCAGATATTTGCACAAATCCTACTAACTTAATGGGAGATACTTCTGTGCACCAGAGGGCAGAATTTGAGCTTCGGAATTTGCAGGATCAAATTATCACAATTTTGAGGTGAGCCAAAATTTTAGGACCTAAAATCCCTGCTGTAGAAAAAGTAGCCAAAGTAGTACAGTGGGAACCAAGAAACTCTGCAAGTTTGACTATATGGAGTTGCCAACTATTCATCCCTACACAGTGGCAGGGGAATCAGTTGGTTGAAGGGGTTTGATCTCCTAATGCCATAAATTCCCATCCATGGAGAAAAGAGCCCAGGTGCAGGAGATGGCTGGTGTCTTTCCACTGCTACCTTCTCCCTTGCTACCACAGTATAGCCATCACATCGCAATGCAAAATCTATCTTCTCTAAGAGCATGATCTGGTGCTCACTGAAGTAAACTGAAAAGCTGTCATTAACTTCAATGGGCACAGTATCAAGCTTTAGGCCTTTATGGAAAAATTCTATACAATTTAGTAGCAAATGTTCACCTTTCTATGTTTAGACCAATTTACAGAATTACACCAAAAGGATACCATATTTTCTACTACATTTTATAAGTTTTTAGTAATTATTTCTATAAAATCTATTGGTTGCACGCCTATTAAAATATTAGGCTTTTCCGTAAGTGTAAATTAGTGCTTTGTAGCATTAAAATAGCTGTGGATATTCAAGTTGATATCAACAGCTACGCCCCTATTCAGCAAGGTACTTAAGCACGTGCCTAACTTTAAGCACGTGAGTAGTTCCAGGAAGCCAATGGGACAACTCACACAACTAAAGTGGGACATGCTTATGTTCTTTGCTGAATTGGGGCCCTAAGAAGAAGAGATTTCCATGGGCAGCTCCCTATCATAGACTCCCCCAATACCCTTGGAGTACCCTCGGGGAAATTATTATGGGGTTAAGAGAAGGTGATACAGTCCAGTATAGGCCTTGTTTTTCCCATGTCTGCTGTACCCAGTGAAAGCTCCCTTAATTAGTGTCACCTCCACTTGTGGAAGTGGAAAGAATGATCTGGGTCCTCAACAGTGTCATTTTAAAAGGGAATGTAGATGATGTAAAATTGTTCTGGATTCATTAGCTACAGGTTATTCCCTATTTTTAAACTAAAATATATAATTACATTTAATGAAAACTAGATTGTTATCAAAACGATTTCTCATTACTTATTTTGTTTAGATACAAAATTTCTCTAAAAAAAATGAGAGCTGGAATAATGAAGTTTCACACCAAACTACATACATGATTAAAAAGATATGTTCTTACCCCTGGAGTGACAACAGCCCCAATCCCATTCTTCAGTTTTGATCTACCTCTGCCACCTCTTCCTGAAAGACCCGCACCACGTGGTCGCCGCTTCCCTGGGAATCCTGATCCACGGCCCTATTTAATATAAAAGAGCAATTTAAATGCAATCCAGATCTCTTTTAGTGTAGGGACACTTCCTTGCAACTATAAATAAGAACTGTGGTTTCCAGTGGATATAGGTAAGCCAGATCATCATAATTAAATCACTTCATAAATTGTAGTAGAATACCTTTAACTTCAGACTAAAACCTTTTCTTTTGTCTGTGGTCTTCAACCATTATTAAAAGGATCACCTTCAACAAAAGTACTTAAAACCTCTAACACCTTAAGTTTTATACAGGCACAGCTGGTAATATTGAAATACATTTTCTCCCTCTTGCCTAGTACTCCAGCTAAACACAACCTCTTGTTTGATTCTTTAAGAACATGCAGCTAAGACACAGCCAGGTGTGTTTTGACTGTTGCTTTGACACTGTATTGCCATGAGTCTTATGACTGTTGCATGGGCACTTTACTGGTTATACAGTAGCTACACTTCTTAGCTGTAAATAGTCACACACACATTAAAAACTGTTAGGGCTTAACCCTGCTTCCACAGAGGTCAGTGACTAAACCTGTTTATGCTCTCTGTATGTGTATATATATATATATATCTCCTCAATATTTATTCCACTCTATATGCATCCGAAGAAGTGGGCTGAAGTCCACGAAAGCTTATGCTCTAATAAATTTGTTAGTCTCTAAGGCCTTGGCTACACTTACCAGCTAGTTCGACGAAGTTCTGGGTTCGACTTATCGCGTCTAGTCTGGACGCGATAAGTCGAACCCGGAAGTGCTTGCCGTCGACTGCGGTACTCCAGCTCGGCGAGAGGAGTACCGCGGAGTCGACGGGGGAGCCTGCCTGCCGCGTGTGGACCAAGGTAAGTTCGAACTAAGGTACTTCGACTTCAGCTACGTTATTCACGTAGCTGAAGTTGCGTACCTTAGTTCGAATTAGGGGGGGTAGTGTAGACCAAGCCTAAGGTGCCACAAGTTCTCCTGTTCTTTTTGCGGATACAGACTAACACAGCTGCTACTCTGAAACCTGTCATGGATTGAAGGTAACATTATGGCCTCAATAGGGCCAATAGTATTTTCAGATATACCATCCCCTATTTTTATAGAAGGTATAGAACAGTGGTTCTCAGTCAGGTGTCTGGTCCCCCTGGGGAGCCGCGAGCAGGTTTCAGGGGGTCTGCCAAGCAGAGCCGGCATTAGACTTGCTGGGGTCCAGGGCAGAAAGTCAAAGCCCCAATGCATAGGGCTGAAGCCCAGTGCTCTGAGCCCCACCACCCAGGATTGAAGCTGAAGCCTGAGCACCTTAGCTTCATGGGGGCCCCTGTGGTGTGGGGCCCAAGGCAGTTGCCCTGCTTGCTATCTCCTAACGCTGATCCTGGCTTTGATATGCAGGAAAACAGTTGTTGAGGCACAGGTGGGCCATGGAGTTTTTATAGCATGTTGGGAGAGCCTCAGAAAGAAAACGGTTGAAAACCCCTGGTGTAGAAGTTTGTGGTGATAGTTATTGCCAGATAGAATCCAAATATTCCACTAGTAACAATATTATTGGAACTATAAATTAAAGTAACTGTGCAATATCAGGCAATGCAATCACACAGTATTTTAGAAATAAGAATAAGGAAGAAGGTGTTGAGGGTCAAAGTTTTTTTGAGTAGCCAAGTGAAAAGTTTAATTTCTCCCCCTCTCTGTATACAGAGTAATATATACACACTGCATATAAGACTGACTTTCTTTAGAAGTAAAATGCTCTGAAAATTCCTAACATTTTGTGTTTTAGATTGCACATCAGTATTGTTATTTTCACAAGCCTAACACTGTGACAGAAATGGCACAAAACTGTACCAATGTTAATGCTGGACATTATGCTGAAAATTAATATTTCAAGCAGCAATAGCTAAGCTAATATCAAATTAAAATAAAGCAAATTAGCATGATAATTAAAGTGAGATGAAAATAAATCAATTGAAATCGACAGCAACCTACTTATGGTTTTATATTTTTTCATTAAGTTTTTTCTCTCTCTCTTTTTAGTGTTGTAATAATCCCAGTAAGGGCATATCTACACAGAGCAGCAACATACATTTTTATTTATTTATTTTTGGAGTGGAGGTGTTGTGATCTCCAAAGCACACCAACCTGTTGTGTGTTAACTGGTCCATGTAGACTCTGCTGGTGTGCACTAAAAGTTCTCTAGTGTGCTTTAATGTGGTGCTGATTGAAACAGCATTATGCTAAAAAGCACACCAGGGAACTTTTAGTGCACAGCACCAGGGTCTACACTGACCAATTATTAGGGCTGCCAACTTTCTAATCGCACAAAACTGAACACCCTTGTCCCACTTCCTGCCCCACCCCCTGCTCACTCCATGCCCCCTCCCTCTGTTGCTTGCTCTCCCCACCCTCACTCACTTGCTCATTTTCACCACGCTGGGGCAGGGGGTTGAGATGTGGGAGGGGGTGAGAGCTCTGGCTGGGGGTGCAGGCTTTGGGGTGAGGTCATGGATGAAGGGTTTGGGGATCAGGAGGGGGCTCCAAGCTGGGGCTGAGGGGTTTGGAGTGTGGGAGGGGGCTCAGGGCTGGGGCAGGGGTGCGGCCTCCAAGAGTGAGTTTGGATGCTGGGGGCTTAGGGCTTGGGCAGGGGGTTCTGGTGCGGGAAGGGGTACAGGCTCTGGGGTGGGGACGGGGATGAGGAGTTTGGGGTGCAGGAGAGGGCTCCAGGCTGGGGCAGGGGGTTAGGGTACAGGAGAGGGTTCGGGGTGCAGACTCTGGGCAGCGCTGACCTCAGGCGGCTCCTGGAAGTGGTGACACGTCTCTCGGCTCCTAGGTGGAGGGGCTAGTTGGCTCTGCACGCTGCCTCCATCTGCAGGTGCCACCCCCGCAGCTCCCATTGGCTGCAGTTCCTGGCCAATGGCTCTCTGGAGCCGGCGCTTGAGGTGGGGGCAGTGCGCAGAGCCCCCGAGACCACCCCTGCGCCTAGGAGCTGAGGGACATGTCTCCTCTTTCAGGAGTTCATGCGGAGCCAGGTAGGGAGCCTGCAGCCCCATGCCAACTGGAGTTTTAATGGCCCGGTCAGCAGTAATGACCAGAGCCGCCAGGGTCCCTTTTCGAACCAGTGTTCTGGTCAAAAACTGGACACCTAGCAACTTTGCAATTAACACACATTAGTGTGCTTTAGAAATCACCCCCCTAAAGTGTGCATTGCTGCTCTGTATAGACAAGCCCTCAGTTTCTTTATGTTTCTTTTGATGGTAGCTATCAATGGGACAGTAGACGGTCTCCTTCTAAGACAGTCAAATAGTTGCTTTTTTCTCAGTTTAAACATATGTCACTGTGAATGCCTTTTGCAAGATGTCTCCACAGCAACACACTTTGCAACAGCCCAGAGCTCAGTCCTTTTCAATCTGGCTCCCCTTACTGCCAGCAGTCTTCAGGACACACAGACGAACACTCAAGTAACTCCTTTGACAGCTATTTAACAGCAATAGCCAAAAAATCGTGAAGTACTAAAACATAGTTCATTAAAAATTGGTAATGCAAATTATCTTGCCATATAAAATTCAAAATTTATGCAATGCCATCACATTCCATATATGCTCCAATAAATTTATATTTTTGTAATTTAAAAGCTCCAGACTTCAACAGTTTTCTTATAAAAACAAAGTTAACAGTGATAAAATGGAAGATTAATTCAGTTGAGCTATACATATTTTTCATTAGTAGCCGCTATAGCAGAAAGATAGCAATGGATACATGAATATAAATACAAATTATTTACCACTTTGATGCTCCAAATGGCACTGCCAGGAAGCTGTCTGGATTTAAAAATGTCCCGACCTTCTGAAATGTCTGGGGACCAGGAAGGTGGGCTCACTGTATTATTGGTACTCCAAGCCCCCTAGGATACGGCAGGTGAGAAAATAGATGTATAAAACTCAGCAACATAAAAATAAAGAAATTAAAAAAAAATAAAGCAAGCAACTAAAAGTTTCTGAAAAGCAAAGCACATGCAGGCATAGGCAATTTCTCCTAAATTTACTTAACTGCTAAACTAGTTCATATGGGGAAAATTTCAACCCGCCACTGAAATTTATGCAGAGAAAATTTCAACCCTCAGTGAGGTTAAAAGGTCTGCAAAGTGACTTTAAAAAAACTACAAAGTGAAAATGTGAGAAAAGAGGGTTGACTGACATAATCATCATGTCATAGACAGCAATCATAGCAACACAGTAAGTCTCTAAATTTTGGATCATCATGCTAAGATACTATTTTGAGATCATAGATGAGTTTTGAGAATACATTCCCTTCTATATCTCAATCCACATCTTTGAAGGAAGAGACGGCCTTGCATCACTTTTTAAATATAAAATTATTGATAATCAAAACAACATGTAGGCTGAGAAGCATGTAAGACAAAGAGATAAAAATAAAACTAAAACATGAAAAAAATGAAAAATAAATGTGAGCAGTTAACAAAATACCTCTGACCTGCAAGTACACCACAAACTACAATTATAAAAGCTCACACCTATAAATCTTAACTCCAATTCTTTTACATTATAACAAACTATAATATCAAACAATGTCTAACATAATACAGAATATATAAAACTGAATTTAAAAAAAATAATCAGTTTTATTTTAATTTGTATTTACACAATGTCCAGCACAATGGGGTTCCAATGTGATTTGGGGTATTTGCTTGAACTCTGTGTAAGGACTTCAGGATTAAGCCACGAATGTTTACTAAGGTAATTTCATCCTAAATTTACAATTTAGCCTGCCTAAAGAGTAATAAATGATACTAATTTTACCACTTCTTTGGAATTAAGCAAAAACATAGCTAGGATTAAGATTAAAATGGTATAAGGAAAAATTAATTAATTTCCAAAAAAACTACATTCAGCAATAATTTAGGCCCCTAATCCAGCATGTGAACAGTCCCAACTATTCACATATGTAGAATATCTACATGCAAAAGTGTTTGCAGGATTGAGGCCTTAGAACATTGGCCTTTGTGACAATAAGCATAAAGAAACATACACTGGCTTCACACATCACAAGTTTTTAAAATGAAATCTAAAACAATGTCAAGCAAAATAAAGTGATTTGGGAAACAGTTTCTTTTGAATCCAATAGTTCATTAAAACTTTTACTTGTGTCAGCATTAGTCTACATACAGAAATTGTAGCACTTTAACTTTACCAGTAAAGTTAAAAGCAGTACTAGTCCCCTAGTGTGGACAAAGCCACATAGAATCAGAACTGTAAGGGACCTTGAGAGGTCATCTAGTCCAGTCCCCTGAACTCAAGGTAGGACAAAGTATAAAAGTGCTTTATATGAGTACTGTATAGCTATTTCTGCATAGGACAGGGAATAACTTATACTGGTATAACTGCTTCCACCGTAGGTGTTATACTGGTATAACGATATTGGTTTTAAAAGGAAAAAAGCACACGCTTCCTGAAATAATTATACTAGTACAAAAACTGTGTGTGGACCAGGCCTCAGTAAAAATAAATCCCTGTCACCTTATGTGTGTAACAACTCCAACTGAACTCAATGGAAATGGAAAGACTACCAATGAAGTCAAATCTCTCCGTGTTGAAAATATTGTAGTTTTACTAATCAACATTTTTGTTGAATGATAATTATTATTTTTATCAATAACATTAATTGTCAGAATCACATTGTCAGAGATTACGTTAGCAGATCTGGAGCTACAGGAAATTTAAGATGTCAAGTCTTGGCAACTATGCAGCCTTCTCTAACATCAAGGTAGATAGAACACTAGCTTCCAGTTTGGGCAAGAACAAGATAATTTTCCAGAAAATTAAATTAAAAATCTTTCTGGCGTTTCAGATTTGTTTTTCCCCTAAATAAATAAAGTTCATTATTTGTCAGGTATTTGTTCTTTACCCATAACAAAATAATGGCTATATTCTGCATATCAAAGTCCTTCCCTCACCTTGTGTTTATAAGGGAGAGAACATACCACTTGAGGGCCACAATCCAAAGATCTCAAAACACATTACTCAAACTACCGTTTAAGACCTAAAACCATTTAGAGTCCTATTTGGAATATAGTAAATAATTTTGCTGTAGAGAGAACACACTTCTCCAGAAATTAAATATTTCAAATCGATTTAAAATGTAATATAAATTTACATTTGAATATGAAATATCCATCTTTCAAAACAAAACGCATTATATACGATTATGAAACATTATTATAGTTTAAATTTCCAATTGAATCCAAGTTTTATTGTAGCTCAGAAACACATCTGAATTCTGTGTCAGATAAATTTAATTAAAAACACACTACTTCCACAATAGTATGAACAAATTAATTACATCAGAGAGATGCATTAATTATATTTTGGCTTTTAATTAATGCCCATTACAGCACAACACTGAAGAAAAAGTTCTATTCAGTTCACTTATATCAAAACCATGGTAATAATTATGTACTTTGACATAAACAGGAAGTTCTTATTCTCCATCATATTCTTGAGTCCTCAGAACTGAACAGCACAGCTGCAACTAAATTACAACAAAAGGAAACAGAACATCAACAAAGGTCAGAAGAGCTTACTAAATCACCAGTGGCTGTGTTTAGCAACTGAATGCCTCCTTTATGAAATATACTTTAATCAGAAATAAAGATGAACAAAACATAAGCTTTCATCTCATTTCAATATTTAATAAAATACCACATATGATCTTCTCAGATTGCAATTGTGTCATTTCTAGTGAGAAAAAAAATATACCAGGACTCTGAAATAACTTGATAGTTATAAATCTAACTCTTCTTGTATTAAAAACAAGTCCCCTAATAACAATAAATACATCATAACAGCCTCTTCCCAGCCCCAGCCCCACATACCAACAAAAGTCCCCTCTCTCTAGGTTCTCACATCAACAATTGTAATCATAGTATCTGAGCACTTCCATTGTGACTAAAAATTATTAAAAAGCCACTACAACAAAACACTCAATAGGAAACATATACAATGAATGCAATACACTGTTTTGCTCTCTCAGTAGTATGGACAAAACAGAATCTGTTTGGGTGAAAATCATGTTGGGGAAAGACTGTAAAAGAGGTTCCACTGGGATAGTGTTAGGGATCTGCTAAAAACCCTTGGGTTGGACTCATATATAGATAGAGATCTCTTTAATACTATTAGAGAGATAAAAACTACTGGGCATAGTGTCATAATGGGAGACTAATGGAGACTGGAGAATAAATGCTATTAATACTGGTAGAGCCCACTTATTGATAGATGTGACAGATGACAGTTTTTATTGTCAAATCATTACTGAACCAATAATGGATGATTCAATTTCAGACTTGGTTTTGGTAAGGAGTGAGGACATCATAGAAGAGCTGATTGTAAGAATAACCCTTGGATAATAACCTTGGATCAAGTAATCATGAGTTGATTCAGTTTAAATTAAATGGAAGGCTAATCAAAACCAGGTTATCAACTATGTGGTGGTGGGTTTTTTTTGTTTGTTTCAAAAGGGCATTGTTTGGGAAATTATAGGAATTAGTTAAAGTCGTCACTGGACTGAACAGCACACGTCTTATGCATGGAGGAGGCTTGGAATTTCTTGAAATCAGCTACACAATTTGCATCCCAAGCAAGGGTAAAAAACTGTAGGGAAAGGCTCCAGATGAATAGCCACCTCAAAGGCTGTCCATAGTAAGCAGAGAACCTAAAGGGAATGGAAAAACAGATTGATCAGCAAAGAAAGCTACATCTTGAAGATTAGAAAATGTAGGAATAAAGTGAGACTTTCTAAAAGTCAAACTGAATTAGCTCTTGTGAAGAAAATTTAGAATTTTTTTTACTTATATAAATAAAATGAGAGTAAGGAAGAATGAGGTTGGGCCACTATGCAGGGTGAATGAGGAAGAGTTTATAGATAGTCTAGGTATGACCCCAAAACTAAATGAATACTTTGCCTCGGTTTTCAATATGGAACACTGGCAAGAAATCAGGATGGTTGATGGACATGAGTGTATAGAAATGGAAATTGCCACATCTGAAGTGGTAGAAAACGCAAAGATCTTAATGTGCTCAGATTGGGGGACCAGATAATTTCCATCCCAGAATAATGAAAGAACTGGAACATGAGATTGCTAGTCTGGTAGCAAGGACTTTAACAAATCTTTCTATTCAGGAGTACTACTGTATGACTGAAGAATAGCTAACACTGTACCTATATTTAAGAAAGGGAAAATAAAGTCATTGGGGCAATTACAGACCTGTTAGTCTAACCTCAGTGGTATATAAGATTTTGGAACAAACTGTGAAGGAAAGAATAATTAAATTAATGGAGGTAAATGAAAAAGGGGATACAATGCTACATGTGTTTACCAAAGGCAGATTGTATCAGACTAACCTGATTCCTTTCTTTGAGAAAATAACTGATTTTTTTAGATAAGGGAAGTGCAGAAGATCTAATATACTTGAACTTCAGTAAAGCATTTGACTTGGTACCACACAGAAAATTATTAGTTAAATTGGGGATTAGTACAAGAATTGTAAAATGGATAAGGAATTATCTTATTCGGTATTCCCTTATTTGGTATTTTTATTAATGTCCTTGGTACAAAAAGTAGGAGTGTGCTAATGAAATCTGCTGATGATAAAAAGTTGGGAGACTTCGTCAATACAGATGAGGATTGAAATATTATATAGGAGGATCTGGATGACCTTGAAGACTGGAGTAACATAAATGGAATTAAATTCAATAGTACGAAGTGTAAGGTTATGCATGTAGGGTCTAATAATAAGAATTTCTGCTACAAACTGGGGGCTCATCAGTTGGAAGCAACAGAGGAGGAGAGACACCTGGGTATGTGGGTCGCTCATAGGATAACGATGAGCCACCAAAATGATGCGGTTGCGATAAAGCAAATGCGATCCTAGGATGCATCAGGCGAGGCATTTCCAGTAGAGATCAAGAAGTATTAATGCCATTGTACAAAACACTGATAAGAGCCCATTTGAAATGCTGTGTACAATTCTGGTCACCCATGTTCAAGAAAGATTAATTCAAACTGGAGCAGGTACAGAGAAGAACTACGAGAACGATCATGGGAATGGAGAGCCCCTCTTATGAGAGAGGACTGAAAGAGTTGGCTTGTTTAGCCTAGGAAAACGAAGGCTGAGAAGGGATATAACTGCTCTTTATAAATACATGCAGGAGTTGGGGAGGGGGAAGGAACACCAGGGAGGGTGAAGAGCTATTTAAGCTGAAGTACAATGTTGGCACGAGAACAAATGGATATAAACAGGCCATGAACAAACTATGGCTGGAAACTAGAGGAAGGTTTTTATCCATCAGAGGAGTGAGGTTCTGGACAGTCTCCCAACAGGAGTTGTGGGAACAAACAACTTAATTAGGTTTGAGAGAGATCTGGACAAATTTAAGAGTGGGACTGTGTGACAGGGTTGCTTGTGATGGTGGTGGCAGAACTCAGCAAACCGGGGTGTGTGTGTATGTGTATGTGTGTCTCCCTTCCGGTTTAAATCTTACGTTCCTAATGCTGATGCTTTAGGCCTTCAAATGGTCAGGAAGGGATCCCCCAAACATATTCTGGTTCTTTTTTCAAGTCTCCTTCCTAAAAAAACTCAGAGATGGCCACAGTTGGAGATGGGAAATTGACAGAGGGGTCCAGTGCTCTGAGGTGGCACCAAGCATTCTCGGTCTCTCATGTGCTTAGCTGTCTGGTTGTTGTTCACATACTCAGAATCTAACTAATCACCATATATGGGGTCAGGAAGGAATTTTCCTCAGGTCAGATTGGCAGTGACTTTGGGGTTTTTTCCCCTTTCCTCTGCAGGATAGAGTATGGGTCACTTGCCAGGATTAATTGGATACATCTCACTTAATCAATTCCCTGCCATTGCACAGGTCCTGGGCATTTGGACCATCTTAGTCCATCCTGTTCTCTGCTTGTGGCACATAATAATTTAGTTTCATGTTGGCTGTAATACTTTGGTCTAATTTGGGTTGTTAAGTTTAGTGTAGGGTGTTGGTTGTGGCCTGTGGTTTTCAGGAGGTCAGACTAGATGACTTGGTCGTCTCTTTTGGCCTTTAAACTCTGCAAGAGTCAGAATTTAGTTATCACATTACAAAATCACTGACAAATCACTAAAAATACCTTACGAAGTACAATATCTATTAGAAATGTGAGGTAGACAATAGATAGATTCTACTCAATGTCTGCCTGATGAAAAAAATGCAAAATCGGTTGTGAGATTACTTTGTAGTTAAAAATTTAATTAAACTAAAACAAAAAACAAACCACCAAAAACCACACACTAACTTGAAAGTATCAGGGGGTAGCCGTGTTAGTCTGTATCTACAAAAACAACAAAGAGTCTGGTGGCACCTTAAAGACTAACAGATTTATTTGGGCATAAGCTTTCGTGAGTAAAAACCTCACTTCTTCGGATGCATAGAGTGAAAGCTACAGATGCAGGCATTATATACAGACACATGGAGAGCAGGGAGTTACTTCACAAGTGGCGAACCAGTGTTGACAAGGCCAATTCAATCAGGGTGGATGTAGTCCACTCCCAATAATAGATGAGGAGGTGTCAATTCCAGGAGAGGAAAAGCTGCTTCTGTAGTGAGCCAGCCACTCCCAGTCCCTATTCAAGCCCAGATTAATGGTGTTGAATTTGCAAATGAATTTTAGTTCTGCTGTTTCTCTTTGAAGTCTGTTTCTGAAGTTTTTTTGTTCAATGACAGTGACTTTTAAATCTGTGATAGAATGACCAGGAAGATTGAAAGCATCCATAAATTACTGTGCCTAGTTATTTAGATAACCAGAACAGTTATTTCAATATCTTAATTTTAACCACAGAGTACTTTGCACTAAAAACTTATAATACCAGTACTAACATTAAAACCCCCCCACAAATATTCAGTTTTCTATAATTTTCTATGCTACATTCCTTTTACAAGCTTCTCTAATAGGCTCAGTGTTTAACAGTGTTAAAATACAGGATACCCTGTACTGGTACGTATACACTGATTTCATATGAGGATTATGTTTCATAGGCTTGGTCTAAACTAACCCCCCAAATCGAACTAAGGTACGCAACTTCAGCTACGTGAATAACGTAGCTGAAGTTCGAAGTACCTTAGTTCGATCTTATCTCGGTCCACACGCGGCAGGCAGGCTCCCCCGTCGACTCCGCGGTACTCCTCTCGTCTAGCTGGAGTACCGCAGTCGACGGCGAGCACTTCCGGGTTTGACTTATCGCGTCCAGACAAGACGCGATAAGTCGAACCCAGAAGTTCGATTGCCAGCCGCCGAACTAGCGGCTGGGTATAGACGTACCCATAGATAATGACTAACGATCTATATCAATTTGTCAGGAGAACATTTTTTTTTCTTTTTGGTAAAAAATATCCCCAATATCATCCAAGCCACACACTTCCAGAGAAAATTTAGCCCTGAATTTGTTTATGTGGGTGGAAGTGTTTCTCTGAGCGTGTGTTTTCATTACTACTGGGTTCAGGGAAACAGGACTTTATATACATACTTTATAAACAAACAGGACTGCATCCAAGAAATATTCGATTCTATAATCATTTTCTCCTATTAACGGAAACAACCCAGAAAGGCCCCAAATATTGGCTAGCCCCTCTTTGGCCCAAGCAGCAACAGTATTATTGCCATAAATGTACATTTAAATGGCACCCATCAATTAATTATTTGAATGTTTACTATACTAACTAATCTCGGATGTTGGTTTTTAGTACTTTTAGAATAAGGATGCAGATATATCATACTTCTCTTACAAAGTACTTAGGCCCCAATTCAGTAAAGCATTTACGCATGTGCTTAACTTTAAGCATGAGTAGTCCCACTGACCTCAACATTAACAAGTTAAATCATATGTTTAACTTTGCTGGATTAGAGCCTAGGAAAATAAGGAAAATACTGTAGGGTATTACAAACACTATCTACTATGGAGGGAGGATGAGGTAGAATGGACAGCTCAGTGAATGATGTGTCTGAGATACTGAAGGATTTTTTTCTGGAATGTATATGCCATATAAGAGAGTACATGTGAATGTTTCTGTCCAGAAGTGGGCATTGTACTTGGAAGAGTGTTTGGGTAGCCCATATATAATAAGTGGGGGGCAGATCTGTCAATCTATATTCAGCATGCAATAATGGGTTAATAGTTTATCTAGGAAACACAGAAATCTTATGGTCAATTTGTTATATGGTGGTTTGGTGTAAAAGGATTAATTGTGCACAGTTGTGGACTAGGTAGTCAGAATTATGGTTGTTTGTGGAATCTTAATTATGCATCCTTAGGCTTTCATTTAGTATAAATATTCTAGTAAATTTTCTTTCTGAAGAAATTGACAAGGTAAGATTACATTTACAAAGGCTTAGTTGGAGAATTTCCTTTTAAAAATTGCGAAGAGCTGTTTCTGTTTCTTCCCAATACTATTTTAAGTTTTCTCTTGCAAAGGTTAGAAAAAAATATAGAAATATCTTATTACCTTGCACATTCACATGTAAACTGAAGACCTCATTTGTAGGCAAAAAATCTCTTTTAGAAAAATTGTTCTCCTTTGTAACAGAACAATTGAGGCAGTTTACCTATTTGTGTATATCCCAAACAAGTATCTGGAACTTTGAAACGATGCTCTGTTTTAGTGTGGTTATAAATTGATATAAATACATTAAATAAATGAACAAATAAAATACACTGAGAAGCCACATACATGCGTACAGATGGCAGTAGGAAGGAGATATGCTGAGAGTCTAATCCACCATATCTTGTGAACAGTAGGTATCTTTAGGGTGAAATCCTGGCCCTAATGGAATCACTAGCAAAAAACCCACCAACTTCAATGGGGCCAGAACGTCACTCAGTTACCATTTCTGCTAGTACAGAGCTTAAAAGCTCCATGAAGCAGATGTTCCACTGGTATCCCTGCTCCTGCAGAACTTAATTTCCTCAACCACTGTAGTGGGTGTCTCAACTACTGTGAAACTTCTAAATTTCCTCGAACAGCTGGGTCTCTCTGAAGAGCTATGGGGAGCTCTCTTTGTTCCTCAAAGAGTCTACAGACTGCCAGCTTCCCGGTAAAGAAAGAAATGGTGGACCACAGGCCCCTTACTGCCTGCCTGTTCTCCCACATCGGGGCTGCTGAACCTCTCATCACTCCATAGCCATCTGCGGGTGGAGGAGGTGGTTGCAAGTCAGGACAACCTGCAACAAAAGCTAAGAACAATAACCTTGACATTAGGGCATGATGACCCACAGAGGCAGCTGGTGATGACAACCTGATATTTTTGCAGTCTTTCAGGAAATCCCAGGATACACGAGAAGGAAAACATAGCTATAGCAGGTCTAGGGCTGCTGTAGACCTCCTAGGCATAGTTTCCAATACTCAGAACACTCTTTCTGACAGAGTCTATCCTCTAATGTTTTTTTATTTGTTTGTTTGTTTTGGGGGATATTTTAAAATATTTGATTGTCTAACTATGATTTGGACTCCTGGCCTTCCTGCACTAAAGAATTCCCATTGTGTGTGTGGGGCAGGGTGGGGGAAGAGGTGTGGTGTACATATGCATGCCTAGAAGAATAAGCATGTCTATTGCTTAGTCTTTTCCGCATAGATCTGCCAGGCTCCACTCATAAAGGTGAGCCAAGGAACCCAGCACTGGAGATAATCCACCCCTTGGACTCCACGGAGGTGAGAAGGGAAACCTGGTGCTTGGGATTATCCAACCCTACTGAATTCCATGAAGGTGATCTGGGGAAACAGCACTGATTTCATTAGTCATTTATTTCACCTTTAGGAATTTGAGCCCAGTTTCACTTCCCCTCTGAAGCAGGATAATGGAGGACAGAAATTGTGAAGAAAATATTTCAAGTGGCTACCAATCCCCTTGTCCTCACTGAGACTCGCTTCCCCTACATGGGTCCTTCTGGGTCTCAAGAATGGATTTGCAATTACCCCTCTCTATTGCATGAGATCCACATGGATAGATCTGTGTTGGAAGCAGGGGAAGGGGGCTAGGCCTGAAGGCCCTTTGCTGGACTCTCTGGGGTTGACAGAGACTGTGCTGTGTCCCGTGCCCTCCATCTGTGGGATGTGGCTGAGCTCTGCACACAGAGGCGTGGCTGCTGGTGTGGGCTATAGAGACTCAGGGTTGATCTTCCTTCTGGCTTCACTACCATTATGGAGCTGGGGCTGCTTGCCCCAGAACTAGTTCTTTTCCAATCCTTTCTGCCCCTTTTCCTGCTGTGGAAAGGGCCCAATGCACCTTCCCCCAGCCTGGGCTGCATCTTGCCCAGCAGAGCCTGTATCTCCAATCCTGCCTGGTTCCTTTCTTGCTCAGAGGAGAGGGGAAGAACCTCCAATCAAACTGCGCTACGAGGCGAACTGCACTCACCCTACAGAGCCAGTCAAATTCCCCAAAGAAACAGTCACTAAGGGGTGAAGCAGGAGGCACAGAGACTTCCACTTGCTTCTGGCTTTCTCAGTCCAGCTCTCTCCCAGAAGCCTGCAGGGACACCAGCCATTGCAAATGCCTCAGAAGGGATGCAAAGCCGAGGGGACAGCTCCTCACAAGGCAAATGCAGCCCCTGGGACGTGACTGGGGATTAGATGGGCACATTATTAACCCAAATTGTTAGTGAGCCATTTGATATAAGGTCTTGAATTTTCCTCAGAAAAGTTCTGCAGTAAGGAGACCTGGCTGAGCCACCAGGGAGGCAGAAAAAACTGGCAGGAGCTTCAAAGAGCAGGGCATTCTCCTGCTGCCAGCGACTGACAGGTCCGGTTCTGCTCCCACACTGCAAACAGGCTTACGTGTTCATTGTATCAGGTCTGTGGAAATTAGCACGCAGAAGTGACATATCTATCATTTTTCAAATTAATTTCCAATGAACACCTGGTACAATTACCCTCAAGCTTCGCCACAATAATTCTCCTTTGGTAGAACACAATTTGTGAAATTATATACAGAATACTTTTGTTTCTCTGAAGTTAGGAAAGAAATTGTATCCAAATGAGGATTATGAAACAGAAAAACTAGTTACAATTTTAACTACGGAGTTGCTCCTGTCATTCTGTAATATGTGAATCAACTTCCAAAAACAAACTAAGTATTTGACGGCAGAGAAAAAAGAAGACAGTATGAATGTCTCATCTACTAAAAATTAGAAAAGTAGATATTTATATTCATCCCAGTTTGAAAGAAAAATGAGACTTCTATATTTAATATCCTATTTTTTAAAACTGAGTATAATAAAACACAAGAGGATAAAAATACTGTGCGTGTTCTCAGGTACTAATGAAATATCTTCACAGGAGGTTAATTATTCTCATCCACAATTACTGATTTACCATAAGTACAAGATTTTTATAACAACATTGACTCAAGGCAAATTGTATCAATGCAATTCTAGATGATACCCATGAGTACAAAGTTTAAAACATGACTTACCCAGCTGGGATTTTTCTGTTTGCTTATACATTACTCAAAAGGGAAATTGTTTACCAGTAATTGGACTTTTCTAAAGCTAGTATCCTCTACAGACCCACATTCAAAAAATCTCAATCCCTTAACAAAGGAACAGACTAGGAAGTTAATACTGTAAAATTGAGAACCTTGATTGGAAAGAATTACTGCATTGTCTCAGGAATATGCATATCTATCTATCTATCTATATATTTGTATGTATGTATGTATGTATGTATGTATGTATGTATGTATGTATGTATGTATGTATATGTACATACCTTAGTATATAATGATCTACAATAATCTAAGAATATAAAAGAATAAACGCAGAATCTCTAATCTCTGAGAAGTAGAAGTGTGGTTCCAATGGTGAAACTATATTTAGAAAACATCAATTACAGAAAAGCAAACTCCTTTTCTCAAAAGATAAGTATCCTCTACAGATATATAGGTCTCTTAATTAATACACTCAAGTCAAAACTGTAACAATATAATAGGAACAAAATTAAGAAACGATCAACTAAGAGCACAAAAACATAAGATGATCGATCCAGTTGTAACAAAACTAGTATAATAAACAAGAGAAAAGCCGGGTTTACTTTTAATTAATACTTTAATCAAGTATCCTGAGATTTATTCTTACTTTTTGTTCAGTCCTTCCTCAGGCAAATTTCCACTGATTTCAATGGAAGTTTGACAGAGTTAGAACTGAAAAACAAATGAATAACAACTGAGGAGTTTAGGATTTGGACCAAAATCTTTGCAGATGCTTTTCTTACAATGAAATTGCTACTGGAATGATCCAAGTTCCAGCTTAGCATATTAATGGCATGATTCAAAGTCCTCTGAAATCAATGGGAGTCTTTTCACTGACTTCAATAAACCTTAAATCAGCCATTAGTCCAGTCCTTAAGTGGAAAATTATTTTTCCCCCAACTTGGGCAAAGTAAAAAAATGATAAATAAACAAACTCTAAATGAGTTGTGTGCTATGTGACCAGTGTATTTTTCTTAACAATTTAAATGGGAGTCATTAAACCAGTGAAATTGGCTATCCAGACAAATCCATGGTTCTGCAAACTCAAATAACCATACATGTACTATTTCAACTGTTAGACATTAAAACATTAACTACATGTGTTTATATGAATATTTGATCCATTATGACCACTCCTCAGAGTATTAATACCTCCTGATACCATGAAGAAGTGCCTCAAGATGCATATTTCGAAGAAATACACTGGTGACTCTTTTTTCTTTTTAAAATTAACATGGAAATTAAATGCTAAAATTATATTACGACAATATTATGACTGGGATTTTGTTTGCTCTAGCCATAAAATTCAATGTTATGGTTCCCACAGCAATTGTAACTTGGCCATATTACACACACTGTATATATTAAGATGTTCATGTCAATGGTAGAGAAAGTGAGCAGTATGTGCAACATAAGTCAGTGCTTTTTGTTGATTTTTTTTTTAAATGTACAATCATTTTCCTTCGCCATTTATGTATATTACTGAATTAAAGCTGGGAAGAAATAAGAAACTTTTAATGTGATTTTAGTAGAAATCACAGAAACCCATTTCACATATTAAAATATGGCCATTTATCCAAATCTGTCCTTTGTGCTCCCCTCTTATGGGCTCTCCAGCAGCTGTTAATTAACAAACATTATCACCAGAACTGTGGCTGAGTTCTCACAAGTCATGGGGGCAGTGGCATAAGTAACATTTAGTTTGCTGATGTCCAAAATAAAGAAGTATCCACCCTTTGGCATTCTCTCCCCCTACTTTCCCCATCACACACACAAAAAAGCATTTTAAGGTCATTTTAAACTACACTAGAAAAAAATCTGTATTACAAACTAAGTAAACTTTAATGGAAAATGCATTTTATTTTCAAGACATTTAACTATAGAAACAATGTCATATTGTAAAATATGTGACAATGTTTATTTAAGTACTATAAGGAGATATTAGCGCAGGGGCAAGTACAGTTTCTTCTAGTAGATTAGCTGCAAATTTCTGATTTACTGCATATTTCCAGCCAATTTCACTATGTTTACATACAGTGAAAGTCACTGAGAAATGCACCAAACCCCAGCTGGTTGAATGATCTTGTATGCAATTTGCTGCATTTACTGTAGAGGATTAAATTAGTCTTGGATTCTTAATCCTTGGAGAACACTGTTTCTCACCTCTTAAAAAGTATCAGGCTTTGCTTTGAGCTTGTGAATAGTCTTAAATAAGGACACATCTACACTACAAACTTGCATTGGCGCTGCTGCACTGACACAGCTGCGACGCTGTAGCACTCCTGGTGAAGACGCTCTACGCCGGGGTCGGCAACCTATGGCACGCGTGCCAAAGGCGGCATATGAGCTGATTTTCAGTGGCACTCACACTGGCCACTGGTCCAGGGGGCTCTGCATTTTAATTTAATTTTAAACGAACCTTCTTCAACATTTTAAAAACCTTATTTACTTTACATACAACAATCGTTTAGTTATATATTATAGACCTATAGAAAGAGACCTTCTAAAAACGTTAAAACGTATTACTGGCGCGCAAAACCTTAAATTAGAGTGAATAAATGAAGACTCGGCACACCACTTCTGAAAGGTTGGCGACCCCTGCTCTACGCTGATGGGAGTAGCTCTCCCGCTGAGATAACACTGTCTACATGGAGGGTTACGGTCAGTATAACTATGTCACTTAGGGATGTATGGATTTTTCAAACTCCTGAGCAATGTAGTTATACCAAAGTATGTATGTAGTGTAGACCTGGCCTAAATCAGTAATATGGAAAGTATCATATAGATTTTACAATTCTTTCCTTTACAAAAAATGAAATTATGAGCCTATGATGTTCAGAAGCACAAAATGAAATGTTGTGATCTTGATGAATGAACTAGTCACAGTAAAACATTTCTTGTGAAAAATTTGCAATGGCAAAATAAATGCGAAAGATGTGTAAACAATTTGTTTTCAAACTATATCTTTAGTGTGTATTATAGATGATGCAGTAAGCTATTTACTTTTGAGGACTATGATGAAATCTAACCCAAATCACAATTACAATGACTTGTACCAGATAGTTCCTACTAGATATCTGCCAACATAACAAAATCATCAGACCATTTGTCATAATCACAAATTTCTGCCCAGGGAATCTCCCAGCACAAGGACAGCAGGGCTGCTGCAGGTTCAGCTATAAAGGTAGGTGAAAAAGTTTTACCACATCCTGCCTACAAATACAATATAGGAATCAAGATGGAAATATACGTAGATTGATATGAAAGAGTGAGAAATAAGCTTACACAACAAGAACTATGACATTATGAATAATATCACTTCTGGGATGTACCTTGAATATTGCATTTGAGGATCATATAAGATTTCTAGTTTGCTCTAGTGTTCAAAGGATAATCCAAAAGAAGAAATTTCCCATTAGAGAACTTCACCATGTCTTATCTTCAATTATTCAACCTGTAGTTACCCAGAGTTTTTCAAAGCAAATGTGTTTAAAATAATGGATTGTTAACAATAAACTATATGCCCAAATTATACTGCTGGATAAACACAATGTATATTTTTTAGGATAGATCAAATTGTTTTTCATAAACCCAAATTTGATACTTCTTTCAAAAACATAGTATATTGAAAGTTAACAATGATTTGGCTACCAGCTTCAATACTAAAACAATATGCTTACCTGTCTTGATCTTGGTCTCCCAGGAGAAAACTTTCGTTTGGTGATAGCTGGCTTTCCCATGCCGATTTTTGGAGTGACAGATATATAAGTTGTTGGGAGAACATTTCCAGCAGAGGAACTCTGTGGTGGAGTCTGACTGTGCATCATATCATGTGCAGAATGCAAATCTAATGAAACTACTGGTGAGGAACACACACTTCTCTTGTTTATGTCAACTGATGATGAAAATGAAGAATATGTCTCCGTCGGTGACTTTATAGGTTTGTCTCCTAATAGTGAACTGTTTGCACAACTTTCATTTGCAGGAGTCGTTTCCACTTTCAACAGAAAAGTTGGTGTTTCAGAGCTTTCATGGGTTTCTTTCTTTTCTAAGTCTTCTTGCACTCTTACTGTCTCCAATTGTTCTTCTATCTTAAAAGAAGTCTCCTCTTTATTCACAGACCCTAAAGTTTCTGGTGGTGTAGTTGTGGCCTCAGGTGCTGAAAGGGGAGGCTGAGTTTCCTCTGTGGATACTTTTGATACCTCAGCATCTTGTGACAGTTGCTGCTCTTCTGCTTGTTTGTCTGACTCCGGCTGCGTTACAGCTTGAATGCTTTCTGTCACTTCCATCATGTGCTTAGTTTGACTGTCATCAGATGCTGGTGTCCTTTTAGGAGATGTTTCCATTTTAACTGTACCAAGTTGATTAGAAACTCCTGCTTCCAGTTCAACAGTCTTTTCATCCTGTGATATGTCTGTAACTAAGCGAGAGCATATCGTTAGAGACGCCTACGAAAGCATCAATAGTAGAAAAGATTTATATTTTAAAAAAGAAAAGTGGGAGATATTTCAACATTAAAATACACATTTATCTTCCAGAGGAACAATACAGCAGATGGAACCTAGGTTTAAATATGAAGGCGCAAGCAAGCAGAATGTTCTTAGGCCTGGACGACATAGTTTTAACCACATGGCTACGTCTGGTACGGGTGTGAAAAAAAAAAAAAAATCACACATCAACAGACATAAGTATGCCAAGCAAAAGCCTTTGCCAGTATAACTGTATCTACCCAACAAGCTACGCTAGCAAAGGACTCTGTTTCGTTTGGTGACCTGGCATAAACTATACTGACGAAAAAACCCCTCATTTGCTGTTATGAGCTATACTCCCAAATCCTTTCTAGTGTAGACAAGCTGTCGTGGAAGACTTTTCACTGTGAAACTTGCTCCCACCCAGAGATCAGGTTTGACCAAGTCCTGAGATTTTGGAGGAACAGGTGCTGCAATCAAACAGCTCCTGGATCAACCTACCTAATCCCAGAGACAAGATACTTTAAAATAATAAATATTAGTATGTGAGATGATGGGAAGTGGACTATTTCGCCTGAAAGGCTGCAGATGTATATTTAAATCTATGTATTATAACTAAATGCTACAGTGATGGACACATTACAAATATGAATAAATACATTAACTTGCTATTACTACCAATCATTTATGTAAAGGGAAAAAGAGACGTGGTATAAAAAAAGCGAACACGATACAATAGCCAAATATTATCCTTCCTAAGCCCCCAATAAACTGGGAAAAGAGGGCTGTGTAGCTCCCTCCATCTTCCCCTTTCCCCTCCTCATAGGAGCTCATCTTCCCTCCTGGGTTTGGGAGGAAATAGCTGGGAAGGGGGAGTATTCTAGTTGATTGGCTGGTCTGAGCAGTGCAACAGAAACCCACTGGCTCCTGCACACTGAAGGGGAGGGCATTCTAAATTCTTTCCCCTTGGCTGGGATGCCATTATTCGCCCAGAACATGTTACCATGCTGCCAGATAGTATTTCTGACATCACAAATGCTGTTGCGATTACAGTAAAATGTTTAATATGATATTTCATGACATCAAACCATACCAAATGTTTTATGTATCTAATCCACAAAACTCAAAATACAACCTAGAAAAATAAAAAGCATGTGCTTATACACATACAAATAATCCAGAAATTGGAAATGATGGAAAAATGAAAGCCAGAAAAAGTAAATGACTGTTGAATAGGGTATTTACTCTCCATATAAAATCTTTTACATATATAAAATCTTTTTTTGCTTCAGTGCGGCTGTGGTGCATAAATCTAAACATGTGAAGAAGTAGTACAGACGGTTCATCTTCCTAAAGAACACGAGGGAAGGAGAGAAACAGTTTATAATGTAGTTAAAGTAATGTGTTAGCTTTGAGCTATGTAAAGTGAAAAGTATGTTCAAAATATCACAATATTCACTGCCATAAGCTCATTTTAGATTTCAATATTCAGTAAGTGGATTAACAACATGGATTTAATACAAAGCTTCATAACTTAAACAAAGACCCAGTGTAGCACAAATCACTCAGATGATAAATTAGAATAGTATATATTTTCAAAAAATTGACCACAACTAAATTTTTCAGTGGGTAATTCCTTAGAAAGTACAGCTTTCTTTCTGAAAAACACCTTTGACCGTTTCATAACCACACAATGTTCTCCATAAAAATCTTAAAAAACAAAATATCCACAAATTAAACAAATCTCAGATGGTGTAAACTGCCCAGCTGGACAAAAAACTCTCCCAACCGTGTACAACCAACAAAGTTCCCCATAGCTTGTCACTTAGGATCAGCATGAAAGTGTGATTTCAAGTTATGGTATGCAGAGGTAGCAAGAAGAAAACTTTTCTTGTCAAGTGTAGGTGTGAGTCTGAGCCATAAATTTCTGAAGAATTAAAACCTATATTTTTTTTTATAAAGTCAGCCAAACCAACATAGTTTTATTGTTTTTGCGATACCATCACATTAAATGCTCATGTTTGTAATGCATTACCACCAATGGGATTCCTTGCCTCAAACCAGCTCTCTCCCATGTGGCATTTCTCTTCGGTATTATCTCCATATAAATTGAATATCATCCCAATGGAATTTGCCCAATTTTCTAAATTCTCAAGGTCCTATTGCCGTTTCACTTGATCTTCTATTGTGTTTGCAATCCTTCTTAAATTGGTATCACCATCAAATTTGATTATTTAATCTTCCAGGTAATCTGTGAAGCTATTAAATAGCACTAATACCAAAAGAAGCTCACTTGACACCTCAACTGGTTTTGATTATGCTCTGATTGTTTCCACTTCTGGTCAATTAAACAGTTTTGTGTTCATATTACCAAAAATCTTCCCAACTTTTACATTAGGTCATTTAGACCAATAACAAACATGGTTCAGTCAATTCACTTTATCCACAACAATTAAAATTTTATTTAATGACAGAACAAACATAATTTTTGTCTGGCTTTTCTTTAAAAAAAAACAAAACACCACAAATACCTTCCTTCTCCACAAATCTATGAGTCTTCCTACACATCAAATTGTCATCTAAATATTTCCTGTATTGTTTAATAGGTTACCTAACTGTGATTTATCCAAACAGTTCAATATATTTACGCTTTGAAAACATTTTGTGCACTCCTCTCGTGCTTCCTCTGATCTTACCAATGAATTCAAACTATCAGCTATATATTTTGCTATTTGTTTCAGGATCTTGGATACAACTCTTCGGGTCCCGCTGATTTAAAAGCCAACCAATAGTCTCTCAGCTCCTTTGAATCCATCATTAGAGAAGACTTATCCAGATCATCTGTGGCACCCAATATTCCACACTCTGATATTAGTATTAACATGGGGGACAAAGTACTGCATGTACTAAATAACTCAGACATCATACAGGGACACTCCAAGTGCTAGGCTACGATTACTCTGGTTTTACTCTTTTTCTTGGTGAATTTTTAAAAGTCTCCTAGAAAAGTATACTATTTTTGTCTTTTACTTCTGAAAGATTTGACTGTTTACTAATCTTATCCAATGACTTCCCTGATTTCCCCACTTTTGTACAGTATTTTTTTAAGTCATTTAATTCAGGTCTTGGCATGTATCATCATGTAATCAAATATGTCTTCTCTACTCATCATGTATTGCACAAAGACAACTCACCTAGTCTGTTATTCTAAGAAAGATGCTGGTGCTGTTACACTCAAAATTGATGGCATTGACATCTTTGCCAACAATCGATCTATTTAGGCTAGCAATGGTAACAAGAATAGGAGTAGGATCAAAGGTTCCTGATACTTGAAATGTAGTTAAGACTTAAACAATTGTTTCTGAAGTCTCTGCAGAACAGGGAAGCAATGCAGTGCTATGGTAAGTAAAATAAAAAGACAAAATGTATTTTGAAAAATGTTATCCAGCCAATTAGATTGTTGGGATGGGATGTACTGACCAATCATTCTGAGACAATCTGAGACAATCACCCGAAGCTTCTTTGCCAGGTTGACCAATGTTTCTGACCTCTTTTGGGAGAAAGAGATGCAGAGGATGAATCTTCTAATGGGGATCAGGAGTCCTTCTTCACTGTTGTAGGATTGTTTTTAGACTCCAGTAAAGATGGTACCAAAAAACGGTTGAGTTCACATAACAGTAGAGCAGGGCAAATAATGGAAAATAAGAATTCACAGTACATTTATGCATATTCACCCACCTTTCTCAAAACCCAAATTTTTGTCAGTTCTCCAGTTGTGTGCAGCAACATATGCCAGTATTCAAAGAGTAGCAAATACGTGGAAAACATCTTATTCTGGAGAAACTACATATTGTATTCAGAATATGAAATGTTTTCATAAGAATTTCCCCTGCTGCCCTGATTTGAAAACAAACATGATAAGGTCTTTTGTGGTTCACTCTTCCATTTAGTAAACAGATGTCAGATAAAAGATGAGTTCCCTCTTGAACTCAGGAAAAAAGGTTTACAAAGCTATAGGACTTTGGACTTGGCGGCTCATTTGCTAGTGCTCTTTGTTTCCATATAGGATATTCAAGTTCTCAATCTTCTAGCTGGCAAGGGCAGGAAGTTCTGAAGGAGTTGCACATTCAGCCAACAGGAAGAAGTGTCACATTTTAATCAACAGCACCCTTCATCCCCCGGACCCCGAAGCCAAATAAATAAATATATATGTTACTTCTCAAAGCTCAGAGTGGGTAGGTTCCAGTAAGCAGTCTTAATGACAATTTTTGAAAGGTGATCCATCCAGAGTCAGACAAAATGGAAAGGTGATTACAATAAGGAAAATCAAGTGAACTGAATTTAAAGAAGGAAAAAAAATTGCTTGTATTTTTGCCATGAGCTTCTTTTTATAAGGGTAGAACATCTATTTTAAAAATCCACTTGCATTTGGAAAAAAGATGAAATTATCACAGGAGGTCACATGTGGTTGTATGATTAAATCCATGTAGCAGGCATGCTGGAAGCACTCACCCCTTGGATATGTGGCCCAAAACACACAAGAGAAAATTTAGCCACTCATCCTGTTGTGTGCTATTGCTAACACATGAGACTCTGTGAAAGCGAAAGGGATACCATTCCTCTGGGGTCAGAGGCCAGCAGCTGGCTAATCAGGCCCACCTGGTGCACCTGGGACAAGACCTGTGTAACTTAACAGGCTGTTCTTCATAAAAGGAGGAACAGGAAATAGAAAGGGAGAGCTACGATATTGCCAGAGGCTGGAGCTACTTCTGGGAGGAACTGCTCCCAGAAACAAAACAGACAGAAGGGAGACTGTGGGAAGTCCTATTATCACAAAGGCTCTGAGGCAAGAGCCAGGAACTTTTGGGTTGAAGAACTTCAACCCAAAAGGGATGAGGGACAGACTTAGGGAAAGTTTGATCTTGTTTTGTTGAGGCGTTGTGAAAGGAAAAAAAACAACAACAGCTGACCTGCTGGAAATTACCTTCCTCTCCCTCTGTCTGGGAGAAGGTTCCAGGCAGAATTCCCCAGAGAAGGGCATGGGCTCAGCAAGAACAACGCTGGGTCCAGCTGGAAGAGGGGACTATAAGACAGGCCCCAATCCTTTGCAGACTCATACAGAAAGTTTTGCGATTCAAATTATGTGGCAACAAATAATTTTTTTTTTCTCTATGCTCCACAAATATACAAACATACCAACTTGGTTAGCTTCTATTTCAGGGAATATCCACTCCCAGTAAATATTTAACATTTTTTCTCCCATATAAATGTTCTGCAGACAGAGTCTATAACTTTATCCTTGTCTTAATGAAAATAATCTTTCAAACAACAAAACATAGTTAACACAGTCACTGAAGAGTTCTTGTGATGGAATCAATACAATTCATTTGACTCTGCAAAAGGCAGGGAATCTTCCTGTTAGTGTTTATGTAACTTCATGAGCACTTAGCAATCTATTTTGTCTGGCTGTGAACCTCTCATTCTTACCATCTGTGACACATCCAACTGTTGATTCTTGACCAGGACCATCATCAGTAACTCTTTTTTCCTGAAATGCCACCTCTTCTGCATCACCTCCAATTTCCATTTCATTTGTACAAGCTTAAGGAAAAGCAAAGCATTTATCAATTTTGACATAGTGTTTATTGTATTACTTTGGCATCAGTGGTTGCTGTCATTGCTTGACCTTTTGGTTTAACAACGTGGTATTTAACTATGTGATTTGAGTTAAGGCAAATCAGGACAACTAGAAGGTTAGGTAGAATATACAGCATTTCCTAAAGAGTTTGTCTAAACATGGAGTTATTTAGGAATAGCAATATCTCCATGTATGGAATAACTCCATGTATGGACACTTATTCTGGAATAAGAGTGCCTTGGCCCTATTTAACTTAATCCACCCTAATGCTACATTACAGAACCCATGCCAGCATAGCTATACCAGCATAGTCCCCGAATGTAGACACAGCATTTACCAATAAAAGGAGTTTTTCTGCCGATGTAGGAACATCACCTCCTTAGCTACATTGACAGAAGCCCTCTTCTGTTGGCATAGTTGTGTCTACACTGTGGTTTTTGTCAGCATAGCTATGTTGATAGGGGTGTGGTTTTTCACACCCATGGCTGACATACCTGTAACAGTTTAAATCTGATGTGAAGACCAGGCCTAAATGGATTAATTTTAACAGGTACAAGGCACTCTTATTCCAGAATAAGTGTCCCCACACATGGAAGTATTCAGGAATCTATATTGCACTTTAAATTCACAGCCTACCTTAATCCCAGTTAACTTTCAAGTACAGACAAGCCCCAAGGGCCTAATTCTCATTAATGCTACAACTGCTTTACACCATTCTGACAGTGAAAAGGGATTTTAAAGTAAGTATAAGTGTAATTTTGTAAACATAATTTACACTCACTTTAAAATCCCTTTACACTGTCAGAACCATATAAAAGAGCTTTGGCGTAAATGAGAATCAGGCCCTAAGGTGCCAAATCCTATAAATAACTTGCAGAATCATGGCTGAAAATATTTATAAAAATAAATAATACAAGAACACTGTAGACGTATGACATAGTGAAGAGGCTCTATCGTCTATCAACGTTCAGAACGTTCAAGTGGAGGCTAAATTTTCCACTTGAGGCATAGGCCTTCTTTCATATGCAAGGATCCCATTTCAGCTGGAGGAAGTTGCATGGAGAAAGCATATTAACTCAATGAGCGGGGCTACCTGTTGGGCTGAAGTCCTCATTATGGTGCATGCCTACCAGAAGCCTACTTTCTTTTTCCCTAAAAGACTTTATACCTAATAAAATTCATTAAAATGCAGTATGCAAAGTAGGGGACAGGGAAAATGTAAAGTATATACTAATACCTCCAGTTCCTAAAGAACTGATCCTCAAACAACATTAGTGCAAAAAAGCACAATGACTATTGCTTTTTGTTCAGGAAAGCCTCTTTAAAGTTCAAAAAGCCAGAAACGATTAGGTGATGCTACTTTTAGCACCTAAATATCCTCTCAGAGACTATGCCAACATTAAAGTGATATTTTAATTTCAATTTGAGGAAATGATCGTTTAGATTGGCTCTAAATCTGGGTTTAATGTACAAAAGTGATCTCTTGGGTATAAGATGCTACATGACTACCCTCCTATAACAGCTTCAGATTTTCACTAGTAGTTGAGATGACACCCTAACTCTTCCTTGGAGGAAAAGAATACATTCCTCAGTGTTTCATCTGGCTAAAAAACATAACAAAAGTAGTATTTTCAATTTTAAGTATTCAAATAAAAGCTTCCATTTATTCAGCAATGTTTTCACTTTAAGGTAGGAAGGTTTTTAGGATTAGTTTTGTGTGTTAGCTCAGACTTCTCCCTAAATGACCTAAACACACTATTTGAAAGTTCAATAACCATGAGTAGCCTTTCAAGACAGAAGTGACCTTTTGCTAACCTGTTGTACATGTTCATTCCTAACCTCTGCCATTCATTTATTTATATTTACCTACTGTCACTGCCCTCTCCAAGATCAATTTTTCCATTATCCCTTGCTACTCATCAAGGGTGTATACACATGACCGGAGCCAGCACCAAAGATGCTTGTTTATGCAAAGAATTAGCCTGCACACATAGGAGAATTATACTTGACTTTCTGGTAGTTCAGCGTTTTCCCCATCACTAATGAAACGTGGGATATAAATACCTTGCAGCTGGTTTCCCTATTTCTTCTAAAAGAAGCTCACAATACATGGATGACAAGAATTCACAAAGTGCCAGATTGACTGATGCTGTCAAAGCAGAGCAAGACTTCACTAGTGCCCTCTCCTAATGATGGTGGTGTTTTTTGTAAAATGTCTAGCCTCTGCCTCCAAGCTTAAACACCAATCATATTTCTCCCATGAGACAAAACATGCATGAGAAGAAGTGCAATCCATGTGACAATGTGGTGTGAAATACCCAAGAGTATTCAACTCACACACACCCCCATTACAATTTAGCAAGGTAGCAGGTCTAGTGGACAGAGCACCAGACCATGACTTGGGTTCTACTCCCAGCTCTGTTGATGACCTACTGTAAAAGCTTGGACAAAGCACTTCACATCTTTCTGTTTCCCCTCTCATCTTTGGTCTGTCTTGTCTAATTAGACTATAAGATCTTTGAGGTAGGGACTGTCTCCTGTGTAAATATTTTGTTTTGAATTGGACTCTTATAATGACAAAATACATTTAATTGAATGTAGTTTAATGATTTAATTAAATACAGCTTAACCATAACTAACTGTTTGCTACTCTCACGCGTTAAGAGAAAATTTTACCTGTCACACTGCAGGATTCAGGAATCAGTCCAGAAGTCTGCATTAGATCACATGGCTGTGTCTGATCCACTTCTCCTTCTAGTTGTTTACAAAGAGTACAGATGTAATCTTTTAACTGAGAATCCAATTCATTACCTGGAGGTTTGTCACATTCTATATGAATCCACCTGGATAGATTATTAAAGTTACATGAATTATAATTAATTCACATTAAATTATAAAATGTCTTACTAAGAATCAATCTCTGTCTCTCTCTCTATTCATTCCAACTCTCAGAACACGCACAAGCACACAAATGCACACGCACACAACAAAAAAGTGTAAACCAATGCCTAAAGGGTGCAATTATAAATGATGACAAAATCTACTTTGCAATTTGACTTATTTAGACAATAAGACCTAGAGAATGTGATTCTTTTTCAACTTAGAAATACTACTGCTCTGGGGGAGGAAAGAAATAAAAAAAGCTTTCAATACATCAGGCAGAGAACAAATTTAAATAGCATTCTAAACTTTGCTTAAAGCCGACCACGAAACCATAATATGGTCCTAAATGCACATCGATTTAAAGATTTCCCCTCTCTTTCATCACCCTCATTACTGAGTTAACAGCATGGGTATAATTGGATACAGAATGCCTATTCCATAGACTTTGCAAAAGAAGACAAATACAAATAATTCTGTTTCAATTCTTCATGAAAATTTATAATAGAAAGAATTTAAAGCTAGTTCTCATAAATGAGAGGTTTCAGAGTAGCAGCCGTGTTAGTCTGTATCCGCAAAAAGAACAGGAGTACTTGTGGCACCTTAATAGCTCATCTTAATTAATTAGCCTCTTCGAGTTGGTATGGCAACTTCCACCTTTTCATGTCCTCTGTTTGTACATCTATCTTCTTACTGTATGTTCCATTCTATGCATCCGATGAAGTGGGCTGTAGCCCATGAAAGCTTATGCTCAAATAAATGTTAGTCTCTAAGGTGCCACAAGTACTCCTGTTCTTTTTGCTCATAAATGTTACCACATTGACAGCCCAGGTCAGCTCTAGTCTTTAGTTTACCCACAGAATAAATGCAACATAATTTACAGCAGGGCAAGTGTCTTTGTTACGCCCCAGTCTCTAGGAGAAGAGAGGACAGTTTACTCATTTGATGAAATTACAAACAAAGGGTCCTATTTATTGACAATTGTGGTAATGTTTTATGACGACCCTTGCCCATTAAGTGAAGTGAGATGGATGCATAATTTCCGATAGGCCGCCAAACACATTAAAATCATTTAAGGAGTTGTAGTAAATTCAGCTTCTTACCTTTTGCACATATGACAGTGCAACAAGTCTTTCTGCAAGTCTGGGTGGCATGATTTTTCACAAAAAGGACAAGGTAGGTTGTCTTGCTGTTGGTAACAACTATCACACACTAGACAGTTGTGGTGCCACTGACAACTGGTTCGTGTGCCACACTCAGCACACACTCTGCAGTTCTGGGGACCATAAAAAACGGATTTAGTTTGTTAATTATGATGCTACACCACAGGACCAAAATATCATTAATTGACACTTTCTACTCTGATTAAAGGGGCATTTTAAAAATCCTTTTTATTTTATTTTTTGGGGGGGCAAATGCTAGTAAATGGTACAAGATTAACTGCTCTGACTCTGGAAGTCTTATCAACAGAACATGTAAAGCCTGGCAATAGCAGGAAAAATTTCCTTGCACTGCACTCTCATTTGAAAGGGACACAACCTCTCTGGTGAGTGGATACTTCAGTCTCTAATCCCATTCAAATGTCAGCTTCTTGTTGAGACTACTAACAAGGAGGATCAATTAGTACAAACTGTGGTGGTGCTTTTGTGATTCTGACACCTATATAATGAGAACTAAATTAGGACTCAACTCATTTCACAAAGGTCACCAAATAAAATCATATACTAACTATCTTTAGTCCATATTACAGTTTTTACATTTATAACTTCAGAACTAATGCTTATCACCTTTTAACAGAACGCATAACTATTCAATTACTGTTCATTTTCTGTGTAGCATACGACGCCAAAAAATGTATTACCAAATTATTGCCATTTATGATGACAACAATGGGGTAAGTCCAGTCTCTTCCTCCACGGTGAAAGAGGGCCCTGTGCAGTTGAATTGGTGTTATTTTATTGAACAAGGAATGTCAGGACAAAGAGAGGCATACAGAACAGGAAGCACGTACTTCATGGCACAGACTGGAGTGTTGCACAAGCCCCTTCAAGAGCAATGTATGGATGAAGACATGACCAGGTGCGGGGAATCCATATGGATCTCTGTATGGATCATCTCCCTTCCCATCTCCTACATAAGGGGCTGCTTAAGTGCCTATATGGGCTGATTCAGCCACTGAACTGAAGCAGTCTCCACGGAGCAGCTATGGTGCCACACCACAACCTGATAGCAGAAGTCCTTCAGAGATCACTAGGTTGGGATTTCTGGCCTGTGTTCTATGCAGGTGGTCAGACTAGATGATCATTATGGTCCCTTCTCACCTTAAAAAAACTATGTATATTAACTTGAGAGATACAAAGGGAATGTTATAAAGACAGGGACACAATCTCTGGGGGTTGGTGCCCAGAGGCATCCCTCAGCATGCAGATCTCCCCCTACCCACATGAAGTGTATGGGGGGGATGCATTAGGATCAGTTGCCTCCATGCTAGCTAGCCTTCCTTTCTCTTCTAGAGGCACTCTGAAGGACTTTTTGTAAGGTCCAGGATTTGTGTTTGAGGAGGCAGACTGCAGTAAAGCTGGGAAGAAGCATGCCATTACCTTACTAAATTTAAACAGCTTTGTTTGAAGAGAACCTCCACGCAGATGTTAATATAGCTTGAACCTTTATTATTAACTTTTTCTGAGAAGGGCACCCTTGATGTTCTGGAACACCGCATGCACCAATGCACACACACCTTTTGTCTTGGGTGGCTGGCCCCTGTACATGAAGCAGCTGTGCCAGAACAGGTGCTCCCAGTTTGGCAGGGCAATACCAGAGGCTATAAAGGATCAGGGAGAATCAGAGAGAGACACTCAGTGAGTCAGAGCAGCCTGAGTCAGTCACAAAAAGGGGCAAATGAGACCTTCCAGAGACCAGAAGAGGTCCCTGAAGGAAGTTGTAGGAGGTTCCTGGGGAATGCTGAAAGCAGGAGAGCAACAAGAGGGTTTGTTGGACAACAATCCCAAGCCAGAATGCCAGGGCTGGAGAGTTGGGGAGCACTAAAGGCCAGAGAGCAGCTGAGTGAGTTGCCTAAACCGGAGAGTGAAAGTCAAGGGCTGGAGAGGGCTGAAGGCACAGGAGTATTGTAGGGGCTTATTTGCTAATGTGTCCAAGCTGGAGAGCTGGACCCAGAAGAATAGTTAGAGGGGCAGAGGAGTGCTCTCCTGGTGAGAATGATCTACCAGCAAAGCGGCTGTGGGGGCTCCTGCTGGGAAGAGCCGGGCTACATGCCAGCTGGGAGAGGGCAAGAAGCGGACTGACAAGGTGCCTAGGTGTGGCAGAAAACACCGGAGGTGTGGTACTTGGGGTGTCAAGGGACTGCCAGTCCTGGGATTTTAAGGACTATAGGCACTGGATATGATAAATGGACTATGTGTTGGGAATTATTTGCATAATGTTTATTTACTAAACCAGTCCCAAGGAGCGATATTACTGAGGCAGGAGAGCCTGGCATAGAGATACTGGGGACTCAGAGGGAAGAAAAGTGAGGCAGGCACAATGGCTGTGCCATCGCCTGCTGCAGGAGGATGCTCAAGATGGAGCCACTCATCGCACTGTTTAAGATTATTCCAGGGGCAGGAGTCAAATGGGGAAGTGTTCATCTCGGGCAGCTCCCTGCAAGCAGCGACCTGTCCCTGCTGCTCCGAGGCAGAGGCACAGCTAGATGACTCTGTGCACTGCCTACGCCTCGCCCCGCGTGCTGGCTCTGCAGCTCCCATTGGCTGGGAACCGTGGCCAATGGGAGCTGCGGGGGCAGCACCTACAGGCACAGGCAGCGTGCAGAGCCGCCTAGCTGCGCCTCCACCTAGGAGCAGCAGGGACACGTTGCCGCCTGCAGGGAGCTGCCCAAGGTGAGCACCGCCCAGATCTGGTACCCCGAAACTCCTCCTATGCCCCAATCCCCTCTGTCCTGAGCCCCCTCCCGCATCCAAACTCCCTCCTAGAGCCCACACCCAGCAGCCCCTCCCACACTCCAACCCCCTCGTGGCCATTCCTGCGCCTAGGAGCAGCAGGGACATATCGCCGCTTCCGGGGAGCAGTGTGGAGCCAGGTAGGGAGCCTGCTGGCCCCGCACCAACCGGACTATAAACTGGACTTTCAATGAAGATCAGAAATGCCGGTTTCTAGAGCTTTCCGGTTGATAAAGTGCTGGATAACACAGATTTTACTGTACATACTGTGCCTGCAGTATTTGTCCTACATGTATATTATGACCATCAAACTTGTGTTCAAAATGCTGCACAAACAGAAAGTGCTATATAAAAAACTAAATATGATTAGAATAATGATTTCTCATGCAGGTTTTACATAAATTGGGGACATCTTATCTACAGAAGTTTATTTTTAAAGGTAAAATATATTTTTAGGAGTATGCTGGTTCTTGCCTGGCTGCCATTTTATGTACTTTTTTTTTTTTTTAATAAGCTTTTGGCATCCAGCAAGCTGACTGGCTGGCAGAGATCCTTTCCAGTAGTAAAGGCATCTGGCTCAGAGGCAACGAATTCTCAACTCAAAAGATGAATAAAAATAATAAATCATGCAATACTAGGGTAAAGAATTAAATAAAAAAAAGATGTGAGAAGTCTCTGTGAAATGGAGCTTCGAGCAAAACAAACAGCATATTTTTAGCTAGCCTCCATATTTATGTTCAGTAGAAAACATCTAAAAAATAATTTACACTATTCACTATTACATGTATGAAATTCTCTGGGATTAAGAAAGCTAGACTGTTGTCTTTATGTTACACTCATATGCACATCTATATTGATTTAAAAAAACAACAAAATACTATTTTCACTAGCCAGAGGCTGAATTTGGATACTTTTACTCACTTCAAACAACAACTTTACTCCACAAATAATCACTCTGGTTTCAATAGCAATAAATATGAAGTAAGGTAATACTCAGCATGAGTAACAATATCAAAGTTTGGCCCCACATAGGCAATGAATATTTTTAAAAACATATTTAACTTACTTTGCATTTCCAGCCATTTGTTGGTACAGCGTCCATAACTGGCTGCAGACAAAAAGTATGGTACCCTTTGTCACATGTATCACACACCAGCATCTTGTTGTCTTCCCCAGAATGCCTAAGAAATATGTCAATGGCGACACTTAAAGCCATTTAAAACAGGCCATAATGAAAAAACACTCTTTAGAAAGTATTCTAAGAACAAAGCCAGGATAATTGAGCACAGAACTCCCTTTACATCACAATAGCAACATACGGACACAATTTTCAAACATAGGTGCCTAAAGACAGGCTCTTAAATCCATATTAAACTAAAAGTTGTCTTGTTTTCAAAACTGCTAAACACTTGCAATGCCCATTACTTCTGGAAATCAGCCATTTTTATTTAGGTGTCTATACATGGATTTAAGACCTAGCTTTTGACACCTACGTTTGAAAGTTCAAGGAACATCTGGCTAGAATTAGCATCTTTAGATAGAATTCCATCCAGGTGAATCAGTTCAAAATTTGAAACATTCCGCCTTGTGTGTGTCTGGAAAGCCGATGTAATTTTTCCTTCTTCTCAAAACGAATGATTGAGTGATATTTTTTCAAAAAAGAAATAGTTACCCACAACTCAGCCTGCAAATAAGCCTATGATCATAAACCTATATGCATGCAAATGAGTAAAAATAATTGTTAAGGGAGAAGCTTCCAAATCCAATTATTTTACAGATTACACAGTAGGGCAGATCTTCCATTGGTGTAATCATCATAGCTCCACTGCCTTCAGTGATAACTGACAGGTAGAGAGTGTGTATGTGTATGTGTGTGGCCATTTTTAAAAACAAAAATTGCCCATTGAAAAAGGAACAAGCTGAGGATCTGTCCAGTATTTTTAAATATCAAATATATTTTGTGTATTTTTAAGTTCTAATAAATAAATGTAGCAACTGAGTGTACCACCAAGGTTTGGTTTTGATGAAGAAGCATAGTTAAACTCCAGGCTCACACTCAGAACTCATCAGCAAAATGTCATACTGCGTATTAGACGCTACTTCATTAGCTGAGAGACATGATATTTTGAGAGGAAGGAATAAATGCTGCTCTGAATAGCAAAATGGATAAGACACTGTCCTATGACACCTGCATAATTCTGCCACCCTGTCCTCAACAAAACAATATACTGTGTATATAATCACATTTTACTACCTATTCCATTTGCCATTGTGGAGAGGATTATTTAACGAGTCTTTCCCATAACACAATAAAAATCTTCTTGTGGGTGTACTTTTTAGAATGTGCTCCGATACTAATCTTTGACTGCTGAGATCTACTGTAGTCTGTGTGTGGTGAGGGAACATAACTTTCTTTGAACTTGGTGTTCTTGGTAAATGGTGCAGCACTAAAGGAGGTGCATTTTGCCCTACGTATCAGGCATGTCAGGCAGCAATTAAGTGGTTCTTCACTCTCAGATTGTCCTTGATGATGTCCATAAAACTGAACAATATTCTTTTTCTTTCTCAATAGGCACTTTTAAAAAATATATATACACAACACATATTAGATAGGTCTTATGAGAATAACTGTACAGGTATATTCCAAGTCCTGAGTGAACCCTTGTAAAATGTATTTAATCATTTCAAATGATGACTTGTCATCACCTTCAAGTTACTTAGGTAAACCTCAAATCTGTTTTAGCAGTGACTCATCAGTTCACTCCCTCTACAAAGTATTCTGAAGTAGAAGGATCAGTCTTGCACAAAGAACACTTCCAGCCAGTGGTAAGTACCTAATATATAGGAGTTCCATCTCAGCTCTTTTTTGAGGAAGATTCAGAAGCTTTGGGATTTGATCAGTTATTTAAGTTAGCACTATGTGCTAAGCAGATGTACTTTGGTATGCAATCTTTATTTTTTTGAACAAACAGTTTAAGATGAACAGTTTTATTAGTAACATTTTGTTCCTAAAATCTCAGTGTATGTAAAACCATTCCCCATTCTCACTTACTTGCAGTTCTGGCACACTTTGCAGTCAGGACACTGCCAACCTGCTCGTTTTAAAGGTGTAACTTGTATATCCAGGCACATCCCATGGTAATGCTGCCCACAGGTAGTACAAAAAAGTTGATCTAAGAGGTCTCCAGGGCTGTCACACACTGCACAATTTGCTTCTTCCTTTGCTATAATTTAAAAGTTTTCCAATTATTCAATGAAAAAATAAAGTTTCCCTGAATTTCTCTCTCAAGCCAAACTTTTCCATACATTTAGAAATTAAGAGGTAAATAGTTTCAAAATATTAATCACGTTCTTTTTTAAGAATGATATACAATTCAATAAAATAGAGAAAACTATAATATTTTCAAGTTTTTAATCCATTCAAATTTATTTACTTTTTCTGATGAATATATGCTCTGGGTTTTTGTTTTATTTTTGAGATCTGCAGCTACTTTTTTCACACCAAAATTACATACATTTCAAATATTTAAAAATGAAATCTTACTAAAATAAATAGATTTACTCTCCTCTCCACCAGAGACTTAAGACCTATTCCTGTCAGTACAGATTGCATGATCAGATTCTCAGTGGTTTTAGTGTTACATTTTGTCCTACCTTTTGCTATTTTATGAAAGCTGCACAATATTTTTAGCTGCCACAAGTACATTTCTTTTACATGCTTTTTTAGTCATTTAGTCTTAGACAGTAGCTTACATTTGGTTAGTACAGCTTCACAATTTTGTGGCTAATTGTCCTGATATAGCCCCTGTTAGTTGTTTACAATTATTAATTTAAAATACTACTGAATAAAATGTATTGCTACAGGCTTGCTTACTAAGGCT
The DNA here is from genome assembly GCF_027887155.1 of Malaclemys terrapin pileata. NCBI lineage: Eukaryota > Metazoa > Chordata > Testudines > Emydidae > Malaclemys > Malaclemys terrapin. Next base: position 271,055,076 of record NC_071506.1, on the reverse strand, counting down.
CTAATTCAGGAGCTTCCATGCTCAGGAATGGCCCTTACACATTTGCACATGTGTAAGTCCCACTGAAGTTGTGAGCTCAAATGCTTTTCTGAATCAAACCCTAACTGTTTTAAAAATTGCAAAAGTCTAACAATGAACTTTTATCACCTTCACTGAGAAAACAAGAAATACTAACTTCATTTGTTGCAAGTCTATATAACGGTTATACACAATATACATAAAGATAGTGTGTATACACACACACACACACACGTCATATCTCACCAAGACACATGCCAATTGTGGGTGTAATTACAGACATAATAAATCTATATTAATGTATTCCTTAAGTAAATTGGCCTACCAAATATTAGTTATCACAAAAACTGTAGTTATATAATGATGTTTTTGTTTCCATTTTACTAATTTTACAAAGGATAATTTTGAAATAATTTCCTTGCCTATGTCATTAAAAGAAACGTGTTTTAAGTATATATAGATATATAATTATAAATGGCACAGATAATGATGTTGCCTGACATTTTTCATTGTAAGACCCTGTTTTTTCAGTTGCTTATATCTTTTCCAAACTTAAAACATTTGGGCTGAAATTTTCTATGCCAGATGTTTACCTCAGGTTTAATTTTTATGGAAAATTTCAGCTTTAGGAGATTCAGATGCTTCTGAGAATGAGGTTAGGTGAAAATGTTTTGACCCACGTTAAAAAAAATCATACAACCTTTTCATTGAAAATCACTAGCACCTCGATATTTTGAAGCAGAGACTTGAAATTTAGCAGGGGGTGGTTGTTGTGCTATCAGGAATGTACACCTTTTGCCATCCCTGTAATAATTCATCCAAATTTGTATATGCTCAGCAGAGGTGCATTGGAGTTTGGCAGCTAAATTCTCTGAAGATTCTATCCGCACTGAGCATGCGCCATCCCCTCACAGCTCCGACATGCTGACCAAACTAAACACACAGCATCTCACAGAGTGCATTAACATACTCCATCCCAGGGATGCAGGGGGTGAGCAATTGCCCCTCCCAGAGGCTGGGGACACTGTGGTGCTAAGTGCCAAAACTGAGCGCAGGGAGACCGTGTCTCTTGTGCCCTCAGTGCTTCCTCTGTTGGGCGCAAGCAGCAAAGAGGAGGAAACTACCTGATTTGAATTCAGAGTATGAGGAACCATTGAGGGGGAAGAGATGGAGGGTGAGAGGAACCTTGCACGAGCAACCTTAATTCAGGCATTTCCTAACCTGAGTCCTTGACTTTGCAATAATAATAATAATGTTCTAAACATATTTTATCTATTTATTCACATACATATAGCAGCTGTTCCCCTTCCCATTTTGTTTAGATTACAAATTAAAACATGTACACAGGTTCCATTGCTTCGTTATTAGGTCTGTTTGACTCCACATTATGGAACAGCTGATTTCCATGTGTAATAGTTGACTCTGTTCAAAATTTGAATACTCATTCAATGCACGTGATAACATTTAATTTGATCATATTGAATGTGGGGAAACAAAAAAACCCTATTTTTTACTTTCCATAAGTCAATCTAAATATAACAGATAAATATTCAATTTACCAACTCAATTTATTTTTGTATAGCAGCTATTATACCATCTTCACAAAATGTTTCAGACAGTTAAAAATGCAGAATTTTTCAAAAAATACTACATGACTAGAAAAACAAATTAGATATGAGAGAAGGGAAGGCTGAAGGTGGGCAACAAATGCAAGAGAGAAGATACACTTTTTTTGGTAGTATTTGAAACCAATGAGACTGTAATTCAGGGCTGGCGAAGGGATTGCATCAGATAGGGTGTAAGCAATATAGCTAAGAGAAAGCAGACAAAAGAGGATTCTAGCTGACCAATATAGGAAGTGACTACTTCAGAGAGAATGGATGGAGTGAGGCTGAGAGAGTAGCCAAAAACTAGTGGGTAGATTTTTAATTTTGGTCTTTAAGAAAATGCACCAATAATGTGAATAGATACTAAGGTAGTGTAGGCAAGCTTGAACATCGATTAAAAGCAGGCTTACTGTTTGTACACAGTGCAAAGAAATTGCAGTTATCTAGACAAGAGAGAACATGGGTGTGGGAAAATGGATGAAAATGCAGATAAAGTTAGATATTGTTAAGACTGATGAGATAAGACTGAGCTGTGCATTGAGATGGTTGTAATCAGTGCATGGATTTCCCACAACTTCAACAATGGCTGCTAAAACCACATTTTACTTAGAATAAAAGGCATATATGTACAGTCACTTGAAATTTCCAAATGGTGCAGTGGACTTGGAGGCCAGATCACTGTTTTTCGAGGAACCAACTGAACGGTCTTAGAGACTGCAAGTTATCAGCATGGTGGCAACATCTTATGACTCTAAAGAGAAATTCTAATTAAGAGGATCAAGATTAGCAATATGTGAACCTCAAAAGGTTTGGATAAGCACTCAAAAACTCACATTGGCTAGAGATTCTGCTTCAATGTGAGGGAAAAATACGAGAACACCTTTTTTCTTTCTGTATTTCATCACTTCAACTTGACCTCGTGACCAGAACAAAGTGAAGAAGAGTGCAAAAATGAGAGACTCTGTGTGCTTATGTGACTGTGTGAGAGAGAGCTGAATTTAGCCAGATCTTTAAAATTTTACAAAGTTTCAGGTTAGGTCCTATTTTGGCCAGAACAGTTTGCTTCAAAATCAAGATTTTTTCAGATAATGGAAAATTTTAGTGTAGGTATCAACAGGTAGAAATTTAGGGGGGGGGGGGGGGAGAAGAGATTCTAGGGAGGAAGTCTAATTAGATAGGCAAAACATTTGACAAAGCAATGTATTAAACAGGGATAAACTTTCCAAGAGTGATCTTAAGTTTAATGGAAATATGATGCTTATAGTAAGATCACAAAGAGAACGTTGAGTTTGAGGAAGCAGCTATGAAAGAGGATTAGGAGCTGTGGAAGGAAAGTTGGAGATTACAAGGTCAAGAGTGCCACGGTGTTGAACTGGGCTAGTAGGAGTCTTTTGAAGGAAACAAGACATAAAAGTTGGATGAACAGTGTGACAGAGTGCAGTATGTCTGAGACAAATTATGAATTTTATCTTGTTCTATGTGTGGAAAAGTTGGATGTGGTGACTGCACAGGTCTGGACATGCCCAAAGCCAATCTATTGTATTGCATTCCAGACAGCTGCCCTTCCTGGGAAAGGTGTTTGACCCCTAGTTAAAGAACTAAACATTAAGAGTCTTCAAGGCTGCAGTCTGGGGACACCAGATTTTATTGTCTCTCAACTACTGGACAACCCCTCCACTGGAATTAATAGATATAGATATCTATAGATATCTCTCTCTCTAGAGAGAGAGAGAGAGGAATATGTTTATGTTTTATATATATATAAAAACCTGGTGGTCTGTAGATTCTCAATTTAAGAACAATTTAAAGATTGAGGCCCGATTCTCAATTTTAGAACATCTTAAAGATGGAGGCCCCATTAAAGAGCAGCATTCTGCTCTGTGCAAGGGGCAGACCATCGGCGCATTTAAGGACTTGCAGAAGCAAGAGAGCAAGAGGCACTCAGCCCAGCTTCAATGCTACAAACCTCAGACTCACAGAAGGTGCATCACAGGACTTCTGTTGTTTTCAAAGATCTGTTACTCTTGAGTGCTTCAAGAGTAAAGTCACTGCAGTTAAGAAGTTCCTTTGGTAAGCACCTTTCCTTCTTCACCTTGCTTTCCTGCCATGTTATCCCTGAAGGGGTTAAACTAGAAGCCCAGTATGCTCACAGCCTAGACGTAGCTCTGGGGCAAAAGTGTGTATAAGCAAGTGGGGAGTGGGGGGAGCTTGGGAGGACACAGACTGATTTTGGGGCTAGGGTGGCAGCACCGTATGTCCCAAGGAAGGGCGTCAGACAAGAGCCGCATGGCCCCAAAGCTAGAAACGGTGACTAGGCTCTACTCATACCCAGTTGGCTTTGAAGCATGTAGGAGCTAGCTACTGGGTCCACATGCAACAGACTGGTGACCATTCAGAGTGTATTGGGTCAGCTTGTAACAGACAGTATGTGAAAAAGCCATTTTCCATGCTAGCTTTTTCATTATTTCATCAACTCATCAAAATACATAGTCACACCCCAAGATTTCAGTGCGTTAGCCTAATTCAAGGTGATAGTCACAAGTGAATAATAATAGTCAAGTAGTTACTTTTGAAAATATAGAGAGGTTCACAACACCTCTTACTAGCTGATACGGTTTCACATGCCCACTGCTCCTGAAGATGATTTAGCTCCCCCTCTCCAGGGGGTAATCTGTTTATTTAAATTAGACTTGCTTTTGTGTAATGTTTTGCCTGTTTCCCTCTTTCAACTGTTATTTAATAGCTGAATAGGAAGGGGGTGTATATACATGGGACTCTGCTCGCTCCAACCTTCCTTCCCTCAAATTCAACTCTGCCCTTAAGCAGAAAAATAAGTAGGATCAGGATGCAAGGGATGTGCTGTCACTTATCGACATGAAAGCAGCTCAGTGGAAAGAAAAGGCCATTTGAAAACATCTCCTGGACACATCTGAGCAGCAGCACTTTTTATCTGTACTTGTACTTTTGACAAGCTTGTACTACTGACTGAGCAGCCAAGTGGGCTGGAGGGCAGAGGAGGAATTCTTGCACACTCCCTTTCCCCTCTGCCCATTCCAGCTATGACACATGACTGAATCATAGTGGATGAAGAAGAATATTTTACAAATGTATGAATAATTTGGTAAACAAATTACACTTTGGAGGCTGGGATAAACCTCCCTTAAAAGCAGGAGAAGCAGTGGAAGGGAAACAGGAATTCAGGATTTGCCAGACTGGAGTAGACAAGTGATCCATGCACTCCAGTAGCCTGTCTGAAATAAGTTAAGGTGAGAACCTTAAGTAGCAATGTCTGAAATGGGCTATGGACAGGGAGTTCTTAGAGCTGTAGCATATCAGAGTGCAGGGATTTGCACAGTTTATTATTATTGAGAAATATCCACACTGGTGTTGGTCAGTTCAATATATGAACAGCAACTCTAAACCCAGGCTGGCTGCAACAATTCTACTTCTGTCTGTGTGACACCTCCCTTTTTGTTTTTTAAAACAAATTTGTGGTTAATGGCTTTTTAAAATATACCTATATTTTTTCTAATTTACAGAAGTACTTTAAGAAATGGTTATAATGTCCCCGATGCAGGATAGAGCACAGACTTAGTATGCAGGGTGCTGACCACCGTGGCCCAATAGTCTTATTGGCTTCAAGGGGGTTATTCACATGCTTAAATACAAACACATACTTAAATGCTTTGCTGGATTGGGCCAGGATGCTCAGCATCTTACACGGTGGAGTCCTATATGACCAGAGTGTGAACCTGTGATATAATAACCATATACAGTTCACTTTCTTATTTGAATGTAGCTTACTTACATCTTTCAGGAGCCTGGTCAATATGGTCTGGACAAAGGAGGGAGAAGTTACTGAAATCCTGAAAGGTGCCTGCTCCAGCAGCACAGGGGTAATGGTACATCTGGGTACATTTCTCTTCACAGCATTTGATAGTGGCTCCAAGGTGCTTACAATATGCACATCGCTGAAAAAGAGACATGCAGTTCTTTTTATGATGAAACTGAATACAAAAACTACAGTTCACAGAAGAAATCCCTTCTTTGCACAAATCAGAAAATCCATTCTCGTGTCAGCCACTGAGGTCCAGCCAGTGCTAAAGGTCTTAGTCACAGAAGCAATATTACAACCACGTATCTACTCTATAGATTTTCACTTTGCAAAGATGGCTGACAGCTTGGAATTTGGTGCTCCCTCATGGTCATTCTGGCTAAAAAGTTTTTTTGAGCTGGATTTTCAAGAGTACACAGGGTTGCTTAACTCTATTAGTGAATAGTAGAACTCCCACTGACTTCACTGGAAGCAGAGCTAGGGCAATGCTGAGAACTGTGGAAAGTCCCAACCCTTAACTATAACTTGCTTAACCTTCTGAGGTGCATTATGTGGCAATCCCCTAAAATGGCAAACACCAACATACAATCAAAATCTATCCTCATTATTTACTGCTGTCCATATAAACAGACTGTCATTAGCTGCAAGAACCATTTGCTTCACATGAATAAATCTGCTCTGGTAACTTCAAACTTTTTGATGGTGGAATGTATTTCCTTTACTTTTTATCTATTGTCTAATTTTAGCTATTCCTTTTGTAAAGAGGCCTGTAAAATTATCCAGAATAGTGCATGCAGAGGCTATGCGTGTTGGTACGGGCTGTTACTAGAAATGGTATAATTCTGATATTGTGAAATAACAGTGTACATTAGAATATGAAAATATGTGAAAGTACACAGGAAGTATCATGTTCTACTTCCGGGGTTGGCAACCTTTCAGAAGTGGTGTGCAGAGTCTTCATTTATTCACTCTAATTTACGGTTTCGCGTGCCAGTAATACATTTTAACGTTTTTAGAAGGTCTCTTTCTATAAGTCTATAATATATAACTAAACTATTGTTGTATGTAAAGTAAATATGATTTTAAAATGTTTAAGAAGCTTCATTTAAAATTAAATTAAAATGCAGAGCCCCCCTGACCGGTGGCCAGGACCCGGGCAGTGTGAGTGCCACTGAAAATCAGCTTGCGTGCTGCCTTTGGCACGCATGACATAGGTTGCCTACCCCTGTTCTACTTAAAAGATCAACACATTATACATAGTATGGAGTGACCCTGTGTGGCAGAGTGATGGATTAGATGACCTAGTATCTCTTTCCCATCTCTAATTACTGTGATTCTGTGATACACGAGTTCAGGCAACAGACATACTTTACACAGAATCAGTACTGTTATCATTAATGATCACATTTGTATATGTGAAAAGAGAATTCCTCATGCGGAACTAACAAACAATATGCCATAGGGCCACCCCACCTGGAGTTCGTTCTGCATGACAGGTGCACCTGTCTTTGTTTCCCTTTCAGAGTCCCCTGAAACAGTCCAAACAGCTTTTCTCAGTGCCAATAGTCTTGTGGGGCTAAGTTGTTACCTAAGAAAGCCCTCGCATGCACACAAGTCCCAATACCATAGTGCAGACAACACATCAAATGCAGTCCTGGCGCTCTCACCACACCCAGCTCTCCAGCACCACCCTGGCTCCCCAGCATAGTCCTCTCACGTCTCTCTACCAGGACAATGACCCCAGCCCTTCCTACTGGAGTGCACTCCCACTCTTCCCAGCGGAAACCCCCACAGCCTCTCTGCTGGGATCATCCTTGCCATGGGAGCAGGCCTCACTCCCCCTGGATCTCTCTCAGTTCTGGGTCCAGCTTTCTGGCCCTGGAGATATCAGCAGGTAAGCTCATCCTGCCTTCAGCCCTCGCTCTCTGGCTGGGGGACACCAGCCAGCAAACCCCTCTTGCTGCTCTCTTCCCTTCAGTCTTCTCCCAGGAATCACATTCTGCTTCCTTCTGAGACTCCTCCAGTCCCTTGGTTTCTGGCAGCTCTCACCTGCTTTTCCTGACTAAACCAGTCTGCTCTGACTCATTGGGACCTGCCCTCTCAGGTCTCTCCCTGATCTTCTATAGTCCCCTGGTGCTGACCCACCCTCGTAACTGGCCAAATGGGAGCACCTGTTCTGGTACAGGGGTGATGGATTTACTTCATTCACAGAGGCCAGCCTCTCTGCGACACAATCTCTTTATTCAAGGGGGAATAAATTCCATCATCTATCTCACCCACACCTTTCTGATTTAGTTCATCAGTCCTTTAACTTAGAATCATAGAATCATAGAATATCAGGGTTGGAAGGGACCTCAAGAGGTCATCTAGTCCAACCCCCTGCTCAAAGCAGGACCAATTCCCAGCTAAATCATCCCAGCCAGGGCTTTGTCAAGCCGGGCCTTAAAAACCTCCAAGGAAGGAGACTCCACCACCTCCCTAGGTAACGCATTCCAGTGTTTCACCACCCTCCTAGTGAAATAGTTTTTCCTGATATCCAACCTGGACCTCCCCCACTGCAACTTGAGACCATTGCTCCTTGTTCTGTCATCTGCCACCACTGAGAACAGCCGAGCTCCATCCTCTTTGGAACCCCCCTTCAGGTAGTTGAAGGCTGCTATCAAATCCCCCCTCATTCTTCTCTTCTGGAGACTAAACAATCCCAGTTCTCTCAGCCTCTCCTCATAAGTCATGTGCTCCAGACCCCTAATCATTTTTGTTGCCCTCCGCTGGACTCTTTCCAATTTTTCCACATCCTTCTTGTAGTGTGGGGACCAAAACTGGACACAGTATTCCAGATGAGGCCTCACCAATGTCGAATAAAGGGGAACGATCACGTTCCTCGATCTGTTGGCAATGCCCCTACTTATACAGCCCAAAATGCCGTTAGCCTTCTTGGCAACAAGAGCACACTGTTGACTCATATCCAGCTTCTCGTCCACTGTGACCCCTAGGTCCTTTTCAGCAGAACTGCTACCTAGCCATTCGGTCCCTAGTCTGTAGCAGTGCATGGGATTCTTCCGTCCTAAGTGCAGGACTCTGCACTTGTCCTTGTTGAACCTCATCAGGTTTTTTTCTGCCCAATCCTCTAATTTGTCTAGGTCCCTCTGTATCCGATCCCTACCCTCTAGTGTATCTACCACGCCTCCTAGTTTAGTGTCATCTGCAAACTTGCTGAGAGTGCAGTCCACACCATCCTCCAGATCATTAATAAAGATATTAAACAAAACCGGCCCCAGGACCGACCCTTGGGGCACTCCACTTGAAACCGGCTGCCAACTAGACATGGAGCCATTGATCACTACCCGTTGAGCCCGACGATCTAGCCAGCTTTCTATCCACCTTACAGTCCATTCATCCAGCCCATACTTCTTTAACTTGGTGGCAAGAATACTGTGGGAGACCGTATCAAAAGCTTTGCTAAAGTCAAGAAATAACACATCCACTGCTTTCCCCTCATCCACAGAGCCAGTTATCTCATCATAGAAGGCAATTAGGTTAGTCAGGCACGACTTCCCCTTCGTGAATCCATGCTGACTGTTCCTGATCACTTTCCTCTCCTCTAAATGTTTCATAATTGATTCCTTGAGGACTTGCTCCATGATTTTTCCAGGGACTGAGGTGAGGCTGACTGGCCTGTAGTTCCCCGGATCCTCCTCCTTCCCTTTTTTAAAGATGGGCACTACATTAGCCTTTTTCCAGTCATCTGGGACCTCCCCCGATCGCCATGAGTTTTCAAAAATAATGGCTAATGGCTCTGCAATCTCACCCGCCAACTCCTTTAGCACCCTCGGATGCAGCGCATCCGGCCCCATGGACTTGTGCACGTCCAGTTTTTCTAAATAGTCCTGAACCACTTCTTTCTCCACAGAGGGTTGGCCACCTTCTCCCCATGCTGTACTGCCCAGTGCAGCAATCTGGGAGCTGACCTTGTGCGTGAAGACAGAGGCAAAAAAATCATTGAGTACATTAGCTTTTTCCACATCCTCGGTCACTAGGTTGCCTCCCTCATTCAGTAAGGGGCCCATACTTTCCTTGATTTTCTTCTTGGATCTCATTACAGTCCCCGAAGCACTGTAACATGCTTTTGCACTTTTTCTCCAAGGCAATAAGATTTTTTTGGGTAACATATGGCACTATAGAAAATTTGAAATAAACTGATGAAAAATAGGTCTATAACAAAGCATATAAAGTGTAAAGTACCAGGTGAGCTAATCTTTCATTATAGAAATATACACTTTAGGAATACTGGCATATTAGAGTACAAGAGCAACAACTGACACAAAGGAACATGTACTCCAATACTATATTTGCTTAATTCTTTAGAACATAGAAAATGTACATTACCTTAATTCTCCAACATTTCACGAGTCAGACACAAGACATAAATAATGCTCTTACAAACTCCTGGCAACTGACAACTGATTTTAAGGCAAAGAGTTTGTAAGGATATATGTCTAAGTTAATTGCTACACAGACATTCTTAAAGTCAGACCAATCCACATCCTCAGAGAAACAACCATCTGCACTGCCAACTGAAGGTATAGTGATGGGGGAAAATGGCTATTTCATTTGCAATATAAAAGAGAAACTGTCAGGTCTACAAAAGAAGCCAGTTGATTTGGGGTAGCTATTGCCAAGTATTTTGTGCAGCAAGGCTAAAAAAAAAAAAAAAAAAAAAGAATGCCAACATAATGTACAGAGAAGAAAGGTTTTACAACCCTTACTGAAGACAGGTCCCATGACCTTGTTCAGCACTCAAAATTGATATGAATAAGAGGGGTTTCCTTGCAAAAAGTTTACAGAGCTGAGCTCTGGGTGCCACAAGGCTGGCTAGCAAAGATGCATTTGTATTGTCATTGCTTTACAGCTCTGCTCTAAAAATGTCCTTGCCATTGAAATATACAGCTCCAGATATGGGAAGACATGGTATACAAGAGGTTAAGAGTCCTGTAGGGTAGAATGCATAGTGGATACCTACAACAGTACATTAAGGTGATAGGCGATATTGTGAGCATGCACAGATGAGTTTTAATATCTACTAGACTTCCAATCTCTACCTATGTATGTTACTAATGTCTCTGACTAGTAAGACTATAACTATTATAAGGTTGAAAACACGGTGACAAAGTCACTTTTAGAGACCATACATTCACTGAATAGATGATCTAGGATGCGGTATTATGGGTAAATGATGGGACTGAATGTGAGGTTCTGAAACCATGCAGCCTACCATCTGAAGCTTCGCAAACTGCAGCTGCATGCTTCTGTTAAACTACCACACAACCAGTGGCATAATTTCATAGCCAGCATTCAAACTGTACAGATTAAGAATGCATGCAAGAGAGGTTTGGTAGGATTAACCCTTAGAACATTAAAATTTTCCAGCCAGATTAACCCTTTAGACGATGTCCATAGATATCTCTCATGTCAGCCTGGTGGTGGGGTGATGGAGGAATGTGTGTGTGTGTGTGTGTGTGTGTGTGTGTGCGCGCGCATGAGAAATAAATGAATGAGATGAATGAAAACATTCAAAGATTCAAAAGTTACTCAAAATGTTGAATTATCGAGTTGTAATGTTATCCAGTGTTAATGACATTTAAGGCCTCAAGTTTCTGCTTTAAAATAGCCATCCAAAAAGGTACATAATGAATGATAAAAGTAGATTTAGAGTGCATTCTTCTCCAAATTTTATGCTGATTCCTGAGATGTCAGTTAGTGGATTCCTTACCACTTTTCACAAAAGAATGGAAAATAGGATAAGAAGAGAAGAGCAAGATCTAAATAACTCTGAGAAGTACTGAAAAATGCCCAAAACATGCTGATTTACAGCATCACATAAAGAAACTGGGGAGGGGGGGAGAGGAAGGGAGATGGAAGCCCTAATTACATTTAATTGAACCCTTCAAACCCATCTGCTAAAACTACATTAGCAATGAAAAGCATTTGGCAGCTACACAAACACACACTTTATAAACAAGGAGGCATATATCATCTGAACCATATAAAAAATAAAGAATATCAACATTTATGGAATTGATAAGATGAAGAGATAAAGCAGTCAGAAGTAATAAATCCTCACAGGGAGTTTTTGCCATAGCTGCTGACTAGAAAACGTACTTTTCCAGCAACAGAAGCCAACACTTCTCTGAAATTGGACTACAAGTTATGGCCAAGAACAAGTATGTAGTTATTGTAACTGACTGACTTTTGTGAGGGAAGTCTTCAAAAATAATGAATTAGGTGTTTTTAATGCTGTGATACATAAAAGCTCCCAGAACCAATGTTACTTTGGTTTTTTACTGCAAAAATATTTCATCAGGTCATTAGGAAAAAATCAAATTATCAAGACAGTACAAGTGTCTTTTTCCATCACCACACTGTACATTCAAAGATAATAAGAGACTAAAGGAAGGTATAGAGTTTTCAAGATGACCAACAATGGGTAGATGAAATTACATCAGAGTCTCAGGAACTGTGTGTCTTGAACCCTGGTCCACAGAGCTATTTGGAGCTAGCTGGTTCCAACCTGCCACCAGGAACCTGCTAACTGTTGTCAGAATAGGAGCTGATCTCAGACAAAGGACCTCAGTCCTGGGAGCTGATTGGCAGAATGCTGAAGGTCTTGATTGGTACACAGCTCCTATTTAAACCTAGCAAAGGAATAGGAAGTCATCCATGCAACTGGATCCACCGTGCTCTGGACTGTATGCCTTTTGCTTCCTGCTCCCGCTACCCGGGCTTGATTTCCTGGTATCCCAACTTGGTCTCACTCTGGTTACCGAGCCATGGTTCTGCTGTCAAGTTCATCTCCTGGTAACCTGACCCCTGCCTGCATCCTGACACTCGGACTTTTGGTTTGCCCTCTGGTCTGTCTTGGACTCCTGATATCTGGCCTGGCCTGAGTCCTGACTCCTGCTTTGACCACTAGGTCAGATGGCCCATGTTCAAGTCAGGACACAGCTAAAGGTGACGGCATATGGGGCTCCTCTCAGAGCATTCAATGCTGCTGCAGGGATTAAAAATGGCAAGCTGTCAAAGCAAGCATGAAATTATTACAGTCTCCTGGGCTGAAGGAAAGTCCTTGCACAGTGCTATAAATTAGTTAGAAAGTTCAGGTTTTGTTCACAGCTTATTCAAGAAAATTATCAGGAACAATAAGACAGGCCACTTTCCTATTCAAAAGCCCTTCACCGGCTACCCACTGATATTTGCATGAAGACCAAGCTTCTAGTGATTGCCTTCAAGACCCAGCAGAACTCCAATCCTGCCTACATTTCTGATTTTATTTCTAATTACTGTTCTCTCAGTCATTTGACTCTGCACATGCTTCCATCTAATTGCTCCCCTTCAATTTTTTTTCTCACACTCATCTTTGTGCCTTCATCTATGCTACACCATACATTGGGAACAGCCTCCCTGATTTTCTAAACCAAATAGCCATCTTCTCCTTCAAATTTCAATTTGAAACTTACTTAACTCATTAGGTTCATTAGCTCCAATCTGCCACTGTAATATGACTCATTTCTTTATACTTTAAAAAAAAGAAACTAGAAATCCATGGCAGAGGCAACTTCTCTCTTTCACTCACTGTGGGGAAACCACCTCCCCAAATGAGCAGAATCAGCATTTTTTAATTCTACCTCTATCCTCCCCATACTCCGTTTGGTTTTCATCTTTGTTGTTGTTGTTACACCATAGACCTGCTAGCCCTTGAATACTACCATTAACCTAAGGGAAGAGTACTGAGCTCATGACTTAAATGTCTTTCTAGAAAAACAGGAAATGCAACTGGTTTATTGTTCAGAAATAAGTATCAAGAGAAACTGATTAAATAGAAATCATAGAACTGCCACCGCAAGAGTTGATTGGGTACCTACTCCACATTATAAAAAGGTGCACTGATTGATCAGGATTGGAATATATGCAAATAGGGTGACCAGATGTCCCGATTTTATAGGGACAGTCCCGATATTTGGGGCTCTCTCTTATATAGGCGCCTATTACTCCCCACCCCGCTGTTCCGATTTTTCACACTTGCTGTCTGGTCACCCTATATGCAAAGCAGAGATTAGCGCATGTATGTATCTCAGCTGAGGGTGTTGCAGGCTAACTTAACAATTTTCAATGTATGCTGTAAAAAAAGAAACTTGTTGGCAGACATGTCAGCCCTGGTGTTAAACAGATAAAAGTAAATCTGATAAAAGTAGCGTAAGCTAAAATTATAGAACAAAAGCTTGGTTTTGTCCATAAATTATCAAAACATCAAAGTACCTGATCCTTAGAGCGGCTGAGACCCACCAATGCTCATTGGCTTCATGGGAAGTTGAGGATCAGGCCCTAAAAGCTAGAGCAATAGAAGGATTGTTGGCTCGGTCCTCACTGTTAAAAATATTCTTGATTCCAAAAAGTGCCTTTATGAAAAAATTGCATCCTCTATGTTAACAGATTTCCACTACTGAGGTGCTCTGGAAAAATATTCATCCAAAAACACAGAAAAAAATTTAACTGAAGAGAAGATTATGACAATATGGGTTCTGATCCAGCTGCTACCAATAGCAAATCAAAGGATATATATAATGCCACATTTTATAATTGTTTCATAGCCTTTAGTACTCTTAATTAAAGTGAATACGTATAAATCAATTGCATTATGAAGAAATACTGTTGATTTTAGGGAAGAGGTCAAAATTATGACTTAGAATGGAAACGTATATGCAATCTTACCAATGCAGCAAAATCCAGTAAAATATGAATTTTACCATTCCAAAACTTATTTTGGATAAAATGACAGACTTTATACTTTGCTTTAGCTTTTAAAATGTTAGCTGAGAAATAACAGAATGCAATGAATGATTTTCATTTAAAATAGTGTACTGTACCAAGTAGATGACCCACCTGTTCTATTTTATGGACCTTGCACAATTTAATCTATACAGAACAGTACGGCTGTATAAACTGTTATCTTTCAAATGGTTAAGCTATTGAAAATTGTTGTGATGGACTCATATTAGGAGGATAAAGAGAATAATACCGTATGGTCCTGGCATTAATGACACCTCAAAGAAACTTGAGTGTAAACGGTGGTTAATGAGACGTGCTACCGTTGTTTTGACAAACATCATCGGTTGCTCTATGATCTGGCAAAAGCCTTGTAATGCTTATGAGCACACATCACTATCAGGATACCTAATATCGAATCCAACGTTTTCTAAGTATTGTAGATAATTGAGAAAAATTAAACACACCAACATGTTGACAAAGGAGAGTAAGCAATTTTCCATTATATGACTGCTTTAAAAAGGTACTATGTTATTTGCATATCCAGCAGTACCCATTATTTTCTAATCTTTTAAATTTTGGATTAACAATGCCAGATATAGGGAGATGATTCAAAGCTGATAATGAGCAGGACAACCAGAGATTGGTTATTTTAAACTTGAAGATTTAATAAAAAATTAAACAACAAAAAACAGGAAATTAAAATTCAGATTGCTCTAGCTTAGATTTTAATTGCACTGTAATTGTAATTTTCTTTTATCACCATAACTTACTAAATGAAACATTTTGAAGCACCAGCAAACTCTAATGTAATTTAAAAGGCAAACTTGAAACCTGAGAAAACATTTCCTTCCCTTAGTTTGTTTAAAACAAACAAACAAACAAGACCAATACGTGCCTATGTCAGGCTCTTGGTGCTTTCATAACTTTAAAAACTCACAATATTATGAAGTACAGTATATATTACATACAAAAAAAACATGTGAAAAGAATGCCATTGTTGCAAAGTCAAGTATTGAAAAGTTAGGAAATACCAGAATTAAGGTTGACAGAATGCACTATGATTACATGCAATTAAATGCAGCATGTATTTAATCACAAGATCATATACTATTTTTTCCACAGGATTCCAGCCTCACTCAGTGCACAGGATGGATGGTGGTCAATGAATAGACATTATTCATTACTTCTTTTTATCCTCCTATTAATGTATGGACCCTATGCTGTATTGAAAGTACACCATCCAAACTCTGCACTGAATGCTAAATTATTAATTTCCTAATGGGCGTGTCTATAGTGCATTCTCTGTACTATCAGTTATGAAAGTATTAATAAATTTATCTTCACAACCTCTTTGTAAGATGAAGGGGCATTATCCCTAATTTATAGATGGGGAAGTGAGGCAGAGAGGAATTAAGGCTAAAATTGACAACATTATACACCAGTTTTGGGTGCCCATTTTGATACATCTAAATAACCTGATTTTTTCAGAGTACTTAGCATTTTTATAGCCCTACATATTTGAAGCTGTGCAGCTGCAACTTAGGCAAATCAGGTCACAGGTGTTTGAAGCTGGTCACCCAGAAAACGTGGCACATATAATAACACTGCTCTACAGCCAAAATGCTTCTGAAATAAATGTGGTCACTAATTCTGGGTCACTGAGAATGAAAATGATGCTTCAAATTGTTGATTGGCTCTAGTTTTCAAGATATGCTATTGGGTCAGTATATACGACCCTTGACTTGGGAATGGCGGAGGATAAGTGAGTTATAAAGGGAAGGGATCTCAATTTAAACCAGAAATGACTAAAATACATCTTTGACTGGATCTATGAATAAATCTATGACTGGGTTTGGACAGTACTTGCTTTTTAGGCAAAACGATGAATGATGCAATCTGAAGCTGGTATTGCATCATACATGATATGAATTGCATCATGTTATTCCTAGAAGTCATGGATGATGCAATCATAACGAAGCTTACATCACTCTGCTGAACAAATTGCCCTATATCAGCTCTAGAAATCATACAGTGTCGTGCTCTCTTATTTGTCAGTGTTTGATTTTGCAAAGGGACACATTTCTGTTTAGCCAAAGTGAGCAGAGATGCCTCGTACTTGTGTGTACAGTGCAGATAACTTCTGCTATGTTTGTGGTGAAGGGACTTTTGCATCACAAAAGCGCAGTATAACCACGATAGTTAAGAAAGCTTAACACCTTTATTTTGGCTGCAAAATTGGAGATCAGGACAAGAGGCCCCACACATATGCTGCAACACTTGTGCAACAAATCTTCGCCAGTGGTTGAACAGGAAAAGGAAATCTATGCCTTTTGCAGTGCCAATGATTTGGAGAGAGCCAACAGATCATACCAGCAACTGTTACTTCTGCATGGTGCCTCCAGTTGGGAAAGGCGTGTCAAAGAAGAAAAAGTGGACTGTGCATTATCCAAACATTCCATCAGCTATATGCCCAGTACCCCACGGTGAAGAACTGCCGGTTCCTGATGCACCAGAATCATTCTCACTTGAGTCAGACGAGGAAGAGGAAGAGGATGAAACTTCTGGTCCTGAACCATCAATGTCACAGGACCCACATTTTCTCCCATCCTCCTCCTCTGAACCACACCTTGTAACACAAGGTGAGCTGAATGACCTTGTCAGGGATTTGGAACTACCCAAGGGTAAGGCAGAGCTGTTGGGCTCCAGACTACAGCAGTGGAATCTCCTGGCAGGTGATGTTAGGGTTTCCATGTTCCGTGACCGTCAAAAGGATCTTGTCCCATTCTTCTTCATGGAAGGTGATCTTGTAGCCTGCAACAACATCGATGGTGTGATGGCAGCCCTCAACATCGTTCACGATCCAGATGAGTGGAGACTGTTCATTGATTCATCGAAGACGAGTCTTAAAGCTGTTTTACTTCATAATGGCAATGTTTTGCCATCAATTCCAGTTGGTCATGCAGTCCATATGAAGGAAATCTATGACAACATGAAACAACTTTTGAGGTGCCTAAACTATGACCAACATCAGTGGCAGCTTTGTGGCAATTTGAAGGTTGTTGCTCTCTTGCTTGGTCTGCAGACTGGATACACAAAGTACTGCTGTTTTCTCTGCGAATGGGATAGTCGTGCAAGAGATTCCCTCTACATCAAGAAAGACTGGCCACTCCGACAGTCATTGGAGCCTGGGAGGAAAAGTGTTCAGCATCCACCACTTGTTGAATCAAGGAAAATTTTGTTACCACCCTTACACATCAAGCTGGGTCTGATGAAGAACTTTGCCAAGGCCATTGACAAAACACAAGCAGCTTTCAAGTACCTCCGTGGAAAATTTCCAAGGTTAAGTGAAGCTAAGATAAAGGAAGGTGTCTTTGTTGGTCCTCAGATTCGTGAACTTCTTCGAGATGATGCATTTGACCATGCACTGCGTAGCAAGGAAAAGACGGCATGGAAAGCCTTCCAGTTAGTGGCAATAAATTTTCTCGGAAACAACAAGGCAGACAACTACAGGTTGTTGGTTGAAAACCTCCTCAAGGCATACAAAAGCCTTGGTTGCAACATGTCACTAAAGAGACATTTTTTGCACTCTCATCTAGATTTTTTTCCACCGAACTGCAGAGCAGTGAGCGACAAGCATGGCGAGCGATTTCACCAGGACATTGCAACGATGGAGAAACGCTATCAGGGCAAATGGAGCCCATCCATGCTTGCAGACTATTGCTGGACAGTGACAAGAGATGCTCCATTTAATGAATACAAGAGACAAGCCAAGAAGCGCCGAGTAGACACTGAATAGGACTAAACTATGTGCATAATAGTTTTTCGCCTTTTGTTTCATAATAAATTTTATTTATATAACCCTTTTGCTGATTTTTAAAGTGTTACATAAACAGGACAGGTGAAATATTATCATGTAAAGCAACCATAAACACATGAAAAAACCTAGGTTTACAATTTATGATTAAAACTCTACTATCTACACAATATACATAGACATAAAATGTAAAAACTTAAATATCTTAGAAACAAAACAACTGATTGGCTACTAATTGTCATATTTGAATTCAGCACATCAAAATACATAATAAATAGCACATTTTATCTCTGAAGCAGACGACTTCTCAAAAATTGTAGACCAGTGTAATTAGTGACCAACTGTGAACATTTTGTCCTAAGTGACCTGCCAACATCACATGTAACCTTAATTCTGGCATATACTAATTCTTCAATACTTAAGTTTCCAATCTTAACATTATTTTAACAGTTTTTGTATGAAATTTCAAATTTTTTTTAAACACAGCAAAATTAAAATTATATTCTGTGGAACCATATTGACCACCACATGGGTCATCAGCAAAGTTGGGTCCTTTAGAGCCACACCACAGATTTCAACCACTTGAGCTACTGGACTAACTGGATGGCTACTGGCAGCAGCAGTAGACTATTATTTTCCAGGTAGACCAGCCCGTGGGGTCGGGGATTGAAACACATACACTTACCACGGGTTTACACAACTATTTGCAGACAGCAGAAGCCTCAAGGATCCTGGATTCTATCCCAGAATCTGGAGGGCAATGTGCTCTAGTAGTTATAGACCATTCTGCTCCTGTCTACCTTACCTGACTCCTGCTCTGTAGAGATATATTTGTAGAAGATTATAATTTAGAGACGCTCCCTCACAAGCGACAGCATTATGAACATATAAATTTGGAGATGTGTACCCTGGAGGTGGGGGTTGGGAGCACCACGTGGCTATGTGCAGCAGTTCACCTGATAGGCTCTCCAGTTTGTTTTATTATAGTTTTATTCCTTTCTCATTCACTGATTCATTATTTAATGAACCCCAAGAACATTACATGGTGTCTGAAGTGCTGAATGAGCAGGAAACTGCAGTGATTTTGAAGTTAACTTGGGTTTGCAACTGAAAGCAGGGACAAAGGGAGGCACCAAAGAAGCACATGGAGCACCAGGCACAAAGGCTTTTGCATGTATTTGGTGAGCACAACAGTAGCTCGACTAGCTTAAGAGGGGGGCGGGGGGGAAAGCCAAAAATTGATGTGTTGCAACCTCATTCCAATCTGCAATTGTCAGGCAATGCTGCCAAGAACTGGAAAACATTCAGACAGAGATCTGAATTGTATTTAGCAGCCACAGGGGCAGAGGAGAAAAATGATAAAGTGAAACCATCAATCTTATTGTATGTTGTTGGGGATGAAGCATTGGATATTTATAATAAATTTAAGTTTGAAGAAGATGAAAGCATGAAGTTCAGTAAAATACTGACTAAATTTGAGGAACACTGCATGCCAAATAAGAATGAAACCTTTGGGAGACCCAAATATTTATTATACGCATGCAACAAAATGATAACACCATAGAGCAATATGTCACCGAATTAAGGAAACTCAATAAAACCTGTGACTTTGGTGAGTTGACAGAATCTCTGGTCAGAGATAATCTAATACCACAAATGATTTTGTGTGTTAAGAAAGAGACTGATCCGGAAGGAGATTTAACTTTAGAAAAAGCTCTCCAAATATGCAGGGCAGCAGA
Source organism: Malaclemys terrapin pileata (assembly GCF_027887155.1). Taxonomy (NCBI): domain Eukaryota; kingdom Metazoa; phylum Chordata; order Testudines; family Emydidae; genus Malaclemys; species Malaclemys terrapin. Next base: position 271,035,240 of record NC_071506.1, on the reverse strand, counting down.
AACTGTGAAAACACAAGCCAGAGAGCTGAATTCACCAGAAGGGGTTATCCATGTACTAAGTTCAAAAGAATATAGCCAGAATAAGTCAAATCAAAGAGTGGAACCTCTAGCTATAAAAACCACTGCTAGGGAGAAGACTGGTTTTCAGATGGTCATGTGGAAGTTGTGGATCACAGCATGCCCCCAAACAGTGCGTTGCTTTTGCAAAACTCTGTCATAAATGTGGGAAAAATAATCATTTTGCAAAATGCTGCAGATCCCAAATGCAGAAAAGTCAGGTGCATTCAGTTAAAGACACTCTTGTTGAGGAGTTTTTCTGTAGATGAACTGGGATCTAGCAAGCATGATGAGAGGGACTGGATACTGCCTGTGAATGGAATAATTATTCCACTGAAACTGGACACAGAAGCTCAGGTTAATATTCTGTCTGAACAAGATTATGAAAGACTGAAAATAAGACCAAAACTGGTACCAACAAAAATAAAAGTAACTGGTTATTCTGGAACAAATATACCACTGAAGGAGAGGTGCATTGCTAGCAGCAACCATTTAAAAAAAAATGTACAGGCTCCCTTTCATCCAGCAAAAATGGCTGGGGCCATTATTTCCAAGGAAGGTATAAAGCCTGATAAGAGGAAGATTGCAGCCACTGAAATGATGCTACATCCCCCAGTCAAAGAAAGATGTCCAGTGGTTCCTGGGAATGGTTAATAATCTTGCAAAATTCATACTTAATCCCCCAAAGCAGCAGCTTTGAGAAAATTCCTAGAGAATAAAAATGAATAGTATTAAGGTGCAGAACCGGAGGCATCATGAGAAGGTTTAAAACAACTAATTCAAGAGCCAGTGTTGAAGTTCTAGGCACCAGGAAGGCCTATTAAAATTTCAGCAGATGCTTCATGGTCTGGGTTAGGTGCAGTGATTTTACAGAAGCATGAAGATTGTTGGCAACCAGTGGCATATGCATCCAAATCACTGACTGAGACAGAAACCAGATACACACAGATCAAGAAGGAGCTTTTATGAATTTTGTTTGCCTGTGAGAGATTCAATCAGTATATGTATGAACAGACAGTGGAAGCTGAAATGGACCACAAACCCCTGATAGTGCTATTTAGCAACCACTAAATGACTGTACCTTAAGGACTCAAAGAACGATGATACAGCTGCAAAACTATGATTTGGTTGTGACCTACATACCTGGTAAATTCATGTTCACTGCATATGCACTTTTCAGAGCAGTGGCAGAGAAGACTTTAGAGACAGAGATGCAAGCCTATGTAGATCTGATTGTAAAGTAAATTCGCATAGCTAACAGGAAACTACAACAAATAGGAGAGGAAATGGAGAAAGATGAACTGTTGGGAATCCTCAAAGAAGTGATAATTAAAGGGTGGCCTGAAGAAATAAGCAGTTGCTGTCCAAGTATAACAGAGTACTGGAACTGCAGGCATGAATTTACTGTGATAGATAAGGTGATTTTCAATGGCAGTAAGGTTGTAATTCCAATGAGCCTTCAAAAAGAAATGCTATGGAAGATACACAAGGATCATTTAGGAATTGAGAAGTGCACACAATGAGCATGAAAGGTGTTGTATTGGCTGTGGATCAATCACAACCTCGCTACTGTGGTAGGAAACTGTTTTTCCTACTTGAAATACAATCCCCTAGCTATCACCTGAGCTGCTTCATTGTAGTGCTAAAGGAGGTGACATCAATTTTAGGCCTGGCTGCATGTGTCCAGAAATTTGTACACTGAACAGTACCGATAGTAAGTCAGTGATAGCCGGTTTGAAGGGAAACTTCTCCAGACATGGAATTCCATATGACGTCTTTAGTGATAATGGGCCACAATTTTCCAGTGCAGATTTTAGGCAATTTGCCATAGATGGGGATTTTCATCACAAAACCTCAAATCCAAATTACCCCCAATCAAATGGACTTGCAGAAAGGTCTATACAGTAACTCCTCACTTAATGTTGTAGTTATGTTCCTGAAAAATGTGACTTTAAGCGAAATGTTAAGCGAATCCAGTTTCCCCATAAGAATTAATGTAAATGACGGGGTTAGGTTCCAGGGAATTTTTTTTTACACACACACACACACACACACACACACACACACACACACACTATAAGTTTGAAACAAACAATTTAATACTGGTACACAGTGATGATGATTGTGAAGCTTGGTTGAGGTGGAGGAGTCAGAAGGTGGGATATTTCCCTTACTGCTAAATGATGAACTAGCAATTGGCTGATCCCTCAAGGGTTAACTCTCTCACTTTACAAGGCAGCAGGAATGGAGGGAGATATGCGTATTTCCCCTTTAAGTACACTGCCTTGTAAATTAGATCAGCTTGCTGAGACCGCAGCTGCTGCAAGCTCCCTCCGTCCTGAGCCCTGGTGTGTCCCCTGCTCTATGGAAGATGGGGTAAGCGGAGTGCAGGAGCAGGGGGAGGGGGACACCCTGATATTAACCCCCCTCTTCCTTCCCTCCCCCCCGCACAGCAAGCAGGAGTCTCGGGGAGCAGCTCCAAGGCAGAGGGCAGCGGCAGCACATGGTAGTGGGGGGAAAGACAGCTGCAATTGCTAGCCTGCTGGGCAGCTGCAGGACAGGGAACTTAGGGGGGCTGCCGGTCCACCCTAGTTCCAAGCCCCCACCAGCTAGCTGCAACGGGCTGGTCTTTCTGAAGCAGTAGACAAAGCAGGCAGCTGCCAAACGACGTTAGAAGGGAGCGTTACACAACTTTAAACGAGCATGTTCCCTAATTGATCAGCAACGTAACAACAAAACAACATTAACCGGGACGACTTTAAGTGAGGAGATACTATACAGACAGTAAAGAACCTTATGAAAAAGATTTTTGATAGTGGGGGTGATTTGTATAAAGTGTTATTGAAATACACCCCTGGAGAATGGCTTTTTCTCCAGCTCGGCTGTTAATGGGAAGAAGGATCATATCTAATTTACCAATTATTGATAACTTGCTGAAATCTCGTAACAATGAAACCATGTAGAAGATGAAACAAAATCAGAAGTGGAAGCAGAAATATTATTTTGACAAAAGAGCCCGTGATCTCCCATCTCTTAACCCAAGTGATAGAGTATGCCTGAGGAATCACACCTCTAATACTTGTGGCCAAAGGGGTACTAGTAAAGAACAGCTGCATCCAAGGTTTTATGTAGTCTAGACAGACCATGGGGGATGCATTTTGATGTAATCGAAGGGATCTATGAGTAATCCCAGAAAGTTCCAACACGTGGACAGTAGATGTGGACTCTGGTATTTCTCATCTGACTGATCCTTTATTATCAACGAACAAATGAGAAACTGTCAAGGAACAAGAGAACAACTCAGACTCTAATGAAAGGCTGATACTGAGAAGATCAGAACGGGAGATTAAAACGTCCTGAAAGATTCCTAGAGACTTGCTAATGTTACTGGTTTTGAGGAAAGTGAGCGGTAAAGACTCGCTCAAGAATGATGTGCTGGTAACCTCTCCTCTCAAGGCAGTTGACACATTGGGTTTATGGAAATGTACTAGATGGGTTGAGAATTTAATGCACGAGTTATTAGATAGTTGTTAGCTGTGTGTACACACACACACATATTTTTGGTAAAAAAGTGACATCAAAGAGTGGGAGTGATGATTTTACTCTATGGAATCATTTAATAGAATATCTAATACACTGTCGTTTTGTTTACCTGGAGCATCTGCAGGCATGGAGCCCCTCAACTCCCTGTGGCTGCGGTTCGCCATTCCCAGCCAATGGGAGCTGCAAGAAGTGGCACCACTTCCCGCAGCTCCCATTAGCTGGGAACGGCAAACCGCGGCCACTGGGAGCTGAGAGGCTCCGTGCCTGTGAATGCTCCAGATAAACAAAACGCCCAGGCCCGCTAGTGGCTTACCCTAACGGGCCAGTAGCCAAAGTTTGCCAACCCCTGAAATATAGGGTCGTCTTATGAAAGGGTCATACAATTTTTGCTATTTTTACCTAGCCATCTTGGGGGGTTGGCTTATAAACAAACAAGCTAATGAATGAGTATATACGATAATTGTTTTTTCTTTAAGAGGAAAGCTGTAGAGATATGTTTGTAGATTATAATTTAGACACTCCCTCATAAGGGGCAGTATTATGAACATAGGAATTTGGAGATGTGCCCTGGAGGCGGGAACCCTGCATGGCTGTGTGCAGCAGTTTACCAGAGAAGCTCTCCAGTTTGTTCTAATAAAGTTTTATTCCTTTCTCATTCACTGGTTTGTTATTTAATGAACCCCAAGGTTGTTACTCGCTCCCATCCACCTGATTTTTATTCTACCCCACCCATTTCTGCTCCTCATACGTCTGCATTCCAGTCAGGCTGCTTCCTCTGCCTCTGTGTTACCTGGGAGCCACTGGAAGAACAGAAGAGAAAGTTTCCCTGGTGTCAGTTCTGATGCTTGGCAGCACAGCAGACCCCAGTAGCCTGGAAGACCAACGGTAGGAAATGTCCTGCTCGACCCTGCAGCGCTGGGCTGGAGCACAGAAAGTCTGATAGGCACATATGAGCTGTGTGGAGATGGACCATGCCCAGTTCATATGCAACGTTCAACAAATTTAGCTGCCATATGCTAATAAGTCTCTATGGAGCATGTGCAAACCAAGAATTTCAAAGGCTTATAACTTGGCCAATTTAGACAAATGTTCATAGGGATGACAAAGGCATATCCCTCAAACTAGGACATCTCCACTGCCAAATTTAAAGCCCCTGTTCCAAAGCATGGGGACACTAGAGCTTCTCACCAAAACAGATACAATTTTTTTTAACATGAGCTAAATTAATTTTTTCCATAATCTTGTTCTCGGAAACAACTGAACTGTTTTAGCTGAAACTTTCCCAAAAACTTCAGCTTGAAGTTGACACCTAGCATGGAGTATTGCAGCTTGAATGGTTAAAGTTTGGCAAAGTTATAAGCAACTGAAAACAGGATCTTCTAATGGAAAGTATTGGGCAACCTTAACTTAGATAATAGCTACCAGCTACACCTATAGCTAAACCACTCAGGATATGCATACACTGAAAAAAACCTCCTGCAATAATGAGTCTCTGAGCCCAGGGTCTACAGACTCGAGCTCATGCAATGGCACTAAAAATAGCCATGGAGACATTCCCACTTGACCTCTAAAAACCAAGGGCAGAGGGCCAGTGTTTGATTAATTTTGACGTGGATGAAACTAATTTGGAATAAGGCACTCTTATTCTAGAATAAGAGCATCCACACCTGGAGTTAATCAGGAATAGTTAATCCACTTTAAATTCCCATTCTACTTTATTCCAGATTCATTTTCATGTGTAGACAAACCCTAATATTGATAGCAGTACTACTAAGCACAACACATTTAGCAAAAGTGGATACACCTGGATAAATCACTTTCATCATTGTCAATCTGAATGTCTGGAAGGCTGCCCTGTTTTCTCTGCTTCCCCATTTAACTACTTCATTTACCTTGTAATTTTTTTAAAACTTAAAGGTAAATTCTAGTGAGGTATAAAGCATTTGGATAAATAGCTATAGGATAGTCTCTTGCTTTGCTGTTTCTGGGGCTTTTGTCATTGGGGAGTGAAAGACCCTCCTATTTCCCTCTCCCCTGTAGGCAGGGATATAGAGAAATTAAAGTTCTTGGGCATATTTGAACTTCCCCTTCCCAGCAGCCAGCCACCCCATTAATCTTAGTCTCAATATCCACAATGATGAATGAGCATGTTAGCAGGATGTTTCTGACAAAATGATCAGCAGTGAGATAGTTAACAATGTTTGACATTTAAATTATTATAATTAGGCTTCGGGGTTAGCCCCCCCCAAGAGACGAGTGGGGAAGATCAGACCCTGTCACTTATTGTTTCAGGCTGCTTGTTTGCAGGCTCAGGAACACAACATTGCATCAGTTCTACTTGGTTCATATTTGGAAGGTTTTCTTCACATCCAGAAGGGGTAGAAACTTCATTTAGGAAGTAGGAAAGAAAGAAAAAGAAAAGAAACAAAGCTTAGAGCCTGAAACACAATTCTGTAGTAGTGAGCAGATTCTGTAGGAAATTCTGCAGCCATAGTACTGTGGAAAACACCCGCCCTCCTTATTACTGGCAGGGCTGATAGTGCTGTCTATTATTAAGGTTGCCTGACACTTCCCACTTTAAGACCCTCTTTTTATCAGTGTATAACTTTGCCAAACAAACCAGTTGAGCTGAAATTTTACATGGCAGATGTGTGCTTCGGGCTGATATTTTATTTCTTTTTTTTTTTTTTTTTTTAATTTGAGCCAAAACAGTTTAGCTGTTTCTGAGAATGAGGCTACAGAAAAATACATGTTGGGCACATTACAATTTACTGGTAACCTCTTCATTGAACAGCTCTAACGTTGCCCCTGTGCTTTGGAGCAAGGACTTGAAATTTTGCATGGGGTGGCCTTTGTGTAAGGAGTGTGCTTTTTGCCTTCCCCATGAAAATCCGCCCCAATTTGACCATATTATAAGCCTTAGAAAACGATCACAATTTGCACATGCCTAATAGAAACTCCGATTTTAGCAGCTAAAATCCCTGAAGATTCTGAGCATGCTTGATCCTCTCTCTCACAGGTCCCAGTGATGATGAGACTGCACATGAACCATCCCCACAGAATGACTGATCGTGCTCCAGTGTAGGGCAACAGGAGTGAAGCTGCACTTTCCCTGTAATGGGTGCTCCAAGCTGCTCCAGTCCAAGGGTGAGGGACTGGCACTAGAAATGAGAGCAGGGAGCCAGTATCTCCTGTGTTCTCAATGACTGCACCTACTGGCACCTAGACAGCATGGAGAAGAAAGCAGTGAGTCATATGTAGAGGGGACAAAGACATAAGAGAACCTACACGGGAGAGCACCCATATGAATGCTGCGAGTGCGGGAAAAGCTTCACTCAGAGCTCATCCCTTATCACACATCAGAGAATCCATACAGGAGTGTAGGAGGGAAAGGAATAGATGGGGGTAAGGAGGGGCAGCAAGAAACTGGGACTGGCTGAGCAAGGAAACTGGGAGTCAAGTGGAAGCTGGGACTGGGAGCTAGTGAGGGAAATGGGAGTGACAGGGACTGGAAATCAATTGGCTGGAGGGGATTGGGAGAATACTGAAATCAGCTGTGGTGGTGGGGAGACTGGGACTGGTTTAACAAGGAGACTGGGACTAGGAACCATAGTGTGGCCGGGGCAACAGATCTGACAAAAAGCTGGGTAGGGGAGGGGGAAGGGAAATAATTCTGATATGGAGCCGGGGGATTTGAGGAGAAGAGGGAATGGAAACTGAGACTGGATTAGGAGCCCAAGGAGGGAGATAAGTACTGGGACCTGGTGGCGGGGAAGAGACAGATCAGATGAAGAGCCAGGAGAAGGAAACTGGACTGGCTAGGCAAGAAGAATGGGAAGGGAGGGAGGAAAGAGAGAACTGGGACTCAGATGGCAAGTGGACTGGGACAAAGAGCATGGGGTGGGGAAAAGACAGGCCTGGGACATGGATAGGTTGGAAGGGAGGGGGCAGTAGGGTCAAAAGTTAGAAATGGGCAGAAGCGTCTGTGTCCACTAGAGTATACAACCTCCAGAACCTGAAATGGAACCTCAGGGTATGTCTACACTGAAGGAAAAACAAAACAAAACAGCAGTGAGTCTCAGAAACCAGGTCAACTGACTTCAGCATGCAGAGCACATGCTACAGGGCTAAAAATAGCAGGGTTGACATTCCTGTTTGGAATGGAGCCCAGGCTCTGAAATCTGGCAAGTGGGGAGAGTCTCGGAGTTCAGGCCCCAGCCTGAATGGGAATGTCTACACTGATATTTCTAGCCATGTAGCATGAGCCAGTTGACCCTAGCTCTGAGACTTGCTGCTGGGGGGGATTCCAGAGTCATACCATTCCTCTGCTGTCAGCAAATATCCATGAAACGCACTGGCAAAAAGTGTCCTATCCCTGGTCCATATCAAGGATAATATGCTGCTAACATGATGGAATTTATGTCTTCTCAGTTTGCTTTTATAAAAACCTAGGAAATTACACACATACAAACTATTGTTGAAAGAATGCAAGAATTAAAGTTGCCTGTGCAACCTTAATTTGTCCCCTTGTGCATATGCATTATGATACAATCTTCAATTACATGATCAGATACTAATTTTTCCACAGGACCCTGCCTCATTCAGTGCACAGACTATTTTAATTCTGGCATTTCCTAACTTTTGAGTGCTTGACTGTGCAACCTTAATAATATTCTTTTAACAGAGGTGGGGGGGGGGGGTTTGGTAGTATAATATGAATTTACTCTAATGGAAAGGCAATTGTCAATAAAAGCTACCGCACATATTCAGTTACAAGTACGTTTTACAGGAAGGTAGTGGGGGTAGGGTCGAAGAGCAATTTTGGATTATATATGCATATAAAATAAAATAACTTCTCGGCTTTGCTACCTTCCCCACTATTGAACACCTCCTTAGTATTCCTTCCCCACTGACTGCAATCAGTACCTCATTGTTCATAATTCTTATTTTCTTGGCGGTTCCTAAATTATGCTATCCAAATGGCACAGATTCATTGTAAACAAAATCCAACATCTTCAGTTCACTAATTTTTGTAAAATGAGCCCAAATAAAGCAATTAGATGGTATACTTTAAAACTACTAGCTTGACACATAAATATGATTTCCAACTTAATGAAAGTTTCACGTTTTATCTGGCTATTGCTTTCAGTATTTGCAATTTGATTACATTAGTCAATTAAACAATTTATTCACTCATCCCAAAACCACAGTGCCCCAAACTAGGGCTGTCAAGCAATTAACAAAAATTAATCGCAATTAATGGCACTGTTAAACAATAATAGAATACCATTTATTTACATATTTTTAGATGTTTTATACATTTTCAAATATATTATTTCCATTACAACACAGAATACAAAGTGTACAGTGCTCACTTTATATTTATTTTTGATTACAAGTATTTGCACTGTAAAAAAAACAAAATAGTATTTTTCAATTCACCTCATACAAATGCTGAAATGCAATTTCTTTATCATGAAAGTTGAACTTACAAATGTAGAATTATGTACAAATAATCTGAATCCAAAAATAAAACAATGTAAAATTTTAGAGCCTGCAAGTCCATTCAGTCCTACTTTTTGTTTAGTCGATCACTGAGACAAACAAGTTTGGTTACAATTTGCAGGAGATAATGCTGCCCGCCTCTTGTTTACAAGGTTACCTGAAAGTGAAAACAAGTGTTCTGATAACACTGTTGAAGCCGGTGTCGCAAGATATTTAGATGCCAGATGCACTAAAGATTCATATGTCCTTTCATGCTTCAACCATCATTCCAGTGGACATGTGTTCATACTGATGATGGGTTCTGCTCAATAACCATTCAAAGCAGTGTGGACTGCTGTATGCTCATTTTCATTATTTGAGTCAGATGCCACCAGCAGAAGGTTGATTTTCTTTTTTGGTGGTTCGGGTTCTGTAGTTTCCGCATCGGAGTGTTGCTCTTTTAAGACTTCTGAAAGCATGCTCCACACCGCGTCCCTCTCAGATTTTGAAAGGCACTTCAGATTCTTAAGCCTTGGGTCGAGTGTTGTAGCTATCTTTACAAATCTCACATTGGTACTGTGACAGACCCAGACCAGTGGGGTACAGGAGTCTGGTAGAGGTCAAATATACTGGTCACTGGATGAGTAGATTTCTGTTCTCTGAGTGACCAGAGCAGGCGCTGCACTAGAGTAATCAGGAACCTGCTAGAACCAGTTAAGGCAGGCAGGCTAATTAGGACACCTGGAGCCAATTAAGAAGCTGCTGGAATCAATTAAGGCAGGCTAATCAGGGCACCTGGGTTTTAAAAGGAGCTCACTTCAGTTTGTGGTGTGAGTGTGAGGAGCTGGGAGCAAGAGGTGCAAGGAGCTGAGAGTGAAAGGGTGTGCTGCTGGAGGACTGAGGAGCACAAGCGTTATCAGACACCAGGAGGAAGGTCCTGTGGTGAGAATAAGGAAGGTGTTTGGAGGAGGCCCTGGGGAAGTAGCCCAGGGAGTTGTAGCTGTCATGCAGCTGTTACAGGAGACACTATAGACAGCTGCAGTCCACAGGGCCCTGGGCTGGAACCCGGAGTAGAGGGCAGGCCCGGGTTCCCCCCAAACCTCCTAATTGACCTGGACTGTGGGTTCTTCCAGAGGGGAAGATCTCTGGGCTGTTCCCCAACCCACATGGTGAATCTCTGAGGCAAGAAAATCTCCCAATAAGCGCAGGACCCACCAAGATAGAGGAGGAACTTTGTCACAGTACCTTCTTTGCGTTTTGTCAAATCTGCAGTAAAAGTGTTCTTAAAATGAACAACATGTGTTGGGTCATCATCCGAGACTGCTATAACATGAAATATATGACAGAATGCGGGTAAAATAGCAGGGGACATACAATTCTCCCCCAAGGAGTTCAGTCACAAATTTAATTAACACATTATTTTTTTAACGAGCATCATCAGAATGGAAGCATGTCCTCTGGAATGGTGGCCGAAGCATGAAGGGGCATACAAATGTTTAGCATATCTGGCACGTAAATACCTTGCAATGCAGCTACAAAAGTGCCATGCAAATGCCTGTTCTCACTTCCTGGTGACATTGTAAAGAAGAAGAGGGCAGCATTATCTCCTATAAATGCAAACAAACTTGTTTGTCTTAGCGACTGGCTGAACAGGAAGTAGGACTGAGTGGACTTGTAGGCGCTGAAGTTTTACATTGTTTTGTTTTTGAGTGCAGTTATGTAACCAAAAAAAATCTACATTTGTAAATTGCACTTTCACAACAAAGAGATTGCACTATAGTACTTGTATGAGGTGAATTGAAAAATACTATTTATTTTGTTTATCATTTTTACAGTGTAAATCAGGGGTGGGCAAACTATAGCCCATGGGCCACATCTAGCCCACTGGACTGTCCTACCTGGCCCCTGAGCTCCTGGCCCGGGAGGCTCACCCCTGGCCCCTTCCCTGCTGTCCCTCCGCCCCCGCAGCCTCAGCTCACTCTGCTGCCGACGCTGTGCAGTCTATATGGTTTTATAAAAACATAATAAGTGAATATAACGCAACTGGGATATGCTTCATGCAAAAGGTCTCTTGTAAGGTATCATTACAAAGCTTATAATCTACTGAGTGTGATCATCCGATTTGTATAAATGTACCCCTCTTGTATCTAAAACTAGAAATATAAAATATAACTGAGGGCCTATTGTAATTATGTAAAGTGTGGACAATTAATGATGGTTTGGAATCTTGATGACTCCCATTGTCTGCAGATGGCTGTGTTTACCTGTGAGTCTTCCTGTATGTGTGTGTGCTGGCAAGTGAGTAATGAAGTCTTGTGATCATGTCACCTGAACTGGAATCCATCTTTAACCTGGTGCTTTTCCAGTGGGGGGGGGGGGATGGAAACCCAGAGGGACAAAAGATATATAAAGGGGTGGAAGAGAACAAAGGAGAGAGAGGAGCCATCATGAAGAATCCCCTAGCTATCACCTGAGCTGCAACAAGAACTGTACCGGGGAAAGAATTGTGCCCAGGCCTGGAAGGTGACCAGTCTGAGAAAAACACTTACTGAAGCATCTCTGAGGGTGAGATTATCTGTATTCAGTTTGATTAGGCATAGATTTGCACATTTTATTTTATTTTGCTTGGTGACTTACTTTGTTCTGTCTGTTACTACTTGGAACCACTTAAATCCTACTGTCTGTATTTAATAAAATCACTTTCTACTTAGTAATTAACTCAGAGTATGTATTAATACCTGGGGGAGCAAACAACTGTGCATCTCTCTACCAGTGCTATAGAGGGCGAACAATTTATGAGTTTGCCCTGCAAAAGCTTTATGCAGGGTAAAACGGATTTATCTGGGTTTAGACCCCATTGGGAGTTGGGCATCTGAGTGCTAAAGACAAGCACTCTTCTGTGAGCTGTTTTCAGGTAAACTTGCAGCTCTGGGGCAAGTGATTCAGACCCTGGGTCCGTGTTGGAGCAGATGGGAGAGTCTGGCTCAGCAAGACAGGGTGCTGGAGTCCTGAGCTGGCAGGGAAAACAGGAGCAGAGGTAGTCTTGGCACATCAGGTGGCAGCTCCCAAGGGGGTTTCTGTGATCCAACCCGTCACAGATGCAATGCTCTGGGCGGCGGGGCAGCGAGCTCCTGGGGCAACGCAGCTCCAAAGCCTGGCCTGACCCGGTGCTCTGTGCTGCGTGGTGGCGGCGGTGTGGCCTGGCTCCTGCTGGGCAGCACAGCTGTACAGCCGCCAGGCAGCATGGTAAGGGGGCAGGGAACAGAATGGGTTGGATAGAGGGCAGGGGAGTTCGGGGTGGTGGTCAGGGGTTGGGGGTGTGGATAGGGGTTGGGGCGGGAATAGGGGGTTGAATGGGGACAGGGGCCCTGGGAGGGCAGTCAGGAAGGAGGGGGGATTGGATGGGGCGGCAGGGGGCAGTCAGGGGCAAGGGTTTCGGGGGCAGTCAAGGGACAGGGAGTAGGGGGTTGGATGAGCTGTCAGGAATGAAAGGAGGGGTTGGATAGGGCGGCCGGAGTCCGGGGGCGGTCAGAGGACAAGGAACTGGGGTGTGTGGATGGGGCAGGGGTCCTGGGGGGGGGAGGGAGGGTGCATCATAGTCAGGGAACAGGGAGGGCTGGATGGGGCAGGAGTCCAGGGGGGCTTATAGGAGGTGGGGGCCGGGCCACGACTCCCTCCCCTAACCAGCCCTCCATACAATTTCCGAAACCTGACGCAGCCCTCAGGCCAAAAAGTTTGCCCACATGTAAACATGTGTAATAAAAAATAATATACAATTTGATTTAAATTACAGCACAGAATACAATATATGTGAAAATGTAGAAAAACATCCAAAATATTTAATAAATTTCAATTGATATTCTATTGTTTAACAGTGCGATTAAAACTGCAATTAATTTATTTGATCACAATTCATTTTTTGAGTTAAAGGCGTGAGTTAACTGCGATTAATTGACAGCCCTACCCCAAACATCACATATCCTTATTTTTTAAAGCTTACAATCTTCTAAAGAAACTAACATACAATCTAGGCTCCTTTTATCTTTCTGCCTGCCTCATAATTACTTATACTTACTACTTACATTTTTTGGGTAAGTGGTTCAGAACTGATAATCGTGACCTATAATTTGAAACTCTTGAATTACTGGTCAAACATTTAGCATGTATTTCAACTGGTCTTCTACAGTATGCCTTAGTAGCTAGAGAAAGAAAAAGCTGCCAACTTTTTGACTGAATTCCATAGAACATTAAGTCTGATACTTAGCAGAAGCCATAACTGTTAAGTAAATGATATTCTTCTGATTAATATCCTGATTTGAAAACAACATTGATTCTTCTAACCCTTTAGCAATGTCCCAAAACAGATGTGCACAACTGCAAATTCTGTTTGCTTTTAGGTTTACGAAGTGTGATGACATTTTTACAATCATGCATGAGCCCTTTTACCCAAGAGTAAAATAAACCGTAATAATTCTTCACCATCTGTTTGTTAATTTTGCATTCATTTAACTTTGCATTTTAAACTAATAATCATTTTCTTATAATATAGTTTGTTCCAGTGATATAAATTATAGCTCAATGATTTATAATAGTACACAGTATAGCTACAAATGATTTCATTGTTCTTAATTATAGAGATAGTAATGTCACTGAATGGAAAAGAACTGCCAAAATACAGTTTTACGTTTCATGTGTCATAGTGCTCCTTAGTAAATGTACATATTTACTGTGTCCCAATACCTCCCCTCTGCCCTGTATTTCTCAATAGCTTTACATTTAGTTGTATACAGTAGTACAGCTGTATACTGAATTCTTGAAAGAATAATGTGTGTGCATTTAAACTCTTCTCTATTACATTTGCAATGTACAGTCAAATACAATTCCATATCTTTACATTGCTCCAACTTGTTTATGTCATGTACTCTATAGTGCAAGACCAAATACATCTTTGTAACAGTTTTATTCTTATGTGGCCACAATTAAACTAGGACTCTTGTCAGTAAAGAACTTTAGATGAAAGCTTTCTATTACTACATTTATAATAAAATGGGGGTAACCCATACACTTTGCAAGCCATGTCTGAATAACAGTAATAAACTAAAAAGCAACAGAGAGTCTTATGGCAGTTTATAAGTAATAAACTAAGACTCAATTGCTGGAGCCTGTGGGGGGGGAGGGAGCAGCTATGGGGGGTGGAGGGGGAGAGCAGCTACCAGCAGGCAGCTCCTTCCTCTCCCAAATGGGCTGGTAGGGACTGGGAGTAGGTTGGCAGGGGTGGGGACTGAGTTAGTCCCTTGGATCTGCCCCCTCAATCGCACCGGCTCATACACAGGAGCCAGCAAAGAGGGGGAACTAATCCTTGCCAACAAAAAGACTGGAGCAAAGGGGAATCAGGAACCAGTCTGAGACCTTCAGTGTCATACCCTAGGTCCTGCCCTACTCCTGGGGCAGTGAATCTAGACGCTGCCCCTTACCCAGGATGGATCATAACTCGACTGTAGGGTTACAATCCATCCCCCAGAATGTGAACTCATTGGGGCAGAGATGGTTTTCTTTGTTACTTGTCTGTACAGGGGCTCTCTCAATGGAGTCCTGATCCTTCACTGGGGTCCCTAGGCCTTACCATAATACAAATGATAGTAAAAGTAAACACTACTTACTACTAATAACCTCTTAAAGAACCAAGAGCCAAACCCTGCTTACCTTACTCAGGCAAGTAGTCCTAGTGATTTCAGGGAGACTACTCACATTAGTTACCGCTATTTTCTAAAAACTATACTATCACTTTACAGCATGGAAATCTTAATGCGAAATTAGCACCCTAACATTTCAGCAGTGGTCACTAATTCATTAATAAAAGAATCCACTAAGCAAGAAGTGGTATAACTGGATTTATTCCAATTAAAGAAGTTAAATGAAGTGGATAGAAAACAAAATTACTGCACGTTGTTTTAATAAGGTTGATATTTGTGCAGCAGACTAAATAAATGACCTGCCAACATTACTGCACATACAATTAAAAAGATGTGAGTATGACCCCTTCTGATGTTTTGTGGTTCCTAGCTTCAAGTTCTACCTGCCTGGTGAGTACTTTGACCTTTTTATTTCTCAGATGAGTGAGCACTGCTGCCAGGTCCAACCTTTACTAGGGGACGTTTCCATCACAATATTCTAGGTCTGACAAAGCACAAACATAATCAAGGTGCTCAAGGCACAATCTGGTGTAATGAATGAATAAACTGTAACTGTCTGCCCAATAACTCACCATCTACTTCAAGTCAGAGCCTTTTAAAACAAAATTACCTAGTTAACATTTGGAAGACCTTAACACATCTGTTACCACAGAGAGTACACTAAAGTTGCTTGCATTTTGGATAAATCCTTTGTTTCCCACAAAGTTCCACACCGTGAAAACCTTCAAAGGTAAGTGGAGGGTTATCATCAACTTAAAAGTCATATCTCCCTGGAAATATTTTACCTGCTTTTGTTACAAGTGACACCTAACATCGCTGTAACTAAAAGAAATTAGAGAAACATTTTTTTTAGTGTTTGCTTGTATATTTGACAGCCCTTTGTCTATAGTCAGCTTCACTGTTTACTCTGCATAGTCAGTCAGTTTTCACAGTTGTTTGTGTAAGTCTTTCATACAACAGAGGCAAGGAAAACATTTTAAAAATAATAGGAAAATGTATTTGTAAAACCATAAAAATTGGCTGGGGAGACTCATGGGCACATGTAGCACCTGAAAATACTTTTAACCTATTTTTAAAAAGTAGCTAGTTTTCAAGTCCCTTTAATCTCAAGTAATAGTGCCACAAGAAACAATTTCAACAATTTGCTCCAATCCCTCAGACAGAGACAAGCACCTACAAGATCTCTATCAAGCATTCTTAAAACTACAATACCCACCTGCTGAAGTAAAAAAACAGATTGACAGAGCCAGACAAGTACCCAGAAGTCTTCTCCTACAAGACAGGCCCAACAAAGAAAATAACAGAACACCACTAGCGTGTTCTGTTATTCAGCCCCCAGCTAAAACTTCTCCAGCGCATCATCAAAGATCTACAACCTATCCTGAAAGATGATCCCTCACTCTCACAGATCTTGGGAGACAGACCTGTCCTTGCTTACAGACAACCCCCCAACCTAAAGCAAATACTCACCAGCAACCACACATCACTGAACAAAAACACTGACTCAGGAACCTATCCTTGTAACAAAGCCCGATGCCAACTCTGTCCACATATCTATTCAAGTGACATCATCATAGGACCTAATCACATCAGCCATACTATCAGGGGCTCATTCACCTGCACATCTACCAATGTGATATATGCCATCATGTGCCAGCAATGCCCCTCTGCCATGTACATTGGCCAAACCGGACAGTCTCTACGCAAAAGAATTAATGGACACAAATCTGACATCAGGAATCAGAATACTCAAAAAACAGTGGGAGAACACTTTAACCTGTCTGGTCATTCAATGACAGACCTGCGGGTGGCTATCTTACAACAGAAAAACTTCAAAAACAGACTCCAATGAGAGACTGCTGAGCTGGAATTGATATGCAAACTAGATACAATCAATTTAGGATTGAATAAGGACTGGGAATGGCTGAGCCATTACAAACATTGAATCCATCTCCCCTTGTAAGTATTCTCACACTTCTTATCAAACTGTCTGTACTGGGCTATCACTTCAGAAGTTTTTTTTCCCCACTTATTTAACTGGCCTCTCAGAGTTGGTAAGACAACTCCCACCTGTTCATGCTCTGTGTGTGTATATATATATATATATCCTCAATATGTGTTCCATTCTATATGCATCTGAAGAAGTGGGCTGTAGCCCACAAAAGCTTATGCTCTAATAAATTTGTTAGTCTCTAAGGTGCCACAAGTACTCCTGTTCTAATTTCAACTGTATGTTTTTACATTACCAATTTCATGTGCAAATTTTTCACTGAAGTCTTGAGCAAAACGTTGCCATCTTTAAATGCATCACAGAACAGCCTGCAAAAATGTGTTGGCAGAAAAGCTGCTCTATAATACGATGGAAGGTGCTAACTTAAGAAACATGCCACTTCATCCATTTTTTATGGTGTTCCACAGACCACTTAGAAGTTGTCTGCCAAGAGCTGACCTGTCACACGATGCTGGCTCTACCTCTTGTTTCCAGCTTAAATTCATAAAACAGATGGAAAGGTGACATAAAATGACGTAGGTAGTAATAACTTTTTCATAAAAGGATCAAATACTAAAACCAGTTAAATACATTAAAATACTTTTCCAAGTGATTGCTGTAGTTGCCACAGAAATATTATGCTGCTGTGAACGGGAAGCAAGCTGGTCTACATGACAGAAAATAGGAAGGTGGTGGTCCATGACACATCTCTAATATGATGTAGTCAACATCTGAGATCTCCTAGATTAACAGTATCAGAGGGGTAGCCGTGTTAGTCTGAATCTGTAAAAAGCATCTGAAGAAGTGAGGTTCTTACCCACGAAAGCTTATGCTCCCAATACTTCTGTTAGTCTTAAAGGTGCCACAGGACCCTCTGTTGCTTTTTATGGATTAACAGTATTACTTCAAACTGGTGCACAAAGCCTTAATTCTCAACCTACAATTTTGGGCCTGATGCTGCACCAAAGAAGTCAAAGGGAATCTTCCCACTGGCTTCAATGGAAAGAAGATCAGGGCCTTTAAGTGTATAGACACATTTTTTTCTTTAAGGGCTTAATTCTGCAAGGTGCTGAACACTCTGGCCCCAATCTCACTAAACATTTAAGTATGTGCTTAAAAGCAAACTGAAGTCAATTGACTTCAATTGGACAATTCATAAGCTTAATGTTAAACACGTGCTTATGTGCTTTCCTGATACAGTGCCAGAGCATTCAGCACCTTGCGAGATCATGTGCACACCCTTAATGCAATTTAACAAAACCCATAATCTTATCAGGAAAAATAATTACTGAGACAAATAATCCTAATTTCTATTGAGGCTAAACTCCCCTGGGAGTTTTGCTTGAGTAAGGACTACAGGATTTGCAGCAACGATTTTTATATAAAAATCTAAACATTTTTTGATTTCTCAGTCTCAGAAAGCATGTGAACTAGAGCCTTAAAATGTGAAAAAACATTTTTCATGATCAGATAAAAAAACTTAAAAAGAAAAACTGCAATAAAACAGAGTTTGTAGTCAGTTAATCTAAGAATATTACATGATTTATGACACAGTTCTGGAAACATACACCTAAGTAATTTTTCTCATGTGAGTAGTCCCATTTACTCATATGTGTCTGTTTATTATATTGCAAGCTCTTCAAAGCAGGGAACAGGTCTTCAATGTTCTTACACAGCACCTAGTACAATGGGACCTCAATTCCTGATTAGGACTTCTGGGAACTACTATAATATACAATAATTTATCTAAGTTCTTGTATCAGCACCCATCACACAAGTGTTTACAAAAACAGGACCTAAACCACTAATACTAAAAATAACCAAGCAACTTTATCTATGGAAAGAGTTGAATATAAACTAATTAAACAGGAAGCAGCCATGCTATCAGCATAGTGGTGTGTATTAGGAAAGGAAGATGAGGGTTACATTTAGATACACAGGAGCCAACAGGAGCTTTCCATATTTTCCTTTTAAAGCCATGTTTTTAGTGGTGATTTCTAAGTTTTACAAGTATCCAAACAGCAACCCAAAACAATCCTAGAAAAAAAAAATACAGGATTTATCTAAAAGGTGTAAAAATTTCCCACTGTTTCCTGTGTCTCTTGACAGATCTCTGCTCAACTTATACTGCTAGAATTAGTAAAATGGCATCCCCAGAGATTACACCACAGCTTCACTTGATTCAGTGGATATTTTTGAAATGTTTGAAGTATTTTTTTAAATTAGTACTTTGACATTTGCTTGTTTAACTTATACATTCTAAGTGGCTTTTTTCCCTGTAGCCACCCAAGTGCTGTCGAGCCATCCCTAGGAGAAAACATGAGGAGGGGAGAAAAGTGAAAGAATCTGTCTTCCTCTGTTGTGCTAAGCAGAATCACACCAGGGTAAACCCTGGCTCCTGGCTATGAGGGCGTGTTTCGCAGGACCCATCAGGAGGATTTGTTTGAATTATCCAGAATTCCTCCTCTCTTTAAAGCACACTTGTGAGAGCCCAGAGCAGAATCCTGACCAGGACGACCACTAAAGACTACTGCAATTTTCCTTTAAATGGTATTTTTTCATATGGAAAAAAAAATGCTGATCTTTAGTCTGAGGTCAGGCATGAGATATTTTAGCCCCCGAAAGAGAATTTGAGGTGGGGAAGTTATAAGCCCTTGAGATCAGGTTCCTAGTATGAAAGTGCAACTTCATCTTTAACTATAATGTCACTGCCTCATTGCTATAACAGCTTTACAGAAAGACTCCAAGGAAAAACCAAGTGTAGAAGGTTTTATCTGAGCACGTTCTGAAAAAATGTTTCCTACTCAATCAACGCAGAAGAATGAAATGCTCATTGCTAAACACATTTACTAGTTCAGAACACATACTAACTGTTACTTCAGAGCTTTCCGTAAATCATTTCAGGGAGCGTTACGGGATAAAGGAAACCTGCACTCGAAATTCCTTCACAAACATAGGCCCTTGCTCAGGATGTTTCTCCGATGGGCCTTTCAGCTTTTAGTTTTGTGCTGTTGTTGTTTCTCTCTGTCTCTCTCTTAGTGCCTCTTGTCTATTCTGTCTGCTTCCAATGCTTTTCCCTAGCATCTATTCTTTACCTCCAGTCTATTCATCATCAAAAATCCTTTTTGAAATTTCTTTGTAGCAATAACCTCTCCTCCCTCATTTTAGTCCCCCGATATTCAAAATCTAGAGCTCAAGAAGTGAACATTTTTCAAAGCACTCTGATTGAAGAAAATAAGGGAAAACTTCTAGGGCTGCCTCTGCTTTCCTGCTTCAATGCCAAGAGTACACTCACACAATCTACTTCCCACAGAACATTCTCTTGGCACTGTAGCAGGAAACCAGGAGCAACACTTGGGTAGGAGAAGTAGGTGAGACTGAAAAACAAAATGTTTCCCTTTAAAGGGAAGCCTCAAATACTGTTTTAAGAGTGGGTGGTCTACACTGCACTAGCATGTCCATACTTTAGCTCCCTGACCTTGTTACCACTTTCTACAAATAAATAATAATAATCATGAATAAGTGTCTGTGATGTAATTCAATAGGTTTTCTCCTATCCCTCAAATGGGAAGATAAATGGTTATGTTTTTCTCCATATCTGCAGTACCTGGGTTCAGGTAAAGTCAGTAGGACACTAAGCATTAAAGTCACAGAAATCACATGAATATGCATTGAAAGAAAGTTTTTCTATTTTTGAAAGAACACTAATGTTATTATCAAATAGAGAAGATTGCTTATATAAAGTGAAAATACAAATATTACACTAGATTAGCTACCCTTTGGCCTTTTCAGCTATGGACAGATGCTTAAAAGTGTCATAACTCAGTCCACACACTCTGTGGGCAGGAAGTAGTAGTAAAACTGGCCTTCACCATCACCTCTAGCTTACCCGGCTACTGACGACCTACTCGGCATATAGGCAAAACCTGCAATAAATTCTCGTATGTGCGTGGATGCATCATTTAACTGATCAAAGAGCTCCACTGTTCCATAGACAACGTGTGGCAGAATCAAATCAAAATTTTAAAAATGGAAAAATTAAAAGGAAAAAAATCTGCATACCCTTTTCCTCCTCCACTTCTCAGCAGCTAAATAAGGCTAATACATCACTGCCCTTTCCATGCAACAAACACGTACTGGATTATAAATATTATTGATTACTTCTTGCTAAATTCACCTCATTAAAATTTATCCTGTCTCCCACCCAAAAGAGCAGAACTATTGAGACAAGTATTATGGAGCAAGCAGATTATGGTGAAGGACTGAATAAATATTCCGACTGATTTTAGATGCCACCGAGTGAATAAAGTTTCTAACTATAAACACAACAATAAAAATCCTCTATAATTCATCCACTCCACCATCATTTGGTTCTCTGTTCTGACACTTTATGATATAATGTTACTGTATTACATTTTGGCACGTAATCATGACAAATTTCTTTGTAACTTCTCTTGTAACAGCATTTTATGATTCTCAAGACACTGATCAGACAGGGAAGGCACTGAAATGAAAATGAAGAAGGCTGGCATAACTCACATTGGCATAACTCACATTTGCATAGCACTTTCCACCCAGAAATATCCCAAAGCACTCTACAAATGGAATGAAGCCATCTCTTAATTGAAACATGGCTGCCACCGTGTGTATGTCTACATTGCAATGTAAGTCCGGGGTTAGTAGGATTCGAGTCCGCTGACCCATGTTAAGGAATCCTGGACTTCAGGGTTCTAAATCGTACTCTAACCTAGGGCTCTAGCATCCACACTGCAGTGTGCACACCCAAGTCAAAGTAACCATATCCCAGAATCCCTTTCACTCCCCCACCCCAAAATGTGGCTGCTCTAGACCTAGAGCAGCTCACTTTGCAAAAGCCTTGATTGGTTTGCTCTCCATTGCAAACCCAGGAGGCTCCCTGATAGTGTGCTTGCAGATTAGTGATCAAAAGAAAATGGGTTAATGCTGACCTGAACTGCTGCCATTCACAAGAGGGGGTGGGGGGCTTCTGCTTACAATACAGTGGATTGCAGATTGTTGGCACAGAGAGGACTAAGGAAGTGGTCCCATTGAATTGTGGGATACTTCTGGCTGACCCCTGGGACTTGAGTCAAGTGGTGCTGCGTCTACACTGCAAAGCAATAGGGCCAAGACCCAGGGACCCAGCTTCATTCGAGATCAGACCCTCCAGCCCTACAAGGCCCTGGGACCCTGGGTCCGAGCCTTGGGTTAGCACAATTGAAGTGTAAATACGAGGGGGGTTAGGCTTGAGCCCAGGCTAAAGCACAGGCTTATGTCACAGTGCAGACATACCCAATAAGTCAGTAACAACAGACTGTAGGAGCGCAAGTGAAGAACAATGTATCTTGCTGAAACAGTGAAAAATTTAGGCAGGCAGAAGGTAATTACTCCATCATCCTGGAAGCAGGCTTTTCATTTAATAATTTCTGCTTCTTGGCTTGTCTTTCTTTTAAATTTTTCTTACTGACTGAAATTTGATAATTTATAAAAGGAAGAGTTAGCAAGTTATTTCTAATTTCATGTTATGAAGTGAAATAGGCAAAATTCCTTGCCAGTGAGCAAAAATTAATCCATTTAATCAATTGTGAAAGTGATGGAAAGCGATACCAGTACTAATCTATAAAAAAGGAGATAAGAGAGTGCATGAACTACAGAAGAATCAGCTGATGGAGTGTTCCAGGAAAAGCATTCACTAAGAGGTTGGAGAGGAGAAAGAAGATGTACATGAAAGTGGCACTTGCAGAGTAACAGGCAGGATTTAGACTGGGATGAAGTACAACAGATTAGCTATTTGTGATACGACAGAAATTGGAGAAGCATACAGAACACAACTAAAACTGTTACAACAACCTTATAGACGTCAAAGAGGCTTTTGATAGCATTTGGCAGAAAGGGCTATGACAAATCTTGAGAATGTATGCATCCCTAAGAAACTGATCAAGCTGATAGAAAACATCTACAGCAAGTCAATGAGTGCAGTGAGAATAGACAAAAAGCTGACAGAATTGTTCAGGACAATTGTTTAAAAGTGAGACAAAGATGCACGCTATCGCTAGATTTGTTCAGCTTGGTACAGGAAACAGTAATGGCTGTAGCACGGAGAGGTGAAACGAGAGGAGTCGTGTTATGTGGGAGGCCAATGAATAACCTTAGATTCACAGATGCTGTTGACCTCACAGCACTGAGCAAGGAAGACTTGAGAGTAACTAACAAGGTACATGGTGAAAGCAGAAATTCAGACTGAAGATCAGTATGGGAAAGACAAAAACGATGGTGAGGTGAAGACAAAGGAAGAAGTAAAGATCAAAATCGGTGACACAGAACTAGAACAAGTGAAAAAAAAAATCTGTATTTTGGAGGACTAAGATTGAAGAATGTGATTTGTGAAAATTCCCTGTACAAAGAAGAATCAGACTAGCCACTACTGCATTTGAAAAACTCTGCAAGATTTGGAAAGACTTTTAGATGAAAATGAAAATCAGCATATATGAGAGCGTTGTCAGGCCAAGGATGCTGAATGGGTCTGAATGTTGCAGTCTGAAGAAAGTCGACAAATGAGAGATATTGACTGAAGAAATGAACTGGCTGAGAGGAATTCAAAGAATGTCAATATTTCAGAAAAAAATTAAATTATACAAAAAGGGACTGTTTATATAAGATTTAAGAAAGATTATTGTGATGACTTGGACACATGTCAAGAATGAACCTGGAAAGGATACCATACATGAGGATACATACCAAAGTGCAAGGAACTAGAAACAGAGGAAGACTGAGGATGTGTTGGATAGACACAATGAAGAATGACATAATAGAACAAAAAGCTTTAAAAATGAATGAAGCCATGAAGTTGGTACAAAACAGAAAGTGGTGGATAAACTTCATTCAGACCCATTGTTGCTGCTGACAGGAATCAAAGAAGAATCAATCATGATAATCCAAGAAAATAATCATCACTCAACCCAACTCAATTATAATACCTTACTGCATTCCTACGATATCACCTTCATCACCTTGCTGTTTCTTGCAATAACATATAGTTTATAGGGTACTTTATCATCCATACATTTCTAAGTGAGCAACAATTAAATCAAACTCAAAAATACGTTAAATTACGTTGTCTTTTTAAATAAAAAACAAACAAAAAACATTAAAATCTATTTCAGAAGCCTTCTCATTAATTGTACATATCTGAAGATCCAAAGATCTAATTTGTTTTTGCTAACCAGACAGCCCCTTTCTGCCCCTGTCCTCCAAAAAAATATTTTTTGTCTTCTGCGTTTGAAGGCAGATTTTAGTTTGGACCCTTAGTTTTCTTATACAATGAAGGTGCAAGTCCAAGTGTGGAATCTATGTAAGTCCTATAGTACTCATAGAATATATCTAAGAATAGTAGCAGGAATATATGGAGGCTGAAAATCTTGCTTAGGTTAGGTGACATTTTTGGTTTGGCTTGATTTCATTTTAATATTAGTGGATTTTCATAAATATTTACATTTGAGTACTGTCTTTGGTATAAAGACAAATGTGAAAATATTCCACTGTACTTGAAAATCTCTGAATTATAAGGTAATCATGGACAGCTGAAAATTGGTTTCAAGTAATTAAGCCCAAAAATCTGACATTTTAAGATAGTTAGATCCTAATGGGAAAAAAACTTCATGCTTCTAAATAGCTTTGGAGCCTTTATTTGTTTGAAATCCATTGCTTCATTACTGAGAAATTATATTAAAAAACAAATATTGAGTTGGGGAATTGTCAAGAGTACAAAAAAATAGCATCTTGGGTGGGGTGGGGGGGAAATCACAACACATTGAAGGATCTAGTTTTCTATCGCCCCTGGAGCCAGTATGTGTTTGGGGGCACTGAGGACTGGAATGGGGGTGTCTTCTTTAATCTCAATACTTAGGGCAGATCTACACTACCACTTTATGTTGATATAATTTACATCACTCGGGGGTGTGAAAAGACCACCCTCCCTGAGCGACACAAGTGACACCAGCCTAAGTGCTGGTGTGGACAGTTCTCCTACAGACATAGCTACAGCCTCTTGTGGAGGTGGAGTAATTATGCCAACTGGAAAGCTCTCTCATGTTACCTAGCAGCTCTGTGTTCTCGGGGAACCAGGGTGCAGTACCCAGCCTGTCTGACCCCCTTTCCCCAACCTCTGCTTGAACCAAATTTGCATTAGAAGAAAAGACTTACAAAAAGCAATGAAAAGGCAGTGGGAGACACACCTAAACCCTTGGGATTAAGGAATTAAGGAAACTCCCCTAGCCTCATTTGCTTGGAAGTGCTGCTCAACCCAGCCTACTGAGACCAGGGATATATAAGGGGTCAGTTTGGGAGTGCTGATTAACCCAGTCCTCTCAGACACGCTCTGTTACTGTGTGCATGTGTGTTCGTCTGATTCTGAGGCTGGAAGAACCCAGCCCTGGGGAACCTAGGTCCTGCAGGATAGCTCCACTGGGAGGGAACTTGCAGCAGGGAGAAGTAGAACTCTGTATGAGAACACAAGTGACACAAGCAGTACATTGACAGAAGTACAGAACCCCTCCATCCCCCGAAGAGTAACCCTAATAAATGAGCATACCCCAAAGTAACGGGCAAAGCTGGTAACACTCCTGTCGGCATAGAGTGTCTTCACCAGATGCGCTACAGGGCCCAGTTGCATTGATGCAGGTGCGCTGATGTAGCGTTTCCAGTGTAGACCAGCTTTCCGTTTCAGGATTTAATTCTCTTTCCCTACCTCACATGCTGGCTCTATTTCCCTGCTTCTAACCCCAGACCTGGCTTCTCCACTCTAGTGCACGCTTTTCAAAGAATCTGCTACCAGCTCTCTGTCCTTCCCTTGTGCCAGTTCTGAACTCCTTCTGGTACAAAGCTCTCTCCTCTCCACTGGTGCTGCCTTATTTATTTATTTATTTAGAGCCAGCAATCCCAGGGTACTGGCCACTAGTCAGCTGGTTTGCAAATGGCATCAGGTAGTAATGGACACCAGTGCTCATGTCAATATGTGCTGTCACCTCACCCCCACCCCCATGTAGCTTATTTTCCTTTGAAGAAAATAATATTTTTTAAATTGTTCATACGACGAATACCAACTAATCAGATTTTAAATACAAAATTCTATGGGTTAATGTTTACACACAAAACATTCAATTGGACTTGTGTATTGGGCCCTACTGCAACAATTGAACAACAAACAATATTACCAGAGCTGTGTTAACAGCAATTATGTTGATACACAAAGGTGCTCTCGCATAAGTACAAGGAATTAAACAAAAACAACCATGCTAATTTAAGATGCGATGGCCATTTTGAAAAATGTGGAAGGTGAGCTTTGACTAAATTAACATAGTGTTGTTGAAAGCAATTAACAAGCTGCATTTATAGCATATGAGAAAGGTCAGATCCAAGTTTCTCTGCAGCTGATGACCTGGCTTTACGTGGCCAAAGGGATAGCACAGCTACTGGAAACAAAATAAAGCAATTCTCCTACTAATATTCAAAATATCCTGGGACAGTCTAATTTATGGAGGATCACATCACTATCCACAAAAATTATTTAAAATTGTAAATGACTCAATAATATCCTTACTCTGAAGTACAACAATGTGGTTTGGCCAGTCATCCTGAATAGCAGGAGAACCACCCGATCCTTGGGAGAAACTGGCAAATAATATACAGGGAATCCATGGAAAACTGAACTACCTAACGCATCAGGGTAAAAATTTCTGGGTATGCTAGTATTTGAATATTGCTGCCTATTAAACTGACTAACAGTGTATGTCTCATGAAGAAGCATGCATATTGCCTATAATCTCACTCATCCTGCTCCATCATGTCAAATGAAGAGTTACAATTATGATAATAGACAACAGAGTGTATAAGCAAAGGAGGCTACTTTGCCAGAATGCTTCACATCTGGACCAAAAATAAAAGACAAATACAACTATAGAAAAATGTCTAGTAAGACAGAAGTAGAAGCAGTTTCTAGTTTGGGGGAATCAATTATTTAAGAAAAGTACCATATGGGAGCTCAGTGGCGCAATGGGATAATGGTGTCAAAGAGGATAACACACTCAACAATCACATCAAAAGAGAAAATCAGGAAGAGGATCATCACTGAATACATATTTTATGCCTTAAATAGTTGCTTGGGTCACACAGAAACATTTAGATGACACTAAAGACAAAGTAATTTCTGAGAGCTCTGCAATTCATTCGAAAAGATGAGTCACCATGTAAATCAATCTACTACCACTAATACTAAGAATACTTAGCAATTACACCACATTTTCCACATTCAAAGCACTTTATAAACAGGACCTAATTAACTCTAATCCGACTAGTGAGGTAGGTATTATCCCCATTCTGCAAATCAGAAAACAGTATCAAAAAAGGTTAAGTGACTTGCTCATGGCCCTGGAGGAAGTACAAGTGAGAGCTGGGACAAGGAGAGGTTACTCACCTTGTGCAATAAGTGGAGTTCCTTGACATGTGTCTCATATGGGCGCTCCACTTCAGGTGAGCATGAACCCCTGGGGCTTTGATCACACATTTTTGGTAGCAGTGCATGTTCAGCCCATGCATGCGCCCCATACATCCTCATGCTCTGCTCCAAGGAAACATAGGCCTGTGTGAGTGAACCACTCTCAGTTCCTTCTCTACTATGAAGTCCCACAAGGAAACTCGGAAGCAGAGGGGAAGGAGGGCACTCACAGGGGAACACATCTCAAAGAACTCTAATTACTGCACAAAGTGAGTAACTTTTTCTTCTTTGAGTGGTGTCCCTATGGGGACAGGAGACTCCTGAGCAGTATCCCCCTAAGGAAGGGATGATTCCCGAGATGACTTCTAGACTGAAGGCGGTTGAGAAGGAACCGAGAGCAGTTCGCCCATCCAGCCCTATATATCCGCCGAGTGGGGCACGAGGATGTGTGGGGCACGTGCACAGACCAAACAGGCATCTCTACCAAAAATTTCCGATCAAAGGCCCAGGGGTGCATGTGCACCTGAAACAGAGCACCCACATCCTGAAGAGGAGCACCGACAGGGACACTGCTCAAAGAACTAGGAGTGCCTGAGTCCCAGCTCAATGCATTTTCTGATGGTAGGCCATAAACTAAGACGCTCTGAACACTGATGAGTAATGATGATCCTGCTTGGGAAAAGGTGTAAGTTAGAATAGGTGGAACTTCTGACCTATCCTTTTTTAAAAATAAAAATCAACAGTCCTTCCAGTTATGAGACAGGAAGAACACGGACTCAGAGCACTGAGAAACTGAGTTCAGTCATCTCATCTGATGCACTGCAAACAAGCACTATGCAATTAGAGGACTGGTTGTTATATGTTGTTGGTATTATGATAGCTCCCAGAAGTCACAATGAGGGTCATGGATATATAGGTATCTAAGGCCTTGTCTACATACAGTTTTTGGACTGATCTAACTAAAATCAGCAGAAAAAATGATTTACCTAACTTGGTGCATCTCTCTAGTATGGACACAGCTACATAAGTATAATAAGCAACAGTAGCATAAACGCCTTTATACCAGTATAAGTGTCCACATTAGAGGGTTGCACCAATTTAACTAAACCATATTTCTACTGATTTAGTTAAATCAGCACCAAAAAAAACTGTAGACAAATCTCAAGACGACAAGAAACATATAAAGGGTGAGAAAGATGCATTCAAATATTGACATTTATATACTATTTAAAAAAAAATATTAAAAACATTTAAGCTGTACCAAAGTTCCCCATAACCTGCCCCTTCTGGTAAGAATCACAGAAGTAGTAAGCCTTGAGCAGGGATATGAAGGAGGAAAAGGTAGTGGCTTTACGGATCAGTTCAGGTTGGGCATTTCATGCACAGTGGTAGCATGGAAGAAGGTTTGAAGACAATTGTAAGAGCAGTACACAAGTGGGCAGACAAGGCTGTCATCACTGGTGGAATGGAGGGATAGAGGATAACACAGTAAAAGACAAAACTGGATAAACAGGGAGTGGCAGAGCTGTACATGTCCTCTGTGACCAATGAGATACAGTGAATTTGAATTGAAGACAGTGGAAAAGGTGAGACAGTGGATTGGGAGGACTGTTTCACACATCCCATTTAAATGACTTCCTACCTACTCGCATTTCAGGAGATACAAACACATGCCCTCTTGATTTCCTTCAGTACCACTTTTCTTCAGCCTCTGTGCTCCAGATGAGTGAGCTCTCCTAGCTTTGTAGGCTGCTGTCTAAATGCTATCAGAAGAGAAGGGTGGTTGGGAAAGTTACCGCTACAGCAACTTCTTTATTGTGTGGTGTGTGTAAAGGCAGCAATTCAAATGCCATTAAGTCCTTCTAAGATCAACAAGAACAAAAAAAGTGATGTTAAAAAACAGACACCCTTATTTCAACATAACTAACATACAACTTGCTAAACCGCCACCAAACGCTATTCGTGTGTCTTATTAACAGTGTGTCCACCCAATCCTTCCCTAGACCTTTCCCAACATTCTCCATTATACCTTTTGACATATATTGCTTTAATCTAGAATGCAAGCTCCTCTGGATATGGATTGTGTCATTTTATTTACTATGAAATTCCATACACAACTACAGTATTAAATAAAAAGAACAAGAAGAGGGGGAGTGCCATACTCAGGAGTGAAGTCTTTCCCTTTTCCAGAAGAAACCAGAGAAGGAGAATTGGCCATTTTAAATAGTTCCATTAGACAGCAGTTCCTGACTGTGGTGACATTAGCCCGTATCCTTCTATACTGGTACCATGTCCTGAATTGAGCCATTTAATGCAAACAAGCAACAATTTTTACACTGCGTTAGCAGAACACAGGAAAACACTCATCTCATCAAAATATGTAAATTAAACATGGAAATTACAAAGCAGTGTTTAAAATACTTTAAAATGTTTCAAAATAATCTTTGTTAAAAACTCAACAGCTGTAATCCCTGGAGGCCCCCAATTTAATTAGAATTAAAATTGGAAATGCACCCTGTATCAAGGTACCAAGCATCAAGACAGCATGATCAAGGATGCAGTTAGAGATGCAAAAGACTGGAGCCAGAGGTACAGACAAAAGCAGGATACTTCTCTTTCTCACCTTTTAAAGCTCTGTATCTTTTTTAATAGTTTTGTTTGGTTTAGTTTAGTAGGTACAGCCACATAATACTGGACTTTCATTTCTCACCTAAAAAGACTTGTGAAAATCTCTTGCTCTACCCTGTGTCTCTGGCTAAAGTCTGATCTTCCAGTCTTCTATCAAATTAACAATGTGGCTACTTCTTTGTTTCATTATTTCAGCCCTTATTTTCATATACTGTATAGAGCATTTTAAGGAACAAATATTAGTGGTTTAGTTATATTTTGCATTCAATGAAATAACTGGAAACTATATATACACAAAGTTTTAAGAAAAATATGGTGATCCAAATATACAAGCAAGACTGGATTTTATGCCAAAAGCCTTTTCAAAAAAGACATCCGAAATGTAAGAGCTGGAATGTATCTCTCTGGAGTTTACATCATATTGAACCTAAAAGAATGATCTTGGAGCCCCATGGACATGTAATTTTTTAACCTGAAGAGTGGTCTTGAGAAACTCTCTCTTTGACTCAGGTGGGTAAGATGAACAAAAGGGGTAAAAGGACTCAGCTAGACTACACATTAAGTGCCAGGGCACATACATTACCAAACATATAATGGTCTATTTGGTCACTTACTTGTCTGCTATGAAATAAAATAACTCTAACCCTAAGCCATGAAAAAACAAGACATCATGGATATATCAACAATAATCAGAGACAGAATGGAGACTGGGTAACAAAGTCAAAGCAACTAACACAGAACTAGGCAAAAAAATACAAGAAATGAATTTGTCATACGTCTGAACAAATAAATTCTAATGCCTTCAAAACCAGTGAAACAAAGGGGTGGATCACAGAAGAGAAAATATAAGCAGAACATTTTGTGAAACATGCAGAGACACTGAAAGCCTTGGACGGAGGTGTGGATTACACTTAAAAGTTTTAACCCAGCAGAAAGTAAGAGCCAAGTGGAAACAGAAAATGATTTACACAAACATTTTGAAACAGGTCAGTGAAAATATGCTCACATAAGCTTTATTAATGCAATCACAAGTTCAATGAAGCCAAATGGACATCTCAACTGGTAAACAGAGTAATAAGAAACACTGTCAAATCCAGTTAAAAGACAATCAGAAACAGATATCTCAAGTACTGAGAAACAATAATGCAAATTCCAAATTAAAAAGACCCTTAAGGTAAGAAAACCTACAAGATGTTCCCAGCAAAATAGAGAATAAAAAAACCCACAATCTTGCTAACAAAAAACATTCTTTGCATGTCAGAACTAATCTGCACAAGTAACGAAAGGAATGGAGAAAACACCTTCTCAGTTGGGCAAAGATGTTACTGCAGTAGACCACATCATAAACTCATGTAATGCCAGGGGGACTGCCAAGGAAAAAATAAGAGCAAGTTTGATGGCCCGTTAAAGAAACAACCTACAAATTGTTTTATGGAAAACCATCTAAATAAACCTAACCACATACTCACACCTGTATTGCCAGCAGCATCCAGAACATTTATAGCATTAGAACACAAAAAACTAAAGGAGGATAACACCAGAAAAGCAAAATTTGAAGTATGCACAATGCAACAGCTGTAAATACAAAGATATATCAAATGAACAGCTGCCAAAATATATTACATAATACTACGCATGTATATAGAAGTATTTTGGAGGATTATTATATTGTCTATTGTTATATAATAATACATTATTGCAGGTAATGTAAACCTTTTCAGTTTGAGAGCCAAACATTACTGTCAATACTCCAGGACAGAGTCTCTGCCTTGTTCTTCCCTTTGCATTGCTCAGGTGGCAATGACAGTGGAAATCACCCACAGGTCCCCTGCTGGATTCCCTAATGTGGGTACAGCGCTGGCATAACCAGCTCCTACGTTTCCCTTGCTGCAGTCACTGGTGCAGAGGGATGTGCTGAGGGTGGGCAGAGGAAGTGGCTGTAACACACAGTACTCCAGCTATAACCAGTTGACCTAGGACATCCTGTCAATCATAAACAGTTAGTACAACTTAGAGCAGCCTCCAAGCTACTCTAACCTATGGCTGGTGCAAAGAATCTGGGAACAATAACTAATTGGTTGTTCTGTCTGCTTCTCCTTTTTTTCACAACTTCTCCCAGGCTAAGCTGAGTGGCCAGGTGAGGGCGGGGACCCGTCTTTGCTAGACAGGCTCCTAGACTCAGGCAGAGCCAGTTGAGCTCTCATCCTGCTTTCTCCAAGAATCTCACAACCTGACAGGGAAGCAGGCAATGAAGCAGCCAGAACTACTATCTTCTCTCCTTCCTGCACAGCAGCAGGCAGCCATGAGGGAGCTGCTCAGGACTTGTTGCAGAGCTGCTCCCACAGCTGCATGGGAAGTAGTGCTCCCTACTTCCACCCCCCACAGTGGCAGATGCAAACCAAATGTTTCAGGTTAAAAACCACAGCACGCAGTTCAGGGAAACATTTTCAGTTCTTAACCAAACACTAATCTTAACGCAGGGCCTCAGTTTAGCCTCAAGGCGACCTGGGCCACTGTATTTATTGGGACTGCTTTACCTATCCTTTCCTCTTGGAAGGCAGGCTGCCTAAGTACCCTGACTGCAACAGTACAGGTCTCTGAAGGAGAAAAAAGTTATTATGAATATGTCAGAAACTTCTAAAATAAATTTTTCTACACATGAAGTCACACAAATTTAAGGTTCAACATATTGCAGTCTACTAGAGCTGGATCTGGATCAACTGATACAGAAGTGATTCCTGGTTTTCAGATGATATAATGCACTAAGATGTAGCCCTAATGGTTCATCAAAAATAACTATTTAAATCAATCATGGGTCTAAAGTTGAATATTTCCCCATCTTTGCCCTTTCACCATTTTAATTTTGTGGTGGAATTTGTATATTTGTTGGATAAAACATTTTTATGGCTGAGTTTAGTTTTGGTTTATTTATTTGTCCCTAATGGCAGTTGTCTGATGCTGTTCAGGAGTTGAGTGTTAGAAATAGCCCTAGTGCAGATGACCTGGTGGACAGAATGCAGCTGACTTCCTAAAAGGTGCATGATAAATGCAATTTATCATGTGGATATCATAGTCACACAACACACTCTAATTGCTAAGCAACCTGCAAGCACTTGGGAGACACTTCTGCACCTGTTCCCCCCTACAGCTAGATTGCCTCAGGGTATGTCTACACCGCAATTGGACACCCATGGCTGGCCCATGCCAGCTGACTTGGGCTTAGGCTGCAGGGCTGTTTTATTGCAGTATAGACGTTCGGGGTTGGGCTGCAGCCTGAGCTCTGGGACCCTCCCACCTTGCAGGGTCCTAGAGCATGGATGCCTATATTGCAATTTTTTAAGGAATATTTGGGTATATCAACACCATATTAACTGCACTCCGATTATATACACTTGTAAGGCTAGGATGAATATTAGCGTTGATGAAAAAGGCATTTGCTAATTTGAACATGTGTATTTTTTTTCCTGTGAACCCCTTGCCAGCTTCTAATAACCACGGAAGTGATTCTGCCATGCAAACTCAAGCTGAGTAGTACTTGATACTCCACAAGTTTTCCCACTGAAATCAACTGTAGATTACAATCGGATTACTTGTACAGTAAAGCATTACTGTGAATGTAGGAGGCAGAACGAAGCTCTAGGAGTTGGTATTTTCAGTGAGTGACATTTTGTACTCTTATTTGAAATTTATTATTTTTTTATTTTACAGTCTTGGGGGAAATGTTCTTTTTTTTCTACTCACTTCTGTGCTCCCTGAGACAACAGCTTTGTCCACGTTCACCGATAGCTGCTCTTCAGTCTGGCATACTCCCAATGACCACTCTGCACAGCGGTGATGAGCCCAGCAGTGACCTAATGCATTATCATTGAGAAAGAATTGCACAATTTTACAACTTTGCCAAGCAGCAGTTGAGTTTCAAAATAAGCATCAAAGGAAAAACCTTAAAAACAAACAAAAAAAACAGATCTGATCTTGCAATCCTTACTAGAGAATACAGAGCTTAATTTTAGTGGTAAGCGCTTGCAGAATTAGGACAATAGTCTTTTACTGAAACAGGAAGAGTAGGGGGAGGAAGGAATCAACGATTTCTCTACATACTGCAGTTTTTATTATATATAAAAAAACCCAGATGTTTTCACACATTTATATACCTTTCAGCTTCTAGTTTTTGTACCCCAAAATATACAAATACACCTGTGACATGTCTGTGTGTACATATACGCTCAAAGTTAACTTCAGTTTGCCCCTCACTTATTTAACTGTTTGTCTGTATATTTGTCCTTAGCCTTTGAACTCCTTGGGACAGGATCAATTCCTTTTGTCTGTTGGGAAAGCACCAAGCACATTGTGAGTGCTACCGTAAACAAATAATAATTTTAAAAAGATCACAAGGTGCCAAGCACAGGGCTGGTACATAAATTGTTTTGTAAAAACACTGTGATTACAATAGTGAGCTGTCATTATACAGAGACACTCACAATTAAGAGCCTGCTGTACTCATATTGGGAAACTTAGACTACAAAAATAGAACTTCCAGGACTCAAAGTACCTGTTAAAATGGCTTTCAGTTCAGCTGCTGGCAAAAGAATGAAAACCATAAGGATATGGTATAATGACAAACTGCTAATATTTCTCGCCTCAGCTGAAGGTATTCTATGCTGACATACCATATAAGACTCATGGTATGTACCTCTTGGAATTTGCTATTAAGCATATAAACTGTATATTGCAACTCTGCATTTAGTAACACAAAAAAGGGACTGAAAGTAAATAGAAAGAAATAATTGTAAGCATTTTCCAATAGTGATGACTTGGAAGAATTAAAATTTATTCGACATCAGGCAACCAGACTCCACACTAATTTTTTTTTTTTAATTCATTTAAAAGAGGTTTCTTTGCAATCAAATTTTGAAACCAATTTTCAGAGAATTTGGGAAAAAAGTGACACTACTACTAAGCTCAGTCCAGAGATAATACACCACTATCCCAATAGAACGCTGTCCTCGGGAGCCAAACAATCTTACCACGTTATAGGTGAAACCGCGTGATATCGAACTTGCTTTGATCGGCTAGAGGATAGTATTGCCACCCTTACTTCTGTGCTGCTGCTTGCAGAGCTGGTTCTTCATTCAGCAACCGCCACTCTCTAGACACCCAGCTCTGAAGGCAGTGCAGAAGTAAGGGTGACAATACTGTGACCCCCACTAAAATAACCTTGCAACCCCCCTGAAATTCTCCCTTTTGGGTCAGGACCCCCAATTTGAGAAATGCTGGTCTCCCCCATGAAATCTGTAGAGTATAGAGTAAAAGCACACGAAAGACTGGATTTCACAGGAGCAGACCAGATTTCACTGTCCGTGACACGTTTTCCATGGCCATGAATTTGATAGGGCCCTATACATAAGCATATGGTGTAGATTGCTGGTAGGGCAACATTTGAACCAAAATGTTCTGAGAAAATAGCCCAATGCTTCTTGATTTTTCTGACAGACATCTAAATGAAACATTAAAGTTAAAAATGTATATTACAATCTTAGGACCTGATCCTGAAAGCCCTTCCTCTCATGACTAATTGTTATTTGTTCAGATAGCCCCAGTGAAGCCACATGAGAAGGAGACTTTGTAGGACTGGGCCTTTAGGAGTTGAATAAAATGACAGTTTGAACTCTGAAGTATTATCTCTGTTTCTTTCTCCTTTGCTCCTCACTCCCCCCAAAGAGGCAATCACTATACCAAACTAAAGAATTATTTAAACAAAAGTTTAATTTGAATTCCAGTTAAACCATTATAAATACGTACCACCTACTATTAATAGCTCAACGTATACCCACCTGTTGGCTCAAATAAGGCTTGGACATCAATGTCATCTGGTAAGCCAACTAAACTGAGTTCATCCCAGAATTTGACAACCTGATCATCAGAAGCAGTTTGAGTGCTTACACTTGTACATGATGCTATACTCTGTCGAGGTCTCTCTCTGTAGAGAAGGAGAGAAAAAATGTGGGTAGGTAACTCTGCAATTAAAACAGTCTAAGTTTATAACTCAATTAGCTACGTGATTTTTAAATGATCTAAAAAAACCAGAATGCCTCAAATGAGCTTTCCTAAGTGTGATAAAATATACATCAAAGGAAAAAAAAAAGGGGGGGGGAAATAGCCCAGTTTCTTGAATTTTGACACAGTATTTATATCAATAGGAGAAAATGAAGAACAATGCTTTCAGTTAAAAGTCATATGCACCACAAAAAAATGACTGTGTTAAATGGCCCTTTGTCCAGTCTGACCGTCTCATTGTTCAGGATATACATACTAAAATTTTTCAAACTGCATTTTTTATTTGACTTGCTTCATCTCCAGAAGACAATTGTTAGGTAAGTACAGGCAGATATAGATCCAGGCAAAGAAGGGATATTTCTCTGGGGAAATGGGAAAACCTGGAACAAAGAGAGGGAGGTGGTATAAACAGAGGGTGTCAGCTGCAGCTTTCTTATGGTTTCCTCTCTGCAGCCTCGACAGCTGGTCTGTGCTATAGCATTGACAATATTCTCAAAGGAGACTCTGCCCTACCAGACAGTGGTAAGCTGCTAGGATAGCAGACAGCTAGTGTGTATGGGGGAAGGGTGAAAAAGGCCAAGAAGGGAGAAGGTTATATGGCAGCAGATGTCTTTGTCCCACACAACCGAAATTCACAAAATAGCAAAGTGTAAGAGAAAGAGGGTAGAAAAGGAGAATTTAATGACACAAAAAGCACTAGATTATGATGAAATGGAAGAATCTATCAAACCTATTTAAAAAAAACCCACAAACAACACAGTATACTATTTGAGCACAGGGTATCCTTCTTTCTGGCTTTTTAACCCAACTTACCAAAAAATTATCCACTAAACATCAGACTCACTAACCCATTAACCAGAGAAACCTGACTCCCTCAACCCCACTTAAAAATAAAGTTTCTGCCTTGGATTTTTAAAGCATGGCACTAAGCCTTACTGAGATGTCTACTCCCCTCAGCTACCATAGTGGTTGCCATGGAGGGGGGTGCTGAAATTTGGGTCGTCTCAATCTTTTATTGGTTCCTTCTTCATTAGGGCCCTACCAAATTCCCAGTCCATTTTGATCAATTTCACAACCAGAGGGTTTTAAAATTGGCCACTTTCACATTTTCAGATGTTTACATCTGAAATTCCATGGTGTTGTAATCATGGGGGTCCCGACCCAAAAGTGGGTTGTGGGGGGGTGTCACAAAGCTGATATAGGGAGTTGCAGGATTTCCACCCTTACTTCACAGCAGCTGCGGAGCTTTCTGCAGCTGGGGGAGATTCCCAGAGATGGCTCTGATCTCACCCGTGCTGCTGGGAATCTTCAGAGCTGTCAGCAGCCACAGAGCTTCCTGCAGCTGGGGGAGGTTCCCAGAGGTAGGTGGGTCTGATCTCCCGAGAGTGGCCGTGCAAGGGAAGAGGAAGTCCTGTCCCACCCCAGCCCCGAGGGGACTAGCAGTCCCCAGCTGGGGCACTCTCAGCAGCATGGGGGAGATCAGACCCACCTCCACCTCTGGGAATCTCTGAACTGCAGGAAGCTCTGTGGCTGCTGCCTTCAGTCTGATCTCCCCACAAGAGCAGCCACGAAGGAGAAGTCCTGTCCCTCTCCAGCCTGGCAGACTAACAGCTGGATCCCAATGAATGGTAGGAGCCCCCAGCTGGGGTGCCCCCAGGCCTGCCCTGTTCCGCCCCTCCAATAGCTAGATTTCACTGGGGAACTCTGATTTCACAGTCTGTGACGTGTTTTTCATGGCCGTGAATTTGGCAGTCCCCTATTCATTAATAAATCAAGCATATGCCTCCGTGGCTGTTCATAGATGTTGACAGTGGCAGCAGCATGAAACTGCTATAGTTCTTGACAGTTTCATGATGCTTATACCCTTCTGAAAAAGAACAGTGAACCTGACCAAATTTATGTTAATTTTACCTTATTGCTGGTAAAGCTATGAGCTACAGCAGGCAACAGAGCTGTGTGCTGACTTAGAGTGAAAAATTCTCTCATTTTACATTTGGCTTATTTCGAAGGTTACCTCCAGAAACATAAGGGCAAGGAGACGTGTGTGTGTGTGTGTGGGGGGGGGGGGGTGAATGTAAGTGAAAGCTTAAGCTGTGCAAAAATTGATGGTTAAGACCACTCCCCCCCACATCTGTCAAGAAGAGCTTCTCTCTCATTATTGGTGAGTGGGTGAAGTTTTCAATCCTTGGCACTAAGTTATATCCTAATGACTTATGTCATAACAAAAAAAAGTGTGCAACATCAGAAAACAAAACCTTCAAGACTAAAACCTATTACTATGAACAAAATAGTCGCCTTATGAACTGATGTATTAAATTAACCCATTCTACCCCAAAAGGGCAAGTAACCCTAGATGCAGTCAAGCCAGATACTATTAACATAGTAATTCAGTTAACAGGAGCCTATCTAAAAAAGAATTACACATTCATATCAGATTTCATAATAAGGAAATCTGAGTAACTGTTTTTTTAAATTTGTGTTTATAGTTCCTTAATATCAAATGAATAAAATCACCGCCAGCTTTATATAGAGATTCAGCATTCATACTTAATTAAGGGCTATTAAACTAAAATTTATCTAAACTGAATAAACCTAATCTGAATATGAATTTAAATTTAAATGTCTACAGTACTTTTAATGCTACATATGCCTTGATAATTCAGGATTCCTTAAAATGTACCACCTTAAATCCTTTTAAAAGGCTGCCTCTCTTTGTTATTGTTTCATTTCCTACTTCACTTCTTCACTGTATTGGCAGCAGTCCAAAGCTAGCAACCAATCAGAAAACTCCAACACAACAATGCTTTAGTACTTAAACTTGGATGTTAGCCAGCATGGCACTTGGGGATGATTACATCATCACCCTCAAGGGACAGAGCTGTTTAGTTGTTCCAAGCTAAATTAATTTTGCAGTTTCCCATAGGCTACAAAAACCTCTACTAATCAGCCAGCACAACTGAATCCACATATTAGCAAGACAGCTCTGAAACAAGAACACATCTAACCATGGTAACGGCAAAAACCCAGAATTACAAAATCCAAATATATATTAAGAAAAATCTATTCCATTATGCAAATACTAAAAAAATCTGCATTCGCAGTTATGGATGTATTTTAAACTTCATTTCCATAAATATATTCAATAACCTTTCAGCATGGACCATACAGGGATGTGTACGTGAATGTAATTGTTCAGAAATAGCTATTAAAAAGTGCTGTATTGCAAAAGGCACCTGGGATACTACTATACTTCAATGGATTAAAAACAGAACATTGACATACACAAAAACAACCAACAGAGTTCTAATCACAGTAGAATATACTGTATTCACATAGCACGTTGCTTTTCACAGTCACAAGGATTATTTTTGGAGGGGGCCAAGGAAGAAAGATTACAAGGTGACACGCACAAATGTCTTGTCTCCCCAATGTACACAAACACAACAGTTTACAAATCAACTGGTTAATTGGTTACTCCTCTTCTGTTCTTTTGCATGCTCTCTCTAAGATATTTCAAGAGTACAAATACATTTGTACTTTTAAAGAAAGTCTGTCTCTTATTTTTGTACTCTCCAAAAAAAAGAACACATTCTCACTTCTAGGGGAAAAAACCTTAACAATAAGTAGCAGAAGAAAGATTGCTATTTTTCTGACATCGTTTGCAATTTTTCAAACACAGATTAATAATACTAAGCATCATGTGGTTTTAAAATAATTTCAAATTTTCAAATTATTCACTTATCACTCACAATGTTTGCATATATGCTTTCTGGCCTCTCTACAATAAATCAACAACACAACAAAATCATGACAGAAGTTTTTATGATGAAACAGACTTACTTCTTCTGTCCCCTTTGTTTGCGTGGCACTGAGTTTTGCCTTGGAGTTCTCTCATAAGCTCCATCGCTGCTGTCGTTGGTTTCACTCTTACTTAAAGGCTGGTTCTTCCCGGGGATGATAAACGCTAGCGTTGGACTGAATTGTTTTAATTCTCCTTGTCCTAATGAGCTTCGTTCACCACAGTAACAAAAGGCGCAGAGTTGTTCGCTGCAAAGCAGAGGAAACTTTTTTTAAACCAGGATAATCTGGGGGATTTCCTATTAATTATCATGTTTTGTATCAATCTGACTTTCCTCAAACAGAATGCAAAGTACAATAAATAAAATATAAACAATAATTTAAAGTGAATCTTTAAATAAATTTGCAATTTAACTACTAAATATATTATTTAAAGTTAGGTAACAGTAGTTTTGTTTTTTTTCCACAGAACTCTGTTAACAATGTAGAAAACACCCAAGTTAATAAAGATTTTTTATTTTTCCTATGCTTAAAAACCCTTAGTCTATCAAGGGAAAAAAACTTCACATATTCTACTGTATCCAAAAGGTGTGTGCAAATCTAAATGGTGGTGACTGAAAGAAAGGAGTGGTGGGGGAGAAGGGGAAAGAGATGAACTACCTTATTAAAATCCCATATCCACTAAAAAGATAATATAGTGGAAAACTCACCGCACTGACACTACATACACATACTGTGTGTGTGTGTGTGTGTGTGTGTGTGTGTGTGTGCGCGCGTGCGTATACACACGTATACCTATAACACAATATGTATAACATATAACCATGCATCTACAATACAAATGCATGCATTATCTATTGTACACAAAACATCACTCACACATTTAAAAAAATTAACGGGAAGATAGGAATAATGGAACATTCACAGCAATGACTACATAAAGACAGGTTATAGCTACATATCATATACAAATACATATATCCATTTAACACAAACACTGTAAAAATACAGCAGCCTAAACTTATACTTGAGGAAACTTACAGGTATTTAGTGCGATGACCTGTTAAGTAAGTTATCCCTGAATACAAGATTGCAAATAATAAACACTCAAAACATAATGACAGTTCTGGCAGCACTCCTTGTGTCACATCATATGGAGGTTACTGCACAATATTTCTAAAACAACCACATTCACAAACCTAAAATGTGAACTTTTTAAAATTTGCATAAAAACTGTGTAAAGAGAAAAATCATTTAACATGTTTTTACGCCTAAGTGAGCAACTTTTTTAATGTGTATTTATGTCCCTGTGATCACCAAAATGTGCCTAAGGGAATCTGGCACTTGGGTGGAAGCCTGGTTTGGAAAGAGCTCAATTTAAATAGAATTTAAGCACATCTCTGAAGTGGCATATTTGGACTTTGGGAGCAGTAAGTTGAAAATAAAAAAAGTCCCCTGGAGATCCAATTACAGTACAGTGTTCACCAGGACTTGGAAAAAATAACAGATTGTCTGCACTGCTAGTCAGGGGGCTGGTCTACACTACAAAGTTAGGACAGCTTAACTACATTGCTCAGGGTTGCAAAAAATTTGACACTCTGTGTAATATAATTAAATCGACTTAAGCTCCGGTTATAGACACTGCTGGGTTGATGGAAGAAAACTGTCGACCTCGCTACTGCCCCCCGGATAGGTGGACTTACTACACCAATGGACAAACCCCTTCCATTGCTTTGGTAAGCAGCTACACTACAGTGCTGCAGCTGTGGTGCTGCAGCATTTCTAGTATAGACATACCCAAAGTCAGGTACAAGCAGCAACAATAGCACAATGAAGAAAGAAGAACTAAAAAGGGAAAAGTTGCAGCCTGGAACAGAGGACTATGACAGTCCAATACAGCCATTTAACCTTGACTTAATGTACTCTGAGACTGGACAAAATCTTGCCCTTACAATACAATGCCACTGGGGAAGGGAAGATGGGGAAGAGGACTGGGTGCAGAGAAGGTCCCTGAGACATCCTGCTAGCACACAGCGGTCTGTCTCATATGGAAAGGCTGAACAGGAAGACACGATTTTCTGGAGCACTTCTTAACAGTGGCCCAAGAAGCAGCAACATGCTACCAATTGTACCATATATGTGGAGTTGGTCATGCCAAACTGGCAGACCACAACCTTTTGGGGACAGGTTGCTTCAACAGGAGCTTTAGCTGGATCCCCCTCATAGCATTCAAGAGAGTGCTAGAGAAGACCCCAGCCTGCTGCTCTAGGGGAGAACCTTAGAGCATATTCATGCCCCATGTTGACCCATCTCCAGCCCCCAGTGATCCTGCTTGACACGGGATAGGTGTTGGCCTATACTTACAAAGTACAACCCACAGGAGAGATTTTGCTCATAACTGCGTACTAGGCAATGGATTAATTTCAGAAATCTTTACAAGAATCTGCCTGAAGACAAAAAATGTTTTGAAGAAAGAAAAACCTAAGTTCCATGAAGAGGGCATAAAGATGAGAGAGATCTCTCTTCCAGGCTGTACATGTAAATGTAATTTCAAATGTTATATGGCAGAGCAACAAATTAGTAGCTATTCATATTTCAGAGAATATGGCTCGATCAGAGTATTAGGTGAAAACATGTGAGTTGCCCTCATACACATAGCTTGCAGATCAGGTGGCAAAATTATTTAGGGTAGTCAAACCTAAAGAGGACTGTGAGAGACTTCAAAGGAACTTAACAGTAGGTGAAAGGGCAGCACACTCGCTGATGAAACTCAGCGTTTACAAATGCAAGTTTTCCACATTGGAAGGAATAATTTGAACTACTCATACACATGTGGCTGGTCTATAAATTAACTGGAACAACTTACAAAAGTTGTTGGGATCATTATGAATAGTTAAACAAAAAAACCTGCTCAATGTAAAACAGTCAAAATTGCAAACAAAACATTACGATGCATAAAGAATGAAATAGAAGATATTTAAAATATGATGCTATTATATAACCCAGTACTGGTGCACTACTGGACTTTCTAGGTTTGGAGACAGCTGCAGGGTCTCTGCTGCAGGTTGCAGCTTTCCCAAGCAGCAATAGGTTGAAATTAACAAAATTAGTCAGTTTCATGACTGCTATTCAGAATGGTGTGCACATCTGTGCAAATGTAAAGAATCATGTCAGTTTCATGCTACTGCTTGGGAAAAGCTATGAACCACAGCAGCTGATGTAAGCACTGGTGTATCCAGAGAGGAAGAAAAAAAGCAGCAGCCTTGGTTTAAGGGCCCAGTAACAGACACACATTCCCCCATTCGGGAGCCAAGAATCTGGGAAGGAATCGAACAATAGAGATCCGACGTTTTCTCAGAAGCCAAAAGGACTCTAGGATTGAGGCAGAAGGAGAAAAAGAAAGCTTCTCATTTCTAAAAGAAATATGGAGCAATTGGGCTTCAACTCTATCAAGTATTTAATAGCCAGACATTTAAATGAAAGATACCCCCCAACCACACCAGAACCCATGAATAGAATCCTAGTAGAAATCTCCGAAGCCTCCACTTCTCAGCGGTTTGGAAGGGAGGTGTGGGTGTGTGTCACGTGCGCACACATTCTTCATGGAAGTCTGCCTTCTCATCTTCTGTGCTAACCTAGGAATAACAGATGCAGGGCTTGTCTACACAGGGAGTTATTATTCCAGAATAGCTATTCCTGATAAGAGTAGCCTCATTCTGAATTAAGTTAATCTACAAGGATTAAACTAATCTAGAATAAGAGCATCCACACACTGAGTTAATCAGGAATAGCTATTCTGGAATGTAATTCCCTTTGTAGATACTCCCTTACCCTTTAGCTAATTAGTGTTTCATAAATATTTTAAACCCTGTCTGTATAGACAAAGGCTAATT
Source organism: Malaclemys terrapin pileata (assembly GCF_027887155.1). Lineage (NCBI taxonomy): Eukaryota > Metazoa > Chordata > Testudines > Emydidae > Malaclemys > Malaclemys terrapin. The sequence continues at coordinate 270,991,590 of NC_071506.1, read as the reverse complement.
TCTTTTACTAACACGTGAGACAGAGACAGACAATTTAAAAATACAAGCCCTTTCCCATATATCAATATTCAGTTTATTTTAAGGGAAGTGGAGAAGAGATCTCAATTCAGACTGAAGACAGCGGAGTTGAGGAAACTCAGCGACTCATAAAATCAAGTCCTGTGATCAGATTTCAGATGTTTACAGAACAGAGTAATATTTTAAAATGGGGATAATGAGCAAGTTAACATGCCACCTACTGATCTCTTCATAATTTATTGAAATGGAAAAGCAAGCAGACCACTATTATACCTATATCTTTATGCTGTTCCAGATATTGTTAAAATGGATAGAAATTCATCATTTAATTCTTCAGCTGTTTGGGCCAAATTCTGTTCTCTTATATACTGCTTAAAATCCAGAGCATGGCCCACTGCCATTCAGGATGGAATAATAATACTGCTTTAGGCCTAGGAAGGTTCTACACTTAAACATTACAGCATGATAGAAAGTCTTCAGTGAAGATGCTACCTAAGCCAACAGGAGGGCTTCTCCCACTGGCGTAGGTGCCGACCTCTCCAAGAGGTGGTAGCTATGTCGACAGGAGAAACCCTCCTGTCGACATAGCTACCACCTCTTGGAGAGGTCGGCACCTACGCCAGTGGGAGAAACCCTCCTGTCGACATAGCGCTGTGTTCACAGGGGGTTACGTCGTTATAAATACGTCGCTCAGAGGTGTTGATTTTTCACACCTGTGAGCAACGTAGTTATACCGATGTAAATTCATAGTGCAGACATGGCTTTAAATTGACCTAGCTTTGTCACTCCAGGCTGTGAAATATTCACACCCTTAACAGTCATAGTTAAGACGACTTACGTAGCCCTGCTGTAGACGCCGCTAGAGGAATTCTTCCATCAACCTAGCTACTGCCCTCAAAGAGGTGGACGAAGAACTCCTGCTGCTGCTGTAGGAAGTGTCTATAGTTGTGCCATTGTAGAGCTTGTAGTGTAGACTCTTTGAGAAGACAGAAGCTATCAAGAGTGTTTCATATTGTTTGTTTCTCTCTCTCTCACACACACACACACACACCATAAAAAATGGCATCAACGAGGACAACTAGAATACAATATACTTCACAATGGTGGTTGGGAAGGATACTTTGATCGAGGGCAGTGGGTATGTCTACATTGCGTTTTAAAACCCACAGCAGTGAGTCTCAGAGCTCAGGTCTACAGCCTTGGGCTCACGCTACGGTGCTAAGAACAGCTGTGTAGACATTTGGGCTTGGGCTGGAGCTCAGGCTCTGAAACTCACCTAGGCTCCCCAGGCTTCAGAGCTTGAGCTCCACCCCGGGTTGGAACATCTACACTGCTGTTTTTAGTGCCACAGCACAAGCCTGAGCCTGTACACCTGGACTCTGTGATTCACTACCACGGCTTTTAAAATGCAGCATAGACATACCTAGTAAGGATTATGTCTGCTCCTAGTCAAGGGCCTGTTGAGAAACCATAAATGGAGACCCAAACTTCCAGCTGCTAAACCTGTACCCTCTACCACAAAACCTAGTGAGCTCAAAAACATGCTCAGTAGAGCAGCTTGACCTTTTAAGTCCCTGTCCCTCAGGGCAATCTGAACCAATATCCATCCCAACAGCAGAACCTACCCAAATCCCTGACAACAAACTAAGATGCCAGTCACATTTATTGAGTCCTCCCACTCATCCATGTTCCAACCAGAAATAAAATTACCACCAAAAAAGCCCTAGAATGAAAAAGGTTCTGGTTATGGAGGAAAGGAGAAAAACAATCATGGTTTCCTCCACTCAAGTAGTGACATACATTCATTAGAAGCACTCCTAAAACACAGACTTTACTGTTCAGACGATTTCATTTCAGCACATGCAGTATGGTGTAAGTGGTTGCACATTATTCAGTTACAAGAGAAGAACAAGCTCTTCTTGCTTGCTCGCAAACAGTCAACGAGAAAATGAAGGTACAATTCACAAATTAACACAAAGTTAAGGTTGCCCAATAGTACCTTTTCCCGTTCGCCAAAGTCAAGTGCACCTCTACTTAAACCTCTGAAAAGCCAGACATACAACATGGAAGTGCATACCAGCCCCACCCTGAAAAGCCACTGGCAAGATACCATTTCAGCCATGGCTGCCCTGTGGCTACAACAAGGAATGACAATGTAAACGAGCCTTTTCATGTTGTATGCTGTGCCCCACATAATTATATTCATTCCTTTGTCTGCATGCACTCCAACTGCTCTTTACTGTGTTAGGAACAGCCATACTGACCGGTGCCGGGATTACTTGCAGAACATTATCTCATCTCACATTCAGATATGAAGAGAGTTATATCTTCATCCAAATGGATCACTAACTTTAAGTCCAGGTGCACTCAACATTCTGCAATAGCATGAGGCACTGAAGTCAACCTTACCTCAATGTTAATGAAGTTTTTAGGCAGTTAGTTTCTTTTGGCTTTTTGAGGATGGGGGGAGCACACCAATGGGAGACACCTGGAGTCTTCCTGGAAACTCTTCATTCCCATTTTGCTATCAGCTGTCCTCCTCCTGGCCCCTTCATGCTCTACCTGCCCAATAGTAGAGGAGCAACATGGAGGAAGGAAGGTGCTAACCAGTGGGCTGTTAGGAACACATCTCCTAGCTGGAGGCAGCAAGGGGAGATGGAGGGGAGTCCCAGACTCTGTACTCCACTTTGGGGTCCAGTGTTAGCAGGGAGCGTTCTGCACAACCCTCTGAAACACAGGAGGATTGCAGATGTGAAGTCTCCCATTCATCTCAATGGTATGTGCTCAGATAAATCAGAACATCTCATGGAGATGAAAAGCCTGACGCAATACCTCAGACACATAAACTGATCCATTCAACTCAATGGACATCCTTCTTTCCCAAACTCTCCTCCAGCCCCTACTGTGCAAGAAATTTTCAAGACAATTTTGCTATCAATGGGAGTTTTAGAACAATTTACTTACTAAAAGCAGTTATTTCTGGGAAGAGAAGGAGTTAGATTGTACCTGAGGAACCCATTGACCAAATGACCCAAGCTTGTGCCATTATCTCTAATCCTGGCCCTAATGTATAGTAGCAATATTACGGTGGGATGTAGCACCATGACAGTTAAGGCTGCACCAGGATTTCCATTTTAACAGGGGTAAAAAAGGTCTGCAAACTGTCTTTTGGGTTATATCATCATTTTAAAACGCTCATTGCAGTTTGTGCAGTGCTTTATTTTTCTATAGCAGTTTGTTGGGAGGGACAGATATTACTTGATGTTTACAATGTCTGTTTTAAAAAGGCTCATGTGACAAACTTTTTTAGTGTCTAGACTTGCCTTCAGATCCCTTTTTCACATAGACACCATAGCACTTTGAACGATGAACTAGAGAAGTGTGAACCTCTGGTTTGTGTAGATTGGGTGAATTATTGTAGAAATTTGAAATAGAATCATAGGATTGGAAGGGACTCAGTAGCAGATTTAGAGTTAGTGGGGTCCTGTGCGCAGCTTCATTTCTGGAAGCTTCCCCCCCCCAGGACCCAGCCAAGAAAAAGCCTCACTTATCTCTCCCCCCCGCCCCAGTTTTTCATTCTTTTTTTCTTCATGCTCCTCCTATATTATAAGTAATAGGAAGTAAATGAAAATAAAGTGAGGTACCTTGATTGGAGCAGGGGGTTGGGGTGCAGGAGAGGATGAGGGGGTCAGGCTCTGGGAGGGAGTTTGGGTGCGGGCTCTGGGCTGGGGCAGGAGGTTGGAGTGTGGAAGGGGAAGGATGATCAGATGTCCCAATTTTATAGGGACAGTCCCGATATCTGGGGCTTTTTCTTATATAGGCTCCTAGTACCCTCACCCCATCCTGATTTTTCATACTTGCTGCCTGGTCACCCTAGGGATGGGATGCGGGCTCTGGGAGGAAGTTTGGGTGCAGGCTCTGAGCTGAGACAGGAGGTTGGGGTTTGGGAGGGGGTGAGGGCTCTGGGAGGAAGTTTGGGTGCGGGCTCTGGGCTGGGACAGGGGTGCAGGAGAGGTCAGGGCGGCGGCACTTACCTTGGGCAGCGCGGCTTCCAAAGTGACCGGCACACCCCTCTGGCAGCGGCTCCTAGGCGGGAAGCATGGAGCCGCCTCCCCCCTTGCCAGGGGCACGCAGAGACATGCCAGCCACCAGACGCTTCCGGAAGCCATGAAATGCAGGCAGCCTACGCCCTGCTGCACCGCCGGCCGGGACTCGGGGGCAGGTTGTCAGATGAGATTTGTCCTGCATTTCGGGGGCCACCGCACTGTTTGTTTCATGGTAAATCCACCTCTGAAGGGACCTCCTCGAGAGGTCTTCTAGTCCAGTCCCAGGCACTCAAGGCAGGACTAAATAGTATCTAAACCATCCCAGAGAGGTGTTTGTCTAACCTGCTCTTAAAAATCTCCAATGATTCCACAACTACCCTAGGCAATTTATTCCAGTGCTTAACTACCCTGACAGTTAGGGAGTTTTTTCTAATGTCCAACCTAAACCGCCCTTGCTGCAATTTAAGACCATTGATTATTGTCCTATGCTAGGTGGTTAAGGAGAACAATGTTTTCCCCTCCTCCTAGTAACAACCTTTTATGTACTTGAAAACTACTATCATGTTCCCTCTCAGTCTTCTCTTCTCCAGACTAAACAAACCCAATTATTTTAATTTTCCCTAATAGGTCATATTTTCTAGACCTTTAATCATTTTTGTTGCTCTTCTCTGGACTTTCTCCAATTTGTCCACATCTTTCCTGAAATGTGGCACCGAGGACTAGATACTCCAGTGGAGGCCTAATCAGCACAAAGTAGGGCGGAAGAATTACTTCTTATGTATTGCTTACTCCTGCTAATCCATCCCAGAATGATGGTTGCTTTTTTTTCCCCCACACGGATACAGTGTTGACTCATATTTAGCTTGTGATCCACTATGACCCCCAGATTCCTTTCTGCAGTACTCCTTCCTAGGCAGTCATTTCCCATTTTGTATGTGTGCAACTGATTGTTCCTTCCTAAGTGGAGTACTCTGCACTTTTCCTTACTGAATTTCATCCTATTTACTTCAGATCATTTCTCCAGTTTGTCCAGATCATTTTGAATTTTAATCCTATCCTCCAAAGCACTTGCAACCCCTCCCAGCTTGGTATCGTCCGCAAACTTTATAAGTGTACTTTCTGTTCCATTATCTAAATCATTGATGAAGATATTGAGCAGAACAGGACCCAGAACCAATCCCTGCAAGATCCCACTAGATAGGCCCTTCCAGCTTGACTGTGAACTACTGGAAACTACTCTCTGGGAACGGTTTTCCAACCAGTTATGCACCCACCTTATAGTAGCTCCATCTAGGCTTTATCTCCTAGTTTGTTTATGAGAAGGTCATGTGACAGAGTATCAAAAGTCTTACTAAATCAAGATATATCACATCTACCCCTTCCCCACATCCACAAGGCTTGTTATCCTGTCAAAGAAAGCTATTAGGTAGGTTTGACAAGATTTCTTCTTGATAAATCTATGCTGACTTACTTACCTTTTTATCTATTAGGTGTCTGCAAATTAATTGCTTTAATTATTTGCTCCATTATCTTTCCAGGTACTGAAGTTAAACTGACTGGTCTGTAAATTCCCCAGGTTGTCCTTATTCCCCTTTTTATAGATCAGTACTATATTTGCCCTTTTCCTGTCCTCTGGAATCTCAACCATCTTCCATGACTTTTCGAAGATAATCACTAATGGCTCAGTTATCTCCTCAGTCATCTCCTTGAGTATTCCAGGGTGTATTTTATCAGGCCCGATCTATATATTTTCTGCATTTGTTTTTCCTGATAGAACTCTAAGTTTGATTTAATACTATGAAATGGAATGTTTTGGAAAAATAGGATTTCACAGCATCATCAGTATTAGCCTGTTCTACATTACACAGCTAGGTGACAAAAGGCAGCTTACGTCAACTTAGCTGTGGTTGTCTCCCACTGACGTACGTGACCTGCTACTCCAACTTAATGCCACTGTAGCACATCCGGTGAGCACACTAAGCCGATGGCGAGAGCTCTCCCATCATATAATTCCACCTCTACGAGAGATGATAACTTTGTCAGTGTGAGTTGCTCTCCTGCCGACATAGAGCTCTCCATACAGGGGGTTAAGGTCAGTATTACTATGTCACTTCTAGGTGTGGATTTTTCACACCCCTGAGCCATATAGTTATACTAAAGTAAGCATGCAGTGTAGAGCAAGTCTAACGGTATGTCTAAACTGGCATGTTTTGTGCAACTTTTATTAAAGCGCTGGAATTAAACCACCGTTATATGTCCACCCTGTGCTCCTTGTGATGGTAGAGCAGAGCCACATTAGCAGCTCTTGCAACAGCAAAGAGAGCAGTGCGTCGTGGTAGCTACCCACTGTGCAACTGGCCACAGGGTGCTTTGGGAAGGGTTTGCAATGCCTCATGGGGCAGGCACAGTGTCACATGATGCAGGTTTCCCAATCCCATTGGTCCATGGGCATCCTACTACATTGCCAGCTTTTTAACTGAAGTACAGGGGACGGGGGGAAAGAAGCAGAGTGTGTGACAGAAAGTGTGTGTGTGTGTGTGTGTGTGTGTGTGTGTGTATGTATGGAGGGGTGGAGGAGAGTGTGTGTTTTGAGGGACAGAGTGTGTCAGCATGCAGTCTTGTAAGTGGCAGGAAGCAACCAGTCCTGAGGCAGGGGGAGGGGAAAACCCCCAACATCAGCTCCCACTTCCCTGCACAGCAATCTGCCTCTCTCTCTCTCTCTCTCTCTCACACACACACACACACACACCCACCCACCCCCACCCACCCCTCGGTGTTCAACAGCACGAGCATTCCACATTAATGGTTTGCTTTGTGTCCCAGAGCAGATCAGCACAGCATGCAAGGCCTACCAGAAACAGAGCTTTGAAAGGGGAGTGGTGCATGTCTCCAGGGCAGCCGAATTCAAAACAATGAGCAGAGCAGCCACTTTAGGGATTATGGGACACTTCCGGAGGCCAATTGATTGTTTTCTGCTCTGTAATGTTTTTACACTGCCAATACAGCGCTGGAGCCTTTGCACTTTAAGGCTTAGGACTCTTGTTGAGGTGGTTTTTTTGCAACGCTGCAACTGAGGAGTGTTTTTGCGCACTAAGTGGCTTGGCAGTGTGTACACCTCAGGAGTTACACCGCAGAAAGCTGATTTACTGCGCAGTAACTTGCCAGTGTAGACAAGGCCTAAGTTCTAAATATTTTGTTTTTTAATTGCCTTGTTCATGTTACAGAATAAAATTCTATTTTTTGGAACAAAATTAATCTTTATTAGTTCACAACATATGCTGTGTGGTGCTGAGCAGGTCTGACACCCACCAATTTTTTCTTACTTCACTGTGTCACAGAACCGATAACATCCTCCACAGACAATATTAATAGGTGCATTGACATTGTTATATTCCTACATACAGAGCAATCACAACAAGATTCATAAGGGCCACAAAAGAGAAAGGCCATGTACAGCACATTACAGCAACACACACTACTTTGGCTCAGTATTAAAAGAGTTTTCCAAAGCCACCCTGATCTGTACAACCCCGTGTTGAGCTTTTCTTACAGCCCTGGTCTCCATCTGTTCAAATTCAGCAGACAACTGCGCCACCTCCACCCTGGTGGAAACTTTTCTCCCTTTGCTTCACAGATATTACGCAGGACACAGCAGGCCACTATAACCATTGGGATATTTTTCTCACTGACGTCAAATCTTATAAGTAAACAATGTCAGCAACCCTTTCAAATGACCAAAGGCATGTTCAACTGTCATTTTGAACCTGCTGAGCCTGTAGTTGAAGTGCTGTCAAGGTGGCTGGCATACAGCTTCATAAGCCATGAAAGCAAGGGGTAGGCTGGGTCTTCCAGGATCACTATTGGCATTTCCACATTCCCAGTGGTAATTCATCCCTGGGGGGAAAAAAATCCCTGCTTGCAGGTTTCTGAACAGTCTTGTGTTCTTAAAGATGTGCACGTCATGCCCCTTCCCTGACCAGCCCACACTGATGTTGGTAAGGCATCCCCAGTGATCCACCAGAACTTGCATACCATAGAAAAGTAGCTCTTTCTGTTGATGTTCTCTGTAGCAAGGGGGTCTGGGGCCAAAATAGGGATATGCGCGCCCTCTATTAACCCATCGCAGTTCGGGAACCCCACTGCTGCAAAAGCATTCACTATGTCCTGCACATTGTCAGAGTCACAGTCCTACGTAGGAGGCGGCGATTAATGGCCCTGCACACTTGCATGACAACGGCCCCTGCAGTGGATTTTCCGACTCCATATTGATTCCCAACTGACCGGCAGTAATCGGGTGTTGCAAGTTTCCACAATGCGATCGCCACTCGCTTCTCAACTGTCAGTGCAGCTCTCATTTTGTTGTCCCAGTGCTGGAGGGCTGGGGCAAACTCAGCACACAGATCCAAAAACATGGTCTTACACATCTGGAGGTTCTGTAGCCACTGCTCATCACCCCAAACCTGCATGACAAGGTGATCCCACCAGTCAGAGCTTCTTTCCCAGGCCCAGAACTGGCACTCCACCACCTCCAGCTGCTCACTGAACGCCACCAACAACCTTGAATTGTTTCTATGTCCCACAGCAATCTAGCCTCCAAGGAATCATCATGTTCCTCACAGCTTCTCTTGTGGCTCTGCAAATACTGCAGGATCATCTGCCCTGTGCTTGCAATGGCTCGTGATAATAGTGCAGAGCTGTGCAGGCTCTGTGCTTCTGTCAGAGATGGTGGACAGTGAGTAAAGACATGCGAGTTGTGCGGATTTTGTAAAGAAGATGCAAAATATTATGGGATGGAGAACACTGCATTATGGGATGTTGACCCCCATGCTCCCAGTCATCCCTCTTTTTGGATGCATCAGGCACTGCAAAACTTCCCAAAATACCCCATGCTGGATGATGGCGAGTTGCACAGTGGAATATCTACCCATGGTGCACTGCAATCTACATCAATACAAATACTCCTGGTGAGGAGGTGCACCACCGACACAGGGAGCTAAGTGTGCACACACACAAGTGATGTAATAACTGCGGTGGCTGTATGCCAATGTAAATTAGATCACATAATTTTGTAGTGTAGACATGGCCTAAGTTATTCAAGCAGATATGAGCTATCCTTGAAAAAGTTCTGTTCCCTCCACGTTCATACATGCTGGATGGTAATGTTAATCTGAATAATCCTTCCACCCATTTTAACTACTAACAAAAGCACAGCACATCAATGTGTTGTCTAATTTTTTCCTCACACACATAAGCATAGACTTTAGGGTAAAGCCTTGTCTCCACTCGGAAAAAAGTTTATTTGGACCTTGTGTTAGTTGACAGGTAGATAGCAGACATTCCTTTAGGCCTGGTAACTTGTATTAAAACTACAAAACTGCCCTAAGTTCACCAGGATTTTCTGTTTTGGTTACGAATTAAGATCAAACCAGTTTTATTAGTGTGGATTCACCCTTAGAGAGTGCTACTTATAGGGTGACCAGATCACCCAAGTCAAATATCGGGACGCGGGTGGAGGGGGGGGAAGGGTGACGCGCGGGGGGCTGCTCCCGACTCCCGCTGCCCAGGGGGGGAGAACAGCCACCGCCTGGCACTGCGGGCCACCCCCCTCCTCTCCCTACCACCCAACTGAGTCCTGCCTGCTCGGGGCCAGGCCGGACTCTCACTCACCCCGGCCCCGCGCTTCCCCTGCGTCTCCTGGGCCTCCCTCCAGTGCTTGTGGAGGGAGGAGGAATGGTGAGCCTGGGGAAGAGGCAAGGATTCGGGGAGGGAGCCAATCGGGGGTCGGGACACTGGACAAAACAAGGAAATATCGGGACTGTCCCGATAAAATCGGGACGTCTGGTCACCCTAGCTACTTATGTGAGGCCAAACCAAGGTATTCAAGCAGCACTTTATTTTATAAATATTTCCAAAATAGACAATGCCATGAATATGCTTCATTGTGAGTTTTAATGTATACAAGATATGCACTGAAAAATACAGTGGCTAAGCCTCATATGAAAATTATGCGGGGGGGAGGGGGAGGGAAGTGTGAACATTTACAGATTGAGCATTCATCACTAGAGACCAGGGTCGGCAACCTTTCAGAAGTGATGTGCCGAGTCTTCATTTATTCACTCTAATTTAAGGTTTCACGTGCCAGTCATACATTTTAATGTTTTTAGAAGGTCTCTTTCTAGAAGTCTATAATATATAACTAAATGATTGTTGTATGGAAAGTAAATAAGGTTTTTAAAATGTTTAAGAAGCTTCATTTAAAATTAAATTAAAATGCAGAGCCCCCTGGAACGGTGGCCAGGACCTGGGCAGTGTGAGTGCCACTGAAAATCAGCTCACGTGCCGCCTTCGGCACGCGTGCCATAGGTTGCCTACCCCGACTGGAGACTCTGGTGTTCCTGTACATGTTTGGTAACTTTCCCTCATGCTCCCCCAGTGCAGTAGCTCAGTGTAAAGCTGCCTGTGGAGAAATGTTATTATAAGTTGTGTAAGATCTTGACATGGAAGCAGAATTCACAAGCCAAGAATTCAGTTCTCTCAACGTATTGGATTGAAGCATAAGGAGTGCCAAGCAAAATAACGGGTGGTCTAGAAAACATTAAAAACAGGGGAAAAAAATATTTTTGAAATGTAAAAATTGCATTTGACTCATTTCTAAATGTGGCTGTTAAAAATGCAAAAAAATATATATCTCCTCTCTGACATAAAATGAATTGCAAGAGAAAAATCAATCAGCCAGGAATTTCCTGTAGTAGTTTGCTAGATGTTGCCATTGCAGACTGCCTTGTAAGTATATACAGTATTTTAGCATGCATGTTACGTGTGCCTAGTAAAATTCTTTAATAATTTTTTGTAAGTGGTAAGTACAAGCAATAGCCATATTTCAAAGTTTAAAACTATTCTGTATTTTTACCACCTTCAAAATATACAAAGTAATTAAACCACATTACACAGCTTTCCAATTTTTTCAAAATCAGCACAGCTGGACTTCAGCATGCACACAAACAACTTAACAGTTCCCTTCTCTTCAGACAAAAACAAACAATTTACTGACATTTGTAAGAAAAAAAAATAATTAAAAAATATGTTCCTGTTCAGAATCATTATGTGGCAGGTTTCAGCTCAAGGTAAATTTTCAAAGCTCAATTACAAATGTTCAAAAAATAGAAGATGTATATAATGAAACCCATGAGATGCCTTAAATAGAGCAGGTGCCATCAGAACACTGATTTTAAATAAAGCAAATTTCAAGAAACTACCTAATAGCTCAGAAATAGAAAAAGTTATCCTGAAGCCATCTACAGTTATTCTTCAAGCTCTGCCAGAATAGATTTTTTTAACCCTTAAGCAAGAGTGGAACAACAGTGAGAAATCCAGGCTGATTTAAGCGATGAGTGGCAAAATGAAAAAGGTCTGTGGACTATTTCTAAAGATGTTTCACAACTCAAAGCACATGGTTCATGTGTGTAAACAAAACTCCATCTCTAAGCAGATGAAAATACAGTGAAAAAAGAAGTGCACTGTCCACATATCACAAGTGGGGTTGGTAATGGTGCCTATTATTGAGGTCCCCTGACACTTCCCATTATAAGACCCTATTTTCTGTTGCTTATCAAACTTGTCAAATTTTAACCATTTCAGCTGAAATTTTCCATGCCTAGTATCTGCCTCAGTCTGATTTGGGGGGGGGGGGGGTGAGAGAAGGGAGGGGGGAATTCAGCCATTTCCAAGAATTAAGCTAGGGAAAATATGTTTGGCACCAGTTAAAAAATATTGGTGACCTTTTCCTTGAAATGCATTAGTGCCCCCATGCTTTGGGGAACGGATTTGAAATTTAACAGGGGGTTGTCTTTACCGTCCCTATGAAAATCTGCCTAAACTTTGCCAGATTACAAATAGGCCTTAGAAAACTGCTCTTTGCACATGCTCTGTAGAGACTTGCTAGAGCTTACCAACTAAAATCTCTGACCATTCTGACCCCACTAAGCAAGTTTGAGCTTCTCACAACTCCTAGTGCTGACCAGACTGTGCATGAGCCACCCCTATATACTGGCTAAGCATGCGCCAGCCCCACAGAGTGACTGAGCATGCTCCCTCCCTCCCAAGGCCATCAGGGCTCAGAAGGACTTTCTCTGCAATTGCAGCTCATGGCTGCTGCGGACCAAGGTGGTGCCAGGCACTGGAACTGAGAGCAGGGAGCCTGTCTCCTTCTGTGCCTTCAGTGACCCATCTGCTGGCAAAACAGGCAATGTGGAGGAGGAAGCCATCTGATTCAAATGCAGAGGGCACAAAAGTCAGACAGGGGGAAGGGTGAAGAAGTAGATTGGGACTGGTGAGACCAGGAGCTGGGGGATGGGAATGAGGGGTGCGATACTTAGACTGGTTGGGCAGGGAGACTGGGAGACTGGAGGAGGTGTGGGGGAAGGAGAGGACAAGCTGGTACTTGTTGCACAAGGGGACAGACTGGAAGTGAGGGGCAGGGACCGGAAGGGAGGAGAGGCTGGGAGTGTTTGGGTGATGGTAGCCAGTGAGAGAAGTGAGGGGGGTGACTGTAGACCAGTTGGCTAGGGAAGGGGAATACTGAGAACCAACAAGGAGCTGGTAGAAGTGGAAAAACACTGGGACTGGATGGACAAGGAGAGTGGGGCAGCATCTAAGGAAAGGTGGGAGGGGGGGGAGGACAGAGTCTGATGCTAGGAGCCAATGAGTGTGTGGGGTGGGGGAAGAGACAGATTGGATGAGGAACAGGGTGGGGGGAACTGGGACTGGCTGGGCAAGGAGACTGGGATGAGAAGCCTGAAGAGTGGAGACTGGGTAAGGAAGGAAAATTTGACTGGGACAAGGCGCCACAAATGATGAAGAGACAGGACTGGGACAGGGTAGAATGGGCCAAGCTTGGGGGCATGAGGAACAGGCAGATGAGTAAACGAAGAGTAATTATTAATAGAATAATGTTGGACTGGAGGGAGGTCTCAAGTCATGTTCCACAGAGATCTGTCCTGGGTCCGGTGTTGTTTAACATCTTTATTAATGACCTGCATAGAGGTGTAAAGAGTATACTGATCAAGTTTGCAGCTGCCACAAAGCTAGCAGGGAGTAGCCAATACTTTGTAAGATAGAGCTGAAATTCAGAGGATTCTTGAAAAATTGGAGAACTGAGCTGTAGACAACAAAATGAAATTCAACAAAGACAAACGTAAGGTGCTACACATAGGGAAGAAAAACCAAATGCACAAATACAGAATGGAGAAAAAATGGCTTGGCAGTGGATCACAACCTCAACATGAGTAAGCCATATGATGCTGAAAAAAAAAAAAAAAAAAAAACCACACCACAAATGCAATTTTAGGTTGCATTAAAAGAGGCATAGCATGCAAGTCACTGGAGGTGACAGTACCACTCTACTCAGCAATGATTAGGCTTCAGCTGGAGAAGTGTCCAATTTTGTTCACCAAGGAATAGAAAAGATATAGAGGAACTGGAAAGGATCCAGAGATGAACGACAAGATGATCAAAGGGATGGAATGCAAGCCATATAAGCAAAGGCTGAAGGAACTGGATATGCTTAGTTTGGAAAAGAGAAGATTAAGGAGGGACATGATAGCAGTCTTCCCATACCTGAAAGGCTGCCATAAAAAAAGATGGAGAAAAGTTGTTCTCTCTTGCCACAGAGGGCAGGACAAGAGGTAATGGGTTCAAACTAAAGCATAGCAGATTTAAATTAAATCTCAGGAAAAACTTCCTGAGAACAGTAGGACAATGGAATAGACTACCGAGGGAGGTTGTGGAAGCTTCTTCACTGAAGGTTTTCAAAGGAAGGCTGGATAGCTATTTGTCCTGGATGGTTTAGACACAGCAACTCCTGCATCTTGGCAGGGGGTTAGACTAGATGACCCTTGAGGTCCCTTCTAACCCTTTGATTCTATGAGTATTTCCACTAAAGCCCACTCCCAAGAACCTGGAATGGATTCCTGAGCTTCACCATTCCTCTTCTGCCAGCCAATATCCATGAAACTCCCTGACAAACTGTGTCTCACCCCCTCTGACGGTTCACACAGAGGATGACAACCTGTTATTACAGTCACTCACTCTGATAGCTCAAGTGGGAAAGGTCTATGCAGTAGATCTAAAGGTTCCGACCCTCCTGATGAACCATGTGGGTGTCAATACGCTGCCATATGATGGAATTTGTGTCTTTTCAGTTTGCCTTTTTTTTTTTTTTTTTTTTTTTTTTTTTTTTTTTTTTTTTAAATCTAGAAAATTACACACACAAAAACCAAGTTAAAAGAAGGTTTGTTAGGTTGCAAAGTCAAGAACTCAAAAGTTAGGAAATGCCGGAATTAAAATTGCCTGAGCAACTATTACTTAGCACCTTGTAGATATACTATCATGGTACAGTCTTTAGTTACATGATCATACACTAATTTTTCCACAGGCTTCAGGCCTCATTCAGTGCCCAATATGGACCTGTTCAGGGGAGGAATCATGGTTGCGTACTAAAGGCAGCTGTTACCTTACGATACCCGCCTCATTCATTACAGAAGTTGGAAGGTGTGCAGTGAATGAGACAGGGCTGCAGGGAGAGAAAGGAAGGTCTAATGGTTATGGCAGCTGAACGCTGCCCTATGTAACTGGAGTCTATTGCCTCCTCTACCACAGAGTTCCTGTGTGAAGTTAGTCAACTCACTTAAGCCAAAATGTTCGCAGGTAACCACTAATTCTGTGTTTCTCATTTTCTTGGTGCACAATTTCAGAACCTGGGATCTAATTTGCAGAAGTGCTGAGCACTCACAGCTACGTCTAAGTCAATGGGAGCTATGCTTTACACATAAAAAGTGCTATATGACGTTAAGTACTCCAGAAAATCAGGTCCTAGTCATCTCAAATTGGGCACCTAATATTAGTGGATACTTTTGACCTTAATATCTTTGGGCCTAGTCTGCTGTCCGTAAAATGGAGTTAATAACATCAACCCCTCATTTTACATAGATGTAGTGAATATAAATTTATTATTCAATATTTGTGAAGAACTCAGACTACAGTAGTGTGCACCACAGAAAAGCCCATGAGGAAATTAATAATTCCGTCTTCAGAACAGGATTTGAATAGTGTGCAGTAAATAAGGCTTAGACCCACACATTGATCATGTAATTAAAGACTGTATCATAACTAAGGATAAGATCAGATCATGGAGGTCATGGATTCTGTGACTTTCAGAGACCTCCATGACAATTACCACTTCAGCCCCCGAGCTTGGCCCTACTCCCCGCTCCCCCCCCCGCCCCATGCTTTGCCTTGAGGCCCCACCCCTGCTCAGCCTCTTCCCCCACAAAGGTCCTGCCTGCCGCTTGCTCCTCTCAGCCCCCTCCCCACTCCTAGCTCCTCTCCGTCTCCTGCCCTCCCATGAGAGGGTGTGGAGTGCAGGTGGAATGCGGTATGGGGCCACAATCCAGGTGCCGGGGCCCACAAAAGATTAATCCAGCCCTGAGTATTGCTAATACTGCAAGCTTAATAATCATGAGACAAACAAATATTGAGAAAGTTGGCAGCACTGCTTTTGTCACTGCCATGACTCCATCTCTTCTTGATCTTACTGCCTGCCCCTCCCTACAAGAGATCAATAATCCACTCATTTCTGAGCACAGATGCCTCTATCTCTCCAGCCTACTTCAGCTCAGCATGACTTCTGATGCTATTTTTTATTTTGGTGTCTCCAGCACTCTACTTTCTGAGTTTTAAACTTAACACTGTTACCACTCCTGTCTCTATTTCTTAGTCACAACTAGTAATTCACTCTCTCCTGGACTCACATGCACACGCACATACAAACAAACACGCACTTTCTGCTGGGTAGTTCCATTAAGGTTACAACGTTGGCTCTATTCTCCAGCATCACCCTCAGAGATGTCCGAGTTAGCCTCAAAGTTAGGAGAGATCAGAGAGAAGTACAAGAAAAAAAGCTTTGGATATCTGCTGCATAAAAGTAATACTGATACTCCCTAACTACACTGTAACTTCTTTTCTCCTAAATGCTTCAAAGACCAAAGTCATTTGTTTGGGTGAAGTGCCTTGTCACATATGTCTTACACTACTCTCACCTCCTCCTGAAATCCAGCCTTAAACTTTACTCACAAAGTCAGAAACCCTGAAGGCATCCATTACCCCAGACTTTGTCTACTCTCACTTTACCCTTGTCAGTAAGCGTCTCTCTCACTTGCAGAACAATGCCAATGTTTTGGCATTACTTTGACATTGGCCTCACTGCTACTTTTTCACACTCTGATCAATTTCTGCCTTCTCTGTTGCAATACTTTCTTCCATGGTTTCCCTAAAACCTCAAATTTCTAAGCTTTAGGAGGGGTACAAAAGTTTCCTACGGTAAACAAAATAATCTGGAAGAAACTTCAAAACTACCCTCCTAGTTTTCAAGTTTCCATGGATTCACAATACACCCTAACCCCTCTGACCTTATATTCCCCTTCTCCCTAAATCTTGGCATTTTTTCTCTCTTTCCATGCCTGGACACTACAGAATTGAGGGTCAATCTTTACTGTATTCTGCTTCATCTATCTGGAGTTCGTTCTAACAAAAAGGAGTAGAGCCACTCAAAAGCTATTCCCTCCACCCCGCCAAGAAGATGTGTCACCACCACTCATGGACAATGATATAGAAGACAGATTAAAAAAACAGCAGTTATTCTTTAGATGTGCATTGGTTTTAGATAGGTGCAGGATTAGATTAAGAAATAAAAATAAATGGACATTTGATTTTTGTCCATTGCCAGGAGGAGACCACCCAACATTGCCGTAAATGCAATGTCCATTCTACATCCAGGCCTAAAACCAAACTGTCTGGGATCAAGGAAACCTGCAAACTCCAGATACTTGCCTTGCAAGCACCTTCTCAATAATTTTTTCCCTAAAAAGATCTGAGAAAAACTCTCTAGCTACTGCCCTATCAGTATCATGAGATGGTTTCTTGAGCAAGGGTATAACAATCTCCACACACACACACACACACACCCACACCCACCCACCCTTCAGTTTTATTGATACATCAGGGTAGCTTCCACAGATATTTCCCTTCTAACAGAAGTTTGTGACCATGTAAAATCTGTAAAGGTAGGTGAGTTAGTCAGTTAAGGCACTAGCCTTTTGTATCTGGGGGCACAGGTGCAAACTCTGACGAGGTGGAAGTGAAATGGTTTTGGTTATTTTTAACCCAAGTCTGTCAAAAACATACATCCATATCATAAAGTCTCCTTAAACTGATATGACAACCGCTGCAACAAACAGAGGCCCATTATTGGGCTATCTAGCTGCGTTGAAGGCTTGGCTAGAGGAGTATTGCCAGAGTTCCATGACATTGTTCCAGTGGTGCCTGCCCATGATAGGCCTTGTTCTTGCTAGTGTCATATGACTGTTACTTTTATTGGCACTAGTAATTTATAGATACCCAAAATTTAGGAAAAAAGTAAAATACAGTTAACATTTATTTGCATGTTAGAGACTCTAAAAAGTAAGTAGGTTTATGGCATACGAGATAAAATTAAAAAAACCCAGATTACTAAAAATGTAGAAAATATCCTCTAAAACCTTGGAAGTACTGTTATGTTAGACCATTGTTATATATAGCACACGTTTTATTTCTCACCAGAAAGGCTTTACTAGTGGGTGTAGTGTATCCGCTTGTACACAAACCCCCAAATGTTTACATTTAAATAGTTAATATTTAGCAATTCTGAAGTTTTCCTGTATTGTGTGATGACGGAGGATGACACTTAAGAAACATGCTTTTCCACCCGCAGTTCCCTGCAGACTAATTAAATCATCAGTCTCAAATATAGCAGCTGCCAACAAGGTTTCTGCTAATGCTTCAAAAGCACCAGCACTGTCCCAAGTCTGTTCTCCCAGCATTCTCTGAACCATTACTCAACTCTCAGCCCTTCCCCCACCACTGACTCAGCACCCATCTGTCTCACTTACTAACCTGGTTTTGGCTTCAACACCAACAGAGGCAGTGGAGCTTGCAGACTCCTCAGATACTGAGCGCTGAAGAACTGGTGTTAGCTGCTTGTTGCTGTCCACTTCAGTTTGGGCATCCTCCTCTGCAGATTGTTCTTTGACTTCTGTTTGACAAGAAAGAAGACTGCTAAGATTCCATTTGTGTGGCTATAAAAAAAAATAATCACTGTTTACATTTTCCCCTGTAAATGTTTTTAAATAGGTTAGTCAGTATAACAACTCTATTAGAAAAGAAATATTTAAGTAGGGAAGTATCATTCCTCTTCACATCTACCTAAAGTCTGTATAATGGCTCAAAAATGAAATAATGGGAGTCCATGATTATTGTTTCTCAAACGTATATATCAAATTTCCTTGGTTTAGACATAAAAATATGTTCTCTCTCTAATTGACGCCTTTTCCATATTTGAGTGTTGGTACGTAAGCACTTTGTGCAAGAACAAAAGGTTTGTTTCAACTAAGCAGGAAGAGGAATTGTCAAGGGTGGATGGGTAAATATTTTGACACACAAACATCTATGTTAAAAAAAATGTTACTTAAATTTCAAAATCAAAGTGCTTGAAAGTTAGATTTACAGTTGCCCATGTGCCTTTAATTCTGCCTCCTTGTGTATCCATCCCATGCTCTGAATGAGGCAGGGGTCCTATGGAAAAATAGCATCTTAGAAATTAGGGGCTGGAAGGGACCTCAAGAGGTCATCAAGCCGAGCCCTCTACACTGAGGCAGGACCAAGTAAACCTAGACCGTCTCTGACAGGTGTTTGTCCAGCCCGTTCTTAGAAACCTTCAGTGATGGGGATTCCACAACCTCCTTTGAAAGCGTACAGCTTAACTATCTGTATAGTTATAAAGTTTTTCCTAATAGCTAATCTAAATCTCCCTTGCTGCAATTTAACCCCATTACTTCTTGTCCTACCTGCAGTGAACATGGAGAACAATTCACCATCCTCCTCTTTATAACAGCCCAGGGGCGGCAGCGGAGGCAAGCAGGGGCATGGGCTACCCCAATAATTGTCAGGGACACAGAATTTCTCTGGCCCTGGGGCTGCAGAGGCAGGGAAGATCAAGCTCCTGCCAGGGCCAGGGCCATGTGAAGGGAGGGAAGATCGGGCTGGGGCCAGGTGGAGGGAGAGAGGGAAGACTGAGTTCCTCCTGGGACAGGTCAGGAGAGGAGACAGTGAGCTCCTCCCAGGGCTGGGAGGGGAACAGGGGCAACAAGTTTAAGGTGTCAAATTTAAATTCTTGTGCATGCCCCTGTAACAGCCCTTAACACATATGAAGACCTATTATCAGGTCCTCATTCAGTCTTCTTATCTCAAGACTAAACATGCTCAGGTTTTTTTTTTAAACTTTTCCTCATAGGTCAAGTTTTCTAAATCTTTTATCATTTCTGCTCTCTTCTCTGGACTCTCCAATTTGTCCTCATCTCTCCTAAGAGTGTGGTGCCCAGAACTGGGCACAGTACTCTGGTTGAGGCCTCACCAGTGCCAAGCAGAGCAGGACAATTACTTCCCGTGTTTCCCATACTATGATCCTGTTAATACATCCCAGGATGGTATTAGCCTTTTTTGCAACTGCATCATACTTTTGACTCATATAACTATAACGCCCAGGTCCTTTTCAGCAGTATTCCTGCCTACTGACTTCTTCCCAATTTTGTGGTTGTGCATTTGATTTCTCCTTCCCAAGTGAAGTACTTTGTACTTGTCTTTATTGAATTTCATCTTATTGCTCTCAGAGCAATTCTGTAATAGACTGTGATGATGGAATTAAAGACTGTCATTACGCATACACATAAGGAGGCCAAACTGAGGTTGTGTGGCAATCAAATCTGGCATTTCCTAACTTTCAAGTGCTTGACTTTGGAACCTCAATAACCTTTTTCAATAAGAAGTTTATCTGTGTGTAATCTCGTCGTTTTTATTATAATTATTTTTAAAGAAAAGGTAAAACAACTATTATGTACAAGTGTAACATCCCTCTGTCCCTATGAATCACCAGCAGAGTCTGAACTGGAACTCTTTAGCACCATAGCTCACATAGTAACAGTCTTTGCTAAGGACTGACTCCTTTAGCTGTCAGCAGGACAAGGCTACAGTTGAACCTCAAAGATATGAGCACCAGAGTTATGGACTGACCAGTCAATCGGACACCATGTGAAACCAGAAGTAACCAATCAGGCAGCAGCAGAGACCAAAAAAGCAAATACTGTTCTGTACAGTGCCTGTATTGCATCTTAAAGGTAGGCACATCTGGGCTGCCTGTCCCCACCCCCTCCCTCATGCAGGGCTGCCACTTGCAGCTAAAAGGTGAAGACGCTGGGGCTGCCAGCCTAAGACAGCCAGAGCAGAAGCAATGCTGGGGTCTGTGCTGCTTTCACCCTTCCCCCCGCCAGGTGGGGGCGGCAAGGTTTTCACACACACACCCTTCCCCAGCTGGGAGGGGGACACACTATTGGAAGCTGCCTGTGATGAGGAGGAAACTCAGCTGCTGGGGGAGTCTAGCCTGGAGTGTCAGCTGCGGGAGCCTGAACTGCGCTTTGTTCAGAGTTACGAACGTTTCAGAAACAACAAGGAGTCCGGTGGCACCTTGTTGTTTTTGTGGATACAGACTAACACGGCTACCCCCCTGACACTTGACAACACGCAAGGAACATTTCAGAGTTACGGACAACCTCCATTCCCGAGGTGTCTGTAACTGAGGTTCTACTGTACTTTCCCAGAGTGGGAGGATGGGTCTGGGGGTCCCTCCCTCTGCATTGAAATGATTTTTAACACTAGCCCTGCCAAATCTGAATGGAATTTCATAGGACGAAGAAAAGGCACTTCTGTTGCCCCAAGGAATTCCCCCTGCTGAAATCAAAGGCCAGATACGAAAAATGGAGGCGAGAGCATTCTTGGGTATAGGGACTTTTCTACTGTATGTTTATAGAGTGATATATGAACAATGGTCCACTAATCTGGTTGGGGTTTCTGGGTGCTACTGTAATTCAAATTATTAATAATAATAATAATAATAATAATAATGGCAGCAATGCACTTTGGTCTTGCACAGACAAAAGCTATAGATTAAGTATGGAGGCAAGTCACTTATCAACAGATCTACATAATGCTTATTAGATTAAATTTAACAATTTGCAAGTTGGGGAAGCAGAAGTCACTTGAACCACCTGATTTCACAGAAAACTGTGTTAATTGTGTTCTCCTGACACACTTTTTATTGGACTTCAGGTTGAAAAGACAAATTTTAGGTTTTACAAAATTATGAAGGTCTTTGGAAAGTTTTCATGTAAGAAAGATCTTAAAGTGCTTTAATATACCACAATGTTCAGAACTCTCCCCCCTCAGAGAGCTGCTTTTACTCCCGCCCTCCATAGTGGAACAGACTAGTCACTCCTCACACAAAACAAACAAAAAAGGTTAAGTGTTGACAGAATTTATCATGCAAGATTTTTAGTTAGTGTGTTAGCAACAGCTCTGCTATACTAGGTAGCTTCCTTATTTGTATCTCTCATTTGTGTTTTTCACATTTGTTGTTTTCAAATTATGCTGTTTCTTCCTTCTATGCGTGCTCCCTAGATGAAGAGACAGGCGTCTTCAGGGCCATGGTTTGAGCCAAGCAGGCCTTCTGGGGAATTCCTGCACTCAAAGCCAGTTCTCCCTGTCCTCCATGCCACTTCTAGGGGAGCGGGTCCCTCAGGGGCTGTACTGTGCAACATGCAGGAGGAGGAAATGAATGACTGCTGGAAAACTACTAACTGACAAAAGATTTCTTTGTGGGAATGTGGTGATTACAATGTATTTTCTGCTGTTATATTACTAACCTCCCTTTTTCTGGATGCCAGGGACCCAAGAGAGAAAACAGGAGGTGCTTCTCTGGAGGCTGCCTGAGTAAGCTCACAGCAAAGTAGAGATACATTTTACACTTGCAGAACCCCTTAAAAGCAGATCTTTTAGCACCATCCCAATCACTACCTTTGCCTTTAAAAAAAACAAAGGAACAAAACCCCACAGAGTTGGGGAACAAAGCAAAGAAAAATATCTGTATTCTAAAAGTTTACTTTTGACAAATATTTTTTTAAAATGTAACGTTAAAAATATTCCAATTGAAAATATTGCAAAGTCTCCACCAAAAAAAGTAACAAACATTTAAAAACTTGTTAAATAATGTTTAATAATAATAATGGAGTGTTTTAAACAAAATTTTTAACAGTTTAAAAATAAAAGTTTTATTGCTATTTACATGAGCGCTGAATTGTTAATAAATACAGGGGCAGGTGGCTGCTCTCAGGTAGCTGCATGTAGCTAGCACAGAACAGGTGGAAACAGCCTGACAGGATAAAGCCAATGCAGTCTGAGCTGTCAGAACTGTCTTTGAATGGTAGACAGAAGCACTGGACAGATTACCGTACGAGTGCTAATTTTACCCTTAAACTGCAGTGCTCTCACCTGCTGTCCACACTGGCTGTGACTTGTTGCAGGAAGCAATGATGACAAGACTTTTTCAAAGCAAGTGTAACTGCAACACTGTGGTATGAATACCTGTGCACGGTTGCAAGAAGTTGTGTTTAGGGCAAGGTGTTTTACAGGCATGCTAGAGAAGAGGTGGGCAAACTATGGCCCGCGGGACCATCCTGCCAGGCCCTTGAGCTCCCAGCCGGGAAGACTAGTCCCCAGGCCCTCCCCTGCAGTCCCCCCTCCCCCCGCAGCCACACCGCCGCGCAGGCAGCGCTCTGGGTGGCAGGGTTGCGAGTTCCTGCAGGGCAGCGCGGCAGCGTGTCTGGCTCCGGCTGAGCGGCGCGGCTGCCAGACATACTGCTCTGAGCGGGATGGTAAGGGGACCGGGGCATTGGATGGCGGTGGAGTCCCGGGGAAGCAATCAGGGACAAGGGGGGAGGGTTTGGATGGGGCAGGAGTTCTGAGGGGGGCAGTCAGGGGACGGGAAGTGGGAGGGGGCAGGGGCCAGGCTGTTTGGGGAGGCACAGCCTTCCCTACCCGGCCCTCCATACAGTTTTGCAACCCCGATGCGGCCTTCGGGCCAAAAAATTTGCCCACCGCTGTGCTAGAGGATTACAATACTATTAGTAATACCCAAATGCTCTAGGGTAGACAAGCTGTTTGACAGCTGAAGATGGTATAGCAGCAGTAGTGACAAGGATTCCTGATGGTGAATTTAAAATGTGAGCTCTGGTGGGCAACAATGCCGTTGGCCTAAATGTCATGCATTATTACCAAATATCATTCACTTTTTCAACTCATTGAAAAAACAAAACAAAGTTCCCACTATGCCCAGAGTTCGCACATTTTTTGTCATGTCGGACATGTCTTAATAAATAGAATGTCTCACTGTCACCTTTCCTTCCACTGACAAACAATGTTCGTCGGGCAACTACAGCAATTTGTTGCATGGAGAAGGCTTTAATGTATTTTTACCTTTTTCTAATATGATTTAGCACCTGGAAAGAGGAAAGTAAGGTGGCACGCAGTGACCAAGTAACTCTCCATGGAACACCAGCAAACATTCTGAGCACCACCATTTAGAAACCACTGCACTAAATCACAGTATACTAGTGTGCGTGGATGGGGACGTGTTTACCAATAGCTACTGCTATATTTGAGTTGGCAAAGTAGTTTCTAGCCATACATTTCAAAAAACTTTTTTTTTTTTTTTTTTTTTTTTTTTTTTTAAGAACAAAGTTATTGGGGTGAGATGCAGGGGTTAAAGTTCAAAACTTGGCATGAACGGTCCTCTGTGAGGACAAATTTTTGTTTAACAAAGAAAAGCTTTTTTTATTTCAAGGAAATGCTTGAAATTTGTAAATTTTTATACAGACACAGCAATAAACAATTAAATCTACAGGCACATTTTTCTCGAAATACTGCTAATACTAAGATTTCATTTTATAAAATAGCCTAAATTTCTCTTTTTTCCCCCCATTGGAAAAATATGACTTTCCCTCACAATATGTAATAATTTACTATTGCCCTATTAATCCAGAATAGCAGTATGAATGAATTAATATTACGTGGAAATGAGAAATTATTTCTCCATTTATGTTCATTTAAATTTGTAAGCTTTAATATATTGTATTAAAATATATTTTTGCATTTAATAAATAAACACGTTATTTAGCCAACCAACACAGCATACCTTAGTGTAAATTTCCCAACAGTCATGAAATAAAACTGTTTTCTCTGTTTCACACCACTCAAACTATAGTTTAGTTTCTGTAGATCCTAAGCACAAAATTTCATCTTGTGCAAATCCATTGATCCCAGCATGGTGAAGTTGTTAGGATTCTTTTCCAAATACATATTTGGATACCTTGCAATTATATATTTTTATTATTCATATGCTTGCTTAAAACAGCACTGGAACAAAGAAAAGGTTCCAACTATCCACTTTCAGAATTTATTTGTACTTTGATGAATGACTAGACCATGTCAACTTCATTAAAAAAAAAAAACATTAAAAATTCACCCATTTCATCCTCACCCATAACAAGTTGAACAACAAACATTTTGTCCAAACCATGGGAACAGCCACTGGCACTAGCATGGCTCCCCAGTATGCCAAACTCTTCATGGGCTACCTTGAGGAAGAATTTCTGGAAAATGCACCACAAAGTTAATGACATATATCTGAGATGCATCAATGATATTTTCATCCTCTAAACAGACAAACTCCCCCACAGATTTCCACCACAACTTCAACAACCACCACAAATCCATTAAATTCTCCATAGAACACTCCCACACTAGAATCAGCTTCCTGGATACCACGATCAGCTTCAACAATGGAACCCTATGACTACTATATAGAAGAAACTTTCAGGTCACCATACCTATCTTCACAGATCCAGTAATCACCCCAAACACACCAACAAATGTGTTATCTAAGCCCAGGCACTCAGATACCACAGAATATGCTCTGAAGAGAATGTCCGGGATATACAATTAACACACTTAAAATTGCCTTCACCAAACAAGGACACTTCACCAGAGAAGTAAATTGCATCATGGAATAAGCCACCCAAATACCCGTAGAGAACCTGCTTCAATATAGAAATACATCCCACTCCAACTGCACACCCCTAGCTGTCACTTTCCACCTCACACTGGAACCCATATGGGGCAACAAACAATTACAACCCATATTCAGCAGGGACCACATCCTGAATGAAATCTTTCCTGAACCCTCTCTTCTGACCTTCAAACAACCCCACAGCCCCTCTAACCATATCAGAAGTAAGCTCCCCACAGATTAAGATACACCAACTCAAAGTGGTACCAGACCCTGCCAGAACAACAGATGCAAAACCTGTAGACATATCTCCACTGCTATGATTATCAACACTCCCCACAACACACCTTTCAAGATTCATGGGTCCTACACATACCTATCACAACATGCGGTACACCTCATCCAGTGCAATAAATTCCCCAACTATGTGGGTGAAACCAGACAATCCCTACACTCTCAAATGAACTCTCAGAGGAAAATGATAAGACACAAAAACACCCTATTCACCTGTGGATGAACCTTTCACAAAATGATCACTCTATAACTGCTCTCTCAGTCCTCATCTTCAAAGGAAACTTGCACAACACCTTCAAAAGACAAGCCTGAGAGTTTAAATTCATAACTTGGCTAGACACTGAAAATCATGAACTGAACAGAGGCACTGGATTTATGGCTTATTACGCCAATTTATAACCCACCAACAACTCCTGGCAAGTTGTCTTTCCCCCCCCCCCCCTTCCTTCCTTTCCCTCCTATGACTGGAGGGGTGTTAATGGGACACTTTCCCTTGAATGGTCCCTTGAAATCTGTGTTAACTACTTATACTACTGTAAAAAGCAACAGAGGGTCCTGTGGCACCTTTAAGACTCACAGAAGTATTGGGAGCATAAGCTTTCGTGGGTAAGAACCTACCCACGAAAGCTTATGCTCCCAATACTTCTGTTAGTCTTAAAGGTGCCACAGGACCCTCTGTTGCTTTTTACAGATTCAGACTAACACGGCTACCCCTCTGATACTTATACTACTGTGTTAACTACTTTTACTAAACAATCAGTTCACCTTGTATTTAGCTGTGACAGTACCTTTTCCATTCCAGAAGAAAAGAGTTCTGTGGAAGCTTGAAAGCTTCCCTCTCTCCCAACAAAAGCTGCTCCAATAACAGATATCACCTCACCCACCATGTCTCTTTAGAAGCACTTTAAACACACAATGGTAAGATTGGGGCATTGTATACAGAGTGGCAATATATGTCACCGACAGTTTTCCCCCTTTGTTGCAGCATATTAGCTGATTACAAGTTCATTTTGACTGAGACTTTGAATTAAGAGACGAGCCTAAAATGTTTAGAATAAAGAAAATTTTCATTAAACCAAAATATAATAAACCATGTTGATCATAAATTTGTTAGCCACAAGTACTCCTCATTCTTTTTAACTAAGAAGTCAATTCCCTTTGTCAGAAGAAGCCACGCACATTGCATTTTGTTGACCTTAACCCCACAGTGGGAGGAGGGGCCTTTTAGATGTGGGCAGGCCAGGATTTCCAATAAGACCCCACAATGGCTAGGGACTGCGGGGAGAGAAATTTTTGACACTGGCCAAATATGTCTAATGAAGAAACAAGTCTATGCTCTGAGACAGATTATGGTAGGTGACACAAGAGACCAGACTTCATTTTTTCATATCATATTGTATGAAAATATTTGAATGCAATTATAATTCCATATTATTAAGATTATGCAGTGCTACCAGAATGAATGACTTTTACAAAAATCAAGACAGGTCTTTGGCTCAAAACTTATAATCTAAACAAACCATAAAACAGCAAGTAAAAACAATCCGGGGTGAGAAGAAAAGTATTAATTCACAAGGTGCAAAAATGTGGCTTGCAGTCAACCCTCTATTTCACCACATTCAAGACAAGGAGATGCATCTTACACGTTCCAAAATTCAATGCACTACATACAGCTTGGTGATGTTGAAGCACACTTCCCCATGACCCATTACCGACAAGATGCACAATACACCAAAACCAGGTCTGGGTAACCTTGGTTTTGGCCAGAGAGGCAGTTTGAGTTTCTTTGTTCCTCAGAACCCATTCAAAAACCTCAAGATTTTTGGCCATACTGTGTCCAAGGGTGGTACACTTGCAGATACAACAACTGTGAACATGATGTTGAATGGAAGGAAGGCAGAATAAATAGATGGTTCTAGTTCAGAAAAAAAAGCCACAAAGCCAGCCCCACTATTTTCTCGATTTGCTTAGAAGCATGGGATTTTACCTAATGAAAAAAATATTTTTGTTCACAAAACAGAAGAACCTTGGGGAGGGGGCTAGAGCAGCCAAGAGGAAAATCTCAGGCTTTTAAATGTTCCATTTTCAGTCCCATTTTGAATGTGCCTCACATCATCATCAGCCAAAAAGGAGAAGCTAGCTGCTGAGAAGTTCTTGTGCTAATCTAAATCCAAGTACATTCTCTTCAGAGCATACTTTTGTGGCCCTTTGAGTCCTTGTTTTGGTAATTTGTTTATAATAGGAGAAAAGAGAAACAGAACACTTTCCTTAATAGCTAGCTCCCTGGGCTCTGCCAGTTTTTCCACTGGCTGGAAGAAACATAAAAATAGTGGTATAAAGCACGTATTTCAACACTTTAAAAAAAAATACCAGAAAAGTCATTGGATCTCTAATTTTACTCAGTATTACATAAAGATACAAATACAAGGGAATATTATGGGGCTGTGTATATAAACTTGGTGCATTCTTTTATGCTATATATGTTTAAATCTATATTCAAATTATGCTCTGTGCTCAGTGATGAGAAAAGCTAGCTTTTCTCTAGTTTAGGGTTTGCTCATCACTGTAGTTTATGAACACTTCCTAGGTAAGTTATGTCTGCATGGCAAGGTCCTTAATGGTCTTCATGGATGAAATCCTGGATCCGCTGAAGTAAATGAGAGTTTCTACCATTGACTTCAAAAAGCTAGGATTGCACCAATGGAATTTTCTGCTGTTTTCCCTTCCCTGTTCGGAAGCTCTAGACAGTTATTTTGTTTTGACTTTTCTTCTGCCCAATGAGCTGACTATGGTGGGACATCTTTTCTTACGCCATGTTTCACTAGCAACATTAAAGCGCTGGCTGCGGCAGCACTTTAAGGTGGCTGTGAAGATGCAGCATAGCGCTGGGGAGAGAGCTCTCCACCTCCACGAGGGGCTCCCAGCGCTGGTGTACTGTCTACACTGGTACTTTACAGAGCTTGGAGGGGTGTTTTTTCACACCCCTGAGCGAGAAAGTTGCAGTGCTGGAAAGTGCCAGTGTAGATAAACCCTTAGAGAGGAGGGGTTTTGCAGCGAACTTTGATGCCGATCAAATTCTAAATTGGTCTGATCTTCTCTGTAAGTTTGTTCCACAGGTGACTCTCTTGATTTTTGATTGAGAACTATTTATGTCTGATGCTCATTGGCTTTGTCCAAGGATGAAAGTGTAATTAGAGGAGCACATGTCATCAAGAAGTCATCAACATGAGTCTAGCAAAAAAGCAACAGGCCAGACAAATGTCATTGGGCACTGTATCAGGGTTACCAAAGATATAAAATAATGAGGGGTAAATGATACCAACTGACAATTTTCTAGGTTTCAGTAAAGCATTTTCCCAAGTATCAAACCAGAAGCTTCCATACAACATAAAGGAATAAGGATTTACATAGATTAAGAATTGGTAGGTACAGTGCAGAATACTTTAGTGTAAATAGAATAAAATCCTCCTTGTTGGATTTATCAGGAGGGGTTTCCCACAAGAATCACTGGTAGCACTAACTTTATTTCACTTATACAAAAGTGATGTGGAAGAAAGGACAATCTGCACGGTCTCAACATTTACAAGTGACACAAGGACAGGAACGATTCTGGATTCTAAAGAAGAGGTAGGGTGACCAGACAGCAAGGGTGAAAAATCAAGATGGGGGTGAGCGGTAATAGGCACCTATATAAGAAAAAGCCCCAAATATCAGGACTGTCCCTATAAAATCAGGACATCTGGTCACCCTAAGAAGAGGCGAGTAATTTATGAAAGTTTTGATAAGGAAAGACAATGATCAAAGGATCAGCATGTAGAATTCAATTTCAGGAAACCTAAAGGGAGAATCAAGGCTAAGGCAAAATATACTTTGGATGGAAATTTGCTTAAACTAACACAGGAAGAAAATGATCTACCAACAGGAAAATAGAAGCAAACAAACAAAAATACCCTCAAAGAAACACAAACCAACAGAGGCTACTAGGATGTATTTGTTTTGTTATTTCTTTCTTTAGATTTATACTGCTACCCAAAAAGAGCGCACATTCCAGGCTCCAAGTACCCTTAACAATCTTTTAAAACATACTGTTGAATAGAATCCCCAAATTACTCCAAAAATGCAACACTCTGACAGACAACAGCAAAAGGTAGGAGCATTATAACCCATCATTGCTTAATTCATCAGGAGAAGGTGGAATTTCACAAGTGATTGCCCACGTTATCGCTAGCTGGAAAAAGGAAAGGTTTGACGGATGCTAGCGTCAAGAGCAGGAATGGGCAATAGTTTTCACAGGGAGGCCACTACATGTATTTTGGTAAATCGTCATGGGCCGCACGTTTTTACTATATTACTGGAGAGAGTTTGGGTGCTGGAGGGAGCTCGGGTGCCGGAGGGAGCTCTGGGCTGGGGCAGCGGATCAGGGTGCAGGAACGGGTGCGGGGTCTGGGAGGGAGTTTGGGTGCAGGAGGGAGTTCCAGGCTGGTGCAGAGTGTTGGGGATGTGGGAGGGGGGGCGAGGTGCAGGCTCTGGCCAGGAGGCGCTTACCACAGGCAGCTCCCGGCCAGTGGCACAGCAGGGCTCAGGCAGGCTGCCTGCATGCCGTGGCCCCACGCCGCTCCTGTAAGCGGCTGCGGCCGGCTACTGCTGGCATGTCTCTGTGTGCCCCTTGGTGGGAGGAGGCAGCAGGTCTCTCGCAGCTCCCATTGGCCGGTTGGAGCACCCAGGGGGAAAAATTAGTGGGTGTGGAGCATCCACCGGCACCAACCTCCCCCCTCTGCCCCCCCGCCGCACCTCTCACGTACCAGCGGCTCCCCGCTTACCAACTTCTTCTCCTCTGTCCCAGCACTTCCAGAGCACGGCAAAGAGCTGATTCGCAGCATTCAAGCTTGGGGGTAGGAGGGAGGACACACACCTGGGGCTGGCATCGAAGCCCCCAGGAGGGGGGCCGGAGGCCAGAAACCTGGCTGGCAGCAGGGCCCCCAGGTGGGGGGCCACACTGGGCATAAAGCCTGGGGGTGCTGTAGCACCCCCTGCTCCCCTACTTCCCACACCTCTGAAGACCGGCTGGCACTCTGCATTGACCTTCCATGGTTCAGGTAATTCTCTGGTTCGGCACCAGTCAGGTCCCGAGGGTGCCGGACTAGAGAGGTTCAACCTGTATTAATCTCAGCCGTAAAGTATCACTAGCTTAGTTTTCTGCATTAAAAAATGCAAAATGTTTGCACACCAAAGAAATACCAGTGGGAGTTCAGAATTAAAGCTATCCGAACAGGTAATAGAGGACCCTGGTATATGAGGAAAGGGGAAAATAGGAGTGCACACCAAGCCTCTGGCATATGAGAAGGGGTGAAAGTGGGTGCACAGAACCCTTGGAATGGGGGGGGGAAGGGGAAGGATGAGGGACACACAGAGCCCCTAGCCTAAAGGAGAGAGTTTCAGGGAGGCCCTGAAACAGAGGGTGGAAAGTCATGGGGTGCATGCAATAAGCTTGAACTATAGAAGCTGAAAACCGTGGACCTCCTAGTTTAAATATAAATAAGAAAAAGTTCTGGATGCAACATTCCTTCTTGCAACACCTATATTTAAAATTCAGTGTTTCCAGCAACTTGGCTACTATCACGAGTTCAACTCCTAATGTACCTTTCTTGGCCTCTAAGTGAGTACACATATATTCACATTTCTATTCAGATATTTTGATTGTAAGATGCTCATAATAAATGCTATTGGTAAACTGATTCAGTAGTATTCACTTACTGGAATTCTGAACTGATGGATTTAGTACCTGTTTTTTCTTTGTTATGACATGTTTACTTGCTTACTAAATATTAATGCAATGGTTTTGCATATATAAACACTGGCACATGCACGTTATTGTAGTAAACACACGCACACACAGGTTCCAACATTTAAACAATGTTCTCATAGATTTGTTACAGGTCTGCTGGTGAACATTGCGTTAAATTTGCCATGCAGTGGTAAGATAAGTGGGTTGTTAGCATGTCACCAGCATCGAGGCAACACTCTTCAGGGGGTAACGCTCACCAGGAGATGGGAGTATGTGAAGAATCTCTCTCTCTCTGGGAGGTAAGGGAAAGTGGGGAATCTTCCCCCTCTGCTCCCTTCAGGAGACATGTTTCCTCTGCTTTCTCCACTGTGGGAATCTCCGTTCCTGTAGGTCTAAAGCAGGGGACGGCAACCTTTCAGAAGTGGTGTGCCGAGTCTTCATTTATTCACTCAAATTTAAGGTTTCGCGTGCCAGTAATACATTTTAATGTTTTTAGAAGGTCTCTTTCTGTAAGTCTATATATAACTAAATTATTGTTGTATATAAGTAAATAAGGTTTAAGAAGCTTCATTTAAAAATTAAATTAAAATGCAGAGCCCCCAGACTGGTGGCCAGGACCTGGGCAGTGTGAGTGCCACTGAAAATCAGCTCAAGTGCCACCTTTGGCACGTGTGCCATAGGTTGCCTACTGCTGGTCTAAAGAATGGGCAGTGGTTTTCAACCTCAACCATGTTTGCAGACCCCTAATAAATTTCAAATGGAGTTGTGGACCCCTTTGAAAATCTTAGTTTGCAGACCACAGGTTGAAAATCACTGGAATAGGGGTTTGTGGGGTAACCTGCCACCTTCAGGGGGAATACTCCTGCCTCCTGTCTTGGGCCTTACCAAATTCACAGCTGCGAAAAACGTGTCATGGACCATGAAATAAGCCCTCCCACCTGAAATCTAGCTATTGGAGGGGAAAAGGAGGGTCAGGGCTAGAGGCACCTTAGCCAGGGGCTCCTACCATTCCCCAGGCTCCAGCTGCTAGTCCCCACACTGGGACAGGACTTGCTCTTCCCCGCACAGCTGCTCTCGCGGGGAGATCAGGCCCACTTCCACCTCCAGGAACCTCCTACAGCTGCAGAAGTGAGGGTGGCAATCACGCAACCCCCCTACAACAGCTTTGCAACACCCGCACCCCACAATTCCATTTTGGATTGGGACCTCCATGGTTACAACACTGTGAAATTACAGATGTAAACATCTGAAAACTTGAAATTGACTAATTTTCAAATCTTATGACCATGAAATTGACCAGAATGGACCCTGAATTTGGTAGGGCCCTACTCATGACCCTGTCTGACAG
The DNA here is from genome assembly GCF_027887155.1 of Malaclemys terrapin pileata. Lineage (NCBI taxonomy): Eukaryota > Metazoa > Chordata > Testudines > Emydidae > Malaclemys > Malaclemys terrapin. The sequence continues at coordinate 270,959,056 of NC_071506.1, read as the reverse complement.
CAATGTGGATTACTCTGAATTCAATTTACACTACCAATATATGACTATTATTATTTGTATTACAGTAATGTCTAGAGATCAGGGCCCCATTGTGCTATACTCTGTATGAACATATAGCAAGAGAAAGTTCCTGCCTCAAAGCGATTACATTCTAAATAAACGAGAGAGAGAAGAAAGCAGACTAGAGGTACAAAAAGGTGAAGTGACTTACCCAAGGTCACATTACATGTTTATATTTATATGAACTCATTCTGAACTCTGAAAATCAAGGGCCCATTTAAAAACCCTACTACAATACTATTACCTTTTTTAAATAGTTTGTTAGGAAATACTGGTGAGGTTTTTGCAAAAGTCCGTTTCTTTTCTTTTTTAAACTAAACAACCACATAAAAAAGGATACCCATCTCAGTACAGAGCCTTTAAAAAATAAAATGACACAGACACACACAGACAACTAAAATCTCCTTCCGTTTAATGAATAGAAAATAGTTTTATCTCTCACTATTAACAGTTAACTGGTATCACTCCCCCCCCGCCCATGCTTATTAGCCCCAGACCAGTACTTTAAAAAGTTCATTGGTCCTGAAAACATTTCTGCCAAAATTATTCAAATCCTAGCAAGTCACAAGATAGCAAATCTTAAAAACCAGTTAATTATGATTTCCTGCTTGCTCTCTCCCTCACCAACCAAGCCTAACATTCGTTTAGCAGTCAATGTTCCCCAAACTGCTTAATCGGACAATGTTCCTTTAAATACAGTTTGGTACCCCATGTCCAGAGATATTGGACATGTGCATTTACAATAAGGCCTTTTCTTTTCCTTATTTTTTTTTTACATACACTGCCAGAATGGTGTAAAGGGACTTTAGCATAAAGAAGAGTCATGCCCATAGTGACCAAGAAGTCTCTTTGAGACTCCAAAAGGGATGCAAATGAAGTATTCCTTCTTGTTGGCCTTTCCTCCAAACAAACGTATTATCCACAGATCTATGCTGATGACACAGGGAGTGTCAGTAAACTAGTTAACATGGCTGTGTACAGACAGAACAACGTAGTAATTAAAGCACCTTTTAAATAGTAATGTATCATTACAGATTTTTTTTACCTCCTTTAAAAAGATAAAAAAATAAAAGAAATTCTATTCCCCTGATAAAGTTTATAAGGGTATTTCCAGTGGAGAGGCAGGGCTGTGTGTAATGGGCAAGTCTGAGAACAAAGCACCAAAGAGGCTTAGGCTTTTGGCAAGTCTACGCTACAAAATTAAATCAACCTAAACTATGTCGACATACAGTCACCACAGTAATTAAATCACTTTTGCACATCCACACTACGCTTCTTGTGTCAGCGGTGCACATCTTCACCAAGAGCCTCAGGGTGGGGATTGTGGGACGGCTTCTGAAAGTCAGCAACAGTCAATGTAAGTAATAGTGTGTCTACACTGACACCATGTCGACCTAATTACATCAACCTAAACACTACGCTTCTCGTGGTGGTGAAGTGGGCGAGTTACATTGGTGGGAGCTACATTTTAGTGTAGATGCTTACAGAGTTAGGTCGATGTAAGCTAGCTTACATCAACCTAACTCTATAGTATTGACCCGGCCTTAGCCTTCCTCTACCCTCCCATTCTTTCCTAAGGATATTGGTGCCTGCTGTTTCTTCAGTTTCTGCTTTGTCACTGCTGTTACTGATAAACATCCTTATGTAGGGACTGGGGAAGAGCATACATGCCAGCTCCCATCAAAGCAGTGCATGAAAATATTTCATCACACCAGTGCATGAGACAGGTAATGCAACAGGCTAAACAAAGTGTTGGCAGACTAACAAAATCAATTGTTGACAGTGTCCCTTTGAACTGGACACCCTTCAGAACCTATTAATACCACTCATTTACCAATAAGAATTGCTGCTGAACACCTCAAAGCACTCCCTGAAACCTGAGCACGAAATCTCCTCAATACTTTTAACTCTTACCAAATGGGGAGCAAGAGACCAGATGACACAGCTAAATCTCTCATCCATTTCCTCATAATTTCATGTCCTGACTATCACAACCTCCTGTTTTATGGACTCAACTACTGTAGCTTTGCTCCCCCAAAGTCTATTTAAAATAATGATGCTAAGACTGCTCCTTTTTCTGACCACATCACCTCCTTACTCTGGCCACCCAAGTCTCTCCACTGGCTCCTCCTTAACCTCTACATCAAACATACGTTTCTTGTCTTTACCTTTAAGACCCTTCACAACTTAACCCCACCCTTCCTAGCTGATCTAGTAACTCATTGTGATGTGGACACCTGCCTTCACTCTGCCGGCATTCCCAGCCTTTACTGCCCACCAGCCAGCTTCTCCCTTGAACACCTCTCTGCTTTCTTTCACTCTATCCAACATGCATGGAAAGAGCTCCTCAATAAAATCCATGCAATCTCTTCCTTATTCTCCTTCAGATCCCTTATTAAGGCTCACTCTGTCATGACTGCTAGAAAACCCTGCCTGATAGTTACAACCTAGGAAGATTTCCAAGAGCTACATGTATGTAGCTAACAAAGCTGTGGAAATTCTTCATCATACTCATTCATTTGTAAGTTTTAACCCATCTGTTTTGGTCTTCAGACTGTAAACCCTCCAGGGTAGGGATTACATCTTTTTTATATTTGTACTGCACACAACACAATGGGGTCTAAATCCTGATCAAGGCCTTTGGGTGCTACCTGAATATAAATATTTACAAGACTAGCAAATTAACATGTGTTTCTCAAACAGCAGCAGAGAGCACTAACATTATGCCATCCCTGTGGTATAATTTCCTTAGTTAACTGCTACTACATGGCAAAGAGCAACATTGTATTTTGGCAGATAATATACAAATGGCTGCTACTGTATTTTATTTCTGTTAGAGAGTGGTAGAGTTATCAAAACAAAAGAGCCACTAGACATTTGAAATACAGAGGAATTTCCCTTCGGACTACTTTTAAAAGGTAAAGAATGCAGTCTTATTTTTATAAAATGTGTAAATGTCTGTTTCATGGTGTCATATTAAAGCAAGAGATTATTTTCCTGCTTATAAACAGACAAATTTCCTGCATAACTACATGCACTCATTCTAAAAGAGAAATGACAAGATGACACTACTGATACCGTATGTCTCTTTACCTGTTTCCACAGTGTTTTCTGTTTCTGCTGCCTCCAACCCATCCATGCTGTCTTCATCCTCCACTGCAGTTTTTCCTCTACTCCGAGGCCTACAAATATAAGAAGGGCACATTGTTCACAAACAAATCTATTCAGTTTAAATGCATCTAGGATCAAAATCATTTTATGCTGACTGAGTCATTATCATCACTAACTTATCTGGAATTTAAATTCAGCAATTATTTATGAAATTAGATGACAGTCCTACCTACACTTTTTTGTGCTGTTGAACAAGAGTATTAGATCACTAAAGGTTAACTTGGTACCCCTTTAATCAGTTGCCAGACCATAAGATTTTGCAATTACCATTAACAGAATCATTTATTAATTCACTTCTTTTGAACCGACAATAGGCCACTGGCATGACAACAAGAGAAAAGCGTTTTGTTAGATCTTCACATTTTTCATTATGCAGAAGGCAATTACTAGGATCTTACTTTAGAATGTGGTCCGAAACTTGTGTATTAACAAATCTTACACACTATACACAGATATATAGCCATATAAATCAGTCCAGAAAATAAATTCCAGAGAATATGACCATATCATGGTGGGGGAGGGGAGAGGAATTTTGCTGGTGGAACAATAGTGCTAAAAATGATGTTAGTTGACAAGTTACTTTTAAAATTAAACACTGGAGCGGGTCAGAAATTCTCAGACGCAACAATATTTTACTGACAGAAAATGCCAGCTCGAAATTGAAATGTTCCATGGAGACTGTCTGATTTTGAAAAAAGGGCTGACAGAAAGCAGAAAGCTCTTCCACTGGGAACCCGTCTGGTTTCCTTCCAGTTTACCTGCCCGGCTTCTCAGGAGCCAACTTAGTGGGCTGATGGGAAGCTGTGAGCCTGTAAGGCCGGGGAGCCCCAGATTCCAGGCTCTTCAGCACTCACCTGCTGGGCTCCTGCCTTGTGAGGCTGCCAGGACCTCCCAGCAGGCAGACTACCCCCAAGTCAGGGACCCCACAGCTTCCAGGGCTCGCAGCTCGAGAGCATCCCATTAGGCAGACTTTCCCTATGCCAGGGGACCCAGGGCTTTCCATTTCACAGAGAATTTTGAAATTTTTAGTTTTTATTCCAAATTGGAATGAAACCAAATTTCTCAGTATCGAAATCCTCCCTGAAAAGGACTTACCCTTCTCCACACAGCTCTATTAAATACAAAAGAATCGCATTAAAATAATTTCTCTGTACTACACCAACTGAGCAGTCCAAAGGAAACGTTCCATCCTGCACCACCTCAGATGCTCAGGAACTAAGACAATAGGTGCAGAATTTGAACAGAATTGTTTTGGTCCATGCTCTGTTGAGTGTACTGCTGAAGCAGAGCATTCCACACCAGAGCAGTAAATGTCTTATAGGAAGGAGATCTCTCTGGTCACATTTGAACAGTGTTGGCCATGTGGAGGAGTAGAGGGATTAAAATGGAAACCAAAACAGTCTGAAATCCACAGCACCTTTCATTCCCATGCAGGGGACGCAATATTGCTGTGCCAGATACAATGAAAAGCAAATGAGTTTAAAAAAAGCAGTCTTTACTTTTGAGTTTCTTGGCTTTTGTTTTTGTTTGGGTCACAATAGGAAGGAAGAAGTCCAAAATGCACACATGGCAGAACCACTACTTTAACAAAAAATAAAAAATAAACAAGTCACCCCTATTACCCAAAATGTTAGCTATTATGATAATAGCGCCCAAAGGACTGTACAAATTAACCTCCCAGGAAGCAGCAGGTCTATGAAACTGGACTGGGTCAGTAATTGCATTCCCTGAGAAGCTATTGACATAAATGTAGATATTTGATAAAGGCATGGGGAAAAGAAGGTTGTTATGATGGGATCTCCATCTGTATAGTGCATATTTGGATTTTTTCTCCTCCTCAAATTATTAGTCCCAAATTTAGATTATCTTTGGACAGCTGCCTATAGAATGGAGGTTTGGTTCACCACTTTCATGTTATTTAAATGATTTTCCAGATATTTTTTAAAAAGAAAAACAAACAAGATGTATTCCCCTCCCAATAATGTATTAAGGCGACAACTGTTGACACATTTCTCATCTACACACCTGCTGCATAACATCCTTAAACTCTAAATCTGACAAAAACTTCCAACTCCATCAATAACATTAACCGGAATTAATTATGTTACATTAAAGAAGGAAGAGGGGGAGTAACTTTTCCGAATTAGGGTCCTTTTGATATCTTTAAAGGATCACAATTTTTCAGCCCTGCCCTGAACAGATGGTGATCCTGGAATACAGTTGAATGCAGCTTCTCCTCCTGCCCCCAGCCAGTTTTTCTACGTGGCCCAAAGATGACATGAATATGTAGTGGAGGAAGAAAGATGGCCTTGTGGGAGTACAGAGAAAACTGCATCCTCTTTAGCCATTTGCCCCTCAGCCTTCTGCAGGTCTCAATTACAGTTTTCTAAAAGTATGTCTACAATTAAAACCCCATGGCTGACCCAGGCCAGCTGACTTGGGCTCTTAGGACTCAGGCTACAGGTCTGTTTAACTGCAGTGTAGACATTCCAGCTCTGGCTGGAGCCTAGGCTCTAGGATCCTGCAAGGTGGGAGGTCCCAGAGGTCAGCCTGAGCCCGAATGTCTATACTGCAATTAAACAGCCCCGCAGTCTGAGCCCAGCTGAGGGTTTTTAATTGCAGTGTAGACATACCAACTGTCGAGGAGCTTCGCCTCGCCATAGATGGCCTCCCCAATGGAAAGGCCCCCAGAAAAGACTGCGTACCATCCGAGGTCATAAAACACAGAAAACCTATTCTACTGCAATATCTTCATGAGTTGCTCTGCCTGTGCTGGAAAGAAGGCAAAAGTACCACAAGAAATGAGAGATGCCAACATTATCACTCTATAAAAACAAGGGCGACAGAAGCAACTGTAACAACTATAGTTATATTTCCCTTCTTAGCCTTTGCCCGAGTTGTCCTGAATAGACTTCAAAACCTTGCAGACAGAATCTATCCTGAATCACAGCACGGCTTTAGAGCTGAAAGGTCTACTATCAACATGATCTTCTCGCTGAGACAACTACAAAATAAACGTAGAGAACAAAATGTCCGTGTACATAGCCTTCATCGATCTCACAAGGCTTTTGACTTTGTCAGTAGAAGTGGACTGTTCATGCTTCTAGAAAAGATTAGCTGCCCCTCCCAAGCTCTTAAGCATGAGTCGATCCTTCCATGAAAACATATTCAGCACAGTCCAATATGACAGCTAAGTGTCTGAGGCTTTCCAGATTCATAGCAGAGTTAAGCAAGAGTTGGGGCAAGTACACAACCTGTTTGAGATCATCTTCTCCCTGCTACTGAAACAAGCTTTTGGTTCCTCAACTGAGGGTATCTACTTGCACACAAAATCTGTTGGAAAGCTGTTAAATCTTGCAAGACTCAGACATAAAACCAAGACTCTGGAGACCCTTATCCAACATCTCCTCTTTGCTGATGATGCAGCAGTGACAACCCACACAGAAGCTCACCTTCAAAGACAAATGGACAGTTTTCCCAAAGCCTGCCAAGACTTTGGGCTTACCATAAGCCTAAAAAAGACTAACAACATGCCAAGGAGTTGAGGAAGCACCCTCCATCAAGATCAACAACTATGAATTTGAAGTGCTGAACGAGTTCACCTACCTGGGGTCCACTAACGCAGTCAATCTTTCACTTGAAACAGAACTCAACATCTGCATTGGAAAAGCCACCACAACGTCTAGACTGAACAAGAGGGTATGGCAAAACAACAAACTGACAGAACACACAAAGATCTGTGTGTATGATCTTGTGTTATCAACACACTTTTGTATGGGAGCGAGACATGAACCTCACATTCTCATCAGGAAAGGAGGCTCGACAGCTTTCATATGCGTTGCCTTCGTCGAATCTTTGGAATCTCCTGAAGGGACAGAGTCACCAATACTGAGGTGCTCAAACAGGCCAGCTTATCAGCATGCAAACACTCCTCAAACAGAGACACCTCCGCTGGCTTGGGCATATGTGCTTAATGAATGATGGGTGCATCCCAAAGGATATCCTCTATGGGGAATTGGCATCTGGAAAAAGACCCAAGGATGCCCAAAATTGCGTTTCAAGGATGCGTGCAAGTGAGACCTCAAAGAAATGGACATGGATGTGGACAAATGGGAAGATCAAACTCAAGACCGCAGCCTTTGGAAATAAGAGCTTAAAAAAGGTCTCAGGAGTTAGGAGAGGAAGCAGTCCAGCTTAGCAGAGGAGAAAAGAACTCGCAGAAGGCAGAGCCCAAAGGGTCGAAACATCACCTTTAAATGTGACAGATGACGCAGAGATTGTCTCTCTCGAGTGGGTCTCTTCAGCCACATTTGCGGCTGCCATAAAACCAAACTGAGTAAATTCTTTACCTCTCAGGGGTGCATACCCATGGTTTCTTGAGACAGAAGGATGCCTTCTACTAGAAATACCCTAAGTGGATTTACTCCCCTCCATGCAGCTGAGCAGGGAGGAAGCAGTTATCTGGATAGAACACATTTGCCAGCATTGTCCCACCCTATTCCTCTCCCCTCCCCCCCACGAAAGAAAAAAATCTGAACAAGTGAACTGTTGATTAATGGACTCTTAATCATTAGAATATTAAAGAAGTGTGGAGAAGAACAAAAACATATGTTTTAATGTTACCATCCTTGCAATTCTTTACCAGCTACATAATTTAGACACTTTGCACTCCCCATGCTCACATTCAACAAACAAGCTAAAGGCATTTCACATATACATAACATGTGATGTGTTTCTAGCTGAAATCACTAGATGTGATGTATAAAACAGAAATGCTAAAAAGGTACTCAAAAGCAACCACATAACAATGGTAATATCTCTAACTACTACCCTAATTACTTTCCTACCTACCTCCTAGCAATAATACAACTTAAGTCACAGCTCCGGGCAGCAAAAGAAAACAGTTTTTTCCAGCTTTTCAAAATAAACAATTAGTTCAAAAATTTTCTCCCCACATAACTATACTCCACAACACCACTTTGTATAGAATAGCTCACTGACTAGTTGAAAATATTCCTTGTGTTTATTTCATAAGGTATATAAAATTGTGAATTTTATGTTATATGTATTACATGAATATACAAAACATAAAAACACATCCTATAAATTTTTTAAAGGCTTTATTTCCGCAGCAGTGTTCACTTTTTAAACCCTGCCACCACATCTTAGCAACTTATTAACATTAGCAAAATCACAGGTTTGGACTAATTAAACATAATTGCTTCTTTTCAGTGGAAAACGTACCCACATCTGGTGTTTTCATGCAGTTCTCCCCTCTGCACATATACTACAAAAGGCCTTCCAAACACGGCTCAGGTTTAAAATAAACCCATTAGGGTGAAGAAAAAAAGTGAAATGAAGAGTCAGGGTATATTGGTAGCTTAGTTTAGTTAGGTTTCAGCACTTAACACTATCAGAAGAGATTTTATAATCCTGTATTATAATCTAAAGAGATATAAAATGTCTATGCCAGGTTCTAAAGAAAGAACTAAAAAAACCCACACAAATAAAAACTTGCAACAATCATTTAGTGTTTCAAAGAAGATACAAGAGAAAATCCCAATAGTAACATCTACACAGACAACTCAATGGTTAAAAGTCTATATAAATATAAAGTCTAAAATTGATGTTTACTTTTCATTAAGTAATTTTCATACAAGGTTTATTATCTTGTTACACAAATGTTTGGTTTGCAGAACATCCACTCAAGTACTGAACCTATTACTGTAAGTTTTCCTTTTGATTATTCAGTTATACTTTTAATAAAGTTAATATTTCAGGACTTCATGCACCACTCCAGAACATTAAGAAATGCATAATAGATAACAAGCGCTTTGAAGGTACATGGTATTTTACACTGCTCAGTGAATTTGTTTCTATTTCCTTAAATTACTGACATAACCAGAACTAAAACGGGTTTTGTAGCGTGTCTTTCATTCTGAATTCAGCAACAGCTCATGCAAAGCTTTGCAGATCATTAAAAAAAAAAAAAAGAAAACCCCAATATTTGGATTCAGTTATCAGCTACTCTTTCTGAAAATTAGCCATGTGATTTTTAATTATGAGGATAACCATCAGAGTCCGAAAGAAAGAAAAAAAACTTGGTTAACATTGTCTGAGTACCTGCAATTCTAATAATTCAGTGTCTTCAAATAAATCACTGCATTATCAGCCCCGGGCCTGAGACCTTCATGCTGATGTGGAACTTTAACCCTCAACCCTCTAGCCCAAAAATGAATAAAAGTGTTGCTAAGTGAATTCCCAGCATACATATTCTCCTAAACAGGTGCCTGTACCTAACTTTTCTTTTATAGAGAGTGTACATAAATATTTTAATATACTTTAATCCATTATCAACAATAGGGCCTATCCGCAAAATGCTGTCACACAGGAACTAGAAATGGAACAAAGCTGCATCACAACTTCCCCCTAATTTAGGGGTTTTAAAACAAGGTTCTAGTTCAGGCCTATCTGAACTGGAAACAATACCAGTTCAGGGGGAATTAAATAGAACCAAAACCATGAAAACATGACTAATTATACACAAAAACGCTATGCTGCATATGAGTTACGATTGGTCATACATAATAAATAAGGCCAAGATTTTGTCATGGGTATTTTTAGTAAGTCACTGACAGGTCGCGGGCAATAACCAAAAACTCACAGACCCTGTGACCTGTCCTTGACTTTTACTTGTGGGGAAGGACGGGGGGAGGGAGGAGGGGAAGAGAGAGACTAACAGAGCCCCGCTGATGACTGCTCCAGCGCAAATGCTCCTCCTGCAGCACTGATCCAGCCCTGGGCCACTGCTCCAACATCCTTAGGCGCTGACCCAGCATCCCTAGGTGCTGACCCAGCCCTGGGCCACTTCTTCTGAGGCAGGAGCTGACAGCTGTTCCACTCCCTCCGCTGCGGAGGGCTGAAGCCGAAAATGTCACTGAGGTCTGTTGAAATCACGAAATCCATGACAGAATTGGATCCTTAAGAAAAAAAACCTCAAAAAAGCAAGGAAATTAAAAGGTACCACACCTACAACTATAATTACTCTACTCATGCAGCTACAAGGACACGCACACCAGGAGAGCAATTCAGACCATGTCTACACTACAATCTTTGATCAAAGCACATTATGTCTGCATAAAGCTGTCAGTTAGTATATCGCTTGTGTGTGCTCACAATTGGCTCCTTGCACCAGCACTGCGGGTACTCACCAGGAGTTCTCGTGTCAGTGCACACTGCGATGCACCGTGGGTAGGTATCCCAGCATGCAACCCACCAACGTCCAGCTCAGTTTCTTTTGGGAAGTTCTGACAACACATAGTTGGGCAGAAATGAGTCATGCAGGGGTGACTGGAAGCAAGGTGTCAACTTCCCAGCGTGCAACTGTCTCCATCCCACGTCATCTCCATCCCATAATTTTCATGTATTTTTCGAAAATCCCACAACCCACCATGGCCATCCTCACTGTCCAGCGTCTCTGACAGAAGGGTGGCGCCTGCACAGCTCTGCACTAGTGTCATAAGTTTTGTAAGCACAAGATACACAATCCTCCAGTATTTGCAGAGCTGTAAGAAGAACTGAATCGCAAAGAAAATGATTATTTCATGGAGCACAGATTGCTGTGGCACACAGGTTGTTGTTGGTGTTCACAAAGCAGCTGCAGATGGCAGATCACTGCTTCTGGAGAAACAAGCACTGACTGGTGGGATTGCATTATAATAAAGGCTTGGGATGATGAGGGGTGCCTGAAAAACCTTTGGATGCACAAGGCCACATTCCTGGATCCATGTGTTGAGCTCGCCTCAGCCCTTCAGTACAGGCACACCAAACTGAGAGCTGCACTGACAGTGGAGTAGCAAGTGGCAATTGCACGGTGGAAGTTTGCAACACCAGATTGCTACCAATCAGTGGAAGTCGGTTCGGAGTTGGAAAATACACTGCGGAGGCTGTTGTCACCCAAGTGTGTAGGCCCATTAATCATCTGCTGTTACACAGGACTGTGACTCTTAGCAGAGTACAGGACATAGTGGATGTAAATGCAGCAAAGGGATGCCCAAATGCATACCCATATTCAGACACCAGACCACTTTGCCTCAGAGCAAAATCAACAGGAAGGGCAGCTTTTCTATGGTTACGCAAGCATTGGTGGATCATAGGGGACGCTTCACTGACATTAATGCTGGCTGATCAGGAAAGGTGCATGATGCTCACATCTTTAAGAACACAGGCCTGTTCAGAAAGCTACAAGCAGTGACTTCCTTTCCCAACTAGCGGATTATCATTGGTGACATTGAAATGCCAGTAGTGATCCTGGGGGACCCAGCCTAGCCCTTGCTCCCCTGGCTTGTAAAGCTGTACACCAGTTACCTTGACAGCACCAAGGAAAGATTCAACTACCAATTCAGCAGGTACAGAATGACAGTTGAATGCATTTTTGGTAGACTTAAGGGATGCTGGCATTGTTTACTCACAAGACTGGATCTCAGTGAAAAACATATCCCAATGGTTATAGCTGCCTCCTGTGTCCTGCATAATATTTGCAAAGCAAAGAGGAAAGAGTTGCTACCAGGGTGGAGGGAAGAGGTGGAGCAGCTGTCTGATGAGTTTGAACAGCCAGACATAAGGGCTATTAGAAGAGCTCAGTGCAGAGTTATAGGGCTCAGGAAGGTTTGAAAAGAGCACTTTAACAGTGAGCCACAGTAACATGTTGTAGTGTATTATGCTCTACCTGCTGTTTTGTGGCCTGTTAAGAATTGTGTGGTGCTTAAAGTGTTATATTCATAGATGTGCACCATCAATGCACCTATTAATTTTGCGGTGCTTGCTGTACATTTATTATTATTACACTGTATTTGTCACACTGTTCAGTAACAAGTAAGTGGGTCCTTTCATAAGTATTAGGCACTCTGCAGCATTTTTTGTGAGCGAATAAAGAAATTATTTTCCAAATAATATTATTTTATTCGGTAACAAAACCAGTTCAAAGAGAAATCCGTGCAATTAAAAATCAAATACTTTAAAAACTTAATAAATTAATAGAAATGATCTTAACAAGGGGAAAAAACATTCATGTTCATTTTACCTCCACATACAGCCACCACGCCCCCCACAGGTCAGTGTATGTGAAGCTGTGGTTGTCCTTAATGTCCCCCTTGGGCGGAGTGGTAGGGGTAGAGATGTAGCTCCTGATGCCACATGGCATGTTGAGGGGGGATGCAGGGAGGTGCTGTAATAGAGTTCTCCATGGACTGCAAAGGGAGGCAAACCCGGGACTGTTGAACCTGTAGGTCCACAAGAGCCTGCAGCATCTGTGTCTGCTTCCAGAGAAGCCCCATTATGTCCTGATGCATCTCCCTCTTCTCTCTCCTGCTGGGACTCCTGGGCCTTTCTCCTGTCCCTCTTTTCTTCTCCAAGCGGCCTGCGATGTTCATCCTCCAACCCCTCTGCTCACTGTCTGATGCAGCACTGGCTTGCAGTATCCCATAGAGCATGTCATCCCAAGTCCTCCTCTTTCTCCTCCTCATCTGGCTCAGGTGTTCCAAAGGTGTGGAGGGGCAGCATCGCAAGTCTACAACAGCAGCAGCTGCAGATAAAACACAGAGGTACCATTGTCAATATAGTCACAACCAAAAGTGAAAGGTTAAGATTCAAAACTCCCTTCCCTTGCTCCGCTGAAGTTTTAAACAAGACATGTTTATTGACACGTCTGCTTCAGAGTGCTTGTGCACGGCACCACTCAGAGCTCCAGCCAGAGTGAGTATGGCCTGCAGAGATGAGGGAAATGAGTAGGGAATTTCTCAGTTGCATGAAACTATGAGCATAGGGCGATGGCACTGAATTCTGGCACCATTTTCCACAAACAGTGGAAATTTTAGCTGATTTCTCACTCCTGGAGGGTAACAAAGGCACAGAGAGCACAGCTGCTGCTGGCGTCCCGATGCTGCCCAACCCCGTATGCTGATAGCCTGTTTACTGCAATGGTGCCTGCCAAAGTTATCGCTGACTGGCATGGGAAAATGTCCTACCACAGAGGAAGAAATAGGGCTGCCATCCCTAGAAACCTTTGGGAGGATTGCAGAGTGCCTCTATGAAAGTTTCATCGAGATCTCTCAGGGGAATTCAAGGTACTTCCCTGTGTTCATAAACAAAGTGCTCCACATGTCCCCCCTTACCTAACTCCACAAGGGAATGAAAACAAATAACAATGCTACATCTCTTTGTTATACCGCTACCTCTTCTAGTACAAGTAAATTAATGAAAAGTTGATAGCTGTGTCCTGTTAAATTGGGGACACCATCAGTACATCATTGTAATAGGAAATACAATTATACACTTACCTGGGGTTCCTTCCCCAGCATCGAGCTTGCCCATGCTCAACAGACTGGACTGAGTGGAGTCTTCAACGGGTCCTGGCTCGAGACATAGCTGGACACCCCCCGATCACCTGTCCCCCATCCTGCTTCTCTTCTTCCTCCACTTCTCCTGGCTGTTCGGGCCAAGGGCCTGTGGTTCGGCCCCCTCAGAGGTATCCATGGAAGTGTGAGGGATGGTGGTGGAATCTTCACCAAGTAAGGCATGTAGCTCTTTATAGAAGCGGCAGATCTGTGGCTGGGTACCAGATCAACTGTTGGCCTCCCTGGCCTTCTAATATGCCTGAAGCAGTTCCTTCACTTTCAAGCGGCACTGCTGCTGATCCCTGTTGTATCCGTTCCCCTGCATCCCCCGTTCAATCTGCTTGTAGATGTACATGTTTCTAGACCTGGTCCGTAGCTATGCTTGCACAGCCTCTTCTCCTCACAGGACCAGAAGACCCAATATCTCCTGTTTTCTCCAATGCAGTGTGTCTGGAGCACGTAGCTGGCATGGTCAGCTAGGCAGCTGCACATAACAATGGAGAGCTGCTAGGTGTGCTTGCCAAGCTGGACAATCAGGAAAAGGCATTTCAAAATCTGCAGGGCTTTAAAGGGGCGGGGGGCCTTTTGGTTTCAGTGATCCCTGAGCAGAAGAGTTCACAACTGTGACCAGAGTGTCAGGCATTGTGGGACAGCTGCTGGAGGACTATTAGGGTCAACATAAGTAATGCAGTGTCTACACTTGTGCTCCATGGACATCAGTACATCAATCATGGCTCAATGCTACTTGGAGAAATGGTGTTACTAGATCACTGTAACAAGGCACTTACATTGGTGGGAGACAAATTTAAGTGTAGATACATGCACAACTAGGTCAATGCAAGGCAGCTTATGTCAACCTAACTTTGTAGTGTAGACCAGACCTCAGACAACACAACACATCACAGCCTTAACTCTGCTTCCGTAGGGATGCCAGTCTTCCAGCACTCCCTACTTCAACCTCCCCATCACCACCACAAAAAGACTCTTATTATTATTTGTATTACTGTAGCACCTAGGAGACTTAGGCATGGACAAGGTCCCCATGGTGGTAGGCACTGTACAAACAAAAAAGAAAAAGATGAACCCTGCCCATGGAGCTTATAATCTGGGGCCTAGTCTACACCTAAAAATTAGACTGACCTCACTACACCACTCAGGACTGTGAAAAATTTTGTGCTCTGTGTAATGTAGTTAGGGCAACCTAATCCCCACTGTAGACGCTATTGGATGGATGCCAGAATTCTTCTGTTAACCTTGCTACTGCCTCTTGGAGAGGTGGATTATCTACGTGGACGGAAAAAACTCTTCCGTCAACATAGGAAGAGTCTACACTACAGCGCTACAGCAACACGACAGCTGTGCTGCTGTAACCACTGAAGTGTAAGACCACAAACAACTAATGAATATACACAGACAATATTCATTAGCATTATAGACGGTGGTCTCGGTACACCAGCAGACTTGCTATTGTCAAGTTTGTGATGAGATTCCCACTGATCTTTTTTCCACAAAGCTCTGGGAATTGTATATCATACCATTCATGTTTAAAAGAACAGATAGATATATTCACAGAAATATAATATATTAACCAAGAAGTACTCCAAACACATTGAGGATTTAATGCAAAGAAACCAAAGAAAATTTTCATTTAATAAACAAGTTGTATTCTGGCACATAAAATATCAATTGATAAAATAATAAAATAAAATGAGCTGTAGTAATTCTACTCACATTCACATAGTGCTTAATCGGTTTCAAATCCCCCATGACCTATTACAATTTTAAATAATCAGATCTCTTGAACATCTTCTTTCTTAAATTTGTCCATTCAAAAACTCCTTAGTTTCGTCATAAAAATGGGAAAAATATCAAATAGTATCAATATAACCCACTGGTAGGATTTCAACATGTACACTTAATTTTTCCATTTTAACATGTTTATTTCTAAATGTGTCTGGATAGGTTGTAACCATATTATTATCAAACTGAATATTTCCTCTATATCTGTAAAGAGAGTGAGCATTTTCACAGTTCCATAGGGACTTTAAGTTACAATAAATATTCTTAAATAGAACTAGATCTAAAAACTACAGAAAGAGTTTTAGTAGTGACCATTAGAAGATTTAGATTTTTGAAGGGTGATATTTCTCATCAAAAATGCAATCTAAACGTAAAAGTGACTCAAAGGTACTTAATTAACTGATACAAGAATCCCTCGTATTCGAATATTAGCCTTAGGTTCCAAAGGATCTCCATTTTTTTTCTACAACAATATTTTCTTTGACGTAAACACTAGTCAAAGATTTAACACTTTCTCTCTGGCTCTGTAAATAACAGAGGTAATTTGAGGAGAAAATTTTCTCTCTCCCTCCCCCCCCCCCCCTCTAAATTTGAAATTTTCAGTGTACCAATCAAAGCAGGAATCAAATTGATCAACTCTACTTTCAGTGCATGAACTACAGGGGGAAAAAAAGTGCTCTAACAACACTAAATTAAAGATGCTGAAAAGCTGAAGAAATCAGCAGAACTCACTGTTTTACTTACAGTAGTAGCCAAAGCCAGGAGCAGCAGGGAACGAAATGGATAACCAAGGATCCTCTGGGCCATGCCAAACACTCCCCACCAGATGTTACAGAAGACTTTACACCATTTCTCTAATATTCCATTTCCTTTTCAGAGATATTGCTAAAGGTTAAATTCACCTGACAGCAGAGAATTGTTCACAAGATGCTGATCACAACTTACATTTAGCCCTTAAGTAGCAACCTTGGCACTGGACCTTTATAAGGGGATAAGTTTTCACTTTAAGGCCATGCCTACCCTACAGGGACTACATACATCAGCACAACCTCGGTGCCACAGCTATGTTGGAACAACCCCTGCATGTAGCTATGCTGGCACTACACTGAAAGAAAGGGTTTTCCCATCAGCATAGGACCATCACCTCCCCAAGCAACAGTAGCTAGATTGACAGAAGCATTCTTTTGTCACCATAGCAGCGTCCACTGGGGCAAGGTTGGTAAAGCTATGTTGCTCAGGGGTGTGTATTTCTCACACCTCTGAGTGACACAGCTATATCAACCTACATTTTAAGTGCAGACCAGGCCTAACAGAATAAGGAGCACAAGTGTATATTATTTTTATATGCGCATATATGTGCCAGATGATTTTCCTAGCAGTGTCCGTTGACCTGCATGTGTGTCGTGAGTCCCCCTCCTGTTCACAGCTGAGATATAATAGGCCATGCGGGTCGAATCCACACCAGTAACCCTCTTACCACTGAAGTCTAGTCTTCAGCAGAAGGGTGGAGGGCAGGTATTGGAATCCTAATAGGAATCACACATCTTTAAGAACCTCTAGTTACAAGTAAGTAACCTCTTTTTCTTCTTCTTCAAGTGATGGTCCCTATAGGAATTCCAAATGTGGGTGAGTAGAGAGCAGTGATCAGAATAGAGATGGGTGTGTGGATGTGCGAAGAAGTATAGTCTGTAGTATGGCGCGACCGATGTGTCCGCAGCTAAGGCGATGGTGTAATGGGACATGAACGTGCATATGAAGCGCACACTGCTGCACGGACAGATATTCTGCCATGAGATACTCCAAGGCAGGCCGATGTGGCTGTGTGAACTTGCGTAGATTGCACTGTGACTCCATCAGGTGGTGGTACATTGGTGTACATGTAACATTTGTGGATGAATGTGGAGACCCATTTGAAGAGTTATTGAGAGGAGAGGGCTTCTCCCTTGCAGTAGCTAGAAAGAGTATCAGTAATGCCCAAAAGGCACAAGTTCGCTGAAGGTAGAATGCCAGTGCACGGTAACGTTAAGGGAGTGTAGTGCTCTGTCCATGTGGGAGGCGTGGGGTTTGGGAAAGAAGACAGGAAGGCAGATGCAACGATTTAGGTGGAATTCTGACACTACCTTAGTTATGAATTTTGGGTGCAGCCAGAAGGAAACCTTATTCTTGTGGAAGACAGCGTAAGGGGGATCCGCCATCATGGCCACAAGTTTGCTGATCCATATAGCTGAGGTGATGGCCACTAAGATGATCACTTTCATGGAGAGATCGGAGAGACCATGTTGCCAGGGGCTCAAAGGGGCCTTTGTGGGAGCGGAGAGAACAAGACTAAGGGTACGTTTTCACTACAAATGTTAAAGTGCTGCCGCAGCAGAGCTTTAACTCGGCTGTGTAGGCGCGGCACTGTAAAAAAAACAAAAAACAAACCACCCCCACCAGAGGAGAGGCTCCCAGCACTGGTGCACTGTCTACACTGCCACTTTACAGCGCTGAAACTTGCATCACTCAGGGGGGGTGTTTTTTCACACCCTGAGCAAGAAAGTTTCAGCGCTGTAAAGTGGCAGTATAACAAAGTTGTGGGCTTGAGAACTGGCAGGAAGGTATTGTACAGATCTTTCAGGAGACAGACAGTGGTAGGTTGTATGAATGCTGAGCTGCCATCCATCGGGGGGAGAAAGGCACTGAGCATTGCCAGTGGACCCATATGGAGCTGAGGGCCAGGCTCAACGTTTTAAGTTTGAGAAGGTAGTCAAGGACGATAGGTATGGATATCATCCCCAGAGGGTGTTGATGTCAGTGGGACCATGAAGTAAAGCGCTTCCACTTTGCCCGGTAACAGCCTTGGTGGATGCCCTCCTGCTTTGTGTAAGGATATGTCTCACCAGAGTGAAGCATGACATGTCTATCCTCAAGCCCCATCCAAAAAATCAAGCTGTGAGGTGAGGAGAGCCCAGATTGGGATGCTGGAGCCAGTCCTGATCTTACGTGAAGAGATCTGGGAGTGTGTGGAGGTGGGGTGGGGTGCGAGCAGAGATTCACAGGAGGTCTGTGAACAAATATTGACTGGGCCAGAACAGAACTACAAGTATTACTGTAGCTTAGTCCCAGTGAATTTTGCATAGGACTTACGGAAGGAGGTGAATGAGGGAAAAGGCGTAGTGTAGGTTGCGCGTCCAAGGGAGGAGAAAGGTGTCACCCTGCGAGTCCTCCCCCACATGGCTCCTTTGGAGCAATAAAGAGGCAGTTTGCAGTTCTTGCAGGTTGCAAAGAGATCTCAGGACGTGGCGCCCCACTTGTGGAAAAGGTATCACAGTGTGGCATCATGCAATTCCCACTCGTGGTTCACATAGACAGTCCTGATAAGCACATCTGCCAGGGAGTTTTTGGTGCCTGGGGAGGTACATGGCCTGGAGTATGATTTGGTGTTTGATGCACCAGTTCCAAAGGTGGATGGACTTGGAACAGGACGAGGGAGACTTGGCGCTGCCTTGCTTTTTGATGTAAACTACCGCTGTGATGTTGTCAGAGAGCAGCTGAATGTGACAGCACCAGATGAGGGGGAGGAATGCCTGGCATGCAAAACTGACTGCCCTCAACTCCAGGATGTTGATGTGTATCTTGGCCTCTCATGACATCCAGATGTCTGGGCTGTGTGACTGTCCAAGTGGACTCCCCAACCCACGAGGGAGGCATCCATGGTTATGGGGGCTTGTGGGGTAGGAGGTGCAAAGATTGTGACCTTGGAAGGGTCGGTCCACCATATGAAGGAGGCCAGAATGGTCTGGGGAGTAGGACTTTCCTGTCCAAATGGTCCTGTGTGGTCTGAGATTGAAAGGAGCCACATCTGTAAGCAATGCATGTGGACGCGTGCGTGAGGTGTCACTGAGGTACAGACTACCATATGTCCAAGGATAGAGAGACAGCAGTGGCTGGTGGTACAGGGGTTGTAGTATAGGACTGCAATCATGGAATTCAGTATGGCAAAGCATTCATCACAGCACAAGCCTTCCTCCCAGTGCCCCAATAAAGTTGATCGTCGGGGTAGCTACAAGCAGACTTCTTCCTTGTTGATGCAAATACCGAGAGAGGTGAAGAGGGCGCAAAGAGCTAGGACAACTGAGATGAGGCCTTGTTGGGACAGTGCAACGCAGAACCAGTAGTCCAGGTAGGGGAATACAGAGTGGCCAAGGCAGCATATATGTGCTGCTATGACAGCGAAGACTTTCGTGAAGACTCACAGAGCTGTCGCTATGCCGAAGGAGAGACTCGGAATTGGTAATCGTGAATCAGACCCTGAAAGCCTGAATCAGAGAAATTTTCAGTGGGCTGGGTGAATGTCGCTGTGGAAGTAGGTGTCCTTCATGTCAACAGCCGTGAACCAGGCTCCGTGGGGGAGGAAGGGAGGGGATAATCAACACATGACCATACAGAGTTTGGCTTTCCTGATAAAGGTGTTGAGCACCCGAAGGTCCACTATGGGGCGTCACCCTCCGCCATTCTTTGGAATGAGCAGGGCTTTGGAGCAGAGCCTGGAGCTGGAGCACAGCTCCAAAGCCCTGGGAACGAGGAAGTATGGGGAATAAAATCCCCGTTCCCTGTAGTGAAGTGGGACAGAGTCTAAGGCACCCTTGAGGAGAAGAGTATTGGCTTCTTGTTGGAGGATACATTAGTGGGATGGGTCCCTAAGGGAAAGCCGGGGTTGGCAATGAGGCGGAAACAACAGGAATTCTATGGAGTATTCATGATGGATGATCTCCAGTACTCACCAATCCATGGTGATCTTGACCCAATTGTGGGGCAAGGATCACAAGCAGTGGGGTATGATAGTCTGTGGCATGAGTCCAGACTCTGAGATGGGGTAGGGAAAAACAAGGGTTCCAGCTCTGAGAGGCCGTTATGCTGCAGAAGGGAGGATGGTGGTGAGTGGCAGCACGGAGAGGAGTGGAGATCGTGAGTATGGGAAGAGCAGCTCCTCTGTCGATAGTAGCACTTCCAGGTGCCCAGGAGTGCAAGGCATCATTTGGGACAATGCCAAGGGTCCAGGTGTCTTTGTCGGAGTCGATAGGATGGGCAGTGCAAGCGCCAGTGAGGACGCTGGTGTAGGTACCAGGGTAGGCAATGGTACCCCTGGATCTTGCTTACCCTTCGCCTTACCCTCTACTCTGGGAAGCTTGGGTGGTGGTCCAGCCAGAACCATGCACAACTTCTCACCCAACTTGGTGCAGCTCAGGCAGGAAACTACATATCTAGACAGGAATCTTCTCTTAAGCCCGTGTCAATGTTTATTTCCCTCATAGCAGGGCTTGTCCGGAGGTCTTGGAACTGTTGGATCCGGTGCCTGGGAGGTGCTCGGAGAAATGCTCGCTGCTGTTGATGGGCAGTGCACCACCAGTTCCGGCTGTCTCGGAGCTGAATGCGCTCATGGGCGCATAGCCTTCTCCATTAAGAAAGTAGAAGTTCAATTTCCATGATAAAGAGATTGCACTACAGTACTAGTAATGGGGGAATTGAAAAATACTATTCTGTTTTTTACAGTGCAAATATTTGTGATCAAAAATATAAAGTGAGCACTGTACACTTTGTATCCTGTGTTGTAATTGAAATCAATATATTTGAAAATGTAGAAAACATCCAAAAATATTTAAAAGGGTATTCTATTATTTAATCACATGAGTAATCATGATTAATTTTTTTCATCACTTGACAGCCCTACAAAACATGTTTTGACCAACTTTTTCCCTTATGTATCCAGCACACTTAAGGTAGTTTTATTGAAACTAATTACAAAAACAATTTTTTTTAAATGCTGCTTTTGTGCATTTTTAATTGAATTCCAATTTCCATCCAAATCCAGCTGGACACAAATTATGAGTAACAAATTAGTCCTCTAGTAAGTAATAAATGCGTCAATCACAATTTTTAACATAAAAACAGGCAAAAAAAATCAAGAGTCTGAATATTTGTATGTTGTCTTAATGAAATTTCATCTTGTTGATTTCAGACTAATTCTACAATTGGCAAAAGTCATTTTGAATTCTAATCTTGTCCTCCAAAGTGCTTGTAACCCCTCTCAGTTTTGTGTTATTCTGCAAGTTCTATAAGCATATTCTCCACTCCATTAACCAAGTCATTAATGAAAATACCGACAAGTACTGGACCCAGATCTGACCACGTGGGACCTCACTAAATACATCTTCCCAGTTTGACAGCGAACCATTGATAACTACTCTTTGAGTACAGTCTTTCAACCAGTTGTGCACCCACCTTGTAGTCACTTCATCTAGACCACATTTCCCTAGTTTGCTTATGAGAATGTCATGTGGGACTGTGTCAAAAGCCTAATATCAAGATTTGTCTATTCTACTGCTCCTCCTCCCCCAAATCCATGAGGCCAGGAACCCATTCATAAAGATGCAAAAAAGGGCACAAGCTCATTCAAAAAAAACTGCAAACATACACACCTTTGCAAGTCACATTTAAACAAAAAATATTTTTAAAACACTGCATTATTCCCTCCTCCATAAGGAGCATAAACTGAAAACATTTTCTGCCCTGAATGGCTTACATGTTTTTTTTTTTTTTAATGGTGCTGAGCACACAGAAAACATTAAACATTATAAATATGACTCCTGGGATTAGTAATTTCAAGAGAAAGCATAAAGGAACCTTGCCTCTATTCAAGGAGGACATCATTGATCACAAAGACTTGACTCTTGTTCCAATACCTTCTGTACTCCTTTGTATCAATAAGGTCTACTAGAGATTTCCTTCACCTCTAAATCATCAAAGCTAGTAGTGAGTCTTTCAGATATTGCTTATACTGAATGCTGTATCTGCATCTTAGGTTACGTGCTAGAAAACAGTCTTTCCCAGAAAGGTGAACTGTCAACAAGGAACATTTGATGATGAATGCACCACTCTTGGAGAAGAATCGTCTCTTGACACAGAAGTTTTGAGTGAGCTCCCCCATGATATCACTATGGTGGTGTCTGTCAGGATCTGTATTTCCTTGTTCTAATTATGATTTAATGGCTTGACGAATTACGGTACTCATTTTTAGTTTTCTTATCTGAACGTTGGCTTCACTGAGACTCTGTGTTTCTTGCAATCAACTGTTCTAAATGTGCTACCCAACCTTGCCAGAGGTGTCCAACACAACTACCTTCAATGCGAGATTGGGAAAAGGCAAATAGGACGTACTGCCTGCAGGTATCCTCCAAAACTGTCTACCCAAATCAGGGAGGCATAATCACTATGGGAGCAATGTCGTCTCGTTGTTGAAAAATTACTTGTCCCAGACATAGTTCTAATAGTCCCAACTCAATTTTTGCAAATGGAATGACATAACTGCAGGAAGCCATTAGACCCAGAAGCCTGAGGCAAGCTATATTATGTGATGAAGCTGGGGTCTGGCCAAGGTGACTGCCTCCTGTATTTTCTCAGCTTTTCCTTAAGGAAGGTAGGCAATTGCTAACTTGGAGTCTAGAACTGTTCCTGTAAAAGAGAAGATTCATATGAACACCAGCTTGTCCTTACTGATGCTAAGTCCCAACGACTGGGTCAAGAGACATACTTTTCTCATGGACAAATGTGTACCTTAACAAGACTGGGCCCATACCAACCAGTATTCAAGATATAGATACCCATAATTCTTTTGATATCGGAAGTTACCAGAATAGCCAAATATTTTTTTTTCAAATCTTTGGTGCTGAAAAAAAAACACACACCAAAGGGAAGAATTTCACATCAATAACGATTGTTGCTAACACAAACACTAAGTGTTTCATGTTGGCTGATCAAATAGCTATATGGAAGTATGCATCCTTTAGACTGAGAACCATGAATGAATCCTATGTAGTTAGAGACGGAAATATTGAGGGACAGTATTTAGATTTGTTTAGACACAGAGGAACCTGTATAGTGTCTTTTTTCCCTTGAAAATTATAAGGTGATGAATGCAAAATCCCTTTTTCCTGATACTGTTGAGGGATCTATTTTATTACTCCTAGCTCAAGAGAAATCTCTTAGAAGCACCCTGTGAAAGGATTACTTGAAAAGGCTGGAGAAGGATGTCTACCCTTCATTTTCATAGCTGCGCTGATGAAAGGTGATGAACAGATATAGAAAGAGCACAGAACTGGCAATATCAATCCATCTTTCCCATGAATTCCCAGCAAAATGTCTAATGCTAAACTGAAGGGCCACCTCTAGACATGAAAGGCCAGGTTCAGTCTCCATGCCCATTCAATGGTTGGCTTATTTGTTGAGACTACCACCAAAGATGTCACCTTGTGCCTAATCATATATGGTTTTCTGTTATGGGAAAACCTCTCCTAATAGTAACTGGAACAAGACCAACTCATTGCCTATAAGCTGTCAAGGCTGAATCCCCACTCTGTCACTCTAAGTGCAGAAGGTGGGGGCTTGCAAGGATTTTAAAAATTAATACTTGCCTCTCCAGGCTTGTATTAAACTCCCAGGTTACAGCTTTTCTCTGACCTTGGCTGGGTAAATGCTGCCAACACCCAAATGCAAAAAAACCCCTTTGAACCCAGGAAGGAGCACTTGGGAATTCCTCCCTGTGGGGTACCCTCAAGCCCTTTCACACACACCCCTCCGGGGAAGAGCTGAGAAAGAAAACAAAGGAAATTAGCTGTGGCCACCAGCTAATTAAACAACAAATGCACAAACCTCTTAGGACACCAAAAATCTAATCCTGTTCTTAAAAAGGGTAAATTTTAATAAAAACAAAAAGAAAGAAAATACATCGGAACTTAGGCTTTTGCTAGATTTTTAAAAGAGCAATTCCAAAAATCAAGCACCCAAACTAGCTTTCTTGGGGGTTCAGCTTAAAGGGTACAAGCAAACAAAAGCATCAGGGGTTAGCACAGAGGAGATCCACAAGCCAAAATAAGAAATAAACCTGATAGCGTCTAACTAAACATTCCCTATCCAAATTATTTTTTCTAGGTATGGAAGATACCTTTTCATACATGGTTCAAACCTTACACAGCATTTCTGCTTATAGCATTGCTGCTCCATGTCCCTGCAGCCCAGAGAACAACAGACAAAGGGAAAGTTTCTTGCCCAATTTTAAAAAGTTCTACGTTCCCATTGGCTCTTTTGGTCAGATGCCCACCCCTTTTCTTTTACCTGTGGGCTTGGTAACCCTTTACAGGTAAAGCAAGCAGAGAACAGACACCAAGAGGGATTTTACAGCTACTTGGCTAGGTGTTCATAAACAGGGGCTACCCTCCCACTCCCCTTCATTTATCACATAAGCCAAGTAGCTCTCAGATGGCAACTACTTTCCATCATTATCAATCTGAACTGGATTCAGATATACAACCTATAGAGGTGAAAGTTGTAATACTGTATCATGTTATCATTCCACTCAGTCACCCAGTCCCACCGACACCCTTACGGAATGCATTTCTGTATATTTCAAATAATAAATTATTTCTTTAATATGAATTTATGCAAGAATTATATTTCTTAATTGAAACTGTTAGACCTGTTAAGGAACTGAAGGGACAAAAACACAAGGAACACAAACTGGTTAATAATTCATTAATACCTACTCCAAGTGTTGGGAAAAGCCCAAAAAACTAAAGTACACTTAAAAAGAAAGAGATGACAATGACTAACAAACATCAACACAAGCATAAATTAACCAATAAAAATACAGTATCAGCAGTTTCTCTCAATTTATTTTTCAAAAACTAAAATGATAATCTGAAAAGCTGCATGACATCACCTGTTCCTATAGCCTGGTAAGTAAACTCCTGAAGCACTATTGGTGCAATAAAAAAATCAAAATAGCATAATACCATCTCCAAAACATGATCATATATAATCAAAACTAATACATGTCCTTAAATGTCTTTCATAATTTTAGTAAGTACACATAAATGAGTGATCCTTATGGACCTGGCTATTTCAACGTTTTGCTTCCCATCACCCTGTTCTGTCCCTGAAGAGGTTTCTGACCTTCTGAGACTTGACATTACTGAGCCTTCTGGAAATTGCTGATATTTTAATACTGTGAATAGCTGTTACAAAGATCTTCTGAGCCTGTGTTCAGAGGATTGTTAAGTTATCCCTCTCCTATTTTAAAAACTGATATATTGCTGTCAATGGGAAAATTATGAATTTTCTCCCTTTTATCTCCCTTTCTTCTCCCTATCATCCTACTTCCCCCCAAATATATAGATTGAATGTACACCTCTACCCCGATATAACGTGACCCGGTATAACACAAATTCGGATATAAAGCGGTAAAGCAGTGCTCTGGGAGGGCGGGGGGGGACTGCGCACTCCAGTGAATCAAAACAAGTTCGATATAACGCGGTTTCACCTCTAATACGGTAAGATTTTTTGGCTCCCGAGGACAGCGTTATATCAGGGTAGAGGTGTACTACATTAATCTCAAATAAAGTGTTATTGCTTTCCTTTATTTCTTGGAAATATCCCTAAAGAGACAACTAAAAAAACCAAGGAACATAAGGGAATTGATAAATGTGTGGTATCAGCATTTGGTGCCTTTGTTTTATCATCCCTCCCCTTCACATTCCCTGGCAGCTGTAATAAGGGTGTGACACCTGCTACTTCTGGCAAGAGAATGATCTATTTCTTGACCCAAGTCATGTGTTATGGGTGAAGGTTATAAACTGTCACATGGCAGGGCTCAGTATTCAGCATATATTTTTTACAGCAGCCACTACAATAGAGGCCATCCAGGCTGATGATGACTTGGTATCCCCATGTCAAGTTTCTTAAAAACTATCTAAAGGCACACCTGAATACTGTATTGACTGCTATACGCACACTGCTATGCAACTTCATTCTGATTCAACTGAATCTAAGAAATTCCCTTAAACAAAAATCCTCATTTTTAACTGATTATGGATTCTCCTTGTAAACTACAAATATATTTACTCCTGAGAGCATTCTACTCCAAAACATTAAAAATGTTGCCCCCCAAAATTAAAAACTCTGCACACAATATTTTAAAATTCTGCAAATTTTATTTGTCAAATAAATGTGGAGGCTCCAGCATGGCACTGAGGAGCACAGGCCACTGGCTGCATAGAGGTGGGAGATCACTTTGCATCTCCCCCACCAAGACACGGACTAAGCGGTGAGGCTGCACCCAACCCTGATGCAGCGTACGGGCCAGTCCTGCCCCGGAAACACCCCGGGTACTTACCCCTCCATACCCGGTGCACCAGGTGTGGGCAGGAAGGATTGAAGTGTGGAGGTGTTTAGTGTGGGGGAATCCAGGTATGGGTTGAGAGGGTTCTGTGTGGGGGCAATCTGGGTGCAGATGGCTCAGTGGGGGATCCAGGTGCGGGGGGGGGGAATCTGGATGCACAGGGGCTTGTTGGGGGGGACTCTGGGTGCAACAGTAATGGGACTCTGCAGGGGGATCCAGGTGAAGATGGTTGGGGCTCAGCGGGTCTGAGTGTGAGAGCTCGGCAGCGGGGGTCTGGGTGTGGGGGTCTCAGTGGGGATTTCAGATGCGGGGGAATGGGGTGGAGATCCAGGTGCAGCTGGTTGGAGTTCAGTGGGGTGGGTATTCGAGTGGCTCATGAGGGTAGTCCAGGTGCAGGGGAAGGGGGCTCATCGGGGGGGGGGGTGTTCTGATTGCGGGGGTGGGGGTTAGGCTCGGTAGGAGGATTTGGATAGGAGGAGGTCTGGATGCAGAAGGGTTGGGTGGGGGGAGGGGCAGCTCCCTATACAGGGATCCATCTCCCTGAAGCTAAGGAGCCATGGGTGTAGGAAGCAGGATTGCGGGGGGGGGGGGGGAGGAGTGAGAGGAGTTTGCAAAGCTTCCTGCAGCCCAGGGAGAAATCTGGGGATGGGTCTGACCCGGCCCTGGATGCCATGCAGGTGAAGAGGATGTCCTGTTCTCTCCCCATCCCAGCTGAGCCCAGTGCAGGGTAGAAGCCACCAGCTGGGTCTTCCCCAGTCCCACTTTCTGCCCCACAGTGATTTACCTCTCTGCTGGCTGCCCTGAGCACCCAAAATATACTGCTGGGGAGGGTTACATGACCGCTCTTGTAGCTTCCCTTTGCTTCTCCATCAGAAAGTCATTTTTCTGCGAGGAAGGAACAAAATCTGCGGGGAACATAAATGCGCAGAATCCTCGCAGGAGTCTAAATTGTAGTTTTGGGTATGTCTACACTTAAAACGCTAGAGCAGCATTTTAAGTTTAGACACTAACTACACGAACAGGATACACCTGGGGGAATTCTGCAGGACTGCACCCCTGCAGAAACCCCCACAAAATTTCTGTGCTTCCCTGCGAAAGTGGTAGAGCAAAGGGAAGCCTGGAGGGGGAGGGAGAGTTGCTCTGCTTACTCTGCAGTGGAATGCGGCCTCCTGGGTCCTACTGCCAGCTGTGCTCCCCTGCTATGTGCTGGAAGCCTTCCTGTTTTCTGTGCAACAGTGAATGCGTGCGGTGAGGTGGGGGGAGGGGCAATGAGGGAAAGGGGGTGTGAAGAAGCAGTGGGGAAGGAAGCGGTGTGGAATAGAACAGGGGGAGGTGGATGAGATGGGGAAGAAAAAGGGATAGGGGAATCACAAGGGGTATGTGATGTCCCGTCAGCAGTAGCTGGGACTCCCCTGTTAAACACACCCATCTAGCCCTCACCCAGACAAGCTCTCCCCCTCCCCCCCAAAGAGCGACACACACCCTGACCCCCAACCCCACTGAACCCCAACCAGCTGCACCTGGACTGCCACCTCATCAAGCCCAACTCCCCCAGCACCCAGACCCTCCACTGAACTCTCCAGACACCCCTGCAAGCCCCATCTCCAAACCACCCCTACTGAGCCCCAACTACCTTCACCTGGATCCCCATAATCCCACCTGGTTCCATTGCCCTTGTACCCAGAATCCCCCAACAAGCCTCTGTGCATCCAGATCTCCCAATGAGCTGCCTACACTCAGATTGCCCCACACAGAAACCTCTCACCCCACACTCGGATCCCCCCCACACCTGGATCCTGCTGGGCTGAGCTTGCCCACCCACACCTGGTGCAGAAGGTCAGGGTCCCGGGGCGTTTCTGGGGTAGGCCTGGCCCTTGAACTGTGTCAGGTGTGGCCTCGCTGCCGAGTCCCTGTACTGGGGAAAGTGAGGGCTTCACGGTGATCTCTCACATCAGTGCAGCCAGTGTTCTCCACTGCCATGCTGGAGCCACCATTTAGTTAATGACAAATAAAATTAGCAGAATTTTAAAATATTGTGCACATAACTTATTTTTTTGGCACAGAATTAATTTATTGGTGCAGAATTCTCTCAGGAGTAACAGGAAGGCTTCTCCCATTGACAAAGGTAACCCATCTCCCCAAAAGGAGGTATCTAGGTCAACGGAAGAAATGCTGTCTACAACGGGGATTAGGTCGGTATAGCTATGTCTTTCAGGGGGGGTGGATTTTTCACACCTCTAAGAGATGTAGCTATACCGATCTAAATTCCTAGTGTAAACCATGCCTCAATATTGCAGAACTTCAGTTGAGTCACTGGAAAAGAGTGCTAAAGCATTTAAGATTCATACGTGAAGGTTACCTGAAGATTTGGAATTGAATTCTTCTAACAAATTACATTTTTAGGATTAATATTGCACGCTTAATTTATTCCTCCTCCCCACATTCTACAATATTTCAGAATCCTTTTAAAAAATAAGCCACTCATTGCCATGCATAACTGTTCTATTTTAAAGAGAGCGATGTGACTTTTCTGTCACCAACAGAGATGGAGTGGTGGAGCAATATGGAAGTGCAAAGGTTTTTTTAAATTAAAGAGAAAATTTAATTTCTTTCCAGACCTTGCCAGAGGCAAACTATCATGCTGGAAAAATGTTTTAATATTTGGTCAGAGCTTCTTTCAATACTCACTGATGTGGTAAGTCGTTTAATGGACTGTCAGAAGAAGCGTGGTGATCATGAGACTGATTTGAACCTGAACACAAACTTTTAAGTTTCTAGACTGATAGTTGCTTGGGTATTTATAATTTTATCTCTGTTTGCCCCCACCCTTTTGTTTTGTTAAGTTATACAGGTTCCTGTGTAACACTTACACTCTGGATGCTTTGTGCCACTTAGGTGATGTAAAGTAACCAGAAAGCCATCTTAACCAAGCCCCTCAAGTATATACCATGGTGGCAAAGATCTGACATAGCACTTGTTCAACAACCGCACTCCCAGCTCTCTGTGTAGGGGACATGACTACTGGGCCAGGGGAAGGGTGCATAGCTGGAACATCACATATTAAAATCTAGCACTAAATATCCAGATAACACTATAAAAGTCAGGACTTACAAAACATATCTACATGTAAAGCAATTTATTTGACTCAAATAATTGGGGATAAGGCAGTTAACAGAAGTGTCAATACCAGCACAGAATGTTACACATATATCATGCACTTCTCAAAACCTGAAAACACCAGAGTTCCACAGCTCTTGCTTTCTCATATAATCAGCCTTCTCATCATCAAGGGCCTGATCTGTCAAAGTGTTGAGGGGCTTCCAACTCCCATTGGCTTACATGGGATTTGTGGACACTTGCCATCTTGCAGTCCTGGACACCAAGTAACACAGTATTCCAGGAAATAGGCAACAGAATATTCTGTTGAAACTATGAAGGCTAAAACAAAGACTATCAATTCTTGCAACCTCTTCACTGTAAAATCCAACAGCAAGGTAGTAATTGGCAGGGACAAAATTATGTAGCAATTAGGGCATGACAGCAAAAGCAAACAAAAACTGAAAATGGGTTCGACACTTCTGGTAACAAGCAGGTAATTATCACAGCAGCTTGAAAGGGGCATAATCAACCAAACTGACATCATCCCTCCCACATAATAAAACGCGAAATCCCTTTATGTCCAATGTAGCTCTTACACACAGCTGGTAAATGCTGCTAGTCTAGTCTCCATGTCTGTGTCTGTTTAGCAGCTGAAGTTTCATTCAGGCCATTTCAACAGTGAATTTTTTTTAAATTAAGGATAATAATCATTGTTCGATGCTTTCATCCACTGTGAAATAGAAAGACTCTTCATAGATGGTAGTATTTTATGAAAACCTTTTGCTTTAATATAGGAACTTTTAAAACAAAATTACACTGGAAGGAGAAGGCAAAGTTTATCTGGCTAGGAGTCACAGTAATTTTCACCCCTTCAGCTACCCTCCAAAAAAATAGAAAGTTAAATATTAAGTATATAAAAGCTGAAAATTGTTACTCCTGAACTGCTGAATTTCACCTGCAACATATTTTTAAAACTTCAATTGCAATATGAAAAAATATTTTATTTAACCTTTGAAAAAATATCCATACTTGCACTGAATAGAGAATAATTTATTTCGTCAGGGGTTTTTCTATTGTGCTTATCATCACAGTATCTGACTGCATCCCAAACATTAATGCATGTATCTTCACAACACCCTTTTGAAGTAAGGTAGTATAATTTTACTGATAGGGAACAGAGATGCAGCAAGAGTTTGTCAACAGCATCCCTGAATTTGCTGTCCACTATTACCCTTTGGTACCTTTCAGCTTTATTATATCCCAGGTTTCTCACTTTCATTATGGAGACATTTTGATTCCAGCTCCAGAGGTTTACATTTTTCCAAATTAAATTTCATCTAGTTATTTTCTGTACATGTTTCTAATCTGTCTAGATTCCTGTGTGGTTTTTTCTCTCCTGGAGTTGGCAAATCAATTTAATTTAGTATTGGCCGTCAATATCATTAGTCTGTTTTATTCTTCCAGCTCATTAATGAGGATGTTAAATAAAAATGAACTTCACACTGATCCCTGCAGTCCTGCATTAGCCATCTCCCGCAACTAAATACAGCTTTTTCTTTTATGTAGTTTTCAATCCACACTGGCTGGGAAAAGAACCGTTCTAACCTCATCTGAATAATGCCTAAATCCGTAGTAATTTTTCAAGCAACATTTCATGAGACTTCATCAAATGCTTTAATAGGAATCTACTGTATTCCCTTCATATCCTAGGGGTACATCTAGACTACAGAGACTGTACCAGCACAACTACGCTGCCTTAGCTATGTTGGTATAAACCCATAGTGCAGACGCAGCCTACACTAATAGGAGGAGTCTTTCCACCCGTGCAGGACCACCACCACCCTGAATGTAGGTAGCTACGTTGACAGAAGCATCTTCCATCAACATAAATGCACCTACATATGGGGGACGGGAGGTTAGGTCAACATAGCTACATTGGTCAGGTGTGTGAATTTTTCACCCATGACCAACATAGCTATGTCAACTAACTTTTAAGTGTAGGCCACGCCTTAGTTGCAAGCCTCACAATCAATATACATACATACATCAGTAGCACTATTTTCCCTACAAGAACAGTCGGTGCCACACAACACAGACAGAAGTACAAAGAAAATAGGGCAGAGAGAAAATTTTCTGATGAACAATTTATTCATCTGGGAGAAGCAGCAGCTCTGGGTTCAAATCCCTGCTACAGAGCAAGGATTCAAACCTGGGGGTCTCCCACATGACAGGGAATGTCTTAATCACTGGAATATTGTGGGAGGGACATGGCACCTCCTCCCCAATCCTGTTTTGTGCCCTTTAAAGATGCACAGAACTGAAACATTTTGGGTTGAATTACATGTTTAATTCAATCCAAAAAGGACTTTCAATTTGACAATGCTTTTCAGAATTTTCAGATTCAGTTCCCCAAAACATTTTTTTTTGGCAAGGTGGGCGGGGGGAGATGGATGGGGACTGAAACAGTTATTTGCCCAGTTTTAAATGAAAAGTTATTTGGACTTTCAACACATTAACAAGCTGTTGTGAATTTCATTTCAGACAGACAAACCAATATTTTCAAAAATGGGAGCAAAAAGTTAGGCTCTTAAGTGTGGTATTTTCAAAAGTGTATTATGAGCACAAGTCCCATGGAATTCAAACTGCAAACCCTGATGGAGGAGGAGAGCCTGGTCAAAGCATTTCAGCTATCTTGACTTGTAAAGTTCAATATATTCGGCGGTAGGGTTGTTTGTAAATATATGAGAAACTTTGTCCTTATCAATTTTGAGTTCATGTTATTTGCATAGTAAGGATGTTAATGAGGCCCAGGTATTGTCTTTTTCAGCACAGATGAGCCATTTTAAGCATGAATCTTCTTAGTAGAAAAAAAAAGCTTATGCAAAAATCTGAATTTCTACTAACATTTAGAAAATGCAGAAACAATTTAAAAACATCTGTTTTTGCAATTTAAGTTTATAAAATTGGAAGTCAAGAATTAACAAGCAAATAAATTTAAATTTTTAAAAAGTCAATTTAAAGATAATTTGTTTTTTTTTTTTTTTTAATTGATCCTGGTTGAAGAGACTACTTGCCTTCAGCAAACATCAGCATAGATGCGAGGCTTTGCTATAAAAATATAGTTTTGTTCTTACAGACACTTCCAAGAAGTCAGACGGGGTCCTACAACAAAATCAAGGACCTTTCCACACCAAAATGATTCACAAGACTTCAGCACTAACCAGCACAACATCAGTAATCAGAATACAGTCCTACTGAACTAAGGTGGTTTTCTGTTCTATGCCCACCTGATATCTGGTCACATGGCATTTTGTGATTGGATGAGACCATCTCTGAGAACCTGGAGTACCCTCTCCTCCCCAAACACCACACCTTTTAAACAAATTTTAATTAAACAGACATCACTGAAAGAATGTCTCATTTAACTTAAACTTTTTAAGGATGGCTGAAAATGGTATACCCCAGACTCCAGATACTCCCAAAAATGGCCCCATATCCTAAGACTTAGAAGAAGAAGAAAAAAAAAATAATATTAAGGTAGATCCGAAAGCTTCAGGTCCAACATCTCTGGCCTATGAGCAGCAGAACAAACGGATGAAGCTTCCTCGAATACAGGACCAGGCACTGTCTTGCTTGCTTGCTTTTGGCTCACAGAATGAAGGTAATGTGGCTGAATCCCCTTGAAGGAAATGCTTTACATACAAACATCAGTGATTAACATTTTGTTGTAGGAGGTACAATATTTAAACCTAAAACATCTTGAAGAGATCCAAGTAGAATACAATACACAGTATACAACTTTAAACTTGACTAAAAACAGAGACATGCACACGCACACATACTCTTATATGGTTAGCAAACTAGAAAGTGCATGGTCTGATTTTCAGAAGTGCTGAGCATCCACATCTCCCATTAACTAAACTGAAAGTTGAAGGTGTTCAGCTCACCTGGAGAAAAAAAAGAAAAACCCTCTGTGCTTTGGATCACTAGATTCACCCGTGAGTATTTACATATCCCAACAGTTAAACAGTTCTCAGACTGGCAAAGCACAGCATGAGAGTCCTTCGGGGGGGGGGGGGGGGGGGGGGGGGGGAGGGGTTTTGAAAAAGGAGAGGAAAAAAGGACAAGATATAGCAATCACCGTTTGCCCACTGACACCACACAATTACATCTCTGAAAATAGGTGAAAATGGTTAGTAAACTCAACTTTTTAACATGAACCACGGTAAGAAATACAGTATGTTCATTTGTTTGCCAGTCAATCAAAGCATATTTCAAATGAGTAATCTAGGATATAGACAATCAAGTAAAAACACACCACTTCCAGGGCCTGAGAGAGAGTTACCATACAAGATGTACGCAGAGAGGAACACTTAATAGCTCTCTAGTGGTCTCCATTTCTCTTCCATCCCTTCTATTTCAAGTGTTGCTCTCTCTGAGAAGTATGACAAACCTAGAACATGAAAAATGTCAAGGGGCTGTGAAGGCATATTTTGTTCACTGAAGAAAGGCATTTTAAAGTATAAAACAACTTTTTAAAAAAATAATCCTTTGGGACTGAAATTTTCATGCTTGGTCCCAGCCAAAATAAATGATTGAGAAGAAGATTTTAGAATTAAAAGTCCAACCAGACCATATGTACAGCATCACACTACTGCAAAGCTAGTTCAAAGCCGTGAAAAAAAAATCACATTCTGTGCCTCCCCAACAACTTTGAAGGTTTAAAAACAAACAAACAAACAAACAAACCACACTACAGCATACTTTGATTTTTGTAAAACAAAGAACGCTCAAGGAAAGAATAGAGGATACTTCATAAACTTCTGAAAATTCTAAATAAAAATAGACCTCTCCATGTATTTCAGCAAGAACAAAATTCCACCTCCACTATCTAGCACCTACTTCAGCATTACATGAACTCAATTCCTTTGCTCATTTCATTAGTGAAACCACCCTGCAACATGCATTAGTGGACTGACACACTACTTATGAGCATCTGCTATTGAAGTTCACAGATCAAGTCTTCAACATTAGGTCAGGTTTCTGGATCCTTTTATCAAGCAGTCTGCTTTCTGAGTGAGAAGAGGAAACTGCCACATACCTCCTAATAGTCTACTGCAGACAAAAAAGTTAAATATTTTTTAAAAAGTTACTTGTTGCTTAAAAGGCAACAGAAAATGTTGAGGCTGATCAGCTCTTCAACCTAGTAACTGAATCAAAAGAAAATGCACTTAATAGGAAATGTGACTCAACTACACAGACACTATAGATCTAGAATACAGGTCCCTTGCAATCAAGCAAAGTTAGTTCCAGTATTACTGTTAATGCTGGAACCTGAGTTCTAAAACTTGAATCTTAACATAACTTATTGCTTCTGCAGATATATAAAAAAAGAGTCTGACCAGTGAACTATTTTTTTTTTATATATTTCTAAAAACACCCGTACAATGTTTTAAAAAGTTAATGGCAAACACTGAAATTTCTGGGAATGTGATTTTAGAAAGTTAAATGCTAGGATAGGGCACTCTTACTGAATTTTATATATTGTATTAGTTGGTCTACATTTGGGAAATAAATCTACATATATCATAACATATTAAGCTCCTCTGAGCGAGATGTAATACATACACTTAATGGTATAAATTACTACATCACAAATTAAAAGAATTTAAACAACATATTTATGATTAAAAAAAGATCATGCAAGCCAGAATTTAAAACGAAATATAATGTCATCTTAGTAACACATGCAAACTAGTAATTATATTTTACAAATTGAAAAACCAACCCCCAAAATATTGAATATATGGCTTCTAATATGATTTTCAATGCAGAGATCATGCAGTCTCTCTTAGGAAGATTTCAAATACACCATTCAAATACTTCTGAGAACCACAATAAGCTTAAAACATTCCCAAAAGCAATTTTATGAAGAGATTTAAACTACATTTAAAAAACTGTCTTTCAAAAAGGTTTCTGTTATTTTTATACCTTTTTAAAAGTATTTTATAAAAACAGTATTTCTTCTATGTGGCATAGCCATACCACAGACCAAAAAGACTCTTAGGGCTGCCAAGCGGAGAGACTTTGAGGAATCTCTAATGACGACTCACCCTGTTTTGTATATGGAGCTTGCATGAAAAAATAGTCAACTGGCATTCTTTACAGATCTTCAGCTACCAAGCTTCAACCTAGTGTTATTTCTTGCACAAAAGTTCTAACATATTGAAGTCAAGTATACTAATGTATTAATGTTTTAAGAAAAATACACAAAACCTGAATGTCATGTCTTCTACACACAGTAAATTTATGCTCACTTCCAACAAATGCTCCAAGATGGCTGCTAATAAAATAATCTGAATTATACTATACACAAACCTAGCTAGACTAAAAATTCCTCATATTGTTCCACACAGCACATTTCCTTGCCTGTTGCAATAATGTATTCATCATTAATTACTCTGCCAAACTGACTTCACTCAAATCATTCAAACAACTCTTGATGGATATAAAAAACCATTACATTTAAAAAAAAAAAAAAAAGTTGCTATAGAGAACCCTAGAAAGCATTCTTCTGGATCAGCCCTTTAGAAGCACTATTCGAATACACTGAAAAATATTTTAATTTGCTTTTTAGATGCTCTGTTATACTCAACTAAATTCCAATAGCGTGTAACTGCCACATAGACACAGCTAACTCTAAATGGACTGATCTGTTATACTGATGTGTATCTAGAAGAATTCAAGGTTTTAAAAATCTCTTGCAGTTAATGGAATTTGATTCAACTGCCTGACACTGTTCAAATCACTAAAAATGATGTGATTGATTCACTCTCAAGCAAAATCTTACCTGTTTTTATTACAATTATCTATGTATTAAAATGTTTGTGAAAGATGCCAGAAAGAAAAATTTCAATCCAGCTCTTCTGGGTACAGAACAGGCTGCAGTAATTCAAGTTTCTCCACACTGCTCTGACAAGTGCCTCAAACCCAACATGGAAAGACCAACTCCAGTCACGAAAGGATTGTCTAGCATTCATGCCCATTCAGCCCTTTATCTCTATGCTAAGCTACCAATATGGATACCAAATTAGTATCAAATGTGGTAGTGGTTTGAGAGATGAGGACACTTGTCCTCTAGAAACTGGACTGAGACTCATTTCACAGGGGGATAAACAGCCACTTGATACTAGAAACCCTCATTCATTACTGACCTGGGCCAAATTCAAAATAGTAATCTAGCTGAAGATGCTCTTTCTGTTTTCAATCCTGTCAGACTTTCAATTCTCAAACAATTTAATTCCTAAAACTTGATATATTTCTAGATATGGCCACATATGCAAGTGAAAAAGGTCCTGCTTTATGCCAGTTATGTGATTTCTCTCTCTCACTGGGGACACATACTTTTCAAAATTTCAGAGGTCTTCAGCACAGGAATTCCCCACCCCTGAGGCATACACAATTTTTACACCTTTTACCTAATGTAGTTATACATACCAAATTATCTAACTTGATAATGTCCCAACATAAAAGTCAGATATTTGAACTTCTATAGTACTCTCCATACCCCCTTATCTATAGAATATTCATTCAGAAGCAGGACTCTCAATCTATCCAGATTCCAAGTATCATCTGAACTCTACGGTGTCCCCACCCTAACATAACAGGCTACCATCAGGCATATACAACTACAACATAGTTCCAATGGGTATATGCTTCTTAGTAAGTGGCTCTCAATCCTCCAGTTCAAAGGGATCAGTAAAAATCTGTGGATTTGAACCTTTGGGTCTCCAGATTTGGGGCATATTAAACTCCATGTTTCAGAAGAAACAACTCTGCAGCATGATCCATTTTACTACTTCCAGCCACAGCTACAATTTTAGGGCGTCTCCTATTGAGCACAGCTGAGTCTATTTGATTGTATAATGGAGTCCTGACTCTTCATTGTTCTATTGCTACTATTTATATAGTGGTGATTAACATGACTAGGAGGTCCCTGTCCCACGATGCTTACTGTAGTAAGATGAGGCCCTAAAACATAAATTAGCTACATTAAATTAATACAACTGCCTTTGGTAGGTAGGGAAGGAAGATACAGGAAAATAAGAGATCACTGTCAACAATAGGAACTAAATATTTGTCTTCAGAGGAGAGCATTGTTTTCAATTAAAACATACTGTATGTTGAATTTGTTTGCCTTTTTTTATTATTGTTATTAAATTGATCGATATCCAGCTGAGGAATTGACAGCTCCAGAAGCAGTCATCAACTTTAAAGGGTCAGAATCACTGATAAGTTTATCATGAGTCATAAGAATAACTTTTTCAGCCACTTTATGCCAGTTTTAGGTTAGAGTTATCATCCAGATCCCCAAATCCTTCATCAAAAAGTAAAGCAAACAAATCATTGTGCAATTGCTCTTTCAACATGCAGATCCAATATAGTAAATAAGATTGTCACTGCTTCTGACTGTGAGGTGGTGTAAGAAAGAAAAAGTATGGTATTCTGGATACTGCAAGAAAACTTAAGGTCTCTTCCTGGTATTCCAGGCTCCTTACTGCTATAACCCACTTGTTTGTTATGCTTCCTTGAAGAATCCCAACAGAAAAAATATCTTGCCCTTCAATGGGCAACTTATTTGCTTTGACTTCTATCAACACTGGCTGGAAGGAGAATTGTGAACAGCATTTACTGCTTGTTCCCTGGATAGGTGGTAGTTATCTTCTAGATGAAAAATAACTGCAAGAGCAGAAAGTTGTCCCTCACGGATACAAACCTTTGATTTCAGCTGAATCTAAAAAGACGGTTACACACCGTTGTAACTGTTGTTCTTCGAGATGTGTTGCTCATATCCATTCCATTAGGTGTGCGCGCGCCGCGTGCACGATCGTCGGAGAATTTTCTACCCTAGCAACACCGGCGGGTCGGCTATGGAGCCCCCTAGAGTGGCGCCTTCATGGCGCTGAATATATACCCCAGCCGACCCGGCGCCCCCTCAGTTCCTTCTTGCCGGCTACTCCGACAGTGGGGAAGGGGGGCGGGTTTGGAATGGATATGAGCAACACATCTCGAAGAACAACAGTTACAACGGTGAGTAACCGTCTTTTGTTCTTCGAGTGCTTGCTCATATCCATTCCATTAGGTGACTCCCAAGCCCAACTTAGGTGGTGGGGTCGGAGTGAGACATTGCTGTGTGCAAAACCGCTGATCCGAATGCAGCATCGTCCCTGGACTGCTGCACTAGTGCATAGTGAGCTGTAAACGTGTGGACTGATGACCAAACCGCCGCTCTACAAATGTCCTGGATCGGAACTTGCGCCAGGAAAGCAGTCGAGGAAGCTTGGGCCCTCGTGGAGTGAGCGGTGAGGTGCGGTGCTGAGACACCTGCCAGGTCATAGCAAGTCCGGATGCAAGACGTAATCCAGGAGGATAGGCGTTGTGAGGAGACCGGTAAGCCTTTCATTCGGTCGGCCACTGCAACGAAGAGTTGCGTCGTCTTTCTAAAGTGCCTTGTGCGGTCAATATAGAAAGCCAGGGCCCTGTGTACATCCAGAGAATGCAAACGTTGATCCTGGCAAGTAGCATGTGGTTTAGGATGAAAGACCGGGAGAAATATATCCTTGTTGATATGAAACGGAGAAACCACCTTAGGGAGAAAGGCAGGATGTGGACGAAGCTGCACTTTATCCTTATGGAAAACTGTGTAAGGGGGCTCGGATGTAAGCGCCCTGAGTTCAGAAACGCGCCTTGCTGAGGTGATGGCTACGAGGAAGGCTGTCTTCCAGGATAGGTACAAAAGTGAACAGGTGGCCAGTGGCTCGAATGGAGGACCTGTGAGCTTGGAGAGAACCAGGCTGAGGTCCCACGTCGGGACGGGCTGACGTTGTTGTGGGTACATCCGGTCTAAGCCCTTGAGGAATCTAACGACCATCGGGTTAGAGAATACCGAGGACGCGAGTTCCCCTGGGTGAAAGGCTGATATAGCGGCCAGGTGAACTCTAATTGAAGATATCGCCAACCCCTGCTGTTTTAGGGAGAGGAGATATTCCAATATGAGAGGAATAGGTGCCTGTAACGGGGACGTGGCTCGCTGTTCGCACCAACAGGAGAACCGCTTCCACTTGGCCAAGTACGTGGCTCGTGTTGAGGGCTTCCTACTGCTCAACAGAATCTGTTGGACCGAGAGTGAGCATTGTTGCTCTGCCTGGGTGAACCATGGAGCAGCCACGCCATGAGGTGAAGAGATTGCAGGTCGGGGTGACGCAGCCAGCCGTGGTCCTGAGAGATGAGATCCGGACATAATGGAAGCGGGATCGGTGTCTGAACCGAGAGCTCCAACAGTGTGGTGTACCAATGTTGTCTCGGCCACGCTGGAGCGACCAGAATTACCTGTGCCTGGTCTCTGCGCAATTTGAGCAGTACCTTGTGGACCAGAGGAAACGGAGGGAAGGCATAAAACAGGTGGTCTTTCCAGGGAAGGAGAAACGCATCCGAGAGGGAGCCCGGAGCTCGACCTTGCAGGGAGCAGAACACGTGGCACTTCCTGTTGTCTCGAGATGCAAACAGGTCTATCTGGGGAAACCCCCACTTCTGGAAGACGGAATGTATGATGTCCGGACGGATAGACCACTCGTGCGTCTGAAAGGACCTGCTGAGTCGGTCCGCTAAAGTGTTCTGGACTCCAGGGAGGAACGATGCCGTGAGATGGATTGAGTGGGCGATGCAGAAGTCCCACAGGCGAATGGCCTCTTGGCATAGAGTTGACGAACGTGCTCCTCCTTGCTTGTTGATGTAAAACATGGCCGTGGTGTTGTCGATGAGAACTAACACACAGCGGCCATGTAGGAGATTGAGAAATGCCTGGCACGCCAGGCGCACCGCCATCAGTTCCCGAACATTGATGTGCAGAGCTATCTGGGGTGCAGTCCACAGGCCCTGGGTATGGTGTTCGTTGAGATGGGCGCCCCAACCCAGAGATGAAGCGTCTGTGACCAGGTGCAGAGAGGGTTGTGGGGCGTGAAATGGCATCCCCTCGCAAACCACATTGTGATCTAGCCACCAGGTGAGGGAGGTCAGGACCGAGTTCGGGACCGTGACCACCATGTTCAGGCTGTCCCGATGTGGGCGGTATATCGATGACACCCATGTCTGGAGTGGGCGAAGCCGAAGTCTGGCATGCCTGGTTACGTACGTGCAGGAAGCCATGTGACCCAGCAGGGTGAGGCACGACCTCACCGTAGTAGTTGGGAAGGCCCTGAGCCCTTGAATAGGGCTCGTGATGGTACAAAAGCGGTTGTCTGGCAGGATGGCTTGTGCACGTCTGGAGTCTAGGACTGCGCCGATGAATTCTATTCTCTGGGTAGGTTCTAAAGAGGATTTGTCCTTGTTGAGTAGGATGCCCAACTCGTTGAATGTGTGCACTATTATGTGAACATGATCTCGAACTTGCTCTTTGGTGCGACCGCGCACCAGCCAGTCGTCTAGGTACGGGAACACCTGTATCCCTTGCCGACGAAGGTATGCTGCCACGACAGCCATACATTTCGTGAACACTCTTGGGGCCGAGGATAGGCCGAAGGGAAGGACCGCAAATTGATAGTGCATCTTGCTTACCACGAATCGCAGGAAGCGTCTGTGGGGCGGGTAAATTGCAATATGAAAGTATGCGTCTTTCATGTCGAGGGCGGCGAACCAGTCTCCAGGATCGAGGGAAGGGATAATGGCCCCTAAGGAGACCATGCGGAACTTCAACTTTACTACGAATTTGTTGAGTCCGCGCAAGTCCAAGATGGGTCGCAGACCCCCTTTGGACTTGGGGATCAGGAAGTAACGGGAATAAAATCCCCTGCCCCTTAACTCTACTGGAACCTCCTCTATGGCCCCCATAGCAAGGAGCGTGGAAACCTCCTGTATAAGAAGTTGCTCGTGAGAAGGGTCCCTGAAGAGGGATGGGGAAGGGGGGTGGGAGGGAGGGATTGAAGAAAACTGGATAGCGTATCCCCTCTCCACCGTGCGAAGGACCCAACGGTCCGAAATTATAAGGGACCAAACACGGTGGAAGTGGGAGAGGCGATCTCGAAAGGAGGGGGTTGGATCCTGGGGGATGACTGGGGCGCCGTCCTCGACCGCACCTTCAAAAGTTCTGCCTAGGGCCTGAAGGTGGCCTTGGTGGCCCCTGGTTCTGACCGGGTTGAGGGCCAGTCCACCTTCTCCTACCACCTCGCCCCCGCCTTCTGGCAGAGTCCTGTCTCTGACGAGGTGGAGGGGGGTAGAAACGTTGAGGCTGGGGCCTAAATGGTCTGCGCTGGGGACCCGCAACATGCATCCCCAGGGAGCGCATGATTGTTCGAGTCCTTGAGGCTCTGCAGACGAGAGTCCGTCTTGTCCGAGAACAATCCATGTCCCTCAAAGGGCAGATCCTGCAGGGTTTGCTGCAGCCCCGGAGGCAAACCCGAAACCTGAAGCCAGGAGATCCTCCGCATAGCGATACCCGAAGCCAGGGTCCTCGCAGCCGAGTCCGCTATGTCCAAGGAGGCCTGCAAGGAGGTCCGAGCCACCTTCTTACCCTCCTCTATCAAGGCCCCAAACTCCTCCCTGGAGTCTTGGGGAACCAATTCCTTGAACTTCCCCATAGAGTTCCAGGAATTAAAGTTATAGCGGCTCAGGAGCGCCTGCTGGTTAGCCGCTCTAAGTTGCAGCCCTCCGGCTGAATAAACTTTACGGCCAAACAAATCGAGGCGCTTAGCCTCCTTCGATTTGGGCGCTGCGGCTTGTTGACCGTGGCGCTCCCTTGCATTCACTGATGACACCACCAGTGAACACGGTTGGGGATGGGTATACAAGTACTCATAGTCCTTTGAGGGGACAAAGTACTTTCTTTCCACCCCTCTCGCTGTGGGTGGGATAGAGGCAGGAGTTTGCCATATCGTAGTGGCGTTAGCCTGGATCGTACGGATCAGGGGTAACGCCACTCTGGATGGGGCATCCGCAGAGAGGATGTTCACAATGGGGTCCTGCACCTCCACAATCTCCTCTGCCTGAAGGTCCATATTACGTGCCACCCTACGTAATAGGTCCTGGTGTGCCCAGAGATCAATCGGGGGTGGACCCGTGCTCGTTGTGCTCGCCACTGCCTCATCTGGGGAAGATGAGGAAGATGCCTCAGGTGGCAAGGGATCCAAGGGCGGGGCCTGGTCCAATGAGCCTTGGAGTGGAGCATCACCTGCCTCTGGGTCCAGGACGTTAGGTGCGGGCACGGAGGCCTCCATGCCTCCTGGAGGAGGGC
The DNA here is from genome assembly GCF_027887155.1 of Malaclemys terrapin pileata. Lineage (NCBI taxonomy): Eukaryota > Metazoa > Chordata > Testudines > Emydidae > Malaclemys > Malaclemys terrapin. Next base: position 270,916,035 of record NC_071506.1, on the reverse strand, counting down.
GAGAGATGGTGGACTCTGGGGCCCTTCGCTCAGAGTGCACCGAGCGAGAGGCTGATGGTGGTGGAGCCCCTTGAGCTTGGTGGTACGCCCACGGGGTCCAAAACGACCAGTGTGAAGGTCCCTGAGCGGGATCCTCCGCTACCTCCTGCCAGTGGCCCATGTCCGGATCATCGGCCTGTCCCTGAGTGGGGTATGCTGATCTCGATGCCCCATCGGAGGTTCGGGACACTGATCTGGATGGCCATGGCGGTGCCGACTGCGCCGAGACGAGCTCCGGAAGGTACGGTGCCGTACGGTGCCGGCCCAGAGATGAACGGTCTCTGTGCGGTGCCGGCGAACGGTGCCGAGAACGGGATCGGTGCCGATGACTACGTCGGTGCCGAGAGTCAGACCTGGACCTGGAATGTGATCTTGAGTAGGCCCGGTGCCGAGAGCGGCCTCTCAACGTCGAGCGTCGATCGTAGCGGTGCCGAGAACTACGTCTCGATGTCGATCGGTACCGACGATCATAGCAGTGCCGAGACGTAGAGCGGTGCCGCGACGAAGATTTTGGCCGCGAGTACGACCGGTGCCGAGGTGATATCCGGCGCCGGGACTGCGAGCGGCGTGGGGACCTGCTTCGGGACCTGGACCGGTGCCGTGGTTCCAGCCCCTGAGATGGAGGGCGCATCAAGGCAGGTTTCCCCCTAGATTGGACCAGACGAGTCAACGGTGCCGACGGTGCCGGTGGTTGGGGCGGTGCCGGCTCCGTGAGAGCGATCAAGTCTCTCACCGTCGCGAAGGTCTCTGGGGTCGACGGGAGGCACTGTATCACCGCCGGTCGCGGTGGTGACCCTGTCTGCACCGGACTCAACGGCCTCGGAGCCGGAGTCGACGGTGCTGGAGGCACCTGTTTTCGGTGCTCCACAGGCGGACGCGGCTCTACCCCCGGCACCGGGGGAGCCGGCGTCTTCGGCACGGCAGTCCCCGTCTTATGGGATTTTTTATGTCCCGGGGATGACGAACGGCGCCGAGGCACTTGCTGTGAGTGCGGTGCCGACGAGGTCCGGTGCCGTGGAGGCTTGTCCGACGTGGTCGGAATGGTCGGTGCCGCCGGGGCACTGCGCACCGAGGTGCTAGGTGCCGGGGCCTGATGCGCCGATGGAGCGTCCGGGCTAAGTGCCGCCTCCATAAGGAGTTGCCGGAGCCGAAAGTCCCGCTCCTTCTTGGTCCTCGGTCTGAAGGCCTTACAGATCTTGCACTTATCTGGTTTGATAGGACTCTCCCAGGCACTTCAGACACGAGTCGTGCGGGTCACTCGTTGGCATAGGCTTAGCGCAGGAGGCGCACTGTTTGAAGCCGGGAGCCTTGGGCATTAGCCCGGCCACGCGCCGGGGGAAAAAAGGGGGAGACAACCCCCTAAATCCTCTTTAACTATATAATAACTATTAACAAAGTGAATAAACAACTATCTAACTATATACAACTATAACTATAACTATAACTGTGAATAACGGAATAAGCTAGGGAGAGTGGAGAACAGCTACGCCGCGCTCCACAGTTCCAACGACCGTCAGGGGCGGTAAGAAGGAACTGAGGGGGCGCCGGGTCGGCTGGGGTATATATTCAGCGCCATGAAGGCGCCACTCAGGGGGGGGCTCCACAGCCGACCCGCCGGTGTTGCTAGGGTAGAAAATTCTCCGACGATCGTGCACGCGGCGCGCGAACACCTAATGGAATGGATATGAGCAAGCACTCGAAGAAGAACTTTTATTTAAAACCTCTCTTTCAAAACATTTTTTTTTTTTAATTCTTCTGGTAGTTCAACTAATAGACTTGCCTAGTCACCAGATTATTTGATATGACCTTAGAAGATAACATGAGCATGTCTTATTCCAGGTCATTTCAGAAAGCTAGCTGGTATCTTGCTCCTATCTACTAACTTGCAATAGTATCCAGCTCCAGTAGACAGGACACTCAGTTTCCCCACACATTCTAACATTGCTCTAACCTTACACAGAATCAATATTTAACTGAGATCCCAAATAGTTGAAAATTAACTGCTGTCTACCTATTTGTCTAATGCATCTCAGAGGGAAACATTTCCTCACAGCAGTAAGAAGCATTTTTAAGATGAAGAAGGTATTACAATATCAACCTGAGGACGACTCCAGGATTATGTTCATGTATTAAAATGTCTCCTGTACATGAGACATACAGGAGTAGCAAAGTTTTATTTAAGTTCCTTGTAACTGCCTTTAGCTCAAAGGACTACACAAACCTGTGAGAAGAATAGCCCCTTCTCCTTGGAGGAGTTTCTGAAGGGACTGATTTACAGCCTATTACCTACCTGCTTTTCTACTACAAAAGTAAGTCTCCAAGACAGATTTATTCTTCAGAAAAGGCCTCCTCTTCCTCATCTGCAAGTCCAAGCACTTTACTAGGGGACTGTAGCAAGGCACAGCTGGGCCCCTCTTGCTTCTGCCCCTGCTGCCCTCACAAAACCAATCAGGCACACCTCAGATCGATGCAATCACCCATGTATTTTATTTATAGTTCTTTCCCATCACCAGCTTATTATCTATATACAGGGTTTTACCAGACTTCACCAGCAACAGACCAGAGCCACCAGTCCCTCTCCGCCTCTGGCCTTTCTTTCCCCTCCCTGGCTTCCTCCCTCCCAACCTTTATAGCCCCTGGCTAATTAGGCTGGCAGCTGTTCCTAGTTACCAAGCAGGCAGTACTATTCAGTCAGCCCCAATCCATTCCCCTTGATTGGGGCTGGCATGGCAGGGGGCTGATTAAATATTTCCTGCCTAGCACCCCGTCACAGGGACCCAAAGGAGGAGCTGCCCCTCCAAACATATTCTTTGGCCTGAGCAGAAAACAATGGCAGAGAAGTTGGGAGCAGCTGTGAGGTTGGGCTATGGATAGTCCTGTCTCCAAAATCATCCAGCCCTCCACCACTCTACTAAGGTTTAACACAAAACAATGTCATTGTGATTTCTGTCAACACACCTATATAATATCAAGAGTAAAATTTAGTATCAGAAGAAGTCTGCAACAGAAACTGAGGTCCAAATTCTGTAATTAATTGCAGCCCAGAAAACCCTAATGGAGTCAATGGGAACCCCAATACTGTTGCATGGAGAGTAAGTGAGTGGAAAGTCAATGGAAATCCTAGATTACTCAAGGAGCTGACTGAGGAGATATCTGAGCCATTAGCAATTATCTTCGAAAACACACGGAAAACAGGAGAGATTCTAGAGGACTGGAAGAGAAGACCGAAGGGACATTATAACAGTTTTCAAGTACATAAAAGGTTGTTATACGGAAAAGGACGAAAACATTTTCTCCTTAACCTCTGATGATAGGACAAGAAACAATAGGCTTAAATTGCAACAAGGGAAGTTTAGGTTGGACATTAGAAAACACTTCCTAACTGTCAGGGTGGTTAAGCACTGGAACAAATTGTCTAGGGAGCTTGTGGAATCTGGGTCACTGGAGGTTTTTAAGAACAGATTACACCAACACCTGTCAGGAATGTAGTTATTACTCAGTCCTGCCTTGAGTGCAGGGAACTGGACAACATGGGCTACTGAAGTCCCTTCTAGTCCTACATGTCTATGATTCTATGAAAGTTAGCCTCACTCTTCAAGTTTTAAGAAGATATGAGAGAACAAGCTTGCAATGCACATCTATACAACCAGTCATCCAATTCTCCATAGTTTCAGATTGTGTATAATAATCATACATAAAAACTGGTTAATATCTTCAACATCATTATTGCATCATAATTGCATTATTGCATCAATATGCATAATTATTCAAAATACTACAAAAAGTAGAGGCTGGATTGCCCATCTGTTACTCCTGTTGGTGGGCATTTACTCTCATGAATAATTCCTTTGATTTCAATAGGATTATTTGCATGAATAGATGGTCATCATCACAGGTAAGGATTGTATACTAACCTTTAGGACCTGATCCAAAGCCCATTAAAAATCAAAAGAAAATCTCTCACTGACTTCAGATTGTCTTTGGATGAGGTTCTTGGTGATGTACAGAATACCTTGTTATCTTGATTAGAAATTCAATGAAGCTATACAATACATATTATAAACAGGTCCCTATTTGAAGGTTTAGGTGCATTACCACTGAAAATGTTTAGGTAGTTCTGGAAAAGCCGTGTCCAGAAGATATTTTAACATGTTAAGATTGTCCTGCAATGAGAAAATGAGCAAAAAAAAGTCTTTTATACTTGAATTCCAAAAGCAAGCTCTACCATCAATTCTTGGGACCACCACTTCCCCCATCATAATGCTAGCCATAATCAGGAACTACATATCAATACATTAAAATAAAATTCTACACAACAGTCAAACAAGACTTTAGAAAGTTTTTTTTTTTTTTTTGAGCATCCAAAAGACAACAGAAATAGCTACAGTAGTAAATGCTTATGATTAATTTAGGGTACTTCTACACTTAAAAAGCTACAGTGGCTCAACTGCAACGCTGCAGCACTTCAATGTAGACCCCACCTATGCTGATAAGAAGGGGTTCTCCCATGGGCACAAGTAATCCACCTCCCCAAGAGGCAGTAGCTAGATCAATGAAAGAATTCTTCCGTTGACCTAGCACTGTCTGCACAGGGACTTATGTCTGCTTAACAATGCCCGGACATAGTTAAACCAACCTAATTTTCTAGTGTAGACCAGGTCTTAGATACACAGCACTTGGTTTCCAAAGATCTCCATGAAAGCTACATTAATGACTGAGGTTCAACAACTAAATAGTAGTTGCCGGGAGCCAATAACAGAGTTCAGCTTTTTTTTTTTTTTTTTTTAATTGTACTGATCAAAATTTTATTTTGACAATAGCCATCAGTTAAACACCATCATATAGACAAGATGTATGCTGATATTATGAGGAAATAAGTAAGTTGTGAAAGAACAATATATTACTCGTTACACTAAGAGCAGATGGTACAAAGGTTTAAAAAAAAAAAAAAAAGTCTTTTCCCATCCCAGTTTTAGGAAGAGATTCCTAAAAGACTATATCCAAGTCCACACAAACCATCTCTCAACACCCTCGACCTTGACTCAAAAATCCTCCATCGCTCTTCAATATGATAGTCTCCCTCTCAGACCTAGACTTTAAAAACTAATATTGTGCTTCCGAAATACCAACTGGAATTACCTTTACAACTGTTTAATTAAAATATCACCTTTCTAATGGAAAAGAACAAGAGCCAAATGGAAGGAGGAGATGGTTAAATACACTTGAAAAGAGCTTGCTAAGAGACAAACAATTGCATCAAGATGGACTGAGGTGAAAAAAAGGGACTAAAATCTCTCCTTCCCACCCTCAATTTAATGTTATATTCCTCTGACTTCTGGACTCCATCCTCATAACCAATGCAAGACAATTTCTCTCACAAGCACTCTGGGCTGATGTTCTACTCACTCCTATGACCAATAAAGTCTGTTGAGATAGCACTGTCCAACTATCCGTTTTCTTGTTGAAATCATCATCAATCTGCTAAAGTTTAACAACACCGAGACAGATTTTCAATTCAGGCCTCCATTTTGTGAGCAGTTTTGAACCTACAACAAATTGTAATTCTTTCTGTCTCAATGGCCAAGCCATTTGTACACTCTGTAAGGCAGGTGTGACAGACAGAAATAGCTCTTTATTTCCTGGCCATAGTCACATAACATGGGTAAGGATAAAAAAACGGTTCTGGACACATTCCCTGATTATGTGCCTCAACTACGGCAAGGTCTTCTGCATCAGTCTTCACTATAGAAGATGTGAGGGAGATTCCCACAGCAGAACCATTCTTTTTAGGTGACAAGTGTCAAAGATTGAAGTGTCAATAGAGGAAGTTTTGGAACAAATTAATAGATCAATCAGTAATAAGTCACCAGGGCCAGATGGTATTCACCCAAGAGTTCTGAAGGAACTCGAATAGAAAACTGTAGTACCACTAACTGTGGTATGTCGCCCCTCACTTAAAATCAGCCTCTGTACCAGATGACTGGAGGATAGCTAATGCAATGCCTATTTTCAGAAAAGACTCCAGAGGTGACCCTGCCAATTAGAGGCAGGTAAGCCTAACTTCAGTACCAGGCAAGTTGGTTGAAACTATAGTAAAGAACAGAATTATCAGACCATAAATGAACACAATTTGTGGGGGGAAAAGTCAACATGGATTCTGTGAAGAGAAATCATGCCTCACCAATCTATCAGAATCCTTTGAGGGGGTCAACATGCAGACAAGGGTGATCCAATGAACTTTGTAGTGCACTTGGAGTTTTAGAAAGCCTTTGACAAGGTCCCTCATCAAAGGCTCTTAAGAAAAGTAGGCAGTCATGGGTTAAGAAGAAAAGTGCTTTCATGGACCAGTAACTAGTTAAAAAATAGGAAACAAAGGGTAGGAATAAATGGTCAGTTTTCACAATGGAGAGAGACGTAAGTAGCTGGGTACCCTAAGGATCTGTATTGGGACTGTGCTGTTCAACATATTCATAAATGATATAGAAAAAGGGGTGAATAGTGAGGTGGCAAATTTTTTACAGGATACAAACTTACTCAACATAGTTAAGGCCAAAGCTCTCTGCAAAGAGATACTCTGGATGAATGGGAAACAAAATAACAGATGAAATCCAATGTTGATAAATGCAAACGAATGCATTCTGGAAAACATAATCCCAACTACACATACAAAATGATGGGGTCTAAATTAGCTGTTACTATTCAAGAAAGAGATCTTGGAGTAATTGTGGATAGTTCTCCAAAAACATCCACTCAATGTGCAGTGGAAATCCAAAAGGCTTTCAGACTGTTAGGCACCATTAGAAAGGGGATAAATAATAAGACAGTAAATATCATGCCACTCTATCAATCCATTGTACGCCCACACCTTGAATAAAGCATGCAATTCTGGTTGCTCCATCTCAAAAAAAGGTATATTAGAATTGGAAGAAGTGCAGAGAAGGGCAACAAAAATGATTAGGGGTCTGGGGCAGCTTCCATATGAAGAGATATTAAAAAGACTGGGACTCTTCAGCTTAGAAAAGAGACGACAAAGGAGAGATAAGGTAGAGATCTATAAAATCATAGAGAAAGTGTGGAAAAGGGAATAAGGAAGTGCTATTTAGCCCTTTGTATAAACACAAGAACCAGGGTTCCACCCAGTGAAATGAATTAGCAGCAGGTTTAAAACAGACATAAGGAAGTACTTATTCACACAATGCACTCAACCTTTTGAGCTCATTGCCAAGGAAGGTTGTGAAGGCCAAAAGTATAACTGGGTTCAAAGAAAAATTAGATATGTTCATAGAGGATAGCTCCACCAATGGCTATTAGCCAAGATGGTCAGGGATGCAACCCCATGCTCTGGATGTCCCTAAGCCTCTGACTGCCAGAAGTTAGGACTGGACAACAGGGGATGGATCACTCAATAGTTCCCCTGGTTCTGTTCATTCCATCTGAAGCATCTAGCACCAGCCACTGTCAGAAGACAGGACAGTGAACAAGATGAACCATTGGTCTGACCTAACATGGCCAATCATGTTCCTCTCAGGGTCTTTTGGACCTTTACCTCATCCTTCTCGGTACAGCCATAATACCGCTGCCTACACAGTCTCTCTCACCCTTCATTTAAACCATATCATGCCCCAATTTGAGTCACTATGTTGACTCCCTACTGTGCTGCACATCAAGTTCAAATTTCTAGCCCTTCCTTTCAATGCACTACATCTCCAAACTGGTCTCCTTCCACATTCTCTCCATTCTGTACTCTCTGCTCTGCCAACAGCACCATGCTCTTTTCACACTGTCCAACTGGCTTGCAAAGACCTTCAAAAATCTATTTGTCAACCTTCCACCCTTGTCTCATTCAAACCACTCCTAAAGACACTTCTGATTATGGTGCCAAACACTCACAGCTACATCAGGTAGAATTTTAAAAGCTTGGAAAGAACATAACCGCTTATGCTTCAAGACATAATTCAATCTCTTAACAGATCCCTTATGGAACAGATTATTCCATAATTGTCCATGTCAGAATTTCTTGCACCTTTCTTCAACTCATGTAGCATATTGGATTAGATGGACCATTGTTCTGAACTAGTGTGGCAAGTCCTTTGTTCTCACTTGAACAAAAACAAACAACAGACATATATACATCTTAATGGTATAAGTGTGTAATTTAAATAACCAATTATCCATATACTATGTCTTTTCTTGATCCTCTCCTTCCTTCCTTTTCACTTGTCTGTTAAATCCAACATTTAGATTGTAAGCTGTCTGAGGCAGAGGCCTGTTTTGTGAAGAATACCTGTGACGACTATAAAATGATAAGTAATAAAAATCCACACTCATCCTTCCTCCCGGAGAGAGTCCCACTGAAGTAATCTAAACTCCCTTACAGGCTGAGCATGTAAATTCTTTTACAGAACTGGGGCCTCCTTTTAGGCATGACAGTGAACAAGGGTAACAAAATCAAAAAGTGGGAAAAAAATTACACAGTTTGCAATAAGACTACACAACTATTCAATTTAAGCATGTGCACTTCTCAATAGTATTTAAAACAAAACAACTCATTACTGAAATAATATTACATCTGCAAAAACTGAGGTCCGGTTTGAAAATGCAGGGCTTCAGTTTCTATTAGTGTCCAATTTCATAATATAATCCAAGATATTTAATTTTACTTTTCAATATTGTGACAATTAGAATGCAAACATTGGTTGAACTAGCACACCGCACTTTTTTTCAGCTATAGTATTGTAAAAGCACCATTAGCGTAAACCACACTTGTTCAAAACAACATTTAAACAGTGATCCTACACAACATATGGGCTGCGTGTGGTAGCAAGGTAAGAAGAAAATGTGTAGAGCAACATTTTACTAACTTTTAAAACATCACTAATGGAAGAGATCAAATATCCTCAGTATATACAAAATGATCTCCCATTAAGGTTGGTGTTGCATGTGCACAGCAAGAGGAAAATAAATCCTACATGAGGCACTGTACAGTATTATTACTTTGATGTGTTTTCAAAAACACACGAAGACATTTCTTCACAAAGTAGACACCGTTCCTAGATAAAAATAGGTCTGTTTTGTTATGTATTAAAGCTGTGCTGTTTTGCCACTTATTTTAGTACTTGTTTTTAGCCTAAGAAGTCCAGCACTGAAAATACCTAAACAAGATTGAATTAAACATATATTTGTTTGCTGAATATTTTCCACAAACCCTGGATCCCCCACAAAAATACAGTTTAACAAACTTTATTTAAATTTCTATTGGATTACCAGATATAAACATTTAAGACTCCCATTAAACTGAAAACTCTCTACTGATCTTCATTATGATGTGACTATCACTCCGCCATAATATTTTCCCAATTATCTCCTTCCAAACTCCTAATGGCATTTCCTGGTTCACTGAAGGTATCCTGGAATGTACCACTATGACACAGCAAATGCCATGGATTGCAATGCGACATTGGATATCTGAGATAACACACTGTGGGATATTGCCAATGAACCAGGTTGTGCCAAAAAGATTTCATTGAGGAAAAATAGAATTATAAACGGTTAGCTAAAGGCACACTGTCAACTTATTAAAAAAAAAATCATACTTCTCTGAAAAAGCATTACCCACTATTGTTACCTTTTAACTCCTAAGATTATTAGAACTAAAATACAGATTAGAGAAAAATATTTCAGTTTGTTTACACTGTGCATTTGACAATACTGTTGATCGTCATGCTCCCTGTTATCCTGTGTATAGGAAGTTCCCACTTTGCTGGGCTGAATTCTTCAAACTCAAGCGTGGAGAGAAAAAAACATTTCAAAAACTAGGGAAAACATAAATTGGCACAGCTGTGAGGGATGGAGACCGGGAGAGTCTTCTCCCTCCCCCCCCACACACTTTTTTTTTTGCTGACTAGATTTCAGGTTGGCAATGTCCCTTTAAAAAGGCTGCCGTGCTGAACAGCCCCTACAGCCTGGTCAGAAGACACATTCAAAGAAGAAATCCATACATGATTTATTTTCATTTTGGCTATGCAGTTCACCTTTAGGAGAATGTTCTTTGGGGAAATGTGGTGAATAATCTATGCTAAGGAAGTTTACATGCTGTGATCACATTCCACTGTCATGACAAAAAATTGTCAAATGCCATAATGTAAAATAAACTATTAAAACAAAAAAATCTGAATCCACAATTTCACTAAAAAGCTAAGGGGTTCTCTCTTTGAGAAAGAAGAATGCAGAATAAGTAATATTTCATTATGCCAGGACATAAGTCAACAGAGTACACAAGTCTGACAAAGATATTATTCTAGGTAGCCAATATACTCAAAGCATATTGTCAGAAGGAAAGGATATTTTTGATGGATGGTTTAAAAGGGGCATGCTTTTAAAACATTAAGAAACAAAATGTACAGTGCTTTTTAATGAGACATTAATGAATGGTTAGCATGGATGCAGCTGCATCACATTAGCACTGTTGATAAAAGTATATCTTGTCTTTTGTCTCCAATTGTCTTATAACCATAGTGGTTTAAAATATTTCCACTAAGCAGGCAGTGAACTACAGTTTTTTCTACAGGAAGTGTGCATTTTATTATGCATTAACATAGTACATTAGGTATTTACCGTATGCTAATGTACGACTATAGCTATACTTAGCATTTCTGCTATGTTTAATTTTATTTATTTGAGCCTATATTATTTTTATGTTCACTGAAAGCCTTCAAATGTTGGCATATTTGCTTTAGTTTTGCAATAGCAAAATTTACTATTTGTCTTTTCTATCTTCCACGGGCATAACAACAACATGTGACTACTTTAATACTGGCATAAGGTTCTTTAAAGTGTCCCTTTTGAACAATGCAAGAATCATACTATACTACAAAGACTGACAAGTCAAATAATAAAAATTACACATACGCTTATGGAAGTGTTTCAAACATACAATGAATCTAGTACATTACTAACAAATGTTTCACTTGTCAAATGTTTGATATTTAGTATCTAGCATTAGTTACATGATAAAGTCACAGTTCAAGAACAGTATGGACACTGAATTAACTGGGCCATAAGCACAACATTAAAACATCATACTTAACAGTTCTTCTCCCTTATAGTTTGTATCAAATTCACTGAACCAAACCAGTTACATAATCCATTCTTTGACTTTTGATCGATTTGTTCATTGCTCATAGATCACAGATCAAAATATAAGATAGTTTAAACATCCAGTATGTGCTGTATTTTCAGTATATTTTACAAACAGGTCATATAATAGTATTTTTCTGATTTAAAATTAATATGAGCAGGAAAAGGATGGGGAAGAGAATCTAAAATTTGTAAACATACTATATTTTAAAATTATGTGAAAATGGTTAAGATTGCATTGTTTTACAAGAACAGCTATGTGCATGTGTAGAATATTTAAGAAATATATAGAAGAAATAATCCTATTCCTTACTCTACTTTTAAGTTTCAGGACACCCCAGCACTCAAGTGAAGAAAAAAAAGGCTAATAAAATTAGTTTTATTTATTATATTTAGGCCACGTTAAAAAAAAAGTGTTTTTTTTTTAAAAGAACATGTACATTACACATACACACACACTTAGAAACAAATGACCCGATTATTGGTCATATAACACCTGTCAGTCCTGAGCCTGCGTCTTTTATTTGAGGTTGAAGATTATATAGTGAACCTGTAACTTGGACTGATATATACATTTTGATCTCAGGAGATGGATTTTGACCGAAGGGTGTGAAAAATCTCTCTAGAGTGTCAGTGTCACCACAGTACTCCTGATAAGTTTCCAACCTACTGCCTCAGCTCCCACTACCCCTCCTTATGTTGACACCCCCATCTGTCTCCACAGAATTATAATGCAGATTGCCATATGCAGCCCCGTGCCGCCTGTCACATTTTGCCCTTTAATACAAAGAAGTTAAACGCAAGACAACACTCACCCCCAGCGAATTGTTTTTGCACAACATAATCCAGAGCCTGAGAACCTCTCACAAAACCTCTTTGGAAAATGGAGGGGCTGGCATCGGTGCCCTGGCTTACTGTCCAGAGGAAGGAGAAGTTATTTACATGTTACAATCCAAGCCCAGCGTCGTACAGAGACACAAACTGCTCAGCACTCCCTTAGATCAGCCATGTTACTCCCCCAAATCCACCGCCGGCTGCGAGCACTTCCCCGGGAGCCTGGGCACAGACAAGGGGCAGGCGCGCTTCTAGACGTGTCCTGCCAGAGCCCCCATGACAGCGGCCGCTCCGCGAGCCCCGAATCGCCTCGGAACTTCAGCTCTCGGGATCCTCCCCGAGCCAGACTGGAGCCGCCGGAGGAGGAGGAGGAGAGGGGAAGGGGAGGGGAAAAAAAGCAGGGCTAGAGAAAGTAGATCCGACGGCTGCGGGCGCCACCAATGTGCGGCCTGGATTCGCCCTGACAGGAGCCGGAGCCACCAGTCCCGGCTGTTCGAGCTACGCAAAGCGGCCCCCTCATCGGACGGGCCCCTCACCCAGCCACCCCCGCTCCCCAGCAGCAGCCTGGCTGCGGTATTGTAACACTGGTGCCGCAGCAGCGAAGAGAAATACACCAAGGGCTTGCATTGCACAATGCAACGCGAACTCCGCAAGAGCATGAGGAACAGCACGTCTCTCCGCGCCGCGGCTGCTCCCGGGAGGGCTGCGGACGAAGAGCCTGTCACATTAGCCCCAGGGCGAGTGCAAGCTGTCCTCCCCATAGTCCCTTTCTGGCAAACACCTCCAAAGCAGGGTAGGAGCCAGACTTCAACACGCTTTATTTCCCCCTTCAGCCTCCCCCCCGGCCGCGAACCGTACCTTCCCATTTAACAAAGCACCACTAAAAGTTGCAACACGTACAAATGGATCCCTCCTCCTTCTCTAGCACGTCTTGGGTATTAAGGGGCTATTCAAGGCAGGCTTTTAGCTTGAAATTCAGGGGCTTCTTTAACCCTTTTCTAGAGACGCTGCTACTTTTCCCCAACCCAGTTTGAAATTGACTCGCTGGAAAACCTGCTCCGAGAAATGTCCCCTAAGAAACTCGCCCTTCCCACTCCCCCAAATGGCCCCTGGCAAAGTTTCCTTCTATTGGCACTGCACAGAAAGAAAAAAAAAAAAAAAAAGCAATCATTATTCCATTTGCGCTGATCTATTCTTAAAGGCGAATCAGTTTAAATAGTATGGTAATTATGAGTTTCCTTAGTAAAAGAAAATAACACAGGTTTGTTGGGAAACATTTTGTTTTGTGTCTAGCTTAGTTTGGTTGGGGGGGGGGGGAGGGAGACAAGGGAAGGGGGTTTAATACTTGATTCAATAATCAGAGGTCGGTTTCCAGTCCAGAGATTAAAATCCTGACAGTAACACTGAGCTATAGCTGGCAAACCCAGAGAGGACCAGAGAATTTTATTCTCTGGCTATACTTGAAAACTGAAATTCTAGGTTCAAATTCCCTTCTCAATTACGTAGTTGTAAATCCAGATTAATGCCAATAAAATCAATGGGGTTACTCCAGATTTATCCTGTGTTTTTTAAAAAAAGAAACATTGACTCTTAAGGCTTGTCCATATACAAAAGCTTTAATGATTTAACTGAATATTTTAGAAATTGGTGTTGTTAAATTGGTGCAGATTTCTGTTGTGGATACTTTTAAATGGGTTTAAGATTTCATAATATCAATTTAGCTTAAATTGATAAGAACTCTTTCTAACCCAATTGAGTTGAACATTTTTAGGCCTAAGATCTTGTCTGAACACAGAAGCTGCAAAGGTTCTGGGCTTGTCTACCCTTGGAAATTTGCTGAAGTAGCTATTCCAGAATAATTATTTTGGTATAACCAAAATATCCCCAGAATAAGAATGCCCTTTTACAGTTTAGCTTAATCCATCATGTGGACAGTACTCCAGAGTAAAATTTATTTTATTACAGAATAAAAAGTAGGAAAAAAACAAAATACAATTTCTTTTACTCTGGAATACTGTCCACACAGAGAGCTATTCCAGAACAATTTATTCCACAATATCTGTTCTTGTCAATTTCCCCATGTAGACAAGGCCTTAAGTTAAAAAAAGTCTACTGTAGACACCCAGTATGTCTACTTCGCATTACGCAGCTATGCCAGGATGGTCCCCTAGCATAGATGCAGCCCTACACCAAGAAAGGGAGTTTTTCTGTCAGAAAAAGCATCATTCAGTCAACATCGCTGCATCTACACTGTGGGGTTTGTTGGCAAAAGTTTTTTCTCACCTCTGACCAAAACAGCTATGCCAACACAACTTTTAAGTGTAGACCAAGCCAATGAAGGGCTTTTCACTCCAGTTAAGCTAACTCGGTGTAGTTCGTGATTTAAAACATGCCCAGGATTTGCACTGGTTTAACTAAATCCATTTTAAATTATACCTTAAATTAAACCAGAGCAACTTTCCAGTACAGACAAGCCCTTAATTTGAAATCTAGACTTCATTTCTGCATATGTACACAGAAGCTCATGCTAAGTACTGCATTAATTTATGGAATTACAAAAATGGCCGACAAATATAGCATTTCAGTTTCTAAAAGAAATACTTAATTTTTTAAACTTTTTTTTTAGAAATAAAGTCAAAGCAGAATTAATCACCTTCAGAATTAATCACCTGCACATTTTTTTATTTTACAAAACAACACTATTAGAGCAATGCAAGAAGTCTATCTGAGGGAGGAAGGTGAAATTCCTATCTATCAAAACCCTAAAAACTGATTTTTATTTTATATTTTGTAAATCTGAAGAAAGGGAATAGTTAGATGAGGGCTTGGAACTTGGGTAACAAGTTTCTACTCAGGAGACACTTTTATAACCAATAATAATAAGTATTATAAGCCTCCTGAAAAGTAATGTCAGCCCGAGTCTTGCAATTAGCTTAATGTACACAGACCCCCATGCCCGCACAGCATCCCACTGATTTAAAAGGGGCTCTGCACAGGTGCTGGGGGTAGAGGCAAATTTGTTACAAGATATGGGCCTTAATGCCCAAGTTATGTAGTGCTTCATTCAGCCAGTCTTCCCGCTAACTACAACAGAGAGTGACCACATAAGCAGTGAAGGATCAAGCTGTACAGAGTATATGATGATGCAAATGTAAAGGAACATCATAACACATAATTGTCACATTTTCGTTTGAAAACGTTTTGCCTTCGGTTACAACTTACACCCCCAAAATTACTAAACTGAAAAATAAGAAAAAAATATTTCCTCACTTTCCCGCCCAGTTTACGTACTTCGTGCATTTGACAGCATTTGGGGTATAGTCAGTTACACCTATGGTTGCTATGAATCTTCCACAAGGCAGCAGGTAAGAGGAAAAAAATAGGAAAGAGTGGTCGTAAATTTACAAAAAATGGCAGCGGGATTCAGGGACAGATATACTAACCGAACCTGGTTTTTTCCCCCCAATTGACTAGATTTGAAGTTGAAGGGTCTTTAAAGTTAAGCTATTGTCTCTAGTAGTCTAATCCTGAAAACCTTACTACCAACTGTATTGTTGTAATTACATGTAGTCTTACTGAAATCAATGGGACAACTACATTAGCAGTAAGGGATCACAGGATCAGGCCCTTATTTTACATGTGTTAATGGAAATTCTTCCAGGTATGGACCATGTATCTCGTAAGGTTTTGTGTACATTTATGAGTTAAGTAATTAACATTGCACATTAAATTAATATTTCTATTTATACCATCTTTGCTTTAAAACAGCTTTCTGTAAAATTTTGAATAAAAATTGCTTTCCCTTCATCATTTGACAAATACTGACTCCACCTGCATTACTTTTCTATTGCAATATGGTAGAACCTCAGAGTTACAAGCACCTCGGGAATAGAGGTTGCTCGTAACTCTGAAATGTTCGTAAGTTTAAATAAAAAGTTATGGTTGTTCTTTCAAAAGTTTACAGCTGAACATTGACTTAATACAGCTTTGAAACTACTATGCAGAAAAAAATACTGCTTTTAACCATTTTAATTTAAATGAAACAAGCACAAAAACAGTTTCTTTACCTTATCAAAACATTTTTTAACCCCCCCCCCTTTTTTTAAGTAGTTTACATTTAACACAGTACGCTAAAGTATTGTGTTTTTTTTGTTCTATGCTGCCTGATTGCGTACTTCCAGTTCCAAATGAAGTGTGTGGTTGACTGGTCAGTTCGTAACTCTGGTGTTCATAACTCTGAGGTTCTACTGTATAACTCATCATATTTCCCAGTGGTTTGACTTGAGTTTTTGTACCAGTGTCTGAGATCTACAACGATGTACACGTTGGTAGGCCATCTTCAATTCATTCTGAGATTCCTACCTCTTCCCCTTGCCACCCAAACCGAAGTGACATCTTCAAAAAAAGCAGCAGCTAGACAATACGAGTAACTTCACACTCCTGCACAGAATCATTTTAATCACAGTAGTTGATTAACTGACTTAGATCCTCCAACACAAAGGCTTGATCCCATGGCCCTTACTCAATTAAACCAGTAGGACAACTTGTGATTAAGAGACATAGGACTAGGGCTGCTAGTCAATTTTACTCAACAGTAGGCTTTGTGAATAAAGTTCTTCTGGAAAGAAGTGATACTAATTTTCTTCAGCAGCTGCCAGCCTGAACCTTAAAGAAAAAAAGACAAGATGAGACATATAGAAAGACAATGGAAGTAAAAGAAAAATGAAAAGACTGACAAACAATAAAAGAAAGAGAACGAGAAGAGAAAAAGGAACCCAAAACCTTCATCTATTTTCAAATCTCATTAGGAAGTATCTCTTTTTTCCCCTCGTGTATTTTAACTTCTTTTTTCCCTTTATTCTTATTTGAACTTTATCAGAGGGGTAGACATGTTTGTCTGTATCCACAAAAACACCATGCGCAAATAAATCAATTAGTCTTTAAGGTGCTACCGGACTCCTCGTTGTTTTTATTTGAACTTTGTAACTCTTATTTAACTTTAAAGATTTTGGAATGTTATTTTATAGCACCCAAGGAGAGCATTAGACAAATCTCTGAATACAAAGAAGATATGGCCCCTGCCCCAAATTGTTTCATGTCTAAAATGTAGACTGTAATCTATCAGTGAAAATGAAAAAAATAGAAAGGAGATGGGGTTTACAGCAGTGTTGCTTGGTTATCATAGTCTAAGCATGTATACAATTTGGTGATAGAGTTTATAATTAAAAAAATATATTAAAAGGTACCCTGAATGCAACAGACAGTTGTCATTCAGACAAGACTCCAATGTTTTCAAAACTTTTACTGACACACTATTTTCTAGCTCTTTGACGTCATAGGGTCACAGTGTCCAAGGCCAGAAGGGACCATTGTGATCATCTATACCAGTGGTTCTCAAACTTTTGTACTGGTGACCCCTTTCACATAGCAAGCCTCTGAGTGCAACCCCTCCCCCTTAAATATATAAAAAGTGTTTTAATTTGTAACACCATTATAAATGATGGAGGCAAAGCGGGGTTTGGGGTGGAGGCTGACAGCTTGCAACCCCCATGTAATAACCTCATGACCCCCTCAGGGGTCATGACCCCCAGTTTCAGAACCCCTGATCTATTCTGACCTCCTGTTTAACACAGGACATAGCACTTTCCCAAAATAGTTCCTAGAGCATATTTATCAGTTAGAGTTTTACCTGAATATGCCCTCAATATTGAACACTACATTTGGATTGTACGAAAAAGGAGAAAGGGAGGAAGCAGCAAAGGAGATCAAAAGAATTTTCATCTTAAGATTTGATATTCTACTAAAATGTAGAGGTGGGTTACCATTTAGTAGCCTACTAGACTACTATGCTACTAATCCATTTGTTCCTCCTCTCTCAGTAAATACAGCTTCTCTGTTAACTGACAAAAAAATGATAATTAACAGACCAGAGGGAATAATCATACTTTTGAAAATTAATTAATTACCGAATAAAAATATATTTAGTATCCAAATGAAATTCCCCACATAGTTACAATCATGACATAGATCACATTTTGGGCCCAACACAGGTTGGTACTATCCTTTAGAGTCAAGGAGTGCATTTCATGTATTAACTATATACGCATGGTAACATAATAATATAAGTGTGATTTAAAGCCATTAAATTTGGATAAATTTCTAGTGAGCATGTCATTAATCAGAATTTAAAACAATAACAAGGTGCAGGCTCAGGAACAACAATAGCTCTCTAAATACAAAAGGGCCAAATTCTGCCCTATCACTCAGTGATATCAATGGTTCTGATGTAGCACAGAATACGTCAGGCTAAAATAAGGTTCACGATTTCAATTAAATAAAACATTCCCAACAAGCAGGGAACTAGCTGTATCACATACACCCCATTGTGGTTTGGTAGTGTACTTTTCAGGGTTTTCCAAACACTGCAAAGCTTTAAATTTGGTGCTAGATTGCACAAAGCTCACAGTTTCCCTTACCCACTCCTAACACGAACATCCTATCTGGTACTAATTGTGAACTACCAGAGCTGGGTCATACATAGTAATGCCTTCCCACAGAACCACTGTGAAAGTGACAAGGATCTTGTGATCTGTGTCAGTTTTACACTGCCGCTAGTGCTGCTGCGAGGAAGCTCCTCTGTGCAAAAGCACAGCACGCATAGTGCTAATTAAAGTTACTTGGTGCTCCAGAAGGGGGGAAATAAAGCAAGGCGGAGGGGAATAAACACAATACCAAGTGAAAGGAAGGAGCAAAAGGAGAGAAAGAGATGGAATAAACAGGCTAGACCACAATAGGGGAGTGACTCTTGCTTAGAATAATTGTTAACAGTGGGTTCCCCTCAACTGATGCTGAATTGTTTATCTGTTAGCATAGATAGGACAAGACTATTTTGAACACTGCTACAGAAAGTGGAACATGGTGTCTGCCGCCATTTCTTCAATGCTGTTGAAAACATCATTGTCCAGGTTACACTAGCAGGTAAGCAGCTGACCTTTTTTCAATACCACTTGAGATGGAGTGGTAAGGGGGAGCCATTTCTGACAACCATTATCAACAACAGATCATTTTCTAGCCTATGTGGAACCAGAGAGACTAATGACAACTGGATTAGCTACCATAGGGTTAGTGGCAAGAAAAGGGTAGCAGGGAATAAGACTTTCCCATAAAAATATTGTAAGCCTTTTCCCCATCAAAATCAATACAGAAGGCGAATCCCTTCCAACGGAGTGAAGGTACAGCATAACATTTCATGTTCTAATATCTGAGAAAAAAAAAGTTTGGGTTTTCAGCATTAGCTTCCTGTCCTTGGTTAGTTTAATTTAAAATCAACTTAATTTTAAAATACTTTAAAATTATTTTAAAACATTTACATTAAAGGAAAGCAAAGAAAAATTTACAAGATAGAGTAATTAAGCCATTGGCAAATACATACCACAAAATATAGTCAAAAAGCTTACATCTCCAAATAGTTTACAATTAAATTTACATAACTCTGTAAATATACACGGTGTTAAAACACTTAAGATCTAAAGCACCTTGTCCCAAATAACTTATTCCCTACCTCAGACAAGTACAAACAACAAAGATCAGGGCACCTATTGTTCATTTATCTTAAAAAGCTCTGAAAGAAAACGTTTAACATTTTTAACTAGAATATTGTAATACTGCATGAGAACCTGAAATTGAAACGAACTACTCATAAAACAGTCTAGTTTCACCCCAAGAGACTGTCTCTTCACTTGCAAAAAAAGGTTATTTTTCAATGACTGAGAAGCCCTCTTAATACTAGTTTTAAAATGCACACTAATGTATATGAAGCTGTATTAGTTGGCCATGTTAAAGGCTAGAGGGACCCTAGGCTACAGCACACCTAACTCACACAACTTCACACGTGTCAGCCTGAATTCATGGTTTAGTCTAGACTAACATTTAAAGGCATGTTGTTAAATTGTGTTAGCTGGCTTGATGAAACTGACAAATACCTTCTAAAACTCCAGTCAAAATAAGGCAAGTTATACTTTAGCTTGTACTAGAGTGGCCAAGTTGTGGCAGTGTAGACTCAGCCTTTTTAGCAGTAAAACTTTAGTCGTTCAGGGCTGTGAAAAAACACACCCCTGAGCGACAAAAGTTTTAGCGCTGAAAAGTGCCAGTATAGACAGCACTTTATCGCCGGGAGCCGCATTCCCGGCAATAAAGCTACCACCTCTTGTTCGGGGTGGAGGGGTTTTTTTTTCCCATTTTTTTTTTTAAATCGCCAGGAGAACTCTCCCCTGGCAATAAAGCATGTCCACGCTGCCACGTCACAGTGCTCTGTAGCCGTACTGTAACATGGGCAGTGTAGATATATCCTTAGAGTCTTTAACTCCACCAGTTTAGTACATGTTAAAGGCAGCGTTCCTTGCTTACACTAGATTTTTAACACACGTCAATTAACACATACTAACATCACACCTTAAATCTGAGTCTAGACAAGGCCTTTAACTAACAATATTGAGAAAACACACACACACTTTTTTGCCCATCAAGACAGTACCCAAGATGAGTAAAATACAAAAACAGACAGCACAAATGTTGAAAAGTAAATGAGATTTCAAAAATATTTACTGTTTTCTTTACATTTAATTCTAAATAAACTAAATCCTTATTAAAGATACCTGATTCATAAAACTGAAGATTGAAGTCCCTTGCTTGGAAACACAACGGATACATAAACCAATATCGACAAAAGCTTCTCCGCACTACTCTACCGGTGTGTCCTAATCCTTATGTAGATACAGAGAATATAGAGTACTTAAGTCACTACACCAAATTTTAATAAGGTAAAGGGCTATTAATACCACAGGTAAGAGCACATTTCAGTAGATATGATTGTGCAGTCAGCCTTTGTGAACCCATGCCCTGATATCTGTCTCAAAACTTGTGTCCCAAGTGAATTAAGTCCCTTTACAATAGATGCTAATGATCTGGCCTGCACAATAGTTTAGGGCCAGGTTGTGCGATTATGGCACAGGCCCACAATGGAGCAGTGCAAAGTCACACCCCCAGAAATCAGGTCCCCAAGAGGACTTGTCTCCTCCTCACTTTCAGAGAGGCTTACACCTCAAGCTGTACTAGCTGGCAAAAGTCCCTGCACTACCAGAGAGAGTGCAAGGAAGGAGTACCACTGTGGTTTCCCACTGTTCAAGGGCATATGGAAGGGAAGAAGCAGCTCTCAACTCTCCTCCCAAGTTATGCCCCAGAGCAAGGGCCAGCCACAATCTGACCCTTAATGTTACATAGAAGATTTTAGAAATATATTTTATTGATGAGAACTTTCCTTACAGAACGTTTATTTTATGAATTTGTTTTTCACAGTTTTTGGACTCAATCACCTTCTTCTACAGTTTTCCCTATGAGATACAGGTAGAAAAGCCTGCTGGAAACCCCACAAGTTAAAATCCTTCTCAGTCGCCTTCCCATTCTCTTCTCAAGAATAAATCTCTAACTTTGCAAGGGTTGTGGTCTGGAAATTCACTGGAGCATTAAACAGAGAAGCTAAATTATACCCACACAGATTCTGGAGTTGTAGCTTGGAGAGCTGGAACCTCGGGTGCTTTCTGGCTTGGTTACTCCACCCCCTCCCTGGCACCACAGCTCCCTGAAGAGCTATGCTGCTATGAGCTCTCTCTCCCACGCTTATGCCCTACAGGCCAGAGAAGCATTAACTCTTGCACTGTGTTTCCCCAGCAGGATGAAAGCAGAACTGATGAGGATCATGTCAGTTTCATTCTGCTGCTGCTAGAAAACACTGGGCAAGCAGAGTGGTACAGGTGCTGTGGCAGTATTGTCAATTCCAAGCATTCAAATATCTTAAGTCAGGCCACACAAAAAAAATATGGGATTGGCGTAAAAATAATTAATTTTTAAAAATAAATGCTGGGTACTTTTATTTGCATACTGACTTTGGAGCCCCTAGGATTCTTATTTTTAAAATTCTTCTCCTCCAGCCTGAGAGCTAGATATGAAAACTGAGATTCTCAAGCAAATCACAGAGCTCCAGGAGGAGGGGTTTTAAGGAAAATACCAAATATTTTGAGTTGGCAACATGGCTATTCGGGGGGTCGGGGGTCCTTGAGGAGAACAAAAAAAGGGGGATATGAAAAAAGTAAAGCATAAAAGAGAAGAAAAGAATGGGGGAATTGGGAGGGAGTGAATTAGTGAAAGGAGAAGCAGCTGAACTGCTAGTCTAGTGGAAGTAAATATTATTAATTTTATCTATTTAAATGTGTTTCCATTTGCTCCTATCTTAAACGCCATACATTTGAAAATAACTACAATCATTCAATTTTGTTAAGTGTATGAAAAAACTTCCTGAACAATAAAACTTTCCTAACAATTAATACAGCCATCAATGTAGTTTCCAACATAGTTTCCATGCCGCCAGCCCTTTCACATTTTGACCAAAGGGCATGAAGTCTGAGCATCCTGGATGATCACAGCTGCCGTGGGCATCACATGGGGAGAGCAGCCATTGTTTCAGTAAAGCAGGTCCCAAACCATTTAGTCATGTATAGGTCAAACACAACAACCTGTATTTCACCCAGAAGTCTACTGGCAGCCAGTGAAGATCATAAAGCAGAGGTATAATGTGCTCTCGGCGTGGAACACTGCTTAATAAATGAATCATCTCATTCTGCATTAGCTGAACTTTCCAGATGGAAGTAGTTTGAAACCAAGTTCAAACTCTGGCTTTGCTGGGAAGAGGACCACTGCAGCGGCAGCTCACTTAGGCCATGATTTCACTGACAAAAAAAGGCCCATTTTTTCCAACAAGTATCTGCCATTTGTTAGCTATGCAGGTGTACAATCCTAGTGGAGACATGGCACTATAGTTTTACCATGAGGTAGCTAGGAAAGGTCAACCATGGGCAGGATTTAGTGTTGACTTCACTTAGCTACCTTGTGGTAAAAACTACAGTGCCTTGTCTCCACTAGGATTTTGCAGCAGGATAATTAATGCATGTTAGTTATCATGCTGAGGAAAAAAAACACCACCTTTTTTGCAGTGGACATAGCCTTAGGCTCCAATATTGCAAACATTAGGCAGATGTGTAACGTTACTCCTATGAGCAGCTTCATTGACCTCAACAAGTCTACTCCTGAGAGTAAATTTTTGCACATGGAATCATAGAATATCAAGGATGGAAGGGACCTCGGGAGGTCATCTAGTCCAGAACCCTGGTCAAAGCAGGACCAATCCCCAACTAAATCATCCCAGCCAGGGCTTCGTCAAGCCTGACCTTAAAAACCTCTAAGGAAGGAGATTCCACCACCTCCCCATTCCAGTGCTTCACCACCCTCCTAGTGAAAATTTTTTTCCTAATATCCAACCTAAACCTCCCCCACTGCAACTTGAGACCATTACTCCTTGTTCTGTCATCTGCTACCACTGAGAACTGTCTAGATCCAACCTCTTTGGAGCCCCCTTTCAGGTAGTTGAAAGCAGCTATCAAATCCCCCCATATTCTTTTCTTCTGCAGACTAAACAATCCCAGTTCCCTCAGCTTCTCCTCATAAATCATGTGCTCCAGGCCCCCTAATCATTTTTGTTGCCCTCAGCTGGACTCTTTCCAATTTTTCCACATCCTTTTTGTAGTGTGGGGCCCAAAACTGGACACAGTACTCCAGATAAGGCCTCACCAATGTCGAATAGAGGGAAATGATCACGTCCCTTGATCTGCTGGCAATGCCCTTACTTATACAGCCCAAAATGCTGTTAGCCTTCTTGGCAACAAGGGCACACTGTTGACTCATATCCAGCTTCTGGTCCACTGTAACCCCTAGGCCCTTTTCTGCAGAACTGCTGCCTACCCACTCGGTCCCTAGTCTGTAGCAGTGCATGGGATTCTTCCGTCCTGTTAAGGGTATGTCTGCACTAGAAATGCTATAGTGGCACAGCTGCAGTAGTGCAGCTCTACCACTGTAGACAGTTACAACAGTGGCAGAAGGGATCTTCCATCACTGAAGTAAATTCACCTTTCTAAGAGGCAGTAGTTAGGTCAACGGAAGTATTCTTCCATCATGTTAGTGGTGTCTAAACCAGGGCTTAGGTCAGTTTAATTATATCCCACGGGGTGTGGAAATGTTCACAGACCTGAGCGATGTAGTTAAGCCATCCTAACTTTGCAGTGCAGATCACCCCTAAAAGTTTGCATGATCAGAAGCTTGGGCATGGAAGAGAATGCCACATATGGATCTTTAATCACCCCCTCAGGCCAACTGAAGGGATAGTGAAGACAGGTTATGGAAGAAGCCGCTTCCAAGTCCTTGTCAGCATGAAGGTGCGTCACCATGATACAGAGCCAGACAGAAAATAACAGGAAAATAAACAGAGTCCTAGCAGCCCTCATTAAGCTCTCATACCAAAAAGGAGAAAGAGAGAAACCTTATAAGGATGTGGCAGCAGAGACGATGCACACTAACAAGGGGAAAGACAGGCAGAAACAAGGTAGGGAATATAATCTTATGAAAAACACCTTTTCTTTTTGGGATGTCATGTGGTGGTTAGATATCACAGTCATGGGTAGGATATAAAAATAACTAAGAGGAAGAAGTAAATTGCTTCTATATTCAATTTCTTCCTGATATCAGCAAATTAAGACACCTACCAAGTTAACTTTTTATCATTAAAGAAACCTCAAAAAAGCATCCTCATACTTTTGGAATAGCCCCTTTTAAAAGACAAGACAGGAGAGTCCCAACCAACAAAAATTAGAATCTTGATAAGAAGGATTATATTGCATAGTAGCACTTGCATACAATGTTGGGATGGCTTGCAATAAAGTGTGGGTTGTTTTTTTTTTAAAAAATACATTTTGAATTAAAGAAGAGAGAGAAATATGCAAAAAGCAAAAGTATTTTGAACTGAGCTAGGTCTAACATTTACTTGTTCTATTATATCTAGGTACTGTAGCACACATAGTTGAATATAAAAGAGTTCCCAAAACAGTGAACACTACTCACTAATATGCACTATTTATACTACAGCATTGCAATTTTTTTAATCAAATAACTCAACAAATACAACATGGCTCAGAATTATAGGAACTTCTCCAAAGTTCCTTAGGAGCTGCAATCGCCAAGTACCACGTGACTGAGTTAAAGAACAAGTCACATGTTTCAGTCTGAGTGCATTACTCATCACTGTCTATGTTTTTAAACGGATGTCCTGAAATTTAAAATTATATTTCTACTCTATCCAGTTAAATTTATTTTACAAGAAAGCACTAGTGCTCTTAGAAACTCATTTCCAGAGTGATCACTGCAGCAAATGTCAAAACTGATTTTTTATTACATCATCTGATGAACTAAGCAATGACTGAACCACAATATGGTGAATCCTCATGCCATCTCTCTAGTAACTGCAGTGAAAAATCCAAAGCATATTGTTAGATTTAAATAGTTCAGGAGAGAATTATTGAAATACAGTAGAAACCTGCTCATTTGTACTAATGACTGGGAGGCCTCCATTGCCCACGTTACTTATTAATTCAGTTCAGTAAGTGAGCAAACTATAAAAAGGCAAAGATACTGTATCACAAAATGTTCTGTTATTTTGACAAATGTAGTATAGTTTTAATAACTGATGATATTTCATAATATACTGTGGTACATTTATTAATACATTTGTTAGTATAACTTGAAGAAGTCTGACATTTTCCTAAGGAATCTCCCATGTCATAGGACACATGGTGAAATGATGGTCTTGTGGCTGTATCAGAGACTGGAAGTCAGGAGACTGGGGCCTGGTCTATACCTAAAACTTAGGTCAACCTGGCTACATAACTCTGGGCTGTGAAAAATTTCACACTCTATCCAATGTAGTTAGGTTGACCTAACCCCCGCTACAGATGCCACTAGATCAACATACCACCTCTCAATGAGGTGGATTTACTACAGCACTAGAAAAACCCCTTCTGTTGCTGTAGTAGGTGTCTACACTGCAGCAGCATAGCCGCAGTAGGGCAGCTGTGCCACTGTAGCACTTGTAGTGCAAACATACCCTGGGGTTCTATTCCTTCTGCCACAGTCTTCCTTTGTGACCAAGGGGCTAACACATCCCTTTTTCACCGGGTATTGGAATGCCTAATCCATGTGTAGTCAATAGCCAGATCACGGGCCAAATCCGGACTTCCAGACACATTTGAACAGACGACGAAATCTTTTTATTTACTTATACTTACATCGCCTATTGCTGCCTTTGATCGCCATTACTGACAGCTCGGGCTGTGTAAGGCAGCAACAGGCGATGTAAGCATGGGGCTGATTGCCAAAGCCCCACTGCCATGGGGCTGACGAAGCTCTGGGCTGTCAGTCCCAGGCAGCAGGGCTCTGGGCTGTCAGTGCCCCACATTGCCAGTTAAATCGGTGGAAGTGCTCCTGGTGAGGACACGAGCTGCCGACAGAGGGGTGCATAGTGTGGACATGAAAAGCCGCAGTAATTACTGCAGTGGCTGAACGTCGACCTAACTTAGGTCTACTTAATTTTGTAGTGTAGACTTGCCCTTATTATTATCGTTATTGTGGTGTGAAAAATGTTCCTCTGGAGTCTGGATCTTGACTTTACCTTGACCAAGAAATTTGGACCTTGATAAAAAAATTGACTATTCCTGCCCTAACCCCTCAATGTCTGTCAACCTCCATGAGAAGTGGTGCTGTAGCAACTCAACATACTACTACACATTCAATAAATAGTTAATGTTGTTCACTACAATTTCAAAGATTTAACAACACATCATTTAAAACAACCCAAACTTTCAAAACTATGGAAATCGTAAACCACGATTACATAAATAACTCTGGTCCCAACCTTAACACCAAATTCATGCACACATACAAATAAAAACAATGCACATTAATATGCATCCTAACAATTCTGCTCATGAAACAAAACAGTTACAAAACCACCAACATATACAACAATCTTCTTATTCGTCTACTACACAAGTTCCACTCATAATTGAGAATCAAAAGCTTAGATCCTTAAGTCTTATCCATGCAATGGATGCACAAAGTTTGGCCTTCCACCCATACAAGAATTCCACGCTTGCCAGGCAGCAGTCCTGGCTTCCCCCATGTTGCTCTGCAACTCCTACATTTTTAAAATATATATTTATAAGTTACACATTTTTTAAAAAATTAATGTTACAATGTAAATGTTCAAAATTAACATTTACAAATGTAAAAAAGCCCAAGTAAAGCAGGGAAAATTAGGGGTCTGAATGATACATCAAGTGGAGGGCAGGGGATGAGCCAAAGAAACATAGCTAAGCTACAAAGAGAAAATTTAGAATTGCCTTATGGCTCTTCTGAAACTGACACGGATATCATTAAATGCTGGCTTACCCTGATGCAGACTGCAGTCAAACTAATGAAAAAGATTCTTAAATAATTATTTTCTGGCAAACATTCTGTGCTTGTGTGTCTCAAAAACTATCTGCATATGTGAAATCTTGGACTTTTGAAAACCTATTGCTGCGAACATGGGCCAAAATAAGTAATAATTCAAATAATTTTAAATTAAGCAGCATGCATAAACATTTTTAATCAAACACTTCTCAAAGTCTCTGGAAAAGATCTTTTCAGACCCTATTTTAAGCATACCCATTACAAAGTAAATAAATAAAAATCTGTTACTCCAATCAAAAGTTAGATAAATGTTGAAAACAGGGTTTAGAAGGAAAGTCTGGACACAGCTTACTTATGGAGTCACAACTATCACCACCATAACCAATCCTCACTGCAGGATTTTGCTACTAAATCTTTACTATGAAGTGGCGAGAGAATCGCTTTTGTAGTAATTACAGTATGGGCAGATTAACAAAGTTCTACTGTATAAAACTACTTCTCAAAAGTCTTACTGCACCTACACAGTATTATTCTTACAACTTTTCATGGATATCCAACTGTTAATACAAGCTCAACAAGACCAAAACTGAGTTCTTGATCTTTATCACCAACCTTTTCCCCTTTTATGGACAACACCACCACCACCACATGGATGTCATCCTTAACTAAGACCCCTTTCCAGACCCATACATAAAGGTCATGTTTTGCCGCTTTCTTCTGCACAATCTCAACAAGATCCAGCCTTTCCTCTCCTTCCACATAGCTAAAACTCTTTTCCAGGCCTTCATCATTTTGTTTCTCAGCTATCACAACCTCCTCCTCCTCCTCTCTTGCCTTGACAAATACAATCTTGCCACCTCTTAAATCCATACCAAAGGCCACTGCAAAAATCATCCTCCTGACTCACTGCTTTGAACACATCAGCCTTCTCTTTCCATCCTTCCATGGGCACCCTCTTTTCCACCACATCAAGCACAATCTACTTGCCTTCACTTTAAGGCCCTTCATGGATATTCTGACTCTACCTATCATCTATCTAAATCCTGTCATTACTCCTGCAATAGTACCTTTAATTGTCCGTTTGTCAAATTTTCAGACAAATACCATCATATTCTATCTGATGTCACCCCAAATGCATGGAAGAAGATCTCTGTAAAAATACTTGAGGTCACTACATTACTCCCTTTAAATCTCTCTTTAAAATCCACTTTTATACCTTGATGTCTACAAAACACTTGACAATGGCTAGGCACCACTGCTTATTCCGCTGTTCATAACCGCCTCGTTGTTCTCATACGCTCTCATCACCCCAATCTCCTTGTCCTATCCACCTGCTGTCTTGTCTTAAATTTAGATTGTAAAGTCATTTGGGTGAGTACCATCTTTGTGTTATATGTCTAGACAGTGTCTAACACAATGGGGTCATGGCCTCTAGGTGCAACCATAATTATAGCAGAGCAAGAGCTCTATAGTTACCGTTAAGAACAGCTTTCTGTTTAAATCTCAACTCTTCTAAGTCTTCTAAAATCTGTACAGTGAATCAGATTGCCCTGAAATTTGGTGTACCTCATAAAAGAATAAGGTTTTGTTAGTGATCCGAATGGTGAGGTCCAGGATGTAATCATGTTGCCAACAAGTAGAGTGGAAAGCTGATTGCTATTTGGATCAAAGTCCAGTTGCAGACCTTCCCCAGACATCCTGTCCGAAAGGTCTTTACTATCAGCTTCATAACCCCATATAACGTGGTGCTGTTAAAATCACCAATGTATAGGGCTGGGATTAATGCTCTTGGCTTCAGTCATTTTGAATTAGGGGCTTTATACACGTTGTGCAGCTCCCCTACCCTGGTGGCAGTTGTGTAGGTGGCTTCTTTTTCAGTTGGGGGAAAACATCAAAATCCATGATGGTGTTCTTCACGTAAATGGCCAGGCCATATTTCAGATAGTGCTGGCTAGTCGTGAGGTTGTAACCATGGATGCAGTAGCAGCTGGCCTGCTGATCTTTAGAGACATGGGTTTCTTGGAGTGTCAGGACACCAGTGTTATGCCAGATGCTCACACTTCGTCCGGGAAAGATCCTCAGTGTTAAGTTGGAGTTATCCTTGTTATCCAGTGTTATCCTTGTTCCAGAACCTACCTGGTGTGTTACCTGGCCCTGAAGAGGACTATTATGGTAGCTTGAGTTGTTGCTCTGAAGACCGGGAGGTCGTTAATCGATGTTCAGTCACAAGGTCACAGATTTGTATATGCAGATGACCTGGCCCTGGCAATGCAAACAGCCACCTTCAGCGACATCAAGTCCACCTTGAACAGGACCTAAGCACCATGGAGGAATATTTATGGAAATGGAGGCTCAAGCCAAATCCCCACAAAACAACAGTCACTGCATTCCATCTTGATAACAGAAATGCTAAGTGCACCCTGAAAGTGACCTTCTGTGGCAACACTGCGTGACATGACCTTACTCCGACCTATCTCAGAGTGAAGCTGGATCACACGCTAACCTTCCATGACAATCTGAAGAAGGCAGTTGCCAAGATAAAGACAATGGTCAACCTGGTCCAGAAACTGGCAAGCACAAGCTGGGAATCATCAGCGTTACAGATGTCAGTGATGGCCTTGTGTACTCTGTTGCTGAGTACTGTGCCGGCCTGGTGTAGGCCAGAAGTAGCCATACTCAACTTGGTGTCCAACTAAACACTGCAATGCAGTTCATCACTGGAACCCTCAAGTTGACCCTAACACTTTGGCTGCCAGCGCTGTCGCACATTGCTCCCACATCCATTCGCCGCAATTCCACAATCCTTTGGGAATTCCAGAGATTCGTGGAAAATGAACAGCTTCCCATCCACCAGGACCATAACAACGTCCCTCACCACTGCTTGAAGTCAAGTAAGCCGTTTTGGACCTACACATTTAACTTTCAACAATGCAACTTCAATCCTGATGAAGCTTGGTAAGCAGAATGGAGTTCACAAGAAGTCACAAATAAACACTTTGTAAAAGAACCAATGCAGAAGATCCCTGGCTTCGATCTCCCACAAAGCTCATGGGCAACCCTAAACCGTATCAATGCAAATCATGGCAGGTGCGGATGCTTGCTGCACAAATGGAAAATTAAAGACTCTCCAGTGTGCAACTGTAGTCACCCAGAACAGACCATAGAACATATAAACACTCAATGCCCAATTCACAAATACAAAGAAGACACCACAGCTATACACTCTGCTACTCCAGATGCAATTATCTGGCGTAACCATCTAAATATAAAATTATAGTTGTTGCTCTACATTTACTTCAGCCATATAAAGAAGTAGTGATCCAAATTTGACCAGAGGGTCCCAAGATACAGCCCCCAGGGGGAAAAAAGACTTTCCTTAAAGTTGACAGATTCTGACAACTTTTTTTTTTTTTTTTTTTTGCTCACAAACAGAAATCAAATTAAGGCTCAGAATCAGATCATTTCACCAGGACCTAAATCACTCGAGGGTTGGTTCAGCCCTTTGGGTGAAATCAAATTAAAACATTATTTCAAAAATATTTTGCTTCTCCAATTCTGGGAATGAATTGATTATACTGAGCATATGCAGGCAGAGGAGTTAAAAGGACTGTTTGCCTTCAAATTTTCACACCAATAGCTCAAGAGGATAAGCAGTAAGGATAAGTCCTTCAAACCTGACGGAGCCAGTGTCAGTTTGAGTCCAACCATGGGCAGGAACTTGGAGAAGGTTGGAGGGCATATTTGCTAAAATCTGTCCCTGAGGCCTGCACTGATGGGAGGGGGATAAATGGGGATGGGTGGTAGGGCAAGTGAGAAGGGCTGGGGAGCTGAAGTGAGAGAAGGGGGCGGGGCACATGGGGATGAGTGGCAGGGGGCTGTGGGAGAATAGGGGCAGGGGCACCTTTTGTGGCAGAATCTGGGGTAGTCTCTCCCTACTGCCCTCATGTGATGTAAGTAGGAATCTGGGGAAGCCATCCCCACCCCATGGGACACTTAGAACAGGCATGCTCAGACCATGCACTAAGAACACACTAAGACTATGGCTACACTACAGAGCTTACAACTCTCCTGTCGGCTTAAGTTACCCAAGCCCCCACGAGCACCAGTAGTTATGTCGGCGGGAAAAGCTGACCTGCCAACATAGCGCTGTCCACACTGGCGCTTGAGTCGGTGTAACTTACGTTGCTCGGGGGTGGCTTATTCACACCCCTGAGCGACAATTTATACTGACGTAAGCTGTAGTGTGTACATGGCCTGAGACTGGTGTGAGGAGCTAAGAATGGATATGCTTGCTACATAATAGAGGCTGGCCAGCACTGGGGAGGGAGAAAGGGAACATTTGGCACAAAATCTCTCTCTGTCAAATTGTTGGATTGGGGAGTTATTTTGTTGTTGTGTGTTTGTGGGTTGTTGTTTTTTAAATGTAATCTGCACACAAATTATTTTTGAAAATTAAATAAATTACACTTCTGAATGCTCACTGGGAGGGGAAGGGTGAGTAGGGTATGCGAGCAGGGGGTAACGGGGAAGAGAGGGTTGGGTCTGAGGTGAGGGATGGGGGTATTATGGGGAGGGGGATAAATGGGAATAGGTGGCAGGAGAGGAAAGAGGAATTGAGGGGGCTCAGGTAAAATGGAGAGGTAGGGATTAGGGGGAAAAGGAGAAAACAAGGGGGAGGACATGAGCGGTAGCAGAGAAAGTGGGGTGTTATGGGGGAGGAGGGCATGTCAGCTCTGAGTTCTCCCTTTCCATGTGTCCTGGGATCTCAGGAAGCCCTACCTCTCTGTGGGGGTCTGGTCCCCTCTCCCTGCCCACGGTATGTTCTGGGATCTGGGAGACTCTGCTCTTGGGGTGTGTCTCAGCCTCTCTCCCTGCCCCTCCATGTGGGCTGAGATCTGGGGTGGGGGAATGAAGGTAAAGTAAATTTATACATCTGAAATCCAGAAAACGAATAGCTGGGATCTGGGGTGGAGGGGTTGGCCAGAGTGTATGGGGGAGGGACCCAGTTTGGAGGAGGGGTAGACTGGGTGGACCTGGGGCACAGCTAGGGAAGCCTGGCTGAAGCAGGGTTTGGAGTCCCAGCAAAAGGTGGGTAGTAGGAGTGAGGACCTGCTCAGGTTGCAGATTGGGCTACATAACCAAAGTAACACCTGGCCCTTCAGTAAGCTGATGCCTGTGACATGCTACTCAGTAGCATAGGGCAGGAGACAAGAGGAGC
This sequence comes from Malaclemys terrapin pileata, assembly GCF_027887155.1. Classification (NCBI taxonomy): domain Eukaryota; kingdom Metazoa; phylum Chordata; order Testudines; family Emydidae; genus Malaclemys; species Malaclemys terrapin. Next base: position 270,883,421 of record NC_071506.1, on the reverse strand, counting down.
AACTTCTTACATATCAATAGTTTCTACAATGCCAACTAATGGTTTAGTGGGATGTGGAGGAGAGGGAAGAGGGAGCTGGAAATGCAGGGGTAGGCTACATGTTGCAAGGAACGGTGGGGCAGGGTGTGGGGATGGAGAGAGACACACACCAGTTTTCTCTCACACACTTAAAGTTACTAACAATCATGTCATAAATCTGTCACAATTTTCGGACATAGAAATCTCATCCTTGGTCTCTCATCAGCCCTGTTACCAAATGCACATTGCAAACATTTCAAAGCAGGGCCATTATCCCCATTCCACTATAACAAAATGTAGAGGACAGGGGAGGAGTACTGAGTAATCACACAGCAACTGTGTTGCCTAGTGGAAAGACCACTGGACTTGGATTCCTAGCTCTGCCACTGGCCTGCTAGGTGACCTTGGGCAAGTCACCTCATCTTTCTGTGCCTCCATTTTCCATCTGTAAAGCGGGGATAATGATGTAAAGTTTTTTGAGATCTACTCATGACAAGCACTATATAAAAGCTAGGTCTTTAGATTATTATCTAGCCACAGTAGCTTATCAACTGCAAACCCAGGTGATTTAAATGACCACTAACTCCTATCAACATTTCTCTTCCTGTTTAAAAAAGTATGAAGTTAAATGACAAAAAAAACTTCATTAACACAGAGAAGGTTGTCCAGTTATTGCTTGTGCCCTGAACATCAAGTTCAGCAAAACTCAAACATCTGAAAACCAGGAAATACAGAGATAAGGTAAACAAACGCCCACACAACCTTAACTCACCCTCTTTGAGCAATGCTCCAATATGCCCATACTCACACTCTGCCTTTTCACTGTAATGAACAAGCATTACCTGCACTTGCCCTACACTCAAACACTGAGCCTACTCACCTGACAGAATACCACACTTATGAAATTAAACACACAGGATACCACTTAAACCTATACTTTCTCGTATCCATCATTAAATCCGCAGACTGCTCTCATGTCCCACCTCACTACTGACACTAGCCATGGCAAGAAGACCCAGTGCCCTGCTACTGATTATAACCTACACAATTCCGTATTGAAATGATGCAGATCGGCTCCTCAAGGTGCACATACATCTCCTTCCTTCGATCGCACACATGGGGGGACTTAGACCCGGATCTCTCATATCATAAATGCAACTCTTCCATGCTACTCCAATTTATTCCTCCACCATTCAATACAGCTACACCTAACAACGTGAATGCAGCTGGAATGCATGCAGATAATTTCCAGTGGCAACTGCCAGCATCGGGGGGGCGGAGTCAAGGTTGAATGGACATTTATCTTAATTCTGTATTCCCTGATTTTCAGAAGTTTGGTTTCACTGAACTTGATGTTCTGGAAAAGGGTACAGGCTGTCACCAAGCAACCTTACAGTTCATCAATGAAGTTTTCTGCCACTTACACAGATAATAATAAATAACTATTCACCTAAGATATAGTCCCCAGGAAATATTATTCACATAACTATACATTCAATTCTGCCACATCCTCAGATGACATCATCAGAAAAGCTATTCTGACATACTTTTCTACAGGCAGAAACTCTCAAGGTACTGAAAACTGATGAGTCCATCCTTCACAGTGTATACCAATTCCTTCTTCATCATCTACAAGCAACTTCCTATGTTTCTTATGCAGAACATGGCACAACGCCTAGGTGCACTATGAGGATTTTTAGCCTTTTTATGACACATCAGGTTGTGCTGCTGCCAGAGGCAGGATGCCAGTTTAGATAGAACTGTGTAAATCTCTACTAGTATGGCAATTTCTGTGCTCCCATAAAAATAAAGGGCCTACATTTGTGAAGAGTTGAGGGTTCTGAGCATCTCACGGGAGCAAACCCTACACAGGAAAAAGAAAAACTGTCTTAACTCAATCATCCATTTGAAACCATGGTCAACAAGGAGGTGAAATAATACTAATTGAGTATTTTTCAAATATTGTTCTTTAAAGGCAGCGCCTTTAACTCATAAATCCTTTTACTTTGGCTATGCTGTTTTAATGTAGTGCTCTTATTTAGATCATTACTTAGACTGAATATCCAATGGAACATTTTCCATAATGGGATAAAGTGGTTGAACAATCTGATTGGCTAACAGTGACTTAGACATGTGATTATGGTACAGAACGTGCTCAGACATATGCTCTATTATCTGATTTACAAGAGACATATTAATCCAACTGGAAAGCACGGGAGAGAAGAGGAAGACATTGCTTAGCAATCATACAAAAAATGGAAACTTTATTTTCATTCAATGTTTGTTTTTCATCTGCATAGCTAATTTTAACATTGAAAGATATTAGACTGGTTTAAACATTGAAACAGTATAATTTAAAAGAAACTGCTCTTTCCAGAAGCACTGGTGATTAAAAACAGTCCAGTCTTCATCTGATCAGTGATGCACTGGGGCAAAACTATTACCAACACCAAAATCCTATTTTTAGAAATGTTGATTCCTTGTGTTACTGTAACACTTTGGGCCACAATCAGGAAAACTTTCCATACTCACACTGAATTCCTCTTGCAAGGATCAGTTTGCAGCATCAAGTCACATACTGGTAATATTAAAATATTAAATTATAAAAATAATAGTAAAATTGTGGAGGAAAAACAAAACGAACTGTCTGTTTACTTTTTGTATTTCACTCACACAATTCATGTGAATTACATAAAGCTAATGAAAAACAGTTTCACTTTTGTCTCTAGCTAGTTTCATCTTCTGGCTCTCATGCATTGGTACACATTTTATATATATTTATATTTTTGTAAGATTTAGAAAATGTTTTTTAAATAAAAAATAATCTTGATTTCACCTTAAAACTGACTGGCAGTCTCCCTTTAACACTAGAAATATAATTGAGAAAGAAATTACACTTAGACTTCACTTTTCACAAAGTATACAGATGATCTTAAACTGGCATGGAAGAAATTAGCTTTTCCACAAATTGTGGTATTTTAAAAATGATTTAATTAAATTAGTTCATTTTTTAATATTCTGTAGCTACATAGACATATAGGCATAAGTAGGCAGCATTCAGGGTTTCATTATAAAACTATTTTTGTAAAAGTAACTCAAGTGCTTCATATGTAACTAGATGTTATATGTACAAATAAAACTGGAAGTAGTATTCAAATATAAGGGTAAAGCAGATGAATCAGTACTGAATGCAAGGACTGAAGTCTTTAAATCATGATTTGAGAACATAAGAATGGCCATACTGAGTCAGACCAAAGGTCCATCTAGCCCAATATCCTGTCTTCCAACAGTGGCCAATGCCAGGTGCCCCAGAGGGAATGAACAGAACAGGCAATCATCAAGTGATCCATTCCCTTGATGACTTCAGTAACTCTGGCAGAGGTTACGGGTCTGTGACAGGAGTCAGTGGGTGGGTGAGGTTCTGTGGCCTGCCATGTGAAGGAGGTCAGACTAGATTATCATGATGGTCCCTTCTGGTCTACAACTGAGCTGCACACAAACAACAATAGCAAGAACAACAAGGAGTCCGGTGGAAGCTTATGCCCAAATAAATCTGTTAGTCTTTAAGGTGCCACCAGACTCCTTGTTGTTTTTGTTGATACAGACTAACACGGCTACGCCTGATACTTAACAATAGCAAGGACTGCTAACCACTTTAAACTTCCACTATGGGAAAAATCCATGTTATTTTAACAAAACGCAAAGATTTAAGAGAGATGGGGTCATGAATTAAATGCTACTAGAAGACATAGCCACACTAAAACCAGACAGTCAATGTTAGAAAGCCTCTAAAGTAAACTGTGAGCAACAGAAAACAAAACCCCCAAAATGAATCCGACTTTTATCTAAAAAAAAATGTATTTACTTATTACAAATAACACAGAAGATCAATACAACTGAATGATCACACAAAAATAGTTTCCTCTATGCGTTGTTTATTTTATACACTTAACAGCATTTTGTATATAGTCAGTTTCACAGTTTCCCATATACAGTGAGTTTCCACTGTTGTTTGTGTAAGGTCTTTCATTATAAAGCTACAAAAACTGACTGGGAGATTCAGGGCAAGATTTAGTAAACTAGTTTTAACAAAACATTTTTGTTTTAAATTGACTAGATGTCAAGTTGACCGTGACCCTTAAAAAATAAAACACTAAAACCTTAAGCCTGCAACATGGTCCACAGCCTATAGTTCATTACATTTAGAACATAAACATAATTAAAAATAGTAGCAAACAGGTTTATTCTACTTTTATCCTAGGAGGGGCTCTCATTAACAACCAAAACTGAGTGCAGTTGGTGCATAAGTAGCACGCTCTGTGACTATGGGAATGAGGCCTTTTGGACTCCTGCTTCACAATAGAGAGACAGAAATTGGTCCAGACAAAGATATTACTTCACCCACCTTGTCTCTCTAGTACACCTCACACACATTAGTCTTATGAAAAATATAAGTAAAACATGCCATATTTATTTGCTATAGTTCATCTGTGATGCTCCTAACTGGTGAATCAGTTTTTGGTGCACTATGCATGTAATATATATGTAAATATAAAAACTGTTGGAGGTCCATTAACACATTAATTTGTGTGTGTGCTAACAACGTTCAACGTCTGAACCACATTCTCACTAGTTATTAAAGGTAAGTATTTTGTAATATTCCATGAAACTGTATTATGTACAGCACACTGTCCTCGTGAAAATGAGCACAAAGTTATGAGGTCCTCATTGACTCATACACTGTCCGAGTATCTGTTAGTGCACACAGCAGAACATGGACGTTAGATATAACGCATTCCTGACCCGCACACAAACGCGCCACAAAAGGGACTTTCCATTTAAAACCAAACATAGTCCACAGTCCACCTGCACCACATATGGACGCAGCAGATCACTCCAACGCGCTCCCTAGGTTTGGCTGAGATCCGCTGTTGATAGTTGACGCAGCTACAAGGGGCAGCCTGCCTTAGTTTGCTAAAAGTGTACGGTGCACATTCAGTTCCGCCTGAAGCGTGAGAACAGCAGGGACCAGAGAAGGAAGCAAACCGGCGACAGCAAACGACAACCCAAAACACGACAATCTTCCCAACCACCCTCCTGTTGTGCCTGCTACCTTACACCCTCCCCTAGCCGGGCCACCAGACCCCGTCTGAGGCTATTTGACAGCTCCAGGGAGAAAGCAGCTTCCACTTTCAAACACACTCCGGGGCTAGTTTGGCTGCAGGAAATTGCTGTCTAAACTTCTGCGTGTGTGTCTGCGTAGAGAGAGATGTTTTTAGGGTCATTCAGTTTGGGCTCGATCAATCTTTTCTTTCAAATAAAACTCCAAAGGAACAGCCAGAAGACACCAAGGGACAAGCTGAAACAGAGGGCAAGCGAGAGCCCTGGAGGAGGAGAGAGACCCAAGAAGGGCAGAGGGAAGGTGCAAAAGAAAGGGAAAAAGGAGAGGGGTCCAGGGGCAAGGCTGGGAAAAGGGGGAGAGAAAGGGGGGAGGAGGAAAGGAAGAGAGAAGGGAAAAGGAAGGAGAGAAGAAGGAGGCCAAAGGTGAAGAAGGAGAGAGCAGTGGGGGAGGAGGGGAGAGTGCAACGGGCAGAGGAGGAAAAGAAAGAAGAAAGAGGTGAGAAGAGACGGGACCCTCCCAAAATGGCATTGGGCAGAGGGGAGGGGGCGCTGAGGAGCGAGCCTCTGCTGACAGCTCTCCCTGCCCCCTGCCCCGCTGCCTCTCCCACACGCTCCGAACTTACTTCTTTCTGGCTCTCTGGAAAGGGGAAGCGCCATCTTTGCGAGGCCGGCCCCTAGGTCTTTTGTCTGTGGCTGCTGCTGGGGGGGGAGCTCCGGGCTCGGGGGGCTGCTGGGGCGGCGGCGGCTCCGCCACCCCCCCGACTAGACTCTTGTCCTCCGTTGACATCCTAGTCAGCAGGACGAGAGAGACACATGGATGAGGAGGAGGGTGGCGATGAGGATCCCGATGCTCCTCCTGCTCCCGATGCGCCTCTCCGCCTCACCTCCGCCTCCTCCACCTCCGCCTCGCATCGCTGGCCTCAGCCGCCGCCGACCAGCGCAGGTAGCAGGGGGAGCGGCATGGGGAGGGCCGGGGGGGAAGGAGGGGGGGAAGGGGCTCACGCACAATAACCGCCCCGCGGAGCGGGCTCGCCAGGGGGCGGGGGGGAGACACTCGGGCACTCCCGCGGCGGGGCGCCTCGCTCAGAGGCCCCGGGAACAAGCAGCTGCTCCGGCTCCTGCGCTGCCCGGCTGCGGCGGCGGCCGCCGCTTCATTGTACGCGGCGCCCTCCCCCTGGCGGCGCCCCCGGGGCGGAGGCGGGGCGGGCGGCGGCAGGGGCCGAGGCAGAGAGGAAGTTTTGACAGCTCCAGCTGTTGTGTGTGCCGGGGGCAGAGTCCGGCCGGGCCCCGCTCCCTTCCCGGCCGGGCCGGGAGCAGGAAGTTTACTTGGGGAAAGGAGGACGGAGGGGAAGCCCGGGGCCTGCGGCTGGCGAGGGATCCCGGTGCGGCGGCGGCGGCTGCCCTGGTGTGTAACCCCCGTCAGTGCGACACATAGACACAGAGCCACTCACCCTCCTCCCCCCGCGGGCCCCACACTGCGCCTGCCCGGCCCGCCCGCCCAGCGACCGTCCCACAGCACAGACACCCCTGCGACGCGCTGCCGACGCTGACCTCACGGGCTCGCTGCCTCTGCCGGGCTGGCGGCGGCTGCGGGGAAAGTGCGGAGCCCAGGAGCTGGGACGGGGCTCCGAGCACGGAGCGGCGGCGGCGGCGCGGAGCGTGTGACACCCAGTGCGCTCATCCCCGCCGAGACTGCGGGCGGCTCAGGGGGAATCGGCGCTGTGTACACACAGACATGGCTAAGCAAACATGTGCCTGGATCCGGACACGGGGGCACATTCTGCTCTCGTTTGCACCCCTGCAAACCAGATTAAATCAACTGGAGTTAATCCACATTTACACCCGAGGAGTGGAGAGCAGAATGTAGCCCGAGGTGCGCGGAGCTGTCATTTCTCCTGACGGACTGCGTGTGTGATGTTTAATACACACATGTGCTCCTTACACATCGGTAGGGGAAATCCAGACACATCAGATAGACGCACTCAGAGTGTTTTCATACAAAAACTCAATGGCGATTATTCCTAGTGCACCGTGTGGCCCCGGGCATGTATGTGGCAGCTCTTCCCCGTGGAGTTAGGTTGTGTTTGCTCGCACAGCACGGCCCTTCGTGTCTCTTTAGCATGTGCTCAGGCAGCGGTGCCGTAGGAGTGCCTGGGAGCTTAGCTGATATCACAGGAGCGAGCAGGGTTTGGCCCTCTGAGAAAGAGACAAAATCTGGGCAGCGTGGAAGGTTTCCAGCAACTCTGGCTGGAACAGCTGCCGCTGCTTTAGGGAGGCGGAGAGGGGTTGTGTTTGCGCTAATCTCACTCCTTGCTCCCCCCCGGGGCAGGGCCTAGCTGGCGGCCTCCCCGCCCGGATTCACTGGGGCTCACCGCGCGGGTTAAGAATAAGACTCGTTATTACACGGGATTTAATGCGTCCCGCAGCCCGCTAGAGTCTGGCTCCGAGGAGATGCGCGGCGTGATGCCCTAACGTCCGGGAACAGGGCGAGGAAGTCGCCCTGGGGAGATGCCGTATTGGCGTTGGGGCTTGGTACCTGAGCAGGACGGGCCGGCTAGCTGCCTTATTTACCCCAGCGGCTGAGCGCTCATCTGGACTTTCATCCCGGATCCGCCCCAAACGCGCAGCCCGGCTCGGGGAAGGAGCTGAGCTAGGGAGACGGGGAGGAGGCCAGAGGCGCCTGCTTTGCTCTTGCCTCTGAGCCTCCCCACACCTCCCTCCCTGGAGAGTCAGTTTTGCAGTGTTTAAATCTGTTCCTCTTTGCCAGGAAGGACTTTGCTGAATGTGTTTCTGTTCTGGACATATTGACTGTCTCCCTCACTTAGTCTGACACAGCCCTCTCCCCTGTGCACTGCTCCTCAGCAATGCTTGCCAGAGTATTTCAGGACCCCAACCCTTCAGCTGACCACTTGAGGAACGGTCAGTCCCTCTCCTTTCACACTCACATTTACCTTCCTCCCACGCCAGCCTGGTGCTGTTTCACCTGTGTGAAAATCAATTATTCACATCACAAATGCTGAATCATGAAACTGATGTTATGTATGGTAAAGAAAATCCTACAGCGTTTGAGTCATTCATATATACATAGGTGACTCAGACATTTTGTGTGTACTCATTTAAAAACTTTGCTGAGGAGCCCAGAAATTTTGGTGCTCAAGGCTGCATAAGATCCCAAATAAATAATGTCAAATAAAACTTGTAAAGTCCTTCTTTATGTTGTGTTCCTTTTTTAGGTCTTTGCCTTACTTTTGGGCCCCAGTTGATTGAGAAGAATGGTCTTAATTATTACACTAGTGTATAGGCACAACAGGGGTATAGATAGTATTTTGAAATGTGTACATGCACTGGCTGGTGTGTTGTCTTTACCCATGACTTCCTGAGTTAGTCTGCCATTACACACAACCTGACCACTAACAAAGTGGGAGCAGATAAAGCTAGATCTTTCACCAGTGTCTGGGTAAAAGACCAGATGAAGAACAAAATGAAAAAACTTCTCTTCTTCCCCCTTCCCTAGCTAGCCACCTTCAGAAATATTGCACAAATAAAATATTAACTGTGTTTTTTACATCAAGATAGGTATCTCAATGTAAAATGCTAGTGGAGACAAGGCACACAGGCTACCTCAGTGAAGCTAGTTGAAGTCATCGCTATAATCTCCAAGTAGGGTTTACCTCAACTATCTACACACTGAGGTAAAACTCCCATTATTATAGTTTTTTGTTTGTGTTATGATAGCACTTAAGGGCCCCCGTCATAGACCAGGTCTTCATTGTGCAAGGCGCTATACAAACACTGAAAAAAAAGATGGTCCCCGCTCCAATGGGCTTACAATCCAAGTATCATGTCTCCACTAGGATTTTACATCAAGGCCAGGTCTACATTATAAACTTTTGTCAGGATAGCTGTGTTTGTCAGGGATGTGATGGGCATGACGTATGATCGACATAGTTGTGCCAGCAAAAGCCCCTAGTGTAGACCTAGCTATACCAGCAAAACTCGGCTTTTGCCAGTAAAACTTATTTCATTTTGAGGGACTGGAACATATATACAGGCAAAAATGCAGTTTTGCTAGTATAAACTGCATAGTGCTTTGCCAGCATAGTGTACTGGTATAGCTATATTGGTAAAACCTTCATGTGTAGACATGTCCCAAGCTAGCTATCTTGAGTTAGCTATCTTGACACTTTTTTTGCAGTGACTACATAAGCCTTAGCCAAGGCAGCACCCTGCATTTTAATGGGTGTTAAGAAGGCTTTTAAATAATATTAAACTAGCTCAATTGAAGTGATACAATTGAAAATACATTTTTTTGCCCATCAAGGCAAAACTCCTTTGAAAATGCCAGCTGAAGTTACAAACTCCTACCCCCCGCCCTCAAAATAAGTGTTTTCAGTGCCTGCACAATTGGTTTCAGCCTATAACGGAGACCCCATGCAAGGCTATTTAAACAAAGCACATTTGCAATTTTTAACTTAAACACATCTAAAATTGTCTTGATGTGCTTAATGACAAACTAGGAGTAAAATTCTAATGCACACAGACCGGCCAAAACAGGAGTGAGAGGAAGATCAGATCTTGTTATGGAAACCATTAAAGGAACATGAGGACTGGTATGTAAATACTGTTGTATCAGTATAGCATTAAAAACAGTATTGTGCAACAAAAAAAATGAATAAGATGACTCAAAGAGCAGGTAATGGGACACAGATACTTTCTCCTTCATGTCACTACTTCAGATCCATCTAATGATTGTTCACTAACCTATATAAAATGAGTTAGAGATTTAATTTTGGTTTATTTGGGGCATGTATCTGTGTGATGCTAAGAAAAGAACACCACATAGTCACAATGGCCTTGCCTAAACTAGGATTTAAGGCAGGATAACTAACATATTTTAAAAGTGTCCTGTAGACAAAACACTGTGGCTTTAACAGGTGCTAAACTGATCAAATGAAAGCCCAGTGGAGCAGAGGCCAGCTAACACAGCGCCAAACATCTTAGCATCCATCTTAATTAGTGCTAAGAGTGTTTTTCATTCATGTTAAGGTAACTCAGTTGAGCTAATGTGATTGAGAAACACACCTTTTTACCCATCAAGGGCAGGTCTACACTGAAAACACTGCAGTGGTGCAGCTGCGCCAGTGCAGTGCTTTAGTGAAGGTGCTATCTAAGGCCTTGGCTACACTCGCGAGTTACAGCGCTGTAAAGGCTCCCCCAGCGCTGTAACTCACTCCCCGTCCACACTGGAAATGCATTTGCAGCGCTGTATCTCCGTGGTTGCAGCGCTGCATGTACTCCACCTCTCCGAGAGGAATAGCAAGTATTGCAGGTAACCAACCATGTGACCGACCCTTTACATTCCCCGGGAATTTTAAAAATCCCCTTCCTGTTTGCTCAGCCCGGTGTGGCATGGAGTGCTATCAGTGAATCTTTCCAGGTGACCATGCCTCCATGCGCCAAGCGAGCCCCAGCAGGGAGCAACGGCGAGTTGCTGGACCTCATCAGTGTTTGGGGGGAGGAAGCTGTACAGTCCCAGCTACGCTCCAGCTGTAGGAATTACAATACCTTTGGGAAGGTATCAAAGGACATGATGGAAAGAAGCCATGACCGGGACGCCCTGCAGTGCAGGATTAAAGTGAAGGAGCTGCGGAGTGCCTACCGCAAAGCCCGCGATGCAAACGGCTGCTCGGGTGCTCCCCCCGCGACCTGCCGATTCTACAAAGAGCTGGATGTGATACTTGGGGTTAACCCCACCTCCACTCTGAGCACCACCATGGACACTTCAGAGCCGGGGGGGGGAGGAGGAGGAAGAGGAGGAAAACGGGAGTGATGGTGGTGGGCCAGATGGTGACACCCCGGAATCCCTGGAGCCATGCAGCCAGGAGCTCTTCTCGAGCCAGGAGGAAGGTAGCCAGTCGCAGCGGCCGGTACTTGGTGGAGGACAAACAGAAGAGCAGGTTCCCAGTAAGCGGGTTTTTTTTTCGGGAAGGAATTTTTTCGGCGCAGGCTCTTTGGGAGAGGAGGGTTAGGCATGCATGCCTAGATGCGGAATAGTGCATTGATGTGGTTTATCATATCGCGGTAATCAGCCTCGGTAATCTCCTCCAATGTCTCATCCAGAATGTGTGCAATGCGCTTGCGCAGGTTTATCGGGAGAGCCACCGTGGTCCTTGTCCCAGCCAGGCTAATGTGTCCGCGCCACTGTGCTGCGAGGGGCGGGGGGACCATTGCTGCACACAGGCAAGCTGCATATGGGCCAGGGCGGAAACCGCATTGCAGCAGAAGACCCTCCCTTGCTTCCCAGGTCACCCTCAGCAGCGAGATATCGTCCAGGACGAACTCCAGTGGAAAATGTTGGGACAGTGTTCCGTGTAGGTGCCCCCTGAAGCTGTTGGCTCTCCCCAAGGCACAGAAACCCAGAGGACAGTGCAGCCCTGAAACAATCAGTCCCCCTTACTCACCATTTTGAGGCTCCCATGAGATATGTGTGCTCTGTTTCAGACAGGAAAATTATGCTATTGTGTAGACCCTGTGTGTTTTCTACTCCTTAAGTGCGGGGGGAATCATTACTCTGTCTGGTATAAACAATGCTGCCTCTGTTAAATGTTGCATTTTGCATATACAGCTGCATCAACCTTGAGACCTCAGCCGTCCCTCTTATCGCCTGCTCAGAGACTGCAAAGACTCAGGAAGAGACCGCGAAAAAGCAAAGAAGACATGCTGCAAGAAGTGATGCAGCAATCTGTTAAAGAGAATGAGAAAGCACAGGACTGGAGGGAGAGAGAAAGCAGGATCCGTTAGGAAAATGCAGTGCACCGGCGGCAAAGCACTGCGCACCGGCAACAAAGCACTGATAGGCTCATAAGCATCCTGGAGCACCAAGCTGATGCTATCCGGGAGCTGGTAGCCATGCAGAAAGAGGAGCAGTACCGCAAACGCCACCCCCCCCACAGCCCTTTTCCCAGAACTCTTTCCGTTGTGCCCCACTGTCACCTCCAACCCACTTTCCCCAATTTCCGTGTTCTTCATGCCACCCGCTGCCTCCAACACCAGTATCTTCACCACCCAGCCCTGAAAACCACGACCCTTACCCTCTGCACTCAACCCCCATCACCATGCAGTATAGCTGTCCTGAAGTGCAGCACTCACTGCACAGCACACCAGACAGGACATACGCGAATCTGTGATTGTATTATTCCCCACTCCACCCCCTTGTTCCTTTTCAATAAATGGATTCTTTGGCTTTGAAAATATTCTTTATTATTGCATAAAGTAAAAGACTTCTTAGCCCAGGAAATAAACAGGCATTGCAAGTCTGCTTGTCTGCTTAGCAGACACTGATTCCTGAAGATTGGAACTACTGCACTTCATTCCCGTGCAGGGCACCAGATATCACTGCTGGTTTTCAGCCTCAAATTGCTCCCTCAAGGCATCCCTAATCCTTGCAGCCCCACGCTGGGCCCCTGTAATAGCCCTGCTCTCTGGCTGTGCAAATTCAGCCTCCAGGTGTTGAACCTCGGAGGACAATGCCTGAGTGAAGCTTTCACCCTTCCCTTCACAAATATTATGGAGGGCACAGCACGCAGATATAACCCTGGGGATGCTGTTTTCGGCCAAGTTCAGCTTCCCATACAGAGATCGCCAGCGGCCCTTTAAACGGCTAAAGGCACACTCCACAGTCATTCGGCACCGGCTCAGCCTGTAGTTGAATCGTTCCTTGCTGCTGTTAAGGCTCCCTGTGTAGGATTTCATGAGCTACGGCATTAACAGGTAAGCGGGATCTCCAAGGATCACAGTGGGCATTTCAACTTCCCCTACTGTGATCTTCCGCTCTGGGAAAAAAGTTCCGGCCTGCATCTTCCTGAACAGCCAAGTGTTCCGAAAGATGCGTGCGTCATGCACCTTTCCGGGCCAACCTGTGTTAATGTCAATGAAACGCCCACGGTGATCCACAAGAGCCTGGAGAACCATAGAGAAATACCCCTTCCGATTAACGTACTCGGATCCTAGGTGGGGTGGTGCCAGAATTGGAATGTGCGTCCCATCTATCGCCCCTCCACAGTTAGGGAACCCCATTTGTGCAAAGCCATCCACTATTTCCTGCACATTACCCAGAGTCACGGTTCTTCTGAGTAGGATGTGATTAATGGCCTTGCAAACTTGCATCAACACGATTCCAACGGTCGACTTTCCCACTCCAAACTGGTTTGCGACCGACCAGTAGCTGTCTGGAGTTGCCAGCTTCCAGATTGCAATAGCCACCCGCTTCTCCACTGGCAGGGCAGCTCTCAATCTTGTGTTCTTGCGCCGCAGGGTGGGGGCAAGCTCCTCAGACAGTCCCATGAAAGTGGCTTTTCTCATCCGAAAGTTCTGCAGCCACTGCTCGTCATCCCAGACTTCCATGACGATGTGATCCCACCACTCGGTGCTTGTTTCCCGAGCCCAAAAGCGGCGTTCCACGGTGCTGAGCATGTCCATGAATGCCACAAGCAATTTCGTGTCGTACGTGTTACGCGTCTCCATAACATCGTCGGACTCCTCATCCTCACTCTCACTGTCACTTTGGATCTTAAGGAATAGTTCGACAGCCAAACGTGACGTGCTGGCGAGACTCGTCAGCATACGCCTCAGCAGTTCGGACTCCATTTCCCGCAGAAAGATCGCGCTGCACAGAAACTGTTGAAAGATGGCACCAAAGGTGGACGGAAACAAAGGGATTTCTGGGATGCAAAGCGATGCATCACGGGGCATTGGGACAGGACCCAGAATCCCCCGCACCCACGCCCCCTTCCCACAACCCACGGCGCCAGAATGGGAAAAGGTGCTCTGTGGGATAGCTGCCCATAATGCACCGCTCCCAATAGCGCTGCAATTGCCGCAAATGTGGCCACGACAGTGCGCTGGGCAGCTGTCAGTGTGGACAGACTGCAGCACTTTCCCTGCTCAGCTGCACGAAGTCAGGTTTAACTCACAGCGCTGTATATCTGCAAGTGTAGCCAAGGCCCAAGTTTATAGGAAGGCTTCTTCTATCAGCATAGGTAGTCCACCTCCACAAGAGCTGGTAGCTCTGTCGATGGGACAAGCCTTCCCATCAAAATAGTGCTGTCTACACCTGGGGTTAAGTCAGTTTAACTGCCTCGCTCAGGGGTGTGGCAACACAATTATACCTAATTTCCTAGTGTAGACCTGGCCCATGACACATAGGACCCTACTATACTCCCCCTAGTTTTTCATTTAATCAGTTTGGCACATTTTAAAGGCAGAGTACTTTGTCTTCAATAGACTTTTAAAATATGTTTAACATGTGCTGACATCAGACCTTTACACCTTAGTCTAGACAAGGCTTTAGGAATTTTAGGTTTTGTCCATATAGGAAAGTTTTTGGTATAAATTAAAGTGTGAATTTAAATCAATAGTTATACAAGTATAACCCCCCATGTTAAAGAGTGGCTTTTGTTTGTTTGTTTGTTTGTTTGTTTAGCTTATGTTGCTTGAGAAGGGGCTTAAGATAACTAAAAAGCCACCAGAATAAATGTGTCTGCATGGCCATGGCCCAAAATGCTACTAATTTGGATAAATACCTAATAAATGTCTGAAGCAAGTACATCCTTTGGGCCAAATTCTGGCTGGGATTGCAGATATGTGCATGCTAGAATAGCCACAGTCAGATAGTTGTTGGCCACTCTTTGGTTCTGCCTCCTGAGAAAAGCTGCAGAGGGATTGCTCCACAGTTAGGCCTTGATCTTACAAACATTTACACAGATGCTTGACTTTACTCACTTGAGTAGTGTGTTTGTTTGCAGGATTAACATATGAATGTAAGAACAGCCATGTCACACCAATAGTCCATCTAGCTTAGTACCTTGTCTTCCAACAGTGGCCAGTGCCAGATGCTTCAGAGGGAATGAACAGAACAGGGTAATTACCAGTGATCCATCCCCTATCACCCTGGCAACTTCTAGCAATTGGCGGTATAAGGATACCGGGAGCCTGGCACTGCATCCCTGACCATCTTGGCTAATAGCCATTGATGGACCTATCCTCCACAAATTTATCTAATTCTCTTTTTATCCCAGTTATACTTTTGGCCTTCACAACAGCCCCTGGTAATGAGGTCCACAGGCTGACTATCCATTGTGTGAAGAAATAGTTCCTTTTGCTTGCTTTAAACTTATTGCCTATTAATTTCACTGGGTGACCCATAGTTCTTGTGATATATAAAGGGATAAATAACACTTCTTTATTCACTTTCTCCATACCATTTGAGATTTTATAGACTATCATATCTCTCCTTGGTCATCTCTTTTCTAAGATAAACAGTTCTTGTCGTTTTAATCTCTCTTCATATGAAGGCTGTTCCATACCCATAATCATTTTCATTGGCCTTCTCTGCATCTTTTCCAATTCTAATGTACCTTTTTTGAGATGGAGTGACCAGAACTGCATGCAGTATTCAAGGTGTGGGTATACCATGGATTTATATAGCGGCATTATGATATTTTCTATTTTATTATCTATCCTTTTCCTAATGATGCTAACCAGCTGTTAATTTTTTTTAACTGCTGTTGCACATTGAGCAGATGTTTTCAAGATGACTCCAAGAACCCTTTCCTGAGTGGTAACAGCTAATTTAGACCCCATGATTTTGTATATATAGTTGGGTTTATTTTTTCCAATACACATTACTTTGCACTTATCAGCATTGACTTTCATCTGCCATTTTGTCACCCAATCACACAATTTAATGAGATCCCTTGGTAACTCTTCTCAGTCAGTTTTGGACTTAGCTATCTTTTGTTGAGTCTGCAAATTTTCCCACCTCACTGTTCACCCCCTTTTCCAGATCACTTATGAATATGTTGAACAGCGCAGGTCCCAGTACAGATCCCTGAAGGTCCACGGTATTTGCCTCTTTCCATTATAAACATGGACCATTTATTCCTACCCTATTTTTTAACCAGTTATGGATCCATGAGAGGATCTTCCCTCTTATCCCATGACTGCTTATTTTGCTTAAGAATCTTTGATGAAGGACCTTGTCCAAGGCTCTCTGAAAGTGCAAGTACATTATATTAACTGGATCACCCTTGTCTACATGCTTGTTGACTCCCTTAAAGCATTCTAATAGATTGGTGAGGCATGATTTCCCTTTACAAAAGCCATGATGACTCTTCCCCACAATATTGTGTTTATGTGTCTGATAATTCTGTTCTTTACTATAGTTTCAACCAATTTACCTGGCACTGAAGTGAGGCTTACCTGCCTGTAATTGGCAGGGTCACCTCTGGAGTCTTTTTAAAAAAATAAGTATTACATTAGCTATCCTCCAATCATCTGGCACAGAGGGTAATTTAAGTGGTAGAAGGAACTTAGTATATAACCTAAGGTGCAAAGCCCCACAACAGCCTATTAAGGGCCGTGCAGGTGCTCAGGGCTGCGGCGGGGAGAGATGCCTCTCCCCTGGCCGCAAACCTGCCGCGGCGGATAGAGGCGCCCTCGGCCCCAACCCAGCCCGGCCTGGACAGTACCGGGTTTATAATGGCGGCAGGCCCACGCTCAGCAGGGGCCCGCCAGCCCGACCCGGCCTGGGCCGCAGCTCTGGCTCCTCTCCTCTCCAGCCCCTCCCCCATGCTCCTCTAGGCCCACCAGCCCAGGGCTTCACTCTGCCCCGCCAGCTAGCTGAGGGCTCCTCTCTCTGCCCTCCGTCATCCACAGGCAGCAGCTGCCTTCCGCCTGTCAGTGACAGGGTGTGGGGGGGATGGACGGGACAGAAAGGAGCCCACAGCCACTGCTGCTCCTCTGGGCCACTAGTGATGGATGGA
The DNA here is from genome assembly GCF_027887155.1 of Malaclemys terrapin pileata. Lineage (NCBI taxonomy): Eukaryota > Metazoa > Chordata > Testudines > Emydidae > Malaclemys > Malaclemys terrapin. The sequence goes on along the minus strand of NC_071506.1, from coordinate 270,866,460 downwards.
CTGCAGCTTCGAGCTCCCTCACCGGCAGCCTAGACTGCAGAAGGACCTGCCACGGCCAGGGGAGAAGCACCCCTTCCCTAGCCCCAATCCAGCCCAGCCTGGACCTGCCACAACCAGGGGAGAGGCACCTATCCCGTGGCCCCAGGCCCGGAGTTGCCGCGGCTGGGAGAGACGCCTCTCTCCTCCAACCCAGGTGCTGCTGCAGGGAGAGAGAGCTGGGGGGGAGTCCTCCCTCCAAACAGCCTGCACTCCAAACTGATCGTGCTGGTGGGGGAGTGGCACTATATGTGAAATAAAGTGTAGAATCAAATGAAGTAAAAATCTTAAATGAACCAAACTGTACCATAGAATCTCTATGGATAGTAATTCCATGCTTGAATAATAAGAATATTAACAATAGGGATATATTACAGACCATCTGATCAGGATGGTGACAGTGACTGTGAAATGCTCAGGGAGATTAGAGAGGCTACTAAAATAAAAAAATCAATAATAATGGGGGATTTCAACTATCCCCATATTGACTGGAAGGGATGCAGAGATAAAATTTTTTGACACCTTAAATGACTGCTTCTTGGAGCAGCTAGTCCTGGAACCCACAAGAGGAGAGGCAATTCTTGATTTAGTCCTAAGTGGAGCACAGGATCAGGTCCAAGAGGTGAATATAGCTGGACCGCTTGGTAATAGTGACCGAAATATAATTACATTTAACACCCCTGTGATGGGGAAAACACTACAGCGGCCCAACACTGTAGCATTTAATTTCAGAAAGGGGAACTATACAAAAATGAGGAGGTTAGTTAAACAGAAATTAAAAGGTACAGCTCCAAAAGTAAAATCCCTGAAAACTGCATGGAAATTTTTTACAGACAACATAATAGAGGCTTAACTTAAATGTATACCCCAAATTAAAAAACATAGTAAGAGAACCAAAAAAGAGCCACCATGGCTAAACAACAAAGTAAAAGAAGCAGTGAGAGGCAAAAAGGCATCCTTTAAAAAGTGGAAGTTAAATCCTAATGAGGAAAATAGAAAGGAGCATAAACTCTGGAAAATTAAGTGTAAAAATATAATTAGGAAGGCCAAATAAGAATTTGAAGAACAGCTAGCCAAAGACTCAAAAAGTAATAGCAAAATTTTTTTAAGTACATCACAAGCAGGAAATCTGCCAAACAACCAGTGAGGACACTGGACGATCGAGATGCTAAAGGAGCACTCAAGGACAATAAGACCATTGTGGAGAAACTAAATGAATTCTTTTTATTGGTCTTCACGGTTGAGGATGTGTGGGAGATTCCTAAACCTGAGTCATTCTTTTTAGGTGACAAATCTGAGGGACTGTCCCAGATTGAGGTGTCATTAGAGGAGGTTTTGGAACAAATTGATAAACTAAATAGTAATAAGTCACCAGGACCAGATGATATTCACCCAAGAGTTCTGAAGGAACTCAAATGTGAAATTGCAGGACTACTAACTGTCGTTTGTAACCTATCATTTAAATCAGCTTCTGTTTGGATGACTGGAGGATAGCTAATGTGATGCCAATTTTTAAAAAGAGCTCCAGAGGAGACTCCGGCAATTACAGGCTGGTAAGCCTGATTTCAGTACCAGGCAAATTGGTTGAAACTATAGTAGAGAACAAAATTGTCTGCCACATAGATAAACATAATTTGTTGGGGAATAGTCAACGTGGTTTTTGTAAAGGGAAATCATGCCTCACCAATCTACTAAAATTCTTTGAGGGGGTCAACAAGCATGTGGACAAGGGGGATCCAGTGGATATAGATTTTCAGAAAGCCTTTGATAAAGTCCCTCACCAAAGGCTCTTAAGCAAAGTAAGCAGTCATGGGATAAGAGGGAAGGTTCTCTCATGGATTGGTAACTGGTTAAAAGATAGGAAACAAAGGGTAGGAATAAGTGGTCACTTTTCAGAATGGAGAGAGGTAAATAGTGGTGTCCCCCAGGGGTCTGTACTGGGCCCAATCCTATTTAACATATTCATAAATGATCTGGAAAAAGGGGTCAACAGTGAGGTGGCTAAATTTGCAGGTGATACAAAACTACTCAAGATAGTTAAGTCCCAGGCAGACTGCGAAGAGCTACAAAAGGATCTGGGTGACCGGGCAACAAAATGGCAGATGAAATTCAATGTTGATAAATGCAAAGTAATGCACATTGGAAAACATAATTGCAAATATACATATAAAATGATGGGGTCTAAATTAGCTGTTACCACTCAAGAAAGACATCTTGGAGTCATTGTGAATAGTTCTCTGAAAACATCCACTCAATGTGCAGCGGCCGTCAAAAAAGCGAACAGAATGCCGGGAAGCATTAAGAAAGGGATAGCTAATAAGATAGAAAATATCATATTGCCTCTATATAAATCCATGGTACACCCACATCTTGAATACTGCATCCAGATATGGTCACCCCATCTAAATATATATATATATATATTGGATTTGGAAAAGGTTCAGAAAAGGGCAACAAAAATTATTAGGGGTATGGAATGGCTGCCATATGAGGAGAGATTAATAAGACTGGGACTTTTCAGCTTGGAAAAGAGATGACTAAGGGGGATATGATAGAGGTCTATACAATCATGACTGGTGTGGAGAAAGTAAATAAGGAAGTGTTATTTACTCCTCCTCATAACACAAGAACTAGAGGCCACCAAATGAAATTAAGGTTTAAAACAAACAAAAGGAAGTATATTTTCACACAACGCACAGTCAACCTGTGGAACTCCTTGCCAGATGATGTTGTGAAGGCCAAGACTATAACAGGGTTCTAAAAAGAACTAGGTAAATTCATGGAGAATAGGTCCATCAATGGCTATTAGCCAGGATGGGCAGGGATGGTGTCCCAAGCCTCTGTTTGCCAGAAGCTGGGAATGGGCAACAGGGGATGGATCACTTGATGATAACCTGTTCTGTTAATTCCCTCTGGGGCACCTGGCATTGGCCACTGTCGGAAGACAGGATACTGGGCTGGATGGACCTTTGATCTGACCCAGTATGGCCGTTCTTATGTTCTGCTGAGCGGCTGTGGGAGTTGTATTGTAGTAGGAAGGGCTGGGGTCCTGGCATAGGGATGGAAGACACTGAAGAATCCTAACTGTGATAGAAGATGCTGGGGTATGGTGGGAATGAGGCCTGCACTATAGTGATATGGGCTATGTTTTGGGACTGTTATAAACTATTCACACAATGTTTTTGCAATAAAGTAGCCCTCAGGAGGGATATTCTTTAAGAGCCTTAAGTGGAGTCCTTTGGCTTAGCCAAGAGGGAAACTGAGGCAAGGGGCCACTTGCAGGGCTGCCAGGAAGGAGGAGGATGTCAGACGTTTGCAAGCAGTATTTTGTCCTCATTCAGCAAGTACACTTATGGGTCCATGACCCCTGTTTTTAGGGTCCAGCCAGAAGGTAGCTTTTTATTCATTAACTTTAATGACTCAAATATGTTTCAGAACAATTTTCTCCATATAGATTATAGAAGCACTAGTAGTGTCTCTTTAGTTAAGATTGTGTTGAGATATGCAATGTTACATATAATCTTCTGTCTGAGATCTATCTTATATTTCAGCCTCAAGCAAATATTTTCTCCAAGTCACAGACCCTTGAAGAAAACATGATTTTTAATGAAAGTCCTGACAGAACCTTAATTACAATGGAGCAAACATTACCATTACAATCTAATTTTCATCCTTAAGCCATGAAAAGCTTCCCAAGGGGGTGGCTTTGCTTTTGTTTACCAGTGACCAGTTTTATAGAAAACTGAAATTATGGCTCTTCAGATTTTGGTGGGTGGTTTTTAATCCTGTGTTGCCGTGGGGGAGATTTCAGAGCAGTTGTTAATGTTTACTGAATTTAGGAACAGTCAGGGAAAGGAGAGATGGAAACGAGGGAGGGAAGGGAACCAAGGAGGAAAGGGTGGGGAGAGAGAGAGAGAGAGAGAGATCTGTAAAGGGTACAGAGAGGAAATCTGGAGTAGTAGGGACTGCCAGCCTTGCAGCTCAGCGAGAGGTACCAGGAAGGGGGAGCTGAGCTAACTACCAACCTGTCAAATCCACTTTAGGAAAACTAGGTCAAGCTTCTTTCCCAGCCAGGGGTTCCCCTCCCCCGCGTGGCACTGGGCAGGCAAAGGCTTGGTCTAATATTTAGACAGGATTTGTCTTGTGTAAATGTCTCTCCTCTAGCTTGGGGATCTAAACACCGAATGATTCCCAGAAAAGGAGCCTCCAGGCAGGCTTTCCCACTCCTGTACATTTTTCTTCTGTAGTTTTCACTCCCTGGCCAGTTCCCCCTGCCGCGTGGGAGGGAGGAGAGCGTTTGAACGGGTAGGGGGAGAAGAACGAGGCCAGACTGGATCTGTAGCTTTCCAACTCTTCTCACCCACCCAGCCACCCTGCTGATCGGATCAGTTTGTTACTTTCGAATCAATGGCAACTGGGTGGGGAGCTCTGATCTGTTACAGGCGGGGGGAGGGGGGGGGGAGACCGTGGCAGCGCAGATCCCTGTATTCTCTCCCCACCCCTTTCCGGTGGCTAAACTAGATCTTATCTAGTTGGATACGTGTTTGTGAAAGTGTTTGGGTTGTGTCTATGGGGGTCATTTTACTAATATTGATTCTAGCAGGTTTGTACGGCTCTCCCATTTGCAATCTGTGATCTGAGCCCCCCCCACAGCCAAATGCGATCAGTGTCTCCACTCCCTTGTACCGTTTTTTTCGCGTTGGTTTTGTTTTGTTTGCTCTAGTTTCCATGAGGTGTCCCTTTATTTGCAGAAGCTGAAATATGACAGAGGCACTATTTTGTGTGGAAGGATCAAGACTGGGGTGGTACGAGGACTGCAATACACTCTCTGTAGTAGGAGCTGAGATGGGTTTTTGCAGTGTTACACTGGAAACCCTCATGAGCTTTCTTATCTCTAATCTTTTTTTCCCGTCTTTTTGCGGAGCTCTTTTTAAAGATAGCCCATAAACTGCTTTATCACATCATGTAAACGTTCACTATCAAGTGATGATCTGCAAGCATCACTTTAGGTTTGCTAAACCAAGGAAACAACAAAAACAAAATGCATATGTGACCACTGACCATGTTGACAGTGTTTGACAGCTGTAGTTAGTAAGTACAATAAATACCTTCACTTTGTATTATTTAACTACTTTAAGAGAGACCAATACATTTCCATTAGAGCCAGCAAAATGTGCATTATCTAAAACTTAAATTTCAATCTATACCCTCTGCACAATACACTTGTTCAACTATTACCACCATAAAACTTTCACCCCATCTGTTTTTAATAGCACAGATTTGCTATTTGTGCCAATATGTCCATAACAAACAATTTTTCAGTTCCTCAACAACTTCAGAAATCCTTCCTCTGAAAACAATACAATTAAAGTAACTACTTATTAGAATGACATTATGAAGCCCAAATAGATGATTGCTTTTTCAAAATAAATGGATATCACTGTTTATCAATTCTACTCCCCGCCTAACAATAATTTAGTTATTAAATCATCCTTGCAATATTTTCAATTTTTCAAATCATTTTGGATGTGAAAGTAAAATTTAATTAGCTTTTCATTACCATTAATCATCATGGAAAATGGAGTGTCAGTAGATTTGTGTGTTTATCCTGATAAATCTGCCTTGCAAATTTGACATGTAACTTTAAAACCATAATCATTTTCTACCAGAAACATGGTAGTATAATGTATGACAAGGAGATGCTTGTGGCTTATTGCATCTTACCTCCCCATCCCCAGGGCTGGATTTATACCTTTCGTGCCCCTAGGCACAGCATCTTCAGCACCCCCCTCCACCCCCCCTCCCATGCTTACAGCTGACCTTCATGTTTTCTGTAAAAAATGAAACTTTTAGGTGCCCCTAGAATAGGGATGTAAGATGTTACCAGTTAACCAAAGTTAACCGTTAACCCCAATGGCCCCGCGTTGGGCCGGTGGGAGGGATCCCAGTCCCGGCCGGAGCTGGCCCCAAGCCCTGGCTGTGCCGGCCAGCAGAAGCCCAGCCCCGGTTGCGCCACGCTGGCCGGTGGAAGCCCAGCCCCGGCCACGCTGCGACAGACCCCAGCCCCAGCCGGATCATGCCAGGCTCCCCCAGCTATCTCGGTTAACGGTTAACCGGTTAAACAAAATAATTTTATTCATTTAACTGGTTAACTTTTTTAACCAATATTTACATCCCTATCCTAGAATGCCTGCGCCACTAGGTATTTGCCTACTGTGTCTAATTGGAAATCTGGTCCTCCCCATCTCCTCTCAAATTGGTCAAAGCAGCAAACCTAGATGATCAAAAGAGTTAGGATAACCAATCTACCTCTACTTAATTGATCTGAGAGGCCTGATATAAATGAGGGAAATAAGATAAGGATTTGTATTCTCCCTAGAACACTCTCAAGATTAGGCTACTGTAAAGATACTATCACCTGCTTCCATTATAGAACTTCTGTAGCTCTTACATACAGCCTAAAACCATACACTTAATACATTTTTCTGTTTGTTTAAAGAAAAAAAACATCTATAGCTATGTTATTGATATCTCAGGCTCTTATACTGTGTTAATCACCCTGGTATCTTATAGCTCTATAAAAATATAGATATGTGAAAAGTCATTAGTATCTTTAAAAATAGTGTCAGATAAAAATTTATAAATGTTGTCAACCTAACAAATCTAAAACAGAGTTTATGCAGTAATGGCCCAGAAACAGCCTGAGTAAATGGGCAGTGTGCAGAAGAGTGTGTGTGGAAATATAGAAGGGGGAATCAGAATTCTTCCCCAACAGATGCTGCTACTCCCCCACGAACATGTGTGGTAGTTTGATATGGTAACTTTTTTGGCTCTCCCCTAACCTGTTTCTCCCCATGCTCCTGCACAACGAGGCAGAAGGAGCATCTGCAAACCACATCCTGTCCCTCTCTGCACTGCAAAATAGCACCTGTTTCATGTGTTAAAGGCCTTCCACATCCATGGGTGTGTATAGGATTTGCCCTTAAGAGCATAAGAAAAGGATTAAAATAAAAACATAACAAAAGAAAGGGTTGTACGTCCATTGGAAGGAAAGCACTGAAGTAGGCGTGACTTAATATCACAAGATATTAATCGCACTTTTGTATTTCTTCATGGTTTTTGTTTCCCTCCTAGTTTCAGCTGGCTCTATTCTCCATTTATACAGTGTCTACATAAATGACTCTCTCTGTATACCTTAATGGTAAATTCTTTTTCATGCTGGAATGGCAAAAGTAATTATATTTATAAATGGAATGACTGTTTTGCCTAAGCACCACATGTATAATTCCCTTCTGTAAGAAGGATTTTTATAATTCCTCCAAAAATGTCTTGGCAAAGACCAACCCCGCCACTTGGTAGTGTGAATCCAACTTTTGGGACAGAACTCCGCACTCTTATTGCTTGGGTCAGTGGGCACTATAAGCATCACAGCAATTATGCTTTCAGTTGAGAGAATGGTGGAGATAGTCTGTGTATGGTTATTAAACACCCCCAGCAGCTGGTCTGAGAGAGTGTTGCTTGCCCTCTTGCTCTCTGCATTAACTATTTAATACAGGGCAGTTTGAAATCTGATATATTCTTTGGTGGAGATGGAGATAGTGGGGGGAGGAGGGGAGACACACTAAATCCTGCTCTTGCTGTGGGATGAACTCAGTGATCAAATAGTCTAAAAGAAAACAGACTGTTCCACAGTGAAAGTGTGAATGGCCTAGAGTCCTACTTAATCCATGCTAATTTCTTTCTCAACCAGTTCTCAGGGGGAAGGCAAGAGCTCCCTCACTTCACCTTACTATGCTTTCAGACCTGGGGCTTCACTGAGAAATGTTGATCCAGCCTGACCTGCCTAACTACCTCCCTTGGTCTATCCCTCTTCCTAAATTCTTTTTTTCTGCTTCTTCCTTCAAACATAGCACTGTCTCCCTTAGTCTCAAAACTCTTTTGATTCCCCCCTCCTTCTCCAATTACTGTCCATTTCTCTTCCCCTCTTTACCTTCAGATTTCTCCAATTACTCAGTGGCATCAACTTCTGCTCCAAGGAGTAAGAAGGTGGAGAGGATCCTCAGCTGACACAAACTGTTATAACTTTAATGAAATGAATGGCCCAATGACAAGTTACACTAGATGAGGATCTGCCCACTTATTCCTTTTCAATCAGACTTCTGCTTTCTATGAACCACTGAAGTGGCTTATAGATTTTTGGAACAAGTGTGTGAAGCAACTCTAAGGAGATGGAAGGGAAGGGATTCCTTATATGAGCCTTGGGAGATATTTGTATGTTAATGAGACTTTATTAAACAAGATCCCACAAGAGGAGGCTAAGCTTTGGAAATGTAGTTTCCCACAAAGGAAAACGTATGGCTTCCCCCAGTTGCCAGAGAGGGAAACTACCCTCTCACAGCATACTTTACTCCTTTATAAACTGACTCTGGCTTCTGCTGTCAAGGACACCATGAAAGACCCAGGTTGAAATCCTGGCCCCACTGAAGTAAAAGGGAATTTTGCCATTTACTTCAATCGATCCATGAGTTTACACACACACACACACACACACACACACACACACACACACACACACACACACACACACACCCTTCTTTGTCATGCTGATAGCAACCAGTAGCAGTACGTAGAGTGTTAGAAATTGCAACCCTTATACAGTATCACTGTGCTGCTAGGCTGACACTGGCGGAAGATGAATACTGAACAATCTATATAATAAGATTCCAGGAATGTCACTCTGAAGCCTAAAATGTCAGAGTCAGTGTAAAGCAATAGAAACAGCTACAAGCATGGTTGAGAGCTCTTTTTGTTCAGAATATCAGCATGTTCAATCATCACTGGGATTCATGATCTGTCACCAGCCAGTTTAAGTTTTCAGCCAGTTTTGGCTTTTTTTAAACACACATGGCTTTACAAATTACAGCCACGTGACAGCATAGGTTTTCAGCTACTAGTATTTCCTATCATGAGTAAGGAATAGATTTAAAGAGAATAGATTTTATGTTAACTCACTTTGAACCATATGAAGAGTTCTCAAAGTCCATTACTACTATTAATCAGTAACAAATAAAAATGGAGGCCTCCTTAAAAGTTCCTGAGTGTCTGGTGTATTTACCCCTCTTTTCCTGTGTAATCTTGTCAAAGATAGCAAAATACACAGATCCTTGGCTTTCATTTCAGAGTCAATTTAAATTTTAAATTTCTTTGTATTGTAAATTAGATGTTCAATCCCAAAACTGGTCTGTTCCCTTGGCTCTTATATTCATCTTGTCTAATTTATATGATGGCCTTCCACATTTCTGCTGAGTTAGACGTATCTGGAGAGACACTGATGTGCATTTCTCACAAGTCAAGCATGGTGCTGCAGGCATTCCCAGCCTCAGTTTTCTCCTGAGGTGGGTCCCCTTAGTCTTCCCCACATGGGTCAGTTTTGGTGACATGACTTGGCCTTCCAGCCAAGTCACTAGCAGTATGTCTACACCACAGCTGTGAGCAAATCTCCCAGTCCCCTAAAAATAGCACCGGGGATATTGTGGTTCAGATAGCAGCTTGGGCTCTCCAAGCTACTTGACACCTTGCATCTGAGCTGGGGTGGCCAGCCCAAATCTCCTCTGGAGCCACAATATCCACACTGCTAGTTTTAGCATGCTAGCCTGAGCCCAACTAGCATTAGTGTGCCTGTCCACCCACGGTAGCTCACCCCCAGCTGGAGCATAGATGTACTCTGAACAAGTTTAACCCTTTCCAGGGTATCCCGATCCATCTGTAACTGGATAGGCTCTCAGCTAACTTCACCCAGCTGGCCTTTTCATTGTCCCCTCCGCCTGGGCCAACAGCAAAGTCTTTCCAAACGGAGCTCAACACAATTGTGTTCTTTCCAGAGTAGCAGTCCCAGGGCTTCTATCCTGAGAGCCTCTCAGCAGAGTTCAGAACTACCAACAAAATCAAACACCACTGAAACTTCTTCTGCTCCTCTCTAGGCCTGAGCCTCTCATCCCTCTAAGCGCCCCTTCAGCTCTTATTCATCTTCAGGAACACCAGCCTCCCAGGACTGCTTCCTAAGAGTCTCTCCAATCACTGCTCAGCTTAATTGCTGTCCTTACGCAACCCCACCATCCTTTTAAAGCCAACAGCCAGTCCAGGTGTAGCAGGGCTAATTGAACAGACCTGGATGGCCTCCTAGTCCTTAAAGGGGCAGGCTGCTCTGTTACAGGGCTGAAACAAAATTCAAAGATGCCTGTGGAGTTTCCTGTCCTGGAATTTTAGCTAGGTATTTATTGAGAAAACCAGACAAGATTCTGACTCCAGATTTTTCAGGGATGCCAAACCTCCTGAAATTTCAAGTCTCATTCTATTTTCAATGTTACCAACTTTTAAAGTCAAGTCACTGTGGTTAGCCAACCTTGTTTTCTATCTCTGTGGTAAGATTTTTAAGTCCAGAAACCTAACCTCAAACTCTCCCCTCTCCCAGCAAGAAGACAAAGAGGACAATGAATTTCCTTCTTTGACCTCTGTAATAGGGGTTTTAAAAGAAAGGGCACAGTTTAATCATGATTCGCACCAAGATACCAACCATAAAGTGATGAGATCAAATTCTGGCTTTGTAGAAATTATTGGGACTTTTGCCATAAAAAAAAACTATGTTAGAAACAAATTTATCTTTACAAATCAGTTTATTCTAATCTAGAACTACAAACACTAAAATGCCTTGATTTTAACTGTATGCTATTGCATGGTGTCACTACAGGGCAAAGTTAAGATTGTTTGGCTACCTTGTTTGGATGCCTTAATTGTGCATTTTCATACAATTTCATATTGGAATTTCTTGTAAATTTAATCTTAACATTGAATTTTCTGGGTTTATAATCATAGAATCATAGGACTGGAAGGGACCTCGAGAGGTCATCTAGTCCAGTCCCCTGCACTCGTGGCAGGAATAAGTATTATCTAGATCATCTGTGACAGGACTTTGTCTAACCTGCTCTTAAAAATCTCCAATAATGGAGATTCCACAACCTCCCTAGGCAATTTATTTCAGTGCTGAACCACCCTGACAGTTCGGAATTTTTTCCTAATATCCAACCTAAACCTCCCTTGCTGCAATTTAAGCCTATTGCTTCTTGTCCTATCCTCAGAGATTAAGAAGAACAATTTTTCTCCCTCTTCCTCATAACAACTTTTTATGTATTTGAAAACTATTATAATGTCCCTTCTCAGTCTTCTCTTCTCCAGAAGAAACAAACCCAGTTTTTTCAATCTTTCCTCATAGGTCATGTTTTCAAGACCTTTCATCATTTTTGTTGCTCTTCTCTGGACTTTCTCCAATTTGTCCACCTTTCCTGAAATGTGGCACCCAGAACTGGACACAATACTCCAGTTAAGGCCTAATCAGCGCGGAGTAGAGCAGAAGAATTACTTCTCGTGTCTTGCTTTCAACACTCCTTCTAATACAGGAGTGGAGAACCGTTTTTTTATTAGGGGCCACTGACCCACAGAAAAAAAATCAGTCACGGACCACACACTGCCCCGTGGTGGGAAGGGGGGTGCAGAGGCTCAGGGCTTCCCCTAGGCTCCAGACTATGGCCAGAAATGAGGGGTTCAGGGTGTGGGAGGGGGTTTGGGGCTGGAGCAGAGGGTTGGGGTAAGGGAGGAGATGAGGGCTCCGATAGGGTGTGTGTGCAGGCTCTGGTGTGGGGCTGGGAATGAGGGGTCTGGAGTGCGGGAGCAGGCTCAGGGCTGGGGAAGAGGTTTGGGGTGCGAGAGGAGGTTTGGGGTTTGAGCTCCGGGAGGGAGTTTGGGTTGAGGAGGGGGTTCCGATCTGGGGCAGAGGGTTTGGGGTGCGGGCTCTGTCTGGGTGGCGCTTACCTCAGGCGGCTCCCAGTCGGTGGCACAGTGGGGCTAAGGCAGGCTACCTGCCTGCTGGGGCTCTGTGCAGCTCCCAGAAGCAGCTGCCATGTCCAGCCCCTAGGCAGAGGGCCCAGGGGCTCTGCACAGTGCGTGCTGCCTGAGCCTGCAAGTGCTGCCCCTGCAGTTTCCATTGGCCGTGGTTTCCGGCCAATGGGAGCTGCAGAGCTGGTGCTGGGAGCAGGGGCAGCGTGTGGAGCTTCCCTGAATGCCCCTGCTCCTAGTGCCTGCAGGGACATGCCAGTTGCTGCTGGAACCTGTGCAGAGCCGACTGGACTTCTGGCAACCCGGTGAGCCGGTGCTCATGGCTCCAGCCCCGCAGGGGGGCGCTGAGGCTCAAGGATTCTGGCCCATAGCATGGAGACTTGCTGCGGGCTGGATAAAATGAAGCAGTGGGCCATAGGTTCCCCACCCCTGTTCTAATACATCCCAGAATGATGTTTGTTTTTTTGCAACAGTGTTACACTATTGACTCATATTTAACTTGATGACCCCCAGATCCCTTTCTGCAGTACTCCTTCCTAGGCAGTCATTTCCCATTTTGTATTTGTGCAACTGATTGTTCCTTCCTAAGTGGACTACTTTGCATTTGTCCTTATTGAATTTCATCCTATTTACTTCAGACCATTTCTCCAGTTTGTCCAGATCATTTTGAATTTTAATCCTATCCTCCAAAGCACTTGCAACCCTCCCAGCTTGGTATCGTCCGCAAACTTTATAAGTGTTCTCTCTATGCCATTATCTAAATCATTGATGAAGATATTGAACAGAACCGGACCCAGAACTGATCCCTGTGGGACCCCACTCATTATGCCCTTCCAGCATGACTGTGAACCACTGATAAGTACTCTCTGGGAATGATTTTCCAACCAGTTATGCACCCACCTTATAGTAACTCCATCTAGGTTGCATTTCTCTAGTTTGTTTATGAGAAGGTCATGCGAAACAGTATCAAAAGCTTTACTAAAGTCAAGATATACCACATCTACCGCTTTCCCCGCATCTACAAGGCTTGTTAGCCTGTCAAAAAAGCTATCAGGTTGGTTTGACACAATTTGTTCTTGACAAATCAATGATGACTGTTACTTATCACCTTATTATCTTCTAGATGTTTGCAAATTGATTGCTTAATTATTTGCTCCATTATCTTTCTGGGTACAGAAATTAAGCTGACTGGTCTGTAATTCCCCAGGTTGTCCTTATTTACCTTTTTATAGATTGGCACTATATTTGCCCTATTCCAGTCTTCTGGGATGTCTCCAGTCTTCCATGACTTTTCAAAGATAATCGCTAATGGCTCAGATATCGCCTCTGTCAGCTCCTTGAGTATTCTAGGATGCATTTCATCAGGCCCTGGTGACTTGAAGACATCAAACTTGTCTAAGTAATTTCTAACTTGTTCTTTCCCTATTTTAGTCTCTCTCCTACCTCATTTTCACTGACATTCACTATGTTAGACGTCCAATCACCACCAACCTTCTTGGTGAAAACCGAAACAAAGACGTCATTTAGCACCTCTGCCATTTCCACATTTTCTGTTATTGTTTTTCTCCTCTCATTGAGAAACAGGCCTACCCTGTCCTTGGTTTTCCTCTTGCTTCTAATGTATTTGTAGAATGTTTTCTTGTTACCCTTTATGTCTCTAGCTAGTTTGATCTCGTTTTATGCCTTGCCTTTCTAAATTTTGTCCCTACATACTTTTGTTATTTGTTTATATTAATCCTGTGTAATTTGGCCTAGTTTCCCTTTTTTGTAGGAATCTTTTTTTATTTTTAGATCATTAAAGATCTCCTGGTTAAGTCAGGGTGGTCTCTTTCCATACTTCCTATCTTTCCTATGCAGTGGGATAGTTTGTTCTTGTGCCCTTAATAATGTTTCTTTGAAAAACTGCCAACTGTCTTAAATTGTTTTTCCCCTTAGACTTGCTTCCCATGGGATCTTACCTACCAAATCCCTGAGTTTGCTAACTGCCTTCTTGAAATCCATTGTCTTTATTTTGCTGTTCTCCCTCCTACCATTCCTTAGAATCATGAACTCTATCATTTCATGATCACTTTCAACCAAAGTTCCTTCCACTTCCAAATTCTCAACTAGTCCCTATTTGTCAAAATCAAATCTAGAACAGTCTCTCCCCTAGTAGCTTTTTCCACCTTCTGAAATAAAAAATTGTCTCCAATACATTCCAAGAACTTGTTAGATAATCTGTGCCCTGCTATGTTATTTTCCCAACAGATGTCTGGGTAGTTGAAGTCCCCCATCACCACCAAGTCCTGTGCTTTGGATAATTTTCTTAGTTGTTTAAAAAAAGCCTCATCTACCACTTCTTCTAGTTAGGTGGTCTGTAGTACACCCCCTATCATGACATCACCCTTGTTTTTTACCCCTTTTATCTTTACCCAGAGACTTTCAACAAGTCTGTCTCCTATTTCCATCTCAACCTCAATCCAAGTGTATACATTTTTAATACATGAGGCAATACCTCCTCCCTTTTTTTCCCTGCCTGTCCTTCCTGAGCAAGCTGTACCCTTCTATACCAATATTCCAGTCATGCATATTATCCCATCAAGTCTCTGTGATGGCAACTATGTCATAGTTGTGTTTATTTACTAGCGTTTCAAGTTCTTCCTGCTTATTCCCCATACTTCTCGCATTAGTATACAGATATCTAAGATACTGATTTGATTTCCGCCCCCAGTTCTGTCTTGTCTCTCCCTTATCCCTACTATAACAGCCCATGTGCCCTCCAAATTCCAACCCTTCTTTCAGGTCTCCATGTTTTTGACTTACCTGTGGGCTTTGGTCACCTGCCCCCTTTGAACCTAGTTTAAAGCCTTCCTCACGAGGTTAGCCAGTCTGTATCTAAATATGCTCTTCCCCTTCCTCGATAGGTGGGCCCCATCTCTGCTTAGCAGTCCTTCTTTCTGGAACAGCATCCTGTGGTCAAGGAATCTGAAGCCCCCCTGGTGGCACCATCCTTGCAGCCAGGCATTCACCCCCAGGATGCATCTGTCTCTGCCTGGGCCCCTATCCTTGACTGGAAGGATCGAAGAGAACACCATCTGCGCTCCCAACTCCTTCACCCTACTCCCGGAGCCCTGTAGTCACTTGATCTGCTAATGTTTCTGTTCTTATAATGTTTCTGTTGGAATTATAACACCATTCTTGTAGTTCCCCTCCCCTTTAACTCCATCTTAATTTTTTTCATGGGGAAATTCATTTTTTTTAAATAAAACTATTAAACTTTTTTATAAATGAACATTAAACAAGAAATCCCATCAGAATCAGCTATCATGCTAACCTGCAATATCTAATGAGTTGAAGATATGTAGTATCAGCCTTACATGCTTTTTAAAATTTATCTTATACTACTATATTCACTAGTATGCTCTGGCTGCTTTGTATCACTGGTGTAGTGCAAAGCAGCTGAAGTATATTGGCCAGTTAAACCAGGTGTACATCTGTTTTGCATCATTGGAGTAGCACAAGGCAGCTAGAGCAGTCTGATGAACCAGACTTTTAACTGGCTAGTATACAACCATGGAACTTTTAAGAGCAGTGACAGTTGAGGCCACTTCAATGACAGCTGGCAACTAGAAATCTATCAATGAGAACTCTTCACATATAGATCCATAGTTTATATGTATACAGTCCCTTAATACAACTGACTCATTCCAACCAATAAAACTGAAGCATGCAAATGAGCTGCAGAGGAAGGGCAGTAATTTGGTTGAGTTACCTCTGATGCCACTATGGTATTATTTAAGAGTGACCTGAGTTATTGACCTGGCCCAGTCTATTAGATACAATTATTAATTACTTAATTACAGCCTAATCACATCAAGTGTAGTCTGCATACAAGGTTTCAATAACAATATGTGATTTGAAGCTTCTGTATTCTTTATTAAGATCACTTGTGACACTAGAGGTCTGATAGTAAGTGCTACATTTCTTTAGGATCCATTTTGAAATGAACTTTAAATCATACTAATTATCCAATTTACCTGTAATTTTCTCAAAAATAACAGTTCTTCACTCAGACAATAAATGCTGTAAATTTGAGGAGGATATGCTGTATTATTCATATAAAACAAAGCTGAATCCTTCTTCAGTGCAAAACTCAATGTATCCTTAACTCTGGAGTTGGAATCAATGCTTCCATAATGCCTCTCAGCTGTGACATTGGCACCGAGGCCCACAGAGCCGGCCCTGGTCTTGCTCTGCACAGAATGGCTGGAGGGGGCAGCATGCACCCACTTTATTACTATTAGCCAAGTGGCTAGAGCACTCACCGAGGACATGGGAGTCTGAGTCCCAAGTTCAATTCACCTCATGTGCCAGAATGGGGAGAGGATTTGAACAGGGCTCTCCCACCTCTTGGGAGAGGGCTCTAACCACTGGACTAATAGTTATCTATGACTTTGGAGCATAATCCATTTTGAAGATGACAATTAGGGCAAGCTATGAGAACCCTCTGGGAGCTTCAGATGTGGAATGCAGTGGCCTTTTGAATAGATTTGGTCAATGCTAGCATATATCACCTGACCTCCATCTACTATACTGGCTACCTCTTCAGTGTTGGGTTTTACAGTAGAACTTCAAAGTTACAAATACCTCAGGAATGGAGGCTGTTCATAATGCTGAAATTTTTGTAACTCTGAACAAAAAGTTATGGTTGTTCTTTCAAAAGTTTAGAACTGAACCCTGACTTAATACAGCTTTGAAACTTTACTATGCAGAAGAAAGTGATGCTTTTAACCATTGTAATTTAAATGAAACAAGCACAGAAACAGTTTCCTTACTTTGTCAAATCTTTTTTTAAACTTTCCTTTTTTTTAGTAGTTTACATTTAACACTGTACTATATTTGTGCTTTTTTGGGGGCGGGGAGGGTCTCTGCTGCTGCCTGATTGTGTACTTCCAATTCCAATGAGGTATGTTGTTGACCGGTCAGTTTGTAACTCTGGTGTTCATAACTCTGAGGTTCTATTGTAGTTACATTTAACTACAAAGCCTTACATGGTCTGGAAATCAGTTATTAAGGACTCTGCCTCCTAAGTCTTTTGGGGTATCTTGGTTGTTAGTGTCTGGAACTTGGCTTTCCAAGACTGACAACAGAGCATTTTCACTTTATCCATGACTGTCCAGCAGATCCTGAATATGGAAAGCTTCAGCTCATATTGCAAGAGTTTTTAGTTCAGTCAGGATTGTGAAGGAGTGTACTACCCCTTTAAGAGAAAGGCTGAAGGCTCCAGCCTGAGGATGATGAAGGAAACCTTGACCTGGGGCTGAGGTATTTAAACAGGAAGCTGAGTTAAAAGGGGGCAAAGAGGTTATGCAGGTTGCTGTGTGTGGTGCCGGCTTGCCTTTCAGACTTCAGGAAACCAGCCTAACCTGACTGAGGGTAGGTCCACACTACCCCCCCGATTCGGGTAGAGATTGATCTTCTGGGATCGATTTATCGCATCTCATCTGGACGCGATAAATCGATCCCAGAAGCGCTCCCCCGTCGACTGCAGAACTCCTGCTCGCCAAGAGGAGGAAGCGCTGTTGACGGGGGAGCTTGCCTGCACCGTGTGGACCCGCAGTAAGTAAACTTAGTTCGATCTAGGAAACGTCGACTTCAGCTACGCTATTCTCGTAGCTGAAGTTGTGTTTCCTAGATTGATTCCCCCGCCCCAGCGTGGACCAGCCCTGAGTCTTGGTTTGTGAGCTCTAAGTTTGGAAGCTTTGAACCAGAGTCCTAATTAAATGTTTGTTGTAATTACTGCAGTCCTGAAACCTTATTAAAGGGGACATGCTATTGGTTAGTGAGTGCTGGCTTTTTCTTGTCCTGGGATGTTAAGGTGAACCTATTGCTACCCCAGTTGGGGGAAATTAAGGTGAGTCACAGCTATAGTGCTCCACCATTTTATTTCTGTTGCTATTTTTACTATTTCAGTATTTATCCAGTGGGTGGGGGAAGAAACAGGGAAAAATGATCCTGTAGTCCAGTGGTTCCAATACCCACCTGAGAAGTGGGAAACAGATGATTCAGTCCCCCTGCTCTAATCACTTTCATTATCTATCTACAGTGGAACAGCTTCTTCAGGGGAGACTGAACATCCCACACAGATTACAAAATTTGGCTTCTGTTCTAGCCAAGAGATTTGGGGACAATAGGAACATTATTGCACCACAATAATAATAATAAAGGTTGCACAGTGGCAGACACTTTGTGTAGTTTGCAGGAAACATTTGAAATTGGGGGATGAGAATGGGAAGATTACATTCTGGCCTTGGATCAGGCCAAAGCTTTAGCTAAATGAACCCACTTTACTTACGGTTAGTTCTGTCTCAATTTGGTAGTCTGGTGTCCACAATACAAGAAGGAAGTTGATAAGTTAGAGAGGGTTCAGAGAAGAGTCATGAGACTGATTAAAGGATTGGAAAAATGTGCCTTATTGTGATAGAAGATTGTATTTAGCTTAACAAAGAGAAAGCTAAAAGACGATTTTATTAATCTGTAAGTACTTACATGGGGAACAAATATTCAGTAATGAGCTCTTTTCTCTAGCAGAGAAAGGTATAACACGAGCTAATGGCTGGAAGTTTACACTGGAAATAAGGCATACATTTTTAACAGAGCGAGTAATTAACCACTGGAACAACTTACTAAGGGTTGTGGCAGATGTTACATCTGTACCAATTTTTTAAAATCAAAATTGGATGTTTTTCTAAAAGTTATGCTCCACGAATGATTTTGGGGAAGTTCTACAGCCTGTGTCATACAAGATATCAGACTATATGATCCCACTGATTCCTCTGGCCTTGGCATTTATGAATCTATTAATATGGTACTTCCCTATAGTTTAACTAGTTATGGTTCTTGTACATTCATGCACTATGAATCTCTTTAGTAAAATGGGTGGAGGGGAGAAGCTATACAGAAGTATTCTGGGGTAAGGCAAGGTTGTCCTTTGAATCCATTGTTGTATTGTTTTTCTTTCAACCCTTTACTGTGGGTAGTGGCAACAGGAGATTTTGAAGTTTAAATCTGGGGGGAGAAATTTCATTGTCAGTGAAAATTTTTTCCCATGCAGATGATGTCAGTGCTGGTGGGCGGTACAGAAGATAGGTGTGACACTGCACTCCATATGCTTCATAGTGATATTAGTATGATATGATTATATCATAATCATGATGTATTTTATGGAAGATAAGGCATAGGAAATGTCATTGGAAAGGTTATGATTTGCTGAATATGATTATAAGAATGGCCCTAATGGGTCAGACCAAAGGTCTAGCCCAGTATCCTGTCTTCCGACAGTGACCAGTGCCAGGTGCCCCAGAGGGAATGAACAGAACAGGTAATCATCAAGTGATCCATCCCCTGTTGCTCATTCCCAGCTTCTGGCAAACAGAGGGGGTGAGTGCCTGAGGAGCTGGGAGGTACTCTAGCTGGAGCCTTCCCATGCAGGGGCTGATCAGAGAGCCTGCTTGCATGTAACTGCAGCTGGATGTGTCCCTATCTGTAGGTATTCTGGTGAAAGTGCAGGCTAGAGAGGGCTTTTCAGCTTGTCACAGCAGGACAGTGTAAAAGGGAGCCCAGGCTGGTGGGTCAGGGGGGCTTAGTGTACCCTAGTTACAGGTGGCATCCCGGAGGGAACCCATCACAATAGATTCATCTTGTTTTGACACTTTATCTAATTTTTGACCATGTCATAATTTTGACACTTTATACTGTAGCCAGAGCAATGATTAACATGAAGAGCAAGGCTTTGTGAGTGAGGGATTTTGGGTTGCTCTCCTCCTCTTCCAGAAGCATTGTAAATTGTGACAAACTCTCTCTGGGTTAGAGATATTTAGGGACTCACCTTCATCATGATTCAGTGGTCGAGTTGAACTGGGAGATGCAGTTTGCCTCCTGCCAAGTTCAGGTAATGAGGTAGGAAGAGATGGACCTTGACATTGGCAGAAAAGGTAATGTTGTTAAAAAAAAAAATCCTGTTATCCCTTTGCTTTTATGTTGCATATCTGTGCCCTTAGATACAACATGCTTTAAGATGCCTTTCCCCTTGGTAAATTCAGGCAACAGCATTCCAGCACAGTGGCTCACAGTTTAGGAGAGCGCTATACCAGAGGCAGTGTAAGGAATATGTTTTGTAATGACATTTAACAGTACTGAATTGTTCAGAAAATTTTCTTAGTGGTGCATTGATGTAACTTGGAAACAAGTGTTCCCTTCAAATCTAGGAATATATGGTGGTAGGTATATCATGGTAAATTGTATGTTGGAGGTAATCTACGAGGAATGCATATAGATAAAGGTTGTTCTTAGGAAGCGTGCCCTGGATCAGAGGGAGACAAAGGAACACTATTATTCTGCTCCTTTAATGTCTATATTTGGGATTTGTTAACTTCAAAACTGAGAGTTTTGCTATTTCATGGCCAAACTTATGGACAACTGGCTTTTGGATCTTTTCAGGCACCAGAGGACTCAAAGGCTGCCTCGATAAGGAAGGATGCATGTGTTCTTTGAAACTCTGGCAGTTGTTAATGAAATGGTTTTATGTTACCTCTGGCAGAACTGCTGTTTGACCTGTCTTCAGGCACAGAACAATACACCTGAAACTCTAGTTCACACTACTTATGCGGTTATTCAGCTGCTGGCAATAGTGGAGAAAAAACAAATGAGTTGGGCAGGATGGTGTATGGCATGGGGGCCTTGATACCAGATTGATCTTCTAGCTTTCAGGACAGAGTCTGGGGTTGGGAGGGTTTGGATGGTGTCTTTTTGTATCTGTGTTTTGTTCTGATTGTGTCTGTAATGGTTGGTTTTAGTTTTGAAGTTTTTATTTAAAAAAACAGAGAGAGCTCTACATCTGTTCAATGTTAGTTGCTTTTAAATTCTCTCCCCCTCCTTTCTAATCCTTCCCAACCTCATGTTAGCTGTTTTGAACCTTCATTGCTTTAAATGTCCAACAAGCACATCCTTGTATTTTAAAATGAGCTGCCTGTCACTACTACCTTTTTGAGATCTCTTTTGGCTTGTTGCCAAATCCTGGGCTGTTGCCTGACTCCAAGTGAGTGAGGATTACAAGATTTGGACTACTGGGGCTCATCTTGCTCCCATTGTAGCTAATGGCAAAACTCCCATTGATTTCAATGGGAGGAGAATTCCTCCTCCCCCTTTTTTTAAATGATGGGAGAAACAAAAACTGCTTGTAGTACAACTCAGGATGTTCATAGATTCTAGGACTGGAAGAGACCTCGAGAGGTCATCGAGTCCAGTCCCCTGCCCGCATGGCAGGACCAAATATTGTCTAGACCATCCCTGATAGACATTTATCTAACCTACTTTTAAATATCTCCAGAGATGGAGATTCCACAACCTCCCTAGGCAATTTATTCCAGTGTTTAACCACCCTGACAGTTAGGAACTTTTTCCTAATGTCCAACCTAGACCTCCCTTGCTGCAGTTTGAACCCATTGCTTCTTGTTCTATCCTTAGAGGCTAAGGTGAACAAGTTTTCTCCCTCCTCCTTATGACACCCTTTTAAATACCTGAAAACTGCTATCATGTCCCCTCTCAGTCTTCTCTTTTCCAAACTAAACAAACCCAATTCGTTCAGCCTTCCTTCATAGGTCATGTTCTCAAGACCTTTAATCATTCTTGTTGCTCTTCTCTGGACCCTTTCCAATTTCTCCACATCTTTTTTAAAATGCGGTGCCCAGAACTGGACACAATACTCCAGCTGAGGCCTAACCAGAGCAGAGTAGAGCGGAAGAATGACTTCTCATGTCTTGCTCACAACACACCTGTTAATACATCCCAGAATCATGTTTGCTTTTTTTGCAACAGCATCACACTGTTGACTCATATTTAGCTTGTGGTCCACTATAACCCCTAGATCCCTTTCTGCCGTACTCCTTCCTAGACAGTCTCTTCCCATTCTGTATGTGTGAAACTGATTTTTTCTTCCTAAGTGGAGCACTTTGCATTTGTCTTTGTTAAACTTCATCCTGTTTAACTCAGACCATTTCTCCAATTTGTCCAGATCATTTTGAATTATGACCCTGTCCTCCAAAGTAGTTGCAATCCCTCCCAGTTTGGTATCATCCGCAAACTTAATAAGCGTACTTTCTATGCCAATATCTAAGTCGTTGATGAAGATATTGAACAGCGCCGGTCCCAAAACAGACCCCTGCGGTACCCCACTCGTTATGCCTTTCCAGCAGGATTGGGAACCATTAATAAGAACTCTCTGAGTACGGTTATCTAGCCAGTTATGCACCCACCTTATAGTAGCCCCATCTACTATGTCCACTCTGCTCACAATCATTGATTTGATCTTGAATCCCCATAGCACGTTAGTTAGTGCTGCTGAGGGGGGGGCTAAATATAACGGTGCTAGCACCAAGTAACAACTGCCATGGTCTCTACACATTTGTTTGGCCTCTTCTCCTCTCTCCTACTGCCTGCTCAACAACTGCTGCTCACAACTGCCATTCCCAACTGCCATGGAACTCTCACCTCAACATTCCATCAGCCAAAACTTCTGGGCCAAATTCATCTCTGGTATAATAGCACTGACTTGAGCTAATGCAGTCCTTCAATTTGTGCACTGGACTTGAGTGAAATTACACAGGAAATGAATTTAGCCCTCTGTCTGCAATGTGAAAAGCAACAAAAAGAGGAAGTGCCTCAACACTCTAGCTCAGATTTTCATAGTTTGATTGCAGGATTGGGCCTTGTATATCTAGTCTATTACAGTAGCATTTAGCAGGAAACACCTGATTCTCAGATATTTTCTATATAATCACTGAGAAACAGAATAAAGTAATACTTTAAACTTCATCAATAAGGGGGGGATGCTTCAGGTTGACACTTTGGTTGAAATTTGGCAGCTACAATCCTAGTGATTTTTTTTTAATGTAATGATACCTGTACTATGTCTATTGTGGTCTATATTTCTATTGATGATAAGACTTAGCACTTATACAGCATTTTACAGCTTCAATGCACTGTGCAAACTAACTGCAGTAATTAATCTGATGTAGTCTAGCACAATATGTACAGTTCATCTGGCACTGTGTAATTTTTTTAAATAGACATGATGTGTAGGTTTGTACTAGTACCTGTTACATTCATCCAGATGCTGAATACCAGGCTCTGCTAATACAGCCAGAGGTAAAACCACACAAATAAAGAACACTTTACTAACCTTTAAATTGAATCTTGATTCATTTTTCATTCCTCCTTTTTTGATTCTATCCATCTTCCACATCATTCTCTCCTCTGATCTCCAACCACCTTCTGCACCATTTTTTCAGTACTCTGTATACTGTTCTCTTTCTGCACCCTCCTCCCCATCTTTTTCCCATTTCCTCAGCCGCCTACCTCGCTTCTTGTCACATCCATTCCTTTCTGCAGGTTTCCTCCACGTTGCTCACACTTTTTCCCCCTCACCTTCCTCAGGTCCTCACATCTTGGGCAACAAGAATTTAGGCAGTGGTTGGCTTGGGGAGTGTGCAGGGTTAGAGCCAGGATACAAGAGCTCTGCCATCAAGAGGAAGCAGTTAAATGCAGGTCACTGTCCCTCTGTCCTTAATGGAGAAACTGGAAACAACACTGTAGCTAATCTGTAACCATTAAATATTATTTTATTTTATTGGAAGAGATACTAGAATAGAATTAGGTTTACAGGTATGTGCTGTTTGACAAAATGTCTTTTTTTGACCTTTAATGTTCTGTGTTCCTCCCATATACAACTGATGTTTGTATGTGCACATCAAATTAGTAATGTGAACGAATAAGATAAATGAGCTTTTATTGTAACACACATAGGAAAGTGTTTTCGGTTCTCTTGAACAGAAGTTCTAGTTTTCTGTATACGGATTTTTTTATGATGATGCAACTTGATTTGCATTGGAGCCTTTGACTCTTCATGAATCACATTAAGTCTGTTCTCACAATGAAAAATATTTGAAGAAGAGTTTCTCATTTTGTGCAGTAACTGTGGTTCAAGATGTGTGTCCCTATGAGTGCTCCACTTCAGGTGTGCATGCATCTCGAGCCCTTGGTTGGAGATTTTCAGTTAGCAGTGGCCATTTGGCTCATGCATGCGCCCTATGCGTCTTCATCCCAGATACCGAGGCTATATTGGGGTGCATGGGCAAATGGTCTCCAGTTCGTTCTCCATCCAAACATCTAAGGAACAGGCTGAAGCAAAGGGGAAGGAGGGTAGATAGTGGAGAACCCATAGGAACACACATCTCAAGGAACTGCCATTACCACACCCATGAGTAACCTCTTCTTCTTGAGTAGTGTCCCTGTGGGTGCTCCACTTCAGGTGACTTCCGAGCAGTATCCCCTGATGGAGGAGGATGCTTCAGAATAGAGTGCAGAACTGAAGATAGTATTGCAGAAACAAGTGCCATATTGGATCTGACAGCATGGATCAGGGCGTAATGTTTTGAAAACACGTGTATTGAAGCCCATGTAGCAGTCCTGTATATTCCAGATACTGGTACATTCTTCAATAAAGCCATAGATATTGCCTGTGATCTGGCTGACTGTGCTATTACCTTTTTGGGGGGAGAGGGTGATCATATCTGGATGTCTTATCACTTACCACCTCAATAGTCTCTGAGTAGAGATTGAGGACCCCATAAATCTATCTGCCAAGAAAATGAAGAGCCTAGCTGACTTCTTAGAGAGGGCCAAGCAATTTAAGTAAAAGCCAATGTCTTTCTAACATCCAGGGTACGTAAACAAGATTCCTGCATAGAACTGTGTGGCTTCAGGAAAAACAGTGGTAGATGACTGGATTGATTAAGGTGGAACTCTGATAGGACCATAGATAAGCATTTAGGGTATGGATGTAAAGAGACCTTGTCCTTAAAGGATACTTTAAAGGGTTCAAAGGTCCAATCTCCCTGCCCCTACAGGCTGATGTGGTAACCACTAAAAAGTCTGTCTTCATAGATAAATCCAACTGAGAACAGGTTGCCATTGGCTTAAATAGAGGTCTTATAAGGTAATTGAGTACCAGGTTGAGGTCCCAGGTTGGGGTTGTTTATAATCTGTGGGTAGAGATTCTCCAAACCCTGAATATACCTAGACGATACAGGATGAGCAAGTATGGAGAATCCTTCTACCAGAGGATGAAAGGCTGATATTGCAGCCAAATGGACCTTAGTTGAATTAAATGATGACCTTGATTTCTTAAGATCCAATAGATAATCAAGGATGACTAAAAGTGACATTTAATCAGGCAGGTAGCAGCAATGTCAACAGCAATAGAAGAATCTCTTCCATTTCTGCAGGTAAGTAGTGTGCATTGATCTTCCCCCTATTCAGTAACGCCAGTTGTATTTCCATACAGCAGGAGGCCTCTCACCTTGTGAATCATTACAAAGCCATGCCCTGAGGTGGAGAACTGCTAGATTGGGATGAAGCATGTGCAGGAAATGAGGAATGATCGGGAGCCTGAACTGCAGTTGGACACATAAGTGAAGTAAGTAAGGGTACCAAACTTGTCTTGGTCAGATCAGCTCTAAAAGGATAACTCTGTCTCTTTCCTGTCTGATCTTGTTCATCATCCTTAGCAGCAATGACATTGGCGGAAATGCATAGAACAGATCCTTCTTCCAAGATAGAAAAAAGGTATCTCCCAGGTAGTGGTGGACCAGACCCCCTCTTGAGCAGAGAAGAGTCCTTTTAGAGAGTGCAATGACTCATCCTGTGGTTTCCAAGAACAGTTAACGACCATAGTGTTCTGTACGTCTCCCGGAAAGCCCAAGAAATAGAGCCATGATGCCCTATGCATAACTACTGCTGTGGAGATGGACCTGGCATGCTATGGACACTGCTCTAAGGATGCTTGAGGAGAAATTCTGGCCACCATTTGGCCTTCTGAGACCGTGGTCTGGAATTGCTCCCTATGTTCTTGTGGCAGATGTTCAATAAAAGCTGTGAATCTGTTATAATTTTACAAATTATATTTGGTCATGACCACCTGATAATTCACAATTCTGATTTGAGGAGTTGCTAATAAATAGGTCTTTTGTCCAAAGAGATCCAGACTTTTCTATCCCTTTTCATATGGGGCAGACTTAGAAGGGCTGCTTACCCTGCTCATTTACCACATCCACTACCAGGGAGTTAGGTGGAGGGTGGGAGAACAAGAAGTCAGAATCCTTAGAGGGGACATAATACTTCTTATCTGCCACACTGTCTTAGCCAGATCTAGGAGCACCTCATTGATGGGTAATGCCACCCTGGAGGGTGTTGCTGACTACAAGATATCCAACAGTCTGTGCTGTGAACCTTTGATATCTTCAAGAGGAATTTGAAGAGTGTCATCTACCCTCTTAATGAGATCTTGAAATTGCCAAAAATAATTGGCTATGGATGATGGTGAAGGCCTCTTTATCTGCCCTGGCTTCCTGCTCCTCAAACATCTCCTCTGCTGGGGAGACTGGCTGGGGAGAGGCTGTACAACTCTAGCCTCCCTATGAGATGGTCTATCAGTGGTCTGGCAAATTGTCATCAATAGGCAGTCTGGGGGTCCCAGTATAGCTATTTGGGAGGGTGGGGGGGAGCGGCTCATACAGAAATGGGAGTGTCATGCAGGGTTGGTTTCACCGCGCTAGATAATGAATCCGATTTTTCCTATGACTTTCAGAGAATGGATTCCTGAAGGGATATATTGGAGACGCATGAACAGAAAAAGAGGAGACCATCTGGAAGTCTCCTTCATCTCATCCAAAGTGGGAGCAGAAAATGGAGAGTCTTGTGGTACCAGAAGATAGTAGTATAGAGATCGGGGACTCGGTACTGAGAGAGGCTCAGTACCCATGAGGAGCAGGGACACCAGATACACGAAGGAGTTCTCGATAATGGATGAACTGAACTCCTGTGATACGAAGTAGGGGACCGGTAGTGATGCTGTGGCCACAGTTGCCGAAGCCAGTGGTACCGTTGATGGTGGACGTACTGAAGTAGACACAGGGTATCTGATGCAGCTGCTTGCTCAGTGCTGGGTACAAATATCTGGGCTGAACTCGACAGTGCCAGTCCCAAGTGTCTAGGCTTGCCTTCCTTGCTGGTAGAAGGTACCAAGGCCCTATCAGAGCTGTGTGTCTCCTTCGTGCTCTGGGACTTCATTGCTCCACTCATACTGGAGGAGGAGTCCTTCAACTTAACAGTACTGAGGTGAGAGGTCAAGGTTTAGGCGACTGTAGATCTAACTGGGGACCTGGATTTTTTCAGAGCGGATTCCTTAAGATGAGAGTCCATGCTCTTCCTTTTTGGAAGCATTCCCTGAAGCCTCCAAAGTCTTCCCTTTCTTAGGGGAAGCCTGCACTGAGGTAGAAGGGGCACTGGATCTGTCTGGAGACAGATGTACAGGTGAAGGGGGAGGTGTCTCCTGACCTGACTCAGAAGCTGGCCTAAGGTAGTGTTCCATCATTAGCAGTCTGAATTTAATCTCCCTGGTTTTCCTTCCTTGACAGAACAAGGAGCAATGGTCTCAAGTTGCAGTGGGGGAGGTTTAGGTTGGATATTAGGAAAAACTATTTCACTAGGAGGGTGGTGAAACACTGGAATGGGTTACCTAGGGAGGTGGTGGAATATCCATCCTTAGAGATTTTTAAAGCTTGGCTTGACAAAGCCCTGGCTGGGATGATTTAGTTGGGTCCTGCTTTGAGCAGGGGGTTGAACTAGATGACCTCATGAGGTCTCTTCCAACCCTAACCTATGATTCTATGGTACCCTGCAGTTGAGGGCCAGGTGGAAGTTGTACTTCTGAGAGATGTGGGACTCCTCCAGGCAAGGGGCACACTCAGAGCGGCTGTTGCTCACAGATATAGCCTCTCAGCAGGAGAGGCAATGTTTGAAACCTGGAAAGCCAGGAGTCCCTTGCTAGGAAAAAAAAAAAAAAAAAAAAAAAAACTCCCCAAGGTAAAAGAGAAGTAAAACAATCCTCTCACTATTTATCTAACAACTATACTAACAACTAACTATAAAAATGTTAACCATTATGGAGATATTAGAAAAGCAGAAGCATGCTCAAGGTGGACATGCCACTTCAGTCTTGGGCCAAGGTGGTTGAGAAGGAGCTGACAGCAGTCCACCCACACACCCCTATATAGTCTCAGTATCCAGCATGGGGAGGCATAGGGCGCTTGCCCAGGCCAAACAGACTGCTAACTGAATCTCTGATCAAGGGCTCAAGAGGTACATGCATACCTGAAGTGGAGCACCCATAGGGATGCTACCTGAAGAAGAACTGGCATTTCCATGTCCGATTCCAATTCCTCACCAAGAATAGAGAAAAGAACAGAATTGCATGGACCTCTTAAAGTCTTACCAGAAGACTAAAGCTATACTCACAGTGGTCTCAATGCAGCTTTCACACTTGTTTGAAAGGAATTCATTAAGCTGATAAATCTGGCTTGAAACCAGTCTTCCTATAATGTCTTCCATAATTTGCTTCAAGGGACACATTTATAGTCACTTAGTCTTTTTTTTAATAAGTCTAGTGCAAGATGAAGGGCTAGTTCACTGTTGTAAGACTTTAATGAATAGATATTGGTTGCCTGCCACAGCCCAAATAATTTTTCAAGCATTTCTGCACAGTATAGCCTTTTCTGTATGGGCTTTCCCAAGAATATGCAATAGCATGACAGCTGTAATCTCTGGAATCACAATGATGTAATTACCAGTTTTGTTTCAGGAGCTCCATCTTCAATGGACACAGCCAGAAAATATTCCAATATTGTACTTTTCTAATCTTGATCTTTCTAAGGACTTGAGAATTCCAGCTACTTCTTTTTATTCATCTTTACTTGTCTGCAAGCTTGGAAGCACATGGATTGTGATAAGAAGAATTCTCTATCAAACAGCTTTGATACTCTATCACAGGGGTGGCCAACCTGTGGCTCTAGAGCCACATGCGGCTCTTCAGAAGTTAATATGCTGCTCCTTGTACAGGCACTGACTCTGGGGCTGGAGCTACAGGTGCCAACTTTCCAATGTGCCTGGGAGTGCTCACTGCTCAGCCCCTGCCCCCACTCCACCCCTTCCCATCCCCTTCCCTGAGCCGGCCATGCGATCACTCCTCCCCCACCCTCCAGAGCCTCCTGCATGCCACAAAACAGTGGATTGGGAGATGCCAGAAAAGGGGGGAGGTGCTGATGGGCGGGGCTGCCGGTGGGTAGGAGATGATGCGGGGGGGGGGGACTGATGGGGAGGCTGCTGACGTATTACTGTGGCTCTTTGGCAATGTACATTGGTAAACTGTGGCTCCTTCTCAAGCTCAGGTTGGCCACCCCTGCTCTATCAGATGGCCAGGACTCATGACACACTAATATTTTCAAAATGTGTCCTTAGCTTAGGTCTTCTCTATGTAATTTTATGGTAGAGAACAGTGCCTAATCCATGTATCCACCTTTCCCCAGTACTACTAGTGCAATGTAAGTAGACAATAGATGAGGGAAAAGACAAAGAGAAAAGGTAAGAGGTTTGCAAGTGTGACATTCCTAGGACTGCTGGAATATTGGAAAAGAGCATAGGTATTGACCTTTAAGGCACATAAATTCAGTCTGCACCTTTGCCTCCAAAAGGGGAGCTCTCCAAAACCGCAAATTTGAGTTGGGTGCCTAACTTCGTTTTGTTTCAAAAATCACCCCTAGTAATAAATACTAGAAATTACATATTAGCTAGACAAAACATGTATCTAGTTTTAGCAGGAGGCTCTGAAC
Organism: Malaclemys terrapin pileata; assembly: GCF_027887155.1. Taxonomy (NCBI): domain Eukaryota; kingdom Metazoa; phylum Chordata; order Testudines; family Emydidae; genus Malaclemys; species Malaclemys terrapin. The sequence continues at coordinate 270,836,773 of NC_071506.1, read as the reverse complement.
ATATTTTATGTAGTGCAACACAAACTGAAACAGTCTTGCATCAGGGGAGTTGAGGTAGTGATATGCAGAGGATCAATAAGGGAGCTTCTTTATCACCTGAATGACTTTCTTTTGAGTTTTTTTTATTTTTCTTTCACATCGATAAATACATCCTTGATGCATGTCTGACCTCTTCCCTTTTTAACAGGATGGGGTATGATGTGTGAATATGTTCAAGTTGAATTACCTCATTCCCTAGACTAATAACTTTCAATTCCAGGACCACCACTACAGCAAAACTTTCAAGTAATAGTTACTGGCTAAGACCACTTAAAGAAGGCCCATGCTATCTTGCATTTTCACCCAGTGCCAGGTCAGAGAACATAATCAATCTGGTGTAGGACATCAGGGATGGAGGTGTGATGAATGTCAGCACTGTAACATGCTTGTTTTTTTCTGTAGCCCTCACAGAAGATTGATGGTTTTAGTCTTAGCAGTTTTGAAGATATCAGAAAGGATGGGTTTGGTGTTTTCTCTGGTTTAATTAGAAAGCAATATGAGAACGTCTATGGATCAGTGACCCTTGATTGTATGAGTGTTTCCATGTGTTATAATTTTTCATGTTATATTCTTCAGCAAGGATAATTGGTCTCTCCCATCACTGAGTTTAATAGTTGGGGTGTGGAAATAAAAGGGAGAAGACCCAAACTATAGTACTTTCTAATGGTCTCTGAAACCTCTTTATATTAATGTAATGAGGTATACTGGCTCTTTAAGCCCACAGGGCATCAGAAGACCCCATTCCAGGAAGATTAGAACAAATGAAGTCCTAGGAAGTGGCTGAAGCTGGAGCAGCAAGAGAGGAAGTGGCCCTGGTGAGTTAGCAATTGGTGGGGGGGGAAACCCAGGCGAGTGTCTGTTTAAGGGCTCAAGGTCAGAAGCCCTGTAATGCATGGTGAGGCAGGAATCCCTTCTCTTCTGGTCAACCAGGACAAGCCCTGGGAAGGAGCAGGGCACTATATATGCTTCCTGCTCCTTCATAACAGGCAGGAGCAGGCTCATATCTATGTGCTGCTTCAAGGAAAGGGGGCCAAGTATGAAATAAGGGCCAGCTGGAGAGAAGCTGGCCAAGGCCTGCAGCTGGCAGGAATTGTGACCCAGCCCCACGAGGAGGGCTGTAAACTCCTGACCCAAGGAGAGATTGCTTATAGCTTCACTCAGCCATGAGAGAGAGGACTGGGAAACTCCTTGTCCCAGGAGGGACTTCTTGTACTCTAACCCAGCCCAGGAGGAGTCCTGTAAGCTCATGATTCAAGGACAGAGTCTGCTTATACTCTAATCCAGCTCAGAAGGAATGGTTTGGATTTCTGATCCAAGGAGGGAAAGTGCTTTTATTCCAGTCTGGTATTATGAGGGGGCTATGGACTCCTGATGCAAGGGGAAAGAGGCTGATATAGTTATAACCCAGCAAAGAAGCCTGTCTGACCCCAGAGACCTGTGGACTAAAAAGATTGAAGAGAGAAACTGGGGTAGGGGTCCACAGAGCAAGCTTAAGCCATGAAGGGGTGCCCTGGAGGAAGCTATCCTACAACAATTAGCAACATACCAGACAAGCTACCTATGCAAGTGGATTGGATCTAGCATGTGGGAAATTTAATTTATCCATACATTTAACTTTTATCACTGAAATAAATTCTTGGACCATCTGCCCCGGCGGATGCCATTCTATGAAGGTGCTGAGCAAAAAACTAGTACCCAAGAAAGCTTGGAAGCACTGTGAAATAACTTGAAAAGTTTGTATGACATAAATTGAAATGGTTTATCTGCTTAGTCACAATGAGGCTAATGGCAACAGTCACCTTACCCTGGTGAGATTCAGGGCTTATCTTCACTACCGGGGAGATTGACGATGCTGCATCAATTGCAGCAAGTGTAGATTTAGCAGGTCTAGTGAAGACCCACTAAATCGATGGCAGAGCGCTCTACTGTCTACTCCAGTACTCCAGCTCCCCAAGAAGAGTAAGGTAAATTGATGGGAGAGTGTCTCCCATCAACGCAGTACAGTGAAGACACTGGGATAAGTCGACCTAAGCTACGTTGACTCCAGCTACATAAATAACATAGCTGAGTACCATAACTTAGGTCAACTTACTTCGGTAGTGTAGATGTCATAAACCGATAGTTAAGGGTTAATGCCTCTTTTACCTGTAAAGGGTTAAGAAGTTCACCTAGCCTAGCTGACACCTGACCAGAGGAACCAATCGGAGGACAAGCTGGTTCAAAGGGAAGTTCCCTTTGTCTAAGTCAGAGTTTCACTTTGGACCGGAGTGGGAAAGCTCCAGAATTCAGCCTCTTATTAAGTAGTGAATATTAGTGAAGGAAATAAATAGGTTTATGTTTATTTCTTTGTAACTTGTCTTGTGCAATTAGAGGAATCATCAAATTGGGTATTTGGGTATTCTTTGTGGAACTAAGTTTTTGCCCAGGGGAACATCCTCTGTGTTTGGAATCTGTTGTCTGTGAGAGTAGCTGGTATGCTAATCTCTCCCAGAGAGTTTTCTTTTACCTTTCTTTTCTTTAATTAAAAGCCTTTTTTTATAACCTGATTGATTTTTTCCTTGTTTTAAGATCCAAGGGGGTTGGATCTGGATCCACCAGGAGCTGGTGGGAGAAAGGAGGGGGAATGGTTAATTCCTCCTTGTTTTAAGATCCAAAGGGTTTGGATCTGTGTTCACCAGGAAATTGGTGAAGTCTCTCAAGGCTACCCAGGGAAGGAAATTAGTGTTTGGGAGTGGTGGCAGCCAGACCAGATCTAAGCTGTTAATTGAGCTTAGAGCTTCTCATGCAGGTCCCTCACATCTGTATCCTAAAGTTCAGAGTGGAGAAGGAACCTTGACAGTAGACAAGGCCACAGTTAACAGACTGTACTTTGTTACAGGATGACCGTGGGCCTTTGAGAGAGCAGTGCTAGTGCATCCGTGCTGCATCAGCTGACCCAGATTAGGCTTTAAAAGAGGGTGCCTGGAGGAGGGGGGGGGGGGAGGAAGAGAGAGAGAGAGAGAGACCCCTAGTGAATCAGAGGCCTTGTCTACACCACTGGGGTAAGTGGACCTAAGTTACACTACTCCAGCTACCAGTCTGTACTGGGCTAGCTTGATTATCACTTCAAAAGTTTTTTTTCCTCTTAATTAATTGGCCTCTCAGAGTTGGTAAGACAACTCCCACCTGTTTATGCTCTCTGTATGTGTGTGTGTGTGTGTATATATATATATATATATATATATATATATCCTCAATATATGTTCCATTCTATATGCATCCGAAGAAGTGGGCTGTAGTCCACGGAAGCTTATGCTCTAATAAATTTGTTAGTCTCTAAGGTGCCACAAGTACTCCTGTACTCCAGCTACGTGAATAATGTAACTGGAATAGACATAGCTTAGGTCGACATAGCCCAATGAAGACATTGGGCTGTGTTGCCGGGAGACGCTCTCCCACTGACTTACCTTACTCTTCTTGGGGAGCTAGAGTACTGGTAGTGATCGGAGAGTGCTCTGCCATTGATTTAGCTGGTCTTCACTAGAACTGCTAAATCAACACCCAGTGTATCATTGATCTCCCTGGTAGTGAAGACAAGCTCAGAGCTAGAAAGTGGCAGAAGCAGCAGGACAGTCAGTAACCTGAGAGGGGAAGCGGGGGGGAGGGGGGAGAAATCTCCTGCGGATTGTTGCCCAGGATGAGCTGAGAAACTATTTGTTTAAGTTTGGACAATAAAACTGCCTTAGAGATTGGGGGTGTGGCAGTGTCTTTGGGAGCTGGAGGAGAAGCCTTCCCTTGTTGCATGTGGTGGAGAACACAGGCAGGCCATTGACATCTGGAATCAATCAAGGGGAAACTGAAGCCTCTAAACATTGATTACCCCCTCCCCATTTTGGTTACCAAGAAAGAGGGGGAAGGTGATGCACCACCACCACCACCAGATGTAGCACAAGCCAACAGCTACTTTACAGTGACAGCAGGAACAGCAGCAACAGGCCCAGGCGATGCTACTGCTATTGCAGAAGCAACAGGAGGCACAATTTGCCATGCAACAATGGTGACTGGAGGCCCACCTCCAATAACAGGAGTGGTTGTAGAAGCAGTTGGGCCAAGGGTCTCTGGGGAGCTCAGCTGGTCCTAGAGAGGATAGGTCTGGTGAAGCTGGGTCCTGAGGATGACCGGAGGCCTTCCTCCATACCTCTGAGTGATTGGTCAGTGCAGTAGGCTGGGAAGAATCAACTTGGGAGGCCCACATAGCACTGTTTCTGATGGGTGAGGCACAGGCAGACCACCAGGTGGTGAGCAATGAGCAGGTGGGCTCCTATCCTGTGGTGAAAGCTGCTGTCTTAGGTAGATGTGGACTGACTCTTAATGTATACAGGCAGCAGTTTCAGGTTGAATCATTCCTGCAGGGGACACGACCATACATCGTGGTTCAAAGATTACAGGACCTTGCTGTCTAGTGGCTGTGTAGAGATTAATTCAATAGAGGAAAACCATGGACAAAGTGGTTCTGGAGTGGTTCCCGTGGGAGCCACGAGTGGGGCAAAGCCTTGGTAGTTGAATGGGCAGAAGCAGACTAGCGGTCTGAATGGCATGGCAGACTAGGAAGGGCCCCTTTGGGATGGGGGTCCCAATCTGTCCCCAGTACCACAAGGTATGGCCCGGGCTCTCCCTGCTTGGAGGCTCCACCTTCAGGCATTCCTTGGGGCCCTCCCTCCTCAGGCCGCTTCCCTTGGGGTTCTATAACAAGGCATGCCTTCGGTCCCTCACCCTCTCCTGCTCTCCCCTCTGGCTCTGTTGTCTAGGGTCTCCCTCTCCTGTCCTCTGGGGACCTAGGTCCTCCCTGGGGCTGCTGGGCATAGGGGTCTCCCCTCCCTTCTTGCCAGGTGTCCCCCCCCATGGCCTCCTTTCCCCTTTGGGATGGGGTCCCAATCTGTCCCCAGTACCACGGGGTATGGCAACCCCTCTACCACACCCACCTGTTGCCAGGCAAACTGGCTCCCAACCTCCAGGGGCACCTGGGCCATAGGGCAGGGCCTCCACTCCCTGTGGATGTACTCAAGCATCATTCTCACCCCAGAGATAAACCATTGGGGCTTTACCAGCCCTCACTGAATGAGGGAGTGGGCCAAGGCCATGTCCACTAAGTCCTTCTCGGGCTTCCTCCACAACCGCATGGGGATGGTAAGCCAGTCCTTGCCCCTGCTTCCTCCCTCCACCATTCATCCAACCGCAAAACTTGGCTAGCCCACACTCCATTTCTGGGCAATCTCTGCATTTGTGTCCCGGCCACCAGCAGACCAACACTGTCCTGGGTGACTAGAGTCTCTCTTGTTCTCCTTTCTTTTCTCCAGGCTTCTCCTGGGGGGTATTCCTCAGGCTTTCTTCCCCCAGTCTAGATCCTGGCCTGTCTGACCCTCCTTTCGAGGAACATCTGCCTCTGTGTATTCCTCAGTGAATTTAACAGCAGCCTCTATTGTATTCCGCTGGTGCCACTGGACCCAGACTCGCATGTTTTCTGGGATGCCCTGCACAAATTGTTCCAGGATCACCCTGTCCATTAGGGTTATCATACATCCGGATTATCCTGGACATGTCTGGATTTGGGGGTTTTAAATAGCAGTCCTGGAGGACTTTGTAAAAATCTAAAAAGGTCTTGGATTTCCCTCCCAATGCAGAGCGCAGCGTGGCGCGGCTGACAGAGCGGCCGGGCTGGATTGAGCCGCTTGCACTGGGGCCTCCAGCAGCCAGAGCTCCTCCCCTGCTCCCCCCTCCCCTGCAGCCTCAGCATGCCGCGCCAGCAGCGCTGCGGGTGTGTGTGTGTGTGTGTGTGTGGAGCTGTGCACTCCATGGGGGAGCGCGGCAGCGTGTTGGGGGGGTTGGAGAAGGGGCAGGGGGTCCTGGGGGGCAGTCAGGGAGGAGGGGGGGGTTGGATGGGTCAGGGGTTCCTGGGGGGGGGGCTGTTAGGGGGCAGGGGTGTGGAGAGGGGTCGGGGCAGTGAGCAAGGGGGGTTGGAGGTTCCTGGGGGGGGGCTGTCATGGGAAAGGGGTGTGGAACAGGGATGGGGTCCTAGGGGGGCAGTTAGGCTGGGGGGGTCTCAGGAGGGGGTCAGGGACAAGAAGAAGGAAGGCTTAGATAGGGGGTGGAGTCACAGGTCATAATCTTTGGCCTGTTCATCATTTAAGGCCATATAAGCAGCCTGCATCTCACTGGCCAGATAGGAGGTCACTCACAGGGCCCAGGTCACCTAGTCCCATCCAGCACCCATAGCCACCCACTTAAATGTACACAGAAAGGCATTGGGGTCGTTGGCAGGGCCCATCTTACAGAGTCCCAACCCTGGCATGCAGCTGCCATCGCCTCCCAGGGGACTCACCCATCAGTGCAGGAGCTGCTGCTGTGCACTGGCCTGCTCCCTGATAAAGTCCTGGAAGGTCTTCTGTTGTTTGGCCTGCCAGGCAAGTAAGGCCTGCCTCTCCACCTGGTGGGACTGCTGGAAGGCCTGTAGGGTTTTCTGCAGCTTCTCTTATTGTTTAGCTAGCCACTGCACGGTTCCCTCCATCCTCTAGTAGCCATGCCCTGGCAGTGGCTTTGAATCCCAGACAGGCCCCCCATGCAACAGGCTGCACACCATACCCCTCTGGTTTGGCCCTTCTTCCCCTCTTCTCAGAGACACTTCAGGCTGGTACAACACTTATGCTTTTTATTTGTGAGCCAGTCCCCACCACCAGTTTCTAACTATATAGAGACTTTTTATAGCAGTTTAGTCAGCAACATATTAGGAGATTTCCTGCTCCCATCTCCCTCTGAGTCTGGCTGTCCCCTCCTAGTCTCTGCCTGCCCCCTTCCCTTTGCTTTCACTTCCTTCCACCCTTATAGCTCCTGCTAATGGGCTGGCAGGTGTGGTCAGTTACCAAGCAAGCATCAGGCTATCTATCCAGCCCCAATCAGGGGGATTGGGGCTGGAATAGCAGAAGTTGATTAAGGCCTCTCTAGCAGCACCCTGCCACAGGGTCTAGTCTGAATAGCACTGGGTTTCAACTGTACATGGTAGCAGACAGACTGGGAGGATGGTCAGTAGGTCTCATGGACTCTGGTTACAGGTGGACCCCTGTCTGGGAAAATAAGGTGTTGGCAATGAGGATGGACCAGCACCTTCCCATATGCAGGTCTCATGCATACATGGCAAGACATGCATCTACTCCACAGCAGAGATTGAGCTGGGGGTCTAGGGCAGGAGAGGTTGGCTACATGTCAGGATAGTCAAGAACCTTCCATGGCCAATTATCCTGTGGAGAGATTGTGTTTCCTGGCCCAGATGCAGGGAAAAATAGAACAACAACCTAAGATGGGGAAGATGAATGGTCGATTGAAAAAGGAGTGGAGGGAGCTGGAAGCTTGAGTAGAGGTGGCTGAGAGGAAGCCCTCAACCATCTTCAGAGGTCTCAGGATCAGCTAAAAATGTATCGATGAGAACTAGAAGATGTAACCACCTCTTGGCAGAAGATTATTGATTCAGTTGATAGGACTGGAACAAGAACTATCACTCTAGGGTAGAGGCAGAGTGGGAAACAGCAGCATTCCAATGCTGGAGCAGGAATTGGCCCTGCTCCAAATGGAGAATGGGGCAAGGGAGCAGAAGCTGATGGCAAAGACTGGTCAGTTTATAGTGGGGACTCAGGCAGAACCTTGAGCTGATCCTGGGGGACCCAGGCAGGGCCTCAGACTGGCCAGGAGGCTGTGGAGACCCAGGCAGAAGCTCAAACTGAGCAATATACAGTAGGGACCCAGACAATTCCTCAACAACAAGCTGGGGCCCAGGTAAGAAATCAGGGGCAAAAACAGTGCTCTGTTGGTCCTGTCATGAAGACTGGAGAACTGCCAGAACAACTGATGGCCGCAGAACACTAGCTATAGATGGTCTGACAAGAAAAAGATCAGCTGACTGTGGAACATTGGGCCACTCAGAAAAGAGTGTTTGTCTGATCCTGAAGTCAATGAGCTTGAGGGACAGCTATAGACTTTGCATGAAGCAATCTTGATGCCCTAGAGAAGCAGATGAGGCTTTAAAGACAGTACCCTAAAGGAGGTGGTACAGATGGTAAGGCTTGCCCTGAGGGTGGGCAAGGCCTTAAGTGAGGAGGAATGTCACAGGATGATACTGGCCCTTTGAGAGAGAGAGAAGGAGAGCAGGGCCAGTGCACTCATGCTGCATCAGCTGACTCAGATTAGGCTTTAAAAGAGGGGGGTCTCAGGGAAAGAGAGAGGAGGAGGGGGGGGGGGGCTCCATGAATCAGAGGTAGGAAGCACCAGCAGCAGGACTGCCAGAGTCCCCTGGGAGGGAAAGCTGTGAGACCCTAAAAGGTAAAAATCCCCAAGGGATTGTAGCCCAGAGTGAGCTGAGAAACCATGTTTGTTTGTAAGTGTGGACAATAAAACAGCCTAAGAGAAGTGGTGGCAGCATGTCTTTGGGAGCTGGGGGAGAAGCACTACCTTAGTTACAGTTCCTTTCTACTGTATTAGGAGCATTTCCTTCCATCTGCTGGCAGTGATTGTTCCCCTCTATTTGGCACTGGTGAGACCACACCTGGAGTATTGTGTCCAGTTTTGGTCCCTCCCACTGCAGAAGGGATGTGGACAAATTGGAGAGAGTCCAGCAGAGGGCAATGAAAACGATTAGGGGGCTGGGGCACATGACTTCTGAGGAGAGGCTGAGGGAGCTGGGGTTATTTAGTCTGCAGAAGAGAAGAGTGAGTGGAGATTTGATAGCAGCCTTCAACTACCTAAAGGGGGGTACCAAAGAGCTAAGGTGTTCTCAGTGGTGGCAGATGACAGAACAAGAAGCAATGGTCTCCAGTTGCAGTGGGGGAGGTCCAGGTTGGATAATAGGAAACACTATTTCACTAGGAGGGTGGTGAAGCACTGGAATGGGTTACCTAGGGAGGTGGTGGAATCTCCAACCTTAGAGGTTTTTAAGGCCCGGCTTGACAGAGCCCTGGCTGGGATGATTTAGTTGGTGTTGGCCCTGCTTTGAGCAGGGGGTTGGACTAGATGACCTCCTGAGGTCTCTCCCAACCCTAATATTCTATGTGGTCAAGGAATGAATTGATCCCCTGTCTATGGGCTTGAACTTGCATCATTCAAATCAAGGGGAGGTTTTCTCTTGACTTGAATGGAAGCAGGATCAATCTCTATAGGTGTTTCTAGTACACTCAGCACCATGGTAATGAAATGCCTACCCCTTGCCTTCATGTCCTTGATGGTATAAGTAAGTGACTACATTGCTGGTGAGTCGGGGAGGAAAATGAAACCTGCAAAAAAAGAATTCAATGTAAATACGCTCATGCATGCAGAACAGTTGGCCCATTAGAACTAGATTGGACAATTGAGATACAGGTATATAACGAATATGTTGTTTGTGATAGATTTATCTGGAAAGCTAAAGTAACCACACTTTTTACTTTCAAAACAACAAGAACTTTTCTCTTATTAAGGAGTTTATAATCTGGTCATATGGTTTTGGGGGCTACTTATAACTGAATTATAAGGTGGTTTATTTCACTTAGTGTCACTTTACATTTTGCTAGCTGGAAAATTCATGAACCATTTGACAAGACAAGACTGAGTCCCTCTGGGAACTTTCGAACTACATATGAAAAACTGTATTTTGTGTTCACCATCGCTCTTAGCTCATTCCAGCTATCATCAATGTTCTCGCCAGGTGGAGGTTGTACCAGAAGTGTTGCTTGTTTGTTTTTTCATGTTTGTGGTGACCAGAGTTAAGATGTTTGGTGCAGAGTCAACTCTACCATGATGGCAAAACAGGAAATCTATTTGGGGTGCAAAATATTCCGTAACTGTCTGTTCAGGTGCTTATAGTACAGGAAGGGTGAATGTTGTCTGCTTTGCCTAGCACAGTAGAATGCCTGAACTGGCCTACTAACAGCCTTGAGTGTATATTCTAGGCAATTGGCCTTTAGTTTTTTTTCTAGGTAAGACACTTTAAATACTGCCCAGGATCCGTGGGACACCCTTCCTGCACTGATCTATAAGGCCATTACCCTCTCCTACTGCCAATCTTTCCTCAAAGCTCACCTGTGCCACCACACATTTAAAAAAATAAACATATTAAGCGCTAGTTGAGCATCATTGACATTTAATTTATCTATTTAAGATAATACAGAAAATAACTTGCAACGGTAGATAGGTTTATAACATTGTATATATTCAACTGTATCTGTCACCTCTCAGTTTTCATATGTCACTCATCTTCTTAGGCCTAGAATTTGCAAAGAGCTATACATATGCTTAACTTTACATACACGAGTAGTCCCATTGAAGTCAATAAGATTACACACACAAAGTTAAGCATGTGTGTTACTGGTACAGGACCTGGGCATTAGATTGTAAACTGTTTGGGTCAGGAAATACGTAAACTATATTCAAGAATTAACAGAATGGGTCCCTGATCAGTGTCTCCAGGTGCTATGGTAACATGAATTTTATATAAGAATTTCCTCTCATTACTTCTAACCTGTTTTCATCACCTCTTCTTTTTCATAGCCTGCTGACCAATTCTGGATAGAAGCTTTTTTTTTTCTTTGCTGGACTATGACCATTCAATGGAGTGAGTAGCAGGAAGTATTGAAAGAGAGATACTGTTAGCACTGTTTCCACATACCTCAAAGACTGATCTTTATGCAGCTGAGATTCCAAGGGATATCCCTTAAAATAAAGGCCAGCTTATTACCCATCTTCTCCAGCTCCTGGGGAACTAAATACTGTGAAGTAGAGAGAAATTGTTGCACAATGCTTCTTTATAGCTCTCAGTGTGCCTTCTTTGCTGGCTCCAGCTGCCCCTAAACTCTGTTTTTCCTAGTCTTTTCTCCAATATTTTTTCCAGTTGACTTAGTTATTACAGTACATGGACCAGACTGAGGAAAATACATTGAAGGTTGCAGTTGGCAAAGCAGTAAGTGCTATGAGAGGGAAGTACTCTTGCCATGCAATGACATCATCTGGGAGTTAATTGGTTGCATTCCTGCTGGTGGGAGGTGCTGGCTGGAGTCTTTACACTTACTTCCGTGATACAGAACAGAGACAGTGCCTGTCTCTTGCCAGCCTGCTTCATTGGCAGTATTCTGGCAAAGTCTAAGACGCTTACAAAAACAGTACAGTACTTTATTTAGCCTGTAGTGAGAAAAAGTCCTTTCACAGCTCCAGTTTAGGCGCTAAGCACTAACAAGCAGATTAAATAAAACATTACAAATTAATGTTTTGTTTTACTTTATTTTTTTTCATTTTAGATTAACTCACAAATCAGGGGGCTGAACTGTGCCTTTTATCTCTGGAGAAGTGGGTTCAAATAATAACTAGACCATAAAGGAGATTCCATTTAATGGTTTAGTTTTAGTGGACTGAAAATCTGTTCCCTTTGTGGAACCACTATACATCATGGCATTAATAGCAGCCTCTGCTTATAGAGATCAAGAACTTCCTCGTAATAATCTCCTGCCATCCAGTCTCACCCACTCGCACCAGAAAGAGCTTGGGAAGATCGACAGGATTTGCAGTGACACCAGAAGGTTATCACATTCATTTTCATGCAGACCAGGGAGGGTGGGTGGGACTGAAGCTTGAGGTGGTAACAAGGAAGGGATTATTGGAATAAGAGAAGGGAGTTTGGTAAAGGGAGAATTAAATTGATGGAGGAAAAGTTTAGAAGGGAGAGAGAAGAAAGGTAAAAGGTAGGGAGGCTGAGGCTGGACAGCTGAATGGATGCAGCTATAGAAGAGTGGTGGAATGCAAGCAGACCAAAAACTAATGGCAATACAGCATATGTGAGTAGTTGTGTCTAAATTTCAGAGCTAAGTGCCATTGTGATAATGGGGCCTACAAATTTACCCCAACTGTGAGTTTAACTGTAAAAAGTGAGTGTAAATTCATAAGATGTTATCATAACCTTTAGTAAGAAGCGTTGAGGGGAATAGGCACAAGAAAACCAGAGAAGCTGGACTGGTCTGAACCACAAAGGCCAAGTTGATGCAATAGGACTGTTGAAATTATGCTTGTTCAAAATATATGATGTGGAGTTGGAAGCTAATGAATCAAAATTGTTGTGTTGGATATTAGGCCTAATTGGCGAACAAAGTAATGAGGGGATGGGCCTTTAAAGAGAGACTTGGGGCGGGAGAGAGAAGAACAGATCGAGGCTACAGAAGCAAGCTTCACCATCATAGCTGCCACCCCATGGTCTCCTGGGACCCCAGACAACCTTTGACCTAATCCTGAGAGATGTCCTGACCAGACTGAGCCAGCGCAAGGGACCCAGATAAAATTGCCACCTCTACTGGCTCCATCTGAATCCCACGCACCACCTGGAATGAAAGAGGATCAGACTTTATCAGCAGCAGCAACAACAGCTCCAGCCCATCTTAACTAACTTTCTTTTCTCCAAAAGGGCAGTTATTGCCATTTTTAATACCTTGTTTGACAGTCTGAGAGGGGGATTTCTTCCTTTTAGAACTCTCTCCATGGAAAGGGAACAAGGGATGTTGTTTAAAGGAAAGCCTTACATAATAATTTACCTTTCAAATGTTTTATCCGTTTTCTTCTTCTTCTCTGTATCTTTAATATAAAGTTAAAAGGATTTTTAATGGGGTGGTTGCAATGGTATTAAGCAGGTGGTGGTCTCTCTATACCAAACCTGAACCTGTTTAACATTGTTTAATGATGGACAGTATTAAACAAGGGTTTATGTTAACACCTTTGGCCCATATATTCCATCTAAATTAATATAACAGTGCATATGATGATAGGAGGCTGTGAAAGCTCCTCCTACTGGGCGCTATTCCCCATGTGGAAGGCGAGTCTGCTGAGCTCAGTGCCCTGGTGATTCTCTTGGTCTAGTGATATTGGTTGGTGTAAGAAGGCTTGGTTCACTTCCTGTGCCCTCAGCTGGTGCTGGCTGCTTTGGGGAAGGTGTCCCCAGGGCCTGGGGCTTTCCAAAGTTTGCCCCCACCTCCACAAAGGACTCCGCAAAGGACTCCCAACTCCTCACAGTGTGAAACACTCAATTCTGCTGCTGAAGTGGAGACCACCAGGTTTCCGCAGGGTGTCCAGCCCACCACACAGCTCCACTGCTCAGAGCTTTGCAGATGCTGTGGGGGATGGAAAGAAATTCCTATTCATCTCCTTCCCAGCAACTTCATAAGATTTCCAAATTCTTTGTTACTACCACCAATGCCTCAGCCACTTTCCTTCCTCCCCCTCCCCCCCCCCCATCGATCCCTCTGTGTCACAGGGTGGCCTATGGAAAATGTAGCATATGTTGAAGAAGCAGTGTATAAATAGTCAAGGACAAAAAAGTAGTGTCCTACCAGGCCAATAGTTACAAACCTTTTCCATGTTGTAACCCCATGTTACAACAGAAGTTAGTTTTAAAACCTTACTGCCCATCTAGCCATCACACTCCCCATGAAACTTGGTTGCAACCTCCAACTTAACAGCCCATGTATGATCTGCCATTAGTAATGATGAATGTTTGATTTATAATCTCTCCTTGTAATGAGACAATGCTAAGAAGGCTACATGCCCATGTTTGAAATGTTCAGATTTTAAGCATTTTACCATGGTAAGTTAAATATCTTCTAACTCTTCCAAAGAGATTAAATATTCACCAAAAAAGCTTCATAAATTAGAATTCAGATTTTTAGCATACCATATATATTCGTTCATAAGCCAAATATTTTTGGTAAAAAGTGACACATCAAAGAGCGGGGGTCGGCTTATAAACGGGTCTACCCCAAAATTTGATTTTAAACTCTATGGAATCATTGGATATCTAATACATTGTTGTTTTGATTACCTGGAGTGTCTGCAGGCATGGAGCCCCTCAGCTCCCAGTGTTCACTGTTTGCCGTTCCCAGTCAATGGGAGCTGTGGGAAGCACCTCTTCCCGCAGCTCCCATTGGCTGGGAGCGGCAAACCGCGAACACTGGGAGCTGAGGGGCTCTGTGCCTGCAGACGCTCCAGGTAAACAAAACGTCCAGGCCCTCTAGTGGCTTACCCTAACGGGCCAGGAGCCAAAGTTTGCCAACCCCTGAAATATAGGGTTGGACAGTTTTTGCTATTTTTATCTAACCATCTTGGGATGCGGGGGGAGATTCGGCTTATAAACGAACGGGCTAATGAATGAGTATATACGGTAAATTCAAGTTCAAGATGGCAGTGATGTATGCATGGTATTCTTTTTTTCCATCAGAAATTGCCCAGTTCTTCTACTATACATCACTATGCCTTTTATTTTTCCTTTTTTTCTACCTTGTTAAAATTAATAAACGCCATTTGACCCCCTCTCCCATTAACAACTCAATATCAAATTACTTTATTATATAAAAACTAGACCCTGGAAATTGATCCTTGTGGGACGACAGCTGCATTCAAGTGGATCCACTTACAGGATCTAGCCCTTGGATTATAAATTATTTGGGATCTGAGACTGTTTCTCTTTTATATCCTTGTACAGCACCTAGCACAATGGTACTCCAATCCCTTATTGGGGAGGGGGGGTGTCCAAGATGCTGTTATAGTACAAATAAATAACAGTAATGTGTGTAAAACACAATACTATCCATCATGGGGTAAGCGCTCGCTTGTGACTTCATTCTTGGCTGCACTGTAATCTTTTTTTCTTACAATTTCATATCCTATATCTCTAATCCCCTCTTTGTGGATTCACCATATGTGCACAGCCAGAGATACATCCGCTGATAGCTGTTAATCCTTTGAATGTTTTTACAATATATAGCATATGTCCAGTAAAAGTTGATATACAGCTTTAAGGATATTCACTGATCATGAAGAAACACTGCTGGAACCAGAAAATTGTGCCATCATGCAGTCTTGGTGTTTCTATTAAGTGAAGTAGTCAGGGAATGATCCATGATTTCCTTCCGCAACTGAGGGAGTCAAAGGACAATGCTGAGGTTTTCAGCCCTTCAAGCTGACAACTTGACATTCCTGTAAAGTTACATGACAGAAGGAGGATGGGCCTAGAGGTTAGGTCAGATAGCTGGGTGTCAGTACTTCTAGATTCAACTTGTGATTGCTTCTGAATTCATGTATGACCTTGGGAAAGTCACAGTCTATGCTAGGGCTGGTCAACAACTTTTTGTTGAGACTTTTTTTAAACAGAAAATGGAGGTTTTGACAAAATGAAAATGATCACAGAAAGCGTCTGTTCATCTGTGCATTTCTTTAACATGTTCAGATTTCTTTTAATTGTAACTTAAATTCTGAATTTCTTGGGTTTCTAATACTTGGCTTTGGGATAATTACAACATTTATGTAATGTGTTTTACCCTTAAGTTACTGATATGGAGTTTCCATTGAAAGTACATCTTAACATATGTTTTGTCAAGATTTTCCTTGCTTCTTAAAATTATCAGAAGTTTCATACATGAAACCTAAAGAGAAACCCTGTGATATTTTTTGATTTGAAGATATGTAGCATTAACCTTAAATAGTTTTTCTTAGGTAAACTTTTAAGGGCATAGTCACTGGTGTACCAGAGCAGTGCAAATCAGCAAGGTTAAGATGGGCTTACAGCTGCTTTGCATTGCCAGGGCAGCACAAAGTGCATTGGTGACTATTTTGCAGTTGACTTACTGGTTTAAAGCTGGTCTGTATGCAGTTTTTGTAGCGATTTAACTAGAGTGGTTTAGAGCAGGGGTTCTCAAACTGGGGGTCGGGATCCCTCTGAGGGTCACAAGGTTATTACATGGGGGGATCGTGAGCTGTCAGCCTCCACTCCAAACCCTGCTTTGCCTCCAGCATTTTTAACAGAATTAAATATATTTAGAAGTGTTTTTAATTTATAAGGGGGGTCGCACTCAGAGGCTTGCTATGTGAAAGGGGTCACCAGTACAAAAGTTTGAGAACCACTGGTTTAAAGATTGAAACACTTAAATTGCTGCTATGCTCTAGTGTGAAAGCAGCTGTATTGGTAGAGCTTATTGCAGTGGCGTAGTCAGGGGGAGTGATCACAAAAAAAGGCGCCACCCGCTGCGGCGCTTTTACTCACCCGGCGGCGCTTTTACTGATGGGGCAGTGCTCCAGGTCTTCGGCAGCACCTTGGCGACGGGACCTTCACTCACTCCGCGGGTCTTCGGTGGCATTTCGGCGAGTGAAGAGCAGTGGGCCCGGAGTGAGTGAAGGGCCCGCTGCCGAAGACCCAGAGCACCGCCGGGTGAGTAAAAATTAAAAAGGCGCCAAGAAATTGAAAAGGCACCACTTGTGCTCAGTGGGAGAGCAGCCGCTGCTCCACTCCCACCCACCCCCGCCACCTACGCTACTGGCTTATTTCCATAAATGTACAGAAATAGCTGTATTGACATGATCACCTTTTATACTGGCATAGCTGTGTCTACACTAGGGGGTTGCACCAATTTAACTCCATCAGTTTCATTGGTACAAAAACACTGGGGAAATGGAAGCTACCTTGGATCACAAAGCCTAGGAACCAGATGAGAGGTGATGACCACAAATGTCCCTTACTGGTTTTTTCACTGCAGTATAGCAGGGTGAAAGCCCTGTGCCTCATAGCTGTGCTGCAGGGGGGAGGAATAAAACGCACATTCTGTCAAGAGAGCAAGAAAGAGTTTTTAGTATTGATTATGCAACGCTTTGACATGGGCCTGTGGAATCATTTAGTCATATATATATAATAATATTCTAACCAAGTACCAGCGCTCTAACTCTGTGCCATATAATACCATCAATGCTTATTGTAGACAGTTGTTTTTAAAGGACATTTCCACCCTGCCAATAGCTCTGCCCTTTCATATTCAGGGCCGGCTTTAGGAAGTGCGGGGCCCGATTTGAACAGTTTCGACAGGGCCCCGACAGGGATGACTTAAAAAAAAAAAAAAAAAAAACCCACACACGCGGGGCTTGTACTCACCCGGCCGTGCTCCTAGTCTTTGGCGGTGGGTCCTTCACTCACTCCGGGTCTTCGGTGGCACTGAAGGACCCGCCGCCAAAGACCCAGAGCGCCTCCAGGTGAGTAAAAATTAAAAAGGTGCCTCTAGCCAGGGAAGGGATTCTCTGCCACTTGCCCCCCCAATCTGGGCAGCCCTGCCACTGGACACGGGGCCCTCTTAGGCGCGGGGCCTGATTCAGGGGAATTGGTGGAATTGGCCTAAAGCCGGCCCTGTTCATATTTATTACGTTATCACAAGCAGCTCCCTAGAAAATGGGTTGGGAGGGGGGGCTTTTTATTGTTTCTGAGTAGCCCTCCTGTTAAAATCAGAAAGCAAATAAGTGGCTCTTGGGATAGCTATGAAATATTACAATAATTCATGGCATTTCTCTAGCACCTTCCATCCCAGGATCTCCAAGCACTTGGCAAACAGCATAAATTGCCTCTAATTATGGAAGATGGACATTTCATAAATATTAAAGCTTTATGTTTTATACTTACAAAGTGTTTGCCATTTCCCTAGTGTGAAATGTCGTGGCTGTTACTAACACCCAGAATATTAAAATGCTTTGAGTGCAGTATACAAACTATGGGCCATAATCTCCCCTAAATGGGAAATGCTCCCTGCTAATCCCCATTTTCCCCTCCTTCCCCTCCCCAAAAAAGGGTAGGAAACAGTTTCTCTTGAATGATTCCATAGGGGTTGGAGTTTGGCTCTTCATAGCGCTGGCCAGAGATTTGGTCCTCCAGAGCTGTAGATGTCTCAAGAGCTAATTATATCTCAGGACACCTAAGAAGATCTAGTGAGCTGTCCTCTTGCCATTATCTGCCTCCCCTGCAGCGATGAGGTAGCTGTTCAAAAAGGACCCAGCAGAAGTTATTGCTGCTTCAAACTTCATTAACACCTGACTGGATAGCAGCAGGGAGCAGCTGCTCTCCAGCTCCAGCTCTGATCCACTCTTTCCAACTTCAGGAGTGTGAAGCAGAGTGTCATTCGCTATCTGCTGGTGCTTAAGACCCCTTGACCTTGTTGCAGACCAGCACACAGTAAACTGCATTAAGACCTGATCTCTATTTAACTGCACTTGATTTTTAAGAAGGAGGAATCCTTGTAGTTTGGAAAAGCAAAATCCATGTTTCATCCCTAAACTGAGTTCAGTTTTACTAGCTTAAGGCCCCTTGATGGTTTTTCCACATTTCATATGGCATTAGGCTGTCACATACTTTCATAGACTCCCTAAAGCTCTGGCATTCTTTGTTTTCGCACTAATATTCTGCCTATTCCCAAGGAACTCCCATCCTTTTTCAGCACAGAAATGGGCAAGTGAGAGCGTGTCACATGTGGTGTCTGGGAACTGCACTCTGGCAGCCAAACCCTTTCCAGGGGCTTGGCACGTCAGGATGGAATGAGCGCATGCAGGTAGAATGTTATTTTGCTGTTCCTAGCGAGTGCTCTGCAGCTATGTCTGCTGAATCTCAAACTCAGGCAAAAGCAGCAGGTTACGATGGGATTTGAAAATCAGTCAAAAGATAACCAGGTTGCAGCTTAAAGCCTGCTCCAAGGGGAAAGTAGAGTGCAGCATATGTTCTTACTTTGGAAGTTACATAAAAAAGCCTTAATGGAGCCTTTACTGGCTTGTACTAGTGGAGCTGTTAATTAATTAAATAACTATATGTGAATGGCATCCACTGGGGACGTGCATTGCGGCTTCCAGATGCTAGTTATTGGCCCCATTATGGACCTAAAACTGTTACAGTAAATCATGGCATGCTCCAAGATGAACTGGCACACGGTCGCAGTAAGGAAGGACGGAGCTAATTTCGATTGTGTGCCAGTTTTCATCTAGTGAGATTAATTAGTACTTTCAGAAATACAAGTCATAGCTATTAAATATTAACGTATATTCCATCAATAGAATGAAGACATGCTTAAACAGGACTTTAAAATCTTTTGGGTGTTGATGGGAGCTAGAAGATTTAATGAACGCCATCAGATTTTAATTTCTTCAAAAAAATATCAGATTTATCATTCTATGCATGCTGTGAATCTATTTCATCTGTTGCATGAACTGTCAGAGGAGAACATTAGCGTTCATCTCCCAAGCTCAGGTGCCAGGTAAGAAATGTTTTCTCAGGCCAAAATCAATCATTTAAGGCAGCTATTCAAAAAAACCCAAATCAATGAAAGAACATTACACAGCCTTCTAACATGGGTTCCCAGCATAGAGGAGAAATTTTGAAGATTGGATGACTGCCCACTATCTATCAACTACCTAAAAATAGGCCACAAAGTAGTCTTTTCTCTCTTATTTTTCTTAATTAACAAGCTAAAATGTTGCTCACAAAATAGCAGCTGTGGGTCCTATTGTTGCTCCATAATTGGATTTTAGAGATGGAGGAGACTGATCAAGTCCTCTAGTCCATGCCTTACCAGTACAGGATTGTCCCTTGGAATATCTTTTTGACTGCTTTGTCTGGTCTAGTTCTAAAAATCTGAAACTAAGGGGCGTCCACCACTTCCACAGTTTAATACACTTCCCCATTTGGCTAATGGAAGCTAAGTACTTGTTCAGAAAGATTTTAGGTTAAATCACCCAATGAACAAGGAACAAGAATGTTTAATATATTTCAGAAGGTGTGGGGGAGGGGTACAGACCTCTGTACTCTGGGTATGTCTGCTCTAGAAGGTTAACTCATTACTTGCATGTTGCTCCTACCCCACTCCTGTCCACAAACAAACCCCTCTGTCCTGAGTTTAGTGGTGCTTTCAACACAGGCTACCTAGCATGGTCTGGTGTGCAGGTAAAAGCCAGGGCATTGCTTTCGCTTAGGCTCAGCTTACTGCTGCATAAAGAGCCATGGGATATGTCCCCAGAAGTCCTAGCAACACACATGGGTGAGCATAGCACCAGCAAGGACACAATAACACAGGTAGGTCTTTGCAGTAAGGCTGCTCACAGCTGGGCTAGACTAATTGGCTATCTAGACCTGGGTGCTGACATTAACAGTCAATACAACCCCAAACCCACTTTGGAAATCTTTGGGTGGAAATAGTGGAGCCTTTAGTCTGGCTGAATTTCCTCTTGTTTGCACAACTTAGATCCTGAGAGACCAGAGCATGGTTCTCAAATCCTAGAGAGTGTATGGGGATTAAACAGTGGAATCATGAAAGTGCTTACGTCCATCAAAAGGAAGGTTCTCTGTGGTGTTCTGGATCTCTTTTGGGCATCCTGAAGATTGTAGTCAAAAAGCACGATGCATGATGATCACTTTAGACAGAGTGAGCCCATGTGTCGGTTGCCTCAAGGGAGGCTTGTAACAAGGTCCTTGCTAGGAGGTGATCTTCCACGATGGCTGTCAAACTATTCTCAGTGTTTTAAAGGGAGATGCTCAGTAAATGAGTTTAAGTTGTTGTAGTTTGCGTGATTATACTTAACCATTGATAGTTAGTGATCTCAAACTGCAAAGCCGTGGAGGAGTAGCCGTGGAGGAGTGACCAAAGAGATCTAGGCATTTTTGGTCTTTGTCATATAGTGTTGCTTTAGAAACAGTTTGTCTGCCACACTCACTGATGGCATCAACCACCAAAAAGTTAGGTGAAGAGTGAGTAATCAAAAATTCAAAGCCCTTCTCTGCAACATAATACTTTGTTTCAGCTCTTTTACATGTTGAAGGTGTGGTGATGAAGTCTGCCAGATAGTTTTGGCCGGTTCAAGTAGAGTCTCGTTCACAGGCAAGATCCCATGATGGTATAGAGGGTGTGCAGGTTGTGGAGGTCAACAGAGTATTATGTTCACTCAAAGGCTGCTGTACAGGAAAGGTAGCCAGGCCCAGATCTTAGGCAGGTTGAAGGGAGAGGTTCATGAGGAACCCAATTTTAGTTTCCCTATTTTTTTCTGAACCTCCTCTTGAACCTCAAACAACTGTTACATTTTTATGGGATGTGAGTGTCTCCTAAACAGAAAGTAGCTAAAACTAAAGCTAAACCTAGGGCTAACACCTAAATACAACAATAGACTAAGCTATCCGTAGATAAATTTTAGAGCAGGCACTGTAATAAGTTCCATCACAGGCAGAGGTAGTTAAAAAGGAACTGATGGTGGTTCATCCGTGCTGCCCTATATACCTGGCCCAAGGGCAGCTAGGGCGCATGTGCAGACTAGAGATTTCTGGGAGCAGTACCTATTCAATCAAAGGTGCATGGGTCACATGTGCACTTGAAGAGGAAGCCTGCACATGTCTGCATGTTCGGGGGTGGGGGGAGGAGAGAAAAGCAGGGAAGAGATGGAAATTTCCTGCAGTATTTATTCTATTCAGGTTCTCACACTACACCAGAGTGATGAACCTGGGTACCTAAGTCACCATGTAATCATATTGTTCCCTTACAACCATGGAAATTCATGGTGTATGACAACACTGACTGTCAGCATGTCCCTCTTCCCCCCCTTCTCCCCACAGCTCTGAATTTGCAGCAGGATGTGCATGTGTTTGCATTTGCGTGCTTGCTGTCTGGTGTGTGTGGAGTAATCCACTATCCATTACACTGGCCACACCATGCCTTCTGATCATTCTGTGGAGGAAGCAGGGGAGGGGAATGTAAATCCATGCCCCTTCCTCTGATAGGATGATCTTATGGGAAGCTGTGAAGTTTATCACCTGTACAGGCTTTTCCTTGTGGAAGGATGACTTGGGCCAGAGTTAGAATTCCACTGCTGTTAACATTGATTCATTTGAGATGAACATAACTAAAGAAAGGGTTCAGGTATCAATGCAAACCATAGCCTGATCCTGCAAACACAGATATCTCATCTCATAAATTAATGGAGATATCTCATCTCTTAGAACTGGAAGGGACCTTGAAAGGTCATCAAGTCCAGCCCCCTGCCTTCACTAGCAGGACCAAATACTGATTTTGCCCCAGATCCCTAAGTGGCCCCCTCAAGGATTGAGCTCACAACCCTGGGTTTAGCAGGCCAATGCTCAAACCACTGAGCTATCCCTCCCCCCCGAGACTATTCATATGCTTGAAGTCAAGATGCACATGCTTGACTTCAAGCACATGAATAGTCCCAGTGATTTCACTGCAACAGCTCGCATACTTAAACATACACATAAGCCTTTGCAGAATCATGGCCTATAAATGAGAGAACCCAAATCACTAAGCCTAAGTGCACTCTATGCTGTGAAAATGAGGAGCTCAGCAGGGCTGTGCCAGTAATCAACCAATGTACACCTCTATCTACTGGTTTCAGAGTAGCAGCCGTGTTAGTCTGTATCCGCAAAAAGAACAGGAGTACTTGTGGCACCTTAGAGACTAACAAATTTATTTGAGCATAAGCTTTTTACAAGCACCTTGGGATCCTTCTTGAATAAAGGTACTAGGGAAAAGTAAATCCATAGCATTGAAGGACAGAGCATAACCACTGCATAGAAGTGGGAGGTTCCAAATATCCATCCGCAAAGGCTTTTGTGGAATTTTATAGAATTGTCTTTTTGTTCTTTAAATCAAGACTAGACCATTGCATCTCTCCTCTGGCATTCACAAACCACAGTATCATGCAAGACAAGGTTATCAGCGCCTGCTTTGCAGCTTTATAACCAACAACTAGTCAGAAAGAGTCCAACGGAAAAACAAGATGAAACATTGAGTCCCATTTGAAGATAAAACTGCACAGGGTCTGGGCTTCTACTATTTTTATGGAGTTCTTTTGACATTAGGGATTTTTGCAGATATGGACTTTGACAGCCTATTTCATATGGTGACGGAATTTGGAATTGGTGGTGATATGGCAAGAGAACTTGTCTTAGGTTCAAATTTCCATTATACTAAGTGGGAGCCTCCTGGGGCCCATGGAGAAATTCCCTCCACCTATTAGCACTCTTTGAGCATTCTACTTCACAGGACAGCTGTTTACCTAAATGAAAACCTTTTTGTTCCTATCTGTGCTGTGTTATCATTCACACCCACTAAGAGTCCTAGAGTCTGTTAAATATGTGTTTTAGTCTTGGAATGAATTGGCACTTTAGTTTTACTATATCCCACCCAGTAATTAAGGTTAAATCATTGCTAAACTTAATGAGAAACTGAAGTTAACTGGAGTCCAAGGATAAAGGGTTTGGCTTCAAATAAATGGAGGGGATGTGTGTTTGCATATGTGGAGGCAGCAGTGACACTCAAATGCTCAAAAGCAAAGCACGACTCAAGTATCAGTCAGTCAGCAGAATAAAAACATTGGGACTTCTGGCAAGGACACTTAAAACTTTAACATTAAATCCTTGTGTTTTTTATCTTAAGAAAATGCATTTTAATAGGAAATAACTTAGTTTTACTATACTCAAAAGCTTGTTTACAGCTTCAACTGACTCTAGGATCATTTGAAAAAGGGGTTCTGTTGAGTGCTATGGAAAATTTTGGCCTTGATCTGGAACTGGATCATGTATAGGTAGTTTTCCATCTCTGCTTTCTAATTATATGATGCTATTAGTCTGTGCTTGAAAGTGCAAACACAGGAGTGAAGAATTCAAAGTTCTTACCCCCGGCTTTCAGACCCTGCATAACTCCTGTCCTCTCTACATCCCTGCATTCATTTCTTCCTCACTTTCTTTGTATCCTTCTCCTACACAGTCCTTTGGAACTCTTTCCTACTTTCAGGGGTGAAAGTAACTTAAAGGATTTACCGGTATGCCAGAGTCTTGAGCGGGGCGTGGCCTCAAACAGTAGAGGCGTGGCCTCAACCAGAAGAGGCAGGGCCTTTCAAGATTTAAAGGCCCTGGGGCTCCGGCTGTGTCTGGGAGCTCCAGGGCCTTTAAATCACCCTGGAGCTACCAGCTGCAGAAGCACCTGGAGGCTCTGGCCGCCACGGAGCTCCGGACCCTTTAAATCACTACGGGAACTCTGCCACTGCTACCCCGGGGCAGCAGGGCTCAGGGTAGGGCTGGGGTAGTGGCGGTAGGGCTCCGGAGGCAATTTAAAGGGCCTGGGGCTCCAGCCACTGCGGGGAGCCCCGGGTCCTTTAAATCACTGTTGGAGCCCTGCCACCGCTAGGGTAGTGGCGGCAGGAATCCAGCGGTGATTTAAAGGGCTCATGGCTCTGGCCACTGCGGGGAGCCCCGGGCTCTTTAAAGCGCCACTGGAGCTCCAGCAGCCGGGCTTGGGCGGTGCTCTAAAGGGCCTGGGGCTCCCCGCAGGGGCCAGAGCTCCAGGACCTTTAAATCCCCGCCCGAGCCTGGCTGCCGGAGCTCCGGTGGTGATTTAAAGGGCCCGGGGCTCCCTGCAGCATCTGGAGCCCTGGGCCCTTTAAATCACCGCTGGAGAAGCCGGTCCAGTCCGGCACAGTGTACCGGCTCTTGCTGGCACAGCGTACCGGCCTGTACCAGCTTACTTTCACCTCTGCCTACTTCTCACAGTCCAAGTGAGCTCTGTTCACTCCGAGGCAGCACAACACACTGGTACTTTTGCATAACTGAACAGCTGGAACAGAAGTACACATTCAGTGCAAAGAGCAGCTCTGGAGACTCCCCCCTCCCCCCACTTCCCCTTCTCGCCAGCCTTTGGGCAGCAGGAATACATTCATTCTAGGGCCCAGCTCCTCAAAGGTATTTAGGGCCTAACTGCCACTTTAGGCATGTAAATCCAAAATTGAGGTCCTCAAAACCTGCATCAGCTGCTGCCTAACTTTGTAAGTGCCTAAATTCCCTAGGGGCCTAAGTTTCCATTGATAAAGTTTCTTCTAGACTTCAGAGATGACCTGGGCCTGCTGATAGTGGTTGGGGAGGGCAGCAGAGTAACGGCAGCTGGCGTCAGCAGTGTTAGTGAGCATGCTCAGTCCATGGGAGCATGCTCAGTACAACCCAAGCAGCAAATGGGGGGTGGGGGCGCATGTGACCCCGCATGTCCTCACCAGTCATCACCTCTGACTAAAAACCTGCCTGTGAGCATGTGCACAGCCCGTGGTTGCCTCAGGCGAGGTGTTTCCTTCTATCTTACTTGCGGTGCCCAATCAAGTAGCATGCTCCGAGGCCTCCTGATAGATCAGCCCCCACCCAACACAGCCAGATGACCAGTTGGGGGCCCCTTATAACTTTTGGCCCAATGGTTAGAGAATTACCCATGATGTGGGAGACTCAGGCTTAAATCCCACTGCTGCCTGAGGTGGAGCAGGGATTTGAACCCACATCTCCCATATGAGTGCTCCAACCACGGGGGTATGGGATGTTCTTGGTTGAGGGGCTCTATCAATCTCCACCGTTGCTGCTGGTCTAGTTTATATAAATAATTAAATATTCATTGGGCCAGAGAGAGCGTGAGAACGACTCTCTAGCCCAGTGGTTAGGGCACTCCCCTGGGATGTGGGAGACCCCCGTTTCAGTTCTAATGACTATTTAATTATTATATTAAGTGGGCCCTGCAGGCATGACACATGAGGGAACTCTTAGTTTGAGGTTCCCACTGGGGCTTGGGTGTGAGCTAGGGCCTTGGTGTCAGGACTTAGCAGCTGTGCACCTGCTCACAGATAGATTTTTTTTTTTTTTTTAGGTGCTCAAAGGACTTTGTCCATGGAAATTTCAGCACTTACAGAGTTAGATGGCACCTGAGCAGGGATTTTTGAGGATCTAAATTTTCAGCTTTAGGTGCCTAAAGTGATAATTAGGCACCTAAATCCCTTTGATCTAGCCCCTGGTCTCCAATTTTGACCATGCTGCTGTCAGAGGAGTGTGCCAATATCCTCTCCTTGGAGGCATCCATTTACAACTTAGTTCTGCACTTATTGTCATAGTATCTCAGGACTGAGACCTTTTTAACTCCATCAGTTTCTTGAATTGTTTATTTAAATTTGCATTCCATGTCCATTTGGACATCTTTGCACAGTAGCTCTCTCAGGATGGTAGTTTGAACAACTAACTTAGGCACAAATTTCCCTACATAGCTCGTCATTCCAAGCAATTTTTGTACCCCTGCCATATCTATTGGGGCAGGCATGTTGGTGATGGCCTCATCCTCACTGTGACCTACCTCTACACCTTGCTGCGTTAGCTCTTCTCTCAGGTCTGTTATTTCCATTACACAGAAGTTACATTTTTGTTTTGTTTAGTTTTAGCCAAGCTGCTCTGGTTCTTTCCAGAGCCTCTGCTCATGCTGTTCTACTGGTTTTCCCCCGATCAAAACATCATCTGTGTAAACCTGAGTGGCCTCTAGACCACAGGTTGCCCACCATTGCTCTAGACCATCAAAAATTTGCTGTATTTTCTGATGTAACACCTCAGGAGTCAAACACAACCCAAATGGCACGGCCAAAGGGGGTATTGAATGTGCACAAATGGATGCCCGGTTTTTCTAGGAACTCTGCTGATGCCTCCACCATAGAAAAATATCTGGCATTGGTCATCTCTCCAAAAATTTCTCCCCTTGTAGGAAGTGGCCCTTTTACATATTTAATTCTTCTGGGGTCTACACATAAGCAAAGGGAGCTTTTTCTCCTACAATGACCAAGGAGTGTATCCACTCTGTGGGTTCTTCTACTCACAGTGTGATTCCCAGAGCAATGGGACTATCCAGCTCATCCTCTAGCCTCTGCTTTAGGACGAGGGGAACTTTCAAAGGGGCATGAATTTTGGGGTAGTTGGGCTGTGTCACCTCTATGCTGTATGCTGTTGAGAGCTTCCCTACCCCCTCGAGGGCATCCTCAACACCTTCCTTAATTGTTTTGGTCTCCTGCCTCTCCAATGAGTGCACACTCTTCATGAGACCAAGGGCTTGACACTTTTAACCAAATAAAGTAGGGGGGAGAGGCAGCTCAGTGGTTTGAGCATTAGCCTGCTAAATCCAGGGTTGTAAATTCAATTCTTGAGGGGGCCATTTAGGGAATTGGGGTAAAAATCTGTCTGGGGATTGCTCCTGCTTTGAGCAGGGGGTTGAACTAGATGATCTCCTGAGGTCCCTTCCAACCCTGATAGTCTATGACTCTAAAGTATACTCAGTTCCCTGGTACTATTATAAACTGTCTTTTCCACTTTATTTTCACATGCATTTAATTTGAATATTGCTTTAGTGAGAGGATAAGGTCACCACAGTAAGCCTTGAGTTTCCTTTTCATTATCTCCGGCTTTTTAAAAAAACTTTTAACATTGTTTATGGCAACATATTGACTTGTGCACTAGTGTTCAACTTAAAATTAACAGATGTCCCAGTTGCTTTCAGTCTTCTGCTGCAACAGTGTCCATTGCTCCTAGGAAAAATAAATCTGAGCTAGTTGTGCGATCATAGTCCTCTTTCTCCAGGCTGTGCACACTCTGCTGGTGCTTGCAAACTCTTGCAAAGTGATGTAACCTATTACACTTCTTGCAACTTTTTCTGTGTGCTGGGCCTTGTGCTGGCTGACGTGGATTGTGCAGCTCCAGGTTTTACTTGATTCTGACTTTGAGCTCCACATCTTTCTGCCTGAGGTCTTTTTTTCTTGTGATATTTTGGATTCTCAATCATGTCTACAGTGTCAGAGCACTGTCCACCTTCCATAACCGTTTGGACTGTGTAACGTCTGTTGGTGGGCAACTACTACTTGTCTTATCAAGGGTTAATTCTGGGTCCCATGGCAATCTGTGTGCTTTTTGTTTTGGATTCCAATCACAATCTGATTTCTTATCAGGCAGTTGATTAGCCCCCTAAAATTGCAAGATTGGCTCTTCAGCCTTAGATTAGTCACAATCTTTTCTATAACTTCACCTTTTTGTATCCTCAAGTTAAAAAAATCTCTTAAACACATTGCGTTAATCAAAACCTGCTATTGTCAGAAATAAGGCTACTAAACTTAGGCTACATTAAAAAAAGAGTAGAAAATGCAGATAGAAGACCAGCAGCAGTGTGGGGGGCCACCCAGTTTATTGCACTGAGTGCAACATCCAACATGCATGATTACCTACCTGCCTTGTGGACAGGTGGCATATGTGTGCATGTGGTGCAAACAGCGACAGAGTACAGGCTCTTGAGGCAAGAGTGGCTGAACTGGAGGAACAAAGGGAGACAGAGAGGTCCATAAAAGACTTTCAGGGACTCAGCCCCTGTGCTGTTAAGGAGGATGAAAGTCTCAGGGCAGGACAGCATCAAGCTGGAGTGGAGGGAAATTAGTTGGGACCCACCTTCCAGATGATGTCCTGATATCTTCTTGCATGGAGGATATCGTTCCAGGGGTGAGGATCCCTGTTATTAGGAAGAGAGAGGCAATAGTAGTGGAGGATTCAATTACTAGAAACATAGATAGTTGGGTTTGTGATGACTGGGAGAACCACATGGTGAATTGCCTGCCAGGGTGAAAGTAGTGGATCTCATGAGACATCTAGATGGACTTATAGGTAGTCCTGGGGAGGAGCTGGTGGTCATGGTACATGCAGGTACCAATGACATAGGGAAAAGTAGGATAGTGGTCCTGGAGGCCAACTTTAGATGCTAAGAGATTAAAGTCCAGGACCTCTATGGTAGCATTCTCTGAAATGCTTCCAGTTCCACACGCAGGGCCAGAAAGACAGGCAAAACTGCAGGGTCTTTATGCATTGATGAGACAATGATGTAGATAGAAGGCTTCAGGTTTATCAGGAACTCGGAAGCTGTTTGGGAAAGAAGGAGCCTATCCATTTAAATCAAAATGGAACCAGATGTAAAATTACAAAGGTCAGAGTTTTTAAACTATGGGTGGGGGGGAAACCGACAGGTGTGGAGAAGCACATGGTTCAGGTGGAGACATCCTTTAGGATGAATTTATTGAAGGGAGAACTCTATATCCTAGTAAAGAAGATAGGAAAGAAGTTGTTAAATAGAGATAGGAGCTAGTGAGGAACACTCAAACAAAACAGAGTCCCATTTAAATATACCACATAAAAGCAATCAACTGATATTGACATAATGAACAAGAGCTTATATACAAATACTAAAAGTTTAAATACTAAAATGGGTGAACTAGAGTGCCTAGCATCAAATGAGGATATTAATATAATAGGCACCACAGAAACTTGGTGGAATGAGGATAATCAAGGGGACATAATACTAGTGTATAAAATATATAGGAACAACAGAGTAGGTCACACTCGTGGGGGAAATGGCGTTATATGTTAAAAAAAGCACAGTCAAATACGGTAAAAATCTTACACAAAATGAACTGTGCAATAGAATCTCTAGGGATAGACATTCCATGCTTGAATAATAAGAGTATAACAGTAGAAATACACTACCAAGCACCTGACCATGATGGTGACAATGATTGTGAATTGCTACAGGAGGTTAGAGAGGCTACAAAACCAGAGAAGCACAATAATAATGGGTTATTTCAACTAGCCTAATATTGGCCGGGTAAATGTCATCTCAGGATGTGATGCAGAGATAAAACTTCTAGACACCATAAATGACGACTTCTTGGAGTAGCTAGTCCTGGAACCCACAAGGGGCGAGGCAATTCCTGATTTAGTCTTACATGGGGCACAGGATCTGGCCCACAAGGTATCTATAGCTGAATCACTCAGTAATAGGGGCCATAATATAATTAAAATTAACATGCCTGTAAGGGGCGCGCGCACACACACACACACACGTAGCATTTGACTTCAAAAAGAGAAACTAGACTAATGTGAGGATGCTTTCTAGATGGAAATTAAAAGGAGCTGCCTGTCACAAGGATTAAATGTCATTTAAAAATACGAAAACAGAGGTTCAGACTAAATGTATACTCCAAATGAGACAAGACAATTAAGAGGAGCAACAGAATACCACCATGGTAAAACAGCAGCGTAATGGAGGCCATCAGAGGCAAAAAGGCATCTTTTAAAATTTGGAAGTCAAATTGTAGTGAAGATAAGAAGAAAGTACTTAAACTGTGGCATGTTAAGTGTAAAAGTATTATAAGGCAGACCAAGAAAGAAGTTGAGAAGCAACTTGCTAAAGATGCAAAAACTAACAGTGAGAACTTTTTTAGGTAGATCAGACGCAGGACGCCTGCTAAACAGGCAGCGGGGCCGCTAGACAACACAGGTGCAAAGTGGGCATTCACCCATGAAAGCTTATGC
The DNA here is from genome assembly GCF_027887155.1 of Malaclemys terrapin pileata. NCBI lineage: Eukaryota > Metazoa > Chordata > Testudines > Emydidae > Malaclemys > Malaclemys terrapin. The sequence goes on along the minus strand of NC_071506.1, from coordinate 270,806,724 downwards.
TCCAATACAGCTGTTAGTCTTAAAGGTGCCACAGGACTCTGTTGCTTTTTACAGATCCAGACTAACACGGCTACCCCTCTGCTACTTGACAGGTGCTAAAGGAGCACTCCAGGAAGACAAGGTCATTGCAGAGAAGCTAAATGAATTCTTTGCATTGGTCTTCACTACAGAGGATGTCAGGGAGATACCCACATCAGAGCTATCCTTTTGGGGCAACAAATCTGAAGTACTGCCCCACACTGTGTCAATAAATGTTAGACAAATCGATATATTAATCAGAAATAAGTCACCAAGACTAGATGGTATTCACTCAAGGGTTTTGAAGGAACTCGAATTTGAAATTGCAGAACTCCTAACTGTAGTATGTAACCATTCCTGAAACAAGCCTCTGTACCAGATGACTTGAAGGTAGCTAATGTAACACTGATTTTTAAAGTGCTGCAGGAGCGATCCTGGCAATTACAGGCCAGTAACCCTAACTTCAGTACTAGGCAAATTGGTAGAAACTATAATAAAGAACAGAATTATCAAACACATAGATGAACACAATTTGTTGGGGAAGAGTTGACAGGGCTTTTGTAAAGGGAAGTCATGCCTCACCAATCCACTAGAATTCTTTGAGGGTTTCAACAAGCATGTGGATAAGGGTGATCCAGTCGATATAGTGTGCTTGGATTTTCAGAAAGCCTTCAACAAGGTCCATCACCAAAGGATCTTAAGGAAACTAAGTAGTTATGGAATAACAGGGAAGGTCTGCTCATGGATCAATAAACAAAGGGTAAGTTAATTTTCACAGGGCAGAGAGGTAAACAATGGGGTTCCCCAATGATCTGTACTGAGACCTGTGCTGTTCAACATATTCATTAACCATCTGGAAAAGGGAGTGAACAGTGAAATAGCAAAGTTTCAGATGATACAAAATTATTCAAGGTAGTTAAGTCCAAAGCGGACTGTGAAGAGTTACAGGGGGGGTCTCACAAAACTGGGTAACTGGGCAACAAAATGGCAGATGCAGTTCAACACTGATAAATGCAAAGTAATGCACACTGGAAAAAATAATCCCAACTATACATTTGTCATGATCAGTTGTAAATTAGCTGTTGCAACAGCCCACAGTGAAAAAAGCTGCCCTTTATTTAGAAATGCTGCTTTAATTCAAGGTTGCATACACTTCAAGCATTAAAATTGTAAGTCAGATCCCAAGTTCCAATGTGTACCAAAACTTAACGATGTAACCTTGAACTAAAGCAAAATCATAGAGAAATTAAAGCATTAACTTCAAAGAAATGCTTTGATAAAGATGCAATTAAGAAACACTTTCTAATGCTCTTTCTTTACGTTTTTCAATGAACACTAATGCACCGCTTAAGCCAATGATAAGTTAAAATATAGAATGGGAAAAGAATAGTTACTGAGATTGAAGGTTGCTTTTGGACCTCCTAAGATCCTGTTTTTTATAAAATTTCTACTTTTCTGAGATTAATATGCAACTGGGGGTCTTTGGACTGATCACATCTGTATTTATTATTACACACATTTAAAAGGCATCCATCACGGTGTCTGGTGCAGCCTGTGGCTTAAATTAGGACATTAACATTCCTAATTAGGAGCTTAAGTCCAATTCCCATTGACTCTGATGGGAACTGGATCATCCCTAGAGAGACAAACCCCTCACAGCACCTCTTCTGCCTGAAGCTTTTGGACAGAAAATGGGGAGGGATTTGGTTCATCCTCTGAGAGCCCAGCTCTGGTTAAATATGGCCCTGTTTGTGTATTTCTGGCAGGGTTGAATTCCAGCGACATAGGTCTGCTAACATAGAATGTTCTGCTTCCAGCTTCATCCAGCATAGCATAGGTTGCACAGCAAGTTGGAGATGCACAGGTGATCTGTATGGTGATTTGCCTCTAGGCGTAGAGGCCAAAATCCTAGGCCAGAAAGCAGAACCCAGGTGTAATATGCTTGCATTGGCCCAAAGTGAGCAGCTGCATTCTTGATTTACTGTGCCTTCCAGATAGCTTTCACAATTAGTCCCACAGAGAGCCCTTTGCAAGGATCAAGCCAGGTACTGAAGACTGTGGTGAGAGGCATTTCTGCAAGGAAGCATCTTTCAAGCTATAAATGAAAGAATGCAGTTCTGGACAGGAATACATTCTGAGAATCTAGGAGCAGTGAATTAAACGTAGAAGTAGCTTGGAGGAAGCAGTGGCAAGAGAAAATTCCTAGTCAGGAAAAAAATCCTTTGAACAAGCTTTGAGAAATTATTACACACATTTATTACACTGAGTTTGACTCAAACTCCTCACTAGGAATGCTAATGACCTAATTTAACCCTTATAAATGTATGTAATAATTACACTCGTATCTGAAAGCCAGGTTCCCACAACCCTGGAGGAAGGAAGGACTGAGGGAACCTATGTGAACAAAATAGCTACAAGTTTGGAGAACATAGATGGGAGTGTGATATTATTGACATGAACGGTGACCTTATAGATCATTGTTGCAACCAAGGTCCTATAGTTGCACCAAATCTTGTACAAAGGAGGTCAAGTAAGGTGTCTATGGAAAGGTTGTAATTTGCTGGTTATGATTATACTGTCTGTATGTGTGTATCATTTTTTATTTGAAGTTGTGAATATTGGCTTTGTACTTGTATCTCAATGTGTTTGAGTCTAAGTAGCATCAGTGAAACATTTGGTCAGCTTCCTGAGAAAGGACTATTCTGAGTAAGTGCCCAATCAAGAAACACTTAACTGACAATGGACTTTGGGAGACGCCAATTCACATTTGAGCTTTCCTGGGAATGTTCAAACTAACATGTAAACAATGGCATCGGCTTGCAAAAAGCTGAATCATTCATGGACATGTGACTTGCCCAGGTGGCTACAAATGCCATCTTGTTGCTGTGATTTTGCACAGAGGAACAAAGGGGTTTCCGTCCACAAGAGAGAGAATATAAAAGGCCCTGGAATCCCCTCCATTTTGGTCTTCAGCTGGCTCAAGAGATGGCCTCTCCACCCCCAAAGAGATGCCTGAAAGAAACTGGAACAAAGGTCTGTAACTACAGGGGTGTGAGTGATTGCTGGACCCAGGCCATAAGCCACAACGTTGGTCTGAAAAGGATTGGGCCCAGACTAGGAAGCCATCTAGTCTGTGAAACAAGCTTATTGGAACATCTCTGAGGGTGAGATTTACCTGTATTCAGTTTCCTACTGTATTAGGCTTAGACTTGCGTGTTTTGTTTTATTTTGCTTGGTAACTCACTTGATTCTGTCTTACTTGGAACCACTTAAATCCTACTTTTTATACTTAATAAAATCACTTTTGTTTATTAATTAACCAAGAGTAAGTAATTAATACCTGGGAGAGCAAACAGCTGTGCATATCTCTCTATCCGTGTTATAGAGGGCAGACAATTTATGAGTTTATCCTGTATAAGCTTTATACAGAGTAAAACTGATTCATTTGGGGTTTAGGCACCCAGAAAGACTGGGTGCTAGGAAAGTCCCTGTTAACTGAGAAGTCCCTTGGCTAAGTGAATCTTAGATTCTGTGAACTACATGGGGGCGTGGCCCAATCTCTCAGTCTGTGCTGTAGCCGACTAGTGTGTCCAGCTCAGCAAGAGGGGAGAGGAGGGAAGCCTTCTCTGGCAGGGGGGTTTGTTCTCAGTGGTATCCCAGCACATCTAGTGACAGTCTTGAGGGAATTTCTGTGACCCAACCCATCACAGGGAGAAAAGGCAATCACACGCTAATACACTCAGGCTATGTCTACACTAGACTTAAGTCACCGCAAGTTACGCCAACAATCATAAACCATTATAATTACATCACTTGTGCATATTCACACAACGTTTCTTCTGTCAGTGGAGTGCGGCCACAGTTGGTGCTCTAGCATCGACAGTGAGAGCAGCACACTGTGGGTTGCTATCCCACTGTGCAACTCGCCACCTTCTGCAGCTAGGAGTGGTGTGAAGGTGGAATGGATCACAGTGCATCACGGGTGCGGGCTCAACGCCCAATGCAGTTTTGTTCTGGCCCATCATTTCATGGGCTTCTATGTTTTGTGCCATTTTTTTCAATGGCCTGTTTACTGTGTGCCCACCATCTCTGCCTGAAAGAATGGATTCTGCACTGCGCTCTACTGTTGTGGTCACTGTTATGAACACAACACAACTAATCATGCAGTATATCATGAGCTCTGAATCTGAACAGGAATCCATAGTGCCTGACATGCTGTGTGCCATGGAAAGAAGCAACACTAGATTACTTTTGGCATTCATGGAGCAGTTGCACATGATGGACTGTTGCTATTGTGCTCAGGAAACAAGCACTAAGTGGTGGGATGGCATTGTTATGCAGGTCTGGGATGATGAGCATTGGCTGCAGCACTTCTGTATGTGCAACGCCACGTTCCTGGAACGGTGTACAGAGTTTACCCCAGCACTGCAGTGCAAAGACACCAAAATGAGAGCTGCTCTCTCAGTGGAGAAGCATGTGGTGGTCACTGTGTGGAAGCTGCAACGCCAGACTGCTACCGGTCAGTAGCAAATCAGTTTGCTATTGGGAAGTCCACCACTGGGGTTGCATGCACATGAATGTGCAGGGCCATTAATCATATCCTGTTACAAAGGACTGTGACTCTTGGAAATGTGTGTGAAATAGTGGCTGGCTTTGCAGCAACGGGATTCTCTAACTGCGGTGGGGCAATAGATGGCACGAATATCCCAATTTTGGCCCCGGATCATCTTGCAATAGCATACATCAATAGCAAGGGGTACTTCTCTATGGTATTGCAGGCACTTGTGGATCGCCGGGGTCATTTCACTGATAACACCGAGTGGTCAGGGAAGGTACATGATGCATGCAAATTCAGGGACACTGGCCTGTACAGAAACTGCAACCAGGGGCTTTCTTTCCAGACCAGGAGATTCCAATGGGGCATATTAAAATGCGCATAGGGATCCTGGGCAACCCAGCATACTCCCAGGGCTCATGAAGCCTTACATGGGAAACCGGGACAGCAGCAAGGAGTACTTCAACAATAGGTTGAGCAGGTGCAGAATGACCATTGAATGTGTGTTTGGCAGCTTGAAAGTTCATTGGTGCTTCTTTTAGGGCAGTTTAGATCTAAATGAGCAAAATATTCCCATGGTCATAGCAGCCTGCTGCGTGCTGCATAATATTTGTGAAGCTAAGGTTAAAAAGTTTCCCCAGGGGTGGAGCGTGAAGATGGATTTCCTGCTGGCTGATTTTGAGTAGGCAGATAATGGGGCTATTTGAGGGGCATAATAGGGGGCTATTCAAACCAGGGAGACTTTGAAGCACCATTTTGACAATGAGCACCAGTAATACGTCTTTCCATAAAGCATTCTGCCATTCTTTGTTAACTTGCAACCTTGCATGAGAATTTTGATGATTGCTTCCTGACCAGGATTTGTAGTGTGCAAATGTGCCAATTGCCACTGTGTATTAATTCCAGAAGCAACCACCTTGTGTAGGAGAGAAATAAAGATGATCTTTCAGAGTTTTTTTTTTATTAAATAGCAATAAACATGACAGAAAATGCTTGGTTGAAAGGGAGCTAACACTGAAGGGCACCCTCCCAATGGAGGCTCTTAAAGCTGTGTGCAACTCCAGCTATAATTTTGGAAGCTGACCGAAGGGGTGGCATGAACGGGGTACTGCCTTGGGCTGGAAGAGGCAAGGAATATATGCGAGGAGTTTGGGGACTGCATGGCAGGCAGTTCTGTTTGGGCTGCAGAGAGTGTCAAGCACACATGTGTTCTGCCTGCAGCGCAGTTAAGGACTTCAGCATTTCCGTTTGCTCCTCCATCACTTTTATCGCCCACTTCTGGCCAACAAACATTTTAAAATTTTTATTAACGGTCTCCCTCCATGCCCTGCATTCTTGTTCTGTGCCATCAGAGCATTGGAGACCTCCCAAATAGGGTGACCAGACAGCAAATGTGAAAAATCGGGACAGGGGTAATAGGAGCCTATATAAGAAAAAGACCCAAAAATTGGGACTGTCCCTATAAAATCGGGACATCTGGTCACCCTACTCCTAAAACATGTAGTCTTCCTTGTGTAGTTAGTCATTGGATGCATGTGTGTTCTCTCTGCGTGCAGCACTGCATAGCAGCCTCCAATCAAACTGCCCGATAAGACCACAAGTCTTGATTTAGTAGCAAAGGCATCTGGCCACATTTACAGACAATAAAGCACAATCCTAGCTCTCTGGATCAATGTCTACAGTTACATTAGCACATGTATTTTCATAACAATAAATTCAGCTCAGTGAATGGTGGGACTTTCCATTCCCTCCTCAGCTGGCCAAAGACACTCCTTCTGAGACCCCTCTTATACACTGATACAAACAAGTTACAGATTGCCCCTCTGACACAGTTCATAAGCACCCTTTACCTTACCTGTTGGTTCGATCAAAACATCTCTAGCCATCATACTATCATCCTGACCTTATCTTTAGGAGGGGTTAACATATTCCTGTTATCTTTGGGGAGTGTGTTTGTACCATACTTGGTATTGGGGTGTTCTGGTACCACCCTTCTGGAATGTATATGCATGAGTGTCCTGTGCCTAGTATTTCTCAGGAATGTATGTATTCTTGCAATACCAGCCCTGTCCTTGCCAGGACCTGTGAACTTGGAAGCAGGCATGTTTTATAACAGGGCCTGACTTCTGCTCACAGTCTGCCTTTTGCTCACTTTGTTTTATATCAGCAGGGCCTGACTACTACTTTAGTTCGGCCTCAGGCATCATATCAGGCTCTCTCCTTCTATTATACCTTGCTTCTCCTCAGTTGCTTCCTTATGTGGTGGATACGCTCTGCCGGTGTGTAGGGGGTTCCCCTGAAGGCCACATATGCCAAAGCACAAGAAACAATAAATAGAAGTATGTTTGTTAGTGAACTCACACCATCTAATCATAATAGTAAAATACACCTCTTTCTCACTGGCCCTTGGCAAGCACACAAGCTTGGCAAATGCCCTAAAAATGGTGAGTTTGGCCAGGGGGACGATGACACACCTTCAAGATGGGGCAAAGGGTGTTTTTTTAAGGGGATCACTGCAAGCAACTAGGGACAATATTGTAAATTTTGCCACCATTTTCCACAGGTGGGGGTCATTGAAGCTAATATCTTACCCCTGAGGGTAAGCCAGGATGCAAGGGTGCATCTCCTGCACGTATGTGGCTTCAGATCGGGTCCCTATGCTGCTCACCTGTGTGCTGCTTTGGTCCCTGCACAAGTGATTGCCAATTGGTGTGGGAAAGTTTCTTACAACAAAGCTGCTCTGCCAAGGAACCTTTGGCAGAAGATTGGTGAGTATCTCCAGGAAAGTTTCCTAGAGATCTCTCTGGAGGATTCATGTGATATCTTGGTGTACATTAACACACTGTTCCACCCCACTGAGTAGCTGCACAGGGGAAAGTGAAGCAGATGCAAACACAGCTAGTCTTGTACATTTCTAGTCCTTAACCCACTTATAGCATAAAGCAAAAGACAGCTCTACCTCATGTAACCGAGCAGTATCAACTGAAAATGATCACTTACCAGAGCTCCCCTCTCCTCCATCATGCATGCCAGAGATGAAGTGCTGGGACGAGCTCAAACCTCTAGAGTTGAGAAGAGGTCCTGGCTTGCAACGGTACTGGATTACCCTGTCACCTGTCCCATCTCATCCTCCAATTCCACTTCCTTGTCTACCACTTCGGCCTCAGGTTTGAGTCTGCTGGCCACTGTCTCCAGCCTCCACAAAGTATCCACACGGCTCTTGGCAGTGGAGGTGGAGTTACCACCGAGGATCGTGTCCGGCTCCTTATAGAAGCGGCAGGTCTTTGGCAGAGCACCAGAGTGACGGCTTGACTCCCTTGCCTTCTGGTACACCTCCCTCAGCTCCTTTATCTTTGCATGACCCAGAGGCGTGTCCCGTTTGTAGGCCTTATCCAACATGCCATGAGAAATCTGACTGTAGGTATCGAAGTTCCTACGGCTGCAGCGGAGACTGCACAGCCTCCTCTCCCCACAGATCCAACAACTCTGGCGTGCTCCAAGTGGGACACTGTCTGCTGTGTGGAGCTGCCATTGTCAGCTGGGAAGATGCAATGTGTGCTCTCCATGCTAAGCAAACAAGAAGTGGAATTTCAAAAATTCCCAGGTCTTTAAATGGGGAGGGGTGGATGCCTTCGTACCTAGGTGCAGGGCAGCAGAGTTTGAACTGCTAACCAGAGCAGCCAGGATGGGCATTGCCGGACACCTCGTGGAAGTCATTCACAACGACATAATCAAGTGTAGTGTCTACACTGACACTCTGTCAATCTAACTTGCCGCAAAAAGCTCTATGCCTCTTGTTGAGGTGGTTTTATTTTTTCGGCAAAGCAGGAGAGTTTTGTCATCTACTGTTTTGTAGATGAAAACTGACTTTTGTCAACAAAACTCTGTTAAAGTCACCATTTTGGACTTGATGTGGTTTTTTCAATTAAGTTTCAGCTTGGAATAAAGAGGAATAGATGCTGGATACTCAGACAGTTAACAGTAATAGATATACAAGAGTGACAGGAAATAAGAAAATACAATAGCCAAGAAAACTGTACATAACTTCTATAGTACATTAGAACCATTAGCACTAAATAAAGAGTATGTGTGATCATCTATGAAATTGACTACTTATCACAGAAACAAATCCTAAGAGGAAGCGGAGAAAGAAGAGAACTCCCTCTCCCTTATGTTGGCTTGTTACCCAATTCCAACTCTGATAATCCAAGTTAGGTTTATGTAGCAGTCATGGGCTTACCTCCCATATTGACTTGTAATATAGTTCTAGAAATGGCTCCCAGTCATAATCATAAATATCCATTTGGTTAGTATGTTGGAGAATCTTCATATTTGATCACATGAAGGAGTGAAGAGGTCCATGAATCTATGACTGACAGAGTTGCTCTGTCAGTTCATTAGTGCAATTCACTTAGCTGCTAAAACAGCCTGCAGGTAATAACTTCTCCCCACAATTTATTTAGAGTATGAAGCAAATTGGTTTCTCCCAGTCTCAGTACCACTGCATCTCTTTCATGGATGCTTAAGGTTTATCCTTCCACTTGACATCGTCCTGACTGAGGTTAATGACCATGTATTTCCAGATCACTTATTGGCTGCAGCGCCCACAGACATCAAAGGGAGTCCCAGGTGCTCAGCATCTCTGAAACCCAAGTCACTTTGTTCGATGCTTAGTAGAGCTATACAGAAGAAAGAAATTCCATTTCATGGAGGATTGAGAGATTTCGAAATGTTTGTTAGGCACAAACCCCCCAAATGTTAAAATTCTCCTAAAAAATAATTATTTTTTGTTTCAGATCAATTGAAACATTTTGTTTTGAAAAATCAAAATATTTCATGCAGACTATGATTTCTTATATTATAATAAAATATTCACAATTAAAAGATATTTTTAAAATAAAAATGTTTCATTCCAAAAATGTCAAAATGGGATGTTTCAACACTGAGCTTTTTCCCAAGGTTTTTCTCTAAAACAAATTTTCTGCAAAACTGACATGAATTTGCAAAGCATTTTGCTTTGGATAGAACTGTGTTCTCTGATGGACAATGGTTCAACTGAAGTTTTTTTCTGTCCAGCTCTAATGCCTAGACATAGTTCTTGATGGCTTTGAGCCACCCAAGTTAGAAAATGTAGGTTTATAGGGTTTTGGGATATACCATTGTTGTCCACATATTTGTGTTTCCAGGCATGGTTTCATGGCTGGTTTAAGTAACAACAGGGGTGATAGGGCAGTAAATGGAGAACAGGTGTGAGTGAGACACGGGTACTCAGCACCTGTAAAAAAATACAGCCAATTATTTAGGTGCCTAATTTTATACACCCTAATTTGAAAACTTTGTCCTCAGAAGTCAGATGAAAATGTTAAGATGCTCGCTGTAATATTTTCTCACTTATCTTGCACAAAGTATATGAGGTGTTTCTTTTTAAATATGCAATTTATTATACTGATGTGTGCTAACCTGTACAACACATATGTTGTGCAACATGGCTGAACTAACATTGCTGCAAAAACCATATTTTGTCATCTTGATTTGAGTGGTTTCAATTTGTAAGTGTAATGTATGTTTTTTGCATTAAATAATGTATAGTATTTTTCCTATAAAGCTCTAGATTAATACATGTTACGTTGTTCCTTGCCAGAACTGCACTGAATTTCCCATATGCTCTGAAGCTTGTTTGCCAGAGCTGCAACACGCCAAATCCTGCACACACATGTTCTACTTGAGCTTCATTCAGGAAGAGCTTCTTCTAGCTGCTTTAATTGTTCTGCAGTTACGTGTAGGAACTTGCAGCATTTGAGATCTCAGCTCAAGCCAAAGGCTAAAATGTGTAAACCCAGACTACACTAAGATACTGCCAAATAAAAGGCTAAACATAGAGGAAAGCAAATAGATTACGTGATGGAGAATTCTTACTGCTAGCCACGTGTTGGGGAACTCAGAGGAGGTAACATCACCCTTGAAACTGGCAGTGCCACTATTGGAGGCATTTTTTCCCTAGCTTGGATAAAGGTTCAGATGGAAATTTGGCCTGGAGTCAGGAGGGCATCCCAACCAGGCTGGGAGTTTGGCATTCAGCCAAGAGGGTATGCTCCAACTCACTGGAGAAATGGAAAGACAGCATGTGGGAAGAATCACATTGCTTTGCAAGCTTCAGATAAAGAAGGGTGGAATTCTAGATTGTCCAATGTAAAAGAAGGGTGATTCCTGGGATGGCCAATTCATCTGTATTAGAACACTAAAACAGCTTCAGTTTAGACTTCTTGAGCAAGATATGATCAGAATGAATTTCACAGACCTAACTTCTCATAGAAACACACACTTCAGAGTTGACACAGGAACCTATCATAATTCAGAGGTTAATTTTTTTTTTGGGGGGGGGAGGTTAAATGGATAGGGAGATGAGGTACAGTAGAAAAGCTGTCTGCTTTCCATGTGAGAAGGGTTCTGATAGGACTGTTCCAAGGGAACCTGAATTCACAGGCACTTCTTGGAAGGAGTGGAGCTCTAGCATGTCAGGCCAATGCATACAGAAGTGGTTACAGTCACGAGGAGGATGTACATTTACTGGATTGCATATTTAGTGTTTCTGAATAAATATGGAAGGAGCAAGCTCAAGTTTGTTTCTTTAGTTATTTCAATAATTTTACAGCACATATTTGAGTTTTCATATATATACTATGTTGCTTGTTTTTCCTGTATACATGATGTTCATTTTACTAGGAAGTGTTTCTGGATTCCTTATCCTCTCCATATACTCCTTGTTTCTTACCATGGTAGCAGTGCATATACATCTTTTTGTTCATTCACTCCTCATTATGTTTACTTTGATCTGCCTTTCAAATCACAATTTTATAATACATAAGTTGTGTCAGGGTGCCTCCATTCTCCCTTAAACAGATACAAACCTAAGATGGTGGTGGTGGTGGTAGTATATTACATTCACCACTGTAAATCAGTCTTTAGTGTCTGTGAAAGGAACCAAAATTAACAGCCATTGAAACTAAAGTATTCTCTATCCACCATTAGGGGCAGGAGGTGTGCAAGCTTTCCTTATCAATCTTCCATTCTCTACCCACTTCCTCTCTAGGCGTGAAAATGCGTCAGTCTCTCTTTATTGAAAATTCTGGGCTTCTGAGACTAGTAATTGTAATACCTTAGTGCTAGGAACTATACTTGGATGAAAATTCATTTCACAGAGGTGAAACAGTTGTAAAAGGGTAGTAACATTTAACAATACCTCTAAAAGGTTATGCAATAAGGAACTTATTGTATGATTACTAAACTAACTGATGCACATGGCTTTGAACATAAAGTGCACCAAGAAATATATGCTGTTTAGCCAGGAGTCTTCTCCTCTGCCTTTTTCAAATCATATGATTTACACATGTGTGTCTTTATTTATTAAAATACAGTGTGCAGGAGATAGCATGGTACAAAGAATGCTCAAATACTGGAGGACATGATATAAAACCTAGATCAAAAGAAAATGAAATGTAGAGGAGCTTTTTGAGAATACATTTTAGCATTATGATGGTCCATGCAATCCCTTGGCTTTGTAGAGCTGATACACCTAAAGGGGGACATAGGGTAGTGGACTGATGAACATTCGAAAGTAAGAGATCCCTAAGTTAGGTATTTACACAATTGGGTGAGCATTTCTGTGGCTAGATTGATTTTCCAAACAGTGTCTGGGATAATAATAAATGAGGATCTAAAACTTGTAACACAAACCACGTTGCTTGTGGTTGTGAGCAACCACAGCCTTTTGGCCCATAAAACTCAGAGATATGGCATTGCAGATTTGGGGGAGAAGGGGAGCTAGAAATTTTATTTAAAAAAATTAAGTTTCTAGCCCTTTTCCTTTCAAATGTTAACTACTTGCTAGGTCTGTCACTAACTTACAGGGGCCTCGAGCTACCTCCTAGGATCAGTCAACTATGGCCCTGTGTCCCTCAACTTTGGGAGGGCTGCAGATGCTTGTAGACTGCTGGCAGAACAGTGACAGCCATAATCCCTATTCCCCCAGCATGTGACACTCCACAAATGGGCAGTGCTGGCTAGGACCACCCTGACCAACACTACATATCTTTCCCTGCAGGAGATGAATCTCTCCGTCCCCTTGGGTGTAACTGTGCCTGCTGACACAGGATGTATGCACAGTGTATAGTCCCATGCTAATGGGAGTGAATTAAGACCAATATTTACAAAGAGCTAACATTTGCCTAAACACAATCACTAGCATAAGTCGCTGGAAGATGGTTATGACACAGAGCTGAAGTCAGTGCATTTGGTTGTATACTCTCTCTGTTACATTACATAAGTATATTAGGAGTTAAAGATGCCCTAAACTTTTAATCTTCTTCATTTAATCTCTTTATGCATCAACCACATACAAGCAGTTTCAACATTCTCCTCTATTTTAAGCTGACCTTCTGCAGAAATTCAAAGCTTTAAACTCCTCTGCCGTTTACTGAGTTTAAGATGTTTAAAGGTGGGTGACAAAATTAACAATCTGAGATAATAAAATAGGTTAAAAGATTTTTTTTTTAAACTACTTAAATTAAAGCTAAGTAGACTGTGATGTGCCAAGATTTACTACAGTTTTAGAGACAGGCTGAAGTTAAAACTGAACTCCACATTCTGCAACACTGAATGAACATTTTATGACATGTTTTTTTTTGGTGTGACAAGAAACAATCGAAAACGCTTTGCTACTGCTAAAATCACATTGCTTAGAGAAAAATATTCTGTGGGTTACCATTTGTTGCCATGATTTACAAAGATAAGGCCTATACTCTACATCAGCTTCACAGTGAAGTTTTAAAGGAATGGCGCTTTCTGTGGAGTTTGAAGATTTCTGCATAATCGTTTGTGTTGTTGCAAACAGGACCAAATGATGCTCCCTTACTAGCGTCTCAAGAAATTCAGCACATCTCTTCAGATTCATCTCCTGAATGTTAAAGCTCTCGCCTCCATTGCTTCTATCTATCCAATAAAAAGCTGATATACTATCTAAAATCACAATGCAGAGAGAAGGGTGAGCACAAAACTTGTTTTCTAGAGAGTAAAGAGTGAGAAGCAACTGGGTGCTGCTATTGCAATTAACCAGGAAAAGCCTTCCAAGGCACTGTTTGATCATTTCTTCTGTGCTTTGGGACAGTCTGTGTTCAAGAATGGTAACTAGGCGAAGCATGTCAAAATGGTAGTCTGTATCAATGAACATGACTTCTACTTCTAGGCCTCCTCCCGATTTTGGAAGGACACAGCGGGCTATCAGGTAATAAAGCATTTCTGTTTTTCCTGTTCCTTCTGGACCATGGAATTCAACGACATCTCCTGAGAATAAAAAAAGAAAACAAAATTAAAAAACCAAGCACATGAGATAGTTTGTAAGCAACATGTGCTCCATTTTCAAGGTTTACTGACCTGATTTTACTTCATTGGGAGCTGCTAGCGCGCATTGACAGCTGCAAGTGCTCATTGCTTCAGAAAAAAGAAGTCCAGAAGAGTATTTTGAGCCCCCTTGATCTACATCTACTAGTTCAGGGGTTCTCAAACTGGGGGTCGGGACCCCTCAAGGGGTCATGAGGCTATTACAAGGGGGGTTGTGAGCGGTCAGTCTCCATCCCAAACCCCACTTTGCCTCCAGCATTTATAATGGTGTTAAATATACAAAAATGTGTTTTTAATTTATAAGGTGTGTCAAGGCTCCTTCCCCACTCTGAACTTTAGGGAAAAGATGTGGGACCTGCATGAAAACTTCTAAGTTTAACTACCAGCTTAGATCTGGTCCGCTGCCACCACTCCTAATGGGCTAACTCCCTTCCCTGGGTAGCCTTGAGACTCTTCCACCAACTCCCTGGTGAACACTGATCCAAAACCCCTTGGATCTTAAAACAAGGAGGAATTAATAATTTCCCCCTCCCCTTCCCTTTCCCCCCCCAATTCCTGGTGAGTCCAGATCAATCCCCTTGGATTTTAGAATAAGGAAAAAATCAATCAGGTTCTTAAAAAGAAGACTTTTAATTAAAGAAAAAGGTAAAAATCATCTCTGTAAAATCAGAATGGAAAATAACTTTACAGGGTAATCAAACTTAAAGAGCCCAGAGGAACCCCCTCTAGCCTTAGGTTCAAAGTTACAGCAAACAGAGGTAAACACCCTAGCAAAAGGTACATTTACAAGTTGAGAAAACAAAGATAAAACTAACACGCCTTGCCTGGCTGTACTTACAAGTTTGAAATATGAGAGACTTGTTCAGAAAGATCTGGAGAGCATGGATTGATGTCTGGTCCCTCTTAGCCCCAAGAGCGAACTCCCCCCAAAACAAAGAGCACAAACAAAAGCCTTCCCCCTCACCAAGATTTGAAAGTATCTTGTCCGCTTATTGGTCCTTTGGGTCAGGTGTCAGCCAAGTTACCTGAGCTTCTTAACCCTTTACAGGTAAAAGGATTTTGGAGTCTCTGGCCAGGAGGGATTTTATAGTATTGTACACATGAGGGCTGTTACCCTTCCCTTTATAGTTATGACAAGGTGGGTGGTGGGGGGGTGTCGCACTCCGAGGCTTGCTATGTGAAAGGGGTCACCAGTAAAAAAAGAAAAGTTTGAGAATCACTGTACTTGTTACTGTTAAACCAGATTGCTACATCCTTATCAGAACTCCTGAAAATAAGCCAATTCTTCCTTTTGGCCCAGGGAACTCTGTGGCTTCTTGTTGTTTTGACAAGTAGAACAAATGTAGAACACTCCCTTCTCCCATTCCTGTCCCAGTCAGCCCCCTGAAAGAAGCAAGGAACATACATCACAGATTCAACTGATGATGCATGTCAATGGTATTCAGTACTAAAACATAAAATAAAGAGATCTCCTAAATGAAATTAAAAAGAACAACCGAGTTTTGACTTTTCACCCCAAAATCCCCAACAGTACATTTGCATTATTTTGCCTAATTTTGATGTCTAATTAAACCCTGCAAAATACAATTCTTCATGCTGCTTTATCAGTATGTCCTACAATGATTACTACAATGGTTAATGCAATATATGATAACACAGAAACTAAAATCACATTTCACATGAAAAATCCATTTTGTGGCTAATAGTTTAACAACTATATGCTACTGATGACTGCACATGAACAAGTAATTTCCTTTTTCTATTCCCCCTCCCACCGCAAACACATAATTAAGTTTCACCTGCTGTTAATTAAGGCTTGTCTATACAAAGGAGTTTAGTCTACACTAACTCAAGTTGGTCTGGTCCGAAAATGCCTTCGTACATGACGCAATTCCTTAGAGTGCACTAGCTCTGTATTTATCACAAACTCTGGAGTCCTCTTTCAAATTGTATTAAGTTTGATGCAAATTAGTGTGCTCTATTGTTCACGTGGATGCAATGATGTTGCACGTTACTTTGGCAGTCATCCAACTGCTATCCCACATTGCTCTGCAGCGCCCATTACTGACCTGTCTGTGCACCTGTGTGCTCTCCACTGCTATTGGGTGAAGTTGACCAGATGTCCCCGCTCCAGTTTAAAAGCTGGCACAATGCCAGGATCACCCCATTTGCTCCTGGATTCCAATATTATTGGCATTATAGCAATATGACTCTCACAGCCTTTACAACATAGCACAGCTCAAAACAGATGCTTGAGGCGAGACTCACTGCCATCTGAGCAGCAGAACTGGGGCAATAAGCTCTTGAGGCCAGCCTCTGCAATAAAGATATGTTTGTGGACACTGCTAGTCAGATGTCCACAGGTCACAACTGGGACACTGAGCAGTGCCAGATAAAGATCAAACAGCTCAAGGAAGCTTACTTTAAAAGTAGGATGCCAAGAAGCGGTCCAGACGTGGAAATATAACCTGCCTATTTTTTAAGAAGTTGGACAAGATATTATGTGATTACACCACTACTGAACCCAAGGAGGCTGTGGACCCTGCACCTCTCCCCCAAGGACAAGCAGCAAGAGTCATTGAAGGAGGGACATGAGGAGGGCAGTGAAGAGCTATCCATAGAAGCCAGGATTTCTTTGGTACTCCAGACCATGAGAGCAGCTGTGTAGAAAGTGAGCCTGATTCCCAGTCAAAAACCCAGCCTGGGACTCAGGAGGCTGATCCTATGGAGGGACCCTCAGCACGCAAGTCCAGTGCAGCTACTGGCCAATACAGGGTACTGGGAACACCATCATAATTTCCTGCTGTACCCGCCCTGCCATGCTCTCAGATGCCATTTATTTCCCTATCATACTGCTGTGCAACCTTCTGTTCCAGGTGCCACACACTGCAGCCATTTTTGTAAGATGTGAGCTGTGAGTTTTTCTGAGTCTCGAGCTCCAGCCTCCCTCAGCCATACGGTCCCTTTTCAAAATGGCAAGTGGATCAGCCAAGCAATCAGCTTCTGTCTTGATGGTCTGTCCTTTGCCCCTCTGAATAAGACCATTCTTTGCACCTGCCTCAGTGTAACGCTGTCCAGAGTCAGGACAGCCTAATAGGGATGCAGAGGGGATTACTGTCCCGTTTGAACATAAGAAAATAAGAATGGCCCTAATGGGTCAGACCAAGGGTCCATCTAGCCCATTATCCTGTCTTCCGACAGTGGCCAGTGCCAGGTGCCCCAGAGGGAATGAACAGAACAGGTAATCATCAAGTGATCCATCCCGTCGCTCATTCCCACCTTCTGGCAAACAGAGGCTAGGGACACCATTCCTGCCCATCCTGGCTAATAGCCATTGATGTACCCATCCTCCATGAATTTATCTAGTTCTTTTTTTGAACCCTGTTATAGTCTTGGCCTTCACAACATCCTCTGGCAAGGAGTTCCACAGGTTGACTGTGCGTTGTGTGAAGCAATACTTCCTTTTATTTGTTTTAAACCTGCTGCCTATTAATTTCATTTGATGACCCCTAGTTCTTGTGTTATGAGAAGTAGTAAACACCACTTCCTTATCTACTTTCTCTATACCAGTCATGATTTTATAGACCTCAATCATATCTCCCCTTCGCTGTCTCTTTTCCAAGCTGAAAAGTCCAAGTCTTAATCTCTCCTCATATGGCAGCTGCTCCATACCCCTAATAATTTTTGTTGCCCCTTTCTGAACCTTTTCCAATTCCAATATATCTTTTTTGAGATGGGGCAACCACATCTGCACACAGTATTCCAGATGTGGGCATAGATATTTGCCTCCAGATGTCCCCTGCTTACTCCTCCAACACTGCATAAGCACCCGCAAGGCACAGCCTAACTAACTACAAACACAGCCATAATTCCCAACCCCCCACAGCCTTCAGGGCACAACTACAAACCCAAAGAGCATACATTGCACACTCAAAAATCCCAAACTAGCCCCCATGCACACACCACTTACCATCTCTGAAGTCCACCCAAGACTGGAAAGAATCTTAGGGAGGGGAAATGAGAAATAGATGTTAAAAGCTATCATAGCCTCTTTGGAATATGAACAATAACCACTTGTTTTTTAACCCTACTCCCTGCAATGGCACCTGCAGCAGGCAGACACTGAAGGTCAGGGATTTATCAATGGCTGAGCGGCTGGCTAACTTTCATAGATTCCAAGGCCAAAAAAGACCATTGTGATCATCTAGTCTCACCTCCTGTATAACACAGGCCACAGACTTTCCCCAAAATAATTCCCAGAGCTGATCTTTTAGAACAAAACATCCAATCTTGATTTAAAAATTGCCAGTGGTGGAGAAGCCACCTTGAGGAGGAAAGAAAACTCAGGATGAAATGTTTGCAAACCTCACTGCAGACTCTCCCCAAAAGCTTGAAACCAATGGTGAGCTGAAGGTTGCACTTGAGGTCAGAGAGAAAAAGACATGGAGCTATCCAGAGAGAGCTGTAAAGTGGCTAGAGACAGTGTTGCTATGGCTAAAGACACTGCAGAGACATGCCGAGGCAACTCCTGGAGGGTAATACAGAAGCAGAATACTCTGCTGCAGTGCATGCTGCTAGTGAACACACAAACAATCCAGTGCCCTCAACCAGGACGCAGCCATGTTCTGCAGCCCTGGACAATACTGGGTACTGGGAACACCATCATAAGTTCCCTTCCTAATCCCACTGCCATTTATTTCCCTATCCCAAGCTCATGACAGCAAGAACAATTGCACTTGGGAGCCCGGCTCTTTCGAGCCATCTAACAGCCCAAAAACTTTGAGCCCTGATACTCGACACCAGAACGGAGAAGAACAAGAAGAGGCAGAGGCAGGGCGTTTACTCATCTATGAATTGGAACCTCTCTTTGCTCCCCCATGCTATTGTGTGCTGCCCTCTAATGCACGGCCTCATTTTAAAGCTGTGTTTCATTGTTGTTCTAATTAAAGGTTTATTTCTGGTTGTCACATACTAAATTGTTGTTTAATTAAAAAAAGGTATTCAGAAAGCATCTGCAATGAATGGTACACAGAAAAACTGTAAATTTTGCATAAGTATAAAGATACAGGCATAAGACAAAATAATGAGTGGCACGATGTTCCACTTCTACCACCCATAAGAGACACTGCAGTGCTCATAAACCATTCCTCCCTGCTCCCAGTTTCAGGCTTGAGACTCAAAGAAAGAGCAATAGGTATCCCTGACAGTATTGCCCAAGCTGTTTCCATTTTCTAGTCGATGCCTTGTTGGATGCTCAGACTGCTGAGCAAGTCTCTACACCTCAACCTCTCACCCATCGTTAAGCCTTTCTCCCTTACTCGCACAAATTCAGTGCAAAATACTACATGCAGCTATAATTTTAGGCAAGGTTTTTTCTGAGGCTTCCAACTTATTCCACAAACAGCACCACCTTCCTTATAGACAGCCAAATGCACACTCCACTCTCATCTGCAACTTCTGAGGTTATAGTTAAACAGTTCCTTCCTTTTGTCCAAGTGGTCTGTGAACAGCTTCACTAGCCAGGGAAGCAGAGGATGTGCTGGGTATCCCAGGATAATCAAACCAACATCCACTCCATTATTGTCCACAGTGATCTTGGGGGCAAAGTCTCCTATATTCATTACGGTCAATAGAGCTGAGTTGCAAAAGATCGTAGCATTGTGGACCCTTCCAGACCATCCCGCATTTATGTTATGAACCTGCCATGGTGGCCAATTAGCCTTGGAGCACCATGGAGAAATTCCCCTTTCTGTTTGTAAACTCAGAGCCCTGGTGTGTGTGGGAAAACAGGCACATGGGTCCCATCCACTGGCACAATACAGTTTGGGAGCCCCACGTATGCATAAGAACATAAGAATGGCTATGCTGGATCAGACCAATGGTATCCTGTCTTCCAACAGTGGCCAATGCCAGGTGCTTCAGAGCCAATGAACAGAACAGGCAATTATTGAGTGACGCATCCGCCGTTGTGCAAAGCCGTCAATAATCTCTTGAGCATTACCAAGCTTTATAACCTGGTGCAACAGTACCTTACCTTATGCATGGCACCACACACCTGCATGACAGGGAGATCGACTGTTGGGGCCACTATGCTGAATTTATTGGCTATGGACTGGTAACGTTCTGGGTGGCCAGCTTCCAGATGGCACCGGTGATCCACTTCTCAAATGATCTGTGTTACCACATGTTGGTACACTGTCACTGCAGCGCCAGTGCTAGTTCAGCACAGATCTGAAAAAAGGTTACCTTTTCCATTCTGAAATTCTCTTGCCACTGCTGGTCAGCCCAGGTCTGCAGAATGATTCTTTCCCACCAATCAACACTGGATTTCTGAGTCTAGAAATAATACTGCCCCATGTGAAGCTGCTCCAGAAAGAGCTCACATACTTGCAGTTGATTGTTGTCATCTTCCTCATCCTCCATCTTCTGCCAACACTGCTGTTGCTACTGGAGGAGCTGTTACTGCCGCCACATCATCTGCTCAGTGGTGCAGTGGGTGAAGTCCAAAGCCAAAGCCCTATAGCTTCAACAGCTCAAAAAAAGCCCAAACAGCCTCTGTATATTTGGGGTTGCCACCAAAGCTGCAAGATGCATTGTTGGTCCACGCTGACCAACAGACAGCAATTTAAAATGGTGCTAGCTTGCCCAGACAGAGAGGAAGCATGAGGTGGAGACAGCAGAATCATAGGATACTTTGAATTTCACCCCAAGTCCTAATATTCCACTGGCTTCCTCTATTCATCCCACAATGTGCAGTGAGAAAAATCCAAGAATGCACATAGGTCAGCAATGAAGCAAAGGACCATGGGATACCATCCTAGACTGCCATATGCTTAGTATGGGGGGTTGGACTAGATGACCTCCTGAGGTCCCTTCCAGCCCTGATATTCTATGATTCTATGCACCAAACCCCAGGCATGTATACACAATGATGCAAACTGAAAAAAGACACAGCTATCCCGAGTGCATGCTATTAGTATGGCGTACTAGTTGGTGTGCAAACTAAACCCCGACCCCCCATATAGACAAGGACTTAGTGTTAAAGAAATTGCTATTGATGAAAGATTGGCAACTGGACAACACTGACTGGCAGCACCTCTGTCATTACAGGTGGATAGGGCTTGAAGAGGGGGCTGCTACATAATAGACTAAGACTGTACTTTTATTTCTGATAAATATACAAAGAAAAAATAAAAATGGAGATAACATAGGGAAGAAAAAACATGTTACATGTCACTGTCATGTTTAGACATGTCTATTTTTGTAGAATCAACAGGCCTGTAGTGTTTCAGGTATGCAATGTGCTTGTTCCCCTTCACTAGCTAGTGATGTGTACCTGTGACTGACAATGGGAAAGTCAGCAGATTACCTTGCCTCAGTGCAGGGGACTGGACTAGATAAGTTAACAAGGTCCCTTCCAGTCCTACATTTCTATAATTCTATGATTTATTACATATTTTCTCAGACAGTGCTTGCAATATGAAACTGCATCTTTTGGGAAGATGGAATTGCAGATTGCAGGGGAGCTAGGAAGCTACTCTTCTGCCATCTGAGGTGGGGATTTTTCTCTTTGCAGGCAGATGCAACCTACTTGGAAAATTCTGCTTCATCTACAATTGAAATAATAAATTAAAAACACACTCCCGAATGCAAAGAAGTGTTAAAAAGACAAACTAGAAAGTATAATCCATTAGTAGGGAGGTGGTTCTTTTGTCAGATACACATGCAAGACACCTAAAAATTCAGTCTTACATCAGAGGAAGATAAAAGTTAACTTATTTATTAATTGCTCTCTTTTTCATTTTAGAAAGCTACTATTCTCTTTTTTATGGTGTATGCTAATTCCATGTAGGGCTTCACCCATTATGGTAAAAGCATATGCAGTAAGGTGGACATTTAACTGCTCTATTCTGGCAGAATTAGAATTGCACAACTGTAACTGCAGCAAGCTTTGCATTTCCATGACCAAGGCAAGTGTAAATGGGGTAAGAGCTTTCCAGAGGAAGGCAAGAGCAGAGAATTAATTGCAGCTTTGCTCCAATATGTTTGTGCCTGTCTGAGTTAATAGGGTTTTTCAAGTCATTACTCAACTTTCATAGGTTATTATTGTTCACAAGTACACAGACTATCATGGAGAAGTTGGGACAAGGGAAGTAGCAGTGAATCGAGACTCTTGCTTCACACACTGGAAGTGTTAGAGGTAATTTACACATGATGTGACAGTTCTAACCACTTCAGCCGCACATGAAAACTCTCTCTCCATGTGAAATTCAGCAGTGTCTTTTCAAACTGGAGTTCAATTTTTGATGTTTCCAAAATTATACGGAAGGGCCTGGGAGGCAGTCAGGGTTTGTTTGTTTGTGCTGAATACCCTTTGCTAGACTAAGGGCAAGGACTATTCAGTATATTAAATAAATCCTCACTTTCCTCTCCTATTCAGAGTTCGCAATATTTAACACTGCTACTTTCAGGCATCTGTTATGTCACATATACTGTGCTGAGGACATGACCACAATCACAGAACCCTGTTACAATATGAACCTGGCATGAAGAAGTCATTTCAAATATGCTGGGTGGTGTCATTTCCTCCAGCTCCTTCTCTGAGCCTTTGAAATATTTTAGAACTAATTTCTCTTTTTCTGAAAAGTGCTTTACAAAATATAGGCTCGGTCCTGGCATTGGCTTCTGCACAAGACTTCCATTGCCTTCAATGGCAATTTTGAATGTTGCTCAGTTACTGGATTTGTCAATTAAACATTAAGAGTTGTTTCATCCATCTCTGAAGTGAAATACAGCTTGTTCAAAACGCACACAACAATGCTACACAATGGTTTAGGTGAAGTAGGGGATAGCACTGTTTCACTGTTCTCAGTGGTGAGTTTAAGAAAATTATAAGTTATTCTATGAAGTAAATATTTGGTTTTGTCAGTTTAAAAGATGTTTTCGTTTTTGTGTGTATTCATATAAAGTTACCTTGTGTAAACTCTGCTTTGGGGAAAGAGTTCTCAGCAAGCATTGGGGACCGGTATGACCTGATAAATGCTTCCAAAAAGTTTAATTACATAAAAATGGTAAGTTTCATGAAAATCTATTCTAAAAGTTTCTCCGAGGGTTTACTGGTTTTAATCTAAGGACAAGACATCTTATTTAAACTCCTTCTGAAGTTTGTTGGATACTGTTAGGTACGACTTATGTCTGAATTGGACTTTGAAGTTAACACCCATTCTCTCAAAAGAAGTGCACTTTGGACTGTAAAAAAACTTGAAGGAGCAGGGAACTTCTGTGCCTTTGTGATTATCAAAGAGGCTGCCCGCAATAAGAACCACTATGTAATGAGAGCCCTTTATAGCATAATTTATAAATTTAGATTTTCACGAAGTTAGTGACTGGGCTGCTTGAGTAAGATAAGAGGAGGAAGTTCACCCTTGCGGATCAGAGCAAGCAAACCATGACACAACAGAGGAAGGAGAACTGGCTGACAACTGGACTTTCAAAAAAATCTTTGACAAAGTCTCTCACAAGAGACTGTTAAGGAAACAAAGTAATAAATATTAATACTACCTAATACCACCTGTTATATTTTTGTCAGTAGATCTCAAAGTGCTCTAAAAGAGGGGAAATAACTATGGGATAAGAAGTACTGTACTGTCATAGACTAAGATACAGAGCAGGAATAAGTGGCCAGTTTAATATGGAAGGAGGTTAACAGAAGGTTTCCATATTAGGACTGGTGATGCCTAATATTTACTAATAGACCATGTAGATGAACAGCAACATGAAAAAATGTGCTGATGGCATGGCAAAGTTTCCAGATGACACAAAGCTAATTAGATCAATCAAGGCTAGAGATTGAGGCCCTATCAGAGCGAGGTGAATGAGCAGCCAGATGTCAGATGAAATTCAGTACTGTAGAATTCAAGTTGATGCACACTGTAAAGAATACCCTGGATTATTCATAAGTACAGATTGGTTCTAATTATCTGTAATCATACAGGGAAAAAGATCTGGGTGTCACTGGCCCAGGAGCAAGGGCCAGAGACCGGAGTGGGACCAAGAGGTCCCCTGAAGGGAAGGGGAGCTGTAGTGCTGGGTGAGGGATGACTCCCAACATCCCGGTGGCCAGAAGTTACCTCCTGCCTGTCAGCTTTGCTCCCTGC
This sequence comes from Malaclemys terrapin pileata, assembly GCF_027887155.1. Taxonomy (NCBI): domain Eukaryota; kingdom Metazoa; phylum Chordata; order Testudines; family Emydidae; genus Malaclemys; species Malaclemys terrapin. Next base: position 270,782,598 of record NC_071506.1, on the reverse strand, counting down.
TCCAGGCAAGCTCCGTGCAGCAGCAAGGAGGAGCTGGAACAGGAAGGCAGTAATGGTGCTTCCGGCCACTGCACTGGCTGCCTACAACACTGCTCCTCTGCTGCTGGGAACTCTGGGATACACCCAAAGGACTTCCGGGACCTGCAGAGTCCTGGGACCCTAGGTCTAAGCCCTAGGGTAGCACAATTGGTGTGTGCATGTAAAGAGAGTTAGGCTTCAGCCCAGGCTCAAGCCCGAATGTATGCTGCTGTATAGACATACCCTCAAATGCTATTATATAAATAGATGGTATGTTCTCACCTAGAATACTGTGCTTAGTTCTAGCCATCCTATCTCAGAAAGCACACAGCAGTAATTAAGTATTACTAATTAGCAAATGCTGGTAGAACTATTCCATTGCACTGCAGCCCAGTAGATAATTCAAGTCAGGCTATTATCACACTTAGTGCTAGTGATGGTGATGTGTATTATTCTATAGGTAAGGCTACAAGTCCTTCATGGAGGTCAGATTTCATGACTTTCCAGGATCTCTGTGACTTCTGCAGCGGCCAATGCAGCTGACCCCAGGGCCAGCTGCATCGGCCGCTGCTCAGGTGGCCCGGGGCCAGCAGCTGGTCCTGGGCGCTGCCCCAGAGAAGTGATGCCCCGGGCCACCCCCCACCCGGAGCAGCAGCAACGGGGCCCTGGACTGTCCCCTGCCTGGAGCAGCAGTGGCAGGGCCCCGGGCCATCCCTTCCCAGAGCAGCGTCAGCGCCCACTGGAGTGCTCCCGCCCCCCACCCCAACAGCTAAGATTTAGTTAGGGGTATTTATAGTACAAGCCATGGAGAGGTCAGGGGCTGTGACTTTTTGTTTCTTGCCCATGACCTGTGCATGACTTTTACTAAAAATACTCGTGACTAAATCGTAGCCTTAACTATAGGCTGTTGCAGCTTTCACACTATCAGATGCTTTGTGACAATGATAGGTTAGTCATTTAGGAAATTGGGCAGAGGCTGTCACTATTCTCTACTTTTTGCAAGTGAAGGTAGGGGGAGGAAATGTTTACCTCAAATTAATTTTGGGTGTCATATTAAAGCTGAAAATCAGAGCTGTACATTTACACCCACACCTAAGCTTGATATTCAAAGGTGGTAGAGAGAAACTTGATTGGCACTAGTGGAAAATTATTTTTAAAGCTCATGCCATTTCCACTATTTAGGAATACAGTACAGTATTATGTAATGTGCTGATGTATCCTTAAAGGCACAATTCCCTCATGATTAGGAACAGTGGCTGGAATATCACTACAGCTCCAAATGTTCGTTGCTTCTATTTTATGATGCTCTGACTATCCATTATGAATACTTGGTTGCCTATAATGGAATCATGTAGAATTTATTTAAACATTACAGTACATATTGTTCTGTTTCAAATACAATGAAAACAGGAAAAAGCATAGCTAATTTAATAAAATGCTAAAAAATAAATAAAATTTTCTGTGAAGATGTTTATGAAATAATTCACATATATGGCATGGTAACGTGGCTAAGACAACTTACAAAAATGAAACTAATTAAGGTGAGAGGACTAATAGAAAGTTAGATTTTCATCAGGGGTTTAAACCAGCATAGCTAGGAAAAAAGATCAAAATAACAAGTATATGGGCTCAGGTAAGTAAAAATGACTTGCAGGATTCTTTTAAATGAACTTGTAACATTAAGGGTCTGCATAACAAAAATTAATTAATACAGGTCAAAATCTGTACTAGTTTACATCCTGTACAACTCCACTTCTGTGAAGACCATATTTGGCCCTACCTACAAATTTAAGATTGGTATTATTTTGGTTCACATCCACAGAAAAGAGAAGGGCATCGGGGGGAGGGATAGCTTGGTGGTTTGAGCATTGGCCTGCTAAACCCAAAGTTGTGAGTTCAATCCTTGAGGGGGCCACTTAGGGATCTGGGGCAAAATAAGTACTTGGTCCTGCTAGTGAAGGCAGGGGGCTGGACTCAATGATCTTTCAGGGCCCCTTCCAGTTCTATGAGATAGGTATATCTCCATATATTATTATTATAAGAGAAGGGCATCAAGAAATAGTCCCAGCTAAATCTCTATTTGGTACTTTGCACCCAAGAAGTAAAGAACAGACTGAAAAGTCATTAGGTTTTTTTGTGTTTGTTTTAAAAAGAGAGGTTATCCTTTCTGCAAACCCTACAGAACATTATTTAGAGTACTTACCAATTTCAGTAGTTGGTTTTTCTTACTATTATGGAGTAAGAAAGCAGTCCTGAGCTGAGAAAACTTCACTAATGTGAATTAGCCTTATTGTGAAAGTGTTCAAACTTCTCTGAACCAAAAGGTTTCACCTGTATGACAGTTTGCTGGTGCAGGAAGCTGGAACAGGCACCCAAAAAAGCAGCTGTTACAGTGAATCTGTTTAATGCTTTCCCACTGGAAATGACAACTGCAAAATTTAATTCTTGAAACAAATATTAAATTGAGTCCATCTTTCAACAAAAGTAAATGTTGAGAAGATGAATATCTCAGTAAAAGTCCATACACTGATAGAGTACAAATAGGAGTTGCAAAAGCCATTGGATAAATTTTAATTTAGGTTATGAATTCGTACACTGAATACTAATCTAGGTGAGGGGGAGCCACGCATACATAGAGAGAATCTGTGCCCTCCCTACCCGCAAAGAAGGGCCTTTTGAAAGACAGTTGGTTCAAAAGTTTTACATGAATTCTCTCATTCAATTTTAAGTTGCCATATTTCCCCAATTATGACCCAGCCACTCCATGTGTCTGATAGCCTTAAAATACACATGCAATATGGCTGCAACAACTGCTGTAAGATCATACTGGCCAGTTTTCCCTACAACTGGGTTTATGCTTTCTTTCATGTTACCCACTATCATGGAACAGCCTTCCTGAGCTGATACTCCAGGCCATTACCCTTTTCCTCATTCAAATCCCTCCTGTTGATCTCCCAGTTCTTCTGCAAAGACTAAAAGAAATTAGTCATCTAAATCATCTACTTATTTTTTCATCTTTAAAAACCAACAACAAAAATCTTCACTTCATCATATTGTGCTCTACCCTTCATATAGTCTTACTGATGTTGCCTTGTTCTCCCAACTAGCCACCATCTTTGTTCCACATGTAGTCTAAATTCTATAAATACACAAATGCTCCACAATTAATCTTTTTTTAGACAGTACACACTTTCTTTTTCTCAGTCATCATGATCCTTTTTATTGCCTGTTATTTGTTCTAATTCTTCCTATACTCGTAGTAATTTGGAGGAATCAGAAGTATACACAATGAGTCAGATGCAGTTGCACCAGGGTTACGTAGAGTGGCACTACTGCCTCTCTAATTTTACATTAAATTCCCTCAGACAAACATAACAGCATTGGCATCTCACTGCAAGGTCCTTTTAGTTTATCATATTTGCTGCTTTCCAGATGGTGGTCCCCAAATTGACATGTATGCTGTTTGATTTCATAGATTCTAAGGTCAGAAGGGACCATTGCGATCATCTAGTCTGACCTCCTATACAACTCAGGCCATAAGACTCTGAATTAATTCCTGTTTGAACTACAGCATATCTTTTAGAAGAATTTCCAATCTGGATTTAAAAATCGCCAGTGATAAGAGTTTGCACCACAGCCCTAGGTAAGCAGTTCCACTGGTTAATTACACCCACTGTTAAAAGTGTGTGCCTTATTTTGAGACTCAGTTTGTCTAGCTCCAAATTCTGGCCATTTGATCTTGTTATATTTTTGTCTGCTAGATTGAACAGCCTTGTATTATCCAATTTCTGTATCCCAAACTTACAGACTGATCAAGTCACCCCTTAATCTTTTTGGTAAAACTAAACAGATTGAACTCTTTGAGTCTTTCACTATCAGGCATATCTTTCAGTCCTTTAACAGTTCTTGGGGCTCTCCAGTTTACCAACATCATTCCTGAATTGGACATCAGAACAGAACACAACAGTTCAGCAGCAGTTGCACCAGTGCCAAATACAGAGGTAATAACACTTCCCTATTCCTACTAGAGATTCCCTTGTTCCTGCACCCAAGGATTGCATTAGCCTTTTTGGCCACAATATTGCCCGTGGAACTCATGTTCAGTTGCTTATTCATTGTTACCCCCAAGTCTTTTTCAGAGTCACTGCTTCCCAGGACAGCATGGCCTTTGATCCTACATGAATGACTTTACATTCGGTCATATCAAAAAGTATATTATTTGCTTGTGTAACACTGACAGACCCCGGTCATCAGCGGGTGGGATTGAACCAGGGACCTCTGGCGCTTAGTGCATGTGCCTCTAATGCAGGAGCTAAAAGCCAAGTGGCTGTTAGCTAAGGCTGAGGAGCAGACTCATTTAACTCTCTCTAAGTGGTCTTGGTGCCACTAGATGTGACAGAACACCACACTAAGGAGGTGTCTGGGTTACACTTGCACCCAGTTTACTAAGTGATCTAGATTGCTCTGTATCAGTGACCTGTCCTCTTCATTATTAGCCATTCCCCCATTCTTTGTCTCATCTATAATTTTATATTTTCCTTTAGGTCACTGATAAAAATGCTAAATAGCACAAGGCCAAGAACTGATCCTTGCAGGACCCAGTAGTAACACACCCAGTCAAAGATGATTCCCCTTTTACAATTATATTTTCAGACCTATCAGTTAGTTAGTTTTCAATCCATTAAATGTGTGTCATGTTGATATACTATTCCAGTCTCATAATCAAAATGTTTTACAGTACCGATAGATGTAAATGCCTTACAGAAGTCTAAGTATATTATGTCAACATTTAGTCTCTCCCTGAATTTGGGATTTTACAGCTATTTGCATGCTCGAAGTAACCTGACTGACATAAACTTACTTTGATACTGTACAGTTTTGTAAGATCACACACACACATATATATATAAAATATATATATATATATTTTACCATAAATGGGAAATCCTTCATCTGCAAACAGACAAGGTTCAAGATTTTTCAGAGAACTTCTGCCCTCAAGTCGTGCAAGTAGCTTTAAAAACAAAAGATAAAAAGACGTCGTGTTAACTAAAAATAATGGGTCATGAGAATCAAGATACAACAGAACCACAGAACTTAGGGGGTTTTCAATGATAGCTCTGTCAACAGATTAATTTGATTTTAAAATGCCTTTCTGCAGACATGTGGCAAGCTCAGAGATTGGACAGTACAGTAATAGACGTTGACTTTCTATCTCTCCTAGCAACGAGCACCAGGATTCCATGGCGATAAGTGCCATGTAAGAACCTGTATTTACAAAACCACAAGAATGAGCTATGGCAGATAAAACTGCTGCAAGAATGGATGTCTTTGAAATATGGAAATGTTGCCATTTTATAGGATGAAAGGAAAGAAGCTCCTTTTGTAACAGCCATCAGACAGTGACTTCAAAGTAACGATCTGGAGGTGAAAGGCTGTATTCCCCATTATCAGTCTCCTGAGTCATCCAGTCCCTCAGCTCATTTATAAGTAAAAGCGTCTTACATATTTCAACTTACATTAGATGTGGGACTCCGATGGGCTACAGATCCTATCACCTCACCGTCACTTGTTCAAACACAGCACAGGCTGGTAGTTACCAAAAGTCATTACACGATGGCTGTTCAACAGCCTTTGTAAGGCAAGTGGGTGTTCTTAGGCCAGTTCTTAAATGGACAGGTGTCCACATAAAAAATGCACTATAGTTGGCAGTCTCAACAAAGAGGCCAACAATTCAAGAAATGAACACTTCACCCACTGTTAGAAATGTCCTTCCATACATGGATTAAAGCACATTGGCAAAAAAGCTTGCACTGCTGCCAGAGTACACGTCCTGAAGACAGAGCACTTCAGTCTCCATGAACCATCCATAAGCTCTAAATTAATGATTTTTAGAATAAAATAAATTCTGTACAAGTGTCTCAAATCTCCCTCCTAGCCATATCCTTTGGGCACTCAGCACATAACTCTAAACATAACTTCCCAGCACACATTTCTCCCTCCTCCACACTATATTTGATGGACTTTTCTTCTGAATCCCCTAGCTATTGTCAATTTAAATGATTTAAAAAACAATTTTCTGTGTTTTCTTTTAATGGTAGTATAAAAACTCTAAGTGACACTGAATTTGCTTCAAGAGGTTATGATGTGAATCCAAGTAAGACACTTCCACAGACATTGTACCATTCATTTCTATTAATAAAATGTCAATGTATTTGCCTTCGTAACTGTTCTGTTCAGGTGTGTTGATAAGAGTCTCATGAGATGCTCATTAAAAGTAGAATAAAAACACTTTAATAGACATTATACTGGATCTATTATTCATGCATTTGGTCAATGCATGAAATACTTGTATAATACATGTTAGATCCATGGTTACAGTTTTGACACTGCAACTTGTTACCAATGTTCACTGAAAAAATATATTATAGTATTCTGTATAAACAGGATCAGGGAAGAGACTGAATATAACTTGCTCTGTTATATTGTGCTGCTGCTGTTCCCTCGTGCTTATGGAATCTCTCCCTCCCGTGTTTATGTTCTCTCCATTCTCATCATCCTGCACTGCATCTTTCCCCTTTGTGAGTCTCCTGTTCCCTTCTGTCTTTGCTTACCTGCTTTCTCTGAACCATGACTTTTACTGCTCCACTGTGTTTAATATGATGGCAGCCAAGTGAAATTTACCAGAATATCATGATATGCAAGAACTCTAAAGAGTGTTTTAACACATTTACTTAGCTGTGAGACATTTTCATAGCAAATGGTTCATATTTACAAATGTCATTCATTTTATATATGTCCAGAAGATAACACATATCCATTAGTAATTGAAAAGGTTAGCTTGTTATCCTGCTATCTAGCCTTTTTCTCCTTACATTCTTTTGCTGCTATTTACTAGACAAAACACTCAGTCTACTTTGTTCTGCAAGTCAAATAAAGTTTACTAAAAAACTTACATAACAGTTCGGCTGGGAACAGTAATATTATATGAATATCTGTTTTAGAGATCCAAGTCTCGCAAGATCATGGACTGCTTTACTTTGATGCTTAAGAAGTCCTCAGCCATCAGGAGACACAGGCTGTCAAGCTGAGACACTAAGAATATATTTAAGACTTTTGAACAAACAGCCTTGCCTCTAGAATGATAAATTATTAGATTTCAGCTAAGTATGGTTTTTGAAGGCAAAGTTCCAATAGTGTTACTCTCTTTCAACCTAAAAAAAGGCATAAAGAGGGAGCAGCAAATAGACGTGTTTCTGTATTCATGTTTATTAAAACATTATTAAACGTTTAAGACTCTTTTAAATCCACAACACAAAGTGTGTTTAGGGCTCCCACAGCATCCTCGGCACAACCATGATATGATTAATTATTGCATTACATTACAGTGTTGCCAACTCTCATGATTTTTTTTGTGAATGACAAGATTTTGGCTGGGCCTGGAGCCTGTCTGGAGATGATGTGAGAAGCTCCACCCTTTATGCAAATTTAAGCCCTGCCTGGGGAAACCCCCTCTGATTTGCTGCATGCCTCACTTGCCAGCCTTCTAGGGCAAAGTAATCCATCAGAGCTGCTATAGCTAGAGCACTATCTCTCCCTCCCCTCAGCAACCTGAAGCCATTCTCATTGGGAGAGCACAGGGGATTGAACGAGCCCAGCAGCTCTGCTCCCTATTCCTCCACGCTTTTGAGCAAAGGAGAAAGCTCCTATGCTCCTCCCCCTCACACCCAGCCTGGGAAGATGCTGTTACAGCTCCTCTCCCCCCAGGCCTGGGAGATGGGGGTGAAGAGTCTAGGAGGAGCAGAGGTGAGGCTGTCGGGGCTGAACTGATGGGGTGTGGAGGGATGAGTTGAACTGATGTGGGGGAAGAACCGATGCAGGGACAGACAGGACAAGATAGATTTGGACAGTGGGGTGCAGAATTAATTACTGGGGAAATGATGTGCAGATGTGAGCATGAGAGCTCCTGCTGAGATCAAAATCATCTTAGCCAATAATTTTGGAAGAGTGAGAAACAAAATCTCACACACATACTGTGGATGGGCAAGGGGAGTTAAAAAAAAACAACAACAAAAAACAAAAAAACTCAACAAGACAGACCAAAACCCACCACAATATAATCTTTTACATATTTTATTTTTTTGGAGTCTGACTTATGATTTTTGATCTTCTGAATTTGGCAATACTACATTTATTTATCACAGCACTGCTCATCCACCATTCTGAAATTTCTTGTACTAGAATGCCTCTAAACATGAATGGGGGAAGACTTAAGTATGTTTTGAGATGTTCTTGCTTAAAAGGGTATAACTCAATATTTAGCTGGTATAGTGTTCAAGTTTTTCTTTCTTTTTAAAAAAAGGAAGATCTATGACATTTGGTGGTGTTCAAACTGAAATTATTCCCTACTTTTTAAATAGAACACACTTTATTGGAAAAGTTAGTAGTATGGATGTTTCAACAACTCTCCTGATACAAATTAAGACAAAATTACATTCAACTAACTCGGCAGTTTTGCATGGACAAGAAAATTCAATTTAGAAACTATGATTGAGATTTTCAGACCAGTGCAGGATTTAGCCACACATCTTAAAAGGATGGAGGATGTGAGGCTAAGTCACTTGTACTGCTCTACAAATATAAGGTACCCTGCTATGATGGCTGAACGTAGGCACCACTTCAAAAACTGCCATATCATTGCATCAAAGATTACCTTAATATGCATTTCCTAGTTTGTATTAAAAGCATGTACTTGTTTTTTGTAAGTCTCTGTACATTATGAAAACTACAAAAACAAGTGTGTCTTAGAACTAATGGCTCCTTGGAATCTCAAGAGAATATGAAGTGTGCTGGAAACCTGCCCTATGCTTTGCAGGTTCCTATTGTTTTACAAGGCTCTGCAAATGTGTACATGTAGTTGTTCACATTTAGTTAGTTGCTGAATGCTAAGGTAATATAAGCAGTCTGACTACTGGATGCAGCATTAATTTTAAAGAAGTGCTATTTCAGTTCCAGCTAAACGTGCATCTTTTTTTTTTAATCCATACTCTTCCCCTCCCCAACTTTCATTTTAGAATAGAAAATACTTTCTGTATAGGGCATTTCCTGGGGATTAGTTAGTAGTTCCTGATTGTTCCAGCTCCTTTCATCCAGTCATTAGTCCTCAGAAAATATCTGGTGCATTGATTATAGCTTAAATATGAACCTGTGGTTATCTGAACTGAATACTTACATATTTGAATGAAAATAACTACAGGTGCTTATCTTGAGCACTAAACAGATTATTCACAATTCATTGATGATAATGCATCTGTGTTTCTATGAAACTTGTGTTTTCTTCCTAGTTTTGAAGCAGAATCTCCACAGACACTTGCTCTGTTGGTATCATGCTATGCACCGTGGGATTTCCTGGCAGGATCAACAAGCAACTTTGCAATAAACTCTCTGAAAGGTCTGTCCATACTACACCTAATGAGGCTGAAGCAAAACTATGTTCAGATAAGACACAAGAGAGGAGACCTTACCATTTGTGGTTGTTAAAGATATATTGAACTTTTCGTGAGAGCTGGGACTACCTAGTCTCTTGGCCATATTCTGGCATAGGCAGTTTCATATTACCTTCTTAACATTTCTACTGTATAGGGTAAAATATTTGTAGTGATCAAAGGATCAGTCTGCAATAACAGAAATCACTTGCTTCTACCTTCTGTTGTGAATGGCTTAAATAACCAGTTAACACAGCACTGCTAAAGAAAGCAACTGAACAGAAAAAAATGGAAAAGATACAGCAACATCTGGTCACTATTGAGATCAGCATGCCATAATTTAATTATGGGTGCTTACTTCTTCCTTCACATAAACGTAACCTTTTTCCACAAAATGATTACCTTCCAGTGCTTTTCTGTGTGTATCTACCTTAGTAAGAGAGTAGCCTAGATGTGTTTTCAATACATTTCTGAATAATTGCACTTTACATTCTATCACAGTTGATCTTTTTGTGTGATTATTGGTGTGTAGAAAATAGGGGTCCCTGTGGACAAAAGACATTTGCCCATGTGGAATAAGTTTCAGGACAGGGGCCTTAAATGGTAAGTTTGCTGAGGAAAGGACACTGGGAAAATTTTTCAAAAAATGTCAAAATCACTTAGGAGCCTCAGTCCAATTGAAAATTAATGGTACTTTAAGTTCCATTGAAGAGTTTTTCCCTATGGCTTTTGGGAGGTACTCAGCACATTTTTGGGTGCCATTCAATAATATGCAACATTTCTCAGCAATATATTAAAAGTGTTAAGAGACCCACTGGTCAAAAAATGAGAGAGAGACATTTTTACCTTTCACAAGCTATTTGCTTAATCAAAATTCACTTACTCTTTTTTACTACCTTCACCTCTTACAGCTTCCATTATCACTCTGTTTTTACAAAGCTCATTTTATGAGATTTTTTGAAGAATTATTTGTTTGGCACAGAATTTTTTTACTTATGAGCTACACAACATTCTACAAGGAAGTGTTGCTGCAAGATTTAGACTTTCAGAGCATTGGTCAGGGTCAAAAGGTCAGAGAAAGAGGGTGGGTGGTGGGAGGGTGGAGAAAAACTGGATGAAGAGTTAAAGAAACATAAGCCTTATTGCTAGGAGCAAAACTTCACAGGGCAATTTTAAAATCTTCCAAGTTTTTAAAAAAGTGCTTACGTGACCACAATTCATCTCTACCTTTACGTCCATTAAGGTGAACAACAGTCTCTCAAACTTTCTGAGGCCTTATCTACACTATAAAAGTAGGGCTGTTTAACTACATCACTCAGGTGTGTGAAAGATCCAACGCCCTGAGTGATGCCATTAAGACAGCCTAACCCCCCCATATAGACAGTGCTACGTTGACAGAACCTTTTGGGGAGGTGGATTCCTACCCCAACGGGAACCCCTCTTGGCAGGATGGGAGGGATAGCTCAGTGGTTTGAGCATTGGCTTGCTAAACCCAGGGTTGTGAGCTCAATCCTTGAGGGGGCCACTTAGGGATCTAGGGCAAAAATCAGTACTTGGTCCTGCTAGTGAAGGTGGGGGTGGGGCTGCTGGACTTGATGACCTTTCGAGGTCCCTTCCAGCTTTTTGAGATAGGTGGATAGGTAGTGTTATCCACACTACTGAAGCTCTACAAGTCCCATGCATGGTTAATATCAGCATGCAGCTGTGTGTGGATACAGGCCCTGATTCAGCCATTCACCCTATTCAGCAAAGTATTTAAACATTTGCTTAACTCAAGTCACATACTTAAGCCCCGTTTTCTTCCACGGGAATTAAGCGCATACTTCAACACTTGGCGGCTTGGCCGGAGCGGGCCAGGGGCGCATATCTTGGGACACAGCCCCGCCGTGTCCGGGCAGGATGCAGTCTGCAGCGAGGCGAAACGGACGAGCCAGCGGGCAGAGACCGCGGCCGGGAGTTCCTGGGTTCCCAGCCCACATCCGAGGCGGGGCTTTTCAACGTGTCCGTGTCCTCCCTGCCCCCGCCAAAGGGGAACCCCTGCCCCGGCCAGGGTGCTGCGAGGGGCGGCACCACCCGGGACAGGCCGGCCCGGCCCGGCCCGCGCTGCGCTGCGCTACTCCGAGCCCCGCGTGGGGGCGGTGCGGGGAAGGCCGCTCCAGTCCTGGCGCCCGGGCCCTGCGGGGGCAGAGTGGCCAGGCCCGGGCCGGGGGGAGGGGGCGCTGCCTCACCTGAGTGCCCGACTCCGCCTTCCGGAACCCGTCACTCATAGCGCTGAGGAGGGGGTGGGGAGCGGGACCGGGCCCAGTAGCAGCGGCGCCTCCCGCCCCACCGCCCACTCGTCGCACATGCGCAGTGCACCACGTCCCTTCGCCCCCCTAGACTGGCACGACCAGTCCTTCTTGGGGCGCTGATGCTGCACATGCGCAGTGTCGCAGTAGTTTGTTCTGTTGCGGTTGCGCGTTAGGGGATTGAGTTGGTTCCCTGGACAGCTCAGCGTGCGCGAGCTCCAGGGGGGGGGTAAGGTTGTTATGGGGAGGGGTTAATTATGCACCTTGCATGGTCATCGCTCTATTTAAATTATTTTCGGTGATCATCAGAGGCCAGTAATGTTAAGGGGTGAGATTTTTAATTTATTTGGTGGCCAGAGTGGAATACTCACATGTGAAATAGAAACACTGGGCCAAAATCAGCCCTGATAAAGTGCGTGCAAATTCCACTGAAGGCCATTACATCAGGCAGGGATTTAGGATAACATTTTAAAATGTGGGACTCTAACACCGTACTTATCTGGCACGTTCCAGCTGAAGATCTCAAAGCACTTTGCAAACATTACTGTCTTTAATCCTGACAACATCTTGGAAAAGTACGATTATTGTTACAGGTGAATTCTGAGAAACAAGGGCATTATCTAATAAAATTAATGGCACACATTGAATGACAAAGGAAATAGTTCTCCGTGCGGCATATAGCTTTCGCCTGTGGAATTCACTCCTGCAACAAATCAGATTCAGTTTCTATAGCTGATTTTGAAAAGGGTCTGGAAATTTTTACAAGCCATAATTATTGGAATTATGTAGGCTAAAATAGGGTATACTCATGCTTTAGGGCATAAACTGATCACTGCAGGGATCTGAAAGGATGTCCAGGGGACTATGTACATTATGGAGATTTTCTGTGCCTTCACCAGAAGCTATGGACAGGATAGTGCACTTGACTTGAAGGGCCAATTATATGATCTAGAATGGCCCATCTTTTGTGGCTGTGTAGCTCCAGTTATGAGAGAGGATAGACTGTAGGGAGACATGGGAAACTCATTTGTAGGAGCTCTCCTCACATTGGTACAAAAAGGTTGGAAAATAATAACACGATCATTCATCATATCTACCTTTCAGCAGGTGCTAATTCAGAGTCCAGTGATGATACTTTAAATGCCAACATTGCTAATTATGTCACTGATCATTAAAACATGGAAGAAAGGAGAGGAAGTATCATGAAGATCTACGGCAGCCAAAGTTGGGAGCGTGGGGCAGAGGGGGAGGAAGACGTGCAAAGGACTAGCCAGGGCAGTAGCAGCTTGTGTATACAGGTTGTTGGGACAAGCACCCATCATATGTGTGTCATTAAATATTAATCTCAAATACAACAAATTTATATTAGCCTGCTATAGCTTTCTTGTGTTTGCAATTTGTATTTAGTACAGCAGCGAGGTGTTGTGCTCCACAGTCTCTGTGGCACATGCACAGATTGTGTGATCAAGATTTCACAGGAAGCAAAGACACAGTGATTTCCATTGGATTTGGGGTGGTGGATTCATTGTCCGATCTACAGGCTGTGCTGACTGGAGAGCATTCTAAAGTGTTGCGCTCTAACTGCCCTACGTAGACCTTGCTGGTGCACTCTAAAAAGTCCCTAGTTTGAGTTGATGTAGTTCTGTTTAAACAGAACTGCTTTAATGTGGCCTAGAAACTCATTAGAGCACGCCAGCAGGGTCTACACAGGGCAGTTAGAGCACAACATTTTAAAGCATTCTACAATTTACACATCTCCAGTCCTGACACAGATTAGTGGGAGTTGCTAAAGGTTAGCAGAACAGGGGGTAGGACCAGCTTAGGTGGCAGGCTTTCACTCCCTCTCTTGGTTTCTGCTGGCTGGGGCTGTGAGACATAGTGCTGCAGTGAAGGCCATGGAGCTGCTGGAGGAGACCTCGTGGAACAGGGCAGGAGGAGGTGTTGGCAGAGAGAGGGAATGCGAAAGAGGAAGAGGAGGATCCTGGGAAGGAGGTACAGGCCTGGGACTGGCAAAAGTAATTAAGGGCTGTATATGGTATAGGAGGGCAATTTGCCTAGGGTCAATCCTCCCCTTCTCCGGGTTTGGGGTATTGTGGTGCCATGGGAGGAAGCAGGCATGTTTTGTTTCTGCTACACTCCCTTTGCCCCAAAAGTTTTCCATCCACCACTGAGCCAGAGGGCACAGGAGATGCATGAATTAAGATGGATTGGCCTTTAATAATACGTGATGGGACTGCGATCAGGCACAGTTGGTTTCATTTTCCTGAAGAAAGGCTCATCTTTCCCAAGTTTGGGAAACATTGTAAGGAATAGAACTTCAAGAACTGTGATGACTGTGTCTGGAATGTTCTGTGTGGCAGAGTCCAAAAGGCTTGTTAGTTGTAAGAAATTGTACTTGGGAAGTGGTTGGAGGATGAACCTTCGTCAAGAATACCATGAACCCTACCTACTAACTGTGTCAACTGAATTAATTTTGTTGTTAATTGGTTCTGAGTTTAATCACTGCTGTAATTTAAAAAAGCCTGATTGTGTTATTTGGATCCAGAGACATAGACTATATTATGAAAACACCACTTGTCTCAAACCCCACCGCTAGCCTACCATTGACCATACTTCACTAGCGTTCTGTGGGAGCTTTTCTCCTTTCATGTCTGTAAAGTGTCATGCAAACCTATGAGATTAAATAAATAAGAATTATAAACCGATGGAATGTTACAATATAGTGCTGACTGGGTACCACAACTGAGGGGCAGACAGCTGCCCAACCCCCAAACAGAATAAAGCATAATGTTAGGATTCACTTCACAGATGAATTTATCTTCTATTCCCTGATGCATTCAGCACATAGCGTTTGACTCACTGTAGCAGGTCAGTTTGAAAGCCAGCTGGCCTACTGATCAGGCCATAGCTCCACAGTTCTTTTCAGTCTCTCTGCTTTTGAGGGGCCTGTTGGATTGTATACAGCAAGTCTCAGCCCCTCCTGTTTGTTTCCTCTTCTCCCCTTGGGGCTCTGCAATGACAGAGGGAGGGGGAAGGCTCTACTGGGTCCCAGCCCAGGGCCTTAAAGGGGTGTTGCAGTGTCCAGACCACCTGTTGGTTTACCCCAAGTTATACTTCCCCCTGGGTCTCTTCCTATCGGACTCCAGCTCCTCCCTTTTTTTGGAGCATGGTCACAGTTTTAGTAGTAGCAGTTTAGTCTGCCTGATAGGGTAACGTCCTGCTCTTTGAGGCCTCTCGTGAGTTCCCACCGCTGAAGGGAGACCACTGCTTCCATAGTGGTTTTATCAGAACCATAGTCACTCTGCCCCTAGCGCCACGCTTCAACCTCAATGCTATCCCCCGGCTGCCAGGGCACTTTTAAACTCTCTCTCCAACCAGAGCATGCCTCACAGCTGCTGAGGGGCAGGGCCTCCCTAGCTTAGTACTTATGCCTTGCTCTGGGTTAGTGTGGGGTTTGTAAACCTCATCACACACCCTCCCCTTCAGCTCTGGGCAGACATGTGCTGAGAGTACCCCCCATATCTCATGAAAAGAAGTGCATTTTATGGTCCTTGCTGGTTTGATATAGCACTTCAACGTACTATGGCTAGAGAGACAAATACCACTGCATGACTTGGGAGTTGGTGACCTTCATAGACTGTAGAGGTGCATGGTCAGTCACTAGCCAAAAGTGGGGACCCCATAGGCAGTGGTGCAGGGATTCTGCAGGCCCCTTTACTGCTAGGTCCTCCTCGATCACCAAGTAGGTGACTTCCTTCCAGGGATACAACTTCCTGCTAAGATAGAGGACAGGATGTTCCTATCGCCCCATCTTTTATGACAGTATGGCTCCAAGGCTGACATCAAATGCATCCATCTGCTAAATAAAAGACTGTGACAAGGCAAAGTGAAACAAAACAGTTCCTGATTTCTCCTGTTTTAGTAGCTGTTGTTGACATACTTCATTGTTGACCCCAGGCAAGCTGTTCGTAGGCTCACCTCATTATCAGAGCAACTTTTTGTTGTTCAATTGAGTCAACTTGCTTTGAGAGTAGGTCTGTACTGAGTTGTGTGATATATGGGTCCTTGGCTTGAGTCCCCATGGGGTTTAGGCCATCAGTAGGTGTGGGGCCATTCACTGGGGACATGGAGGTCACTTCCCCATGGTCATTGTCCCTCCCCAGCCCGGCCATTCCCTTGGGTTCTTCTATTGTTCTGTCCACAGACTTTGTCTTTTCTTCCTTCAGGGATTTCCCTTGCCCTGCCTCTATCAAGTACTGAAAGAACTTCCAGTCCCACCCAATTATCATGGGATAGGCCAGGTTTGTGGCTACCCCCTTGCAGGCTGTGTCCACATAGTACTTTCTAGTTAACTGCAATCATCTCATGGGGTTGGGGTGAATACCCTCTGGATGCATTGTAGAAATATGGTACTTGAGGGCTCTCCCTTGGCCCTTGCCAAACATTCTCTGATAGTTGTCTGACTACATCCTTAGTCTATTAAGCCTTAGACTCTGACATTATTAACCTGCACTGGGACCACCAGTTTTTCTGGTGCCTTTTTGCAGGCTCTGGATTCCATCACCAGACACACTCATAATTACAATCCATGAATGGGCAATCCCACCCAGAAGTGGCCCCGTTGTCCCATCTCTACATGAAGACGAATTCCAGATGGTGGTCTCTGCTTGGCTGACAACCTCACCCCTGGGTTGGGTAGCAAGGTTCCTCTCGCACCTCCTCTCCTCGCCCATCCTCTGGTTGTCTGAGTTGGTCAGGACTGGACCGGGTCCCCCCTTCATGTTTTTTGGACAGCATGTAGTTCTCGGTCAGCGTCCCCATTTCTGACAGAGTTTCCAGTTGATGTTAGGGATGTAAATATCGGTTAAAAAAGTTAACCGGTTAAATGATTAAAATTATATTGTTTAACCGGTTAACCGTTAACCAAGGTAGCTCAGGAGGTCTGGCATGGCCGGGACTGGGGCCTGCTCTGGCCTGGCTAGGGTTGGGGTCCGGCTGGTGCAGCTGGGGCTGGGGTCCCTCTGGCTGGCCGGCCCGATGTGGCTGGGGTTGCTCTACGCTACCGGCGTCCCTCCCGCTAGCACGGCACGGTCGGGGCTGGGGTCCATCACGCTGGCGCAGGACCGCTGGGGTTAACGATTATGGTCGGTTAACCGGTTAACCTTTTACATCCCGAGTTGATGTTGTACCATCCTCTCCCATACTCTGAGTGGGAGAATTTGGAGGAACTGCTCCAACACAATATTTTCCATCACCCATACTCTTGTTCTTTCCTGCGATTGGAGCCACTGTTAGCAGTGGTCCTTTAGAGTCTAGGCTACCGGCCTAGATCAAACTGCAGCTGAAAATCTCTCTTGCTCACCCTCTGGTGGTGCGTCTTGTTTTAAATGCCAAAAGTGTCTCGGATGGCTACTTTGAGTAGGGAATAGTCCTGCACAGCTGTCATGTGGAGGCTTGAGTATATGGCCTGGGCCATCCCTGTCAAGTATGGGGTGACCAGGATGGCCCAACTCTCCACTGGCCAAAAGACCGCCATGTGTGAGACCCTCTCAAATGTGACCAGGGATGCTTCAAGTCCATCATCTGGTTCCCTTTTTGTCAGTTTCAAGGTGAGGTTTGAAGCAGAGTTGGGGTTAACTGCTCCCACCAATGAGTTAGATGGCATGTTTTGGGGCTGCACCAGTGGCACCACCTGTTGCACCAGCTGTTGCTCCCTGTGTTGAGTGGCCAACTCCCTAATAAGCTACTGCTGCTGTTGCTGCAGAACCTGTTGCCGTTGTTCTTTTGCCAATTGCTGCAGCAATTGGGTCTGTTGATTCGCCATAACCCATTTTAGCAATTTGTCAAGATCCATCTCCAGGGCTCCCCTGCCCCCCTCCTTTAAAAAAAATACACCTCAGGCCATCAAAGCCATGTCATGGGTGACTCGTGGGCACAGAGTGAGATGCTCAGTAGCAGGGTCAACAGTCAGAGATCATTCAGGGCAAGGCCAGGTCAAAATAACAAAGTCAGAATCCATTGCTAAATTGAGAGCAACCAGCAAGAATTGGGATTGCGCCACACCAGAATCTTTCACCAGGGCAGCAATGGTCTTAAGCCGAAGACAGTAAACCAGGATCAGGGTCAGCAGTCTGGGATGAGGACAAGTTGCAGTGAGGCAGGATCTAAGGCAGAAGCCCACTGGAGGTCTGTATTCCTCAGCAAGCTCCTAAACATGTCTTCATGGTTTATATGGGGAGTGCCAGCCAAGCAGGGAATCGTGGACGGCTGTCGCTTATGCCCTTTAGGGTGGAACTTCCTGCAGGCCTCAGCCTCTCAGTACATCTTGGTGCCCCTATTGGTGATAAGGGAGCAGTGCCTCCTACACACCCCAGTTTTAGGCCCAGGGGTTCTTACACAGACTCCCTTCAGTTACAAAGTTGTTGCCTGCATTCTCCACGAATTTTTGTAGCGGGTCAGTCTGAAAGTCAGCTGGCCTAGTAGTCAGGCCGTAGCTCTACAATTCTTTTCAGTCTCTCTGGTCTGGAAGTCCAGGGGGTGGGGGAGCATTGCTGGGTTGTATACAGCAAGCTTCAGCCCCTCCTGTATGTTTCCTATTTTCCTCTTGGGGCTCGGTCACAACAGGCTGGGGGGAATGCTTTACTGGGTCCCAACCCAGGGCCCTAAAGGGGTGCTATAGTGTCCAGAATACCTGTTGGTCTACCCCAAGTTATACTCCCCCTGGATCTCTTCCTACCAGGCTGGAGCGCCTCCCTTTGGGGCATGGTCATAGACTTAGTAGTAGCAGTTTAGTCAGCCTGGGGGTGCAACATCCTGCTCTTCAGGGCCTCTTGTGGATTCCCACCATCGAAGGGGGAAGGGAATGCAGATCACCGCTTCTGGAGTGGTCTTACCAGGGCCCTCATCACTCTGCCCACAGCTCCAGGCCTCAGCTTCACTTCCTAGGGCAGCTGGTATCTCCCTTGGGCTACCAGTGCCATTTTAAATTGTCCCTCCACCTGGAGCATGCCTCACACCTGCTGAGTTGCAGAGCTTTCCTAACCCCAGTATTGCTCCATGTCTTGGTCTGGTATAGTGTGGGGTTGGTAAACTCCATCACACTCACACACATACAATTTTTTTTAAGTCAGTCTGTCTTTCATCATCAGTAGCATGTTGTTATTTTTTATTCTGTAAGGAAGACAATGTGCTTGGTACTATACAGTTAGCAAAATTCATTGTTACCTTGACATTGCTTCTACCCTCATTCATGCTTTTTATATTTAATTATCAATATCATTATCTTTTCTTTGGGTGCAGATGTGACAATCTGATACTGACAATGCTGCAAGTATCAAACCTTATCCAATTCAACACTCTGCTGTTTTTCAAAGCTCTCCATTGACTTTTCATCCACTGACTGACCTCTTTGATCTTAAATCTGCTTGTACAGTACATCTCTGCCAACTCTCTTTGCTCTCTCAGGGTGAAATCTTGGGCCCTGTGAAGTAAATAGCAAAACGCCCATTGACTTCAATGGAGCCAAGGTTTCACCCTCAATATTTGCCTCTTTTCTTTAGTTTTATTTGCAATCCTCCACATTTCTCAAGTAGTAGCCCAGAGATAATATACTGTGTGAGTGCAGGAGGCTATTCACACTTCCATTGCTCTCTCTTTTTTACAAAATAGAATCCTCCGTTAGTGTAGCAGGGCCAGACAGTAGAATATAGTGTCCAGGGACCTTGCGCACCAGCAGTTCCATTTATAGAGGTAGGAAATTAGGCTTTTTCTGCTTGGCATGTGAACAGCCTGAGGGTGCCCCTTGAGCCATCAGCACTGCTTGCATAGCAGTTACAGCTGCAAAAGATGCCAAAGCAATAGCTTTTCTGCAAGGAGAGCAGATGCTATGGGCATGCATCTCTTTCTTTCTGAACTTGTCTACTGGAGTATCTCCCTCCCACTCAATACAGGTTTGGAAAACAGAGTGAACATCCTGCATGGTGAGTTTCTGTGTTTCCCATTGCACGTGTTTAAGATACTCACTGTGCTAGATCAGTTCTTGAGAAGAAAGTGTTTAAAGTTGAACTGCAGCCCTAGGCAAAATGAGTTTGCTGGTTCTGCTCTTTTCCCACTGAAGGTTATATGTCAGTCACAACTAGTTTAATCCAACAGAAGGAGGCTAGTTAGTATGGGTCATGTGGTTAGTATGGATCCTGGGGAGGAAAAGACCAGCACAGCTCTCTGAGTGCTCTAGAGACATCAGAATTTAATCTTCAGTGCAGCAAAAGTTATTTTCTTAAAATAAAGCTTCATTTTAAATCAACAATTCGCCATTGAAGAATTATTACCGTTCTGTTCCAAATTTTACATTTGCCTATAAATTCCTTGAACAAAGATACAGTCTAAATATTTAAAAGCAAGAAACAAAAGCATTAAGGAAGCAAAAACACACTAAGAATCTAATAATATGGTATAAAGACATCTGTGAAAGGCTCAGTCTATAAAAGACGTCAACCCTTAGAAGTTAGGTAACAGCTGAGTTAGAAACTGGAATTAAAGTGAGCTAAGTAAGAGCTTCCTGTCTTCAATGTTCATTCTGCCAACGAGTTTCTTCCAAAAGGAGTTTTGTTATGTGTATTGTCACTTAATTTGCACTTGGTGGAACTGTATGGGTGACATTCGTTTGGCACTGGTTTGGGCTTGAATTCTCCTGCTTGGAGAAGATTCTCTCTCCATTCATATTGTTGAATTAAACTCTTTTAATAAAGTCAGTTGCTATTTTTCTAATTAACCTGTAGATTATTAAATACATTTACTCCAAACATGACAAATTGAAGGCCCCAGATTCATTAGGCAGCAGAACTACCCTGAGAGAGACAATAGAAAAGTTTAATTTCCTCTGTGTGTGTAATCTACCCATCTATCAGAAAACACCAGGCTTTCCAAGTAAAGCCTATCTCAGAGCTGTAAGTAAGACGCAATAAGAATGAATAAAAAAGGAAGCCTTCAGGCAGACACTGAATCCACCTGTGGCAGAACGAACAGGGAACTACTACTTGTTTCTGGGTGCACCTCTTCTGTTTCCAATCTCATGTGGCAATTCTCTGCCCCAGTGTTCCAAAAATTCTGTTGATCACTGATGTTATCTGTCAATAGGTTTCATTAGATCTTTCCTGAGCAGGATTGTTCCTCACACTTTTCACCTGTGAAGAGACCTGCATTTTTCCATTCATGACAGACTGAATTACACTGGTGCAAGCTCGTGGATTTTAGCAATAGTATGATGAGTTCGGTGTATAAAATGGAAAATATCAACCGAGAAGAAAATTTATTCCATTGATAGCCATGCCACTTTTAGAGAAAGGGATCTGTGGCCTCGACTGAGTTCTGTCATTTGCTATGTGAAAGTTTCATAGTTGGACACTTGACACTTTTCTATTTCATTGCTAATAATATTGTTAATATTGCAGATCATGGAGTTACATCAGGGTGAATCAGGCCTATGTGCCAATTCATGCTTTGAAAATATTTCCTATTCCTAAAGGCCAGTTTTCACCATTTTGCATTACTGAATTGGAATGATCCTTTTGTTGTTCATGCCAGGCTGTCTCCTTTACTCCTCTTCTCTCCTCCTTCAGAGCAGCTCTGCCCCACCTCATGGTGGAACAGATAGGTGCTCCTTGCCACAGTGATTAACTAGAATGGGTGAATATTGGTTTTGTGTACATTACATGAAGTTATGTTGGGAGAATGGTTTTTGTTACTTCTACAAAAATTGCCTTTATTTGGGACATAATCTGGTTTCATGGACTTAGTTTAGAATCCTTAAGATTCTCAGCGGTCAAGAGTGAGTGAATGCTTGATCAAACATGCTTAATAACCAGAGATGGCTGTCTGTCAAATTTCATTTTGGGCCTGATCCAAATCCCTCTGAATCCACTGGGCAAGCCTGTATCCCTCCATAGCTGTTCCGATACTCATGAAGGGCCTGATCCTGCACCCATTGAAGTTAATGGCACAGGATCGTGCCTTAATTAAAGGCACTTCTGAAAGTGTTCCTCAGTCCTCTGTTATGGCTGCCCAGCTATTCAGTGAAGTGGAAATGATCTTCCTAAAGTCCACCTGTTGTGCCCCCCACCACCCTACTGGAATGTATGCTACATCGTCACAGCCTATGCCCCTTATAAAAAGCAACTTTTGTAAATGTAACAAAAGAGCTATTCATACAGCATGATCTTCCAAGCAATTGGCACAAGCTCTCCTGCAGATTTACATTTAATTGTTCCACAAGGAGGGTAATCAGAGATGCAGCCATGTAGCTGAGGGTGAGATTTGGGCCTAATGGTGTTACACAGATGTAGCAGAACAGAATTTGCCCCTGATTGTCCTTTGAAAATACTGAGAAATACAGTCAAATAATACTGAGAAATAATGTCCAGTGTTCATGTCTAACCACTGAATAAAAACAAGAGGAATAACTGATTAATCCAGGCCATTTGCTCCCTTAAAGGGAAGAAAACTGACTAGGGAATCCCCATTTTTACCTTTTTTACACAAATTTAGCATTAAAGTTTCTGTTTTTTGTAATCCCCATAGACCTCCTGTCAGAATAAAATATACATCTATTTCTTTTCTTTTTGATCTTAACATTTGTAAGTAATAAATAATTGATTGCCGAAGGAATTCTGGGAATATATTCAGCTTAAATTGAGTACTAAACTATTTGCAAATGTACTTAGGCAGCAGCCCAAAAGATACATCAAAAGAATGTCAATTGGATATTGGGAAGTGAAGTGTCACCATATGTTAGAATTAGGAGGCATGAAATATAATAGAAGGATAATAGCTGTCAGATCTACTACCAGTAAAAATAGGAAAAGGTCTATTTCTACAGAGGGATATTAACTTTTATTCAAGCTAGACCACACTTTCAACCCAGCACTCTGGGTTGCATTAATTTATCTAGTTCTCTTTTGAACCCTGTTATAGTCCTAGTCTTCACAACCTCCTCAGGCAAGGAGTTCCACAGGTTGACTGTGCGCTGTCTGAAGAAGAACTTCCTTTTATTTGTTTTAAACCTGCTGCCCATTAATTTCATTTGGTGGCCCCAGTTCTTATATTATGGGAACAAGTAAATAACTTTTCCTTATTCACTTTCTCCACACCACTCATGATTTTATATACCTCTATCATGTCCCCCCTTAGTCTCCTCTTTTCCAAGATGAAAAGTCCTAGTCTCTTTAATCTCTCCTCATATGGGACCTGTTCCAAACCCCTAATCATTTTAGTTGCCCTTCTCTGAACCTTTTCTAATGCCAGTATATCTTTTTTGAGATGAGGAGGCCACATCTGTACGCAGTATTCAAGATGTGGGGGTACCATGGATTTATATAAGGGCAATAAGATATTCTCCATCTTATTCTCTATCCCCTTTTTAATGATTCCTAACATCCAAACCAATTTTTATTTGTGCTGTCAATTTGCAAAAATTTGTTGAGATTTTGACTTTTCGTCCCGCTTTAGGCTGGTAAAGCTTGGATGGTATGATATAGTGTACAGACCCCATCCTGGTACCGAAGGGATTAAAGGACAATATTGGGTCGATAGCCCTGCCCCTCCAGACCTGCAGTGCATGCTCCAGCTGGAGAGGAAACTTAAAAGGGAGCAACTCAACTCAGAAGATGGGGCTCGGGAGGAAGGCAGACCTACCTTGGGGGCTCCTGAACAAGGGTGCCAAAGAAGTCTTCCTGTGTGAGGAACAGAACTACATGCTGTGCCCAGTTGGGGCTAAAGGTTTAGTTGTCTTTTCTTTTTCTTTTGTTACCTTATATTAGATTTGAAGCCATGGGGAGAGAGAGATGGTAGGAAGTGACTCAGGGAAGATAACTCGGAGGGCACCTCAAGATACCGGACACTGTTAACCCTCACAGAGCCCCGACTCAGAGCCTGCTGGGGTGAAGCTAAGCCCATCCTTGGGTGAGGAACTGGACTGAAAGGGCCTCCCGCTGAGAGACAGTATTGAGTGCATTATCCACTGGACCACCTGGCCCTCCAAGGGCTCCATTACAGATGGGAAGATTGTTTTCTGCCCTACTTTAGCAAAGAGATGGGGTAACCCTCCAAGAATTCTATTAAGGTAGAGCAGAACAAAACATCCTTCTTAGGGATTGTCTATGCTTGAAAAGCTACAGCAGCACAGCTGCAGTGCTTCTATGTAGACCCTACCTACTCCAATGGAAGAGTAGGTAATCACCTCCCGAGAGGTGGTAGCTAGCTCAGTGGAAGAATTCTACTGTTGACCTAGCACTGTCTACATTGGGGCTTAGGTTGGCTTAACAACATCATCCCTGAGTGATGTAGCTGAGTCGACCTAACTTTTTAGTGTAGACCAGGCTTTATGATTTGACTATGTTTGCATATCCTGTAGTGAAACAAAAGTCAATTTAGCCTGGTTAATCTTTTAAAGTTCACCTAACAATAATAAAGAGTTATATGTGCTAAGAAAGAGGTTAGTTCTACTGGAAGAACTATCTGACATGCCCATTCAATAGGTACAATGCATAGCCTGAGCCTGCTCCTATTCTGATCATTGTTGAGAATTTTGCCATTATTTCACTGGGGGCAGTTTCAGCCCCATAATGTATGAGAGAAATGCAGGAGGTATGTGGGCAAACTCATCCTTGATGTAAGTCCCCTGAAGTCAATGGAGTTGCACCAGAAATGAGTTTGGCAGAATACATCAGCCTGTACTAAAGCATTTGATACATTCCTTAACAAAGTCTTGGATATGAGCACTACCTCGGATATGTCAAACAAGGACCCTCCACCAGAGTAGATAGTATCATGGAATGGGCCATAATACCCCTGAGAGAACCTGCTTCAATACACACACGCACAAAACCCCCTCTGATGTCACACTCCTTGTTGTCACCTACCTACCTTGCATTGGAATTCATATGGAGTATCATTAAACAATTACAATCCATACTTGAAGGGGACCACATTCTGAAATAAATCTTTCCTGAACTTCCTCTTTTGCCCTATAAACAACCCCCCAACCTTGCCATGCTCATCATCAGAGGCAAGCTCCCTGCAGACCAGGACCCAGCAACTCAAAGCAGCACCAGACCTTGCCATAACAAAAGATGCAAATGCTGCAGACATATCTCTACTGCTATGATGATCAACATCCTCCATAACACATCTTTCAAGATCCATGGGTCCTACACATGCCTACTACTACATGTGGTCCAGCTCATCCAGTGTACTAAATGCCCTAAAAAAACAACTATGTGGGTGAAATGAGACAATCACTATGCTCTCAAATGAACTCACATAGAAAAATGATAGAAGACAAAAACACCATATCACCTGTGTGTGAACCATTTTGACAAAACAATCATTTCATATCTGATCACCCAGTCCTTGTCCTCACAGGAAACCAGCACAACACCTTCAAAAGATGAGCCTGGGAGCTTAAATTCATAACTTTGTTTGGCACTAAAAATCATGGACTCAATAAAGACACTGGATTTATGACTAATTACTATGTCTTTGTCTACAGTGGTAATTGAATGACAAAACTTTTGTTTTTCAGAGGTGTTAAGAAAAAACACCCACCTGAAAGATAAGTTTTGCCAACGACAAGTGCCAGTGTGAGCAGCACTTTAGGAGAGCTCTCCTGCTGACAAAGCTAACCCAGCTCGTTGGGGGTGGAAGTTTTTGTTGGCAGGAGGGCCGACAAACAGGGACTACACTGCGCGACTTTTAGTGACACAGCTGTAGCGACACAGCCATGTCGCTATAAGCTATGTAGTGTAGACATAGCCTTAAATATATAAACCACTAACCCTCCTTTGTCCTACAACTGCAGAGATGTTAACTGCCCACTTCACCTTGAATTGTCTCTTACTACATATTAACTCCTTATGATAAACAATCTGTTCCACATTGTATTTAGCTGTGGCACCCTGAGTACCTGAAGAAGAGCTCTGTTTGAGCTCAAAAACTTGTCTCTTTCACCAATAGAAGTTGGTCCAATAAAATATATTAATTACCTCACCCACCTTGTCTCTCTAATATCCTTGGATCAACATGGCTACAACAACACTGCATACAAATGAAGTCAGTGGAAGTTTTGCTTAATTTACATCTACAGAATTTAGCTCTGAGTTATTTAGCTCCTATGAAAATAGGAGCTATTTAAAAAAAATTATCTGCAAAGGAGTTTTAAGTTTTAAATATAGCACAAAACTCAAACTTTATAATTTGGAGAATTTTTCTTCTTATTATTTATTTACAGGCGTGGCTACAAAGTGCTAAAATGCTTTCCAGATTTTCAAGAAGGATTGGTCCCTGCTCTGAGTACCTCATACTCTAAGGACAAACAGACAAGGGGACAGAAGAACACAAACAGGGCAGCTTGATTTCATTGTAAGTAGTGCCACATATGTCTTTTAAAAGGACGTAAAACTGGATGAAATGGTAACAATTTGAATCAATAAACATTGACAGTGTTCCTTCAAGGTAAATTTTTGTTGTTTATTTATCTGAATCTTCAGTATTTTCTTCTCTCACTCTCTCTTGGCAGCATGTAGTACTGAAGATGAACCGTAGGATTTCACATTGCACAATCTAAGTCATTCAGCCAACAATTTGATCTAAGCCATTGATTTCAAGAATTCACTCTTGGGTGTGTGTGCCTTGGCCTTTGCAAAGATCGATGTGCCCCTTGCTGTGACAACTCCTCCATTATTTGATGACATGCCTCTCTTCTTTGTATACTGAGGTTTGCATGCTGCACTCTGCATGTGGGTGTTCTTCAAGGCAGGTGGCTGCTACATTCTTCCCTCTTCATAAGCAGTTATTTTACTTCATTCCTGTGGTAGGATGCACTTTCCCACTGGCATATTGGACTCTCGATGGCATCAGTGGCTTGGCCCAGAAAGCCCTTGCTGGGTGATTATTATAACACTGCCTTCACAGTAACAACCACATGGTGACCACAGTACAAAAAATAGATTTCTTTGATTTTTTCCCCATAGGTTATCCAATCCCTTCCAGTTAAACAAATAACAGGTGAATCAGGCCTAGCCTGCATTGAGAAGATTGCTAATATTCTCCAGCTGTGAGTTTATAATTTTTTTTTTTTTTGTAGGATGAAAGTAATGACAATGTAGATTCTAAATATATCTGAGTTGTTCTCAGGTTCTGTGATTGTGCTGTAGGCTGTGTGAAATCTGTATTCTATGACATGCCTGCCTGCAATATTGCTTTAAGTGAGAACCTGTCTAATGCCCTAAGACAAAATCAGACACACACAAAGACCCAAAGGGAAATATACAGTAGTAATAGGCTGGCAGTGTTTGCCAGGAACTCTTATTCTGTTAGCAGGAGATGAGCCTGCTGGAAAATGTTTAGTGTATTGCTTGCTCACCATTACAGGAGGTTACCCACTGTGACAAAGTGGGGGATTTTCTTAGTGTTTTGTGTGAATACTATGTGTGTGTCAGTTTCCCCTGTGTGCTGTGTATTTAACGAGGTGGTGGGAGAGGGTGTTTGTTGTTGCAGAGGACCAGGTGTGACCTTGCTTACTACGCTGGACCCCAGACAATGGCCTGGAAATTGGGTACTGTAGCAACTGGTGACCCGGAGGCCCAACCCATCTTGGAAGTCAGTCAGTTCTGGCCAGTGGGAGGACAAAGGGCTGAGGAGAGAGGACCCCAGTGACCTGACCAGCCAGTTCCAGCCAGTGGGGGAACAAAGGATGGAAGAGAGAGGGCCCAGGTAACCTTTTTGCCTGGGACAGAAGACAAAGGATGGGGGAGGGGCTTTTGGGAAGGTGATATAGGATGATCGGCTGAAAGGAGCGGGGTGCTGGAGTGTGGACAAAGGGCAGCCTGAGCCACCTGGACTGGGACAGACCCAGATGGATGGTGCTGAGACTTTCTAGGCTCGAGGGCCTTGAGAACCTCCTGTGCTGCATTCAGAAGTTCAATAAACCCTTTTGTTTTACGCTGGCTCAGAGTCACTGCAGTCTAGAGATCGGGATTGCATTGCTCCCTCTGGGTGTGGAGGCCCCAAGGGTCCAGAGCGAGTTGGGATCTCCAATTGGCTAGTTTAGGCAGCTCCTCATCTAGCATGCTGGCTTTGTGAATCCCATTCTAAGGTGCCTATTTCTCCCCATTCATTGTATAGGGATTCTAGTACCTGATTTGGGTGTTGTGGATGGTAGTATTGTTCCTATGATTTTCTATGCACCTAAACGTTAGGTATTGTGATGCTGAATCCATTTTGTGGATTTAGGCCTTAGCCTCTCTGTACTTCAATTTCCCTCTGTAAAATGGGGATAATGCTACTTTTTTAGCACACAGGGGTGCTGTAAGGATAAATACATTAAAGATCATGAGGCACTCAGATACTATGGTAATGGGGTCCATATAAGTACCAAAGATAGATAGACATTTGTTATTTATTTTGATATTAAATTCAATTTATTTTATGTTGCCCCTGTTTTTCCCATTTTCAATGTGGGCAAATATTTGTATGGACAAAACATAACTACATCTCAGATGTTGTCAAGGGGAAGGTGGGGATGAATGGAGTGATTCACACCTCCTTTAGAGTTATTGTTTAGGCTCTCTGCAAATTCAGGAAGACAACACTGTTTTCAAGGTTTTCTTACACTTGTTGTCAAGGTTTCCTTCACAAACATGAGGGATTAGATTGTGGAGCACTATTTAGCAGCAAGAGGTTAATTTTGTGGCAAATTCTATGGGTGCAGAATCATGGAGTACACTGCGCCCTGAGTATATGGTACAAAATTGCTTGCTCCATTCTTTTATTTCTGTAATGCAGCAATGTCAGATGCATTTGAAATTTGCATTATATAGCTGTTAAAACATTTCTGCAGTATGCAGCTAAGAGATGGAAACCATAAATGTTGATGACAGCTATCCTCAGCTAGAACAAGGAGGGTGTCACTTTCAAGAATGAGACTCATGAGTGCAAGGGCCGAGCTTCCTTGGCGGATGGTTCTCAACTGTGGGACTAACTCCTAGATCACATTAGACTGACTTCAGTTCTCATGGTGTTCAGGGCAACATACAAAGGGGCAGATCTTCAGCTGGTGTGAGCTGAAGTCAATGGGCCTATGATAATTTATACCAGCTGATGCTCAGCCCCAAAATTCACTGTTTTGACTTTGCTTTCCCATAATAAACCAAAAGCAAAGAAATAAAGCCTGTTTATTAGGAGGGAATGCGAGCAACTTAAGATATAAGCCGTGTCAGTCCCCCTCCCATTTAAAAAAAAATTGTAATGTGTTCAGCTACCATGGTGATGAGTATGATATAAATAGAACATAGATTAGCTAGAACTACTCAAACACATTGCTGGATTCTACATTAACAGTAACCACTCAGGAAAGAGAACTAAGAAGTCATTGTGGACAGCTCAAGGAAAACATCTGCTAAATGTGCAAGCAGTGGTCAGAAAATCAAACAAAAATGATAGACTGTAGAGTGAATGGGATAGGAAATAGTTCTAAGAATATTATAATGCTATTGTATATATTGATGTTATGCCACCACCTAAAATACAAGATTCAGTTTTAATCACCCCTAGCCAGGGGTGCTGGAACAATTTTTATGAGGGGGGGTGGGGTGCTGAGAACCCTTGAACCAAACTGTTAGACCTGTATATAATGGAAACCACTTCAAGCTGGGGGGGCGGGAGGGGAGTGGGGCAGCGCCCCCAGCACCTCTAGTTCCAGCACCTATGCCCCTTGCTCAAAAAAGTTATAGAAAAAAATAGAAGGGATCCAGAAATGGGCAATGAAAATTAATAGAGGCATTGAAAGACGTTCATGAAGATAGACTGAAAGTTCTTTGGGGTAGGGTCTGTCATTTTAATAAGTGTTTGCCAGTGTCTAGCATAATGGGGCCCTGAATTCCTGATGAGACAAATATGAGTAATGACAGTGGTATATAAAATCATGAAAGACATACAAAAAAATAAATTAGGTGCTTCTGTTTACTCTGTCTCATAACACAAGACTATCCAATGCAATTGAAAGGCAACACATTTAAAAGTGATAAAGGAAGTACTTTTTTACACAATTACACAATAGATCTTTTACCTGTAGAATCCGCTACCATAAGACACTGAGTCCAAGAGCTCAGTAAGATTGAAACAGTTTAAGTTCCTTACTGAAGCAAGGTATTAGACATTTATAAGGATAATGAAAACAAGACAGTTATATTAAATAGCATAAAAATAGTATAAGTGATGTAACCCCTCTTGATTCAAGGCATAAGTGAACTACAAAGTTATAGAGTTAGGAAGAAACTTCCCATATTGGCTGGTTATTCCATAATTGCCTGTTTAGGAGATTTATGGATCTTCCTTTGAGGATCTAAGTCCTGGCTGAGACACTACACCCCATATTCGTCATAGTGATATTATTATGATATGAGTATAACATAATTATGATGCATCTGGTACAAGATATGTCTTGTGAGGTATCATTGAAAAAGTTATAATTTGCGGAATATGATTATCCTATTTGTGTGCAAGTATCATTTTTGTATCTGAAGTTATGAATATTGACTATGTATCTGTACTTCAAATGTGGTTACACCTGGGTGACACCCACTAGGCAAAATGCATCCAGTCTAGACAGTTGGTAGTGAAGGCCCTATTCAAGATAATGGGCCATTAGGGGAAACAATAGACCTTAGGAGAAGCTTATCCCCCACCTGGTGAGCCAGTCAGTCCAGACAGTCTATGGATAATGGGTGCTATGAGTCAGCAAGCCATGCAAGGGGATGTGACCAGAGATGACAACCTGAACTCCGTTTTTGTACCTGTACTTTTCCACAAACTGCACTGGGAACTGAGCTTGGAACAAAGGATTCCCGCCATATGGAAAAGCTATATAAGTTGGGGTGTGACATCATCTCTGGGTCTCACTGCCCACACAGAACTCTTGGAAACACCTGAGAAACAAAGACTGAACTGGGATGAGTGCTGGTCCCAGGCTAAAGGGATTTCTAACCTGTGTATGGAAACTTGGTGAACTGCTTGTATCATTAGTCAGGGTGAGAAATTGCCAGTTCAAATCCTATCTATCTAGTATGTTAGACTTAGTTTGCATTTTTGTTTATTTGCTAGGTAATCTGCTTTGATCTGTTTGCTATCACTTATAATAATTTAAAATCTATCTTTTGTAGTTAATAAACCTCTTTTATGTTTTATCTAAACCAGAGTGCCTTTAAGTGAAGTGTCTGGGGAAAATCTCAGCTTAGGTAACACCAGCTTGTTGTGCATATCTTTCACACATTGAGGGGAAAGCAAACTATATTAATGAGCTTACATTGTACAAATCCCTGTGAAGTGTAAAATGGTATAATTCTGGGTTTATATTTCAGCAGGAGTGCAAAGCTGGGAAGCTGGGAAATTCACTTTATGTCCTTGAGTGGCTTAGGTAAAGCACTCAGGTAACTCAATTCGGTGTGTGGTGTCACCTGCTGCCATGTTGGGTGATAACAGGGCCTGATGAGGTTGGCTGAATCTCCAGCAAAGCAGTGTGAGAGAGGCCTGCCCATCTGGGGAGTGAGAGCCCACAGTGGTTCCCACAGCTCCCAGACTGCACCCCGGGTGTGACAACACGTCACATTGGCCACTGTCTGAGAGGATATGGACAACATGGAGCATTGGTCTGCTCCACTATGGCAATTTATATGTAGATGGATAGATATGAAGAAAGAAAATCTCCAACAACATGATCTGTACTCTACAGGTGTCTACTTGCATTGCTACTTATGCTGTCTTGCTGCTTTTTCAATCAGCAGCTCTGAGGAAAGATCAGTTTTCCCAGCAATTGCATTTCCACTGACTGGAAAATACCAGAATCTGCTCCATCCCTGCAAGAGTGGTACACCGTACCATTGACAACCTTTCCTAATAATTGTATGATGACAGCTGCACAATATCTGCAATTATGTCTCCAAACTGACATCATATTTCAGCTGATCAGGAATATAACTTTGTCTTTTGTGTACCTACTTCTTGAATTTTTTTGTTTGTTATCTTTATTGTTTGCTACCAAGAAAACAAAAAGTCTGTACCAGCCAAAGCTGTAATCAAATCTTTATGACTAAGGAAAAAAATATGGTCCTTTGCTGGTCAGATCAGTGAAAATGGAGGGTATGGTGTAAATGACTTGAAAGTAATGTCTACCAGAATTGGATTGTCACCCTGTACTTGTGTGACGGAGCAGGGAGCAGGGCAGATTTGACCTGGGAATGTTGCAGGGGGGTTGCAGTGGGGATGTGGGACTTCCCTTGAAGGAAGCTACCTGAGCTGTAACCTGAGCCAGGAACGGGGGTGGGGAGAATTAACACCTTCTGCCCGGGAGACTGAACAAAGGAGAGGAGCAGCGGGAGGAGTTTTGAGTTTAGTTTCGGTTGGGGCTGGGTGGTGCAACGCAGGGAACCCCAAGCTGGGGTCTAAGCTCCCTGAACCTCCCAGAGGGACCTAATTGAGGGGGTCTGGTCGTACCTACACGCTCTGCTTGAGACTGTGTTCCTGTCCTTAAATAAACCTTCTGCTTTACTGGCTGGTTGAGAGTCGCAGTGAATCTCGGGAAGAGGGGTGCAGGGCCCTAACTCCCCCACACTCCGCAACAACTTGCTAGAACAAAGTGTAAATAATCAATGCCAAGATGCCTTTTGTCCAGATTTTTTTATTATATTTTTCTCCCTGTTTTTTGTAGTACTCTGCTTTAATTGTTTTTTTGGAGAGTAGTCAAGTATCAGAGGGGTAGCTGTGTTAGTCTGGATCTGTAAAAAGCAACAGAGAGTCCTGTGGCACCTTTAAGACTAACAGATGTATTAGTCTTGGAACGTGTATTGGAACGTGTATTGGAAGTGGGTATTCACCCACGAAAGCTTATGCTCCAATACATCTGTTAGTTTTAAAGGTGCCACAGGACTCTGTTGCTTTTTGGAGAGCAGCAGTCAGCCAGCACACAGCCTCAGGGGTAGTACTCTTCCAGCCTATCGCATCTAGATTCTGCTGTCCCACCTGAGCGGGGTCCAGGGTCCATTGGAATGCACTAAAGTGGTGTGACTCCTTTCTAGAGGGATGCACCCAAACAGCAGTGATGGGAAATTGCACCTTTGCCACTAGATCCCTTGCTTGTGGAGTCCCACAAGGATCAATTCTCTTCCTGGTCCTATTCAACATCTCCATGCAGCTAAACTGCTCAGGTGACATGAACTCACAGCCAGCAATATGGAGATGACACACAATTTGAGCTATCCTTAACCACATCTGACCACACCATTGTGGCCAAAATGGCATAGTGCTTGGATGAGATCAGCTCATGGATGAAGAACAGCTGCATGAACCCAAGCAAGACAGAGGTTATATTTGTGGGCAGAGGAAAACATTTTGAAGAGTTTGCAGCTACAGTACAGTCTCCTTTATTTGAAAGTACACACCCACAACCAGGTCCGTCTCTAGGTTTTTTTGCCGCCCCAAGCAAAAAAATTTGTGGCTGCCCCCGGCCCCAGCCCTGGGCTTCCCCCCCAAAACGTGACTTCCTCATTCACCACAGCAATCCCCGTTTACACTTGCAGTGGGGATCAAACCGTTTCTCCTATTTTTATTTCACTTTAGTATAAATCTGCCCCCCCCCCCGTCACCCCATCTTTAGTGTTCCAAATGCACATGGAAGGCATAGGGACTAACTCTCAAACCTTGTACCCGGAAAGAGATGGGGATCTAGTAAAGAGGGTTCAGGCAGGGGGAGCTGGGATCCGCGCCCCCTGCCCAGCCCAGCGGCACCCTGCACAGCCCACTCGGACAGGGAAACTCCACGCCGCCCTGGGGAGACTCAGAGCAGCAGCGGCAGCAGGACCCCTCCTCCCTCCCTGCATCCCGGACCCTGCTTCCCTCCCTCCCCCCCTCCCCGGCTCCTCACACACTCCGGGAGCCCCTCTCGCCGCCGCAGCCCGGCCTCGGCTCGAGGGGATGATGCTCTGACTCCTCAGTGGCAGGGCTCTGGCCAGGGCCGGCTCCCAGCTTTTTGCCATCCCAAGCACACACACACAAAAAATGGAGGGGGCGGAGTGCCGCCCCTTGGAAAGTGCTGCCCCAAGCACATGCTTGGAGTGCTGGTGCCTAGAGCCGGCCCTGCCCACAACTAGTCAATTCCGTCCTTAGTTTAGGAGTGCTCTTGGATTGCTGGGTGCTGCTAAGTTCTCACATAACAGCATTCCTGAGTAACCCTATCTACCATCTCTGGTGGCTAGAAGACTCCATCTCTTCCTGGCATTTGGGCACCTGGTCTCAGTTATAAAAGCCTTCATCACCTCATGGTCCCAGCATATCTAAAAGATTGCCTAAAGCTCCAGGATGAAGATTGTTGTTGACAACTTCCCTCCTCAGGTACAATGGAACTTTCTACTGTAAGGATAAACCTTGTTTTTGTAGGAGACAAAGCTTTGTTGAGGGCTGGTCTAAAACTGTGAAACAAATACCCATGGGAACTAAAGATCATCAGTAACCTCATGACTTTCTGCTCCAAGTGCAAAGTGCACTTCTTCATCCTGCCTTCTCTAATATAAACAAGACCAGTGTGTACAAAACACTACACTACACACACAATTCTCCCTCTGAGAAGAGGATAAAAGAAAGAACAAACAATACATGAGAAATCCGAAGAAGTGGGCTGTAGTCCATGAAAGCTTATGCTCTAATAAATTTGTTAGTCTCTAAGGTGCCACAAGTACTCCTGTTCTTCTTTTTGCGGATACAGACTAACACGGCTGCTACTCTGATACATGAGAAATGTTAGTCATGTGATTTAATACTATGTTGGAAGACACTCAGATACTACAGTGATGAGGATTGTATAAGAGCCTATTTAGAATAGCTCCATCCTGTGAGTTGCAAACATGAGACAACACACACAGTAGATTTGAAGATATTCAAAATATGATAGTCTGTGCTGCTTGGTTCCTCTTTTAAATCTGGCTCCTCCTTGGTGCAGTTTGAATACTAGGTAAAATTTTATGTCCTGTGTTATGCAAGAGGTCAGACTAGATGATCAAAATGGTCTCTTCTGGCCTTAAAATCGGTGTATCTATGCATATGCCCATGGGCTCTACCGGCCCTTGGTCTTGGCTCTTTGATAGGGAGGGGAAGCAGTGGTATCTCCCAAATCCCAGCCACTTGGGGCACCAAAAGAAGACTTAACTTACAGTAAATTGTCCAAACCAGAGATATTCCCTCTCCATTCTTCCATGAGGAATTAAATAGTTAACAATGTTGGCATTTAAATTGTTGCCACTGGGAAATACCTCTTTTGAGATGAATGAGGCAGCTCATACCACTCAGAGCTCATGGGGCAGATCCTCAGCTGGTTTAAATTGTCACAGATCAATGACACAGTTGTTCCAGACTTTCTGCTGACTCATCTCTATATCAGTTATATTTGGTTCACATTTTTGAAGTTTTTCTCCACAACCGTAACAGTTAGAGTTTTACTTAAAAAAAAAAAAGAGTGCTGAGATTCTAGAGAAAAGGATAGTATCTATATAGAGGTGCCCATATGGGTGCGTAACAGCTTTTTCTCAGCCCTGCACCATATATTGTACAACAGTGTGAGGGAGAGAAAATTTTAGTCAATGAAGTAGGACAAATCCCTATTTTCATATTATTTGATCTTTAATCAATGCCTTGGACTACTTTCAAAGGAGGCTGGGTGATCCCTATCAGGCTTTGAATCTGTAGTTCTGGAGTATAAATATTTTATACTGACTGCTTAAATTGCTAAAACAGCCCTCCCAGCAAACTAAATTTGGCTGGCTTCCATCATGTCATGGTGGATGAGCATATCTTCCAACATGTGTGAGAAAAATGGCATGAACAAGCATACTCTCAGGCCTGGTCTACATGAGGAAATTAGGTTGGTATAACTATGTAATCTGAGATGTGAAAAATCCACATCCCTGAGCAATTCAGTTAAACCAGCCTAAACCCTGGTATAAACAGCGCTAAGTCGATGGGAGAGTTCTCCCATCAGTGTAGCTACTGCCTGTCAGGGAGGTGGATATGCCAATGGGAGAACCCCTCCTGTTAATATAGGCAGCGTCTTCACCAAAGTGTTATAGTTGCTGTAATTGTTTAAACTCAGTCTGTGTTAAGTGACTGAACAAGCCACACGCATAGTGTATTTTTTGTTATCAGCCTGAACATATGGAATTCCTACAACTTGGAGAGCAATTTTTTTTGTTTTTTTAAATACAAACCCCAATTTTCTTAATAGGTGAGCCTTTGCTTAAGGAGTTGGAGGTTGAAGAGAGGGTGATAGAAAACCATACTCTTACCAGAAGGAGGTGGGTCTTGTGGTTAAGCATTGAGAGTAGGAGTCAGAAAAATGTGGGTTCTAGCTCTATCAGTCTTGCAATATGATCATGGGTAAGTCACAGGTATAAGACATTTCCCCATTTGTGAAATGGTGGCTAATAACCCCCTAGTTGACCAGGGTGTTGAAACTTAATTAATCATTTTTGTTTCAAGCTTGAGATCTTTGCATGGAACGTGTTATACTTTTCTTAGTGTGCCAAATACCACCTGTGATTAGGATGTCCAGACAGCAAATGTGAAAAATTGGGACAGGGATGGTGGTGGTGTAATAGGAACCTATATAGGAAAAAGACCCCAAAATTGGAACTGTTCCTATAAAATCGGGACATCTGGTCACCCTACGTGATTAAGATACTGTGGGTTCAATTGGAGAGTGTTGTACTGTAGGGTACCCACATACACCTAAAGAAACACAGGACAAGATTTTTATGATTTAATAAAGGGTTAGTGGCTATGACAGAAACTGAGTTTGAAACCTCATATTGACTGAAAAATGCAAAAGGCGGCAGAGTTTATTTTGAACTGGGTCGGCACCCATAACGTTACAGTCACAGGACACTCCACATCCCTACTGCATCCTTGGCAGAGCTAACGGCTTGAAAAAGATGCTTTTGATCGGATCAGATGCACCTTGGTCCTTACAGGACATGCCCTGTAGAGGGTGGCAGGCCGGCCGGCCACTAGGCTCCCAGTTAAGGGGTGGCCTGTAAAGTGCAGAGGAGAGGGTGGCTCTGTCTTTCCCTCCCTGGCGTTTCTGGCGCTGGGGGGCGCTGCGCAGCCCGCTGGGCTTGGGGCGCGGGGAGGGGCGGACGCGCGAGACTGGCCCGCAGCGCTGCCCGGGGACTATGGGGGCGGGGCGCTCCCAGCGGGCAGGCCCCCGAGGGGGAAGCCGGGTCACGTGGCGTGGGCGTGCACGGCGCATGCGTCCTGAAGCCGGCGCTGTCAGCCGGCTGCGGCATGGTGCCCGGGTCTCCTGCGCCGATGCAGTGAGGGCCGCGCGAGCGGCGGTGGCAGGCAGCGCCCGGGGCCGTCTCAGCCTCGGCGGCCTGGATGGTTGTGTAGGGTCCGTGGTGCCGCCTCCCGAGCATGGCGAGCTTCCTGCCCCCGTGTGTGATAGACGGAGGCACCGGGTAAGTGCGGGCAGGACCGGCCCGCCCGCAGCTCCCCCTCCCCGGGAACGGGCTCCCCCGGCCCGCCCGCAGCTCCCTCCCCCCAGCCCCCCGGGAACGGGCTCCCCCGGCCCGCCCGCAGCTCCCTCCCCCCAGCCCCCCGGGAACGGGCTCCCCCGGCCCGCCCGCAGCTCCCTCCCCCCAGCCCCCCGGGAACGGGCTCCCCCGGCCCGCCCGCAGCTCCCTCCCCCCAGCCCCCCGGGAACGGGCTCCCCCGGCCCGCCCGCAGCTCCCTCCCCCCAGCCCCCCGGGAACGGGCTCCCCCGGCCCGCCCGCAGCTCCCTCCCCCCAGCCCCCCGGGAACGGGCTCCCCCGGCCCGCCCGCAGCTCCCTCCCCCCAGCCCCCCGGGAACGGGCTCCCCCGGCCCGCCCGCAGCTCCCTCCCCCCAGCCCCCCGGGAACGGGCTCCCCCGGCCCGCCCGCAGCTCCCTCCCCCCAGCCCCCCGGGAACGGGCTCCCCCGGCCCGCCCGCAGCTCCCTCCCCCCAGCCCCCCGGGAACGGGCTCCCCCGGCCCGCCCGCAGCTCCCTCCCCCCAGCCCCCCGGGAACGGGCTCCCCCGGCCCGCCCGCAGCTCCCTCCCCCCAGCCCCCCGGGAACGGGCTCCCCCGGCCCGCCCGCAGCTCCCTCCCCCCAGCCCCCCGGGAACGGGCTCCCCCGGCCCGCCCGCAGCTCCCGCTCCCCCGACGCCCCACCCCGGCCTCGCCCCCCTGTACCCTTGGGGACCCAGCCCCTCTTTCCTCCGCAGGGGCACCATCTTCTCTCTGCCCTTGGGGAATCTCCTCTGCTGTCCTGCCCATTCTCCCAGGGAACCATCTCTTCTGCTTCCCTTCCCTACTGGGAGCCGGACCCTAACCCCCGGGAGGCATCCTCCCTCTGTCCCCTGGGAAATCACTTCTAGCTCCCTATCCCATAGCCTGGAGACTCTCACACACCCTCCCTCCCCCTGCAGATGTCCTCCATGGCACCACAACCCTACAACTCTTGTTAATTTTTGGTAAAGGTCTTTAATGTTTTTAAGGGATCATGGTTAAAATGTGAATTAATTACTCAAAATGACTAAGTTAGCAAAGGGATCACAGTTGGGAAGCTGGCTGTTTTATGCTGATAGTATTTTTTGGGTATTGGGCATCTTCTCCCAGTCTTTCCAAGTCATTCTGGGACTTTATCTTACCTGCTGCCTGTGATGATGAGTGGGAGATGGATGAAACTTCGGGAAAGTTCTAGATAAGCACTTCATTGGAGGATAAAATGAACACAGCAGCTTCAGCGCTCACAGCCCATAGATGTGAAAGGAGGCAGGTTGCCTCTCTGAGGAACAGATCCTATCACTTGTCTTTGGCCACAGAAGCTCATCTTGTGGAACTACTGTCTTTCTGCTGAGGTTTATTGGCCATTCCTGTTATGTGTCATGGGTGGAAGGCACAGAAGCTACTTTAACCTGAGGCTGGAGTAGCAAACATATAGTAGCTTCACTGCCTGAGTGCTCTGAGGAAGGGAGGAGATCTTGTCCCCCAAGGAACTATCCAGCGAACACCTTGGCTACTCAAGCTGTGCTCTGAGATCAGTCTCCCAGCAGAGTCAGGAAGACAACATTGCATTGGTTGAGTTTGTTTTACTTTTGGAAAATAATGTTCTCAGTCATAAAAGCTAAGAATGTTTTTTTTTTTTTGTTTAGTTTAGAGACTGATAGGTGAGCTCACCAGAGCTCCTACCACCATTGATGTGGAGTTGCTGTGAGTTCTTCTGTAGGAGGATGCCATACATTCATGTACATCTTTAATTACCCCAAATTGGATTAGTTACTTCTCCAGCAAAACTTAAAATAAATCTCACCTATATGTACACCAGTCTGTCACAAATTTATTATGGCCCTCTCAAGGCAGGTATGGTATAGTCCACAGTCCCCGTTGAGGGTTCCAGTAGTCCAGTATTCTCCGACATCAGTGGGATGGAGTACTTTGTCTCCCATTCTGCACATAGTTCTGCCTCTGTTTTAGATTCCTTTGGGCAGTTGGTGATTCTCACTCTGATTTACTTGAAATGAGTTGTGCCCTAGAGAAGTGTTAGTGTTACAGAAATATTTCCTACCAGATTGACCTAAAGAGTGTTTTCTCTTCGATGGAGATCTGTGGAAGTCTCAGAGTGGATCCCTCAGAAAAGTAGCACCATAAAATCCAGAAAATGCATTAAATATAATAGCTCTCTTTGGCAGGACACAAAACTTTTTGTTTTCTGTTTGAGGAGTGATTCCAAGACCTCACCATTTCAGACTTTACAGGTGAGGTACATCTGATCAGTTGTTATACAAAACAACTGAATGAGGAGACAAACCTCCTGCCAGTTATTGAAAAATGACCAAGCACATGGTTTGAGAGAGTAATAATTCAAGGTAAATGAAGAGATTGCTATTAGTTGATCTGGTGTATAGGGATTAAATTATAGGGGATTCCCCAGAAAATCTTCAATCAGACCATATCTGAAAAAAGCAATGCCTGTGATTTCCCAGTCCTTGCTTCCACCTCATCTTAATTCAAATAAGACAGGGCAGTGTCCTAAATTTACTAACATTTGGTTGGCTTGTAGTCTGCTCTCAGATGGAAAAGATTTTTCAGCAAAGGGATTTTAAATCCAAGATGAACAAGATTAAATCAGGAAGGAATGGGAACAAATACCGGAACAAGCCAGGCAAGGGCCAATCGTAGTGTTAATATCAAGAAATAGCTTGTGACTCACTGGTAGTCTCTAGAATGTTCCCATTGTATGTGTTGAAGACTGTCTTATTTTGTGGAATGATTGAAGGTGATTATAGACAAATGATAGAAGTAATTACAAAGGGATATGCCGGGGTGGCCAAACTTACTGACTCTCCAAGCTGAATACGACAATCTTCAGAAGTTTGAGAGCCGGGGCACACCTGCTGGGGCTTGGGGCTTCAGCCCTGCAGGAGGTGCCTGATTGAGCTCGGGGCTTCAGCCCCACTCTTGCTGAAGCCCCGAGACACTCCTCCCTGCTGCGCAGAAGACCACCCTCCTGCAAGGCAGAGGTCCCAAGCTCCTCCCCATCCAGTCTGGTAGGTGGAGAATGGACAGAGGCGTGGGGGGCTCCATGAGCTGCACTTTAATGCTAAAAGAGCCACATGTTGGCCACCCCTGGGATATGCTATTTAACTTGATCCATTTCCCATACAGGCTTCAGATTAATTAATTCAAATTCCCAAGGAAAAACTTAAAAATACAGATGTTTGGGAGTGCATAACAATAACTGAAGGATAAAAGTCCTTACTAGAACAAAATAGTTGGTTAACATTAAAAACAATCTCTCCCCCCACCCTCCCAGGCCTCCCCTGGGGAACTCAGAGTGAAGGTTAAAGTTAGAAGAACCTGAAATATTTGGAGGTATGGATATTCATAATTAAATTTGCCAAACTACCTTTATTCTGCTCTGGAGACATGCTTTTCCTTTTTTGCATCTTGAGTCCTGAAAATGTGCACCACAAGGATTGATTTTGTATTTTCTCCTACATGCATATCTCTGACACTGAAATCTGATGCTTTGTCCATGCATTAACCTTTGTTCTTCTCATGTAAGTAGGCCTACTAGGAGGTTTGTACATAGGAAACATACCGTGTCTCGGAGAGTTGCTTAACTGGCGGACACATGGAATTATAGGGTGTGCAGGAAGTGGGGATAGTGGGCTAGCTGGGAACTTATCATGACAGCAGAACAGGGATGCATACCTCCCCTGTCAGAAAGATGAATCTAAAAAACAATTTTAATTACTTCTCCATCTTCATTTGCAAACAAAGATGTGGTATGAAGTATTTTTTTTTATCTGGGGTGACCACTGCTTTTTAAAATGTCTTAGGTTGCAAACAGCTTGTCTGACTAACTTCATTTTTGGTGGACGAAATCATCCTTTCTCCATGGATGATTTTACTTAGTGATCAGTTTACATGTTCACATCAATCTCCACCTGGAAAAGGTCGATCTATTTTAAGACCATTAGACCTGATTTGCCTTTCTGACACTATTGAAATTGTTGTCAACTTTCAAAACTAGTTTTATTGCCTAATCTTTAGTTATGTGTATTAGATTGCTACTAGATAGACCCAGTAAACTGTTTAAAAAATAAATAAATCTGTATCTCCTACAGTTTTGCAACAAAGTATGTGTGTGTGGGAAGTTAGAAAACTTTACCTCCATTTTGCATGTGCGATAATTCTGGACCCCCTTTTTTAATTCACTTCACATTTGTTAAAAATATCCTTCTTTAGCCCAATCTCATCTGTCAGCTTCAAGGCAGATATTCCATTGTTTGTGGATTTTTTGGGGAAGAAGTGGTAGTCCAAAATTGGGCTTAAAATGGAAATTCAGATACACCTCTAATTACCGAAGTGTCTACTGCCACTCCATAATAATCTTTGAACAGCCATAATACACCAACATTATATTATTTCCCCTGTTAACCCTATTTAAGCATTTATTTGATCTCTACTCGCTCTTCTTTTTTAGTGCTTCTCAAAAAGTTGGGGAATATATGAGCAGTGTTGACCATAATCTCTCAGAAAATACAAGGAACTCAAACTTTTGTATGGAAATCCTGCACTGATATTAGTTTACTCTTCTGCAGTGGGGGATGTGACATACCAGAGTACAATTCAGACTAGTGGGGGGCTCTGTGACCCCTAACTTGTAGCCTTAGGTGCCTTACAATGCCTTGCTGAAGCAGCCTGGGTGGGAGCTGCTTTAGCAAGGCATTCACAAAGGCTTTTGGCATTAAGTAACAGTTTAATAACTATCACAGACTCTAAAACTTGTTTAAAATTGCCAGAACTGTTGTATCCATAAGACCTGAACCAAAAAGCATCAAGAACTGAAAAGAATTTGAAAGCTTCAACAGCAAGGTTTATCTTTGAGTTTTAACTTTACTACTATAAAAGTGAAAGCAACATCGGTGAGCCATGTATTGAGGTGGATAAAGTCAGCCACCTGAGTTTAAGCATTTATATTTCTAGATTATATAGCTTTAGTTGTTATGCTCCAAAAGCCAATTCCTGGGTTGGAATTTGAATCGGAAATATAGTCATTTTAAAAAAATGAGTTAAAAGTAGTTCAGGGTGCTGTATTCATTTCTGAGTCCTCCTGTCATCTTTACAATCACTTTTTCCTATTTTTAAAAAGTTTTTCTCTACTCACACAAGAAAACTGATTAAACCTATGTGGGAATCAGTAATATTGATTATATCCAAACTAAATAACTGAAAAAAGGTATCTATTCATAAGAATATAAGAACGGCCGTACCGGGTCAGACCAAAGGTCCATCTAGCCCAGTATCCTGTCTACTGACAGTGGCCAATGCCAGGTGCCCCAGAGGGAGTGGACCAACAGGCAATGATCAAGTGATCTCTCTCCTGCCATCCATCTCCATCCTCTGACAAACAGAGGCTAGGGACACCATTCCTTACCCATCCTGGCTAATAGCCATTAATGGACTTAACCACCATGAATTTATCCAGTTCTCTTCCTGTGCATGTAATATACTTTTTCTAATGTCTTTGTTCTATTAATCTTAAGGGTTACTTGTCACAACAGGTTATACTTTCAGGCAAAAGTGCGACTTTTAATAACAGTGGTCCTTTAAATGCCTTTTTAAAAAAGCATCTTGATCCTCTTAAATGGTTTCTCAGCTATTATGTATGCTCAGGAGAGTTTCCAATAGGCTTCTATCTCATTGGCAATAAATGCTGTAATTTTTGTGAAATTAATATGGAATTATAAGCATCTGCAGGATTCATTCCTTAATTTACAGATCACAGGACATTGCATTAGCATTATTCTACTATCCTGTAATAGAGGAGAAAAAAAGCAAGGCATAAACTGAAAATTCAGAAAAAATAAGAGTAAAAGAACTGAGGTTTTGAGGAAATTACCATGATTTTGTTGTCTTCTCAGTCCTATGTGAAGAAGAAATAAAATATCCAAAGTTATTGTCTTGCAATGATTGTCTTAATCAGAAACCTATGCCTCAAGATCCATAGGATCTTTAGCAGAGAAATTCAGTCAAGGACATTAGTAAGCCTGCAAGATAGTGAGCTGTGCATTTTTGTTGAGCATTCTAAGTTACCCTACAGGCCCCCTCTGATGCATCATTTGAGAGAAAAAGCTGTTTCAAACTCCAGTCCAAAGAGGTTCTTGAAACATGATTTTTTTTCATATTAAGTTGTAATTTGGCAAGTCAGATGAGTCTAGTAAGTATGGAGGAGTCTAAGTTATGTGCTCTGGGAGTGTGAAGGAGGTGTAAATTACACCAATTTAGACTCTCTCTGAATTTGGGTCAGTGTTTATTTTAGAGAAACTGATCCTGAATAATTTAAAGCTTCCTGAAACTTATACATATTTTGTTCTAACTTTCAGTCTGTTGGACAGTTGGGTCTCAATATGTTGAAGTAGGACCATTTGTGATTAAATGGAGTTGCAGCTAGCAAGGGATGTGAAGGATAACAAGAAGGATTTCTACAGGAATGTTAGTAACAAGAAGGTGGTCAGGGAAAGTGTGGGACCCTTACTGTATGGGGAAGGCAACGTAGTGACAGATGATGTGGAAAAAGCTGAAGTACTCAATGCTTTT
The DNA here is from genome assembly GCF_027887155.1 of Malaclemys terrapin pileata. NCBI lineage: Eukaryota > Metazoa > Chordata > Testudines > Emydidae > Malaclemys > Malaclemys terrapin. The sequence goes on along the minus strand of NC_071506.1, from coordinate 270,738,591 downwards.
TTTGCCTCGGTCTTGACAGACAAGGTCAGCTCCCAGACTGCTGCACTGGGCAACACAGTATGGGGAGGAGGTGAGCGGCTCCCAATGGTGAAAGAACAGGTTAATGACTATTTAGAAAAGCTGGACATGCACAAGTCCGTGGGTCCAGATTTAATGCATCCAAGGGTGCTGAGGGAGTTGGCTGATGTGATTGCAGAGTCATTGGCCATTATCTTCGAAACCTCGTGGCAATCAGGGGAGGTGCCGGATGATCGGAAAAAGGCAAATATAGTGCCCATATTTAAAAAAGGGAAGAAAGAGAACCCGGGGAACTACAGACAGGTCAGCCTTATTTTAGTCCCCAGCAAAATCATGGAGCAGGTCCTCAAGGAATCCATTTTGAAGCACTTAGAGGAGAGGAAGGTGATCAGGAACAGTCAACATGGATTCATCAAAGGCAAGTCATGCCAGACCAACCTGATTGCCTTCTATGATGAGATAACTGGCACTGTGGATATGGGGAAAGTGGTGGATGTGATGTATCTTGACTTTAGCAAAGCTTTTGATCCGGTTTCCCACAGTATTCTTGCCAGTAAGTTAAAAAAGTATGGATTGGATGAATGGACTATAAGATGGATAGAAAGCTGGCTAGATTGTCGGGCTCAACGGGTAGTGATCAATGACTCGATGTCTAGTTGCAGCTGGTATCAAGCGGAGTGCCTCAGGGGTCGGTCCTGAGGCCGTTTTTGTTCAACATCTTTATTAATGATCTGGATGATGGGATTAATTGCACCCTCAGCAAGTTCGTAGATGACACTAAGCTGGGGGGAGAGGTCTAGGTTGGATATCAGGAAACACTATTTCACTAGGAGGGTGGTGAAGCACTGGAATGGCTTACCTAGGGAGGTGGTGGAATCTCCATCCTTAGAGGTTTTTAAAGCCCGTCTTGACAAAGCCCTGGCTAGGATGATTGAGTGGGTGTTAGTCCTGCTTTCAGCTGGGGGTTGGACTAGATGACCTCCTGAGGTCTCTTCCAACCCTAATATTTTATGATTTTATCATTCTAAATCAGAGAAACAGATCTTTTAGATTACAGCCTCGCTTGTTCTTGCGGCAGGCATTTGAGCAAAGCCCACTTAACAAAAACCAAAGGTAAATATCAGAGTTCTTGAGATCCTATTCATACTCCTTAGAAGCATGGTTCTGTCACTCACTTAGTTGGGTATTCACTCCAGGCTTCATCATAAAACTTTAAACGAATTCTTATGGTGCTAATCATAAAGTGTCAGTTTTGTGCATAAACCAGTCCATTTAGGGACTGTAATTGAAACCTCTCTGAAGCTTTAGTAAATATCCAAGGCACTTCAGAATGAGAGCTATAGCATATGTCCAGGTAAAATTATATCGTCCCTATCTTGTTAGCCTTGAAAAGGTTTTAAAGAGACCAGATAATATAAAAGTATGATCCTTTTGTATAATTGAAAATTGTGGCTGGATCTTGGAAAAGATTTTGAAATGGGCAGTATCTAACAGGCAGGGTCACAGCTAATTTGATTTAATTTCTTAAGCTAACAGACTGTCTGTTAATGAGTTTTTACAGTACATACTCCATAAAGAAACATTTATTGTTTAAGCTGCTATGTGGTAAGGAGGAAAAAACTTTCTACTATAGGGATAGCCTAATAGTGTTTGAGCTATTTGTAGTGGGCTCTATGGAGACTGTAAGATTTTAAATGTGCCTATGCACTGACAATGCAGCTCCCTAGCTTTGTGTGGAACGAGTGCAGTTTACCTGCATCGCACTCTCTGTGTGCTTTTATCCTGACTTGAGGGGAGAGCACCTCTAAGGGTAGGAAGGCAATTCAATCTTCAGGATACCAGTGTTGTTACTTTTGTAATGTGGACACTTGTGCTTGAGGCAACCAGTCCTTGTAGTCTCAGATGTTAACTACTTTTGCTTGCTACTGACCTGAGCTAGATTGCAACCAGTGATCTAATGCAGTAGATTTAGGCTCCACATTGGAGCACCCATTTCCAGAGCCTTCTGTTTCTCTTTTCTGTTGATCGATATAAAAGGAATTTTTCTGACACTCTCTCAACCTACTTGTAATGATTTCTTCATATTGTCCATTCTGTCATCAAGACAATTTATCAATTCATTGTCACTGCTATGAAGTAGGTAAATATCACCATTTCACAGATGCAGGAAATTGAGGTAAAGAAGTAGGGTGGAGTGATTTAAATCGCCAAGTGGAAAGCCTTGATTTAAATAATTGATTATAATCAACTTTTCCATTTGTATTTCAGTTATTTGCTAAAGAAAGGCACATTCTGATTGGTTGATATAACCATTAAAAATGTTGATTTACAACTAAATAGCATCTTTGCACTAGATTTGGTGCATCTTTTTGCTATATGAGGGAGTACATTTTAATTATATACACTTATTTAAGCAATTATACAGCTTATTATTTCAGATTCTTATAAACTGTATATGTTTAGTATGTTACAAAATGGTGAATGATAATTAACTTTTTGCTTCTGATTTGTGTCAAGCTATATGAAGATGGTATTTAATTTAAACACACAAACCAGCATATAACACTTACTTTTATTAAACAAAACCTTAAATGTTTTGGATGCTACTTTTTTTTATCAAAACATGTTTCACATTTACAACTAAATGATTTACTAAAGGAACAGAGGGATTAACTTTAGTCAGTGAATTAAACAGATTATTTCAGGTCAGCCTGGAAAATTTTCAAATGTGCCTAAGTGAAAGTGACTGGAGCTTAAATTCTCACTTGTCTAAATCTCTTGAAAAAGAGACTGACTCCTAAGTAAGTTAAGTTGTCTTTCAAACTTTTAAAACTGGTAGATCTCGTCCCTTCCTTCCTCATTTTTATTCATAGACTGGAAGAATGAGACAAGTTTTCCTGCTTTTTTTAACTCCCGGTCGATTTCTCAACTTCGAATGAATGAAGAAAATATTATTTCTGTGCCCGCAGAAGAGGCTACTGCCTGTTTAGGTCTTCAGAAAACTCTGGTTCCAGCTGCTTTGCTAGTAATATCTATCAGTAGAGTCATATGACTTTCTTTTAAACTTCAGCAAATGTGTAGTGTTTGAATGGTTCACCTTCAGCCCTGAAATTTATTATGGCTGTCGTTATTGATGGGTGATTATTAGATGCCCATGTCATAGCAGCAGCATCTTCTTCAGTGGTTAGGGATTTACCCTGGGTAGATCATATTCGCAAGAAAACATGGCAGAGTAAGTGCTACATCCGTCTGCTTTTTTACTGCCTGCAATTTAACTGTGTTATCGCTGGTATTTCTTTGTCCAATGTTTCAAAGTTCTTTCCAAATTTCAACAGCATTGCAATACCGCTGCAATCTTTCTGCAGTTTGTCCAAGGCCATGGAAATAGATTCCATATTTCTGTTTAGTCCAATGTTCACTGCTTTGGCTGTGCTAGTTTCATTAATTTTGTTCTCAATTTTCTTCACAAATTGTCATCAGAATAGGCCAGTTCTTAATAAAAAGCTTAAAACAGTCGACCACTGAATTCCATCATAGTTCTTGGGGGAGAATTAGTTTGGATTCCCCTGCGCTTTTCAGTGAAGCTGAAGGAAGTGTTTGCTATGGAAGTGTTTTGCAATTTCAGCAACATTTTTCTATATTTCCGGAGTTGTACTTCAGTTTTCGGCAGAAAGATGCATCAAATAAGCTCCGTACCCATATTTTAGAAGTTTCAGATTCTCTTCGTTATCTTCTAGATTTCTTCTTGTTTTTGCTGCATTTGCAACATTGTGTGGGACAAAGCTATGCACTTGATACTTGAATTTTTGTTCAGTTTGTTATAGCTTTGACTGCTACTTCTTAAGTGTTCTGCTCTATGGGCATTTCCTGAAGTATCAGTTGTTTCTGTAAGATAGACAATGCCATATTCTGTTGTCACACAAGCACATATTACTGAATCCTTGTGTACATTGCACCACCCATCAAAACTCAGGTTAACCAATTTCCTATCAATGTTTTTTGCACACTGTTCAATTTCCTTCTCATACGCTGTATCTAGCAACCTTACAGCATCGTCTGCTCTGCCAGGCTTAATATAGCCTGGTCATAACGATTGAACCGTGTCAATGAAATGTCCCTTCTGAACAAGATGAAAGGGAAAATTTGTTGCGTAAATGAACCAAACAATCTTTTCATCTTGGAGTCAAAATGGAGTCATGTTGCAGTTTGCTGGTCCTTATTATGAACTCATCCTTGGTTTTACTAGACAAAGACAGCCTTTTTTTTTTTTTTTTTTTTTTTCTTTTGATACAGCTAATTTACTGACATGTTTAGTTGCAGCACTGCTGGTGGTACCAGCAGACAACTGAAGTTGTAGACATTACAGATGGTGGTACTGTTGAGATAGCTGGTGCACAGCTTCATAAGCCAGGAAAGCAAATAGGTAGGCTGGGTTACCCAGGATCATTATTGGCAATTCCAACATTCCCAGTGGTAATCTGCTAGTTGGGAAAGAAAGTGCCTGATTGCACCTTTCTGAAAAGTCCTGTGTCCTTTACCTTCCCTGACCAGCTAACACTGTCAGTGAAGCACTCCCAGTGATCCACCAGTGCTTGCATAACCATAGAAAAGTAGCCTTTTCTGTTGATATGCTTTGTGGCAAGATGATTTGATATCCAAATAGCACACACATCCCTATCTGTCACTCCAGCGCAATTCGGGAACCCCATTTTTGCAGATCCATCCACTATGTTGTTCATATTGCCGAGAGTCACAATCCGACATAGCAGGAGGTGATTAGTGGTTCAGCACATTTGCATGACAGTGGCCTCCAAGGTGGATTTCCTGACTCCAAATTGATTTACAACGGACCAGTAGCAATTGGTATTGCAGGTTTCCACAGTGCAATTGCCACTCGCTTCTCCACTGTCAGCGCAGCTTTCATTTTAGTGTTGCTGTGCAGGAGGTCTGGGGTGAGCTCAGCGCATAGATCCAGGAATGTTGGCTTGCATATCTGAAAGTTCTGCAGCCACTGCTTGTCATCCTAAGCCTACGTTACGATGCGATCCCACCAGTCAGTGGTCATTTCTTGGGTCCAGAAGTGGCACTCCACCATCTGCAGCTGCTCCGTGCATGCCGCCAACAGCCTTGAATTAGTTCTCATTATGTTCCACAGCACTCTGTCCTCCAAGAAATCGTCATGTTCCCCACTGTTTTGGTTTTTCTAGTGGCTTTGCAAATACTGCAAGATTATATCTGCTTGCAGTGCTCATGATGGTAGTGCAGAATGGTGCAGGCTCCATGGTTCTGTCAAAGATGGTAGACGGTAAGGGGGGCCATGTGGGTTTGTGGGATTTTGAGAAAAGGCACAAAAATTATGGGATGCAGGTGACATTATGGGAACTGAAGCTGGGAATGGGTGACAGGGGATGGATCTCTTGATGATTGCCTGTTCTGTTCATTCCCTCTATGGCACCTGGCATTGGCCACTGTCGGAAGACAGGATACTGGGCTAGATGGACCTTTGGTCTGACCCAGTATGGCTGTTCTTATGTTCTTAACAGAATAATATGTCCTGCAGAATCTTTTTCTCTCGCTCTTTTTTTTTTTTTACAGGTGATAAGTGAGATGGAGAAAACCTAAGTTGAGTTGATAATTAGAAGGGGGGGAGGAATACCTTTTCACTTGTAAACTAAGAATGTTTGATACTTAAATAATTGGACATAAATATGGAACTCCACTATATGACGTTTGGTCATTTTTTCAGAGCAGAGCTGTGCTTAACAATGTAGATAGTCCATACTTTTGTTTGGCTTTCACACCGCAAGAAGCATGATTAGTGTCTTTACTTTGTATAGTCCGTATTGAGCTTGAAAATGAACTGATTTTTTTCTTGATGCATCTAAAGACCTGTTGATAACTCTTTTAGGTACACAAAACTTGGCTATGCAGGAAATACGGAACCACAGTTCATTATTCCATCATGTAAGTAACTTTTGCCCCAGCTTCTGATGTACAAAGTTATTCATGAAAATGATGAGCAATAAATAATTTGCTTTTCAGATCTTAACTCAGTCTTCCAAGGTCTCTTGTCCATATTCACTATATCTGCATCTTTGACTCGAGTATAGCTAATGAAAACTCTTTCCTGCAGTTTGCCAGGACTATTCCTCATTAAATCAGTTTCTGGTTGCTATGACTGAGATGAAAAGAGCTCTAGTACCATTTCCTTCCTATCTCTATTGTTTTTCTGCCAGGATTCTGGCTTAGACAGAATACAAGGTACTTCCTCTTTACCTGACTCTGTGGTTACAGCTTGGGTAGTATGAGGGAGGCCTCTTGTCAATTTCAGTACTGAAATGCAGGTACCACTTGGCAGCAATGTGTATCCATCTTTATGCTGACTAGGACTCTAGACAGAGAAAAAAAAATTAAATAACAGTGTCCCTGGTTGGGAGTCTTATACGGTATACTCCTATATATCTGAACCTCCACATTATCAGAATCCCTTCCTTGTCCCCCAGCATGAGATACATGCTGCAGAGGGCATAGAATTCATGTATCTCATGCTGGGGAACAAGGAAGGAATTCTGATAATGTGGCGGTTTGGATAATAGAGCAGAGCCCCCAGCCAGACTGTGAGGAGGAGGAGGAGCAGGACAAACCCTTGGCTGCCAGGGAGGTCACCCTGGTGCTGAATGGCTCTTGCAGCAGTGCAGGGAGCCCATTGCAGCCCAGCTGTCCGTGAGCAGGGTTGTGACAGCTGAGCTGCAGAGGGCTCCCTGTGCTGCTGCAGGCTGGTGATACCCAACCCCGGCCAGGTGCAAGATGTAAGCAGGGAGGCTGCAGTCCTAGTAGGGCAGAGCAGAGATCCCTGGCCAAGATTCTGCTTTGCCCTGTCAGGACTGCAGCCTCTGCACCTTGCTCCTGCAGGGATTGGGTATCACCAGCTCTGCGGCAGCGCAGGGATCCCTCTGCAGTTCCACTGTCATGGCAGTGGGGCCGTGACACTGGAGCTGCAGAGAGCTTCCTGTGCTGCTGCTGAGCTGATGACACCTAATCCCTTCAGGCGCAAGGTGTGGGGAGAGGCTGCAGTCCTGGCGGGGCAGAGCAGAGACCCCTGGCCAGCACTGCAAGGAAAAGGAAGAGCTCCTGGCTGTGGGGGAGGCCACCCTGCAGCTGAATGGTTCCTGCCCTCTCAATTATCTGAATAAAATCCATAACTCCCACGCTATTCAGATAAGAGGAGGTTACTTACCTGTAACTGGAGGTTCTTCGAGATGTGTGGTCCCTATTTGTATTCCACTCAGGGTTATACACGTGCCCCTGGAGCTGGAGCTTTTCAAAGTAGTGTTGCACGGGGGTCAGAGCATGCGCCCCTGTCCTGCCTCCTGTTTTCACCCAAGGTGATAAAGAGTGGGGCGGACTGGCCACGTCTCCAGTTCCTTCTCCACCGTAGACCTACAGAGCTGTGGCAGAGGGGAAGGAGGGTGGGATTGGAATACAGATAGAGCCCACACATCTTGAAGAACTCCAGTTACCGGTAAGTAACCTCCTCTTCTTCAAGTGATGGTCCGAGTTGTATTCCATTGAGGGTGATTGATAAGCAATACTTAGATAGGAGGAGGGTGTGAGGAAGATGGTCCTTTGTTCTGTGGTTCCGCTGCTGCACCGAATGAGGATAATGAGAGGAAAAGGTGTGTACCGAACTCCACATGGCCTCCTTACATATGTTCGTAAGGGGTTTGTCGTGGAGTGCGGCTGTGGTCGATGCTTGTACTCTCATGGAATGGGCTTGTATCCTATCTGGTGGGGAGAGCCTTGACAAGTGATAGCAGCGCGTAATGCACTCTGAGATCCACTTAGAGATTCTCTGGGTGGAAATGGCCTATCCTTTAATTCTCTCCGCTATGATGACAAATAGTCTGGGAGACTTCCAGAATGGCTTTGTCCCAGGGCCCTATGCACTTTGAGGGAATGAAGCCACTGTTCCTCATTCGAGGCATGTGGGTTTGGAAAGAAGGTAGGCAGATGTATGGGTTGGTTGAGGTGGACTTGGAATAGCACCTTTGGCAGAAACTAGGGAAGCAGTTGTAGGTAGACCTTGTCCTTATGGAATGCAGTAAAAGGGGGGTTTGCCATCATGGCTCCCAGCTCACCAGCCTTCCTCGCTGAGGTAATGGCAGCAAGGAAAGTGACCTTCATGGAGAGGGGGGAGAGAGAGAGGGCAGGAGGCCAGTGGTTCAAAGAGAGAGTTCACTAAAGAGATAAGGACCCATTGGGGAGTAATGGGCTGAATGAGTGGATATTTACATAAAAGGCCCTTTCAGAATTGAGTGGTCAAGGTTTGGATAAAAATGGACTGCCCTTCCACTGGAGGATGGAAAGTGCTAATGGCTGCTGCATGCACTCTGATAGAGCAGAGAGCCAGTCCCTAGGTTTTCATGTCGAGGAAATAGCCTAAGAGCACTTAGGGGATGCTCACAGCTTCGGGGGCAAGACCTTGCTGTTGGGTCCAGGACTCATACCCTTTAAGGTCGGAAGGGACCATTGTGATCAAGTCTGACTTCCTGCACATTGTAGGCCACAGAACCTAACCCAGCCATTCCTAAAATAGACCCCTAAGCTCTGGTTGAGTTACTGATGTCCTCAAATCATGGTTTAAAGACTTCAAGTTATAAAGAATTCAGCATTTACACTAGTTTAAATCTGCAAGTGACCCAGGCCCAATGCTGCAGAGGAAGGAGAACCCCACCCCTAAAGGTCTCTGTCAATCTGACCTGGAGGTGAAGTGTGTCCATTTGCCTGATAGGATCGCCTTGTGAAGTCCTTTCAGCTACTGGAGAGGATATCTTGCACTGCCAATGAGCATTCTTGTACAAATGGAAGTGTCTATCCAAAACCCATGCTGTCAGTTGTAGCGTCCATGGGTCTGGATGTCCGAGTCTGCCGTTGTTTTGTGTCAGTAGTTCCAGAAATGTATGTAGCAGGAGTGGAGGTTATTTCAACAGACAGAGAAGATGAGGGAGCCAGAATTGGCGAGGTCAGAATGGAGTGATCAGAATGGCTGTCGCTTTCTCCTGCCAGAGTTTATGGAGGAAGCGGGATAGGAGTGTGGGTGGGTGGGTGGGGGAGGCGTAGTTCATCTGATCTGACCAATCCATGACTAGAGCATTGCCAGTGAGTGGGCACAGAGTCCTCCTGTGGAGCAATACTGGGTACATTTGGTGTTGGTGTGAGATGCAAAGAGGTCTTTGGTGTACCCCAGTGACCAAAGATGTCCACGATTATTGTGTCGTGCAACTCCCATTTGTAGTCCGTTGCAAAGTTCCTGCTGAGAGAATCTTCAATCACGTTCTAGGTGCCAGGCAGGTAGGCTGCTGGCAAAAGGATATGTGGTTTGATGCACCATTCCCAGGGGCAAATCGCTTCCATACACAGTGCTGGGGACCTCGTGCCCCCTTGTTTGTTTATGAAGTATACTGTGGTGGTGGTGTCTGACATGATGAGGATGTGGCAATAACAGATAGCTGGTAAGAACACGTGGCATTCTTCGTGTACTGCCCAAAGTTTGAGAATGTTTATGTGCATCCTGGCCTCTTGTGTGGGTCAGGTGTCTTGTGTCATGTGATCTCCAGTGTGAGTGCCCCAGCCTGAGAGTGACGCATCTGTTATGACTGTCATGGTCAGCGAGGATGGGAGGAAGGGCATCCCGGAGCAGACTTGTATTGGGTCTGTCCACCATTGAAGAGAAGAGATGATTTCTGGTGGAAAGTTGAGCATAGTGCATAAGGGAATAAACTCTTTGCAGCCACAGCTGTAGACAGTGAAGGTGCAGGCGGGTGAAGGACGTGATATATGTACACACCACCATGTGCCCTAGGATGGAGAGGTAAGTCCTGGCTGAGACAGAAGGGTTGGACTTTATCCGTGCTATTTGCTCCAGTAGGCTCTGGGATCTGTCTTGTGGCAGATAAGCTCAGGCAGAGGTCAAATTGATGCGAGCTCCTATGAATTCCAGGGGCCGAGTATGGTGCAAGGTTTATTTTTCAACATTCTTGCTCACTCCTAGGGAGGAGAAGAGTAGAAGAAGCTGGGATGTGCATGCTTCCATGGCTCCTGGCTAGACCACAATGCGGGGTCTGTAGCACGGATACTGGTTGATCTGGACGGAGGCTCCAGGGTACGGGGAGTGCTCTTGTATTGCTCAGACTGATGTATGGGGATGGTTCCTGGCCAGGATCCGACTTTGGGCCCATAGGGTGCTTCTTGAGGTGGAGAGCTCAGCCTTCCTGTGTACGGGCTGTGAAGGAGAGGCAGATACTGCCATGTGGCCTTCCCCCAAACAACATAAACAGCCTTGGTGTTCGTTGCTGATGGAAAATGAGTGAGGGCAGGAAGCACAGGCTTTGAATCCTGGCATCTTCAGCATAAACCAGTACCCAGACCTGGGAGCTGCGTGGGGGTAAAAGAGGGGGAGATTGTTTGGGGAGAAAAACTGCTGAAGCGGCATCCCAAATCCTTAATTATAAAAAATACTAGGAATTACCAAAGTACAACGAAAAACAATAAAATTTTAACTAATGAATGAAAATAAGAACTGTTTTTGTAAAATTTTTTGAAAACGCGTCACTAACAATGAGAGGGCAGCAGAAGCTTCAGCTTGGACCATGTGGCCGTGAGAAGGAATTGGAGACGTGGACGATCTTTCCCACCCTTTATCGCCTCAGGAGAAACTATAAGGCAATACAAGAGTGCATGTGTGGACCGCCAGGCAATACTACTTTGAACAGCTCTGCAGGCATGGTGCACGTGCATAACTCTCAATAGAATACAATAGGGACCATCACTCGAAGAAGAATCAGGAATATACTGCACCACTTTTTGTGGTGCGTACATGCTGTGCCCATAGCATATTAAAATGATCTCATTATTTGGATTTGCTACCTATTTTTTTTATTGGCCCATATTAACACCAAAAATTTTTAAATCTAAAGTTGATACCTTTCTAAACTCCATTGATTTTAGTTTTCCTTTATTTCAGTAATGTCTTGTAGTCTTGTATCTTAAGCTTAAAAACTTTGTATGGACTACATATTGCTTTAAATTTGAGGTGCTAATTATGCTTCTGCTGTATTTGAAAAGGTTTATGGGACTTTGTTCAGTTAATCTAACAAAACATCTAGTTTTCTAATGTCCACAGTATTTTTTTGCCTGTCTTGAATGCTGACTTTTTTTTTTTTTTTGATAGATGCTACAAGGTAAGGAAATATTAAATAAACCCAGAGGTCCAAAGAAGTAACTGGGGAAGCACTCTCTATCAGAACTACAGTGTAGTAACTATGTAGTTTAGTTAACATAGTTTTAAGTGTTAAAGCAATTTTCTAAATCAAGAGTTTATAAAGATATATGTATGTGTTGTGCTAAATAGGTTTATGTATTCACCATATGGTAGAAAATATTTCCCATAACTATTAATTTAATATAAATCCTGCTTTTGTCAATTGGAATATTTTGTGGGGGTCTGGTGTATGTTTCTGAAAGAAGTTTTCAAACTGAAGAATCCTTTGGCATAATACTATTAAAAGCATTCTTAAGTGATTATTCTACATACTGCCTGTTCTCCATTATAAGTTGTTGAGTGTGTGATTCTGGCTTACTGAAACAAGATTGTAAATAAACAGGCTACGTTTTATTCTGTTTTTATTTATAGTTTGCCCTAGATTTCTTGCTGCTTAATCTTTCTGTCTACACTAGCCTTCTGCTAGTGATTTTAGTGATAGGTGCCTCCTGCTAAAAGCAAGCATGAATGTCTCAATAGGCTTCTCTGTAGGGCTGCAAATTGATTTTTTTTCTACCAGCCAGAATAATGGCTCAGTAATTTAATGTTTTCGAATATTTTCTTCATGCTCCCACTTCCTCCCCTTTTTCTTAATTCTCCAACTTGCCTGGTATATTGAGACCCAGAAAAACCTGTCATTTCCTCACTTCAGGAGTGCCTACTGGATTGGAAATCAAAAGTATACAGTTCTCTTGAGCGCTATACTTGGTAATGGGTTAAATTTTTAAAGTGGTGTGAGTGAGTGAGAGGGGATTTGGGCGCAACTCCCACTGATGTTAATTGGAGATAAGTGACCAAATCCCCTGCACTGCACTGAAGATGTACCCTAACATATTAGTGTCAGCTTATCACTTCCTACATTCCAGTCTTTGTTTTTGAGAAAAGAAACCTTGTTTGCTTTATTTAAAGCAGGAAAGGGGAACACTTAACACCTCACATTGTTCTATGTTTAGAAAAGGAGTTTCATTTTCAATGTATTCTTTTGTGATGGATTATTTATTTATTTAGGTATTGCAATCAGAGAGTCACCAAAAGTAGGCGACCAAGCCCAGAGGAGAGTATTGAAGGGAGTTGATGATCTAGACTTCTTCATAGGAGATGAAGCCATAGATAAACCTACCTATGCTACAAAAGTAAGAATATATAATGAAGCTTTAAACATCTTTCAGAAATCTTTTAGAATTGACTCTATATTTTTATTATTGTAGATTGTTTAAATGCCTCTCAAGAAGATTTGAAATAAACACTTATCTGAAGTTTGCTATCATTAAGTATACTAGTCATTGAAGTTGCAGAATGAAAGGATTGAATTTAGTTGGCTTCAGTTTAGCATGTACAAATTTTGTTGGTTGGCCTCGTTTAAAATAGTTGTTCTACCAATGCTTTAGCAACAGTTGATGACAGATCCATTTTGGGAGGATCCATTAATATAATGCGATTTCTTTTCCCCTGTAATGTCAGTAGCTAATATAGTCATAGATACCAAATCTTTTTATTTCCTCTTGCCGAAAATTATATGGGACTTATATTGATAAAATTACTGACTATTTTGGTGCTGATCAGTTTGCTTTGAGAAATGTCAGAACATGTCCCCTGGCCCCTGTGCACAGGGTCATCCTATAAGTCCATTTCTCTGTGAGTCAGTTTTTCTTTTTCCTGTAAAGGATCCTTTTCTGTGGGGGCTTAATGAAGTAAGGTATATGTTAAATATTCATAAAATACATTTCCGATATTAGTTTCTTATATATTAGATTAAGCACCAACTGTGTGCTGGGCACTAAACAAAATGCAAAGATAGCCGCTGCTTATAGGAACCTATGGTCTAAAATAATATAATACTGAAGTCTTGGTTTGTCTTCTTACCTCTGATCATTCATAGATTGCAAAATGCTTACAAAGGATCAGAAGTATCATTATCCCTAGTTTACAGATGGGGTAACTGATGCACAGGGAGGTGAAGTGCCTTGCCCAGGTCACACAGTAAAGCAGTTGCAGAACTAAGAATAGAACCTAGGTCTTCTGACTCCCAGTCCAGTCCCCTATCCACAAACAGAATCATAATGAGAGATCCAGGAGAGGATGATGACTTAAAAATTATTGGCTTTCTTTTAAAAGTAGAACAGTGACGCAACGTTTCTATAGGCGAGTATTTATGGTTCTCATAGATACTAGGATTTTGCTTCCCGTGTTCATTGTATTGTTACCTACTGGCTCATACACTGACATGTTTAAAATGTTCTCTTGCTTCAGTGGCCCATACGACACGGTCTTGTTGAAGACTGGGATCTCATGGAGAGATTCATGGAGCAAGTAATTTTTAAATATCTTCGCGCTGAACCCGAGGATCATTACTTTTTAATGGTGAGTAATAGAACTGGGTAAGAAAATGCTTCCACAAATGGGAGATGGTATAATTGTGGTGGATAACATTCAAGTAGGTTTTGTTATGTATATAAAGCCTAGAAGCCTTTTGTAACTTTTCATTTTTTTTTATTGTTGTAGAAATAATATATAAAATCGCATTAGAGCCAGTTTCCAGTACACTTCTGAAACAGGCTTCTTGGTTTGGGCTTTATTTTTTTAAAAAAGCTTTGGATGGTTTGATTGAATTACAGATGCTGCTTAAAATAATTGGCTGACTTCAGTCAAACAAAATAAAGCATTACAGTGAAATAGGGGGAAATGTCACTTAGCAATATGCTGTATGTTAGCAATCGTGCACAATTATGTATTACCTTCTGTGAAAGGTTTCTGTTGAAGATGAAATTAGTTACTTAATGCAAAATGCTTTTTAAAAAATCAGTGGTTTTGCATAGGAGGAGATAAATATAAAGAATACATAATTCATAGCTGGACTTTTTTTTTTAAAATAAAGACCACTGTTAAGTAGTTAAGGTCCCAAATTGGATCAGCCTTGAAACTTGTTCACCACTAAACATCAGGCTGTTTATATGAATTGTTTGGAAAGATGGTTGTAATTTATTACACTAGGTAGTTGTATGCAACCGGATTTCCTTGTTTGTTTTGCAGGATTCCACATAATCTAATTTTAGTTTATTTTAAAATTAATGCACATTCTTTCATCTGTTTTCCTTGGTAATTCATCCCATCCCAGGTAGGAGTAGCAGCGATGTGAAGAATCCTTAGACGTTAAGTTTGTTCCCTGTACATAATGCAGATTATCCCTTATACACCAGTCTTGCAAACACACATACACTGTGTTTAACTTTATTATGGTGAGTAGTCCTGTTGAGATCAATGGGACCATTTACGGTAGGAAAGTTAGGCAGTTGCAGAAGTGTTTGCAGGATCAGTTTCTTACTCTGGATGTGTTTCCTCCTTACATGTACTTATATGTCAAAGTCATACTACTTATTGTGCTCACAGTGTCATTTCTGTTCACATGTCAAACCAAACTTTTTTGCTAATCATCAGTAATTTTTCAAAGAAATGTTAACAACCATGTTGTGGAAGGTTGGGTCTGTGTCTACCGGCCAAAGAGTAAATGGATCAGGTCTATTTACCTGGGACTTATTTGGGATTCTTGAGCGCACTTATAAACTGAAAAATTGGTTACTGCTGCATCAGGAGCCAAGTTTAATAAAGTCTGAACTGCATTTGATATTTAATAAGGTGACTTTTCTTTACAGACAGAACCTCCACTGAACACTCCAGAAAACAGAGAGTATCTTGCAGAAATCATGTTTGAATCTTTTAACGTACCAGGACTTTACATTGCTGTTCAGGTGAACAAAGTGAATCTATACTTCTAAAGTACAGTATAGCTGGAGTATGTATGGTCTTCTGCAAGCATATACCTGAAATGTTTGAAGCAGGATCTTCTAAGATTATCTGTTAACATGTTCTATCCATATCTAAATATTAACTTTGTTTCTTATCTAGGCAGTGTTGGCCTTAGCCGCATCTTGGACTTCACGGCAGGTTGGCGAACGTACATTAACAGGAATAGTCATTGACAGTGGTGATGGAGTAACACATGTAATTCCTGTGGTAGGTGGTAGGATGCAGTTTAAGATCTTAAATTGTTTGTGTGACTGAAAGTTTTCTTGGTCTTCAGTTAATAGACCAATTTTATTTTTTCCAGATTTTGTGGATATTAATGGTGACACTGTGGAGGAGTAGTGGAGGTTAGGGAAAAGGAATGTGTATATATAATGTGTTAAAGGGACACTGTCATATTAATTTTAGGACCAAATTATAGATAATGCATTAGAAATTTATGCAATAGAAGATATGTAACTATAAATCAGATTTTTAAAATTTTAAACTTTATAGTGGTGATATTTTACATAAAAAAGTCAGCATTTTTCAAATGAGTCTTCATAATGTGGTTACAGTAGTTGTGGTTTTGGAAAAAATTGAAATCCAAGTTCATTAAATACCATTACAGCTTTTTCTCTTTGAGGTCAGTAAGAACTGCCATACTGGCTCAGACCAATAGGTCCCTCTAGCCCAGTATCCTGTCTTCCGATATGAAGGCCATGAAAAAGGAGCCAATATGCCTATTGGAGATTCCTATTCTTGTATAAATCCTGTCCACACATCCTGCTGTATCCAAAATTTTCCCATGACCAATATTTGTTAATACTGCTCAAATTTAGAAAGTTGGTCAGTGTAGTGGATATTCTCACATGATGGAGAGATTTCATCTTTGCCTGAATGAGTAGCACTTTTCTGTGTGTTGAGTTCCATATCCAAAAAGTTTTTGGCTGGACATTTGTATAGTATTCTTCCTTTCACATATGGGGTATTTCCTTATGCTATTCTCAAAAAAATTAGAGTGCACGTTACTTGTGTGAAACAAAGGCAAGCTTATATAAATACAACACAAGCATCTAGTCAATTTCTAATTGTCTAAACCTCTCAGGATACAAAGATGTAATCATTATTTATGCACTCTAATTTCTGTTCCAATTATGCCATCCAGTATATTTGCGAAACAGGTAATGTGCCTGAATGATATCTAAGTACTGCCATATATTATAGTGCTGTGGGCTCCATTAACATTTTTAAGCTTATTGCATGTTGGTAGTTATCTATACCCTGCAGTATTTGCTATACGGAACTTAAAATGGGAACTATTAGAAACAACACAAGCTTGCCATATGAATAGTCATTGCTGTGTTTACTATTACTAGCTATGGCCAATATATTACCCTGTTCCTTTTTCTCTTGTCTTTATTTATTACCTTTTTCACAATGCATTTTAAAACATCACTTTTCCTTACTGTGATTTTTGGTCACTTTCCCTTCCTTTAATAGTTTTTGTTGTTGTTTCTTCGGTATTTTTTGTAACCTTTGTTCTTCTCTATCCATTTTTCAGTCTCTCATGCAGGTTACCTACTTTCTCTTCTCATGAATACTTTTTGCCTTTTTAGATCATTCCTGAAAAAGACCTCATAGTTGGAACGTCTCTATCTTCAGCATGCATTTAAGATTATCCTTTAACTTTTTTTTTTTTTACATTCACTGCTGATTTTTGTATTAGATAATATTAAGCAGCATCAGTTCTGCAAATAGTAATCAAGGGCCTTAGAAAGTAGCATCTAGCATCATTAGGGTTTACAAATTTGAGGTCACTTTGAAAGGTGCCAAAATTTCACTTTTAGTTTTTTTTTAAAAAACCCAAGAAGCTGCTGGGGAAAAAAATGAAATTATATTCTGCTGTTAACTTTTGGTACTTCATACACCAGCTTTTTCTAAGCATTTTTTTTCCATAGGCAGAAGGTTATGTAATTGGAAGTTGCATCAAACATATCCCTATTGCAGGTAGAGATATTACATATTTCATTCAGCAGATCCTAAGGGAGAGGGAGGTAGGAATTCCCCCTGAACAATCTCTGGAGACAGCAAAAGCCATAAAGGTAAAAATTTGATGTGAAATTTACCTTTCTTTTAAGAGAGGTAGATTTTTGTTTTTTGTTTTAACATATTGCCAGTGACCCTTTTTACATATACAAATATAGGAATTGTCTAACTATACTTTTCCTTCTATTTAAGTTCTTCACAAAATGAGGGGGAAAAGATGTAAAGCGGAAACCAGGAGAAATATGAATAATTATCAAGCAAGACTTTTCTTTAGAATTAATATGTACGTGTTTTAAAGGTGAAATTGGGATTTGATTCAGGCTTTAGTATTTGCTTCAAATTTGAACTATGCTAGTTAAGAAAATTCTCCATAAAACCTCGACCTCTGAGTCTTGCATATATTGCATAATATCACTGGGATGATCACCAGGGATATCTCAGTGGTTTGACCGTTGGCCTGCTAAACCCAGGGTTGTGAGTTCAATTCTTGAGGGAGCCATTTAGAGATCGGGGCAAAAATTGGGGATTGGTCCTGCTTTGAGCAGGGGGTTGGACTAGATGACCTCCTGAGGTCCCTTCCAACCCTGATATTCTATGATTCTATGAAATGCATACAGGTGGAGCGATTTCAGAGACATTCCATGTAAGTTAAGGAGTTTGCCAGTGCGGAGCCCCATTGAAATTAATGGGGTCTTGTGCATCTCTTAATGCAGGATTGGGGGCCTTACCAATTGATTATGTAGGACTTTTCCTGACCAGTCTGTTCCTTAAGAATAAGGTTAGAATTGTAAGAACAGTAGTTACCAAATGTGAATCGTAGGTTAATAGATTTAGACCTTGCTTTTGATTCTCCAATTAAGTAATTTTCACTGTTTTTCTGAAATATTCCTTAATGTATTTAATAATTACGTATGATCAATTTAGGCAACTTTTAATGCATGGTATTTCTTTACAGGAAAAATATTGTTACATTTGCCCTGACATAGTAAAAGAATTTGCCAAATATGATATAAATCCACAAAAATGGATCAAACAGTACACAGGCATCAATGCAATCAACAAAAATAAATTCACTATAGATATTGGTTATGAAAGGTTTCTTGGACCTGAAATTTTCTTTCATCCTGAGGTAAGAAACAGTGCCTAGCATTGCATTTTTATTTTTTTTGTAAAAAAAGTGCAATATAATTCTTGATGCAAGAGCACCACCTTGTGGAAATTAATACCAGTAAGCCTTGTCTGAGAGGGCTGGAAGACTTGTGGTTAATATATGCACAGATGCACAATAATAGGTAGATAACTGCCTAATCTTTTGTTTTTCCTGTTGAGGTATATAATGTCTAAATCTTTCAGTTTTTCAGAAACATAAACTAAAACAAAAAACATTTACCTGAAATCTCAGATCTTGACTGAGGCTTTTTTTTTTTTTTTTTTTAAATACTGGTTTAAATTTGCAAACTTCATGAATTATATACAGCATATTTAGTTGTATAGTCAAACCCTTTGAACATCACTCCTGCTTATAGCAATTTACCAGAAGTAGTATTTTAATTCTTGGACACTTATATTTGAGGTGCCTTTTAGGTAAGGAAACTCCAATAAACAGATCCTATTATAGTGACTGTCCTTGTAAAACTGAAGGCCAAATTCATCCTTGAATCAAGTCTCTTAAAATTGGTTGTCATTAAGCAGGTCTGAGTAGATTTAAAATTACCATTGATTGTATAAGCCTAACTGACATGTCATGATGTTTCCCACCTAACAAACAACCCGCACAGCAAGTAATTCACTTGCGAGAGCTGCGTCAAGTAGGCCCCCCATGGCAGGGGAAAGAACCCAGTTTATATGACTCAGACAGATAGCGTACAGGGCGAAGGCTAGGAAGCAGAGATGCTCACCTTTCTTCCAGGCAGACAGCCTGTGGAGTGAATCCTGTAGGTGGTAGGTAGGCTCCTGCAAAAGACCCTGGGTGAGGGGAAAAGGACATAATCGATATGTTGAACTTGTGTTAAACAACTTAATCTGAAGAAATAAAACTGAACCCAGAAAGGAAAGGGATGGCAATCCTGTGGCTGGAAAGGGTTTTCTGGTGCATGGTTCAGTGAGTTAGCCCACCTGCTTGAAGTCATGGAGTATACTGCAGTGATTCTGGACTATGCTAAAGCATCTATCCACCCTGAAAACACTTACTCTTCCTGCTGGGTGTATCTTGTTTAGAGCTCTTATAGGGTACACAGAAGGGTTTTTTTGACATCCAAACTTTAAATACAAAAAACCCAGAACCCTTTCAACATCTGTGCAAATGCTACATGTTTGGTGTAAAGTCAATCATGATCAAAATTGGAAAGATACTGAACATACAGCTAGATCCAAGCTGCAGCATGATCAGGAAAGAATAGAATAATGCTGGCTATGGCAGTTGTGGAGATCTGGTACTGACAAACACAAAAATCATATATCTAAAGAGGGGAAAAACAACAGGTGCAAAATGTGGGGGAATTTAATGTAACCGCTGCATCCATCCCCATTAAAGAAACGTTTATTTTCATCTTGTCTCATTTATACTGCCCGAATGTTACTAATGTATGTCACCAAAAAGTGTTGTAATTGGAAGGAAAAGTTGGCCCATAAGGGAATCTCTGAGAAGTGTCCACAATATGAAAAAGTTTCACCCATATGTGTCGTCTTATGTGTTGGTACTGGCTTCAGACAGCACCTCTAAGCCCATATTCATCCCTAGCATCTGAGTGAAGGGCTGTGATCCTTGAAAGTCCTAAGATCTCTGCTCACTTAATTTTTTTAAGTGTTTTTAATCATTCTTCAGGTCCCTACCCTACATTATTACAAAGACATGGCAGGCTGGGTGTAGTTCCCTCTGGAGCCTTCTAGCACTGATCTTGACATGACAGGAGGCCAAGTGCACTGCCTGCACTTTGCTCCCGGATTCTGGAGTAGAACCACTGTTGAATGTCTGATCCCTACCCCAGATTGAATTGGGTTGGCATGCCAGCTGAATGTGTCAATTCTGTTAAAACACAAAACAAAACTAAACAAAAATGCTTCAGTCCATTCATGCCACACCGTGGTGCAGGGTCTGCAAGAAACATATCCTGTGACATTTTTAATAAACACACCACAGATGGTCCCAGCTGTGGTGAAATGCTTTATTTTCATCTATTGGAGTGACTTGATCACTGACTTGTAACTCTCTATTACTTTGCCACATGTGAGCAAAGTCTATAATTAATTTAGGCTGCAAGCTACTGGTGTGTAGTGCTTGTGTACACATACTCGTGCCGTCTCTCATCGAGCTAGAGCAAGTATAAATAGTGATGTAGCAGTGGGAGCGTGGGGAGTGGTAGTAAAGAGACAGCAGAGCCATGCTGACTACGTATCCTTGGTTTCAAGAAGACTTGTATTCAGCACGGTTCAGCCGTACCTCTGCTGCCACTACTAGTGTTACTGTGTCTACCCTACTGTTTATATTCTCGCTAGCTCAGTGATGGCCAGCTCAAGTATGTGCATGTGAGCAGTGGAATCACAGCCCTAACTCGTAGTGTAAGACAGCCTTAGAAAAACCATGTCCATTAAGTCTAACTTACATAAAGATATTGGGACACTTGAATATTTGGATACCAGGCCATTTGGCTCTTCAATTTTAGAGGACGTTAGCCAGGTTTGCATTTAACTGAGTGTGTGCTTGGCCATGTACAAATAAGAACAAGACTTGTTTTACCTTTTTTTAAAGGGAATTTAAACTAATGTTAATGCAGTGTTGGAGTGATCCATGCTAACATTGTGGCTCTCTGACCGCTCTAGTGGCCAGATAATTTATTATAGATTTGAGTCTGCTACTGCCTCTGAGCTAGTGGACCTTATTCGTTAGCTCAGTAAACTTTTGGATCCAGAGATCCCACGTTCAATCCCTGCAGATAGCGGAACAGGAGCATTGTTACATTAGGGTTAAGATGTCTAGCACTGAAGTCAGAAAATTCCAAATCTCTCTCCTGCCTCAATGTTAATCTATCCATGCTGCATATGTGTTATATCTTCTTCTGTCCCTTTTCCTTAAATGTAAATGCTATTAATATGCGCAATATGGCTGAGTTTAATATTGCGGAAGAGCTCATAATTAATTTCCTAAAGCATGAGTGCTTGATTTCTCAATCTTAATTTTTTATATGTCCTATATATACACACACACACACACATGAACTTTAGATTGTGTATGTTTACATATCTGTTGATATACCCTCTTGATATACAACTCTATTGGCAGTGAAATACACGATTTGGAGTTGAGGCAGGGCAAATATTAAGATTAGTCTAAAGATTTGGAGAGTGAAATAAAGCCTATATTTTACTACAACAGTAAAAATTTTTAACACCTCTGTGGCATTATTTCCCTTTTATTTATATGGAGGAGTTTATTTTGGTCACTACAAGTACATACCATATTGAATAAGGAGAAGCAACATCAGCCCCTGTGAATTTTTTACAGAAAAATGTTGCTGTAACATATTGTTCATGGAAATTAACTCTAGAGTCCTCTCATGTCATTTGTATGTCTGTATTCCACTTCTTTTAGCTTGCTAATCCAGATTTTATGGAATCCATTTCGGATGTAGTTGATGAAGTTATACAGAACTGTCCCATTGATGTTCGTCGTCCATTATATAAGGTATGGTCTTTTTGTGGTAAGACTGACTCACTTCACCTGAAAATTAAAGGCCCATATTCTCACAATGAACTATTTAATCATGTAAGTACCATTCCCATCTGGTATGGGAAAGGCAAGCTCTAGGTATAAGTACTACACCTCTACCCCGATATAATGCTGTCCCCGGGAGCCAAAAAATCTTACCGTGTTATAGGTGAAACCGTGTTCTATCGAACTTGCTTTGATCTGCCGGAGCACGCAGCCCCGCCCCCCTGGAGATCTGCTTTACCACGTTGTATCCGAATTCGTGTTATATCGGGTCGCGTTATGTCGGGGTAGAGGTGTACTAGAAAAAAACTTTCTGCGGGAATCCAAATAACTTGGATTTCTTATTGAAAGGTACTTAGTATTTACCGTTTTTCATTTTTGAAGCACTTGAATTCTTGCAACAGCCATGTGAAATCGGTAAGTGTTATCTCCATGTTACCAATGGAGGAACTGAGGCAGAGAAGTTAAGTAACCTGCCCAAGCCACATGTGGAGTCTGTAGCAGAGCTGGGATTATAACTTGAGTTCCTAGAAATTTATTAATATACCATGGCTTGAAAACTTGTATGTTTTTGGTAATCTTGACTCTTGCATTTCCCCCTTCCCTCCCCCTTCCCCCCAAATAGCTAAATACTAAAGCTAGGTATTAAAATATGTAAAGAAGAAAAAATAGTGACGTAATCCAGGCTATTAACCCTGTATACGTTTATCAGGCCTCAGCCAAGAGAGATCTTTGTTACCGGCTTGTTAGAATATGAAAATGGAGATTCCTTAACTACAGCCCATAAATCCTCAGTCTGACTTTAAAACATAGGCCTGCAGTGAGCTTTCTCTCTGAGTTGGAAGGACAACCTATGTTCGTTGTTTTTCACCATTGCAGCTGTGATGCACTTCAGATGAGTAAAAGATGCCAGGTTATTGTGGAGGTTTGTTTGTTTACCTATATAAGTGGTGATGGTTTTCTCCTAAGTTGACTAAGAAGATAGCTTGATCTCCTCACAGCTGACCTCAAATGCATCTTCCCTGGTTGTTGAATGTGGTGGTGTTTGTTGAGGTGTCTGAGTTACATAGTAATGTTGGCCTTTCAAAGGTGGTGTATGTGGGATGGTGCTGGAAAACATTTTGCTCAGTAAAGCAGGTATGCTAAGTAAGGGCTCGTCTACACTACTTGCCAGGTTGGCGGGCAGCTATTGATCCAGCGGGGGTCAATTTATCGCGTCTAGTATAGACACGATAAATCAACAACTGAGCGCTCTGCCATCGACTCCGGTACTCCATCAGAATGAGGAGCGCAAGCGGAGTTGACGGGAGAGCGTCAGCTGTTGACTTACCGCAGTGAAGACACCGAAGTAAATAGATCTATGTCGACTTCAGCTACGCTATTCACATAGCTGAAGTTGTGTATCTTAGATCAACCCCACGCGGTAGTGTAGACAAGCCCTAAGTCAGCTCTCGGGGCCACTTGAAACCAGTAGATGTTTTGTGACCAAATTTGTGAGTGGCTTATTTACTTAACAGCTCAGTCTGGTCTTTCCAGACTTGAGTGCGTTTTTTTTATTTGAAGTCTCCATTTTTAATGCACTCTTCCTTTTTCTTTGCTTGCTAAAAATATCTTATTTCTATAGTGCCTTCTGTAAATAGAGACCTAATGAACCCTGCACAGCAAGTCTGCACAACAGTTCAGGACAGGAAGTAAAAAATACTGTATAAAGTTGACACAGTTGGGATAACTGGCATTTTGATTAGGACCCCAAGATTAATTTTTTTCTAGTTTTGTAAAAAATCTAATGAGAGCTTCAGTGCCCACAGGTATTTAGTCTGTCCATACTTCTTTTTTTCTAAGAGACCACAACTCCAAAAGGGCATTTCCTGCACCCAGTGCTAGGGAATTGATTAGTGCCACCTCCTGAATTGCTAGTACCACTCTCCTCCGCATGTAGGTGTTTCTTTTTTGGGGAGAAGTTGGTCTCCCTGTCAAATATTGATTAGTTCCATGCTGAATTAATCTGAGGTCTGTCAGGATCACAATGAGATGGCATGGCTGCATGCACTAACCAGGGTTGCCACTTCGCTAGTTTATAAAAGCTAAATCTGGCTCCCCTTTTTAGCATCAAAGTCAGCCTGGCAAATAACCTTTCCTTGGCTAAGTCACCAAGTGAGATATTTATTTGCCTTTTCTCCTTGTTCACTTTATTACTTTTTAGGCATAGTACTGCCAGTGGTTTTTTTTTTTTTTTTAAACTCCTGTTACTCCATCTTGACTTTACTTCTGGGAAGCATTGATTCCTTTGTCTCTCTTTACATGGAGTTAATAGTTCCAAAATAATTGATGGGAAGTGCTGCTCTTTCCTTAGATGGAAGATGATGGGCAGGTCACTAGGGACTGGAAGCAGAGAGAAGACATAATACAGAGGCTTATTTTTATGATTTTATTTCTGTACTTGGAATAGGGGAAAGGAAAATAGAAGGAAACTGTTTGAGGTGAACTACCAGTCCAGAAATCATAGCGTCTAGTGGGGATTTTTACTTGGTGACTAAGTAATAGGCTTTCTTCCACTCTGATCCCTGTCTGTGTATCTTAAGTATTTCTAGAATGCAGCAGTAACTTAAAAGCTAAACACAGTACTATAGATTCCCTTAGGATGTCCCCTATGGACACTGTTAGTAGATCACACTCTTTTGTTGTTCTCTCTCTCTTCCATTCTGTTCCTTTTCCCTCTCACCGGTTTTCACTCACGTACAGATTTTCCATTCTGGCTGAGAGATCTTAGGGCTTCCCTGCTGTGCTGCCCTTTCTCATTGTGCTGAACTTTCAGAAGGTAGAAATCCCGTGAATGACTGATAAGGGGGGAGGGATAGCTCAGTGGTTTGAGCATTGGCCTGTTAAACCCAGGGTTGTGAGTTCAATCCTTGAGGGGGTCATTTAGGGAACTGGGGTAAAAATCTGTCTGGGGATTGGTCCTGCTTTGAGCAGGGGGTTGGACTAGATGACTTCCTGAGGTCCTTTCCAACCCTGAGAGTCTATGATTCTATAAGAGGCGCGTCTTCCACCTGGGCTCAGTCAGGGCAACAGGGGACAAGTCCACCCACCAGTGGGAGCCTCCAAGTAAAAGTTAAGTTCAGATCTCCCCAAAGGGTCCAGCTTCTCTAGTTCTACTTAAGGATGGGTTCCAGACTTGTTGCTTCACTCTTGTAATTTTTGCCCTGTTGAGCACCTATGATGATTTTTACCCTTTCCATTCCCCTGTTTTCCCCCAATTTATCCTTTTTTCTAACCCTTATGTTAATTATTTTGAAGTCAAAGTTGCTGTTGGTAAAAGTGGCTAAAGAGGGAGAGAGCAATAGGATGGAAAAGAATTTTACTTGGGTTTGGCAGAGGCACATAAGTTTGTTTGAGTCACTAGGTAAATAGTAAGTGTACTTATTTTCAGTATTATAGGGAATAATACACACCCAGTCTACTTCCGAGCTGAAAACCCACCTCCGCTTTCTATAGCTGTCTGGCTCCCTGTTGTCTCTACAGGTAATAACATGACTGTAGCAGATGTTAGTACTGGATGATCTTCAGTGGTGTTGTCCCGAGATTACCATTTTATTTATCTGAAAGTGTTATGGGAAGTCTTGAAACTAAAGCTCACCATGTCTCTTGCACACCAATGATTCCATAATATGATGAAATCTGGGGCCTGGACTACACTGGGGGCAGGAGGGGCGAGCTAAGTCGGTCTAAGTTACGCAACTTCAGCTACGAAAATAGTGTTTTCACTGCAGTAGGTCGACTGCTGACGCTCCTCTGTCAACTGCGCATATGCTTCTTGCTCCAGTGGAGTACTGGAGTTGACGGGAGAGCACTCGCCGGTTGATATATCACATCTTCACTAGATGCGATAAATCGACCCCCGCTGGATCGATCGCTCTGGAGGTAAGTGTAGACATGCCCTGAGTGTTGTGAAGGGAGCAGTAGTCAAACATCCAAGGCCCATGGTGCAATTCTGGATATAGTTACAGTAATTTTACAGATGCGCTCAATGGTCTTATATAATTCTTGTAAAATTTCTCGATCTTTGTAAAAGAACATTTCTGTTGGTGACAGGTAGCTACAGAAAATTCACGGCATGCCGTTGTTCTTACCTATCTGATCTGCCTCATTTTTGCTCAATTAAAATTTCTCAGTAGTACCTTCTAGTTTTTTTGGTGGCTGCTGTAATCTCATCTGACCAGGAGGCTCGAATTGATTGCCAGCTCCTAAGATCTGTGCCTGTCTTGGTCAGCAGGAGGGGCTCTAAGAGTAGTGCAGCTGGCATCCCCATCACTCATTTCTTTATTCCCTCCCGTTCTCTCATCTACTGAGAGCAAATGTGTGGAAGCAGGGAGGGGTGAAGCGTTGGGGAAAAAAATGTTCAGGTTATGTGAGGGAGTTAGTACCACCTGTATTCAGAGGTGACTGCAAAAGATCTTGAATGAATGTGTTTTAATATGATTAATTTAGATCTGGGTTTATGTAGTAGTTCTAATAGCCATAGCATCATAAGTCTTTTTAAAATAATGCATTAAATTTTGGCTGGACAATGGTTGTGAAGTTGACTGGAGAGCATTACTCACAAGTTTGACATAGTTCACATATAGTCATTTCAGAGTAACAGCCGTGTTAGTCTGTATCCGCAAAAAGAAGAACAGGAATACTTGTGGCACCTTAGAGACTAACAAATTTATTAGAGCATAAGCTTTCGTGGACTACAGCCCACTTCTTCGGATGCATATAGAATGGAACATATATTGAGGAGATATATATACACACATACAGAGAGCATAAACAGGTGGGAGTTGTCTTACCAACTCTGAGAGGCCAATTAATTAAGAGAAAAAAAACTTTTGAAGTGATAATCAAGCTAGCCCAGTACAGACAGTTTGATAAGTGTGAGAGTAGTTACAAGGGGAGATAGAGTCAATGTTTGTAATGGCTCAGCCATTCCCAGTCCTTATTCAAACCGGAGTTGATTGTGTCTAGTTTGCATATCAATTCTAGCTCTGCAGTCTCTCTTTGGAGTCTGTTTTTGAAGTTTTTCTGTTGTAACTAAAACCTCTCCAGCGCATCATCAGAGATCTACAACCTATCCTGAAAGATGATCCTTTACTCTCACAGATCTTGGGAGACAGACCTGTCCTCGCTTACAGACAACCCCCCAACCTAAAGCAAATACTCACCAGCAACCACACATCACTGAACAAAACCACTAACCCAGGAACCTATCCTTGTAACAAACCCCGATGCCAACTCTGTCCACATATCTATTCAAGTGACATCATCATAGGACCTAATCACATCAGCCATACCATCAGGGGCTCGTTCACCTGCACATCTACCAATGTGATATATGCCATCATGTGCCAGCAATGCCCCTCTGCCATGTACATTGGCCAAACCGGACAGTCTCTACGCAAAAGAATTAATAGCCACAAATCTGACATCAGGAATCAAAATACTCAAAAACCAGTGGGAGAACACTTTAACCTGTCTGGTCATTCAGTGACAGACCTGCGGGTGGCTATATTACAACAGAAAAACTTCAAAAACAGACTCCAAAGAGAGACTGCAGAGCTAGAATTGATATGCAATATAGTCATTGACAGTCTCAGGGTTTTTATGGGAGGAATGGTGCTCATTGGCCAGAATTCTGAGAATATCAGCTCTTTTTGAACTCTCATTCTGTCTTTAACTTCCACTTGGACATGCAACTGAGATGGTGTCACATTCCAGGGTGCAATCCAGGTGGTGTGTCACTGCCTGCCCTGCAGCCTTGGGTGCCTCACAGTGCTTTGCTGTTGTAGCTCCCAGCCTGCGCTGCTCACAAACAGCATATCAATAAACAATACGAATGTCTGTATATAGCTACTGCCCTAGTACAGCAAGTCTGATCCCAGCAGCCTGTCAGCAATATGCCAGCCACACTCAAGCAAGGCTGTTGGAAGCTAATTACTTGCAGGGTGACCCCCAACACGCCCCCAATCCTGAATTTTCCCCCAAAACATGGTCTGCACTGTCCAGCCCTCTCCTAAGCAATTCAGGTATTAGAGGTTCATTACCCCTGTAAAAGATCAATATTCAACAGTTTTCTGCTTTAACTGGAGTTACCAAACAGTTCAGTTTAAACACAACACTGGATTCATTTAGATTAAAAATAAAACAAGATTATTTATCTACAAAGAAAGAGATTTTAAGTGAATTCACATATCATTAAAGTCAGAAATGGTTACAGAAAAATAAAGATAAAATGTTTTCTAGTAGCTAAAACTTAAGAAGCTAGACTTGGTTCAAGGTAAAAAAAATAATCCTTACCATAAGTTCCCAGTAACAGGGATAACCAAATTCTCAGGCCAGAATCTTCCCCAGGATCAAAAGGCCGGTTCCTTTGTCATCTTAGGTGAGAGAGGGAGAGATGCTTTGGGGTGTTTTTGCCCCTCACTTTTATGGTCTGGTCACCCTTTGAAGTGCACTCTTCTGAGGATTACCCCTCAAAGCAAAGTTCATTCAAACAGTAATGAAGGTGACATGGAGTCTGGTGATGCTCTTTCTGAAATACAGATGTGCATGTGGGGGGAGGGATAGCTCAGTGGTTTGAGCATTGGCCTGCTAAACCCAGGGTTGTGAGTTCAATCCTTGAGGGGGCCACTTGGGGATCTGGGGCAAAATCAGTATTTGGTCCTGCTAGTGAAGGCAGGGGGCTGGACTGGATGACCTTTCAAGGTCCCTTCCAGTTCTAGGAGATGGGATATCTCCATTATTTATTTATATTTATTTATATTGTCTCTTGCCATTTCTCCCTCTTGCTGTCTCCAGGACTCTGTTTACTACTTACATGTAAACTGAGGTTAACATACATTCCTTTGTTTAGGATTTAACAAATGCCTAGTCAGGGCTGTGTGGGTCTGAACATGTGCTAACATCATCATACAGGGGGAATTAATAACTTTACATATAATGTTGCTATGTACATTTCAGCATGATTTTATTGACCAGCAAGTTGTTAGTTTTCAAATGATACCTCGCAGGGCATATTTTGTACAAAGATTATTACAGTAGCATGTAGGTTACTTTTGGTCACAAATGGGCAACAGTGATCTCTGCTCACTGTTTAAGGTTTCACTTGAAAAATAGAGTTTCAGGGTGCAGTATCTCCCTACTGCTGCACTATGGGGTCAGCATTAGGTGTGAATCTGTGTTTTGTCATGAGACTTGAGCTCTAGCTCCCAGCTGAACCATCCTGACATCTAACTGAGTTTCTGGTAGCACATTCTGCTTCTGAGCATGTGTCATGTCTCTCCCCCAAGCTGTAAGATACTCTCCACAATATGTGGCACATAGGAGTTCTACTTGTGCATATCTGTTGGAATGTGGAGGGTTAAGAACAATTATGGGTGGTGGTGAAAATTTTCCTCTGAAGTCTTCTAACATATCATGCCATTTTAAACCCTTTCTGAAGGTTGCTTAAAAAAATGCACTGAATGATAGGTAGGTGGCACTGTCTGACCGTCATACTGTGCATGTTTTCAGGTCCAATAACCAAATATGGTGATTTGTGAATTACAAATGAGGATTTATTCTGCAGCAGTTCCCAGCTCAATTGTCCTCAGTTTTCTTTTCTGCATTTTTGGTTCTTCGGAAACTATGTGAAGCTTTGGAAATGTTATCGAGAATCTCGCTGATCTGTGCTTCAGCAAATAGAAAATCCACAGTTGGCAGTTTAATGGGAGTGCAGAGCAGGGAGGCTGGCAGGAGGGACCAGTGCTGGTGGTGATGCCATTAGGTCCATGTTAAAGCATCTCTTGGCACTGAGTTTTGACTACAGAAGTTAAGCAACTTATTTCTATCTTTCTTCCTGTTGCTCAGCGTGGGGCGTGCCATCCTATCAGTACTGTTGCCATAGTGCAGCCCCTGCAGGAGCATTAAGGAGGAACCCTTCTCTTCCTCTTCAGTGGCAGCTCTTAAGAGAGCCCATGTCACTTCTTTACTCTATGGCATTCAGCCCAGCTGTTGGGAGAGATTAAAGATGGCTGCTGCTATCTCCCTGTGCTGCGGAGAAAAGATCTCCCCATAGTTCCAACCTCCACTTTTTCTCATCCAGTGAGAAGTGATGTGCATTCCCTTAGCGGGCTGTGAAGTGTATGACTACATACTGCACATGGATGACTAAAAATGGTGGTGATGGACACATGCTCCAAGTACGGTGTGTTCAGATGCTGCATAAAGTATGTTAGACTTGACTTACCCACACGGTCTGGGTCCTTTCAAGGCTTCTGCTTATGCCAAACTCTGTGGTGGTTTTACAGTTCTGACAAATGGGGACTAGGATTGAGCAATGCCTATTTTAGCTTGTTACAACTGGAATTTGACCCCTATTCATTGTTATGAAGAACTAGTACATGAACCAGTTACATCACCTAAACCTTTGCTGTTACAAATTATAAGTGAGTGGGAACTATACCCAAAACAAATGATTGTCTGCTTGTACAAAATGTAGTGTAAGAAGTAGGTTAAACTTTACATTATTGTTATTTGGGATGAGCTGAATTAATCTGTATGATCTTGGAATTTGCTAACAGATTGTTAAATTGATTCTGTGGTAATGTCTTAATTTATTTACAGTCTGATTGGAGACTTACTAATGACGTAGTCTGGTTACAGGCTTGACATACTGTGCCTCTCTTAATCATTCAGAAGAACAGCTGAGGTGACCCTCTTAAGGTATGATGTGGAGATGGAGGTGTCATTTCCAGTTGGGGTAGGCATATCTGAGCTAGCAGGCTAAAGATCGCAGTGAAGCTGTGACTGCACAGGCAGTAGGGCGGGCTGGCTGCCCCGAGTGCAATCCCATCTGAAACCCCAGGTGCATACTCTGGGCAGCCCGCAGGTGCTGCTACACTGCTGTTTTTAGTGTATTCGTGCGGGTATGTCTACCTGAGCTGGAAATTACACCCAAATGTTAAGTATGTACTGAAAATGTACTTTTAAGGGAATTTTAAGTCCTGCTTATTCCTGTCTAAAAGTCAAGTTTAGTTCAGAAATACATTGTTGATTACAAGGCATCTTCCTGACATGCAGTGTAGTTGTAATAGGATTTTAATCAAATAATTAAAAATATGGCTCCAGTTGTGACTCAATTTATTTACCTTTACCTCTAAATAGGTTGTTTTCCTACATTGAAGATTTGGGAGAAGAACCAGTCTAGTTGCTTTCATAGATTAATTAAAAGAATAAGCAAACAAATATGAAGCTAAAAAAATCACTATCTAATTTACTCCTGACTTCCCCAAACTAATGAAATATAACACAATGCAATGATCAAATTAAGGTTACAATTGAAATTCGATCAATAGATCAGCAGTTCAATTTATCCAGCTCACCAATACAAAGATTATTAAATCAATTTATAAAGTTAACATAAGAATTACTTCAGTGCTTCCCAGGGAATTAAGGAAGAATGCCTTTCTTTTAATCTAATAAATTGGGCTAAGAGTCTGCTAAAAGCAGAAGCGCCACAGCTGCAGCTGTGCTGCTGTAGCGCTAGATGCTCCCCATGATGACGGAAGGGGCTTTTTGGTCTATGTAGTTAATCCACCCCCTGAGAGATGGTGGCTAGGTTGACAGAAGAATTGTTCCATCAACCTAGCCGCATGGACACCGGGGTTAGGTCAATCTAGCTACGGTGCCCAGGACATGAAACTTTTCACACCCCTGAGCTAAGTAACTAGGTTACTTAGTAAATCTAATTTTTAAGTGTACACCAGGTCATAGAATCTGGAATTCATGTGATTGGTCTTAGCTAAGAACTAGTTCCGGTGTTGTAAATAACTTGAGCTTGTTTCATATGCAAGGGGAGGTGGTCGGTTTCTTCTCTCTGTTAGTTGTAGACTTAAGGCTTGGCTTAGCTGATGATCAGTCTTTCACTTCTTCTCTGGATGGCTAGTCCAGGGAAGATAGCAGGATACAGGTTCAGGTGTTGATGTGAGAGAATCCCCGCTTTCCTTCTGCATGGTTAGTCTTGTATAGGGTTCAGTGTCCCCTTGCTCTGCCTCAGGGACCATCCTTTTCCACTTAGAGATTCCAGTGTGTTGGCTATAGCTCATCATGGACCAATCATTTGGTTTCTTGATCTGAGGTCATAGTAGAAGATTCCAATCGAGGTGGACATTTTCTTGCAAAATCTGTTGCTGACCAGCAGCTGATGTCTTCATTGTAAGTCAATAAAATCAGGCTGGTATGAGGAGCTGGCAAAAGACTTCTAACTAATGGAATAAGGCACAGTCTCACTTCACTAAATATAATTAAAGGTTAATTGTCAATTATCCTTTCACACACTTTCCTTGTGACAGTAAACATGACAGGGCAAAAGGGACTCTGAGAGGAGGCCAAGCCCAGGATGAGTGCATGGCCTACTCCAGTGTCCTTTCACCTAAAATCAGAGCTGCTTTAGCATTCCATAATATAAACTCCATTTAGCATTTGACCAAATAAAGTTATCCAAGCCCAAACTCAAGTCTGGCACATGTTCCCTACAGCAAGGTACTGTCTAATCTTTTGTCTCAGTGTAATACTTGTGTGTGTAATTATCCCAATCATATTTGCTATTTGTATAGCCCTTTATCTTAAAACTGCTTTACAAATATTAAACCCCATAATGTGTCTGAGAGGCTGGTAAATATTGTTCCTTTTAACGGAGAACCGAGACCAAGAAATTAATTGACTTGCTGAAGTCACATGTGGCTTCAACTGATTTTCCGTTGTTGCCCAGCAATAAGTCTTATTAGTGCTTGCATCAAATTTCTGTGGCATGTTAAGCCAGTTTTATTTCAGGTAATCAATAGGAAGGAGAGACCCATTTGACAAGCTTTTGAAAGTGAGAAGTTGAAACTGGTAAATATGAAAGGCAATGAAACCTGTTCAGCCTAGTACAGCAAGGGCTGGGAGATGTCTCATCTGTACCATCTCTCAGACTTCAGTATCCCAGGGGGCATTTGCTTAATATTAAAAGCAAGGGAAGCAAGTGTAAGGGGAAGTCTTTTGTTCCTGCCAGTCACTTGAGAGCAGTGGTTTTCAACCTGTGGTCCTTGGACCTCTCAGTGTGGGCAGACTATGTCTAAGATTTCCAAAGGGGTCCGTACCTCGATTCAAAATTTTGTAGGGGTCCACAAATTAAAAATATTGAAACCCACTGCTTTAGAGGGTAATGTGTTCTCTACTTGGAGGGGTGGAGTTAATTTTCCTAGTTGTCCCTGAAATGTGAACTCACATGGGGCTCACTGTATTGTTCAGTCCATCCCGTGTAGCTAGTCTTGCATATATATGTTATTTGTCCATTAAGGAAAAGCACGTTTTAAAACCCGCTTCTTGTTTAGGGCTATCTCTTTGAAAAATAAGATCTTTTAACTGGATCTGTCTGGCTCCTGAGGGATATCATGACAGTGTCTGCAGTGGGTCCTGTGGTCTGCTTAGTTTTCTTCTGAGTCTACAGATTCTCCATGTTCAAGCACAATATTTTAAAAATCTTGATTAAAAGAACTGCCTGGATGAGAACAGCTGTTTAGACTTCACCTTCCCTGACAGGCTTCCTCTAGAAGGCTGAAGAATTCCAGGGCATGTCACTGTGGTGAAATGCTGAGGTTTTTAGTATGACCAATCTTTTTTAACATGCTTCACAGAAGTCTTTTGCTCTAGTAGCTTTTTGAATGTAATGCTGAGTTCTACCTGGTAAAATGTCCAAGACAATAGGGTTTTGGGTTTTTGTAATGTTTTGGTTGAGTGACAAAAATGTATGCAGATTCCTTTTGCCTTGTGCACAAAAACATTTTGGCTTTTGTTCTCCTGGGAGAAAACAGATCTCCTGAGTTCAGGCAATGTGTTGAAGCCTAGATGTGAACACAGCTGTCTTCTGTCAAAGCGGTCTTAGGTTTGGCCCAGCACTGGCAGCCACACATTTAACAGAAGAATTCTGAGAGGTTATCTAATAATCTATTAACAAGTGTGATCTAATGTTAAAAAAAATATTTGGTATAGCAAATGCGCCATTAAAGAAATACTTAAGATCTGCAACAAATTTGACCTGGCTTGTCCAGATATCAGTTGAGATGATTCACTATTTTCCCAACATGTTTTAATGCCTCTGATGATCTTCATGTACAACAGCGTTTACAGTCATTTAGAAATAATATTTTCTGTGTTCTGTTATAGTATATCCAAGTTGGAAGTACCTTCTGAACAACGTGTAATTTGCCCCCTTAAAAAGTTTGCTGTAATAGCAACAGTAGCAGTGGGAGGATATTAGGTTTGTAGTTAGTTGCACACTTCCTTTCTAGGAAGACCATTTTAAATCATGTGCTCTATAAGACTCTTACAAATCTCCTCTTTTTTTTTTTTTTTTATCGCTCTCACTTCATCCAAGAAATTTACAGTTGAACTTGCTTAAATCCTGAACAGAATTATCACTGTCCCTCTCTAGGCTATCTTCCAAGCAATAGATTTTGATGGCATCTTCTTAATTCCCATTTCATCAAATAAGTTCCAATGGTCCCCCCCCCCTTTTTTTTTTTTTAAACCACCTCTGTTTTGCTTTTGCATATTGAACTGTTTTCCTTTTGCATATTCCATCTGCAGCTAGTAACTCATCTGGACAGAGAGAAGACCTTGCTTAATTTTTCTGCACTTCATTTTGGTATTTGCTGCAGCTGCTCTGGTTTTGATGGCAGATTCAAGCTTTTTTTTATTTTTTTTAAACTCTTTATTAATGTGTGTGTGTGTGTGTGTATATATATATATATATGTATGTATGTGTGTGTATATATATATATGTATGTATGTGTGTATATATATTTTTGCAAGGACCTCTTCTCCATAGTATTCTTTTTTTGCTTATGTTATTAAATGTAATCTGAATGAACCCCCAAGTCACACTTTTTCTGTCAACAGGACTTTGACAAATGCCCAGATTATCATCATAAACAGAGAAGCAAGCTGTTCTTTTATTTTACAAGGGAAAACAAGGTTTTCTTCTATCCATTATTAAAATTAACCCCAAGCAGTTAATTCTGCATCCTGCAAGATGAATGTTTATTACAGATGTCATGGACTCCAGGACTTTCTTTATTTAAAAAAAAATCTACATGGGGACTGGATAGTTCAAAGGATTGCTACAGGGAATCTTTCACTTCTGGTTCAGTGGCTGAATTCCAGTCTAGGTCTGTGGTGTCAGAAAACTTTTACCATCTGATAGAAGCTTGGTCTGCATGAAATGAGTGCCTGATCACATTTAGTAAAGCTCCTAGTATATGTGGTCCGCACCACAAAAGTGATTGCAGTAAGTACTAATTGGCACCTTGGTTTGTAGTTGCAGCAGAGTGAACGGACACAGACTGAGTTTCTTTCTGACCCTTATGGAGCATGTCTTCAGTCAGGGATTAGACACCTTGTAGAGGTGCTTGCTGTGCCACTGCCTGGGCTGTGTTAGATACACAGCATTTAAGTTTCCAGGCTCCTGTTTGTCATCTTCCAAAGCACTGAAACAATTTCATTAATTCTCAGAGTTGCAGGACAGTAAGTGAATGTACATATGATTTTTCAATGTCCTGTATTTAGTGTCTTAACACAATCCATTGGAGTGCACAGGACCAGACTAGTGGGCTTTCAATAGGGCCCTGAAAACCTAGGGCAATACAAGACAATCAGGTATAGGTGGGCACCCTCTGAAGTAAGACACTTAAAGAAAAGAGAAGTCTGGGATATTGTACCTCTCTCTGTTATAGAGTTTGTTGGCCAGGTACCTTTGAAATCATGAAGTGGCACAAAACTCAACAGTAACTATATTTGGAGGGCTGGGTCTGAAAAGGTCAATTGGTTAATGAAATATGTAACTTGTCATTGTTGTTATGATTTCCCAAAACATATCATGACAAACCTAAAGCTTTATTTGACGCCAAGAATAAAACTCCTTATCTGGATTATCTCCAGTAACTTCACTGATGATGCAGTATAGAATACATGTGCTTTGATTTATGCAGCTATATTGCTTTTGCAAGAGGGTAATAAAAGTTTAAAAACACATTAAGAAGTGGCTAGCAGTAAGCAGGTACATGGATCACCAACATGCCATTTTAATGTCTGTTTTTCTCTTTTTAATCACATACTTGTCTTAAAACCCTGAAATGTAGCTCAAAGCTGGTATTTTTAACATTTTTTTGTCAAGCATAAAGTGAAATGTAAAGAAACCAATTCAAGAAAACTAACTTGCCTCCAAGTAAGACAGAGTTGCGGGCCTGCTGTGCGAATGAGGGGGTGGGGTATTTTATATATTTTGACAGCTTCAGAACAGTTCTTGTTGGGAAATTGACTTTTGCATGTAAAGGAAGAGTTTCTTGTCTTTGTCTTGTAGAATGTGGTTCTTTCAGGAGGATCCACAATGTTCAGGGATTTTGGACGTCGACTACAGAGAGACTTGAAAAGAATAGTGGATGCAAGATTGAAACTTAGCGAAGAACTCAGTGGTGGTCGGATAAAGGTGAACAAGAATTTCAAATATATCGGTTACATGAGTGAGTGAAATGAATGTGAATGCTTTAAAGCAACTATTGCGTTAATTAATAGATTTCATTTCTGCATAAGAACCCAGGGAGCATGGGACATATGAGGGTAACCAGATGTAGAGTTCAGCTGCGTCTGCACCATATTAATAAAATTACGTTGTATGTACCATTAAAACAGGTGGTTAACCATACACCTGGTGGTGCAGTGGCAACCTGTTGTATTGCCTTATAGGAGACGTAGGTTAGCAAGCAGCATCAAGGGCCCCTTCTCTCAATGACAATGGAAACTAGGTGCAGAGTGATAATAGAACTTAATCTCTAGTGGGGAAGGATGTGTCCATTGCAATCCCCTTCCGTGTATGGTATAACTCAGGGCATGGAACTTCATTAACAAGTCCTGAGGAGGCACTGAGACCTGCTTTCCTGAAGGAAGGTTTGGATTGTGTGCTCTGCAGTGGGGGTGGAGGAACACGGGAGCTTCCAGCCCTGGGTAAAGATGTGTGCCTCTCTCATTCAGAGAAGAGACACTTGCCAGCAAAATAAAATTATATGATTGACTAAATTTGAACCATTTTACTTTCTAGCCCAAACCAGTTGAAGTTCAAGTGATAACACACCAGATGCAGCGCTATGCAGTTTGGTTTGGAGGTTCCATGCTTGCTTCAACAGTATGTCTTCATGAAAATCTTTCTGAATTGTCCTTTCTGTGCAATCTTTCTGCCATTGGACATGTTTGATATGCATACCCAGTTTAATATGCTTTCACTTTGGTGAAATGGTACATGCTATACTGAAACTTAACAAATCCTGGAATCTTTACCCAGTTTTTAATTGGGAAAACCCCCCATTGAACCGATGAGTTTTATCTGATTAAGGACTTCAGAATTTGACCCACTTTTGAACTATCCCGTATTTGACATCTATAACATGGGATCACCCGAATTCCATAAATCAGTGCTTAAGAATTGCAAAGACTCTTGGGATTCAAGGCCCAATCCTAGCTTATTAATCATAAGAGAAACAAATACAAGAAAACTGGGCACAATTTATACTGACTTCACTAGACCCTCCCCCAGACAGATTTCCACTCATTAACTTTCATTTGATTCGCCAAAGAGTTCCTAGCTTGCTCTGCTCTTAAGGGGATAGCACCATGTCCCAGCACTGTAGTCCAGAAAAAATACAGTTATATAGATGATCCTTTACTGGTGTATAGATTTATTGACAGGTTTCTGCAGTTTTATGTTCTTGATTTATTTTTGTTTTTCCTTAGACAGAGTTTTTCCAAGTATGTCACACCAAGAAGGACTATGAAGAATATGGCCCTAGTATTTGTCGTCATAATCCTGTCTTTGGAGTCATGTCATAGCACTTGTCTAATGGAAGTCATGGGTCAGATATCTTGCTGGTGAAGAAACTCTTCTGAAATGGAAGAAGGCAGCAGTTACTGTAAATATTGAAGCAAGAAGTGGACGTTCATCTCTTGGAGCGTTTGGATCTCATAGTGTACTACATACGGCCCAAAACCATTTCAGTGAAAGCCATTTATGTGCCAACTACCTTTAAAACCTATCCCTCTCTTCCTTCCTAAATGTGAGCTTCTAGGTAATAGACACGTCTCTGTTTAGGAGAATGTGCAAAACACTATTGGAGTCAGTCTAGAAGATTACAGCATTGTCTTACTGCCTCTGGAAAGGAAAAAGGATTTAAGCCTTTCCCACTTCGGCTGTTATCCTGCAATCCAACCTCAATGGATGGATCGCTGTACCTGTGTGGAGTCCCATTGCCTTCAGTGGGACTCTGCATGGGTATAAGTGTCCACCTGCACAGATTACATTGCGGGATTGGGGCCTTTCTTTGTACATAAATGTTCTAAACTTGGAATACAAATGTATGTTTCACATTATTTTCAAGTTGATGATATTGGGAGGGTGAAATGCGAGTTCGAAGCACAAACAGCTATCAGTGGCATGGAGTGATGTTACAAGTTTCCAATTGCGAGGCATGTACTGGATTTGTACTGGTGCGTCTTGTTGGCAAAACAAAAAAAGATTTTTTTTTATTTTTATTTTTTTGCCACGTGTGCTAGAAAATGGTATTTTGTTTGAGTGACATGAACTTTAAGCAGTTTACTGGATTGTTTGAGATTTATTACAGCCTATATCAGGGGTCGGCAACGTTTGGCACGCGGCTCGCCAGGGTAAGCACCCTGGCGGGCCGGGCCAGTTTTATTTACCTGCTGACGCGTCAGGTTCGGCCGATCGCGGCCCCCACTGGCCGCGATTCGCTGTCCCGGGCCAATGGGGGCGGCGAGAAGTTGCGGCCAGCACATCCCTCGCCCGTGCTGCTTCTCGTCGCCCCCATTGGCCCGGGACGGCGAACCGCGGCCAGTGGGGGCCGCGATCGACCGAACCTGCCGCGTCAGCAGGTAAATAAAACTGGCCCGGCCTCCCAGGGTGCTTACCCTGGTGAGCCGTGTGCCGAACGTTGCCGACCCCTGGCCTATATACTACTTTTTGTTATGTTTGAATTTTCTGAAGCTATTTGATAGACAATTAAATTTTGTTTTGGTGTTGGTGAGTGGTGTATGAAATGCTGCCTTGCACCGGTGAAATAAAAGCTGTTAATGTCTTTACAAATACTGTTGTAGTTTGATTTATAAATTCCTTTACCTCCATTTTATGTTTGTCAAAGATGTGTTTTTAATTCCCAGGACAGCTTTCCATATGTTCATCAATGTATATGATGCACCTATTGCAAACTGTAGATGTAGGTACATAATTATTTAAATCACTTACTTTATCGTCATTCTATATCTGTTTTAATGTATCCACCTAGGGTCTCAAAGAACTTGGCAAAAAACTCCCCTTCCACCCAGTTCAGGTCACCTCTTTAAGCAAAAGCCCGAGTAAATGGAAAGCCTGGGAACCAGGGCTTGAATGTCAATGAATTTGTCAAAAAATCAGAGGAAATTAATCCTGAAGTCAGAGGCCCTCCATTGAGAATGCCCTGCTTCCAGCTCCCACATGTGAAATCTAAAGGTTATTAGTAAAGTCTCTTCAGCTGGTCTCTACCGAGGTGGAAGGTGAGGATAGAAGTGGACACTTAGTCTTAGTTAGGTGCTGCAATACAAAGGCGATGGGACAGATTAGTGAGCCTAAACATAAAACGTAGGATTTCATAGAACAAAACCAGTGTTGACAGTTAAAGTAGAGAGACCATTAATTAATGCTAGACATCAGCTGTGTGATGTTTTTTACAAGTCATTTTTAAATGAATACTGATGCATTGTAAGAGGTCAGCCTGGATTAAACTGGATATTTTTGCCTTTCAACAGGATGTAAAATCCCACAAAATGCTAGTTATTTTGGAACCTCATACCCCAGGGCAATGACCAACTCCACTGGTATTGAGACAAAGCTACATGGTACTCAAACTGAAGGGTAAAATAATTAGGAAATAGATCTGGCCACTTGAGCAAGTTTATTCTTTATTTTGTGTATGTGTGTGAACTTAGTGCTTCTGAAAAGAAACAATTAGTTCACCATCCTGGAGACGGAAGGTTCCTAACCACAGAAAGAAGACCAAGAACAGTCACGATGCAAACTCACAAACACTGCTTCTGCCAAATACGTTTCAATTCTGAACTAGAGAAGAATCTCCTTTAGGAATGACAAATTGGTTCTGTTTCCAGGCTCATTTCAGTTCTTCGTGTATCTGAGACTAACGGACACAAGTTGCAGTGTGGGTTAGTAGATAGAGCTCTGGTCTGGGACTTGAGCCTTGCATTCTATCCCTCACTGTGCTGCTCTCCTGCTGGGTGACCTCAAGCAAGTCGTTTCACCTCTCTGGGCCTCAGTTGGCGGTAATGATATTGACCTCCTTTGTAAAGCACTTTGAGTCATACTGATGTGTAGTAGTATTCAAGAGCTAGGTATTAGTGTTTAAACCAACCTGAACTGCTGTCAGAAGTTAGAGCTGTGTAGAGCAGACTTAACTTCTGTTGGTGAGAGAGAGAGAGAGCTTGTCTCTCTCACCAACAGAAATTGGTCCAATAAATGATATTGCCTCATCCACCTCTCTGATATCCTGGGATTGACACGGCTACAACAACACTGCATACTTCACAGGTCTAACGGGCGTAAATTTTGATGGTTTATAATGTGGTCATTTGACTATCAATTAGGAATTGAGACCACCAGCCCATTTCACTGAATCACCAAAGAGTTATCAGCTAATGGTTTTTAGTTTAGTCCAGCTCAGGCTGGATTTGAGCCAGCACCCTGAAGGCGGAAGGCAACATCTCCCATTACCAATCCCCTGAGCGGTCTCCTTTTCCAGTAGTAAGTGTTTAATAGCACTGAAGGTTTTTTATGAACCTAACGAATAGTGTGCATATGTTCACTGTGGTACTTTCAATTAAATACAATTAGTGAAGCCCTGATGTGACCCGAAGTACTAATCTGTCTGTAAATAATTCATTCTTTATGATTGCTGTGTTCTCTCTCATTTTGAAAAAATATGGTTGTGTCAAACACGCAGCTGAGACGGATCATGTGACAAGCTTCTTTAAACCTGCTAGCGATATCAAGCAGGAATAGATCACCTCATTCTTAATTGAAGAGCATTACATAATGTTAAAAATTATGTGCAGCGGTGGTGAAATAATTATGGTAAATGGAGGCTCTGAGGTAAAATTGTGTGGTACAGTTATAGCTAGTTATGTCAGTCTTGAATGGCCAGATTTTTGAAACAGCATTTTTAAATGGGGAAAGGGAAATGGTTAGGAGAAAAACTGCCACCTAGCGTATTTGTGTGATTTTAAAAGATTGTGTTTCCACACAGAATGCTTGTGACATTTGAGAGGTTCAGACTCTAACACAATCCTTGTAGGTGGACAATTTGTTGGTTCTGTGGTCTGTTTTAGTCAATGTTTCAACTCTGACAATTCTGCCAAGGGCTCAGAGCAGGGGTGGGCAAAATTTTGGCCCAAGGGCCACATCTGGGTGGGGAAATTGCATGCAGGGCCATGAATGTAGGGCTGGGGCAGGGGGTTGGGGTGCGGGAGGGAGTGCAGGGTATGGGGGGGGTGCAGTGTGCAGGAAGGGGCTCAGGGCAAGGGCTTGGGTGGAGGAGGGGTGCGGGGTGGAGGAGGGGTGCGGGGTGGAGGAGGGGGCTCAGGGCAGGGCGTTGGGGTGTAGGAGGGGTGCAGAATGCGGGAGGGGATTCAGGGCAAGGGCTTGGGGTGCAGGAGGGGTGTGGGGTGCAGCAGGGGATTGGGGACTCGGCAGGGAGTTGGGCTGCAGGAGGGGTGTGGCAGGGAGATCAGGGCAGGGAGTTGGGGTGCAGGAGGGGGTGCAGCAGGGGGCTCAGGGCAGGGGGTTTGGGTGCAAGAGGGGTTATGCCTCACCGCCTACACTGCTGTTATACCTGCACTGCCTGGGTGTGCAGTGTCTGTGCTGCACATGCTGCTGTAAGTGTACATGTACTTGGTGGCTTGTTTTGGTTTTCACAGCTTTATTCTAGCTCAGTGCAAGTCCAATATTTTTGGGTGACAATTTACTACAGTTTTTGTCAGCAATTTAAAACTGACTCATATAAAATGCAGCGTATTCTCATACAGGTAAAGCATGTGTTGAGACAGCAGATTTGACAAACTGCAGGAAATGCCAGATCCTCCAATAGCAGCCATGTTGCATTCCGGACATAACTAATGCCATACAGTAGGAAGTGAGTTTTACTAATCTGCCCTGACTTATGGCATGTTATTGTGTGAGAGGAGAAAACTCCACCATCCACCAGTATATAGACAGCATTTTAAAAGGGCAGTTATGTCTTAAAGCATTCTTCCAGTCTTCTGATTGAGTCTAAGAACCTACATACGTAGCCTTCAGTTATTGTAAAAGTAAAAGACAAGATAAATCAAAACGTATGGCCTCTCATACAAACCAAAACTGAGCAGAATTAGGGGGAGGGGTATGATTTGCGCAGGTATTGTAAGTTTTATCATTGCACTAAGTATAGGAGTGCAAGCTGGATTTTTTGTGTTGTGCGGGGTACAGGGTTAATGATCTAACAAGTATTCATAAATAAGAAAATGGAAATCTCCCATATATTGCAAAGGGTAAAGGAAATACTTTCTTTTCAACTTATCTTTTTCCACACTTAGGACAAATTCAAGTGGTAATAATGTTAAATATGATGAGTGACATTTAACCCTTCTGTCTGTGTAAATGGGAGGAGAGAAGGAACTAATCTGGACCCTAAAAGCAATGTTTCAACATCACATCACTTTGTGGTGAGTGATGACTTATTGGTGGGATAGCCTCTGGGCGTTGCAATGTTGAGATGTCTCTGAGACCATGTTGTGCTTCTCTGCAACAACATTTAATCATAGAATCATAGAATATCAGAGTTGGAAGGGACCTCAAGAGGTCATCTAGTCCAACCCCCTGCTCAAAGCAGGACCAATTCCCAGCTAAATCATCCCAGCCAGGGCTTTGTCAAGCCGGGCCTTAAAAACCTCCAAGGAAGGAGACTCCACCACCTCCCTAGGTAACACATTCCAGTGTTTCACCACCCTCCTAGTGAAATAGTTTTTCCTGATATCCAACCTGTACCTCCCCCACTGCAACTTGAGACCATTGCTCCTTGTTCTGTCATCTGCCACCACTGAGAACAGCCGAGCTCCATCCTCTTTGGAACCTCCCTTCAGGTAGTTGAAGGCTACTATCAAATCCCCCCTCATTCTTCTCTTCTGGAGACTAAACAATCCCAGTTCCCTCAGCCTCTCCTCATAAGTCATGTGCTCCAGACCCCTAATCATTTTTGTTGCCCTCCACTGGACTCTTTCCAATTTTTCCACATCTTTCTTGTAGTGTGGGGCCCAAAACTGGACACAGTATTCCAGATGAGGCCTCACCAATGTCGAATAAAGGGGGAACGATCACGTTCCTCGATCTGCTGGCAATGCCCCTACTTATACAGCCCAAAATGCCGTTAGCCTTCTTGGCAGCAAGAGCACACTGTTGACTCATATCCAGCTTCTCGTCCCCTGTGACCCCTAGGTCCTTTTCTGCAGAACTGCTTCCTAGCCATTCGGTCCCTAGTCTGTAGCAGTGCATGGGATTCTTCCGTCCTAAGTGCAGGACTCTGCACTTGTCCTTGTTGAACCTCATC
Source organism: Malaclemys terrapin pileata (assembly GCF_027887155.1). NCBI lineage: Eukaryota > Metazoa > Chordata > Testudines > Emydidae > Malaclemys > Malaclemys terrapin. Next base: position 270,694,967 of record NC_071506.1, on the reverse strand, counting down.
AGGTTTTTTTCGGCCCAATCCTCTAATTTGTCTAGGTCCCTCTGTATCCGATCCCTACCCTCTAGTGTATCTACCATGCCTCCTAGTTTAGTGTCATCTGCAAACTTGCTGAGAGTGCAGTCCACACCATCCTCCAGATCGTTAATAAAGATATTAAACGAAACCGGCCCCAGGACCGACCCTTGGGGCACTCCGCTTGAAACCGGCTGCCAACTAGACATGGAGCCATTGATCACTACCCGTTGAGCCCGGCGATCTAGCCAGCTTTCTATCCACCTTACAGTCCATTCATCCAGCCCATACTTCTTTAACTTGGCGGCAAGAATACTGTGGGAGACCGTATCAAAAGCTTTGCTAAAGTCAAGGAATAATACATCCACTGCTTTCTCCTCATCCACAGAGCCAGTTATCTCATCATAGAAGGCAATTAGGTTAGTCAGGCACGACTTCCCCTTCGTGAATCCATGCTGACTGTTCCTGATCACTTTCCTTTCCTCTAAATGTTTCATAATTGATTCCTTGAGGACCTGCTCCATGATTTTTCCAGGGACTGAGGTGAGGCTGACTGGCCTGTAGTTCCCCGGATCATCCTCCTTCCCTTTTTTAAAGATGGGCACTACATTAGCCTTTTTCCAGTCATCTGGGACCTCCCCTGATCGCCATGAGTTTTCAAAAATAATGGCTAATGGCTCTGCAATCTCACCCGCCAACTCCTTTAGCACCCTCGGATGCAGCGCATCCGGCCCCATGGACTTGTGCACATCCAGTTTTTCTAAATAGTCCCGAACCACTTCTTTCTCCACAGAGGGTTGGTCATCTTCTCCCCATGCTGTACTGCCCAGTGCAGCAATCTGGGAGCTGACCTTGTGCGTGAAGACAGAGGCAAAAAAATCATTGAGTACATTAGCTTTTTCCACATCCTCGGTCACTAGGTTGCCTCCCTCATTCAGTAAGGGGCCCACACATTCCTTGATTTTCTTCTTGTTGCTAACATACCTGAAGAAACCCTTCTTGTTACTCTTAACATCTCTTGCTAACTGCAACTCCAAGTGTGATTTGGCCTTCCTGATTTCACTCCTGCACGCCTGAGCAATATTTTTATACTCCTCCCTGGTCATTTGTCCAATCTTCCACTTCTTGTAAGCTTCTTTTTTGCGTTTAAGATCAGCAAGGATTTCACTGTTTAGCCAAGCTGGTCGCCTGCCATATTTATTATTCTTTCTACACATCGGGATGGTTTGTTCCTGCAACCTCAATAAGGATTCTTTAAAATACAGCCAGCTCTCCTGGACCCCTTTGCCCTTCACGTTATTCTCCCAGGGGATCCTGCCCATCTGTTCCCTGAGGGAGTCAAAGTCTGCTTTTCTGAAGTCCAGGTTCCGTATTCTGCTGCTCTCCTTTCTTCCTTGTGTTCAGGATCCTGAACATCTCATGGTCACTGCCTCCCAGGTTCCCATCCACTTTTGCTTCCCCTACTAGTTCTTCCCTGTTTGTGAGTAGCAGGTCAAGAAAAGCTTTGCCCCTAGTCGGTTCCTCCAGCACTTGCACCAGGAAATTGTCCCCTACACTATCCAAAAATTTTCTGGATTGCCTGTGCACCGCTGTATTGCTCTCCCAGCAGATATCAGGGTGATTAAAGTCTCCCATGAGAACCAGGGCCTGCGATCTAGCAACTGTGACTCTCCTGCCATGAAAAAGTGACTCTCCTGCCATGAAAACTATGCTTTGATGGACAAACAGATGGTGCAATTTTTAAAGCTGGAAAGTGAAATTCAACCCTGGTATAATCTTTAGTGTCTGCTTTGGCGTGTCGTTGGTTCCCCACTATCTTAGGGGACAACAGCAAAATGGCAGCTACTTTTATAAGGGAAAAAAGTCCACACAGGTGTGAACGGGTGGTTGGTTTTTATATGGATTATGGATATTGATTCCCCCCCCTCCCCGCAGACCCATATGGTAGCCTAATCTCAATTAACGTGGTGATTTTAGTTTTGTGTAGGAGATTGAGACTGTGTGTGTCTGGGTTATAATTCACATCTATGCTGAGGACCAACACGAGGCCTGTGCAGTGCAGCCGAACTGATAGGGCTTCAGTGGGACTGAAGTGGTGCATAATAGACTTTGTCTTTCTGCACAGGAGTGAATTTCACCCTGTGTGAATAGTGTGCTGTAACCTTGTATGAAAGGTTGCCCAGAAAGATACTGGACTGCACCCAAATCTCACTCTCTGTAGTACATGCTGTGCTCTTTTATTTACAAAAATGGCATAAGTTTGTCAGCCTCAGTTTACTGAGCTAAAAGTGGGAGGATGTTGACAATAGCATGGAGAATATAAATTACAGATATGGCTGCACTCTAATCCACAAGGGCCTCAGGGTAAATGTTCGGTTGCAGTTTTATTTCACTTTGGTGTGGGTCAGCATTTACTGCAATCAAATTAATGACTTCTATTCAAACGTCAGTCCCAAGAAATGTATTCCTGCCCCTCTGCTTGATGTGATTGACTGGTGGCAGTTTGACACATTTTGCTCTGCAGTTAATATTCTGTACATCCCAGGACCTAGGGAACCCAACTGTCGATGTGACAAAGGTACAGATTGGCACTATGGATTTTGATATTTCTATACCATATTTTCCATTCCTTATTACCCATGCATCATGTTTAAGACCCTGCTTTGCTGGCTCGGCTGTCACTTTTATGTGGCTGACTTAGAGAATGTTTTAGTTCATTTAGTTCTACGGTATGTCTTTAATGCATTAAAGGATTATGGCCAGGATATAATTATGGCCCTGTGGAATAAAGGCTTCAAATGATTTTGCTGCAGTCTATAACTGTACTGCATGTGCCCTGATGGCAAGGATTAATAGAGGATTACAAACTGTTTTCTTGTACCATGCAGTTCATAGCTATGCCATTTACAGTTCAGTGGCTTTAAGAAGTTAGTGACCTCTCCCTGGAAATTTTATTAAAGGACAGTTCCTAAGTGGAATTTCTCCCATATCATATTTTGCTTATGTCTGTCCATCACTTCAGATTTATCACCCTGTGAGTAGCTGAGATCAGCTGAGGTTCTTGAGCCAAAAATCCCTAGGTCTAAATAGCTGGAGACTGAAAGCAGAGTGGCCATAGTTTGGTTTTGTGTGAGTGGAAAGTTGGCAATCCTAATATACTTGCCCCACCCCCAACCCCTCCCCTTCTCTGAGGCCCCACCCACAGTCACTCCATTCCCCCCTCCTTTGGTCGGTCGCTCGCTCTCCCCACACTCACTCATTTTCACCAGGCTGTCTCGGGGTTGGGGCGCAGGAGGAGGTCACGGATGCCGACTCCGGGCGGCATTTACCTCAAGCATCTCCCGGAAGCAGGGGCATGTCCCCACTCCAGCTCCTATGCGGAACTGCGGCCAAGTGGCTCTGTGTGCAGCTCCCTCTGCAGGCACCACCCCTGCAGCTTCCATTGGCTGTGGTTCCCTGCCAATGGGAGCTGCCCGAGCCAGTGCTTGGGGTGGGGCCAGTGTATGGAGCTCCCTGGTTGCCCCTACGCATAGGAGTCAGAATGGGGACATGCCGCTGCTTCCAGGAGCCGCGCAGAGCCACGGCAGGCAGGGAACCTGTCTTAGCCCCGCTGCCCCGTGGAGCGGACTTTTAATGTCATAAAAAAATGGACACCTGGCAACCCTAACCGTAGTGCAGGGCCCTTGATTTTCAAACTTGATCTTCTTCTTGGTCTGCTAGAGCTGGACATGGTATAAGGCTCATCCATTGACTCAGACTTCTTCCTTAGTGGAGTAGGGGTGGAGCTGCGTGGGTGGGTAATGGATTGTCTGTTAAATATTGCACAAGTACTAGGAGTGTGTTAGACCCTCACTTATAAATCAGAAAATGATTCTCTATGAGAGAGGGCTTTAATTGTAGGGATTTTGAAAGGGAGAACTGCAGCGATTTTGTTATACTGCAGATACATGACTAGTAATACCAGTCACGTTAGATAAGAATACAATAGTCTAAGTATCATCTTTGGTATAGCTAGGCTCCCTTGAGCCACAGGTTCAAATCCCACTATGGTTGACTTATCTGTCATCCTTTTAAATTACAGTAGATAGAAAACTGCATGGTCCTTATTTTATTTGTCTTTTAGATCAATGGTTCTCAAAGCCGGTCCGCCGCTTGTTCAGGGAAAGTCCCTGGCGGGCAGGATCGGTTTGTTTACCTGCCACGTCTGCAGGTTCGGCCGATCGCGGCTCCCACTGTCAGTGGTTTGCCGCTCCAGGCCAATGAGGGCTGCGGGAAGCGGCACGGGCCAAGGATATGCTGGCCTCCCTTCCCGTAGCCTCCATTGGCCTGGAGTGGTGAACTGCGGCCAGTGGGAGCCGCGATCAGCCGAACCTGCAGACGTGGCAGGTAAATAAAGCGGCCCGGCCCGCCAGGGGCTTTTCCTGAACAAGCGGCGGACTGGCTTTTAGAACCACTGTTTTAGATGACACTTTTTTGCATAGAATTACTCTAAAATGACATATTTTCACTACCCAAATCTGTTCCCTGTGCATATGCAGTGGCAGTGTTGTCAACATTTGACTCCTGTGATATTTGATGTGTTTCTTAAACTCCCAGCTCTTGGAGTCATGTTATTTAATATGTGAGAATATCAGCTTTTTCAGAACAAGAAAAGCAAATTTCTAGCTATCATGAGTGCAGAGAAAATGTGAACCTTAAAGACTGAAATACCAGTGGTAAATAAAAGATCGAAGATTTATTATTTTAAAATCTCATGATTTTTTAAGACATTCTAATTATTCTGCCTCATGAAATTTGAGAGCATGGGGTTACCAATACTGCATAGCTGCTATCTTCACTGACCTAAATCATCCTTTTGCTGTTCTGTACTCCTGTTAGCCCTGCAGTGCTGATAGTTAAGAGAATGTGAGATGATGTATTTAACTATTTATAGATATATTTTTTGCATCAGTAACATAATTGTTTACTAAGTTCTAATCAGTTATATTTATGTAAGCTTACCTGAGGGCTCTAGGGTTGCACAGGTGTAACTGAAGGTCTAATTTGGCTTGCAGAATCTTTTCTGCTGATGGTGTGTGAGAAAGAAAGGAGAACCAGTTTGACTCTCAGATCACAGGGTGAGGTTGTAGGGCTGGTAGACAGAGAAAACAGCTCCTTTTTCTGTAAACTGAGCATACTTGATTTGGAAATCTTTTTGATATACACAAAACATGGAACTGTGCAGTGCTTTTTTGTCATAGTTAGAACTGACTTTTTAAAATCTGTCCTGCATGAACAGGAAAGGACCCATGTCTTTTCTTCCCCTCAAGAGTAGTTTACCCTACCATCAAAATTCCCTTCTTTCCAATCTAATGTGTGTAGTATGCTTACACTACTCTAAGATCTTCAGCAATCTAAAAATGCCAGATGCTCTGTTTGCACAGGCAGTTTCAGAAGAAAAAAATGCAACACCCACCATCCAGCAAGGCATAATCTTTCAAAACTGTGGAATCCCAACTAAGATGGAAAGTTAATGAATATGTAAAGCTGAATTAAAATCTGTTGCTAGATGCAGTTGCCATGGTTGTTTGTCTAGAAGCTGCATAACAATGAAAGGCAAATTGTGACACTAGCCCAAGAAGAGTGCAGCTACGTATGCTGTGGGGTTTTTTTGTTTGTTTTTTTTTCAGCCTGGATCATTCTCTTTCAAATTCTATATTGGGACTGGATAATACAGAAAGGCTAAATGCACAAAGTAAAACGTAAGCAAACAAACATCTAAGGGAATAAAATTTGTACTACTTAAGGCATAGACACCCAGCTGAGGGAATTCCTAACTTTTATAACTAGTACTTCTTTAAAAACAACAATCCTGCGTTTCTTTCTTTGGGGACAGATGTAATCAGACATTGCAGCCATATTATCATTAGTTATACAGTGTAAAAAAAAAATCCAAAAGATTACGCTAAACAAATTGTAGCAAAGCCAAAGCAGTTTTGTCCCAAGGGGAAGCCTGCGTGTTAAAATCATTACGGGTACCTTAGGTTTTTATAACAGGAACCTTATAAAAAAAAGTCTCATTAAAGTAGGATCAGCCAGTCTTAAACACATTAGGCTTCTAACCATGAGCAAATTTATATCACAAGCCCAAAACCTTTGGTGCAATGTTCCTAATTTCTTAAAAATCTTTTCTTAATGGTGTCTATTATTAAAGCTACTTTTTCCTCCTGGGTGTATGCAGAGACAAACAGCTCATGAATAAATACACCTCAGGGGTGCAGGCTGTGGTATTTATTGATTTATGAGCTGTTGTCTTCTCAGAAGGCAAAAAAACCCCACATTTTAATTTTTAAAGCAGGCACATGAAACTTTTACACTCAAATAATACATTCTAGGGAAGCAGGTCTGCCCTGAGGAACTTCTCTACACCTGCTCCAGCCATCACTGGAAACCATGGGTCAGATCCAAAACACCACTGAAGTCAATGAGAGTCTTTTCAATGCCTTCAAGAGGTTTTTGATTAGGTCCTCTGAGATGGAGTTCAACAGATGTTCATTTTTTGAATGCAATCTGGCCAGGGAGCCTCTCTCATACAGGAGAATAGGAGCATAATGCACCTGAACTGTGGGCTCAAAACATTCCGTTTTGAATTGCAATATTTCAGTTTTCAGCCAGTATTTCACTTTCAATCCTTGGCTGAAAAGTTGAAATTTTTCACTGAGAACTTCAATGAAAAATATCATTTGGAGCAAATTTTTCTGTAGACCAGCTGTACTTAACTGAGCCATGCACATCTGGCACACTCCGAAACAGTAACTCTCACCCACCACTACTTCTCTACAATCCAAGTCTTATCCAGAATAAACACTCCTAGGAAGGGCAGACCTGCACTCGGAACACATATCACTAGACACCGGTGGCCAATCAAATACAGTCAGGCAGCAACCGCTTCACACAGGCGTGCAACAGGGACAGGTAAACACCAGGATCTCAAGCTCCTACTGAGCAATGCAAGATCAGTGCTTAGGAGGACCCTTATTCAGAACTTTAGCACAAACGACTCCCCCCCCCCCCCCCCCCCCCCCCCAAAGTGGCCCGCGTGATGGGAGCTGCAGGCTTGGTGCTAGCTCATGTCAGACAGCCAGGTTACTCACTGCTTCTCAGACTTAGACCCCTAAAAACTCAAACGCAAGAAAGGACACTTGGAGGCAAATTCATTTGAGCACTTTCAACTACTCTGAATCCAGAGACAAGTCCAACATGTGCATTCTGCTCACATATGGAACTGCAGAAAGCAAAGGGTTCTGGCGGGGAGCACGTTGTGATACTGTCTGACATGGTGGTGAAGTTACTAAAACATATTGTCCTGGGAGCCTTCAGCATCCAGGTTGACAATGTTTCTGATGCAATGACCCAAAACTTCATCTTCACAATACTTACCCTAGGTTTCTCCCAGTTAGTCTCTGGACATAGGCATGCAGCTGAGTTTACTCTGAACCAGTTTTTCAGCTTATATATAAATATAGGGAATGCAAGAAACACATCCCTATCAGACATGCCAAACCCGTGAAAAAAACACAGAAATTGGGCTTGTTTTTGGCTTAATTGGCTTGTGATTTGCTTGTTGGCTAGTTTTTGGCTTGTAGCTTGTTACTTGTTTGGCTTGTAGCTTGTTGCGTCTTTTTTTTTTTTTTTTGATCGGCTCCTGGCAAGCAGGGACAAGGGGGAGGTAGGGGAAAGAGAGTCGGGATGCACAGCAGGCCCACCACAGTCCTAGACTGCATGGCAGGGGGATCTAGTCACACAGCGTTGGAGTTCTTAGGGATTGGCTTGTTTTGGCCTTGTTTTGAAATGGGATTAGCTTGATTTTTGGCTTATTGTGAAAGTCAGGGTGCTTATTTACCATGTGAAGGTTGGTAACTGTGGTCCCTATGCTGGATTTTCCTTCTTCTGTGGGATGAGAGCAGAATCCTTCTGGTCTTCAGGCACAAAGCAACAATAATAGATTACTCCTGGGATCTCCTAGATACAGTCAAATTCCAAAACTTCCTTGCAAGTCCTTCTAGTCCACCAAAAGGCCATGGAATAGAAGGTCTAGTAAATCACTATGATTGCTCATTTTCCACTACCGCTCCCACTCTGTGGCATTAAAGCATCAACTCCCTCCCCATCAGCCTCCCAGATCTCCTTTGTTTTCAGACCTGTAACAGCATAAGCAGGAATGAAAAAAAAAAACTTACGGCTCAGTGCAGAAAATCATGGATAGAAGCAGGCTCCAGCACAAGGAATTTTTTCCAGCTGGTCTTGGCCATGAAAGAGGCATAGAAAGCCCACCTCTCTTCCATCATAGCAGCTGAGAAGTCACATCCTGCTGACTTATTCCACAAATCATCTTGTTAAGTCAGAATACCTCCACCTATCTCCAGAATCCAACACCATCACTTCATAGGACTGTTAGCCTTATGTCAGATGGCTTTTGAGGAACCACACCTAGGCCCTTCCCTCTCTGAGTTTTGCCCAGTCACACAACAGGAAGCCCTAGAAGTGCTTCATTTGTGTTTCATAGTTCCACTTTTGAGGCCACCTTGCTTCCTATTGATACAGAACCTTCAACATTTCTCTTCTCTTTAGCAAACAACATTGAAGTCACTCCCCCTCACTGTGATCTTAACAAATACTATAGGCATAGATTAAGCTGAGTTGTTTATTATTTGTACTGCGGTAACATCTAAGAGCCCCAGTCATGGACCAGGGCCACATTGTTCTAGGCACTGTACAAGTTCATGACAAAGATGGCCCCTGCCTCAGAGTCAATACTTGGATCAGAGATCTCAAAGGAAAACCACTTTCTGCAGACGTCTGGATTTTAGTGATGGAGATGGTTGACACTCCACTATGTGAGACCCTCTGGAATGAAGGGCCACAGCATGGTACTATAGATCATTGTACTACCAGAGGTGTTGTCTTGTGGATGGCATGTACAAGCAAGTTCCTGATTATTTTTTGTTAAAGATCCCCCCCAACACAATTTATCAACCTGGCTTCCAGGAAACATTCCATTTCAAGTAAGTACTATTTTGCCTAAATGTCTCCTTGTAGTTTTAAACTGGATGAAATATTCTTTACATCCTATTCTAAGCTGTTGTGTTGTACAATCACCCTATCATCCTAATGGTGGATGTACTTCAGCAGAAGATGAATTATGGGGCCTATTCCTGCAACCAAATCAAAGGCCAAATTCCCCAAATCAGTTTTGTAAATTGCTCTGAGATCCTTTGGGATGCACATCTTTAGCCTAACTTGTCCAAAACGAGAGCAAGAGCTACTGAAAAAAAGGTTGCGGAGGAAGAGGAGGTGCTCATCTCTCTCTCTTACGTGTGCACACGCACGCACTTGCACACACACGAAAGGAACAAAACATTCCATTAACTTTCTAGGGAGGAAGGAAAAATTCAAAGTACTTGTTGGAACCTTCCTTGTGTTGTTTCTTTTTTAGGAGGCGCTCAGATACTGCAGAGGAGAGTGCCCGATAAGGACCTAGATGGATGGGGCTGGAAGGTGCCATATAACTGCCACCTTGTTATCTCGATTGCTCATCTGTTGTTCTCAGATTAATGTTAATGGGAGTTACTGAGAACTCAAAGCCATTATGGCACCAGAGAGAGAGATGCAGATGTCTTTGCTGTAACGAAGCATTTTCAACAACTGATCTGCTGCTTTTCGTGTCTCTAATTGATGTATGCTCTAGGCCAGACAGCACCTGCCCTTGAATTTTAATACCCAACTTAAGATTCTCTTCCATGTCTATGAAAAATGTGATGCAATGTTATGTTGAAGATCACAGAAGAAATGTTGTTTTTGTTCTCATTTGACCTAGGCTGATTTGCTATGCAATCCTCTAGCTTGTGTATAAGGAATTGGTAAAAATAGATAAGGTATTTCCCTCATTTACTGTAAATGAATATACAGAACAATGCAAGGTTCATTACCTAACACATTTTAAATTCATGTGTGGTTCAATTCTAGAAATAAAATAGCCCATATTCAGATTGGCACTCACCAACCGAAAAATTGTGTGACTTGCATCCATCTACTCTTGTCGCCTTACCCAGTAAGTTACTTTCCAGCATCTCTGGTTTCAGCCATCTTTTTCTCACAAGGTCATTATCTGTCTAGTCTACATATCTTCACATAGTGTGGCATCAGAATGGTTACTGACATAGTTGCTTTCTTCTTGGCTAGCGATGGAAGTCCACTTAAGAACTTTTGTCAATGAATCTTGAGGCACATCACAAGTTTTTCTCATCATGGGAAGGTCAGTCAGTGTGATTGGGTGTCCTGCTTTAATTGTGAATTTGGTGAAACCAAATGAACAAGAAAATGTAGCATGTAGAGAATGTGTGCGTATGCTATATTCACCTATAGATTTTTGTGCAGTATAGTGCCTGTTTAGGCAACATCTTGAAGATTGCATATTGTTAAAAAAACTGTAACCTAGCAGAAAATATAATCACCCCCAAATAGGTACAATAAACTATGCAAACTTAAACTAATAATACTTAGCATTTATATAGGGTTTTCATCCTTAGAGCTCAAAGCATTTTACCAAGGTGAGTAAATGTTTCTCCATCTGTAAAAGGGGGATAACTGAGACACCGGAAGGTTGTAACATTCCCCAAGTCACACAAAGGGTCAATGACTGAGCTGGGAATAGAATATTGGTATGCTAAAGTTCCTCTGTCACCTGCCAGCTTAGATGGGAGAATTCCCCTCTTTACAGAGAGATCTGGATATTAACATTCTCCTTCTATGGATGTGATGTTGCTCTAACATATTGCTCATAGGATGGAGTTCTAATTAAATTGTTTGCAAATGTGTGATTTACTGAACTACCCTAATGCTGTCTTAATAAAACTGGCTTCCCTGAGGGGTCAGTGTTTTAATGTAAAGGGTATTTCAGCTGAATTGAGCTGGAGCACCAGCCACATCCAAGGGTTGTTAGGTTCATCATAAAGAAATTTTCTTCATGCATAACCCAGGAAAGGTCGGCAGCACTGCTTTCTGAGTGAATGAAAAGACACGAGTAGCCCAAATGTTGCTGTGACACTTCGTTAGAACTGTGAGTAACCTTGTTTACCCCTCTGCCTCAGCTAGAGAGAGATTTGCTGCTGCTGCTATACTGTGCGTCAGCTGCCAGCCCAACAAACTTCTCAGGACTCTGCGGGTCCCTTTCCTTGCCTTGGAGATAACTCTTGGTGTCCCCAATTCTCGAACCACCCGGAAGAGCGTTCCTCTGCAGTATCCAGCCCCTTTTCCTGGACACTTGCAGAAATTACCAAGTTAGCTGCCTCCAAAGAGACAGAATACACACCAGTCTGTTGGCTCAGCTGAGGATGCACATCTGACTCTGACAGGTCTGAGATGAATTTATAATAAAACAAGAATAAGTTTATTAATAAAAAAACAGAGATTTCAGTGTTTTACTCAAGCGTCCTTGTATATTCACACTCCTGGGATGCTCCAGACTGGTGAAGCCTGACAGGTGGAGCATTAGCTAGCAGTAGCCATTGGAGCACACGCATGCATGTCCCTCCCCTCAGTGAGCATAGAGTGTTCCAGGGTGAAGATATAAAGGGGCATGGCAATCCAGTCACCTCACTTCCTTCTAACTGCGACCAGCTGAATGATTTGTGTGGAGCTCCAGAATCCTCCCGGTTTCATGATTAGTTAGCTGGCTTATATCTTAGTTGTTAAGAAGGCTGTAGTTAGTTTAGTTTTACAGTTAGTTATAATAGGATAGTTGGTACTTAATGGAGCCAAAAGAAGAAACCTGGTTTCAAAAGATGTGCATCTTGTCCGGGGTTTTTCTGGCGTCTGATACATGTGCTAGGTGGCTGTCATGTTTAGGTGCAGGACACTCACCTTCCAAGTGTTCAATTTGCACTACATTTACATCGAGAGCAAAGAAAGAGACAGAATAGACTACAAGCAATTATGTTAGCAGTCGTGTTGGCAAATACATCTGGAACCAGCAGAGAATAGAGTCCCAAGACAATGCATAGACCATCATCAGCTCCGGATAATTCCACCAAGAAAAAAAAATAGTCTTCCTCCAACTTTGAGAGGTCCAGTGACAAAGTCCAGAGAAAGATAACTTCTCAGGTGTCGGCCTCTGTGTCTAGAGCCAATTGTAACCACTTAGTTCCTTTTATCATCCATTTATCATAGTGGTAGTTAGTCTTTATATGAACATAGTAGAGCTGAGAACAATCAGATTGGTCTTAGTCATTTTTACCTTAGGTCCAATACGAGGTAGTTCAGGTAGGAAAGATAATATACTGGTTTATATTATTTGAACAAACAAGGAGTGGGCTTATTCTCTACAGTTATGCACGGAGGTGAAGAGCTTTGGAACTGGTGGATAGATCACAATGTTCACCCAATGGCAATCAATGTAGCAGGGGAACAAAACACCCTTGCAGCCCAACAGAGCAGGTCAAAATGTCAGATGCATGAGTGGTTTCTGAAGGACATAATAACACAGCTTTTCAATTTATGGGGGAACTTGATGACCTCTATTTGCATCCAGCAATAGCAAGAAGTGCCAGAATTTTTGCTCGAGAGCAGGCTGAGATGTAATCAATATTGGCTGCCTTTCTATTACTTTGGGGTCAGAGTCTGATGTATGCATTTCTCCCAAGTCCCCTCATTCAGAAAATCATAAACAAGATAAGTGCTGCTGGAGCTGTGTCAGCCCCAGGATATTAGAGAGACAAGGTTGGTGAGGTAATATCTTTTATTGGACCAACTTCTGTTGGGGGGAGAGAAAAGCTTTTGAGCTTACATAGAGCTCTTTGTCAGGTCTGTGTAAGCTCAAAAGCTTGTCTCTCTCACCAACTGAAGCTGGTCCAATAAAAGATATTATCTCCCCCATCTTGTCCCTCAAATAAATAAGCTAAGAAAGGACAAGGCCAGTGTAATTTTAATAGTGCCAGCATGGCCCAGACAGCAGTGGTATCAGGACTTAGTTCACCTACCACAAAGCCTAATGGAGCCCTTACCTCTGGTACAAGACTTGCTGGCCCAGCAATATGGGATGATCTATCACCCAGATCTTCAGTCATTCCATCTAACAATGGGGGGTAGGGGATGTAGCATCCTGGGACTGTTAGAAAAGAATTGCTCATTAGAGATGCAAAATGTATTGTTGCATTCTAGGAAAGAGTCCATAAGATAATGCTACAGTCATAAATGAAAAGGATTTTAATGTGGATTTCTATGTATGGGATAGAGTCACTTATGGGACCAATTAGTTACATTTTATAATATTTGTGGCACTTAAAAAAAAAAAAAAAAAAAAAAAAAAAAAAGCAGATCGCTCTCACTGATGGTAAAGGTAAAGCCCTGAGCCATATCTGCATATCATGTATCTATGGAGAGAAAATTAATTTTTACTAATAGGGCAGTTAAAAGGTTATTTAAAGGGCTTAACAATTTATGCCCTCCAATAAGATGCATTATGCCATTTTGGGATTGAAACATAGTACTCTCTCAACTGATGAGACCTCCTTTTGAGTCTTTGGGAAGCTGTAATTTATTTCATTTGTCCATTAAGACTATGTTTTGATAGTCACTATGTCTGCAAGACCTCTCAGTGAATTGCATGCGTCGATGGCTGATCTGTCATTCACTCTTTTTCTCATAAAGACCAGGTAGTTCTTTGTACACACCCAAGCTTTTTACCAAAAGTGGTCTCATCAGCTTTCCATGTAAGCGAGTCCATGTGTTTGCTGGTTTTCTTTCCAAAACACCATACACGTGATGTGGAGACTGTGTTGCATACTCTGGATGTTTGAAGGGCTTTAGCCTTTTATTTAAATAGGACCAAATTGTTTATTGCTTATGGAAGAAAGAACAAGGGAAAACCTATTTCTATACAAACACTTTCTAGATGCATTAGATTATGTATTAAAGTAACTTATGAATTGAAGTGGTTGTCCTTTCCCTAAGGAGTTAGGAAACATTCTACTTGATTGAAGACAGGGTCTATGGTCTTTTCTAGGCAAATTCCTCTAATAAAAGTCTGCAGAATGGCAACGTGGAGTTCTGTCCACACCTTTACTTAATGCTACGCTGTAGATTTTGAATCTAGATCTGATGTAAGATTTGGCAAAGCAGTGCTTATTTAATTCAAACTCTGTGTTCCCACCTGGTCTAGTCTGCCTATTAATCTATTTTATGAGTGGGAATATGCAGAGGACATTTGAAAGGAGGAATGAAGGTTATTTATCTGTAAATGAGGTTCTTTGAGCTGGACTTTGCATTGTCACACTTCCCGCTTGCCTTTCCACACTATCTTGGAGCGCTACTTATCAAAGGGCTTGGGGTCCCGGGGGAATGAACTGAGGTAGCTGGTAGGCCATGCCCTTTTCATACTCTCACTCTGGAATGTTCTATGTTCTCTGAGGGGAGGGACAAGGGAGGCATGTGAGCTCACCAACAGCTACCATTCAGGCTGCACTAGTCTGGAGCCTCCCGTGAATGTGCAGAGTCCATCTTGAAGAATCTCAGTTACAGTTAAGTAACCTGGAGATACTAAGCAGAGATAATAGAAGCAGAAATGATTACAAACAAAACAAAAGTAGAACATGCTTTGAAGAGCCTACATACAACACTAGTTGACTCCAAGCTTTGTCTAAAGCAGTTCTCACCTACAGCTATTTCATTAGTGTTACTAACCACATGGTTGGGGAGCCATTGTTCATAGATGCAAAGAGCACTGGCCTCTTTGTTCCCTGAGTGATGAAGAACAACATGCCCTTTTGCTTCTCCTTGGATTCCCAAATTGCGTTGTCTTTGTCTCAAGAGTCAAAGTTCCCCGCAGAGTTCAGCTGCTTTGTGTCCGGTGTGCTGATACCATGCTCTTTCCTCACCCTCATGATAATGTGATTACCTCAGATGCAAATGAACTGCCCATTGTCTCTGGCATCACCGTGCTCAATTTACATGAGAGATGCAGGCAAATCAACATTCCTTTGTCTAGGACACACTTGTTGATCAAGTCTGCCTCCAAAACATATTTTAGGAACACTTTTCCAGCAGAGATACATAACTCTTTATACACCATCTATACATACATCACACAATGATATTAATGCCTGGTATGCCACTAGCTTTCATTTGATACGTCACACAATACCCTTTACAGAGAAATACTATGAGAGCAATGTGTTTAGGTCTAGTGACTGTAATGGTCCAATAGGAGTTACAGAACAGCAGGCCCGCTGCCAGTTGGCATTAAGGAGCTCTTAGGGTCAAAGCTGCTTCTCAATGTCATTTTTAATCCTATTCAAGACAATAATTTTTTCTTCATCGTGACCTCTATCATGAAGATTTTGAGGCCTATATTATGTAGGTAGATCAGGCAGATCAATAGTCCGTGTCTGCATGCCCCAGGAGTCTTTTAATAGTTTTAGAGCAAGCCAAGTCTCTAGGCACTAGCATGCGTTGTTGGGTAAATCCTGTCTCTCTTCTGTGGCTGTGGAGAGCCTTGGCTATAGCAGACCCCACATCATTCTGATGTGCAGGGTGAAGATTGAGGGGGGAAGGGACTGGTGCAGGAGGTTCCTGAAGAAGGAATGAATTGGAGGAATAGACCATCATTGTTGCTGCTGTGTTGGATGCATTAGCTGTTGCTTCCTGCAGGACAGGGATGCAGAAGCAACACAGATTATATCAATGCTGCAAACTGGCTCTGGATACTGCTCTTTTACCCATGGGAAGGGTTTCTTCCTCTCTTGGGGACCAGACTTAGCCCTATAAGCCACACTTGTGATGATATGTGGGATGTAATTTTAAGAAACTTTCCTAGAAGGTCCAGAATAATTGAAACAGAAATAGCATACGAGAGCCAAATGGCCAGTGCAGGGTGGGAATGATAAACGAGATTCCAGGAACATAAAGAATTGTTTGACACGAAAAGGCTGGGTTACAGCTGTTCGCCTTAGTATTTATTGTTAAACCTATTTCTCTTATTTGTGACTGATTCATTTTGCCTTGGCTGCTCTTACTTGAACATTACATGTACCGGTAGAGTGAAATGTGGAACAGTACGTCCAGAAATTGTCAATTTCATCTTAATTTTTAAATTCTGTCCTTTGATTAAAGTGACACTTAAGATCAAAGTTATGAGTCAGATCCTCAGCTGGTGTAAATTTGTGTAGCCCCATGATACCAATGGAGCAATGCCGATGGACACCATGTGAGGATCAGGGCCCAGGCTTTTAAGAAAATTTCTTGCATGTATAACTTTTGCTATTTAACTGGAAATTATTAAAAGCCTCAATACCTTTAAAATGTGACTTACCTGGACCAAAACGACTTTGTGGTGTTCTCCAGTAAGGAAAGGTCTTAACTCCTTTACAATTTCTTCTTAACAAACATTCCTATAACTTGGAATCATACTAGCTACTCTGACAAAGTGGGTATTCACCCATGAAAACTTATGCTCCAATACGTCTGTTAGTCTATAAGGTGCCACCGGACTCTTTGTTGCTTTTTACAGATCCAGACTAACACGGCTCCCCCTCTGATACTAGCTACTTTCTGTTTCTTCTTCCCTGGGGCAATCATTCTTTTATAAGGCAAAGTGAATAAAACCCCAAGGACTTCAGATGGGGCCTTGCTTTTTCTGAATACAGGTTTTGTTTGTATTCTTTTTTTGTATACCTTCAAGGTCTCCCGCTACACCATTTGCTTTTTGTTGTTGATGCAGATATTCACTGTGCTAATGGCTTCAAGGACTTCTCTGCAATAATTGCAAAATTCTTTTTCTATTCTGAGCAAGGACATGAAACAATGAACAAAGTATGAATGTACAGTAGCCTTTTATATATGTAAAATATGTAGTTAGTAGAAAAGGATGAGTAGGATAGTAAGCAATGTGTGCAGCTGTGGCCCAGCATGTAGTGCAGTGTCTGAACAGTTCATGAGCTAGATGGGAATTGGCCAGTCATAAAGTGCATGATCTGATATGATAGTATTAAGTATGAGTGTGGTAGGTGGGCCAATTAAATGCCCAGGCTGCACCTGGAGGAGGATCCCGGGAGCAGGGATTAATTTGATGTAACTTTAGTGCCCTCGTGGCCAAGATGGAGTCTGCTCTGCAGGCAGTTCTGGCCAAGAGATGGCGCGCGCAGGAATGCAGCAGGAGAAATCCCTTCCATCCCAGGGGCACCTGTTCCAAACCCCCCAGGATGAACACACCCACCCCAGGAAAAGTACAGTGGATATAACAAGGGAAATATTTATTTACAGAGGGATGAGAGGAGAAAAACAACAAGGGGAAATATAGGGGGAGCAGTTAAAACAGGGTTGCATCCAAACCAAGGCCCTACAGGCCCAGTGGTAGCACAGTCTGGAAGGGCAGACACCGAGCAATGTGTCTGCACACAGAGTTCAAGAGTCCTGAGCAAGTTCCAATACAGTCATTGTGGTTTTAGAGATGTTGGTATCTCAGAAATAGGCCGAGACCATCAACTCATTTCGCATAAGTCAGTGGTGCTCACACTTTTTCAGTAACATCCCCATTTATTAGTAACAGAATCTGGCTGTGCCCCCTTCCCCCTACCCCCCCATTACTGTACAGCCCAGGCTTCCTCAGGAGTAGAGCTTGAGTTGAAGGCGGAACTGATCTTGGGGCTAAGAAGGAATGAGGGCAGAGTCTGGCTAGGGGCAGAATGGATCTGTTGCTGGGGTCGGAGCTGGTCTGAGGGCGGAGAGGGAATGAAGGCAGTGCTGGGCCTGGAGGTGGAGCAGGACTGGGGACTGAGTGGGGTTGGGGGAGGTGTGAGGCTGGGGGCAGAGCTGGTCTGGGGGTGGAACGGGGCTGGAAGCATGGCGCTCCCTCTTCACCCCCCCGTGGGAGCTGGCCCTGGCCCTACCACGCACCCCCCGGAATGTTCCTTCTTACCCCCTTAGGGGGCTGCACCCCACAGTTTGGGGACCACTGGCATGGCTACTGAACATGCTTTATAATGTGGAAACTTTCAGCCATGACCCACCACCAGCCTGAACTAATTGTGAACTAGTGATGGGCAGAGGAAAGTTTCTATATCACATTATCAACCCCTTGAGCTATCCAGTCCTCCAGCAACACAAATAACTTAATTTAAAAGCCTAGTTTTCAAATGCATTTCACGGATTTTACATAGTAAGAAGAGAATCTGATATGATGAGCCAAACTGGTTCAAGATTTCCTTTGAAGAAGATCGTTTACCTGCCTCACGTATTGCCGAGACAAGATCGGTGAGGTAATATCTTTTATTGAAGCAACTTCTGTTGGTGAGAGGGACAAGCTTTCAAGCTTACACAGAGCTTTCTAGAGTGAAGCGGGATCATTTAAAAGTAGGTTTAAAAAAAAACTCTGAAAAATCTAAACATGGACAGACTGAATCCTGAAAGCCTTCCTGCTAACTTGAACTTCTTTTAATGTCCACGGCAGTTTCAAAACATCTTTCTTCTTCTCCACCTTCCTCTTCTTTTTTCTCAGGACTAAAAATAGTCTGACTTCTTAGATTATGTTCAGTTCTGTCTTAACTTTTATAATACAAGTCCACTTTATAGCAGTGTTTAGACATCACTACCAAGCAGTAAACTTCCCAGAGAGCCACCCATATATGGTAGATGTGTTTTAACATCTTTTTGAGTGTGTGAATTAAAATAAAGTGGCAAACTAATACAAACAAGTTCCATCCTTATGGAAAGGCGATTTAAGGTACTAATTGGAAAGGATTTGCATTAATTTGACCAGCATGACTAGGGAAATGCCTGAGGAAGCCAACAATCCATCTCCGCAATCGTGTTTCTCAGAAATTCTAATTAGAGATATCAACTGGGTTCTTTAAAAACATTTTTTTTTGCATGCACTCCAAGCAACATGAAACCAATTAACTTTCTTATTACATCTATATGCTACTTTATATACAGAGTAGAGTGATAGAAGACATTTCTATTTAACTCTTGCCTCTTGGCCTTTAATAGAGAATCAGTTAGTTGCAGTTTATTAGCCTATTAGAGAGCACACAGGAAATCAAACTTTTATCATTTCCAGCAGTAAGAAAATTCTAGACCTTCATATGCACTGTACAAAGTTTCTAAAACTGTGATTTTTCAGCAATTTTATAAACCCTGATAAGAATACACATGAATTAAAGCTTAGCTGAAAAAAACATCTTTGCAATTAATCTCTAAAGTCCAACTGCAGTTCTATACAGAAAGCTTTCCTTTGATATGAACAGGCATTTAACCAGGATTTTGTTCTTAAGAAAAGAGACATATAAGCTTGAGTCGGAGCACTGTGTATAATCACACAAGGGATGAGCGCTAACTAGGGCTGTCAATTAATTGCAGTTAACTCACGTGATTAACTCAAATATTAATCGTGATTAAAAAAATTAATTGTGATTAATCACAGTTTTAATCACACTGTTAAACAATAGAATACCAACTGAAATTTTCTTAAATATTTTTGGATGTTTTTCTACATTCTCAAATATATTCATTTCAGTTATAACCCAGAATACAAACTGTACAGTGGCCACTTTATATTATTTTTTATTACAAATATTTGCACTGTAAAACTGATAAACAAAAGAAACAGTATTTTTCAATTCACCTCATACAAGTACTGTAGTGCAATCTCTTTATTGTGAAAGTGCCACTTACAATGTAGGTTTTTTTGTTACATAACTGCACTCAAAACAAAACAATGTAGAACTGTAGAGCCTACAAGTCCACTCAATCCTACTTCTTTTTCAGCCAATCGCTCAGACAAACAAGTTTGTTTACATTTACAGGAGATAATGCTGCCCACCCCCTCTCTCAATGTGGTGAGGAATACACAACAGCTTTCTGCCCCAAGTTATGATTCCCACACACTGGTTTTAAACAAAGCTAAAACAAGTTTATTAACTACAAAAGATAGATTATAAGGGACAGCAAACAGATCAAAGCAGATTACCTAGCAAATAAACAAAACCGCAATCTAAGCTTAATATACTACAGTAAAAGCTTTTTTATCCATCAAGTTGGGGGAATGGGGGATGCCGGTAAGTGAAAAATTCTGGTTAACTAAGAGCAAGGGAGTTTGGGCATGGGATGGGGTGTGGGGCTAGGGGTTGGGGCATGCGGGGGGTTGGGGCACGGGGGGAGGGCTGGGTATGGGCTCTGGGAGGGAGTTTGGGTGTGAGAGGGGGCTCAGGGCAGGGGGTTGGGGCACAGGAGGGGTTTTGGGGTGCCAGATCAAGGGGGCGCTCCCCTCGGGTGGCTCCACACAAGCAGCGACCTGTCCCTGCTGCTCCTAGATGGAGGTGTGGTAGGTGGCTCTGCATGCTGCCCCCACCCCAAGCGCTGGCTCTGAAGCTACCATTGGCCGGGGAAGGGGGTGGCATCTGTGGGCGGAGGCAGTGTGCAGAGCCGCCTGCCACGCCTCTGTCTAGGAGCAGCAGGGACAGATTGCCGCTTGCGGGAACCCATCCGAGTTGAGCACCCCCCAAATCCGGCACCCTGAAATCCCTCCCATGCCCCAACCCTCTGTCCCGAGCCCCCGCCCATCTCCCCCTCCCATGTCCCAACCCCCAGCCCCACACCCCCTCCCACACTCTGAACTCTTCATGGCTGTTCCTCCATTTAGGAGGAGCAGGGACATGTTGCTGCTTCCGGTGAGCCACACAGAGCCTGGTAGGGAGCCTGCTGGCCCCATGCCAACCGGACTATAAACTGGGCTTTCTGTGAAGATTAGAAATGCCGGTTTATAGAGCGTTCCAGTTGGTACAGGGCTGGATAACACAGCTTTTACTGTACATAGATTGGATATGAATAGCAAATCCTCACCCTAAGTGATGATACAAGCAGGCTGCAGATTCTTAAGGGGCAAGCTAAACTTGCTTACAGCTTGGAATCCCCGTGTGTTTCATTCACAGGCAAAAAATCCCTTTAGCCTGGATCCAGCACTTCCCTCAGTTCAGTCTTTGTTCCTCAGGTGTTTCCAGGAGTCTCTTTGGGTGGGGAGTCAGTGAAGAACCATGATGATGTTGTCACTCCCCTGCTTTATATAGTTTTGCATATGACAGGAACCCTCTGTTTCAAAGCTTGGTTCCCATGCCAGTCAGTGGAAAAATACTGACATCCCAAGATGGAGTCCAGCACCAGGTGACCTGTGTGGTGGGTACTGTGGCGAGTTGCCCCCATTTAAGGTGCCACCTGATGTACAGGGATACCACTGAGCCCACCTGTTCTGCCAGCCTGGGCCCCCTATTTTGCTGAGCCAGGCTCTTAAGCCTCCTCTAGCACACACACAGGCAGGGCCACACCCAGCTGCAGAAAGACACAGACACTGAGATCAGCTCTGGGAAGACTCAGCTTAAGGGACTTGCCCCAGCACTCAGGTGCCCATCTCTCTTGGACTGCAGACCCAAAGGTATGTTGTGAAATCCCCCTCTTCCCTCAAAGTGGAGGAGGGTATGCACAGCCTCTCTCTCTCCCCCCCCCTTATGAATTACACAAACTTGGTTTCAGAATAAACAACAACAAGTGTATTAACTAGAAAAGATAGATTTTAAGTGATTATAAGAGGTAGCAAACAGAACAAAGCAAATTACTGAGCAAATAAAACAAAACTCGCACACTAAACTTAATACACTAAAGAAATTGGTTACAAATAGTAATTTCTCACCCTAAATGTTATCTTATAGAGATTCTTGAAAGCCAGCTGCACTGGCCTGCGGCTTGAAACTTCAGGTATTTTCACTCACAGGCTGGACACCCTGGGCTCAGCTCTTCTCCCCCCAGTTCTGTTCTTGTTTCCAGGTGTTTTCCAGTGTCTCTTTGGGCGGGGAGGCAGCGGAGAACCACGATGATGTAACTTCCCTGCCTGATATAGCTTTTGTGTATGGTGGGAAACCTTTGTCTTCCAGTGGAAAAACACTAGCATTCCAAGGTGGGGTCCAGTACCAGGTGACTTAGGCCTTGGCTACACTGACACTGTACAGCGCTGCAACTTGCTGCGCTCAGGGGTATGAAAACACCTCCTCCCGCGTGCAGCGAGTGCAGCGCTGTAATGCGCCAGTGTAATCAGAGCCTGCAGTGCTGCACGCTCGCTCGCAGCGCTGCAAGCTACTCCCCTTGGAGAGGTGGAGTACATACAGCGCTGCGAGAGCTCTTTTGCAGCGCTGGTGGTGCGACTACACTCGCGCTTCACAGCGCTGCCACGGCGGCACTTGCAGCAGTGCTGCCGTGGCAGTGCTGTGAAGTCCCGAGTGTAGCCAAGCCCTTAGTCACATGTCTCTGCAGGGTCATAGCAGCCATTACTTGAAGGCTGTTTGGAGCGTCCACAGGAAGACTAAGTTCTTTCACAGTCCATTGTCCTTGCTGATGGGTCATCAACCCTGTCTGACTTTTCCTTTGTTGTACCTGAAGGGCTAGTTGTGGGTGTCACCCAAAGTAGCACCTTTGAAATACAGATATGTGGTCAATATTCCTAGCTTTAGATACAAAAATGACACATGCATACACATTGGATAAGCACATTCAGTAGATCATAACCTTTTCAATGATACCTCACATGACCCCTCTTGCATAAAACATATCTCAGTTATGCCATATTCATATCATATCATAACAATATTTCTATGAAGAATATGGGGTGTAACATCACAACCTGGTCACATATCCCTGTAGTGTCACAGCAGCCATGAGCCGGAGGCTGTCTGTAGCATCCTCAGGAAGGCCCCCCAGGTGGGAGATAAGCTTCTTGTAAGGTCTATTGTTTCATCCTACTGGCTCATTAACCTGAAAGGGCCCTTCCCAGCCAGCCATCTAGACTGAGAGCCTTTTGCCTAGTGGGCATTACCCAGGTATAACTACATGTGAGATACAGATACATAGTCAATATTCATAACTTCAGATACAAAAATAATACATGCATACAAATAGGATAATCATATTCAGCAAATCATAACCTTTCCAATGATATCTCACATGACTTATCTTGCATAAAATACATCATAACTATGTCATAATCATATCATAATAATATCACTGCGAAGAATATGGGGTGCAGTGTCCCAGTATGCTATATTAATAGTGAA
Source organism: Malaclemys terrapin pileata (assembly GCF_027887155.1). Classification (NCBI taxonomy): domain Eukaryota; kingdom Metazoa; phylum Chordata; order Testudines; family Emydidae; genus Malaclemys; species Malaclemys terrapin. The sequence continues at coordinate 270,671,829 of NC_071506.1, read as the reverse complement.
GACTAGCCGGGGTTGAAATACTTGGCACTGTCTTCCCTCTGCTGACCATACATAACTGTCACAGAGTCATTGTGTGGTCTTGGGGAAGACACTTCACCTCTCCGTTCCTCCATTTCCCCATCTGTAAAATGGGGAAAATGACACTTTCCTTTCATGCAAAGTGCTTTGAGATTTTCCAGTGAGGATGAAAGCACTATGCGAGAATGCTTACAGTATTTGCAAGGATTTTGAATTGGTGTGGTCTGCAGTGTGGCACTCTTGAAGTGTACAGCATCACCCTTTATAAGGTCATAACTTCTAAATAGATAAGGCAAAATAGAGACATAAAACCAAGACCACTGCTTTCATTGAATCTCACGGCATTTATATTGCCAGAGCAGTGTTTGCCTTTGTCTCCAGGCCAAATCCCAACAGACGTTACTAACTGCATTTTGTTTATCTAAATTCCCTATATTCCCATTACATTATTTCAATGGGATGATAATTCTTTATTTTCCCCCTTCTAAAACCAGAAATCCTTCACATAGTTTTGCTATGTCCTGTTAAACAGCTGTGCCTTTCACCTCAGAAGTGGCTGCATTTTGTATAAGCTTAACAATTCCCACTTCACAGATGTATAAAAAGAAAATTTAAGTTTAACATCCTGACCCTGAGATGTATGGTTCTGAGGATGTGGAGAAAGGGAAAGGAAAGGGAGGAAAAAACATCTCTAAGGCCTTGGCTACACTTACCCGGTAGTTCGGCAGCGAGCGATCGAACTTCTGGGTTCGACTTATCGCGTCTAGTCTGGACGCGATAAGTCGAACCCGGAAGTGCTTGCCATCGACTGCGGTACTCCAGCTCGGCGAGAGGAGTACCGCGGAGTCGACGGGGGAGCCTGCCTGCCGAGTGTGGACCAAGGTAAGTTCGAACTAAGGTACTTCGAACTTCAGCTATGTTATTCACGTAGCTGAAGTTGCGTACCTTAGTTCGAATTAGGGGGGTAGTGTAGACCTGGCCTAACTCTTTTTCAGCTAGAGTGGACAAAACTCTAACAATGTACTTTGGGGGCAATCCTGTTTTCTCTGGGAAATAGACTAGATGACCTACTAAGTCTTATCTGCTTTTACCTCTCTGAAGGTAAGTCAAAGTATAACTTCATACTGTAGATATGCCATTGCTGCTATTATTTATTGAGGCTTATTTCACAAAGTAGTAGATCTGTATCTGCATTGCTGTATGTTTCAGGATGCAGCCTGGTGCTACAGAAAACGCTACAGCGAGCTAGAGGGAGCTCTGCCTTTGTCTAAAATCACATAATTCCAGCCCTGCCTTTCTGTCCAGAAACATCTGTACTCATTTCACTGGCTTGGGCTGCTTGTTTTGTTCATGCATTTAAAAAAAAAAACATTTGGAACAGGTTTTGTCCCAAAATATCAGAAAAAGCTCCTCTCTCTTTTAGTGGGGGAGTTTCTGTATGACTGTCTTGTCTTTAGAAAAGAGAAGGTCAGCTCTGTAGTTACACTGTTTTGGTTAAGTTGAATTCCGGCTGCTAATGATAAATCTGCAGTGTGGCCAGCTCTTGTGATTTTATTGCCATGTCTCTCAGGTCTGGTCTATACTACCCGCCTGAATCGGCGGGTAGAAATCGACCTCTCGGGGATCGATTTATCGCGTCCCGTCAGGACACGACAATCGATCCCCGAATCGGCGCTCTAACTCCACCAGCGGAGGTGGTAGTAAGCGCCGCCGACAAAAAGCGGCAGAAGTCGATTTTGCCGCCGTCCTCACAACGGGGTAAATCGGCTGCAATACGTCGAATTCAGCTACGCTATTCACGTAGCTGAATTTGCGTATCTTAAATCGACTCCCCGCTGTAGTGTAGATGTACCCTCAGTATGTGGTATTGATCTTAAAACCTCAGCTCCTGGAGTCATGTTATAACCTGAGAATCTCTCCTTTCAATTAAAAGGGGGTGAGATGGGGGGAGTAAGTGTCTAGCTTTCATAACTGCGGAGAAGAGCTCAAAACTGAGAATCCTAAAGGCTCAAAAATGAGAAGGCAAATACCCCCCCTCATTTATTAAAAAAAAAATATTATTTTTAAGCCAATCCTTTCCTTTGAGCCATAACCCATGATTTTCTAATAATGCTGAATCTAAGCAGTGATTATCAGTGAAATTTTTCCTTGCTTAGGGACTTTTATGGGCTTTGGATCAGGTCCTAATTCTTGGCCGTCAAAGTTTTAACCATCTCACATCCTGATTGTCCAGATTTCCCTTTCTGGCAATGTCTCCTTCCTGTCCCTTGTGTATAATTTTTGAAAAATAGTCTTAGTACTTTACATGTGTATAGGTAGCACATTCCCAGGTTCTCAAAGTGTCTTATACTTATTAACTAAGTGTCCCAACCCCATCTGAGGTATGGAAGTACTATGATCATTTTACAGCTGGAGAAACTGAGGCACAGAGAGGGTAAGTAACATGTTTAAGGTCTCTCGGGAATTAAGTGGCAGGACTGAGATCTGAACCCAGGTCTCCTGTCCTTCTCCACTTCCAGTGCTTCAGCAACAATACTATCTTTGATTTCAGTGTTTATATATTTCTAGGAATTTGGGTAGACTCTGAGTCCTATCACTGAACCCCCTCTGTCTCCATCACACTTCTGTTGCAGTGCTGTTTTTGAACATCAGTGTGGGCAGCATGATATTCATGAGATGTGTAATGCTGGAGTGCAAAAAAAGAAAAGAAAAGAAAACCCAACAAGCCAACCTATAGCAAAAAGTAAGTGCATACAATGGGTATGATGCTTCTTCATTTGTTTGCCTTTTGGAAACCATCTGGTAAGCTGTTGCAAATGGCACTGTTTTAAAATCAGATTCCCTCGCCAGAACTTATCATTCATAGTTGCAGGATGCATTTTTGTCTGGCCTACATGCTAAAAAGTTAGGCTGACCCAGCTACATTGCTCAGGAGTGTGAAAAATCCACACCCCTGAATGACATAGTTAAGCTGATCTGACCCCGGTGTAGACAGCGCAAGGCCAGTGAGGTGGATTACCGACACCAATGAGAGAACTCCTCTCATCGACGTAAGTCGTGTCTACACTGAAGCACTATAGCAGCACAGCTGCAGTTGCACTGTGGTAGTGTTTCAAGTGTAGAGAAGTCCTCAGGCTCTTTCATTGTGGGAGGATAACAAGGGCTGAGTTCAGGAGTGGCCCTAGCCATTTTGCTGGCCAGGGAGGTATATGTTTTTGGCACACACCCCGAGCAGTCAAGCCAAGCTAAGTAAATAAAAACAACCATGGCTGGCCAATCAGCAAAGCAAAAAACACACAGCTGAGTGGCACAGTGGTATGGCGCTCCCTGGAAGAAGGCACCCAGGGCAACAACCCTGCTCACCTGCCCCTAGACCTGGCCCTGGCATAGTCTAGAATACCCTTGTAAAAAACAATTCTAAAAACTATAGAACCTGGGCTCCTTTTGTGCACAAATGAAATAAAGAGTTCCTTTCAATTGCACCTGCCAGACATCATGTCAGGCTCTGGGGAATAGTTAATGACATTGATGAAGACTTTTGAAGACAAAAGGGGCAGTTAGGTACCCAACTCCCATTGAAAGACAATTTTGCTAATTCCACCTTTGTGCCTTTGAGATCTCTTCTCAGTAAATACCAGCCTCATACCCTTTTTGGATGATTCTTGCAAGTTTTGTGTTGACACTAGAACCAAATTATTCAACCAGTCCAATGCATTTAATCAGCAGGTGGCCCAGATGCAACTGGCTGTCCAAGTGGAAATGCACCATGGCACTTGATCACCAGAGGTGGCGGGGCAGCGTGGTGTGTGGGGAAGGAGTGCATAGTGCTGTGCCACCCTGAAGTCTGATCCCATCGGATCTCACACTAAGCAGCACAGGGCCTGGGTAGTATTTGAATGGGTGGCCTCAAAGGAGAACAAAAGAGTTGGGCAGGTCAGTCAGTAGTAGGGTGACCAAATGTTCCGATTTTATAGGGACAGTCCCGATTTTGGGGTCTTTTTCTTAAATAGGCTCTTATTACCCTCCACCCCCTGTCCTGATTTTTCACATTTGCTGTCTGGTCACCCTAGTCAGTAGGTGGCATGCTTCAGAATTGTTATGGAGCCGAAGGGCCAGGATGTTGCTGGGACGCATTATGCCACAGAAGCTGCTGTAGTTTGCATGAGACATGAAACTGAAGGTATTGTCCACCCATAGTCATTAAATGTCTGATGGTGCTTTTCCAGATAACGCAAGGGGGATGGCTCAAGTTTCCTGAGTAAGTCCTACTTTGGGTGAACACTGTGCTTACTTAAAACTCCCCCGGGAGTATCAGTGGAATACAACATTCTTCATTATTTCTTGTCCTTAGCTGTTGTGTAGTGTTGCTGTGTACCATTAAACAGCTGGTGAGTTCCACCTTGGAGGGCAGTGTATTTCAGTTGTGGGTAAAACAATTCCAAGTATTTCTCTGAAGCAGCAGTTAAGAGATGGGCAAGCCAGTCTTATACTTTATTTATCCATGGGCTATTCACCCTTACATTATTCCTGGATGACCCACTTTCTAGGTGATCTTTGAGCACAGTAATCAGTCAGTTGGCCTTAAGGAGTGCAATTCAGGCTTCCCAGTCAGAAATAAGGTTTTCATCCCTATCTATTTTCAGAGACGCTCCAGTTGGCAGCTCTCAGTGACGTCCTTTCCAATCTCATTTTATGTAGCTACTCTGCCAGCTGTTAGAGGCTTATGTATTAGCAGCAAATTCTCCCCTCCCTGGAGAAGCTGGCAATAATAATGCCAACCGGCCAGATCCAGCTCTCCTCCCTGGAGAAATTCTCCCCTCACTGGAGAAGCTGGCAATAATAATGCCAACCAGCCAGATCCGCAGCTGCAGCCAAGGCTCGCATTGGGCTGATCAGAAGGAGAGGGTAGGAAAAGTGGTGTAAAGCTCACCTTTACATGCCTTACAACCCTAGGCCGGTGTCCTAGGGTAAGCTAGAGCAGTCATCCTTTTCCCCATTCTTTGCCTGACTTGTCTATTTAGATTATACACACTTTGGGGGCAAGGCATGCCTCTGAATATGTGTTTGTACAGCACTCAGCCGGGCCCATGGGGATGAGGCATAGAGAAGCCTTGGCAACATCCACCACACTGGCAGCAAAGAGGAATGGGTGCTGTAGAAGCCACTATGTTAACTCTGGGACAGGAAGGCCTGCTAGTGAAGGCAGGGAGCTGGACTCAATGACCTTTCAGGGTCCCTTCCAGTTCTATGAGCTAGGTATATCTCCATATATTTCTATTATAAGGCCCTCCCACACACACTGCTAAGATTCTCCTGTGGCCAGTTAAACATCACACCCCAGGATCTGACCTCTAGAACTCCCAGTGACTGTATCATCTGCTATTAAAAAATCCCTCACCTAGGATCTCTTGCCAGTTTTATGGACTTTTTTTCCATTGTTCCTCTTTCTAGAGGAACTCTGTTGAACTTTTTGTCTCTGCTATATAGAACTTTTTAAAAATTAGGAACTTAAGTGAAAATGATGAGGGCTGGAAGCCAAGGCTTTTATTCTGGAAGTCTAGGAACTGCTCCAAAGATGGTTTAAGTGCTCATTTTAAATATTAACTCTATGGTTTAGCAAGCATTTGGGGGTCTTTAAAGTTTAAAGGTGGCATTATACAAACATGATATATATGAGAAAACTGACACTTTAAGGGGAAAAAATGAGTACTAACTTTCCGTAACTGTTGTTCTTTGAGATTTGTTGCTCATGTCCATTCCAAAGTAGGTGACTCACAAGCAGTTGCGCAGGTGGAGGGCTTGGAGTTCATTGGCATACTGATTGTAATACTGCTCGGCCGAAACCCGCATTGTCTCTAGCCTGCTGGGTGATGTCATAGTGAGATGCAAAAGTGTGGTCTGATGACCATGTTGCCACTCTACAGATGTCCTGGATAGGAACTTGAGCTATGAACACCGCCAAAGATGCTTAAACCCTTTTAGAATGTGCTCTCAGGGCAGGAGGAGCGGAGACCTTTGCTGGGTTGTAACGTGTGCGGGTACAAGAAGTGTTCCATGATGAAGTTCTCTGGGCTGAGCTGTCTGCAATGGCTACAAAAGGCTCAGTAGATTTTCAGAATGATTTAGTTCTTTCTGTATAGAAAGCTAGTGCATGTCTGACATGCAGTGAGTGGAGTCTCTGTTCCTCCTTGTTGGTATGCGGCTTTGGATAGAAAACCGGTAGGAAGAAATCTTGGGTACTATAGAATTGCGAGACCACCTTTGGAAGGAAGGCTGGATGTGGCCACAATTGAACCTTGTCCTTGAAGAACACTGTATAAGGTGGTTCTGAAGTAAGGGCTCAGACCTTCGATACCCTTCTGAAAGAAGTAATGGCCACCAGGAAGGCTACCTTCCAGGATAGGTAGGTGAGAGAGCACATTGCCAGCGGTTCAAATGAAGGTCCTGTTAGCCTTCCCAACACCAAGTTGAGGTCCCAAGTATGGAGTGGCTGCCATATCTGGGGGGATAACCTCTCCTGGCCCTTAAGAAAATGACTACAGATAGAGTTTGAGAAAACAGAACGGCTGTTAACTCATGGGTAAAAAGCCGAGATTGCCGCTAGATGGACCCTCATAGATTACATGGTTAGGCTTTGTTTCAAGTGGATTAAGTAATCTAAAATGAAAGGCAGTGTTGACTGTGTAGGTGAAACACCCTTCTGCATAGACCAGATCAAGATCTTTTCCACTTTGCCAGATAAATGGCTCTAGTGGCCAGAGTGCAAAAGCACCTTGCAAACTGACCTAGTGCTTCTAGGCCATGACATGAAGGGACTTAAGGTTTGGCTGACGTAGATGGCTGTGGTCCTGTGAGATCAGGTCCGGAAATGGAGGCAGGCAGATTGGAATTTCCACTGAGAGGTCTAGGAGTGTGGTGAACCAGTGAAGACGGGGCTATCAGGATAAGATGCATCTTGTCCCTTCTGACTTTCAGAAAGACCTTGTGTATGAGAGGGATGGGAAGAAACACATAGAAGAGATGGTCCATCCAGGGGAGGAGGAAAGCATCTGTGAACCTGTGAGCGACCCCGGTCTGTGACCCAGGAAGGAGCATAACTGAAGATACTTCCTGTTGTGCTTTGTTGCAAACAGATCTATCTGGGGAGTCCCCCACTTCTGGAAGATGCCTTTCATGACATCTGGACAGATTGACCACTCGTGGTGGTTGGAGAAAGATCTGCTGAAGTGATCAGCCAGCTTGTTCTGCAAGCCTGGGAGAGAACCAGGGCCGGCTCCAGGGTTTTTGCTGCCCCAGTCAGCCAAAAAAAAAAAAAGCCGCGATCGCAATTGCGATCTGTGGTGGCAATTCGGCGGGAGGTCCTTCGCTTCGAGCGGGAGTGAGGGACCGTCCGCCGAATTGCCGCCGAATAGCTGGACGTGCCGCCCCTCTCTGGAGTGGCCGCCCCAAGCACCTGCTTGCCAAGCTGGTGCCTGGAGCTGGCCCTGGAGAGAGCAGGCTTCAAGGTGGATTGAGTGGGCTATGCAGAATTCCCACAAGTGAAGAGCTTCCTGGCACAGGTGAGAAGCATGTGCTCCACCCTGCCTGTTTATATAAAACATCGCTGTTGTGTTGTCTGTAAGGACCGACACACACTTGCCCTCCGAGTGGGGTTGGAAAGCCTGGCAGACTAGGCAAACTGCCCTGATTTCCCTGATGTTGCTGTGTAGTGAGTGCTCTTCCAGAGACCAGAGGCTCTGAGTCCTGAAGGTCCCCAAGTGAACTCCCTAGCCCATCGCCGACGCGTCTGTGATGAAAGAGATTGCTGGTTTGGGTCTCGAGAATGGGACTCCAGCACATATTGCCGGTGGGTCCAACCACCAAAGAAGGGAGGTGATCACTGATGAGGGAAGTGTGATGACCATGTCGGGTTGTGTTGGCCCGTGCATATATACCGACGCCAGCCAGGCCCGAAGAGGTCTGAGCCGTAGTCTTGCAAGCTGCACCAGATAGGTAGGTGCATGATGCCATATAGCCCAGGAGCTTTAGGCATTTTATTTCCCGGGTGATGGGGTGGTTGCTGATGCTTTCTATGAGCACCCCTATTGCTTGGAACCAGGCTTCCAGGAGGAAGGCTCTGGCTTAGACCGAGTCGAGGATCACCATGATACATTCTATCCTTTGAACAAGGGAGAGAGTAGACTTATGTATAGTTATTAACAGACCTAAGTCCTGGAAAGTTGACTGTATTAACTTTACTGCCATGCACTTTGTGAACACATGTTGACAAGCCGAATAGGAACACGGCAAACTGGTAATGCACATGGTCAATGATGAATCTGAGGAACCTTTTGTGTCCCTGAAAGATTGCAATATGAAAATAAGCATTGTTCAAATTGAGGGTGGCATACTAGTCCCCTGGATCCAGGGAGGAGATGATGGAGGCCAGAGTCAATGATACCGGGTGAACTGCTGGTGTCTCAGAGTGGCCCAGCCTGGGTCACACTCTGCCAGTGTCTCTGTGTCCCATGGACCTTGGGGTTAGGAATCTCCCCCGTCCATTGTCTTCTGCTTCTTTCTCAGCAATGGAGAGTGGTGCTGTGAGTCCCTTGCAGGAGTAATCTTCTTCGACACTGGTGATGACCTATGGTGCTAGGAATCCTGAGAAGCAGAAGAAGAAACATCCTTTCTTGCTGCGAGAAGCAGAACAGCGCTGCATCTCTCTGAGACGCCGGGCTGCTTCTTACTGAGGCCGAAGCATTCAGTGACGCGTTGGAGTGGCTCGGCTCTGAGGGAGGACAAAGTGCTGTCTCCATGAGGAGGAACTTAAGTCTGGTGTCCCTGGCTTTCTTAGTGTGGGGCCTGAACCCTTTGTAGATTCTGCCACGCTTCTGCATGTGGGCTTCCCCCAGACACTTGTGGCAGCTGGAATGGGGGATCACTGACAGGCATAGGCTTTTGGCACAACGCACAAGACTTAAACTCCAGAGACCGAGGCATGCCCTGGTGCCAAGGGGCAGGGTAACCCCGATAAGCAGGGTCCGCTAATCAATCTAACTAACTAACTAACTGAAACGTAACCACTATAAATAACTATGTACACGTAGAAGAACAAAGTCCACTGAGAGAGGTACTTGTGGGAAAACGCAAGGACGAGCTGAAGTTCCAGCAACTGTCATGGGTGGTAAGAAGGAACTGGGGGGGCAGCGGGTTGGCAGTCCCTTTATATCGGCACATGAGTGTGTGACTCCAGGGGGCACCGGAGCCAACCTGACAGATGCCACTGAGGGAAAAACTTTCCAGCGGTGGTGCTCGGGGTGAGCACACACCTACTTTGGAATGGACATGAGCAAGCACTCGAAGAAGAATTATTATTTTCATGTCTATAGCGCCTTTTTTTTTGGAGAATCTTAAAGCATGTAAAATATTAACCGATTAAGACCCTAAACACTCAGGTCAGAGAGGCCAGAGGTACATCGTGCAGAGAGACCACTTCACCACTGAAACACAGCCGAGTAATGGTGCACAAAGCATTACACGAATACCATATACATTTAGATGGTGGGCAGGATGAAATTACCTGCATTGGAACTGGTGCAGAATACTAGAGCTGATGGTCTAACGCAGGGGTAGGCAACCTATGGCACGCGTGCCGAAGGCGGCATGGGAGCTGATTTTCAGTGGCACTCACACTGCCCAGGTCCTGGCCACCGGTCCAAGGGGCTCTGCATTTTAATTTAATTTTAAATGAAGCTTCTTAAACATTTTAAAAACCTTATTTACTTTACATACAACAAAAGTTTAGTTATATATTACAGACTTATAGAGAAAGACTTTCTAAAAACGTTGAAATGTATTACCGGCATGCGAAACCTTAAATGAGAGTGAATAAATGAAGACTCGGCACACCACTTCTGAAAGGTTGCTGACCCCCGGTCTAACGCCTATGAAAAGTGACATGACATATTAAATGACCATAAAGGGTTAGGACCTAAGCTTTGTACGTCATCCAAAAGACATAATGTCCAGCAGGATGCTGTCCCCTGGCACAACAGTACTAATGGTCCAGTACTAATTCAAAGAAATCAAAAGCAGGAAATTCAAATTACCACCTAGGGAACCATCCCCACCCCCACCACTTCTTGCAGCACCTAGATGGTCTCCAGTCTCAGGGTGACTCAGCTTGATCCTGTTTTCCTTGAGAGAGGCGCTAGAATCACAGCATAAGGGGGTAGTGTTTTCTAGCGCTATACAAACGCAGCTCAGTGTTCAAAGGGTTAACATAATTACAAACCAAAATACAGAGTGGCTTTACAGAGCATCTGTTAGTGGGACAAGGGTGGTGCATGTTGCTGGTTGCGCTATTCCTCTTAAAGTTAGGGGAGGCCCATGCACCACTTTGAAAATGTAGGTCAAAGTTTTATCTAACGCAGGCTAATTCTAGTGGCCGTACAACAAAACCCTGTCTTAAGGTTGAGAATGTGCAAGCTTCATGGACAAAGTGCACAGACACTACATTTTCCTGGCAAAAATACAGAGAAATGAAAACTTCAAAGGCATTTTGATGAAGTCATTTAAACCTTGTGAACTGCTGAAACAGCATGTCTGGTTAGGGCTATCTACTGTAGCTGTATGTATCAGGTAGTATATTACTGGGGGTGTGTTATCTTTGACAAGATTAAGTACGTTCCTGTCATATAGGATTTTCCAATAAAGATTTCATTCTCTCTTCCCCACGTACAAAATGATAAGTGACCCTGATAGACCTCTGCTCAACTTTATCAATGAAAATTGTTTTGGTTGGATTATTCCTGGTTGAGTCTTAATGAAGTGGCATTCGATTAGGTGCCAGTCAGTCCCCAAACAAGAAAGACATGGGAAATCTGAACCAGACACTGACATCAGCAGGTATACGTCACACACTGAAACAGATACACTGTACAGGGGATTTGATCCACTTCACCCATTTAAAAATAATTAGTGAGAAAGAGAAATAGATTACCTGATGAACCTGATTCATCACCTTGAAGCATATTATTGCTTGATGAAACAGATATATTGCCTATTGAATCAGACAGGTCATCCCTTCATGTAGACGCATCACAACTGATTTAGACAGAGATCCTAAATTAAAGTTACCACTTTTGGGCTGGAATATATGGCCTGTTGGAAAAACATCAATAGGGCCACATATATCCCCAGAAAAATTAAATATTCGCTGCAGTACGTGAAAGGTGAATCAATAAGGTCTGAGGTATGCACAGGTTTCAGAGTAGCAGCCGTGTTAGTCTGTATCCGCAAAAAGAACAGGAGTACTTGTGGCACCTTAGAGACTAACAAATTTATTAGAGCATAAGCTTTCGTGGATTATCCGAAGAAATGGGCTGTAGTCCACGAAAGCTTATGCTCTAATAAATTTGTTAGTCTCTAAGGTGCCACAAGTACTCCTGTTCTTTTTGAGGTATGCACATTAACTGAATTCATGGTGCCATCTACTGCATCCAATAAGTCAGTTATTGAAACGTACTCATCACCTATTCAAACCTGATGCATCAGCTCCCAGGGAGACTAGGGTTAACAGTGGCATTCAGTTCTAGTGGTGTTCTAGTGTGAACTGTGTAACTGAAAAGTCAGCCCAGTGAAGCAAGTGTGAGGAAAGATGATTGTTTTTCTAATGGGGCTTGTGAGGTACAGGAAAATAGCCAAGCCAAAGAGAGGAGCACAGAAGTGATTAGCTGAAGCTTACATGGGTTGGTGAGGCTTGTGTGGGCTGGGGGTAGAGTTTCCCATGAAGCGTGGCTCTGCAACTGGTCAGTGATCACAGAACTGGGAGTTAGATTTTGACAGATGGAGAGAGTTTCTGGCAGCAGAAGCAACAGGGAAGCCTGAACCTGGAGCTGAAGAGAGAGAAAGAGAGAGAGACTGGGCTGAGATGTCACAGAGGAGGATCTGCTACTGGTATCCAGTGGTGATTGCAGCCAGAATTACATTTGGACTTGGAGGTAAAGGAGCAGGTTGGGACCCAGTTTACAGTAGTTTGGGGACAGATTGCAAGAGAGATTGAGAGAGCTTGAAGCTTGTCTTGCATAGAACGTGGAATGTACCCTCTGACCTATGCTTGTCAGTGACAGTAGCTATGGAGTGATGGGGAATTCTGCCAAGAGCCAGAAGGATGAATAGTGAGTGCAATAAGAGGACCCTTGGGGGTCACCAGAGGCATGACATGAATCAATGTGACCCCCTCACCAAGCTTGAAACCACAGGATGGACTTAAGGATCGTAGCCTTGGAGTAGCTGAGTCTTTGTATCTATCTGAGAACAAAGAGTTGGGAAATCCATCTGGGTCTGCAGTAGGTAATCATCCAGGTCACTAGGAGCTGCTGGTGATGGTGCAGCTGGTTTCATAGGTGTCATAGTTTTCAATGCCCATTATGAGATGAAGTGTGTTACATTTACAATGCGGTGCGTTTATTTTTAGTGTGCAGTGTCTGCATTTTACCAGTGACGTATATTTCAATTTTTAATGTATCCGTCTCCCTGTATTATACTACTACTGCGTACTTACGATCTCTCGGCGTGTAGCCTTGAACAGCATCTCGTGGCAGGTAACTAATTAAACAGATCGTGGTTTGCTAACAGTGTTGTGAACATTAACTTCTGAAAGCTTTTTCATTTATCATTGCTTTATTCCTTGGCATTAGGATTACTGTGGTTTTATAAGTAATAAGACTTTACAGCAACTTACGACTGCCAGAAAGTCCTGCCTGCAGCAGTGCTATGCTAGATGTCAGTGTAATGGGCAGGGCTGGCATTAGGGGGTAGCAAGCAGGGCAATTGCCCAGGGCCCCTGCGCAGCTGGGCTCGGGCTTAGGCTTCAGCCCTGCCTGGTGGGGCTCGGGCTTCAGCTTCAGAGATGTTGCAGAAATCCAATGTGTGAACAGGTAAGGGAGGCAGGGTGGGGCCAACTCCTTGGTTTCTGCTCTGGGCCCCAAGCGAGTCTAATACCAGCCCTGGTAATGGAATTAATAATGTTCATGCAGACTGTCTCTGCATCAGCATTTCATCCCTTCTCTTTTCTGAGCGTTTTATTTGTGTCCCTCTCACATTTGGGCTGGAGGTGATTGGGACCGCAGTCTTTTTTACCCTCGACTTCACACTTTAACACTAACATATACTCTGGTCATGAAGTTAATGCTATAAGGTGAAGTTTTCAAAAATTCCTACATGACTTAGGAGAACAAGTAAGTCAATGGAACTTGTGCTCTAAAGTCACTTAGGTGCTTTTGAAAATCTCACCCATAGAGCATAGTTAGGGTGACCATACGTCCCTTTTTGGCCAGGACAGTCCCTTTTTTATGCCCTATCTCAGCCATCCCGACTTTTTTTTGACAAAAGTGGGCATTTGTCCCGTTTGCTCTTGCCGACTTGATCAGTTGACAAGAGCAAACGGGACAAATGCACACTTTTGTCAAAAAAGTGGGATGCGGAGGAACATTTGTGTGTGTGTGTGGGGGGGGGAGGCGAGCGGTGATGTCAGCCCCAGCCCCACTCGGGGCAGGAGGGGAAAGGGCCCCAGGTGAGTGGCTTGGGCCAACCCTGCACGGGAGGGATGGGGGAAGGCTCGGGCTAGCCCCACATGGTGTCCCATTTCCCCTTTGGGAAATATGATCATCCTAAGCATAATGTGGTCTGCACCCATACCCACCTCAACATAAGAACATAAGAATGGCCCTACTGGGTCAGACCAAAGGTCCATCTAGCCCAGTATCCTGTCTTCCAACAGTGGCCAGTGCCAGGTGCCCAAGAGGGAATTAACAGAACAGGTAATCATCAAGTGATCCATTGCCTTCATAACAACCTCTGGCAAGGAGTTCCACAGGTTGACTGTGTGTTGTGTGAAGAAATACTTCCTTTTATTTGTTTTAATAAATAAATTTCCCATTAATTTCATTTGGTGACCCCTAGTTCTTGTGTTATGGGAAGTAGTAAACAACACTTTCTTATTTATTTTCTCCACAACAGTCATGCTTTTATAGACCTCAATCATATCTCCCCTTAGCTGTCTCTTTTCCAAGCTGGAAAGTCCCAGTGAAGGTGAGACACAGATCCCAGAAGCTGACACAGGTTAGCCCAGGCCTTGGATGTGAGACCTCTGGGGAAAAGGTGTTTCAGGAAATGATACTGGTAGTTCACTAAAACCCTGCCTATAATAGAAATTAGTGTGTGTAACTACACCAGTGTAAACCTGTAATATAGATGCACTGTTGTAGTAAAGTGGGGTTTACACCAATGCAGTTTACTCCAGTAATTTACTGGATTAATCACAGCAGTGTAAACCCTGTTTTGCAGTGGTGAAGCGCATCTACATTAGGACTGTGCACTGATGTACACAACACTGGTGTATGCTTTTGCAAATGTTTCTAATGTAGATAGGCCCTGGGGTTGCTCTGAGTCAGAAGTGAACCTGTGCCTCAGGATCATGCCAAGAAGTATGCTGGTGGAAGTGCCATTGTTTGGAACTCACAGAAAATCAAAGTCTTACACTCCCGTGGGTATTAAAGATCCCATAGCCCTCTTCAAAAACCCGGGGATGTTCATCCCAGTATACTGGCCAATCACCAATGTGGGGAATTATGCTGCATGCTCAATGTGATGCTGTCAGACCAGGTGCCAGCTCATGCCAAGGCCCCTAGGTCTCAAATGAAAACACAAATATATAGCTAGAACCAATCTGGTTCACCTATTAATTCGTATTGTTAAAATAGGTATTAGAGCTATAAAAATGTGCTTAGTATTTAGACTTTATTGAATGCTTGTAAGTTGCTGCCTGCCTTAATGTCACTTATAACATCTGCACCCCACCTTATAAGGTGATGTTTAAGTGTTTGCTCTGAAATTGTAAATCACCAGACAGGAGAGAAGCATTAACAAGTGTCAATAAGAGGAGATGTTATCTCCTGCCCCACAGGCAAGGCTCATTGACACCAGAAGAACTATTGTGGCACAGAGGACAAAAAACTTTGCTGCTTGCTCTTCCCCCTCCAGTTCCCCAGTGAAGAGGAGATGTGCAAGGAAATTCCAAACAGCTGACTTTGCAACTTGAAGCAGAAGGGGGGAAGGAATAAAAAGCCCTAACAAGGAGAAATTCTACCTTTTATGCTGTTTGGACTCTGAGGGACAAGGTTTACTAAGCATAAGCAAAAAATCCCCAGTACTTGGCCGGGGTTAGCCTTAAAGGACTTCTAGAGCTTGCTGATTATAGAAGCTTCTCTTACTTTTTGAAACTTAAGACTATAACTCATTTGTGTGTATACAGATTTACCTGATTTAACCTTGGAAATAACTCTCTTATTTCCTTTTCCATGCTAATAAATCTTTAGATAGTTTATTATAGGATTGGCTACAAGCATTGTCTTTGGTGTGATATCTAAGGTACTGACTTGGGGTAAGTGACTGGTCCTTGGGGACAGGGAGTAACCTGAATTATTGTGATTTTTGGTGTAAGGAACCATCTATCACAAAGACATGCTTACCTACGGGACAAAAGGATTGGAGTGTCCACGGGGACTGTCTGTGACTCCATGGTTAGGCTGTTATAGTGCCTGAGGAGTTTATACTTGATAATTGGCTGGTAAATCTAAGGATTGAACTCCCAGCTAATTTGGAGTTTGTGCCTTGCTCTGAGGTTTGTACTCAGGCTCTTGAGTGAACCTGTGCCTCAGGACAGAACGACACTGGCGTAGTCTTGGCAGGATTCACACGACACAGGCCAGTTAAGGTTACAGCTCATAACTCCAGTGCTATCAACATTTAAACTTGAGATAGAGAGTTTGAAATGTTATAGAATAGACACAATGAGTGAACCACAGTCATGTGATGGTCTTCAGAGAAAAGAGCTTGAAAGTTTATGCTTGCAGAGGGGAATATCCTTTAAAAGGAAAACCCCAGATCAGGAGCTGAGAGCTTTGCTCGTAAGGCACCAGAGGAAGAAGAGGTGGTGAAGCCTGAGAACTCTTTTTGCCTCAGGTGCCATAGAAGACACCACCATAGGGGAACTGGCCCAACTGCAGCACCTGACAGCCCAGGAAGAATATGAGCACCAGACACTGATGGCAGAACTGTGGATCAGGGAGGCCGAAGCACCAGAAGCAGCTGAAAAGAGAGCCCACCAGAGGCTGATGGAAGTTCAAGCAATGCAGCTCAAAATACTGAAGCAGCAAAAGGAGCTTCTCCATCCAGTGAGTACAACCCCCACAACACAAGGGAGTGGGAGGAAGTCTTGCCATATAAAGAAACTGAAGAGTACCTGTCCACTTTGGGAGAGACTATGTGGGACGAACAACATCAAACAGATGCCTATCCTCTTAACCAGATTAACTGGGAAAGCCAGACAAGTTTTTAATCATATGAAGAGGGTGATGCTAAAGCGTATATGAAATTGAAAGAAAATGTATAGAAAAGATTGAAGATTACCCCCGAGAACAATCGACTGAAGTTTCGAAACCTCAGAATGTATGACAATATCACTCATTCTGAATATGTACATAAAATATGTAATTTTATGAGAAAACGGATAAGGGGGATGGAGGATGAAGATGATTGTGGAAAACTGTTTGATCTGATGGCCCAAGAGCAATTATTATAGGTAGTTATAGATGAGGTAAAGACAGCCATCTGTGACTAAAAACCTTCCACTGTTTCAGAGGCTGCAGAAATTGCAGAGGAATATGTTGAATCAATGGCCCATGGTGTTACCCAGGGTTTTCAGATCCCAAAGCAGTGGTAACTTAACAGTTTATTTCCAGGTGGTGACAGGAATAAATCAGTGGGGACACAGCTCCCCTGTCTGATAAATGATTGATACAAACAAGAGTGCTTTTACCTAAAACTACTCTTTATTAGGTCACACACACACATGCTGTAGCAGTAGGCCCAGAGCATCCTAAACCTTTATATTTACCAAAGTCTAAGATGGTTTTGAGGAATCAGCAGCCAGCCTTCCAGGGGCCCTCCTTCTATCAAGCTGCTGGCGAGTTTTGGTGTCAGATCCTTGCTCAAAGATAAGCTTCCTCAGACCGCTCCACTTTTTAACTAAACTCTTTATAGATTTTCTTCTGACAAAGCACATAACTCATGATAGGCCCTAATAGGCTAACAATTTCCCTAGAATCAGCCAATAACAATTCATTATTCTCCTTATCAGCAAAGCAGCATCAGCAAAAAATCGTACAAGCACAGACAACCAAAATCAAGGTCTCTACATTCCCACTTTCCCCATGCCATGATGAATCTGTTTTTCACTTTATCTATTTCTGTCAGTAGAAATGCAACTTGGAGCTGTTTTTATTCTGTTTGCCAAACCAAGGCCAAATTATTCCTATGTGGTGTCCTTGCTTCCATCTTGGGGAAGGGGGGAGGGATAAGTGCACAAGATGGCTGCGGATTGTGTGAAATCCAGTTCTCTCACAACAATGGGGGGAGGGGTGTGTGAAAATGGCAGTGGAAGGGAAATCAATGTATCATCCAGGTTAAGAGGGAAGAGGGGCCTGGATATAAACCTAAGCCCAAGGGAGCCTGGGTTTTAAAGCCCCCTACCAAAAGGGAAGGCAAATAGTCTGCCATCACTGTGGGGCTCCTGGTCATATAAACTCAGTTGCCCCACATGATTTATACCTCCACCTGCCATGATGAATGCCTCTACCATTGCTCCAGAGGCAGTAGTAAAGAAGGAGAAAATCCCAGTGAACTATCTGAGGACTGAGTCTTGGGAGGGTAGTGAAGAATTTATTAAAAATGCTAAGGTAAGTGGCATAGGTTGTAAGGGCTGGAGGGATACAGCATTCCAAGTCACTTTGGTCAAGGAAAGTTTGGTACGGCAGGAAGAAAGGCTTCCTGGTAAAAGTTTAAATCTATTAGCTTTGACCGAATTCCCTGTTTCTTTGGCCAAGGTTTACCTAGAGTGCAAGGATTTTAAGGGAGATATTTATTGTAGGCATTAGGAATCTGCTTCCCACTGATATTTGAATAGGTAATGATATTTTAGCCATGTCTAAGCAGGTTAATATCATAACTCTCAGCCAGAAAGAGTACGGCTCTATCTCACCTGTTTTGTCTGTGGACAGCAGGGAGGGCTGCAACGGGGAGGGAAACACACTTAGTCCTTTGTCAGCTGAAAGTAACAGAGAAGGGGTTTGGAGATGCCACTGCTTTGCCAGATTCTGCTCTTAAGTGCAATTCAAAAGGAGTTTGGGGTCTTGAGCCCTAGACAAGGAGAGAAATACGGCTCAAAACAGTACCCTCAACTGGCATAGGGAAGGGCAGATTGATTCTAGAGGGAGGTTTGTTGTACAGGGAGGCTCCCATAGGGGAAAAAGAGGTGCCCTGGTGAGGTTTGCAAGCAGGTGCTTGTGCCTGATAAGTACGAGAGAGAATTGCTGCAGGTAGTTCGTGATTTCCCCTTTGCTGGACGCTTAGGAGTGGAGAGAACCTATGATAGACATTCCGTTGGAGTCTATCGGCCTCACATCTTTGAGACAGTAAAAAATTACTGTAAGAGTTGTCTTAGGTCAGAAGGGTAAGAGGCTAATAGGACCCTGCAAGGCAGCCATTGCCCATCATTAAGGAGGTGTTTGCCAGAGTGTCTGTAGATATGGTGGGACACCTACCCAGACCTTCCAGAAATGGAAAGGAATGTCTACTGGTTGTGGTGGATTCCACCACCAGATACCCTGAAGCCACTGCTCTATCTAATATAGAAGCTGAAACTGTGGCTACTGCCCTAATCACCATTTCTTAGCAGAGTAGGTTTCCCCACGGAAATCCTGACTGACTGTGGTGCAAATTTCATGTCTGTAGTTTTCAAAAAGTTATGGGAGTTGTGTGGAGTGAGGCCACCCCCCATCATCCAGAAACCAATCGTCTGGTAGAAAGATTCAATGGGACACTGAAGTCTGTGGTGAGGATTTGTTACCAGGCAAGAGAATGACTGGGATGTGTTGCTCCCTTATTTGCATACAGGAGTGTACTCCAAGAGTTCATGGGGTTCACCCTCTTTACAGGAGACCCTAGATGTAATTTGAGGCTCTTAGGAGGGAAGTATAGAAGAGTCAGGATAGCCTGTCGGGGAGTATGTCACTCATTTTAAAGAGAACTTAAAGGCTATGATGGACTTGGTGCATCAGAACCTTGAAAGGAGTCAGGTATCTCAGAAAGCTTGGTAGGACAGGCATGCTGGAGAAAGATCTTTTGATCTGGGTGATTTGGAGCTAGTGTTGATTCTGGTGAGGAAAAACAAGATGCAAGATTGTTGAGAGGGACCTTTCAAGGTGATAGAGAGAGTGGATGAGGTTGCTTATGATGTAAGAGAGCCCCACAGCAGGGGAGCTGTGCTGTGCAAACAGTACATGTCAAAAGATTGAAGGCTTACTATGAAAGAGAGGTGGGGAGTGAATATGATATGTTGTGCTGATGAGGGAACATTCACTGCTCCTTTAACTGATTTGGTCCAGGAGAGTAAGGAAGAGACTCCTCTGGAGAGCATTGAGATTTGGGAGGGTAGGAACCCAACCCAAAAGCAGGAGATGTTGGCCCTTTTAAAACATCAGAAGCAGGTATTTTCCAACTTGCCAGGTTTAACTGACAAAAAGTGCATTCCATTAAGATTATAGGGCCACATAGTGCTCCTAGCCGAGCATATTGGGCTAAAGGTGAGATGCAAAGACAAATAAATCCAGGAGGGAATTGAGAGCATGCTAAACGTGGGTGGGCATCCCCTGTTGTGATGGTATCTAGAAGAGATAAAACCATGAGATTTTGTGTAGATTTTAGAAGGGTTAAGTGCCATCACCCAACCTGATCCTTACCCCATGCCCCAGATAGAAGACCTGTTGGATCTGCTGAGGGTTGCAAAATTCATAAACACTCTGGATTTGACTCCTAGGTTCTGGCAAATTCTCTTAGATGCAGATGACCAGGAAAAATCAGCTTTAATAGTGGAATCTGGCCTATATGAGTTTTGGATTAATTAATTCAGGTGCTATCTTTCAGAGGCTTATCATGAAGTGCAGCAGGGTTTACAGACCTTCTCCAGGGCCAACTTAGATGACTTGACTCTCTTTAGTGAAGCCTAGCAAGATCACTTGAACCGCGTGGGAATTGCATTACCAAGGCTTAGAGAAGCCAAACGCATCATCAGGGTGTCCAAATGCAAGATTTGCATAATTTGGGAATGATGGGATTTTTTGACTGTTAGTGAGTTTCAGCCAAATGCTAAGCACTGGACCATTTTATGGATTACTGATAAATTCCAGTCTTTGCATAGGGCCTGAAGAGATCATGGTGCTAATGGATACACCCAGAACACATGCATTAGAATCACTATATCATCATCCCATGGAAAACATTCCAGAACCAAGTGAGGGCAGTGAAGATCACAAGAAAATGTGCAGCAAGTCTGTAAAAGGTAATGGGCAGGGTCCAGGCACTATCCTAAATGATGCTCCCTTACACACATCTCACTGGAAGTTCCACTAGCTGGGTTGCAAAATCAGTTTGAAAGCATGTGTGCTAATGGCAATAGTGTGAGTAGTACATTTGCACAGTGGTAGGAAACCTGTAAAACACAGAGCATAGAAAAATCCTGCAGTAACAGCACTACTTTTGGTGGCATTGACATTACTCCTGATGACCATAACCAATACAGGTACCAATCAGGCCGTAGCTATAGGTATAGCTATATAGCAACAGCTTGCAACCATAACCCTGGGGACCTAAGAGTATACGCTATATAAACTGTCTAGGAGGCAGTCCCACAACTGATGTCTCATGGGTGGGAGAGGTCCCTATCTCTCTAACTGTCCATATCCCCTGTCTGACGTTGTTATCAAAGTAGTCTGAACATGTCTACTCCCTCTTTTATGGGCTTGCTCCTTTTCTCCCTACTTTTAGCCAGACCATGGCCATCTTCCACCGACCATATGCCTTGTGCATGTAGCAGCTGTGCATTGCTGATGCAAAAGAGAAAGTGACTAACAATGTGTGTGCGTTGCTACTGTTTTTTAGATTATTTTACTTTGCACTCCTGTCCCTGACTGCACACTGTGCAGTCAAGAGGATGACCAGATACCTCTGATTTAATTCCTTTTTTTTTTTTTTTTTATAATGGAGATATCCCATCTCCTAGAGCTGGAAGGGACCTTGAAAGGTCATCGAGTCCAGCCCCCTGCCTTCACTAGCAGGACCAAGTACTGATTTTGCCCCAGATCCCCAAGTGGCCCCCTCAAGGATTGAACTCACAACCCTGGGTTTAGCAGGCCAACGCTCAAACCACTGAGCTATCCCTCCCCCCTTCTTTTCTCATTCTCCTTCACTGTCTAATTTTGATGCTTGCAGACCTGATTTTTTTGCACATGTATAGGTTTTGGTAATAGTTTAAGTGGTCTGATCCTTGACATTTTTAATGCTGGTTAGGCTATTCTGTTTCTTCGAGATAGAGAGCTGTTTTGGTTAGAGCGTTTTTTTTCCCCAATTGATTTCTTCTCAGGTTAAACAAGATCAATCAAATCACATGGCTAATAAAATGGATAAACAAGCCATAAAAGTCCAACTATATACCATCTGGCATGCTGAAGATGAATGACAAGGAAGCAAAGCCACTGCTCAAATGTTAACTTTTCCTTATTGCTTTAAAAACTCATTCACAGTTCATAATGGCCTAACATTTCATTTCAGCCAATGAGATCAATCTCAAAGAACACATAATCGCACAATACATCTTTGTATCTTTCCATCTAGATGCAGATAGTGGAATCATCCAACTAAACTCCTAGATAACCCATTTGTTCTTCCCTTCACTAGCACTGTAACAGCAGTAACCAAAGAACAGAAGATTTAAACACAAGACAGCAGAAAACACTATGAAAAAAGCAGCAGGATGGGATTTTCAAAAGCCCCTGAGTGACTGAGGAGCACAAGACCCATTGAAGTCAATGGGATTTATACTCTTAAACAGAACTGGAAAAAAATGAATTGGAATAATTTTCTGACAAAGAATACTCTTTTTGCACAATTCAAGTTTTTTGTGGGAAATTTGCATTTCAGGAAAAAATGCTTTCTGTCAGGAAAATCAAAATGAAAGCTGCCCCTCAGGCCCCAGGGAGGTTTTTATTTTATTTTGCTTTTTGCCATTGAAACTGACAAAAGCTTTCCTGGTGTGCTGCTTAGACTGAACGCCCTGACTCTGCACCCCCTCCCTACCTCCCCCCCCCAATTCTGGGGACAAAGAGGCAAAGAGCCTGGGCATGCCCAGAGCTGAAATCCTGCCTGAAATCTCCACAAGGAAAGTCATTAATGATGATAAAACTAAAATCAGACCTTGTGGTCAATGGAGTTGCACCTGCTTAACCCAGGTCTGAATTTGGCTTTAAAACTTTAGGCAGAGATTCTCAAGCCATCTAGGCAACTTGGTTGCTTATAACCATCTATAGCAAAACTAACCTGTCACTTGCTTATAACGTCTATTAATCATTAACCCTTTATAAATGATATAGGAATATACCCTTAATATAAAGCATGTCCATTAAGGATGCTTGAAAACTGGGTGTTGAAATAGAAAATAGACACACCCATCAGTCCAATAGCACCATAAGGAAGCTGCATATTTAAAACACAGGTTTCTAGAAGCACCTTAGTAATTTTTAAGCCCAGCACTGGCCGTTCCTCCGGTAATGTATGATATCAATTCATCATCCATCTGTTGACGTAATGTGAGTAGCTCATAACCCAAGTGATGGATTTTGGTGATCTATCATAGCAACTCATAATCAGAGTCCCATTGTTCTGCTGATATGTTAGTGTAATACATCAGCACTGAAACACTTGGCAGGATCCCATATCTGCTGAATACATATATGGGACATTTTATATGTGTGTGTGTGTGTGTGTGTACATCCTCATATTATTATTCTCTTTGTTTTAAATTAAAATGTCTTCATATTAATGTTCACACCAGGGCTCAAGACACTGAGATGTAGAGTGATATTAGCTTGGAAACTCCAAATAGACCAAAGTAATCACTGGTGTAACTCCACTTAAGGGTGGGATGAATTTGGACCAGTGATTTTAATGAGGCTGTCACAGCAAAATTGTCATGTGAGTCTTCACATATAAGCCCCAGCTTGTTCATTTCCAGGTTCTGATTGGGTAATTTGGTCTCTGATGCTGTGTTCAAATTCCCTATGGAAAAACAAATAAGATGTCAGTAGTCTCATCATCAGATGATCTTGTCTAGATAGGGCCTGCTTCTGCAAGGTGATGAATGCTGAGAGATGCTTGCAAAATGACGTCTGGACTTGTGCAAACTCATTTCCAAATGACTTCAATGAGAGTTAAATGTGCTTGGTGGGCCACATTTTTAAAAGGTATTTAGGCACTTAAAAGTGCAGCTAGGTGCCTCATAGTGCCTATCTGCATCAGGTTCCTAAATACCTTAAAATCTGGCCCTCACACTGAGAGTTAGATGCTTTTTAAAATCTCACTGGCATCTATCTGCCTCTTTAGGGGCCTAAATACCTTTAAAAATCTGGCCCTCGGTGTCTTGGCTCAGACCATCACTCATAGGAGGGAGTGCAGTCTGAAAGCCTGGATAGAGAGAACACGGAGCCTAAAAACAGCAATTGTGGGGTAAAGGTAAAGAAATCCTTCCCCTCCCTTTTCTGAATCATTACTTTTAAATGACATTCTATAGGCTTCAGCAGCAAGTGGAGCCTGGAGTCTGACTTACATTTTTAAACTTCAGTAGTGTTCCCAACTCCCCACTGCAGCCACCATACTGAGGCTCCTGCTTTGGAAATAAAATATGTAACATACTGGGCATGTTTCCAATCGCTTGACTTCTTGTGTCATCACTTACAAAGTGAATATAGAGCAATGCCCTATCAGAATTCATCCACTCCATTTGCAGGAGCAGTGCTGGACTGTATCAGTGAATTTGGCCTCTGATACAAGTAGGCCCTACTTTGATCACTGTGCAATCTCACTGGGCACTTCCTACCCAGTTCAGTAAACTAACTCAGAAAAGTTACCCTTGCCCTTGTACTTGATGAAATTAGTCTTTGTGGATTGACTTGTAGCCAGTTTTGGACCATGTGGCATTTCCAAGTTAATATGAATTAATTTTTCAAAGCAAATGTTGTGCGCTACCATATCAAATGCCAATTAATGCCAGTCAAGATGGTTTTTGGAAAATAGAACTTGCCAAATACATTTGGTATCATTTTTTGACGAGATTACACGTTTGGTTCTAAAGGTAACTACGTCAAGATAATAGACTTAGGTATCTCATAAGAACATAAGAAAGGCCGTACCGGGTAAGACCAAAGGTCCATCTAGCCCAGTATCCTGTCTACTGACAGTGGCCAATGCCAGGTGCCCCAGAGGGAGTGAACCTAACAGGCAATGATCAAGTGATCTCTCTCCTGCCATCCATCTCCATCCTCTGACAAACAGAGGCTAGGGACACCATTCCTTACCCGTCCTGGCTAATAGCCATTAATGGACTTAACCACCATGAATTTATCCAGTTCTCTTTTAAACTCTGTTATAGTCCTAGCCTTCACAACCTCCTCAGGTAAGGAGTTCCACAAGTTGACTGTGCGCTGCATGAAGAACTTCCTTTTATTTGTTTCAAACCTGCTGCCTATTAATTTCATTTGATGACCCCTAGTTCTTGTATTATGGGAATAAGTAAATAACTTTTCCTTATCCACTTTCTCCACATCACTCATGATTTTATATACCTCTATCATATCCCCCCTTAGTCTCCTCTTTTCCAAGCTGAAGAGTCCTAGCCTCTTTAATCTCTCCTCATATGGGACCTGTTCCAAACCCTTAATCATGTTAGTTGCCCTTTTCTGAACCTTTTCTAGTGCCAGTATATCTTTTTTGAGATGAGGAGACCACATCTGTACACAGTATTCGAGATGAGTGCGTACCATCGATTTATATAAGGGCAATAATATAGTCTCAGTCTTATTCTCTATCCCCTTTTTAATGATTCCTAACATCCTGTTTGCTTTTTTGACCGCCTCTGCACACTGCGTGGACATTTTCAGAGAACTATCCACGATAACTCCAAGATCTTTTTCCTGACTTGTTGTAGCTAAATTAGCCCCCATCATATTGTATGTATAGTTGGGGTTATTTTTTCCAGTGTGCATTACTTTACA
This sequence comes from Malaclemys terrapin pileata, assembly GCF_027887155.1. Classification (NCBI taxonomy): domain Eukaryota; kingdom Metazoa; phylum Chordata; order Testudines; family Emydidae; genus Malaclemys; species Malaclemys terrapin. The sequence goes on along the minus strand of NC_071506.1, from coordinate 270,646,609 downwards.
TTTATCCACATTAAATTTCATTTGCCATTTTGTTGCCCAATCACTTCGTTTTGTGAGATCTTTTTGAAGTTCTTCACAGTCTGCTTTGGTCTTAACTATCTTTAGCAGTTTAGTATCATCTGCAAACTTTGTCATCTCTAAGGCATTTGACTTAGACCTGCATGATATTGTAATAAAAAATTATCACAATGCAAAAATCAATGTAACCCATATTAAATGGCTTAGAAACTGACTAATAGATCTCCATAAGCAATTATAAATGGAGAATTGTCATCCAAAGTGGGTATTGGCTCAATGCTATTCAATATATTTATCAGTATCTAGAGGAAGATATAAAATTACTAGTAAAGTTTGCAATGGCACAAAAATTGGTGGAGTAGTAAATAATAAAAAGCAATCCGGATCAGTGGGAAAGCTGGGATCACTTGAATAATGAATGCTTTAGCACAACCAAATACAGGGTCACACATCTAAGAACTAAAGAGGGAGGTCACACTTATAGGATGGGGGTCTGTATCTTGGAGGAGGGGAGAACTGTCCTTTGGCTTATCAAAGAATTAGAGGGCTAAATTCAGCAAACCTGGGGTAGGGAATTGTAAACTACATTACAGGCACAGACTTTCAGCTTTCCCTGGGGGTGCTTCAACCCTGCTTGACCCTGAGGCCCTACCCAACCCCGCCCCATCTCCCAAGGCCCCACCCTCACTCTGCCTCTTCCCACCCGCTGTCTGCCCCCGAGACTCCACCCCCTCCCACCTTTTCCTGCTCCTGCTCCACCCCGTCTGCCCAGTGGCTCCTGCCCACCACTGAACAGTTGATCGGAGGTGGGCAGGAGGCACTGGGGGGAGTGGGAGGAGCTGATCGGCGGGGCCTGCCAAACAGCTGACCGGCTGGCGACTGTGGGTGCGGAGTACCCACTATTTTCTTTTTGTGGGTGTTCCAGCCCTGGAGCACACAGGGAGTCGGTGCCTATGAACACATCTCTTTCTGCTAGCAAAGCAACCCTAGGGAGATTCACTCCTGCAAAGGGCTGCTAAAGCCAGGGTTTCTGCCACTGCCCTCCATGGGTTTTTAATGGGTGGTGGGGATGAAGCAATTTTAACACTCTCTAGGGTTCCATAGGAACTGTGCCAAAGGGAGAATAGCTAGACAGAGGCTCACGTAGCTAACTCAATGGCCATGCAGCAGAAAGTCAGCACTACTCACATTTGGCTCTATGCTGGCCTCTTGCATTTACTCTGCATGAATAAAGATTGTGGCTGCTATGTGTCACTGCTGTCCTGCCCTCCCCAGTAGATTGACCTCTACCAGCATTTTCACCCGTGCAAGCAAGGCTTAGACCCTTTTCAGACATGCTCAACACTTGCCGTTCCTGGTGACTTCAAGGGGAGTTGTGTATGCTCTGCCCCTCTGAAAATCAGTCCCGTAGTGATTCATCATTTATTGGACGAGCATTTCTGCAAGGAAATTCTATCAGATTAGGGAGAAAGATTTAAAGTGGCAACAAATAAAGAGAACAGTGAGAGGAAAATAGTTGCAGTGCAACTTACTTGGTTAAGTGCCAGCCAGTTATGCTTTATATCTCTAAGTCAAACAAGCCAGATAGATAAAAAGTAGTTTGATAGACAAGGAATAAAATGTAAAGGACAGGAACAAATGCAATTTCAACTGAAACAGGAAGTTTTATGAGGAATTATTGCCCTGAGCCAAAGATTCTGAGGCTATAAGAAACAGTCAATAAAGCAGCAAGATAATAGTTTATTATTTTAAGCTGCTAAGGTTTATGAGCAACATCTGTGACATCCCCTCTAGTGTCAGCAGAGAGCCAAGCGCCATTACTCTGCTGGTTAACCTTGAAAGCCATCTTGTAGCTTCTTCAGACTAACAATAAGTCACCAGGACAAGATGGTATTCACCCAAGAATTCTGAAAGAACTCAATTATGAAACGGCAGAACTACTAACTATAGTATCACAATAATCAGCCTCTGCCCCAAATGACTGAAAGGTAATTAATGCAGCCCCAGTTTTGAAAGAGGCCTGCAGAGGAGATCCTGGCAATTACAGGCTGGTGAGCCTAACGTCAGTATTGAGCCAGTTGGTAGAAACAATTGTTAAGGACAGAATTATCAGACACAAAGATAAACATAATATACTGGGGGAGAGTTAACACGGCTTCTGTAAAGGGAAGTCATGCCTGACCCCTCTATTCGAATTTTTTGAGGGACTCAACAAGCACATTGATAAGATGAGCCAGTCAGTACTGGTTACTTGGATTTTCAGAAGGCCTTTGACAAGGTTCCTCACCAAAAGCTCTTAAGGAAACTAAGTAGCCATTGGAAAAGAAGGAAGGTACTCTTGTGGATCAGTAGCTGGTTGAAAGGTGGGAATAAATGGTCAGTTTTCATAATGGCGAGCGATGAACAGTGAGGGGTCCCCCCAAAGCTCTGTGCTTGGACTTGTGCTGGTCAACATATTCATTAATGATCTGGAAAAGGGGGTGAATAGTGAAGTGGTAACGTTTGCAGAGGATACAAAATTAGTCAAGATAGTTAAGGTCAAAACTGGCTGCAAAGAGTTACAAAGGGATTCACAAAACTGGGTGTCTGGGGAACAAAATGGCAGATGAAATGCAGACAGACATTCATATGGGTAATGAGAACGTCCCCAGTTACATTAAATAAGATACCAAATGTAGTATAGGCAGGGCTGGTATAGTGCCATCTATTACTAAAGTTGCCTGACACTTCCCATTAAAAGACATTGTTTCCAGTTGCATATAACTTTTGGGCTGAAGTTTCCCACGTTGGATGTCTGGCTCAGGGTGAATGTTTTTGGACAATCTCAGGCAAAAGAATTTAGCTGCGTCTAAGAATGGAGATGAGGAAAACAAATAGTTTTGCCCATGTTAAAAAATTCTGGTGACCTTTTCTTTAAGAAGCTCTAGTGCCCCCATGCTTTGGAGGAGGAGCTTAAAATTTGGTAAGGGGGAGAAGGTCTTTGTTTGAGGGATGTGCTTCTTGCTGTCCCTGTGAAATTTTGGCCAAGTTACGAGCCTTTGAAAAGCTGCAGTTCAGAGATGCTCACTAGAGATTTGCCAGTTTCCCAGCTGGATTCCTCAATAACTCCGTTCACCCGGGGCATGCTCCAGCCTGGGACTGAGAAAGACTTTAATTGCACTTGCAGCTCCAAGCTGCTGCTGGCCAGGCTGGGCACCGGAACTGAGGGCAGGGAGCCTCTCCTGTGCTCTCCATGAGCCCCTTGCTGAGCTCAAGAAGCATAGAGCAAGAATCTGCCTAATTTGAATGCAGAGTGGGCAACAGCCAGACCTTGGGGGGGAGTGGTGGGAGTAGTTGGGAGTGTGGGGGGAAGACTGGAACAGAAGGCTGGCAGGGGGAGGGGAGAGGGAAACAGGAACTGAAAGCTGGGTTGGAGGAGTCTGGGACTGGCTGGGCAAGGAGGCAGGGAGAGTAGGACTAGGAGCCAGGGAGGTAAGGGGGGAGATGGGAGGGACTGGGAACCAGTGGAAGTGTGAGGAGAGTGAGATTGGCTGGGCAAGGAGACTTGGAATGGGAACAGAGAGATGGAGGTGGTGGAGTGAGGGGAGACAGATCTGATGAGGAACCAGAAGTGGGGGGAACTTGGATTGGCTGGCTAAGGAGACTAAAGACAAGGAACCAGAGGGAATGGGGGGCACTGGGAGTGGCTGGGCAAGGAGACTGGGACCAGAAGTCTGAGATGTGGAAATTGGGACTGGTTAGGTGAGAAGAGTGGGGTAGGGAAGGTTCAGGACTAGGCCAGGTTGGGGGGAATGAGGATGAAGGGGCAAAGTTTTGGGAAAACAGGAAGGACAGGCTGTGCCCACTGGAGCACACGCCCCTCCAGAGCCAGGAATGGAAGCCAAGATTCTTAAGTTTCAACATTTCTCTCTGTCAACATATATCTGTGAAACCCACTGATAAGGTATCCCATCCTCCTTTAGTTAGGGTTACCATATTTTAATAGTCCAAAAAGAGGACACTCCACGGGGCCCCGGCCCCGCCCCAACTCCACTCCTTCCCCTGAATGCTCCACCCCCCTGCTCCTCCCCCTTCCCACGAATCAAATGTTCGCGGGAAGCCTGAAACAGGCAGGCAGCAGGTAAGCTGGGGCTGAGGCGGTGGGGGGGGGGGGAGGAGGCGCGGCCCAGTCCGGCCCCCCCAGCCGAGCGGCTCCCTCTGGCGGCTGGCCGCAGCCAAGAGGCTCTGGCCCCGGCGTCTCTGGCCCGGCTCAGCTCGGGCCCTGGGGCGCCGGCCCCGGCCAAGTGCGCCGGCCCTGGCCCTGGCCGAGCGGCGCCAGCTGGCGGCCGAGCACCCCCAGTCCCAGCGGCTCTGGCCCGGCTCGGCACGGGCCCTGGTTCCGGCCGAGCGGCTCCGGCCCGGCCCCGGCCCCGGCCTTGGGTGAGCGGCGCTGACCGGCGGCCGAGTGCCCCATGCCCCAGTCCCAGCGGCTCCGGCCCGGCTCGGCACGGGCCCCGGTTCCGGTTGAGTGGCTCTGGCCTGGCCCTGGCCAAGCGGCGCTGGCTGGCAGCCGAGCATCGCTGGCCCCAGCGGCTCCGGCTCCAGCCCCAGCGGCTCCAGCCGGGACCCAAGCCCGACGACCCCTCCCTATTTTCCCGGACATGTCCGGCTTTTTGGAATTTCCTCCCGGATGGGGATTTGAGGACCAAAAAGCTGGACATGTCCGGGAAAATCTGGACGTATGGTAACCCTACTTTAGTGCTGGTCTACCTAGTTGTGGACAACCTACTACTGCTATCCGTTTCACCATTAGCTCAATTTGCAGAGGTCTGTGCAGTAGAGCTAAAGATTTTAACCCTGCTGATGAACCACGGGAGTATAAATATGATGCCGCATTATAGAATTTATTTTTTCAGGTCGCTTTTTTTAAAACCTAGGAAATTACACACAAACTATTTTAAAATAATATAACTAAAATTCTTCTTCGAGTGCTTGCTCATATCCATTCCATTAGGTGTGTGCGCGCCGCGTGCACGATCGTCGGAAGATTTTCTACCCTAGCAACACCGGCGGGTCGGCTGTGGAGCCCCCTAGAGTGGCGCCTTCATGGCGCTGAATATATACCCCAGCCGACCCGGCGCCCCCTCAGTTCCTTCTTACCGCCCCTGACGGTCGTTGGAACTGTGGAGCGCGGCATAGCTGTTCTCCACTCTCCCTAGCTTAGTTAGTTATTCGCAGTTGTAGTTATAGTTATAGTTCTAGTGTTTGTAGTTTAATAGTTAAATAGTTTTTAAAGTTGTTAGATTTGTTATAATAGTCCAAGGGACTAAGGGGGTCGTCGCCCCCTTTCTCCCCCGGCCGCGGGCCCGGGCTCATGCCCAGAGCTCCCGGCTTCAAGCAGTGCGCCTCCTGCGCTAAACCTATGCCCACGAGCGACCCGCACGACTCCTGTCTGAAGTGCCTGGGAGAGTCCCACCAAACAGATAAGTGCAAGATCTGTAAGGCCTTCAGACCAAGGACCAAGAAAGAGCGGGACTTTCGGCTCCGGCAACTCCTGATGGAGGCGGCACTTAGCCCGGACACTCCTTCTACGAGCCAGGCCCCGGCACCTAGCGCCTCGGTGCGCAGTGCCCCAGCAGCACCGGCAATGCCGACAACGTGGGCGGTGTCGGACAAACCTCCCCGGCACCGGACCTCGTCGGCACCGCAGCAGGCACCTCGACGCCGGTCATTATCCCCGGGGCATAAAAAAGCCCATAAGACGGGGACCTCTGTGCCGAAGACGCCGGCTCCCCCAGTGCCGGGGGTAGAGCCGAGTGCGCCGGTGGAGCACCGGAAACAGGTGCCTCCAGCACTGTCGACTCCGGCACCGAGGCCGTTGAGTCCGGTGCAGATAGCGTCTCCACCGAGACTGGCGGTAATACAACTCCCGTCGACTCCGGAGACCTTCGTGGCGGCGAGAGACTTGATAGCTCTCACGGAGCCGGCACCGCCTCAACCACTGGCACCGACGGCACCGTTGACCCGCCCGGTCCAGTCAAGGGGGAAACCTGCCTTGATGCGCCCTCCATCACAAGGGCTGGAACCTCGGCACCGGTCCAGGTCCAGAAGCAGGTCCCCACGCTGCTCGCAGTCCCGGCACCGAATATCAGCTCGGCACCGGTCGTACTCGCAGCCAAGATCTTCGTCGCGGCACCGTTCTACGTCTCGGCACCGCTATGATCGTCGGCACCGATCAACGTCGAGACGTAGTTCTCGGCACCGCTACGGTCGACGCTCGATGTCGAGAGGCTGCTCCCGGCACCGGGCATACTCCAGGTCCTCGTCGAGGTCCAGATCCGGCTCCCGGCACCGACGAGGTCATCGGCACCGATCGCGGTCCCGGCACCGTTCGCCGGCACCGCGCAGAGATAGATCATCTCCGGACCGGTACCGTGCAGCACCGCAGCCCACGGGGATCGTTTCATCTCTCTCGGCACCGCCATGGCCGTCAAGATCGGTGTCTCGCTCCTCGGAGGACCTGTCGAGATCGGCATACCCCCCTCAAGGGCAAGCCGAGGAACGGAACTTGGGCCATTGGCAGGAGATGGCAGAGGACCACTCTCATGGACCATCTCACTGGTCATTTTGGACCCCGTGGGCGTACCACCAGGAGCAAGGGGCTCCAATACCATCGACCTCTCGCTCGGGTCACTCGGTTAGAAGGGCCCCAGAATCCACCATCTCTCGGCCTCCGCCAGGGGGCATGGAGGCTTCCGTGTCCACGCCACCTGACACCATAGACCCAAGTACAGGTGATGCTCCGGCCCAAGAGCAGGGGGATCAGGACCCCCCCTTGGATCCAGTACCACCGGAGGCATCTTCCTCCTCCTCTCCGGATGAGGCAGTGGCGGGCACTTCATGTACGGGTCCCCCTCCGATAGATCTTCGGGCTCACCAGGATCTCCTGCGTAGGATGGCCCGTAATATGGACCTGCAGGCGGAGGAGATAGTGGAAGTACAGGACCCTATCGTGAACATCCTCGGAGCGGATGCCCCATCGAGGGTGGCGCTACCCCTGATCCGCACGATACAAACCAATGCGGATACGATATGGCAAACTCCTGCCTCTATCCCACCCACAGCGAGAGGGGTGGAAAGGAAGTACTTTGTCCCGTCTAAGGACTACGGGTACTTGTATACCCACCCCCAACCGTGTTCACTGGTGGTGGCATCAGTGAACGCACGAGAGCGCCACGGCCAGCAGGCTGCAGCGCCTAAATCAAAAGAGGCTAAGCGGCTCGATTTGTTTGGCCGTAAGGTTTACTCAGCCGGAGGGCTGCAACTTAGAGCGGCGAACCAACAGGCGCTACTGAGCCGTTACAATTTTAACTCCTGGAACTCTATGGGGAAGTTTAAGGAGTTGATTCCCCAAGAGTCCAGGGAGGAGTTTGGAGCCATGGTAGAGGAGGGTAAGAAGGTGGCTCGGACCTCCTTGCAGGCCTCCTTGGACATAGCAGACTCAGCTGCGAGGACCCTGGCTTCGGGTATCGCTATGCGGAGGATCTCCTGGCTTCAAGTTTCGGGTTTGCCTCCGGAGCTGCAGCAAACCCTACAGGATCTGCCCTTTGAGGGACATGGATTGTTCTCGGACAAGACGGACTCTCGCCTGCAGAGCCTCAAGGACTCGAGAACAATCATGCGCTCCCTGGGGATGCATGTTGTGGGCCCTCAGCGCAGACCATTTAGGCCGCAGCCTCAGCGCTTCTACCCCCCCCCCGCCTCGTCAGAGACAGGACTCGACCCGGAGGCGAGGGCGAGGTGGTAGAAGAAGGTGGACCGGCCCTCAACCCGGCCAAAACCAAGGGCCACCTAGACCACCTTCAGGCCCCAGGCAGAACTTTTGAAGGTGCGGTCGAGGACGGCGCCCCAGTCATCCACCAGGATCCAGCCCCCTCCTTCCGGGATCGCCTCTCCCACTTCCACCGTGCTTGGTCCCTTATAACTTCGGACCGCTGGGTCCTCCGCACGGTGGAGGAGGGATACGCTATCCAGTTTTCTTCTATCCCCCCCTCCCACCCCCCTTCCCCGTCCCTCTTCAGGGACCCTTCTCACGAGCAACTTCTTATACAGGAGGTTTCTACGCTCCTGGCCATGGGGGCCATAGAGGAGGTTCCGATAGAGTTAAGGGGCAGGGGATTTTATTCCCGTTACTTCCTGATCCCCAAGTCCAAAGGAGGTCTGCGGCCCATCTTGGACTTGCGCGGACTCAACAAATTCGTAGTAAAGTTGAAGTTCCGCATGATCTCTTTGGGGGCCATTATCCCTTCCCTCGATCCTGGAGACTGGTTCGCCGCCCTCGACATGAAAGACGCATACTTTCACATCTCAATTTACCCACCTCACAGACGCTTCCTGCGATTCGTGGTAAACACGGTGCACTACCAATTTGCAGTCCTTCCTTTCGGCCTATCCTCGGCCCCAAGAGTGTTCACGAAATGTATGGCTGTCGTGGCAGTGTACCTTCGTCGGCAGGAGATACAGGTGTTCCCGTACCTAGACGACTGGCTGGTACGCGATCGCACCAAAGAGCAAGTTCAAGCTCACGTCCACAGAATAGTGCACACATTCAACGAGTTGGGCATCCTACTCAACAAGGACAAATCCACTCTAGAACCTACCCAGAGAATAGATTTCATCGGCGCAGTTCTAGACTCCAGACGTGCACAAGCCATCCTGCCAGACAACCGCTTTGGCACCATCACGAGCCTCATTCAAGGGCTACAGGCCTTCCCAACTACCACGGTGAGGTCGTGCCTTACCCTGCTGGGTCACATGGCTTCCTGCACGTACGTAACCAGGCATGCCAGACTTCGGCTTCGCCCACTCCAGACCTGGGTGTCATCAATATACCGTCCACATCGGGACAGCCTGAACATGGTGGTCACGGTCCCGAACTCGGTCCTGACCTCCCTCACCTGGTGGCTAGATCACAATGTGGTCTGCGAAGGGATGCCATTTCACGCCCCACAACCCTCTCTGCATCTGGTCACAGACGCTTCATCTCTGGGTTGGGGCGCCCATCTCAACGAACACCATACCCAGGGCCTGTGGACTGCACCCCAGTTAGCCCTGCACATCAATGTTCGGGAACTGATGGCGGTGCGCCTGGCGTGCCAGGCATTTCTCAATCTCCTACGTGGCCGTTGTGTGTTAGTTCTCATCGACAACACCACGGCCATGTTTTACATCAACAAGCAAGGAGGAGCACGTTCGTCAATTCTATGCCAAGAGGCCATTCGCCTGTGGGACTTCTGCATCGCCCACTCAATCCATCTCACGGCATCGTTCCTCCCTGGAGTCCAGAACACTCTAGCGGACCGACTCAGCAGGTCCTTCCAGACACACGAGTGGTCTATCCGTCCGGACATCATACATTCCATCTTCCGGAGGTGGGGGTTTCCCCAGATAGACCTGTTTGCATCTCGAGACAACAGGAAGTGCCACGTGTTCTGCTCCCTACAAGGTGGAGCTCCGGGCTCCCTCTCGGATGCGTTTCTCCTTCCCTGGAAAGACCACCTGTTTTATGCCTTCCCTCCGTTTCCTCTGGTCCACAAGGTACTGCTAAAATTGCGCAGAGACCAGGCACAGGTAATTCTGATCGCTCCAGCGTGGCCGAGACAACATTGGTACACCACACTGTTGGAACTCTCGGTTCAAACACCGATCCCGCTTCCATTATGTCCGGATCTCATTTCTCAGGACCACGGTCGGCTGCGTCACCCCGACCTGCAATCACTCCACCTCACAGCGTGGCTGCTCCATGGTTCACCCAGGCAGAGCGGCAATGCTCGCACTCTGTCCAACAGATTCTGCTGAGCAGTAGGAAGCCCTCAACACGGACCACGTACCTGGCCAAGTGGAAACGGTTCTCATGTTGGTGCGAACAACGAGCCACGCCCCCGTTGCAGGCACCTATTCCTCTCATTTTGGAATATCTCCTCTCCCTAAAACAGCAAGGGTTGGCGATATCTTCAGTCAAAGTTCACCTGGCTGCTATATCAGCCTTTCACCCAGGGGAATTCGCGTCCTCGGTATTCTCTAACCCGATGGTCGTTAGATTCCTCAAGGGCTTAGACCGGACGTACCCACAACAGCGTCAGCCCGTCCCGACGTGGGACCTTAATCTGGTTCTCTCCAGACTCACAGGTCCTCCATTTGAACCACTAGCCACCTGTTCACTTTTGTATCTATCCTGGAAGACAGCCTTCCTCGTAGCCATTACCTCAGCAAGGCGCGTTTCTGAACTCAGGACGCTTACATCCGAGCCCCCTTATACAGTTTTCCATAAGGATAAAGTGCAGCTTCGTCCACATCCTGCCTTTCTCCCTAAGGTGGTTTCTCCATTTCATATCAACCAGGACATATTTCTCCCGGTCTTTTATCCCAAACCACATGCCACTCGCCAGGATCAACGTTTGCATTCCCTGGACGTACGAAGGGCCCTGGCCTTCTATATTGACCGCACAAAGCACTTTAGAAAGACGACGCAACTCTTCGTTGCAGTGGCCGACCGAATGAAAGGCTCACTGGTCTCCTCACAACGCCTATCCTCCTGGATTACGTCTTGCATCCGGACTTGCTATGACCTGGCAGGCGTCTCAGCACCGCACCTCACCGCTCACTCCACGAGGGCCCAAGCCTCCTCGACTGCTTTCCTGGCACATGTTCCGATACAGGACATTTGTAGAGCGGCGGTTTGGTCATCAGTCCACACGTTTACAGCTCACTATGCACTAGTGCAGCAGTCCAGAGACGATGCTGCATTCGGGTCAGCGGTTTTGCACACAGCAATGTCTCACTCCGACCCCACCACCTAAGTTGGGCTTGGGAGTCACCTAATGGAATGGATATGAGCAAGCACTCGAAGAAGAAAAGACGGTTACTCACCGTTGTAACTGTTGTTCTTCGAGATGTGTTGCTCATATCCATTCCAAACCCGCCCCCCGTCCCCACTGTCGGAGTAGCCGGCAAGAAGGAACTGAGGGGGCGCCGGGTCGGCTGGGGTATATATTCAGCGCCATGAAGGCGCCACTCTAGGGGGCTCCACAGCCGACCCGCCGGTGTTGCTAGGGTAGAAAATCTTCTGACGATCGTGCACGCGGCGCGCACACACCTAATGGAATGGATATGAGCAACACATCTCGAAGAACAACAGTTACAACGGTGAGTAACCGTCTTTTGCAGAGTCAAACACTTCAAAGTTAAGAAAAGCCAAAATAAAAGTTACCGTACTTTGTGCAACCTTAATTTGATCCCCTTGTGCATATGTATTATGATAGAGTCATTAATTACATATCTTCCACAAGACCCCTGCTTCATTCCGTGCACAGAATGGACCTATGCTGAGGATGAATCACAGGGTGTAGTAAAGGAGGCTAATGTCTGCAGGACCCCTTTGTTACAGAAGTGGAAGGTAGGGAGCGAAGGAGGCAGGAGATTGCGAGAAGAGAAAAGAATGTCTGTGCAATATAATGCTAAGTACTATGAAAACTCTGGTCCTAGGCATCTCATATTGGGCACCCAAAATTAATGGGAACTTTCAACCTTACTCTGTCTGCCTCAGTTCCCTGTGTGTAAACAATGGATAACAATAAACCCTTATCTCACAGTGGGGTTGTGAAAATACATTTCTTAATATTTATGAAGCTCTCAGATACTGTGTGATGAGCACCACAGAAAAGCCTATGAGGAAATTAATAAAACTGTATTCATAGCAGGCTTTGAGCAGTGTGCAGTGAAGCTAACTTGGGGTCACACATTGAACAATGAGGATAAAGATCAACATTTTGAATAGTAGAGTGTAAAAAAGGGGTAACTAATTGTTGGATGCCAAGTAATTTATTTTAAAAAATTCGAAAACAATTTAGTCCAGAGAAATAAGAACTGGTAAGCCATCTTTTTACTAATTGTTTCTCTTACGGCCAACCCAGGGAAAACCAAAATTAAATGATGGAATTATTGATAGAGGCTATTCATGAGATTCCTATTATTTAGACACAGGGCTTCTTTTACACACCTCAGGGGACACTGATCAAGACGAAGCAAAATAGTCACAATTATTAATCATGGCTATTTCATTACTGAAGAAAGGATAAGAAAACACAAAATACAACACAAATGACAGAACACACTGGTTATTTCTGTATGTCTCTCTATGGAGAGGTTTTAACAGAGATTACACCTTTAAGAGTGGACAGCTGCTGGAGTATTCTTTGTTTGGTAAGTTAAGACCAAAGTACATTATTTCCCCAAATTATTGTGAATTCTGTTTTAGTATCTCATTAGATACTTAAAGCCATTTGTGTATGGGCAAATAACTGAAGGGCAAGTGAAACCTGTTTAGCTATTAATAAAGAGCCACTTTATAGTTGGGTAAAGTAACCAGTCAAATAAAATATTTAAACTAGTTACTTAGGAGAAGCAATTTAAGGAGCTGTCTTAAGACAGACCAATTATGAATATTAAGAATCTTAAATCCAATTAAATCACAGATTCTCTGTTTAACAATGTTTAGCCTTTGTCTCCTCTCCAGGAATACATGGTCTAACCAACTGATGATTAAACCAGAGAAATTGTTGATATTTTAAGACACAGATGCAGTCAATATCCCAGTAAAATCATCACAAGAGTTTTAAATCTAACCCCTTCACAGTCTCTTAATTAACTTTCTCTCACCAAATCATGCTGAAGTCTTGGGAAGGTTTTCCATTGGTTGTTTTTTTCTTGAGTGTGTTTTCTTAGCTGTCTGTGGCAGCTTGCTTGTTGAGATGAACAAGATAAATTGCTGCGTGTTTGCTGTTTTAAGCAGGATAGGTGAGGGTGTGTGAGGGGGTACTCATTTCAGAGTCTTATACTCTTTTTATTTCCAGGAAGTTATAGGAAAACACCTCTTTCAGGGTTGCTTAACTTCAAAGTTGGTTGCTGTCACTCTTTCAGTGGCTCCCTGTCTTCATGGGTAATCCTTAAGAGCCTCTTCCTCATATGAATATGTAGTTTGTTAATGCATATACAAGGATTGTAATTCCTTCTTGACAGTTACATTTCCATTGTGGTGGGTGATTCTCAGAGCATCTTTAAGTTTAGAGCTTTAATTCTTTTTATTCAGTCCATTTTCTGAGATATCCCTTTAGTTCTACCACAGTTTACTAGGGATTGAAATTCGGTTGCAAACAAGTCCAAACACTTCTGTTCTCTCTTTGAGAGAACTCTCAAAATAGTCTTTTTAAATTAAGTTCTTAAAGAGAGCCTTTAAGCTTAAAAGGTCAAAGAAGGTATTGCCTTTTCTTTTTTATCAGTCTTTGGAAAGGTTCTTCTTGTCTTCATGAAGTTTGGTGAGGGGTTGCTTAAGCACTGCAAGATGTTAATATTAACTGGAAAATTAGTTATTTCTATATGCAAATGACTTTTTAAATATTAGTAACCAGTTATAGCATCAAATGACTTTGATATGCAAACATCTTACTGTTCATGTAAAAATGCCATTAGACAGTTATTCTATGAAGGCTTGCATTTAAATACCAAATATTTGCAAATATACAACTTAAAAAGCTTATGCTATTTTAAGCACTTGAGAAACAAAAGTTTTCACCTGTAAGTGGACACTTGAGTTGGAAGTAATCAATCTCTTCTATAAAGCATTTTGAACTGTTCATGTTTTTCTAAAGTTTTAAAGACACAAGCAGAGACTTCCTTTGAAAGTAAAGGGGTTGGTATGGCCACTTTAGAACCTAGATTTATGGCTCTAACTCACCCTAATCTGTTTTTTACAATTAGGTCTCTTCTTAATGCATGAATGTTTTACATGGTTTGTTATCTTGATGTTTGATTGTCCTTGGGAAATAGAAACAGAAACCTTCTGGAATCTCTTTGATTAGCTTTAACTAGGGCTGTCAATTAATCACAGTTAACTCATGCAATTAACTCAAAAAATTAATCGTGATTAAAAAAATTAATCACGATTAATAGCACTGTTAAACAATAGAATACCAATTGAAATTTATTAAATATTTTCGGATGTTTTTCTACATTTTCAAATATATTGATTTCTATTACAACACAGAATACAAAGTGTAAAGTGCTCACTTTATATTATTATTTTTATTACAAATATTTGCACTGTAAAAATGATAAACAAAAGAAATAGTATTTTTCAGTTCATCTCATACAAGTACTGTAGTGCAATCTCTTTATCATGAAAGTGCAACTTAGAAATGAAGATTTTTTTCGTTACGTAACTGCTCTCAAAAACAAAACAATGTAAAACTTCAGAGGCTACAAGTCCACTTAGTCCTACTTCTTGTTCAGCCAATCGCTAAGACTAACAAGTTTGTTTACATTTACAGGAGATGCTGCTGCTTGCTTCTTATTCACAGTCACCTGAAAGTGAGAACAGGCGTTTGCATGGCACTTTTGTAGCCGGCATTGCAAGGTATTTATGTACCAGATATGCTAAACATTCGTATGCCCCTTTATGCTTTGGCCACCATTCCAGAGGACATGCTTCCATGCTGATGACACTTGTTAAAAAAATAATGCATTAATTAAATTTGTGACTGAACTCCTTGGGGGAGAATTGTATGTCTCCTGCTCTGTTTTACCCGCATTCTGCCATATATTTTATGTTATAGCAGTCTCGGATGATGACCCAGCACATGTTCGTTTTAAGAACACTTTCAAAGCAGATTTGACAAAAACGCAAAGAAGGAACCAATGTAAGATTTCTAAAGATAACTATAGCACTCAACCCAAAGTTTAAGAATCTGAAATGCCTTCAAAATCTGAGAGGGACGAGGTGTGGAGCATGCTTTCAGAAGTCTTAAAAGAGCAACACTCTGAGGTGGAAATTATAGAACCCAAACCATCAAAAAAGAAAATCAGCCTTCTGCTGGCGGCATCTGACTCAGATAATGAAAATGAACATGCGTTGGTCTGCTCTGCTTTGGATCATTACCGAGCAGAACACATCATCAGCATGGACACATGTCCTATGGAATGGTAGTTGAAGATGAAGGTACATATGAATCTTTAGCATATCTGGCACGTAAATAGCTTGCAACGCCGGCTACAATAGAGCCATGCAAACGCCTGTTCTCACTTTCAGGTGACATTGTGAACAAGAAGCAGGCAGCATTAACTCCTGCAAATTGTAACCAAGTTTGCTTGTCTGAGCAATTGGCTGAAGTAGGACTGAGTGGACTTATAAGCTCTAAAGTTTGACATTGTTTTATTTTTCAATGCAGTTATTTTTTTGTACATAATTCTACATTTGTAAGTTCAACTTTCATGATAGATTGCACTACAGTACTTGTACGAGGTGAATTGAAAAATACTATTTCTTTTGTTTTTACAGTGCAAATATTGGTAATAAAAATTAATATAAAGTGAGCACTGTACACTTTGTATTCTGTGCTGTAATTGAAATCAATATATTTGAAAATGTAGAAAACATCCAAAGTATTTAAAAAAATGGTATTCCATTATTGTTTAACAATACGATTAATCGCGATTAATTTTTTAATCGCTTGACAGCCCTAGCTTTAACATAACTAGCTAAACATATGTATTGCTATATTTCCAAGCATCCCATAACATACTTGTAGCTATATTTTACTATTCTGTAATGGTGTAGCCAAGAATGTGACCACCTAATAAAAATAAGGTATAGATAATTTTACTAAACATCATTTTTATCAATATTGAGATCTTTCCCCTACAATAGCTGCTCATTATGTGAGCACTGTCCATTCTGTGTATTGAGGCAGGGGTCCTGTGGAAAAAATAGTATGTAATAACATAATGAAAGACTGCCTCGTGTAAATAAGTTGTCTAGGGAAGAACAACTGACTATATTTTTGCATCTCCTCTTGTTCACATAATACGAGGAAAACTCTGCAGTTCTTGTACCCATTTAATGGGGAGGGTGAAACCATTAACAGCATAAACTCACATGCAATACACAATCTCTTTTGGTTATATTCTATCCAGAGAAAACATCACTGAAATCAGAGTCATTGCTTTCGATTTACACTGGAGTAACAGAGATCAGAATCTCATCCATAGAGTCCCTGAGTGCCGGGCAATTCCTCCATCATCATCTGCAAAATGCCTTTCCAGCAGCAGGAGTCATCACTGCATACCGATTCAGGGGTCTTTAGAGGTTAAAATAGATACAATTAAACAATACTGACTCACCGGGAGTTGCGAGATATTGATTTGAAATTCTGTAAGAACAAGCTGTAGACCTGTTTGACTTACTGGTGGTTATATTTCACTACTAATTAAAGTTCAGTGGCATAGTACTCCCTGGAGTAGTTGTCAACGGTACCCAGTGGTGTTCCAGTAAACATCCAGCAATCTGTAAAATAGAATAGATGGATATATTCAGGGAAATGGAATTTTGGCCAGAGATAGCTTGAGGTTTAGTTTATCATTGATTTAAAGCAAAAAACCATTTCCCCCCTCTTTACATTAATGACCTTAGTCATATTAAAATTGTAAATACAGTAAGACTGGCTATAAATTGTCCTGGTCATATATGGTCAGATTATTTGGGGGATTGATTGCTACACAAACTGGAATTACATTACTTTAGGCTATTGGGTTACATATCATGGCTTAGTGAATTTTAATATCATTTTGTTTAAATGCAAATGCTAAAATAAATAATTGCTTTGCCTCAGGGCTGTGGATTAGTTTTTCAAGACAATCTTACTACTAACTGCATAGTGAAGATAAACGTGGTAAGGAAAAACTGGACCTCTTATCAATTATTTCCATACAGGAATCTTAGCAGAAAAATAAAACAAAATTTGTTAGAGCTGTTTCCTTTTGGTTCCTTAATCATGTGGTAAGCAAGTCTGTGCTGAGTTTAATACAGACTTTCAAACTATCCAGAGTTAACAAATGCTGAGAAATATTACTGGCTGGAGTGCAACTCTATGATCTTCCTGGAGTGAGGGGCAGGATAGAGAGGCATGGCCCCAGGAACAAAACAGGAAAAGACTTGCTACTTACTTGCTTTGGGAAGAGAGTAGGGTTGGATTTACAAAGGTATTTAGGTGCCTAGTAGAAATTACAAAAATGCCTAAGCAGTTTAAGTGCCTAACTCCCATTGAAGAGCAATAGGAGTTAGGGATCTAACTTACTTAGGTGCTGTTGTAAATCCCACTAGGCAACTATCTGCTTATTTAGGTGCCTAAGTACCTTTGTAATTCTAGTCCTAGGTTACTTCATCCATTTTCCCAGAACTGCTTGCTCTCAGGAGGCAGGACTGGATAAGCATTTTTTGCTCTCTTCCTGTCTCAGTTCTCAGGTTACTGACAGGTGCCTCCTGCTGTCTGGGTGCTACTAAACCTGTAGGCAGGGTGACCAGACAGCAAATGTGAAAAATCGGGACAGGGGGTGGGGGGTAATAGGAGCCTATATAAGAAAAAGACCCAAAAATCGGGACTGTCCCTATAAAATCGGGACATCTGGTCACCCTACCTGTAGGGCACCCCATTTGCATAAACAGGAGTCTAACAGATACTAAATTGAGCCAAATAGTCTGACTTCACTTGAAGGAGATGGGGCTACTGGCTCCCACTTTCAGGCCTGTCAGGCCGGTAAGTCTGACTTCAGTACCAGGCAAACTGGTTGAAATTATAGTAAAGAACAAAATTGTCAGACACATAGATGAACATAATTTGTTGGGGAATAGTCAACATGGTTTTTGTACAGGGAAATCATGCCTCACCAATCTACTAGAATTCTTTGAAGGGGGTCAACAAGCATGTGGACAAGAGGGATCCAGTGAATATAGTGTATTTAGATTTTCAGAAAGCCTTTGATAAGGTCCTTCACCAAAGGCTCTTAAGCAAAGTAAGCAGTCATGGGATAAGAGGGAAGGTTCTCCTATGGATTGGTAACTGGTTAAATGATAGGAAACAAACGGTAGGTATAAATGGTCAGTTTTCAGAATGGAGAGAGGTAAATAATGGTGTCCCCCAGAGGTCTGTACTGGGCCCAGTCCTATTTAACATACACCTCTACCTCGATTTAACGCTGTCCTCGGGAGCCAAAAAATCTTACCGCGTTATAGGTGAAACCGCGTTATATCGAACTTGATTTGATCTGCCAGAGCGCACAGCCCTGCCCCCCGGAACGCTGCTTTACCGTGTTCTATCCGAATTCGTGTTATAATGGGGTAGAGGTGTATTCATAAGTGATCTGGAAAAAGGGGTTAACAGTGAGGTGGCAAAATTTGCAGATGATACAAACCTACTCAAGATAGTTAAGTCCCAGGCAGACTGTGATTAACTACAAAAGGATTTCTCAAAACTGGGTGACTGGGCAACAAAATGGCAGATGAAATTCAATGTTGATAAATGCAAAGTAATGCACATTGGAAAACATAATTGCAACTATCCATATAAAATGATGGGGTCTAAATTAGCTGTTATCACTCAAGAAAGAGATCTTGGAGTCATTGTGGATAGTTCTCTGAAATCATCCACTCAATGTGCAGCGGCAGTCAAAAAAGCAAACAGAATGTTGGGAATCATTAAGAAAGGGATAAATAATAAGACAGAAAATATCATATTGCCTCTATATAAATCCATGGTATGCCCACATCTTGAATACTGTGTGCAGATGTGGTTGCTCCATCTCTAAAAAGATATATTGGACTTGAAAAAGGTTCAGAAAAGGGCAACAAAAATGATTAGGGGCATGGAACGGCTGCCGTATGAGGAGAGATTAATAAGACTGGGACTTTTCAGCTTGGAAAAGAGCCGACTAAGGGGGGATATGATAGAGGTCTATAAAATCATGACTGGTGTGGAGAAAGTAAATAAGCAAGTGTTATTTACTCCTTCTCATAACACAAGAACTAGGGGTCAGCAAATGAAATTAATAGGGAGTAGGTTTAAAACAAAAAAAGGAAGTATTTTTTCACACAACACACGGTCAACCTGTGGAACTCCTTGCCACAGGATGTTGTGAAGGCCAAGACACCAACAAGGTTCAAAAAAGAACTAGATAAATTCATGGAGGATAGGTCCATCAATGGCTATTAACCAGGATGGGCAGGAATGGTGTCCATAGCCTCTGTTTGCCAGAAGCTGGGAATGGACAACAGGGGTTGGATCACTTGATGATTGCCTGTTCTGTTCATTCCCTCTGGGGGCACCTGTCATTGGTCACAGTCGGAAGACAGGATACTGGGCTAGATGGACCTTTGGTCTGACCTAGAATGGCCGTTCTTATGTTCCACACTACAAAATTAAGTTGACCTAAATTACATCGACATACAGCTGCCACAGTAATTAAGTCGAATTTGCATGTCTATGCTATGCTCCTTGTGTCGGCTATGCGCATCCTCACTAGCAGTGCTTACATCCATGCAGACAGCAGTGCACCATCGGTAGCTATCTCACTGTGCAGCTCACCACCATGTAGTGAAGGGTGTTTTGGGAAGGGTTTGCAGTGCCTCATGGGGGCAAATGAGTGGTGCGGGGTGACTGGAAACATATTCCCATAATGCAGTTTTCTCCATCCCATTATTCCATGGGCATCCTATTATCTTTTCAAACACCCTGCAAACCCACACATCTGCCATCTCTGTGAGAAGCATGGATCATGCAGTGCTCTTCAGTAGTGTGATGAGTATTATGAACACAACGCATCTGATCCTGCAGTATTTCCAGAGCCACGACTTGGAATATGACAATTCATTTCAGGCTGCCTTGCTGTGCACGATGGAAAGAAACAATTCAAGGTTGTTGGCATTCACGGAGCAGTTGCACACAGTGGACCGCCCATTCTGGACTCAAGAAACAAGCACTCACTGGTGGGATCGCATCATTTTGCAGGTAGGGGATCATGAGCACTGACAGCAGAACTTTTGGATGTGCAAGGCCACATACCTGGAACTGGGTGCCGAGCTCGCCCCAAACCACAAGTGCTGTGGCACCAAATTGAGAGCTGCACTTAGGATGGAGAAGTGAGTGGCGGTCAAGGACAGCTCCAGGCACCAGCGAAGGAAGCAGGTGGCTGAGGCGGCCAATAGAAAGGGGCAGCAGTCCGTCTGTTGTTGGGGCGGCACGTCCGGGTCTGCGGCGGCAATTCGGCTATGGGTCCTTTGGCGGCAGCTCAATCACTCCTCTTCAGTCTACGGTGGCACTTCGGTGGTGGGTCTTTCAATTGGGTTTTTCTTTTTTTCTTTTCTTTTCTTCACTGCTTGGGGCGGCAAAAAAGCTGGAGCTGGCCCTGGTGGTGGTCACTGTATGGAAGCTTGTAATGCCAGTTGATCAGTCGGGAATCAATTTGGAATTGGAAAATCCACCATGGGGTTGCTGTGAAGCAAGTGTGCAGGGCCATTAATCATGTCTTGCTGTTACCCAAGATTTTCAGAACTCAAAGCAGTGGTAACTTAACTGTTTCTCTCCAGGAAGTGTCAGGAATAAGTCAATGGGGGCACTGCTCATCTGTCTGAAAAATGATTGGCACAAGCAAGAGTGCTTTCTCCCAAAACTACTTTTTTAATTAGATCTCAAGCACGTGCATGCGCGCGCACACACACACTGTAGCAGTATGTTCAGAGCATTCCAAACCTTTACAGTTACCCCAAAAGTCTGAAATGGTTTTGAGGAATCAGCAGCCAGACTTCTGAGGGGCCCCTCCTTCCATCTAGCTGCTGGGGAACTTACATGTCAAATCCTTGCCCAGAGGAAAGCTTCCTTGGACAGCTCCAAAGCACACTTTTTAACTAAACTTTTTATAAATTTTCTCCAAACAAATCACATAACTCATAATAGCCTAAAAATTTCCCTAGCAATAGCCAATAACAATTCATTATTCTCCTTATCACCAAAGAATCATAGAATATCAGAGTTAGAAGGGACCTCAGGAGGTCATCTAGTCCAACCTCCTGCTCAAAGGAGGACTAACCCCCAGACAGATTTTTTGCCCCAGATCCCTAAATGGAGTTTAATCCCTCAAGGATTAAACTCACAACCCTGGGTTTAGGAGGCTAATGCTCAAACCACAGAGCTATCCCTCTCCCTATTTCTAGTCATAACAACAATAAAACGTACATGTTAAAGGCACCTAAAACCAAGTTTGTTGTCCAAACATTCCTTCTATTTTCATGGAATCTTCACTTCTTGTCCCAACCTCCCATTCTGATAGCAAACATGCAATTATTTGGCCTTGCCTCTCAGGGCCTAAGATTTTCCTAGCTATGTGATGTTTGGTTTTCAGCTGGCAGTGACTGACCATACAAAATTGCTGACTGCAGTACTGTCAAGTTTTGGGGAAACACACAGGAATGTCAAATTCTGGGGTAACACTGCTACAAAGGACTGTGACTCTGGGCAATTGCAGGAAGTTGTGGATGGTATTGCAGCCATGGGGTTCCTTAACTGCAGTGGGGCAGTAGATGGAATGCATAATCCCAATTTTGGCACCAGACCACCTTGCCATGGAGTTTATCAACAGAAAGGGCTACTTTTCTATGGTATTGCAGGTAGTAGTGGATCCCTGGGGTCGTTTCACCAATATCAATGTGGGCTGGTCAGGGAAGATGCATGACACACGCATCTTTAAGAACACAGGCCTATACAGAAAGCTGCAAGCAGGGACTTTCTTTCCAGGCCAGAGAATTACCACTGGGGACGTTGAAATGCCCATAGTGATCCTGGGAGACCCAGCCTACCACTTCCTCCCCTGGCTCATGAAGCTGTACACTGGCCACCTCGACAACAGCAAGGAGCGCTTCAACAACAGGCTCAGCAGCTGCAGAATGACAGTTGAATGTACCTTTGGCTGTTTGAAAGGGCATTGGTGCTGTCTACTCATTAGATTAGACCTCAGTGAAAAAATATCCCCATGGTCATAGCTGCCAGCTGTGTGCTTCATAATATCTGCCAAGCAATGGGGGAGAAGTTTCTGCAGGGATGGAGGGTAGAGGTGGAACAGCTGCTTGCTGATTTTGAGCAGCCAGATACCAGAACTATAAGGAGAGCTCAACAAGGAGGCTTTGAAGGACCATTTTAATAATGATCCACAGTAATGTGTGTTGCTGTAGTGTGCTGTGTCTGGCAATTTTTTTTCACCCCGGTAAAGGTAAACCTTGTAATGAGTGCTGTGTATGTGGTAATATAGCATTGCAAATGCACCCATTGCTATTATCTGTGACTGATGTCAGCCCCAGCCAAAATATCTTGTGAACTAATAAAGATAAATTAAGTTTTCATAAATAGACTTTTATTTCAAACCCATACAAACAGACATATTTAAAACCGAACAAAACTTTATAAATACAGGGAAAAGAACCTTTGAAGAGGAAAGAACAGTTATTTCCATTTCAAAAACACATACACCAACTGTGTCTCTCACAGGTCAATGTATGTGCAGCAGTGATTGTCTGTATTCTCCCCTGGGGTGGAATGGTAGGGGTATTGCACTGGTCTTGGACGCCACGTGGTATGGATCTAGATATCAACAGAATGTGGTGTTGTAGCCCCATTATTTGTAAAGAACAGATCTTTCCTGATAAACTTGATTGGTGCCTTGAAGTTATGATGAAATTAGCAGATGAAGTGAGTTTTGAGAAGTGGAAAACCTAGATCAGAAAAGCATGTCTCTGAATTTCAAAATGAATACCAACTGGTTTGTATAATGTGAATGCTCTCATGTGGACTGAAAACTGCAGAGAGGATTATATGCAAAGGGTTATGACAAATGGCAAAGTGTGAAGTTGTGGGGACAAGCCCAGTGGGACACTGCAAGTTTGTGTGTTAGGTACAGTGATACTTCATTAACATGCTGTTCTCGCTGTCTCTGATAATTAGTGAAGTCTTGCAATTCAGGCGATATGAAACTTCCAAGACAGCAACATAATAAAGAGGAGATCTAGAGAGATTAGGAAGATGGGCAGAAAATAACGAAACGAGAATAAATTTGGAGAAACACAAACTGCTATTTTGTTAGTGAGGGAGAGAGGACTTAACCCCAAACCCAGATTCAACGCCAGAGAGAAATTGGAAATGAATAATGCTGAAGGGGGGTTAAGGATGATGACGTACAATATATAAGACAGTAGCTTGAAATGCAACAGGTCACCTAAAAAAGCCTCTGCAAGTGTAGGCAGCATACATAGTAGCATCACATCACAGGAACTGGGGGCAATAGCCCCTTTCTTTATACTGTTGGTGCACCTGGCATTTTGTGGTCTCTTCTGGATACCTCATAACCAGAAAGACAGTGATAAACAGGATGTAGTTCAGAGACAAGCACAGAAAATAGTAATGGGCTAGAGGGAATGATTTATGAGAAAAAGTTAAGAGCCAATGTGTATAGTTTGTCTATGTGACAGTCTACAGAATTAGAACTGCATAAATACCCAGAAGGAAGAGGAATTATTTAGCATAATAAAAAGGGGCTGTGAGCAGATTCCTTTCCCAATTTGCTCTACAAACAAATCCGTACAGTATATAAAGGTCAAATTCATACCCTTCTTAGGGTTTAGCTTTATTAACAAAAGGATCAACCAAACTCAGTTAATGTCTTCTCCCCAGTCTGGCTGGTGCTGGAATTCCTCCCTCTGGACTGCTCAGCCCACACCTGAGATCCTTCTCATCACAGAAAGCCACTCCCTTGTATCCTGATTGGATAAGGAATCACCGGCCTCAATAGTCAGAAGCCCCCCTTAAAGCCTTTCCCAGGAGGATCAGTGTAGCATGTTTCCCCCACCCCCATGCTGAATCCACAGCGCAGATGAGTATATTATCACCTCATCTAGGGAGCTTTAGCTTAAGCTGTAGGAGTTTATATTTTACTTCGTTCCCCTGTTCAATTCCCAGTGTGTTGGCCAAGCTGGCAGCCATCACATCATTGTTAGAAAATGGGGTGCTCCAGATAAGCACTGCCAGCCTGCTGCAATAGCATAACTAAAAGTTGGGTAGCCCTGACCCAGAGGCCCTTAACTATGTGAGTAGTCTCACTGGCTGCCAGGAGACATCTACTGCTTAGCACCTCTGAAGACAAGGCCTATGGAGATCACAGGTAAGAAGAAAGACTTGAATCCAACCTGCCACATGGGATCACTGTTTTAATACAAACCTAAAAGTCTTGTTCATATTCTTAGCAGTATTTGTCAATGGCATGCAGCAGTATTGCTGTCAAAACTGGGAGCTGTCTAGAATGCATCTAGTGCTGAAACAAGGGAATGGTTTCCTGGCATCATGAATTCACCAAGGTCTAAAATGTCTACACAGTAATTGAGAGAGAGAGGCTGCAAGCCTTGGACCAAACTGACTGTAGAAAGCTCTAGTGCTCTTGGGCATTATGGCCTTACGTGCAGGATAGGGGGTTCAGTCTTGTTAACTCAGAGTTTCTGCCAAAGTCACTGCCTACTTTTTTAGGGGTTTTAACTAGATTTGATGGCTAACACACTTCAGTACCTGCACCATATCTACATGAGCTTATTAATATATTGTAGGTCAAACAGGACAGGAACAGCATGGATGAGAAGACTTGGGAGGTGGACAGAAAACTCTGGAAGACTGAATAGTTTCTAGAAATCTCCCCTCTCTGCTTTGTGGAGCAGTGCTGGCTGCTCCAGAGTAGAGTTAAAGCTCTCTCTTATTTTATGCCCTCTCTACCATCCACCAGAAAATCTGAACCTGCCATCTGCCATGCCACATCTCAATCCAGAGGAAGATGGGGGGGAATCTTAGTAAATAATAAAATAATAATAAAAATCACAGCAGGCGTTTTAATGCTATGGGGATAGAGCACGGCCCCGATGTGGCTGATTTGTTTTTTACCATTGCATCAGTCCAAAGCAGGCTTGGACAGCCCCCTGAGGATTTATCAGCCCCCACAAAATAGAGTGGCTTTGGAGTCGCTAGAGTACAACAGAGCACCAGCCACATCCCCTCTCCCTACACAGTCCATTTCTTCTCTCTTCCCCAGTCCTTGCTCCACACAATCCATCTGGAATACTGTGTCCAGTTTTGGGCCCCACACTACAAGAAGGATGTGGAAAAATTGGAAAGAGTCCAGCGGAGGGCAACAAAAATGATTAGGGGTCTGGAGCACATGACTTATGAGGAGAGGCTGAGGGAACTGGGATTGTTTAGTCTCCAGAAGAGAAGAATGAGGGGGGATTTGATAGCAGCCTTCAACTGAAGGGGGGGTTCCAAAGAGGATGGAGCTCGGCTGTTCTCAGTGGTGGCAGATGACAGAACAAGGAGCAATGGTCTCAAGTTGCAGTGGGGGAGTCCAGGTTGGATATTAGGAAACACTATTTCACTAGAAGGGTGGTGAAGCACTGGAATGCGTTACCTAGGGAGGTGGTGGAGTCTCCTTCCTTGGAGGTTTTTAAGGCCCGGCTTGACAAAACCCTGGCTGGGATGATTTAGTTGGGAATTGGTCCTGCTTTGAGCAGGGGGTTGGACTAGATGACCTCTTGAGGTCCTTTCCAACCCTGATATTCTATGATTCATTTCCCTCCGTGCAGACGCCCACAGCAAAAATTCATTCTCCGACCTTCTTCCCCCACTCTGAAGTTTGGTTTCCAAATCCATTGTGCACTTCTCCTCCTCCAGCCCCTCCCCTTTGTGTGATGACACTGCGGAACACAGCCTATCAATTTACCAGCTCAGCCCCCTCCTAACCTATTTGATTCTGAGACCCAACTTCCCACCTCTAATTCATTAATTCAGTTCTCAGCCTCCCTTCCCCCAGTTCTGGAGGCTCTGCTCTAAACATCTCCTCTTCGTTGCTCAGCAGCTGCCGTGGACATGGCAACTCCTT
The DNA here is from genome assembly GCF_027887155.1 of Malaclemys terrapin pileata. Lineage (NCBI taxonomy): Eukaryota > Metazoa > Chordata > Testudines > Emydidae > Malaclemys > Malaclemys terrapin. The sequence goes on along the minus strand of NC_071506.1, from coordinate 270,620,770 downwards.
TTTGGCTTCTGCCCTGAACTCTAGTGCTGCTGGCTTAGCGGCCCCAAAGCTAGTTATCTGCATATCGTGAACAGCCTGCACCTCCTGCTGTGATCAATCCAAACTAAATGGATACAAATTTCATGGTGAGACATGACAGCCTGATGTCAATTTAATCAACTCATTACGTGGCAGTAAGTGTGGGGAGCAGTTTACTTGCTCTATCATCAGAACTGTTGGCATGTTTCAGACCTGTCACTCCGGAGGGTGAGTTAGGCTTTTTTATTTTGCAGTTGTTCCCTCAACAAATAGCCAACTGCTACACTCCCATTAGACTTATTACTGATCATCAGGATTAGCCAGGGTCTTGCAACGTGTACACATAGTGCAACTGGGTACTCATTGAGGGCTCAGTTGTGAACCTAACTACCTACTAGGCAGGTGAGCAAGGGAGCATAAACAATCCACCTATGCCTCAGCATCAGACCCTATCTGGGGAAACAGAGGGGTGCAGCTGGTCTACTACTCTCTTTCCTCTGTGGAGCAGCTATCTGCATGTAACTATGCTGGGCTCCGAAGGCTGAGTCAAACAGACTGTTGTCTGTGGTGGCTAGGTGCAGCCTTTGGTTTGGGTCCTGCAAGTGAATGTGTAACCTTTGGGTGGAACTCGAGTCCTTCATTGCCCTTTGCCGCTGCCTAAAAAACCTCCAACTCCCATAGAAAAGCATCTGGGGCCCCAGAATTCAGTCTCTAAAGATTGTCAGCAAGGAGTGCACAGGGTCAACTTCCCCACATTCAAGTTCCCAAAAGAACAAAAGGAATACACTTAATTAAGTACCAACTTTATAAAATCTTACTGTAGCCCCCTTCCTGTTCACTAGCCCAGTATGCGGTTGTTCAAGAGGGAAATTCTGCCTTGTGGATTTTTTACACAACTTTGGGAAACTGGGCCTGAGGCTCTTCCATGCCGCATTGTGTGTCAGTGTGTGTCACCTCAGACCAGACCCACTCAGACAAACCACCAGGAATAAGGTTTTATTCTGTAAAGAAACACAGAACAGGATTATAGGCCAGCAGCCTCCTCTCTGCTTGCTTGCCTCATGCTCCCAGCTTCACTCAGTGCTGAAACTTCCTGCTGAGAGGGACTTCCTTGCAGAAACCAGGATGTTCTCCCAACATGATGCAGTTTGTAATCCCCACAGCCGCTCTTGAAGCACACTGGGCCTTGGGCTCCATGATAAAGAAACATAATAAATAACAATTTTTGCAACATAACATGGCTTTTATAATCCACATACATTATCTTCACACTTACGCATAAATAAAGAAAACAAAATTAAATCTAAACAGTCCCCACCGAGACACAGTGAGAAGAAACTCAGAGTTCCCCAAAGCTTAGGCTGAGTTCACCTGAGTCTTGGTTAGAGTCTTTGATCATCAAATCTATACAGTCTGCTGAGTCAAAAGCAACATCTTCCCTCCTCTTGCTTGTAGGAATCTTCAGTTAGAATCCCGGCAGACTCTTCCTCTTCTGAAATCACTGCTAGCCAGTCAGCTGACTGATTAACCAATCACTCAGTTAAGTCTATAGATTTAAAAGAAAAAGTCTGTTACATTACAAAAACGGAGAATAGCAAAATAAATGATTTCCCCCCCCATCATCACATTAAAATAAAAGAAAAGTTGGTGAATCATACTAATTGAGACAATTTAACTAAAACAGTTTGGCTAAAAACGTTCAAAGTACAGAATTAAAATAAAAAAATATTTTTCCCTCCTGTGGTGAGGCGATGACTCAACGCTGCAGCGCCTCCTGATGGTTGTCCTGGGAATTAGCTCGGTCCACTCAGGTGCGCCCTCTTCAGGCCGGTGTCTCGCATTGCCACTGGCCCCCCGTGTCCTTCCCAGACCCTGGTGCCCCTTCTCTCAGGGTTCTGCCCCCGCAGTACCCTGCAGTCTCGCTGGGTCTCCCCTCCCCGGGGAACCCCCAACCCCCTATCCCCACCTTGCCTCAGTCTTTGGCTACTGCCAGTCACCATCTAGCCCCCACTCACTGGGGTGGACTGCAGTATAATTGCCACTCATCATTGGCAAGGAGGGTTTGGACTTGCTGCCTCTGCCTACCCTTGGGCTGCCCCTCTGCAACCCCAGTACCTTCTCTGGCCTTTAGCAAGGCCTGCAGCCTGGGGGTTTTCCAGCTCCCCAGCTCCTCTGGTCTTTTCCAGCTCCCCAGCTCCTCTGGTCTTTCCCCAGCCCTGCTCCAGGCTAGGTACCCTGCTCAGCTCTCAGCAGCCAGGCCCATCCCTCTCAACCTCTAGAGAGAGACTGTCTCTGTTCAGCTTCTGGCCCGAGCCCTCTTATAAGGGCCAGCTGGGCCCTGATGAAGCTGGCCACAGCTGTGGTCAGGGCCGGCTCCAGGCACCAGGCAACCAAGCACATGCTTGGGGCGGCACCTGGTAAGGGGCGGCCAATCTTGGGGTGGCGGGGGGCAGCGCGGCGCGGCGTGGCATTCCGCGGGGGGGTGGGGGCGCTCCGGCGGCGTGGCGCTCGGCGGGGGGGCGGCGCGGCGCTCGGGGGGGGGGGGGGGGGTTCTGGCAGCGCGGTGCTCAGCCGGGGGGGGGACTCGGCGGGGCGTTGCTTTTTTTTGCTGCTTGGGGCAAAGTTAGAGCCGGCCCTGGCTGTGGTCAGCGACTCACTCGACTTCTCACAGCTGTTCTCACTCCCTTTCCCTGCTGCAGCCCTCTCTAGGGCTGCTTTTACCCTTCCAGGGCTGGAGTGGGGTGATCATCCCGCTACACCTCCTAATTTTCCCTTTCTGTAATTAACACTGCCAGGGCTTCCCTGTTGGAGGGTTAACAATATCACTAACCTGCTGCAAAACGCTTCAGAGTTAGGGAAAACAGCCTGTTTTCTGCTTCAGGGCTCCGCTTCTCCCAGCCCACATAAGGTACATGGCCTTTTGTAAAGCAGCTACCTTGACTGCTTGCCCTCATGATGTCCGAGTCCAGCTAGAGGAAACCTACTGAGCATACCCAATTCCAGGAAGTTCTGGATGTGGACTGCTAATTGTGCATCCGCCTAGCAACAAGGACCCAGACACAGCTCAATCCTACCACCCTGCCCCACAATAGATCTCTTAAAGAGATATATCCCTATTAGGCATGTGGATTACAAATGCTGAGTCCCAAATAAGCATAGGCATGTGTTTAATGCAAAGAGTGCTTGTGTTAATGCTGAGAACAACACACTTCTCACAGAGATGACAGGGCCTTAGTTCAGGCCCACCTACAATGCCTCAGACAGCTCAGAGGAGCTGGCATAATGAGGAAAGCAAGATGGGCAGCATGTCTACTCAGTACCCTTGATTCTGGGCAGGTTATAGGATTGCAGTGCTGTATAGTCCAAGAACATCTCCTGGAGGTTGACAAGGTGTGACCAAATCCACACTATCACCCAAGGGCAAGAAATCAGAGTCACAGCAGCAATAAATCTGCAAAAGCCAAACTGTTCGTTGGCCAGAACTTGGGACTGAGTTGAGGGGCATAAAAAGTTGTGTAACAAAGTACTTAAATAGCGACAAAGAGTCCTGTGGCACCTTATAGACTAACCGGCCTTTTTTGAGCATAAGCTTTCGTGGGTGAATATCCACTTAGTCAGATGCACCCACGAAAGCTTATGGTCCAATATATCTGTTAGTCTATAAGGTGCCACAGGACTCTTTGTCGCTTTTTACAGATCCAGACTAACACGGCTACCCCTCTGATACAAAGTACTTAAATGTTCTCTGCTCATATACCAAATCAAGGAAGCAATTGCCTTTCTAGGGCATCTATTTTCCTTGCTTTATCTTCTGAGAAGAAATGTATGGCTGATAAATTTATATAATTGAACATGACCAGATGACAAGTTCAGAGATGACATTTGCCACTGTTATGAAATCCTGCACCTATGCCCTAATATCATGGGTTTCTTACAAAGGTTTAAAGGGACAAGCTGGACCTCATTTTGTGGAGAAAAGGCAGTATACTTGCAGTCAAATTCTCTGCAGCTACACACCCTGAGCTCTCTGCTGAAGTTTTCCTTCAGTTTATTCTTAAAAGAAGATGGACTGGGATAATGATTAAATTTGCTAAATCCCAGAATATAAAACTGACTGATATACAAAATGCAATATATTAAAGTGCAGAAGCAAAGTCTATGCCACAAGCTAGTTTTAATCCAGGCGGCTTTAGCGTACGCGCAACATACTTCAGGTGGCACGTGACCAGGATTCATCTCCGAATTTGTTCTGCTGGTTGGATCATTAGCCCGGGCCAGGTACAGATGGGGAGCAGGACATGAACATTGATCCAGGCCCCCCAGAGGGTGACTGCAATGAACACATAAACAGTATTGACCTCTTATTCCTCAGTGTCTCTCGTCAATGTTTAGAGTAACATTGGGCATGGGCCCCAGTCCCTCCTTCTTTAAGTGTCTATTGTAATGCTGTAAAGAGAAAGAGACTGACACACCAGCTGGCTAGGGAGCAAACAAACCAGCCCTCCACAAAGCTCCTAGAGCAGGATAATCTCTCTCCTTGCCCCAGGTCAGACGAGGAGAAGCAGGATCCTGCTGTAGGGACAAGATTGTGCACAGGCAGCTGTGTTGGTATGCAAGAGGAGAAGGTTGCAATGTCAGAGCCCACCCTCCCTGCTGGTACACCTCAGCAGGGTCATGCTCAAAGTAGTCCACAATGCAGGGACTATGAGGCTAGTCTTGCTGTTGCTGCTCCTTGTCTACAGTAGGCAGAGAGTGGCCTCTCCCAGCATAGCCACTGACCTGCAGAGCCTGGGGGACAACAGAGACTTAATTCTACTGGCTAGGACAAAATCCAGAAGTGAAGCTTTGCCACCTAAACTGTATGTATGGAACCACACATGTACTGGCAAATGACAATCTGCATCCACAAATGGGCACCGAAGTGCTCAGTTGCCCAGTTGTAAGTATGGGATTTGCCTGTAGGTCAGTTTTGAAATCATGGCCCTCGCTACCTGCAAAGCAGATCACTCAGTGACTCTATAATCTAGGTGCCATTTGGGAAAATGAATTGACTTTATACTAGTCCCTAGAGATAGAGAGGAAGGAGGAGGCTAAAAAGGACATAATTCAGTGCTCCAGTACTTGAACTAAAGCAAGTATACAGTGCATGCCTGAATACACAGTCTTAGAACAACTTTACATGGTCTAACTTCTACTGATTCATATATAACAAAATGGCTGTGTGTAATGCATCACAGACAATGATCTTGTTTTATGTAAGGCCATGTTAAAACAGGAGGGCATACTGTATAAAGTGCTTAATTGAGTAATAGACTTAATATCACTGGATTGGAAACAACCAAAATCCCCAGAAGGCTTTGTGTATCATGTTCAATTCACTAAGTTACCTCGCTATTTATCCCTGTAATAGCCTCACAGTAAAATAAAATAATGCTTAATAAAACGTGCACTTGAAAAACTAATTTGCTTGGGCTATTGATTTAATTAGCTTGAGTCCATTTGTTTAATCACCAGCATTTGTGTTTTAAATGCATAGCATGGAGATCGCAGAAAAAACATTCCTTACTAGTGATCAGGGCCGGCTCCAGGCACCAGCTTCTCAAGCAGGTGCTTGGGGCGGCCGCTCCTGAGAGGGGCGGCACGTCCAGGTATTCGGCGGCAATTCGGTGGATGGTCCCTCACTCCGCCTGGGAGTGATGGACCTCCTGCCGAATTGCCACCGCAGATCGCGAGCGCGGCTTTTTTTGTGTGTGTGTGTTTTGGCTGCTTGGGGCAGCCAAAACCCTGGAGCCGGCCCTGCTAGTGATGTCTAGCTCCAGTAGTGGAAGGTTAAAGCCATTTGTGCCTAGGCTTCCTTGCAGGTTCCCTGCTATAGACCTGAACTTCTGAAGTGTTCTAATGGTGACCTAAGGCCCCAGTTCCAAACTTGGGGCTGAAGCTTATTTGCTGTATGCCTGTTGTGCGCTCAGTCTACTAGACCTTATGGCTCTGGTGCAGGAGCTGGCAAGATTTTCAAAAAGTACATGTGGGGAATTTAACTGGCCTTCCAGTCATCTTAAAAAAAAAAAAGTCTTGTTTAAATTTTCACTGAACCATTTAGAGTTTTAACAAAAGTGGTTCCTGTCTCTCAAAATCCTTACTTTAAAAACGAGTAATTTATTCAGTTCTACTGAAACAACATAACTCAGTAACTAACAGGGTTGCCAACTTTGGTTGGCCATATTCCTGGAGGTTTCATCAGATGACATAATCTTTAATTAAAGATTAATCTTTAATTCCTGGAGACTCCGGGACGATCCTGGAAGGTTAGCAACCCTAGTAACTAGAATCACACATGGGACTTGTTAGGGCAGCTTGGATAAGTCTTCTGGAGTATGAGATCTGTAAGTGGTCTTGTAGTTAAGACATGGGTCTGAGAGACATAGGCTCTGCCCTAAGGCTGTGCTACAGATATCTTGTGTGACTTCAAGCTAAGGGATTTAACCTCTCCGTGATTCAGTTTTGCCATCTGTAATATGGGATTATTTCTTCCCTGCCTCAGAGACTCATTAATGCCATTTGAGTTCTTCAGGTGGAAGATGCCATAAAAGAGGTAGGCACCATTCCTTTTAGTGAATTCAGCCATGTCTTGTGGGCCTGGTATTACAAAGGTAAACTGAAGGAACACTGGTAAATTTAGCCTTACATTTCCTAATTTAGGATGAAGAAATGTCACACTTCTCTCTCAACTTTGTCTCTATTTTTAATAGAGATAAAAAGGGTTAAAAGTATTGCTACTCTCAGCAATCTGTATTGTTATCATTATATTCCTAAATATTCAGTGCACTTTAATACAGTAGACGGCAGCTTTTTTGGTTCACTTGTGTGTAAATATATTGGAGGAAATATTTATTCTTAAACAAATGTAGCAATGGACTGTAAACTCTTGGGAACAGGAAAGTGGGGACTACATAATACCTGTGCCAAGAACCTAGAAACTGTTGTCCCTACACAAAAAAATGGGGGGATAGGGGATGGGGAGTCACTTTTCATCTTAAAGATAGGAAAATTGGTGATAAGAGAATTCAATTTTTACCTTGCAATATCCAAAGAATTCAGTAGATGGCACCATATTTAGGGAAGAACTCACAAGACCGGGAAGAGTGAGAAAGGAAGCTGCTGCCTATATAGAAAAGTCCTATTATCAGAGGGGTAGCCGTGTTAGTCTGTATCTACAAAAACACTGAGGAGTCCGGTGGCACCTTAGAGACTAACAGATTTATTTGGGCATAAGCTTTCGTGGGCAAAAAACCCACTTCTTTAGCATCTAATAAATCTGTTAGTCTTTAAAATACCTCCAAAAGTCCTATTCACTCCAATAGGGATTAAATCAATGGGGTTCTATAGAAATACTTTGAAAACCTATAGAACTCAATAAAGAATGGCGTTATTTCTATAGGGTTTAACTATTACAGAATTCACTCTAAAGTTGTAAAGCAATTTAATTTCTTTTACATTCTATGGGACTCTGTTAAGAATAAGAGTAGAGGTACAGTTTGTCTATATAAGAGTCCATTCCCAACAAAGCATGGGAACACAGAGCAGTGTGTACATTTAAAAATAAATCCACAAAATAAAACCCTCCCACTACCAAAGACTACACATCTCCTATTCGGGAGAGGATCGGCGTAAGAACAAACCTCATGTGACAGGTGTTGGCCAAGTTGGCCAAGATCCTCAAAGGTATTTAGGTGCCTAATTCCATCCTTTGAGCATCTGGGCTGTTGCCTAATGTGCTATAGGAAAGCCTTCAGATCCTACAGTGATGAGAGTATATAAGAAAGGACCCAGAACAGAAGACATAGACTAGAACAAATAGAATGCTCCATTCCAGACATCCATTTTCAGTTTACTGCTCTATAGTCTTTGTAGAAATCATAGAGCTCACTGTTTTTCAAAAAGGTGCAATACCCCTGGCACATCGTACCCCCACCTCGAGATGCAGATACTCTTTCACATACTAGCCATTCTGAAAGTTGCTTGTGAGAGTTTGCGGGGTGTGGGGGTGGGGAGGGAGGAATTACAAATCTAAATAAGAACCCAGAAGTGGGTGGGTGGAGATGTAACTATCTATTTACATTGGAAGTTGAACTAGTGTTGCTGGATCAGTGGGATTATTCCGTAACTATTAGGATTGCTCAGGGCCGGAGTACACCAAAACCCCAAGGTGCCCGTAGTGTAACTGCTCAGACACATGGCTCCAAGGGCTGGCAGGAGAGGGAGAGGTTGCAAATGCCCAGGTACGGAGGCTCACACCGTTACAGTTCAAAGTGAGCAGTAGCAGGAAATGTTTGGACCCAGGAGTGCCGCCAGTTTTTTTGGCGCCCTAGGCGGCGGAAGTTCCCGCCCCTGAAATGCCGCCCCAACAGAGGCGGCGGAAGGTCCCGCCCCCAAAATACTGCCGACGACCAGGGCGGCCGAAGGTCCGGCTGCGGTCACTGCCCCCCAAATGTTAGCGCCCTAGGCGACTGCCTAGGTCACCTAATGGGTTGCGCTGGCCCTGTTTGGGCCCCTGGGGCAGTCCAGTCCAGAGTCAGGGCTCCTCAGGCCTAGGTGTCCTTTCCAGTCCAGTCTGTATTCAAGCAAACAGGAGCTTGTGGGTTTCAAGGCCAGGCACAGTTAATGTCTCTCATTGGGCCCACCTGAAGTAGCTCCTTGCCCAGCTGCTCCTGCTCCCCGATCAGCCCTGAACAGCCCTGCACCCACCCATAGTGTCTGGCAGTCACAGCCCCTGCACATCATTCCTGGGGATTCCTCCCTGGTGAGGGTTACCATATTTCAGCTTTCCCAACAGAGGACACTGCTGGAGGGGAGGAGGAGCTGGGGGGGATTGGTGGGAAGAGGGTGAGGAGGGAAGGGGAAGCTGGAGATGTAGAAGTTTATTATTTAGGGATGCTCCGTCACAAGGGGCAGTACTATGAACATAGGAATTTGGAAAGGTGCCCTGGAGGCGAGGGTTGGCTGTGTGCAGCGCACTTCAGAAGCTCTCTAGTTTGTTTTATTAAAGTTTTATTCCTTTCTCATCCACTGGCTTGTTATTTAATGAATCCCACAAATGTTACAGGAGGGGGTACCTATGGCAAGGGTACTCCCTGGAGGTGGGGGGCAGCATTGCTCCCTGTCACGGGGGCAGGGTGGCTGGTGCAAGCCCAGGATGCAGTGACAGCTGTCAATCAGCACCTGGTGGGTAGAATCTGGCAACTGTGGCTTGAAGGGGAATGGATCAATCAACTGTGGATGCAGGGCAGGGACCAATTGGGAAGCAGGCCAATTGGGGCTCTTTCTGAGCTGCAGCTTGTCTGTTCTGCAAAAACCTAGGACATTTCCTGTTATTTTTAAAATCCACCCCTGGACAGAGAAAGGAGACTCAAAAAAGAGGCTCTGTCCAGGAAAACCCGGACATATGGTAACCCTTTTCCCAGCAGCTCTCTCCTTGTCATGCAGTTGCTGCTTGCACCCAGAACCCAGGCATTTCCTGGTTCAGGATCATTCCCCTTATATAGCCAGGGAAAGGGAAGGGCAGTGTGGAGAGGGCTGATGGGAGATGTAGTACTCTGCTTAGACGAGCCATCACAATTCACATAAATAAGGCTTGATTACATTTTGAAATAAAGGCTTAGTCCTCTGAGGTTCTGATCAACTTCAAGTCCTTTTGAGAATGCTCAGCGCCTGCGTGATAGATTACAGAATCAGCTCCTTAGTGAGCAGAAAGATGAGATCATTCAGTCAATTATGGAAAACTTCTCAATCTCCAGAAACACAAATTTGGACTAAGTTATCGGAAAATACATAATTTCGTACACAAGAATAGTGCTGCTATGCAGTAATAGTTATTACCTTTCTATTATCCATTTACCTTTTCCAACCTCTTGATTATAACTTCTATTGTGGATTTTGTAATTTATTTTGATTGGTTTATTCCTTAACGCTGAGAATCATGTATCTGTATTTAGATGTCTAAAGAGAACTCATAGTAATAATGTTTCACAGTTCATTCAATCTATTTTTTGTTTAGATTACATAGAAGAATCTATGTTAACAAAATGTTATTTGGGTTGCAAAGTTTCACGCACTCAACAGTGAGGAAATACCAGATTTCATGTTGTCTATGCCACCATAATTCTTCTCCCTTGTGCATCATGCCAGTCCACTGAGACTGGCGTCTTTTGAAAAAAATAGTACGTGATCATGTAATTAAAGATTGTATCATAACGCATATACACGAAGGGGCAGAGTTAAGGTTGCATGAACATTTCCTGGAATCTGGCTGTTCCTCAACTTTTGAGTGCTTGACTTTGACTTTACAGCCTAAATAACATTCTTCTAATATAGTTTTTTCAATGCAATTTCCTAGGTGTTTTTTTTTAAGGTAAGCATAAACATCACTATAACACCTATCAGAAGTAGGATTTGAACCCTAATCTTCAGTATTGCCCCAGACACATCTACTACTTGAGCTAAAAGACTGACTACATTAGCTAGCACCAGAAGGCAGACTATAGCTTTTTGTGAGTACTGATGGGCACCAGAGATGACGTGTAACTGTTGATGGGGGGAAGGGACGTATTTTGAACCTACTCCCTGCAAAAAAAGAAACAACAATAAAAATATAAACCCTGGCAGATATCTGGGATGGCATGTGACCCCATGTGCCCTCTGCACATTGCTTCTGATGGGCACAGATCAAGTCTTAGATCCCACATCCTTGAACTTTGCCCAGACTGAGAACTGATTTTTATAGGCTCAGAATTCACCAGTGAAATTGTTTTCACAGCATGAAGGAAGTGATGGGATGCAGGATCTTCTAAGGCACATTCTGCTTTCGGAAGCATGCTGTTTGCTGGCTGACTTCTCTAAACGTCCTCTTCAGAGTCCAGAAAGAGAAAATCCAAAGCTTGAAGGAGGAAGAACTTCACATGGATGGCCACATACTGTAGAGTGTGTTACATACACCTGGCCTGAAAGGCTCCATGTAACTTTACAAATTCTCTGTGTAGGACAATGCTTATGAATGAAATTGTAAAAATGCCAACACAGTCTTATTTGCCAATATGTGTAACATCTTTCCTTGAAGCCACACTGGAGATGAAAGGAAAAAAAAGGAGATCAATTGTATCTTTTTGGCTCCATAGCATCTGCACGGGAGCCTTTCCCATTGGCAGTGGGAATGAGCATAAATTAAAGTAACAGCCAGTGATATTAAAACAATCAAGTTCTTAAGCTTGTAAAGCTTTGTTTGATTATTTATTTATTTATTTTAGAAGCGCTTACTGTCTAGCCAACTAGGATTTTTACTGCCCTAATAAAAATAATGATAAAATCCATAATGCCTCCTCCCAGCCTTCTAAGATAGACTTGGCCAGCCACTGCAGCACACTGATACTTTGAAATCTAGGCCATCCATCTTGTAATTGGTTGCAATCAGCAAGGGCAGGAAAGCTTTGCAGAGTCAGCTTTTCTTAAGCTCAGTGTGCTTTTAAAAAAAAAAAGCCCAAACTTTTGAGATGAAGACGTCGTTCAGCAAAGTCTTCCTTTAATCACAGTCAAACCAAATTTGTATTAAATCTCGCTCAACACGTGACTGCTCATGTTATAGTCGCTGTGCCAACAATTAGGGAGAAAACGCTTCCCCCCTCCCTTTTTACTATGACCCTTTAGTCAGTACAATATCCACTGAATGTAACTAACCACAATCCCCATATTTAATCTTCAAATGTAATTAAAACAAAGAAGTGTGAAATGAAGGTCAGACAGAAAAAGCGGATTTCAGCCAAAGAGCTTGTGTCTTTTGTTAGAGGAATTTAAATTGGAATGGTTATGTAACTTGGACATATGTGATCTGACTGGAGCCTTGAGCTAGCTCTTGAGGAAAAATCAAGATCAGATGCTATATGAAATATATGGTACTGTACATAGGATCCCTGTAGAGTTAGAGATGGAAAAGGCTAGCCTATCACTGAGTCTTCACGTTTACACTAGATGGCCTGATCCAGTGCTGTTCGAAGTCAATGGAAAGACTCCATCACAGCTATCACAGCTATCACCCTCTCTAGAGTGGCCACCTTAAAAAGTCAGCACAGCAGTTACCAACAGTTATCATACAATGATATCACTGTGTGGTGCTTGTTCACCTTTTAATGGCAGCCACTGACTTAGGTATTAAATTACTTATATTCATTTTCTCAGCCAAAAGGCCAAGAAATAGCAGTGATTCCCCAACTATGGTTTGGAGTCCATTCCAGATCAAACGTTGGCCTGAATGGTCATTGGATCCATATCTCTTTTAAACTGATGATGCTCTGCTGCCGTTAATCAAGTGGCACTATCCTCACTAAATTTAAAATTAAAAAAGTGAATGGTGTGACACTATGTCCCATATTCTTCATAGAAATATTGTTATAATACGATTATAACACAACTATGATATGTTTTGTGCAAGATGGGTCTTGTGAGGTATCATTGGAAAGGTTATGATTGACTGAATTCTATTTGTGTGCATGTATCATTTTTATATCTAAAGTTAGGAATATTGACTATACATCTGTACTACAAAAGTACACCTGGGGAATGCCAGACAAAATGCAATCAGTCTGGCTGGTTAGCTGGGGACAAGTCAATGAACCATTAGGGAGAACAATAGGTCTTTGAAGATGCTAATCTCCCACCTTCCTGAAAAACTTCCTGGGATACTACAAACAGCCTTTGACTCATGGCTGCTTTGACACTGCAGGGTCATGTGATCATTTCACCTGGTACTTTACTCCATCATAGAATACCAGTATTTTTCCACTGAGGGGGGTGGGAATCACACTGAAGGAGAACAGATTCCAGCTATATGTAAATCCTATTTAAGGCAGGGAAGTGAGTTAATCCCGATTCAGTCTCCACTGAATCCCTGCCCAAGATGACTGATGGAAATATCTAAGAAACAAGGATAAAGGGAGGGGGGAGAAGAGCTGAGCCAAGGTGGGAAAAGGTTTCTGGCCTGTGAAAGAAATGCCTAAAACAACATTTAGGGTAAGAAATTACTACTTGTAACAAGTTTCTTTACTGTATTAAGCTTAGTTTGCGTCATTTGTTCAATCTGCTTTGATCTGTTTGCTATCCCTTATAATCACTTAAAATGTGTCTTGTGTAGTTAATAAACTTGTTTTTGTTTTCATAGAATCATAGAATATCAGGGTTGGAAGGGACCTCAGGAGGTCATGTAGTCCAACCCCCTGCTTAAAGCAGGACCAATCCCCAACTAAATCATCCCAACCAGGGCTTTGTTAAGCCTGACCTTAAAAACCTCTAAGGTTGGAGATTCCACCACTTCCCTAGGTAACCCATTCCAGTGCTTCACCACCCTCCTACTGAAAAAGTTTTTCCTAATATCCAACCTAAACCTCCCCAACTGCAACTTGTGACCATTATTCCTTGTTCTGTTTTTTCTAAAACTAGTTTGTGGTATTCATAACTGGGGGGCAAAAAGCTGTGCATATCTTCCTCCATATTGAGGGAGGGGACAAATTTCATGAGCTTACACTGTACAATTCTCTGTGCAGTGCAAGACAATACAATTTTGGGGTTTGCACCCCAGAACGAGTGTGCACTTGAGTGCTGGGCAAGTCCCTAGCTGAGCCTTCCCAGGCAGAGCTGATTCCAGTGTCTGTGTCTTTCTGCAGCTGGGTGTGGCCCTACTTGTGTGTGCTGGATGAGGCTTGTGGGCCTTGCTCAGCAAAACAGCATAAGGGAGGGGGAGGAATAGCTCAGTTGTTTGAGCATTGGCCTGCTAACCCCAGGGTTAGAGTTCAATCCTTGAGGGGGCCATTTAGGGAATTGGGGTAAAAATCTGTCTGGGGATGGGTCCTGCTTTGAGCAGCACGTTGGACTAGATGACCTCCTGAGGTCCCTTCCAACCCTGATATTCTATGATTCTAAGAGAGCCCAGTCTAGTGGAACAGCCGGGCTTAGTGGTACCCCAGTATGTCAGGTGGAACTCCATAGTGAGGAGGGGCAACCCATCACAAATGGATTCTCAGGATACACCCCTCATGCAAATTGGCAATAATATCAATGAGGCAGAGCAATCACTTGTCCATTTGATGGATGGAGGTGATGAGGTTCCGGTTGGAGATTTGGGTTCAGAGTCTGCCATAAACTTCCTGTATAACCTGGGACAAGTCATTTAATCTATTGGTGCCTCAATTCAGTTCCCCTTTGGTAAAATCGGATAATACTTCCTTTGTTTATTTAGACTCTGGGGCAGGGACTCTCTTAAACTATATGTTTGTACAGCGCCTAGCACAATAGGACCATGGTCCCATTGGGGCCTCTTGGTGATACCATAATACATATAATAAAATACTTGTTACCTTTATTCTGTGTTTATAATGCAGGTCAGCCTGCTTGACTCAAAGTTTTAAATATGAACTTCTGTACTGATATAACCCTTCTGCCCATCTAAGTTGGCAGCAACAAGGGCCGGGTTCTGTATCTAGGGGTTCTGTTTCAATAACGCAATGCAAAACTGGCTCGAGCCCCCACCCAGTGACCTGGGACAATTACATACCACCCCCTGGGTGCTTCTAAGAGGCAATACGTCCCCTCTCGCAAGCACGGAGTCTGACCTGGGACAATTATATACCACCCCCTGGGTGCCTCTAAGAGGCAATACTTCCCCTCTCGCAAGCACGGAGTCTGAGTGTAACAGAAAATGTTTAATAACATGAGGTAAACGACATCAGCATTAAATTGGAAAAACACCACAAACAGGATTCATAACACAAACCATGAGCAAAAAAACCCCACCCCAGCAAGTTGGGCTGTGTCCTTTCCCTTGGGTTCTTGAAACCAGCAATCCAAGGATCACCAAAGTCCCAAAAGTCCAACAACCCCCGAAAGTCTCTGTCCCTGGTCAGTGCAGCCCCAGAGTTCGGGGGGGGGGCACGCAGGGTGTTAAGGGGCACCTTACGTGATCCGAGGCTGACAGGGTTCCGCCCAGCCTTCACCACGAGCCGCTCCACTCCACCAGCTGTCCTGTGAGCTGCTCCCGCCGTCCCACGAACTGCTCTGGCAGCTGCTCCACTCTGCTCACCGACCTGTGAGCCCCTCAGCTCTGCTCCACTTCAGCCATCCCTTGGGCCACTCCCACAAGGCTCCGCTCTGCTAGCTGCTCCTCCAGCCGCTCCGCTCACCGACCTGGGAGTCGCTTAGCTCTACTCCAACCGTCCTGCAAGGCTCCACTCTGCTAGCTGCTCCGCCAGCTGCTTAGCAATATAGCTTCAGGCTCCCCCACTAGTTAACACAGCCTCAGTGATCTCAGCTCTTTTGTAATTTCAGCTCTTAGCAATTTCAGCTCATAGTAGGGGAGCCCCAGTGCTAGTGCACCATTGGCCCAAAGTGAATTCAGCTCAGCAGTCTGTAACTAGACCTCTAATGGAATCAAAGTTAGCTCTGATATTCCACAGTGGAGAGAGAAGATAGTGCAATTGGTGTTTCAACCCCTCAGAGAGGGCCCATACCATCAGGTACAAACACCTGTCCCCATCCTCTTTACATTCACTGGGTTTTGTAACCCATGCCCCTTGTCAAGCAAGTGCTACTTAGGTAATGGTGAAGGACTCACTCAGTCCTTCTGTCATACAACAGTTTCACTGCCCTTGATTCACAGAATCAGGGTAACAAAACTTTATTCTTCCTGACCCAATAACAGAGAAGACTGGGGATCCCACACCAGCCAAAGTAACCACTTTGAGTTGCTGTTGTTTCATGCCAGGCGAGTGGGTGTGCCTATGCAAACAAGATCAGCCCCTGGAGTTCTTTTCCACACTCGCCATAATTCACCACCAGATGTCAGGGTAGAGCTCATCCTGACTCTGCTTACACTGATATAGATATTACAATCAATCAGCACATCTGAGAGTGTATTAGTGAAGTCAGGTACAGGAATGATAGTCTGCAGATGAGCATGCTACCTAATAATCAATGTTCTCTTTCCCAAAATAACACAGAACAGGGGTCCATTTGTCCTTAAATATGTCCTTAGTGTGCACGGGGCAGAATGTAAGTTGTTCAAGTGGCAAATAATTTATTTTATCAGCAATGCTCCCACAGTGGGATAGGGGCTTATAACCTTAAATTGATGTCTTTAAAACAAACCTACTGTGTGTCCTATCAAGTATCTTTAAAATGAATAGGAGAATCTCCAACACCCTTAATGGAATTTACCCACTCGGTAAGCTTTGTTCTTAGTTTGCCTATAACAGTCTTAATGATTTTGTAGTTCAGAATCTGCACCCCCACTAATTTTCATATTGGGCCTCTTTTCACCTTCTGGCTGTGGGTCTGTGAGTGGAACTGCATGAATACCCCAAGGAAAAGACCTTCTCTAAGGTTATTTTTGATCCTACTGAACCAGGAAGTCTCACGAGGAGGTTGTTCTTGCAATATTTCTAGTCCAATTATTGCAACTTCAAGAAGTTTGGGGCACAGTCCCGTGCGTAGTTAATGGTGGCATGTGGTGGGCTTGGGAGGAAGGGTAGTGGAGCAGTGTGGGCGACAGGTAGGGTACAAGCACCAGCCTACCAATGCAGAGTGGCATGTTTCAGAACAACGTGAGGGTGGGGAATGTGCTGCCAGATAGCTTACTGCTCCTTTGAAAAGGATCAGGGAACATATCCAGCAGGTTACATCATACATCCCTACAATCATGAGATACCCCTTCCATGATTCAGCTAGAAAGATGTCTTCCTAGGAGCCCTCTGCCAGTTTTAACAGACTGTCACCCATTTGTCTGCTACCACAAACCAGAAGAATGAGGCTGGTTGCGCAATGTTAAACTGTGCTTGATGTCAGTGATTTGTTGCACTTTCTAAGTCCCTGCCAGCTGAGTTCATTTGAGTAATATGGGGTGAGACAGTAATAACTTGAATTTATGTATTTCTAATTCCCTTTCTGATCTCTTCCTTCTTTCCTCTTCTCTCTCTGATCACACTCTCTCTCAAATCCTGGCTGGAACCTTTCTTCTCTTGACTCTCCTAATCATTTTTTCTGTACTGGAAGCATTTACTCCTAATTTCTCCTTTCATTTGAACTCCCTCTCCTCTTACCTTGAGCCTGAATCATTTGCCCTTTCATTTAGTTCCGCCCTGGCATTTCCCCAGTGACTCCAGTGCTTCTCTTTATAACCCAAATTCTTCCTTCTCAGAGGCCTGGCTCACCCCTGCTCTTTGAATGCAGTGAACTGATCTTCCCCAGACAGAAGGCCATTGGCACAAAACTCAGCACACCGACTCCCTTTGTGCTTTAAAATCTGTTTTATACACATTTCAGGTTGTGCCCCTTTTCTGTGCCCTAATTACTTCTGTTATCATAGTCAGTTATCTCCTTTGTTCCACTGACCTGATGTCTCTGTCCTCACCAATTTCACCTCTCCTGACTTTACCCATTATTTTTTTGTACAAAGTGACTACTATCCACAAGGCTCTGGCCTCTTTTCCTCTCTTACCTTTTTTTCATCCACTGTCTAACTTTTTTCTTTTCTTTTCTTTTCTTTTCTTTTCTTTTCTTTTCTTTGTTCTCTCTCCTCTTTTGATTCCTCTTGGCTTTTGGGTTCTCTCTTCTGGGGATTATTCACTGAAGTATCTTCACTGATATAGCTGCACTGGTAGAAGTCCCTAATGTAGACATGCTGCACCAGTGGAAAAAGTGTCTTGCACCATCACAACGTACCTTGGTCTGGTTTGAGACCATAGGAAGCTGCACTAGTACAAATCACTTTTTACACCAGTGAATCACAGAGGTTTCCATCACTGCAAAAAAACAAATCAACCAAACAAAACACCTCACAGTGATGATAAACCAGGGGTCAGCAGCCTTTCAGAAGTGGTGTGCCGAGTCTTCATTTATTCACTCTAACTTAAGGTTTTGCGTGCCAGTAATACATTTTAACATTTTTAGAAGGTCTCTTTCTAAAGTCTAAACTATATAACTAAACTATTGTTGTATGGAAAGTAAATAAGGTTTTTAAAAATGTTTAAGAAGCTTCATTTAAAATTAAATTAAAATGCAGAGCCCCCTGGACCAGTGGCCAGGATCCAGGCAGTGTGAGTGCCGCTGAAAATCAGCTTGCGTGCCACCTTCGGCACATGTGCCATAGGTTGCCTACCCCTGTGATAAACCCTTCAATACCAATGTGAAAGGCACCTTATAAATACCCTACTTTGTTCCTGACAAGAGCTAGCCACATCCTCCCACTTCTTCCCCTCATTCCTGCTCCCCCAACCCATGTTTTCTCCAATCAGCACTCCTCCCCTTTGTCCCCATACTACACCCCTTTCACATCTTGAGCTCTGTCCAGTCATCCTCTCAAAAGGCTGCATTCTTAAGCAAACCTCTCCTGACAGAATCCACTGTTCCTGTTCCTGCCCTGGTTTCCCGTCTCCCATTTTTGTCTATAACCCAGACATAATTGTCATATCCTTTCTCCTCCCACTTGCAGTTCTATTCTTGATCCTTCTCAGTCTGGTTTTTGCTTCATTTTTCTGGCTCTCACTAGTGTGGTCAATGGCTTGCTTGTGGTTAAGCCCCAAAACTTCACTTCTTTTCTTACCCTGCTTGAGTTACTACACCTGTCTATATCTTAGTTCTTATATGCTTCTCTGACACCATCCTGTCTGAGTGCCTAAGCTGTAATTGGCACTGGGATTACTCTCCGCTTTCTCCTTCATCCCTGCAGCAAGCATGGCTTTTCAGGCTCAGAAGGTTTTCTTCCTATTGAGCTGATATTTCAAGGTATCCTAGGTTATTATCCTTCTACCTCTCCTCCTCTCTCGAGGCCAGAGCCACAGCCTTTTGGAGTGAATGAGAGTCTTTCAGCTGACTTCAGTGGCCTTTGGATCAGGCCTCAAGGGCACTGTCCTGGGTCTCCTTCGTCTTCTCTTAACACTTCCCTTCTTGGTGATTTTATCTTGCCTATGGCCTAACGTACCATTTATACACTGATGTCACTCCGATGCATTCCCCTGCCTCCTATAGCCATAATTCTATCCGTTTTAGCTCAATTTCCTCTAACACATAAAACCAGCTACTGTTGATACAAAGTATGAAGAATCAAATTTGTTTCCTCCCGCATTCTTCCTTTCTTCTACTGCCCACTTCCCTCACCGCTGATAACACACCCATCATTTTGGTTGTCACCACTTCACAACTTCTTTACCAGTAACTTCTGTCTCCACTGTTTTTCCCCACACTGCTGTTAAATCACCTGTCTTCCAAATTAGAGGGTTGTCCACACAAATTGTTCCAGGTTTGGTTAATCTCTGGAAATTGATTATGTGGCGGTCTTGGATTTTCATACACTTAAGGCCAGACGGGACCAACTAGACTGACCTCCTATGTATCACAGGCCATTACATTCCCGGTTTTTGTAAAACCTGATAAATGGGGGTTTTGTTTTGAAAACCAAACCATTGGCAGTGCAGTCCCTCTAGACCTATCCTGACTCATACATTTGAAGTTTTGAATAAATGATTTCAGTTATAGCCCATCACTTCTAAAAAGTGAGACCCTGCCTTATGTTGGAAGGTCCTCTCCTGAAATCAAATGCAAATTCACAAGTCCCTAATGCAAGTCCAGGGAAACATTTTGCTGTGCTGTGAACAGTACTGGATAGTGAAGAAAGTGATCCAGAAATGGAACTTGCTCTACAACCTGAGGAACAAAAAGGATGAAGCATGAGGTGTTAGATCCCTGCCTCATGCTATATTATTATAGGACAGAGTCTTCTGTTTTGGCACTATTTTCTCTCCTCTCTGTCTCTTTCTTCTTCCTGTTGCTCCTGAATGTTGAGAAATTCCCTCCAATCCTCCACTTTTTAGTGTGCTTTCCCTCTGCCAAGTCACAACATGAAAACAAATCTCCCCTCCTCTTTCCATTGAACGTGTGACGAACTGGGACTGTTCTTACTGTGGTGTGTGAATGCTGACAGGGGAGTGTGGCTAGGATAGTCTGCATTGGGGGATGGGAGTCTGCCCGAAGGCGAATACCTGAGCGTGTAACATGAGAACCCAGGAAGGGGTTGGAGGCCAGGTGACACCTTGGCCCGGGAAACTGAAAAAAGGCTGTGGGAGGGGTCGCTGAAGGCAGAGTGTTGGAAGCGGGCTGGAGAGATGGCTGGGAGGCAGAGATGGCTCTGACCCCCCAAAGGGGGGTGGGCTGGGATGCCCTGGGACCCCAAGCTGGACCTAACTGAGGGGGGCCCTGTTGTCTGTGCCTGCAAGACCTGTCTTGGACTGTATTCCTGTCATCCAAATAAACCTTCTGCTTTACTGGCTGGCTGAGAGTCATGGTGAATCGCAGGAAGCCGGGGGTGCAGGGCCCTGAGTCCCGCAATACTCCGTGACAACTGGTGTAAGCGGTGGGATCTACTGCACCCCGTGGACGGCGCTTCCTGCAGTAAGTGACTGGGGAGCAGTAAAACGAAGGGGGATTGACGGGGACCAGGCGTGCTGAAGAGTGAGAGAGAGACGGTTATTACCCCTGGGAGTGTGTGACCAGCGAGAAGGACTTTTGCAGTAACAGGGTCCCCCGGGGGGATTGCAGCGAGTGGTCCCAGGGGCGGAGGAGTCTGTAGCTCGACCCTGGCAGAAAGGTAGTGACCTCGAGAAGGGCTGGCACACTAGGGGTCTCCCTGGGAACTGTGGGGAGCTGTGGGCACACAGGCCGGTGAGTGGCCAGCAGGAAGATGTATGCCAAGCGGCTTAAGAGCGACCTGGTGGAGCTGTGCAAGCAGAGGGGGCTGCGCATTGGGAGGCTCACCAAAGAACAGCTCATTGCCCGGCTGGAGGCGGAAGATCGCGCGAATGAACTGCTCCCTGTGTCTCAGGGAAGCAGCCTGGCAAATGCAGCGCAGGCACCAGAGTCTGTCCCAGCTGGGAGTGGTCAGCCGGCTGCTGAGGGCTTCCCGAGACCCCTCCTTCCTATGCCTAGGGGAAGGGTGGGGAGGAGCCCAGCAAATACCGAAGGCGCCGTGACCCCCCCGGCCAGCAGGGGATCCTCCCGGCGAAGCTCGCCGGCCAGCAGAAGATCCTCCCGGCGACGTTCGGCATCTGTGGAGCGGAATTGGCTGGAATGGGAGAAAGAGCTAAAACTGAGAGAGCTGGAGGATCGTGAACAACAGAGACAGCGTCAGCATGAACGGGAGGAGAAAGAGAGACAGAGACAGCATGAAGAGAGACAGCATCAGCATGAACGGGAGGAGAAAGAGAGACAGAGACAGCATGAAGAGAGACAGCGTCAGCATGAACTGGAACTGGCGAGATTGAAGGGCAGCGAACCCCCGGCTGCGGTGAGTGAAGGGGGACCCAGGACTGCACGGAGCTTTGATAAGTGCATCCTGGCCCCACGCAAGGAGGGGGAGGACATGGATGACTTCCTGGATGCCTTTGAGACGGCCTGTGAGCTGCACCGGGTTGATCCCGCGGACAGACTCCGGGTCCCTACCCCCGTACTGGACCCCAAAGCCGTGGCATTGTACCGCCAACTGGAAGAGGCAGAGAAAGGGGACTACGAACTATTCAAAAAGGCCCTGCTACGTGAGTCTGGGCTGACTCCTGAGATGTACCGGGAAAGGTTCCGGAGTCAGGATAAAACCCCTGAGATCTCATATCTGCAACTAGCCGTCCGCATGGAAGGATACGCCAGCAAGTGGGCTGATGGGGCCCAGACGAAGGAGGACCTGGTCAAACTGCTGGTACTGGAGCAACTGTATGAGCGGTGCCCATCCGACCTGAGGCTGTGGTTGGTGGACAGAAAGCCAGAGAACCCGCGACATGCAGGCCGGCTGGCCGATGAGTTTGTAAAGAGCCAGTCAGGAGATAACAGGGAGGAGTCCCAAAGGAACAGTCCCACCACAACGCAGAGAGAGAGTCACCCTGGGACCTCCCCGTGGGAAAATACAGAAAAACCCCATCAAAAGGGAACATCCGGTGTCAGGACCATCCGACCCACTCAAGGGGACCCATGGGACATGGGCTGCTACCACTGTGGCCAGAAAGGCCACATACGGGCCCAGTGCCCCAGGCTCAGGGACAGACTGAGCAGACCGAACCCACAGAGGGTTGACTGGGTAGAGACCCAGCCCGGCGAGAGGCAGCATTCCCAGGGGAGGGGGGCTGGCAGAGTACCACCTGCTAAGGAGGGAGGAGAGCTCCAGGCCAGCTCCTCTAGGGGGCTGGATGCTCCAGACTCAGGGTCTTTGGTTTATACGGTAGGCGCGGGGCTGTCCCTCCGGAGAGAGTACCTTGTTCCCCTGGAGGTGGATGGGAGGAAGGTCAATGGATACTGGGATACGGGCGCAGAGGTGACGCTGGCCCGGCCCGAGGTGGTGGCCCCAGATCAGGTGGTGCCCAACACCTACCTGACCCTGACGGGGATGGGCGGAACACCAGTCAAAGTGCCCGTGGCAAGGGTACACCTGAAGTGGGGGGCCAAGGAGGGCCCCAAGGATGTGGGGGTACACCCGTATTTGTCCACTGAGGTATTGATGGGGGGGGACCTGGAGAACTGGCCAAGCAACCCCCAAAGGGCACTGGTTGTGACCCGCAGTCAGAGCCGGCGAGGGGCACTGCGCCCTGGCCTTGGGGGGGTGCCTTGCCTGAGGCGCAGGACCCTAACCTGGTGGGGAGGGAACGCCCAGGGACACGGCTCAGGGAGGCTGCAGCTTCAGACCCAGCGGGCGAGAAAGAGCAGGTGGCCATCCCTGTCCCAGCTGCTGAGTTCCAGGCCGAGTTGCAGAGAGATCCCTCCTTGCGGAAGATAAGGGACCTGGCCGACCTCAGTGCGGTACAGACCATGGGACGAGGTGGCCGGAAAAGGTTCCTGTGGGAGAAGGGGTTCCTGTACCGAGAATGGGCTCCCCCAGGGAAAATGGAGTCAGGGGGGATCAGGAGGCAGCTGGTGGTACCCCAGAAGTATCGCCGCCAGCTGCTGTGCCGGGCCCATGACACGCCTCTCTCAGGGCACCAGGGAACCTGGCGTACCCAGCAGAGGCTGCTACGGAGCTTTTACTGGCCTGGGGTCTTTGTTACTGTCCGACAGTACTGCGGATCCTGTGACCCCTGTCAGAGGGGGAGGAAGGCCCGGGACAAGGGGAAAACAGCTTTAGGACCCTTGCCCAGCATAAAGGATCCTTTCCGGAGGGTGGCCAAGGTTAAAAGGGCGGCTCTAAACCAAGAGAGCCCAAAGCACAGACCTCCAGACTGGAGCGCTGGGAGAAGACCACAGCCCAGTTGGAACCCCAGAGGTATGGGGGTGGGAAAAGGGCACAGGCCGCATAAACCTTCCCACATGCGAACTGCGAGTGCCATCAAGCACCCCCGACCTAAGGGGGGGTGTGAAACTGGAGGGGCCTGGTGTAATTCTCACCAAGGAATGGGAGGGATGCGGGGGCATCCATGGGAACGGGGGTAGGTTCGAACTTCCCCGGGTCACTGGCTAAAGTGACCCTGCTCAGTTCGGTCTCGAAGGGGGGAGATGTGACGAACTGGGACTGTTCTTACTGTGGTGTGTGAATGCTGACAGGGGAGTGTGGCTAGGATAGTCTGCATTGGGGGATGGGAGTCTGCCCGAAGGCGAATACCTGAGCGTGTAACATGAGAACCCAGGAAGGGGTTGGAGGCCAGGTGACACCTTGGCCCGGGAAACTGAAAAAAGGCTGTGGGAGGGGTCGCTGAAGGCAGAGTGTTGGAAGCGGGCTGGAGAGATGGCTGGGAGGCAGAGATGGCTCTGACCCCCCAAAGGGGGGTGGGCTGGGATGCCCTGGGACCCCAAGCTGGACCTAACTGAGGGGGGCCCTGTTGTCTGTGCCTGCAAGACCTGTCTTGGACTGTATTCCTGTCATCCAAATAAACCTTCTGCTTTACTGGCTGGCTGAGAGTCATGGTGAATCGCAGGAAGCCGGGGGTGCAGGGCCCTGAGTCCCCCAATACTCCGTGACAACGTGTTGTCCTGAAGCAGTGATGTGTGAAAATAAACTGGGTGCAGTCTGAGTTTTGAGAAGACAGAGATTCCGTGATTGCCTGGGAAGGTTATTTCTGTGTTCTCTCTTTCTGTGCACAATGCCTGCTTTTAAGCTTAAGAGATTTTTCTGCTTTCAGTGCTCATAAGCTTATTTACTGGTGTCCACAGGTATAAGCTATAATACCAGATCAGAGCTCTGGATATGTTCGCTAATAGCAGAGCCTGAATAGTGAACCTTTTATTCCAAAGCTTTGCATACCAGCTAAGTATTGCGAGGTCATTCAGAGAAACTCCTTCTGAGTCTTCTGGGATAGTCAGTCTGAAAACAGAATCCATTAGTGGGGCACACTGAATTGAGAGCTTCAACTCAATTGCAGTTCTTAACCCAAGGCACAGGAACTGAACTGCAGGGCTTAACAGCAATAAGCTGTATATAGCAACATTTTTTTTTTTACCATCTTCAACTTCTATCTCAGGCAACTACAATTATGTCCTTTATTTGGTTTCTTTTCAAATCAGTGCATTTGTGCTTCAGATACATATTCTATTTCTGCCTGACACAAGAAATACATATGTGCAACTATCAGGATATAGTTATATACATATAGAGGAATAACAAAAGGGCCAAATTTTCAACTGGTGGAAATTAACCCAGCTTCATTGACATGGATATAATGTGGTCCCACTGCCAAATAATTGCAGATATCTGAGGCTTGAAAGATAAGCTGCTGGTTGGAGGAGAAATCAGTGACACAGAGTATGGGTCTATCCTAAGTGTTACTTGTTTTATTTACATATGTATCAATCCTGGAACACAGGTAGTCAAATAGCATGTAGGGCAATTCCTTCTTTCAGGAATCTCATTCCAACACAAATGCCTGGTCCCCAGGGTGCAACTCTCTCTCTAATTGGAGTCAATTTTTAAGGCACAGGCACAGAGCAAACTCTCCTGCTACTCACACAGCTCCATCTACTTAGAACCCTGCATAACAAAACTGAGACCAATACACGGCATATCTCCCCAAGACTGAACATTTGCTCGCATGGTGAAAAACCTGGAAGACTAGGTGTAGCAGTACCAGCCATAACAATAATTATATGTTAATTATGGACAGGTTGGGCAAAAATTGTTTTAAAGCAGTTAGTGAAAAATATAGTAGACAATGTTACCTTTACTCTCTTGTTTTATCACAGACATGTTGGGTGATAACAGTATTATATATATATATATATATATATATATAATGGAGATATCCCATCTCCTAGAACTGGAAGGGACCTTGAAAGGTCATCAAGTCCAGCCCCCTGCCTTCACTAGCAGGACCAAGTACTGATTTTGCCCCAGATTCCCAAGTGGCCCCCTCAAGGATTGAACTCACAACCCTGGGTTTAGCAGGCCAACGCTCAAACCACTGAGCTATCCCTCCCCCCCATATATGCATTGTCACAAGTGTCATGTGACCCTAGAGAAGCTGTCATAGATGTTAATGTAATACAAATGAGACGTCTTATCTGCAAATTAACCATGTGTGGTCTGTAGAAATATGCACTGACTACTTGATGACACATCATAATAATTGTTTATACTGTCGTAGCACCTGAATATATGGAGATATACCGATCTACACTGAGACTACAATGTAAATAGACATGATAGGCAAAAGGTGATGGAAAAAGTTAGCAAAGGTGCTGCTAGCTCTATTGGCTTTTGGTGGTGGTGGGTTGTTTGCAACATATTAAGGGAGTTGAGCTAGGATGAGTTAATAGAGTCAGGGAGCAGGACTAGGAAGAAAGAGCCAGGGAAGTGACCTAGGGACATGCAGAAAATGTAGTACTGGTAGGAGCAAGGACAGCAGGGAGAGTGATGCCGGCAGTGGAGGGGGAGATGAGAACAAACAACTAATATCAGAGAAGAGCGAGTGTACAGCATTGTATAATATACTGCACCAAACGCCCAACTATACAATTTTGTATAACAATGCTGCAGCTGTTCAACGGTGTCCTTACCAGTGCACAATATCACACTTAACATCTGTGTCCAGGTGTCTACTTCTGTGTCTGATATGGACATTTACTTGTAAATAAGCAGGTCAAACACAGAGGCCCCATTCCTCTGCTGCCGTGCACTTTGTCCGGCTGTAAATGACTACATTGGCTGCAAAGCAGTGAGGAACTGGGCCCAAATAGTTTTAAAAACATTGATACAGGATGAGGTACCTGGGATAGGCTAATACAGAATGGGTATGTTGTGTTTAAAAACGATGAAGTGTCACAAGGCCAAAATGAACCATCATATGGGCTGTGTGTGGTTTGGGGAGGCCGGTATTTGGAAGGGATGAGTTGGCAGTTTTACTGCAGGGCTACCGAAAAGCATAATGTATAGAAGGGAGTGTGATAGAACCCAAGTGCTATTTTTCCCAGTTGTGACTCTGGGCACGTTCTTTAATCTGTCAGTGTCCTTGATTCCCCGTATTAGAACTGAGGAGAATGATACTCTCCTTTGTAAAGTGTGTTGAGGACATCGGATGAGAGTGCAGTTATTTTAGCATCCACATTGAGAGAGACAACTTGGCGACAATGTCTGCGACCATCATCTCTGTACTGATGCATGCCAGGCAGAAGTAAAAGCCATTGCTATCTCATGTTCTTGAGACATTTATAAACAGTCCTGCCAACTTCTGGTTTCCTGGGGGAATGGTTGGCCGTGAATCTTTATGACTTACATGAATACTAAGGTACAGAGGTTTTGTAAAATCTGCTTCTTTCCTTCTTCAGCAGAGCTAATGGAGGATCTGCCTCAGTGATATGAAAGACAATTCTGGATGTAATGCCTTTTCACCTCCAGCTCTGCCTTCCGACACTTTCCATCCAAAGCAATCTAATAGCTGTAATTTGGGAAGCCATGCTTTCAGTTTCCAATTCCTCTGCTGACTGACCTCTTTTGGAGTCTAGGTCATTCTTCTAATGGTGATTCACCTTTTGTCACTCTGAGGAATAGGTTTTCTACTTCAGACGTTTAAAGTAGGGTTAAAATGACACCTTCTTTTCTCCTTAGTGTATACGTGTGATGGGAGAGCTGCATCAGTGAGACTGGTCAGTGACCTGTAGCACAGGGTCCCTCTCCTTCAGAGGAGCTAGGGTGACCAGACAGCAAGTGTGAAAAATCGGGATGAGGATTGGGGGTAATAGGAGCCTATATAAAACAACGCCCCAAATATTGGGACTGTCCTTATAAAATCAGGACACCTGGTCACCCTAAGAGGAGCATTTCATTTTGGGGGTAGGGGGAAAGTCAGAATGAAGGAGACGTGTTCAATGTCTTGGGGGATACCTTCAACTTCTTGAGTCTCTCTTGTCTTATAAGAGCATCACTCCATGCTGTACCTTGACCCTTGCTGGAGTAGAACATTTGCATTGCTTCTTAGAGCAGAAATCCCTCCGATTACTGTAATAATAAACTGTAAATTAGAGTCAGAAACTTACTAGGCTCTGGGGCAACTCCTGTCTCCACCAGGTTTGCTGTAGGCTTGCCAGTGCAGTGTTCCTCAATGGGGGTGGGGTCAAACAGCTCTTCCAAGTAGGGACCAAGAATTTGTTGTTGATCCTGATGCACAGCCTGCTCTGAGGCTGGTTTCATAAACAGAGTCTCTTCATGCTCCTCCCACAGAGCCTGCTGCTGGCTCCCCCATCAGTTCCCATGCTGGATTCAGGGCTAGCAGGGCACCATGAACCATGTTGGCTCTGTGCTGGATGCAGTGCCCAGCATCCAGTCAAACTCGAGTCACCTGAGATGCGGTTCTTGTCCCTGGTCTTTCCGGTACTTCCTTTTCAGCCTCTTCATACGCTCCCTCCACTGTTCACCTGTTTGGAAAATCTGCAAAGCTTCCAGCTTTTTAGCTATCTGCTAGTTTGCATGGTCATTCTTGGTGCTTTTGCTGAAGTCCACAGGTTCATCAGATTTGCACCAGAGATTCACCAAAATTTGGCTGTGCTCCCGAGACCATGAAGCAGCTGGCTTCACCAAAGGTTTGCTCAGTTCAGTCTCCATTGCAAGCCCGAGGCTTGCCGATGGTGTGCTTGCAGCTTGGTGATAGTTAACAATGGGTTAACGCTGACCCACTGAGCTGCTGCTGTATGCCAAGAGGGGGTGGCTTCCATTTTCAGCTGAGTCGGCTGGAGATTGTTGGGATAAAGAGGACTAAGGAAGTTGGCCCATGGAATTGTGGGATGTTTCTGGTGGCCTGCCAGGACACAAGTCAAGCGGGGCTGTGTCTATGCTGCAAAGCAAGAGGGCTTGGACCCTAGGTCCCGGCTTGACTGGTGCTTGGCCCCTGCAGCCCTGCAAGGTCCTGGCATCCTGGGTCTGAGCCCTAGGTTAGTGCAATTTCAATGTAGACACAAGGGAGATTAGGCGTAAACCAAAATTTAAGCCTGGGCTTATGTTGCATTGTAAACATACGCTTAGTGTCCAGAAATTGTTCTCTATTGGCTGGGAAAATGATGGCGCTCATGTGATTCTGAAGCTAGGATGGGTCTAGTCCCCATGTAAAGCACCTAGAACAATGAGGTCCTGGTCCATGAGTAGGCTCTCCTAGGAACTGCACTAATAGAAATAATAATTAATACTCCTAGAATCTTTGCAGTGAGTTTGAATTCAGATCCCTTGTAACTTCTTCATATTTGATGGCATTGTGAATTGATTCCCCACTTGAATTAATTAATGCATTGCAATTATCTTAGTCTGATTTTTTTAAAATATTAGGGACATAATGAAGTGTGTGTGTGCGTGCGTGTGAAACCCAATTAAAGAGTAATTGTACCTTTCATGAGTGCCACAACCTGGAATTATTGAATTTCTGCAGAAGAGCTTTTATAATTAAAACCCAAAGTGGGTTTGATTACATCCATGGTGTCTGGATTCCATCTGAAATTTCACTCATTAATGTGTAGTGTGTTCTTGAAATCTTGCATTATTTTTTAAGAAATGAAATTCAAGATGGCTGTGTTTATGGAATCAGCATCTGTTCTGTACAGCTGATTATTCAGTTTTTAAGAGGTTGTTCATCATTTTCATGAGAACCCAAAGAGCTGGCATTTCTACGAACACAGGTGTCCAAAGCAGCCAGCCAAAACAGGAGGATATATCATGGCAGACAGATATTTTTTATAATCATTTTTAATGCTGAAAGTATCTAGTATATCATGCTTGAAGCCTCACTCCTCCATCACAGGAACATGTTATATGCTTGATAAAGTGACGGTGTCTTAACTAAATTCCAGCCTATCCCATCTGTTCAAAATTCTCCAGGAGTTACTGTGTGTGGTAGGTTTTGGCAAACATGTTATAAAAGGTTTAGCATTTTAATTGTTGGCTGATTGCTTTTATGTTGAACAACTCCCGTGCACAACAGTATGTAAGTTGCAATGATCTTTACTGTGTGATTCATTAAATCCTATAAAGCATGTCTTACTGCAACATTTGGAAGATAATAGCCTAGAAATGTTAGTGTTTACATTAAAAACAGCAGAGCATTGCCAGAAATATACTGGCACTGCATTTGACAAACACATAGCTTGCCTGTCTTGGCAGGGCACATTCTCTCAGCTGTGATTTGGCTGACAGTTGCAGATGAAGCAGTGTCATATTGATGGGTTTCCATTGAAACTTGTACCTTGATCCTACTGTAAGCGGGGGAATGGTCCCGCTATTGTGGGGAACTTTCCTGGCTTCTGCACTACCCCGGTAAAGTGGACTAGCGAAAGGATCTGAGTCCCCGCTCCCACTTCCTTTACCCAGAGGCCTCCCTGCCCTTGAGGGCTCCCCTTCCACTCTCCTGTCTGGCTGAGTCCTCATAACCCCAACAAGGCTGGGCCCAGGATTTCTGGGGGGCTCGACCCCCAACCCTGCTGTGGTCACCTAGGACAGGGGCTAGGGTGTCCCCACTCCGGGGTACTCTCTCTGCACTGGGCACCTCCCTGACCCACTGATTATTCCATACAATTTAAAGCAAATACAAGTAGTTTAATTAACAATTAATTTTAAAAAAGAATAAGGAAAAATGGGAAAGGTTAAAGGAAAACACATCACCCCGCTCTGTGGCAGGGAACATTACAAACAGTGTCTCTGGAACGTCAGGGCAGTTCAGTCTGTTCCTTGTAGGTCCCAGGCCTGCTTCTCAGGCCCTGTCTGTGCTGCAGGGACGCTGTGGGTTGGACACTTGCTCTGGTGGTGGCCACACGCTCTCAGGCTCTAGATGGCAGGACCCTTCTTCCCAGCGTCGCCCCCGCCCGGTCGGGGTTATGATCCCCCTGCAAGTTTGGCCTGCAAGGCCTCTTGGCTGAGGCGTCTCCCTGTGCTGGGCCCACTGCCCAGGGTCCCCCTCACTCTCCCCAGCTGCTCACCACACTCGGACTGCACACGGCTCCGGACTGCTCCAGCCCCAGCTCCGGACTGCTCCAGCTCCACTCTGCCTCAGCACGGCTGCTGCTGCTGCTCTGCCTTCAGCTCCCTGGGCTGCTTCTCTGGCCTCCCTGGCTCTGGTTGCTGCAGGTCTGCCCCCAGCACAGCTCTGCTCTGCAGGCTGCTTCTGTGACTCTGCTCCCAGCTCTGACCTGCTTCCTGGCTGCTTGTCTGGCCCCTCTGGCTCTGGTTGCTGCAGCTCTGCTCTCTCTGGGCTGTGCTCTGGCTTTGGGGCTGCAGCTCTGCTCCCCAGCTCAGCTCGGGCCCCTGCTCTCTCCTTAGCTCGGCCCCACTCTGTCTGACCCAGGCAATTCCAACTCACACGGAGGACGGGACCCACCCTGGCCTCCTGTCATGCTGATTAGCCTGCCCGCCCTGTCAATCAGGCTTACCTGGAGCATTGGCCTCTCGCCATTGTTCCTGGGGACTGTCAGTCTCAGGGTCCTGATTTCCCATCGACCCCTCCCCTTTTAGTGCTGGGAGCTAGCAACCAAAACACCCCCACTGAATGTTAGTAAGGGGGCAACAGTCCCCTTACATTCCCCCTTGCTAAAATTCTGCCACAGCTACAATATTCACACCAGTACATCCGGGCCCCATAATAACAACATATACCCACATCATATTATATTAAAAACCCATTAACAATTATCAAAAGAACATTTAACATACCTAACATTCCACATCTACTTCTTAATACCATACATAACAATATTCATTAAAACACTACATAGAACCAATAACATAATTATCTTTAAGTCTAACAGGAAGTACGCCCTTATTAGCCCTCTGGGACCTTCTTAAGACTGGCGGTTTGTTACCCATATTTTCTATTTTCCTATCCTCGGGTAATACTGGGTCAGTTTGAAGGATCTGGCCATTCTCGTTAGGGTTTGGGTTTGCCCCACTCTGTCCCCCTCTGTATTCGGTTTGTGGGACTAGAACCATTTCCCAATTGGTTTCAGCCTCCTCAGGGCGTACTGATCTACGCCTCCTATGGTCCCTGTCTGGACTAAGAGTACAATGTTTCAACTGGTCCCTATGTACTACTATCCCAGGACCTCCTCGTTCAGGCTGGTTAGCATACAGTGGCAGTTCGGGATTGTTGTGGGTGACCACAGTGGGGGGATTTGGCTTCCATTTGTCCTGTATTTTATTACATCTCCGGTGTCTATGGCTACGAAGTGGTACACAGTCACCAGATCTGATGAGAGCCCCACTGGACTTGCTATCATAAGTCCTTTTCCTACTTTGGGCTCTGTCTTTAGTTGTTCTGAGAGCAACTTTCCAGGCTGTCTTCAGCTTGTCATGGTGAGCTTTGACCTGGTC
The DNA here is from genome assembly GCF_027887155.1 of Malaclemys terrapin pileata. Classification (NCBI taxonomy): domain Eukaryota; kingdom Metazoa; phylum Chordata; order Testudines; family Emydidae; genus Malaclemys; species Malaclemys terrapin. The sequence continues at coordinate 270,588,921 of NC_071506.1, read as the reverse complement.
ATCATAATTGGTCACCTCATCCTTAGAAAAGACTTCTTGATGCTTCTCTGGCAACGCCCTTATGTTAGCCACATGTGCAGGAATCAGCCCTTGACGTGCCGCTTGAACTGGAACTTGCAGTCTCCCATCACATCTTCCTTGAAGAAAGGTAACTCGTCCTCCCTTCTCCCTCGTCACCTGCAGCTCATTTCCTGGTACACAGCTGTGTTCGTCAAGGATCTTCCCTCTCCAAGGAGGAATAATGGTCTTCCGTTCTCTGCCCACTTTACCAATTCCCATATGCCTTGTGGGGCCCAGGGAAAGACTCTGCCTCTCCTCTCGAGCCAGTACTCTACTCAGCACAGCATTCTTCGTAGAGTGCTCGTGACAGTTCATCTTCCTGGTTCCTTCTCCTGGCAGCAGTAGCTCCTTCAGCTCACTAATGATGTTCATCCCTAGAATCCCTGGGACTCCTTCTCCTATATGGCTCCCTTTCGAGGCTTTGTCTTTCAGGATGAAGATGCATTTTCCTGGCAGTGTCTGGCCCATATACTCTATGTCTGCTTCAAGGCACCCCACCACTGGGATTGCCAGTCCATTAACAGCTGTTAGACGTACAAACCGTGTGCTGTGCATGGTCAGGTCCTTGTCCTTCAGATATTTTTGAAAATGCGACTCAGTAATGGTGGTGACTTCTGAGCCAGTATCTAACAAACATCTGGTCTTCACCCCTGCTATACATACTTCAGCAGTTAGGCAATCTCCAAATGCTCGCTTACAGAAATCGCTAGATATGCTGGCACTGCCCATGTTCCTCTCAACACTGTATGCAGAGGGATTTTCCACAAAGGACAGGCCTAGGAATCCTTCTGCCACTGCTTGGCCTTCTACTGTAGAGGGACCACTTGCTCCTGGTGCCCCATTGGTTTCGAGTGCCTGGGACTCTGTTCTCCTTCTCAGTGGACATTCTCGGCTAGTATGTCCTGGCCTTTCACAAGTGTAACAAATGTATCTTCCCAGCTCATCCTTCAGTGGGGCTCTTCGGGATCCCAGTGCCCTTGGATACTTTGGCATACTAATGGGATTCTTTTCTTTCATCAACTCGGTCATCACTTTCAGCATCTCCCCCTGTTGGACCGCCAGTTTTTGGACAGCTTCACTTAAGCTTTCCAATGTTAGCTCTGTTTGGGGCAGGACCTTTTCCCCAGCAGCTGCATTCACTAGGCCCCCACTTCGTGTATGGGGATTAGGCTTGGCCGCCTCTGCCACAGGAACTTCCTCTTCTTCTGACCACATAATGGCAGCCTGCATGAGTTCATGGAACTTCTTACTGGGCTCTTCTTTAAACCTCCTTTTCATTTCACGTCGGAGGGAGTCATCACGGAGCCCCAGCACCAACTGCTCTTTCAGAACCGTATCTGGGTCTGGAACTCGCTGAGGGTCTCGCCGTTCCACTTTGCTCATTCTCTCCTGGAGGTCATATGCGTATGCCCGGACAGTTTCACCAGGCTCCTGCTTTCTCTCAAAAAACTCCTTTAGTCGGGTTCCAATAGGTACCTTGTCTCCATACACTTTTAGGAGGAGTTCAAATACCTTTTCCACATCTTTCTTGTCTGCCACTGCCATGAACTTTACTGTGGCCTTGGCCTGGCCCTTGAGGTGCTCCTCTATGAAGTCCACATGATCTTCTTCAGGTACTCTTAGCACACGCAGAGCCGCCTTCACAGACTTGACCCACTCCTCTACTGTAATGTCTCCTGGTCTAGTCGGGAAGCCACCAAACTCCGTGACCTTCCGCTCCCGTGGGACGTAAATAGTAGGGGGTTTCTTAGCTTCTGCTGTCTGTTGGTCTATTACTGCCTTGGCCAGCGATAAGGCTTCTCTCTGTTCAGTTCTAGCTTGCTGTAATGCCTCCGCTTGGTCTGATAATCTGCGCTGAAGTTCAGCAAACTGGGTTCGTAGTTCTTCAATTCCAGCCATGGTAGGGTGCTCAACTAGGCCCGGACCATGCTACTAGAACTTAACCAGAAAACCAATGGGATGGACCCTGTGGATAGGATCCTGTTCGTGACGCCAATTATGTAAGCGGGGGAATGGTCCCGCTATTGTGGGGAACTTTCCTGGCTTCTGCACTACCCCGGTAAAGTGGACTAGCGAAAGGATCTGAGTCCCCGCTCCCACTTCCTTTACTCAGAGGCCTCCCTGCCCTTGAGGGCTCCCCTTCCACTCTCCTGTCTGGCTGAGTCCTCGTAACCCCAACAAGGCTGGGCCCAGGATTTCTGGGGGGCTCGACCCCCAACCCTGCTGTGGTCACCTAGGACAGGGGCTAGGGTGTCCCCACTCCGGGGTACTCTCTCTGCACTGGGCACCTCCCTGACCCACTGATTATTCCATACAATTTAAAGCAAATACAAGTAGTTTAATTAACAATTAATTTTAAAAAAGAATAAGGAAAAATGGGAAAGGTTAAAGGAAAACACATCACCCCGCTCTGTGGCAGGGAACATTACAAACAGTGTCTCTGGAACGTCAGGGCAGTTCAGTCTGTTCCTTGTAGGTCCCAGGCCTGCTTCTCAGGCCCTGTCTGTGCTGCAGGGACGCTGTGGGTTGGACACTTGCTCTGGTGGTGGCCACACGCTCTCAGGCTCTAGGTGGCAGGACCCTTCTTCCCAGCGTCGCCCCCGCCCGGTCGGGGTTATGATCCCCCTGCAAGTTTGGCCTGCAAGGCCTCTTGGCTGAGGCGTCTCCCTGTGCTGGGCCCACTGCCCAGGGTTCCCCTCACTCTCCCCAGCTGCTCACCACACTCGGACTGCACACGGCTCCGGACTGCTCCAGCCCCAGCTCCGGACTGCTCCAGCTCCACTCTGCCTCAGCACGGCTGCTGCTGCTGCTCTGCCTTCAGCTCCCTGGGCTGCTTCTCTGGCCTCCCTGGCTCTGGTTGCTGCAGGTCTGCCCCCAGCACAGCTCTGCTCTGCAGGCTGCTTCTGTGACTCTGCTCCCAGCTCTGACCTGCTTCCTGGCTGCTTGTCTGGCCCCTCTGGCTCTGGTTGCTGCAGCTCTGCTCTCTCTGGGCTGTGCTCTGGCTTTGGGGCTGCAGCTCTGCTCCCCAGCTCAGCTCGGGCCCCTGCTCTCTCCTTAGCTCGGCCCCACTCTGTCTGACCCAGGCAATTCCAACTCACACGGAGGACGGGACCCACCCTGGCCTCCTGTCATGCTGATTAGCCTGCCCGCCCTGTCAATCAGGCTTACCTGGAGCATTGGCCTCTCGCCATTGTTCCTGGGGACTGTCAGTCTCAGGGTCCTGATTTCCCATCGACCCCTCCCCTTTTAGTGCTGGGAGCTAGCAACCAAAACACCCCCACTGAATGTTAGTAAGGGGGCAACAGTCCCCTTACACTACAATCTGACCAGTGCAAGCAGATCCTTAAACCTGTTTGTGTCCAGTGAAGTGAGTGGGCTAACACGTTTAAGGTTTCAGTTTGTATAGACCCCAAAGACTGGGATCAGCATAAAGTCTGGTTTGAGAATATTCTCTGGGGCGGAGACCATTTTACATTTTCTCATTAATTAAGAATTACATGTATCTGTTTGGAGGCAAGGTCTTGCTCAGATTATTCTGGGAGTAGGAGGTTGAGTCTGAATAGGTTAAATGATTATAGGGCATCATCCTTATTCAGACAAATCTCCCACTGACTTCAGTAGGAGTCTTGACTGAGTAAACTGCAGCCAAGAATTATTGTGCCAAAATTCTTAACAACCACATTTAATGAATTTTGCCTCTTTTATTATTTGCAACTTGTCCATGAGCAGATGGTGATTTGCCAGATAATTTCTGCAAATGATATTTGTGCAGATCATCTCTGAGCTGTTCATTGCAAGTATGTGATGTTACAGCTGTTTGAAGTGGACATGTAAGACACGTGGTATGTTTTTCTTCCCTGATTGGATGAGCCTAAGTTGTAGAAGCAGGTTCCCCAGATGAATGTTTGCAGTTACGAATTAAAAATTCACTTTGTGAATGTAGCTGCACCATAAGGTTGTGCAACCAAGTTAAGTTTTAGCAGGAGCTTTAAACCTTTATTTCGTAAACATATCATTGAAATGGCAAAAACCAAAACCTAGAATGTAAAATTTGAGCACTATTTAAACGTTTTGATGAGAAATGAACTGATAAAGAGAATAACAGTTTGAAATTAACCCCCTTTAACAACCTTTCACTGGATTGTCTCACTTTTCTTTCTACTGCTTTTGCAGGTGTATCCCCCACTTGGAATTTGCTAGCTCCTGGAAATTTGGACATGGCTTCAGTCTAGGGATCTACCCTATGGACTACAACAATAATGGCTACCAGAGGCCTCTGACATCATTTCCCAGCATGCTTGGAGTCAGGGGTAGGGAGAGAGAATGGACTAGAAACTTCTACTGAGACCAATGATGAGGCTTCTGCATGGGGTAATATGGTCAAGCAGTTTGCTGGGACACTGATGAGCCCAAGCTGTTCAGCCCCTCAGTGGAAGGAAACAGCCTGATGCAGACACCAAGAGACTGGTTTTAGGTTCAATTTTGAGCTTTGAGTTTGAGAACAGAGAGAGAAGCAGAACAGCTTGGGGAATCTCTAATTAACTCCTTCTCTTCATAAAGGGGATCTTTCGACTGCTATGTGATCTAGTGCATGGGCCAGGCAGTTCCAGGTCTGCAGAGGTCAGAGTGGCAGAGATCCAACCTAGAGCTGGCTACCAAGAACCAGCTGAGACCATCTCAGGACTGCAGCTCAGGGAGCCAAGAAGGGATGCAGCCCTACCCAGGAGCAAAGATACTGTAAGATATTGTGTTGATGTACTCTGTTGTTTCTTGCATACTGGCTTGTATGTTTCTTGCCAGCACTGGTACCAGTATTCACTTTCCAACCCCTGGTGTCTCAGGTACCATGAGGAGTTACCTTGGATGGGGCACCAGGCATCACAAAAAAGAACCCAGGACCCAAGCCATTCAAGGAGAGGGGAGAAGCCATTCCAAGTAGCAAGTGTCAGGGTGGAGGCTTTAGCCCCACCTTGAGGAGGGGCCCTCAAGCAATCTAAAACACCCCAGCACCTGTCCCCTGTCTACATTATTGCTCCTCATAGTGATTCCTAAAATATCAGTTATACATTGGTAGTGTTTGTCTACAGAGCATTGTCACAGGGGGAGTGGCCCCTTTAAGGTGAAATGTGATCAACCACTCCTGTGCCATAATTAATTAGCTGCTTCCTAGCCTGAGTGGGTGGGACTAAGGAGGGTGAGGTGAGAGATGAATGAACACCTGGGCCTTATAAAATGACTGAAAGTGAGCTTAGCTGGGAGTTGACACCACAGACAGCTGATTGTTCCTGTAGAGGGCTCTGAGCTGGGGTCTGTAGGGGAGAGGGTACTTCAGGGGAAATAGCTTGCGGCCAATGCTGTAGCCCAGAGCAGATAGACTCTCAAATGTAGCCCAGAAAAGGGATGGGAACAGGGCCCAGAAGGATGGCTGAAGAGACGCCCTGAAGGACAAAAGAATCTTTCTGTTTATTTGGGACTTTTTAGTTTGGAATTTTGCTACCCTGTAAAGAGTTATGTTTGTTGTGACTTCACTGCAGAGCTAAGCCACATCTCCAGCACAGACTGGTGTCTGAAAAGCAGAGGAGACCAACCTGGGGGAAGGAAACCGAGGCAGGGATTGCTAAATGTGCCATGTTTGACTAGCAAGGGATTCTATGGGTAGCCATGCCTGCCAAAAAGAATTTTATAACTTCATCCATAGTGGAAACTATATGCGCCAACATGACCCTGAAAATTGACAACAGTTTTGGTGAGGGATTAACGCCATTCATTTCTGGGGGCGGAAATGGGGGAACAGTTTTCTCCAAATGCCCCTCTAGCCTAGGGGGAAGCTTTAGGAGCTAAGAAAGAGGAGGCCAGGCATTCAAATCTCTTCTGACAGCTGTTTGAATTCCTATGCAGGTCACTACCCTTAATTTTGACTAAGACCATGAATCCCCACCCAGAAGGCAGTTAGGGAAGAGCTGCTAAAGATTTGCTGAGGCACATCGCAGCCTCTTACACTCTTCAGAAGGGTCACCATAGTCAGGAGCAGCTTCAGCAGCGCGGTTTCTCCCTGATAGCCAGGCAGGTGCAGCTCCCTTTTCCTCTGGCTCTAGAGAGCTGTCATAACTATAAAGGGAAGGGTAATAGCTGTCCTGTGTACAGTACTATAAATCCCTCCTGGCCAGAGACTCCAAAATCCTTTTCCCTGTAAAGGGTTAAGAAGCTCAGGTAACCTGGCTGGCATCTGACCTAAAGGACCAATAAGGGGACAAGATACTTTCAAATCTTGGGGGGGGGAAGGCTTTTGTTTGTGTTCTTTGTTTGGGAGTGTGTTCGTTCTCCGGGAATGAGAGGGACCAGACATCAATCCAGGTTCTCCACATCTTTCTAAACAAGCCTCTCCTATTTCAAACTTGTAAGTAAATAGCCAGGCAAGGCGTGTTAGTTTTCCTTTGTTTTCTCAACTTGTAAATGTACCTTTTACTAGAGTGTTTCTCTTTGTTTGCTGTACTTTGAACCTGAGACTAGAGGGGAGTCCTCTGAGCTCTTTAAGTTTGATTACCCTGTAAGGTTGATTTCCATACTGATTTTACAGAGATGATTTTTACCTTTTTCTTTAATTAAAAACCTTCTTTTTAAGAACCTGATTGATTTTTTCCTTGTTTTAGATCCAAAGGGGTTTTGGATCTTGATTCACCAGGAGTTGGTGGGAGGAAGGAGGGGAATGGTTAATTTCCCCTTGTTTTAAATCCAAGGGGTTGGATTTGTTTTCACCAGGGATTTGGTGAAGGTTTTTCAAGGTTTCCCAGGGAGGGAATCCATTGAAAATGGTGGCAGCCGAACCAGAGCTAAGCTGGTAATTAAGCTTAGAAGTTTTTATGCAGGCCCCTACATTTGTACCCTAAAGTTCAAAGTAGGGATCTCAGTCCTGACATGGTGAATAGCGGTGGGATCATTTTAAACCCAAAAGCCAGTGAGATTTTTTTTTCCTTCTAGCTGCTTGGAAAGCCGAGCTGGAAGTAGATAGATGCATATCTTATCTCTCCTTGCCTGAAGGCAGAGGTGTTAAGTTTTTTTTACAGGTCCTTTGTTAAGAGAAGGGTTCAATTAGCAAATGACTGGTAAAAGGTATTTACAAGCTGAATTGTTTTTTTTTTTCTTTTTACATCCTCGGGAGTAGCTAGTTAGAAAGTTACTGTTAACTCTGCAGCAGCCAGAGCTGAGAGCTTCCCAGTTTGTCAACTGCAAAGGGGGTTACCCAGCACAAGAAAACAGGAAAAATGACTACCAAAGAAGTAGCTAACAAAATAGAACTGGCCAAACTAGAAGCAGAAGAAAATGAAAGAAAACATCAGAGACTGCTTCAATTAACAAAACTCGAGACAGAGCAGAGAGAAAGAGAAGAAAAAGCCAAAGAGGAGGCCCACAAGAGAGAGATGGAGCTGAAAGAAAAAGAGATGGAGGAGAGAGAAAAAGAAAGGAAGCATGAACTGGAAGTAGCAAAGGCTAAGCAGGATGCACCAGCCAATGCTAACAACCCCCCTCCAGGTACCACTTCCCATCCCAGAAGATTCCCCACCTACAAGGCAGGCGATGATACTGAGGCCTTCTTAGAAAATTTTGAAAGGGCCTGCCTTGGATACAGCATCGCTACAGACCAGTACATGGTAGAGCTGAGGCCGCAGCTCAGTGGACCCTTAGCAGAGGTGGCGGCTGAAATGCCTAAGGAACACATGAACAGTTATGAACTTTTTAAAAACAAGGCCAGACTCAGAATGGGGCTAACACCCGAGCATGCCCGTCGGCGGTTCAGAGCCCTAAAGTGGAAACCGGATGTGTCATTTACCCGTCATGCCTACCACATTGACAAAAATTGTGATGCCTGGGTATCAGGAGCAAATGTTAAATCTCTGGAAGATCTGCTTTCCCTAGTAAAAATGGAGCAGTTTTTAGAGGGTGTTCCTGAGGAAATAGAAAGGTACATCCTAGATAGGAAGCCCAAAACTGTAACTGAGGCGGGGGAGATTGGAGCCCAGTGGGTGGAGGTGGCAGAAAAGAAAAAAACTAGTAGCAGTTGGAGCGAATATCAGAAGGGGCAAGCCGAAACAAAACCTTACCACCGGGGACAACCCAAGGCCCCACCCACATCCCAAGGGAAACCCCAGACGCCTTCTCACCCCACCACACCAGTCTCCACCAACCAACCTCGTCCCGGTGATACCTTAGCAGGGCGATGTTTTAAATGTAATGGACTGGGACATATAAAGGCTCACTGCCCCAAGAACCCCAACCGATTACAGTTCATTACACCCCAATCACACCAAAGATCCCCAAACCCAGATGCCTCTCTCATACCCTCGGAGCGAAGGGAAACCTTGAGAGTGGGCGGAAGGAAGGTTACCGCTTGGAGGGACACTGGGGCTCAAGTGTCAACTATCCACCAATCCCTAGTGGACCCCAAACTCATCAACCCAGAGGCTACAGTGACAATTCAACCCTTCGTGTCACAATCTGTAACCTTGCCTACAGCCACGTTGCATGTCCAGTACAAGGGCTGGTCAGGAATGTGGACTTTTGCAGTCTATGACAATTATCCCATTCCCATGCTGCTGGGGGAAGATTTGGCCAACCATGTGAAGGTAGCCAAGAGGGTGGGAATAGTCACCCGCAGCCAGGCTAAGCAAGCTTTCACCCCCATCCCTGTTCCTGAGCCGTCCACCAGGGCCCCGTCTGTGTTACCGGAGACCCAGACAAAGGTGGTGGAACTGGATCCTCTGCCAACAACTGCAACAGCCGTAGTGGATCCAATCCCAGAGACCCAGCCAAAGCCAGTCCCAGAACCGGAACTGGCAACGCAACCAGCACCAGAACCATTGCCAGCCCTGAGTCCAGCGCTTGCAAACCCGTCTACAACTCCAATGCCAGAGGGCACCAGCGAGCCTGAACTGGCAGAAGCAGCAGATAACCCTACCCAAGAGGCTCAGCCAGAGCCTGAGTTACCACATAGTGCACCAGCGGACAGCGGTTCACAGTCAATGGAAACAGCCCCAGCACCTGCATCACTTCCAGAGGGACCAAGCCCCAGTCCACAGTCCAAGGAGGAACTGATGTCTCCAGCATCAAGGGAACAGTTCCAGGCCGAGCAGGAAGCAGATGACAGCCTTCAGAAAGCTTGGGCGGCGGCGCGGAGCACCCCACCGCCTCTCAGCTCTTCTAACCGATCCCGGTTTGTTGTAAAACAAGGACTTTTATACAAGGAGACTCTTTCTGGTGGGCACCAGGAAGACTGGCATCCTCAAAGGCAGTTGGTAGTTCCCACTAAGTATCGGGTAAAGCTCTTGAGCTTAGCCCATGATCATCCCAGTGGCCATTCTGGGGTGAACAGAACCAAAGACCGGTTGGGGAAGTCCTTCCACTGGGAGGGAATGGGCAAGGACGTTGCTAATTATGTCCGGTCTTGTGAGGTGTGCCAACGAGTGGGAAAACCCCAAGACCAGGTTAAAGCCCCTCTCCAGCCACTACCCATAATTGAGGTCCCATTTCAGCGCGTAGCTGTGGATATTCTGGGTCCTTTCCCAAAGAAGACACCCAGAGGAAAGCAGTACGTACTGACTTTCATGGATTTTGCTACCCGATGGCCGGAAGCAGTACCCTTAAGCAACACCAGGGCTAAAGGTGTGTGCCAGGCATTAACAGACATTTTTGCCAGGGTAGGTTGGCCCTCCGACATCCTTACAGATTCGGGAACTAACTTCCTGGCAGGAACCATGGAAAACCTGTGGGAAGCTCATGGGGTGAATCACTTGGTTGCCACCCCTTACCACCATGAAACCAATGGCCTGGTGGAGAGGTTTAATGGAACTTTGGGGGCCATGATACGTAAATTTGTAAATGAACACTCCAATGATTGGGACCTAGTGTTGCAGCAGTTGCTTTTTGCCTACAGGGCTGTACCACATCCCAGTTTAGGGTTTTCACCATTTGAACTTGTGTATGGCCGTGAGGTTAAGGGGCCATTACAGTTGGTGAAGCAGCAATGGGAGGGGTTTACGCCTTCTCCAGGAACAAACATTCTAGACTTTGTAAGCAACCTACAAAACACCCTCCGACATTCTTTGGCCCTTGCTAAAGAAAACCTAAAGGATGCTCAGGAAGAGCAAAAGGCCTGGTATGATAAACATTCCAGAGAACGGTCCTTCAAAGTAGGAGACCAAGTCATGGTCTTAAAGGCAATCCAGGCCCATAAAATGGAAGCATCGTGGGAAGGACCATTCACGGTCCAGGAGCGCCTAGGAGCTGTTAACTATCTCATAGCCTCCCCCACCTCCAACATAAAGCCTAAAGTATACCATGTTAATTCTCTTAAGCCCTTTTATTCCAGAGAATTAAACGTTTGCCAGTTTACAGCCCAGGAAACAGATGACGCGGAGTGGCCTGAAGGTGTCTACTACGAAGGAAAAAAGGATGGTGGCGTGGAAGAGGTGAACCTCTCCATGACCCTTGGACGTCTGCAGCGACAGCAGATCAAGGAGCTGTGCACAAGCTTTGCACCAATTTTCTCAGCCACTCCAGGATGGACCGAACGGGCATACCACTCCATTGACACAGGTAATGCTCACCCTATTAGAACCCCACCCTACCAGGAGTCACCTCATGCCAAAACTGCTATACAAAGGGAGATCCAGGACATGCTACAGATGGGTATAATCCGCCCCTCTAAGAGTGCATGGGCATCTCCAGTGGTTCTAGTTCCCAAACCAGATGGGGAAATACGCTTTTGCGTGGACTACCGTAAGCTAAATGCTGTAACTCGTCCTGACAACTATCCAATGCCACGCACAGATGAGCTATTGGAGAAATTGGGACATGCCCAATTCATCTCTACTTTAGACTTAACCAAGGGGTACTGGCAAGTACCACTAGATGAACCCGCTAAGGAAAGGTCAGCCTTCGTCACCCAGGCAGGGGTGTATGAATTCAATGTACTCCCTTTCGGGTTGCGAAATGCACCCGCCACCTTCCAAAGACTTGTAGATGGTCTCCTAGCGGGATTGGGAGAATCTGCAGTTGCCTACCTCGATGATGTGGCCATTTTTTCTGATTCATGGGCAGAGCACATGGAGCACCTGGAAAAAGTTTTCGAGCGCATCCAGCAGGCAGGACTAACTGTTAAGGCTAAAAAGTGTCAAATAGGCCAAAACAGAGTGACTTACCTGGGGCACCAGGTGGGTCAAGGAACTATAAATCCCATACAGGCCAAAGTGGATGCTATCCAAAAGTGGCCGGTTCCAAAGTCTAAGAAACAGGTCCAATCCTTCTTAGGCTTGGCTGGATATTATAGGCGATTTGTACCCCACTACAGCCAAATCGCCGCCCCGCTGACAGACCTAACCAGAAAGAAACAGCCAAATGCAGTTCAGTGGACTAATGAATGTCAAAAGGCCTTTAACCAGCTTAAGGCAACACTCATGTCTGACCCTGTGCTAAGGGCCCCAGACTTTGACAAACCGTTCCAAGTAACCACAGATGCGTCCGAGCGAGGCGTGGGAGCAGTTTTAATGCAGGAAGGACCGGATCAAGAATTCCATCCTGTCGTATTTCTCAGTAAGAAACTGTCTGAGAGGGAAAGCCATTGGTCAATCAGCGAAAAGGAATGCTATGCCATTGTGTATGCGCTGGAAAAGCTACGCCCATATGTTTGGGGACGGCGTTTCCAACTACAAACAGACCATGCTGCGCTACAGTGGCTTCATACCGCCAAGGGAAATAACAAAAAACTTCTTCGGTGGAGTTTAGCTCTCCAAGATTTTGATTTTGAAATACAACACATTTCGGGAGCTTCTAACAAAGTGGCTGATGCACTCTCCCGGGAAAGTTTCCCAGAGTTAACTGGTTAACAATTGTTTTTGGAATGAAACATATTGTTAGTTTTTATATAATCAGTAGTATGTCTAAAGGTACATGTGTCTTATTAACTCTGTTTTCTCCTAGAACTCCAGGGAAAAATCACAGCCAGTGTGGAACCGAACATCCAACACTATCTGTGATTTGGGGGGCGTGTCATAACTATAAAGGGAAGGGTAATAGCTGTCCTGTGTACAGTACTATAAATCCCTCCTGGCCAGAGACTCCAAAATCCTTTTCCCTGTAAAGGGTTAAGAAGCTCAGGTAACCTGGCTGGCATCTGACCTAAAGGACCAATAAGGGGACAAGATACTTTCAAATCTTGGGGGGGGGAAGGCTTTTGTTTGTGTTCTTTGTTTGGGAGTGTGTTCGTTCTCCGGGAATGAGAGGGACCAGACATCAATCCAGGTTCTCCACATCTTTCTAAACAAGCCTCTCCTATTTCAAACTTGTAAGTAAATAGCCAGGCAAGGCGTGTTAGTTTTCCTTTGTTTTCTCAACTTGTAAATGTACCTTTTACTAGAGTGTTTCTCTTTGTTTGCTGTACTTTGAACCTGAGACTAGAGGGGAGTCCTCTGAGCTCTTTAAGTTTGATTACCCTGTAAGGTTGATTTCCATACTGATTTTACAGAGATGATTTTTACCTTTTTCTTTAATTAAAAACCTTCTTTTTAAGAACCTGATTGATTTTTTCCTTGTTTTAGATCCAAAGGGGTTTTGGATCTTGATTCACCAGGAGTTGGTGGGAGGAAGGAGGGGAATGGTTAATTTCCCCTTGTTTTAAATCCAAGGGGTTGGATTTGTTTTCACCAGGGATTTGGTGAAGGTTTTTCAAGGTTTCCCAGGGAGGGAATCCATTGAAAATGGTGGCAGCCGAACCAGAGCTAAGCTGGTAATTAAGCTTAGAAGTTTTTATGCAGGCCCCTACATTTGTACCCTAAAGTTCAAAGTAGGGATCTCAGTCCTGACATTACACTCTTCAGAAGGGTCACCATAGTCAGGAGCAGCTTCAGCAGCGCGGTTTCTCCCTGATAGCCAGGCAGGTGCAGCTCCCTTTTCCTCTGGCTCTAGAGAGCTATGCACTGAGCTACATCAGCTTGTCTACAAAACTTGCAACCTTAATATTGACCTCAGCAGGGCTAAGGAAGAATAACTTCCCAAGTGCCAGGAATGTGTGACAGTCAGATGTACTGATACGATTGATATAAAAATAAATGAGGGTCACTGTTAAGGTTTTGTGTTGGAGGGCATGTCTGATGAACCTGGGATATTGCTTTCGGGGATCTGTTGGCGATGGAAGTGAAAACCGAATGGAACACTGGAGCGTATGACCCACAGTGCTGTAGTGTAGGCAATATGAAGGTGGAAAGGAATGCACAAGTCTTTCCCCTTAACTTATTTCCCTGCTTTTAAACTTTTGGGTGGATGGAGTGTGTCCTGATGCGACTCTAACTGCCACGAAACATAGTTTCTATTTGCTAGTTGCCTTGTATCTGCAGTGCTCCTCACGTCAGTAACCTTGGTTGTTAGAATATCTGAGGAGTGAAGATGATAAAAGGATATGAAAACAGCTGAATTTTCATGCTTGCTTACTTCTAGGTAGCAGGTTTTTAGGTGAAGTCATTTTCCCTGTGCATTCTACTTCTTCCACACTGATATTGTGAGGTAGGCTGTGCAAACCTTAATCATATCAGTGAGCACCCACTCATCTGATAGCCCTGTGGACTTCAAGATAGTTTTATTAGAGAGGTGAACTACTATGCAAATATTTTCAGACAGTGCCTATAAGGGTTGCCTGATCTAGCTCTTTGCTAATAAACCTGGAGCAAAACCTATAACTTCTCCTTAAAGCTCAATAACATTGATTATTTTGTTTCTCTATAATGGGGATAATGATGCTGACCCCCTTGTAAAATGCTTCGTGGTTACTGATGAAAAGCATTATATAAGAAGGAGGTGGTATTATTGGCATGATTATTGTTTATTATTAATAATAAAAAAGATCTCTTGATTCTAAACGTTTTTTTAAAATGCAGCAAAGTGCAAGCCAATACTTTTCCTGGACACAACTAATAAGGGCAGCTATAAACTTGTGAGTTATTTGTTGCCTCAACACAAATTCAGTAGTGTATCAAGCAAGATCAGAAGAAAGCAGGAACACAACGACTGTTGAACTACTGATGCACTGTGGCTGTTATCACGGCTGGTAAAATAAATTAGCTTTTATAGTAGTTTACTTTCCAAAGTGACAGGGTGGAGAAATGTGGGCTGCAGACAGTAGAGAAGGTGGAGCTGGGGAAGGTGATAACTGGAGTTCAGATGAGGCGTTGAATGACTTGCTTAGTGGTCACACTGGTGAGACGTGCTGCAATCTACTAGAAAACTAAGGCTATGTCTACACAAGCACTTTTGTTGGTAAAACTTTTGTCAGGGGTGTGAAAAAAACACTCCCTGACCGACATAAGTTTCACCCACAAAAGCATTGGTGTGGACAACGCTATGTGGCAGGAGAGGCTCTCCTACTGACATAGCTAATGCCGCTCATTGGGGGTGGTTTAATTATGCCAGCAGGAGAGCTCTCTCCCACTGGCAAAGAGCGGCTACCCGGGAGACCGTACAGCAGCACAGCTGTACTGCTACCGCTGTGCCATTGTAAGGTCTGTAGTGTAGACATAGCCCAAGGGAGTGTCTGCTTGGGAGATTTTCCCTGTTATAATGCTGTAGTTCTACCATTATCACTCCCCATTGTGGACACACTTAGTCTGGAGTAAGAAGGACTTTTTTTTTTTTTGGCTTAATTTAAACTGCTTCCAAAGTGACATAAATTAAACTGGAAAAAGCCACTCTAATAGCTGAATAACAGCAGGTCTACACTTAAACCGTTGCATCAGCGCCGCTGCAGCACTTAAGTGAAGACGCTTCTGGCATAGTTAATCCACCTCCGCAAGAGGCAGTAGCTGTGTCGATGGGAGAAGCTACTCTGCCAACATAGTGCTGTCTACACCGGGGGTTAGGTTGGTACAACTATGTTGCTCAGGAGTGTGGATTTTTCACACCCCTGAGCAACACAGTAATCTCGATATAAGGGCTGGTCTACACTGGGGGGAGGGGAGGGATCGATCTAAGATACGCAACTTCAGCTAAGAGAATAGCGTAGCTGAAGTCGACGTATCTTAGATCGATTTACCTCGGGTCCTCACGGCACAGGATCGACGGCTGCGGCTCCCCCGTCGACTCCGCTTCCGCCTCTCGCTCTGGTGGAGTTCCGGAGTCGACGGGGAGCGCGTTCGGGGATCGATTTATCGATTTATCGTCTAGACGAGACGCGATAAATTGATCCCCAATAGATCGATTACTACCCGCCGATCTGGCAGGTAGTGAAGACGTACCCTTAGTCTGTAGTGTAGACCTGGCTTAAATGTCTACATAGGATTTATACTACTATAATTATAGTGGTTTAAATTCACACCCTACCTTATACTGGTACAGTAGGACCTCAAGGATACAAACACCAGAATTATGGATTGACGGTCAACCGAAAACCACGTGAAACCAGAAGTAACCAATCAGGCGGCAGCAGAGACACACACAAGAAAGAAATACTGCACTGTGCCTGTATTGCATCTTAAGGTAGGAGCATCTGGGCTGCCTGTCCCCCTCCCAGCCTCCACGGGGGGGGGGCAGCCATTTACAGCTAGGAGGTGAAGATGCTGGGGCTGTCAGCCCAAGGCAGCCAGAGCCAGCACAGCAGTAGTGTGACCAGATGTCTCAATTTTATAGGGACAGTCTCAATATCTGGGGCTTTGTCTTATCTAGGCAACTATTACCCCCCACCCCTGTCCTGATTTTTCACACTTGCTGTCTGGGCACCCTAGGCAGGAGCAAGGCTGGGATCTGTTTTCACCCTCCGCCCCTGGCCAGAGAAAGCTGTTGGAGCTGGGAGGGAGCTCAGTTGCTGCTGAAGCCTGGTCTGGAGTGTCAGCTGCTGGATCTGGAGCCCGAACTGTGCTTTGTTCAGAGTTAGGAACATTTCAGAGTTACGGACAACCTCCATTCCCGAGCTGTCCGTAACTCTGAGGTTCTTCTGTATAATTGTCCTGTGTAGACAACCCTTTAACTCAGAGTTAACAAAGTTTTCTGTGGGGGTATTTCACAAGTCTCTTAGCGTCTCTGTTGTTAATTTTTTAAGAAGTGAGGAAAGTCAGCTTCGTGTGCAGGCAGTGAAGTCTGCCAGTTAACAAAATGCTGATTCATATGGTTCCATTGAAAATTTGATTTAAGAAATTAAATTAAGTGATCAAACTAAAAGTCACTTTACATTGAAAAAAAACATTTTTTTTTTCAAACCAGACCAAACAGAAGATACCCATCTATTTAATCACTCCACTACTGATCTGCAAATGAATATGATCTTCCATTATCTGTAATGGTTTCACCTTATATGGCTTTAAATGTGAAGCTGCCTCTTACAAACCAAAACTGTAAGAGGTATTAACACTCAAGACCTTACTTTATATCCTTTGTAAACCATCCAGTATGTACCGTGATCAGCTTACTTTCATTCTTCACTAAATTGTGCTGTGTTTCATTTCTGAGGCTGTAATCAGAAATTGCATCCATTGATGTCAAAGCTGAGCTGCTAGGCCCTTTTGCACACCTGCAGAAGAAGCATGGGGATGAAGATTTTGTACGTAGTCTTTCTAGGTTTGGCACAAAAGTTGAAAATGTGGGAGATTTTTGTATGTGTCATTTAAAATGGGTGACAATATTGCTGTTCTGATTTCAAGGAAGTAATTACTGCAGGCTTTCTTTTTCAGGAAAAGAGAATCTACAGTTATTACTTCCTGGAAATCTGAATATCACCAGAGGCTGTGCTGGCTTCTTCATACTCCCAATGCACCTCAACGGTCAACACCGCAGCAGCATGACTTCAGCCACCCCTAACCGGAGATGGCCAATGGCAAAATGGTAGTGCATGGAAGGCTATATTGAGACAGATAATAAATTCATTTAACTTACAATCCAAGGCAGATTCGACTGTAGCATTTCAGGTTGGTGAAATCATTTGATCGTTTTGATCAGAGTTGGTTGGACATTTTTTGTCAAGTTATTTTTAGATGAAAGCTGGCTTTTTGACAAAATGGAAATTTGAACATGAATTTTCTTTCCATTTTGGGGGGTTTTGTAAAAACAAAACAAATTAACAAAAAATGTTAAAATCTTTGGAGTTCTTGAAAACTGAAAAAATTGTTGTTTTTTTTTCAAAATATTCAGCAAAACTTGAAAAATTATGCAAAAAAGTGTCTTGAAACTTCTCATGGACAATAAACCAGCTTTTGACCAGCTCTAGATCTGATGTGTGCTGCAGGCAGGCGGTAGAGGAGAAGGGATCCTCCTGCCTTCCAGTCTGTGGAGCTGCCACTATAGGCTTCACTGCGGGATTCTGGGAGATGTAAGGCTGACTTGACATGAGTAATTGAACACAGTGAGGCCTCATTTTTTGGCAGACAGGATTAGGATCAGCAGGCTGGAAGCAGAATGTCTGTACTAGCTAAGATAAGGGGGAACACCCAGGGAACTATTTACAATGAACAAGATAACAATAGATAAGATAAGCCTGGAAGATAAGATGAGGTGAAGAGTAAGTCATGCATGGACAATGTGTGCTGTATAGGAATTGATTTCTACAAAGTGACCAAGCCAATCCCAAAACGTGTGATGCAATGTGTAAATGTATATAAAGGAAAAGGTTTGCTATGGATCTCTGGATGTGTGGTATGCCCTATACCCATCCTCTACACTTGAGTCAGATCAACTCAGCATAGCTTTGCTGTATGCCAGATAAAGGAACCTGAGTGACAAGACTGAATGCTTGGGGAACGGAGTGGAAGTGCTCTTGGGGGAGCCTCAACAGGAGAATCTGCACAACTTCCGATCCTTCCATCCCATCGATCTTAACAGCTCCCCCTCCCGTTCTTTCAAACTGCCAGCGTAGTGGCACTCAGGAGTTCCCACGTACCTGAACTCCCCGCTGCCCAAGGGGTGCAGCCCCTCTTTATGACTCTGTGGAATCCTGCCTACATCCATCTCCCCTTTGGGCAATGGAATTTTCTAACCAAAGTCCTTTATAGACATTACAGCCGAGCAAATAATTCACAACCATTAATTTATTTGGAGCTTGTCTATACAAACCTTATTCATAAAGATGAATACTTACTGATGCAATTAGCTCCTTTGAACCCAGGGTATCGTCCAAGTGAGTACTGCTGAGCTGGGTGACTTACGGCTCTGCTGGAAGAACTATTTGCTTCTATTTCTCCTTGTGGAATGTGCAGACAGTCTTTCTTTTCACTATTTGAAATTGTGTAATGAAACATTTTGCAAGTTTATGATTACTCTGGCTTACTATTTGAAGTTTTTGCTGCATTGCATAGTTGGTGGTGGCATGTGTCACATGGATGAGCATAATTTATAATCCAGGCTCTGGTGCAAATGTTGCAGAAAGTAGATTTAAAATTTTCAGTGTGTGTAACCTGAACATTTGATTCCCACTAACATTTGTGCTAGGAAATCTCTGTGGGTTAGAGAGTGACTTGGGCAGGGTTCTCAGGCAGGGATACAAGGGGGGTGGTCAAGGTCACCCCCTTATGTCCCTATAAGGGCTACCTGAACCCTGAGACCAGGCACAAGGAGAAGGGGACTGTGAACCTGCTGCTCCTTCGTTCTGGAGCACATGTGTTGGGAGTGGGTGGGGAGAGACGGACTTTGGGTGAAGCCTTAGTTCTGCCTTCGTAGGTCAGCAAAGTGAGGCTAGTAGTCTTACTGCTGATGTAGGCTAGGAGCAAATTACTGCCCCTCTGGAGCAAGTGGGGAGAAGAGAGGGAACTGTGTGTCACTGTGGCTCCGTGCTATGGCCTTAGTGCAGAACTGTGGGCGCCATGGATGCTATGTACTTAGTGCAGAACTGTGTCCTCTTTGTGCTCTGTCCCTGGGATACAATCTAGGCCCGTCACATTAATGGGTTTAGGTCAGAGGTGGGCAAACTGTGGCCCACATCTGGCTTGCGGGACCGTCCTGCCCTGCCCCCGAGCTCCTGGCCCAGGAGGCTCACCCCCAGCCCCTCCCCTACTGTCCCCCCTCTCCTGCAACCTCAGCTCACTCGCTCCACCGCTGGCATAATGCTCTGGGCGGCGGGGCTGTGAGCTCCTGGGGCAGCGCAGCTGCAGAGCCCGGCCTGGCCCGGTGCTCTGTGCTGCGTGGTGGCGGTGTTGCCGGGCTCCAGCCCGGCAGCGCGGCTGTAGCGCTGCCAGCCACTGGTGCTCCAGGCAGTGCGGTAAGGGGGCAGGGAGCAGGGGGGGTTGGATAAAGGGCGGGGGAGTTCGGGGCGGTGGTCAGGGATCGGGGGTGTGGATAGGGATAGTTGGTGGGGAACAGGGAGTTGAATGGGGGCAGGGGTCCCGGGTGGAGCAGTCAGGAAGGAGGGGGGGTTGGATGGGGTGGCAGGGGGCAGTCAGGGGCAGGGGTTCTGGGGGCGGTCAGGGGACAGGGAGAAGGGGTGGTTGGATGGGGTGGGGGTCCGGGGGGGGGGTCTGCCAGGAATGAGGGGAAGGGTTGGATGGGGCAGCAGGGGTCCGGGGGCAGTCAGGGGACAGGGAGTGGGGGTGTGTGGATGGGGCAGGGGTCCCAGAGGGGCCATCAGGGAACAGGGGGGGTTGGATAGGGCAGGAGTCCCAGGGGGGCAGATAGGAGGTGGGGGCTGGGCCACAACCCCCTCCCCTAACCGGCTCTCCATACAATTTACGAAACCCGATGCGGCCCTCAGGCCAAAAAGTTTGCCCGCCCCTGGTTTAGGTCATGGAAAGTGAACACAAAAAGGGACACTCATACAACTTCAAAGACTGAGGATAAACGTTCAAACGAGCCGTCTTAGAAAACATGTTGTGATAGCAGTTAACACAAAATGCAACTTTGATTTGAGATCTAGTGAATGAGCTGACTTTGATAGCATTTCGATAGTTGAGCTGTGTTTTATTTATTTATGTATTTGGTCCATTCCTGCATGCCTTTGAGAAGAGCAATACAATTGGCAAATCCCTAGCATGTGGGAACGGATGTGATGTAAATGGAACTGCCTGGGATGTTGGTTAAATTCAAAAAGAATTTCGTGAACTGTACAAAATGTCATTCATCAGTAGTTGAGCTGATTAACTGTGCAGTGCGACACTGAACACAGTGATATCGGTAGATAAAAAGTGACAAATGATATTATTCATGCTCTGTGATTCATTGGGAACAACTCAGAAGCCCTGGATTTTTTTTTCCAACCCAAAACAAATTGTTCAGGGCAGCCCAAAGAATGAAAATAAAAAGAACAAACACTAACACTGCAACTGTTACATTTTATCATACATAAAATGTAATTTATCTCCTATTAAATGTTTTTCTTGGTACTACCAATCATCTTTGGAAAATTCTGTCTTTAAACGGTTCATCAGACACATATCAAACATTTTTATGGTTATTAGTAAATGGAATTAGATCACTCTGGAGTAGCTTTATTATG
The DNA here is from genome assembly GCF_027887155.1 of Malaclemys terrapin pileata. Taxonomy (NCBI): domain Eukaryota; kingdom Metazoa; phylum Chordata; order Testudines; family Emydidae; genus Malaclemys; species Malaclemys terrapin. The sequence goes on along the minus strand of NC_071506.1, from coordinate 270,568,412 downwards.
CAACTATAATGCACATTATGTAAGACACAGGTTGCTATAGTTAAGGCTGCATAACAGCGTCTAATCTAACCCTCTGTTTTCATTGGCTTTTCACTGACTGAAATATACCGTGCTTGTTCTGTATCCAAATGGGAGTTAGGTGCTGGGTGCTTTTGAAAATCCCATTAGGTGCTTTAATGTCTTTAAAAATCTGGCCTTAGGTGCCTAAGTCACTTTTGAAAATGAGTCTTAGGCCCCTAAGTTATTTGGAGATTTCTGAAAATTTTATCTGTAGAACCAGATTCTGCCACCTTTACTCAGTGAGTAAGTAGCACCTTATGCCATGAGTAGTCCCACTGGAATCAACAGGACAGCTTGATTCAGCCTTCCATCACTATTCACAAAAGCACTAAACTGATGCATTGACTCCAGTGGGACTTACGCACATGCCTAAAGTTAAGCTTGGGCTCAAGTGCTTTGCTGAATAGAGATTGACTTAAGCCTGTGTTTTAGGCCATAGGAAAGTACTAATCAATGTGAGTAAGGGTTGCATAATTGGGCCCTTAGTGAGGATATAGTAGGGTTTTTTGTAGCTAGGCCCATACCTTACATTTACTGTTTGCCTAAGAACTACTGTAACTTAGTGGTATAATAAAGCCCTGATCAAAGCCCACGGAAAAGAGTTTATTGAATTTCTGTGAACTGCTTGGGTCCATGTTCCCAATGCTTCTGGGAAATACAAGGTCTGGTAAAAGGCATCTTCATCCTAGTTTCCCACCAAAATGGCTCCTTAGTCTCATGGTGGGCCTGATCTGATACACTGCCACCTGGTGCGGGCCATATTCAGCAACAATTATTAAAATAGACTAATATATACTATGTTGATAATTACTTACATTCACCCTCTGACTTACTTGAAGTTTCCTTTTCTTTGACTTACTCTTCAGCCAGTAGGTAAGTGCTCTTCAGTGCCATTTCTGCTTGCCTGGACACATAGCAGCTTCCACCAGACTTATGCCTCTCCAGTGCCTCTTAACGGGGACCAAGTGCGAGGTGTTGCTGGACTGTTGCGCCAGTCTGGAGTTATGGGGGTCTGACTTGTAGAGCACACCAGTGTGTTGTGCTCTACCTCCTTCGTGTGGACTCTGCTGGTGTGCACTAAATGTTCCTTAGTGCTCATGGGTGTAGTGCTGGACTACGTCAATGCACACTAGCAGGGTCTACATGGGGAGATAGAGCGCGGCACACTGGTGACCTCTACAAATCACAGCCCCTATTGCAGACTCCGGGGTCATGCAGATAAGCCCAAAGATTCACAGGAAGTCCATGGGCCAGGTGAAACTACTCTGTTGGCTGAATCTGGCCTGCAGGCTATATGTTTGACACCCCAGCTCTAGAGACATGTTCCACCTCTTCTACTAGCAGATTCTGCACTTCACCCTACCTAATGCGGAAAAACCTGACCTTACTGGTCTCAGCCTGACTGCCGTGGCTGGGAACGTTGCTATAAGACAAATCTGAGCGATATATTAATAGTAGATGTGGTCAGATGTTTGGCTGTGTGTGTGTGTTCTCTCTGCTTGCTGTACTGACTCTGGCCAGATAGCCCATACAGAAGCTCTGATTGAACTGCCCAGTAAATCCACAGACTCGGTTTTCAGCGAAGGAACTTGCTCAGGTTTATTGCCGACGAAGCACGGTGCTAATGCCCTGGCTCAGTGGTTTCAGGTACACTAACACGGGTATGCTCGTGACAATGGACCGGCTCAGTGAATGGCGGGACTTTCCATTCTCCCCTCGGCCAGACAGAGGCATTGCCTCTGAGATACATCTTTATACACAGATACAAACAAATTCCGTATTACCGCTCTGATGTAGTTAAGTGCCACCCTCTGACGTGGCTAACCACCACCCATTACCTTGTACCTGTTGGTTCGATCAAAACATTTTTATCCATCATGTTGTCATCCTGCCCTTATCTTTAGGATAGGTCAGTGCGTTTCTGTTATCTTTGAGGAATGTGCTGGTATCAAGGTGTTCTGGTACCACCTTTCTGGAATGTGTTTGTGTATATATTCTTATGCTTAGCACAACTTAGGAATGTGTGTTTCTGCAATATCAGCCCTGTTCTTGCCAGATTCTGTGAGCAAGAGGCAGGCCCTGCTCACAATTTAACTTTGCTTTATATTAGCAAGTTTTGACCATTACTTTAGCTCAGGTCTCATGCCTCATACCAGGCTCTGATACAAGGGCTTATGTTTCAGGCCCTCTTCCTACTACAGTAGAGACATCAAATAATGTTTTAAACGGCAATTCAGTGTCCATCGCATGAGGATGCCACTTGTGACCCACAACTGTTGTAGTGTAGCGGAATAGGGTAGTATCCTTTTAAGTAGTTTGTGAGGCTTCTCCTGGTGCTTGCCATGTTCTATATTTTAGAAGCTGCCAGAAACCAGCCCGCACAGCAGCATGTATGTAGGTAGGCCTTGCAATGTGTGTATATTGTGTGGTATCAAAATGTGAACTTTCATCCTGATGCCCACCCCAAATCAATGCAGAAGAAGGAAAGAGAGAAGCTCTGTCTGGAGGAGAAAGGGAGCAGTGATCTGAAAGTTGCATCAACCTGTTCCCTGATGAATTGGACTGTTAGCTGCATCTGCTGACTTGTCATTCTTCGCCATACAGTCAGGGCTTAGAAACCTTCTCCCCTGCAGCTCCCTTTCTTCTCTGTCATTGTGCAGACAGCTCTTGACATCAGTATCTCTTTGGCCACTGGTGTGATTCGAAAGCCTAAACAAAGGCAGGAAACTTGCCTGTAAGATGTGTTGCCTTAGTGAGAAGAAATGTGCTGCCCTTTACAATTGAAAATGCCTCTCTGTGTATTGGAGAGTTTCTCCGTGTTTCTGTAGCTTAGGCAATGCTGTGGCTGAGTCTGCAGGGAAATGAGTCTGCATCTGCTAATGTATTTGTAACACACTGGCAGGTTCTCCCGAGTATAACAGTCTACTACTGCTACCTCCTAATGCTTTAGTTCAAGTTGCTGGACTACTGAACGAAAGGAGTGAACTAAATTTCAAGTGGTTGAGGCCTGTGCTGTAGTACTGGTGCAAAAACTCCAAGGTTTGTACCCGGCTGGCAATCCTGTATGGGGCTAGGGAAAGAGGTATTGTAAAATGGGAGTTGACCCTACCCTAGGGTTACCATATCTCATAAATAAAAAAAGAGGACCCTCCACGGGCCATGGCCCCGCCCATTTCCCCACCCCTCGCCCCGCCCCAACTCCGCCCCTTCCCCCACCCTAACTCCGCCCCCTCCTCCCTCCCACTCCCAGCCAGGGGGAAAGGGCTGCCCCAGTGCTACCAGCATCACGGTTTCCCGGGCAGCCCCCAGACCCTGCGCCCCCAGCCGGCGCTTCCCCAGCGCAGCTGGTGCCCGGGAGGGGAAGCGCCCAGCCGGGGGCGCAGGGTCTGGGGGCTGCCCAGCAAACCGTGAAGCCGGTAGCTCTCGGGCAGCCCGGTTCTTAAACAGAGCCTCCAGCGGCTGGGGCTGTGTGTAACTGACACTGGGTCAGTTACACAGAGCCCCGGGGGCTGTAGGCTCCAGCCGCCCCCGCTCTGTTTAAGAGCTGGGCTGCCCAAGCGCTACCGGCTTCGGGCAGCCCCGTGCCTCCAGACCCTGCGCCCCCAGCCGGGCACTTCCCCTCCCGGGCTCCGGCGGCGCAGGGTCCGGAGGCACGGGGCTGCCCGAAGCCGGTAGCGCTTGGGCAGCCCAGCTCTTAAATAGAGACGCGGGGACTGGAGCCTCCAGCCGCCGGGGCTGTGTGTAACTGACACAGTGTCAGTTACACAGAGCCGGGCTGCCCGAGAGCTACGGGCTTCGGGCAGCCCCGTGCCTGGAGACCCTGCGCCGCTGGAGCCCGGGAGGGGAAGTGCCCGGCTGGGGGCGCAGGGTCTCCAGGCACGGGGCTGCCCGAAGCCGGTAGCGCTCGGGCAGCCCGGCTCTTAAACAGAGCCTCCAGCGGCTGGGGCTCTGTGTAACTGACACTGTGTCAGTTACACACAGCCCCGGCGGCTGGAGGCTCCAGTCCCCGCGGCTCTATTTAAGAGCCGGGCTGCCGGAGGGCTACCGGCTTCGGGCAGCCCCGTGCCTCCAGACCCTGCGCCCCCAGCCGGGCACTTCCCCTCCCGGGCTCCGGCGGCGCAGGGTCTCCAGGCACAGGGCTGCCCGAAGCCGGTAGCGCTCGGGCAGCCGGGCTCTTAAACAGAGCCGCCATTTTCCCGGACATGTTCTGCTTTTTGGCAATTCCCCCCGGACGGGGGTTTGACTGCCGAAAAGCCGGACATGTCCGGGAAAAAGAGGACGTATGGTAACCCTACCCTACCCCACCCTCAGTTATCTTGGTGGGATGAGAAGAAAGCCATCTCTTCCTAACCCTGGTGTTATGCAGAAGAACAGGCTGTGTGTGGCTCCCCTCTCATGGGGAGGGGTGGGACACTAATAACTGCAGAGGACTTCCTTTCCCCGATCTGCCTAGTGAGGTTACTCTAGCAGGGCCTTTCCTACTGATTCCCCAGAACACTCTGGGCTTGGGTTTGTGGTTGCAACCCAATTACCCCCCTATTGAGGGACTTCACAGCTGCTGATGAGACTCCGGGACTGAGTCTGAACACTGGAGAAACAGGTGAGGCAGCATTTTGTGCTGTTGCTTTTCAGGTGTACATGTGTGAAACACATTACACGCACTACGCTCAAATGACCTTGCTGTTCGTGTAGTATGACATGGGAGCCATGTCTGCTTAACTGTTAAGTTACAGTGGTGAATTTTGAACTGAAGACTCAAAGTGATAACTATTTGAAGAAAAGCGATTCTGGGGCCTCCACATCTACTTTCAGTGCTGAAGCTGAACAGGAACATAAAGTCAAAGTGGTGAGCTGACATTACTGTGACAGTTATTTGCGGTTTGGATTTTCATTTACAGGTGAACCATCATTTACTCTCATCGACAAGGTTGGGGAGAAACTCTCAACCAGTACAGTGGTGCCAAGTAAATTAAAACGACGCCTTACAAGCAAACATCCGTCCCTTGCCTTCAAGGGCAATTTTTTTTTTTTTTTTTTTTTTTTTTTTTTGGAGCATTTGAAGGATCAAAATGAAAAACAAGTGCAAATGATGATAGACTGTGTAACAGCTTCTGATAAACCACTGGAAGCAAGCTACTTGGTCGCTGACCTTATAGCGAAGGCGAAAAAGTGGCATACAGTCACAGAAACATTGATTTTTACCAGCACGCAAAGAAAGGATGAGAGTTATGTTAGGTGCAAATGCAATGAAATCACCAAAATTCCCATTTCAGATAATGTGATAAGTCACCACATTGATGATGTCAGCTGACATTGAGACTGTGCTCTGAGGAAAAAATCAAATCAAGCAGAAAATTTGCACTGCAGCTTGATGAATCAGCAGATATCAGTAGTCATCCTCAACTCTTGGCCTAATGTCAGGTATTTTGAGGGAAATAGTCTAAAAGAATTTTTTTTTATTTTGCAGACAACTGCCAGATCACACAACTGAAGAGGAAATCTTCAGGATGACAATGGCCTACCCTGAGGAGGGAGAATTGCACTGGAAAAATTAGTGTTTGCACAGATGGGACTGCCTCCACGACTGGCAAAGTGAAGGGGTTTGTAAGCAAGGTCAAAGAACAAAACCCAGATGTGCTTGTGAGCCACTGTTTCCTGCACCATGAAGCTCTCATGGCCAAAAGACTGCTAGAACTTTCTTTAGTGTTATATGGAGCAGTAAAGATAGTGAACTTAATAAAAGCATGGTCCTTAAAACGTTGCCTTTTCTCACTGTTGTGTGAGGAAATGGGAGCAGAACACCAGAGTTTACTTGCACACAGAAATACGCTGGCTCTTCCATGGAAAAGCCTTCTCATGCTTGTATTTCGACTGGGTCTGGGATCCTTGGATTTCCTCTGCAATGGAAAGTGCTAAGAATCTAACACGAATGACTCAAGAGCAACTTGCTGGATTAGGGATGGACCACTCTTTGAAAATTGGTTGGCGACATGTCATTGGACTCATTCTGGTTGACAGTGGCAGACGAATACACAGCAATCTCAGACTGTGCTATATCCTTCTTCTTGCCATTTTCAACAACGTATCTATGCAAGTTAAGATTTTTCAAGCCTGACTTACATCAAAAAGAAACAGAGCATTTGAGATTGGTGGAGCAAGAGGTCCGAGCTGCACTGTCAACATTTCCTGCCAGGATTAAATGACTCTGCATATCAAGGCAAGCTCAAATCTCTCATTAAAAGTAAGTTTTGTTATAATTTAGTGTGGAAGAAGGGTGTGCTGCAGAAATCTTTTATTGAAGTAAGTGTGCCTTACAGCGGAAAAGGTTGGAAAATACTGCCTTATATTACTTCCTACACTCAGATGAAAAGACATCATAAACTAATTACTCTCTCTCTATACCTATATAAATACAAACCCACCCACCTCCCACTTAAGCAATAGCAGTCTCTTCTGTGGGGTGGTGAAACTCGGCTCTTTGGTTTGATAGCCCCAGAAGGGGTGTGTGGTGAGGTTAATGCCTCTCCCACCAGGTTATGGCTTCACTCGGGGCTCCACACAAATTATCACAGCAGAGTCTAGACCATTCTTATTTCTTTTTATTGCAAGCCCAAAAGCTTCCCCTGGAGACCATGATTCGAAAGGTCACTAGATGTTGTTCCACACGAGGTTTGAGAAGACAACCCATCTCCCAAGTGGGTGAATCCACCAGCCAAGTACTCACCTGGGGGAGTGATCCACTCACCCCCTCCTGTAGTCATGGTTGACTGAAAAGGAGAGAAAAAGAGAAAAGAAAAAAACGTCTGTGACATTGCACCCCATATTCTTCATAGCTGTATGATTTTGCACAAGCTATGTTTTGTCAGGTGTCTGGAAAAGTTATGATTTGCTGAATACGATTATCTTATTTGTGTGTAGGTATCACTTTTGCAACTGAAGTTATGAATATTGACTATATATCTGTATTTGAAATGTGGTTATGCCTGGGTAATACCCACTAGGCAAAAGGCTGCCAGTCTAGACAACTGATTGGAAAGGGCCTATCCAGGGCAATGGGCCATTAGGGGAAACAACAGGCCTTAGGAAAAGCTCATCTCCCACCTGGTGAGCCTTCCTGGGAACGCTCCAGACAGCCTGTAAGTAATGGCTGCTATGACTCAGAAAGGACATGTGACCAGATCATATGACACTGAACCCATTTTGATACCTGTATTTTTCCGCAAACTGGCTGGGAACTGATTTTGGGACAAAGGGTTCCCGCCATATGTTAAAGCTATATAAGTTGGGGTGTGACATCATCTAAGGGCCTCACTCCCCACCAAGAGAACTCCTGGAAACACCTGAGGAACAAAGACTGAACTGGGGGGGGAAGTGCTGGTCCCAGGCTAAAGGGATTTCCAGCCTATGTATGGAAACCTGGTGTACGGCTTGTATCACCAGCCAGGGTGAAAAATTGCTAATTCATATCCAATCTTTCTAGTATTTTAGGCTTAGTTTGTGATTTTGTTTATTTACTAGGTAATCTGCTTTGATCTGTTTGCTATCACTTAAAGTCTATCTTTTTGTAGTTAATAAACTTGTTTTTTGCTTTATCTAGATCAGTGTGCCTTTAAGTGAAGTGTCTGGGAAAAATCTCAGCTTGGTTAACACAAGTTTGTTGCATATTCCTCTCCACATGGAGGGAGGGGCGAACTTACATTGTTCAAGCAAGTAACTATGAACTAACTTACATTGCACAGATCCCTGTGCAGGGCAAGACAATATAATTTTGAGTTTATATTCCGGGGGGGTGCATGCCTGGAGAGCAGGGGGTTATTTTGTCTGTAGCCTCTCTATTGTTGGTTCATTCAGTGACTGGCCAAAGCCTGCATGCAACTGCAGCTGGGTGTGTCCCTATCTGTGTGAATGCTGGTGGAAGTGTAGACTAGGAGCGGTCCACAGTTTGTCACAGCAACACAGTGCTGAGAGGGAGCCCGGGCTGGTGAGTCAGAGGGTTCAGTGATACCCCAGTTCCAGGTGGCACACCGGGGGGAACCCGTCACACCATCCTCCAGTGAGCTCCCCTGCCTGCTGTGAGTGGGGACACCATTGCCCAGGCTGTGTACAGCTCACACAGGTTTCTGCCTCTGGACTGGACTGGACAAGCCTCCACACACCTGGCTGCAGTTACCCCACAGGACTTGCCACCTTCTCCTGGGCTCAGGGGCTGCCAGGACCCACCCCCCAGCTGGTGCTAGTCACCACTCCCTGCACGGCTGGTCTCAGGGCATACGGCAGGGGGAAGTTACTGGGCTCCCTCAACTCGCCCCCCCGCTGCCCCACTTCCTCCCCTTCACCAGGGTCTCTGCACCAGGAGAGCATACACCAAAGGCAGAACGAAAGAAATGTGAGTTTTGAGTTGAGTTGGCTGAATTTATTTGCTGTGAATAATATTCCTTATGAATTTTTGTTCCAGAATAAATGTTTTCATTATTTGATCAAATCTGAGGTGAGCTTCAAAGAGGCTCATAAAGAATTCGAGATAAAAAAATAATTAAATTGTTAAACTGGCATATAAAAGAGTATAAAAAGACTGTACTAATACCTAGCTCTCATACAGTGCTTTTCACCAGGAGATCTTAAAGCACTTTACTAAGGACATCATAGTGCACCATCCACTAGAGCAGGCAGCTATCTCCAGTAAACACACTGAGCTTTGTGGGCTAATCTGGGGGCTGGGTGAATCATGGCCTGGCCATCTCCCCTATTCTCTGAAGCACACGAAAGGAGAAGGTCAGGTGCTTGGATGCAATTGTCTCTAGCCATAGTTCAAGGAGTAAAAAGAGCCCTCCCCCTCTAATCTGCGCTCTCTCACAAGGGCGGGGACAATCGGGCCTTTTGTGGGATTTCAGGAGAAAGACCATTTGTTTCATTTATAATTCATGTGCTGAGATGACATCCAGGACTGCAGGCCAGTGCCTGGATTTTGGTTTGGAATACAGAATGCTTTGTGTTTGAAATAGCACCATTTACACTTTCCGGAAACGTCCTGCATGTGAACTCCCTCCCTGTTCCAGCCCACTGGATTTTGTCCAGGATGCTGGAGCTTATGACCCTCTCTACTCTGGGGGGAAAATTGCATTGGGATTTTAATGGGAATCTCTACTCTGCAATAAGAGACCCGTGGCTGGCCTGGGTCAGCTGATTCTGGCTCACAGGGCTCGGGCTGTGAGGCTATAAAATTGCAGGGCTGGAGCCCAGACTCTGGGTATGTCTACACTGCAATTAAACACCCACAGCTGCTCCATGTCAGCTGACTTGGGCTCGCGGGGCTGAGGCTACGGGGTTGTCTAATTGCAGTGTAGACACTTGGGGTCAGGCTGGAGCCTGGGTTCGGGGACCCAACGAGGAGGTGAAGGCCCCAGAACCCAGGCTCCTACCCAAGCCCAAATGTCTACACCACAATTAAGCAGTCCCGTAGCCTCAGCCCCGCGAGCCCGAGTCAGCTGACATGGAGCAGCTGTGGGTGTTTAATTGCAGTGTAGACACACCCAGAGTCTGGGCTCCAGCCCTGCAATTTTATAGCCTCACAGCCCGAGCCCTGTGAGCCAGAATCAGCTGACCCAGGCCAGCCACGGGTCTCTTATTGCAGAGTAGAGATTCCCATTAAAATCCCAATGCAATTTTCCCCCCAGAGTAGAGAGGGTCATAAGCTCCAGCATCCTGGACAAAATCCAGTGGGCTGGAACAGGGAGGGAGTTCACATGCAGGACGTTTCCGGAAAGTGTAAATGGTGCTATTTCAAACACAAAGCATTCTGTATTCCAAACCAAAATCCAGGCACTGGCCTGCAGTCCTGGATGTCATCTCAGCACATGAATTATAAATGAAACCAAATGGTCTTTCTCCTGAAATCCCACAAAAGGCCCGATTGTCCCCGCCCTTGTGAGAGAGCGCAGATTAGAGGGGGAGGGCTCTTTTTACTCCTTGAACTATGGCTAGAGACAATTGCATCCAAGCGCCTGACCTTCTCCTTTCATGTGCCTCAGAGAATAGGGGAGATGGCCAGGCCATGACTCACCCAGCCCCCAGATTAGCCCACAAAGCTCAGTGTGTTTACTGGAGATAGCTGCCTGCTCTAGTGGATGGTGCACTATGATGTCCTTAGTAAAGTGCTTTAAGATCTCCTGGTGAAAAGCACCGTATGAGAGCTAGGTATTAGTATAGTCTTTTTATACTCTTTTATATGCCAGTGGATTGTACAACATGAGGCACAATCTCTCCTAGAGTTCCCTTGGGGCTGGGTGGCTCTGCACCACCCTTAACGTGGCTTGCTGAGTCTAAGGGTATGTCTACACTTGGAGCTGAGGGTGTGATCCCCAGCTTTAGGAGACATACCCACACTAGCTCCAGGAGAGCTAGCACATTAAAGATAGAATACAGCCAGGCAGCAGGACAGTATGCGCCTAGAGTCTCGGATGGGTATGTATTTGGCTAGCCCATCCTGCCACTCACACTGCCATGGCTACATTTTATTTTTAGGTGCTATCTTGAGCAAAGCTAGTGTGTGTACATCTACCCAAGCTGGGACTCACACTTCCCAACTGCCACGTAGACATACCCTAATAGTACTTATGTGTATGCTTAAATGCTTCGCTAAATTAGGGTCTAAATGCTGCAATCTGGCCCTAAAGCAAATTGTAACATGATGCTTCCAGGTTACCAAGCAACAGTAATGCTATCAATGGCCAAGAGTCCTCCTTCAAAAACAATCAGATTATTCCCTTTACAGATGGTTCCTGAGCTTTATCAACTAGGGGCCTGATCCAAAGTCCATTTGAATCAAAGGAAACACTCCCATTGATTTCAGTGGGATTTGGATCAGTCTGTTTTCTCCCTTACACAGATATCCTAGGGGAGACACTTTCAAGATAAGTGGGATTTTTTTAAACAATTTAATTATTTTTTAATCTCGGATTCTTTATGAGCCTCTTTGAAACTCACCTCAGATTTGATCAAATAATGAAAACATTTATTCTTGAACAAAAATTCATAAGGAATATTATTCACAGCAAATAAATTCAGCCAACTCAACTCAAAACTCACATTTCTTTCGTTCTGCCTTTGGTGTATGCTCTCCTGCTGTTATGTCAAGTGTTCTTCCCAGATTTACTAGAGTCAAAGGTACGAAAAGGCTCAGCCAGCCAGTTTATTAAAATAGTCCATGGGTAATAGTTCTGCAAGAGAGAGAATTGATGCAGTTACAGACCAGTCAGAAGGATGTTACAGTAAAAAGGCTGTGTGAATAAACCTTCATCAATCGTTAGACCCACCCATGTTCTTAGAAGCATTTCATTAAATAAATCTAAATGAAAGAAGAGTGATAGAGCATGATTTCTTGGTAAAACAGCATTCCCTACATCAATAGAACGCTGTCAGCATCCATGCCTACAAATAATCCTAGGCCTCATATAGCTACAGATGTTTTTAGTTTAAGGGCCATATTCTATTCACTCCAGACCTAGAACTGCTAGTGACATCAACTCTGATCCTGCAAACACAGACCCTTACAACCCTATGGAGTCTTACTGAAGCCAATGCAGTTCCAGCTCTATACATTCAAACTGTGGTATCTATCTAGGTGGTATATTTCCCATGTGATCTGCCCTTTAAGTGGAAATGACTGACAAAGGGAAAGCTAAACCCCCCTTCCCCTGAGATCTAAGATTGTAATTTTCTCAAATGTATTCATTATTAAAAGTATTTGACATGTTTGTAAATGTTGTTTCCTCTGTGGCATGCTATTCAAACCATCTTGCTCAGTTTGGTCTTTTAACTAGGGCTGGGATTTTCAAAAATTACATGGTCTTAGCTAACAGATACAAAAGTAATAATTAAAATTTTGGATCTATTTATTTTGGCAGCATCTTCTTATAGGTTTAGGGACAGATTCTCCCATCCACTAAGGCCACCTTGCCATTCATAGTGGCCTTAAAGCACCCAAAAAATGCCATTGGAGAATTGCCCCGGTACAGGGGAACTCTCTGGTGGCAGAAATATGGCAAAGGTTGTTACGCTGCCTCCTGCACCAGCCACCCCCAGGGGAAGGAACGGGATGTGTCAGGGGCATTCCAAGGGTATGGCATGGTGAAAATGGAGCTCTGCTATGCCTGATTCTCCACTGGCACAGTGGAGATTCTCCACTCCCTGCAAGTGCTTTTATTTAGAAGCTGCCAGTTAATATATAGCGGGGCTTGGTGGCTGAGGATCACAGGGAGACACTACCATTTCCCCACAGTGCCCCCTGCTCTCCAGGCTCCATGCAGGCAGGGTGAGGAATCTGTCACGAATATTTAGGTTCTGAAACAAAGAACTAACTAAACAAATCACTAATGAAACCCGAACGCCCGGGCTAGCCAGTGGAGTATTAAATAATACTTACACAATGCATTTCTGCCCTTAAAATCAAATAAAAACAAAAACACTTGGTTAAAGATAAACACAAGTTTTAACAGAAGCGGGCTCCGTTTTGAAAGCAAAAAGCAACAACAGCTCAGCTTGCTAATTAGAAATAGCCTGTGGACAGGCCAGACTCCAAAGCACCATTCTTGAAAAACGGACCCCTTCCCATTTACCTCACAACGGGCCATCAAAGACGCTTTTGAAAAGAGATCATCAATATTTGATGCTAAGTGAAAGGAGGAGAAATGGCTGAAAACAGCATTATATACGTAGCCGTAGTTCTAAGCAAACAGCTGCCAATTAGCACCCAGCCCAAGGTAGAACATAAGGCGGCAAGTCCAGTAACTTGGGAAAACATTCTGAAATGTGCAGGGCTATACAACTTAGACACACTAATGGGCCAGATCCTCAATTGGTGTAAACCAAATGCTCAACAGCTGGTGTAGTGCTGCTGAAGTCAAGTACTGACCATAATGCCTACTTCATGGCAAAGTTATTTCTCCATTTAACTACACTGAAAACATGTAAAAGTGCAACCAAGGATCCAAATTCATTAGTATAAGAGTCCAATCCCTTAGTATTATTATGATGGAGGTTGTTGGTAGCTGCTAGCGTGGATGTCTTTGATTTTATAGGCAATCATAGATGTCAGTGATGCTGATGGGCAGGCTAGTCATCCTACCTCTGGCTAAAGGGAAGACACAGTTAAACTGCCTTATGGAGTAAGATACTTGAAACAACAGAAGCTAGAGGCCAGAGCTCTGACCACATGCAAGGCTGAAGCAAGAACTAACTCTTGACTATGGGACTGTTTAATTGTGGTGTAGACATTTGGGCTTGGGTTGGAGCCTGGGTTCTGGGGCCTTCACCCCCTTGTTGGGTCCCAGAACCCAGGCTCCAGCCTGACCTCAAGTGTCTACACTGCAATTAGACAGCCCCGTAGCCTAAGGTCCGCGAGCCTGAGTCAGCTGACACAGGTCAGCTCTGGATGTTTAATTGCAGTATAGACATACCCCCTGAGACCCTACGAGGGGGGAGGGTCCCAGAGCCTGGGCTCCAGCCCGAACCTGAACATCTACACTGACGTTTTATAGCCCTGCAGCCCGAGCCTCACAAGCCCAAGTCGGCTGACCCAGGCCAGCCCCAGTGTGCCACAGTCTTATCTCAGTGTAGATGTACCCACAATGTCTGCAACGCCTCCATTCTGAGTGGCATTAGAATGACAACATCTCTGATGGAAGGGAGCCTTGGTACCATGTTGGGGCATTCAGCCCGTTTATATGGCCCACATCACAACAGTAGCTGAGCACCTTGTGTCACCCTTGTGGCACTCTGTCCCCCTCTACTGGCACTTAGACCAGCTAGAGACTGATGTGCCTGCTACAGCCTTGGCTAATAGACATGTCTTTTAGCTCATGCAGTAGAGCAGGGGCAGGCAAACTTTTTGGCCTGAGGGCTGCATCAGGTTTCGTAAATTGTATGGAGGGCTGGGTAGGGGAGGGGGTCGTGGCCGGCCCCCACCTCCTATCTGCCCCCACCCCGGGACTCTTGCCCCATCCAGCCCCCCCATTCCCTGACGGCCCCTCTGGGACCTCTGCCCCATCCACACACCCCTGTCCCCTGACCGTCCCTGGACCCCCACTGCCCCGTCCAACCCCTCCTCTCATTCCTGACGGCCCTGCCCCATTCAACCACCCCTTCTCCCTGTCCCCTGACTGCCCCCCCCCGGGACCCCTGCCCCCATTCAACTCCCTGTTTCTCCCCCCCACCACCATCCACACCCCCGCCCCCTGACCACCACCCCGAACTCCCTGCCCTCTATCCAACCCCCCTGCTCCCTGCCCCCATACCGGGCTGCCTAGAGCACTGGTGGCTGGTGGTGCTACAGCCGTGCCGCCCGGCTGGAGCAAGGCCATGCTGCCACCGCCACCACGCAGCACAGGGACCGGGTCAGGCCGGGCTCTGTAGCTGCGCTGCCCCAGAAGCTCACAGCCCCACTGCCCAGAGCATTGTGCCAGCGGTGGAGCAAGCGAGCTGAGGCTGCGGGGGAGGGGGGACAGCAGGGGAGGGGCCAGGGGCGAGCCTCTGGGGCCAGGAGCTCGGGGGCAGGGAAGGACGGTCCTACGGGCTGGATGTGTCCCACGGGCAGTAGTTTGCCCACCCCTGCAGTAGAGGCTCATGCATTAAGCTCCAGAAGTCCCAGGTTTGATCCTGGCAGTCGATGATCAGGGTCTGTCGGTGTTACACTAGCATTGGTTCATTCCTGATTCAAAAGCAAGCATATGCTAAAAGATCTGCTCTAGGAATTATTTTGGGGAAGTTCTGTGCTGTGTGTTGTACCGGAGGTCAGACCAGATGATCACTATATTTGGTCCTGCCTCAGCACAAAGGGCTGGACTAGATAACCACCCCAGGTCCCTTGCACCCCTACATTTCTTTGATTCTATGTTTACTTGCAGGATATTATTCAGTCACCAGCTGTATGAGTGAGCATGGCTTTCCAAACTGAGTATAAACCCTGGTGAACAAAGGAGACTAAGCTGAATCCTGAGTTGTGTTGAAGCTTGTTTTTGCCTGTCATCTTACCTGTTTTACTTAATAAATGCTTCTTGTTTAAGAGTGGTATGTTTCCATATATCATAAATGTACCCTTCAGAGTGGGTGAATTTTTCGCCTGAGGAGACTGTATTTCAAAATTACATCCCAATTCCTATCCTTAATGCAACATTCTCTTTTCAGTTTGTTTAATTGCAGTGGATAGCCCAATGCATCTGTTCTACCTTGTTAAAGAAATACTCAATCCTAATGTAAGATTATACATATATGTGAAGTATTTCTTTCCTTCTGGCAGCACCACTGCATTCTTTGGTGAGACTGGATAATTTTGTGTCCCAAGAAATTAAGTATAAACATAAAAGTACAGTTCTGCTGTTATTTTAAAGAGCTGTTCTAGCATTACCCCTTAGAGTTTCCTGATGTAACATTTATTGCAGTTTTTCACACTATTTAGTACCCTCATAAAGAAGAGCAGCCACTTAACGATATTAAAATATTTATGTCAATAGTATGTTCATAAAGAGAAGATGTTTAGTCTCCTTTTATGCAAGTTTTTCCTACTGATGTGCAAACACTTCAGAAACACTGCAGCAGAGACCGACAAAATTAATTTCTTCTAAATAGAAGCTGGGAATAAAGTTAGAGATGGAAAAATAATGCTTTGGTTTAAAAAACATGGGAACAAAAACAGATGTGGGGGAAGCTGCTACCACCTAAAGTGAAATTAGTGAATTTCTAGAGTCTCTGTGCCTGCCCTTTTAGGTTCTTTCTGCTTAAGATGCAAAACTGGCATTCTGACCAAAATGTTTGCAACATCTATCCTTCATCACACCCCCAGCAGAAAAATTACATGCTAACTGGTCCTTGCAAATAACCAAATATTCTCCATACAGCCATCAACAGTGCTCCCTACTCCCCATGTCCTAGTTGCAATAATTTGTGGGAATTGATGGTCCCCAATTAGTTTTGTGGGCTACTAAAGCATTTGGAAGTGTCCTTCTGGCTGGGATGGAGCTGAAATGTGCTTATGGTGAACATGACAAGTGATTAGAGACAGGAACTGAAGGCAACAGGAATAAGTGCACTAGCCACCCGCCAGAGGCTTGAGTAGGCATTCGCTGTGCAATATCCAAAGCTTCAAACTTTGATACATTTCTTGCAGGACCAGAGGCTCCTGTAGCACACAGATTGCCTGCAGCCATATCACATTAGGCAATGGTCATGTCAGATCACACAAAGTAGGGTCTAGCCTGGCCAATGCTTGGCTGGGAGACCTATAGGTAAAACCTGTAGGTGAAACCTAGGAGCCAAGGAAAGGTTAGTCCATGATTCAGCAGTTGGCGTTCATAGATTCCAAAGCCAGAAGCGTCCCCTCATCTGACAGGTGTTTGTTCTTTAAAAACTGCAATGATGGAGATTCCACAATCTCCCTTGACGGCTTAACAAGTTAGAAATTTTTTCCTAATATCTAACATAACATAGGATTGGGAATCTTCCGTCCTCTGCTGGCCAAATGAAGACCATATTGAATGGATGCTTCTTCTGTTGCTCTCTGGGGCACTCAGTTTTAGCATTGATGGGGATGCCCTTTGGTAGTAGGGTGTGCAATTTGTGTAGTGACAATACTGCTGAGAGTGGAGATTTTGCTGACCTATGGGCAAAACATACATTATGGATGTATTTTCATTAGAAATGGGTCTGAACTGGAACCCTGAATCTCAACAACTTGAGACTTTGAGGGTTAGGATTTGATAATTTGGTCCAACTTTCTTGACTTGAATCTGTCTCTAATGAACTAACCTGGAATCCTGAATATAAAGCCCTCCAGATTTTTGAGTGTAGGGCATTATGAAATAAAGACCCCATCTTGGATCTAAATTTCATGATCAGGGACCATATGTAGCTTGGAAACCCAAAATTGACTACCCTCGAACTTTGGGTGGGTGTCAGAGGGAAAACAGGATTGTCCAAAATTGTTCTCAAGTTGACCTCTGAGGTCCATCTCTAACTTAGATCTCTCTTAAATAGCCGCAGCATTAGTCACAAAGCACTGGCTGTGTCCTCCCAACTTTTTGCTTCATTTTTGCATGAAGCTATTCAGAATGCCTGGATGTTTACAGATCATCTATGTGCACACTGTATAATCTATGAACACAGGTTACCATACACCCACCATTATGGGGCATAATTATCCACCCATTTCCCTGCCTGATTACTTCAGTTCTGGCTGGTGTGATCTGTTCCTATTATTTGCTTATCCAAACTAGCAAGAAAAGGAAACATGAGTAGAAGAAAGCTCCTCCAATAATGCAAAGAGAGTTCCGGTTCTTCAGAAACCACTTTGCTATCAATAGCCATGATAGATAAACTACACCAGAATATGGTGCCTGTCAAGTAAAATAAATTATAAGAGCTAGGAGCTGCTGAATAATAAATGCAATGCAACATTTTGGCAGCATTAAAAATGAAGTAATGTTCCGAGATGTTTAACTACCAGTGAGATGCAGTGTTTCCTTACAAGCAATAAACTACATGAATGAATCAAGTCACTTACAAGGGCAAAGGCTGGTTATGCCTCCCACATGTGACACACTTTTTGGTCATCTCCATTGTGGAATTAGTTCTCAGAGCAGCTAAACTATTGCTCATAACCATGGTTCCAACTCCAATCTCAGCTACGTTGGTATATGTCAGGAGCGACCCTTTTTATACTCAATTTGTTAGTATACCTAGCGTGTTCATCAAAAGAACTGCTGAGCAGAAACTAAGTTAAGTGTGGAGTTTTCCAGCCTGCCAAGCAGGGAATTTTCCATCAGTTAGCCAGCTCTATTTCACATAGCAATAGTTAACTATTGCCAGACTTTCCTGCTTGCACAACTGTATACTTCAGTTAAAAGCTCAAGTTAGGAGGGCACAGGGTCATGTTTACTCCTTACGGTCACTCACTTCCCCCTCCCCTCCTGGTCTGTTAGTTGTGCTAAGGCTTCAGAAACAGCCTTTCTAGCTGTTTTCAGCAGTGAGCATAACAGTTGGTATTACTGCTGTGGGCATTGGTCTAGGCATGCTACTGGGCTCTGGGCTACCAAAAATCTTCCCCTCCCACACTAGCACCATTATTTAATGCAGCAGGATGATGGCAATAAAACCAGAACCAACTGTTAGCCAATCGTGTGGCCTCACAAAGGAGCTAGACATTACATTACCCACTATAATTTGTTAACTTGTTGTTGCTGTCATAAAAGATGCTGCAGGTGGAGGATCTGAGTCTGCTTTCACTTAACCCTGGTATAAATCAAGAGTAATTGCATGGAAGTCAATGGAGGTACAGTCAAACTGGTGTGAGCACAGAATTGGGCCCAGAACTCCTGCTTTTGGTCAAATAGGTGCATAGGAATGTCAGCACCAAACTCATCAGTATAATGCCAAGCTGTTATTTCCATGCTCTGGAAAGAGATGTTGAAGTAATCCTGGTCTGCAAATGAATTACTCTTTCATTTATTAATTGATTTTTTTCTTTCTGTTCCTGACAAACAAAATGGTCTAATGGGCTCTGTGGAAAAGAAGGCCTCACTCTGAACGCTTTCTGATTACACTATAGATGTGTGTGGTTAAGATACTAAATAGATCTGCATGATGATATTCTGGTCTACCATTATGGCAAAGTTGGATGACAGTGATAAAAGCTCTCATCAGACTGACATAGCTCGTGAATGGGAAGGAGAGTTCAGATGCAAGGGAAGAGGCTGAGAGGGAAATGACCATAAGAGGGAAGGAGGGATGGGAAGGGGGAATATATCATCAGAGAATTCGGCAGGAAGGGAATGGTATTGGGACAATCACATGGGCTGGATGACAAAGAGGGTACAAATCAGTATAGTTTCATTGTAGAAGCAGAAACTCCTGCTGTTCCAAGAATTCCAAAAGATGAATTCTGCTTGCATTCCCATCATTCATCATGGACATTAGAAGAGGTGGAAGTGTTAACAACAGAGTTGCATCTTGCCCATTGTGGAGAGGCTAAATGAATTCTTTGCATCAGTCTTCACTGCAGAGGATGTGAGGGAGAGAGGATGTGACCCATTCTTTATAGGTGACAAATCTGAGGAACTGTCACAGATTGAGATATTAATAGAGGAGGTTTTGGATCAAATTGATAAATTAAACAGTAATGAGTCCAGGTGGTATTCACCCAAGTGTTATGAAGGAACTCAGATACAAAATTGCAGAACTACTAACTCTGGTATCAAGTATCAGAGGGGTAGCCGTGTTAGTCTAGATTTGTAAAAAGCAACAGAGAGTCCTGTGGCACCTTTAAGACTAACAGATGTATTGGAGCATAAGCTTTCGTGGGTGAATGCCCACTTCGTCGGATGCATGTAATGGAAATTTCCAGAGGCAGGTATAAATATGCTGGCAAGAATCACGCTGGAGATAACGAGGTTAGTTCAATCAGGGAGGGTGAGGTCCTCTGCTAGCAGTTGAAGTGTGAACACCAAGGGAGGAGAAACTGCTTCTGTAGTTGGCTAGCCATTCACAGTCTTTGTTTAATCCTGATCTGATGGTGTCAAATTTGCAAATGAACTGAAGCTCAGCATCAGAGGGGTAGCCGTGTTAGTCTGAATCTGTAAAAAAGCAACAGAGGGTCCTGTGGCACCTTTGAGACTAACAGAAGTACTGGGAGCATAAGCTTTTGTGGGTAAGAACCTCACTTCTTCAGATGCAAGTAATGGAAATCTCCAGAGGCAGGTATATATCAGTGTGGAGATAACGAGGTTAGTTCAATCAGGGAGGGTGAGGTGATCTGCTAGCAGTTGAGGTGTGAACACCAAGGGAGGAGAAACTGTTTCTGTAGTTGGATAGCCATTCACAGTCTTTGTTTAATCCTGATCTGATGGTGTCAAATTTGCAAATGAACTGGAGCTCAGCAGTTTCTCTTTGGAGTCTGGTCCTGAAGTTTTTTTGCTGTAAGATGGCTACTTTTACATCTGCTATTGTGTGGCCAGGGAGGTTGAAGTGTTCTCCTACAGGTTTTTGTATATTGCCATTCCTGATATCTGACTTGTGTCCATTTATCCTCTTGCGTAGTGACTGTCCAGTTTGGCCAATGTACATAGCAGAGGGGCATTGCTGGCATATGATGGCATATATAACATTGGTGGACGTGCAGGTGAATGAGCCGGTGATGTTGTAGCTGACCTGGTTAGGTCCAGTGATGGTGTTGCTGGTGTAAATATGTGGGCAGAGTTGGCATCGAGGTTTGTTGCATGGGTTGGTTCCTGAGTTAGAGTTGTTATGGTGCGGTGCGTGGTTGCTGGTGAGAATATGCTTAAGGTTGGCAGGTTGTCTGTGGGCGAGGACTGGCCTGCCTTCCAAGGTCTGTGAAAATGAGGGATCATTGTCCAGGATGGGTTGTAGATCACTGATGATGCATTGGAGAGGTTTAAGCTGAGGACTGTAGGTGATGGCCAGTGGAGTTCTGTTGGTTTCTCTTCTGGGCCTGTCTTGTAGCAGGAGGCTTCTGGGTACACGTCTGGCTCTGTTGATTTGTTTCTTTATTTCCTTGTGTGGGTATCGTAGTTTTGAGAATGCTTGGTGAAGATCTTGTAGGTGTTGGTCTCTGTCTGAGGGGTTGGAGCAGATGCGATTGTACCTCAGTGCTTGGCTGTAGACGATGGATCGTGTGGTGTGACCGGGGTGGAAGCTGGAGGCATGAAGGTAGGTGTAGCGGTCGGTGGGTTTTCGGTATAGGGTGGTGTTAATGTGGCCATCGCTTATTTGTATGGTGGTGTCCAGGAAGTGGACCTCCCGTGTAGATTGGTCCAGGCTGAGGTTGATGGTGGGGTGGAAGCTGTTGAAAGCATGGTGGAATTCTTCCAGGGTCTCCTTCCCATGGGTCCAGATGATGAAGATGTCATCAATATAGCGTAGGTAGAGAAGGGGCATGAGTGGACGAGAGCTGAGGAAGCGTTGTTCCAGGTCAGCCATAAAAATGTTGGCATATTGTGGTGCCATGCGGGTGCCCATAGCGGTGCCACTGGTCTGGAGGTATATATTGTCACCAAATTTGAAATAATTGTGCGTGAGGATAAAGTCACAGAGCTCAGCAATAAGTTGTGCTGTGTCATCATCAGGGATACTGTTCCTGACAGCTTGTATTCCATCTGTATGTGGGATGTTTGTGTAGAGAGCCTCTACATCCATGGTGGCTAGGATGGTGTTTTCTGGGAGGTCACCAATGCATTGTAGTTTTCTCAGGAAATCTGTGGTGTCACGGAGATAGCTGGGAATGCTGGTGGCGTAGGGTCTGAGTAGGGAGTCCACATATCCAGACAGTCCTTCAGTGAGAGTGCCAATGCCCGAGATGATGGGGCGTCCAGGATTTCCAGGTTTGTGGATCTTAGGTAGTAGATAGAATAACCCCAGTCGGGGCTCTAAGGGTATGTTGATTTGTTCCTGTGTTAGTGTAGGGAGTGTCCTGAGTAGATGGTGCAGTTTCTTAGTGTATTCCTCAGTGGGATCTGAGGAAAGCGGCCTGTAGAATTTGGTATTGGAGAGCTGTCTGGCAGCCTCCTTCTGGTAGTCAGACCTGTTCATGATGACAACAGCACCTCCTTTATCAGCCTCTTTGATGATAATGTCAGGGTTGTTTCTGAGGCTGTGGATGGCATTGTGTTCTGCACGACTTAGGTTATGAGGCAAGCGATGTTGTTTTTCCACAATTTCTGCCTGTGCACGTCGGCGGAAGCATTCTATGTATAGGTCCATACTGTCATTTCGACCCTCAGGAGGAGTCCATGTGGAGTTCTTCTTCCTGTGTTGTTGGTGGGAGGGTATCTGTGTATCAGTGCGCTGTTCAGTGTTATCATGAAAGTATTCTTTGAGTCGGAGGCGGCGAAAGTAGGCTTCCAGATCACCACAGAACTGTATCATGTTCGTGGGGGTGCTGGGGCAAAAGAAGAGTCCCCGAGATAGGACAGACTCTTCTGCTGGGTTGAGTGTGTAGCTGGATAAATTGACGATATTGCTGGGTGAGTTAGGGGTACCCCTGTTGTGGCCCCATGTGGCAGGTAGGATTTTAGACAGCTTACGGTCCTTTTTCCTTTGTAGAGGGGTGAAGTGTGTAATGTAGATCTCCTGTCTTATTTTAGTAAAGTCCATTTGTGTGGAGGGTTGGTTATTTATGAAAGTCTCCAAGTTGGAGAGCTCTTTCTTGATGTTTTTCTGTTTGCTGTATAGGATGCTGATCAGGTGGTTCCTCAGTTTCTTTGATAATGTATGGCATAATCTCTCACTGTGGTCTGTGCAGTATGTAGATAGCAATGGATTTTTCACCTTCAGTCCATTTGGTATGATGTCCATCCGTTTGCATTTGGAAAGGAAGATGATATCTGTCTGTATTTGTGCAAGTTTCTTCATGAGGTTGATAGATTTCCATTCCATACGGCTAAATGCAGTGCCTTGCATGGTGTCAAGTATCAGAGGGGTAGCCGTGTTAGTCTGAATCTGTAAAAAGCAACAGAGGGTCCTGTGGCACCTTTGAGACTAACAGAAGTACTGGGAGCATAAGCTTTCGTGGGTAAGAACCTCACTTCTTCAGATGCAAGTAATGGAAATCTCCAGAGGCAGGTATATATCAGTGTGGAGATAACGAGGTTAGTTCAATCAGGGAGGGCTCTCCAACCTGGAGACTTTCATAAATAACCAACCCTCCACACAAATAGGACACACAAACATCCCACATACAGATGGAATACAAGCTGTCAGGAACAGTATCCCTGATGATGACACAGCACAACTTATTGCTGAGCTCTGTGACTTTATCCTCACGCACAATTATTTCAAATTTGGTGACAATATATACCTCCAGACCAGTGGCACCGCTATGGGCACCCGCATGGCCCCACAATATGCCAACATTTTTATGGCTGACCTGGAACAACGCTTCCTCAGCTCTCGTCCACTCATGCCCCTTCTCTACCTACGCTATATTGATGACATCTTCATCATCTGGACCCATGGGAAGGAGACCCTGGAAGAATTCCACCATGCTTTCAACAGCTTCCACCCCACCATCAACCTCAGCCTGGACCAATCTACACGGGAGGTCCACTTCCTGGACACCACCATACAAATAAGCGATGGCCACATTAACACCACCCTATACCGAAAACCCACCGACCGCTACACCTACCTTCATGCCTCCAGCTTCCACCCCGGTCACACCACACGATCCATTGTCTACAGCCAAGCACTGAGGTACAATCGCATCTGCTCCAACCCCTCAGACAGAGACCAACACCTACAAGATCTTCACCAAGCATTCTCAAAACTACGATACCCACACAAGGAAATAAAGAAACAAATCAACAGAGCCAGACGTGTACCCAGAAGCCTCCTGCTACAAGACAGGCCCAGAAGAGAAACCAACAGAACTCCACTGGCCATCACCTACAGTCCTCAGCTTAAACCTCTCCAACGCATCATCAGTGATCTACAACCCATCCTGGACAATGATCCCTCACTTTCATAGACCTTGGGAGGCAGGCCAGTCCTCGCCCACAGACAACCTGCCAACCTTAAGCATATTCTCACCAGCAACCACGCACCGCACCATAACAACTCTAACTCAGGAACCAACCCATGCAACAAACCTCGATGCCAACTCTGCCCACATATCTACACCAGCAACACCATCACTGGACCTAACCAGGTCAGCTACAACATCACCGGCTCATTCACCTGCACGTCCACCAATGTTATATATGCCATCATATGCCAGCAATGCCCCTCTGCTATGTACATTGGCCAAACTGGACAGTCACTACGCAAGAGGATAAATGGACACAAGTCAGATATCAGGAATGGCAATATACAAAAACCTGTAGGAGAACACTTCAACCTCCCTGGCCACACAATAGCAGATGTAAAGATAGCCATCTTACAGCAAAAAAACTCTGTAACTCTGGTATGTAACCTATCGCTTAAATCAGCCTCTGTAGCAGATGACCGGAGAGTAGCTAATGTGATGCTGATTTTTAAAAAGGCTCCAGAGGTGATCCTGCCAATTACAGGCCAGTAAGGCTAACTTCAGTACCAGGCAAACTGGTTGAAACTATAGTAAAGACTAGAATTATCAGACACATAGATGAACACACTATGTTGGGGAAGAGTCAACACGGCTTTTGTATAGTGAAATCATGCTTCACCAATCAATTAAAATTCTTTGAGGGGGCCAACAAGCATGTGTACTTGGGACCACAAGCAGTTGATATAGTGTACTTGGACTTTCAGAAAGCCTTTGACAAGATCCCATACCAAAGGCTCTTAAGCAAAATAAGCAGTCATGGGATAAGAGGGAATATCCTCTCATGGTTAAAAGATAGGAAACACAGGATAGGAATAAATGGTCAGTTTTCACAATTGAAAGTAGTAAATAGTGGGGACCTCAAGGATCTGCATGGGCATCAGTGCTGTGCGACATATTCATACATGATCTGGAAAAGGGGCTGAACAGTTAAGTGACAAAGTTTGCAGATAATACAAAATTATTCAAGCTAGTTAAGTCCAAAGCTGACTGCGAAGAGTTACAATGGGAATCTCACAAAACTGGGTTGGGCAACAAAATGGCAGATGAAATCAACTATACATAAAAATGATGGAGTCTAAGTTAGCTGCTACCACTCAAGAAAGAGATCGTGGAGTCATTGTGGATAGTTCTCTGAAAACATCTGCTCAGTGTGCAGCTGCAGTTGAAAAGTTAACAATTTTAAGAATCATTAGGAAAGGGATAGATAATAAGACAGAAAATATCATAATGCCTCTATATAAATCCATGGTATGCCCATACCTTGAATATTGTGTGCAATTCTGGCTGCCCGAACTTAAAAAAGATATATTAGATTTGGCAAAGATACAGAGAAAGACAACAAAAACGATTAGGGGTATAGAACAGCTTCCATCTGAGGAGAAATTAAAAAGCCTGGGACTGTTCTGCTTAGAAAAGAAATGAGTAATGGCAGATACGATAGATTCAAATCATGAACGGTGCAGAGAAAGTGAACAGGGAAGTGTTATTTACTCCTTCATATAACGCAAGAACCGGGGATCTCTCAATGAAATTAATAGGCAGCAGGTTTAAAAGAAGCATAAGGAAGTACTTCTTTACACAATGCACAGTCAATCTTTGGAATTCATTGCCCATGGATGTTGTGAAGTCCAAAAATAAAACTGAGTTTAAAAAAAATTAGATAAGTTCATGGAGGATAGATCCATCAGTGGTTATTAGCCAAGATGATCAAGCTCACAATACATGCTCTGGATGTCCTTAAATCTCTGACTGCCAGAAGCTGGGACTGGATGACAGGGGACGGATCACTCTGTAATTGCCCTGCTCTGTTTATTCCCTCTGAAGTATCTGACACTGGCCACTGTTGGAAGACAGGATAACGGACTAGATGGACCAGTGGTCTGTTTCAGTGTGGCCATTCTTGTGTTCTTATGCCCTGGTTGTGACGTTGCACCCCATAATGCTTTATAGAAATATGCTTATGAATGTAAATATGACATAACTTGAATATGTTTTATGCTAGATATGCCATGTAACATATATTTGCAAAGGATATGATCTACTGAATATATTCATCCTATTTGTATGCGTGTATCATTTTTATGTCTGAAGTTATGAGCGTTGGCTCTATGCTTGTATTTAAAGTGTTTGCTGTAGGAAGCACATAAGGCAGATGTGGCCAATATAGTGTGAAGGGGTTATTCAAGTAATTAGAAACACTTAACTGACAATGGACTTTGAGAGACACCAATCCACATCTGAGCTTCCCTGAGAATGTTCAAACTAACATGTAAACAATGGTATTGGCCTGCAAAAAGCTGACTCATTCATAGACATGTGACTTGCCCAAGTTACTACAGACTCCATCTTGTTGCTGTGATTTTGCACAGGATAACAAAGGGGTTTCCGCCCACAAGAGAAAGAATATAAAAGGCCCTGGAAACCATTCCATTTTGTCTTCAGCAGGTTCAAAAGATAGCCTCTCCACCTCAAAGAGATGCCTGAAAGAAACTGGAACAAAGGACAGTAACTTCGGGGGTGTGAGTGATTGCTGGACTCAGACTAGGAAGGAGTCTAGTCTGTGAAAGAAGCTTATTGGCACATCTCTGAGGGTGAGATTTACCTGCATTTAGTTTCCTAATGTATTAGGCTTAGACTTGCGTGTTTTTGTTTTATTTTGCTTGGTAATTTACTTTGTTCTGTTTGTTATTACTTGGAACCACTTAAATCCTACTTTTTATACTTAATAAAATCACTTTTTGCTTATTAATTAACCCAGAGCAAGTAATTAATACCTGGGGGAGCAAACAACTGTGCATATCTCTCTATCAGTGTTATAGAGGGCGAACAATTTATGAGTTTACCCTGTATAAGCTTTATACAGAGTAAAACGGATTTATTTGGGGTTTGGATCCCATTGGGAACTGGGTATTTGGGTGCTAGATACAGGAGCACTTCTTAAGCTGTTTTCAGTTAAGTCTGCGGCTTATGGGGGACGTGGTTCAGACCTGGGTCTGTGTTTGCAGCAGGCTAGCATGTCTGGCTCAAGAAGACAGGGTACTGAAGTCCCAAGCTGCCAGGGAAAACAGGCTCAGAGGTAGTCTCAGCATATCAGGTGGCAGTCCCAAAGGGGTTTCTGTGACCCAACCCATCACACTGGTAATGTTCTAATTAATTTAATTTAATCTTTATGGTACATTCTATAATCTAACATGTATGTAAGTCCCAAGTACATTAATAAAGCACCAGGGAAGGAATTAGAAATCCTTTGCTTTATCTCTCTCCAATTATCTGATGGCAGAAAGTTTGCAATTCACAAGTCTTTAATCCTTATCACTGTCTATTCCCAGTAGCCTTGTGATCCTTTATTAATTCCTTCACTGCCTTTAAATGAATATTCATCCTGCTCTGGTTTCCACTCACCCTTTGTTACTTTTAGATGGCTGCCATTCACTTTAGTGTGACTTCCTACAACAAAACATAGGGGCTGGTGTGTAACTGATCCCTGTGTGGGTGTGCAAGTGTGGGAGTGTATAAAGATCCTGTGCACAGGGTTCAGGCATAGCTTCAGCCCAGGTGTTCTCCAGCGAGCACCCCTCCTGGGCCATAGCCACTTCCCTTCTTTCCTCTGCACCATCCAGGGGAGCACACTGCATCCTTTAAAAGGATGATACAGTAAGAGCACTCCTCCTGTGAGCCCCCAAAAGGTATTCCAGCCTCCTCAAGCATAATCCCTCCCCCAGACCCCCTGGGGCTTGTGCCCTACCCCTGAACCACACTGCTACTAGTCTTAGGTGCTGTATGGTATAGGAGGGCACAGGGACCCAGTTCTCCAGTATGTTGGGGCCACTTGCTGTGCTGCTTTGGTCCCAAGCTGCCCCAATGTTGATGCAGCTGCCTTACAGAATGACACCGAGCAGCTCCTACACCAGCCTCATGTCAGACACCAGTGTAGGGGCACATCCAAGCCTCCCTTATGCCTGGGTGATCCCGAATGGCTATTCCATCCTCTGATGGCAGCCAGTGCACATTTATTTCGGGGACTAGACTTGTACCTGGACAGCCCCAGGGTAGGGAGAGGGCAAAATGGGCTTAGAGTCATTTTTGTGCCCTGCCCCCTCCAGTCCTTAAGCAGCACCATTCTCTCTTCTACTGCAGCTGAAGGTCTGGTTCAGTATCTTCATCCTATACAGTTTAAACTTATGTGATATGTATGTTCTTTAGGATCCAGAATGTGTCTTGCCTTTTGTTTGTAAAGCATAGTGTACATTTACATTGCTATCAGTATGTTATTCATAATTAGGGCTCCATGTCTGTCATGGAGGTCGCGGAAGCCACAGATTCCGTGATTTTCTGTGACCACCGTGACTTCTGCAGGGGCCAGTGTGGCTAGGGTCAGTGTGGCTGATCCCACGGCTGCCCAAGCAGCTGTCTCTGGAGCCACACCAGTCGCTGCTCCGGTGACCCCGGCAGCGGGCACCGGGTGGCCGGCCAGAGAAACCGCAGCCCTACGCAGTGGTCCCCGGGCAGTCCGTAGGAGCAGCCACGCCCCCCAGCAGCTGATGCCGCTGGCCCCACACGCTCCCTCCTAGCAGCTGGCCCTCCGCTCCCGTCCAGTGTCCCCCCCCCCCCAGGTTTAATCACGGATATTTTTAGTAAAAGTCATAGACAGGTCACGGGCCATGAATTTTTGTTTATTGCCCATGACCTGTCCGTGTCTTTTACTAAAAATACCTGTGACTAAATCATAGCCTTATTCATAATTAATTTACTATTCCGTTTCAATCTGGTTATGAAACCCCACCATAGAGTTCTTTGTAAGGGTTGTGCTGGCTTTGTGTATCTTGTGTTTTGAACAGGTTACAGCTAATGAGGAAAATGCCTATATCGGGACAATGACCTGTGAGAATTAAGACCAGTAAATTCTGTGTGCTGGGATGGTGGCTAAACCACTGTGCAGTTTACTACCTCACTGTCCTCCTTCAAATCACTTCTTAAGATTCTTTCTCCTGTAAAGCCCGAAAACTTGCCAGTGATTAGGCAGCTGGTGAGCTCAGATGACTTGTCTACCACATTGACCAGTATTGTCTCATTGTTTCCTTGTGCTCCCCCATTCATCTGTCTGTATTGCTACCCCGGTTTGACCTGAGTGGTTAGCCAATATTCAGGGTCTTGCAGGTTGTTTCTGTTACGAGAAGAAATTGATTGTTGAGTCAAGTTTTTTTTGATGCAGTCCTATCTGTTTACAAAAAATATACACAAAGTCCTGTTTCCCAGGACACAGTTGAAATAAAATAAGATGCAGGTTCTTTGCTCACAATTCCAATCTTCTTTCTAGACAGACCAGTTCGCCATCTTATCAGTGCTTTCCTTGATGTCTCCTTGGCTGTCCTGCCTGCTTCTGGTTGCTTCTTTTGCTTCTGCTAACAGACACACACACTTGCACCAAACAATCCCCAGCACCCTATCTATCTCAGCTTCCCACCTACCTCCGCTCCTGGCTGTCCTTGCATGTGGCCTATGGTTTGGGTGGTGTCTCCCATTGTTTTAGCTATCTTACTCCAAAAAGTGCTTAAATTTCTCCCCAATAAAGGGTGACCATCACACACCGGCTTCAATGAGGTTTCACCCAACTTCCATTGGGTGAAACCTCATTGAAGCCAGTGTGTGATGGTTTTACAGAATCTATCTGTTGTCTCTTGTTTTAAACTTAGCGTCTGTGGACTTTGGGGCAGGAACTGTCTTTTTGTTCTGTGTTTGTACATCACCTAGCACAGTGAGGTCCTGGTCCATGACTGGCACTCCCAGGTGCTACTGCAATATAAATAATAATAATACTTAATAAATTATGTTGCATTGAGATAGCGCAAATTTACTTTGTGCTGTATTCCTATCATGTTGGATTAACACCGTATGAAATAACAGGGGAGAGCTTGAGATAAATGCATACATGAGGTTTGCTGCTCTGTGTGTAGCTATTTAGGATAGTGGGTAATATTTGCTAATGGGTGGAAACAATGTTAAAAGGACTGTGGAGTATTAAGTTTTGAAATCAATTTTGTTCCTACACTAGTTTTGTTACTAAGAGCACTTTAGAAGCTGAACATTTAATTTAATTTTGTTTGCAAATTATATTTGTCTCTCCATTTATGTAACTCATTTGGCTGGTAGTTACTGAAAAATCTGAGGCCATTTGTGAGCTTCCAAGCTAGAGCATGGTGACATCTGTTCTGTTTGATATTATCTGTGTTACATGCAGGATGCTGAAGCAAGATTTTATGACTGCTGTCCCCTTGGGAACATCAAGAAAATGAGATATAAGGCTCACGAGACTGTCCCAGTGAGCAAATTTTTAAATCAATATACTAGGTTGGAACAATGCTGATTTTTGCCTGAGGACGATCTGACCTCAACTTTTAGACCAGTAAAAAGAAAAGCAAACATCCTTCTGGGATGTATTAGCAGGAGTGTTGTAAACAAGACGCGAGAAGTAATTCTTCCGATCTACTCCATGCTGATTAGGCCTCAACTGGAGTATTGTGTCCAGTTCTGGGCACCGCATTTCAGGAAGGATGTGGACAAATTGGAGAGAGTCCAGAGAAGAGTGACAAAAATGATTAAAGGTCTAGAAAACATGACCTAAGAGGGACGATTGAAAAAATTGGGTTTGTTTAGTCTGGAAAAGAGAAGATTTAGTGGGACAATGATAACAGTTTTCAAGTACACCTCTACCTCGATATAACACGACCCGATATAACACGAATTTGGATATAATGCGGTAAAGCAGTGCTCCGGGGGGGGGGGAGGGCGGGGCTGCACACTCCGGAGGATCAAAGCAAGTTCGATATTACTCGGTTTCACTTATAACACGGTAAGATTTTTTGGTCCCAAGGACAGCATTATGTCGGGGTAGAGGTGTATGTAAAAGGTTGTTACAAGGAGGAGGAAGAAAAATTGTTTTTCTTAACCTCTAAGGAAAGGACAAGAAGCAATGGGCTTAAATTGCAGCAAGGGCAGTTTAGGTTGGATAGTAGGAAAAACTTCCTAACTGTCAGAGTGGTTAAGCACTGGAATAAATTGCCTAAGGAGGATGTGGAATCTCCATCACTGGGGACTTTTAAGAGCAGGTTGGACAAACACCTGTCCTGGATGGTCTAGATAATACTTAGTCCTGCCTTGAGTGCAGGGGACTGAACTAGATGATCTCTCGAGGTCCATTCCAGTTCTATGATTCTATGTTTTTCTAGAAGTGAGAGGGCTGAAGCAGACCAATTGTCCCCTATCCTTGCATGAATCCTTGAGCATAGCTGCTGAAAGAAGGCACTATGAGACAGCAATGGCAGATATTTGTTACACATGTAATCGAAGGAGGACATCGTATCATCCTGTATTATAGCTTTTAATTTTTGTTAATCTTTTTTCTATCCAAATTGAATTTAACATGGAGTTGACCTTGATCCTGAGGCATGGGTTATCCCATAGTGGTACGAGAAGATAATTGGTAAGATCGGATGCTGTAATCATAACGCATTGCAGGATGCCCCATGTAGATGCAAAGATTATTTTTCCTTAAGGGTGTGAGTAGCCTCTTAAGGAATATAAAAGAAGAGAGGGAACCAAATGGCATAACTAAGCTTTTTTTCAATCTTAAACCAGGTCATTGTGTATACAGAGCTACTGGAGGGGAACCCCCCTTACAATAGGATGTATTTGGAATGCTAGATAATAGAGATATAAATCCGGCAACTCCATGACCAGTTGCCCAGGATTTTTTAACGGGTCTATAAACAAGGTTGTTTATTATCCCATATAAATTGCATGATGAGCCTGTTTATTCAAGCAAAGAGCAAAGGAGAGACCTTGAAAGGCAATAGGCTAATGGTAAAAATTATTCTTGGGCAGATATTCATTTTGGCTATTTCTGTTCTGCCCAGATGCCACCTCTCAACATCCTTGGAAATTTCTTTTAATATATAGACTATATTTATATAAACACTTTTGGGAAGATTAGGACACAATTTAAAACCCAAATAAGTTATTTCCTTGCATCTTTGAAATGGAAAATGCTGAAATGGAGAAGGATCTGGTCTTATGGATACATGCATTGCTTGTGATTTATTCCAGTCAATACAAAAACCAGAGATCTTTCAAAAAATATCAACTGTATTCAGTAATGATGGGGTTGATGAGGATGGATTCTTCATTAGTACAAAAATGTCATCAGCATATAAACTGATTTGTATTCTTTCCTGTTTATTGTCACAACTTCAATGGGTGAGTGCTGACATATGTACATTGCTAGTGGTTCAAGAGAGACATTAAAAAGGAGGGGCAAAAGAGGACAGCCCCCCTGTCCCTCTTTCTAGTTGAAATGTTAGAGAAATAATTCTATTAACTGATAATGAAACTATACGGGGAAATTTTGACAGACCAGTGAAAGGCCAGGGACCACTACTGATAGTGTAATATTGATGATCATACTTGTAGCTAATACCCTGTTTCCCCGAAAATAAGACAGTGTCTTATATTAATTTTTGCTCCCAAAGATGCGCTAGGTCTTATTTTCAGGGGATGTCTTATTTTTCAGAAATGAAAAATGCCTTATTATCGGTGGATGCCTTATTATCGGGGAGGTCTTATTATCGGGGGGATGCCTTATATTACAACGAGAGGCAAAACTGTAAGTAGGCCTTATTTTCGGAGGATGTCTTATTTTCGGGGAAACAGGGTAGCAGCCAAACTAGTGGGCCTTTTTGTCGGCCTGAGTAGCATCCTTAGCCTTAGCATGACTAAGACAGGACAGGAGGAGGTTTGAGTGACCACGGGCAGCGAGCCTCTTGCTCAACCTTTGCCTGACCCTGTGCCCCTCCCTGATGAAGTCTCTGTTGAACATGCTGGGGTCTGTCTTTTAGGAGAACAAAAATACTCTTATCTACATTTGCCTTCTGGGATGTGTTTGTCAAGGCCTCAAGGCATGCAGACCCTGCAAGACCACATCTGGCTAATTAGTAATCTGAGGAAACCTCTGGCTTAGCTTTTGAAACTGCTTGCAAACAAGTTTTTTTGATTGATGTGTCATTGTCTTCTAACAAGGTTAAATAAGGGGGGAGAAGTTTGGCCTGGGGGATCTCTTCATGGATGTATCTTAGAGTCTCCACGGCAGAAAAAGATTGGCCACTGGAAGGATGTTGCTGTACCACTCAAGAGCCACACTAAACGTTGGTAATTATTGAGGGTTGGGGGTGTTTTACTAACCTGTTGTGGACATGTGTAAGTGCTTGAGACTAAATAAAGTATAGCTTTAAGTAAGAGCACTCTTGTATTGTACTGTTATTGACAGTCATCTATTGGTCAGATGGCCGTGTCTGTTGATTTATTTCCTAACACCACCTTGCAGAGAGTAAAGTTATCAAGAGTTTTGGGTTGAAAGAACCCCAGCTAACAAAGCAATGGGAGAATTGTATAATACACTGATCCAAATCAGGAATATTGGTCCAAAGCCAATTTTTTTAGGGACAACCATTAGCTAAGGCCATTCAACCTTATCAAAGGCTTTCTCTGCATCTAGAGATAAATCTATGGATGGAACATCTGAGCTTGCTGGATCAAGTGAGTGATTTTTCCTCGTATTATCAGCAGCCAGTTTTCCTTTAATGAAATTAACCTGATCTGTATGTATAATTGTCGGGATGACGGTGTTAGTCCTGTCACTAAAATTTTTGTAATTATTTTGCAATTTGTGTTCAATAGAGATATGGGGTGCAAGTCGTCACAGTTGCAACCATCTTTGTTGTTCTTTAATATTAAAGTAATTAAAGCAACTCTCATGTCATGGGACACGGTTCCTTTTTGGAATGTGAAGGCCTTTAAAAGAATAGAGGATAGTAGATTACAAAATGTTTTGTAGAAATCTGCCAGAAAGCCATCCATACAAAGGGCCTTGCTGGAATTCATATTTTGTATAGCCTGTTTGATCTTTAGTGTTGTGATAGCTTTGACCATAAACAACACTTGTTCTGAAGTTAGGATATTAAAAGGTAGGTCTTCAATGAAACAATCACATTTATTAGAGTCAAACTGGTTTTCTGATTTACATAAAGCTTGATAGAATTGCTTAAATTGATTATTTATATCTGTTGGTTCAAGGATGGCACTCCTGTCTTTTTGTAATAAGGAAGAAATATTGTTGTTGGCTAGTTCCATTTTAAGTCTTCTGGCAAGTAATTTACCTGCTTTATCTCCCTATTCATAATATCTTTGTTTGACCCTGTTGAATGCAAATTCGACTTGGGTGGATAAGCATTCATTATATCAGGGATAGGCAACCTATGGCGCGCGTGCCAAAGGCGGCACGCGAACTGATTTTCAGTGGCACTCACACTGCCTGGGTCCTGGCCACCGGTCCGGGGGGCTCTGCATTTTAATTTAATTTTAAATGAAGCTTCTTAAACATTTTAAAAACCTTATTTACTTTACATACAACAATAGTTTAGTTATATATTATAGACCTATAGAAAGAGACCTTCTAAAAACGTTAAAATGTATTACTGGCATGTGAAACCTTAAATTTGAGTGAATAAATGAAGACTCAGCACACCACTTCTGAAAGGTTGCTGACCCCTGCATTATATTTATATTTGGCATTGATTAGAGAGTGTAGAAAGTTTTCATTATTTGAGTCAGTCTTGTGCGTTCTCCGAAACTTATCTATTTCCTTGTCCAGAGCGTCTAGTAACTTGAGTCTTTTTCTCGTCCTTTGGGAGGCATACTGTGATGGGGAGCACAATCACCTCTCATGAGCGCCTCCTGTTGGCCAGGTGTGGACCTGCACTCTTTCTCTTTCTGGTGCCCCCTGTTGGCTGTTGCCTTTGTCAGGTGGGTCTTTAATGGCTCAGCTCTCCAGCCAAATTACACACAGTCAACATGTGAACGAACAAACCCCTTCTGGGGTGAATGGTCCAACAGGGCCTGTCCCTGTGTTTAGCCCAGTCTCTGAGCTCAGTCCTCTGCCCCTTCTGGGATAGCTTTAAGTCTGTGTCTGCCTTGATATTGAGCACTGCCCTCAGGGCTTTCTCCCTGGAGACTCTAAGTCCTGCCCTTCACTTGGGCCTCTAAACAAGCCTTATCTCCTTCTTGGGGCTTAGGCCATGCTGTGAGTGGCCAGTGGGGGGGACCCAGGCCTGCCCACTACTCTGGGTCCGGACCCAGGGAACCTATAAATAGCAGTCACATGCTGCTTCCTGTAATAGTTGCTGCTGCTATTCCCTGGGCCACTTCCCGTGTAGCCTTTTCCTCTTGGGTTCTCTGTCTGTTCCCTGTTTGAGCAGGGTCTCTCCCAGGCCTCCTTGCCTGGAGAGTTTCTCAATCTTCACAGTCCTATCCCTGCTTGAGCAGGGTTTCTCCACAGTCTCTTTACCTGTGGAGATTCACAGTCTTTTAGCCCTTCTTCACCCTTCTGGTCCCAGCCAGCAACTGAATTGCTCAGACCCTACAGCTCCTTTTCACTGAGCCTGCTGAGCTCTGATTGGCTGCTTCTCTGCAGACTTTCTAGGCAGGCCTTGAGGACCCACCTTCACTGCTCCTTTCTGGGAGGGGGGCCTCAAAAGGGCACAGTACACCCCATCACACATACTTTATTCACCCCTTACTGTAGCTTTCAGAGCCTCCCAAAAGATGGAATCGGAGGTAACTGGGTGCTTATGTTCTTGTCTGATGTTAGAGATAACTGAATCAGCTGTGGAACAAAACTTTGCCTCTTTTAATAGCAGAGTGTTTGGCTTCCACCTAGAAGATTTTAATGATATGTAACCAGCCTCTATGGTAAATATAATTGGAGCATGATCTGAAATTAATATATTTACTGCTAGCTGCTTCTAGGCATGTTGGAATCAGTTCTGAAGACACGAGAAAAAAGTCAATTCTGGAGTAAGATGAATGTACAGTAGAGACATATGTGTAGTCACGCTCCTTGGGATGTCTCAGTCTCCATGTATCTATTAAATCAAGTTCATTCTTCAATAATGAGGGTTGGCCTATTGTGCTTTGGGAACTGGGTCTCATGTAATTGGATTTGTCCAGATGTCTGTCTAGTGTAGTATTCCAGTCGCATCCCATTATTAGAGGAATGTCTATTTTATTAGAAAGAATGTCTGCAATGTCTTTGAAAAATTCAGAATTACCCTCCACTTGGATTATGAATGCTTCCTAAAATTAACTTTTTTTGAGCCTTCAAGAAGAACATATCTGCCATCAGGATCAGACCAAGACCATGTACATTGAAAAGTTATACATTTAGGAATTAAGACGGATGTGTCTCTGTTCTTAGAATTCAATGATAAATAATACTCAGCACCTACCCACATCTTCTTGATTCTAGGGCATCTGTTTCTGCTAGATGAGTTTCCTGCAATAAAGTTACTTGGCACTTTTTTGATCTGAGGTTTCTCAGGATTTTAATTCTTTTGGAAGGTTGATCAAATCCCCTCACATTCCAGAAGCCCACTCTAAGAAAATTCATGGCACAATTTTAAAAGATATATTAAGATATATAATATTAAGATTAATATTTCTCTGTGGATATGGTAACCACATCTTTAGGATATGGTCTGTATTTTTAAATATTAGATACTGGTTAGTTTTGAATGAATTTATGCCTTTGGTTGAGCCTCCAAGGATGTCAAATATACAAAAAGATCTATAGTTAAATTTCATGCATCTTCCAAAGTAATTTGCAACAGAAAACAAACAAACAAAAAATTAACAGACTTAAAACAAGCCAGTGTGGGCATGTTCAGATCCCTAATGGCTTCAGTTCCATCTTCTCCTCCCCTCCCTGTATTATGTAATAATAATCTAAACACCTCTAAATACAAATATATTTTAAGTCAAATATTACACTGTGAATACTATAT
Organism: Malaclemys terrapin pileata; assembly: GCF_027887155.1. NCBI lineage: Eukaryota > Metazoa > Chordata > Testudines > Emydidae > Malaclemys > Malaclemys terrapin. The sequence goes on along the minus strand of NC_071506.1, from coordinate 270,531,878 downwards.
TAGTGTATATATAATATGTTTTTACCTACAGAAGATTTTATGTATCCATACATACACATATGTATATGCATATACCCATATACAGACTCATTACAAATAAATTTACAATCGATTTGGTAAATCAAATATAAATTAGTACAAAATTTAAATATTAAAAATACAACAATATAAAAATCATATTCATGCACAAATTGAACAACTAGTGATATTCAAAGTTTACGTTACAGTCCACTTTACCTCTCAGGAATATTGACTGTTCCAAGGGACTTGTGGTTACCATAAACAATCCATCAGTGGCAGAGCTAGTAAAGAGATTCTGTCTAGCGGTGCAAGTTATGATGATTAATGCAGCCAATACTTCAGTCAGTATATGGTGCTGTATACCCCAGCTTAGTGCTAAACTGTTACTCTATGCATTGCAGTGCTGTACAGTTGTTGTTTTTGCTCAGTTCCAAAGGCGATCAACAGAAGAGTTCAGTCTAGCTGGTTATCTGCTAAGAGCTGGAAGATTATATGTGTGAACATTATCATATCTACAAGGATACATAGGAAAAGAAATTGATTTTTAAATGTGCTGAGATCTTTTTATGATTAAAAAATAACATTCTGCTATTTTTGTTCAAATCTGGTCTGAGTCTTTGTCGTGTCTGCCAAGCTTCAGAGGGGGTATTGCAAAATCTTATGGATCCTGCTAAATTCATAGTGGTCCCCCTTAATGTCAAATTGCTTTATGCCATTGAATGCAGCCCTCTTTTTGTTCAGCTCAGTTGAGAAGTCAGGAAAAAGAAATTTTGTGGCATTTGTAAAAAATGGAGAGGGATAGCTCAGTGGTTTGAGCAGTGGCCTGCTAAACCCAGAGTTATGAGTTTCAATCCTTTAGGGGGCCATTTAGAGATCTGGGGCAAAAATCGGTCTGGGAATTGGTCCTGCTTTGAGCAGGGGGGTGGACTAGATGACCTCCTGAGGTCCCTTCCAACCCTGATATTCTGTGAAAAGAGTTGCAGCATTTGTTAACATTACTTTATCATTGAACTTCAGCAGCTTGAAGATGATGGGTTGGGCTTGCCAGACCCCTGCCCTCTAGTTCCAGGCATTCAATGAGCCCTTTCAATATCTAATGGGGGCAGATAGGGGTCCCATTTAAGTATGTCAGGGAGCAGCTTTGGAAGAAAACTGATAATATCCTTCCCCTCTAGACCCTCAGCAATGCCTTAGAGGCAAAGGCTGTTTCTTTTCAATCTATTTTCTGTGTCATCCTGTTTTTCTTCCAGTTTGTCTAGTCTAAGCTTTAAGGAGGCAGTTTCTTCTTTTATTTCACTGGTTTTAGTGGCAGTCTTTCGTATTTCATTCTCCAAGTGAGCCATTTGGGGTTTTACATCGCCTAGATCTTTAGAGAGGCCATAAATATCTTTTGAGATCGAATCCAGTCAGTCTGTCAGGAATTCTTTCAGTGCTGCGCAGTGCCGGCTCTAACTTTTTTGCCACCCCAGGCAAAAAAGAGGGGGCGCCGCCCCCCCCGCGAGTGCCGCGCCGCCGTACCCCCACCCCCAAGCATCACACCGCCTGAAGCCCCGCCCCCGAGCGCCGAGCCGCCCGAAGCCCCGCCCCCTCCAAGCGCCGCGCCGTCCAAAGCCCCCATCCTCCTCCGAGCGCCGCCCCGCGCCAGCCCCCGCACCAGCCCCCGCCCCCCCAGTGCCGCGCCAAGCCCCAGCACACCCTCCGAGCGCCAAGCCCCCACCCCCTTCTGAGCGCCGCGCTGCGCCAGCCCCCGCCCCCCCACCCAGCGCCGTGCTGCCCGAAGCCCCACCACCCCGAGCGCTGCAACGCGGAAACAAAAAAAATCCCTCCAGCGCTGCCCCGACGAACCAATAAATAAATAAATAAATAAAAACCCGAGCACCGCCCTGCCCCAAGGTGCCACCCCAAGCACATGCTTGGTTGGCTGGTGTCTGGAGCCGGCGCTGGTGCTGTGATATCCTGGGCTAGGTTCTCCAGTGGCCTTGAGGCTCCACTTTCAGCTGCTTAGGTGATTCAGGCCTAGGTCTTTTATTGCCTCTCATTTTTCCATCAGAATCCATGTTCAACCATCTGAAGTTTATCCAGGGGACAGAAACTTATTATCAATGTGCTAAGAAAGTAATGATTAGAGATGAATTTATATGTTGAGAGTGAGGAGGTGTGGGACTAGGCAGCCATCTTCCTCACTGGTATCATGCCATCCGATTTTTTCTCTCCCTTGTCTAGCCTGATAGAACCCTATGACTACAAGAGGATTTTTTTTAAAAAAGGCAAGTTAGTTTGTTAATCTTCACCATATCTTTTGCAAGTGCACTATACCATTTAATTTTTTTTATGTTTCACAAAAACAGGGGAAGGCAAACAGAGCCTGCCTCAAAGAGCTTACAGTCTACATTCCCAAGCTATGGGCAGAGCCTTGCACCCCTGACAAGCCTTCTGTAGGGGTTCTGAGAAGGGTGAAGGGGAGCAAGTTTGTCTGTGTGGAAGAACTTGCACAAATGGGGCTTAAATTGAGACAGGATACAAGTTAAGGAAATAAACAATAGAAAGGGGGCTGGGGAGAAGCAGGACAAGTATTTGCAGTGCATTGCCTGATTGCCACTGACTCACTGAGAGAAGTACTGGATCTGTGAGGCCTCAGCTCCCATTGGTTACATGGGAGCTGAGGGCACTTGCAGCACTGTGCAGCATCGGGCCCCAAGCAGGAGAGCAGTAATGTGTCAGAGGTGACTCCCTGTTTGTTGGAGCTGCATGGATGTGCTACTCAGACACTGCAGTAATGAGACTGTGGGCTTGTCTATACTTACGCGCTGGTTCGGCGGCAGGCAATCGAATTTCTGGGTTCGATTTATCGCGTCTTGTCTGGACGCGATAAATCGAACCCAGAAGTGCTCCCCATTGACTCCGGTAATCCTGCTCGGCGCAAGGAGTACGCGGAGTCAACGGGGGAGCCTGCCTGCCGTGTATGGACCGCAGTAAATTCAATCTAAGGTACGTCGACTTCAGCTATGTTATTCACGTAGCTGAAGTTACGTACCTTAGTTCGAATTGGGGGGTTAGTGTAGACCAGGCCTGTGACTGAGTGCCTGAAATGGGCCACACGGAGAATGCCACTCTCCGGGCAGACTACAGGAAATAGGACAGACAATCCCCCAAACTGGTGGTGTATTCTATAATTAGATTCACCAAAGCAGTAACACAAGCGTCTGAAGTACCATCCTGGTTAACTAGAAGCCAAATACAGTCCCCTTTAAGCATTCCAGTCCTCAACTCCCATCCAGGCAACCCAATCTAATGTAGTGAGAGGTTATTGAAAACCCATTTCACTATATGTTCTTTCTAATCCCAAAGGATCAGACACCTATCTCCAGGTCAATATGAATATCAGATCTTACCCAAATATCACGCTGCCAGCCAATCCTTAGTAAACTAACTAAAGATTTAATTATAAAAGAAAAGAGAGTTATAAATGGTTAATAGATCATATACATACAAATGATTGCAAAGTCCTTACATTAGGTTTGTAGCATGATGGAATAGACTGCTGGCTAGTAAAGTCTCTCCAGTAACTTCCACAAGATTGGAAGGTCCTCAGTACATAGTTCAAGATGCTGCTTTTTGTTGAAAATCCATAGTCCAGAGAATTAGAGCAGGAAAAGAGGAAACATGGAGATGTTTCAGGTGTCTTTTTATATCTTCTGCTATGTGTGTGGAAATTTACTGACCCAAACAAAGCCCACAGCCCGTGTCTGTGGAAAGTTACTGGACAAGATGGAGTTCAGGGTCACATGAGCATATCACATATCCTTATATGCTTTGCTGGTGGCCATTGGCTCCTTGCTATGAAGCATCCACAGGAAGACCTAGTGTGCAGGTGAGTTTCTTCAATGGCCTATTGTGAGAGCTGAGTGTCCTTGATGGGCCATTAATAGATAGCTGTCTAGCCCTGATGTAAATCCATCTGGTGGGTGTCACCCTGGACTACAACACAGGTTTAAAATACAAATCTATAGCCAATATTCATAACTTCAGATATAAAGATGTACATGGATTTAACAAGATAATCATACTTGATAGATTGTAACTTTTCCATTGACAACTTACATGAAACTCTTTGTATAAGATTTATGGTAATTGTATAATAGTGGTAATATCAATGATATAAATGGTCATCTTTAATCATACAGCATCACAGAGACCATGTCAGTATTTACACAGACTCAACTTTCGGCAATGGAGGGGTGATGTGACATCGGAAACTGCACAGTCAAGGCTAACATGGGAATCATTTTCTCTGGGCTGGTTTACTTTTTGTCCATTACGTCTGTTGCTTTTTCCTTCTCATTGCATGTTGAGGCTCATACTGACCACTGAAAACAGGGCCAGCACTACCTTGGGGAACGTTTCTGCCCTCATTTATATCAGTTTTAATCTAAAGTAAATGCAGGTAAGTCAGTGGAGTTACTCTGGATTTATATCAGCATCAGTGAATGCAACATTTAGCTCTTTATACTTCTGTGTCATAAGATTTACTCCTGCTAGTCGCCTGCTTGGAAAAGCTCATTTGACAACAGCTGCCACTTAGACCTGGTTGCAAAATCAGGTAGGGTGACCAGATGTCCTGATTTTATAGGGACAGTCCTGATATTTGGGACTTTTTCTTATAAAGGCACCTATTATCTGCCACCCCCTGTCCCAATTTTTCACATTTGCTATCTGGTCACCCTAAAATCAGGGGTGGGATGAGGTGGAAAATGCTGGTGGATTGTTGTTGTTTTTTGGGAAAAAAATCACAAACTATAAAATTTCAGCCAGAAACAAAAAAATGTCAGTGGAAAACTTTTGGCTGCAAACCAAACATTTCAATTCAGAAATGCTGCCACAGTGCCTCATGGGAGTTGTAGTTTGGATGCATCATGCCCCTATTATCTTCTAAGGGCTGGACTCTCTGGCCAGACTACATCTCCCAGGATATATCATAGTCTGTTAATGAACATCATTGGCCACAGTGCCTCATGGGAGTTGTAGTTTGGATGCATCATGCCCCTATTATCTTCTAAGGGCTGGACTCTCTGGCCAGACTACATCTCCCAGGATATATCATAGTCTGTTAATGAACATCATTGGCCACAGTGCATCATGGGAGATGTAGTCCAGTTGTGAAACCTGGACCATAGAGAAGAATAGGAGTATAAGGCACCCAAATCACAACTCCTGTGAGGAACCACTCTGGCATTTCTGAATCAATTATTTTTGTTTTCAGATTTTTGGTTTTTCAATTAAAAGCTGAAATTTTCCACAGAAAACAGATACTTTTTGTGAAATTTCGTTTAGCTAAAAATCCAACTTTTTATTTCCAAACAATTTCAGTAGACATATTTGACCGGCCCTGCTACCAATTCAGTCTTGGAAGTTTTTCTTTGTGGCAGGAGCAAATTTCTTTTGAAAGGACTGAGAAATATGTGGATATTAAAAACACAAAGATGTGCTTAGCTATGAAATTACTCAGCTATAGCCTTTTAATTCTATATTAATACATGATTGTGTAATAAAGTGGTAAGCGCATAATGTTTTTGCCTACTATAGCTTCACCTAGCCATAATTTATACTTTAAAGCTCCTTGGCTGTCCTAATCACATCACAGCATAACTGCTGCTCTATCAAAATATGTTTTTATGATTGAATTCTACGTCCACTAGTGATTTAGGGTCTCATTCCATTAGGCAGTACTGAAAGCCCTGGAAATGAAGGTGCTGATTGCAGTTCAGCACAAGGCCTGCATTAGACAAAATGACATCCTTTGTAATGAGGAGGAGATACAAAAGGTGAGATTTGGGGAAAAAGGACCTATTTATAATGAAGGTTTGGCTAATCATTTTTAAGCCCACAAAGCCATCATCTGGAGCTAATACCGAGTTTTTCATTTCATAGATATTCTGATTTTAGAAATCTTTCTAAATACATACCGATCTCCACAAGCTTTAATAGAATTATTTACTCCAACTTATTTCAAATGCAACTGAAACATTCAGTATGGTTTTCTTGGCAACCCCTCCATGCTACCTGTAGATGCAGGTCCCTTTGGGCGTTTATCCTTATTGCTAAACATTTGTCATAGAGACATAGAGGAACATTCTTAGCATTAACTGTGTGTAAAATAAATAAATAATCCAGCCTTTCCCGTAAACCACTAACATTTTCACAGAAGAAGAACACCACAAATGTGATTTGTTTGAGTGTGTTGTTAATGCTGCTGCTGCTTTAAAATACTCTGCTCACAGACCACTGCTTTTTGTATGGGCAAGAAAATTAAATCAAATCAATGAAATGGAGATGATCAAATGATATAGCAACTCTATTTCCTGTCTCTAATGCTAGCCTTTATAAAAACTCCTCCGCTCCATATATTGTTTCTAAAATGTAGAAGATCCACAAAACTAACTCATTATCCTCCTTCAAAACCTTACTTAAAACAACTCCTTTGCTGTGAAGTCGATAAAAAAACAACTTGACAACCATTAGTCCATGGGTATGCTGAGGCCGCTGCTGATCACCCACACCAACACTGTCTCATTGTTTCCTTGTTGGATTATCTGTATCCGTCTGTTATCTCTTTGGGCTGTCCTTTTGTTGTGTGTTTATACAGTGCGTCTTACATTGGGGTCCTGGTCCATAAATGCTATGATAATGCAGATAATAAATAGTGATAATAATAATGATTTAACCAATTTTAAACATAACTCTAGGAAAAGCATAGGACACACATTACCTGAATTGTAAATTTACTAACCTGGCAAATGGAGCAAATATCATATTCAGAAGCTTGGATATATTTGATTATTGACTGCTCTGGGTGATTTATATAGTTCAGCGCTTCTCAAACTTCATTGCACCGTGACTCCCTTCTGACAACAAAAATTACTACACGACCCCAGGAGGGATGACCGAAGCCTCAGCCCGCCTGAGCCGCGCCACCCCAAGTAGGGAGGCCAAATAGGGTGACCAGAAAGCAAGTGTGAAAAATCAGGACAGGGGGTGGGGGGTAATAGGCGCCTATATACAATAAAATTCCAAATATTGGGACTGTCCCTATAAAATCGGGACATTTGGTTACTCTAGGCCCAAAGCCAAAGCTCGAGCCTCACCATCTCACAGGGAAGAGTGGGAAGGGGCGCGCAAAGCTGAAGCCCAAGGGCTTCAGCCCCAGGCAGTCAGCCTGTAATCTGAGCCACACAGCCCAGGGCTGAAGCCCTCGGGCTTTGGCCCTGAACGGTGGGGCTCAGACTTCGGCTTTGGCCCCGGGCCCCAGCAAGTCTAACATCAGCCCCAGAGAACCCATTAAATCAAGGTCCCAACCCACAGTTTGAGAACCCCTGATATAATTGAAAAGCTCCTCCTAAGAGTAAGATTTACATTTGAAAATATACATAAAGTGACACTCTGTTGTCATAGGCCAACATTCTGGATCGCGTCCCAGATACTCCCCTGTTCTAATGGCGGAAGCAGCTGGAAGCCAGTCAGATGTCTCCACTGTGGAATGCAGCTAGTGTTAGGGGAATTCCTCAGTGGCATAGAATAGGCAGAATGACCCCAGGCCACCCTCCATCACATCACAATTTTGTTTCAGAAATGCCACAATGGTTCCCCACAGGAGTTGTAATTTGCGTGCCTCATACTTCCATTCTCCATGGGCCAGGTTCCCCAGCTGGACTACATTACAGCACATGTTTGAAGCACACTACACTCTGGCAGAGAGAACCTTCCTACTGCTGTGGCCAGGACATGAGTAAAAGCAGCCCTCAGGACTCACTTAAGCAGTCCATCCTTATTCAGGAAAGTACTTACCATATGCTTAACTTTAACCATGTGCTTAAGTATCACTGGGACTTAAGTACATGTTTAAATGCGTTGCTGAACTGGAGCCTCAGTGAATATCTGTGATATTTTGATCTGGCTTGCAATGAAATCAACGGGTACTACAGGATCAATCCAAAAAAATTAGCAGTGAGATAATGGTGGCACATATAACACAAACACACCTTTCTTTACAGCCCCTGACCTGTACTGACTATTCCTAGTATAAGGTTCCTCCAATAGAAACTTTTCTCCCAGCATTTTTTTTCTGGGGGCTGGCCCTTTAAATTAGGCAGGAACAAACAGCTGCCAGTCTTAAATGGCCTGCTGCTGGTTTTTCCTCCCTCATGCTAAGGAGTCATAGCTCCTGTTAGGTTTTCCCTTTCTTATTCCTGTGGAGACAGCACCTTCTCACATTGGTCTGCCCAGAGTTTACAAGGTCAGAATTAGGACCCTTGTCTCTTGAATAGCACGGCACTGGATGTTTTCCACTGCATTACTGAGAGCTGGGGAAAGGAAAGGATGGTACCGAGGAATATCATGAGGAACGAATGACAAATATACACACATTCCACAATCTCTTTTGTGTCAACTGAAGTTTAAATTAAATGTGAACTTCAAATCAATGAAATGCGTTTTTTAATATTAAATATCCCATTATCATATAATAGAGCAATAAATAGTAATGCAAGTGTTCCCCGAGAGTAATTCCCAAAAGAGTAATGACTATTTGATTACCGAATGATTTGGCTTTTAATTTACACTAGCACTTAATGAGTTTGTGTTAAATTAATATTTTAAAAAGGGTTAACTCTATCCCCACAAAAAGAAAATGATAAACGCAGACCACAGAATGGACTTTATTATCACTGCTACTTTATTTGGCCACTGTAAGTTTTCTGTTGTGTAAAGGTTTCCAAATCAATATGCAGTTAGATCTGCTGAAAGAAAATTGGAACAAGGTCGTTATAATTTAAATGAGTCATAATAATGAATGGCAGACAGCATGACTGGGCTATAATGCTGGATATATTTAAACATGAGAACAAAGTAATAAAATAGTCTAATTTTTCCCTGCATCTGTTCATGAATAAAAGAGAGAGCTACTCCTTTGGAACTGTAAATTGTAAACACGTAAGATTCAAGGGTAACTAGAACTAACTGGTATTTTAAAGGGGCTCTGCAAACAGGATTAAGAAAATTTTATTAGTTTATACTGAACTCTCCAAATAATGTTAAGATTAATCTTCAGTACGTTCTTTAGACATACTGGGTCACATCCTCTGCTGATGTGAATCATCCTCATCGTAGCTCCATTTTCTTCAATGGAATACTTACCCATTGGTTCTCTCTTTCAAGTCCCATGAGGTCATGAATTACCACACCAGATCCCAGTGTATTATGGTGACAGTCCATTGAACATGGAATTCCAGTTACAAGAAGGTAAGTAACTTCCCTTTCAGTGTGCTTAAGCAGAAGAGGGAGAATGTGTAACTTCTCCAGTTTGATCCCTCCAGAACTCCTGCTTGTCTCGGACTGTTGCATGGCTCTCCTCTGCAACCTGCAAACATCAGTCAGCCTAACGTCTGAGGAGGCATAGATGTGAATTTTTGGTGAACCAAAATAATCAGAAAAAAACTCATTTTGGGGTAGAATAAAACATCCTATTTTGTTTTGGAGCTTTATTGATCATTTATTTTTTAAAATAAAATGGAAGTATATTTCAAAACAATGTATTGAATAACAAAATTGAAATATTTTGCTCAGAAAATATCAAAAGAAAACTTTTCCAGAAATTTTTAAAGTTTTTTTTTAATGCACTGAGATAATTTGGCAAATTCAACACCAATTCATGAAACGTTTTGATCAACCTGCATCTGTGTTTTTTGGTGAAAATAAGTTGTGGATGAAAATTTCCCCCCAACTTTAATCACGAGTTACTGTGGTCCAGATTCTGGTAACTGCACTCATTTTGAATAGTCACTGATTTCATTGGGGCTATTTGATGGGTGATGGTGGCAATCTGACCCCATGCAAACCCCTCCGTGCAGAGAAAGCTTTACCTCTCCTGCCATTGTACTTTGACAGATTGCTCAACTAAATGCAATACTGTGGAAAAAGTTTGCTTATCCTATTCATGTACATAACTGTTCCTTTGAGCATACTCTCGAAATAGGATGTGGGGAACAGCCCAGCAGAAAGTGGCCAGAGTCATATTTGCTGGCAAAACTTTGAAGAGTGTGTTTATATGCTTAAATCTTTGATTCTGTAGCATACTAAATGTGACTGGCTAGATCTTCAACTGCTGTCATATTTTGATTTATGATTTTATTAAGCCATTGTCAAGCGGTGCAGTGAGATGGAGTAATAACCTGAACTAGTTGGTTCCCATCAAAGTATGTAGAGCATGGCTAAGAAATATATGTAATAATAGGGGTAAATGCAAAAAAGGCCTTAAAGGTTATCAAAATCTTTGGATAATGCTTGTGGGTGCTTTCTGCGTATGCTGTAATTGGACCAGGTCCTATTCTCAATTAAACCAGCATTAATGCAGAATAATTCAAATGAAAGCAACAATTCAGTGAGGTCAGCTTCACTAGAGTGAATCCAGGCATAGGCGCCAACTCTGTGGGTGCTCCAGGGTGCTCAGCACCCACTATCAGCCCTACAGATCAGTGCCTCCCCCTCCCCCGCTGCCCTCCTGCCCGCTGGCGGCCCTGCCGATCAGCTCATCCCCCCTCCCTCCCAGCACCTCCTGCCTGTCACAATAAGCTGTTCCGCAGTGTGCAGGTGGCATGTGGGGGGAGAGCTGGAGGCAGGAAGAGGCAGGGCAGGGGCAGAGTGGGGGTGGGGTGGTGGCAGAGCGGGGGCAGGAAGAGGCGGGGGTGAGGGATTGGGAGAGGGGGTGGAATGAGGGCTGGGCCTGGGGCCCAGCAGAGGTCGAGCACCCTTTGGGAACAGAGGAAGTCGGCGCCTATGACTCCAGGTTTGTACAGGTGTAGCACAGAGCAGAATTAGGCCTAACAATGATACCCTGAGCTAAATAACATTGAAGGGCCAAATTCTTTCCTTGGTCACTGCAGTGCAGGTCCCCTGAAGCCAACGGAGTTTCACTTGGCAGAATTTGGCCATAAAGTTGGTGTGTGGTCTAGCCCCAACATATGCATAATTACTTAATTAGGTTAAATATATTTGTTTTTTAACTGGAAGAGATGATGAAACTCTTTCAGTCCAACCCTAAATGAAATATTTCATTTTGATTTTCCCAATGGAAAAATAAAATTTAAGCAGCAAAAATTTATATTTTCTCATGGAAAATTTTGACTTTGTGGAAACCACATTTTCCACAGAAAAAAACATTTTGACAGAAAATTCCCAACCAGCTCTAGTCAGTAACCACACAGCAGCCCTGGCTCTGAATATTTGCTTAAGGAATCATTTCAATGTAAAATACAGTATCTCAATTCTGTCTCAGCATCAGATCTCTGTCTGAGATGTGTCAGCGCTCTATGAAATTAATTCACTGTTGTAAATCAATGACCGCTTTAATCCCCTTAGCATTCAAGATGTGGCCAGTGAAGAAATCGATAGAAAATTGACATCTCAGAGAAAAGGAAAATAAAACTTGTCACATTTTCATATTACAAGATATACATAAATACAGTGGTTACAATGTCCCTGCTAAAGCTAACTGCACTTAATTTACTATGGATTTCCTAGCATACTGGTACCTGTCGCACATTCACTACCAAATGGTCATTAGGAATTGCTCTCCTGGCATCTTAACATGTTATTGCTAAGATCATTGTCTTATGCTACGTCTACACTACGGGGGGCGGGGGGGATCGATTTCAGATACACAAATTCAGCTACGGGAATAGCTGTGACCCGCTGTGAGGACGGCGGCAAATCGACCGCTGCGGCTCCCCTGTCAACGGTGCTTACTCCTACCTGGGCTGATGGAGTACACGTGTCGATTCGGGGATCAATTATCGCGTCCCGACGAGACCCAAGAAATCGATCCCCAAGAGATTGATTTTCTACCGCAGATCCGGGTGAGTTGTGAAGACTAGCCCTTAGTCTACTGGTCTGACCCACCTCAGCTCCTTTGACTCCTTGTCCTAGTGAACAATCTCTAGTTTATTTTTCATGCACCAGGCTCTTTGGGTTCTCCCAGGGCACAGTATTACTCCATGCCCATGTATCTTTGCCGCACATCTTTTCCTACCTCCTGTCTTGGTCCTTTCATCCTTTTCTCCTGCTTGTGGTATCACTCTTCCTTTCATGCCATTCCTTTCAACTTTGGATAATTTTCTTGTGTGATAATCTCCCTCCCTGTCCTTCTGCAAAACTGCTTTCTTTCAAAGGGTTTTAGATTGGGCCTATGAAATCAATGGAAGTTTTTCCATTGACTTCAGTGGCCTTTGGATCAGGCCCACTAAGCTTTTCTTTGCTGATATCTTTCTTGATTATCTCACTAGGACTCCTTACATGTGACCTATCATCCTGTATACTGTATTAGTCTCGTTTGGCCTCCAGTCCTGCAACCTTTAAATATGAGTAATTTTTACTTGTGTGAGTAGTTACACTGTAGTCAATGTATTGGAGTTAACTGAATTGTTTTCGTGAGTGAGGACTGCTCATGTAAGTAAGACGGTTGCAGGATTGGCCTTGTCTGTAGAATCCTTGGGACAGAGCTCTTCGGTCTGATTCTGCTCCTTGATGCTTCTGGGAAGAGGTGGGGTCCACCTGACTGAGAAGGGAAAGAGCATCTTTGTGCACCAAGTAGTTAACCTAGTGAGGAGGATTTGAAATTAGGTTCAAAAGGGTCAGGCAACAGAACCCAATAGATAAGCATAAAAAAAGGTGAATTTAATAGATGTTGGGAGGAACATGGAAAATTATGATAGGGTCATAGGAGCAATAAGAAGGAAATCAGTGGTGGAATCTGCTTATCTCAGAAGTCTATCTACAAATCCAAGGAGTATGGAGAATAAACAGGAAGAACTGGAAGTATTAGTACGTAAGCTAAATTATGACGTAATCTAAGGAACTTTCCCGGGTTGAGGTGTCAGTAGAGGAGGTTTTGGAACATATTGATAAATTAAACAGTAATCAGTCACCAGGACCAGATAGTATTCACTCAAGATTTCAAAAGGAACTCAAATACAAAATTGTAGAACTACTAACTGTGGTATGTAGCCCATTGCTTAAATCAGCGGCTGTACAAGATGGCTGGTAGATAGCTAATGTAATGCTGATTTTTAAAAAGGCTCCAGAGGTGATCCTGGCAATTACAGGCCAGTAAGCCTAACTTCAGTACCAGGCAAATTGGTTGAAACTATAGCAAAGAACAGAATTATCAGACATATAGATGAACATGATACGTTGGGGAAGTGTCAACATGGCCTTTGTAAAGGAAAATCATGCATCACAAATCTATTAGAATTCTTTGAGGGGGTCAACAAGAATGTGAACAAGACCACATCTTCTCTGCAACTCTATACCATCAGAGACATTTGATTGCTGAATGTTAGGTCAGTGGATAGAATGTACTTGGACTTTCAGAAAGCCTTTGGCAAGGTCCCTCACCGAGGGACCTTAAGCAAATTAAGCAGTAATGGGATAACAGGGAAGATCCTCTCATGGATCAGTAAGTGGTTAAAACATAGGAAACAAAGGGTAGGAATAAATGGCCAGTTTTCACAGTTCAGAGAGGTAAATAGTGAAGTACCCCGGGATCTGTACTGGAACTGGTGTTATTCAACATATTCATAAACGATCTGGAAAAAGGGGTGAACAGTGATATGGCAAAATTTGCAGATGATACAAAGAGATCTCACAAAACTGGGTGACTGTGCAACAAAATGCTAGATGAAATTCAGTGCTGATAAGTGCAAAGTAATGCACATTGGAAAAAATCCCAACTCTACATAAAAAATGATGGGGGGGCTAAATAAGCTGTTACCACTCAAGAAAGAGATCTTAGTGTCATAATGGACAGTTCTCTGAAAACATCTGCTCAATGTGCAGCAGCAGCAGCAGTCAAAATAGCTAACAAAATATTAGGAACCAATACGAAAGGGATAGATAGTAAGACAGAAAATGTCATAATTCCACTATATAAATCCATGGTACACCCACACTTTGAATATTGTGGGCAGTTCTGGTCGCCCCATCTCAAAAATATTAGATATTAGAGGAAGTACTTCTTCACACAATGCACAGACAATCTGTTGAACTCGTTACCAAGAGATGTTGTGAAGGCCAGAAGTATAACTGGGTTCAAAAAAGAATTAGATTAATGGAAGATAGGTCCATCTATGGCTTTTAGTCAAAATGGTTAGGGATGCAACCCCATGCTCTGGGTGTCCATACAACACACCTACAACTGCCAAAAGCTAGGAATGGATGACACTCAAAATTGTCCTGTTCTGTTCATTCCCTCTGAAGTATCTGGCATAGTATCTCATATCAGAGATAAGACACTGGGCTAGATGTTCCACTGATCTGACTCAGTGCGCCCATTCTTATGTTCTTTTCCATTGTATGACTTTTTCTCCTGGAAAACGTCCCTTAGAGTTCATTTCTGTGCTGTTGCTTTTCATATTAGTCCCGACCACTTTAGAATCATTCTAGCACTATACAATCCAAGAAACTACTTTAGTAACAAGAAAAGAGTTTGGGAAATTATTAGCATTCTTGCTGTCTCTAGAAAATGAACTGATGTACTTTCTCATATCAGAACTTCATGATTGTAACACAAATCTACGTGTCCAAAAATATCCAATCTAAAAATAGAAAAAGAGCAATAAACAATAATAAGAATAATATGTGATTTGCTGGAGTTTGCTGCAGTACAGTTGCAAAATAAGACTCAAAAGCATATTCTAAATTCCTTGTTTTCTGTATTGATCCATAATATATTATTTCTTTTGCATAAGAGACCATGGCCTTAGAGTGGCTCTATTTCAATAGACTATAGCCTTAGGTTAGGCGCTGAGACTAGCTTATCAAACCTAGAGTGAAGCAGTAAATCAGACAGTTTGAATTTAGCTCACTTATGAATCTCCTTGCCAAGATTTTAGAATAAAAATTGAAGATATTTTAAAAAATGGGAATATAATAAAGTGAAGAAATGTACAGAAGCACATTATGAACCTGCCCTCCAGGCAAAATTCTGATTCTTCTTGTGGTTAGGGTGACCATATTTCCCTATGCTGAATACGGGACAATTGGTAAAATTATTTGTATTCAAGCGAGTTCAATGGCAATCATACAAACGTTCAAATTAACATAAAGTTGACTGAACCCCTCTTAAAAAGAAATACTGCGTAGTTGGATTCTGTTTATTTACCTTCTTACCTTTAAGGCTTTAGAGTTCACACTGGAAGGGGTGACACACACACCACTACCCCCCCCCCCACACACGCGCGCACAGGGAGAGGTGACACACACACACACACACACTCCCATACACCTCTCTCACACAGCAGGGGTGACCGACTGACCTGACCCTCCCTGCCCGGTGTTCTCCACCCTCCATGCCTGGCTGAGCTCCCAAGATGGACTGCCTCTCCTGCTACCTAGCACTGTGTCTTCCTGAGGCAACATGTGGGGGGCATGCAGGGTCACATGCCCCCCTCCCCAGATTTCTGCCAGAGTTCACACCACAATGTGGCAAGCAGCAGCCTTTGCGGGAGGGAAGGGATGGGAGCTGCTTCCAGCCGCAGAGGAGGAGGAGTGGGGGAAGAGATGACCTGGCCAGGAAGGGGTTAAGCCCTAAAGATGCATTGTGCACCAGGGGTCAGGGAACCTGACTGCAGAGGCTTCAGCAAACCCAGCCAGAGAGGTGGCTCAGCAGAGGAGGGTGCCTAGGGGACAGAGCAGCCCCACGCTCCCTGGGGGCAAGACCTGGGAAGAGGGGTGGGTGAAGAGGTTGCTAAGCCCCTGCATGGGGGCTACTGTTGAACCCTCAGGTTTGGGGTGTGATCAGGCTAGAAATTGCTTCCTTCCTGCCACTCCAGATTCTTCCCTGTGCCAGCGCTCTGTGGGGCTTTGGCACATGCAGTGCTTGGCTCCCCCTGGCCAGCGCCCCTGACCAGAGGATCTTGGGCTTTCCTGGGGCACCAGCCCAGCCAGAGGCAGTGGGGGAAGGAAGGAGCCTGCCAGCCAGGCTGTTGGTGAGCTGAGCGCTCCGACCAGGGGCTGGTTCTCCACACAGTGCTGGGAGCCGGAGGCGCCCCGCTGGGGGGGATATGGAGGAGCAGCAGGATTTGGGGGGGAGGGCGAAAGGGCGAAGACGGCAAGAGGAGAAGCACGTAAAGGGCCGATAGGTGGGCAGCAGAGATGACAAACTGTCCGCCATCTGGCGCCTGCCCACACTCACTGACCACCGCAGTTCACAGCGCACAGCCAGTGCCGGCCGGAAACGGGATGAGGGGCAGGGCCCTGCTGGCCCAGAGCAAGCACCCAGCGGGGTTGCGTTGAAGGACCAGCAGAGGGAATGGCATAGTCGCCCCCCCACCAGCCTTGCACATCCACCCCCATCGTCGGCCACTGGACCCTCCCATTCAGCGCTGGGGGGCAAATGGCTGGTGAGCAGGGATCCGGCCAGCAGCAGGACCCGCCAGTACTGATGGGGGAGAGGGAGAAGACAGAAAATACAGGACAGTTTGCCCGTTTTTAAGAAAAAGTCGGGACATCTGCAGGAGGGCTTAGCTACGGTACTGTCCCTTTAAAAATGGGACGTCTGGTCACCCTACTTGTGGTACCTCTAAAGATGGCATTTCGGCTGTATTTGAGGTGCAGATCCACACAATAATTGAGTTAGTATGCAGCAAACATCAACTCTTGCGAAAGTGCATTTCCTGGCAATACAAGGACCTACCAGCTAGAACTAATGTTACACTTTATTACCTTATTCATTATAAATCTGTAGTAACAGCCTCTCATTGCAAAGAATAAAGAGCGGTGGTTATAAAACCCAGGACACAATCTCATCATAAATGCAACAGCTCTTTTTCTCTTGCATCCAGTGGACTCCGTGTGAAGTTGGGATCAATGCTCACAAAGGCTATGGGTCTGTAGAGTGAAATAAAGTCATAGGGCTAGATCTTCAACCGGTGTAAATTAACCTAGCTGCACTAAAGACAATGGAGCTACATGAGTTTACCCCAGCTGAGGATCTAGCCCATAATACAGCTGATATTAGAATAATAACACTTAGTGTCTATATAGTGCTTTGCATGTTCAGTGCACTGTACAGACATTAACTAATTTTTGTAGTACTCCAGTAAAGGAGGCTGAATAAGCATCATCATCTTTATAAACATGGGGAAATTGAAACTGAGGAGCAGTAAAGTGTGTCTCCTTTCTTAGGAGATTTCAAAGATGGCTGATAGGTTGATGATAACCTATTAGCAACATGGAGTGTTTAGTGCTATGGTGGGTAGAGATTTGCGCATAGCTCTACCCTGTGACTCCCACTGTCATTGTGACTCTGGCCATGTCAGTGGGAACTCACTAAGCTCAGTCAGGTCTCTGAGGCCGGATAGCAGGATTCCATGGTTGGGTGTCTCAAATGTGGAGGAAAGGCCCAGCAATGTGAGAGTGCTTTAATGGCATTTGTCCAGGCCCACAAGGAGATCATCCCTCCGTGCCACCAGAGCAATCCTAGGAGAGTCCAGGATATTAGATGGAGTAAGAGGCAATTGTTGGTGAACTTCTCTTTTAGTGTACTAAGGAACAGGAGGTTAGATACTGAATGGTAAGGAGGTTATTTGCAACAAGTGCTGGTTTCGTAAGCATTGGCTGGATTATTGGCTGTAGGGTAAGTGATCAGATTTCCTTTTTACAGGAGGTGTTAAAGATCTCAGCTTGTAGGAGTCCCACGTGCTCTCAACTCTCCTTCACTAGCCAACACATGTTCAGCATGGATCAGAGTTGCAGAGGAGAGTTTGGTTTTGCCGCAGTGCTTAGTACTTTCTTTCTGAATTGGCTGGACTCAGAGAGGGCACAGATAATTGATCTTTGGTGTTCTGAAAGGCCATGCTTAGCTGCTGAGATACAGGCTGATAGTTCCTCACAATGAGATGTACTGGGCTCCAGAGTTGATTTGAAGGCACTAGGGTTTATCAGGTCACTCACAGACTAGAATATTTCTTCAGGGTGTGATTTAGCATCTGCTGTTGTGGAAGAGAGGTGGGATTCCTTTGCTTCTCCCACAGGGAATAGGCTCTCAGGAGGAATTCAAATTGCTTTGCACTATCTTGGTAATTAAGATGATGTTTTCATTAGTTTCAGTTCACATGGTATTATTTTAATCTAGATATTTAAAGAAAGTGATTTTAGCAGATAATGGAATGTGGGCAGCACAATGCAAGCCTACGGGGAGCTCATTACCCTTTTCTCAGTTTACTGTAATTTCATCATTCATTAATTCTGCTTAAGCCTCCTTGCTGCTAGCATGTACAATGGGGCTACCTCTATTTTTCATCTTCATCAACAGGCCACTTTCCTTGTCTATGAAAAGGCAAAACATAATTATTGGTAGTATTGAATGATTTGAAAAAGTGAAAAGGAATGGAAGGACTCCCCAAGGAGGACACTTTCAAAAATGACTGAGACAGCAAATAACGGTGCAGAGGATGAAGAAAAAGATCAGAGTTGATTCTCTTCTCACTTATGTTAGTGTAAATCAGTTGTAACTTCAATGGAGTTATATCAGGTTAAAGTTGGGGGGGGGCGGGGAGAATCGAGCCCTACGTGTCCTAAAACATCCTGAATGCTGATTTGATTCCTAGGCAGAGCTTTAGAATACTGAGTATGACCCTGATTCATCAACCCTTTATGCATGTGCTTAGCTGTCCTACTGAGTCCTACATTTGTCATCAGTACGTTGCACTCATGAGAAATATAGTTGTCTGATCTTCAATCCTTTCCCTCCTGACAAAGTGTGCTTCAACTCATATGAGCAGCTGATTCTACCATTAGGTCAAGGCTGGATATCTTTTTAAAAGATATGCTATAACTCAAACAGAAGTTCTGGTATTGATGCAGAAATTATTGGCTGGAGTTCTTTGTCCTGTGTTAGGACAGTGTAGGTCAGACTACATGATCGTAATGGTCCCTTCTGGCTTAAAAATCTACTAATCTCTCCTAGACTAAGTAAACCAAACCTTTCCTTCAACATCCTTCTGAAAATGCCCCAAATCCAGGTTTTGGGGTGCTTTGAACATCAGACTCCTGATCCCAAGATCTACTCTTGGGAATTGTAAACCCAGTTAGCTTGCTGTCCATGTCAGTATGCCAAGGAATTTGAGTTTAATGAGCTTCTTCCTCTGGAGTCCTGAGACTATTGGTTTCTGAAGTGGTGACATTGATGATGAGTTCTGTTTGCCAGATATTTTTAGAGTTGTCCTGATGTCCATAGGACCCAATTCTCTACTGCCTTGAACCAGGTGTGGTTATTCGTGCTTGTCCAAAATGAGTGTCAAAAACAAGCCCCTACATAAGTGAATGGAGAGTTCTGGGTAGGTAGCATTTTACACCAATTTCACACACATGCAAATGACTTCATGAAGGTGCGAGGGAGAGGAGAGACAGGCCCCATACATGTTATCCATTTTAATAGTTATTGTTCCTAAGATAGGTCACATGTTGAGTTTTGTCTCTTGGTTAGCTTCGAACACAGGAAATCTATGGATCAGCCTGGTGCTATTATTAGTTCTTTAACAGGTGCAATGTGACATCAGGGTGATATGATTTCTATGTAGTGATGCAACAAGTAAACCCTAGATCCATTCAGGTGCCAGGAGAGTGTGTAAACTAATGGCTACAGGAGGGGGAAGACCTCTAGGGCTGGGGAGCTCTGACAATTGGACCTTGGTCCCCATGAGACTCACATGTGTTGGCCATTACTGGATTTTACTGCAACTGACAAGTGAATTTAGGGAAACAAAATAATGGTGAATGGTATTAGAGGGACTGGGTTTGAGGACTGACAGGAAATTCCCTCCAGTTTTGGGTTCAATTATATTATAGATCCTTAGAGGAGGCAAAGGAAAATTACTTTGACTCTGCAATAGACATCACAAAGGATCACCTACCTTGCTTAGCTGCTCAGAATAGCAAGCAATCTGTTTCACTCAGATTATCTCTCCCCTGAGGCAACCTTGTTTGTACATTATGGGCAACTTTCTATCATGCC
Source organism: Malaclemys terrapin pileata (assembly GCF_027887155.1). Taxonomy (NCBI): domain Eukaryota; kingdom Metazoa; phylum Chordata; order Testudines; family Emydidae; genus Malaclemys; species Malaclemys terrapin. The sequence goes on along the minus strand of NC_071506.1, from coordinate 270,511,795 downwards.
CAAGAAACTCAGTCATACTAGAACCAGCCTTTCTTCACCACAGGAAGATGGTGTCAACAGGTGAGTGCTTGAACATTAGTCTGTGTGATTAATGTTTTTTGAATGATGGATGCCAGACAGCTTTCTGCACTGATGACAGCAGATCTATCAACTCTTCTTGATATCAGCAATCATGAGAGAGATACTGGACTAGCCAGATTAGGCAAGATAATTTACAAGTAATTCTGTTAGTTTCTCTTAGGTAGTTTTCCGTTGCTGGTGATTAGTAATTACTCGCCCCCTAGGGACTGCTACAGTGGTCGTTTTTATCAGCATTTCTGGTCTATGGCAATGTCAGTGTTTTAAAAACGTGTGGCTCAAATTCTGAAAAGCGCATGCATAATGTCCATATGCCAAGTATATTCATGCAAATGCTTGGATGGTAAACACCACCCCAGCCTATTTGCATGCACTGGGGGATTTGCGCACCTACGGCAATCATGTGCATGGCTGAAGTAAATTGTGTACAGTTGCGGTGTCTTTTAGCTGCACAGATGATTAAATGACTTATTTTTCTACTATTGTTTATGTCTGTTTTGTGTCTCATTTGCAGTCAGTGGGATGAAAACATGTCTGATAGTACCATTCCTTTCAACTTCCTAGAGAAAAATAATGGCTCAGAACTAAGGAACGTAAGTCAAGTTGCTAAAGTCTGTGTTCTCTTGTTAGTGAGATAGCTTAGCTGCAAATCTGCTGAAACTTGTAAGTGGGTGGTATCAAATAACTGCAATGGTCCCTTAGATCTGCATCTTGTTTCAATGTCAATATGATGGCACAAATCCATGCATCCTGTTCCTCTTCTGCAGCAGGGATGTTAATTTTTGATTCACTCCCTTGCAGTGTATATGGTGTAGAGACCTAATTTTCAGTTGAAATTCTCCATCAGTCACAACCAGGTTTGCTCCCTTGCTGGAATCATAGGACTGGAAGGGACCTCGAGAGGTCATCTAGTCCAGTCCCCTGCACCTGTGGCAGGACTAAGTATTATCTAGAACATCCCTAACAGGTGTTTGTCTAACCCACTCTTAAAAAGCTCCAATGATGGAGATTTCACAGCCTCCCTAGGCAATTTATTCCAGTGCTGAACCACCCTGACAGTTAGGAAGTTTTTCCTAATGTCCAATCTAAACCACCCTTGATGCAGTTTAAGCCATTGCTTCTTGTCCTGTCCTCAGAGGTTAAGAAAAACAATTTTTCTTCCTCCTCCTTGTACAAACTTTTCCATATTTGAAAACTGTTATGTCCCCTCTCAGTCTTCTCTTTTCCAGACTAAACAAACCATTTTTTTTCAATCTTCCCTCATAGGTCATGTTTTCTAGACCTTTAATCATTTTTGTCGCTCTTCTCTGGACTCTCTCCAATTTGTCCACATCCTTCCTGAAATCTGGCACCCAGAACTGGACACAATACGCCAGTTGAGGCTTAATCAGCGTGGAGTAGATCGGAAGAATTACTTCTCGTGTCTTGTTTATAACACTCCTGCTAATACATCTCAGAATGATGTTCGCTTTTTTTGCAACAGCATTACACTGTTGACTCATATTTAGCTTGTGGTCCACTAGCTGCAGATCCCTTTCTGCAGTACTCCTTCCTAGGGAGTCATTTCCCATTTTGTCTGTGTGCAACTGATTGTTCCTTCCTAAGTGGAGTACTTTGCATTTGTCCTTATTGAATTTCATCCTATTTACTTCAGACCATTTCTCCAGTTTGTCCAGATCATTTTGAATTTTAATCCTATCGTCCAAAGCACTTGCAACCCCTCCCAGCTTGGTATCATCCGCAAACTTTATAAGTGTACTCTGTGTGCCATTATCTAAATAATTGATGAAGATATTGAACTGAACCGGACCGGGAACTGATCCCTGAGGGACCCCACTCATTATGCCCTTCTAGCATGACTGTGAACCACTGATTACTACTCTCTGGGAATGGTTTTCCAACCAGTTTTGCACACATCTTATAGTAGCTCCATCTAGGTTGCATTTCCCTATTTTGTTTATGAGAGGGTCATGCAAGACAGTATCAAAAGCTTTACTAAAGTCAAGATCAGATACTAGGCTTGTCTTCCACTTCTCCCCTATCTACAAGGCTTGTTACCCTGTCAAAGAAAGCTATCAGGTTGGTTTGACATGATTTGTTTTTGACAAATCCATGCTGACTGTTACTTATTACCTTATTATCTTCTAGATGTTTGCAAATTGATTGCTTAATTATTTGCTCCATTATCTTTCTGGGTACTGAAGTTGAGCTGACTAGTCTGTAATTCCCTGGGTTTTCCTTATTTCTCTTTTTATAGATTGGCACTATATTTGCCCTTTTCCAGTCTTCTGGAATCTCTCCCATCTTCCATGACTTTTCAAAGATAATCGCTAACAGCTCAGATATCTCCTCTGTCAGCTCCTTGAGTATTCTAGGATGCATTTCATCAGGCCCTGGTGACTTGATGACATCTAATTTGTTCAAGTAATTTTTAACTTACTCTTTCCCTATTTTAGCCTCTTCTGATCCTACCCCATTTTCACTGGCATTCACTATGTTAGATGTCCAATCACCACCAACCTTCTTGGTGAAAACCAAAACAAAGAAGTCATTAAGCACCTCTGTCATTTCCACATTTTCTGTTGTTATTTCCCCCTCCCCTGCCCCTGTCCTTGATCTTCCTCTTCCACAGAATGTTTCTGTGTGATAAAGGCTGGGTTTATCATTCGCTGTATAAGTTTTTATCTATGGTCAAAGGAATACCAATGTAATTCTTATGCAGAATGTTTGTTTGTCCATAGGCTGAAATGCATGTAGTCCAAATTCTGCCCGCAGTTATGCCTGTGCATAAGATTCCCCTGCCTGGTGAGTCCTCTCTCTGGCTAGTGAGGCAGAGGGGGTGTTGTAGAACTAGAAGAAAAATACTAGACTGGGGTTCAGGAGAAGTGGGTTCAATTTCTAGCTCTGCTACAGACTTATGATGTGATCTTGGGCAAGTCACTTTCTCTATGGGCCATAGTGTTCTTATCTGAAAAAGGGGGGTCCTATACAGATTAGTGTTGAGGATAAAATTCATTAATGACTGTAAGGTGCTCACATGCAATGGCCATAGAAGAACCTAGAAAGACAATCAGCGAGCGCTCTCCCTCTGTTTGTAGTTTCCATACTCCCAAAGTTATTATAAACCCTGGTAATATCTTTTGGCATGAGAGACAGACACACTGGTTGGGACATTATATTACAAGATAAAGTATCGTCAGATCTTGACTTTGCAACCGACCTCCCAAATCCACAGGGAGTGCTACAATGGAAATGCTGAATTTCACTCATTTGCAAATGATCTTTGAATGAAAGGGGAGGAAGTGAACATTGATGGTTAGATTGTGGTTTCAAGCCACGGACACCAGGATTACAAAAGCTTTGGAGAAACAAGATGATATTTATCTGAAACACAGTTTCCACACAATTCTAGTGCCAGAATGTGCCTGGAATATGTTAAAGTGATGTTTGCATTAAATGCATGTTGGAGTGAGTTGAGGAGGGAATGCTGGCTCAGCCCAAACTCTTTCTGGGGTTCAGGGCAGCACATGCCAGAGTAGCAACTTCATCATTTGAAAGGGTGCAGTGACCACTTCCCTCTTCTCTGGTTCTGCTTTGCTTACTGATGCCAGTGGGTGGGCAGCGCCGGGAGACCAGTCAGCATGCTTATGGAGTGCAAAGACTCCACAGGGAGGAAGATCCATGTACCCTCTTCTCCAACCCCATGCAGGGGAGACAAAGGCTATGTCTACACTACCGCAGTAAGTCGACCTAAGTTACGCAACTCCAGCCACGTGAATAACGTAGCTGCAGTCGACATAGCTTAGGTCGACTTACTGTGGTGTCTACACCACGCTGGGTCGAGGGGAGACACTCTCCTGACGACTTTACTTACTCCTCTTGTTCTCGGTGTAGTATCGGGGTCAACCAGAGAGTGCTTTGCTGTCAATTTAGCGGGTCTTCACTAGACCTGCTAAATCAACCCCGGTGCATCGATCGCCTGAGCGTCGATTCCACGGTAGTGTAGACATAGCCAAAGATGTGCACTTAATGGGACTGAGAAGAAGCAAAGACATAACCCAGTTATCAAACCCCAGCTCTGGGAACCTCTGACTTTCCTTGCTTTGTTCTTTTTTGAGCTGGAACTGAACTGTATTTGAGGGTGCACACAATATTTATTTCAGATGTCAGGTCTGCAGGTCTTCATCCACAAGCTTCAGCTAAAGATGAAGTCCTACAGTCATTACTTAGGAGAAACTCCCATTTTGCCTGAGCAAAAGACTGCACAATGTGGAGCTTAGCGTGCACTTCCAAGTTTTGGATCTGAGCTGGTGAAAACACGTGTTCTGCCATTTCCCCCCTTTACACTATTTCAAATAGCCAATAGCAACTTCTTAGGGCCAGATCATGGGCCAGCTGTATGCAGTCATGCAGGGACATTTGAGGAAGTAAGCCCTCCCCACTTGTGTTACCACATTGCTTGGAGGCACAAGGAGCAGAGCAGGGGCTGTGTGCCCAGTAGTTCTCCTACCTCCTTGCGTAAGTGGCTGGAGAGCAGATGGTAAGGGGTGGTAAGTGGTGGATCCATGGCTCTACCCTCTAACTGCACCAACCAGTATAAGAGTCAGTACCAGATATTCTAACTCCGCTGGGATGCTCATAATGTGTCACAGCTTGGTCACGGCTAGAAGCAAAGAGACCATCTAGAATAAGTAAATTAAGGCCTGTTGTAAATCAGCACTTGAGCTGGTTTGCACAGAGAAGAGTATGAAAAAACTATACACTATCAAAAAAGCTGAAATATAAGCACAGCATAATACTATAATTCACAGACCATATTAGGCACTGAAATTCTTATAGCTCGTTTCCTTGACAAATGACGCGACAAGAGCAGAAAATGGCTAATATGAATCTTGTTTCATGACTGCGGTTGCAAAGGTTATAGGACATGGTGTAAATTTAACCCATTCTTGTTGTGGAGTGCTGTCCAGGAAGACTCTGTCTGTAGGAGCTGCGTGCAGCAAATGTAGGATTTGTTAAGAAATGGGTCTTACAATTTTTGTTCATAAATTGTTTTCAGGCTTTTTGTGTAGCAGGTGTAATGTGCAATGTTCAAGGTTATAGAACATGAACATTTCTGCTTTCACGAAACATTGACAACCCTGACAGGCCCCAAAGAAACAGATACGGGTTTCAGAACTGCCTGCCTGTTGTGGGATGCGTGTGAAGGGAGAGAGCTCACTCAGGTGCATTGGAAACATAGCCCTACTTTGTAGAATAGGCCTGTGAAACTTTCAAGAATCTGACACTGCTCTGGGTTTGTAATGAAAACAGCTGGTGGGATATCATAAAACCACTGGATCTGTTTAAGGTATTTATATGGCTCCCCTTACTGAAGTACGTGAGCACCTCACAGCCTTTAATGTATTTTACCTCACAACACCCCTGTGAGAGTAGGCAGTGCTATTAACCCCGTTTTACAGCTGGCCATAGAGAGTAAATCAATGGTAGTTAGGTGCCTAAATAATGGTGAGGATCTGGGCTTGAGTGACTTTCCCAAGGTCACACAGGGAGGCTGTAGCAGAGCAAGGAGTTGAATGCAGCCTCTCAAATCTCAGGTTAGTGCCCCAACAACGAGATCATTCTTTCTGTCATCAGCTGCTCTGCACTTTCACAGCTCCACTGAAATCAGTGGAACTACGCTGATTTATACCAGGAGAGGATCTGGCCCAGTGTGAACAAACATCTGTTTGAATTTCAGTAGCCTGTTCAGTGTGACCATGTTGACGAAAGCGCTATTCACAGTCTATTATTTGTTATATTCCCACTCAAAGTTTCAGCCATCCAATCAGGGAGAAGAAACAATATCATGTGACTTCAGTGACCAATGAGTAAAAAATAGCTGAAGTGAAATTCACAAATAAGTCATGGACTGAAATCTGTCCATCCAACCTCTGTTGGTGAATGCTTATGGATAATACCTACATTCACACCAGTCAGGATTGTTTCATGAATGATTCATGAACAGAAAAAGGACTGAATTCCTCTGATCACTTATTTGCAATGACTATTATGACCATATATAGGACCAACCTGCTTCTGAGATTGTTGAAAAATTTTGCACGGCTCCATGTCAGTGTGAAACTGCAAGCAAATTTATAAAGGCAGAACATAATTGCTCAAGTCAGGCCAGGACAGTAACCTGTCTATAATGTACTCTTAGTATTGTGAAATGCAGTAAGAACTTTAGTTTTAAATCTCATCTGAAAGATGCTGCATCTGAAGGCATGCTGCGGTATTGGTTCAGTATGGACTAATAGGGAAGACTACCCCCTGTGGATTCATCATCCCCACCCCCTGCAGCACTTACCTTTCTCTAAAAAGCAACAGAGGGTCCTGTGGCACCTTTAAGACTAACAGAAGTATTGGAGCATAAGTTTTCGTGGGTAAAAACCTCACTTCTTCAGATGCAAGTAATGGAAATTTCCAGAGGCAGGTATAAATCAATATGGAGATAATGAGGTTAGTTCAATCAGGGAGGGTGAGGTGCTCTGCTAGCAGGTGAGGTGTGAACACCGAGGGAGGGATAGCTCAGTGTTTTGAGCATTGGCCTGCTAAACCCAGGGTTGTGAGTTCAATCCTTGAGGGGGCCACTTGGGGATCTGGGGCAAAATCAGTACTTGGTCCTGCTAGTGAAGGCAGGGGGCTAGACTTGATGACCTTTCAAGGTCCCTTCCAGTTCTAGGAGATGGGATATCTCCATTAATTATATATTAAAAAAAATTAATTATAAGGGAGGAGAAACTGCTTCTGTAGTTGGAAAGCCATTCACAGTCTTTGTTTACTCCTGATCTGATGGTGTCAAATTTGCAAATGAACTGGAGCTCAGCAGTTTCTCTTTGGAGTCTGGTCCTGAAGTTTTTTTGCTGTAAGATGGCTACCTTTACATCTGCTATTGTGTGGCCAGGGAGGTTGAAGTGTTCTCCTACAGGTTTTTGTATATTGCTATTCCTGATATCTGACTTTCTCTAGAGAGGCTTCCTGCCTAAGTATGGATCTGGCCCAACCTAGCTTAACTCATGAGCTCTGACAAGATCACATATTGTAGTAGCATGGTTGCTGTGCTGGTTGGCGCTTGTTGGAAGCAGCGCCTAGTGGTTATAGGGCCAGTCCCTTCTTATTGCAAATAGAGGTTTGTTGGGGAGCCTGGGCACTCTCAGTCCACCAGGCTCCAGCCCAGGGCTCTGTGAGAGTTACCAAAGGTCCAGTACCCAAGAAGATCACTTTAAGGCTGCCCTCCCTGGGCCACTTCCTACCCCCAACCCTATAGTCCAAGTTCTGCAGTCTGTAGCAAAAAGGTGCTAATTGCACCTTCAGTCTGTCTGGGCCCAGCAGGTAGCTCCTCTTGTCCAAGAAAGACTGATGCAGCATCCCTTCTCAGGTACTCCCTGGGCAGGTCCCTCTCCCTGCCTTATCAGCCCCCTTCTGAGATGACTCAGTCCTGGTGCAGGGTTTATACACCCCACCACAGTCGCCATTTCAGTTATTTTATTTGGCATACAGGTGGCGTGGAATTTTAGAAGCATCACATATTGATGCATTTAATATAAATGTCACCTTATGGTATATTTTGGTTTATTCAGGTTATGTTCTGGCATTAAAACTGTGTGTAAGGAAATTGTGTTTCAGCCAAATATACTCCTTTCTCCAATGCTTTCAGAGTGACAAACTCCCTGGAAATAAATGCCACGCTACATTAGTTAAAATGCATGAGCCTAGAGCCTCCCTTACACTCTTTTTTGGATAGCAAAACAACTGAGAAAATAACAACAGGAGTGAGACTCACTTCCTAATAAAGCTGGTTTTATGAGCAATTTCCTTTACACTGGATTCTGTCAATGTCCTATACTACATTTCAACACAAAATGAATCAAGTTCTGATGCTTGATATTGTCAGGACAATACCCTGGATCTAATTCACTCCATGTAGAAACAGTGTTGCCATTTAACGGGGGGTAGTGGTGGTGGGGAGGGGGGAAGTAAGTGCAACATGAATATATAATAAAATGTTTTATATTAAAATATTTGGTTTTCCTGATGATTTTATGCATAATGCAACAAGTAAGAATACCTTTAATTTTCCTATTTAAAAATCCATTTTCTAAACTCTGTGGATAATCAGAAATAGGCACTGGTTATTCCTTACAGTCATTATTTTGAAGATTATCCCAGGTTATTAGGTTTGATTAAAGGATTTCACGGTTGGCTTGCTTGAGAGCTGAGGATTAAGCACTAAGGAGCTTTCTCATGTTCTCTATCTTGGAGCTTATCGTTTCAATACCACAGGGCTCTGATTATTTACAATTTTTGTAAACATCCAGATTTTGTTCATTTACAGCTTTTAGCTCAGCCAGAACTATCAAGCCTGCTAGGTGATATATTATCTGACAATTTTGTTATACACTAGAGTTGTACTATTCCTCCTGGGCCTGAGCAATGTATTTCCTTTGACAGATTAAAGCATCCAACTCACCTGGCTTATTATTACCTATGTCTAGCACTCAACTACAGTTTTTGTGGGTAATTGGGCAACCTGACATGTTTGGTATCTGTTGCCTCTTTGGGACCTAAAGTTGTCTTTCCTGGGATGTCAGAATATTTTGTCCCACAAGAGCATTCTTTAGTTCTTTTTGCACAATACATCCTTTTGCCTTCCCGGCTCAAGGGAAATAGGACCATGGTGCTATTCAGACTTGTTAGGTAGTGTCCAGCACTGCAGCATGGTTGGAGTTTCCAAGGCACGTGCAGAGTATGTGGCTACATAGGACTAGAGACTCTATTTTGGAGACTTGTGCCCATACACTTTGAAAGATGGGGCCAGATGCTTTCTCATTTATCTGACAGAGAAGGACTCTCTGTCCCCAAACTCCGTCCAGCTCCAGCACTGATGCTCAGAAGGCTTGGGCCCTTGGGTGGCTTGCTTTCTAGGGGAGTCTGTCTGAGGTTGCTACACATCTGACTTTGCACAGGACCCTGCACTATCTAGGGCTTGCCTTGTTCTATGTTGCCCTTTTGGGGAAAAATCCAGTCCTCTCTCCACAGCTACAGTAGTCCCCCGGCAGCAGAGTCAGTGCATTTCCACTAAATGGAGGGTGGAGGTAGAAAGAGGATGTGAGTGTGTGTACAAGGAATGTGTGCATCTTCTGTGCAGCATTGATACCTGCTCAGTAAGGGCTCCCTCTGTGTCGGTAGCCAGGTCCTGACTGAGGGGGAGAACTGTTATTCACAAATCATCTCCTTGTGGTGGACATGCATTGGAGTCACCAGTGGCTACTGGAGGCATTGGGCTGACGTAGCCTCCGCAGAGCAGATCCACAGCTCCTCTGCAGCCATCTGATGGAGCTACCCGGCTCAAAAGCCACTTCCCAGGTTTTGCTGCTTTATGAGCAGTATCTTCACTCTCATCAGGCAGAGCTCAGGGCACGTAGTGGGCAGCAGTGACTCTGTTTGGGCAGATGGTCCATAGAAATAGTGCATGAGAGTGGGGACCATAGGATTGGCCATGGAGACATGAGCAGGCCATATTCTTCTCTGTTACACATCCACAACCCTAATGACTTCAGTGGGGTAGCAATGGAAATGAACATCCATTATTGCCTATGAGTCTCTCTGTGTATCTTTAATTTTTGTGGCAGGCAGAAAGCCTGTGGCTGTGGAATAAGGAGATCACATTTCACGGTAATAGAGACATAGGGAAATAAGATGTCTGACCTTTTAAATGATCAGATCACTGCATTCTGGATGTTCTCCTAGGCGCCTCGCCGATTCTGGATACCCAAACAGCCATGAAAAACATCCTTTCCCATTCCTGGTGGGTAAGAAGGCTGTTCTCTACCCTGTTGGTTTTGGCCTTCTCCACAATGATCCATGCATTTGTGAGGTCCAGGCTTTGAATATTGTAATTAATCCTTTGCATCTAGAAGTTAAAGCTACAGTTGGTTCAGCAGGACAGGCTGTTGAAAACACATCACCCCATGCTCTGTCTCTTCAATGGCTCTCTGTTAAACAGCCAGGTTAAACTCAAGGTTTTGGTCTCTGTCTTCAAAATCCTACATGGGATTGGCCCAGATTATCTGGGGGCTGACCTGACTTTATCCTGTACAATTGTGACCTCCCTTGACAGCTGTATTCCAGCTGTCACTACCAGAGTGAGACGTGTGTGCAGGACCCTTCTCAGCAACCAGCCCACCAATCTGGAAAGGATCAGGACAACTATGGACCACAGAGACTGCAGTGCGACATGCAAACCTCACTCCTTCAACTTAATCTTTCCACAGCACAACCACCACCCAAACATCCCAGAGTCTCGTCCCTGCATCAGTGTACCTCTTGGGATCTAACCACTTCACGCACCCAGCGATAAACGGGCATGTTCTTTAAGCATGTGGTTGGTGGCTGTTCTGAGAGTTAAAGTTAGGTGTATGGAAGCAGATAAGTATAATGTCTGAGTCTTTATAATCACTAACGTTTTTAATTGTTACTATCCCATCTGACATGATGTTTCCAATTTGGTATAAAAACTGGACAAAGTTGGAAAAAGAAAATCAAAGAGCTGAAAACTAGACCATCTCCCCATCCCTTTCCTTCTGTTCCCTGAGGTCAGTTCATAACTTGTGCCGCCTATTAATTTTGTGTTGCATCATGCTTGGCTTATCTTCTTCAAACAACTCATTTGCAGTAGTTGCAGTAAAATCTGGTTATTAACATTCTGGTGCTAGTTTTAATTTAAAAAGGCCTGAAGTCAGATTCAGCATAAAATAGCCTCAGTGGCTGATAACCCATGGGAGCTCTGTAAGCCTTCTGGACTGCACAGCCAGAGGCTACTTATTACTCCAAAGGTGCATAAGGTGGCTAGGGCAGGAGGGGAAATAGCCTCTCTCTCTGGTGCTCATAGGAATGCCAGACTAGGCATAGAAGCTTTATCTCAACCCAGCCTGATCACTCAGACCTGAACATTATCCCCATTCGTCTGCAAAGCAGTTGTTGCTAACTGATAGATGAGCAAGAAGGACCGACAGCAATGATATAAGCACTGGGATAGGAAGGATGGCCAAGTGGTATGGCATTGGGCTAGGACTGGGGCTCAATTCTTGGATCTGCCACAGTCACCCTATGTGACATTGGGCCCATCACTTAGGCTAACCTGGGCCTCGGCTCCCCATCTGTAAAATGGGACTACTGCTTGCCTACCTCACAGAGGTGTTGTGAGCATGTACTCAATTAATGTATGGTGCTTAGAGACAATGGTGATGAGGTCTGTGTACATATCTAGAGAGAGAGAGATTAGACAGGTGGGGAAGGAGAACCAGGAGTGAGAATGCATTAGTCTTACAGGCCTGTTGAGGAGGACATAAAAGACAGTGAAACGTTGTGGGAACTTGTCCCCCTTCCACAGCAGCTGCCTCACTAACCTGATGGCTGATTGGAGGCCAGACCTGAAGCCATTCGTGTCCCCGTACTGTGAACTGAGGGCCATGAGTTCTCCTTCCCCTAGAAGACTACACGATGCACTGTCGTGGGCCTGGAAGGGTTATTTTATTGGTGCTAGGGAGAAAGTATGCTGGGTCTGTCAAGCTGCTTGGAGTGGCTCACGAGCGTGAGTACCAAGCTCAGGGCACACTATGAAGAAGCAGGGCACAAACCTAAACTGGATGCGAGTTCTATACTTAGATTTCAGCAACCAAGTATCAAGTGTGAACGCCTCAAGTACATAACAGCCTTAACATGGACTCATAGACAGTCCCCTTGAGTACTTCAGTCTACCTTGCCTCCCACGAAAGCTTGCCTTTGTGATCCCTTACACCCCAAATTACAAGAATTCTCAGGTTACTCCCAGTCTAAAAGGACCAGTCACTTAGCCCAGGTCAGTTGCATCTTAGATCCTATACCAAATGCATGTAGCCAATCCTATAATAAATTAATTAAAGCTTTATTAACTAAGAAAGGGAAACGAGAGTTATTTACAAGGTTAAAGCAGGTAAACATACACACACACGAGTTACAGTCTTAGGTTTCAAAAAGTAAGACACGTTTCTATGATAAGCAAGCTCTCTGTGTCTTTTAGGGCTAACCCAGGCTGAACAGCTGGGGATCCATTGCTTATGCTTAGAAATCTTCACCCTTCAGAGTTCAAGCAGCACAGAGATACAGTGCCTTGTCAGAGATTTTTATTTCCTTCCCCCCCAGAGTTTAAGCTGATGGGATGAGTCCACCAGCATGTCTCTTCTCATGAGTGTGTGGGGAAGCAATCAGCAAAGTCTTTGTCCTTTGATGTTTTTCAATGGCCAATTTGGTTTCAATGGTTTTACAATAAGCAGGACCTTCTGTAGGAAGCCAGCATTTTACATTAATTGATGCTCCTTTCCTGTTTGATGACTTACACAAATTACAGAGATTTACAATGCAAATACTTTATATAACGTTATAACATGGGGTACAGATGTTATAAGTAAGATTAACACATGCTGTGTCCTACAAGCATTTCAGAAAGTCTAAGCACTGAACACATTCTTATAAATCCAAGACCTATTCTAACAATACTAACACCAAGGTGAGCCAGACTGGTTTCCAGCTAGGCATTTGTCAGTGTTCAGCAAGGCCTAAGGGCCTTGACATGAGTTGGCACCTGGCCTGACAGTATCACAGGGCCTATTAGAACTAGTGCATAAACAGACACACCCTCAGGAAGACTTACTTCTGTATGATGGTGACTCTAGTGCATAACATTCATCCCCCACGCCACCCCCAGTTGCCTTCTCATCTCCGTTGCAGCCTGTGACTTGGAAGCCATTTTGTTTGCAAAGGGAACGGGGAGATTTCTGGGTGCTGTTCATCAGGGACCACGTATAATCCCTCCTTCCCCTTCACTTATTTGGTGTTCATTGCAAGGCCTCCCTTGCTTGTCTATACACCAGCACAGGGATCACCACTTCAGGCTAGGGATGGGACCATAAGCAAAATACTGGTTCTGTTTTGGGATTGGCAGTGTAGCTCTACCTATACACATTTGGGATGGGAGGCTCCACAATCTTCCCTAGCAGAGACTGGGGAAGTGAGAACATTACCCTGGACCATAATTTCAAAGACCTTCTGGCTGAAACAACTGTTGTTTTTCTTTTGATCACCCAGGTGAATGTATTAAAATGCGAATTGTAGTCTGAGATTAAAATCTCTTCACCTGAAATAGCTTGAAAATAGAACCATTTTATTAGCATTCGTAAAGGCTTCTGATGAGAAATAATTATGATGAATCATTAATATATATTTTCTGCTGCTTTAAAAATTAAATCTTTGTGCCACAATGTGTTCTACTATTTTATAGCTATAATATGAAGCCCCTGGGGTTGTTCTCATAAAAGGTAATCCATAAATTTTATAAAGCCTTGTGCTGCATTATATTTTATTGCAATAATCCAGCTTTTCAAAAAAGCTCCAAGGCATCATATTTTTTCCAGAGGTCACTATGCAGGGGGAAGACATCAGAACGTGTGTTGGCAATTTCTAGTGAAAACACCATACCCAGTTGTATTCTCTGTTCCCAGCGTTACTGAATTCTATCTTTTCGAACTTTGCAAGCCATAGTGAAAGAGATATGAAAGGATCTAGAACTGCGGGATTTTTCCATAAACATTTTCTTCCACTGATCACATTTTATTTTGATTTCCTTTCTCCAGCTTCCTTTCCCTCCTATCCTTTAGATGCTCACATAGCCCCTACGACACAGTGTCTCTTCACATATTCAATGCACTGTCAGGACCACAGCATTAAACTCAGGCCTGCAGGGTGCAGCCTTACTCACAGTCCCATGGTGGTGCACTGAACTGCTACCCCTGGTGAAAAGCCTTAGTGTTAAAGACCTATAGCCCCACAACAACCATGCCTTGGGCCCCTGACTGGATGGACATGCAGCACTCTCATTGGGTGCCTGGACTATATAAAGGCCCCAACAGGAAGCAGCAGCTGTCTGAGTAATAGACCATTGGCTGCTGGTTGCTGCCTGACTGCCTTACCTGTCCGTGCCTGCCCAACACACTGACCTGGCCCCTTGGATATGATCTGCTGGCTACTGATCCCTGTGAGAACTCTCACCACTGTCCTCGACTGCCTCTGATACAGATTGACCTGCTGGCTACCTGATCACTTGTGCACCCTTGACTACAGCTCCCTAGCTTGCCTGGGCCATGGGGCATTACAGGCAGGGAAGTATTATTATCTCCATTTTTACACTCTGGGGTTGAAGTGCAGAGAAATTTGAGACAGGAAGCCTGAGGAAGAGCTTCCATTTCCCCACCTTTTGTCTGTCTTGTCTATTTAAACTAGATAGAATTTAGGAGACCAGGGTTTAATTCCCTGCTCTGCCACAGCCTTCCTGTGTGACCTTAGGCAAGTCACATAGGATGGGGTCCATGAAAGTAGAAAGGTGCCTAAGTCCCTTTTTTAGGCTCTACTGAGATCCACAAAACTCCCGCTGAACCTGTAGGTACCTAAACTCACTTGGCACTTAGGGAGCTTTTATGCCAACAAACTTAAATGCCTATGTTTCAGGTTCTGGGCACACACACTGCTGCCTCACTCTAGGTGTCAAGACACCTGTCTCTGCCTAGGCCCCAGAGTGATTCATGGAGCAGGGAAAGACAGGCGTTCGTCTGTCTAAGTTGCATGCAGGGATCGATCTGGTAGGGGCACTTGGAGGCCACCTCCTGCATCAGGTCCCCTGAAAAATTCAGTGGTGGTGACAGCAGTGGTATCAGCAGGCGGTGGTGGTGACACCTTCCACCTTGTAGGGTGACCAAATGTCCCAATTTTATAGGGACAGTCCTGATTTTAGGGTCTTTGTCTTATATAGGGTCCTATTACCCCCCACCCTCCTCCTGATTTTTCACATTTGCTGTCTGGTCACCTTACCACCTTGTCACTTTTAGCTCAGTGGTTAGAACACTCACTTGGGATGTCAGAGACCCAGGTTCAGTTTCCCCTTCTCTGGCCCAATGACTGTTACAGAAAAATACTTAGTCATTGAGACAGAGCATGAGCGTGAGAATCACTTTATAGGCCAGTTGGTTATGGCACCCACTTGGGCGATCGGAGGCCCCAGGTCCAGTCCCCTTGCTCCAACCATTCTTTTATTATATAGCCAGAGGGCAACTGTTTCAAAAGTAGAGACTAAGGGTGCCATGTGTCAGAATATTCCATAGCTCAGTGGTTAATGCACCCTCCTGACTGAGAGATCCCTGCTCAACTCCTCTTTCTGCCTCTAGTGGGGGGAGGGAAATTGAACCTAGGTCTGAGTGCTCTAATCACTGGTGGCATGGGCTAGCTTAAGCATCTCCTTGCCTAGCATGCTGGATTTTGTGGGCCTCACTCTAAGGTGCCTATCTCTCCCCATTCATTGTATGGGAGCCTAGGCGCCTAACTTGGCTTTGTGGATCTCATTGCTTGCTTTTGAATATATTGGCATTCTTAGATGCTTGTCTTCCCCCATTCCTTGCACGGGGATGCAAGGTGCCTAACTCAGCTTTGTGGTTCGCGGCAGCATTGTTGGATTTTCTAGGCATCTAAAAGTTGGGTGGTGTGATGCTCAGGATTGCAACACCTCAGCCCCTTTGTGGATCCCACCCTTAGTTTCTCCATGCCTCAGTTTCCAGTCTGTAAAATGGGAATAACAGCATTTCTTTTATTCACTGAGAGTAATGACTAACTAGCCCTCTTGTTCAAGGACTAACTTGTCCTTGTTCAAATGCTAGGATGGCTAGTAGGAAGAAAAGCTATTCCCCAACTATTTGTGCAAACAAAATCCCATTCACTCAAATGTTTAGCAGAGTAAAAGAGGCCATAAGCATGGTCAAACTGACTAGGCTATTGAGATTCAAACAAATATTTGTACACAGTGAGCCATTTCCCCTTATGGACTGTGTCCAGTTGTGTGTGAGGCAGCATCTCTGAATTTTAGATCAGGGGCAGTGCAATACATTCTTCTCCATTCAAAAACTGGTTAAAACGTGGCCTAATTTGAAACATGAACACATAACAAACAACAAATTCATTTGGAGGAGGATTGAAAACACCCTAATTTCTTGCCATTCAACTTCCACAGTTCTTCGCTTGAGTTGCTGTTGTGTTAAGTACAGCACTGTTCTTAATGCTTTAGTAAGCCTATTTGTATTCATACTATCTGCTATGTTTGATTCTGTTCATTAGGATTTTCCATCCTAGTCAGCTATTTTAATCAGAGTGATGAAGCCAGATTAAAACTATTTAAATATGCTAATACTCTGACAGGCAATTGAATGGCTTCTTATAAATGATTCAAAATCAAACATAGCTTCCTGGGCCTTGCACAGCTGCACCTTGTTAACTTTGCTATTTCTGCTTGTCAAATACATTATATTGCCACTTATTTCCTTTGCTGTCTGACTTATCTTCCTGATTACTGTATATTTATTTCATATTCTTCACAAATGGCATTCCTGCCTTTCTGCCATCAGAAAGGTGGCTTTGAAAACTGCATTGCAAACTGCACCTAACTGTATTTCTCATGCTTTACACACTGGAGAGACCTATCGGAGAAACCTGTCATTGTGTAACAGTTTGCAATCTATCAGTGAAAGCACTTAAATTATAAATCAGCAATTTCTAATGTTTCATATCCATTTTGAAGCTAGAAAGACTGAAGGTTTAAATTCAAGACTTGGGAGGTATTGAATAATTGAGCAGCAGTAATAGTAGTAGTATTATGGTACCCAGAGCACCCAATCAGGGATCAAGGCCCTATTGTGCTAAATGCTACCCCCCCAAAATGAAAAGAAAGTCCCTGCCCCAAAGAGGTTACAATCTAAGAAGTGCTGCCTTTTTTGTGCGGTGTTTGTAATTTTGGCAAAGGGAGTAAAAGAGGAATAATAGAGGGGGGAGCAATATGGAAAGTATTAAAGGGAGAGAGTAAAATTTATCAAATTCTGTTGTTTTGCTTATTTTAAATGTCCATCCAGTGCTCTGAGCACATGAACAGAATTTGATAAATTTTATTCTCTTCCTTCAGTACTTTCCATATTTCTTTACTTCCATAAGACAGTAACAGAAAATGCAGCAAGGGACAAAGTGTTAAATGCCGTTTTTGTTTCAGTTTTCACCAAACAGTTAGCAGTGATGGGACAACTAACATAGTGAACATCAATGTAACTGGGGTGGGATCTGAGGCTCAAAGAGGAGAATAACAAGTTAAGAATTACTTACACAGGTTAGACGTCTTCAAGTCGGGAAGGCCTGATGAAATACATACTAGAATACTTAAGGAACTGGCTGAAGAGATCTCCGAGAACTCATGGAGGATGGGAGAGATCCCAGGGGACTGCAAAAGGGCAATTATAATGCCTATCTATAGAATGGAGGGAAAGGACAATCCAGAGAATTATAGAACAGTAGGCTGATCTTTGGTACTCAGAAAGATAATGGAACAAATAATCAAACAATTTGTGAGCACCTGGAAGAAAATAAGGTGATAAGTAACAGCCAACATGGATTTGTCAAGAACAAATCATGTCAACCCAACCTAATATCTTTCTTTGACAGGGCAACAAACCTGGTGGATGGGGGGAAGCAATAAGTGTCAGGTATCTCGACTTTATAAAGGCTTTTGATACTGTCTCACATGTGCTTGGGGTGACACAATTTCAGGGGAGGCATTCCGGACACTTTTTTATTTTTTTTTTGCTTCTGCAGTTGCGCTCCCGGAGGTTTTTTTTTTTTTTTTTGCTTGGGGCGGCAAAAAACCTAGAGCCGGCCCTGATGGCATAGGGAGTTCATGTGAAGTTTGAGGATGATTCCAAACTTGGAGGTTTGCAAGTGCTTTGGAGGACAGGATTAGAATTTAAAATGATCTTGACAAACTGGAGAAATGGTCTGAAATAGGATGAAATTTAATAAGGACAAATTCAAAGTATTACATTAAGGAAGGAATAATCAATTGCACACATGCAAAATATGAAAGGACTGCATAGGAAGAAGAACTGCAGAAAAGGATCTGGGGTTATAATGGATCACAAACTAAATATGAGTCAACAATGTAATAATGTTGCCCCCCCCCCCCCCCCCGAAAAAAGTGAACATCATTCTGGGATGTATTAGCAGCAGTGTTGTTAGCAAGACACAAGAAATAATTCTTCCACGCTAGTCAGCACTAAGGTCTCAACTGGAGTATGGTGTCCAATTCTGGGCCCCACGCTTTGGGAAAGATGTGGACAAATTGGAGAAAGTCCAGAAGAGAGCTACAAAAATCATTAAAGTTCTAGAAAACATGACCTGTCAGGAAAGATTGAAAAAACTGGGGTTGCTTAGGGCATGGCTACACTGGAAACTCCAAAGCTCCCGCGGCAGCACTTTGAAGTGCAAGTGTGGTCACGGCTCCCAGTGCTGCAGGTACTCCACCTCCCCGAGGGGATTAGCTTACAGCACTGGGAGCCGTGCTCCCAGCGCTGGGGCACTGTTTACACTGGTGCTTTACAGCACAGTAACTTGCTGCGCTCAGGGGAGTGTTTTTTCACACCCGTAAGCGAGAAAGTTGCAGCGCTGTAGAGTGCCAGTGTAGCCATAGCCTTAGTCTAGAGAAGATAAGATTGAGGAAGAACATGATTCCAGCCTTCAAAGTTGTTATAAAGAGAAGCATCACAAATTATTCGCTTTAGCCACTGAGGACAGGACAAGAAGCAATGGGCTTACTTTGCAGCAAGGGAGATTTAGAATAGACATTAGGAAAAGCTTCCTAATTGTCAAGGTAATTAAGCACTGGAACAAATTACATAGGGAGATTACGGATAGAGCCCTGCACAAATCCAAAATTTGTATCCGCATCTGATACGCGATTCGCAAACATCGATGCCGATATCTGTGGCTATAAAGCAGATAGCTGCGGATTTGTAGGGCTCTAGTTGTGGAATCTCCGTCATTGGAGGTTTTTAAGAAAGGGCTACACAAACATTTGTCAGGGATGGTCTAGTTCAGGGATCGGCAACCTCTGGCACGCGGCCCACCAAGGTAAGCGCCCTGGCGGGCTGGGCCGGTTTGTTTAAATGCCGTGTCTGCAGGTTCGGCCGATCATGGCTCCCACTGGCCACGGTTCGCCGTCCCAGGCCAATGGGGGCTGCAGGAAGTGGTGCGGGCCGAGGGATGTGCTGGTCTAGCTTCCCGCAGCCCCCATTGGCCTTGGACAGCGAACCACGGCCAGCAGGAGCCACGATTAGTCGAACCTGCAGATGCGGCAAGTAAACAAACTGGCCCGGCCCACCAGGAGGCTTACCCTGGCTGCGTGCCAAAGGGTGCCAATCTCTGGTCTAGTTAATATTTAGCCCTGCCATGAGTGCAGGGGACTGGAGTAGAAGACCTATTGAGGTCCCTTCCAGTCCTACATTTCTGTGATTCTGCTCTGTACCCATCTAATATTAATTTCTATCTGGGGTTATTGAGTAGGTGACAAAAAATAATTGGCAAATTCTGCACTGGTATAAGTAGACCCAATCTTGCAAACACTTATGCACATGTTTAACATTAAGCATGTGATTTGTTCCACTGAAATCAATCAGATGTAAGTAGTGCATCTCAGTGAGCTGTTCACCAGATAGAAAACCTCTGCCAAAAACTGCACCACCAGGATACTGGGAAATGAAATGTATCACACACACAAATAGCTCATGGAGTCTTCAATACATAAACAACCAGATCACTGCCAAGGGATTTTATTTGAGATGTGTAATACTTTAGGACATATGCACACCAAATTATCTTGGGACCCAACTTGTCTGTTAAGGAAAGATTTAAATGAGAGATGGCAAAGACCTGCAATAGTAGGTCATCCAATCTGTCTACCTTGCCAGTTCCAGGATTGTTCCTTGGAGTACATTTTCTTGTGCTTTGTATTATCTATGACTAAGAGGGAGAGATCAGAAGAGAAAGAACATGCAATTTTAAACCTAGCTCTGGATCAGTACAAATTAGCACTGGACAATTAAGTGATTTTTAGTTCCTCATTTTGCATGATCAGGGCTTGGGAATCAGATCTTATATTTGACATTTGTTTCTTTATAAAAGTTTTTCTCAGCAGTGGCTGTGAGCTGGATGACAGTTGTGTTATAAATTCAGCAAGAAATGTAATAGAATGTGAAAATTTTTAGTTTTCATTGATTTATTCCCCACCCCACTAAAATGTTCAGTTTTTTTTCATTGAAAAGCTGGAAAAACTTCAGCTCGCGTGCTTTTGAATTCATTCCATCTCATGTTCTTCCTATCCACTGACATTTCAACCTGTTAATTTGAAGGACACAAAATGGGGATAATCTTACTTCTTTTCTCCCACCTCTTTTCTGTCTTATCTACTAATGCCCTAATTCAGGGGCTCAACCATGCACTTATGCATGTGTTTAAATCCATCCTTATTTAGAACAGCACTTAAGCACATTCTTAGCTGTTGTCCTCAATAGAGCTGCTCTCCGGAATGGAGAACTCAGACTATAAGCTATTTGAGACAGGAGCTGTCCTTTCCTAGGTGTAGGAAGAGACCTAGCACAATGGAAGCCTCAGTCTTGGTGGTGGTCTCTAGGTGTTATTAGAATATAAATTAATAATAATAAAGTGCTAAGGAGAAAGTTATAACACAATTTCAGATGTATTGGTCAATATCTGTGCTGTATAAATTCCTTGCCTCCATTGTTGTTAGAATCATAGAAGATTAGGGATGGAAGAGACCTCAGGAGGTCATCTAGTCCAATCCTCTGCTCAAAGCAGGACCAACATCAACTAAATCATCTCAATCAGGGCTTTGTCAAGCCGGGCCTTAAAAACTTCTTGCTCCCCCCCTCCCCCGTGGCCCCGACCAAACTTTCAGCCTGGCCGGGGTTATGGGGGAGGGGCGGAGCTCTCAGCCCCCCTCTGCCCTGGCCGGGGCCACTGTGGGAAGGGGGGCTGAGAGCAGCGAGTGGGGGCGGGGCCTCCCCAAGGAGACGCTTCACCTGCCGCCCATGCGTCCCCTTCTCAGAGTCCTGTCATAGGAGTATGGGTGTGGTCAGAGCCCAGAGCCTGCAGAGTAGCCTGGGTAAAACTGCTGTGAATGAGAGCAGCCCAGAGAGCAATGTATTGAAAAGAGCTGTCATAAAATCGTCAAGCCACTTAATTACCATCTTTTTATAAAATCAAGAACTCTGTGAATTAAAGCACAAATAATCCACAAATAAATCTGCCTTTTCTGTGGTTTGATGGAACAAGTGGAAGCAATCCTCAAAACTGATTATTTTGGTAGCAGGAGGACTAAAAGCTCATATAAAGGCTGAAATATGTCCCAGCTGCTCTGCCGTGAGACACTGAACTTACTGTGAAATATGAAAGTGCCATTTCAGGCCAGACTGGATTAGTGAACCAATTGCAGCTATTAGCGAAACCTAGAGCACAGTCAAATGCAGTTATCCTATGGAAATGAACAGGCTGGAATATAAAGAGAAGAGAAAGCAGGTGCATTTGGCATATCTGATTTCTAATAGCTTTGGAATTGCTTTTTTTCAAAACTTGGATGCTTATTGAATGAGAACAGAAATCCTTTATAAAAATAAATATGAAATAACTTAAAGATCTTAAATTATTACATGGGAAATCTGTCCCTTGGGGTAGATAGCTGCACAGTAAGGCCTTGTGTGTCACAGCTATTCTGTCCACCGCCCCCCCTCCTCCAGCCACTGTCATATATGGAATCACAGTTCTTCCTAAACAGGAGACATTTAGTAAAAAAAGCTACTAGTACAGATACAAAGAGGCTTCCACATAGATTGAGTTCCCACTTTACCGACTTCGTTTTCCAAGGACCACATCCTACCTGGTACTCTACACAGAGACACCTAGTGGATAAGTAATATAGTAAAAGCAAACATCCCCGTGCAGAGCTCAGGAGGTGCTAGGGAAGTGGGTCCAGCTCTGACTCAGAATATGCTGGAAAGGAAGGACTGTTGAGCTTGGGCTGGAAGAATGGCTTTTGTAGATCTAGTGGCTGGAATCTCCTTCACAGAGAGAACTTAGAAGGTAGTTGCCTCTATTCCAGCTCAAGAGCTATGGCCAAATGCACATAGACACCACCATCATCCCTGGAACCTTCCAACAGCTCCCCACTGTGGGATTTAAGTGGTTCCAAGTAATAACAGACAGAACAAAGTAAGTTACCAAGCAATATAAAATAAAACATGCAAGTCTAAGCCTAATACAGTAGGAAACTGAATACAGATAAAATCTCACCCTCAGAGATGTTCCAATAAGCTTCTTTCACAGACTGGACTCCTTCCTAATCTGGGTCCAATCCTTTCCCCTGGTACGGGCCTTGTTCAAGCTCAGGTGGTAGCTAGGGGATTTCTCATGACTGCAGCCCCCTTTGTTCTGTTCCACCCCCTTATATAACTTTGGCATAAGGCAGGAAGCTTTTGGTCCCAACCCCTCCTTCTAAATGGAAAAGCACCAGGTTTAAGATGGATTCCAGTGCCAGGTGACATGGCCACATGTCCTGTGAGACCCCAAGCCTTCATTCTTCCCGGCCTGACTCACAGGAAGGCTTGCAAGTAAACAGAGCCATCTACAATCAATTGTCCTAGTTGATGGGAGCCATCAAGATTCTAAATCTGTTAGTCTTTAAGGTGCCACCAGACTCCTTGTTGTTTTTGTAGATACAGACTAACACGGCTACCCCCTGATACTAAACCACCATTAATGGCCCACACTTTGCACAATTACAATAGGACCTCAGAGTTGTATTTCATATTTCTAGTTTCAGATACAAGAATGATACATTCATACAAATAGGATGAACACACTCAGTACATGATAAGCTTTGTAATTTATACCTTACAAGAGACCTTTTGCATGAAGCATATTCCAGTTACATTCTATTCACACTTAGCAAATTTTTATAAAATCATATGGAGTGCAACATCACATGGGTTATTGCTGATTATGTACTCTATGTATCATATGACTTTAAAAAAACTAACTTTGTATTTATGGATAATCTAAGCACTATATCCAGATGTACAGATGCTCTTTTCCCAACCTATGTATTATATAATTTTTTTTAACATTATCTTTAATAAAAAAATTTAATCTTCTATTGGACCAACTTCTGTTGGAGAGAGACAAGTTTTCCGGCTACTCCCTCAGCATGTCACAGCTAAATACAATATCAAAAAGAAAGTTCAGCATAAGTAGTTAGCACATATTCTACGGGGCCATTCAAGGAGAAGTGGCTCATTAACACCCTTAAAAAGAACAGGAGTACTTGTGGCACCTTAGAGACTAACAAATTTATTAGAGCATAAGCTTTCGTGGCTACTGCCCACTTCTTTGGATGCATATTTTCGTGGACTACAGCCCACTTCTTCGGATATGCATCCGAAGAAGTGGGCTGTAGTCCACGAAAGCTTATGCTCTAATAAATTTGTTAGTCTCTAAGGTGCCACAGTACTCCTGTTCTTTTTGCGGATACAGACTAACACGGCTGCTACTTTGAAACCTGTCATTAACACCCTTGTTAACCTTGAATGGTCCCTTAGAATATGCACTAAGCACTTATGTTAAACTATCTGTTTGATTTGTATTTAGCTGTAACACCTGAGTACCTTTCCCAGACCTTAGGAAGAGTTCTATGTAGCTCAAAAGCTTGTCTCTCTCACCAACAGAAGTTGGTCCAATAAAATATATTACCTCACCTACCTTGTCTCGCTAATATCCTGGGTCCAACATGGCTACAACAATACGGCATACATAAGGCCAGAAGGGAGTATTTTGATTATCTGGTCCAACCTCCTGCATAACACAGGGCAAAGAACCTCACCCGGTAATTTCTGCATCAAGCCCAGAACTTCTGTTTGAACTAGAGCACATCTTTTAGAAAGAAATCCAGTCTTAAACACATCAAGTGATGCAGAATCCACCACATCAGTAGGTAAATTGTTCAAATAGTTAATTACCCTCACTCTTCAAAATGTGCCCCTTATTTCTAGTCTGAATACATCCAGCTTCCGTTTCAAGCTACTGGATCTCCTTATGCCTTTTCTGCTACACTGAAGAGCCCTCAACTTCCAGAAGTCTCTTCCCCATGTAGGTACTTGTGGACCAGGATTAGGTCACCTCTTAACTGAGTCACAGCCACGCCAAAATCTCTGAATTGTGCATCATTTCAAACCTGCAGCGTGAGTGCTTCGCAACCAGCCCTGCACTCTCCTTTTCTCTCTTATCTTCAAAATATCTTTCAGAGTGTTTGGCTGCATCTTGGTCCTTCAGGGGTGGTCACCTGTCCTGCTCCCCCCTCCTGTAGCCTTTGCTGGGTGGCAAGTTTAACCCACTCCCAGAGAAATCTCTTCAGAGGACTGAGCTGCCTTCCCAGTCCTACTTGCCTGCCCCATCTGACAATGGTGGGATTTTAAACAAAAAAAGCCAACTGTCTCTGTGGGGTGAGGGATCTGGGCAGCAATATACTGCATCTCCTTTTCCTCCTGATTCTTTAATAGATCCTCTTGTTTCTCCTCACTGTCATCCTCCCCAATATGCTCCATGCCCCACGTCAACTTCAAGAACATCATTCATTCAGTGACAGCACCATCCCTGGAATAATCATCAGCATCTCCACCAACTCATCTGGTGGCATCTTAACCCGCTTAACCTGTTAGAGATTTTTAAATACAAATTGGATGTGCATGCAGCAGTTGTTTGATACTGAGATAGACAATGATTCGGGGGGGGGGGGGGGGGGCGGGAGTTAGGGTTATAGCTTGATTATAGTCCCTTGAAAACCCTGCCTTTTCATAAAGAATGCGACGGTGCTTTTGTGGTTGCAGTTTGGCAGGAGCAGTATTGACAGCAGCAATATTCTTGGCAGATGTTATGAAATTAGTGCCCACTGGAGGATGACAAATCCCTTTCGTAGCAACTTGGAGGTTTCAAAATTTTTCATTCTGCATTGATACTAGCTCTGAGTAGGAATGTTGGCACAGTCTGCTGCGAAGTATTTAACATTTAAAATGGAAATCAACCTTGGGAAAACTGAAAACAAACCTACCATTACTCTTTAATGCTGTATTTTGACTGGGTTGGTGATCATTACATCTGGCAGACTCACTGAGAAGCTTGATTTCAGAGTGCTTTGATAAATGTATCCAATGAAACTCCAAAGGCCATATTTCAATACAGAGACCATGGGTTACTCAGGGCAAAGCTGTTCTACCTTCAGCCATAAAGAGTTGGGCCTTACGCCATCTGTAGTAGAGCGCAGCAAATAACAGATTTTTTTGGTTTGAGGGCTGACCTGAAAAATCCAAGAAAAAATCTGATTCAATTTGAACCAAAACATTTTTTTAAATTTTTTCATCAAATCAGGAAACTCAGAAAAAATTCATTTTGAATCAACTGAAATTTTTTGAGTTGACCCAAAACAAAATTTTCAGTTTTTTTATTAGTTTTCAGTCAAGTGAAACATTTTGGTAAACTCAAAATGATTTTTTTTTTTTAGTTTTGTTTCGATTTCAGCCATTTCATGTATTTTTCTCCCTTTTTTGGTGGCTTTTTTAAAATAAATGGCCAGATTTAAAATTGAAACGCCATTTCCAAATACAACGTTTTTTTTTTGACTTTTTCAAAATAAAACATTTGGAAACAGTGCAAGTGAAACATTTTGGAATGGTCAAATCAAAAATATATTTTCCAACCCAAACTTTCTGCTGAATTCAATTCAAATGTGGTGAATAGATTTGAACCCCCCAAAATGCATTTTTTTCAAAAAATAATTTGCCAAATTTTTTTTGCTCAGGGTAGTGTGTGGTCCCATTTAAATCAATGAGTGATTTCTTTGTCATAGGCCTCTCTTTGATAGGGCTATAGTTAAGGCTAATATTTTTTCACAAAGGTCATGCAAGTCATGGAATCCATGACTTCCAGAGACCTCCATGACATTTTCACTTCAGCCCCCAAAGCGGCAGGGCTGAAGCTATCAGCCAGCAGAGCCCCCCTGCAACTCCCAGCCGCTGCGGGTGGCGGGAGGCCTCCCCACAGCCCCCAGCTGGAGCCGCAGGGGGACCCCGCAGTTCCAAGTCACTGCTGGCAGCAAGGGGACCCCTGCAGCTCCAAGCAGCTGCTGGTGGAAGGGGTGACCCCACACTCTCAGCTCTCACCCAGTGGGTGCTGGGCTCTCCTCCTTCCCCATTTTGCCATCATTATTTTTAATAAAAGTCAGGGACAGGTCAGGAGCTTCTGTGAATTTTTGGTTATTATCCATGACCTGTCCGTGACTTTTACTAAAAATAACATGACAAAATCTTAGCTTTAGCTATGGTATTTAATAGCTGAAGCAACTTACGGACTTTCTATCAAGTGACAGATACAGTCTGCCTGCAGAGTCTGTGAAAGTAGGGTGGTGGAAAGGCAAAATCACCTTCTTTTTCTTTATGGCTAGATGGAAGGGGGAATCTCAAAACTTTTTTCTCTCCTAACATGTGGTCATGGTATAGAAAAGGTTGAGAACCATTGGTATAGCTTGGTTATTGTCAGTGGAGGTACGCTGATTTACACAACTTGAATATCTGGCCCTATATATATGTTTTATATTTTAAATAATGGAACCCATAACTTGACTGACTTTAATGTAGTCATGATCTGATAGGATGTGCTATTTGGTGTTGTAGCTATAGAGATTTGACATATATTTTCTTTGGCTGCCAACACTGCTGATGCAGGTGAATAAACAAGGTTCTAGTTCTTTATTTCTATGTTAATTTTAACCTCAATTAGTAACACAAGAGGGTGAAAAAAAATCAAGGTTTGACAAATGGAAAAAGACAAATTTAGTAGGAAAGATAAAGCACCATTTATTCTCAAGCTCCCAAGAGGCTATTACAAACTATGAAGAGAAAAGGAAAATTAAGTTGAACTATGAAATAGTACTTGAGTATGTCCTTTCAAGTATTCCCTTCCCTAATTTAAAAGGCTAATGACTGCAAATATAAAGAATACTGCAAATTAGTCCTGTTTTTCTTTTGCTAGCAGAACAAGAGTCAGATTGAACCTGGCTGTTCTTTCCACAGGGAAGAGATGGGGCTAAATTACAAAGGAGGAAACTTATTATCTATAACCTCTATCCTGGTTACATCTCCCGCCTAACGACTCAGAAAGGACCGATCTGGTAAAGTGGTTTAATTGACAGATTTACATTTTAAAAGGGTTTAATATATTTATAGTCCTCCCACAAGCCTCATATCCTTCCTCACCCTTACTGGGCCACTTTGCAGCTTTTTTTCTTCATAGGTTTCAAGTATAGGTGCATAGGTGATAACCTGCTTATGTAAGTCTCTGACTTCTGGTCCCCCGCTTCCCAGCCTTCTTGGTCCCACAGCCTTCCAGTACACACACAACTATTGCCAGGCACACTGATTTCATAAACAGAATGGGTTGCAGAGAACAGATATTTATTTTTAAGCAGCTGCTTTCTCTCTGTACAGGGAGAAGAAAAATCTTCTTTACTTAGATTTCTCTCCCCTGCTCTTCCCCTTCCTTGTTCTCCATGGTCCCTCCCTTGCCTCAAACAAGAATATGGCCATTCCTTTTTTTTAAATACACGTCAAAGCTAGATTAAAGATGATCACTCTTTTCTTGCATAGCATCTGCATAATTAAAGACATCCCCAACTTCTTCATGACTGGCTGAGAAAAAAGATCATGACCCGCTGCCTAGGGAACAGTTCCAATCATTGACCTTTCAGTTCACACAGCTAGGAGACATCTTGTCCCATTTAATCTTTTAGGGTGACATTCCCCATTTGCAGAAGGGAGTGTGTCAGGCCTATAAATCACTTAAAACTGTAAAATAGGCCTCCTCTTCATGCCTGGTCAACACCTAAGATTTAGGTCAATCTGGCTACATTGCTCAGACCTAGCTAAGCCAGACCTGACAGACCTAGCTAAGCCAAGCTAAGCCCAGGGTAGACACCACTAAAGTTGATGGAGGAATTCTTCTGTTGACCTAGCTACTGCCTCTCAAGGAGTGGCTTTACTACAGTGTTGGAAAAAACCCTTTCTGTCACTACAGCAAGTATCTACACTACAGCAGCAGAGCTGCAACACCACAGCTCTACAGCTCGAGGGCTTGCAGTGTAGCCATAGCCTCACACTGTCACATGCAGAGACAAATTCTCAGCTTGCTGTTCACCCACACGCTCGCTTCATGCTGAGACAGTAAGATGACCCTCCGAAAGGCGCTGCAGTTTTCTGCTGCAATATTTCCTATAGGGACCCTCTATCAATCATTCTCCCTTCTCAGCCTTTGGTACAAATATTGTAATTGTTCTGGCATTCTTGCTGATCCAAATTAAATGTCAAGCTGATAATTACAGTAACACCCAGTCCCCTGTTCTCCTCTCACCCAAAATGATGGTGGTTTCTTAATGTCAAGATATTAACTTCTGTATTTTGGTGAGGTTTCTGGTACTATAAAGCATTAAATCCAACAAGGTTAAATAAGATCCTATGCAGGCCTGTGTCAAACCTCTGCACATCTTGAGGTTTCCTGAGTTTTACTGAAGTCCAAGTACATACTGCATCCCATGTCACTTGCTAGTCAGTGGTGCAATTTAAAGTTCATCATATTTGCTAGGCACAGCACTGCAAAGCTATACTGCCTTTGACCCAAGTGGGCATTTTTCTCTGTGCTGTTAGCGCCTCTCTCTTGTTTTTCTCTGTATTGCTGACTCCACTTGTCTTTATATTTCTAGGGATAATATTGTACTCTACTGAGCCCAGTGTTTAACTTGTAATGAAAGAGGTGCCAGGGCTCAAGCAATTTTGTTACATTCATAAGGTGCAGCAAGCCCAGAGGTGCCGGGGCTTTGAACTGCCAGGCCTAATGGTGCCAGGGCTTATCTGCCTGAGCCATTTCTTTTCAGTATTGCCCCACTTGAGCTATGTCTACAGCAATCAGAGGTGCGAATGCAGCATGTGTAGGCAGACCCAAGCTAGCTTTGATCTAGCTAGGTCATTAAAAGTTGCAGTGAAGCCTGGTATGGGCAAGTTGCCTGAGAACAAGCTTGCCCAGGACCCTGGGTGTGTACTGAGGTGGCTAACCTGTGCCACCACCCATGCTGCTGTGGCTTCAGGGCTACTTTTAGCAAGCTAGCTAATTCAAAGCTAGCTCAGGTATGGCTATATGCCATGCGGTCACACCTCCCTATTGTTGTTGAGAAATATCCTTGGTCTCCCCGCTGCTCTTGCTACAGACATCTGTTATTGTACACTTATCCTTCCCTCCCCTGCCCATGATTACTAGTTTAAATTTATTTTCTCTAATGGGTCTGTCCTCTTCGCCAGCTCATTTACTCTCTCTTATACAGTGATTCTAGCCAACTATTACAAAAACACTTCCAATGTCTCAAGCGCTTAAACTTTTCCTAATTGCACCTTTTTTTTTGTAGCCACTGTGACAGACCCAGACCAGTGGGGTACGGGAGTCTGGTAGAGGGCAACTATACTGGTCACTGGATGAGTTTTCTGTTCCCTGAGTGACCAGAACAGGGGCTGCACTAGAGTAAGCAGGAACTTGCTAGAACCAGTTAAGACAGGCAGGCTAATTAGGACACCTGGAGCCAATTAAGAAGAAGCTTCTAGAATCAATTAAGGCAGGCTAATCAGGGCACCTGGGTTTTAAAAAGGAGCTCACCCCAGTTTGTGGTGGGAGTGTGAGGAGCTGGGAGTAAGAGGTGCAAGGAGCTGAGAGTGAGTGCTGCTGGAGGAGTGAGGAGCACAAGTGTTATCAGACACCAGGAGGAAGGTCCTGTGGTGAGAACAAGGAAGGTGTTTGGAAGAGGCCATGGGGAAGTAGCCCAGGGAATTGTAGCTGTCAGGCAGCTGTTACAGGAGGTACTATAGACAGCTGCAGTCCATAGGGCCCTGGGCTGGAACCCGGAGTAGAGGGTGGGCCTGGGTTCCCCCCCCAAACCTTCTAATTGATGTGGACTGTGGGTTTTCCCAGAGGGGAAGGTCTCTGGGCTGTTCCCCCAACCCACATGGTGAATCTCTGAGGCAAGAAAATTCACCAATAAGTGCAGGACCCACCAAGATAGGGGAGGAACTTTGTCACACCACACATTAAGATTCCTACTTTATTTCATCCTGCTGAATTCAGAGACTAAGAATACATGATTCTTCTTAACCTAGACACAGACAAAATAAAAATAAATTAATAGAGAGATCCTATCTCCTAGAACTGGAAGGGACCTTGAAAGGTCATTGAGTCCAGCCCCCTGCCTTCACTAGCAGACCAAGTACTGATTTTGCCCTAGATCCCTAAGGGGCCCCCAAGGATTGAACACTCAACCCTAGGTTTAGCAGGCCCATGCTCAAATCACTGAGCTATCCCCTCCCCCTTAAAGTGCTTTGGATTTGAAAACCAAACATTTCTGGACAATTTAAGTTAAAGATTACTGTATCAAAATATAGAGTAGTGTAGAAATTAGCACAGAACCTTTAGAAATGGCAAAGTCTTATTAGTTTCCCTATCAGTACCCTTCTGGCTAATGCAGCACTCTTCCCTATGTTGTGTCCTCATGTACTTTCTTCCATCTGGTTCTGAATGACTTAAGTGATGGGATTTCCACTAGTTCCCTTGGAAAATCTGGTTGGAGGTATTCATTTTCTCCCTTCTGCAGAAAGTCGGACCTTCTCCCACTTCCTCTACCACTGAAAACTCAGCTGCCAGTCCGGCTGCTTTTCCTGCAGAAATTTTACTCCATCGTCCCAGCCTTCTCTCTTGACCAGCGGCTCTTCATTGACGCCACACATTCATCACATGCAGCACCCCTGTAGTTCAGGTATGTCCAACAATCTGGCCTCCAGCTCAGTCTTGCTCAGTCACAGATTTATAGCACCACCAATCACTGTAGTATCTGAGAACATGCTGGGTTTCAACAAACAAAAGAACATAATAAGCAAACCAAAAAAATATGAAAAACCAAAAATGATCTGCGCTACTTTTTTTTTTTTTTTTTTGGCAAGATAGTGGTGTTTCCGCTATGTTCTGTATATCATCTGTCTGACTTAGATAAGGTCCTCGGGGCTGTTGTCTTCTTATGCCACCTATGAGTTATTGTGGTGCTCCATAGATACCGGTATTCAAACTTGGTACCATTTGGGGCTTGTAGAATGAGTGAATCGAGAACACGTGAGATTTGAGAGCGAAGGCCTATCTAGGAGGGCGCTGGGCTCCCTGGGGTGGGTGATCTGAATGAGTCTGCCTGTGAGGCAGGGAGCCTGAAAACATGCAGGAAGAGGAAGTAACTTGTCAGAGGTGCTTGTTTGGAGAAGGATGGCATGAAACAGCATAGGAATGGAACAGGAGTCTCAACTGTGGGCAGTCATGAGCTGGTGGGGGAAGGCTGTCTGCTTAATATAGGATGGCCCAGTCTTGCTTTCCCCTGCTGGTCAGCTTTAACTGGTCTTCACTTTACTTTCTAAGAATATTCTCCCTACTCTGCTGCCACATTCTCTGGCTCCGTTCAGCAGCACCACTGGTTCGGTTCTAATGCTACTGTTGGTACCAGCATAGTCTCAGCTGCTGGCCCTTCACCAAGTTATTTACACCGTTAGACTATACTTTGTGAACTAGCACTTGAGAGGTAAGACACCAAACAAAGCTGAGACTCATGAGTGCAAACCGTACTGTCCCCTTCCTTTGTTATGGAGGAATTCTTGCCTTTCTCCAGGTCTCTCTTGTTTAGTCTCAAGGGTTGCGGTGCATTTAAGTGGGCCTAGAAAATGCTCCATCTTTTTCCTAAGTACTCTTTTGTCATCGATACAGTTCTAGAGGTCAGAGACCGAAAAAAAAAAAAAAAAGGCCTAATTCATCCTGGGTAAAACCCCAGTCAACTCCATTAGCTTCACTGTAGTTACACCAGGGATAACTATAATCCAGTAAAGTCCATATTTTCAAAAAGCGCCCACTCATTTTGGTGGTTCAGGTTTTGGGTAGATAATTTGAGACATCTAGGGGCTGATTTTTCAGAAGCGCTGAGCACCCACGACTTGGTTGAAATCAGGGGGAGATGTGGCTGGTTAGCGCCTTTGAAAACTAGGCACTCAGTGTGGCAGTCCAGCTCTCTTGGAGGAAGTCTCTTCCCGCCGTATATTTTCTAACACTGTTTATTATTTGTACAGTGCCAACAGTATGCTAAGTGCATTTCTATGCTTTGTCCAATCTAGCTTGATGCCTCACAAGCAAACAGGTGTATTTAGTAGTGAGCACCTGCTTTAAGGCTCAGTAAAACACAATCAGGCTCCTCTGTCAAATCCTACTCTCCATTGTCCTCAGATCTACAAAAACAACCCCAAACCAGAGACAATCACTCAACAATGGCTAGGCCATTAAAGAGCTGCAATTACTGCTTATCCCACTGCTCCTAATCATTCATTGCTACCTTGTTCTCCCCCCTGTTTGTTGTACACATCTGCTGTCTCTCAGCCCATACTTAGATTGTCGGCTCTTCAGTGCAGGGAGCACCTCTGCGTGTGCATACAGTGCCTAGCACAACGGTGCCCTGATCCCTGATGGGGGTAGGCAGGACCGCTCAAAAATTTTCCACTGAAACTCTTTGTCACCAGAAAATTGGATTTTCAATTAAACTATTTCCTCCCTTCTTTCTTCAAAAAGCATCTGCTTTCTGGGGAAAAAAAGACTTATTTTGTTGGAAAGCTGAACACCTGAAAACATATTTCAGTTTTGAAATGCCACCAATGCATCATGGAAATTATAGTTTGGGTACCTTGTGTTTCCATTCTCCTCTATGGGCCAGGCTCCCCTGTTGAACTACATCTCCCAGGATGCATCACATCCTCTCTCCAAGAAGGGAGATTGTGTATCCAAAAAGGATCATAGGAGAACCAAGAGTATGGCCCATAGAATCAAAATGAGAGCATAAGGCACCATGACAGCATTTCCAAATAAACTTTTTGTTCGTTTGTTTTTGGTCAAAACTTATTGGTATTCAAACTTCTGTCAAAAAATTGAAAGTTTCCATGGAAAAAACTTGGAAAACTATTTTCCCCCTTCCCCCTACTTTCATCAAAATGTTCTGTGGAGGAGGGGGAGGAAAAGGGAATCCCTATTTTTGACCAGCTCTATCATTAAGCAGTACCATAATACTGTACCAATAATGAATAATAATAAATGCTGTACTAACTTGGGTGATGATGCTATCCTTTCCCTTCTATATTTCCAGCTGACCAACTGTCAATTCCTCTCCTATAAGGACTTGACACACTAGCCCCTGGAATCAGACCTTTCTGCTTTCATTCCTCCATCTTATGTTTAATCCTTTTTGTTTCCCATATACCATGCAATCCTGTCAGCTGATCTTCACAACACTCAAATGTTTTCTTGAAGATACTCATTGAGAGAACTAAACATGGTAGGCTAGAGTCTTAGCTAGCAAAAATCACCTAGCTCCACTGACGTCAACAGAGATTTGACCAGTGGAGGCCCTCCTAGTGAAATAGTGTTTCCTAATATCCAACCTGGACCTCCCCCACTGCAACTTGAGACCATTGCTCCTTGTTCTGTCATCTGCCACCACTGAGAACAGCCAAGCTCCATCCTCTTTGGAACCCCCCTTCAGGTAGTTGAAGGCTGCTATCAAATCCCCCCTCATTCTTCTCTTCTGGAGACTAAACAATCCCAGTTCCCTCAGCCTCTCCTCATGACAAAGCCCTGGCTGGGATGATTTAGCTGGGATTTGGTCCTGCTTTGAGCAGGGGGTTGGACTAGATGACCTCTTGAGGTCCCTTCCAACTCTGATATTCTATGATTCTATGATCTCACCCCAATACAGGGGGGGGAAGCTTCCCCAGCCCTCCTGTATTACTGCTATCTCCCTGCTACCCACCCTAATAACACTTGCATTTGTTGACGTTTTTCTTAAATGCAGCTTAGCCCCTAACAAGAAGTTCAGTGAACGTAGAGAAACAGCAATTTTAAATGAAAGAGAGTTACCCGCAATCAGCAACAGCTGTAGCAAATCAGTCAGTAAGGCACTGCACTCTTCCCACACAATTAGCTTCAGCTGTAGCAAGCCACCGTAATAAGGATAATGGCAGTGGTAATAACAAAAATAAACAAACAGGTTGGAATCATAAGCACATCATCCCCTTTCCCCCTCTCCAGGGGGGAGCGGAACAGTTTTTAAAGTACAAATGCACCTCTCCAAACACAGCAGCACCTCACCATTGCTCTATCTCTCTCTAGTCAGGGCAGTTAAGGCAAGTCTTGGATCTTCTGCAAAGCTCATAATTTAGGTCTATGTTTTTTAAAATGGTCCCTGATTTTGGGGGCTTCCATTTTTGCATGCCCAACTTTAGACAAGGACCTTGATTTTAAAGGGGCTGTGGAGGCATCTGCAATTTCCCGTGCCTTTGATCGGAGCTGTGGGTACTCAGTATGTTCTCAAAATCAAGCCTAAGGAGTCTTATATTGGGCATCCAAAATCAGTGGCTAGTTTTGAAAATGTGGACCTTCTGCTGTCTGGTTCACCCCCTACTCACACCTTCAGTCCACACTTCTTCTCACAAACCATTCACTCTTTAAACACTTCTGTCAGCAGCTTTTAGTAGGATCTAAATATAAAGCCAGTCAAACAACCGCCTCATCCAATAAGCTAAAATTAAAGATAGAGGATAAACAAGTAAATGCCAGATCCAAAAAGACTCAGAAAGTCTTTGATTTTGGCACAGCACAGAAATCACTCAAGGCCCGATTCTTCTTACGCTGCTGTATCTCTGTGGCTTCCAATAGCTTTATTCCAGTCTCAATGAGATCAGAATTAGATGTACAGTTTCCAAATGATACACAGTCATCCCCCAAAGGGATGCAGCCTCACAGCATCCTAGCAATATTGTGGAAAAGTATGCTTTCTGGGGATTCTGGAGGACCTCCTTTGCTAGGGTGACCACATGTTCTGTTTTGGCATGGACAGTCCCTTTTTTAAGCCCTGGCCTGGCCGTCCTGACGTTTTGGCAAAAGAAGGCATTTGTCCCATTTGCTCTTGCCAACTTGATTTGTCAAAAAAGTGGTGTGTGGTGTGGAGGAACGTGCAGAGGGGCAAGCCGAGATGCCAGCCCTCTGCAGGGCGGGGGCTGGGCTGAAGGGGGGCTCAGGCAGGGTTCCAGCAACCAGCGGCAGCCTCGAATGGGGGGCTGGCAGGGTTAGTGACCAGTGACAGTCTGGGGGAGAGGGGGAGGTGCCTCGGGTGAGCAGCTGGGGCCAGCCTGTGGGGGTGGGGCCTCAGTCAAGTGGCTGGGCCAGCCCCACGTGGTGTCCTGTTTTCCCTTTGGGAAATATGGTCACCCTATCCTTTTCTCTCCCCACTTCTCTCAAGCTATCCATCTCATGGTGATGTTCCCTCTGAGCACCAACCGTTAGCCAGCCAGAAGAGTCAATCAACTTCAGACTGTGAAGTCCCTGGGTAGAGACCTTAGGCCATATTCATCCCTGGTGGAACCTCACTGACACCAGTAGAATTACACCAGGGTGAATCTGGCCCACTGGGGGATCTTGCTGTCTGTAAAATGACATGTGAAGCAGCGACACTGAAGAATAATAGCAGTACAGCACAACCTCTCCTTAGGGAACCAGCATGTTGCTTGCCCAGTGTTTCCATAGTTAAGCTTCTGAAGCTACAGAGAGAGCTGGACAATCTGACTGGGATTATCTCTACCGGAGATAAATTTGGAACATGAAGTTTACCGCTCACATCCTGGTGCCAAGGGGTGTTAAGCGTCAAATCCATTGATTTCAGTGGAAGTTGGGAGCCTAAATACCTTTGAGGATAGGAAACGAAGAGCTTCTGCACAACGGCAGGGAGCTCTGTTGGGATAACCTGAGCTGCATGGCGAATCAGGATGCCTCCAGCCGATTGGTCCTGCGAACCAGAGCTCTGGGGCAGACACACTCAAGACCATTGGGGCAGCTGTTATAAAATACATGCATGTTCCTAGCAATGTTCCACATACATTCGTGTTGCACAACCACAGTCATTTCACGGCATAAATCAGTCCCTGTTTTAGAAAATTAAATAATAAAATCAGTGGATCAAATTGATAGCTTTTAAAAAGGTGAATCTCTTAAAAGTAAATTGAGTTCAATAAAGGCTCCTGCCCCACCCCATTGGCTCCCAAAATCTTGTTAATTCCAAGCCCTCGTCACTCCCAACTGCTTCACATACAGAGATCGCTGCCAATAATTAGGCATGTGTTGCTGATGCAAAGGAAATCCCAGCAGAGCTCCTATATCACAGATGAAGAATTGCTGTGGTAGAGCTCTTGGAAACTGGAGACCGAAAGAAAAGGGTAATTACTGAAGAAACCTCATTGTCATTAGTCAGTGATTATATAAAACTGCTCCTCGGTTAAAAGATGGACCATTTGCTGAGAAGTCTGTTTGAAGTAATGTTTCCTTATAGAAGAAAACACCGTGTTTCTGATACGGTTCAGATATGAAGAGCTGAACTCTTGCTACAACAGGGAACAAAAAACATCTGGCCAGAGCCTCAGCTGGCATCAGTAGAGCTGTGGAGATATGGATAGATCCCTTTTCCTTTTATATGGGAACAAATAAAGCCTACACAGGGTGTTGATTAACTGAAACGGCGGGACCCCAAACCTCCTTGTGTTTACCAGGGTTTGGCACATCTTTCTGTGTGTGTGTTGCAGTTTTTCTGGAGTATGGCTAATTTTATTTTGGGCAGAGGCTTGCACCCAAAATAAAAATGAGTCCTGCTCCGGTGATTTGTGCTGAGTGCCACCTATAAGGATAGGCAGACTGCTTGCCCTCAGTTCACTGGCCCATACTATAGACCCCAGAGGAAAGGGCAGGGTATATGTGGAGTCATAGTCTTGTCTCCTCTCTGCCCATTCTGAGTGACTTGCTCCCTGGAGACAGCAAGGACTAAGTAGGGACTACTGTTGCATAATGAGAGGGGAGGCTTTTTGCATGCTCCCCACAACTCTTGTGCATTCATGCAAAAGCCAGTCAAGATCTAGCTCTGTGTGTACATGGCTTGTATTTTGGGAATGTCTTGCATAATGTCAGGGCTGCCTGTTGAGTCTTGTTCTTGCCTGCAGCCAATGGGATAGTGCCTGAGAGAAGACTGCAGAATCTAACCATTGGTCAGTCGCATCCACTAGGTCATATAGTGATTTGGGGGGCTAGATTGTAGTTTGCAATTGCCACCCATATCGGAGAGGAGCGTGGAGGGAGTTAGTGATCTGTGGCTGGGTAAAAGGTAGGCCAGGGACATAAGAGGAAGGGCCAGGGCTGGTGGGATGTGCATCCTCCCCCACAAGTCCTGAGGAAGATTTGGTGGAGAGCTAATGCAGCTGGGGGGGAATCATGCAGCAGTAAAGGGAGGTTGCTGGGGCAGCAGTGGTTGGAGGAAGTGCTGGCAACAGTGTTCCACAGGAGCTGCTCTTTCAAGAAGCCAGAGAGAGTCACAGAGGACCCTGGAATGGACCAAGACACAAGGCACTGCTGAGGGATGACGGCTGGACTAGGGGTTTGGGCACTAGCCTAGGACATGGGAGACCAAACTTGAGTTCCCTGCCCTGCCACAGAGCGGTGTGGCCTGGGGCAAGTCACTGAAGGCTAGATTTTCAAAGATATTTAGATACTGAATGGAATCTATAGGAATGAGGCACCAAGGTGCTTTTGAAAATCCCAGGAGGCACTTATCTGCAGCTTTAGGCAGTCAAATACCATCGAAAAGCTGGCCCTTCGTCTCTTTGTGCCACAGTTCCCATCTGTACAGTGGGGATGATGGCACACAGGGGTGTTGTGAGGGCAAATGCAGTAAAGATTGTGAGGTGCTCAGATACAGCAGTAACAGTGGCAGGGCCAGTGCAACCCATTAGGTAACCTAGGCGGTCACTTAGGGCGCTAGCATTTGGGGGGCGGCATTTCGGGTCCTTCGGCAGTGACCATGGCAGCCGGATCTTCGGCCGCCCCAGTCATTGTCGGCATTTAGGCGGAGGGAGCTGGGGCAGGGGGGGCGCAGGGAGGGCCGCCTGCAGCAAGTAAGGGGGGGGGGGAGGCGGCACACAGAGGAACTCCCCGTCCCAGCTCACCTCTGCTCCGCCTCCTCCCCCAGCACGCCATCGCTGCTCCACTTCTCCCGCCTCCCAGGCTTGCGGCGCCAATCAGCTGTTTGGCGCCGCAAGCCTGGGAGGGAGAGAAGCAGAGTGGGGCGGTGTGCTCGGAGAGGAGGCGGAGTAGAGGTGAGCTGGGGCGGGGAGCTGCTGTGGGAGGAGGCGCCTCAGGGCGGAAGGGGGGCACCGCCGTGGGGGGGACACCTCAGGGCGGAGGGGATGGCGGAGAGCTGCCACAGGGCTTGGGGGCGGGGGGGGCGCAAAGTGGAAGTTTCGCCTAGGGCGTGAAACAACCTTGCACCTGCCCTGACCAGCAGTACGATAGGTATCATAGACACACAGGAGCCTCCTTTGAGTCTCTTCAGCACCACTGCTCAATTCTTGGGGGAGGGATTTAAACCCTGGTGGGGGTCATAGGCACTGACTTCCTCAATTCCCAGTGGTTGCTTGACCCCCACTCCACCCCTTCCCCCAAGCTCCCACCCACACCCCACCTCTTCCCGCCCCTTCTCCACCCACACCCCACCTCTTCCCGCCCTGTTTCACCCCTTCCCCCGCCTCTTCCTGCCCCCACGCACCTCCTGCCTGCCGCTGAACAGCTGATCACAGTGGGCAGGAGGCACTTGGAGGGAGGAGCTGATCCATGGGGCTGCCGGTAGATGCTGAGCACCCAATATTTTTTTTCCAGCCCTGGAGCACCCATGGAGTCAGTGCCTATGGTGGGGGTTTCTGCCTAGCAGATTCCCTGGCTGCAGCGGAGGATCATCTGAGCCCACACAAAGATTTCTGCCTGTTGCAAGAGCCCAGGCTGGTATTTAAAGGGAAAGGTTTCAGGCAGCTCTACTTCACTGATTCCTGGTGCACAGTTACAAATAGTGAAGCACGTTTTGTTAACAGTGCACTGCTGAGACACACAATGCACTGCATTGGTTTGCCTGGGCTTTTGATAACGTCTTCTAAGTAGGGCACAGCTGGTCTACTTGCTTCATCAGGAGAGTAATAACTGGACGGTAACAGCTCTGCGGTAGGTAGTTTTTTTTATGCTCCTCTTCAAACATAAAGAAATCCTTGATGAGAACACAGATTCAGAGCCTGTTGTTTTTACAATAGAGAGCTGATGGGTTTTGTGTTCCTTTAAGTTCTTACAAAGCTCTTACATTCCTTTTTGCTCTCCTTGTGGCGAGCTCTTCAGAAGCCTTTTGGGAACCATCATCTCTCAGGTTTTCTGCAGAGCTGCCTCTGAGCAGCCCAGAAAAATAGGACACAGCATAAAGTCAGAGTCTTTATGGGGACAGATCTCATGCTGCCTTCGAGCAAGTGAATTTTTCCTCTTTACAACTCTGTTCTGGGCCACTCCTAAGTGCAGATTTGGGAGTTTTTATTTCAATCAGGGTTCGGCACTGGGAGCTCACTGATGCCATCTGAACCCCGCTGTTTGAGAAATCTACCAAGCAACATTTTCCTTCTGCTTTAGGCTTTCATTGGGCCTGATACTGCACTGCAGTTTCTGAAGTTAAAGTGCTTTGTGGAGGGGTTTAGGATCACTGGGTCATGTAATAACCATTCAGAACCGCTCAGCTCGCTATTGCTAGAACACTTGAGTTTGAACATTGTTCGCATGACACGTGTTTACTCATGAATTCAGAATGATTCCTTTGTTTGCTTCATCTCTCCATCAGACACACGCATGCTTTGAAAAACAGACTGCAGGTGAAAGGCAATTCTCCAATTTAAATTCTTCAATTTAAAGCGCTGAAACGGTATGTTCAGTGCAGGCATTAAAATGATATCCCAGACAATCTCAGCAGGGCAAGTAAGGGCAACTAGAATCATTTGGCTTATAATGAACATGATAGTTTACAAATATAATGCTGTGCAGTCCTGTAAATAAGAGAGAACTCATCCTCAACATGGAGTGCTTTGCTAGTGCGTTTCGTAGGTTTATTCTGGCTGTTAACAATGTTTGAGCACTTAAACTGGACAATCATTTGTGTATTGGGAATAGCTGGGCTAAGAATGGTCCAGACAGAATAATCAACTGGAGAATTCAAATCATTGAACAGTCTGACGTCTGAGCCTTTGGTCCTGCAATGAGGTCCCTGTGGGTAGATCCACCTATGTTTGTACGGAGTCCACTGAATTCAGCTCAGCATGGAGATCTTTTCCAAAGGGACTGCCCATGCAGGGCTCATTGGCCTTAGAAGCTAGACTGGGGCCTTAGTGGTTTGAGGAAAGGGAGAAATGTGGACTTTGATGGAAACCTGTACGAAGAAAACACTCATCAAAACTGTAACCTGATAAAACCTCAATGCTGGAGTGACCTTAGTGGGCAAACATCCATGTTAGGGACTTAGGAATTATCATAGTAGAGCAGACTAGTGGTCTATCTAGTTCAGTATCCCAGTAGTTCTTAACCGGGAGTCCGGGGCCCCCAGGGGCTGTGAGCAGGTTTCAGGGGATCCACCAAGCAGAGCTGGTGTTAGACTGTATGGGACCCAAGGCAGAAAGCCCAAGCCTGAGCCCGAGCCCCACCGTGTGATGCTGAAGCCAAAGTCCAAGCAACTTATCTTCACAGGGCACCCTTTGGCGTGGGGCCCTGGGCAACTGCCCTGCTTTCTACCCCCTAATGCTGTCCCTGGCTTTGATATGCAGAAAAACAGTTGTGTCACATGTGGGCTGTGAAGTTTTTATAGCATGTTAGGGGGACCTCAGAAAGAAAAAGGTTGAGAACCCCTGAAGTATCCTGCCTCTACCGGTGGCCAGAGTAAGGCAAGAGAGAGACCATCAAACCACATAAAGAAACATATCCACCACATAAGGAAGCAACTAAATAAGTGCCCCTGTGAGTATTGAGTGCACCTATTTATGTCAATATTGCCGTTCATATTAGATATAGTATTCTTGTTACAGGGCCTGATCCAAAGCCATTGAAGTCAACAGGGGTCTTTCCATTGACTTCAATGGCCTTTGGATCCGGAACTTTTGTGTAATGTTGCCAAGTGCTGTTGAGCAGCTACTATATTCCACCCCAGAGCTGGCTGCATTGCAGGTGGCAGATGAAGTCATTTCTATAAATATAGATTGGGCAAAATGCCTTCCCCACTTACACCCATATACACCCCACTAAGACAGATTTGTTGCTCTCTTTTCCCTCTTTAAATCCTGTTACGTGGTCACTCCAAGGGAGCTCAATATGATCTCGGTTCTGCCTCATTTATATTACTGTGCCAGTTAACTTTTGTTCTACATAGACTGTAACAGCCAATAAATAAGGGATAGCCTTTAAATAAAGAAGTGCACCCAAAGCAGAGGAGTGATTAGACCTTACAAATCAGGGTGAGGAAGACGTAGCAACCTACGTAAAGGTAGTAGGTAAAAATGAATACAGCAGTGAAACGTTTCCAAGGAGCTACTGCTTTTTCATTAAGAGGTGATAGTCCGACAGTGTGTAATACATAGGCCTACAAGCCACATAGACAAGACTGTGTAGGTTAGGGATAGAATAGTTGCATCAGCGTTTTTCATAACATCCAATATGGGTCAATGCCAGAATCAATCAAATTAACACTTCCTAATTGCCTTGGTACCATGTTGTAACTCACAGTGATGGACACTGCCCAACACCTACAAGAAGGTTTACACCATTATTCCCTTCTGCCAGGGTAGAAGGATTTTCAATAATATAACTATCTTTATTTCCCCTGGGTTTTTTTTTTCTTTTCTCCCTTGACAGAAGGCCAAGTCCCGAAGCCCTTACCAAATCCTGAGTCCTGGTTCAGTCTTTTACTCGGGCAAAACTCTCATTGAAGGCAAAGGATCCAGTCCTGAAATTCTGAAGTCCTTACCCAGTTTTTACTTATTTCTTATGCAGGTAAAACTCTCATTGAGACCAAATGGGACTTTTGCCTGCATCAGGACTGCAGAATTTAGGTCTTGATGCAATGCCCCTTTGTATTCAATGGGAGTCTTTCCAATGGCTTCA
Organism: Malaclemys terrapin pileata; assembly: GCF_027887155.1. Classification (NCBI taxonomy): domain Eukaryota; kingdom Metazoa; phylum Chordata; order Testudines; family Emydidae; genus Malaclemys; species Malaclemys terrapin. The sequence goes on along the minus strand of NC_071506.1, from coordinate 270,469,519 downwards.
ATGGTCCACTGACTTCAATGGAAGTCCCAGATGCTCAACCCTTCTCAGGATTTGATTCACTGATTTCCAAGAAAGGAATCAGGACATCTGTCTGATAAATAAATGCCCACCTTAGAGACTCTTGAAAAAAGTTGAGATAGTGTGTGGTGGTTGTTGAAACTTAAATGGGCTTTATAAGTTAATACCTTACAGTCACCTCCAGTTATCCACAGATTTGGGATCCAGAGATCCCTACGTTGCTCTGTCCCTGATACAGTAAAACACTAAAGCACATGATTAACGTTAAGCCTATGAGCAGGCTTATTGAAGCAAAGTGCTTTGATGTGAATGGCACTACTCATGTGCTTAGAGTTTACTTTCCTGTCACTTTACTCCATTTTCACAACTACTCTGCTCCTGTGTACAATGGAGCTATGGCTGCCCCAAAGAACAGTACAGATCACAGTTCTAGCACACCCAGAATACTGAATAGCAGTGGGTACGATTCTGTGGATTTTAACTCTGATGCTGTCATGGAGCCTGGGGTGACAGGCGGGAAGCCAGCTGGGAGCAGTACTTTCAGCTCATTTTGATCACAGCAGGAAATTTGCCACCCGAAGGTTTTACCGCTTAGACATTTTTGTAAAAGTCGCATCAGAAGTTTCGTGACCTTTCTAGTACAAAAGATACTCCTGGGGGGATTCTGCGTGACTGCGCGCCCGCAGAAAACGGCCCCCTCGCAGATTTCCTGTGTTCCTGCAGAAAACAGCAGACAAGCAAAGGGAAGCCATGCGGGGAGGAGGGAGGACAGGGGGCAACCATGGGTGCAGTTTTTGGGTGGGATTGCCCCCCTCCAAATAGAGGTGAGGCATTGGGGGGGGGGCACACAGGGTTACATGCCACTTCCCCCGCATTCTGCAAGAGTAGAGCTGCGCAGCTGAAGGAGGTTGTGTCTCGACTCCTCTGACTTTGCAGCTGAATGCCGCCTCCTGGGTCCTACTGCCAGTCGCGCTCCCATTCTGTGTGCGGGGAGCCTTCCTGTTTTCTATTCTGTGCAACAGTGAGTGCCTGCGGTGGGGCTGGGTAAGGAGGGGTGGGGGAAAGAGGCAGTGGGGAAGGAAAGGGGGGTGGAATAAGGGAGGGGAATGTGGGAGTGAGGGGACGGGGATGGAGAAGAAAAGGAGACAGGGAAATCACGCGGGGGAAATGGGAGCCCGGCCTGCGGCATCCTCTTGGCAGCAGCTGGGGCTCCCCTGTTAAGCAGGCCCATTGAACCCTCACCCTGACAAGCCCTATCCCCCTACACTTGGACCCCTCCAATGAACACCCCCACACCTAGACCCCCACCCCACTGATCCCCAACCAGTTGCACCTGGACCCCACTCCCACAGCACCTGGACCCCCCCACTGAACCCCCTAAACCCAGACCTCCCCGCCGAGCCCCCTCTCCTCACACCCAGACCACCGTCACTTGGATCCCCTGCAGAGTCCCATTGTCCTTGCACCTGGAAACCCCCAATGAGCTTCTGTGCATCCAGATCCCCCATTGAGCCACCCGCACCCAGATTGCCCCACAGAGAACTCTCTTACCCCCACCTGGATCCTTTCCTCAACCTTGCTGCCCCTGCCCTTTTCTCTTCTCTCCTCTTCTCTCCTTGCTTCACTGTTCCTCAGACCAGTCTGAAGCCCACCCAGGAGGTGGCGAAACTGCCCTTTAGGTTGGGAAACACTGACCCAATCCCTAATAATACAGTTTTCCTTTTTCACAGAGGCCATCTGGACAGTTCATCTTTTGAGCCCTCCCTTCTAGGCTTATTCAGATGATTATTGGTGACCACCCAGCGCCACGCCCTAGCAGACTCAGAAGCAAGAAAAAGCATTAACAAAAGGAATTTTTTAAGTACTGCATTTACGGTGTGCATGTTGTAAGATCAGAATGATGTTTGCATTATCGCAGAACATGTGCAAGAAAGGACTTTGCATTCAGCTCAACACCTCTGCTGTGCTTTGCTGTGAAATAACCAGGGATTACCTCTTGGCTCTGCCACCGTGACCATTATCCTTGAATTACACAGAAATGGAATTTGTCCATCAGAGGGCAATGATGCTGTTTCTTGCTGAAAACTGCGTTTTCAGAAATGAATAATTTAAAAAAAAAGGTAAAATTTTGGTTAAAAATGTCACAGGACATTTTGCAGAAAATGGGTCAATTTTGAATCCTGCAAAACAAAAATAATTTTCACTTTTTTTGTCAAATCATGTCTTGGTTTTTGACCAGCTCTAATGACTATGCAATGTGCAAGCCAATGTATGCTCAAGCCCTATGTGCCCACTATGTGCTCACTGTATGAAAGACACAGAAGAAGACACAATCCCTTCCCTGAGGAGTTTACCCTGTAAAAGAGGTTACACAAAATACACTGACAGATATGGAGGAAAGTTGATCTTCTTAGATAGAACTTTTTTTTTTGTAATCTGTCCTGTATATGGTGCCCATATATTCACACTGCGAAGCTTAACGTAGTAGGTAAGGTGCTGGACATTCTACATGCTTCTGGTATATTATATATGGAATAACTAATAAGTAGTGTCATCTTGAGCTCTTCTTGCACCACAGGACTTGTCTTTCTTTAATTGTGTTGCTGTGTATTAGCAGGCACTAATGACTGTGCAGTAATGTGGTAGAATTTGTCAGGGGAAGAACGGAATGGCTGGAAATATTTAAATGCGACATGAGTTGTGCTAATTTACATTCCATTGTTTGTGCTGCGTGGGGCTGCGATTTTGTTAAGCAGACTTTCTGCCAGGCAATGTGTTATAGAAACTCCATCCCTCAGGGAGGAAGAGATTATTTGTAACTGCAACTAAAGGAAGAACTAGGAGTAAACAAGACTTATTTTATTTTTCCCTGTGGTTGATTTTCTGTGAAATAAGAAAACGTGTAAACTTTAAATAACACAGAATGCCCTTATTCATCAATGAGACATGCCAGACCCTGCATTTTGGGGTGATACTGCACCTTGGGTGCTATGGTATGGTATGGTAGTTATTTATTTATTTCTGTTTCAACACACATAAAAAGAACATCTAGTCCTGGCTCTGGGCACCCTGCCAGATACTTAAAAATTCAATCAAACTAAGACAAAAACAGCACTAGCAAATGGAGGAAGTCCTTTCCAGGCACTAAAACAGCCATTCACAATAAAGAAACCCTTCTCCTTCCCTCAAGTCTGACAGACCACCTAAACCTTTCAGTGAAAACAACCAAACATCCACCACACCCTATGCCTGAGACACTGAATGCCTTCCCAAATACATGGGATTTGCCATGTGCCCTAAAGAGCCACAGATTTGGGCTACTTTGGAACCAAGTGAGGAGTGAATTCCCTGGGAGCAGCTCCCTCGCTTACATACCAAGGGAGCGCTAATGCCTCTGCTGATCTCAAATATGGTAGTATGGCACAGTGGGGATGTGGAAGGGGAAGTTCTCAGCTGGGAAGAGGCTGGATGATGTATTCACAGTTTACAATGATGAATTGCTTTCTGTCCCAATTGTAAGGAGGGAGGATCTTAAACAGCAAATGCTGAAGTTATACATTTTAAAATCTGTAGGTCTCGATAACTTGTACCGAAGAATTTTAAAAGAATTGGCCGAGGAGCTCTCTGAGCCATTGATGTCAATATTTAACAAACCTTGGAACACTGCTGTTATGCATTTTCAAGGCGTCCAAAACTGGTGTCACCATGTAACACCACTGCCTCAACGAGAGAGATTTGCTGGTGCTAAACTGGGTGACAGTTCTCTGTTACCCCAGTCTGTTAGCCACCCCAAAACTTCTCAGGATTCTGCCAGCCTTAGTTTGCCTTGAAGGTTAACACTTGGTATACCCTAGTTCCCAAACTTCTCAGAAGTGCCCCCCCATAGGGAGCAGCCCCTGTCACTGGACACGAACAGTAATGACCAAGTCCACTGCCTCCAAAGAGACAGTGTCCACCCCAGCTTGCTTGATTCAACTGAGAATGCAAACTCTATTTAATACCACAGTACTGAGATAATGTTATAGTAAATGGAGAATAAGTTTATTAATAAAGAACAGCGATTCACAAAGTCAAATGATTACTGAGTAAGAATAATGGAAATAGGAATGGTTACAAATAAAACAATAGTATAACACACATCTAAGAGACTAATCATAACTTTTAACTGACTAAAACCTTTGTCTAAGACAAGATTGTCATCTAAAGCAACCTCTCAGGATCACCAGGCCCCCTCCCTCCCCGGCCAAGGTCCAACTTTCATGGATGCAAAAAGTGTTGCCCTTTTCTGCTCCCTCAGCGATGGATAAGAAAGGGGTTCTTTTCCCTTCTTATAGTCAAGAGAACCTTTGAAATGGATCCTTTTCAAATGTTCCTTGAGATAAGATTCTTCTCCCCCACTGCTTGTGCTCTGGCACGCTGAGGCCATGTTGCTTTCTCATCCTTGTTCTTCCTGTTTACCTGACATACAAATGATCTCCTGTTGTGTTTGGCTTATCCTGCTTACCTTACAGCCAAGATCTAGGCAGACAGGTGAATCGACATTCCTTTGTCTGGGAGAAAGGTGTTTAGCAACCCTACCTGGTTACATAGGCCTTGGCTACACTTGCAGATCTACAGCGCTGTGAGTTAAACCTGACTTTGTGCAGCTGAGCAGGGAAAGTGCTGCAGTCTGTCCACACTGACAGCTGCCCAGCGCACTGTCGTGGCCACATTTGCAGCAATTGCAGCGCTATTGGGAGCGGTGCATTATGGGCAGCTATCCCACAGAGCACCTCTTCCCATTCTGGCGCCGTGGGTTGTGGGAAGGGGGCGTGGGTGCGGGGGATTCTGTGTCCTGTCCCAATGCCCCGTGATGCATCGCTTCGCATCCCAGAAATCCCTTTGTTTCTGTCCACCTTTGGCGCCATCTTTCAACGGTTTCTGTGCAGTGTGATCTGTCTTCAGGAAATGGAGCCCGAACTGCTGAGGCGTATGCTGACTTATCTCACTAGCACGTCACGTTTGGCTGTTGAACTATTCCTTAAGATCCAAAGTGACAGTGAGAGTGAGGATGAGGAGTCCGACGATGCTATCGAGCCGCGTAACGCGTACGACACGAAATTGCTTGTGGCATTCACGGACATGCTCAGCACCGTGGAACGCCGCTTTTGGGCTTTGGAAACAAGCACCGAGTGGTGGGATCACATTGTCATGGAAGTCTGGGATGACGAGCAGTGGCTGCAGAACTTTTGGATGAGAAAAGCCACTTTCATGGGACTGTGTGAGGAGCTTGCCCCCACCCTGCGGCGCAAGGACACGAGATTGAGAGCTGCCCTGCCAGTGAAGAAGCAGGTGGCTATTGCAATCTGGAAGCTGGCAACTCCAGACAGCTACCGGTCGGTCGCAAACCAGTTTGGAGTGGGAAAGTCGACCGTTGGAATCGTGTTGATGCAAGTTTGCAAGGCCATTAATCACATCCTACTCAGAAGAACCGTGACTCTGGGTAAAGTGCAGGAAATAGTGGATGGCTTTGCACAAATGGGGTTCCCTAACTGTGGAGGGGCGATAGATGGGACGCACATTCCTATTCTGGCACCACCCCACCTAGGATCCGAGTACATTAATCGGAAGGGTATTTCTCTATGGTTCTCCAGGCGCTTGTGGATCACCGTGGGCGTTTCATTGACATTAACACAGGCTGGCCCGGAAAGGTGCATGACGCATGCATCTTTCGGAACACTTGGCTGTTCAGGAAGATGCAGGCCGGGACTTTTTTCCCAGAGTGGAAGATCACGGTAGGGGAAGTTGAAATGCCCATTGTGATCCTTGGAGATCCCGCTTACCCGTTAATGCTGTGGCTCATGAAACCCTACACAGGGAGCCTTGACAGCAGCAAGGAACGGTTCATCTACAGGCTGAGACGGTGCCGAATGACTGTGGAGTGTGCCTTTGGCCGTTTAAAGGCCCGCTGGTGATCTCTGTATGGGAAGCTGGACTTGGCCGAAAACAGCATCCCCGCGGTTATATCCACGTGATGTGCCCTCCATGATATTTGTGAAGGGAAGGGTGAAAGCTTCACTCAGGCATGGACCTCTGAGGTTCAACACTTGGAGGCTGAATTTGCACAGCCAGAGAGCAGGGCTATTACAGGGGCCCAGTGCGGGGCTGCAAGGATTAGGGATACCTTGAGGGAGCAATTTGAGGCTGAAAACCAGCAGTGATATCTGGTGCCCTGCATGGGAGTGAAGTGCAGTAGTTCCAATCTTTAGGAATCAGTGTCTACTTAGCGGACAAGCAGATTTGCAGTGCCTGTTTATTTCCTGGGCTAAGGAATCTTTTACTTTATGCAATAATAAAGAATGTTTTCAAAGCCAAAAATATCCATTTATTGAAAAGAAAAAAAATTATTTATTGAAAAGGAACAAGGGGGTGGAGTGGGGAACAATACAATCACAGATTCGCGTATGTCCTGTCTGGTGTGCTGTGCAGTGAGTGCTGCACTTCAAGATAGCTATACTGCATGGTGATGGGGGTTGAGTGCAGAGGGTAAGGGTCGTGGTTTTCAGGGCTGGGTGGTGAAGATACTGGTGTTGGAGGCAGCGGGTGCCGTGAAGAACACGGAAGTTGGGGAAAGTGGGTTGGAGGTGACAGTGGGGCACAACAGAAAGAGTTTTGGGACAAGGGCTGTAGGGGGGGGTGGCATTTGCGTTTGCGGTACTGCTCCTCTTTCTGCATGGCTACCAGCTCCCGGATAGCGTCTGCTTGGCATTCCAGGATGCTTATGAGCCGATCAGTACTTTGCTGCCGGTGCGTGGTGCTTTGCCGCCGGTGCACTGCGTTTTCCTGGTGGATCCTGCTTTCTCTCTCCCTCCAGATCTGTGCTTTCTCATTCTCTTTAATAGATTGCCGTATCACTTCTTGCAGCATGTCTTCTTTGCTTTTTCGCGGTCTCTTCCTAAGTCTTTGCAGTCTCTGAGCAGGCGATAAGAGGGACGGCTGAGGCCTCAAGGTTGATGCAGCTGTATAGGCAAAATGCAACATTTAACAGAGGCAGCATTGTTTATACCAGACGGAGTAATGATTCCCCCCGCACTTAAGGAGTAGAAAACACACAGGGTCTACACAGTAGCATAATTTTCCCATCTGAAACAGAGCACACATATCTCATGGGAGCCTCAAAATGGTGAGTAAGGGGGACTGATTGTTTCAGGGCTGCACTGTCCTCTGGGTTTCTGTGCCTTGGGGAGAGCCAACAGCTTCAGGGGGCACCTACACTGAACACTGTCCCAACATTTTCCACTGGAGTTCATCCTGGACGATATCTTGCTGCTGAGGGTGACCTGGGAAGCAAGGGAGGGTCTTCTACTGCAATGCGGCTTTTGCCCTGGCCCATATGCAGCTTGCCTGTGTGCAGCAATGGTCCCCCTGCCCCTCGCAGCACAGTGGCGCGGACACGTTAGCCTGGCTGGGACAAGGACCACGGTGGCTCTCCCAATAAACCTGCGCAAGCGCATTGCACACATTTTGGATGAGACATTCAAGGAGATTACCGAGGCTGATTACTGCGATGTGATAAACCACATCAATGCACTATTCCCCATCTAGGCATGCATGCCTAACCCTCCTCTCCCAAAGAGCCCGCACCGAAAAAATTCCTTCCCGAAAAAAAAAAAACGCTTACCAGGAACCTGCTCTTCTGTTTGTCCTCCACCAAGTACCGGCCGCTGCGATTGGCTACCTTCCTCCTGGCTCGAGAAGAGCTCCTGGCTGCATGGCTCCAGGGATTCCAGGGTGTCTTCATCCGGCCCACCACCATCACTCCCGTTTTCCTCCTCCTCCTCCTCCTCCTCCCCCCTACCGGCTCTGAAGTGTCCATGGTGGTGCTTGGAGTGGAGGTGGGGTTAACCCCTAGTATCGCATCCAGCTCTTTGTAGAATCGGCAGGTCACGGGGGGAGCACCCGAGTGGCCGTTTGCGTCACGGGCTTTGCGGTAGGCACTCCGCAGCTCCTTCACTTTAATCCGGCACTGCAGGGCGTCCCGGTCATGGCCCCTTTCCATCATGTCCTTTGATACCTTCCCGAAGGTATCGTAATTCCTACGGCTGGAGCGCAGCTGGGACTGAACAGCTTCCTCCCCCCAAACACTGATGAGGTCCAGCACCTCGCCATTGCTCCATGCTGGGGCTCGCTTGGCGCGTGGAGGCATGGTCACCTGGAAAGATTCGCTGATAGCACTCCACATCACACCGGGCTGAGCAAAAGAAGGGGATTTTTAAAATTCCTGGGGAATGTAAAGGATGGGTCACATGGTTGGTTACCTGAGGCCGGGGCAGTAGAGTTTGAACTGATGACCAGAGTGGCTAGAACAGGCATTGTGGGATTCTGCTGAATAACTCTGGAGGCCATTCACAGCGCATTGGGCGGCCACACTGGCACCGCAGCACGACAGTGGCAGCGCAATACTCGCTATTCCTCTCGGAGAGGTGGAGTACATGCAGCGCTGCAACCACGGAGATACAGCGCTGCAAATGCCTTGCCAGTGTGGACGGGGAGTGAGTTACAGCACTGGGGGTGGCTTTACAGAGCTGTAACTCGCAAGTGTAGCCAAGACAGTAGTTTCAGTATATTTTTAGTACTTGCATACAATCTCTAGAGCAAACACCCGTACACACAGTACTTTGGATGACCACTATGATAGAAGCTTTCATTCACTATCCTACACAACATTTATAACTAACTACTATGACAGCAGTGTATTCAGTGTAGTGAGTTTGTCAGGCCTGACAAAAGTTGCTTACACAGAGTAGTGAAGTATCAGTGGGCCTCTGTGTCACAATTGTAGATGTCTCAATCTCCTGCCCAGGGAGGATGACCCTCAAACAGCAGCTGGAAGTCTAACAAGACACCCCTCCCCGCCACTCTCAAAATCACAACTCACCTGAAATGGTGAACAATGTTTACCGTATTACTCCCGCTGTGCCTCATATCAGTCTTCTCACCCAGCCGGCTCCCATCCATGCTCCAATCATTACCAGACACTGTGAAGTATATTCAGCAGCATCCTCTGAATTGGAAAAAATGGAGGAAAAAAACCTGATTATCATACTGAAAACACTCCCTGCCCAGAGGGCCGCTCACTGTCCTGTCCAGTGACCCCATACACACGTTGAACATGGCCTGAGGCGGGAGATGCTATCAGAGAGGATGCTCCTACAGGCCCAGCAGCATATGAATAGACAAACCAGCTCCCCTCACTCCTTATGCTGGCCCTAGAACCTGTGCAGCAATGAATCTCCATCCTGTTCAGCATTTTCTCCACTGATGTGGGCAAACTGTTTTTCCTCCTTTAATAGTAATACTTACCTAGCTTCACAAGGGTGCTGGGAAGCTCAACTGGCAAACTCTAGAGTATGTTCTTAACATGTAAAGCCCAATATAAATGATAACTATAATTTTGATAGCTAAGGGAATGAAAAGGCCTTTATTATTTACCGAATGCCATATAATTAAAACAAATATCCACTCCCACCTCCACATCCTCCCACTCTCTCTTCAAATGAGACCAGACACTATGATTTTAATATAGGAATCTTACCAGCCATTCTAGCTTTACAATGAGCATTTCAAATCAGCTGTTCTCTCTAAAAACGTAAGAAGCAGGAGGGGAAAAAAAGGAGCATTTTGCAAGTAAATAACAGAGGACTTTCAGGGCAACATTCTTTTGTATTTACATTTAAAACATGGGCCTTGAAACTCTCCTTTTCTATAGCTTTCCATCTCATGCTCTCTATTCTAAGTGAACTCTTTCGAGCTAATGGCACCTCTCCTTGAGATCATGCTTTATATGCATTACTCTCCTTTGTTTTTATTTATGTTATGCTTAGTTTCTGCTGTGAGTGCTTCAGAATGCTGTGCTAAATGGAAGTCTAGCTATTTTTGACAGGTCATCAGGTGATCAGAGGAGGGGTATGCCAGCTTTGGGTTGTAGGATGCACAATTTCTTTTTCAAATTTTTTAACTATGGTTCTCATTCTTTAAACATAGTCAGGTACCCATATGTGGGATTTGCTACACACAGATATTAAAAGCTTTTGTATTTTTGACAGTGTTTTTGTGTTACCTGTCAGTTAATCCCATTAGGTTAGTTTTTTTAAAGATTAAGTTACAGCACGAACATGTATAACATATTACAAAATAACCCAAACAGAGTGCTCTGTGTACCAGGGAAATTTCAGGCACGCACTGAAAACGTCATTTCTGCAAGTCCAGCAACTGCTTTTGTATGTGGAAGAAATTACATATTTCATAATGATTTTTATATAGTATGTAAACTATCTGGATTTATCCTGACATAGTCAATGGAAACAAGATGTCTCTATGCCCTCGTATGCCAAAGCCACTTAAAAGACTCTTACTTGCAGCTGTGATGTGTCTTAACCTTGTCTTTTTATTAGTGGGTAGTAAGTGGATTAATGTAAGCAGCTTCCTGAATTTAATGCTGAACTCAAGCCATCATCCTGCTCCCGCTGAAGTTGATGGGCGTTTTGTCTTGTCACTGGGGGCAGGATCATGTCCCCATTCATTACGGCTCGATTCTGTAATGTGCTGAACATTGTCCACTCCATTTGAAATCAAAAGGCCATTGTCTCTGACTGGTGTGCAGGGGGAATGAACAAACCACCGACCCACCCTGCACAAGGACCAGCTGCAGCACCTGTGCGTGAGGAAGTACAGGAACTGCTCCCTCCATGTGCTCCCAGAGGTGCTCACTTCCTCTCAGGATATGGAGCAGAGGGAGAGTGCTGGTACTGCCCCACTTTGCCCCAGCTTGTGGAGTGGGCTGGATGCACTGGGAAAACACATTGCAAAGGTGCTGCAAGATGTACAGGGCCCCCCATCATCCCTGAGGCCTCATCCTTCCCCCTAGCTCTGCTGCAACCCCAGCCTGGAGCTAAACGGCAGAGTTAAGCCAAAGGTGTTAGCAGAGCTCAACACTTTGCAGAATCAGGCCCTAACTACACTTTTTCCTTGGAGACCTGTAAAGCAGAGGCAGAAGATTCAAACTGGTACTTTCAACCAAAGCAGGGGTCGGCAACCTTTCAGAAGTGGTGTGCCGAGTCTTCATTTATTCACTCTGATTTAAGGTTTCGCGTGCCGGTAATACATTTTAATGTTTTTAGAAGGTCTCTTTCTATAAGTCTATAATATATAACTAAACTATTGTTGTATGTAAAGTAAATAAGGTTTTTAAAATGTTTAAGATGCTTCATTTAAAATTAAATTAAAATGCAGAGCCCCCTGGACCGGTGGCCAGGATCCGGGCAGTGTGAGTGCCGCTGAAAATCAGCTCGCATGCCACCTTCGGCACATGTGCCATAGGTTGCCTATCCCTGAGCTAAAGTAAGGGTCAGCAGGGCATAAGTGCTAAGTATGATTATTGTCCTAAACTGATCTTCAGAACCTTTGGAGGCTTAAAATTAGATACAAATGCAAAGCACAGCCTCCAAAGTTGAAACACTCCTTGGATAGTAGTGATGAACAGCTTTCAGGGTGCCAGGTGGCAGGACTACAGAATACCATATTGACTGTCTCCACTAATGCAACAAAAGATTAATAAATTCATAGATTACAAGGCCAGAAGGAACCACTGTGATCATCTATCTTGACCTCCTGTGTAGCCCAGGCCCTAAAACTTCCCCAAAATAATTCCTAGAGCAGATCTTTTAGAAAAACATCTGATCTTGATTTAAAAATTCTCATTGATGGAGAAATCTTCCACAACTTTTGGGAAGTTGTTCCAATGGTCAATTACTCTCACTGTTAAAAACATACACCTTATTTCCAGTCTGAATATGTCTCGATTCAATTTCGAGTCATTGGAATGTGTTATATCTTTCTCTGCTAGAATGAGGAGCCCATGATATAAATATTTGTTGCTCATGTACATACGTATAGATTTTGATCAAGCCACACCTTAACTTTCTCTTTGTTAAGCTAAATAGATTGTGCTCCTTGCGTCTTCAGTAGAAGGCATGTTTTCTAATCCTTTAATAATTCTCGTGACTCTTTTCTGAACCTTCACCAATTTATCAACATCCTTCTGGAATTGTGGGCACCAGAACTGGACACAGCATTCCGCAGTTGTTGCACCAGTGCCAAGTACAAAGGAAAAAGAATGGCATCATTTTAAAATAGGATGAGAAAGGGAACTACACAGAGAAATAAGTACAGTCAGCAGAGAGCGAGGCATACCGGCGTTTCCAGTTGTACACAGCATGACCCAGCTGGAGAGAACTGAAGTGGAAAGTGATAACTGGATTCTTCTGAACCTCAGAAATTAATGATGAATTGAAAGACATGAACACTGGGACAGATCTTCACATGGTATAACTTGGCATAGATCCATTGTCTTTAACGCACTGTAGCTTCTCTGATTTATACTAACTGAGGATTTAGCCAGCCGACTGTTGCTGGAGAAACTATAGCCCGGGAGAACCATACATGCTGGGAAGGTTCATAATCAACAGAAATTCAGAACCTGTTGGTAGTCCACATACCCAAATCCATCAAATGACACTGTAGAAGCTAGTTTTACTCTGAAAAGTGATAATGCCAAATGGGCCAGTATGCCTAAATATGCCTTCTCGGTCAACACATCTGCTCCCTGTGCATATATCTGTACTGAATAGCAAAGTGTAATTATCTGCTTGGGGAGAATGCGCTAAAAATAGCAATGGCCGCACGGGTGGCAGTTCGGGCTAGTTGCCCAAGTACAAGCCATCCTGAGGCTCTATATACATCTGAGGGGCGGGGGGCGGCTAGGGTGAGCCACCACTTGTGCAGCCATGGCCACAGCGTGCTAACTAGATCACAGCTCATGTGTGTATATCTACCCAAGCTCAGAATTACACTTCCCAGCTCCAGTGTAGACATACCCAGTATTTAGAGGCAGATCTGCTGACTTCAGTGATGCTCTTTGCACCTGTTAGTCTTGCAGAGTTAACACTGGTGAGAGAAAATTATCTGGATTCTGCCTCATTTTGTGCTTCATCAACAACTATTGTTTACTCAATTCCAATCAGTTACACCTGTGCAGCCCCATCAACATCCAAGGGGCTTGTACAGGTGTAACTAAGGGTATAATTTGAGCTACAGAAACTGCATGATTGGGGATGGTTTTTGAGAAGAAAAGAGCCCAGCTTGTCTCTCAGATTCCATAGTTTTAGAGTATGTCTACTACTTGCATTTTTGGTCACATGTTAACTAGCACCTCACCCTCCCTGATTGAACTAACCTCATTATCTCCAGACTGATTTATACCTGCCTCTGGAGATTTCCATTATTTGCATCTGAAGAAGTGAGGTTGTTACCCACGAAAGCTTATGCTCCCAATACTTCTGTTAGTCCTAAAGGTGCCACAGGACCCTCTGTTGATGTTAACTAATGCAATTATAAGTTCTAGGGTGAAAGGACACAATTTGCATAGTGCCTACATGAGAATTTACAATCGTGTCAATATGACTCAACATTCAACTGTAGCTATATGTAAGGGGACTGTTGCCCCCTTACTAACATTCAGTGGGGGTGTTTTGGTTGCTAGCTCCCAGCACTAAAAAGGGAAGGGTCGATGGCAAATCAGGAGCCTGAGACTGACAGTCCCCAGGGGCAATGGGAGAGGCCAATGCTCCAGATCAGCCTGATTGACAGGGCAGGCAGGCTAATCAGAGAGTCAGGAGGCCAGGGTGGGTCCCGTCCTCCGTGTGAACTGGAATGGCCTGAGTCAGACAGAGTGGGGCCGAGCTAAGGAGAGAGCAGGGGCCTGAGCTAAACTGCTGGAAGCAGAGCTGCAGCCCCAAAGCCAGAGCACAGCCCAGAGAGAGCAGCGCTGTCCTGGGAACAGAGCTGTAGCAATCAGAGGCAGAGGGGCCAGACAAGCAGCCAGGGAGCAGGTCAGAGCTGGGAGCAGAGTCACAGAAGCAGCCTGCAGAGCAGACCTGTGCTGGGGGCAGAGCTGCAGCAACCAGAGCCAGAGAAGCAGCCCAGGGAGCTGAAGGCAGAGCAGCAGCAGCAGCCGTGCTGAGGCAGAGTGGAGCTGGAGCTGGGGCTGGAGCAGTCCGGAGCTGGAGCTGAGGCTGGAGCAGTCCAGAGCTGGGGCTGGGGCAGTCCGGAAGCCGTGTGCAGTCCGAGTGCGGTGAGCAGCTGGGGAGAGTGAGGGGAACCCTGGGCAGTGGGCCCAGCACAGGGAGACGCCTCAGCCAAGAGGCCTTGCAGGCCAGACTTGCAGGGGGACCATAACCCCGACCGGGCGGGGGCGACGCTGGGAAAAAGGGTCCTGCCACCTAGAGCCTGAGAGCGTGTGGCCACCACCGGAGCAAGTGTCCAACCCGCAGCGTCTCTGCAGCACAGACAGGGCCTGAGAAGCAGGCCTGGGACCTACAAGGAACAGACTAAACTGCCCTGACGTTCCAGAGACACTGGTTGTAATGTTCCCTGCCACAGAGCAGGGTGATGTGTTTTCCTCTAACCTTTCCCATTTTTCCTTATTCTTTTTTTAAAATTAATTGTTAATTAAACAACTTGTATTTGCTTTAAATTGTATGAAATGATCAGTGGGTCAGGGAGGTGCCCAGTGCAGAGAGAGTACCCCGGAGTGGGGACACCCTAGCCCCTGTCCTGGGTGACCACCGCAGGGTTGGGGGTCGAGCCCCCCAGGAATCCTGGGCCCAGCCTTGTCGGGGTTTATGAGGACTCTGCCAGACAGGAGAGTGGAAGGGGAGTCCTCAAGGGCAGGGAGGCCTCTGGGTAAAGGAAGTGGGAGCGAGGACTCGGATCCTTTCGCTAGCCCTCTTCACCGGGGTAGTGCAGAAGCCAGGAAAGTTCCCCACAATAGCGGGACCATTCCCCCGCTTACATATATCCTTACTTGTACTACTAGTCTGCAATAATAGCTACCTACCACTTGGCTACACTACAGATGTTTTCCCAGTACAGCAATAACACTAGCTATGCTGGCAGAGCCCCCTAGGGCAGAAGCGATATACGGCAAACAGAGGGAGTTTTACTGCTGGTGTAGGAACAGCAACTCACCACAGGACATTGTTTATGTTGACAGAAGCCCTCTTCTATTGGCATAGCTGGGGGTTTTGCTGGCATAGCTATATCAGCTAGGGAGTGTGCTTTTTCTCCACACCTCTGACCAACACACGTATGCCAACAAACCTTCGTAGTGTAGACCTGGCTGTAGTAAAAATAGAGTCCCACAAAATCATTTTTAAGTGTCACTTTCCCGAGTAACCTCACACTTTAAGCCTTAGAACCTCATGATATCAAGAAAACATTAATTCTAATCTTCATACCAGCCACATAGAAATGCATATCCCGAGAGAGGCTCAAACCAGACCGCCTGTTACTGATCCCAATGCCCAATTCTAGTTACAAAAACTGAAGGAAACACAAGGAGTAAAATGAATCATTCCCCAAATCTGATGGACTGTTTAGTTTCATACAGTTCACTGCCCAGAAATTCTTCATAAGATCACTGCTGCTTGACTTAGCCTGTAGAAAAAGAGAAAAACAGAAGACAGAAAGAAAGCTGTCAATAGGACAAATGCAGTCCATTCAAACAGCCATATAGGATGATAATACCAATTTAAACTCGACAGGATTGAATTGTATTATACTTGAATAAATGTCCAATTCCTATCAACGTGTCAAACTAAAAGGCAAAGTGATGGGCAAATCTCCAAAGGTTTTTAATTTGGTTTCAGTAAGTACCTGAGAGTTCTGATGATTATCCCCAAAGCTTGTCTGAGAAATAATGCAGACCTGCAATATGGGTGGTAAATCAGATGACAACAGCCTTTCTTGTAAGATTTCTGGTACTCCCTGACTCAACTCGGGCCACAACTATTTCACCACATCTTGAATGGATCCCAGCAGTGCAAAGGCAAAAGAAAAATAATATTGAAATACAAAAAAATTTAAGCAACTTTTTCAAACCTCCAGGTAGATTCAGGGCTGGTTTGAATTGACTTGTGGGGAACTGTTCTATATTTTCTCCAAACTATATTGCCCATATCCAACACATACCTGCTGCCACACTTACCTGTGTACCATAACTTGTTTGTCTTTCAGTCCTTACTGTAACAAGCATCTTCCTCCAAGTTAAATTGTGCAAAGAACCTCCTGGGGGAAGGGGCAAGAGGGAGGGAAACCAAAAAAACCCCACATTGACTGGGCTGAGTGAATACTCCTAGGGAAGGAGTGAAGCTGAACTAGAAAGGTTTCCTACTTATCCAGGTTGCTATTACAGGCCATGTGGAAAAAGCAGTAGATGTGCTGCTATTTCCTTATTGGTTGGTGTTTTGGCCCCATGAATCGATGCAGTGAATGGACACATTGATTATGTCCCTGATATACCCTGAGACTCATGGCAGTGACCTTCTCTGCAGCACAGAGGCCTAGGGGAAAATTAAATGAGGATCAATAACACAGATCAGGGGCTGCAGAAAAGTATTAATGCCGTGAGCCATATTATTTTTCTGCCTTCCTGAGGGAGAATGATGCATGTCTGCCCCCATGGTCTTACTGCTGGCCTACGTGCTCCTCCTTCTGCTGAACAGACTCCCAGGGCCGTGGAGAGCTCTCTTTGGGTTCCAGGAGAAGGGAGGAATGCTGCAGTGGCGGTAGTTGTGAACTCTTTCCCCATGCAGTAAGGTGAGGAGATCCACCGGTCAATTTAAAGTGCATGGCCCAGTATGATTTGATGGGTTATTTCAGTTTAGATCAGGCCAGGGTGTGTGGATCTCAAAGAGCATCCAGGTGCCTGTAGAGAGGGCAAGTGCATTAAGCAGGAGAGAGCATGACAATGCAATGACATGTCAAAAGAATATTTTGCAATTTGTTAAGAGCTTAACAAGAAACCAGTGAAGCCCATATGAAGTGAGGGTGCTACAGTGAAACAGCCTAGCCAGTGTACTCATCCTGGCAGCAGTGTTCTCTCTGACCTACCAGCGGGTTTAAAACAGTGGTTCTCAACCTGTTTACCGCTGTGGGCCGCATATGCAGCTCTCTGTGTTATGTAGGCCGCATCCACACAATACATACTACCTTTATGGCCCTAAGGATGTCACATGGTCAGCAACTGTGTGCTGATTGGGCCACAAGCGGCCCACAGGTTGAGAACCAATGGTTTAAAACCTTGTCAAAAGAGCAGCAGGCAGAGTTGCAATAATCAAGCTTAAAAGTCATAGTAGAAGCACAATCTTATTTCCCTCCGATGCTGCATTACAAGCTTTCAGATCCCAGGAATATCTCTTCAATGTCAAAGATGGCTGTGAGCCCTGGCTAATGTTTCAGAAGTATGTGAATGTCTATTTGATATCATTATCAGTATCTATATTACAGTACTGCCTAGAGGCACCAACTGTGGTCAGGGCCCAACTGTGGTAGGGTCTGCACAGATACACAATAAGAGACAGTCCCTGCCCTGGAGAGAGAACTATTTAACAGTACTGCTATTAAACCCGCGTTCAAAAATGATGAGTCATCCCTCCAAAATCATATGATTGGCTTAACAATCATGAGATTTTTTTAAAATAAGTTTTTAATTAATCTACTGGCATCAGAACTTTTGGGGTTCATATTTTCAAGCTTTCCTCTGCAACCATGAGGGATAGAAACTTACTTTAAAAAAAAATGAAAACGGAGATTCTCAGCTACTCACATGCCTCCAGGAGCTGGGATTTTAAGAAGAGCACCAAATGTCACAAGATTAGCATAAAATTGCAAGATTTGGAGATACTGAGGCAAAGTGTGAGAGAAAAGCAGTATGAATAGTACTGTAGGAGTGCGTGGCTGTCCCTCCCTGTTGGCCTCAGAGGGAGGTCATGCCCCCTCGCTCTTGGATCACTACCAAGGCAAGGGTTATTGGGGAATTATCAGTCCCTAAGCCCCTGATCCTCTAGGCAGGGCCAAGCAGCAAGTAGTCCAGGGCTCTGGCCTCAGGCAGGGCAGAGCAGCAAACAGTCTAGGGGCTCAGGACCCCAGGTCTGGCAGAGCACAAACAGTCTATTGCCTGATGTCTTAGCTCAGGTAGACAGCAGATAAATGCAGGCCTCTTGGCTTAAGATGGCGAGCTGCCACCCCAGGGGTGGGGTTGGCAGCAGGGGGTAGGGTGACTAGGGCCCACCCTACTCTGTCAGGTCCCAGCTCAGGGCCCTAACAGTGGCAGAGTGTTCTGCCACTGGATCAGTGGGGCTCAAGCTGAAACACGCTGACCTGGATTCAGGCAAGAACCAAACCAGACTATAGTCTAGTGTCCCTGGGCTACTTCCTATGGCCCCTTTGTTCAGTACCTCAGTTCCATGTGTGTCCTCTGTATCCCCAGGGTAGATAGTCAGCGGCAGTCCTAGCAGCTCCTCGGCGCCCTGGTCAGCTGGCAGCTCTGGCAAGTCCTCAGCACTGCAGGGATCCTCTTCGGGCTTTGGCTCCAGCTCCGGGTGGAGCGGGATGGGAGGTGTCTGTCTTCTCTGGTGGTTCCAGCCCAACTGAGCTGCAGGACCCACCTCTTATATTTCCTGTCCCACCCCTCTGCTTCCGGTGGGGTGGGCGCGGGTGTCCTGGCTCCACCCACCAGGAGGTGTGTAGGGGTTCCTCTCCATCAGTCTCGAAGGGAGGCCACACACCCTCACTCAATTAATCTTATTTTTAAGATGGGAAAACTTAGCCAGAGTGTTCACACGTCAGAGGAACTCTGCAAAAGTTAGGAGCAGATCAGATTAACTGGGTACAGCACTGATTTATTTGGAAGAGGGATGGAATTGATACATGAGGGGAAGGAAGAAGTGTCAATGGAAATCACATATGCGTGGATTTAGGGGCTATGACAGCACAAGTATTTTTCACTCAGGATGCTAAGCTCAGCCCTCAGGAAAGTCAGTGCTGGTGACATTTTGCTAGGCCTGCTCCTCACTTTTCTTCCAGACCATGCTCCTTTCTCCTTCTGGGTCTCCAGGCTGGCCAGGAGCACAAAGAAGGGGCTACAGCAGCCTCTAGTGACTGGAAGTGGGTTCTACAGCTCTTAACTGCATTCCACATGGACATGAGAGGATACAGCTGGAGTGTGGGAATGTGTGACAGGACCGTCAAATGCGTGAGTGCGTAACTTTTGGTAGCCATGAAAGTGTGCGAGGGAGTCTCCCACTGGCTTCTTTCCAATGGACATAACAGGTAGAAAGTTCTTCTTTGTGGCCTTTCAGTTGCAAATTTACTGCAAAAATGGGGCCTTTAACTCTCCTTTCATAATAAATCTTTTTTAAGAGACAACAACGTCTTCAAACTACCCCTTCTCCCAAGGGTGATACATATTCAGAGCTACATCCCCACTGCTAAATAGTGACCCTGATTTGGAGAGGCAGTTTGTTTTTTATTTTTATGAGGTGTCTCCAGTACTAAGTACCTGTCACCGTGCCTCAGTGGGTCACAGCTGAGAATACCAGATGAAGGTCCTTAGTTCACTGGTTGGAATGTTCTTTTTAGTGTAAGTCTATAGTCCAGAGATCAGAGCAGGAAAGAGGCAAAATGGAGATGCTTCCAGGGCCTTTTATACTTTCTCCCATGTGGAAGGACTGCTCTCAGTCTTAATTTATGGAAAATTACAAGCACAAGATGGAGTCCAGGGTCACATGTGGTAGTCACATGCCCTTACATGCTTCGATGAGTCATAGAAGCAGGCCTCTCTGGGAAGGCCCACCAAGTGGGGTCAGGCTTCTTCTATGGTCTATTGTGCAAGCTGTGTCCTTTAATGGGCCATTAATTTGAATGGTCCATTCACAATGTGCTGGTCAGACTCGATGTAAACTACCTTGTGGGTGTTATCCAGGAGCAAACACATTTGAAATACTGATATACAGTCAATATACATATCTTTAGATACAAAGATGATACATGCACACAAGCAGGATAATCATATTTGATAGATTTTAACTTTTCCATTGATACCTTCCATGACATACTTCATATACGATTTGTTGCAATTATGTAACAGCGGTAGCAATAATGTTCTACATGGTCATATTTTAATCATACAATGTCACAGTACCATCTTAGATTTGCATTTCCTTTAACCTTAGGGATGATGACATTTTAAAAATACCTATCTCATCTGCTTGGTGAGCAGATCCCTCTTCACATCATGAAAAACTTCAAAGTTCCTTTAGCTACTTGAGCAATCTTCAAAGGGCTACTCTCCAGATAATGTGAAATCTTTAAATGGGGGCAAACTTCATTGATCTGAAGTCTCTGAAGGACAAGACCTCCTGCTAACATGAAGTGTTTGAAGGAGGATCTTTCTAACAGTGGATAGACTTTGAAGTCATAGGGAAGAAGGAATTGCTAATCACCTGCAAGTTCCCATTCAGTCAGTATCTTCTCAGCTCTTCCAACTGGAGAACAGTATTGCTTTGGTTCCTTTCAAAGTATAATATAAGAATATGAAATTTGGAGTCCCAATTCAATCAGGGCCTCATTCAGCACATTCATAGATATTTAGCTGAATTACATATGTGTGCAATAATTATAAAACATTCTTATAGCTGCAACACTGAATTTTCTACATCATTATTTCCATCGGCTCCAATCCCTAGTAGAAGGGATTTTTTCTTTTTCTCTCAAGACTTGAAGTAAAGTACTTGGGTCTGTGTAGCTTCTTTTGATGATGTTTTATTGCCTATAATACAGCACAGCTAGGTGATTACAGCAGAAAAGTATTTGGTGCAAATATTTTTGCACATAATTCCTTCCCCCACTTGTTTCACTTGTCTTTGGAACTCCTTTTATTTGTGGATTTGTGATTATTGAGGGAGTGGGTTGTATTTACTATAATGTTCTTGGAAAGCAAAAACACTGTGAATACTAGCATGCATAAATATTCACAAGAACAGCCTCACCTGAGGCTGTGGCCTTTTTAAAGGAAAGTAGTGAAGTTCATTGCTTATACTACTTAGAAATAGTTATGCAATAAATTGATACCTTGGAATAAGAAAGAGGCAGACATTGCCTGCTGCAAGGTCTGTTCTTTATTAATTTCTAGATGGACTGATTCTTAGCTTATATGGTAGATATCCTGCCAAGACTGGCTGTCATAAGAAACCCAATCTGTGCATACAGCCAGATGCCATAGGCACAGTTTTCTGGAAGCCATAGCAAGCCATAAAGGTTTTAGAGAGTAATAAAAATAATACTTATCATGTAAGTCTTGTCTATACTTGAAATGCTTCAGTGTAGACACTACCTACGCTGAAGGGAGGAGTTATCCCATTGGCATAGGTAATCCACTTCCCTGCAAGGCAGTAGCTAGGTCGATGGAAGAATTTGACCTAGTGCTGGCTACACTGGGCATTAGGTTGTCTATGTTGCATATTTCAAGAAACTGTTAGAACAAAAATAGCAGCTCTCCAAGAAAGAGAGTAGGTGGAGGAAATCCAAGAAAGAGAGTAGGTGGATTAGATGAATGGGACATCTACACTATGGGTGAAAGCCAGGTCCAACTGAAATTAAAGACCTGTCTCTGTCATGTCTTGTACTGCATGCATCAAAGGACAGCATAATCACACACCAGACAACACAATGGCCCCAATTGTGTAATACCATGGCAGGGGAGAAATTTCTTCCTGACCTCACCTAATGATCACCTTGGGTTAGATTTTCAGTTGGATGCATGCAAATGCATGAGTATAGTTGAATGCAACTAGCCCCTGTGTGCAAATACCTGAAATGCATGGAAATTGTGTATATGCCTGGATACATATGGACATTTGGGAACCTCAGTGGCCACGCATGTTTGAACATGGGAGTTGGTCTGAAAATTATTTTCCCAGGGAAAATTTACCCAAGTTCATTTTTGTGACAGATTTTCAGATTTTTTTGATTTCTTGGTGAAAATTGCAAGATGGGAGATGTAGTCCAGCTGGGGATTCCATCCTATGATGGGCTGTTCAAACCCCACGCTGTGCCCAAAGGTGTTAAAGGACAATATTTTGGGCCTGGGTAGCTCTGCCCCTCCAGACCTACAGAACATGCTCCAACTGGAGAGGAAGCTTAAAAGGGAGCAACTCAGCTCAGAAGGGGAAAGCTGGGAGGAAGACAGACCAACCCTGAGGCTTCTGAACAAGGGTGCCGAAGAAGCCTGCCTATGAGGAAGAAGACTGAATGCTGAGCCCAGTTGGGGCTGAAGGTTTAGGGTTTTGTTGTTGTTGTTTTTTCATTTTTTTTTTCTGTCCTATATCGGGCTTGGAGATGTGGGGGGAGACAGATGGTAGGAAGTGACCCAGCAAGGCAACTCCAAAGACACTCCAGAGTGTAAGATACTGTTGGCTCTCATAGGGACTTGGGTCTGAGCCTGGTGAAGTGGGAGGGTCTGGCCTCCCTTGTCAACTGTCCTTGTTGCAGGAGGGGAATAAGCCTCATTTCCACCCTACCCCGCCTCTAGTAAGGAGAGGATGAGGATGCTGAAAACCCTGAGGTGAAGAAAAGCAACATACCAGGGTTAGGAACTGGACTGAAAGCCCTTCCCACTTGGAGGTGTGAGACTGGAAACAGAGTGCATTACCCAGTAGGGCCCCTGGCACTCGGAGGACTGTTACATGGCCCATAGAGGAGAATGGGGAGATACAAGGAGCAAACTACAACTCCCATGAGGCACAACGGCTCCCATTTTTGGTCAAAATCTTTCAACAAAAGAATCTATTTCTCTCTGGAAAGCACACATTTTTGGGCAAAAATTTTGTTTTGTTGAAAACCCAATTTTTCGTTGAAAAACAGTTTCGGTGGAAAATTTCCTGTCAGCCCTAATGAACACCTGATTTGCATGCACACCTTGAGTATTTGTGTGTGGCTACGTAAGGGATACACACATGGGGGACTTGCACTTCCCTAATTTACATCTGGCCCTTTAGGTTTGGTAGCATAAGGTTTGATAGCCCTGGTAGGTTGTTTTTTTTAATTCCAGCTAGTGCAGCCGGCAGATGCTGTTCTCATTCATATAAATGTCTAATCCTTTAATGATTCTCACTAAGCTGTGTGCTAGGTGACCCTGGATTCCCTGGCCCTTTGAGTTATCAGTAATTTTAAGTAAAATAATTAGCCTTTGCTGCAAGGAGCAAAATGACTTTTCTGCATTCAAGAGACTGTAAATGAACCAAAGTATTAAACACACTTCATCTCAGCAGCTCCTCAGATGCAATTACAGTCTCTAAAGATCTTGTAACACCTGCACCTTTTAATATGAAATCCAGTTGAGAATCTGAAAGTAATGTGGCAGAGACGACCATACATCATAACAAGTATCTTAGATTGCACATAACCTTGGTGCAATATACAGTACATCAACTATACTGTTCTTATATTTTCCACTCTGTGAAAATTGCATTAAAAATCTATGTTAAAAGAATGTTAAGGTTGCAAAGTCAAGCACTCAAAAGTTTGGAAATGCTAGCATTAAGGTTGCCTTGATTTCCCTCTCGCCCTCCCTCCCCCGTGCGTATGCATTATAGTTAGGGCCCTGAGAAAATCATGAATTTTTAATAGAAAAGACTCACAGGAGTGTAGCAAATTTCACAGGATATTCATGGAACACAGTCAGGAAAAGATCACTACTGCGCATAAAGCCAGCTGCTGAGTCCCCCATGAACAGCTGTGATTTTTCCAACAGTGGGGAGTTGGAAATGGGCATCTGTGCTCATGGAGCTTGCGCCCAGTGCAGCTCATCGCCCCCCACCCTGAACTGCTGCCCCAATATGACGCTGCCCATGGATTAAGGCGGCCACTCATGCATTCACAGAATACCAGGCATTCCGGCACTTCTGGGAACAGCGTGGGCCTGCCCTTGCCAGCATGACCTTGCCTCCCCTACCGGCAAGACCTCACACTGGGGGTGCCATTTGCCCATGTTTGCTCAGTGCAAAGACTGTAAGAAGGCTTTTTTAAAAAACACGGACAAAACAATTTATTTTTTTTCTCTAACCTCGTGGAACCTTCTTGGAAACAGCTGAACCATTTTAGCTGACACTTTAATGGAGCAGTGAAAGGCAGAAACATCTTTGGTTTACATGAATGAGTCACCTTTCAGAGTTTTAATAGCTAGATCACTGGTTCCCAAATTTTTTTTTCGTGTACCACTTGAAAATTGCTGAGAGTCTTGGCAGACCACTTAATGATCTTTCCAAATGTTGTTTGTACCATTAGCTAACTATTGTAAAGTGCTTTGGATAAAAGTGCTATATAAAAAAAGGAATAATAATTAGCATTTTTTTGTTCTCTAAATAAAAACACACAACTCATATTTATAATATCAGTAGACCTACCTTTCTAAGGTAGCCCCTGAGCTGGGGCTTGGAAGGAGGGGAGTCTCTCCCTCTCTCCCCCACTGCCGCAGCCCCTGAGCTTGGGCTGGGAAGGAGTGTGGGGGTCTCTCCCCTCCCACAGCAGCCATAGAGCTGAGGCTGGGAAGGAGCGGGGGGGGGGGGGGGGTGTACCTCCCCGGCAGCCCTGGAGCTGGGAAAAGTCACCTCTTTCTTTGGGTACCACAGCCCTGCACTTCCCAAATTCCCCCACCCCCTCTTCTCATCCCACTGCCCCCTCCCACCTACCTCCTATTCCCCTCAAGGCCACCACCTCAACTTATATGTGCGTCTTCTCCAGAGTCCAGGCACCTAATTAGTGGAGCCAGGTCTGGGCGGCTCCACTAGTTAGGTGGGTGGCCCTTCATTCTCTTGCATGTGGCCGCCCAGGCGTGCACCTTAGAGGGAACTATCCGTGGGCCACCTGAATGGAGCTCATGGACAACTGTTTGAGAACCTCTGAGCTAGATGACCTGTTTAGGCCCTGATTCAGCAAGTACTTAAGCATCTGTCTAACTTTAACCATGGAGTAGTCCCAATGAAACCAAAGAGACTATGTATGTGCTTAAAGTAAGGCACATGTTTAAGTGCCTTGTTGATCTGGAGTCATAAAGTGGAATGTTTGATGGTTTCACATGCAAGGAATTGATACTTTGACTAACATTGGAGGTTGGTTTCACAGCAGAAAATGCATGCCATCTTTATATAGTTTCTGGTAACCCCTAAATGTCATTTCAGAACCATCTCGCAAAGAGATTTTATTGTATCACTGGAACAACATTAATTTTATAACACCTAGCACTCTGCTGTGTGACTGGTCTTTGTCTGATATTTCTGTTTAAAGTGTGATTAGCTATTCAAAAGCAGATGTGGTAAATACTTAAAACGTGCATTTTAAAATCTCGTCCTCATGTCTTGGCTAACAGAATGCCTGGATTCCAAAATCACGGGTATAAGTGAATTCTTTCATGTGATAAAGTAATGGTTTCATGTTTATAGTTTCATTCTGTCATTAATGGTAGCTACCTTTTCAGTATGATCCATTAGTCCCAGTGCAAGCAAGATACGGGTATGCGACCGGCAGACCTGTCTCATGTAATCTTTTTTTGCTATGAGCTAGCTGAGTGTAAAAACATAGAGGCGACTGGGTGTAGTGATATCTCTGTGTCAGGTATGCAAAGAGCAATTTCAGCCTGACACAGGTTAATCTTTTTATAGCTCCAAGTGGATTCATCAGAGTGGGAGGCTCTCCTGGGACTTGCCCAGCAGAGCCGATGCCTAAGGCCCACCAGAGTTCTGACGTGGGTAGCAGCAGTAGCAACATATGGTGGCTTACACTGCAAGTCCTCCTACTACCAGATAGTTGTGCCAGGGATCTAGGATTATTATTACACCTCTACCCCGATATAGCACGACCCGATATAACATGAATTCTGATACAACGCGGTAAAGCAGTGCTCCAGGGGAGGCGGGGCTGCGCACTCAAGCGGATCAAAGCAAGTTCGATATAACGCGGTTTCACCTATAATGTGGTAAGATTTTTTGGCTCCCGAGGACAGCGTTATATCGGGGTAGAGGTGTATTTGCTTACGGTTAAGGCCCTACTTTATTTGCGATATTGTGAAATTGTGGATCCTGCAGTATTAGGCTTCCACTGCAGTTTTGATTTTAATTAGCTTAGTTTGCACAGTCCGCAATTGTGCATGCATTTTGAGTATGCAATTAGCACTGCACTAACATTCAATGCCTGTAAAATGTAAACGGTGAAAGTGACTGGACTTGATGACTTTTAGTCTTCTGAGTTTTATATTGTACCGGTCACTTAAAAAAAAAATAATGTAATCAGGGCCGGCTCTACCATTTTTGCCAACCCAAGCAAAAAAAAAAGCACTTGGACTGTACCGCCCCAAGAATGGACGGAATGCCGCCCCTTAGCATGTGCCACCCAAGGCACATGCTTCCTCCGCAGGTGCCTGGATCCAGCCCTGAATGTAATATAGTTGCAGCAAAATGTATGGTTAGCAAAAAAATTTAGCAGGCATAACATAATACTTGAGGGTTTATAGTGTTCCAGCAAATTTTTCTTAAACAAATAGGTCTACTCTGGCTTTTCCAAATTACCACTATTAATAAAGGTCCATTATTACTTTTCCACGATTTTCCATGTCTTGTCTGCAACTCCGCGCAATTATTTGAAGATTATCCCACTCTTCAAGTAGGGCCTTACTTATGGTAGCACCACAGTGCACCAGACACCTTCCAGACATTCAAGAAGGTATGGTCCTTCCTTTGAGGAGCTCATAATATAAGGACAGAAAAGTGCCCTAGTGTCTTTGTTCACTGCAAGATGGGAATAGTAGCACTTCCCTGCCTCACAGATTGGGGGATTATGAGGATAAAAGAGCTCAGGTTTTATAAGTAGCTGAGACAGGTGAGTTTTGACCCCACGCAAGGTGTGTAGATGGGTTTTGAGTGTGGTGGGAAAGCCATCTCCTCACACTACCCAAACATGCTTATTAAAAGTAGCCATTCTCCCTCATTGCTTCAGAAAGCGAGACCCAGTGTGCAGTGACCAACCCTACCTCATTTCAAATTCAGCTTGAATAACTTGCTAGCAAAGTGCTTGTCTTTCAAATTCTCTCAACCACCACTACCCAAGTACATTCCTCCCATTAGACTCAACAAGCAGACCACGTAATTGATCACGGGTGTAACACCCTCCAGAGAGTTCTTTCATGACACTCCAAGGCATTTTAAACAAACACTGTTTCCTTCTTCCTTTAAAAGTTCTGATAGGGCAGCAGTACTACTGCCAGGAGCTAACAGCATAAATGCCATTTTAAGTAGTTTGCAGTGGATAAGCCAAATTCTGCTCTCAACCACACCTATGTCAACCCAAATGGAGCTACTTTGAGTGTGTGCCAGTGTAACTGAGAGCGGAATTTGGCCTGGTTATTTGTTTCTTCCTCTTTTCAATCTGATCCTAGCATAGCATTGTTCTTTAGGCTTCACTATAAGCAGTTTTTATCCTCAGAGGGTCTCAAAGCATTTCACAAATTTTAATCAATTAAAAGCCTCACAACAGCCCTTTGAAGCAGGTGGCAGTACTGTACCTATTTTACAGAGGGGAAAACTGAGGCACAGAGACTTCTGCTTTTATTGAA
This sequence comes from Malaclemys terrapin pileata, assembly GCF_027887155.1. Classification (NCBI taxonomy): domain Eukaryota; kingdom Metazoa; phylum Chordata; order Testudines; family Emydidae; genus Malaclemys; species Malaclemys terrapin. Next base: position 270,441,960 of record NC_071506.1, on the reverse strand, counting down.
GTGAATAGCAATGCTCCTATTGATTTCAGTGGTACCTTAGTGCTAATATAACTCCCATTATGCACTCTTAAGATGCTTGAAGGAACAAGACAATTTTAGAGGAAGATGAGCTAGAAATCAGCAGAAATCATCCTGTCTGGAAGAGACCAAAGTCTCCTTCATTTTGTTCAAAATTGTAAGAATGTGACCCCCTCAAATATTGGCTCCCTCAGCTTTGCACTCACAATAACTGCTCACAGTGTGGCCCACAATGTGGGAGAGGTTGTTCTCTGGTATTTCCTGGTCACTCAGAAGCAAGAGGTACAGGAAATTTAACGAGAGAGCCCTTTCTCCTGAGATCTGCTGCTTGGTTTTGCATATCTAAGAATTCAGATAAATATTTGAATATGTGGATGCTTGTTTTCAAATGAGTGATGAATCTCAAGCTGCAAAATCAGGGGAATCTTGAGTAGGAGTACAGAGGTCATTTTACCTGTGTATTTTAGAATCATAGAGTATCAGGGTTGGAAGGAGGGCATCTAGTCCAATCCCCTGCTCAAAGCAGGACCAATCCTGGAGGCCCTGGAGGTTTTTTGCCTTCCTCCGCAGCATGGGGCAGGGATCGCTAGCTGGAGGATTCTCTGCTAAGAATCCTCTCTAAGAAGTCTCTAAACCACAGGATTCGGGGACTTCAACAGCAGAGTCAAGGGGAAGGGTTGGGACAGCTTTGTGGCCTGCATCATGCAGGAGGTCAGACTAGATGATCATAATGGTCCCTTCTGACCTTAAAGTCTATGAGTCAATCCCCAGACAGTTTTTTGCCTCAGATCCCTAAATGGCCCCCTGAAGGATTGAACTCATGACCCTGAGTTTAACAGGCCAATGCTCAAACCACTGAGCTATCCCCCATTTGCCCTAGTGCACTCACTCCTGCAATACTGTGTCCAGTTCTGTTGCCCACAATTCCAGAAGGATGTTGATAAATGGGAGAGGGTTCAGAGAAAAGCCACAACCATGGTTAAAAGTTTAGAAAACGTGCCTTATAGTGATAGACTCCAGGAGCTCAATCTATTCAGTTTAACAAAGAGAAGGTTAAGGGGTGACTTGATCACAGTCTATAAGTATCTTCATGAGGAACAAATATTTAATAATAGGCTCTTCAGTCTAGCAGAGGAAGATATACCATGATTTAATGGCTGTAAGCTGAAGCTAGACAAATTCAGACTGGAAATAAGGCAGCGAGAGTAATTAACCATTAGGACATTTTACCTAGTGTTGTGGTAGATTCTCCATGACCGAACATTTTTAAATCGAGATTGGATGTTTCTCTAAAAGATCTGCTCTAGGAATTATTCCTCAGAGGAATGCTCGGGGGCATGGTAGGGCCTGGGGCAGCCTATGACCTGGGCTATACAGGAGGTCAGAATGGATGATCACAATGGTCCCTTCAGGCCTTGGAATCTATGTATCTATGAATGTGACCTCTGCCTTGGACATAGTTCTGCACTGCTATGGACTAGGGCACCCCTGAGTCACAGATTCAATGAATAAAACTTTATTTATTGAGCCAGTGGCACTTTACATGCTGTCTGCTGGCTAAAGGTCGTTTCAGATCAGCTTGCTGAAATTCTCTCTCAGGCACCAATTCAGGCTGATCCAAAAATGCATTGTAGTCCATTTTGGGAGAGCGCTGATAGATGAAGAGTATGGAGATTAGCCCCTTCCTACAGCCATTCAGAGACCACTGGAGACTCAGCATCTTTCAACAACAAAAATAAATATATATATTTTTTAAATGTAGGGGTACAAAATAAACTATTTAGAAGCAGGAACTGCATTTCCAAAATCCCTTTGAACTCTGCTTCACTTCTCCACATCTCCGCAACATAAGTCTGACCTAAGGGCGCTATTTGCAAATGCAGTCAGAGAATTTCAAAGCTATAGGAGCACCTCCTGCACGGCGCACTGTGGATCAGTCAATACCACAGAGGTACAGGGATGCTCTGCAGCAAATATTCTGCATATGCCTTATCAAGACCTATTGGGAGATGAAGTCATCAGATGTTATTATGAGCACAAAGGCGGCTCACACATTTGAAGAAGAAGGGTGTTAGCCTATCACTGTCACAAAAATGTGGTACCCTGGAAAAAAATAATGTTAACACGAGTTTCTGTTTTTATCAGATGGCTGATGAATGCAGTATTTACTTTCTTAACCCTGTTTCTGTCTTTCCCTACAGATTTCCCACCTGGAGGTATAATAAGGTAATTTAATAACCGATCATGGCATTTGGCTTGACTGAAAGGAAATGTACAGTGGGTTGAGTTTCTTTGTATATCAGTCTGCAGGCTGCCCTGCATTAGTGGGTTCCAAACGCAGCATGGAAAAAACGTACTATAATATATTCAAAACCAGTTATAGAAATTGTAGGCCTGTCTTTTCCACCACCGTGCAGCAGTTTATACCTGTGCAAAGTGGCCATAAAGCACTACTTCGCAAGTATGAATGGCTGCAAAATCGTGCAAGGCAATAGCAAATCATACACAGTGTTTCTAAGTTTTAGAGGAGTTATATTTTAGCCTAAAGAACATAGCTCATTCTGCCCACTGCTGATGGAGAGATCCTCATAATCACTTCAAGTAGCACTCTTATTAGTCGCCTATGGTATCTACATTAATCATGGTCAACCCAGTTACCTTATGCAATTCATGTAGAAATCAAGTCCATACTGTATCTGCCATCACAGCTTCCGTTTGATGGGTTAATTAAGTAATAATCAAGTGATGTCCCAAGGTTCTGGGCCATAATTTACCGCAGTAGCAAGCTTGATGGATTAAAGCAGTTATTCTGCCTAATAAGATAGACTCCATACTATTTTTTTCTCCTTTGAATTGAAACAATAGAATTTCATCCTCTAGGTAAGAGAGATGATGCCCTTCGAGAATGTTGTGTGTTTGGGGGTGGATATAGGAGAGTGGACTGTGATAGAAAGATATATATACAGAGAGAATATGTCAGTGAGGCCAATGCCGTACAATGGAAACAGGACTGAGAGCTGGACTGACTGTCAGCATCACAGCTCACACCCACTTGAACTGATCTGTGGGTTCAGGATTCAGTGTATTTCAACCAACGTGCAGTCATGAAAGCTCAGAAAACATGAGCAGAGATTATTCACCTCCTTCCCCGCAAATCAACCTCACTTGCTCCCCACCCTTTGCAGTTATCACCTACCCTCCAACAAGTTCCACCACTCCCGCAAAGGAACCTATGGGGCAGATGATTGAATATTGTTGGGTAGCGGGTGTAAATCAGCTTTGAAATTGATGTTAGCTGAGGATCAGGTCGATGGTCCTTCTTGATGAGGGTTAGATAAGACTCCGGATTGAATGGGTTACTTATGAACATTTGAGTTGAGTAGCCTCTGGGTTTATTATTTATTTAGATTTATAAGAACATAGAGAAGTGCCAATTCCAGCCTCTAAGCAGGCAATCCCCAAACTGTGGGGCATGCCCCCCTGGGAGGGTGCAGAGGAATGATCGGGGTGGGGAGGGGAGCCTGGGGCAGCCCTGCTCTGCCCCCAGCTCCAGCCCCGCCCCCAGCTCCAGCTCTGGCCCTGGCCCCTGGCTTCCAGCCCTGACCGCGGCGCAGCGCTGCTCCCAGGCCTGGCTCTTACCCCAGTCTTGGCTCCGCTCCTGGCCACAGCCCCAGCTCTGGCCTTGGCCCCCAGCTCTGACCGCCAACTGCAGCTCCCGGGGGTGTGTGGACAGATTCCATTACTGGTAAGGGGGGATGCGACATAAAAAGTTTGGGGACTTCTGCTCTAAGCACCCTGAATGTTTATTTAAAAACACAAATGGAGGCATAAAGACAAACCTTTGAAGCCTTTATATGCCAGAGATACCCAAAATTGGACATGACTTTGAGCATGAAATGCATAGTCAGTTTAAATCAAACATGAAAATAATTAATTAAAGAAAAAAAGAACCTGAAAGGTCTGAGGCAAGTTGTTTAGGATTTATATTGAAGAACACTCAAATGATATAAAGTTAAAGTAAAATGCGCAAAGCAAATTGCTATTAAAAGCTTAATAGACACGTCAAAGGAATGGGTTTCTCTTGAGAACATAGCGAGCCAAATTGAACAATGATAGGCACACATCCTTGGTTCATCACAATTTCCCAAAGTGGCCTCCGGAAAATATCAGAACAGAAGGTTTCTTTAATATCTGTCAGCAACCAGCAACATCAGCTAGCTTGCATCAGCAAAAGATAAAGCATTCAGTTCTCTTGTGCCAACTCACTTTCTTGGTGTCAACATAACTGATGAGTAGTATCAGCGAGTTCATGAAGTTATCAGTGGTGTTGCCAGTGCATTATATGACCTTGGATTTGATGCTGGATGATATTAATCACTGAATGGTAATAAGGCCTCTGGGTCCGATGCCATGTTACTTTTCCCTCACAGCATTTTCCATTCACTCTTCCTTGTTTAATTTTTCACATTTCTTCTCTCAGCATGTCACACTGGCTGCACAGTGTTATGCTTCAGACTTTAACATGAGTGACTGATTCTACATTACTGCTCAGAAGCACTTTAAACAGAGTTCGTTGGAAGGATGTTGCAATAGTTATGAGCCAACATGCATAAAGAGCAGGTTAAATCATTATTAAGGGTGCGATGGTGTCATGGAGGTCACGGATTGTGTGATTTTCCAGGACCTCCGTGACTTCTTCCAGGGCAGGGCTGGAGCAGCTGTCAGCCCCAGGCCAGCAGAGCAGCGACCCCCGGGTCTCCAGAGCAGAGACCTCTAGGCTGCCGGAGCAGTAACCCCCGGGGCCGCTGGAGCAGTGACCCTCCGGGGCTGCTGGAGCAGTGATCCCTGGGTTGCCGGAGCAGCTGGCTGGCAGTCAGCCCTGGAGTCATCAGAGCAGCGGTTTCCAGGGCCACTGGAACAGCTGCCCCAGGGCTAAAACAGAGGCTGGGATTGGGTCAGCCCCTCTGGGGCTGGAGCAGAGGCGCTCAGTCCCTATCGCAGGAGCATCAGGGGGTGCTGGAGCAGCTGCTGGAGGTCAGTCCCTGGCAGCACTCTGTTAGTCCCCCACCCCGCCAGGGTATTTTTAGTAAAAGTCAGGGACCGGTTGCGGGCAATCAACAAAAATGCATGGAAGTCACGGACGGTCCCTGACTTTTACTGAAAATACCTGTGACAGAATCTTAACCTTAATCATTATTTACTGACCACACTTACCAGCTGTTCTTTTGCTCCCTCACCATTAGGAGTAGTAGAACAACGCACACTCAAGCGCCTGCTTTTCTTCACAAGGAGCAACAGTAGTAATGGCTTTTGAGATAAGAATGTCACTTTGTTGCTTTAAAATGTCATGTACGCAGTAAGCCTGATTTTCAGGCCCTCTTACACTGCCAGAGAGATGTAAAGGGGCTCTAATGTAAATAAAAATCAGCTCCACCACTGTGTACTATTTTTAATGTATTTGTAACTTTAGCGCCCTCGTGGCCAAGATGGAGTCTGCTCTGCAGGCAGCTCTGGCCAAGAGATGGCGCGCGCAGGAATGCAGCAGGAGAAATCCCTTCCATCCCAGGGGCACCTGTTCCAAACCCCCCCAGAGTGAACACACACCCCCACAGGAAAAGTACAATGGATATAACAAGGGAAATATTTATTTACAGAGGGATGAGAGGAGAAAAACAACAAGGGGAAATATAGGGGGAGCAGTAAGACAGGGTTGCATCCAAGCCGAGGCCCCACCGGCCCAGTGGTAGCACAGTCTGGAAGGGCAGACACCGAGCAATGTGTCTGCACACAGAGTTCAGGAGTCCTGAGCAAAGTTCCAGTCCAGTGGTGAGTCTTGGGTGCTCCTGGTTGTCTTCGGCGCCAGTGAACTTTCCCCCCAACAAACCCCTCCAGTGCCCCCTTCTGCCGCTCTCTGCAAAGCCACACAGAGCGACCACCTCCCCACTTAACTAGCTAGCAACCTCCTTCCTTGTCCCCAGTGCAGAGTCCCAAGCCCTAGTACTCGCAGCCCCATGCAGGTTTGGGCAGCAATGATACTGGGTCCAGCTCCGGCCTGTTCTTCTCGGGCGAGTCCTCCCTGGCACAGTGCTCCTCCTGGCTCCTGTCCTGGGCTGTCCCCGATCGGCCCTGTCCTTCCCAGGCTTCAGGCAGGTTCTCTCTGCTTCACTTTTCCAGGGCCTGCAGGATGCCTCTCCCTCTCCCTGGAGCTCCAGGGCTGCCCCCTGGAGTTTCCCTCCTTTTTTCTTACTCTCCCCCTCCCCCTTAGGAAAAAGATTTAAAGGGCCATGCTCTCTAAACCCCAAAGGGGTTACATATTATTATTATTTATTACTATTATTAGTGCTGGCAATGTGCATGGTGCTGCACAACCCAATCCCTGAAGAGAATCCCTGCCCTGAAATGCATACAATGTAAGGGTTAGATTCTGCCATCCTTAGTTACATGGAGTACAGCCTGGATTTCCTAGTAATCCCATTGATTTCAGTGAGACTCCTTGGAGTGGGTACTGATCAGTGTGATTAAGGGTGGCAGAATCTGGGAGGAGGCTAGGGCATACAGGAAGCCCCGAAGGTGGAATAATGTAGGACATTGTTTATATGGGTAGTTCGGTTTATTTCTTGTGGGCACCATGGAAAACCTGTGTTTAATAGGGATTTGAATGTGCAGTGGCTGGTGTGGCAAACTGGAATTAAAAGGGACTCCTAATCAGTGTTCCCTCTAATTTTTCCCACCCATGTGCGGAATGAATTTTGTTGTGTGCACCAACATGGAGGTGATGTGTGACACACGACCTTCATATTGGTGCATATAACAAAATTCATGGTGGTGGGGCTGAGGGGTTCGGAGTGTGGGACATGGCTCAGGGCAGGGGCAGAGGGTTGGGGTGCAGGGGTGTGAGGCTCCGGCTGGGGGTGCGGGCCTGGGGTGGGGCTGGGAATGAGGGGCTCAGGGCTGGGGAAGAGGGTGGGGGTGGAGGGCTGAGAGCTCCAGATGGGGGTTTAGGGTGCAGGGGGGTGCTCCGGCAGGGAGAGAGGACTCCCTGCAGCTCTCTCTCTCCGCAGCAGCATCTGGGCTGGCAGGGGAGAGGCGCTTCTCCCCACTGTGGTAGCTCCGGAGCTGGAGCCGCAGGATAGGCGCCCCTCCCCCGGACCTGGCAGGTCCGGCCGGGGCTGGGTTTGGGCCGGGAGAAGGGTGCCGTAGCAGGTCAGGCTGGGCCACCGGGGTTCGGGCTGGGCCGGGCCAGGCTGGCTGCGGCTAGGTTCGGGCCGGGGTAGGGGCACCCTGGCCACAGCAGGTCCGGGCCACGGGAGGGGCGTCCTGGCCGTGGCAAGTCTGGGCCACTCCCGGCCGTGACTGGTTGGGGGCCCGGCTAGGTTGGGGCTGGGGGAGGGGTGCTCCATGCCCCTCCCTCGGCCAGTTCAGGGGCGGGTTCCTTGAGTGCCTGCACGGTGCTAAATAGGTTGCACAGGCACACAGCTTACAGGGAACTTAGCTCCTCCTAATAATGACTTTCATTTATACAGAGCCATTCATCTCAAAGTACTTGGCAGGGTTTGCGTGTAGGAATCACTTCACTCATCACAAACATACAGCCACTGGCTGCAACAGCTCCTTAATATCACACAGCAACATCACACATACACCACAGTTGAGGGCAGGAAGTGAATACTTCATCCATTTGTAACTGCAGGGGGAGTTAAAGGTAGGCAGACTGCAATTACAGCTTTAATATTATCGGCTAGTTAGGCCCATTTGAATACATTTGCAACAACTGCTTTAATTTTATATCTGCTAATGTGCCTCTGTAATCATAACATTTTCCACTTACAAAGTGTCATAAAGCATGTAAAATTTAAAACTGTGTAGGTTTGTTTATGCATAAATGTTCCCCCTGAGCTGATTATAGTGTTTGCCTAGGGCTAGATTTGTGCCTTTGAGTTGCAGTGGTGCATAACTTGCATCGCCACAGGAGTGAAATCAGTGGGAGTTAGGACCCCAGCTGCTCTTTAAAATCCCAGTAGGCAACTAGCTGCTTCTTCAGGTGCCTAAGTTACCTCTAAAAATCTCACCTTGTGTCTCTGAGTCCTATCTCTGAGACACAATTCCTTCGCTTAGCTCCTGGCCTATATCAGCAGTAAAAGATGACACCTTCTCTCATCTGGTGTTTTGAGGGAAGAATCTATTCCTCTGTCCATTTCCCCACATCTGCTCTGGTGAAAGGTAAGTAGAGACACAGCCCTAGCTTCCTCCTGTGTGCCTGGACACAAACTCCAGTTAACCCTTGCATGGCGCAATGGGGGGGATGCCTACCCGTCTGTGGAGCTGTTATCTAGTGCATATCTGTCTTTGTGTTTCACCTAGGGCAGAATTCTAGTTTATTCTGGCTTCTGCTGCCTTACCCTAGAGCAAAGGACCCCTGTCAGTGGAATGTCATCTGGGGCCACAACCTCTCCTCTGACAGGGACTTGCATGAGGAGGTGTAACCCACAAAGAGGGCTCTGCTGGCTAGAGAAGGTTGTATCCATAGCAAAAGCTGACCTAGTGCATTCTGGCTACAAGTCTATAGAGCCCCTGGTGGAGCTTAAAACTGCCCTTACTGGTAGACAGTGGTGTCTAATGGACAGGGAACTTACTTGGTAGTTGGGAGCCCTGGGTTCTATTCCTAACTCTACTACTGACCCGCAGTGTGACTTTAGGCTTGATATGGGTCAAGCGCTATAGAGTGGCATAGGGCCTCTCCATGGCTGCTACTTTAGGGCTGTAGTAGGCTCCGGTAGGGTATGGACGGCGAGTCCACACACTTATGGATTCACTGTCCGTGCCCTCATCCCTGTGTCCCACCTTTATAAGCAAAGAAGCTTTGCACAAATGGGATCTGCAGCACCCCCTCCCCAGATAACCCATGTCCTTGTGCATCCTGTGCTGCGCTGGTTCTGCATTATATTGGGTCTTCTGCACCTGCAGAACTGAACGTGGGCAGACAACAGTTGCCCTCTAATGGATATTAGACAAGCTCCAAATGGAGGCTGTTCTTTTCTCTGTAAAATGGAGGGGAATATTCTCATTAGAAAACCATAAAAGGCATTGTTCTGCTCCATATATCCTGACAGTGATTTATGTGAAACATAAAGCATGCAAAAAGTTGCCATAATGTTGTCTATTGTCTCCCTCTTGAGAGAGTAATAATTGTAAAGCTGAGAAACCCAAGCCCAGTTAATGTTATGTATGGACCATGCATATAAATGGTTTGAGAGGCAAGTGGTGAAACAATTGCTTATTGAAGGTGTTTATTTTTCATTGGCTTTCCTTGCAGGGCAATAATTCAACACTTGTTTGTGACTTTTATTAAATATGATGCCCACTCATCTTTTATGAAAAATGTTTATGCCAAGTAATCTATTTGAGTTGGCATCTCAATATTTACACAATGAAAATATATTGCATATGACTAATCTTCTTATATTTTACTGCGCCAAGCATTTTAAGGAACAATATAATGAACGTGGGCAGCTTTCATGCTGTGCAATAAAATGCAAATTAATAGAGGCTTTTAACAAAGGTATTTGAACTTATGGATCATAGCTGGGCTGCCAGCATGTTGCTTGCAAACAAAATGACATTGCACAGAGAGTTTTTCTTTTTTTTTTAATTGAAATGAAATGTTGTGGCTTGTGACTCATGTGCTTTAAGAATGTGAATTATATATTCTGATGGAGGATTGCCATTTGTTTTCATGCTTAGGTTTGGTTCGTCCCTTTTGGTTTCATTAGATATTGTTTAGAGTCGAGCTGTGTGAAATATTGGCAGTGAAACTATCAACACTTGAAATTTTTTCCTTTTTTGAGTTTTGGGGGCTTTCTGAGAAAATGCTTTGTTTACTGAGATTTTTCATGTCACAAAAAATGCTATCAGAACTGGTATGTCACTGCTGATGTCGCCGAAAAAAATTGTTAATACCAAGTGTTCAAATACCACGAGTCAGATGTCTCAGAATCATGAGATTGGCTGAGAAATTACAAGATTTTTTTTTTTAAAAAGAACGATTTTGAATTGTTTATTTGCCTTCTGCTTTTTGAGCTTTTAGGGTTCATATTTCAGGCTTTTCTCCAGAACCAGGAGGGCAAAACACTTACTCTTTTTTTTAAATGTTAGTTGAGATTCTCATTTAATCACCTGACTCCAGGAGTTGGGGGCTTTAAGAAACTCACCAAATATTGCAAGACTAATGATAAAATAGCAAAAGCTGGCAAAACAGAAATTTTAACTGCAGCTTTGCATGGGGTATTTTTGAGTTTGAAACTGGGTTGGCTGGATTTGTCACATGGTTGAAGTCACATGATGTTTCTTCAAGCTCACTTATTGAAAGAATTTAAAGAGAGGCAAGCAGGCTTGCTTTCATTACATGGACACTAGTCCCTACTCATCCACAGAAGACGTCAGGTTGGGAGATGGAGGTCTATTTCAGGGCCTCTTATGAGGAGGGGAATTGCATGGGGAAGGAAGGCCATGGGACCTGATGGGGGCCAAATATCATGTCTGCATCTCCAAACCAAACTCCAGACCTTTGGAACAATTCACTGTGGTAGATTTGGAACTGTTATGTAATAATTTATTAATACTATATGTTGGCCTTATTTTGGGTATATTTACGGTCTGAATACATTGGTTTAGTTTAATAAGGGATAGTGAGAAAAAAACAAGTAGGAAGGGAAATAAATGGATCAAGATAAACCATTTCTCAGCATACACTAGTCCTGGGGGAATTCTGCACCACTGCGCATGTGCAGAATTCATTTCCCCCGCAGATTTCTTCGGTGCCCCGCAGAAAAATGACTTTCTTATGGGGAAGCAAAGGGAAGCCACAAGAGTGATCATGTGACCCTCCCCAGCAGTATGTTTTGTGTGCCCAGGCAGCCAGCAGAGAGGTAAATCACTGAGGGGCAGGGGGCGGGACTGGGGAAGATTTGGCTGGTGGCTCCTACCTGCACCAGGCTCAGCTGCTAGTCCCGGCTGGGCTGGGGAGGACAGGACTTCCTCTTCCCCTGCATGGCATCCCGGGCTGGATCAGACCCACCCCCAGATTTCTCCCCAGGCTTCAGGAAGATCTGCAAACTCTCCTCCCTCCCATTTCCTGCACCCATCACTCCTCAGCTGCATGGGGAGCAGCTCCCCCCACGTCCAACCTCTGTGCATCCAGACCCCCTCATACTCAGACTCTCCCGCTGAGCCTCATGACCACCCACCCTCACCCAGAATCCCCCCCGCCAAGCCCCACTCTCCCTGCACCTGGACCACCCCGATGAGCCACCCGCCCCGGATCCCCACCCCACTAAGCCTCTGCACCTGGATACCCACTCCACTGACCCCTACTTCTGCAGCATCTGGACCCCCCACCCAGACCCCCCCGCCGAGCTCTATCCCTCCCACACCCAGACCCCCCCCACTGAGCCCCAACCACCTTCACCTGGACCCCCTGCAGATTCCCATTACCGTTGCACCCAACAAGCCCCTGTGCATCCATATTCCCCCCACACCCGGATCCCCCACTGAGCTGCCTGCACCCAGATTGCCCCACACAGAATCCTCTCAACCCACACCTGGGTCCCCTCCACACTTGGATCCTGCCAAGCTGAACCATTCTGCCCACACCTGGTGCACCTTGCTTGAAGGGGCAGGGCCCTGGAGTGTTTCTGTGGCAGGCCCGGTCCTTGCTCTGTGTCAGGGTTGGGTGCAGCCTCACCGCTGACTCCATGTCCTGCGGGGGGGAGCTGCAGAGTGATCTCCCACCTCTATGCAGCCAGTGGCCTATGCTCCCCAATGCCATGCTGGAGCCTCCACTATTATTTGAAAAATAAAATTTGAAGAATTTTGCAGAATTTTAAAATATTGTGTGCATAATTTTTAATGTTTCTGCACACCATTTTTAATTTTTTGATGCAGAATTTTTTATTTTTTGGTGCAGAATGCCCTCAGGAGTAAGTTGTTAAGAAACAATGCCAGGATAGGAAAAGGCCTCAGAACACAGGAGTTGAAAAGACATCTGGTAGGTTTAAAGAGGAATACTCTTTCTCAAGACAGGGGAGTGAGGGGGAGTAGTTCAGGGGAATCATACTGAGACACAGGGACCCACTGGGGATGTCTGAAGAAGCTTGGCCTGCCTAGGTTACCATCCAGTGATGGGAGATCTTTAGGTAGGACAGACATGCATATAGACTGTTCATTGTTTTAAAATCCTTTTTCTCAAAATGTTTTGTTCCTACTGTTAAAACAAACAATATTTTGGTTTTTAAGAAGCATGTCTGATTGCTTCATACCACTAGTCACAAACTCCTGAAGTGAAGAACACAGTGGCCACTTTCATGTGGTAAATAGGCACCCCGACTTTCACATAAAACCAAAAATCAAACTAATCCCATTTCAAAACAAGGCCCAAACAAGCCAATCCCTAAAAACCCCAACACTCTATGTGACTAGATCCCCCTGGCATGCAGTCTGAGACTGTGGTGGGCCCGCTGTTCTCTCTCCCACCTTGCCCCTGCTTGCCAGGAGCTGATAAAAAAGAAGCAACAAGCCAAAAACTAGCCAACAAGCAACTCACAAGCTGATACCAAGCTCAATTTCTGCCTTTTTTTCCCCACGAGTTTGGCATGTCTGGTGAAGAACTGCTGGTACCTAAACCCAGTTTGACTTACTGGGTGAGCACAGCTGACACTAGGGTACTGTGCATTTCCACCTGGGGATAGGTGAAGACAAAAGGTCTAAGTCATGAGTGATGTACTAAGAGAGCCCAGAGGGGGACAGAGGTGCAGATAGTGATGTAACTGTGACACTCATATTACTTGTTCTCTAAAGATATCCCGTGCGGAGAGTGTTTTACTCCATGGGTCAATAGGTAGTTTATCTAAGGAAAGGCAGGTGTACTGCTCTCACCCATGCTAACAGTGCATGCTTTTTTAGAAAAAAAAATATCGTTGTATAAGCAGGGCTAACATTACTTAAAGGGGCAAAGGTGATATTATTTCAGTGTGAGGAGTTACAATAGAGACAGGTCAACTGGGAAAGTGTAAAATAGTCCATTTTCCTATCGGTTGTGAATCCAAAACCAAAATCAAATTCACATCCCACATACTCAATCCTAGCTCTACTTGCTAATGCAAATGTACAACAGTTTGATTCAGCTGCATCAGAGTGAGAATGGCCCTGCTTTATCTTTCTGGCTTTCACTACTTCCCATGGGTTCGGAGAAAGTTTGGATCTGGGTTTCTAGGCTCATCTCCAATATAAATGTCATTGAGTTCAGGTTTAATGTGACCTTAAACATGATTTTCTCACTCTTTTATGTAGAAAAATCAGCTGGTGCTTTCTTAACAATGATCTGTGACCTCTCTGTATTTTCTTTTTTTAAATGGCACATGCTGTGCTGAAGAGCTTGTGTTCAGTCCATTCGCACGTTTCCGTGGGTGTAAACCAGAAGTGAAGTGAATGGAATTACCACTTAGTAAAACTGGTGCGAGAAATAAATCACGCTCAGAAACCACTCAGCTAGGTGACCCAGCCATGTCCTTCCCGTTCCTTAAAAGTAAAACAGGACAAAAGAGGATGGCTACATAAATGAAAGTGAACACAACCTTGGTTTGGCATCATGGCCATGCACATGTGGGAGAGCACAGAAGCTGCTGCTTGCAAACGGAACCTGACAACCCTGTACACATGGAAACTGACTCACTGTGGCCACTGATTTATAAGGCTACTGATCAACGGTGACCCAGCGGGGAAGAGCAGTGGTAGAATGCTGCTTCAGCCATGTCCATAAAGGCAGTGTTTACAGCAAACACCCCACATGCAGCATTTGTAGAAGTATCTGTATGCTAATTACCATCCCAGGTTCTGATTCGTGTATGCATGTATTAGAGCATCCACACATTCATCGGACTACACACATACTCCACTACCCCTCTTATTGATTAGATACCTATACATGCCTGGAAATACTCATTTGTTTTTAGCCTATACATATTTATAAAGGCAGGCATCCAAATATGCAGCTATGGTCCAGCTCATCTTTTGCTGTCTTGCTGTCTGAGGAATACAGTGATCCACTATTCATGATTATATACATGCTTTTTTTACATCTCTGTCTCTGTACTATAACTGCTTCGCTCCCTAATGTAGTCCTACCATTCAAATTACAATTATATTCCAGCCCCCCTTCCTATTTATGCTGCATCCTATATATGCATCACACACTCCGAAATACATTTCCTAGGTGAAATATTCAGTTGGTCTACTCAGTTTTCTGTTTGTGGAATATTTTAATATTGTACAAGTCAGTGTCTCAGCAGCCACATATTTATTCATCCTGTTATTATGAGGGGACTTTTTCAATAGATAAATGGGATGTAATATTATACTGCTCTAGACCATGTTTGTGAACATGACAGAGGGTACAGTGCAGAATAAGGCAGTGTCCAGAGCTTTATCTTCTGTCCTTTCTCCTGTAACGTGAATGCAGATTCCGTGCTTCAAATCCAAGCCATCTGGGATTTCTTACCCATGGGTTGTCCTTCTACAACACAAAGGCTGTAGTGATTGGGGGCATTGGACTGGGAGGCAGAAACCTGCATTCTGTTCCCAGCTCTGCCCCACTGACCACTGCTTCTTTTGGTAGAGGGCGGAGCTCGCCGATCTGCCCTGCACTAGCTCTGTCTGCAGTGAGCGCATGCCCTTCTATACACTCGTTAGTAGTGGCTCCAGATGTTATGGACTGGGATGTAGGGGGTCTGGCCTAGTTGTCAGAGCAGAAGTCAGGGCTAGTGGGCAGAGCAGACTGGCAGGTTGGGGAACAAAGCCAAGGGCCAGTACCAGAGTCAGCTGCCAAGTACCAGAGTCAGGGGTCAAGCCAGAGTCAGAACCAGGAATTGAAGCTGAGGGTCAGAGCCAAGGTCAGGTACAATGCCAGAGCCATGGGTCAAGCCAGAGTCATGGTCAGAAGTCAGAGCCTGGGGTCGGAGCCACCACTGGTGATTGATGATTGGAGGCGAGGTTTAAGGACAGGAACTGGAGGAGATGTAAGGATCAAACATGGAGCAGGAGCACAGTGGGAACAGGAGCGAAGGCAGGAGCCGGGGCAGAGCAGGAATCAGGAACAGGGTTGAGGCAGGAGGCAGGCACAAATAGAATCCCATGCAGCCACAACAGGAAATCGCCTTGTTGCTCAGACAAACTTTCAATGCCTCCATCTGCCTTAATCAGTGTGGAGCTGAGTGATCTTCCAATCAGGGGTCCCTTGTGGGGGTACCTTGGCTGAGGCTATAGTCCTACTAGCTCCTTGGTCAGCCAGGCTTTAGCGGATATTGGGTGGAGGCCAGGATGCAGCAGCTGTTGTGGGACTCCCAGGCCTGGCTTCAAGACCCATGACATCCCACAAGATCTGTGACTAGCATGGTGTTTTCTGTATGAACATTTTTGCTGAAGTGCTTCCCAATGCAGGACTGTCTGGGATGGTCTAGGTAGGTAGGAGAAGATGGTCATCTAACATCTTCCCCTTAAGGGTGGATAATGGACAATGCCAGAACTATTAGCTCTGATGATTCTGCTTCATTCTCCAGGAGAACCTATGAACCTGGCTTGCCAAAGCTCTGTCCCTCCTTAGTCCATGCAAATTGATTTTGGAGAGGGAAAATTTTTGAATTATACATATTAACTTTTACTTCCTTTGAGTGATCAGACCATGTCCATAGCCTAACCAATCTCTGTGTGTGTGTGTTTTGTTTTGTTATTTTAAAAGAGAGGCACAATGCAGATACTTGATAAGCTCTCACAGCCTAGAAAATAGCATGTTATTTCGTCAGTCAGGCCCATCAAGTTGACTATGTAATGGCTGATCTATGGTGGGTTGCTGGGTCCATATTACTAACACGTGTTAGGAGTGCTAGTGCCAATGTAGGATCCAGGCTTGCATTTTTGCCTGAGATCCTATTTTGAGTTTTGCTTGCCTGTTTGATTTTTTGATACATATACATTCTTACTGATATGTGTGAACAAAGGGATCCTTACTAAGGACAAAGACACTGTGTGTGTTGCTTTTGCCTAAGCCAGATGAGTTTGTTAGTATAATGGGAACAGATAAGAGCAGTTAAAGTGTTACTGGGCATGGTGGGAGTGTAATATATGAACACATACTTGAAGACTGCCTCAACTCCTATTTCAAGGCAAGGTCAAGCAGCCAGTCAGGAGGGGCAAAGGGGGATTGGGGCGGGGGGGGAAGGTAAAACACTAAAAGACCAGAGAAATGCCTGCCCCTGACCGTAGCACAACCTCACTCCTTACCCCTCCCATGGAGTACAAAAGGGGTGGGATGAAGACCCCAGACTCACGACCCCCCAAAACGAAACATGACCATAAGCTGTAAGGGGTGGGCCTGTGGGTTTGCATTTCATGTATCATTATGCCTGCTTAGGAGGGGGAAGTGGGAACACTGGGAAACAAGGTTCTGTGGCGTCAGAGTTATGGGACACATGCTTGCTGGAAACTAACCCCAATAAACATCCCATTGCCTGCACTTCAGACTTCTGGTCTTCTGCTTTCTGTCTATGTGACAAGAACGAGGGGAGAGGGTGAAGGGAAAGCCGTCTAACAACACTCTTCTCCTAGAATATTAGTGTAGCGTTCCACGAGACATGCAGGAATCAGAATTACTTATACACCTCATCCATCAGCAGTGGAGAGGACAAGGAACCTTTCTAATTCCTTCGAATCTCTATATGAAGTTATGGGCTCTGTATCGATATAAATTGCTCTGGTAAAACATGAATTAAGACTAAAGCCAAATCACCTGGGCTTTAATTACGAAAGCCCCAATTCCACAAGGTGCTTAAGGTCATGCTTAATTTTAAACACTTCATTAATCCCATTGCTATTCAGCAAAGCCTTCAAGCATGTTCTAAATTTTAGGCATGTGAGTAGCTCCATTGAAACTGCTTTACTGAATGGGGATGGGATCATTCCCATGATAAAATTATGCATGTGCTAAAGTGCTTCCTCCAGCATGCTAAAGGGTACATCTGCATGACACAGGAATATAGAAGAAGTGGGCTGTAGTCCACGAAAGCTTATGCTCTAATAAATCTGTTAGTCTCTAAGGTGCCACAAGTACTCCTGTTCTTCTTTTTGCGGATACAGACTAACACGGCTGTTACTCTGAAAGGAATATAGTGGTGTTTCCAACAGATGATTGATTACCATTCATTAGAACATCAGCACATCAAAATGATCTCTTTGCTACACCTGTTCAATAGCTCATGATTTCCCCCATGAACCAGGCACATTCAGCAGTAATCACCTCTTTAATCAGTCAGTCAATCTAATGTTTGCTTTTGTATTCGAAACAAAACAAAAACTAATCTCCTGGGCTGAGTTTTGCCCACAGGAACATTTGTCCAACTCCACTGAAAATCCGGTGTTTGAAATGGAAATGCTGGTATCTTATCCACGATGCTGAAATGGAAGGACAATAAAACATGCCCGGAAAATCTCCTTACTGGTTTTCAAGTAGAACTGGAGCCACAGCCAGAATTTCTTCCCTAATCTGCACAGGACAGAAATTTGCTTCTTGTTATCTATGGGTCCTATTTTAATATGTTTTTAATTGCCTATTCAACATACCTAGCAATTAAGGGAGAATGATATCTCTTCTTCTGAAAAATGTACGCGCTTTACAGTTCAAAGTAATTGTCCTCGTTAATTAAGCATTGCTCTATTTTCTGTTGGCTGTGTTCTCTGCATTAAAGAGTGTTAATGGTCTCTGAGATCTCATTAAAGGGCAAATGGTAGCATCCTCCTTCCTTGCAGTCACAAAGGGCAAAATGTATCCTTCAACTCTAGGCCTGAACAGCATCTTAAATCCTATTCTGAGGCCTCTAGTGCAACTTTAGTGCTGGCCTTGTGCTGGCCCCTCTGCCAGGGACGGGCTGAATATCACCCTGTGCATCTCTCATTCACAGAAGTCCCAAATTAGTTACTTAGATTGTGAACCCTTCGGGGCAGGGGCCATCTCTGTGTTATGTGCCTGTCTCATGCCTAATACAATGGGACCCTGATGATCAGGGGCGGCTCTAGCTTTTTTGCCGCCCCAAGCACAGCAGTCAGGCAGCCTTTGGCGGCATGCCTGCGGGAGGTCCGCTGGTCCTGCAGCTTCAGCTTACCCGCCGCCGAATTGCCGCCGAATCCGCGGGACCAGGGACCTCCCGCAGGCATGCTGCCGAAGGCAGCCTGACTGCCGCCCTCACTGCGACCGGCAGGGCGCCCCCTGCGGCTTGCCACCCCAGGCATGTGCTTGGAGCGCTGGTGCATGGAGCCGCCACTGCCGATGATCCCTGATTGGGGTCCCTAGCACTGCTGCCTGAAGAGTACCGAACTGTTGTCATTCTATTGCATAGAAGCGGGCTGGATAGGATGCAGGGAGCTCCCTGTGCCCCAGAATGAAGAGGGGTTTTGTTGGACGGGTGATGGAAGGGCTGCAGACCCACAACTGGATAGATGAACTAGCCAAGTCAGTAAGGACTGCAGAGGCGTTGCAATAAAGGTTGTGGAGTGACTTCTGCTGCAACTCCACACCCTGAATGGAGGGATTCTGACCCCTTCACCGCATTTAACTCTGACCGTATCAGAGACCAGAATTAAAGCATTGTGCATGAAATTCACCCCTGCAGAGAGGGCCAGCACAAGGCCAATGCAATATCTGAGTTCCACTTAATCCTTCCACAAAGAAATTGTGTAGGGTGTAGGCCTTGGTGCTGGGGTGAATTTCAGCTGATATAAACGCTGCTGTGTGGTTTTTACTGCATCAGCGCTACTTTTCAAGCACATGAAAACAGCCAGTTTTTCTAGATCTTTCTGTGTCATCCTGTAGACCAACTTAATGCACAAGATGCGTAGTGTTTCGGAAAGCAGCTCTAAAGAGACACACAAGGCAACTGCTTCATTTAACTGCTCTTGACGAAGTGATCTTTCATGGCCATGATGCACCATCCTGCTAACCCACTATGAATACAACAATGTCATTACTGAATGGCTGGCTCACTTCACTGTCTTTCAAAACTACATCTGTGCCAACTGTTTTAGGCACGGATTTAAAATAGGATCTTTCATATTCAGACTGTTACGGTGCAATTCCAGCTTGGGTGTCTGTCAGTCAGGTGGATGCTCAAAATATATTTACAGCAATTTGGCGCTGTGTTGTATAATTTATTTGCATTTTTAATTTTCCTTTAAGAAACACACTACCTCTGATTAGATGATTGTTTACCTTGTTTGTTCATCCTGCCACTCTCAGGCTGGTAAGTAGGGTGAAATAATGTGTTTAAAGCAGAGGTGGGCAAACTACGACCCGCGGGCCACATCCAGCCTGCAGGACCGTTCTGCCTGGCCCCTGAGCTCCCGGCCGGGAAGGCACGACCCTGGCCCCTCCCCCGCTGTCCTCCCTCAGCCTTAGCTCGCTGCACCACCAGTGCTCTGGCCCACTGCTCCTGCTGGGCAGAATGGTGGCGTGCCTGGCTCCGGCATGGTAAGGGGGCAGGGAGTGGGGAGTACCGGGGGGGCAGTCAGGGGACAGGGAGTGGTTGGATGGGACAGAGGTTCTGGGGGGTGGTCAGGGAATGGGGAACGGGGGGGCTGGATAGACATGGGAGTCCCGGGGGGGCTGTCAGGGGTGTGGATAGGTGTTGGGGCAGTCAGGGGACAGGGAGAAGGGGGGGTTGGATGGGTCAGGGGTTCTGGGGGAAGGCAGTCAGGGGACAGGGAGCAGGGGCCGGTTGGATAGGCGTGGGAGTCCAGGGGGGCTTGTCAGGGGTGTGGATAGGTGTTGGGGCAGTCAGGGGACAGGGAGAAGGGGGGGTTGGATGGGTCAGGGGTTCTGGGGGAAGGCAGTCAGGGGACAGGGAGCAGGGGCTGGTTGGATAGGCGTGGGAGTCCAGGGGGGCTTGTCAGGGGCAGGGCCGGCTCTAACTTTTTTGCTGCCCCAAGCAGCAAAAAAAAGCGCCGCCCCGCCGTAACACCCCCCGCACCGAGCGCCGCGCCGCCGAACCCTGCCCACCAAGTGCCGTGCCGCCAACCCCCCCGCCGAGCGCCGCCGAACAACCGCCGCCCCCCTGCCGCGCTGCTGAACACCCCCTGCCGAGCGCTGCGCCGCCAAACAGCCCCTGCCCCCCCGCCGCACTGCCAAACACCCCCCGCCCCGCTGCCAAACACCCCCAGCCCCCGTGGAGCACCGCGCCGTCGAACACCTCCACCCCCCCGCGCAGTGCTGCACTCCCGAAGCCCCTCCCCCTGTGCGGAGCACCGCCAAACACCCCCCGCCCCCCGTGGAGCACCGCACCGCCAAACACCCCCTGCCAAGCGCCGTGCTGCCGGAACCCCCCCCGCCGAGCGCCGCGCCGCATTGCCCCCCGCCACCCCAAGATTGGCCGCCCCTTACCAGGTGCCGCCCCAAGCACGTGCTTGGTTGCCTGGTGCCTGGAGCCGGCCCTGGTCAGGGGTGTGGATAGGGGTCGGGGCAGACAGGGGACAGGGAGCAGGGGGGGTTGCATAGGGGGTGGGGTCTGGTGGGGGGGGGGGAGTCGGGATCAGAGGGGTCCCGGGAGGGGGCAGTCAGGGGACAAGGAGCACAAACACAAAGAGACAGTCCCTGCCCCAAAGAGCTTACAATCCGAACAGTCAAAACAAAAGCACAGAGAGAAATTACTCATGCAAGATCACACAGCAGGTCAGTGATAGAGTTGGGAACAGAAGCCAGGTCTCTTGGCTCCCAATACATCGCTGTAGCCACTGGACCACACTGCTATATGCACCCATTAGGGATGCCCAGTAAGTGACTGCACCTAGCACAGCAGTATGCACCAGTTCTCTGTGATAATGTTGAATTATATTTTATTTTTTCAAACTTTAGTAAATAAATTACATGACTGAATTTATTAATGAAGCACAAACAGTGTTTCTAAAAACATGGATGATGTTAGCTTAAGATATGTCAAACTATTCTGGCTCACTTTGCTCTAAGATCTGCGGTCATTGAAATCCATCATTACTCCAGATTTACTCTGGGGGAAATTGAGAGTAGAGTTTGGCCCTCAGTGCCAAATCCTAAACTGGTGTAAATTGGTGTAAATTTATTAAGTTAAGTCTGATAATTAAAACAGCCATAGTGGGTCAGACCAATGGTCCGTTCAGCCCAGTGTCCTGTCTTCTGACAGTGGCCTACTCAGAAAGGTGCTTCAGAGGGACTGAACAGAACAGGTAATCAACAAGTGAGCCATCCCCTGTCACCCATTCCCAGCTTCTGGCAAACAGAGGCTAGGGACACCATCCCTGCACCATCCCTGCTAATAGCCATTGATGGACCTATCCTCCATGAACTTATCTAGTTCTTTTTTTGAACCCCGTTATAGTCTTGGCCTTCTGTGATAATGTGCCCCATTTTCATGACCTAAGCTACAGAGTCAGAGATCGATCCTGAGCATTGCTCAGTACCTGCGACACCAAGTGCTTTCAACGCGGACTTCAGTGAGAGGCAGTGTCATCCAGTGGGAGTCAGGAAAGTTTGGGTCTATTCCTAGCTCCACAACGTGAGCTTGGAGCAAGTCACTTCATCCTTCCACTCTAGCTATTTTCCATGTAAATTTTCAATTGTTTTAGGGCCCAATCCTGCAAGGTTCTGAGCGCCTCTGAAGTACGCCCCACCCCCAGCAGGCTCCAATGGAACTGAGAGTGTGCAGCTCTTCACAACAAGAAGCCCTCGCTGAGTAGTGCTGCTCTCGCATGCTTGTGTAGCTAGCTCCATATGTTCTAATTAATCTCCTTTCCCCAAGCTTCTTTCATAATATAATTTCACTGTGAGCTGATCCCTAAAAAATAGAATCAGATGTTGCAGCAAAGTGATTACACAGGGTGTTTTTCCATTAAAACTTATTAGAGCAAGAAGCGTATTTTAGGTAAACCAACTGGGTATCTGCTAATGCTGAAATGGCATCTCAAAATATAGTTACAGCATCTCATCTCCATGTTGAACAATTCATATGAATGTTTAATTTTCCTTCGGGAAACACATTACCTCTGATTATATGATTTTTTTACTTTGTTTGTACATCCTGCCACACACAGACTGGTACGTGGGGCGAAAGCATGAAGCACAGTACCTAGCAATTGCCGTACCACAGGGTACAATGTAACTTAGACATCTAATTCCCTGTATACATCTACAATTAAGGCTTTTGACCTATATAAAGTGTTTGCAGGATCACACCCATAATGGCCCAGCTTGACAAAGCCCTGGCTGGGATGATTTAGTTGGTGTTGGTCCTGCTTTGAGCAGGGGGTTGGACTAGATGGCCGCCTGAGGTCTCTTCCAAAACTAGTATTCTATGATTCTATGAATGGATTATTCTGACTGTTGTGAAAGTTCTGGCTCCCATGGTCACAAGGCTATCCATATTATTCGACAGTTGTTCCAGTAGAATGTAGCTGCTGTAGGAGGTTGTAGTGAAGGAGGGAGAGAGAAAGGTCTCTCAGGCACCCAGGATCAGTTCCAATGGGGCTCTGCATATCAGGAGAGTGGCCTTGAGCTGAGCTCTGTATTCAGCGTGTTCCCAACAATTTGTGTTGCTGAGCAGGTGAGCTGCTTCAGGGCATGGGGACTGATTCCGAGATAAAATGAATGATAAGATGAATTGCAATAGACCAGCTGCAAAAGCTGTCACAAAAGCAAAGATTCCCATGGCCAGATCTTCATTAGGTAGGATCGGGCACAATCGTCTGGCCAGCTGCACATGGAAACAGGGGGCTGTTGCTACTATTTGAGCTTCCAAAGGCAGTCTGGAATCTTAGAGGATGCCAGGCTGTGGACCAATTTGACGGTCAGAGGGCAGATGCCATCCATGGATGTGATTGCTTTGGAGGACAGGAGTTTCTCAGGGAGTTTGCCTCTTTCCACTGGCATCATCTCAGTCTTTTCCAGGTTCAGCTGCAACCAGCTGCTGTTCATCCAGCTGTTGATCTCAGGGACCTTGGAGATGATGCTGTTTTCTGTTGTCATAAAAGAGATGTAGAGCTGGATGGTTACCTCCTACTGCTTTGACACATCCGTTCATGCTGTCTCACTAGCTCCTCCACTGGCACTGCTCAGGCTGGGGGAGAGAACAGAGCCTGTGGGTCCCGACATGAGAGAATCCTGGAGGTGGAGGAGCAGTTGCTCATGATGACCCTTTGATTTAAGAGAAAAGACCTGCGCCATTGTAGGGGTCTGACGTGAATGTGATGTCAGAATTGCAGGGCATTGTACCCTTCCATCAAATGCTGCAGACAGTTCTGGCAGGATTTATAGGGACATACTTCACTCCTCTATTGACTTGCGGTCAGTGCTGGTTCAGTCCTATTCCCAGGCCTGAAGCCAGAGCAGGAGGGATCCAGAAACTTGGCAGCAGAAAGCTGGTGTTGGAGACTATTTCTGGCGAGCGTCAGGGTCAGAGCCACAGGTGGTAGCTCTGGACGCTGCCAGTACTTCTGCTACCTCTCTTTTGTGAATGGGACCAATTCTTAGGCATTGTTGCATCCCTCGTCCTCCGCTTGGTTTGTTGCTCAAGATGATTAGCGAGATTGTCCTGGATGTGGGTGAACTTTAAGCCACAATATATATATATATAAAAAAAACATGGACTCATAGGAGTTAGAGATTAAAAAGCCATATAGATCATTAAATCCAACACACAAGCCTTTCCCCATTGCAGTACAGTCACCAGTGGTTTGTGCGCTTCCATCACTTCCTTGGTTATTCCTCTGGCTATTAGATTTCACTGGCCCACATGCCACCCTCCTGTGCACAAATGAACAGAGATGCCTCTTTGATTGTCTTTTTAATGTCTTTGATTATTTGATTTTAAGTATCATAAAATGGCCCAAGGTGAGCGTGTGAAATACACTTTAAGTTGTTGATGGACATTACAGCTGATTTTGCACTGAAACATATTTAACAATTCTTAAGACTTAAAACTTCACCATTGTTTTATACAACGTCCGCATGACTCTAAAAATGCGTGTTATTAATAATTCAGTGTATCTTAGTGTCTGACAACCCTTGCTTCCTTAGTTTGAGGCAACCCAATATATGCAGGCATGTAAGAGTAATATGTCTCCTAACAATTATTCCAGTTTTGTTGCACTCACTCACGTGGCAGGGATATCTGAGCATCTGGCAGGGCTGAGTTAACATGATACTGTTTATGCTTGTGCTACTAAGTCAGCATTTTGCTCATACAGTCAAAGACGGGGGTGATTCTTAGAGAACAAAGGAGCCTTTCCAAATGTAACTTGAGCCTCCGGCATGACTGAGGCTATGTACACACTGCAGCTTACGTCGGTATAAGCTGTGTCGCTCAGGGGTGTGAATAAGCCACCCCCTGAGCGCCGTAAGTTGCACCGACCTAGCGCCAGTGTGGACAGCACTATGTTGGCGGGAGAACGTCTCCCACTGACGTAGCTACCGCCACTCGCAGGGGCTGAAGTAATTAAGTTGCTGGAGAGCTCTGTCCCATCGGCTTAGAGCGTCTGCACTAGCAGCACCGCTGTAAGTTCTGTAGTATAGCCAGAGCCTAAGTTTTGTAAACAGTCAGTAGACCCAATCTGGCAACCCTCACTGACATAAGTCATCCTGTGACTTCCAGGGGACTCCTTGCATGAGAAGGGTTTACTCACATGGCTAAGAGTGGCAGAATCGGGCCCCTGATTGCAGGGAGGGACGTGTAAGAGCCAGTTTCACACTGTACGCCTGCTGAAAACTTTCTCATGCTGGGGGTATTTCCAGTAGGAGCCGAGGAAGGTTTCCACTTCCTTTGTACCATCTGATTGGCACAAATGGGGCATGTTGGGGCAGAGAATTTACTTACACCTCTTCTCTCACTTCCACCTCCTTTTCCTCTCCCCCACTATTCTCATTCCTCTTACATTACCACTCCTTGTGTCTCCCTTCCGTCCTCTTTGCTCCCGTCCTCCTATCATACTGCAGCTGCCTGGATTCTTCCCTCAAGAGCCTTTTCTCTTCTCTTGGAAATGCCTCCTCCCTTTCCTTACCATTAGCAACCCCCAGGCCCTCCCTCTGCTGCAGTCGGCAACTTTTGGCACACGGCTCACCAGGGTAAGCACCCTGGCAGGCCGGGCCGGTTTGTTTACCTGCTGCATCCGCAGGTTCGGCTGATCGCGGCTCCCACTGGCCGCGGTTCACCGCTCCAGGCCAATGGGGATTGCAGGAAACCATGGCCAGCACATCCCTCGGCCCGCGCCGCTTCCCGCAGCCCCCATTGGCCTGGGACAGTGAACCGCGGCCAGTGGGAGCCGTGATCAGCCGAACCTGCGGACGTGGCAGGTAAACAAACCGGCCCGGCCTGCCAGGGTGCTTACCCTGGCGAGCCACGTGCCAAAGGTTGCTGATCTCTGCTCTATTGGTTTATTGTCCTGCATTTTGTCTTGTGCTGTTTTGTCCTGTCTTATTTAGAGTGTGAACTTATCGGCGCAGGGCACTTCCCTTGCCTACATGTACAAAGCACAGTGCAAGATCAGAGTGGCGTGGAAATGTGTTGTAACAATAACAACTGTAATGTCTATATCTAAAATAATTAAAATGCATCAGAATAATAATGGAGTAAAGCCGAATAAAACCACCAGTTAGAGAGGTTTATAATTATTGTTGCTCCTATAGCAATTATTATAATCTTTTGGATGAGAATAATGTTGCTCTTTCATATGGCATGGAAACGAGAAGTAGCCAACTGCGGCATATCCCTACGAGACTGCTTCTGCCGGCCTAGCTCAGGCTGCATAGCCCTGACTCACACAAGCAGTCCCCCAAACTCGGCATAGAGCAATTTTTACTACATTAGTGTGATGTCAGAATTGCCAGACATTGTACCAGGACATATATACCTTTGTGATAGTTTCGCAAGTCAGACTATTAATTATAACAGATGTAGAGACAAGGCAATTTGTTACCTATACTAACCACACAGTCAATGGTAGCTCTACAGATTGTATTGTGGATTTTTTTATATCTATACACCCGCCTTGTTGTCTGAGGTAGGTATAGCTCAGTGGAATACCCCTTTACAGTGGTCTGACTGTGGAAGTGGCCACTCTCCATGTACTGTCATTCCATGAATGTAGCAAACGTCACCCTACACCATATTGCCAAGCCTGAAAAAGCAGCTGAGTGCATTATGAACAGGAGTACTTGTGGCACGTGCATTATGTTAGCCTTTGTGCGGCGTCAGTAGCCATAGTCTGAGGTGTAAACGGTATCCTACAATCACCCAGGACTATTTTGCATTTTGATAGGGTTGCAGTTTTTATATTACTATCTCCAGCTGTAAATATTCTAGAGATTTTAACTGTATATCTTTAACATTAATTCAGTTCTTGTAACTATTTGGCCTGACACCAAGTCCACATGAAATTCTAGAAGGCACTTTTGAAATCACGTTTTAGATGTAAGACTTTATATTTTATTGCCACGTAGCTATCTAAGCCAATCACTGCTGTGCTTACCTTACTAACATATTCCAGTGCTGCAGGCACAAATAATACCAGATGAGGGAAACCCTATATATACTGAGAATAATTGTATTGCATCAATGCTTTTGAAGATATTTTGGCCAAATTCAGCAAGAAGGTTTAGCACGGTATAGCCCATTAAGTCAGCAGGTGTTTAACAGTCCAATACAGAAGATTTGGAACATAACATCCAACACAGTGAGAAGCTATATATTGAAGTCTCAGGTATCTTCTCTTTCCCTTTGAAGGTTTTTAAATGTAATGGTAAACATGATTTACTACCCTAGGAAGATACAAATTGTTTTCTGAGAAAACACATTGGGCTTTTGTCTACACCTTTCATGCAGATGTGACTGCAGAAAATGAGATTTTAGGAAACAGTCTCCCTCTAACTTCATCCTTATAATAAATATGTTCATTTTCATCTTTGCATTTTATGTGTTACTTATACATGGCCTTTTTGTATATGTAATTTTTTTCAATTAATGTTTTTATTTTGGGTGGAACAAGCAAGTAGTGTTTATGATACAGATGATCTTTTTATATAAAATACCTTATTTGAGTTATGCTCATATCGGTGGCAATCGTAAATCTCTTTTTAACCATTTTTTAATGTGAGTGGTGGATTCTCTATATCTTGTCTTCAGATCAAGACTGGATGTCTTTCTGGGAGATCTGCTTCAGTCAAACACAAGTTATTGGGCTCAATAGAGTGGTAACTGGGTGAAATTTAAGGCCCTATGTTATATAGGAGGTCAAATCAGATGATCTAATAGTCCCTTTTGACCTCAAGCTCTGTGAATCTATGTGAATTAAAAATTATTAATTGAAAAGGAATAATTACAATGGGCCAAATCCTGATAATGCAGCAGTGTTGCCCAGTGATTAAAGCACTGAACTGGGACTCAGGAGATCTTGGGCAAGTCACTTCATCTCTCTGTCTTGGTTTCCCTATTGGTAAAATGGAGCTAATGATGCTGATCTCCTTCATACAGATTTTTCTGGTGAAAAGTGCCATACGAGAGCTGAGTATTATTAAAAACACTCCACAGCATCTTCCATGTGAACATTGTGGGCCTTACTGGAAAGAAAATGATAAGGACTGAACAAAGATCCAGGATTTGGTCCAGTGTCTTTTATTCCCACTAATTGGGATGAGGGGTCAAATTTTGCCTTTGGTTATCCCTGGGCAACCCCATTGATTTTAATGTGGTTGCATGTGTGCGAGAGCACATTTTGGCTTTTGAAGTATAACATCTCTAAAGAACACATGAATAACTCAACTTGATCACTAATGGGACAGACTGGACTGGTATCCTATGATACTTGTGAATCAGGTAGGTGAATAAAACACGATCCTATCTGCCACACGGTCCCTTACAGCAAATCATGTAACAGAGAAGTGATGAAGTTCAAATGTAGGATGGTGTGACGGGTTGGGTCACAGAGACCCCCTTGGGACTGCCACCTGATGTGCTGAGACTACCTCTGAGTCCATTTTCCCTGGCAGCTTAGGACTTCAGAACCCTGCCTTGTTGAGCCAGACATGCTAGTGTGCTCCAACACAGACCCAGAGTCTGAACCACATCCCCCCAAAACTGTAGACTTAACTGAAAACAGCTTAGAAAGTGTTCCTGTCTCCAGCACCCAGATACCCAGTTCTCAATGGGATCCAAACTGCAAATAAATCCGTTTTATTCTGAATAAAGCTTATACAGAGTAAACTCAAATTGTCTGCCCTCTATAACACTGATAGAGAGATATGCACAGCTGTTTGCTCCCCCAGGAAATAATTGCTATACTTTGGGTCAATTAATAAGCAAAAGTGATTTTATTAAATATAAAAAGTAGAATTTAAGTGGTTCCAAGTAATAGCAAACAGAATAAAGTAAGTTACCAAGCAAAATAAAACAAAAACACGCAAGTTTAAGCCTAATACATTAGGAAACTAAATGCAAGTAAATCTCACCCTCAGAGATGTTCCAATAAGCTTCTTTCACAAACTGTACCCCTTCCTAATCTGGGCCGAATCCTTTCCCCTGGTACAGTCCTTGTTCCAGCTCAGGTGATAGCTAGGGGATTTCTCATGACTGCAGCCTGCTTTGTTCTGTTCCACCCCCTTATATACCTTTGGTACAAGGCGGGAATCTTTTGTCTCTTTGGGTCCCCACCAGGGCCGGCGCTTCCACTAGGCGACCCTAGGCGGTCGCCTAGAGTGGCAGGATTTGGGGGGCGGCATTTTGCCATCCTCGGTGGAAATTTGGCGGCGGGGTCCTTCCGCTCTGGGTCTTTGGTGGAAATTCAGCGGCGGGTCCTTCACTCACTCCAGGACCCACCGCTGAAGTGCCCCGAAGACGCGACGCGGAAGGATCCCCGCCGCCGAATGCTCACAGGAGGAGCGCTGCCACCTAGGGCGGCAAAAACCCTGGCGCCGCTCCTGGTCCCCACCCCTCCTTCTAAATGGAAAAGCACCTGGTTTAAGATGGATTCCAGTGCCAGGTGACGTGGTCACATGTCCTGTGAGACCCCAAGCCTTCATTCTTCCCATCCTGACTCACAGGAAGGCTTGCAAGTAAACAGAGACATCTACAGTCAATTGTCCTAGTTGATGGGAGCCATCAAGATTCTAAACCACTGTTAATGGCCCACACTTTGCATAACTACAATAGGACAGCAGACACATAAACCACTTTACATGGGCCAGCCACTAGAAGAGGACAATGACCAATGTGGTATTTGGTATTGTCACCCTTCTACTGGTAGCAAATGCTGGGGCCCTGCAGGCTGGTTTCCTGCCAGAGGAGAAATCAGTGACATGGAGTCTTGGTATTTTCTTAGACTAACTTGCTTATTTAGACCAGGGGTCAGCAACCTTTCAGAAGTGGTGTGCCGAGTCTTCATTTATTCACTCTGATTTAAGGTTTAGCGTGCCAGTAATACATTTTAATGTTTTTAGAAGGTCTCTTTCTATAAGTCTATAATATATAACTAAACTATTGTTGTATGTAAAGTAAATAAAGTTTTTAAAATGTTTAAGAAGCTTCATTTAAAATTAAATTAAAATGCGGAGCCCCCCCAGACTGATGGCCAGGACCCGGGCAGTGTGAGTGCTGCTGAAAATCAGTTCGCGTGCCGCCTTCAGCAGCCTACCCCTGATTTAGACTATGCACATCAGTCATTGAACAGAGGTGGTCACAAAAAGCAGACAGGCAATCCCCTTTGCAAAATCTCAGCAGCCCAGACAGCAATGCTGGGTTCTCAGGAAGAAACATTGCATCAGATTTGACTCCAGAGAGATGGATGAATGTATAAAGCAAACTATCTTGCTGTTTACAATGGTTCTCCCCAAAGAATCTACATCACAAACTTAACAACAACACAGCCTTTCTTCAAAGACTGTACACTACTCACACACTAAACTTAGAGGACTATTCATAACAGCACCATCTACTGATTCATGCCAAAATAATATTAATGTGGGTTATATTTGTACTAGATGGACCGATAATTAATCTGTACCTGACAGTTGGAGGATTAAAAGATACTGAAATTCTTCAGGGTTTTTCACAGTGACATTTGCTTCTACTAGGTCTTCCAAGTTCTGAATATCCTCACGTCTTTTGTTGGGAACTGACTGTGCACCCCATCTAGGTGGGGTGCTCAGCATCTCACAGAATTGGGATTGTTGCTCGGATATTCCACCCAGCTGGCTCCTAGAAAGGAAGAGCCTTATGGGAAGGGCAAGGAAGTGAAGAAATTCTTCCTCTGGTTTAACGTTGCTTTGATATTTGAAAGCACATGAACATTTTTTTAAGCTCCAGATTGAATCCATTATATGTATGAAGAGTACCTCATTAGAAGGTACAATCCTTTTCGGCATCATATTTTGTACTGTACATCTTCACAAAGCCCTTGGGAAATGCTATAGGGAGGACCCTATTTGTGTTCCACTTTCTGGCTTTTCTTCTCCAAAACGATTCTGCGATAAGTGTGTTTAAAAATCCATTACAACTGCTGTATCAGGTTGTTTGGGAAAGGAAAGGGGAAAAACAGCCTAAACAAATTTATATTTCAAGTGCAATTCATGCTGAAACACTCTGCTGTGGCGTAATTTAAAATGCAGACAGATTGGAACGAATAATGCAGAACCACTTTGTTTTAAAATATTGGTATAGATCAAAATGTATTATTCAAGTACGCTCTTTCAGCTAGTTTCGAAATAGAAAATAGTTAACGTGGGTAGCCTTATATAAATAAGTAACTAGGAAGCTTGAAAAGGCAGTGACACATGTGCCACATCTCTTCGTCTGCTGTGAGTTCTGGAAATCTCATCAGACACTCTGCGGGGATGCCCGCCAGGACGTAAAGGCTAATATTTCTTCCCTTCACTTCCAAAGGGTCTGGCAAACCTTTTCCCTCCTTCTGTACCATGCATTCTCTTCTCCAACTTCCCTGATTTTCCTTGGACAGATGTAAGAAATTTAGTTCCTGCTTTCAGCCCAGCATTGCCCCAGTTTGCAACAGTCAAAAGGAAATTGCTTCTTCACACATCACACAGCAACCTGTGGAACTCATTGCCAGGGGATGTTGTGAAGGCCAAAAGTATAACGGATCAAAAAATAATTAGATAAGTTAATGGAAGATAGGTCCATCAATGGCTATTAGCCAAGATGGTCAGGGTGCAACTCCATGCTTTGGGTGTCCTAAGCCTCTGACTGCCAGATACTGGGACTGGACAACAGTGAATGGATCACTTGATCATTGCCCGGTTCTGTTCATTCCCTTTGAAGTATCTGGCATTGGTCACTGTCAAAAGACAGGTTACTGGGCTAGGTGGACCATTGGTCTGACCCAGTACGGCCTTTCTTATGTTATGTTCTTAGTCTCATCCACACCTCCCCCAGCTCTCCCACACTGGTACTTTCTCCATCCTTTCCTCCCCTTCCTCATTTTTCCTCTCTCTTCCTTGTCCCCATGAACCTTTCTGAAAAGCCTTGGTCATTATGCACCCTGACTGCACTGTAACCTTCTCCAGTCTGGCTTCACAGCCTCTCAGCTCATCAACCTCAAGTCTGTCCAAAATGGCCATGCGGGAGTCATCTGCCTTTCTTCCCACTCCAACTGTGTCCCCATCGCTTTGTTTCATTGACTGCTGGGAAAGAGACTTTCTGTGGGCAGGTCTTCTAGCACATGGACACTAATAGGAGTTGCAGTCCACCTGGCGGATCACTCCCCATCCCTGGTTTTCCCTGCATGCTGGCCTGTATGAAGCTAGCATGGAGGTCTCCTCTGCCTCTCTTTTTGGGGGAAAGAGGAAGAAACCTCTTGAACTGAAGCTTTGCCTGCAGCCTCCTTATACAGCCCTACCAACCAGTGGCTTAAACAGTGTTTAGTGTCTTGTGCTTGTTTCCCACATCCCAGCAAACAGCCCTAAATAATGAGCTGTGGAGAGATGAATAGTAGAAACAGTTGGGTATCGGCATATAAAAGGATGAGCAACAATGTCAGGAAAGAGTGGTGACTTTTCATAGGCCATTTTGGTTGCTATAATACCACTGGTGTGTGGGAACTCAATGGAGCTGACATGCATTACTTTTTTCCCAGGAGTGGCCAAATCCAATACACCATTGGATCTTCAAAGCAAGAAACTCTGTTGCTTTCCTTTGCTGTATGCAGCGGTGTTGTAGACGTGTTGATCCCAGGATATTAGAGAGACAAGGTGGGTGAGTATTGGACCCACTTCTGTTGGTGAGAGAGACAAACTTTCAGGATACACAGAGCTCTTCTTCAGGTCTGGGTAAGGTACTCAGAGAGTCAGAGCTAAAGTTTAGCATAAGTAGTTATCATATATTCTACGGGGCCATTCAAGGAGAAGTGGCCCATTAACACCCCGGTTAAAACCTTGAATGGTCCCTTAGAATATGTGCTAACTACTTGTGCTAGACTACCTGTTTGATCTTGTATTTAGCTGTGACACTCTGAATACCTTTACCAGACCTGAAGAAGAGCTCTGTGCAGCTCAAAAGCTTGTCTCTCTCACTAACAGAAGTTGGTCACATAAAAGATATTACCTCTCCCACCTTGTCTCTCTTAGGCCATGTCTACACCACCACTTTTGTCGGTAAAACTTTCGTCGCTCACATAACCCTGACATAACTTTCACTGATAAAAGTGTGGTGTGGACAGCACTCTGTCAGCGGGAGATGGTCTCCTGCCGACATAGCTACCACCGCTTGTTGGGCGGTGGTATAATTATGGCAGCAGGAGACTGCGAAGACAGTGGGAAAGGCAGTAACTAAAATATCTGAGTGGCCCTGCTATTCAGTGCTGACTTGTACTATACTGTTGCCTCTTTTTGACCTATGCATCTAGTTGAAGTTCAGGGTTCTATGGTGTTGGAAGTAGAAATTGATGGAGTCTGGAATTTATTTATTTTTTTGATGCAGTGCTGTTTATTTACAAACAATGTATAAAGTCCTACTTCTCCAAACGCAAGAGGAACAAAGAACAAAAGGAGCAGTTTCTTAGCTTACCACCCAACGTCTTCTTAGCCAACAGACCCTAAAGCTCTCTCTAGCTCTTTCGAGGGTCACACTATGTTCATAGGCTACTGCTTGGCTTTCTTGCTTTTTTGCCTCTGCCACTCTCCGTTCTTGTCTTTTTCAGTCTTTTGTCTCTTCTGACTTCCCATACATACAAACACACCCATACCAAAAACAATATTCAACCCACAGCTCCTGGGTGGGCTCACATACTGCTTTTGTCTTAGGTGGAGGTTTATGCTTACAGTTATGTTAATTGAAGGATGAGTTCACACCTATCAATCTCAATGGGGTTTTACTTCAACCCATAACAAAGTTTTACCCAGCTCATAACAATGCTATCATTACCCCCTTTACTGGACTGCAGCATTACAAATGAGCCCCCAATTTTTCTTCCCACTTTAAGCACTGAGTTGATGGAACATTAGGTAGAGCAACACTAGGGGCTTGATTCTGCCACTCATCCTCAGGCTGACTAGTATCTTACTCTGTTAGTTGTCCCGGTGACATCAGTGGGACAATTTGTGGAATAAGGTGCTACACAGCCTGAGAAGTGGCAGCATGTGGCCCTAAAGAGTCTGCAAAAATTTGGCACTGGATTATAAACTTCTCTATTTCCATCCCGTTTGCACCAGCAGCCTTGGCCTGTTCCATAGCCGGTACTGGGATTTGTGCTAGGGAGCCCAGCTTCTGGTTTCAGGCGTTAATGTGGTTCAGCCTGGATCTCATAGCAAGAACGTCCTCTAACCAGGGGTATAGCAAGCAATCTGAAATTTCTTCTCGTGCTTGGAGTTCAGCTGATCTGTGCCCTCTCTCAGGTAATTCCCATCATCTTCAAAGCAGGCCTGTCATTTTGCACAGTATGATCACTACTGTACAGGGGCTGGTGTCGTTACATGTGTACACAACAGAAAATGACAACATGGCTAAATTATGGCACTTAGCCCTACACTAGGAGTGCTGCAGAGCCACAATACTCTGGGGTGTTCTGCCTCAGGTTAAAGGTTCAAGGTATTTCTCTGATAACCATGCTGCATAGTGGACCAGGTCTGCTGGGCAATGCACAGAAGATGGTCATCATCATCTCGGATTCTTTGGTTCTAAACGCACAAGTCTCTATTCACGTAGAGTATAAGCTCTTTGGGGGCAGGGACTGTCTTTTTGTTCTGTGTTTGTACAGCGTCTAGCTCAGTGAAGCCCTTGTGCATGACTAGGACTACTAGGTGCCACAGTAATACAAATAAACAATAATAATAACAACAAGAATTAATAATAAATAATACTGCCTGAGATAAAAGACCCAGCTTTCTTATCAAGTATGTAGCAGGCTTACCAACCTCGGTATGTGGCTCAGCCACCACTAGAGGGGGACAGAGAGCCACAGCATGTGTACATGGGAAGGGTGTACTTGAGGATCCTGACCCCCCCACACACACTACTGCACAGCCATATGAGGGCCAACCACAATGTTTGGAGTATGGGAGGGGGCTCTGAGCTGAGGCAGGGGGTTGGGATGTGGGAGGAGGTACAGGCACTGGGCTGGGGGTGCGGGTTCTGGGCTGGGGCCAGAAATGAGGGGTTCAGGATGCTGGAGGGGGCTCTTAGCTGGGGGTTGGGGTGCAGGGGGGACAGTGAGGGCTCTGATGTAGGGCTGGGGATGAAGGATTTGGGGTGCAGGAGGGGGCTCCCTTATGGGGCTGAGGGGTTCAGTGTGTGTGAGGGGGCTCAGGGCTGGGGCAGGGGGTTGGGGTGGGGGGGTGAAGGCTCCAGCTGGGGGTGTGGTCTCTGGGGTGGGTCTGGGGATGAGGGGTTTGGGGTGCAGGAGGGTTCTGCAGGCTGGGATTGAGTGGTTCAGAGGGCAGGAGGGGGATCAGGGCTGGGGCAGGGGGTTGGGGCCCAGAGGTGGCACTTACCTCAAGCAGCTCCTGGAAGCAGCTGCATGTCCCCCTCTCTGGCTCCTATGCATAGGGGCAGCCAGGGGGCTTTGCATGCTGCCCCCACCCCAAGCACCGCCTCTGCAGCTCCCATTGGCTGGACACCTGTCACCCTACTTGAGAGCTGTTAAATAAACATAGTTCCTGCTATGATTAGTTCTGAGGCCTAAAAAGCACAGCCACTGACTAAGCCTTAATGGTTAATAATAAACATCCTAGGCCTGACTGTTCTGTACCACCATTATCTACAGTGGTATTATGCCCTATTTGTAAGTGAAATCACTGAAAACCTGGGCATAGAGGTTGGGATTTTCACAGCTGCCTTAGGGAAGTTACTGGGAATGGGGTGTCCAAATCCCCCAGGCAGCTTCAAAGATCCCACCATAAAGCCTCATCTGATCTTCACAGGACAAAGGAAATCAAATATGGGTTCATCCTCATATTTGCAGGAGGCAGATAAAGCCCTTCTCTTGGTGAGTGAACAAGAGCTGCAATAGTGGTGCCTTCTGGCCTTGAGATCTATGAAAAGCAAAGACTTAACGGGGCTTTAAAATACTGCATCTTATTAAACTGTATATCCTTCTATGTAGCTTTTCCCTTCTTCCTTTTAACCAAGGAAACTGTACATTGGATCCCATTTTGTACAAAACTAAAACTCAGTTATTTAGGTGGTGGCTAAGGAGCCTGGAAAAATAAATAATTGGGGTCAGAGTAGTACTGTCAGAAGCCATTATACTGGTGCTTGTCTCAGGGGGAGTGAGGTGGAGAGCAGGACAGCACAACACTGGGACTACTTACATGCTTAACATTAACCATGTGCTTAAGTACTTGGCCAAATTAGGGCCCAAGAACAGATTTAAAAATTTTATTAAGATGATATTAAAAAAAAAAAAGTGATCAGAGTTTGAGCATAGAAGTTTCTGGTTATCAGGGAATAACGTACAGATTATCGAGGGTGCAAAGTTTGGTTTAAGATCAGGTGGCATAAGGAATACATAATCTGCAATGTCCCCAATTGGGGATAACAGGTTGATGGGTCAAAGTACAGGCATTGAGATATGAGGGTATGAAGTTCATAAAGTGGCTATGTTCGGGTGTGGAGTATAATGAGTGGATATGATGATGAGGATGGATTGACCCTCATTTGGTGAGATTTAATGTTCAAGGAGTTTATGGTTCCAGTTCGTATGATCCAATGGAGAAGGTCACTTGGTCCCTTTCTCGTAGTGGGAGAATGATGTCACTCTGGCTCACGCCTCCTGGTACTGTTGGTGGCCGGTGATGTGCTCGATGTAGATGTCCCTGGACCATCGGATGGTGTCTGAGACTATGAGGCGCCGCATGAGCTGTGCGTAGCGTCGACCGATCCCGCAGGTCTGCAGCACACGCTCGTTGCAGGGGTCCCAGGCTCCCAGGGCTCCGACAATCAGGGCGTCCATCTGGACCTGGTAGCCCTTCGCTCTCAGGGTGTTAGCCAGAGAGGCAAACTTTTCCAGCTTACGAGCTCGAGCTTCGCAAAATGCCGGGGTCCTGTTCTCAAAGGAGACCGTGACGTTGACGAGGATGATCTTTTTCTGGGCCTTGTTGGTGACGACCACGTCAGGTCGTAGCTGGCTGTCGGTACCGGGCATGATGCGATGGCTTTCACCAGGCAGTTCTGGATGGCATTGTGGCGCAGCTACCAGGCTCTGGAGTGGGGTTTGCAGCTGCACAGGACGTGGGGCAGGGTCTCGTTGGAGTAGCCACACTTCCTGCAATGCTTGTCTCGGTTCCTGTGGCGGACGGCTCCATTGAGCGGGATGCAGTTGAACCAGGCACGGTGGATGAACCGCCAATCAGTGAAACGGGTGAAGCCGACCCCGGCGAGGAAGTGGTTGCTGGCGTCCCACTTGCTGGTCAACTCAAAGGCTTTACCCTGGTCCGGTTTACGCTTCAGGGTTTCCACATACAGCGAGTGGATGGCGGCCTTCAGAGTCCTCTCCAGCAAGCCCCTGGCACTCGGGGTGACGATGGTGTTGTCGTCGGACCGGATATGCGGCACCCAGACTCCCAGCTCCTGGCGCTCCTCACACCACTCCCAGCGGCAGCTGATGTGCTTCCCTAGGCGACGCGTGGCGTTGCGAGTGCGGGACCACAGTGAAGCGATGTCGCACCCGTCCCATCCGAATTCCCCATCCAGGGAGCCGTTCAGGAAAGTGGCGATGTCTTGGTTGGAGGGTGCTCTGCTGATCCGCTTCGCTGTCGCATCACGCAGGGCGTTCGCCACGATGTTCCTTATCGTGGCGTCGAGACATGTCAGCAGGCGGAAGGCGTGGGTGATTACAGCGATGTCGCACAGGTCACCCATGCGGGGGATGTTGGCGCCGCCGTGCCTGTGGGCGATGTAGACCAGCTCGTTGCTGGCTCTCTGGGGAAGGAACAGCCACTTCTTCACCAGCTTCCGGATGATCTTGTCTGCCTTGTTGACGGGCACCTTCGCCACAGCGGATCCCCTTAGGGTGAACGAGATACAGGGGATCAGGAAGGTGTTCAGGGTGTTTATCTTCTGCCACGGTGCCAGCAGGGAGGCACCAATCTTGGCGGCGTCCTGCAAGATCTCCTGGATGGTGTCCTTGGGTGTCTGCCAGACATGGAAACCTGTTGGCATGCCCAGGTGCTGGTATGCCTGCCCCTCTGCCAGGGGGATGACGGGCTCACCCTGGATCTGGAACCCCATTGCCTGCACCGAGTCCCTTTTGCTGCCGTCAGTGTGCAGAGTTGCGCACTTCTTCACATTGAAGCGGAGCTCCATCCAGTCAGTAGCTTGGCTGGTGGCATCTAGAATACTTGGCATTCCGTAAACATCTAGGGTGGGCGTATCACATCCCGTTGATGTGTGACAGTCTTTCTTTAAGCAGTAATCTCACACTGCAGTACAGTTGGTGTTTTAGCATGCAGAAGGTGTACTTCCATCTTATAAACACATCCTGCTGCAGCTGCTGGAATCGCAGGTTGGTTTTCAGCCTGTGCTAACATACCAACTTTGCTGAAGTAGCTAAAAACTAGTGACCATTTGTTTTGGCAGTAACTGTGAAATTCTGGAAGGTACTGGGTAGCTAGGTTCAAATAACAGATGGAATAACATAGGCTTTAATTAAAGGTGTTATCAGGGAGAGATGAAAATATCAGTTTAGTTTATCAATAAATATCAGAGGCTACATTTTCAGAAGTGACTAGTCATTTTGGATGCCTCAGTTTTCGGTGCCTGGCTTGAGCCATTTTACACAGAGTGGATCTTGGAAACAAGTGGATGCTTAGCATTCAGAAGCTTAAGACTCATTAAAGGCGTCTTCAAGTGGGTGCCCCAAATCATTAGTCACTTATGGAAATTTAGACCCAGATATTTTTACCATAGCTATCAATTATTTATCCATATCAGCAATGGTTAATTGAAGAAAAATGAAGTGCTATTGTGCCGGGAATGTCCATGATAATATGGAATGCCTAGTTAGAATGAACGTAGTGCAGCCACAAATATTTTGCTAAACATCAAATACTTTGTTTTTGATGCCCTAAAACATTTGCAAAAAGACCACAAGGTGGCAGATGAGCTACAAAGATGACTGATTAAAAACTACAAAATCAAATATAGATTACAAATGACAGGTAAACAAGCATAAAGAAGACAATCACTGCTGCAGTCTCATCTACTTAAGAAAAAAATCTTTCCTATCAAATAACAATGTAAAGTAGTGTGTACTCCTACTTGTGACAATGGATTCATGCTTTGAGTACATAATAGATTGACACGGAATGTTATCAGAATCCACAGAGGTACGCTTTGCTTGGAGAAATATTCTTTTTTATCAGCTTTATCCCAAAGATTTTTCTGTGGTTGGCATTTCACGATTCAGACATAATGTCCTAATTGGTTAAGATGGTGTGTAGGATAGTTTTCACCTGCTTGTTTGAATGGTTGTGAAGAACACCGATGATTTCCTTTTTTTCTGGAGCGTGGCGTAGGTGTATGTATTGCACGTTTGCAGAAAGGACCCTCACTTTGTGATTAGGATCCCTTTAAAAGTGAGTCTAGATCAAATCCAAGCAAGCTACTTAAACACATGAGAGAAGAGGGAGAATAATTCTGTTTGTTTCTGCAGTACATCTGGAGAGCTGATAGTCAAATACTCTAAGCAGGGAAACCTGGTTCTTGAATGCAAAGTTCCATCTGCATTTAACACAATCCTTATCCATCCATAATGATTCACAGCCCTTTTCCTACTAAACCAAGCTGAGGCTCCATTACATGATTTATCCATGGGGCTCATAAAAATCTTTCTACAGAGCAAACATTTTTTCCTCTGAGGTGAACTAGATTGCAGGTTCTGTCAGAGCCCTCAGCAAACTCTGTCCCACCCCTTCTTCAAATTACATCAAATAAACCCCATTCTATACCATTAGTATAATCAAAGGGGAAAATAAGTTTAGAAGGTGGAATTCCCCCCCCCCTTCAACAGCTGCTCCATGCTGCTGCAAAAGATTACAGCCATTTGGGGGAGAATCTCCTTGGAGCAGAGAATTACGTGTTAGGGGGGCATGCCATGAGTGAGGTCAAGAAGGGATGTGTCAGAGTCAGGAGTCCCTATACTGTAGGTTACCCTGGTGATTCTGAGTTGCTATGAGCAGTCCCTAGATAGCTCTCAGAAGGCTGTTATGCTGGGGGGACAGACTGGCCTACTGAACAACCCAGACTCCTGGGGATGCTTAAAGCCACCCTCCCACCCGGGGCTGCATCTTTCTTTGCTGTGCCTCCCAGAGGTGCAGCTCAAAATTCCAGCCAGAATGCTTACAAAAATTCAGGACCAAATTCTCCATTGCCATGCACTTGTGCAGCCATTCACACCTATGCAAAGTGGGTGTAACACACTGCCAGATCCACATTTGATACCTGTGAATGACTGCATAAGGAAGCAGTTAGGATGCCCTGTGGATCTTGGGATAACTATGCATTCAGATGTCTATGTCCCCTACCTGCTCTGCTGGGAGCAAATCTCATTCCCTGACTCATTGGGCTGATTCACAGAAAACTAAGTTTTCTTCCCACTGATTTTTCTCCCAGAGTCTGATCTGACCTTGTGCTTGTAAATACTGTCTAGTCTGTGGAGTAACATTCAGACAATAAAACCCCCTTACTACTAATAATTAACATAATCCGAACAAATAAATGTTTCTGGTTAATGTAAACGTTAATGATGGTGGCATTGTATTTGTGTATTTAAAGTCATTTTATTAAATAATTAAACATGAATTTATTTCTTTGTGTTTCAAAAGCATTCATCCTCCTCTTCTACTTGCCTTGTTATTGTGCGTTGATTATGATATTCACTTTTGTTTGTGACAATAGAGAAGTTCTTTTTAAAATGTTATAGCTAAATCCATGTGGCCCTTTGGTCATAAAAAGGCTGTGATTCCCTTGTCATAAATAATTCAGTCAGAGTTAATGAACGTTCTTGTTTAGCATCCAGTGGGTTTCATATCTTTAGTTTAGTAGATTGCAAAATTTTCTTTTTATTACAATAGTATCTAATAAGTTATCATCATTAGAAGAACATACTAAATGTATTCAGAAGGGATCTTGTAGCAGTTGTGCATTCCGTTCATTCAATAACTCAAAAGATATTCTTGCTATGTTCATTTTTAAGGTTTATCTTGCTTCCATCCCATTTCCTCAACTTTGAGCTGTCCATGGTACTTAAGCAATGATGGGGGCGGAGAATCTAATTTACAGTGCAAAAAGACAAATGTTCATAGTATTTCTTG
Source organism: Malaclemys terrapin pileata (assembly GCF_027887155.1). NCBI lineage: Eukaryota > Metazoa > Chordata > Testudines > Emydidae > Malaclemys > Malaclemys terrapin. The sequence continues at coordinate 270,401,078 of NC_071506.1, read as the reverse complement.
CTCTATGGACTGGAAGATCCATCATCTTAGAACAAAAATACCTGGGGTTGCGACACTTTCTTGGGGTGCCCAGTACTTGAGCCCCTCTGACTCCAGTGAGAGGAAGATGTGCTCATATTTACTTGGGTGGCAGCTTCCTGAGACCACTAGTCTGAAAGGGCAGATCTACACTGCAATAAAACACCTGTAGCTGGCCCATGTTAGCTGACTCAGGTTCATGGGGCTCAGGCTGAGGGACTATAAAATTGTAGTGTAAATGTTTGGGTTTAAGCTGGGTCCCCATCACAGGATCGCAGGGCTCAGGCTCCAGTCCAATCCTGAATATCTACACTGCAATTTTATAGCCCCACAACCAGAGCCCAAGTCAGCTGACATGGGTCAACCAAGGGTATTTCATTGCAGTGTAAACATACCCTTAGCTACCCAAACCATCTCCTCTGGGTTTGCCTCTGCCAGCCCTTAGTTTGCCTTGCAGGTTAACAATAGATGCACCCCAAGCATCCTTGAAGTGTTCCCCTGCAGTGTCCAGCCTTTAGCTGCTGGGCACTCAGAAATTACCAGAGAAGTTGTCCCCAACTGAACAATGCACATACTAGCTTGTTTGGTTCAATCGAGGATCAGCTCCAATGTAACATCACAGCTCTGAGATATATTTATAGTGAAAACAATCATACATTTATTATGAAAGACTAAGATTCAAGAGACAGTGAACAATGATAATGGTGGAAACAGAAATGTTTACATATAAGCCAAAAGTACAACATGATTCCTAGACTCTAAACTTAACTTTAACAGGCTAAAAGACCTTTCTCTAAAGTAGTTTATCTCACCTAAGGAAATCTCCCAATGTCTCCATCAAGATGACGTAGATTCTCCTTTCATGAACGCAAAAAGCATGGTCCTGTTTGCTTCCTCAGGGAAGGATGAAGAGGTGTATTTTTGCCTTCCCTTAATATTCCCCAAATTCATTGTTTTGTCCCCAGAGTCAGGATGACCCTTGTGGTTTATTCCCTGATGTGCTGGCTCCAAGTTGAAGTCATATACAAACAAACTTCCATTATATTGGCTTGCAATGCTTATTTTCCATGTGAACCATGGCAGACAGATGAAATATACATCTTTTGCCAAGTCAAAACCTGCTTGTTAACCCTGCTTTGATTCAGATTATCAAACATATTTTCTAGTACATATATACAACTCCTTAAATGTCATCTATACATACATCTCACAATGATCATGAGGGTCAGTCTGACACAAGCTTTTATTGGACACCTCATTTGACTCTTTGGATAAACACTCTGAAAGCAATGTGTTGGGTGCAGTGAGTTTGTTAGGCCTGCTAAAAGTTGCTATTACAGAACAGCAAACCTTTGCCAAAGGCACTAATGGGATTCTGTCATGGGTGCGGGTGGGGGCAGATTCATTGGTATACTTCAGTTCAGTCAAGGATACTTCTGCTTTGCATCATAGGATCAGCATGAATCAGTAGGAGTGTACCAATTAATCTTGCTCTTTACATCAAAAAGAAAAAAATGTTCTGAATTAAATTTCTGAAGTACTTAGATTAAAATACAACTAAAATAAAGTCCCAGTCCTGTGATGGGCAAAGTAACCCCAGCTTTGATTGGCTTCCACAGGTCTGAAGAGTGGTCAACATTCAGTTCCCCTGCAGATTCAGGCCCTGATTTTGGAAGCATTGACTGGATATTGAAATACTGCTTTGTTGAACAGGGAACAGTGGAGCGTTGAATGGTGCTCCATTGTCTGCAGTACTTACATGAACGACAGAAAATTGTTTGATTAAACGTAGCAAACAATTATTCACTGATTGCCTTGTTTGTGTTTTATTGTTTACCTTAACAAGGTGAGTTATTTCTGTAAACTGTGATTTAAACAATTCCATCTCTCTGTTATCCAGGGTTTTTAGAACCCAAAGCAATCGTAACTTAACTCTTTCACTCCAGGCGGTGTCAGGAATAAATCAGTGGGAACACAGCGCTTCCGGCTGATGAAAGATTGATTGCAAGTAAGCGTGCTCTTATCTAAAACTACAATTTCTTAGATTTAAGCACACACAAACATAAGCAATAGGTTTAGAACATCCCAAATAATTACCTAGAATCTGAGGTGGTATTGAGTAATTAGCAGCAGGATAGCAATGGCCGGTTGCTTCCCTGCCAGGGAGTATGGTGTCAGGAAAAAGTCTCTCAGGATAGCTTCCGAGTACTGCTCCAAATTACACTCTATTATCTATTCTTTTTATAACTAACTTTTACAAAACATACAGCTCATAGTGACCTCTACTGTGTCATCACCTCGCCTAACTTCAATAAACTACTTATCAACAAAACATTCCTAACACTCTTAATCATAATAAGCTTCTATATCAAAGGCACCCAAACTCAAGTTCTCCATCCACTTATTTTCTTTCAGTCTCAAGTTGTTGATGCTTTTCTTCCCTCCTCCCATTCTGATTAACAGAAACTGCAAGCCTGCAGCTAGCGTTTGACCTTGCCTCCAGAAGCCCTGCTTGTCTAAATTAACCCTTTACTAGGTCGTGTTCTATTTTATTAATTCATGGTGGCTGAATGCACACAATATGGTTGCAATTAGCTTAATCAAATTCTGGGGTAACACACCCCTCCATTCTGGGGCAACGTCTCCAAAGAGAAACCAGTATTTTCAGTTACCAGAAGCATTATAAAAATCAAATTCTTCATATTAATCTGTTTTTTGTATATTATTCTTCAGAAATTAAACCAGTAGGATTTGCTAATTCTGTGCAGTCTGATTTACTTTGAGGAACCTCCCCCCCCCCCCCCCGCCACACACACACAATATCAGTACTATTAACCAGATCATCCTCAGAATCTTGCACTTAAAGGTTTTTTGCATCAGGGAACAGCCACTTAAGAGGTGAAAGCAGCGTTGTGTGATGGGTGGGATTTTTGTTAGGTCTCTTGGACATTTTGAGTCTCTTGAACCATGTTTCAGATGTGGTCCAGTGTCTTGAACGAAAGGAATGCTGCTTTTCAACGGCTCAGTTTTTGAGACACACTTTGTCTTTGTGAGACTATTGAGAGGACTTTGTTCAGGCCTGGTACATACATGGTTTCAATGGCGTTGTAGTGAGTCGGTGTGGCTCCCCTCCTGTCCAGAAGAGGGAGCCCACGTGCCGGCACCAGAGTGGGTGGGACCACCACCGCCTGTCCCCGCCCCCCGGAAGTCAAGGGGCGGGACAGGAAGTATAAAGGCCGGCCGCCAGAGCTCAGTTGGAGCCCAGCCACCGCAGGGAGCAGACGTGCGGCCGGGAGCTCATGCCCAGGAGACCGTTGAAGACCGGGGCTTGGACCCTGGCTGGCCTGAGCTACCCCGGGCCCGCTACGAAGAGGAGCCGCCGGAGCCCGCTCACGCCCGCCACTGGGAGAACCCCTGGGAACCGGACCCCACTAACCCTGAGGGTGAGACTGGACCCGAACCCCTCCGCCCCTGCTGCTACCCAGAGGAGCCGCCTGGGGACCGTTGGCCTGACTTCCCGGCAGAGCTACCGGACCTGCCACCGAGCCCCGGCCCAGAGGAGCCCATGCAGGTGGACTGGCCTGAGCCCAGCGCGACGAGCGAGGTAGGATCTGAGGGGGATCACGGAAGTGGCCCGGGGATAGCCGACCCCGGTCCGGCTGCAACTGAATGTGAGCCTATGTCAGTGTGTTGCGGTCTGGATACCCCACTGACCAGCAGCGGCAGCAACCGCTGTTAGGGCCCCGGGCTGGAACGCAGTGGAGTGGGTGGGCCTGCGTTCCCCCCTGCCACCCCCACTCACGGGTGGCAGGCATCCCCCTCACCCGACACTCGGCTACAGCAAGCCTAGGCGTGCCTTGCGTGGGCTTTGAACTATTTGCTCGCTCAGCCCCTGCAAACGAGGGCCTGAGCTTACCTGTGTTGGCCCGCCCTGATCCAGGGCCTGGCCTCTGAACTATTTGCTCGCTCAGCCCCTGCAAACGAGGGCCTGAGCTTACCTGTGTTGGCCCGCCCTGATCCAGGGCCTGGCCTCTGAACTATTTGCTCGCTCAGCCCCTCCAAATAAGGGCCTGAGCTTAACTGTGTTGGCCCCGCCCTGATCCAGGGCCTGGCCTCTGAACTATTTGCTCGCTCAGCCCCTGCAAACAAGGGCCTGAGCTTACCTGTGTTGGCCCGCCCTGATCCAGGGCCTGGCCTCTGAACTATTTGCTCGCTCAGCCCCTGCAAACAAGGGCCTGAGCTTACCTGTGTTGGCCCGCCCTGATCCAGGGCCTGGCCTCTGAACTGTTTGCTCGCTCAGCCCCTGCCAACAAGGGCCTGAGCTTAACTGTGTTGGCCCCGCCCTGATCCAGGGCCGGGGCTTTGAACTGTTTCCTCGCTCAGCCCCTGCAAACCCGGGCCTGAGCCAACCGTGTTCGCCCCGCCCTGATCCAGGGCCTGGGCTTTGAACTCTTTGCTCGCTCAGCCCCTGCAGTCAAGGGCCTGAGCTCTAACTGTGGCTGCTCCGACTCTGCACTAAAGAGCCGGAGTTCCGGGACTAACTGACTACTTGTTCCCACAGCAGTGAGTCGGTGTGGCTCCCCTCCTGTCCAGAAGGGTCGAGCCCCGGCTAGGACCTACTACATTTGGCGCCCAACGTGGGGCCCGAGCCCCTGCCCCTGTGAGAAGGGGCTAGAGGGGGAGTGGCAGTTGCCCCCCCCCGTTCTAAGGAATGGATATGGAGCGGCTGTTTCAGCTGTTCACGGAGAGCCAGGAGCGGCAGCAGACGGCCCAGCTGCAGCAGCAACAGCAACAGCAGGCCGCTCAGCTCGCACAGCAACAACAGCGAGATGCCGCCCAACTCCAGTTGCAGCAGGAGCAGCACACAGCCCAGCTCGAGCAGCAGCAACAGCTGGTGCGGCAGTTGGGAGTCCAGCTGCAGCAGCTGCTGGTCACGCTCCCTCGCCCCGCGGCGGGGCCGGCGGGGGAGGCTGCGGAGATGCCACGGTTAGCTGCCCCCCTTCGCTTGACAAAGATGAGCCCAGACGACGACCCGGAGGCATTCCTGGTCACGTTCGAGCGGGTAGCCCTCGTCGCCGGGTGGCCCAGGGACCAGTGGGCTACCCTCTTAGCCCCCTACCTGACGGGGGCGGCCCAGGTGGCCTATCGTGGATTGGTGGCTGAGGAAGCACGGGTCTACGACCTGGTGAAGGCCGCGATATTGGACGCCCTCGACGTCAGTCCCGAGACTTTCCGACAAAGGTTTCGGGGCCAGACTTACCCCACCGGGGCCCGACCGCGGGTGGTGGCCCAAACCCTGAAAGAAGCTTGCCGACGGTGGCTACAGCCCGGCACCCGGACGGCGGAGGAGGTAACCGAGCAGGTGGTGTTGGAACAGTTCGTGCACACCCTACCCTCCCGAGGGCGCGCCTGGGTGCTTCGCCACCGGCCGACGACACTGGCCCAGGCCGTGTCACTAATGGAGGACTTCCTGGCCGCCGAAGATGCAGTAGGGCCCACCTTCCGCCGGCCCGGGCCCGAACCAGTCCGCGGCGAAAAGAAAGGGGAAACCCCGAGCGGACCACGACACCCCGCACCGAGGCCCGACCCCCGCCGCGAGATCCGGACCCGGCACGCAGACCCGGCTCCTCGGACCGGACCAGTGGCCCCGGGCCAGGGGCCCCCAAGGGCTCGGCGAAGCCCCCCCCGGAGCCCAAGCCGAGAAGGCCCCCGGAGCAGACGGCCGGAACTCGGACCCTGCTTCAGTTGTGGGAAGATGGGACACCTCCGCCGAGACTGTCCGGAGATGGACTGCAGCTATGGGCAAGTGTGGGCGGGCCACACTCGAGCCAGGCCGGCCATGAACCCCAAGCTGACCATCCCGGCGGCCGTCGGAGGACGGACGACGCGGGCCTTGATCGACTCAGGGTGTGGTCAGACGTTGGTCCGTAAGGACCTGGTACCGCCGGGTGAGACCCGCCTAGGATCTATTCATCTACAATGCATCCATGGGGATGTCCGACCATACCCCAGCGCCCAGGTCCCCCTAACCATCGCGGGGATCACCCGACACCTGGTGGTTGGGGTAGCTCCCCATCTTGCATATCCTGTGATCCTCGGTCGGGACTGGCCGGCCTTTGAGGAAGTCCTACGGTCCACGCCGGTCCTGGGGGCTGATCGGTTGGGGCCCTCCTCAGAGGACCCCGAGCAGGGTCCGGCGACCGAGATAGACGACACGGACGCAGCGGGACCGCCACCAGAGCCGGCCCCTCAGCCCCGCTTCGATACCGATTTCTGTCGGGACCAGCGAGAGGATCCCACCCTTAGCCGCTTCTACGAGCAGCTCGCGGCAGTAGATGGGAGTGTTGTGGACCCCCAGCGGGCCACCCTGTGGCCCCATTTTGAGCTACGCCGGGACCGGCTCTACCGCCTGGACCGTGACCCCCGCACCCAGGAGCCGCAAACCCAACTGTTAGTGCCCCTGTGTCACCGGCGGGCGGTAATGAAGTTGGCCCACGATGTGCCAGCCGCCGGGCACCTGGGGCGAGAGAAGACCCTCGCTCGAATCCTGGCGCGCTTCTTTTGGCCAGGAATCTCTCAGGAGGTGAAAGAATATTGCGCCTCCTGCCCAGAGTGTCAGAGGGTCGCCCCGCCCGGGATCCCCAAGGCGCCCCTGGTCCCCATGCCAGTGATGGAGACACCCTTTGAACGGGTCGCCATGGACCTCGTGGGCCCCCTCCCGAAGAGTGCCGCGGGGTTTCAATACATCCTGGTCTTGGTGGACTATGCCTCTCGGTTCCCCGAAGCTATCCCCCTACGAAGCATTACCGCCCGGTCTATCGCGGGGGAATTGCTGAAAATCTTCGCCCGAGTAGGACTGCCTAGAGAAATACTGACCGACCAAGGAACGAACTTCACGTCCCAATTGTTGCGACAGGTATGTGCCCTCTTAGGCATCAAACAACTCCGGACGTCCGTGTACCACCCGCAGACGGACGGGTTGGTGGAGCGGTTTAACCGCACTTTGAAAAGCATGTTGCGGAAATTCCCCGCAGAGGACCTCCGCCACTGGGACCAATTCCTTCCACCCTTATTGCTAGCCATCCGAGAAGTCCCGCAGACCTCAACAAAATTCTCCCCTTTCGAGCTGCTGTATGGACGCAGACCGCGGGGCCTCCTAGACCTGATGAGGGAGACCTGGGAACAGTCAGCGTCCCCAGCCCAGGGCCTCCTGAAATATGTCATCCAGTTACAGGAGTACCTTGCCCAGGCCGGAGCCCTGGCCCGCGAAAATTTAAAGACAGCGCAGGAACGGCAGAAACGGACCTACGATCAGGGAGCCCAAGTCCGGGAGTTCCAACCAGGAGACCGTGTCCTACTCCTCCTCCCGTCTAGTGAGTCAAAATTGTTAGCCCGGTGGCAGGGACCTTACGAAGTTGTGCGTAAGGTCGGTCCCGTCACCTACGAGGTGCGGCAACCGGACAAGCGGAAGGAAACCCAGCGGTACCACGTCAACTTGCTGAAACGGTGGCAGGACCGGGAGGGCCTCTTAATCAACCCATGCCCGCCCGAGCCGGAATTGGGACCCCAGGTACCCTCGACGGATGACCCCCCGGCACCCCAATTGGGACAATCGCTCACGGAAGAGCAATGTAAACAGACTAACTGCCTGCTGAAAACCTTCAAGCGAACCTTCACGGCCGTACCGGGCCATACGTCCCTGGTCAAACACTCCATCCAGACCGAGCCGGGAAAGGTGGTTCGAGAAACGACCCGGCCCCTGCCCTATCGGATGCGGGGTGCGGTCGAGGAGGAAGTAAGAGCCATGCTGGCTCTGGGCGTCATCGAACCGTCGCAGAGCGAGTGGCGTAGTCCGGTGGTCCTGGTGCCCAAACCGGACGGTACCCGCCGCTTCTGCATTGACTTTCGGAGGGTAAACGCCATCTCGCGCTTCGACGCCTACCCGATGCCCCGTGTAGACGAGTTACTGGGCCGCCTGGGGGAGGCCCAGTATATCACCACTTTGGATCTTAGCAAAGGCTACTGGCAGATCCCCCTCGAGGAGACCTCAAAAGAGAAGACCGCCTTTGCCACTCCAACGGGGCTGTACCAATTCACACGGATGCCATTCGGTCTCCATGGAGCCCCAGCCACCTTCCAGCGGCTGATGGACAAACTTCTGCAGCCCCATCAGGACTATGCGGCGGCGTACATAGACGACGTGGTCATCTATAGCCGCGGCTGGGAGGATCATCTGCCCCGGGTTGCGGCGGTCCTAAGGTCCCTAAGACAGGCGGGCCTGACCGCCAACCCCAAAAAGTGCCGGATTGCCTGGCAAGAGACCAACTATCTCGGCTATACCGTCGGGGGCGGACGGGTCAAGCCCCTTGTCGGGAAAGTCCAGGCCCTCCTGGACTGTCCCACCCCATCGACCAAACGGCACGTTCGGCAGTTCCTGGGCCTCGTCGGGTATTACAGACGGTTCATCCCCCAGTTCGCGACCATCGCAGCACCCTTAACTGGGCTTCTGACGAAGGACAGCCCCCGGCAGGTACGATGGTCCCCCGAGTGTGAAGCGGCCTTCCGGACACTGCAGAAGTGCCTCTGCCAGGAACCGGTTCTCTATAGCCCAGACTTTAAACGCCCATTCATCCTGCAGACGGACGCCTCTGGCGTAGGATTAGGGGCAGTCCTGTCCCAAGAAGTGGAGGGAAAGGACCACCCCGTAGTATATCTCAGCCGGAAGCTGTTCCCCCGTGAGAGGAATTACGCCGTGGTGGAAAAAGAGGCCCTCGCGGTGAAGTGGGCCTGCGATGCCCTGCGCTTCTACCTCCTCGGGGCCCCGTTCACCCTCGTCACAGACCACGCCCCCCTCCGGTGGCTAATGCGGATGAAAGATAATAATGCCCGCATTATGCGGTGGTACCTCGCTTTACAACCCTACGCATTTACGGTCCAGCATCGAGCTGGTAAGGACCATACGAATGCGGACTTCCTATCCCGCATAGGGGAGATGGGAGGACCTGGCCCCGACAGGCGGGAGCCAGTCTTAAGGGGGGGGGTGTGTAGTGAGTCGGTGTGGCTCCCCTCCTGTCCAGAAGAGGGAGCCCACGTGCCGGCACCAGAGTGGGTGGGACCACCACCGCCTGTCCCCGCCCCCCGGAAGTCAAGGGGCGGGACAGGAAGTATAAAGGCCGGCCGCCAGAGCTCAGTTGGAGCCCAGCCACCGCAGGGAGCAGACGTGCGGCCGGGAGCTCATGCCCAGGAGACCGTTGAAGACCGGGGCTTGGACCCTGGCTGGCCTGAGCTACCCCGGGCCCGCTACGAAGAGGAGCCGCCGGAGCCCGCTCACGCCCGCCACTGGGAGAACCCCTGGGAACCGGACCCCACTAACCCTGAGGGTGAGACTGGACCCGAACCCCTCCGCCCCTGCTGCTACCCAGAGGAGCCGCCTGGGGACCGTTGGCCTGACTTCCCGGCAGAGCTACCGGACCTGCCACCGAGCCCCGGCCCAGAGGAGCCCATGCAGGTGGACTGGCCTGAGCCCAGCGCGACGAGCGAGGTAGGATCTGAGGGGGATCACGGAAGTGGCCCGGGGATAGCCGACCCCGGTCCGGCTGCAACTGAATGTGAGCCTATGTCAGTGTGTTGCGGTCTGGATACCCCACTGACCAGCAGCGGCAGCAACCGCTGTTAGGGCCCCGGGCTGGAACGCAGTGGAGTGGGTGGGCCTGCGTTCCCCCCTGCCACCCCCACTCACGGGTGGCAGGCATCCCCCTCACCCGACACTCGGCTACAGCAAGCCTAGGCGTGCCTTGCGTGGGCTTTGAACTATTTGCTCGCTCAGCCCCTGCAAACGAGGGCCTGAGCTTACCTGTGTTGGCCCGCCCTGATCCAGGGCCTGGCCTCTGAACTATTTGCTCGCTCAGCCCCTGCAAACGAGGGCCTGAGCTTACCTGTGTTGGCCCGCCCTGATCCAGGGCCTGGCCTCTGAACTATTTGCTCGCTCAGCCCCTCCAAATAAGGGCCTGAGCTTAACTGTGTTGGCCCCGCCCTGATCCAGGGCCTGGCCTCTGAACTATTTGCTCGCTCAGCCCCTGCAAACAAGGGCCTGAGCTTACCTGTGTTGGCCCGCCCTGATCCAGGGCCTGGCCTCTGAACTATTTGCTCGCTCAGCCCCTGCAAACAAGGGCCTGAGCTTACCTGTGTTGGCCCGCCCTGATCCAGGGCCTGGCCTCTGAACTATTTGCTCGCTCAGCCCCTGCAAACAAGGGCCTGAGCTTACCTGTGTTGGCCCGCCCTGATCCAGGGCCTGGCCTCTGAACTGTTTGCTCGCTCAGCCCCTGCCAACAAGGGCCTGAGCTTAACTGTGTTGGCCCCGCCCTGATCCAGGGCCGGGGCTTTGAACTGTTTCCTCGCTCAGCCCCTGCAAACCCGGGCCTGAGCCAACCGTGTTCGCCCCGCCCTGATCCAGGGCCTGGGCTTTGAACTCTTTGCTCGCTCAGCCCCTGCAGTCAAGGGCCTGAGCTCTAACTGTGGCTGCTCCGACTCTGCACTAAAGAGCCGGAGTTCCGGGACTAACTGACTACTTGTTCCCACAGCAGTGAGTCGGTGTGGCTCCCCTCCTGTCCAGAAGGGTCGAGCCCCGGCTAGGACCTACTACAGGCGTTAAGATGGTGTAAAACTAGAGTAATACAATCCTGAATCAGGTGCATGGTGTGTTACTGCCCGAAACTGTAAGAGATAAACCAACATATTATTGTGATCCTGTATTTCTCATGTCTCGACTGAATGAGGAGATTGCAATATATGCCTTAGGCCAGAAAAAGTAGAAGAGTTCTTATTATAGACCTGATCTGACATTATGGCTTATTTGCCGACTATTAAAAAAAGGCTGTACTTTCCATATTGACCACCTTTAATCACTGCATTCATCATTAAAAATGAGAATGTACATGCTGATTCTCTACAGTTCTAGCTAAGGTAGCTCAGCTAATTCCTATTCTAATTATAAAGAGATAATATGGTTGTGACCCTGCGAGACCAGGTGCCAGCTCATGTGAAGGTCCCTAGGCCTCCCTGAACACTGACAAATGCTTAGCTGGAAACCAGTCTGGCTCACCTGTGTGTTAGTATTGTTAAAATAAGTATTAGATTTATAGAGATGTGTTTAACGTTTGGACTTTATGAAATTCTTGTGAGTTGCTGCATGCATTAATCTCATTTATAATATCTGTATCCCATGTTATAAGGTAATATTTAAGTGTTTGCTCTGTAGCCATAAAAGTGTTTGCTATGAAACTGGAAACCCGTACATTGGCATTACCAAGTGTGAAATACTAGTTTAGAAAAAAAGGTGTCATCTCCTGCCCAACAAAAGAAGGCCTAGAGACATCCCCCATTACAGAACATCAGTGGACAAAAGACAAAAGACTTTACTCTGCACCCATGAAGAGGGGAATGTGCACAAACGCTTGTCCCATCACAGGCACTCTAAAGACAAGAAAGGATGGTGACCCTGCTCCTAGAAACTAACAATACAAGCAGAGACTAGACACATTAATGATCAATGGAGTGATAAAGGAGCAGGAAGATGAGGACTATGGTGATAAGAGAATGTGGTTGTTGACAGTGTTGGTGGCACACATCTTGGGGGTTGGTTTATTATTAGACTTTCATTACTTCTACCTGCAGGTATATCTGTGCATTAGCTTAGGTCCTGGGAAGGGAGTGGAGGGTTAGGTTTTGTAAGCCTGGAAACTGTGTTTTGAGGTGAGACTTGAAAGAGGACAGGGTGAAGGTGATGATGGATTAGGAATTTGCTCCCACCTTTCATGCCAACAATTCAAACCTATATGTTATGTAATCTGCAAAACACAAGCGCACTGGAGAACATTTATTTTTTTAAACTCCCATCACTCCTGCTTATCTTTCACATAAATGACTTTTCAAACGAGCACAAGTTGTATGCAATATGTGATATAGGATTGTCAATTTTGGTTAGCTGGAGCTAGATCTGTCTACTTAACCTGCACCAGCATCCTGAATTGGCATTTTCCCTGTCTGGCTTTATAAGTCTCAATAATATTATTGCTGGTCTCTGATCTTACTGGTGACACTGTGTTAAATCAGAAAGGCAAAGAACGATCAGAACTGCAAGATGACCATCACCTTTTCCACCTGTCTTCTTTTTCTCTGCATCTACTATCTTTCTGCAGTGTGACAAAGTTCCTCCTCTATCTTGGTGGGTCCTGTGCTTATTGGCGGATTTTCTTGCTGCAGAGATTCACCATGTGGGTTGGGGAACAGCCCAGAGACCTTCCCCTCTGGAAGAACCCACAGTCCAGGTCAATTGGGAGGTTTGGGGGGAACCCAGGCCCGCCCTCTACTCTGGGTTCCAGCCCAGAGCCCTGTGGACTGCAGCTGTCTATAGTGCCTCCTGTAACAGCTGCATGACAGCTATAACTCCCTAGGCTACTTCCCCATGGCGTCCTTCAAACACCTTCCTTATTCTCACCACAGGACCTTCCTCCTGCTGTCTGATAACACTTGTACTCCTCAGTCCTCCAGCAGCACACCCTCTCAGCTCCTTGCGCCTCTTGCTCCCAGCTCCTCACATTCATACCACAAACTGAAGTGAGCTCCTTTTAAAACCCAGGTGCCCTGATTAGCCTGCCTTAATTGATTCTAGCAGCTTCTTCTTAATTGGCTCCAGGTGTCCTAATTAGCCTGCCTGCCTTAACTGGTTCTAGCATGTTCCTGATTACTCTAGTGCAGCCCCTGCTCTGGTCACTCAGGGAACAGAAAACTAGTCATCCAGTGACCAGTATATTTGCCCTCTACCAGACTCCTGTACCCCACTGGTCTGGGTCTGTCACAGCAACTAATAATGTTCCATCTAGACGAAAGTCAATTACAATTACCCATGGAACCAGTGTTCTGTCACACTGAGAAAATGTCACAAAGGGCTGAATCAGTAACAAATTGGTCTTTACCTGTCACAGTCTAGCTGGTCATTATTCTGATGCAAAGGTTCCTGCATTATTGGGTCAGGAAGAGTGACTCTTAATGGCAGATTACTCAATAAGGTTTCATTTTCTGGTTTCTTGCACAGTATTGTTGCCTGCAGTCAATCCTTTGGTTTTAACAATCAGCAGCCTACTTCTAATAATGCAGACAATTCAGACACATAGTTACAATACTCTTCACACCAGCTCTGAATCTGTAGATTTCTGACAACAATTCAAAATGCATCCTTCTCACTTACAGCAGACTTACAAAGCAGCTACAACATACAAGGAGTCTATCTTCCCCTGGAACCTTTGTTGGACAAGGATGTTGGGAGATAGCTTGGACATTGTGTAACAAAGCAAAGCTGCATCATATATTTATACACCACAAATGTCAGCACCTAAAACAAAATGTCTACCTGCAAAGCTGATGGATTAACTCTAGACTCTGTAAACAAGAAACAAGCATCAATAATTGGTGAGGCCACCATTAGGAGACATGATCACATAGACTGTCAGTGTATTACACACCTCTCTTTTTAGACAAGCACATCTAAGCTCCATGCGAGGAATTCAGATCATAGCTGGGGTGCCATTTGGTAACAAAACATGGCTGCTTACATCCGGACACCAAGGCTATTATCAGGAATTGAATCCATGACCTTCAATACTGAAAGCACAAGCCAATATTATAGGAGCTAAAAGAATAGCTTCTTTATTCATGAGAAAGTAGCAGACTATTATAGTCACTGTGCTTAGCTGTTGGAGGGAGATATGTTTGCACCCTAAGCCATGTATTATTACACTTTCACTTCCTCCTCTGATGACCGTGCTCTTATTCTCTCAGTAACTCTGATCCAATGCCTATTGAAGTCAACATGAGTCTTTCCATTGACTCTAATGGGTTTTGGATCATGCTCTATATGCATGTTTTGCCAATGAGAACTGTGCATATATATGGAGAAGAGACCCTTAAGTACACATGTCCCGTGTACCAGCTAGTTTTTGAGACCTCTAAAACTGGTAATGATTTTTCGTGGGATCAACCTGAATGTATTGTGTAGTGATTGGGGAAGGAGAGATTGAGGTGATTGGTGGAGTGAAGGAGTCCTCAAAGAAAGGAGCCAAAATCCTAAAGTCATCCCTGCTTCTATGTAAGTTATTCCTTCTGCTGTTGCTTTTGATAGCTTTGCTGCCATATTTCTGGTGAACACTTTCTCTTGCAGCACTTTCTCTTGTAATAATCAGCACTGATTTGTTTTAGGTTTGTCTTTGACTCTTTACTTTTCTATCTGTTTCCTCAGGGGCTGTCTTCTTCTTTGCCCTAGTTATTTTCCTAAGCTGTTTCAGTCAGAGAACACACAGCACAATAGGTACATGTGAAATTTAACCACACTCAGTCTTGATTTTGATGCTCAGCATGCAGGCAGGCCTAGGAGCTGGAAGAGCAGCCATGATGCACCATACCCCCTTGCAGGCTGGATTTTAGGTCAGTGGATCTGCACAGTCATGGATCCCATGGTCCTCCTGTACCTGGCAGCTCCCATCCATCTCTTGCCCTGGCCTTTTAGAATCCAGTGCTGAGCACCTCTCTGCACAGCTACTACACATGATCGACGGCATTGCACCTGCCATGCCAAGCTGAATTTCAACATAAATGGCTTAAATAAATACAGTAGATAATGTGATTGCTGTCAAGTTAGTTAATCGGTCCAATAAAAGCTAAGACAATGGAAATATTCCCTTGGACTTCAAGGATCAGGGCCTGCGAGAATAGGTAAATATTACCGATAACACACCCACCACACCGACACTGGACAGAACAAAACATGCTTTGCATTCTGAGGCCTTGTTTAATTACCTCATGCCCAGAGCTGGTGGCCACATGCTTGAATGAACAAGGCTGCAGCCTTCTGAGGTTAATTTTATAGTGCAAGGGAATCTCTCTGGGAAGCCCATCCTAATTGCTTGTCTCCCTGTGGCTAATTCTCCTTTAACAACTAAATTAAACTCTACATTAATTACACATGTGCCTATGCTGCAGATTACCCCAAATCCAGCCATTGACGTAGCTGTACCATTGCAAACTCCTAGTGCAACCAGGCAAAGCCACCATGTGCACCAGCGGAAATGACCCCTGCTGGAAATTGTGATTTATAGCATTTGATCCTAGCTATAGGGCTTTGTACTAGAGCAGCTACAGCTGTAGATGGATTAAATCAGGACAACTCTCCAGTATAAACAAGGTTTACATCAGTAAACGTGCTCAGTGGACTCTTTATTTCAACAAACCATTATTTACAGTAGTGGCTATTAACATATGGCAGATGTACAACAGGCAGTAAAATATACCAAGAAGCTAAGTATCTCCCATAGACAGAGCAGTACACCATGGACATCTCTGTCTTCCATAAGACTGGAAGGAAATTCTATTTTAAGGTAAATACGCAAAAATACTGAGACCCCTAAGCTCTATGATAGTTTGTCGGTCTCCATAGAAGAATCATCAGGCCACTACTCCAATGTCAGCTCAGTAAATGAGAGGAAACTAACATAAATCAGATATTGTCCTTTACAGGGGAGCAAGTCTCCTAATATCAATGACATGGTGTGGGCAAGTTTCAGCTTTTCAAGATGATACAAAGCCCTTTGAAGTTAGTGGAAAGCCATGCAATGACTTCAGTGGGCCTTGGAATCAGGCCCCAAACAGCTTGTTTCAGGCACCACCCAAATGCCTGCCATCAATATGAATTACAGCAAATGACCAATCCCCTGGCACCCTATTGGTGTTTAAAACTCAGATTGTAATGAATTGAACTGGGAAATCGTGCAAGAGACAAAAGGCCACAACTGTCAGGGCTGGGCTGTGTGCACCTAAGTCAGTGTCAAGTGATGAGTAATGGAGTCGGGAGCAAGCTGGGTTAGAATGCCAGAAAGTCAGAGTCACCAATTTGCAGGCGATATGGTGAGTAGCGGAGTTGGGATCAATCCGGGTCAGGATATGAGGAAGTCAGGGTCAGGCGACGGGCTCTAGACAGCAAGCAAATAGCAAAGTCCAGGACAAACCAGGGGTCAGAAGCCAGAGTCCAGGATCTACACCAAGCAGGGTCTGGAGCAGAAGCTGTCAGGCAGTCTCCATTGCTGCTCAGGCAGCTCCCCATGATGGCTTCCTGGTTTAAATACTAGCATCAGCCAGCCAATCAATGGGCTGTGATGAGCCACCAATCATACCCTGCTGGCCAATACTTCCTGCAGAGCCTAGCTTCACAGAGTCCTCCAGTGGAAACCCAGACTAAGCTTCTAGTGGTGATGTGGATGTGTCTGTGGCCCAGAACCTCACAGGTTCTTCCAATATCATTCCTCATGCAGGAAGAGCCCATGTGTGGACCAGGAATACTGCAATTTTCAACACATGCAACTTCCTCCAAATTGCCCCATTGGATGGGGTTGGAGAGTCCTCCCCAAACCCCACACACAGAATGGGAAAGTAGTGGCCTACCTAACTTGTGAATTTGTGAGATCTATGGGAAAATAGCATGTATCATGGGCCTTCTGCAGAGAGCTGGGGTATTTCCACAGAGGCCTAGTACCCATATACTACTCCATGATCCCACCTTCTACACCCGTGATAGCAAGGGTCCGTCAAAAGACATGCTTCCATGGCCTCAGTGGTATCTGCTGCCCCAAAGTCACATCCTTCTCTGAGGAATGCTAGTGTGCCAATGGGGAGTTGGTGTTGGATATTGTGGTCACCATTGTCTTTCACTTCAAGTTCCCTGCAGGGTTGGAAAGGGGAATTTATTGTTATTATTTATTTGTATTACAGTAATGCCTAGAAGCACCAGTCATGGGCCAAGATCCCGTTGTGCTGTACAAACTGAACTGTTCCTGCCCCAAAGAGCTTATACTCTAAATAGCCAGGACAGATACAGGTTAAAGGGAGGGGTAGAACATGCAAGCAGAGTGAACAATGTGATGGCAGCAAACGGCATGTTAGTTCCATGATATTTTTTGTGGGATTTAGTTAGGAGGGGACCAGCTAAAATGGAAAGAAAGGGAAGGGAAGGGGGGCAAGGGAGGAGAGGGTAGAGGCGCAGGTATGGAATGAGGCTGAAGTGAAGGGACTGTGAATGAAAGGGAGGGGAGAGTTGGAACAAACAGCCAGTCAACCCATGGCAGAGAAAGTCCAGTCCCCTGGCACTGCTTCCTCCTGACTCATCACAGTGACCAAAATGTTCCCATCAAAACTTTGGGCCCTGTACTACAGCCTTTACTCATGTGAGTGATCCCATTGGGCACTTCGTTGTCTCAGTGGGAACTACTCATGGAAGCAAGGGCTACAAGATTAGGCCCTTCTCCAAAATCTCTCCAGTGTGCACAATTTTAACGTTAGCTTCCTGCTTGCTGAATGGCTCAGCCTAACTGTGACCCACACAGTACCAGGGGACATATGTTATGGTTGTATGAATGTCCTGCAGTGACATGCTCTACTCTACAGAGAACCACCCACACGGATGCTTCTATTTTGTCTGGAATTTTACTCATCAAACATACTACACTCTGCGTCACCCCCTCAATAATCATTGCAGATCGGAAACGAAGATAAAAGGAAAGAAAATGTAAACGGCATATCTGGAATACATCATAATTATCACATGAACAACATTTTGGGGTATTAAAGACTATGGACCGGATCAGGGAACATACTGAGAGCTTGAGACTGAGGGCTTGTCTACATTACCTGCTGGATCAACGGGCAGTGATTGATCCAGCAGGGGTTGATTTATCGCGGCTAGTCTAGTTAATTAGATGAACGTACTGTAATTTATAATGATTTGAATTTCACAGCTTTTACTAACTTATTTTATTAAAAAGGCTACCTCAGTAACTTTTAAGTACCATATGCAGAATTAGTT
Source organism: Malaclemys terrapin pileata (assembly GCF_027887155.1). Taxonomy (NCBI): domain Eukaryota; kingdom Metazoa; phylum Chordata; order Testudines; family Emydidae; genus Malaclemys; species Malaclemys terrapin. The sequence continues at coordinate 270,383,155 of NC_071506.1, read as the reverse complement.
TTTATCTGCTTTGAGAATTATGCATCTAAGTAAATTTGTATTGGCTACAATAATTTTATTGCCTGTATCAAGTACAGGGTTTTGGTTTTTTTGTCTTGTAAAGATATTGAATTTTAGTGGATTGTTAAATATTGTCTAAATGTTGCACTTAGTCTCTCTCAGCAAATATTTGGCATAGTTAGGGCCAAATGATGTCACTTTTGGGGATCCACCTTGTGTATTATTATTTCAATAAGAGGAAAACGCTACCCATATCCCAGCAACATAGATGAATGGGGCAGGGTCACAATTTGAACGATGGAAATCTTCAGTAGTGGATCAGGCTGTTTTGGCTGGGTTTGAGCATTCTCTTTGTAAGTGATCTGAGATTCACCACTCTCTAGCTCCAGACATGGAATAAGCTGTAAGAGATTATTCAGAGGGTTTGCTACTTTGCTGCTGTAGCTATGTATGTGAAATATGATATTGTATTTTTGTGCATTGTGCTTTTAAACATAGATGAGTCTCCCGTGCAGCGATAGGGGGCAGCTGTGAGATAGCTTCCATTTTGTATTTCAGTTCACATGCAGAATGTTACTGAGAGACGCACTGTTCTCTGTCTTTCTTAGTCTGTCGTGGAGACTTTACATTTGTTCCTTCTTTCTTTGCTCTTTTCCTTAATCTGAAAATAAAATTAACCTGGGATGGAAAAACATATTATTTGTTCTTTGTGCAATATGTTTTATTGGTTTTCAGCCAATAAACTAACCTAGCACTGCATAATACAGCAATATGTAATGCCAATATATGCAGAAAAATAAAAGCAATAATGCAATGAATCAACAGGGATAATGTAATGAAAAAAATGACAATTTTGCAGACTCATTCTTGCATTAGTATCTATAATAAGACATTATGAATTGCCACTAGTTCCTCTTCACAGTGCAACAGATCTGACAAAGCTAGGAGCATATGATTTGAGGAAAATGAGAGTAGATTATGTAATAAAAGCAATTGACGCATGTGCATTGACGAAGAAAGCTGGAGTTTCCAGAAATTACCAAAGGATTAAAAGGTCAGATCCAGATTCCATTGCTTACAGATTCCCTTGTGTAGGGCTTGATTCTAGAATGTTCTGAGCACTTTCTGCCAGGTACCGAGGCCCTCAAATACCACTCACCCTCCACTGAGTTTAGCGCCCCCGGCACCTCCCAGGATCAAGCCTGTAGCTCTTCAGCATATAGCTACGTATCCCGAGTTGCCTTCAAGATATGGGTGTGTCATTCGCCTCAGTCATGTGATGCAGACACCACACATTATTGCCCCAATTTAAAGAGTTTTTTATGGTTTTCATTTTTCAGTGCAATAGATTCAACTTTCAGCACCTGGAAAAAAAATAAATATCACGTGCTATAAAATTCTTCTAACAAAAAAGCAAAACCTACAATCCTCCCTACACGTGCATTTAAAAATCCCCCAAACTCTACCTTGATCTAAGCCATATGCTGAAATTGTATTTGTACATATGTATTTGCTATTTTACAGTTCACAGGGGGAGCATATTAAAGCATGATGAAATAATGAACTTTCATAAGAATCTAAATGTCAAATATAACATTATAGACCACATTAGGGACACGTTAATCATTTTCAAATAGACTGCCCATGAAGCCAAAGGAGAGAGAATAATACTCTGATCTTCAGCAAATCGGTTCTTTTCTCTATGCCTATGTCCCCTCTCACTCTTTGTCTTCTCTAGTTATAGTGCAAGGTCCTGTAGAAGAAACTCTCTCTTTCTATGCATCTGTGTTGCACTTAACACTATCAAGCCCTGTGGTGAGGTATACAAACACCACACCAGTAAGGAAGGGGTTAAGCAATTGCTCTGGGCCCAGACACCCCCAACCCACCACACCTGCAAAGCATGCATGGCTTGGAGGAGGAGTTCAACAAGAGAGCGGGCTAGATCCCTTTAGGCAAACAGTGGAAGGGAGCCGACGTGTGCTCTCAGCTCTTGGGAAGGAGCCTGCAGAAGCTCTTGTTGCCTGAGGCCTGGCAATACTGACATAACCAAGCCTGCAATGGAGGGACTCATGATTGTCCTTGAAGGTCAGAAATGTGGCTAAGTGCTCAGTTCTTTAATTTACTCTTGGTGGGAAATCTAGTTGGGAAAGGTCCAACAAGGGTCCAGAGCCCAAGTCCAGAGCAGGAATCTGAAGACGTCCCCATTTTTGGACTTTCTTTTGTGTACCCTGAAAGAGGTGGGCTGGAATGTGGGACTTAGCTGGAGGGCTGAGTCATGGAAGGGCAGATCAACGCAGGATCACAGTGGCTCTCAACGGGGCATCAGGAAAGAAGGGGACCTGCCCTGCCCTGCGTGACCATTGGGCAGCACCTGTGGTGAGTAATCCTCTTCACAAGCCCTGATCTCATCTGGAGACTTTAGGGTGGGGGTGGGCAAACTTTTTGGCCCGAGGGCCACACCTGGGTAGGGAAATTGTATGCAGGGCCATACGTAGGGCCGGGGCAGAGGGTTGGGACATGGGAGGGAGTGCGGGGTGTGGGAGGGGATACAGGGTGCAGGAGGGGGCTCAGGGCAGGAGGGTGGGGTGCAGGAGGGGTGCGGAGTGTACAAGGGGGCTCAGGGCAAGGGGTTGAGGTGCAGGAGGGGTGTGGAGTGTGGGAGGAGGCTCAGGGCAGGGGGTTGAGGGCTCAGTGCAGGGGGTGTGGAGTGTGGGAGGGCACTCAGGGCAGGGAGTTGGGGTGCAGGAGGGGTGCAGCAGGGGACTCAAGGCAGGGGGGTGGGGGCTCAGGGCAGGGGGATGGGGTGCAGGGTGTAGGAGGGGTTCGGGGTGCGGCGCCACTTACCTCGAGTGGCGCCAGGGTGGCAGCGGCATGCTGTGGGGCTAAGGTAGGCTCCCTGCCTGCCCTGGCCCCCGCACCACTCCCGGAAGTGGCCAGCATATCCGTCAGTGGCTCCTGGGGGTGGGATGGAGCAGGACAATGGGAACTGTGGGGGGCAGTGCTGGCGGGTGAGGGCAGTACACGGAACCCTCTGCCCAGCCCCCAGCCCCCAGGGGCCACAGGGACATGGTGCTGGCTGCTTCCGAGAGCGGCGTGGGGTCAGGGCAGGCAGGCAGGCAGCCTGCCTTAGCCCCACTGCGCCATGGGGCTGGCAATCCCGCGGGCTGGATTGAAAGCCCTGATGGATTGGATCTGGCCTGCGGGCTGTAGTTTGCCCTCCCCTGCTTTAGGGCCTAGGCGCTATCATCATATAGATAATAGCTAATAATGGCAACACACTCATACTTGTACAATAAAAAACGTTGGTCAGAGTAACTCAATGATTACAGTGCACAGTGGGCCTGATTCTCCTCTCACACTGGTACAATCCCATCAATTTACTCCTGATTTACACCAACCTGAAAATAGAAGTCAGTCCTGCTGTGCTGTCATTCCACCCTCCAGAGAGAGAATCTCCAGGATTTCAGTGCCTCTCCTCTTCATTGAGTCACTAAAAACTAATCTTAAAACCCTAGGCTTGCTCTCTTTGTCGCATATGGACTGCAGACATAACATGCCCCTTGCAAGAAACAACTGGGTTTAAAAGAAGTGATCATCGCTGCGGTAGCTCATTGACCTTGCCAGTTCTGAATCTGTATTCTCCTTGCCCTTCTCTCTGGCTCCTTCCCCCGCACAAGCTTAACAAGCTGAGCAATTCTTTGATTTCAAAATCTCTCTTGTTCAAAATGCAGTTTAACAAACTGTGAAATACTCAGTGCTACAGAAACAATATTAACAGGAGATGATGATTAGAGCTACCATAGCCCAACTGTTAATTGGATTGTTACAAATGAAACCCATGGACCATTAAAAGGACATCAAACATGGTGGCTTGTATTATGGAGCAGGCTTTGGCAAGGATAAATTGTTCATTAAGGCCATATGACGACTGTAAGTATTGGTTGTTAAAACCAAATTCCTCTCTAGTGGGATGCTATCAGAGGCCTGGCTAATTAAATAAATAAAGATATCCCCTCTCCTAGAACTGGAAGGAACCTTGAAAGGTCATCAAGTCCAGCCCCCTGCCTTCACTTGCAGGACCAAGTACTGATTTTGCCCCAGATCCCTAAATGGTCCCCTTAAGGATTGAACTCATAACCATGGTTTTAGCAGGCCAAAGCTCAAACCACTGAGCTATCCCTTCCACACCTTTTCAACTTCCTGTGCTGCTCTAATGAGCTTTCCTTTTTTGTATTTTCTTTTGGTTTCTCATTGTCAGTGGTCTGCATTCTGCCCTAGATAGCCTCATGACAGTCATTCTCTTTGCCTGTTTGTGCAACCATTTCTTAACTAACTCAGTGACCTATACAAGGAGGAACATTAATCTTTTTTAGCTTAGTGTGAATGCTCCACTACATAGGATAACCCCCTACTATTCCTTATTATCACCTTTCTGTTCCACTACATTGTTCCTGAACTTCCTACACAGACATCCTTTTTGTCAGCACGGGTACATTCCCAGAATCTGGATATTCCTGCTATCCTGCTCCTTCTCTAACCTGTCCCAATGTAAATCAGGAGAAACTCCACAGGCATCAAGAAAATTACACCAGTGTAAAATCAGTATAAGCACAATTGGAATCAGGCCCCCTGTAAAAAGCCTTCCATGTAGGACAAGAGGGAATTGCCATTGTATTGTTTCTGGGGAGATATTATAGTCTGTTTCTCAGAAGCTTTGAACTAATTTTGGGCTGGGCCTCAGGAGGTTTCTCAGGAGGCAGTTCCTTGTTCTTTATTATATCAGGCAATGTCTACACTACCGGGTAAAATGGGACTGCTGCGATTGATGAAACAGTGTCAATTTAGTGGGTCTGGTGAAGACATGCTAAGTCGATGGGAGAGTGCTTTCTGCTGACATTTGTGTTCCTAGAGGCAGAAGCTATGTCAACAGAGCGTCTTCCGTTGACATAGCTCAGTGTAGACATTGCTGTAAGTCAACCTAAGTTATGTCGACTTCAGTTATGTAATTTACGTAACTGAACTAGCGTAACTTAGATCGACTTCCAGAGTTAGTGTAGACCAGCCCCCAGTAACTCAGCATTTATGCTTGGCATTAAGCAGCTAGTCATAGTGTTTAGCAAAGGATTGATGCCAACCGTGATATCATCTTAAAAGTGTGTAAGTGGTGGGGAAAGAGGTGAAATTTAGACGAGGGATGTCCTTTTGGGGTAGAAGTGTCCTGAGTAGTTAAGGACTGCTGGGGTTACTTCCAATGTTCATTTAGCTCGACATATCTATCTTAACTAGCATAGAGTGTGTTTTAATATATGCATAATGGGGCATAAAGTCATTGGAGCACACGGGCCTGCCTGTGTGGAGTAACCTGTAGGATTGGTGCCCTAGATGGTATTGTGATAGGACAGGCCCTTTAGAAATGCCGACGTGTTTGGCAGGTAGGTAGGCAGGTAGATCAACTGATACTTGTCTATTGTGGTGGGCAGACAGTTGCACAAGATGCCCTTTCTCTTGAAAAATAAATGTCAGTGTGTTTATACAAGTGCTTTATTGTACAGCAATTGTAAATATGCAGGTATGGGAGGTTTTGGGTTAAGATTTCAGCCAGGCACACCTTGGCCATTAGGTGTAAAGACAACACCCATCGCCACATAGACCCTGATACAGCAACTGATTTGGGGTGAGCAAACCCTTCCATCCGTATGGAGCCCCACTGAAAATTAAAGGGGTTCCCAGGGAGGTCTGGGAATCTGCCCACCCAGAGCCAGTTGTGGGGCTAGGGCCTGAGATACTATGATGCCGCTGCTAAAGAGAAACCTTAGCTAGATAGACAAATACTTAAATTAAGGATTTAAATGTTATGATTGTGTGACACTCCTTTGTTGTTGGGAAAATTGATTATATATATATATATATATATGCTAAACATCATCTCCCTAAACTTTCATGTTTGAATCCAGAGTAATTGAAATAAGATATTTCTCTTTCATGCTTACAGTATTCCTTGGTTGGTTGAGAAATGACTTTTCACAGGAATAATCAATCTCTTTTCTGCTTCAATCTTTGTAAACTCTGAAATCTAATATTTATAATTACTTCCAATTAGCTCTCATAATAGGTCATCCTAACCCTGAAGAGTTATTGATGTCACTCATGCTTGTTTGCTGCTTGTTAGGCAAATAATATCCTGCAAAATCTTTTGAGCTAAATTAATTGCCCCATCTATTATTGATCTGTTTGGTTCATGCCAATGATTTACCTTTATTGCTGATTGACTTATGGTATTTGCAAAGAGAGTTGATAGACAAACCCTTTTCCAGTCCAGAAGGCCAACAAAAGAAAATTGCCCACCAAAATCTTTTCCATTGCTAAAAGGTTTCTATTGCTATGGATAAATAGGCTTGGCACCATGACTAAAAAGCCATGGTAATTTAAGTTGGGAAGCATGTTTTGTAACAGACAAAACTAACTCTTGAGCATAATGAAGCTCCTTGTTTTCTTTTGTCCAAGAAATTTTTTTCCCTGCAGATAAAAAACATATTTCCTAAACACTCTTACAAATTACATACCTCAACACACTCAAGAGATAAGGAATCTGTGTCCTAATATTGATCTTTCTATTGTAAATAAAAACAGCCTCCTGGAATTATTACATTCATAATGCCAGTTATGGTGAATTGGTGATGGTCCAAGAGTTAGTAAAGGCGGTGAAGTTTTTTCACTTGTGTGTGAAATTAGCTGGTGGTCTCAGTCCAGTCACTAATGGCATCAAGATCACGATTGGCTATAATTACGTTATTGCTGGCAATCTCAGTAGAAAGACCAAGAACTGAAGATGACCCACTCCACAATTTTGATAAGCAATAACTCAGCCGCAATGAAACACATCCGCCAGCAGCAAGAGCTGCAATGCTAGTGACACCTAACTCAAATATACATCAAGGTCGCCTAGCCGGAAATTCATGTAGAGTGGAGATATTGCAAGTTGATACATGTCAAATGGTCATTTTAGCACATGTCGCAGGAGATGTTTAAAAATCGAGCGAATACTGTGGAAAATTGTTTTTCTTGGTGCCAAAGAATAAAGAATAACGTCTTTCAGCATTATAAATCCAAAATGTGAGTATCTTTAAGTGTTATTAAACCTTGGTGTTATTATCGGACTGTATAATTATGAACTTTTCTTTGTTATATCTAGTTCACATGTAATAAATAAGGTCTATAAAAGAAAAGTAACAGCGTTAACACTTAATAGACTATGAAAGTGATGACATCACATTCCAAGCGGGTAACCGTGAGGAAGGGGATTACTTTCCAAACAACCAGTGTCGGGTTATAACGTCGAAAAAGGTCATTTTGTTTCTGTGTAAATGCTGTAACTAACTGTTTTAATAGGTAAATGAGTGTATGTTACTAATCATTGAACCTTTAAGCAGTGAAAAGACGTGTTGGGATGGCTGCAATGTGTTTTAAATCGCCAACCATGTGGTGGGTGTGACAGCCATCCTTAAGGCTATAATGCTTGCAGTCAGGAGCACAGTACATAACAATATTCAAATGCCGCATGGCAGAAAGAGTCGAAAAATCCTCAGGAGCTGAGTATCGTAAACGAAAGGCTGAGAAGGAAAAGGACCAAGCAAAACAGCAGGGATACTTCCTGAAATATCTTCTCTTTAATCCAAATAAAGTTGGAAGCAGTTCACGGTATCCCGATGAAGGAATTTTACTTAGAGGAGGTTAGCTCACATCCACATGGAAGCAGTTTGGAACATGAAGATGAAGGTATATTACTTCGAGATGAGGGTAGCTCACATCCACAAAAAAAGCAGTTTGGAAACTCAAGATGATGGAAACTTACTTCTAGATGAAGGCAGCTCACAGCATCAGACTGATATGGAAGTGGAGAACATTTATTCACCTTCAGAGACACATGCAGAAATTGAAATAAATGAAGTAGAAGGAAGAAAGGATGAGGAAGTTACAAACAAGTTATAGTATGGGGAATCAGCTTCATGGTCCAGATGTGATGACAGTGTGCGGCAAATTCTCATGGAACAAATCGACCCAAACAAGTTCATGAATTCCCCTTCTTAACGGGGAAGAAATTAATCAGAACTGGTTACAATATTCAGTGTCGAAGGAGTCTGTGTTTTGCTTTTGCTGTAAGTTGTTTAGAAATCAAGCAATTGGTACATCACTTACGGAAAACGGTTCAAAGGACTGGAAAAAACATATCTTCAATTCTCTTTTCACATGAAAGAAGTACAGAACATTCGGAATTGTAGTGGGGTGGTCACCTGCTCCCTGGTCTGGAAAGGGTTACAGCCAGCTCTGGGAGAGGGCTGGGGCTGCGAGCTAAAAGCTAGTCTGATTGGGGAAGCAGCCACAGCTGGGCCACGCCCCAATCAGACCTCAGCTGGCCCTGATAAAAGGGCTCTGAGCCAGGAGCTAGGCCAGGGCCGGCTCCAGGCACCAGCTGAGCAAGCTGGTGCTTGGGGCGGCAGATTGTTCGAGGCGGCATTCTGCCCAATCCTAGGGTGGCACGGCCTTTTTTTTTTTTTGTTAGCTCCGGCAGCCCTGTAGGGGGCGGTGGCGCGGAGAACCAGAGCGCCCTGCAGGGCAGTCCTCTTCCTTCCCTCCCCGCCGACCAGAGCGGAGCCCTCGCGGCAGGTGGCAGGAGGCGGCGCAGCGGGAGGGGCCGTGTGGCAGTGCCCCTGCTGTAGCCCTGGCTGCCCCCTTCTCTCTTTCTCCTGCCCACTCCCCCCCACCCCCCAGCCGGTCCCCCTGCACTCGTGCGCCGGCTGCACCACAGGTTTTTTGCTTTGCCGTTCTGGCCGCCCCGGGTTTTTTTTTTTTTTTTTTTTGCTTGGGGCAGCCAAAAAGCCAGAGCCGGCCCTGAACTAGGCACACTCTCCCTCCAGCTTTAGAGGGAGAAGGACCTAGCTGCCTAGGAGCTGAGGGTGCAGGCAACAGAGCAGGGCTGGGGAAAGGCGAGAGGAGTTGGGGAGCTCCCGCCTGGCAACTGCCCAGGCTGCAGGCCCTGTGCAGGGCCAAACCAGGTACTGGGGTTGCAGAGGCTGGAGCCCCAGGGTTAGGCAAAGGCAGCAGGTCCAAGCCCCCCTTTGCCAATGATGAGTGGCTTGTACACTGCAGTCTGCCACAGTGAACGGGGGCTAGATGGTGACTGGCAGTAGCCTTATACTGAGGCGAGGTGGGGATAGAGGGTTGGGGGTTCCCCCGGGGAGGGGAGACTCAGATCTGTGGGGGTACTGCCAGGGGGCAGCACCCAAGGTAAAGGGGCACCGGGATCTGGGAGGGACCAGCAGCAAGTGAGACATCCACTGGCAGAGGGAGCTACAAGGCTGGAAAAGCTAATTCCCTGGACACCCAGCAGGAGGCGCTGCGCCAGTGAGTTGTCGCCTCTCTTCAAGAATCTTTTCAAAAATGGAAAGAACTTGAATTACAATTGAAAACTGGAAAAACTATCGATGAAGAAAATTTATGTGTGATCAAGGAAAGAAGAATATTGGCAACAAATATTAGAGCATCTGAGTGCTTTAGTGAGTTCTCGGTGGGCAAAATTTAGCATTCCGCTTCAGAAATGAAAAATTATACACTCCAGGTAATGGAAACATTTTAAAATTTGTTCAATACCTGGCTTTGTTTGATCCAGTCATGAAGGAGCATCTACCTAAAATAAATGATCATGAAACACAGGTTCATTACTTAGGAAAAAATGTGCAGAATGAATTGATTCAAATCCTAGCAAATGCCATTAAAAAGAAAATTGTAGAAGCTGCCCATTCTGCAAAATACTTTCAATAATACTGGACTGTACATCAGATGTTAGTCATGTTGAACAAATGATGATCATTCGTTTTGTGGATATGGAAAAGTCTGCAGATTAAGATAATGTTGAAGTGCTCATAAAGGAACATTTTTTGGGTTTCATACCACTGAAGGAGATGACTGGAGCATTTATGACTGAAACTATTCTACAAGATCTTGAACAAATGTTATTATCTGTTGAAAACGTACGTGGCCAAGGCCATGATAATGGGAATAATATGAAGGGTAAAGACAATGGTGTGCAAAGGAGAATGATGGAAATCAATCCCTAGGGCCTTTTTCGTTCTTTGCAGTGCGCATTCTCTGAATTTGGTTGTCAATGATGCTGCTAGATGCTGTTTGGAGGCAACCAGTTTCTTTGACCTGATGCAACATGTTTATGTATTTTTCTCAGGCTCAACACGCTGTTGGGAGATTCTGACTTGCCATGTGAATTCTCTAACTGTGAAACCACTTAGTCAGACAAGATGGGAGAGTCACATTGATGCTTTGAAGCCTCTTTGCTATGAACTTGGAAACATTTATGATGCCTGTAGTAGGTCCTAGCCGGGGCTCGACCCTTCCGGGCAGGAGGGGAGCCACACCGACTCACTACTCTGGGAATAAGCAGTCAGTTAGTCCTGAAACTCCGGCTCTTTGGTGCAGAGTCGGAGCAACCACAGTTAAAGCTCAGGAGCCCAGGCCCTGGATCAGGGCGGGGCAAACACAGTTAGCTCAGACCCTTGCTTGCTGGGCTGAGCGGGCAAATAGTTCAGAGCCCAGGCCCTGGATCAGGGCGGGGCAAACACAGTTAGGCTCAGGTCCTTATGGCAGGGGCTGAGCGGGTAAATAGTTCAAAGCCCAGGCCCTGGATCAGGGCGGGGCAAACACAGTTAGGCTCAGGCCCTTGTTGCAGGGGCTGAGCGAGCAAACAGTTCAAAGCCCAGGCCCTGGATCAGGGCGGGGCAAACACAGTTAAGCTCAGGCCCTTGTTGCAGGGAGCTGAGCGAGCAAATAGTTCAGAGCCCAGGCCCTGGATCAGGGCGGGGCAAACACAGTTAGCTCAGGCCCTTGTTGCAGGGGCTGAGCGAGCAAATAGTTCAGAGGCCAGGCCCTGGATCAGGGCGGGGCGAACACAGTTAGGCTCAGGCCCTTGTTGCAGGGGCTGAGCGAGCAAATAGTTCAGAGCCCAGGCCCTGGATCAGGGCGGGGCAAACACAGTTAGCTCAGGCCCTTGTTGCAGGGGCTGAGCGAGCAAATAGTTCAGAGGCCAGGCCCTGGATCAGGGCGGGGTGAACACAGTTAGGCTCAGGCCCTTGTTGCAGGGGCTGAGCAGGCAAATAGTTCAAGGCCCAGGCTTCTGTAGCCGAGCGTTGGGTGAGGGGGAAGCCTGCCACCCGTACGGAGGGTGGCAGGGGGGAACGCAGGCCCACCCACTCCACTGCGTTCCAGCCCGGGGCCCTAACAGCGGTTGCTGCCGCTGCTGGTCAGTGGGGTATCCAGACCGCAACACACTGACATAGGCTCACACTCAGTTGCAGCCGGACCGGGGTCGGCTACCCCCGGGCTACTTCCGTGATCCCCCTCACAGCCTACCTCGGTCGTTGCGCCGGGATCGGGCCAGTCCACCTGCATGGGCTCCTCTCTGCCCGGGCTCGGCGGCAAGTCTGGTAGCTCTGCCGGGAAGTCCGGCCAATGGTCCTCAGGCGGCTCCTCTGGATAGCAGCAGGGGCTGAGGGGTTCGGGTCCAGTCTCACCCTCAGGGTTAGCGGGGTTCGGTTCCCAGGGGTTCTCCCAGTGGCGGGCGTGAACGGGCTCCGGCGGCTCCTCCTCGTAGCGGGCCCGGGGTAGCTCAGGCCAGCTAGGGTCTTCGACGGTCTCCTGGCCGGGAGCTCCCGGCCGCACGTCTGCTCCCTGTGGTGGCTGGCCGCCAACTGAGCTCTGGCGGCCGGCCTTTATACTTCCTGTCCCGCCCCTTGACTTCCGGGGGGCGGGGACAGGCGGTGGTGGTCCCACCCACTCTGGTGCCGGCACGTGGGCTCCCTCTTCTGGGCAGGAGGGGAGCCACACCGACTCACTACACCCCCCCCCCCTTAAGACTGGCTCCCGCCTGTCGGGGCCAGGTCCTGCCATCTCCCCCATGCGGGATAGGAAGTCCGCATTCGTATGGTCCTTACCTGCTCGATGCTGGACCGTAAATGCGTAGGGTTGTAAGGCGAGGTACCACCGCATAATGCGGGCATTATTATCTTTCATCCGCATTAGCCACCGGAGGGGGGCGTGGTCTGTGACGAGGGTGAACGGGGCCCCGAGGAGGTAGAAGCGCAGGGCATCGCAGGCCCACTTCACCGCGAGGGCCTCTTTTTCCACCACGGCGTAATTCCTCTCCCGGGGGAACAGCTTCCGGCTGAGATATACTACGGGGTGGTCCTTTCCCTCCACTTCTTGGGACAGGACTGCCCCTAATCCTACGCCGGAGGCGTCGGTCTGCAGGATGAATGGGCGTTTAAAGTCTGGGCTATAGAGAACCGGCTCCTGGCAGAGGCACTTCTGCAGTGTCCGGAAGGCCGCTTCACATTCGGGGGACCATCGTACCTGCCGGGGGCTGTCCTTCGTCAGAAGCCCAGTTAAGGGAGCTGCGATGGTCGCGAACTGGGGGATGAACCGTCTGTAATACCCAACGAGGCCCAGGAACTGCCGAACGTGCCGTTTGGTTGATGGGGTGGGACAGTCCAGGAGGGCCTGGACTTTCCCGACGAGGGGCTTGACCTGCCCGCCCCCGACGGTATAGCCGAGATAGTTGGTCTCTTGCCAGGCAATCCGGCACTTTTTGGGGTTGGCGGTCAGGCCCGCCTGTCGTAGGGACCTTAGGACCGCCGCAACCCGGGGCAGATGATCCTCCCAGCTGCGGCTATAGATGACCACGTCGTCTATGTACGCCGCCGCATAGTCCTGATGGGGCTGCAGAAGTTGGTCCATCAGCCGCTGGAAGGTGGCTGGGGCTCCATGGAGACCGAATGGCATCCGTGTGAATTGGTACAGCCCCGTTGGAGTGGCAAAGGCGGTCTTCTCTTTTGAGGTCTCCTCGAGGGGGATCTGCCAATAGCCTTTGCTAAGATCTAAGGTGGTGATATACTGGGCCTCCCCCAGGCGGCCCAGTAACTCGTCTACACGGGGCATCGGGTAGGCATCGAAGCGCGAGATGGCGTTTACCCTCCGAAAGTCGATGCAGAAGCGGCGGGTACCGTCCGGCTTGGGCACCAGGACCACCGGACTACGCCACTCGCTCTGGGACGGTTCGATGACGCCCAGAGCCAGCATGGCTCTTACTTCCTCCTCGACCGCACCCCGCATCCGATAGGGCAGGGGCCGGGTCGTCTCTCGAACCACCTTTCCCGGCTCGGTCTGGATGGAGTGTTTGACCAGGGACGTGTGGCCCGGTACGGCCGTGAAGGTTCGCTTGAAGGTTTGCAGCAGGCAGTTAGTCTGTTTACATTGCTCTTCCGTGAGCGATTGTCCTAATTGGGGTGCCGGGGGGTCATCCGTCGAGGGTACCTGGGGTCCCAATTCCGGCTCGGGCGGGCATGGGTTGATTAAGAGGCCCTCCCGGTCCTGCCACCGTTTCAGCAGGTTGACGTGATACCGCTGGGTTTCCTTCCGCTTGTCCGGTTGCCGCACCTCGTAGGTGACGGACCGACCTTACGCACGACTTCGTAAGGTCCCTGCCACCGGGCTAACAATTTTGACTCACTAGACGGGAGGAGGAGTAGGACACGGTCTCCTGGTTGGAACTCCCGGACTTGGGCTCCCTGATCGTAGGTCCGTTTCTGCCGTTCCTGCGCCGTCTTTAAATTTTCGCGGGCCAGGGCTCCGGCCTGGGCAAGGTACTCCTGTAACTGGATGACATATTTCAGGAGGCCCTGGGCTGGGGACGCTGACTGTTCCCAGGTCTCTCTCATCAGGTCTAAGAGGCCCCGCGGTCTGCGTCCGTACAGCAGCTCGAAAGGGGAAAATTTTGTTGAGGTCTGCGGGACTTCTCGGATGGCTAGCAGCACGGGTGGAAGGAATTGGTCCCAGTGGCGGAGGTCCTCTGCAGGGAATTTCCGCAACATGCTTTTCAAAGTGCGGTTAAACCGCTCCACCAACCCGTCCGTCTGCGGGTGGTACACGGACGTCCGGAGTTGTTTGATGCCTAAGAGGGCACAGACCTGTCGCAACAATTGGGACGTGAAGTTCGTTCCTTGGTCGGTCAGTATCTCTCTAGGCAGTCCTACTCGGGCGAAGATTTTCAGCAATTCCCCCGCGATAGACCGGGCGGTAATACTTCGCAGGGGGATGGCTTCGGGGAACCGAGAGGCATAGTCCACCAAGACCAGGATGTATTGAAACCCCGCGGCACTTTTCGGGAGGGGGCCCACGAGGTCCATGGCGACCCGTTCAAAGGGCGTCTCCATCACTGGCATGGGGACCAGGGGTGCCTTGGGGATCCCGGGCGGGGCGACCCTCTGACACTCTGGGCAGGAGGCGCAATATTCTTTCACCTCCTGAGAGATTCCTGGCCAAAAGAAGCGCGCCAGGATTCGAGCGAGGGTCTTCTCTCGCCCCAGGTGCCCGGCGGCTGGCACATCGTGGGCCAACTTCATTACCGCCCGCCGGTGACACAGGGGCACTAACAGTTGGGTTTGTGGTTCCTGGGTGCGGGGGTCACGGTCCAGGCGGTAGAGCCGGTCCCGGCGTAGCTCAAAATGGGGCCACAGGGTGGCCCGCTGGGGGTCCACAACCTTCCCGTCTACTGCCGCGAGCTGCTCGTAGAAGCGGCTAAGGGTGGGATCCTCTCGCTGGTCCCGACAGAAATCGGTATCGAAGCGGGGCTGAGGGGCCGGCTCTGGCGGCGGTCCCGCTGCGTCCGTGTTGTCTATCTCGGTCGCTGGACCCTGCTCGGGGGTCTCGGAGGAGGACCCCAACCGATCAGCCTCCAGGGCCGGCGTGGACCGTAGGACTTCCTCAAAGGCCGGCCAGTCCCGACCGAGGATCACAGGGTATGCAAGATGGGGAGCTACCCCAACCACCAGGTGTCGGGTGATCCCCGCGATGGTTAGGGGGACCCGGGCGCTGGGGTATGGTCGGACATCCCCATGGATGCATTGTAGATGAATACATCCGAGGCGGTTATCACCCGGCGGTACCAGGTCCTTACGGACCAACGTCTGTCCACAACCCGAATCGATCAAGGCCCGCGTAGTCCGTCCTCCGACGGCCGCCGGGACGGTCAGCTTGGGGTTCATGGCTGGCCTGGCTCGAGTGTGGCCCGCCCACACTTGCCCATAGCTGCAATCCATCTCCGGACAGTCTCGCCGGAGGTGTCCCATCTTCCCACAACTGAAGCAGGGTCCAAGTTCAGGTCGTCTGCTCCGGGGGCCTTCCCGGCTTGGGCTCCGGGGGGGGCTTCGTCGAGCCCTTGGGGGCCCCTGGCCCGGGGCCACTGGTCCGGTCCGAGGAGCCGGGTCCGCGTGCCGGATCCGGGTCTCGCGGCGGGGGTCGGGCCTCGGTGCGGGGGGTCGTGGTCCGCTCAGGGGTTCCCCTTTCTTTTCGCCGCGGGCTGGTTCGGGCCCGGGGCGGCGGAAGGTGGGCCCTACTGCATCTTCGGCGGCCAGGAAGTCCTCCATTAGTGACACTGCCTGGGCCAGCGTCGTCGGCCGGTGGCGAAGCACCCAGGCGCGCCCTCGGGAGGGTAGGGTGTGCACGAACTGTTCCACCACCACCTGCTCGGTTACCTCCTCCGCCGTCCGGGTGCCGGGCTGTAGCCACCGTCGGCAAGCTTCTTTTAAGGTTTGGGCCACTACCCGCGGTCGGGCCCCGGTGGGGTAAGTCTGGCCCCGAAACCTTTGTCGGAAAGTCTCGGGACTGACGTCGAGGGCGTCCAATATCGCGGCCTTCACCAGGTCGTAGTCCCGTGCTTCCTCAGCCGCCAATCCACGATAGGCCACCTGGGCCGCCCCCGTCAGGTAGGGGGCTAAGAGAGTAGCCCACTGGTCCCTGGGCCACCCGGCGACGAGGGCTACCCGCTCGAACGTGACCAGGAATGCCTCCGGGTCGTCGTCTGGGCTCATCTTAGTCAAGCGAAGGGGGGCAGCTAACCGCGGCATCTCCGCAGCCTCCCCTGCTGGCCCCGGTGCGGGGCGAGGGAGCGTGACCAGCAACTGCTGCAGCTGGACTCCCAACTGCCGCACCAGCTGTTGCTGTTGCTCGAGCTGGGCTGTGTGCTGTTCCTGCTGCAACTGGAGTTGGGCGGCATCTCGCTGCTGTTGCTGTGCGAGCTGAGCGGCCTGCTGTTGCTGTTGCTGCTGCAGCTGGGCCGCCTGCTGCCGCTCCTGGCTCTCCGCGAGCAGCTGAAACAGCCGCTCCATATCCATTCCTTAGAATGGGGGGGGGGCAACGGCCACTCCCCCTCTAGCCCCTTCTCACAGGGGCAGGGGCTCGTGCCCCACGTTGGGCGCCAAATGTAGTAGGTCCTAGCCGGGGCTCGACCCTTCCGGGCAGGAGGGGAGCCACACCGACTCACTACTCTGGGAATAAGCAGTCAGTTAGTCCTGAAACTCCGGCTCTTTGGTGCAGAGTCGGAGCAACCACAGTTAAAGCTCAGGAGCCCAGGCCCTGGATCAGGGCGGGGCAAACACAGTTAGCTCAGACCCTTGCTTGCTGGGCTGAGCGGGCAAATAGTTCAGAGCCCAGGCCCTGGATCAGGGCGGGGCAAACACAGTTAGGCTCAGGTCCTTATGGCAGGGGCTGAGCGGGTAAATAGTTCAAAGCCCAGGCCCTGGATCAGGGCGGGGCAAACACAGTTAGGCTCAGGCCCTTGTTGCAGGGGCTGAGCGAGCAAACAGTTCAAAGCCCAGGCCCTGGATCAGGGCGGGGCAAACACAGTTAAGCTCAGGCCCTTGTTGCAGGGAGCTGAGCGAGCAAATAGTTCAGAGCCCAGGCCCTGGATCAGGGCGGGGCAAACACAGTTAGCTCAGGCCCTTGTTGCAGGGGCTGAGCGAGCAAATAGTTCAGAGGCCAGGCCCTGGATCAGGGCGGGGCGAACACAGTTAGGCTCAGGCCCTTGTTGCAGGGGCTGAGCGAGCAAATAGTTCAGAGCCCAGGCCCTGGATCAGGGCGGGGCAAACACAGTTAGCTCAGGCCCTTGTTGCAGGGGCTGAGCAGGCAAATAGTTCAAGGCCCAGGCTTCTGTAGCCGAGCGTTGGGTGAGGGGGAAGCCTGCCACCCGTACGGAGGGTGGCAGGGGGGAACGCAGGCCCACCCACTCCACTGCGTTCCAGCCCGGGCCCTAACAGCGGTTGCTGCCGCTGCTGGTCAGTGGGGTATCCAGACCGCAACACACTGACATAGGCTCACACTCAGTTGCAGCCGGACCGGGGTCGGCTACCCCCGGGCTACTTCCGTGATCCCCCTCACAGCCTACCTCGGTCGTTGCGCCGGGATCGGGCCAGTCCACCTGCATGGGCTCCTCTCTGCCCGGGCTCGGCGGCAAGTCTGGTAGCTCTGCCGGGAAGTCCGGCCAATGGTCCTCAGGCGGCTCCTCTGGATAGCAGCAGGGGCTGAGGGGTTCGGGTCCAGTCTCACCCTCAGGGTTAGCGGGGTTCGGTTCCCAGGGGTTCTCCCAGTGGCGGGCGTGAACGGGCTCCGGCGGCTCCTCCTCGTAGCGGGCCCGGGGTAGCTCAGGCCAGCTAGGGTCTTCGACGGTCTCCTGGCCGGGAGCTCCCGGCCGCACGTCTGCTCCCTGTGGTGGCTGGCCGCCAACTGAGCTCTGGCGGCCGGCCTTTATACTTCCTGTCCCGCCCCTTGACTTCCGGGGGGCGGGGACAGGCGGTGGTGGTCCCACCCACTCTGGTGCCGGCACGTGGGCTCCCTCTTCTGGGCAGGAGGGGAGCCACACCGACTCACTACAATGCCCTAATTGAAATTTCTGATGATACTACCTTTACTGGATGATCTGGCAATATGGCACATTGAGATGCACAAACTCTTGCAAATGGCCTTTCCAAGTTCAAATTTGTGACTTCACTCATTTTGAGGTATAATATCCTTTTCGAGATTAACCTCACTAGTAAGCAGCTTCAGGAAAAGAACTTGAACATACATTCTGCTATTCAAAAACTGCAGCAAACTAAAAATATTCTGAAGGAATTCAGAAGTGATGAAGGGTTTGAAAGAACACTGATAGATTCTCTCGAGCTTGCTGAAGAAATAGACTTTCCGACAGAATTTGAACCAGAGCCAGTTTGCATTCGGCAAAAGAAATGGCAGTTTTCGTATGAAGGATGAGACACACCCATTCAGAACCCAAAACAAAGGTTCAAAGTGAATTTCTACTTCGCAGTCCTTGATACTGCTATTCACTCGGTTGACAAAAGATTTCAACAGATGCAGCAGCTAGAGTCAGTATTTGGCTTTTTATATGATATCCACAGCTTGCAAAAGAAAACAGCAAAACAGATAAGAGAATTTTGTATAAAACTGGAGTCGACATTGACTCATGAAAATTCAATAGACATTGATGCTACTGATTGGAGTAGTGAGCTTCAGGCTTTTTCAAGACAACTTAAGAAACATTCCACTCCTGAAGAAGTACTGAAGCTTGTTTGTGAAAATAAACTCAGACAGTTTTCCAAACATTTTTATAGCTCTACGCATTCTTTTAACTTTGCCAGTTTCCGTAGCTAGTGGGGAACGTAGCTTCTCAAAGTTAAAATTGATAAAAACATATGTGTATTCAACAATAGTGCAAGAGAGACTTGTTGGACTTGCCACAATGTCAATAGAGCATGAAATAGCTGGAAAACTGGATCTAAAAGAACTAGTGACTGAATTTTCAAAATTTAAAGCAAGAAAAGTCATGTTTTAAGAGCACAGAGTGTTTTTTTATTCAGAGTGTTTTGTAAATACAGGTTAAAGTTCATTGAAGAGTTTTCTTATTTCTTTCTATATTGGATGTAATGGCAGTTAAAGCAGGATAGTGTAATGGATTATTTTGGATTTGTAATAATAAAGATTATAATTAACATTTTTAATACATTTTTATTTGAAATCAGACTGAAATATCATCTAGCTGTCGTGAACAAATCTATTCTGAAAATTTCATGTCTCTATTTTATCTGATCTCGGAAACATTGGTTGGACGGACGGACTAAATGAATAATTAAGCCTCTGTTTAAAAAAAATGCTTAAAAAATTAAGGAAAAAAGGGGCAAAATGTTTCCCAGTTTACCAAAAACTTCAGCCTAGATCTGCCGTTCGGGCTTGGGGGTGGGAGTGCTGATTGCATGGTTCACCTAGGGAGCCAGTTGCTGGCAGCTAGTCTAGGGCCGCCTCTGTCTCTACTAACCACATAACCTGTTGCTTGCTATCATTTAATCAAAAAATGTAGAACCATTAATTCCTCTGAGGCAAACCATATGATGTTATTAAAAATGCTCTGCACCTGGTTAGCAGCACCTCAAGAGCTTTTCCTGCATATATTGCTCTCTATTTTTCAGGCATAATGACCTTGAAACAATTTATGCAGAATGCTGAAAAATGACCAAGAGCAACATTTTAATAACTTCCATAACACATTACATTACAGGGAAAAAGTGACTTTATTGTGTTGAACAGCTAATATACATTCCAAAAGGATTTACCTAAAAATGGTTGCTTCTGGCTTTAAGATGAGTCATAATTGATCCCACCAGGATAACTCAACTAATCTCTGAGCAAAATATAATTATGGTAAGTACTTTGGAAAATTTAATGATTTTTGCCCCTGGGAATCCAATCCAAAACCTGATCCTACAAGCGTCAATACCTATCCCATCACTCCATGTTATGAAAGCAAAATGTTTCCAGACCTTGCTCCCATCTAGCCATAGAGAAAGAGAGGGTGGGTCAGATCTCATGCGATCTGGTTGCAGGCCCTTGGAGGTTGTGACCTCCACGTTGCCAACCCCTGGATTAGACTTTTTAAAGTGTAGTTGTGCTCTGAAAATTGACTACGAAATGGCATCTGGTTCCATGTTCACGGGCTTTCTTATCCACTTTATTTGGCTTGCAAGTAAAAAATGCAAGCCCTATAAACAACCTTAAATCTGAAAGTCAAGCTGGAATGATTTTTTCTCATGTATCATTTTCAGTAATAAAAGTTCTTCGGGTCAAACTATGCCATCAGCTATAACTGAGCAATCCCATTCGCCTTCAGGAGGGCTATAGGATTCCAATAGGTGTAACTAAGTGCATAATTTTAAGAAAGTGGACTAACCACAGTCCTCTTTTCTTGCAAGTATGTTATATACACTTCTCCATTGCCTTTATTTTTACTCTACAAGTTGTTATTTTCTTTATTATTCATCTTTTTTTCTTTTTCATCCTTTGTGAGGGCTTTGAACTGTTACCTTGCTCTTGCCACCTATCTGGGGCTCTTTATTTACACTGAAGTGGAGTTGCTGCTTAGATGAACAAATGGGTGGGCGCAAGATTAAATATTGATTAATTGTTAGGGAGCCTGGATTCAAAGTAAATAACCGCTCAAAGGGCTGGCATGCATGAGGAGGAGAAATGTCAGAAAGGGTTTTAGTGAAGTGCTAATGTCCATTTTTTCATACTGCTGTTAGTTGAAAAGATAGACTTGCCATATACTACTACTTAATAATACTTAGCACTTTATATAGCATCCTTCAGCTACAGATCACATCATTGTTTATGAAGGAGGGGAAGCATTATTTTCGCCATTATAGATGGGGAAACTGAAGCCCAGAGACTGGCTTGCCCAAGTCAATGGCAGAGACGCAAATAGCACCCAGCTCTCCAGTCTCCATATCATTACTCTTTTCACCTGGATCACACTGTCTCACTCTGGCAATGTAGGAATGGCTCTAACCTCAAGCCCTACCCTAGGGCACACCTGTACTTTGGGGGTGTTCAAAAACCTAAACCCAAATTCAGATTTGACACAATGTTCATTTCTTGGTATTGTGTTAAATAGAAATCCAGATCCAAGAATCTGTGAACTTTGGGTTGTTCAAAATGCAGATATGTGTCCAAATTTGGAGGCTCTGGATTATCACTAATGATATTATACAACAGTATCATCCTGGGGGCAACTCCTCACCTGATCCATTGTCCTAGTTCTGTTGAAGTCAATTGAGCTACAACAGTTTTCATCAGAAGAGGATCTCCACCTGGGAGCCTTAAAATTCCACTTGCGCTGCAGAAATGCAGTGTTTATGAAGGACAGGAAATGTCCTGGAAGGTAAGGCCCTAGATTGATGGACTGGTAATTTCAAGAAGAAAAAGCTCTTATCAGATACTCATCTGTAATGCTAGTCTTGTCTCCCCTCCAAGGTGATAGCTACAGGGCCAGAGGCTGATCTCAGTTTCATCAGAGTGATTTCAGAGGTACTCCACTTACTGCAGTGGAATTGTTTCAGATTTATACAGTATTGTCCCATTCCTACACACAGGCGTAGGGAAGATTAGGATCAGGACTGCTCTGTTTATGCTTATCTTTGATCAATTCTTGGGTTTGCTAGATCTCTGTCCATGGTGTAGGTAGGTCAAGCAAAGCTAGGTTTAATAAATAGATACCAGCAATTCTTTAAGGAGGCAGCAAAGTCAAGGACACCATTCTGCTTGCAAACCTGTCAACAAAGTCTATTTTCCCTTCATAATAAAACTGAGGAAGTAATTTTCATCCCGGATTACATTGCATCCTTTGGAAACTGACACTGAAAGTTCTTCTTCTGAGAGCTTTTCCTCCAGCCAGAAGCACCCAAAATTCCAATGGCAATAGAAGGGTTGGTGTTCTGTGTAGTAGCAACACATGAAAAGAGGATAAAATACATTAATCCTGCAATACAAACGCATAATCTGTTGGAGCTACCACCTTTCTGCTAAAGTCAAAGGTGGGCTCTCTATCTATCTCAGGGTTTTGTACTGGCACCTATTGTGGTATCTGGGCACTTTCCATATAAACTAGATTGGCAATAGCCAAGCCCCTAATGGACTTCATGGAGTCTCTCTTCTCTGTTATTGGGGTACATAAAGGTCTGCATGAGATAGGGTATTTTTGGAAGGAGTAAAGCGATCAGAGCCTGAAGTTGTGAAAGTCATATTTATTTCTGGTGGAAAAACTTAATCTAATCGAAGGGTGTATGGTCATCATCTGAAAGGTACAAACACAATACATCTGGACATTGTGGAGACTTGGAACACTTCTGTGACTGTATAGGAAGGATCAAAATTATGACTAAAATTTTCAAATAGAGCCCCTTGAGTTAGGTACCATTTATTTAGGTACCTAAAGGTGGGTTTTAGATGCCTAACTTCATGTTTTTGGTGAACGTTCTTGTTCTTCATATTGAAAGTGGTGGCCAAGTGGCAACAAGCATGGCCATAAAGAGGATAAGAAACATTGCAGAGACAAAAGCTGTAGAGATTTCTATTTCCTTGTACTTCTTCTTCTTCAACACTTAGCCAGACAGTCAGCCATAGCGATTGTTCACCATTTGGTCCGTTCCTGCGGAACCACAAAGGCTTGACGGCCTGAGAGTCCAACATCAGAACAGACTTGATTAACCCACGTAATAGGGGATCTGCCTCTGGGCCATCTCCACCCCTTGGTTGGTGGAATTTTATCCCGGATGTTACAAGCCACCCAGAGAACTAGTACTAGTACTGAATAGTGAGTTTCCAGATGTTGGTGTGTTTGCTTCTGTGGAGGTTGGAAGGAATAGAACCACAAGGATTTACTGTTCTCAAAGGTAGCACATTTGATAGCCTGTGAGGACCTTTGTATACGAATACAGTAGCAGGGAACATTACAGTTGGTTGATGTGGCCAGATGTCTACCCCCACACAGATGGTGAAAGGGTTAACGTAGGTCTGAGAGGCCAAATAATCCACCTGGTTTCACCTGGAGGGAGGGCCAGGGATAATTAAAGACGAAGACCAGCTGGGTAGGAGCTGTCTGTTGTTACAAAGAGAGGAAGCCTGGAGCAGAAGGGGGCTGCAGGAAGAGAGGTAAGAACTCTGCAGTCATTCTCTTGGCACTAAAGAGGGAGAGTAAAAGACAGGCTGTGGGGAACACAAAGGCTCCTCCAGGGGGAGGAGGAGGCTGGGGGAGGGAAGAGAGCTGGAAGACACAGGGTTGGACCAAGCCTCCGAGTCTGACCCTGACACAAGGACAGGAACTGAACCTCTGGGGAAAAGCCCTGGGAGGTGCTGCTTGGTACAAAGAGCCTAGGGAGGGGCTGGGGGGAAAGCCTGAAGCAAGGCTAATGGTAGGATGGAGTCCAGGGAGGCAGTGGCAAATATCTGATGGAGAAGACCTTGGCTGCTCATCCTAGGGTCCCTGGACTAGAACCCAGTGTAGAGGGTGGGCCTGGGTTCTCCTACCAGGCACAAGGAAGGGGGTGTGAAGGCCCCTGGACAGAGGATAAGGATGATTTTAAATCCTGAGAGAAGGGTGTAAGGATCACTGGGCCCAGAATCAGAGACTTGAGACCAGACACAAGGTCTTAGATTTATTTGTTGGACTTTTGTTCATTGCCTTTTCTGTTCCCTTGGAAGGGGTGGGACTAAAACATGACCTGGCTGGAGGACCCAGTCGTGAGAAGATGCAGACCATCATAGGTCTGGAGTGACCATCAATAGGGATGCTAGAGAAGGCGAGCCTGCTACCTCACACCCAACCAGGGGTGCACCAGTGGTTAGTTTATCGTTCTACAGTTGGCTACTCCATGATGTGATGGGGTATACAAACCCCACACAAGGCCTGGAGAGGTTAAAAGACAATACTGGGTCCAGGTACCCCGGCCCAGGCAAGCATGCAAGGGTGGTGGACAGGCTGCAGGAGAAAGGAGTCCTTCTCCAGGAAGCCAGACAGAAAGTTGTGCTTGAGAGGGGACCACAGAGTGAGTAAGACCCAAAGGTTGTGCCTTCTCCAACCACCACCCCCTTTGAGAACCAGCAGGTCCTGCAAGGCCCTGATCCTTTGGACTGTCTTGAGTGCAAGACTGTGCATTTAGACTAGAAGGGCCATGCCCTGAACTATTGGTACGCTGTAGTCCAGGGAGGCAAACTAGGACTTACTTCCGGGAGGACCCTGCCAGGATTGCTTCACATAGGGCCCTGGGTTGGCATCTGTTGGAGAGGGAGGGCCCAGGTCCCCCTACCATACCAACTTAAGGGCTGAGGCCCAGATGCAGAGGGGGATCCAAAAATCCCCAGCTTAAGGTCAGGAACAAATACCGTTAACACCCTGACAAAAGGAGAAGAGGGCTGGATGTCGGGTGCTCTAACCACTAAATCACCTGGACGTCTGAGCCCCCTATCACGTATGGCTGCTACTGCTTGTTTCCTTGCAATCAGCTGGCATTTTTGTGCTCTGAGAGATTTGAGTTTCTGATGATCCGTTTGCTAATACACACTGTTTAACTGCTGACATTGCCCTTTGGGAGGAAGCACGCACTCAGCATGAAAACCACAGCAGATGAGAGCAGAGAGGTTACTTATCCACTTCTATAAATTCAGGCAGCACTATGCTATGTCATTGCTTCCCATTTAGCATGCAGATTCCTCTGAAGAGCTTGATCAGCAAAGATTTGAAATCATCACAACATAACTCAGGGCAGGAATTTAGTCCAATTTTTATCTCCAAGTTACACAGGTATAAGTCCTGAATATCTAAGCACCTAAACTGGATCCCTTTGCTTTTCTCTTCTTCTATTCTCTGAGTGGTGAGCAATGGGCATGTTTCCATTAATGTGTGATACCCACAAAGAGCCTGGATACGGCTGGCCCTGTGAGCTCCCCTCCCGGGGTCCCCGTGCTGGAACCAGGCACTGGTCCCCACGAGCATCCTCTTGGGTGCCAAGTACCCGAAAAGAAGCAGGGAAAGCAGGCTAACAGCACCTCTCCCTGCTGAGATAATCCACACTGCCTCTGTTTGCAGAGTGGTGGAGCTGCCACTGCTGCATGCACTCTAAAAGCTCCCAGGAGGCATTCTGGCTGATTTAGCCAAAATGCCTCCTGGGAGCTCCCAGTGCAGTGAAGCTCAAAAGCTACCATAAAACTCTCATTGACTCTAATGGGAACAGAGTTAGGCCAACACTGATTGCTGTCTAAAATCCCACCCTCCCTGAGGCACAGAGGGTGGATATATTAATTAACCCATTTGTACCTAGCCTCTCCTAGATCTACAGCCTGCAGAAATTGGCATTTCCAGCCATAGCTTTACAGTACTGGCAAATCAGCAATTGCAGAACGATGGTGAGGCGCTCAGCAAATGTATCACTTCCGCCTTTTCCGGGAGGTACTGTCTGGGGTTGCGCTATAAGAAACGCTGAATGAAACACCTATTGCTTTTCTCTTCCTGTGACGTTTTTGTGGCAAGCCTGAAGCAGTGCAAGCTGTTGTGTAAAGCAGTTGTAAGAACTCTTGCAACACCGGGTACATGTACACTACGATAAAAGAGCCACATCACAGCTGGGTCCCAGAGTCCGGGCTCCAGTTCTAGCCCTAATGTCTACACTGCAATTTTATAGTCCCGCCACCTGAGCCCCGCGAGCCCATGTCAGCTAACTTGGGCCAGCCATGGGTCTTTTATCGCAGCGTAGACATACCCACAGACTGCCATCAGATTTCATAATGCACCAGGTCTTTCATGTGTCAAGTTTCTCGTACAACCCTAGGTATGAGCTCTTCCACCAATCCATTACAGTCCAAATACTACATTTTCTTTTCATCTTATCTAGGGTCAGTAATGTTAGGGGGATGCTTCAGAGCAAGAAACTTAACCTGACTGACAATCTGGGATGAATAAAAGTGGGGATTTATGGGCCTGATCCTACATGTGCACACTGAAGGTGCCGGGTGTTTTGCTCTTATCTTCAGTAGGAGTAGGATGGGGCTGAGCTGTGAGATTCATGTGTTTTGATAGACAAGCAGGTCATGAACCCATAAGGCCACAACCTGAAACATGACAGTGACACCATTGTTGCTTCTTGCCCTGCACTATTAAAGTTAACTCCTGTTAGCAAATTGGCCAAGGACTTTAAATGCAACTGAGGTGAATGGAGATTGGTGCCTGCTGAACCTCTGGAATATTTATTCAGACATTACACCAGGTTACAGCAGACAATCCTCAGCCCAGGTGATAACTGATCAAGGACTCTGGATGTGATTGTGTCACGAGGTGCAGCTCGTAGTAAAGAGGGATGCTCCAGCATAGAGGTAGCACACCTGCTCCAACGGCCCTTTGTGAGCTGCAGCTTTTTCCTCGCCGTGCGGCTGGTCAGGTCTGCTGGATGCTGCATGTGGGGAGCCATGGCCACGCCTGCCCCCTGGGTTGCAGCTGCACATGGGAGGAGTAAGGAGGGAGACTCCATGCACTCCTCTGGACACAGGGATTGGAATTTTGGCCTTGATAGTGGTAGGTTCTGTATGCTCTCTCCTTCATTGCACACCTGCATGAGGTCTGGCAAAGAAGGCCAAAGTCATGCAGGGACTTTGGTGGAGTTACAGCAGGGATGGATATAACCCAGAATATTTATGGTCAGATTGTGCCATGAAGGCACAGTAATGACTAGGGGGCAAGGTGGAGTTGCACTGCCCCAGGGGCGCTCAAGAAAGCATAGTGTTTCATGGAGCACAGTGCTTCACAGCAGCCACTGACCCATGGCCACCCATTATGAGTTGGCCATTGGGTCTTCTGGCCAGTGTGGTAGAGGGGCATGACCCCATGGCTCTGTCTCCTCCCCTGCTGGAGACATTAGTACCTCCAAGGTGCTGTCTCGGAGCAGCTCTTGTGATGAGGAGAGTGCAAGGGTTGCACTCATGTAGCTGGTCAGCCCTGGGTAAAGCGTGGAAGGAGTGTTGCCTGCCAAAGAGGGGGGAGAAGTCAATAAGTTGGGGCCAGCAGGTTGGGGTGAAGAAAAGTAGAGCAGGCACTGTGGGATGGTGAGGGAGAGTGAGGAGAGGAGCTACTCTAAAAGGTCACCTGGGAGGAAAGGGGAAGGACAGGAGCAGCTGCCAGGGAGCTGGGAGGGATAATTTGAGTAGAACTGGTTGAAATTTTTCATTTATTTATTTTTTTCAACAGAAAATGCTCCTTTGACTAAAATGAAATTTTCTGTTTTGAAATAAAGAAGAAAAAAATCATTTTGGTTGAAATTTTTGTTTTTCAGTAATTTTCAAACTGAAAAATTGCCTTCATTTTGATGGGGGGAAACCACCTTCTCTTCTTCCTGAACTCCACTTCCCTGCCTTCTTTTCTCTGATGGAAAAATGTGTCTTCCCTCCATTCTGTTAACCAGTTCTAATACTGGGGAAGAGAAACTGCAGAGGTAGGTGGGTCCCATGTTAAATTTCATAGAATATCAGGGTTAGAAGGGACCTCAAGAGATCATCAAAGTCCAACCTCCTGCTCAAAGCAAGACCAATCCCTATACAGATTTTTGCCCCTGATCTCTAAATGGCCCCCTCCAGGATTGAACTCACAACCCTGGGTTTAGCAAGCCACCACGCAAACCACTGAGCTATCACCCCCCCCTTAGGTGCCCCTCCAAATATCATTAAGCCCCTGGCTCTGGGATAGTATTACACTGTTAGTGATCCAGTGACACCATTCATTCCACTCCTGGCTGATGCAGGATGGGCAGATGGAGCCAGAGCATAGAATCCCATCCAGCATGCACTATTCATACTAGTCCTTGGAAACAGTGCGGGAATGATGGCGCAGTGCCACAATACTGGCCGGTGACCAGGTGAATGGAAAGCCATGACGATTTCTGATGACACACCAAAATGCAGATTTGTGTGTGCTTATTTAGCAGCATGTGTATTCTTAATAATTTATCCAACTGTCTGGTTCTCAGTGCTGACAGCTGCAGCCATAGTCCCTGCTGGTCAACAGAACATAAAGGTGTTTCTGAGATCTGTGAAACACAAGTAAAGCACACATTAGAATTCCCAGTGCATTTCACTGAGCTGCCAGATGATAAATATTTGATCAGTCATAGATCAATGAAGCACATATCCCACCTGCTGAGGTCTTTTTTTAGGTACACAGCCTTGAGTATTAAGACCATTGCAGTGCAACTCTTTTTAAGTGTGTAGGAGCAGGAGACCCTGGTGGTGGTTGCAATCTTTCTTGCAGCCTCTTGTAACTTCATTAGAATATGATCATTGCTCTCAATTTTATGAGGCCTCTTTTTAGCAGCCACAGTGTTGGAGAAGTTGCCACTGCACCACTGATCTCGGTATTACAAATGTCAGATGCTACCTATGCTGCCAGGAGCTTTTCCATTTGAAATGTGAACTGCAAGGCTGAAAAAAGAAGCCCAAGTATGCCCTTTATTGCTTCTCTATGATACATAAAGACAGCCTCAGTCTATCCTTTTGCTTGTTTTTTTAACAGAAATATCAGGCCTTGACTTCCTATTTTTTTGCTTGCGGATACTCAGGAGGATAATAGAACTAATCGGACAAAGACATCACAATAGACAGAAGTACTCCAGAAAGCTTAGTTCTGTGGCTAGGTCACTGGAATGGGCATCAGGAGACGTGAATTCTATTCTGGGCACTGCTATGTCCTTGTGCAAGTCACTTCATTTCTGTGTGTCTCTGTTCTCCCTTCTATCCGCCTCTGTTTAAATTCTAAGCTCTTTGGGGGCAAAGACTGTCTCTTACCCTGTGTTTGTACAGCTCCTAGCACGATAGAGCCCGAAGCTCAGTTAGAGCATCTAAGCACTATTGCTATAATAATATTTGCCCCTCTGCTGGGTGGTAGCAGATGTCCGGTTTTGTAGTCAGCTTTCTGTTGGAGGAGAAATCACTGACAAGGAGTCTGGGTATACTCTGTGCAGTTTGTTTTCTTTACACATATATACACAAGTCCTGGAACCGAGGTCGCCACAGATGGCCCACAGGTCTTCTTGAAGGGATCTCAGCCCAAATACCAATGCCTGGATCCCAGGATGCAACTCTGCCTCAGTAATTGACAGGAAACTTTCCTTCTGCTTGGCACAGAGCCCTTAAAAACACTACATCAGAAAACCAACAACAAGACAGCATTTTCTTCCAAGACCAAACATTCGCTTGCATGTTAAGCAAATGCTCAGAATGAGTAAGTCTAGGGGTAACAGCACCATCTAATGACCATAACAATAACAAAAGCATGTTGCAGTTTCCCCTGCCCACAATAAAGGGATTAAGCAGTCAGTCTCTGTGTAGCGGGGTGGTCACCCCAATCCTGCCCTGAAGGGCTTAAAAGAGCCCTGGGAGAGGGTTGTGGCGGGGAAAAGCTAGGCTGATTGGGAAAGCAGCCACAGCTGTGGCCAGCTTAATCAGGGCCCGGCTGGTCCTTATAAGAGGGCTGTGGGCCAGAAGTTAGTAGTCTTTCTCTAGCTTCTGAGAGAGAAGGACCTGGCTGCCTAGGAGCTGAGAAGGGTATCCAGGGCGGAGCAGTGCTGGGGAAGGGCAGAGGGAGCTGGGGAGCTCTAGCCTAGTAAAACCCCAGGCTGCAGGCCTTGCTAAAAGCGCCAAAAAAAGGTACTGGGGCTGCAGAGGGGCAGCCCAGAGATAGGCAGAGGCAGCTGGTCCTAACCCCCTTGCTGATGAGGAGTGGTTTACAGACTGCCGTCTGCCCCAGTGAGCGGGGGCTAGATGGTGACTGGCAGTAGCCACTGAGGCAAGGTGGGAATAGAGTGTTGGGGGTTCCCCAGGGAAGGGAGACCCAGATTGGGGATTACTGCTGGGGCAGAACACCAGGGCAAAGGATATCGGGTCTGGGAGGGACACAGGGCCAGCGGCAGGTGAGACACCGGCCTGCAGAGGACGCTCTGGGCTGGAAGGAGCTAATTCCTCAGACGACCACCCGGAGGCACAGCTCCGGTGAGTCTTCGCCCCACCCCACTCTGTTTAAAATGTTCATTGTTGTTGAGTCAAACAATATATAACAAGAAAACAGGTTTAACCCTGGTCTGGGTCAATATTCCTCTTCTTTCAGCTAAGAGTTTGGAAATCTGCCACTCGAGTTTAAACCTATTGTGATGTCCCTCTAGGTCTCCACTCCTCCCAAGTATCCTCCTACAAAAACAAGTCAGTGGAAACTTGATATTCCTGATATTTCGATGGGGAAGGAAACTTTTTGATTAAAGGACATCTCTATGTATCTAACGGGCATGAGAAGGACTTACTTCCCCTTTTCAGGTCACCTTTGACACTTGTGTCAAGTATCAGAGGGGTAACCATGTTAGTCTGAATCTGTAAAAAGCGACAGAGGGTCCTGTGGCACCTTTAAGACTAACAGAAGTATTGGGAGCATAAGCTTTCGTGGGTAAGAACCTCACTTCTTCAGATGCAAGAAGAAGTGAGGTTCTTACCCACGAAAGCTTATGCTCCCAATACTTCTGTTAGTCTTGAAGGTGCCACAGGACCCTCTGTCGCCTTTGACACTTGGTTCATGTTACCTTTAGTTAGGGATCCGGGGCCCAATATGACTATAAATATGTCCAAGGGAAAAAGATGAGCCAAAAATGGGAATCATAACCTGGACACACTCATCCCATCAATTCCATGTTGCTATGAACAGTGGGCTCAGTTACAGCAAGAGTGACTATATAAGGTACTTACATGGTCCCCTTTTCCATAGTATCTGAACGCTGTACAACCTTTACTGTATTTATCCCAACAACACCCCTGGGAGATAGGGAAGTGCTATTATCCCCATTGGGGATGCTGAGAGAGAGACGAATGACTGGCCTCAGATGACACAGGAAGTCTGGCAGATAGAGACCTGAATCCAATTCTCCCAGGCCCCATGCTAGTGCCTTAACCACTTCCTTCCTTTCTGAATGGATATTATATACAAGAAAAAGGCAATATGACCCAAATGTTGCAAAATCACCTTCCGTTGCAGCTTCTGGAGGTCCAGAACACAACAGATTGTCTGTAAGCAGATTGTCTGTCTAAGTTTAATGGTGAAATATTTTTAATAAACTACAAATGTGGGAGATGAGCGCACAATGATTAAAGCTGGTAACAATAGAAATGCACTCCTGAAGCCCAAGAGAAATACTTAGAGCCAATAACAGAGATGACAAATAATGCTGCTGTTAGTCGAATCAATTATTAGACAAATATTTCTATATTTGACCATATCTATAGCTGATGAAATAATATCCATTAGCTAATTTGTCAAAGAATGGATTATTTGCTGAGTATTCAACAAATAATTGTATCCAGTATTCAACCAGCTCTTCTATCAACCCATAGGAATAGAGGACAAACAGATGCACATGAGGACAAATGTTGGGTGACTCAGATGTGAATATGCCCAATAGTGTTGCACATAAGGATCATTTCTGCTCTAGCTGTGCATGCCTGCCAGTACTGGAATGCTGTTCTTCTCATTGCTGCGTGGGTTATAGGAAACAGCATGTGACTGTATGGAGCCAAAAATGAAAAAAATAGTTGCAAAGTCACATCAATACAGTGGTGGCCACATTTGCTAGCAGTGAAATTGTTGAATGCAGTGTTGTTGGCCAGCTGAGCCTCAGAAACAGGGTCATGTGAAAAATACCCAATAATCTGTAGGTGGGAATGAGAAGATTTATTGGAAATAAGAAGAAATTTACTTCAAAATTCAGTGTAGTGTTGACAAGTCAATGTATGTAGCTGAAAACTGCCTGGAACCCCAATGGCTTCCATTTCCTATGTTCACCTCTGGAAAATTGTTGCTCATCCAACTGTGAATATCTGACATCTGGTCAGACACTCTTGAGGCTCTCTCAGGAACAGCCAGTTTCAGAGGATACCAGGACATCATCAGCATACATGTGCCAAATCATAGTGTGCTGATGAGCTCTATTCCCAAATGGCAGCACATGGATCAAAACCAATATCATAGGCCAACAACCGTGGCTCTGGAAATTGCCAGGGGTGAGTTAAATGAACAGAAGGTGAACACAAATGACCTCTAGACACAAAGTGGTGTTAGGGGACAAGTTGAAGTAGCCCGGTGCCTCCATGGAAGGGAGAGACATGACTCCAGAGGGCCACGCAGGGGCTCTAATTGAAGACTGATAAAAGCAGCGCTCAGGAGAACAACAAAGGAAGGAGAGTGGTTGGATTGAAAAGTGGTCTGTAAGTAAGTTAAAAATGGCCTTTGTGGAGTGCGCTTGTGTGAAGCACATCTCTAAACAGGAATGTGGCAACGTGTACGGCAGCTTGATCAGCGTGCAAATAGGCAAATGTAAAACGACAAGGCTAAGGCAAAATGTGTGAAATGAACGCTGATTGCGGGAGCAATTTTAAAAGCGAAGAGGGAGCAAAGAGGTGATGAAAACGGGGCTCTGTAGACATCCCCATGTAGTGTGCGCCCATCCTCCCACCTTCTGTGCATGTCACTTTTGTGCTCACATGGACAGAGAGCGCAAAGTGGAGTGAGTTAGCCTCAGCCTGATCCAGTTACTTGGGATAGGTACTCCACAGAAAGAGTGAGAGCATTTCTGGATGGTTGGCTGAATAACTTCCCTTTGGCACCTGTACATTAGACCCTGGTTTCTCCAAGTGGAGGCTTACTCCACTGAGCAGAAGGGTGGCCCACTGGTTAAATGCTAGCCTGGGACTCAGGAGATCTGGGTCAACTCACTGCTCTGGCCCAGGCCTCCTATGCAACCTTGTGCAAGTCTCTCAGTTCCCCATCTGTAAAATGGGGATAACAGTACTTCCTTACCTCACAGCACCACGTGAGATGCTCAGCTACTAAGGTGATGAGGGCCAGATAGGTTCTGTCAGGGTCTAGAGGAGGGAAAGAGATAGGATATTTGTTGCAGATGCTTTTAACTTTACTGTAGTGTTGATTGGAAAAATTCCAACAAAACACTTTTTTTGCTGGAATTTGGCAGTTCATCACAATGGAAATGTTTTGTGGAGACAGATTGATTTTGCCAAAGTTCTGATGGAACCCAGGCTGGACACATTGGAAAGGCACCTGCTTTCCTGCCAGATCACCTGCCCAGCTCCCTGGGAAACCAGGCTTCCAGGGTCTGCAGCTTTTGGGCAGCCTGTCAGCCTGACTGCCCCAGAGTGGGGGCTTCATTCCCTTTCGTCAGTTTCAAATTTTTGTTATGCATAATCAGAACAAAACCAAACATCAGGATATTGAAATTGTCTGTGAAATAGAATTACCTTTCTCTGCCCAGCTCTACTTTACTGTATCTAATTGTACGATATATCACCCTGGAATTCTGCTGTGAAGGGAAAGACAAAGTATTTGTTTCTTTTATCTTTGCTTTACTATTTACTTTTCGAGGGGAGGGGATTGGATTTTTTGCAGCCTTTTCTCAGTTTGCTCTGGCACACTGTCTCTCTGCAGTCACTCAGTTCTCTTTTCAATGCAGATCTCTGTTCTATTCCTGGGTCTATCACAGACTTTCAGCGTGACCTCAGTCAAGTCATTTGGAGTCAAATTTTCAAAAGTACTTAAGTGACTTAGGCACCCGAGGCCATATTTTTGAAGGTATTTAGGTGTCTAACTTTCACCAAGGATGTAGGTCACTTTTTAAAATGGGTCTAAGGCTTTTCTTTCACTTAGGAGATTTTGAAAAACTACCTTTAATCTCTTCATACCTCAGTTTCCTCATCTGTAAAATGGGGCCAATGATGCTTTTCTGCCACTCAGAGGTCTTGTGAGGCTGCTACATTTTTGCAGGGCCATAAAGAATCTATATAGTTGTTTGCTTTTGATAGGGTGATTTGCAAGAGTAGCAAATGGGGAATGTCTAAGGTTTTTAAAGCGGAGTTATGGTGTATAGCATACTGTACATTATTTCCCTAATGCCGATGCGCCTGAGTTACACCTCTTCATGTGCTTCTAACAGAATTGCTTGTGTAGCTCAAGAGAGCGGAGAATTTGCATTATTTTGTATTTCAGTAGGCGTGAGGATTCCACTGAGATATTATATAATCTATTTAGATGAAGTAGATCAGGAATTCTGCTATCACCATGTTTCTAGCTGAAAATCTAATAGCTACTTCTGTGTGAGGAACAACTGTGAAGATGTTTGTGTCTGTTTGGCCACCTCTCTCGCCTCTGTCTCTTTCCTAGGTGAAGTGCAGTGTTAGGATCATACAAATAGGATTTATTTTTAAGTAGGTGACTATAGAAAAGCTGAGTACTATTGTGTGACTCCTCTGTGTGCTGAAGGAGTACAGTACCTTGCAGGTGGTACACAGCCCCTCCAGGGTCGGCTCCAGGCACCAGCTTAACAAAAGCAGGTGCTTGGGGCGGCCAAGGGAGAGGGGCGGCACCTGCGGCAATTCGGGGGGCGGCAGGTCCCTCAGTCCCTCTAGCAGCGAAGGACCTGCCACTGAATTTTTTTTTTTTGCTTGGGGTGGCGGAAATGCTGGAGCTGGCCCTGAACCCCTCCCAAGATTAGATTTGCTATTAGTCAAGCTGGGATGGTTGTGGCTTGTCACAACCTTGTCACACTGCCTGGTATGTGGCTCACCACTGAGAGGCCAATCTCAGGTCAGACAGTCAGAAAGCAGGGCAGACACCCCCAAACTGGTTTTATATTCTATAATAAGATTTCAGCAAGCCAGTAACAAATGTATGCTCCGGGATTACTGTATTA
This sequence comes from Malaclemys terrapin pileata, assembly GCF_027887155.1. Classification (NCBI taxonomy): domain Eukaryota; kingdom Metazoa; phylum Chordata; order Testudines; family Emydidae; genus Malaclemys; species Malaclemys terrapin. The sequence continues at coordinate 270,348,656 of NC_071506.1, read as the reverse complement.
ATCTCACCATGGAGCCACAGGCTGTTTCCTTAGGCACTCCAGACAAACTGACCACCCAGACAAACTGAACTTAATGATGAAAGGTTCTTAAAACCAATATTCACCACATGCTACATCCTTCCAGACGGCCAGTCACGTACCCTAGATCTCTCCAAAGACAACACTGACAGCCAAGTCCTCTAGTAAACTAACTAAAGATTTATTAGCTAAGAAAAGGAAATGAGAGTTATTGAGAGGTTAAAGCAGATAAAATATATTGCAGGTGAATCAGAGTCTATAGTCCAAATGATGCAGAGTTGTATTGTCTGCTAATTTTCCATAAAATCCTCAGGGTTTCCCAAAATGGCTTTTGGAGTCCTCTGTCCAGTCACCTAGGATTTCCCCTGTCAGAATCCAAGCGGTTCAGAGATGCAGGATCATTCACAGGGTACATCTTTATAGCTGAAAACAGTCTGGCAAACATTCCTAGCACCCCGTGGGTCCGTAGAATTCCCACTGTTGAACATACAATGATCCACTCTTTGAAATTAACATTCTACTTCCTATGCATATACAAGTAATCTAGTTACAGTGTTATACATTATGTAATTGCCGGCCATTCATTACAATCAGAATGGCTAAGTGGAAAAATACAAGTATCCTTAAATAGTTTTCCACATCAAGTTAACTCGCATCTAAGCACTAAATACAGGCCTTTTGACCTAATGTTAATTAAGTAGCATCACATACATAATGTAAAGGTAATTACGGAGTTACAGGACATGGAAAAAGGATATAGCAACAAAAGGTTAATTTTTAGTTACACTAGTATACATCAAACAGGATGTAGATAGATGAAGACAAATACAATTAACATCTATTTAACAAGTGAATTGTCTAGATACACAATAGTATCTTTTAACACCTCTTTGAAGGTCACCCACTGGTGAATTGCCCCAGGACTCTGATCTTAGCTGTGTGGTTAAATGTTCAGCTGCGTGTGTGTGTTCTCCCTGTGTGCTGCCCCAGCTCTGCGCAGACAGCTGGCACAGCAGACCTCAAGCAAACAGCCCAATGACCACAAGATCCGTTAAGGTACAAAGGCATCAGGCCAGGTTTATTGTCAATAAAGCACAGTAATAGCACCTGGCAGACTTTACAAGAATACTAAGACATGTATGCCCATTACAATGGATGCAGCTCAGTGAATGATGGAACTTTCCATTCCCCCCTAGGATGGACGAAGATACTCCCTCTGAGATACCTCTTTATACCCTAATACAGACAAGTTAGTACTGCCTCTGACATAATTAGTCACTGCCCCTTTTCTGGGCTAGTTATCACCTTGTACATGTTGGTTCAATTAAAACATTTCTATTATGTACTGTTATTTTGACCTTATCTTTTAGAAGGGTTCAGTGTACTCCTGTTATCCTTGGGGAATGTTTTTGTACCTTCCTTAATAACGGGGTGTTCTGGTACCACTTGATATTGGGATGTGTTTGCATGAGTATTTTGTAACTAGCACTTCTTAGAAATGTGTATGTCTGCTGGCCTGAGGGAAGGAACTCTCTCTCCCTTTCTTTGGGAAACATCCCTTCTTCTGTGTTCACTAGGCGCCAGCTGGCAGGAGCCAACAGCCGAAACCCCAAAGTGGCGGCAGGCTGAGCTCAGCTGAGCCTGCCAGCCGGGGTCCCACCGCCGCTCCCACTCAGCGCCCGCTGCTAGCCTGGGGTTCCTTTCCCCAGGCTGGCAGGAGCCGGAGGTGGAAAGCCCGCCGCCCCTCTAGGGTTTCGCCTGCCGGCTCCTGCCAGCTGGGGTCACAGACCGCTGCCAGTCTGAGGTTCCTTCCCCCAGGCCAGCAGTGGGCGCTGAGTGGGACCAGTGGCAGGTCCCCGGCTGGCAAGGGGCCAGCAGCAGGAACCCTGGAGTGGCGGCGGGTTGAGCAGCTCCCATAGACATTCATCAGTTGTCAGCAAGAAATTGCATTTTAAAAGTATGCTATAAAACCTCTTTCAACTGGATTACTTCCAACGGGATTATTTTTCTAGGAGACTATCTCATCAACACGAATAACTCCTTCTACAGGTGTTATGCCCTGAACAAAAGACTCTGACCTGATTTATGCCGATGTAAATCAGGTGTCACTCCAATGTAGTCACACCAGCTGGAGAATTGGAATTAGGCCGAGCGAACACAGAAGAAGGGATGTTTCCCAAAGAAAGAGAGAGGGAAAAATCACAACAAACCACAAGAGCAGGCACCATCTTGAGGGAGAAGTCAGCACAAATGAGTTCATCAAATGCAAAGCAAATGAGTTGTATAAACTAACGGTGTGGTAGGAGAGAGTTTCACTTAGAGCGAACCTATCATAAATCACTCAATACTCAGTTTTGCGGTGCCATTTAAGAAAATATTTTTCATATCCTACTACCTGCTGCTCTCTTTTCCACATGGATAGGTGTTTGTACATACAGCAGCTTTGCAGAATTCTACTCTTCTAGGGCAAGTGGGTTTTTTAAATGTCAGATATATCCTTAGTTACTTTTTGTCAAACTTTATAATAAGGCTAAGTATTACAATGCAGTTACATAGCAATTACAATAAGGTTTTGCTTTTCAGTATGCATTACTACTGATTCATATGATCAGAAGCTGACTAGATGCTTGATTTACTTCGTACCATCCCATTGGTGTTCTTAATACATATTCTGTTGGAAGCCAAGTATGGCAAATACAATGTACTAACACTGTGACTTTTCTCAATGCAGTTTATAATTACATTGTAATTACACTGTGTTTTTTTGCTATGTAATTACAATTAGCTTTTAAGGTTTGATCATTTTATCCATTATCCTGAGAAGAGGTGGGCAACAAGTGTGTTGCTTGGGCTGCTAAGTTTCATGACTGCTCAGTCTTGCCAGGCTGCTGAGATTGCATACAAGACAGAGAATGACAGCTTGGAGTAGGGTGTCATAAGGTCCTATTGCCCTGAATTGAGGATGTTTTCAGTATAGACCTTCTAAAAAACATTAAAATGTATTACTGGCACGCGAAGCCTTAAATTAGAGTGCATACATGAAGACTCGGCACACCATTGCTGAAAGGTTGCTGACCCCTGATCTACACAAAACCTATTGGTTTTATCCTTGTTACATACCATCACAATAGGAGACTTACAAGGGCTTTTTCACTTAGCAATTATTCCCATTTCTAGCATGCTCTCAACCTCCTCCTATATTTGTTTCTGCATTTCCCCCTTGGTCCTATATGCTCTGCTAGGAGCTGGGTGGGGCCCAGTGGTTTGAATGGAGTGCACAATCTTGTTAGTTAAACCTGGCGAGTTAGGGAAAAAAAAATTCTGTGGTGCTTTAAAAGGGATAGCACTTCCTGCCTTTGGGCTACAGTTAAACCCTCCCCAGACTCAGAACATGTCTACACTACAGTCTTAAGTTGATCTATGTTAGGTTGACTTACAGCCACTGCAGTAATTGCTGCGGTGATTCATGTCCACACTGTCCCCGGAGCTAGGGGCCGGCCAGGGGCATTGGGGCACAGCATGGCGGAGTGGCCCCACTCCGCCCAGCCCAGTGCCAGGGCACTGTATATAAACCCTCCCACAACCCCACCACTACTGCCCAAAGCACTTCCCCACAGCCCCACCACCACAACTACACATCACCCCACTGCCCAGTATCCCAGCAAACATATCTTCCCCGCTGCCCCCCAGCAGATCCCCCACTGCCCAGCACCCAAAACACACAAACCTCCCCCACTGCCCAGCAGCCCCACTGCCTCACAGCCCCAGCACCCCCCTAGAGACCCACTCCCTCACACCCTGCTCCCCCAGCCACACTCAGTGGCCCTGCTGGGAGGTGACTGCATCTCGTAAGCTGAGCTAGCAGCGTGGCTCGGGCCAGTCCAGTGCCGGGGTAGGGAATTGCTCCGGCCTCTCAGGAGTGATCAGCCAGGCCAGGGTCTGCCCCCACCCCAACCAGGCTCCCTCAGGACCCACTTGCCTGGAGGTAGGGGGACCATACGTCCCCTTTTGGCCAGGATAGTTCCCTTTTTAAGTTCTGTCCCGGCCGTCCTGACTTTATTGACAAAAACGGGCATTTCTCCCATTTCTCCTGATCAGTTGTCAAGAGCAAACGAACAAATGCCCAGTTTACAAAAAAGTCGGGTGTGTCCCCATAGCGGGACATGGAGGAACGTGGGTGGAAGGGTGGCAACGCAAGGTGTCAGGCAGTGGGGCTTGGGGGATCAGCCCCAGCCCCAGGCAGAAGGGTGTTGGTGGGGGGGGGTTGGGGGCCAGCCCCTGGCAGCGATGCAGAGAGCTCGGGGGTGTCATCCATAGGTGCTGACTTCTGCTGGCACTGGTGGGTGTTCGACCCTCCCCGACTCCACCCCTGCCCCGCCCCCATGCCAACCCCTTCCCCAAAGTCCCCGCCTGAACTCCACCCCCACCCTGCCCCTATTGCAACCCCTTCCCCAAATCCCTGCCCTGGCCTCGCCTCCTCTCCCTCCCTCCCGGAGCTTGTTACGCCGTGAAACATCTGTTTTGCGGCGGCAAGCACTGGGAGGAGAAGTGGGGATGCGGCGTGCTCAGGGAAGGAGACGGAGGCGAGGTGAGCTGGGGTGGGGTGCTTGGCTGCCGGTGGGTGCACCCACCAATTTTTCCCCGTGGGTGCTCCGGGGCTGGAGTACCCATGGAGTCGGTGCCTATGGTGTCAGCCCCAGTCCCGGCAGCGGTGCGGGGAGCTGCTGGGGTGAGGGAGGGGTCAGCCCCAGTCCTGGCAGTGGTGCGGGAAGCTAGGAGTGGAAGGGTCAGCCCCAGCCCCTGGCTGCAGTATGCGGAGCTCGGGGGGGGTCAGCCCCCGGCGACACAGAGCTGGGGAGGGGGGCAGAAGCCCCAGCCAGGTGTCACAGAGCTCCAGCTCTCTCAGCCCCAGCTGCAGCTAGGGGCGGAGAGGAGTCGGTGGGCAGGGCCAGGGGGCGGGGAGGAGTCCACAGCCGGCCTGCGATCCAACAGGAGCGAGCGGTGGACGGGGGACAGGAGAAGATCAGATGGGGCCTTGGAGTGCAGCCCAAGTGAAGTGGGCCGAGGCCCCTTCAGAGCCAGGGCCTGGTGCCATGGTGCCACTGGTGCCATTGTAAATCCAGTGCTGGGTGCTGGGACTCCAGGCATCAGCCTGGCTCTAACTTGGGAGTGGGGAGCTCAGGCACTAGACTGTCTGGGATCAGGGAGCCAGGACCCGGGGGGCAGCTCAGCTCTGAGGGGAGAATAGGGAGGCTTTAAAAATTTGCAGCTGCTGGAGGGAGGGTTGAAAAAAAGGAGAGAAGTTTTTAAAATGATACATTTTACAGAACAATGCTTATACTCTTTCATGGTGAACAACACTATTCACATTACATAGCACATGTGATTTCAGTACAGGGTCGCATTTTCCATCTTAATATTGAGTGCCTGTGGCTTTGGTGTTAGAGATCACAGACGCAGGTCCGGGCAACAGAATTCAGCTTGCATGCGGCCATGGTAAGCCATTGTCTTTCGGCTTCTGCGCCCTCCTTTCCCACATACCAAGCAAAGCCCGTTGAGTGCTGCGGTTTTCCTGTTAACCTTCAGCAGCAGAAAACAAACTAACCCCCCCATCCAATTCTCTGGGATGATCGCTTTATCCCTCCCCACACCGCGTGGCTGGTAACAAGGAAGATCCCTGCTAGCCAAATGCGAAAAGCTCAGGGCCAATTCCCACCCCCCCGCGCTTGGCTAACTGCAGGAAAGGGTTTCTTTTCAGCCAAAGGCAAACAGCCCAGTAGGAACAGCCACCTCTGTCCCCTTATTTAAATTCCCATATTTCAACCAGGTTACCATGAGCAATATCACTCTCCTGAGGATTACACAGCAAGCTAAAGAACGGGCTTTGTCATGCAATGATACCAGATTACTTGCTGCAAGCATGGCGCGGTCAAGTGTCCTACCATGGAGGACGGAATAAGGCCGCACTGCCCAGAAACCTTGTGGCAAGGCTTTTGGAGTACCTCCAGGAGAGCTTCATGGAGATGTCCCTGGAGGATTTCCGCTCCATCCCCAGACACGTTAACAGACTTTTCCAGTAGCTGTACTGGCCGCGAATGCATCCCAAGTCCTCAGGGCAAAGTAATCATTAAAAAACGCTTGCTTTTAAAACAAGTTTTATATTTTAAAAGGTAAACTCACCTGAGGTCCCTTCCATGGGGTCATGGTCTTGGATACTGGGTTGGGAGGGTTGGGAGGGTACTTCAGTCAGGCTGAGAAAAAGATCCTGGCTGTTGGGGAGAACGGAGTGCTGGGTGCGCTCTGCAAGCTCGTCGTCCTCCTCCTCCTCCTCCTCCTCTTCCCCGTCCACAGAATCCTCAGGTGTGGCTGATGAGATTACCCCCGCCTCGGAATCCACGGTCAGAGATGGGGTAGTGGTGGCGGCCCCCCCTAGAACTGCATGCAGCTCGGCGTAGAAGCGGCATGTCCGCGGCTCTGACCCGGAGCGACTGTTTGCCTCCTTTGTTTTTTGATAGGCTTGTCTGAGCTCCTTGACTTTCATGCGGCACTGATCTGAGTCCTTATTGTGACCTCACTCCATCATGCCCTTGGAGATTTTTTCAAAAGTTTTGGCATTTCGTCTTTTCGAACAAAGTTCTGCTAGCACTGAATCCTCTCCCCATATTGAGATCATATCCAGTACCTCCCGTATGGTCCATGCTGGTGCTCTTTTTCGATTATCGGCCTGCATGGTTACCTGTGCTGATGAGCTATCTGTGGTCACCTGTGCTCTCCACTCTGGGCAAACGGGAAATGAAATTCAAATGTTCGCAGGGATTTTCCTGTCTACCTGGCCAGTGCATCCGAGTTCAGATTGCTGTCCAGAGCGGTCACAATGGTGCACTGTGGGACAGCTCCCGGAGGCCAATACCATCGAATTGCAGCCACACTAACCCTAATTCGAAATGACAATATCGATTTTGGCACTACTCCGCTCGTCGGGGTGGAGTACAGAAATCGATTTTAAGAGCCCTTTATTTCGAAATAAATGGCTTCGTTGTGTGGACGGGTGCAGGATTAATTCGATTTAACGCTGCTAAATCCGAATTAAAGTCATAGTGTAGACCAGGCCAATATTTCAGACTCTCCAGTCAAAACTCCATCAATATCAGTTCCCCTGTGATTGCTGATGCCGGGCACATACTGTTGGATGACTTGTATGCTGCCCTATGTTGGGGATGATGTACTGCCCAAAGGAGGCAGAATTCCTCCCTGCATTCCCTGGGGCCCAGGTGGAAAATCCCCTCTGCTACACTTCTTCAGTGGGTGCAGCATGCACAGCAGCATGGCAAACTCCCCTGTACTTGATCCCCTGCTGGCACAAGCTCTAGCCCTTACCCCACCTCTAGGCCTGCTGCTGTTCCAACTCCTGCAGGGCTGCACAGCGGAGTATCCGGAACCACAACCGGTTCGCTGCAGCTGCCACTCTTCCCTATATCTGAACACAGCTTGGACATAGTAGAGAATTGGGACTGTAATCTTTATTTAAAGGTGCACTCTTAAGGGTACATCTACACTACCTGCCAAATCGATCGATCTGTCGGGGATCAATTTATCGTGTGTTGTGTAGACGCGATAAATCGATCCCCGATCACTCTCCCGTTGACTGCTGAACTCCAGCTCGGCGAGAGGCGGAAGCAAAGTTGACAGGGGAGCCGCGGCCATTGATCCTGTGCCACGAGGACGTGAAGTAAGTAATTCTAAGTCGATCTAAAATACATCGACTTCAGCTACGCTATTCTCATAGCTGAAGTTGCGTATCTTAGATTGACCCTCCCCCCCCGCAATGTAGACCAGGCCTAGGAACAATTCCCCTACCTAGCACCCAGCCTGATTAACTCAGCAAGTTGCTAGGATGTCCATGGGGACAGGAATCCTGCCCTGCATCTCAGCCGTGCAGTGGAAGCTCTATTATTAATAAAAAGAACAAGAGTACTTGTGGCACCTTAGAGACTAATAAATTTATTAGAACATAAGCTTTCGTGGTATGCATCCGAAGAAGTAGGCTGTAGTCCACGAAAGCTTATGTTCTAATAAATTTGTTAGTCTCTAAGGTGCCACAAGTACTCCTGTTCTTTTTGCGGATACAGACTAACACGGCTGCTACTCTGAAACCTGTATATTATTAATATAATTATAGCACTCAGAGGCCTCCAATCTGAGATCAGGGTCTACTGTGCTAGGGACCGTGCAAACATAGTGAAAATATGTCCTCTGCCCCAAAGAGCTCACAGCTACAAATGGGTGGAAGAGGGAGAATGGCATAATAACAGGACTAGGGCTGGGTGAATAGCTGATTATTTGGTTCACTGGCCAAAACAAAACATAAAGAAACAAAAAGTTTGGGATTGACTCAAAATGAAACTCTTCCAAAATTTTCAGCAAACTGAAAAAGTCAGATTTTTTTGTTAAGGGTCAAAAGAAACTTTTGCTCAGCCCAAAATGGAATGTTTGGTTTAATTTGAATTTAACCTTTTCAAACAAAATGGGGTTTGTTTGGGGAGGTGGCCAGATTTTTTTTCTTTTTCTTTTCTGAAACAGTTCAGTGAATTCAACATAAATTCACAGAATGTTTTGGTCAACTCATATCTGTCCTTTTCATTGAAAAAAAAAAAGTTTCTGCTGAAAAATTTCACCCAGCCCTGAACATGACCATGTTTTTATGCAGTCTAGCCATACACAGTGTATCATTTTAATATCTGATCACATGTTTTGTGCTCTATAAATAAAACCAAATGCAAACTTGATGTGATACTAACAGGAAAAAGGATAAAATTGCTAATAGGATCTGGAGTTTTTATTTTGATGTGATAGGCCATTTAGAAAAAATCAATATAGATTTTCTGTCTTTTACTTGATCCACTTCCTCTCCCATGAGGGAACTAGTAGGAAGACAAGTTCCACGCTTTTGTTTCATAACTGCTGCTGTTCTTAGATGTTTATGTTGCTCCTCTAATAGAAACGCTTTGAATCATTCACTTCAGATTGCTATTATCTATTATTTTCACATCCATTTCTTATTACTCTTAGCAATGCACCGATTTGGCAATTGTTACCTGAGTCTGTGAGCAAATAATAACAAGATGTCTAGTGTCAGCAAGTAGGACTCGTCACTTATTGCAAGCCCATATGTGTAACTGCATCTGAATGGGATTTGTGCATGCGATTATACATTTTCAGTATGCAAATATTGAGTGTGTGTGTGCTGAGAGCAGATGTGCGCAGGTATAATTTAGTTACCCATATTTGAAAATGCTGTCTTGCAAAATGCATGCTTATCTGTTACATGTGCACAGTTCAGTTACATATTTCTCTCTAGCGGCTGGTCTATAGAGGCTGAATCTCCTACAACAACTACCAAAAGCAGTCACTCCTTTAGCTCAAGAAGCAGATACTCATTATTTTAGCACTGGAGTCCTCAAGTCAATGCTGGTGACAATGCATGACGGTGATCGTTACTAGAGCTGGTCAAAAACTTTCCATTGAAAGGGTTGGGTTTATTTTTTTGGCAGAATCACAACTTCCTGTATGAATGTGTCGATTTTGATGATACTTTGTTCTGAAAACATATTCAAATGAAGCATGTTGATAATGTCAAAACATTCCATTCTGACATTTTCAGAAGAGGATGTTTTGTTTCGTTGTCACGACAACTTTTTTGTGTTGAATATTTTTAAACAGAATGTAAGATAAAATGTAGGAACCAAAATGAAGCACTTTGGTTTTATTACAAGAAACCCTCGAATGAAATGTTTTCAAAAATTCCCTTTTTCAGGACACTTCAGAATGTTTTGTTTTCAGTCCAGTTTGGGTGCTGAGGAAGGCAGAGTGCTTGGCGATTCTGGGGGAAAGTTCTTTTTGGAGATGTATAATGTGCGCCTTCAATCACCTGCCTATAACCACTGGCTCTGTGTGAGAAGTGTCTTTGGCCACTCAGCCATCCACACGTGCCCTCTTTAATATATATAATGCCTTCGGTCACACCAACACTTCTCTGCGCTTTAAAACCAAGAGGTGCAAATGCTGGGATTCGGCCTGTCCCCTGCAAAGGTGTACAAGAGCAAGGAAATGGCACAGCAGCCAGAACTAATCTGTCATATGAGTCCGATTGCTAGATAGTGTAAATCTGCCTATTGCTGTTGAAATCAGTGGAATGATGCCAATTACACACACACCCCTGAATCTCAGGGTTTGTGTGTGTTTTGATATTAGACCGGTATGTGGTCTCTTGTCTAACTCTAAAGTTAAAAAAAAGAAACCGTGTCAGTTGAATGTTACCGCTTCACACTTGAGTACGCTCTTAACAATTAATGCTTTGTCAAGGCTGAATTTAATAAACAACAAAACAAAAATTAAGGAACTGTGAAAAAAACATTTGCTCCAAAAGGTAAATAAAAAGGATTTTATTGTAAACTGTAAATCAAACCATTTGTGCATTGCTCATTCAGATTGTCATGCCTGCTATTTATTATATATCTTGTGGTTTCCCCACTAACTTGCTGTTAATTCAGTGAGACAAACTTACTAGGGGACTGATCCAGTAGTAATGTAATTATAACCCCATAAATCATATTTGCACAGTGCTTGGCTTTCCATCCCTTTTCAATTCGGTCCTGATGCATTAGGGCATGTTTTAGTCAAGATGAGAGATCGTTTCTTTACTGTTCTTGTTTTTACAGGTCTGCTTCACAAAACAAACCCAACTATGAAAAGGGCGTTCAAATCCTATGATGACTCTAGCATAAAACTACAAAAACAAGGGATTTCAGAGTTGTTACTGCTGAATTGCCATCACCTGTCTACAGTGCAGGTAAGGAAACTGTGCAATTGTAGTGCCGTAGCATTAGCATGTACCCCAACTGTGGACAGTGATGATCAAGGGCTATGCTGACTTTCTCCTTGCCTGACTCCATGGTTACCAGTGGAAGGAATAGAGTGTAAGTCAGTGGCCCTCAAGGATATATTCTGGCTGTTAAGTCAGAGACTGCATTGCAGGCATTCAGAGAGTCTTCAGACACATTCTAGCGGACTCAGCCAGAATTCCTCCAGGGGGCTGAGTGCACAACTGGAGCAGGAGCTCCACCAGCCTTCCCCAGAATGCCCTGTACACTCCTCCATGTGCCAGCTGAGCTCTACCGGCCAGACCAGAAGGGAGATTTGCCCCCACCTCCTTCTATTTTCTTTCAGGATTCTATCACGAGCAGCAGCACTGGACTCATACAATCCTTGGAGATTGTGGCAGGGAAGACAGGTAGAATGAGTGTGTGTTTATGGAGACCACCACACCCACTCAGGGCCATAGGAGTCCCATAAACGCTACAGTAAATGGTACTCTTTTCACAGCATAAGCACACTTTTTTGAGCCCACTGTGTCTTGACTGGTAGCTAAGGCTCTGATTCAGTGAATCATTTAAGCAGGTGCTTAAGTGCATCCCTATTCAGCAAAACACACACTTAAAATTAAGTGCTTTGCTGAATCAGGGGCCCTTGAACATTCCCTCCCTCCCGTCACTGGGAGAAGCTGTATTACCTTGTTTTTTCAGATCCACAGGCTCATTTGATTGCACGGGTTTTCTGTGGTCTAATTTACTTTCTCTGTGCTATTGCTGTCTACTGATTGTGTATATTTAGAAAAAAAGAATTAAACAAGTACTATTTATTTTAAAGACTGTAATGGCCCTTTTGGAGCAAAGCCATTATGTAGATTTTTTTATATATACTTTATAACATATATCAATCCTTATTAGAGCTCATGCCATAAATACAACTGTACAAATACAGGGCTGAACCTGCAAACACTTGCTCACTAAAACAGATCAGATTTACTAGGTACACTACGGTTGCTTTGCACTGCTCCAGCAACACAAAACAGCTGGAAAGCCAGCTTATCTGCCCAGTTGGTTTCACAGCTTGTGTTGCCAGATCTGCATGAAGCAGTCAGAGCCAACATGTGAAGCTTGGACCAGTGAATTTAATATGAAGTTAGAAGGCAGCAAAATACTGAAAATAACCCAGGTGCTTCAGTTACAAGAATACAAAGGTAGTGGAGACAAATAAGCTTGTTTTCTTTCTGTATTTGTACAATTTAAATGACAGTCTGCCAAATGGATTGCTTTAAAAAAACTGACAAAAATAGTCATTCCTCATTCATGTGAAGACAAATTTTCTTTGAATCAACTCTTATCTTTGCAGGTTGCATTAAACAGAATTCAGATATGATTTATTGTTATTATTATTTATTATGGTAGTGCCTAGGAGCGCCAGTCATGGACCAGAACACCATTGTGCAAGGTGCTGTACAAAGAGAAAAAAAAAAGACAGCTCATACACCAAAGAGCTTACAATGTAAGTAATTACCCAGGGCTGTGAGTGTGTTGATAACTCTCTTTGTAAAAATGTTTGGGACTATTTTAATAGGGATAGAATGTCACATTTTTAAAGCAAAACTACTTTGTTGTGCTGTGATATGTTTGTGAAATGAAATCAGACTCTTTGCCTCGAATAAGAGGGTTTTAGGGATGGGTGTGCCTACACTACAGTTAAAGGTATAATTTGCAGTGTGCGTAGGCAAACCCACTCCAGCTTTAATCTAGCCAGAATGGAGCATGGTTATAAATAGCAGTGATCCTGCAGCAACATGGGCTTCAGCGCATGCTAGGAACATAGGAATATGTATCCAGGGGTCCAAGCAGGATTGTACTGCTCATACAGATGCCCCTGCCACCGTGGCTCACTGCCATTTGAAGCCATGCTAAGTAGATGGGAGCTAACAAGGATACATCTACACAAGCTGCAATCACCTCTTCAATTGTGGCGTATACACGTCTTTAGTATATTCACCTTAATGGAGGCACACTGATTTACACCAGCTGAGGATCTGTCTCCATATGCTTAGCTATTGCATTCTTTTTTCCCTGTTCACACTCTGACACTACCCCTCCCCATCCACCTGCCACACACACCCTGGCGTTGTCTCTGAGTCATGGATTTTGATTTTGCTATTGAAGCTTAATACAAGCTTTTAAACACAGTCAGCAGAGCTTCAGTTTTTAATCTCTGTGAATTTCAGGCCTTCTCTCATGCTCTTCTTGAGTGCGAGCAACATGTGTGACTGAAGGGATCCCCCAACTAGTTGGATAAATGAACCTTTTCCTTGAGCTCAACTGCTGGAGATATTGTTTTAAAGCCAGAAATCCTGGATGCTCTGTCCCAGTTATTGCTACTCTACAGAGACAGGGACATGGTTGTTGTTTTTTCTTGTCTCTGTAAATCTCAACAAATTTACTCAGTTCCCTTTATAAGACTCTATTACTGCACTATATCTCTGTGATATAAGACTGCCTTGTACCTTCCCTCACAACTGGGGAGCAAAGCTAGAAAGGGCTTGAATGATTTTGGAGCTAAGGTAAAATATTTTATTTACCTACCAGTGCTATCTGAAGAAGCCACACTGATGTCACTTTGTCTGCTACAGTTCCCGAAAACAGTGCTTCCCAGGTGTGTTGTCATCGCATCAGACTCATTGAATAGCTGATGCAGTGCAGTCATTCCGGGAACTAGCACTTTCAGGAGTGGTACTTAGGGAAGGGTGCCATGGGCATCTGTTTGTTTGATTACTGTAACTTTCTGCCTCCTGCCCCCAAAGTGCTGCAGCTCAAAGAATCTTCTTGTGTCTCTCTGGCCATGTGACTGCACTGCTGAAAGCCTACACTGGCTGCCTTTCCCTCGCCACATCAAGTTCAAGATCCTGCTGCTCCCCTTCAGTGTGCTGCAGCGCTTCGGCCCTGCCTATAGCTCAACTCTCATTCCATCCCATGCCCCCTCAAGCCCTACATTGCACCCCGTCTTCTCTCCTGAGAGCGGCTTGTGTCTGCGTTCCCTTCTTCCCCATTAAGACAAAATCAAATTAATACGCCAGGTGCACAATAGGATGCGGCTCCTCCCCCTGTTGCAAAACTGGGATCTTTGGCATGGAGAGTCCCAGGACAGAGTGACAATGGGAACAGTATAAGACAGTGTACAGTATTGCCTGTGAATCCCATGTTTTGAAGGAGCTGACTGAGTTCTGCACCAGTGTGGTCGTGGAACTGCTGAGGCCTGATGTCCTGGAAGACGTCACTATCCAAATTGGATATTAACCCTATTCAGTTTGCTCAAGTTCTCCTGGCCAGCACCCAGCTGTAGGACTATCCTAATGGTCTCTGGTGTCACCCAGACTGACACATTCTGGGATTGGAGATAGGTGTGAGGTGAGTCACAACTCTGTCATCAGTCAGTTTAATGAGAAGGAAACATGAATAAAGTCTTTATAATAAGGGTTGCAATCACCTTTTTTGGAGGGCAAATACACTGTGGGAAGAAAACAGCCTTCAAACCCTCCCACCCAATCTTAGCCCTTCTTAAGTTTCAGAGGGAACCCAAAATAGGGTGACCATACGTCCTGTTTTGACCTTTTTTAAGCCTTGTGCCAGCCATCCTGACATTTTTTTGGCATGTTGAGTGGCTTGCCCAGTATGACCCCTAATCCTTGTCAGAGTCACTGCTTTCCTCGATACAGTTCCCCATTCTATAGGTGCGGCCTGCATGCTTTGTTGCTGCGTAGATGACTGTGCATTAAATTTATTAAAACTTGTTTTGTTTGAATGGGTCCAGCTTACCAAGTGATCCAGATTGCTCTGTATGACTGCCCTGACCTCATCATTATTTACCACTCTGCCAGTATTTTGTCACCCACACATTTTATCAAAAGTGATTTTATATTTTCTTCCAGTTCATTGATAAAAATTATTTTTAAAAAACAGTCCTTGAGAGCCTCTTCAGATCCTTAGTACCAAGTACCTCCTCCTTACAGCACAGCAGGAAAAGGCCATCCAGCCTGGTGTTACACTGGGGCTAAGCACAGAACAAACACATGTTTAGTAGCCGTGTTCTCCATAAGCTCTGAACAACATGTGGGGGTCAGCAGCTTACAAATGCACTAGAGTCCTGTAGTGTAGACAGGCCCCAACTGTGTCTCAGTCTCTCACCCTGTAAAATGGGGATAATAAATGAAACCTCGATTATCTCTATTCTTCTCCATGTCCCTTAGCTCCACATCACTACAGAAAAAGATTTTCTGTTTGCCATCTGGCTCTAATGCATGTGGGTGGCTTTCCAAAAGACGTGCTCTGGCTCAATTATGTGTTGTGGGTTTAATGGAGGAACCAGTTGGTCACATTCTATAGCCTGTACAGATGTCATACTAGATGGACATGATGGTCCTTTCCAGGGGCGGCTCCAGGCACCAGCGCAGCAAGCGCGTGCCTGGGGCGGCAAGCTGCAGGGAGTGGTCTGCCGGTCACTGTGAGGGTGGCAGGCAGGCGGCGCACCTGCGGGAGGTCCGCCGGTCCCAAGGCTTCGGCGGCAATTCAGCGGCGGGGACGCCGATGGCGCGGCACCGGCAGACCTCCCACAGGCATGCTGCCGAATCTGCGTGACCAATGGACTGCCCACAGGCGCCCACGCCTGCCTCCCGTGCTTGGGGCAGCAAAAAACATAGAGCTGCCCCTGGTCCTTTCTGATCTTAAAATCTATAAATCTATCAGACTTTTTGCTGCTAGTTAGATAACTCTGGTCATATTTTCTATCATTCACTTTCAGTTGGAATAATAAAGCTTACCACTTACTTAATACTTACAAGCACACTCTGCTCAGGGAAGTTTATTTATCCTGTATTGGCTCCTAATCCATAACACCAAATTAGCCTTCTTCCTTCTCTGAGCATGTGCTTTATCTTGCCTCCTTTCCCACCTCCTCCCCCACTCTCTCTTCTAACGAACTGCCAGCAATTTGCAGTAATATGGGGTAGAAGCAACAGAGTTATATAAAGACAGCATGGGAGAGACAGGGTGAGTTAGCCGCAGACACACACTGATATAGCGCTGTTTATTTTTATTAATGAACAACCTCCGAGAGGGGTGCATATATTTAGCACTGGAAAAGCAATCACATGTTGTCTGCATCCATAGAGTAGTGTGTTGTTGTAATATCTCACAGGATAAGCAGCGTCAAGGTTGGGGTGCTTGGATAAGTGTCCTCTAAAGAAAACAATGTGCTGTTGGGAGTACTGTGAATGTTTTAGTAGGAAGTACGTTTGTTTGAATCAGTTTGGAATCAATGTCCCAGCAGGGTGCTGCTGGACAGGCGGCTTTATGGAAGAGATGGAAAACGATGCTATTGACCACTCTGGTGCTGAAAAATCCTAGTGCCAGTCTCCTGACCAGATGCCAAGGTAAGAAGCTACAATCTGCCTACTCAACCCCCCTTTGAATATAGCACGCTTTCTTAAATACCTGCCCTCAACAGTGTTTCAACAGCTCATGTTAATGCTGCACAACTATTACCTTCCACCCCAGAGGAAGCTGCATTTCAATAGAAGATGAAATGGTTCCTCTTTCATGAATCTGTTGCAAAGCCCAGTGAAGTCAGTGAAGCTGACAGAAAGATTTCCAATGGACACTGACGCAAGTCCTATAGGCATTATGCATAGCCTTATTAGATCATAACCTGATCAGGCCTTTCCAAGAGTTACTTTGTATAAAAAGAACATACTATAAAGACAACAAGGAGTCCGGTGGCACCTTAAAGACTAACAAATTTATTTGGGCATAAGCTTTCGTGGGTAAAAAACCCACTTCTTCAGATGCATGGAGTGAGAATTACAGATGCAGGCATTATTATACTGACAGATGAAGAGAAGGGAGTACCTCACAAGTGGAGAACCAGTGTTGATAGGGCCAATACAATCAGGGTGGATGTAGTTCACTCCCAACAATTGATGAGGAGGTGTCAACTCCAGGAGAGGAAAAGCTTCTTCTGTAGTGAGCCAGCCACTCCCAGTCCCTACTCAAGCTCAAGTTAATGGTGTTAGATTTGCAAATGAATTTTAGTTCTCTTTGAAGTCTGTTTCTGAAGTTTTTTTGTTCAACTATGGCTACTTTTAAATCTGTAATAGAATGTCCAGGAAGATTGAAGTGTTCTCCTACTGGCTTTTGTATGTTACCATTCCTGATGTCCGATTTGTGTCCATTTATTCTTTTACATAGAGACTGTCTGGTTTGACCAATGTACATGGCAGAGGGGCATTGCTGGCACATGATGGCATATATCACATTGGTAGATGTGCAAGTGAATGAGTCCCTGATGGTGTGACTGATGTGGTTGGGTCCTCTGATGGTGTCGCTAGAGTAGATATGGGGACAGAGTAGGCAACGAGGTTTGTTACAGGGATTGGTTCCTGGGTTAGTGTTTCTGTGGTGTGGTGTGTAGTTGCTGGTGAGTATTTGCTTCTGGTTGGGGGGCTGTGTGTAAGCGAGGACTGGCCTGCCTCCCAAGGTCTATGAGAGTGAGGGATCATTTTCCACGATAGGTTGTAGATCGTTGATAATGCGCTCGAGAGGTTTTAGCTGGGGGCTGTACGTGATGGCCAGTGGTGTTCTGTTATTTTCCTTGTTGGGCCTGTCCTGTAGTAGGTGACTTCTGGGTACCCGTCTCGCTCTGTCAAT
This sequence comes from Malaclemys terrapin pileata, assembly GCF_027887155.1. Lineage (NCBI taxonomy): Eukaryota > Metazoa > Chordata > Testudines > Emydidae > Malaclemys > Malaclemys terrapin. The sequence goes on along the minus strand of NC_071506.1, from coordinate 270,331,056 downwards.
CTGTTTCCTCACTTCCCCAGGTGGGTATTGTAGTTTTAAGAATGCTTGATAAAGATCTTGTAGGTGTTTGTCTCTGTCTGAGGGATTGGAGCAAATTCTGAAGATCCCTTGATAATGTCTGGATTTCAGGTCAGCCAAACAAGGAAAGGATTCTGGAATTTACACATCTGTATGATGGGCTTTATTGTAAAACAGGAAAGTGAATGTAAAGCATTTTATTTATTTATTTTACTATAAAATAACTTAAATTTCAAAACAAAGTTATATCAATTCCAAAAATTTCGAACTTCTTCATTTAGAAAATTTTGAAAATGGGGGCGGGGGAGCTTTCAATAATTTTGAAAATATTTTTTCAATTTTTTGTTTAAGCAGGAAATTTGTCACAATCATTCTTTTCCTATGAACAGTTTTGGTTTCAACAAATCAGCATTTTCCAGTGAAAAAGCCTTTCATCAAGAAATTCCCACCCTGCTCTAGATCCGAGGGTTAGCCCCATTGCTGCTGTGAAGCTCCAAGCGGCCAGGACAAGAAAACTCTGAGCTCAACTATGAACTTCAAGGTGACCTCTGGCCACTTGCTTAAAACAATCCAACTAAAAGGCTAGAATGCTGGATTCAGACACTGCCACTGTTAGAGCTGTTCCACTTTGTATAAATATTCATTGAGCCAGAAACAAAGATTGACTCTATAACCTGGTGGGTAGGAGCCTGAGGACCAAGTCCCTGTATTGGCTGATTCAGTTCAGGGACTTGAGCTGGGGTCTCCCACATCTGAGAAGACTGTCCCAACTACTGGTTATTCTGAGGTTTCTGTCTCTCTTGTGTTTTTTCACAACAAATTTCAAAAGGCCTCATTTTCCTTCTGCATTGGAATGAAAACAAACTTCAAAACCTGGCAAATTTTTGCAAAACAGAATTGTTGTTTTCCAGTCAGCCCCAGTACTGCCCCTAATGAACTTTGTGGGTCATGGAGAAAAACAAGTACATATTCTATGGTAGCCACTTCTAATGCCTGACTGCCTCGTGGTGCATAGCTCATCATGACAGAACAGGTAGAGGACTAGGTAAAAGCACCATGCAGCCTCACAGTTCAATTCTCACTGAGCAAAATTGTAAAATACCTTTTCTTCTCCAACAGGAAGCATAGGGTGACCACACGTCCTATTTTGGCCAGGACAGTCCCTTTTTTAAGCCCTGTCCCAGCCATCCTGACTTTTTTGGCAAAAGTGAGCATTTGTCCTGTTTGCTGTTGCCAACTGATCCAGTTGACAAGAGCAAATGGGACAAATGCCCACTTTTGTCAAAAAGTGGGGTGCGGAGGAACATGCGGGGTCGGGGACAAGAAGTGACACCAGCCCTACGCAGGGAGGAAGGCAGGGCTCGGGTTGGGGACAGGCAGGGCTAGAGTGAGCAGTAACGCCCGCCCCATCCTCACATGGGGGGCAGGTAGGGCTCATGTGAGCAGTGATGCCAGCCCCTTTCAGGGAAGGGGGGGCACTCAGGCAAGTGGCTTAGACTGCCCCCACAAGGAGGGGGAGAGGGCTCTGGCTAGCCCCACGTGGTGGCCCATTTTCCCTTTGGGAAATATGGTCACCCTAACCCTAAACTGCTATTAAACTAAGTACTTGGTGAAAACCTCAGTTTCCACACTGACCAGTTCGAAGGAGGAGACGGAACTTTCCTGCATCTTGTTGAGTTCTGTCTGTCTAGGTACTTAGGATTCCCATGTAAGCGCATCACAGACATTAATGCCGTGATCCAGAGTCATTCCCTCCTGGGGATGATTTTTATCACTGGCTCATCAAGATATTTCTGGAAGAACAGTTGAGTTCTTTTGGGAATGCACTAGATTGCACTAACTAGCAGATATTTAGAAAATGTCCATGGGAACAAAACTCCCAGCCCCTTTAAATCTCCCTCCCCGTACAGCAGGCTTGATGGTCGGAAAATTTGGGATGAGATTTTTAAAGGAATTTAGGCACCTAACTCCTCTTGAAATCTTAGCAGTTCTGATGTTTGTCCTCATTTAGGACAGGGGAATTTGAGGTTAGTTGCCACGGGCAGGCAATGAGAGCTTTTTATGCTGCTGGCAGAGTTTGGAATTCACTCCACTAAGCATGATGATTGGTGCAAATGTACCAAATGGAGGAGAGTGAAGTTTCTGCAGCAGCTGTTTACCTGATGCTTAATTCAGATGTTTGGCTGCTTTCAGGGTGAGAAAAGCAAACCAAATATCCACTAGGAAACTGGAGTAAAGGTGCAAAACTCAGTTATATACCCTCTTGCAAAGTGTGTGTGTGTGTGGCAGAGCTGGTAGTGATGCCAATCTTTAAGGTTGCCTACCACTTCCCATTATAAGACCTTCTTTTCAGTTGCTTGTTAGTTAAATTTTAACCAGTTGAGCTGAAATTCGCCATGCCAGGTGTTGCCTCTGAATAAAGTTTTGCGGAATGTTACAGCTAAAAGGTTCAGCCACTTCAAAGAATGAGTTTAGGAAAAAATATGTTGTTTTGCCCATGTTAAAAACATCTTACAGCTGTTTCATTGAGAAGCCCTAGGACTCCCACGCTTTGGAGGAAGGACTTGGAATTTGGCAGGGAGTGGCCTCTGGGTCTGGGTTGTGCCATTGGCTGTCCCTGTGAAAATCCATCCCAAATGGGCCAAGTAATAAGGCTCTGAAAAAAATTACAGTTTCCACATGCTTAGTAGAGACTAATTAGAATTTGGCGGCTGCCTGAATCAAATGCAGTGGGGACCTGGTATTGGCCACTAGTTGGAAGACAGGGTACCGGGCTAGATGGACCTTTGGTTTGACCCAGTATGGCCATTTTTATGGGTAGGGCCTGTTCAAAGACTCCATGGCCCACCTTTGCTTCAGAGTGAGGTTGTGGTGTGGCAGCTGCATAGGGAGGCATCTATGCCCCTGTGGAATGCAGAAGGCAGCAATGCAGATGGCCCAAGTGTTCTGTAATTTTATCAGCAGTGATTTTATATTTATGTCCAGATCATTGATGAAAATATGGGATAGATTTGGGTCTAGAACTGATCCCTATGGAACACCACTAGAAACACGCCTATTCCATGATGATTCCTCCTTGCCAACTGCTTTTTGAGATGGATCACTTAGCCATTTCTTAATCCATTTAACATGTGATTTATTGATATTGCATAGTGCTAGATTTTTAATCAGAATGTTGTGTGATGACAAATTAAATGCCTTACAATAATCTATTACCTCTATGCTGTTACCTTATCATCCAAACTTGTAATCCCATTAAAGAATGAAATCAGGTTTGTTTGACAAGATCTATTTTCCTTAAACTCATGTCGATTGGCATTAATTATATTGGCATCCTTTAATTCTTTATTGATTTGAATCTCCTATCAGATTTTCCATTATTTTGCTCAGGATTGCTGTCAACCAAACTGGCCTATAATTTACTCACATCATCCCACTTACTCTTTTAGAATATTCGCACATTTGCACTCTTCCAGTCTTCTGGAATTGCTCCAATATTCCAACATTTATTAAAAATTAACATCTATGGACCAGACTTCTCCTCAGACAATTATTTTAGGATTCTTTAGTGCAAGTTATCCAGACCTGATGATTTAAAAACATTTATTCCTAGTAGATTATGTTTAGCATCCTCCTTAGTCACTAATGGACTGAAATCAATTTATGATCCTCATGTGATATAAGTACATCATCCTGCTTCTTTCCAAATATAGAACAGAAATATCTATTGAACACATCGGCCTTGAATTCATCATTAACAATTTTATCACCTCCACTTAGTAATGGGCCTATACTATTGTCAGGATCTCCTTTGTTCTTGAAATACTTAAAAAAACTCCTCCTTATTTGTCTTTTGCCCTGCCAGGCATGAATTTTTCCATCTTTAGCTTCTCTTATCCATTTTCTACACTTCATAGCTTCTAATTTATATTGATTGCCATCTATGTCACTCTTTTCCCATTTCTTATGAATTATTTTTTATTTGTAATTGCTGCCTTCACTTTCCCTCTTAACCAGGATTGGCTTCTAACCAACATTGTTCTCTTTCTTGATTGTGGAATCATGACTTTTTGGCCATCTAGAAAATTCTTAAAGAACTCCCAATTCTCATGTGCATTTTTCTGTCTAACTCTTTCCTCCAAATCAGCTGCTCTCAATTTTTCTCAGCTTTGAGAAATTAGCCCTTTTGAAGCATCAAGAACATATTACTGGTTGGGACTGTTTGCCTATATTGAATGTGATCAGGTCATGAACACTTTTATAGACAACCATCAACTTCCAGTCCCTTGCAATTCTTCCGCCTCTGGCACGGTCCCGCCTTCCGTGACACAGTCACTCTTTCTCTGGCATAGTTCTTCTTGGTGTCTGCTTCTACAATGTCATTCCTAACGGTCACTCCTCCCCCTCTCCATGGTCCCTGGCAGATCCTCCTTATGCAGCACAATCCCTCATCAAGAGCTGCTGCCATCACAGCATTGTTGCATAATCTTCTGTGATGATGTATGTCAGGGACACCAGGGGGCCTGGGAGAGAGATGGTGTTTTCCCACACTACCCCGGCCTCAGTCAGTGCCCAGGGTGGACAGGGTTCAGGCAATGAAGCAGCTGTTTAATATTTCTTTTTATCCTCATTATTTAGTTACCATGATTAAAACTGAACAGACTAGAATGTGTGTCCCCAGGGAGGCCTTATTTACTGTACACCATCCAAAACCTGCCTCGAAGTTTGGGATCACCATCCAACTCAGGGACACTCTTTTCCTTCTCTCTTCTCTCCCAGGTGTGGGGCAAACATTTCCCTCCCAACACAAGAACCGAGACATTGGTAGTAGCCGAAGGCATCAAGTCTTATTTTTATTTCCCATTGGGTTGTGCTCCTGCTATAACTTGTGTGGCTTCTACAGAAATTAGTACCTTCCCTTAAAGAACTTCAGTACCACAAGTGACTTCCAGTGCCATCCCGTGGAAACAGATGTGTTCCTCTTTCACCTAGTGGAAAGAGTTTTTGAAAATGATTTTAAAAAATATTTTTAAGCAAAGGTCAACTCCTCCCCTTCAAATCAGGAGTCAGATTGGAAAGAAAAAGGCAGTGGGACTCCGCCGGAATGAGACAACACTCACAGGAGATGGTACAGACACTCAAACTATGATTGTGTACTGCTGTCCCCTAGCATTTACCTTGACCAGGTAACAAGGGTTAAAATTACAGCTACCTCTTCGCCACTAGAAATTTACGATGGGTTAGATAACATGGATTAGTTTAAAATGAACCTTTTTCCCCAGTGAAGCCCAAGATCAAGGGGATTGTCTATACTAGTTTTTTTTTTTTAACCTCAAGTTAGTTGATTGCTAGTTAACTCAAGGGAAATCACATGCTTGTAAAGGGGTGAAGGGTGTCTGTGTAAGCCCTCCTCAGACATCTGTTGCAGGATGCAGACTAACAGGTTCACCCAAGCCTGAGCCCTGTGACCTGGCAAGAGGGGGAAAGGGGGAACAGGATGGCCTGTGACCTGTTCAGGGGGGATGGCTGGCAGGGCTGGCTCCAGGTTTTCTGCCACCCCAAGCAGTGGAAAAGAAAAAGAAAAAAGCGGATTGGCGGCACTTTGGCGGCAGCTCAATCATGCCACTCCATTCTTCAGTGGCGCATCCTTCACTCCCTCTCTTCCTCTTCGGCTGCACTTTGGCAGCAGCTCAAAGAGCAAGAGAGGAACTGAGGGACCCGCTGCCGAATTCCCACCAAATACCCGGACATGCCGCCCCAACAGCAGATGGACTGCCACCCCTTTGTATTGGCCGCCCCAAGCACCTGCTTCCATAGCTGGTGCTTGGAGCTGGCCCTGATGGCTGGGAGAGGAGGGGAGGGAAGCTGCTTGCTCAGTGTCAGGAGAAGCAGAGGAACCATGGTGGAAGGTAGCAGAGAAGTAGATATGGGGGAGCCAAATGTAGTGATTGAGGAAGGGGGAAGAGCCCCCATTTGCTCAGTTGGCTGACTGAATTTCTTTGGGAGATTAGAAATGATTGGTGGGCAAGGGAGTCAGAAACAATGCTTTATTGGTGTTATCTGGTTCTGAGCCCCCATGCCTTCATGTGAGAGACTGTTGCAAAGGTTCCTGATACATTGTTTGCAGTGTGGAAGATACCATTAAGGTAACACAAATGTAAACTTCTAGAAATTAATGAATACAAAGTTCAGGCAAAAACCACTCCTGCAATTCAGCCTTAGCTCTGCCCTGCTGGAGCTGGCAATAACCACTGGGAATGGGTCAGCAATGGTGATACAAAGGGTAACAAACATCCAAGGGAAGTGGTGGATTCTGCATCTCTTGAAGTCTTCAAATCAAGATGTGGATACCTTCTGGAAAATATAATCCAGCAAACACAAGTTATTAGGCTCAACCCAGGAATAACTGGATTAAATTCTATGCCCCTGCGTTATGCAGGAGCTCAGACTAGAGGACCAAATGGTCCCTTCTGCCTTCAAAATCTATTACTCTATAAACACATATGAGGAAGGACTAAGAGAGCATGTCTGTTTTGTGTTCCATAGATTTGAATTCCAGCATTTATATGCATGCATTCCGGCTGCATTTATTGTGTTATGTCTAGGCTGCATTGAATAGTGGAGGGATAAGGTGGAGCAGCGTAGTGGAGCTGTGACTGTAATATGAGGAGAGATGCATATGTACCTTGAAGGATCAAGTATGCTTCATTTCAGCACTGAATTCTGTGATTTGTCAGTAGAGGTGCCCAAAAATGTTGTCATCTTATGAGGATTGTCGGCAATCTGGTGACTTGACAGTGGCTTCTGGGGCTTGATGAGGGTAAGTGAAGGCAACGTCTGCCAAGGAATCATTAGGGCAAGGGCAAAGGGGTGGTAGATGTGATGGGACTGGAGCTACTACACTTAGCTCATAAGCTCTTTGGGGCAGGGACCATCTTTTTGTTCTTTGTTTGTATTGCACCTACCTCAGTGGGGTCCTGCTCCAGGATTGGAGCTCCTAGATGCTACAGTAATATGAATAATATGTAATAATCTAAGAATACTGAGGAGGTCATGAACACTGTATGCAATCTGGTCAATGAGGGAAATGTATTGAATACTGGGTTCTAAGGCTTTCCCGTATGAATGCATTGTTCTAGAGCAACAGGGGGCTGTGGGAAGAACAAACAGGAAGAACATACTAGCACTAACCAAGGACACCCCGCACACATATGAAAGACAACAGGCAAGCAGATCAGCTTCAATGACCTTGCTCCCTGTCACCAACAAGTTGCAAGCCTTGTGCTGCCAAGGCTGGGAACTAACAGATCACAGGGCTACAAAGAGTTTTAAAGTGACTTATTCCCTGGGCAGCATGGTGATCAAAAGGACCAAAAAGCTTTTAAAGGGGATTCCCCCTGAAGTAGCAGGAGGGAACTGGTTTGGGAGTTGAGGGAACAGATCTGCCAACCAGACCCTAGAGGTCTCAGGGGGTCTACAGGAAAGCTTAGACCTCCCAGGATTCCGATGTGGAAGATAGACTCCTGGGAAGGTGGACATGTGTATAGTCTGTTTTTATTTTTAAGACCAGTTTTCTCTTAAATGCTTTTGTTCTAAATAAATAATTTTGCTTTAATGAGACTGTTTGTCTCTGAGTACCAGCCATTGCTCTTGGAGGGAACAGATTTTTCAGGTGCCAGACATAAGTCTGACCTGCTGAGGTAATCACAGTTGACTGCAGTCAGGGCCTAATCTGAGTGAGAGAATCACATGATTCCTTCCTGAGGGAGGTGATGGCCTGAGTCCTGACAGGAAATCCAATTTAAGAGATCAGGAGGGGTCAGAGGTAGAATCATAGAATATCAGGGTTGGAAGGGACCTCAGGAGGCCATCTAGTCCAATCCCCTGTTCAAAGCAGGGCCAATCCCCAGACAGATTTTTGCCCAGATCCCTAAATGGCCCCCTCAAGGATTGAACTCACAACCTTGGGTTTAACAGGCCAATGCTCAAACCACCAAGCTAGCTATCTCTCATCACCTGGTTAGCTGGGTAACTGTGACCATAACATTTGCAAACCTGGGTTGGTTTGTGTGGAGCTGGCTCAGTGTTTGAGTGTATGTACCTCCTGTTTGCTATACCTAACCTAAACCCAGGTTTTATCTAAGCAAATAAAGGTGTTAGATCATGTCATACAGTAGCCATGTGCTCTGTTCCTAGTGGCTGTGGTATCTGTAATGATAGAATGCTAGTGTAACGCCAACAGACCCCAGTTGTCAGGATTGTACCTGGGAACCTCTGGAGCTAAATGCACAAGCTTTTACTGCATGAGATAAAAGCCAAATGGCCCTTAGCTAACGCTGTAGCAGACTGATTCATCTCTAAGTGATTTCGGTGCTACTACCTGGGACGGGACAGAGCATCGCACCCAGGAGATGTGTGGGTTACACTAGTATGAGTGTTATTGACTGGATGGAGCAGCTCTCAAAGAGTACAGTGTTAAGGTTGCATTTGAGGGATGTTAAGTACCTTAACTTTGTATTTCCTGCCCTTCAGAGGTTTCAGTTTAAGCATTCTCCACATTCTGGAAGGGCAGGAGACACCACTGGGCAACCTTTACTCTCTGTTACCAAAGTTTTTGGGCAGTTAATATATATAATGCAAAATTTTGCAAAGGTTAAGTTTAATTGAAATCCTGGCAGTTTTATGGCATGAAATTTGCAGTTTTGCCATTATTACTGAAGTTCAAGGTGGAAATTTAGCTGTGTGTCTGACTCAAAGCCCACTGAAGTAGAAAGACTCTCACTGACTTCAGTGGGCTGTGGCTCAGACCCTACATCATATCTGATACTGCCTCCATTGTTAAAGTCAATGTGAAAACCTGCTTCAGTGGCAGCAGAATAGAGCCACAGGAAAATAATAAATGTTTGTATGGCTTGTATTGTTTACATGGCACATCTCCATTGGATTCCGTGAGCAAAGATGACTTAACATAGCAATTCCACAACCACAACTGTTGGGGGTTTTCCCAGAATATTATCCCTCTAGAGAGGAGACACGCTGTTTTTACTACCAGCCTCTTCACTCTGTAAGTTGACCAAAGAGGTTGCCAGTGCAAACTGATTTATTGTTACTTCAGCAGACACCTTCCAAAAGTGTCCCCTAAGAGGCTGTCAGCATTTGTCTGAAGCACACATCTTGTTTGCAGGCATTGATCCTGTTGCAAAACAGTTAAGTGGATTTTGCAGACTCATTCATGTGGGTTCCTCATTTCTGATACCCTGATATCAGTGAAATGGGAGGGACTCTCTCAAAGCTTGTGTTCACTGCAACAGTTAGCTCGAGTTAATACCCTCAAGCATCAGCATCACTTGAGCTTCAACTCCTCCACCCACCACCATGGGCCAGCTACCTTGTGCTTAAAGCATCAAGTAACTCAAGCTAGAGATTTTTGCATTTGGATGGGAGTCGAGTTGGGGTAACACTGCAGTTATAACTTAAGCCGACTGTGCTGAGAAGATATACCCCTAGACCAGTGGTTCCCAGACTGTGGGTTGCACCCCCAAATGGAGTTGCACCATCAGCAGATGGGATCATAGAGATCCCTAATGTGTGGAGGATGCCATTTTGCTCTACACAGCATGACCTTGGGCGTACAGTGCATGCAAGGCCACGATGCATGGAGGACGCCATTTTGCTCTACAAAATGCATCCTCCATACAACATGGCATGACCATGCAACATATGTACAAGGTCACACTGTGTGGAGGATGCATTTTGTAGAGCAAAATGGCATCCCACACGAGGTGTGACTTCACATATACCATGTGTGCGAAGTCATGCTGTGGGGAGGATGCCATTTTGCTCTTCCAAAAGGCATTCTCCATGCTGTCTGGGGTCCTGGAAGGAAATAATTAAAATGGGGTTGTGCTGGTTGTGGAAACCACTACCCCACTCACAGGATATAGGACGTGAGCGGAATGGTCACGTCTAAAGAGAAGGTTTGAGAAGAACTTTGTTGTCTTATTGCTGATTTCTTTGTAAATAAAGCCAAACCTCAGGACAGGAAGCTGAGTTTGGACTCTGCATACTGTGTTCGTAAAGCAGATTGGGGAAGACAGCTGATCACGTGTCCCTTGCAAATGACACTAGCCTTTATATAGAAAACAATGTCGTGAAGAGGTAACCATTGCACTTTTGTAGGGTTGTTTACTTGCAGCATTTTCTCTAACTGATCCATTCAGGAGAATTATGTTGGTGGTGTGGGTATAGCCATCCAGTGGTAGATTATTATTTCTGACACTGAGCACTTCTGCAGATGCGATAGACAGAAACTTTGGCAGGGGGTTATGGGGTTTGCAGAATCTCATTAGCCTTGTGCTGTAAACATACTTGTATGCTACTGAGATAAACATGAAATACAACATCCATAAACACTAAACCCCAGGGCCCAGAACGCCTCGTGAAGGTGGACTGTGTTTCTTTTATTTATATGGCTGTGAGAGAATGCTACATATTAATTGAAAATTAAGCAATATTCACTAAGCATTCTTTATAAACAACATTTGTGTTGACATTTATCTTTAAATAATACATTACGATAACATCTGCTTATAACGTTTTAGGAAAATTATTGCCTCAGTGCCATTTAGATAAATAATCCTTCTGTCTCTAAGTGGCAGTTTCTGTCAACATTTGCCGACATCATGACAGCTTTGGCACTTGTACCTTTCAAGCCCATTAATATTCAGCAAAATATCAATGTTTGTGTTGGATGTGACTTATTTATTTTATCGATCCTCTATATAGAAGCCAAAAGCAAAATTAAATGAGCTCTGGCTCAGGCTAGCATGCAAAGGCAGTACCTATAAAAAAATCAAACTGCACTGTATTGAGAAGATTAAAGAATATTCTCTTGGTATTAGGCTTAAACAGATCATTTTAGAAATCATGCCATGTATGTAACACTGCATTTATCACCGGGGTGGTGAAATTTCTGTTTAGCTTTACTGCCATCAGTTTTTATATAATCTATGATTTGGCGACAATTCCCAACAGCCTAATTGTGTTCTTTTTCCACTGGCCCTTGTTATGCCGCCAGGAGTTTATTATGTGTAAATTAAAAATGAAAATACACCATGTGCAAAGTGTGGAGTCCGCTAGAGCATGTATCCTTTCAACGGCAATGTACATTAGTCCAAGGACTTGTTTACACAAGAGCAGGGATGTGATTTCTAAAGCGCACTAAAGTGCTGCGCATTACTTGGTCTGTTGGTGTGCAGTAAAGGTTCCCTACTGTGCTTCAACATAGTATTGTTTGAAACAGGTCCTGAGAGAGAAGGCAGGATCAGGGTCCCTTAGTCTCTCACAGCCAACGATGTAGCCATTAGGCTTCCCGTCCACAGAGGGCCCTATCACGGGCCTGTTTTTCAGAGGTGAGTATTGAGCCTGATTCTGGCATGTCTTTTTAAGGTGTCTCAAGCTGGGCACCCAATTACTGAGACACCCAAAATCACCAAGCACTTTTGAACATCTTGGTCCCGTCAGGTGGTGGTTAAAAATAGTGGTCCTCACTAGCAATCTGATCACTGCAACGCATGGTGGAGCTGCACCATTGAGACCAATAATGGAAAATCTGAGGAAAAATGTCAGAGTAGACAAGGGCTAAATAAAAGACTAATAGAAAAGTATGTTCACAATGACAAAGATTTTTTTATGTTCTTTGAAGACTCCTTTTTTTCCTCTTGCCAAAATAAAGTGACAGTATGGGTCAGAGAACAAGAAGTCATGGAGTTTAAGGGACCATCTAGTCAGACCTCTTATAGAACAGGCCATCAGCACCCAAGTGTTTACTCAACAACTCAAATAATATGAGACTGAAAACATGATGTGGAGCTAGAAGTGAATCCAAAAAGCATGTGCTTGGGGAAGGAAGATAAGAGCGTGGCCTGAGCAATACAATGTTGAAAGCAAACCACAATACCTGGAATATTTCCTATTGTGATGTACTGAGCTCACATTTTATGAGCTCCAACATGCAACTTTAAGAGTTTGTTTTGCTCTTCACTGGGTTTCATTGAGCCTGGAATAAAGTATGAAATTTGGATTTTTTTTTTTTTTTAATAACCCAACATTCTGAGCAGAAGAGCGAAGTACAAATTCATGCCACTGAACCTCACAGGGGTTTCTTCGTTTGCCAAGTGCCAAAGGAACATTTGTTGCCAGTAAATGCTGGGTAAATAATGTGTAACAACTTACAAATATAGTTTTTGACCTATTTTGTCTCTGTTATTTTGCTTGTGTATTGATCAGTTTTCAGCTCTACCTCTGTGCTTCTTTGTAAAATGGGTCTCATAGTACTTCCTTATCACACAGGGGTCTTGTTTGATACTCCAACCCAATGCTGCAGGATCACTGGAAGTTCAATTAACTCCAGTGTCCAAGAGGTCAGCTGGGAAACCATCTCAGCAAAGGTCTGAAAGCCTTCTGAGAACATCAGACTGAGGGTTGGGAATATGTTCCATGCTTGTATACAAAGCTCTGTTTGAGTCAATTCCAGGTTCTATGTAAATATTTTGTCCAGGTCTGAGATTTTGTTCATTCAATTCTGTAAAGTGTTGTGAGGTCCTGCGGAAAGATGAAAGGTGCTAAGTATATTAATTTATAATAAACATACATATTTTTAAAATATATTCTGAATATGATAAGACCACATCAATTTGGGAAAAGTCCATGGATTTGCCAATATTAGTATATGACTAGGGACTATATACTCCCCTTGGTTCATGCAGAGAATCCTTTGGCATCATTGGGATTAGCATACGTGTCTCAAGGGCACCATATATGTGTAACTATGTCCTAATCTGAGACCTGAGCTAATAATATTCCTGCCCAGTGTGCAATTATGATTGTGGTCCAAACACTGCATGCAGTACTCACTTGGGGCTTGATCCTATGCTCATTTAAGTCAGTGGCAAACCTGCCACTGACTTTAATGGTGTAGCATCTGGAACTTGATTCTTGCAATGGGCTCAGCTACAGTGGCCCACGGGGCCCTGTGGTAAAAGCTTACATTTCAGGATTGAGGCCTTACCCATGTAAATATAAAGGAGGTTTGACTATGTAGGATTTAGCCTTACAGTTAACAAATCGGTAAATTGCTAAAGGTTGAGAATTTGAGTCAGTATGGGAAATTTTTAGAGGCACAACTGATCTTGTCCAGTCCTTCTTACTCTAGAAACTATGCTGGAAATGTCACAAGAAAAGATAATTTTGGTACCTTGATTGTGGCTTGGTCAGAAATGTTGTTACAATAAACTGCCTGATAGTACTTTTGATTCTAGTCACAGCCAAATTTAAACCTGTGAATAGGAAAAAAAAATAAGTATCAAGCAAATGAAAGTTAGCTTAATATTTGTTTTCACAGCCACGCTAGATGACTTGGTTCTGTGGTTGGGCATTGAGTTGGGTCTGTCCTTAGTTGCATCTAGCAGTTGGTCCAGGTAACAGGGTTGGGACTCACCACCGGGGCACCTCCTACTGGTTAGTCTGGGAATTAGCTCAGTCCAGTGGAGGGTCCCCTCTCGGTGGTATCCCACCCGTTGTCTTGCCCTCGGTTGGCTTCTGAGCCCATGTCGCTCACCAACTCGTGGCATCCTCTTCAGGACCACTGTCTGCCGGCAGTGCCCTTTAGTCCTTCCACACCCCCTTCCGGGGATTGGGTGATCAGCAGTCCTACATTCCAGCCACCATGTCCAACCACACCCTTTGAGTCTAATCCCTTCTTGTCAGGGATCTGGCGGGTCTATGATGGCCGCTCTCTACGGCCGATGGCTGTCTATACTGCAAGGGGGGGGGGGAGGGGGACCCAGGCCCACCCACTACTCTGGGTCCCAACCCAGGGATCCTCTAGTGGCAGCCATCCTACCCTCCTTCTCTCCCTTCGTCTGTCCACGTCCCTGGGCCGTTTCCCCTTCGGCCCCTCGCACCAGCTAGGCCCTTCCCCTCAGGGCCTGCAGCCTGGCATACACCAGGCTGGAGTTACCTTGTGCTCCCCCAGGCCTGCCCAGCACTGCGCTGTCCCAGGTGCTAGTCTCTCAGCTTGGAGATAGACCTTCCCCTCTCACAGGCCTGGGACAGATTGACTGTTTTCTCCCTGAGCAGCATTCTTATAGGGCTGAACCTGGCCCTGATTGGCTGTCTCCATTCTGGGCCCTGATTGGCTCCCAGTAAGCCCTTCTCCCATTGGCTCCCTGTCTGCGCAGGCCCACTGGCCTGCCGCAGCCCATACTCTCAGGGAGTGGGGCAGCTGCCCCACTACAGTCCACTAGAGGATTACAGCCAACTACCTCTACCAGCTAATAGAATTATTCCATTACTTCAAATGGTAGATGTCTGTGTTGGGATTCAAAAGTTCCAGGTTCAAACCCTGCTAATGACCCAGGCAGAGTGTCATTATTACACTTATTAATTTGAAGTGATTTGCCCAGGATTCCCAAATGTTGATAACCCAGATCTCATCTATGCCCCTAGCTCTCATAAGAAGAGCATTCCAGCCTTTTCTCCTAAGAAAGTGCCAGCAATAATTTTGTTGCAAAGAAAAAAATTCTGCATAATATAACATAAATTATTTGGAAGAAATATGATGGAGGGGTTATTTTTAAATAACATAATAAATAGTTCAGCAAGAAAATAAAATGTGTTCTGAGTCTGGTAGGCTATCATCTGAAAATCAGAATCACATGCATGAGGAGTATGAAGACAGAAAAAGGGCAGCATGAAAAATTGATCATAGGGATAGAAGCCTTAGCTAGAAAACATTTTTTTTTCAAAGTAGAACATCTTTTGCACTTTCAAAGGGAGCTCTAACCATTGAAAAGACATTTATAAGGAGACGGGAAACTAGTAGAGCTGTGTGAAACATTTATACTGAAATCCAAAGCCTGGTAAAACATGACTCGTTTCAGGTTCTATTGCAAGCTCAGAACTTGGGACAAATTCACTGAAACTTTTGGTAAATATTGACTAAGCTTTGAGCAAATTTGGACTGATTTATGGTGTCAAGGCTGTATCCCCACTTTGAACTTTAGGGTACAAATGTAGGGGCCTGCATGAAAACTTCTAAGCTTAACTACCAGCTTAGCTCTGGTCCGCTGCCACCATCCCAAGGCTAATTTCCTTCCCTGGGTAGCCTTGAGAGACCTTCACCAATTCCCTGGTGAATACAGATCCAAACCCCTTGGATCTTAAAACAAGGAGAAATTAACCATTCCCCTCCTTCCTTCCACCAACTCCTGGTGAATACAGATCCAACCCCCTTGGATCTAAAACAAGGAAAAAATCAATCAGGTTCTTAAAAAGAAGGTTTTTAATTAAAGAAAAAGGTAAAAATCATCTCTGTAAAATCAGTATGGAAAATAACTTTACAGGATAATCAAACTTAAAGAGCTCAGAGGACTCCCCTCTAGTCTTAGGTTCAAAGTACAGCAAACTAAGATAAACACTCTAGTAAAAAGTACATTTACAAGTTGAGAAAACAAAGTAAAACTAAGACGCCTTGCCTGGCTATTTACTTACAAGTTTGAAATAGGAGAGACTTGTTTAGAAAGATGTGGAGAACCTGGATTGATGTCTGGTCCCTCTCGGTCCCAAGAGCGAACGAACTCCCAAACAAAGAGCACAAACAAAAGCCTCCCCCCCCCCCAAGATTTGAAAGTATCTTGTCCCCTTATTGGTCCTTTGGGTCAGATGCCAGCCAGGTTACCTGAGCTTCTTAACCCTTTACAGGGAAAAGGATTTTGGAGTCTCTGGCCAGGAGGGATTTTATAGTACTGTACACAGGACAGCTGTTACCCTTCCCTTTATAGTTATGACATATGGGTTTTGGTGAAAAACAGGCAATACTTCAGAGAACAGCAGAGTCTAACCAGGATATTTTGAGAGTCTCAGTCAGTGCCACAGATGAGTATGATATTGTGCAGTCTATGGAACTCTGATGTTATTTCCTAGTAAGCACGAAGATAATATTACAGCAGTGCCCAGTAAAAGTCAGTAAGAGTTGTGGGTGCTCAGTACTTTGGAAAATTGGCCAGTTATTTACGTGCTTATTTAAGGACTTTAGAGGCCTATTTTTTTTTAAATTTACCCCTACTTTAAGACAATGGTGGGTATCTGTGAATTATTTGGTGTCGCTTCTGAGGATTAGGACTTTATCATCTCTTTTTGTGTATCACTGATCTGCTTTAGAAACGATGACTCTTGGCATTCTCTTCCTTCTGTCATAGCTCAGTAACAACCACTGCATCTTCTCTTGTGACCCCCTGAAGTTAGCACCACCTGGCTCTGATATATTTCAATGAACAGATTTCACAATGAATCTTCACATGGCTCCTGTGCATACTTTTGGGCCTGCTCTTACAATATTATGAGGGCCAAATTCTCATACTCTTACTCATGTTGAATAGCACCTTATTCTGTGAGAAGTCCCACTGTCTTCAAAGTTAGGTCATCAACGGGACGCCTTACAGAGTAAGGTGATACTGGGTGTGATCTGAGAGAATAAGGCCCAATGCAAGCAGACCTATGGATTTCAGTGAGACTGCTTGTGTTATCAGGTACTACTCAACATGAAATCAGTGGATGTGCTATGTATTAAGGTACTAGTCAGCCTGAGAAAAGGTGGCAGTGCCCAGGCCTTTTGGGTTGGACCTCATTTCATTTTGTTAGGGTTTTTTTATTTTTTAAACTCCAGTTAGACTTTCCCCTTTGTCCATATTAGCACTCATGCCAACCCAGATAATATAATTGCAAAGCTTTCCTGGAACTGCTGATAAATCTGCTGTCAGGTCTATTGGAACTGATTCCAGCTATGGGGTGTATGTGCATGTTATTTTAAGGACTATTGTGAATGCTGTTCTTGAGCTTGCTGCCAAACAGTTTGCTTCTTGCCCTAGTGCATCGTATTTCTATTTTCCCTTACCTTTTGCTTAGATTGGTACCGCACATCAGTACTAATTGCATACTGAGGTGATTCATGACTTTGGGCAGCATTTTAAGGCCACTCTGAAGGAACTGTAATCTGGGGACATTTTGTGGTATTTGTGGCTTTTTCATTAGTTGATCACAGAAGAATCAAGTCCAAGACTCCAGGGATTCACAACTCTACTAATCAGCGGGCAAGTGCTTCCCTGCTCCAGGCTCAAAAAGTTAGACAGGTAATGAAAGTGATTTTTTTGCTTTGAACACTACTGCCAGAGTTACTAATACTACATCCAAAAAATACCCTCTCATTTGTGAATTTTTCAAAATCTGAAATGGGTGGTTTTTTTCTATTCAGCCTATGTTTGGACAAAGGGCTTGATCCAAAGTCCACTAAGATCAATACAAAGATTCCTATTGACTTCAGTGGGCTTTCGATAAGGCCCATATTGAACTGAGGTTTTAATACATTAAAGCTCACATTTAGAGGGCAGAGAAGTTAAGCTGACTGGCCTGTAATTCCCTGGGTTGTCCTGATTTCCCTTTTTATAGACTGGTATTATATAGATAGATAATCTATATAGTAGATACTCACTATTGGCTCAGATATCTCCTCAGTCAGCTTCTTGAGCATTCTAGGATGTATTTCATCAGGCCCTGGTGACTTGAAGACTTCTAACTTATCTAATTTTTAACTTGTTCTTTCCCTATTTTAGCCTCTGATACTACCTCGTTTTCACTGGCATTTACTAGGTTAGTCATCCAATTACTGCTAACCTTTTTGATGATAACTGAAACAAAAAATTCATTTAGCACTTCTGCCATTTCCTGTTATTGTTTTCTCCCCCTCATTGAAAAATGGGCCTTCCCTGTCCTTGGTCGTCTTCTTGCTTCTAATGTATTTGTAGAATGTTTTCTTGTTACCTTTTATGTCTCTATCTAGTTTAATCTCATTTTGTGCTTTGACCTTTTTAATTTTGTCCCTATATACTTGTGTTATTTGTTTATATTCATGCTTTGTAATTTGACCTAGTTTCCACTTTTTGTAGGACTCTTCTTTGAGTTTCAGGTCATTGAAGGTCTCCTGGTTAAACCAGAGTTGTCTCCTGCCATACTTCCCATCTTTCCTATGCAGTGGGATAGTTTGTTCTTGTACCCTCAATATGTCTCTGAAAAAGTTCCAACGCCCTTGAACTGTTTTTCCCCTTAGACTTGCTTCCCATGGGATCCTACCTACCAACTCCCTGAGTGTGCTAAAGTCTGTCTTCTTGAAATCCATTGTCTTTATTGTGCTGTAGGATTCCCTCCTACCATTTCTTAGAATCATGAACTCTACCATTTCATGATCACTTTCACCTAAACTGCCTTCCACTTTCAAATTCTCAGCCAGTTCCTACCTATTTGTCAAAATCAAATGTAGAACAGCCTCTCCCCTAATTCTCCACCTTTTGAAATAAAAACTTGTCTCCAGTACATTCCCAGAACTTGTTGGATAATATGTGCCCTGCTGTATTACTTTCTCAACAGATGTCTCTGTAGTTGAAGTCCCCCGTCACCACCCAATCCTGTTCTTTGGATGATTTAAAAAAAACCCTCATCCACCTCTTCTTCCTGGTTAGGTGGTCTGTAGTAGACCCTACAATGACATCATCTTTGTTTTTACCCCTTTTATCTTTACCCAGAGACTTTCAACAACTCTGTCCTCAATTTCCATCTCAACCTCAGTCTTAAGTGTTTACATTTTTAATATATAAGGCAACATTTCATCCCTTTTCCCCTGACTGTCCTTCCTGAGCAAGCTGTACCCTTCTATACCAATATTCCAATCATGCATATTATCCCACCAAGTCTCTGTGAGGTCAACGATGTCATAGTTGTGTTTATTAACTAGTATTTCAAGTTCTTCCTGCTTATTCCCCTACTTTTCACATTATTATACAGACATCTAAGATATTGATTTGATTTTCTCCCAGGTTCTCTCTTGTTTCTCCCTTATCCATGCTATAACAGCCCACGCTCTCCCCAGATTCTGACCCTTCTCCCAGATCTCCATGTTTTTGACTTACCAGTGAGTTTTTATCACCTGCCCCCGTTGAACCTAATTTAAAGCCCTCCTCACGAGGTTAGCCAGTCTATATCCAAATATGCTCTTCCCCTTCCTCAATAGGTAGACCCCATCTCTGCTTAGCAGCCCTTCTTCCTCGAACAGCATCCCATGGTCAAGGAAGTGGAAGCTCTCCTGATGACACCATCCTCATAGCCAAGCATTCATCTCCAGGCCAGTCCCAGCTTCTGTCAGTTAGAGGTTTATGGACACCCAGAGCATGGGGTTGCATCCCTGACCATCTTGACTTTAATACACCTATCCTCCATGAACTTATCTAATTCTTTTTTTAAGCCAGTTATAGTTCTGGCCTTCACAACATCCCATGGCAATGAGTTCTACAGGTTGACTCTGCATTGCATGAAGAAGAACTTCCTTATGTTTGTTTTAAACTTGCTATTTGTTAATTTAATTGTGTGATCCCTGGTTCTTGTGTTATGAGAAGGGGTAAATAGCACTTTCTTATTTGCCTTCTCCATACTATTCATGATTTTATAGCCCTCTATCATAACCCCCCTTAGTCGTCTCTTTTCCAAGCTGAACAGCCCCAGACTTTTTAATTTTACTTCACATGGAAGCTATTCCATACCCCTAATCATTTTTGCTGATCTTCTCTGTACCTTTTCCAATTCTAATATATCTTTTTAGAGATGGGGCAACCAGAACTGCATGCAGTATTCAAGATGTGGGTATATCATGGACTTACATAGTGGCATTCTGATATTTACTATCTTATTATCAATCCCTTTCCTAATGGTTTCTAATATTCTGTTAGTTTTCTTGACTGCTGCTGTACACTGAGCAGCTGTTTTCAGAGAAATATTCACAATGACTCCAACATCTTTCTTGAGTGGTAACAGCCAAGTTAGAACCCTCCATTTGTATGTATTGTTTGGTTTATTTTTTCTATTGTGATTACTTTGTGCTTATCAATGTTGAGTTTCATCTGCCATTTTGTTGCCTACTCACCCAGTTTTGTGAGATCCCCCTTTGTAACTCTTCAGTCAGCTTTGGCCTTAGCTATCTCGAGTAACTTAATATCATCTGCAAACTTTGCCACCCCACTCTTCAGCCCCTTTTCCAGATCATTTATGAACATGTTGAACAGCATAGGTCCCAGAACAGATCCTTGGGGGACCCTACTATTTACTTTACCATTTATTCCTACCCTTTGTTTCCTATATTTTAATTAGTTACTGATCCATCAGAGGATCTTCCTGCTTATCCTATGACTACTGACTTTGCTTAAGAGCCGTTGGTGAGGGACCTTGTCAAAGGCTTTCTGAAAGTCCAAGGACAATATATCCACTGGATCACTTTTGTCCACATGTGTCTTGACACTCTCAGAGAATGTTGATAGATTGGTGAGGCATGATTTCCCTTTACAAAAGCTGTGTTGACTCTTCCCCAACACATCATGTTCATCTCTGTGTCTGATAATGCTGTTCTTTATTATAGTTTCAACCAATTTGCCTGGTACTGACGTTATGCTTACTGGCCTGTAATTGCCAGGATTGCCTCTGAAGACTTTAAAAAATTGGTGTCACATTACCACAAGCACGACGCCTCTCCCTCCCCCCCGTCATCTGGTACAGAGGCTGATTTATGCTATAGGTGACATACCACAGTTATTAGTTCTGCAATTTCATATTTGAGTTCCTTTAGAACGCTTGTGTGACTACCATCTGGTCCTGGTGACTTACTACTGTTTAATTTATCAATTTTTTCCAAAACTCCTCTATTTACACCTCAGTCTGGGACAGTTCCTCAGGTTTGTCACCTAAGAAGAATGGCTCTGGTGTGGGAATCTCCCTCACATCCTCTGCAGTGAAGACCGATGCAAAGACTTTATTTAGCTTCTCTGCAACAGTCTTATGTGCCTCCTTTTAATATGTAACAACTTTTCACTTCCATTTCCTAGCCTGGTGCAGGACTAAAGGTTTAGCTGAGGGAATAATATGGAAAGGGGGTTGGAAGAACCGTAGAAATAGCATAAGAGAGTAAGAGATAGGAGATGTTTAGCTATCTGGAGGAAAGTCCTTCTATCAGAAGCCATGCTTCAGCTTCTCCCTTTAGAATGTGAGTTAATTACCTCTTTGGGGTCACAGTGCAGCTTTCTCTAACCTCCTACGAGATGTTTGCTTTCCTCCTCTTAAAACAGGTATGCATCTCTATAGCCCCATGCAGAGGAAGAAGAAAGTCTAGTTTCAGTCACCTTCTTCAGGGACTCCTGTTGCAACCACCTTTAAAAGAAGAAAGATGATTTGTGCTTATTGTGGGGTGCTTTTCGGAAAGTGTTGAATATCTGGTGAAGCATCACCCTTGCTTCACGGAAGCTGAGACTGAGAGGTTATTTGCTCATAGTTAAGTAGTAAGCCAAGGGCAGAGTCAGGATTAGAACTCCAGTCTTCTGACAGTGTTGCTGTACTGCCTCTGCTGAAATCCCTACAGCAACCCACTTTTGCACGAAGAGAAAACACACATTCCCCTGCGAGTAAATAATCCCTTTCTCTGACTGACCCCTTATTTTAATAGCCCCGCTAAGCAGCTGGAATTGAACCTAGCTGCAGTATGGTTTTGATGGTGAGCATCTTTGCACACCCATCATTTGGTTTTGAAGATCTATGAATCACCCCCTTTTAGATCCTGAGTGTCAAATAGGCTACCAGAACTTTTCCAGGAGAGCGTTCTACAGTACCACTCAATCCCACCATTCCCTTCTTTTCCTGTACTTATTGACTTGCACGGAATAATACCAAGAGTTGACCCTTAAATCCACGCTCAGCATTCATTCATTAATTTATAACCCAAGGCTGTGTGTAAGCCCTACTGCCAGTTCCTTGGTGCAAAGCTAGAGAACAGGAGCAGTTGCCTGGCTAATCTGGCCTAGTACATCTCAGGCTAGCTATCTGTGTCTGACCTTGAAAGCATTAACCAAAGTGAACCGTTAATAACATACAGCAGGGCAGGCAGGGTCATGCAGCCCTGAAAACAACATAAACAAATTGATTCTTTAAGCTCTATGAATGCATCATTCTGTCTCCGCTAACACTTGTGCTATTTAGGATATTTAAATACAATGCTTTTGTGCCCCCTAGGAGTGAATGGGAAGTTACAGGTTATATTCAATCTGAAGTTTTATTGCTTTATAGCAACAATTGTCGTGTGTTTCCCAAGATAGGTATAAAGTCAGGACTCACTGAGACTGCCAGTTACAGGACTGCAAGATTTGTGATCAACATTATAAGAAAGGCTCTATCAAGAAATATGTATGCAATGTTATTACACTGCCATCCAATTAGATACCATCCCTTGAAAAATCATGAGCATTCCTTGTAGGCAACATTACAGATGTTACATTGGAACATAAATACAACATTCATTATGGCATATTGATTTTATACAGTTATTAAACTAATTTATCACACTACTGCTTACGTCAATGCAAAACCAAGGGGGTGATTCTAGAGCACTGAATGGCAGCAGGATCAGACCCTAACTAATGGAAAACCTTTTCCAATTTTCTTTGAAAAGCAGGGGAGAGAAACCCTGCCACTTTCACTATGAAAAATCTGATTTGCTACGTGATAAAATTTCACCTTGGTGAACAGCTATGCATTTTTTACTACTATGTGTGAAAGCTCCAGGTTTCTCACTAGAATAATCAACATTCAAACAAAGAATGTTGGGTGCTAGCACCCTTCATCAGAGTGCACAACTTTTTTGCTGACTCACCTTGGCAGCTGAACCAAGTGGGGCCTATTAACATACCCCAAACAAGGAGTTCAAGTATATGTCTTTGAAGCAGAGAGAATTTGTGGCAGGAGCGAAGAGCTCTACAGGGAAAAATCCTAGGAAAAGCCAACGCTAGGACAGAATTTAGGTGAAGATTTATTTCCTGAGATTTGTTTAAGATAACAAAGAAGACAAATCACAAAAAAGAGGTTATGGTCAGTTTGTAAATACCATGTTAAGGGCAGGATAGGAATGTCACATGCTTAAAGGTATGTTTTCTTCTCCCTCCCTTCTTCAAGCTTTTTTGTGTTTACAGTGTACATCAGGGTTGAACATCCATCACTTTGAACACAACCACTTGAAAGGTCAAGTGCACTCTGGGCCTTGACCAATGACAATGTTTTCTTGTTTCCATATAGAGGTTAATTAGTGTCTAGCTGACCACTTAATTCATGCATTAAAGGTTTTGTCTAGACTGTGAAAAGTGATAAAACTGGTTACTTAGGTGCTAAGTGGCATTTAAAAACATGTCAATTAGCATGTTTTAAAGCAGCACTCTTTTCTCAGTCTAGACAAAACCATGGTGATGATGGTATGCAGAATCACCCCTGTTACCAGGTATGCCTTCTTTTGTGACTGCCTAGTCCCTAGTGACCCACCCCATGGTGGGAATTCTTCTTGTACGAATGTTACCCCAACATGCCTTTTTGGAAGTGGCCCTTTAAATTTAGCAGAGATGTGACTATTTTACAACTTCTCAGTGGTTTGTTGCATCTCCCTTTCATCCTGCTAGTAAGAGTTCTTATCTTTTGCTATGTTTTCCCTTTCTTACTCTAAGGAGATAGCACATCCCCATGCAGGAAGAACATTAAATATATGGTAGTTGAAACCTTGTAAATAGATAGGGGCCTAAACCGACTTCTAAATCCCAAGGGCTTCCAAATGTCAATAATGATGATATAGAACTCTCTAGTGAAAATGCATAAATGTGCAAACATTTGTTGGTCTGCAAATGTTAATTTTCATTTACTGAATTTATAAATCTCATATTACAAAATTAGCTCTTAAAATGAAAGCATTAACTCGGCCAGTACAAATATTTGTCAACGCTTATAGCCTGAAATTGTCATTCGGGCACTGGTACAAAACACAGTACATGACCTATAGCTGAACACCATAGTCCATAGGAGCTGCTGTGTGCCCAGCAGCACTTTTGAAAATCAGTCCAGACACCAAAATATGGACTTAGCACCCTAACTTTCAACATCCATTGAAAAATCTTGGCCCTGTATTTTTAGGTTCACTTTTATTTGTATTTCTGCATATTCATTACTGCTAAACTATTTGCTATAACTATTGCGTTCTGTATTCATTATTTGTGATTTATTTGCATGAGTATTTGACATTTCACCAACTTCCTTGAAGACAAAGATTCCCTCTTGATTGTTTGTATAAGGCAAACATAAGGGACCATGAATACTTTTGAGATTTGTTTTTGTTGAATGAATGAATGTTTGCAAGCAACTTTGTGGATCCTATGACCAGCCCTAATGATTACAGTGTAACTACAACTACTAACCTGTGCACAAATCAGAGAAATATTAAAAAGGAACCCTTTGCTTTTAAAGGGACCCAGTGACTGAAGCTCAGCCAGGCCATTGAATTTATTAGTGGGATGTAGGGTAAGGCTGCTAGATGACATTCATTGTGTGGATGAGTGTGTTGGGACAGGAATAGCATGCTTTGCAATGTCACCTTTCATCTGTTAAAAATATATATTGGCTGAAACCAACAGGAATGTGCTGACTGCAGATCAGTGACTGCAAGTCCCAGGGACGAGAATTGCTGTGAGATGCTTTGGTTTTGAATTCTTTTCTGTGAAGCCCAATATTTTCTATAGTAGAGTACAAAATACATATAGGTTACCAAAGAGAGGAGCAACTATGATCAGACATGAATGAAAGAGAAACCAGAGATTAAAGGAGCCTCAGAGGCAGGGAAGTTTTGTCCGGGCCCGAGAAAGAAAACCCTTGGCTCAAAGGATTGCCTCCAATCTTTGTGGGTTTTCAGCTTCTTATGGTCTTGGGGAGGGGAGGCTGGGTAGAAGGGTGCAGCAGACGCCCATTGGCTCCTGTGTACCTGAGGGGGAGGTTAATACTCCCTGCCCCTTTTCCCTGTCAAGGGTGCTATTCTGTGCCCAGAAGCAACAGCTTTCCACCCAATCACCCCCTCTGGATTAGAGTAGAAGCAGCAGCATGCTAGTTGCCTTTTTGAGGCTGGGAAGGAATTCTTCCCTCATCACCAGATTACACTGGGCGGGGTGGTTTTGTGTTTTGCCTTCCTGTCAGCAGCCTAGGGATCTGGTGGGTAGGTTATGTCATAATGTGTTCATGTTATTGCCTCTGGGCAGGTGCCCGGTCCAGGTATTTGTTCACGCAGGGATCCAGTTCGCTGATAAACCAGATTGGAATCAGGATTAGGGCAGGGTATCCCATGCCCTAGAGAATGTGGGGAAGGGGCTGGGGTTTCTAATGTCTGATTCAGCAAAGGATTTCCTCATATACCCTGAACCCTTGCACAGGGAGAGGGTGGTAGGGTCCCAGCATTACTACAGAGCCCTAGTTACAGGTTTGGAGGGTGGCAGGGTTCAGGCCAGGTGGTACAGATTATGGAAAGAAGGATGGATGAATTATTGCTGGCTAGTTTCCCAGCAGTGTTAAATTAATAAAGTTAAACCACATTGCAGGAGTCTTATCAGCCTTCCAGTGATGTCCAGGACTGCATGCTCAGAGGCATTACCACATACTCAAACAGCCCCACAGCCTCCTAACTCATTGTAGAATCCAGCTCAGAAATTGCACTTCTTGGGTCTAATCCTGCAGCCCTTATTCATTTGAGAA
Organism: Malaclemys terrapin pileata; assembly: GCF_027887155.1. NCBI lineage: Eukaryota > Metazoa > Chordata > Testudines > Emydidae > Malaclemys > Malaclemys terrapin. The sequence continues at coordinate 270,305,346 of NC_071506.1, read as the reverse complement.
TCCCCTTGATGTCTGTGATTGCTTATGTAAATGAATGGCTTAATGACTGGATCCCTTGGGCCTGATTCTCAGTTACTCCATTTCTGTGCTTGAGACAGGATGGGTGAAGGTGGTTATAACCACCTTTATACTCACAATATTCTTTGGCCATCCAAGACCCTAAATTGGAGCTGCTCTGTCTTATGTTTTGTTTCTCATGATCCCATATGGGCCCTGGAAAGTAGAAAATAATTGTAGTGCAGTGCACACCAGCTACACCCCTGGCCCACTTAAGCAATTCCCTGCCATTGCAGGGGACTTTGTGTACCTCAGTCCTTCCTGTGGCACAGAATAGTCGTCTTCTGAGGGCTGTAATTCTTTCATCAGATTCTGGCTGTGGGGGTTGATGTGGAGGTGGTTGGGTTGGGTTTAGTGGCCTGTGATGTACAGGAGGTCAGACTGGAGGATCTGGTGGTTCCTTCTGGCCTTAAACTCCCTGACAGAGTACTTCCCATCCTGGGACCAGGGCTGGCTCAGAACCCTTAACCAGTTCAAGACTGAGCAGGGGGCATCCTCAGCATGGTGTTTCCACCTATTTAAAGCCTCTTTGCACTGCCAGTGTGGTATGAAAGGGCTTTAGCATAACTAAGAGTCAGGTCTTTTGTTTTCAAAACTTTCCATGGAATTTCTGCAGCCTACACTCCAAACTGCTCCTCTAGCTCTGCTCATTCAGTCCCTTCATGTTCTCCCAAGGCGGTTCATGCAAGAGCAAAGGCGGTTAATGCAAGAGCCATCTCCTCTGCAGCTCCTGTCATCTGAACAACTGTCCCCCCCCCACACACACACTTTTTTCAGTTAGCCATCCCTTTTGAAATCTCATCAGATAATATATTTTGCCTGTGCCACAAATTTTTCTTTTTGCAACCGTTATGTCAAGGGAAGGAGTGGCAATGAAGGGGGGGGGGGAATCATTTGGGTTTTTTTGGATTTTTTTCTCTTAAAAGTAATTGAATTTCCTAAATACACCCTCCATAATAGTACTGATGGGTAGTAAGAAGTAGCAGTATTATTACATCCCATATATTTTGTGTCTTGATATCATTTCTATTTCATTGGCAGGTAAAATATTTTGTTTTTTGGCTATTCTCTAGGACACAGTTCTCTTCTCAGATCTGCAGAGTAGATCTTAACTCTGACATTTTCCTCTTCTTAGGTATGTGGAACTGCTATTGATGCCAGTTCATTGAGAGCTTTTTTCTAAATTAAGCTTTTGTTCACTGGGGTATTTATAACCAAGTTTCCAGGCTTCTGTGTTGTAATGTTTCTTCATAGAACAAAAGGATTCTAAATTTTAAAATTCTGATCAATGGAATGACTTGCTTGGGAACTGCTGTGTTAGCATTTACTTCTCTGACAATTTCTCTGAACAGTTCTGGAACTCTGATAACATAATCTATATGAAGCCAACTGGGAAATACTAATGTAAACTTATGCATTCCTAATTTTATGCGGAAAGGTCCGCTGCATCTTTGGTCTCCTCTTTGCTGGGGAATATCCAGTGGGTTGTTCCAAAATATAGTAATTATTCTCCTTACAAAAGGGCATTAGTTAAAGCCCAGGCTTTTCTAATCAGGATGCCATTGTGATACACGAATACAGTTAAGAACTATTCCCCAATCTGTCTTATTACCACAGCTAGGGGCCACGTACCCATCCCCTCCCTCAGCACAGAGAGGTGAGGAAGGTTGCTCTTGCACAGAAGACTGTCCAAGGGCTGCATGAAAGACAAGGGCAGCCATATGTAGCAAATGCAACCATATAGCATTATCTCCCTCTCTTTGTAGATGCCTGTAGCCTCTTATATGGGAGCTCAGCTCTGTGCACCAAAGAGGGGAGCAGTCAAGACACAGCCACGATCTGCCATGTTCCCATCTCCAGGCAGAATTTTGCTCTGAGTAGCATTTTTCCCCTTTCTCTGGCTTTATCAGACTACACAGAATATCTGAAGAAGTGAGGTTCTTACCCACGAAAGCTTATGCTCCCAATACTTCTGTTAGTCTTAAAGGTGCCACAGGATCCTCTGTTGCTTCTTTACACAGAATATGAGAGTCTGGGAATGGCATGGGAACCAGCCAATGACAACCTGGCAGCTCTGTGAGCCATGCTGCTGCTGTTTGGGTGGCTGGTGATTGGGTAATATAGGGCAGTACAGGTCTACCAGCAAACCTTGTGTATGACTAAAGATCCATGGGAGGGGCGGAGCTTCATTAGTATTTCCTGTGGATTGCAGACGTATGCAAGTTTGCCAGGCCATTCTGCCTGCCTCATTTCATGATCAAACTGGACAATTTTAGTTGAGATGGAGCAATAAGATTGAAATTCCACTTCTTCCACCTCTTCATTCTCTTGGTACCGTCCCTCATAACAAATTTCTGAGCATATTATTGTACCATCTCTTAACAATATAAGAGTGACCAGGGGCGAACCATCTCCATAGGTCTATTAATGTTAGGTGAAGCTGTTCATAAATCATGTCTGAATTTCCTATGTTACATTATGGTGGAACAACTTCTGGCAGTGCTCTGTATAATTCGACTAACAAACAAGGATAGATTTATTTTTAAATCGCATATCTACATAGTATCTATAAGAAACTCTTTGGGAAAGATGCAAATAACTTAAATGCATTAATTTATATTAATGCCATTGAGTACAGGTTACAGTATATTTTAATGCTGAAAAATGTTAGTAGGCAGCTTAACTAAATAATTAGCACAAACAAATAGCTGAGATCTCCTCATTTCCAAATGCCACCCAGTCATGTTTGGAGCAGGATAAATACATCTGCATCTGTCAACCTTTCAAAACAGAAAGGTTGCAAGCTAGAGGCAATAATGTGAAGATTTATATTTCTTTTCTTGCCTTCCACCTAAAATAATTAACTTAATGCTGCAGCTGTAATGATGGAAGTAATAAGAGAAATGTTAATCAAGGGAAATGTAACACTCTGAAATGGTCTAGACATGAATTATTTTAAATGAATGTTTAAATTGTGTCATTCATTTATTGAGAGATTGGAAAATGAGGAGTCAAACAGATATTTCACAAATATAGATATTTATTATTAATTATTATTAATTATCATTTATTATTTATTTTAATTAGTTCAATTTATACCAGTCAGAGTGGTCAGCTAAATGCAGCAAACTAGAGGTTATTATGTCCTGCCCTTACATGTCTGAAAATCCTATGTAAGACTTAGGACGCAAGGCCTTTTCTAAACATACAAGTTGCATCAGTTTAATTTAGATCAGTTTTTAAACTGGTTAGTTAAACCAATGAAAACCACCATGTGAACACTCTCATTTCAATTTGAATCAGGGCTGCCCAGAGGATTCAGGGGGCCTGGGATCTTCGGCGGTGGGGGGCCCCCGCCACCGAATTGCCGCCGAAGAACCGGCGCTTCAGCGGCGGGTCCCGGGGCGGAAGGACCCCCCGCCGTGGGTCTTCAGGGCACTCCAGAGGCAGGTCCTGGAGCTGAAGGACCCCCCCGCCACCGAAGACCCGGAGCAGAAGAAGCTCCGGGGGCCCGGGCCCCACAAGAGTTTTCTGGGACCCCCAGAGCGAGTGAAGGATCCCATTCCAGGGGCCCCGAAAAACTCTCGTGGGGGCCCCTGCGGGGTCCGGGGCCTGGGGCAAATTGCCCCACTTGTCCCTCCCTCTGGGCGGCCCTGATTTGAATGACTTATTTCAGTTTATCTTAAACCTGTTTCTTCCAGACTTAAGCTAGTCAAAAATTAGTCAGGTTTAAACTGAACTAAGAATACCTTCATGTGTTTTGTGCTGCTTTAAAATGACAAGCTTAGTTACCCAGGGCAACTTTTTTGTGTAGTCAAGTTCTAAGTCTCCACAGTCTTATACCTTATACAGTCATTTGCACTTCTAGTAAATGAATGCAACACAAGTGCAAAAGTCTCCCAGTCTGATTCAGTAGTGTTCATACTTTGTCAGTCACATGGCACAGGTGGCAATGTCTACAAAGGGCAGTGGAGAATCAGTCCATTGGGTTAAGTGGGTCCAAGCCACCTTCTGTTGACTTGAATAGGAGCAAGATGAAACCCATGACCCAATTTTCCAATGCCTTGTGCAGTCACTTGTACCTAGCCAATTGGTATGCGAGTATTTTACACCAACTTCATATAGGTAAAAATAACAACACAAGGCACTGGAGAATCAGGCCCCCAGTATTCCTAATATCTCTGAGTGAGAGTATATGGGATAGGAGTGTAAGGCAGTTCTGCCCTAGAAAAGGGCACAGAGCATGGGGAACAAAGCTGTCGTCCCTGGGAAAGCTTCAGTGGAAATGGGAAATCTTTGTATTCCTTTTTTTTTAAGAGCCCTTGTTTAACTAAAAAAAAAAAATCAGATGATTTGTGGAGAAATGTTTTACAGAGAATGAAATCTCTGTAGCTCTGTGTCATTTTTATACTTGCCAATCCTCCCCAAGGGCATTTTCCTCTCATTCAGAGGTTTAGCAAAAGCCATTAAAATTGGCAAGAAGCTGTCTGTTGTTAGTAATATTCCTATGTGTAATAGACAGACAGAGAAATGTTACATTTAATTTTAAATTTAATATATTTAGTTTTAGTAAATTCTTTTCACTCTCCCTAACTCCTGCTCCCCTTTAATTATGTGAATTATAAGCAAGTATCAGAGTGGTAGCCATGTTAGTCTGTATCAGCAAAAACAAGGAGTCCTTGTGGCACTTTAGAGACTAACAAATTTTGTGGGCTAAAACCCACTTCATCAGGTGAAGTGGGTTTTAGCCCACGAAAGCTTATGCCCAAATAAATTTGTCAGTCTCCAAGTTGCCACAAGGACTTCTCATTGTATAAGCAAGTATGTGATTCACAAGGCATTTATGTAACGTTGCTTTAATTCCTGCTCATGTTTGATATTCTATAAATCTATCCATTTTTCCAGAATGAACAAGCAAGATTAGTATTTCCTGGATGTTCCATAATCTATACACTTCTTATCATGAAATCCATTTCAGTGATTTAAAGGAGCAATCATAAGCTTATTTATGTTGTCTTCCATTCGACCAATAAAAGTGCTTTACAGGCATTAAATAACTACGCCTCAAGTAGCAAAATTCCTAGGAGGCAGGAACCTGTTGAGGGCTGATCCAGAATCCACTGGAGTCAACAGAAAGACTTTAATTAATTTCAATAGGCATTTAATTCAGGGGTAAACTGAGGCACGTAGTGACATTATTTGGATTGTAATCTCTTTTGGCAGAGCAAGCCACCTTGTCCTGTGTTTTGTCCAGTCCCTGACATAGTGGGATAATTGTCCATAACTGGGGCTCCTAGGTGCTGCCGTAATACAAGTATAAGTAACATCTTTGTGTAGGTGATACAGCATGGAAGGATCAGAGTCTGTGATTCTACAGAGTCTTCTGTAGCATTATAAATACCCAGTGTTCTCAGTATGCTTGGTGACCCAAGTGAGTAAGAGGCCTCTGCTTAAAGGAGCTTATGAGCTGATTAGACAGAACACAGTGGGAGATCCCGTGGAGAAAGTTCTATCATAATAGTTATTTACCACAAACCTCTAAAGGGTGATTGATGGTATTTTGTTGTTGATGTGGATTTGTACTGGTAGGATTCACAGATGCAAGGGGCAGCAGCATGGAAGACATTGCGTTCTGTGTGAGAAGAATATCAAGGGCAAGGCAGGCCTTGAAGAAGTTGAAGGGCAGTGGGAAGAAAGGAGAACAGGGTGGAGTTAGGCAGGGCCTTGGAGGCAGAGATGAGAAGCTCAGACTCATACAGAAAGCCAAAGGAAGCCAGAGGAGAAGCTCAAAGAGGGGCGGGAGCTTACATGGGGAGACCTTCTAATATTCAAAAGCACTTTACAAGGAATAACTAAGCACAATGACCTTGTGAGGTAGGGTTAGAAGCCAGAAGTCCTGACTAGCTATTTCCTGCACCCATCATTACACAGTGCTACCTAATAGGTATGATCTCCCTTGTTATGTATATGTAATGCCTCATCATATTAATGTGAGTGACAAGTCTCTACAAAGGGGCAACTAAACACCTTCAACATCAAAGGGAATGAAAGAGGAGCTAGAGTCAGATCTCATCCATATCCCTTTCCCTCTCAGATCTCATCTATATCCCTTGCCCGGTCAGCCCTAGGAACTAGGGCTGAATGTGTAATTTTTCTTTCCAGAATGCAAAACCACCTGCTAACAGAGTGCCATATTCTTATGAACAGTCACAAAGTATGGTAAACAAAGATATGTATGAGTTGCTGAGTGCTCTAAACAACTAAATATAACAGATTCATGGAGATCTGAAATGGGAAATACCTATTAGGTCCTCTAATCCATGCACATTTTTCTACTGCAGGATTATTCCCTATAGTATTACTGCATGCTTCCTTTCCAGCCCTTACCTTCCACTCCCCTTCTCCCCCCACCCCAAAAAAATAGGCAGGAGAAGACGGCAGGCTTAAACCTCCATTTTCTCTCTGCCCCTCTACCCATCCCCTGTCCTCCAATAGTTGAGCTTGTTTTGTGTCTTAATTTTACTTGAAAACTGTCTTGAGAGTCTTAAGAAGCTGAAGTGGGAGCTGGTTTAAATAACAGTTCAATGAGAAGCAGCCCAGGTGCCTCACAGAGGGCTCTCTCCTTTTGAAAACATCCCTTACAAACACTGCCGGGGTGCCTTTCAATGGAAAATTATACTACCCCTCTCAAAACTGCAGTGAACTATTTCTAACTGAACTATTAATGGGAGCAGGACTGACTACAGTTTTCAGTTAATTACAAAACTTTAAAGGTTATCTTGTAGGCAGGGAAGGAGAAGAGGCAATCTGAATCATGGGCAGAAGGAGAGGGAGGACTGCTACAGACTGTGACTGCCTTTACAGCTGAAGCCTGTAGGGTTGTTCACATATATTTAAAGACCAGGATGATTCTTCTTCAGGTATTGTCCCTATGGGTGCTCCATTTCAGGTGCCCATGCACCCTATGTGCCTTTCATGGGAGACTTAGTCCGTACATGCACCCTAGCTATCCTTATGCCCTATACCGTGTTTATAGGGCAGTGTCTGATAAACAGACCTAAGTTCCTTCCGAACCACTCAGCTTGAGACAGAGCAACTTGCAGTGCCCACTTCTTTATACTGGTTAAGTTTTTATGTAACTTTCCCTTTCTCTTCTGTTAGTTTGAGTGGATTTTTTTTCAAGAGACCTTTGTCTCCCGCCCCCCACACCTCAGTTTTATCTCCCGGCTCCCCCCTCGGGGGAGGGGGGGGCAGGGAGGATTTTTCCTCCTTCTTTCAAAGGAGTTTACTTTTTTTCCTCAGGGTTATGCCTAGATCCCCCAGTATTTAAGCATTGCCTAATTTGCCAGGAGTCTCTCCCACTAGCTGTCTGTGTTGCTTAGGGGCCACCCATGTCCCTTCTAAGGAAGGTTCAAGACAGGGAGATAAAGTTAAGACTTCTCATTATGGAGCATTCCTTCTGACCTGCTTTGGACCCAGGCCCAGATTCCAGCTCCTCAGTACATCAGAGTTCTGAGAATCAGAGTGCCTACTTGCCCAGGAAAGTCTGTGAGGGACAATTCTAAGACTTCTATAAAGAGTAGCTCTGAATCCCTTCTGAAAAGAGTCATGACTAAGAAGCTCTGGTCACCTCAGAGAAGACTTCACATCCTAAAGAGAGTACTGTTGAGGTTCCAAGATCCTCTGGTAGTGAGTGTCTTGTGAAAGTCCCATGTACCTCTAAGGCTCACATTACCCATCATCTCTCAGTACCTAGGCTAGTCTTGGTACCATCCAAGCAGGATCAGGGCTCTAGAGACTCTAAGCTCTCTGCATCAACCAGACCAGTACCGATTCTGGTGTCAGTGGTTCCTGCACTGCCAGCGGTACCCAAAAACATGTTAACCAGTTTTTTACAAATCAAAGTCATCCTCAATAATACCTGCTTCCAGCTCTGAACCGCACCAGGTTCCCAAACAGCTTCACCTCGTACTGCAGGAGTTTAGGTTCTTCCAAGGCTTGATTGTTTCAGACAAACCCAAGTTACCACTGTTGATGGCTGCTGAAAGATTCTTAGACCTCATGTCTTGCCAGTTCCGCACCATTTCACCAGACACACTCTATGGTACCACTGGCATAGACTGACACCTTGTCTCAATTCCCCAATCACTTGCCCCCATCTAGACTTTGGGGAAGGGTAGCTCCTTTGACTCTCAGATATCTGTTCAGGCTTGTTAGATTACTAGTACAGAGGTGTCTTTTCCAACAGCCTTTCCTTAAGGGAATCCTTGAGGCACAGACATGCCTGGGCTACCCCACACTTCTCTTGGTATGAACATGCATGGGTGCCCCGCTCCCCTTATTGACCACCCCAGTGGTCATTCAGGGATCCATGGGCTGCCTTTAGGGGGCAGTTCTGCAGAGCTCCTAACTACAGGCATGGGGAGCATCAGAGGCAACAACGTTCTACTCCTCCAGATCTTCCATGTCAGTCACCTCCTCAAGAGCGATTTTTCAAGGATCAGGAGAGAAGGGCTGATGAGGAAGCTACACCCCAGACTAATATCTTTCTCTTCACCTGATGAGGCAGTACAGCCTCCTCCCCAGGAACATGCAAATGATTTTAAACAATTTCAGGATCTCATTTAAAGAATTGCAGATTCTCTCCCAATCCCTTAGGAGGAGATTCATGAGACTCAACATAAACTGATTGACATCCTTCATCCTGCCTTCTCTGGCAGGGTAGACCTGCCTATAAACTAGACTCTGTTTGAACCTGAAAAAACAATTTTGCAGACTCCAGCTACCATACCCTTATGTGCAAGAGGGCAGATAAGATGTACTGTGTTCCCAGTAAGGGTTCAGAGTTCCTGATCACACATCCTACCCCAGACTCCTTAGTGATTGATGCAGTCAATGAATATAACCACAACACCACTCTATATCCACCCCCATGATAAACACCAAAAACAATTAGACTTGTTTGGCTGCAAGAGTTATTCTTTTGCATCACGATAGTTTAGAGCTGCCAAATACCAAATCCTAATGGCGAAATAAAACTCCACCAATTATGGAAAGTTCAATGCTTTTATTGACCATCTGCCTCAAAAACAATGAGAGCAATTTCAGGCTGTCATTGATTTATAGTGAGGAGTTCACTACAGTCCTCCCTGGATGTAGCTGACACAACACTCCCTGGTGACAGTGATTGTTATGTGTGGCGCAGGTTGACCAGAATGGTGTTGCGGATCTCTCCTTCAGCAGATCCAAGCTGTTTAGTGAGTCCACTGATGAGTCCTTGCACTCTCAAAAGGATTCAAGCACTATCCTCCAATCTCTCAGTATTTACATTCCTGTGAACAAGAAGAAATTCAGTAGGTTGCAAACCACAGTACAGAGGTCTTGCCACATTCTGTTCCCAGTCTGCCATACACCACTGGAGCCTCCCAAAAAGAAACACAAGCAGAGGGACTGGGGCAAGTAACTTGGAGCGAAGTGAGAAGTTTCAAAGCAGACGGGCTTCCACTCGAATCCCAGACCCAGGAGGGTTCCGCAGAGCAGAGAGTCTAACCCAACAGTCTTCTCCACAGCTGGAGGGCAGATGCCCAGCTGGCCAATGGGAGAGCAAAAGTCCAGGCAACAAACGTTTTTCACACCACCTGTTCATGACTTGCTTCTAATACATGTGTTTTAAGCTTTCACTTACTTTATTTTGAGTTGTTAACAGCTTAAACATGCAGACTTTGGCTTGTTTCTGCTTGGATGCCAGTTACTCTGGGTACAAGTGTTATAAACAGTGCGGTACTCTAATCCAGTGGCTGGTATAGTAGACAATCTGCTCTGGGGTAGCAAAGGGAGCCTAGAATGAATGTTCATGTTTTGATCAGGTCGCTTGCTGCTCATGTTCAGATGGGCTATTGAAGCATCAGTTTTCTTTGGAGGTTTTTTCTTTTTTTTAATGTAGCCCTTTACCTCTAAGATTTGACCCTACTAGATACCCGAGTGGTAGAGGCTTCTGTTTATAGTAACCATGACTAAGAAAAAGCCAGGAGAATCTTCTATTTTTTTTAAAGATCTTTCCTGATTCATTCAGGAAACGACTAAGTCAGGAGACGACTAAGGGGGGGATATGATAGAGGTCTATAAAATCATGACTGGTGTGAAGAAAGTAAATAAGGAAGTGTTATTTACTCCTTCTCATAACACAAGAACTAGGGGGCACCAAATGAAATTAACGGGCAGCAGGTTTAAAACAAACAAAAGGAAGTATTTTTTCACACAACATTCAGTCAACCTGTGGAACTCCTTGCAGGAGGATGTTGTGATGGCCAAGACTATAACAGGGTTCAAAAAAGAGCTAGATAAGTTCATGGAGGATAGAATAATAGAATCATAGAATATCAGGGTTGGAAGGGACCTCAGGAGGTCATCTTGTCCAACCCCCTGCTCAAAGCAGGGCCAATCCCCAACTAAATCATCCCAGCCAGGGCTTTGCCAAGCCCGACCTTAAAAACCTCTAAGGAAGGAGATTCCACCACCTCCCTAGGTAACCCATTGCAGTGCTTCACCACCCTCCTACTGAAAAAGTTTTTCCTAATATCCAACCTAAACCTCCCCCACTGCAACTTGAGACCATTACTCATTATTCTGTCATCAGGTACCACTGAGAACAGTCTAGATCCATCCTCTTTGGAACTCCCTTTCAGGTAGTTGAAAGCAACTATCAAATCCCCCCTCATTCTTCTCTTCTGCAGACTAAACAATCCCAGTTCCCTCAGCCTCTTCTCATAAGTCATGTGCTCCAGCCCCCTAATCATTTTTGTTGCCCTCCACTGGACTCTTTCCAATTTTTCCACATCCTTCTTGTAGTGTGGGGCCCAAAACTGGACACAGTACTCCAATGTCGAATAGAGGGGAATGATCACGTCCCTCGATCTGCTGGCAATGCCCCTACTTATACAGCCCAAAATGCCGTTAGCCTTCTTGGCAACAAGGGCACACTGTCGACTCATATCCAGCTTCTCATCCACTGTAACCCCTAGATCCTTTTCTGCAGAACTGCTGCCTAGCCATTCGGTCCTTAGTCTGTAGCAGTGCGTGGGATTCTTCCGTCCTAAGTGCAGGACTCTGCACTTGTCCTTGTTGAACCTCATCAGATTTCTTTTGGCCCAATCCTCTAATTTGTCTAGGTCCCTCTCTATCCTATCCCTACCCTCCAGTGTATCTACCACTCCTCCCAGTTTAGTGTCATCTGAAAACTTGATCAGGGTGCAGTCCACGCCATCCTCCAGATCATTAATGAAGATATTGAACAAAACCGGTCCCAGGACCGACCCTTGGGGCACTCCACTTGATACCGGCTGCTAACTAGACATGGAGCCATTGATCACTACCTGGTGAGCCCGACGATCTAGCCAGTTTTCTATCCACCTTATAGTTCATTCATCCAGCCCATACTTCTTTAACTTGCTGGCAAGAATACTGTGGGACACTATCAAAAGCTTTGCTAAGGTCAAGGAATAACACATCCACTGCTTTCCCCTCATCTACAGAGCCAGTTATCTCGTCATAGAAGGCAATTAGGTTAGTCAGGCACGACTTGCCCTTGGTGAATCCATGCTGACTGTTCCTGATCACTTTCCTCTCCTCTAAGTGCTTCAGAACTGATTCCTTGAGGACCTGCTCCATGATTTTTCCAGGGACTGAGATGAGGTTGACTGGCCTGTAGTTCCCCGGATCCTCCTTTTTCCCTTTTTTAAAGATGGGCACTACATTAGACTTTTCCCAGTCATCCAGGACCTCCCTGGATCACCATGAGTTTTCCAAGATAATGGCCAATGGCTCTGCAATGACATCCGCCAACTCCTTTAGCACCCTCAGATGCAGCGCATCCGGCCCCATGGACTTGTGCTCGTCCAGCTTTTCTAAATAGTCCTGAACCACTTCTTTCTCCACAGAGAGCTGGTCACCTTCTCCCCATGCTGTTCTGCCCAGTGCAGTAGTCTGGGAGCTGACCTTGTTTGTGAAGACAGAGGCAAAAAAAGCATTGAGTACATTAGCTTTTTCCACATCCTCTGTCACTAGGTTGCCTCCCTCATTCAGTAAGGGGCCCACACTTTCCTTGACTTTCTTCTTGTTGCTAACATACCTGAAGAAACCCTTCTTCTTACTCTTAATATCCCTTGCTAGCTGCAACTCCAAGTGTGATTTGGACTTCCTGATTTCACTCCTGCATGCCTGAGCAATATTTTTATACTCCTCCCTGGTCATTTGTCCAATCTTCCATTTCTTGTAAGCTTCTTTTTTGTGTTTAAGATCAGCAAGGATTTCACTGTTAACCCAAACTGGTCGCCTGCTATGTTTACTATTCTTTCTACACATTGGGATGGTTTGTTCTTGCAACCTCAATAAGGATTCTTTAAAATACAGCCAGCTCTCCTGGACTCCTTTCCCCCTCATGTTATTCTCCCAGGGGATCCTGCCCATCAGTTCCCTGAGGGAGTCAAAGTCTGCTTTTCTGAAGTCCAGGGTCCATATTCTGCTTCTCTCCTTTCTTCCTTGTGTCAGGATCCTGAACTCGACCATCTCATGGTCACTGCCTCCCATGTTCCCATCCACTTTTGCTTCTCCTACTAATTCATCCTGGTTTGTAAGCAGTTGGTCAAGAAGAGCTCTGCCCCTACTTGGTTCCTCCAGCACTTGCACCAGAAAATTGTCCCCTACACTTTCCAAAAACTTCCTGGATTGTCTGTGCACTGCTGTATTGCTCTCCCAGCAGATATCAGGGTGATTAAAGTCTCCCGTGAGAACCAGGGCCTGTGATCTAGTAACTTCTGTTAGTTGCCGGAAGAAAGCCTCGTCCACCTCATCCCCCTGCTCTGGTGGTCTATAACAGACTCCCACAACATCACCCTTGTTGCTCACACTTCTAAACTTAACCCAGAGACTCTGTGTTTTTCTGCTGTTTCATACTGGAGCTCTGAGCAGTCATACTGCTCTCCTACCTCAGGGCTTTGGTCTCCTTCCCCCGGTGAACCTAGTTTAAAGCCCTCCTCACTAGGTTAGTCAGCCTGCTTGCGAAGATGCTCTTCCCTCTCTTCATTAGGTGGAGCCCATCTCTGCCTAGCACTCCTCCTTCTTGGAGCACCATCCCATGGTCAAAGAATCCAAAGCCTTCTCTCCGACACCACCTGCATAGCCATTCATTGACTTCCACAATTTGACGGTCTCTACCCGGGCCTTTTCCTTCCACAGGGAGGATGGATGAGAACACCACTTGCACCTCAAACGCCTTTATTCTTCTTCCCAGAGCCATGTAGTCTGCAGTGATCCGCTCAAGGTCATTCTTGGCAGTATCATTGGTGCCCACATGGAGAAGCAGGAAGGGGTAGTGATCTGAGGGCTTGATGGGTCCCGGCAATCTCTCCATCACATTGTGAATCCTAGCTCTGGGCAAGCAGCAGACATCTTGGTTTTCCCAGTCGGGGCGGCAGATCGATGACCGAGGAGGGAGTCCCCGACCACCACCACCCGCCTCCTTCTCTGGAGCGGTGGTCTTGGACCCCCCATCCGTAAGACAGTGCATCTCATGCCTTCCAATCGGTGGAGTCTCCTTCTACTCCCTTCCCTCAGATGTATCATCTAGTCCACTCTCCACATTAGTACCTGTGGAGAGAACATGACAACGGTTGCTCACCTGTATCTGCATTGCTGGTACATGGACGCTCCTCTTTCTTCTTCTGGAGGTCACATGCTGCCAAATTTCTTCACCGTCCTTTTGTCCCTGCTGCGCAGCCTGCTCTGATTCTTCAGAATGTTGTGTCCGTAGAAGCATATCCTGACGTCTGTCCAGGAAATCTTCATTTTTCTCTTATGCAATGCCGGGTCGACACTTGTTTCTCCAGACCTCAAACCTTCTCTTCCAATATGGAGACCAGCTTGCACTTTGTACAGACAAAGTCACTTCTGTCCTGTGGAAGAAAGACAAACATGGCACATCCTGTGCAAGTAACAAGAGCCGAACGCTCACCATCCATATTTCCTTCCTTCTAAGAGCTTCCTCAGCTGTTGCAGTAACTACTTAGAGAAGCCTGCATGATGATAGCCTAGGGAGAGTGACAGTGCACTCTCCCTAGGCAAACTCCCAGGCAAACTCCCTCTGTTAGCCTCCGCCGTTTGCCGCTCAGCTGGTCCATCAATAGGTCCATTAATGGCTATTAGCCAGGCTGGGCAGGGATGGTATCCCTAGCCTCTTGTTTGCCAGAAGCTGGGAATGGGTGACAGGGGATGGATCACTTGATGATTCCCTGTTCTGTTCATTCCTTCTGGGGCCCCTGGGATTGGCTACTATCGGAAGACAGAATACTGGGCTAGATGGACCTTTGGTCTGACCCACTCTGGCCATTCTTATTCAAACTAAAGATGTATATATTTGTCCCCTGTGGTGAAAGGCTTAGCAAAACCTACTGTATCACACTTCCAACAGCACCTGGCACAAGGACAAAGTTAGTGTTACACCCTATAAATAAGGCTACAGTTTTGTCATGGACATTTTTAGTAAAAGTCATGGACAGGTCATGGGCAATGAACAAAAATTCATGGAAGCCGTGACCTCTCCCTGACTTTTACTAAAAGCATCCCTGACAAAATGGGGAGGGAGGAGGGCCCAGCACCCTGCCCCACTGCATGCAACAGCAGGGAGCTGTGCCTCCACCTCCGCTCAGTGGCTGGAAGCTGGGAGGGACCCCTGACTATGGGGCTGGGAGCTGGGGGTGTGTCCCCCACTGCCCACAGTGACTGAGATCTGCGGGGTCCCCTACCGCCTGCAGGGCTGGGAGCTGGGGGGTGGGCGGTGTCCCTCACTGCTGTGGTAGCTGGGCTGCTGCGGGAGGGTCCCCCTGCTGCCAGCAGTGGTTGGGCTGCTGCGGGGCTCCAATGTCCTGAAGGTCTCTGGAAGTCACAGATTCCGTGACTTCCACGACCTCCGTGACATACTCGTAGCCTTATCTATAAGTCTAGTGAAGAACTAAGAGAAGTCCTTGCTCATAGTGAATTTCTCTCTTGCCTTCAAATGTAGTTGTAGTCACAACTCGCTATGAAGAATAGCACCTTGTTACTCAATATAAGTAACAAGACTCCCTGTGCATATGCACATCCTCTCTGCTTGCTTTGATGATGAAAACAAGCATTCGCTTCAGCTTGCAGGCTATATTGGCTCTGCATTTCAAAGCATGACAGCCATGGATGAGCAAGCTGCATCTAACTCTGAATCATGCACCATCATTGACTTAATGAGGAAAACTCCAGCTGCAGAATGTTAACTGCTGTTGTGATTAGAGGCAGGACGAGTACAGCTGGATTTTCAGATCCCAGGTAGGGAGCACAATTAGAAAAATCACCATAACCTGAGCACATTTGAGAATGCTGTCACTGAGACGATATTATTCTTTTCACTAGTAGATGACAGCCCACATTTCACTCCACCTCTCACCTGAAAGGGTTAAGGTAGCTGGGAAGGGGCTAATTAACCTGCTAGGCTGCACTGGAGGGAGAATTAGGCTGGTTAGGCAAGCCCTCATAGAAGATGGAGCCTAGCTGGATAGGAACAGGCTGAGGTAGCGTAAAACTAAGAAGCTGAGAACAGAGTGGGTAATAGTCACTCTCTAACCTTTGAGAGGGAAAGGAAGAAACTAAGGGGAGACTAGAAGCCTTGGAGTCTTGGCCCTGGAAGGAGAGGACTATCATGACCTGGCCAGAGGCCAAGCCATGAAGAGGGAACTTCCTGTGTCGCAGAGAGAGAGATGTGGCAGGGCATGTGAATGAGCAGCAGAAGGGTGTGTTGGACCTGGAAGGAGCTAATGCACAGAACAGCTAGGAGGAGGTGCCCTAGCGGTGAGTGAACCCCATGACAAGGTGGCAGTTGGGTCAGTAATCCACCATCTGTATTTGATTTTTTTTTTCCCCCTTAGTGTTCTCTTTCTTTTAGGTCCCCGGAGGCCTGTGGGGTATCTTTCTTTCTTGCATTGTGTGTGGCCAAAGATTAATGGGGAAACGTTTTCACATGTGCCCAATTCTGT
Organism: Malaclemys terrapin pileata; assembly: GCF_027887155.1. Taxonomy (NCBI): domain Eukaryota; kingdom Metazoa; phylum Chordata; order Testudines; family Emydidae; genus Malaclemys; species Malaclemys terrapin. The sequence continues at coordinate 270,289,234 of NC_071506.1, read as the reverse complement.
GTGGCCTGGAATCAGATTATTCTAGTGCTTGGGGCAAGCCTTCTGACCAGCATGCCTGTGTACTATTTCACTGAACACCATAGCAGGAAACACACTAACATGACACAAAGTGGCATGTATTAGTGATTAGGAAATCATCTATAGGAGCAGTAAAGCCACCTAGGTGGGTAGCATTTGGGGGCTCTTTTTTCCATGCACTGTATTGTAGTGAGCAGTGCCAGTGTGTGTGTGTTACCCAAAGTTTGTGCCCAGAGCTGCTGGAGGCACAACCATTTCTTTGTTACTCCGCGTTGCTGTTACTGCCACCTTCTCTGGTCAACTGTCACTTTCAAACTGCCACAGAACCTTTGGACTCCAACATTCCATCAGGTTCTTTCTCACAGGGCCCAGTGTCACTGAACCTGGTTATATATTAAACAAAAAGGGCTCTCAGCCATGCTTCTGGCTGCTTCCATTGCTTCACACTGACTCAACCGACACAATGACATGCAGACAGAGTGACAATACTGGAAGATTTGTGTTGGTTTGTGTGGGTGGCAAATGAGGGATGTGTGCTGCAGTGAGGGGTTATGGGTGCTTGGTTTTGAAGAACAGTGGCAGTGAGGCCAAGTAATCCACCTATATTCAGAGTAACAATCCTGGAATCTTATTAATATATTATAGTAGTACCGTACCATGGTAGGTGTTACATGAACATGCAGCAAGAAATAGGCCCTTCCCCAAAGAGCATATAGCTAAATAGACATACCAGCCAAAGGGTGGAAGTTGAAACAGATGTCTCTGTTCCATGTGACTTACCCAAGGTCATGTGGCAGGCCAGTGGCAGAACTGGGAGTAGAATCGAGGTCTTCTGTTTGCCAGCCCAAAATAACCTAGCCACTAGACTGCACTGCCACAAGGTATCAATTTGATAATCACTATAATTGCATATCACTTTTATTGCGTCCTTATTACTTGATCATACAGCCTCACAGAGCGCTTGTCACTTCAATAATATATAAAATGTCAGGTGCCTACCATGAAGAGTCCAGTCTAAATAATATTCAGTACAAGTAAAGCAATAAAGGACAATAAATAAAAGGAGAGGGTTGGGAGGGCTGTAACACTGAATGCATTTTGAGATATCAAAGGACATGTAACAAAATCCCAGTCTGAGGGCAGGTCTATACTACCACTTAAGTTAGGCTAACTTGCATTGCTCAGGAGTGTGAACCCCTCCTCTTCCCCAAATGACACCAGTTTCGCACTGTCCACACTGGTACGAGATGATCTCCCACTGACATAGCTTCTGCTTCTTGCTGAGGTAGAGTAATTATGCCAACGGGAGAACGCTCTCCCCTCAGCATAGCGTGTCTTCACCAGACGTGCTACAGCAGTGTAGCTGTATCAGTGCACATGTGCTGATGTAGCGCTGAAGTGTAGACCTGGCCTGTATTATCTTTCATCCATAAGGCAGGACAGTTGGCAGCAAGGGAGAATTAAGCTTAAACATGTCTCAGACCCAATGAAAGCTTGAGTGCACCTTCCTTTCTGCCTCTGCTGCCATCGAGAAACTCTCCCAACCAGATGTGCTCTCACCTTTTCTCCTCTTCCTCCAATATCCATTAAGTGATGGGCTTTTGCTTGACATTCTGAACTACCTCCCAAGTGTGGAAGTCCAGTCCACCCATTAAATGGAGGACTAGTTACCGTCAGCACTGTGATCCTTTGCCACCTTCTGCTCTTCCTCGGATTCGTTGCTGTGCCTGACTGTGGATTCCCATGCTCCGAGTGTTCACGATAGTCCACCAATGGCAGCGGGAGGGTGCTCCTAAACCTGAGCTGACCTCCTGGTTGGTGTGTATGTTACCATTAAATGAAGCATATGAATGAGCTGAATCAGTTGTTGGGTGAAGGAAATGTGTGAGATGCATAAAGGAAATTATGTGTTTGTGAGAGACAAACATATTGTATTTCATACAATTGCACTGGGAAAGGAAGAGGTAGCATCCAAAAGTGCATAAATAAACAGTGGCCCAGCACTGCTTTATAGTTGCTAAGACTTCACACTCCATCAGTTCTAAAAAGACCTCTGCTCCTTAACCAAACAGCAGAGCCTTATATACAACTGGATACCATAACTCATCAAATTCAGCTCTCGTGCTTTGAAACCAACAGATTTGCACCTATTTACAGCGGGGCTGAATTTGGCCTATAGTCTTCACTGTGTCCTTTGGCACAGCCTACATATTAACTAGAACAAAGCATTTATGTCCAAAATTCAACAGACTAAAGTTATGTTAGTTGAATTATGTAATCAGAAAGAGAAATTTAACTTCATTTAGAGAGCTACAGGGATAATTTTGTGTTTCCCTAGAGCCTCTTGACAAGATACCTGCAAAATAAGGGTTACCTCCTCACTCTATTTAATAACCTAGCTTTCCTAGAAGCCTTCAATTCAGTAAAACAAATTAAAGCCTAATTTAGCAACTCCCCACATGGTACTGGGATATTTATAAGCAAGTCACAGCTAAATTAGTCCAGCCTTTGCTAGATCTATAAATACCACTTTATGCCTCACTTCTAAAAGCTGAAAGAACTGGGCTACTCATCATAGTTCTCTTAGCGTATCCTCCAGCATCCAGCCTTCATACTTCTTGCTCCACAAAATAACACAGGCACTGATTAAAAAATGACCGATGCTGGATTATCTGATTCTGATTTATGGTGATCAGGAAGGATGGCTCACTGCATGTTTATACACGTTTCTTCAAAGGCCTTTGACTTAATTGGCTTGTGAGCTCTTTGGGGCAAGGACCATCTCTTTTATTACAGTGCCTAGCAAAATGGAGCCCTGATCCTTTTAGGTGCTACTACAGTATAAGTAATATTTATATTTCTGAGGATAAATTATTGGAATTGCAAAAAACAAAGGGACAATGAGGGGCTTACTTCCAATGGGCCTCCTCAACTGAGCCCACAATATTTGCACTTGCTTTCATTTCTAGGGATGTGAGTTAGAGCTGAGCTGGAAATTGTTGTCCTATCTTGCAAAACTTGTTGAGATTTCAAAACTTTCCCATTTTGTATCGGGATGAAACCGAGATCTTTCTCAATGTTTTGCAAAGTTCCTGCTCTGACTCAGGCAGGAACTTGAACTTGGGTTTCCCATACAATGCCCTTACCTCTCTCCCTGTCACACACACCCATTCACAGTGAAAGTTTAATCAAAGCTGATATGTTCCCACAAAAAGTTTGTTTTGACAAATCATCTGTTTAGTTGAAAAATTCCCATGCAGCTGTAATGTGAATAATCTATGGTTTTCTGGGGGTAAACAGTGGTTGGGAGAATGAGCAAGGGCCCATTTGGGAGTGAGGAGAGGTTGGAAAGGAACAGACATCTGAACATAGAAATGATCCTTTATCATTTTAAACTCTGTCCGTTTGCATGTATAAATGTGGAGGTTTGATTGTGCAACTGACTATGTGTGCACAAGTATTAGAGGACACTGAAGAGGCCCTTTGACAATTTGACAACATTTTATTAAAATATAAAATCCAGACAATAATAAATGCCAGTTAACTAGCACACAAACAGAGGTGATAACCTATTGAGATGTGTAATTAAACATCTTCTGCAGCTTTGAAGGGTTCTTTCCATTAACAGGTATGTCTCTGGATTTGTTTGGTTGTTATGACTTAGGACAGGTCTACTCTACAAACTTTTGCCAGCATGGCTACGTAACTCAGAGGTGTGATTTGTGACTGATATAGCTGTCTTAGTGTAGACACAGTTATTTTGCCAGTATAGCTTATTTTACTTTGGGGTGGCTAGGGCCATGTCTACACTACCACTTATGTCAGCAAAACATATGTTGTTCGGGGGTGTGAAAAGAACACCACCTCCCCTCCCCCGCCCCCCCGAGCAATAGAAGTTTCGCCAGCATAAGTGGTAGTGAAAGACAGCTCTATGTCAGCAGGAGAGTGTCTCCCGCTGACATAACTTATGCCGCTCATGGAGGTGGTTTTATGATGTTGACAGGAGAACTCTCTCCCATCGGTACAGTGCGGCTACAAGAGCAATCTTACAGAGGTGCAGCTGCATTGGTACAGTGTGCCACTGTAAACTCGCTAATGTAGACGTGACCTAGAATAAGCTATGCTGGCATAGGTGCTGACTCCATGGGTGCTCCAGGGCCAGAGCACCCACGGGAAAAAATTGGTGGGTGTTGAGCACCCACCGGCAGCTCCCCCTGGCCCCGCCCCGTCCCCCTGCTCCAACTTGCCTCCGCCAACACTGTGAGCATGCCGCCGCATCCTGCTTCTCCTCCCTCCCAGCCCTTGCGCTGCGACACAGCTGATTTGTGGGGCAGGGAGGGAGGGGGGAGAACGCTGTGCGCTGGGGGAAGAGGCGGGGCCGGGGCAGGGATTTGGGGAAGGGATCCAATAGGGGCAGGGAGGGGGTGGAGTTAGGGCCAGGAGTTTGGGGATGGGGTTGGAATGGGGGCGGGGATGGGGTAGAGTCGGGGCAGGGGTGGGGAAAGGGGCAAGGGGGCGCAGGCACCCACCAACCACCCAAGTTGGTGCTGCTATATGCTGGCAATTTTGCTTATATAAACTATGTCCACATTAGGAGTGCTTAACATCCCTTCAGTCATGGGGAGAGAGAGGAGGAAAGGAGAGAAAAAAAGCTGGGGAGTCTCTTCACCTGGAATGGTCCCTTGAAATGTGTTGTGCTAAATGATTGATTCCACCTTGTACTTAGCTGTGACATTCTAGAGCTGTCTACACTGCTGTTAAACACCAGTGGCTGCCCTGTGTCAGCGGATTTGGGCTTGGGCTGTGCGGCTGCTTAGTTGTGGTGTTGATGTTCAGGCCTGGGCTGGGTTCTGGGACCCTGTGGGAGGGGTGGGTCCGAGAGTCTGAGCTCCATTGTGAGCCTGAATATCTACACCGCAACTAAATAGCCTGGTGAGCCAGAATCAGCTGCCACAAGCCAGCTGCAGGTGTTTAATTGCAGTATGGATAGACCCTCTGAGTATGTGTCCAGACCTGAAGAAGAGCTCTGTATGAGCTCGCAAGCTTGTCTCTCACTAACAGAAGTTGGTCCAATAAAAGAGATTACCTCACCCATCTTGTCTCTCTAATATCCTGGGACTGACACAGTTGCACACAGCATTGTAGTAGCTAATAAAGCATGCATCTATCATTGCCTTGATCAATGTGCTTCTACAGTGTGCTGCATCCCTGGTCCCTTTTAGACTGTGAAATTTTGGGGTTGGGGACTGTTGTCCCCATTCCCCACAGTGCTAAGTGGCTGTAAAATTGTATCATTCAGATTTGGTAGCACTTCACACCCACTTTGCACAAAGTGCAAGGCTGCAGAGACTCAGGCCCCATGTCTTCTTGAATACACCCTTCACGCATGATGGGTGTGCATTGCTACAGTCTAACTAATGAATAATAAGGATTTGGTCCAGAGCTCATAGATGAGCTACTTACTTGGTTTTTCCATAGGAACATGAATATGTTTAAAACAAATAATAATACAGATCCTTTTGCTATAAGTTGACTGAGCTGCATAATTATCATTATTTACTATTTGTATTGGCATAGCATCTAGAAGCCCCAGTCATGGAGCAGGACCCCGTTGTGCTAGGTGCTGTACGAACACAGAATAAAATGAGAGCCCCTGCTTCAAGGGGCTTCCAGTCAGGAACAATAATTCTCTGCATTTGGAAAAACATAGATGGAATCATGGCATTGGGGCCTCTGTATGTAATTTATTTCAGAATTTAAGCTTCTCTGTGTTATTTTCAAACAAATTTACTTCTAAGCCTTTTGGTTCACAGTATGAACCCAGGGGGATTTGGCCAGATCCCAGGAGGTGCCAAGCACTCATAGTTCCCACTGACAGCACTGGGTATGTGGGCACTAAGCACTCACTAGGATCAGGCCCCCACTTCTTTGAGTCTCCAGCCAGAGAGACAGAAGCAGGAGTACCAATAGAGTTATGCACTGCCTGCTGCCCCCTCATTTATCTCCACGGTGTGTTACTTTTGAAGCTTAATTATCAGCATCCCTGATCCCGAGCAGACAAGCTAAATGCAAATTTCATGGCAATGCAAATGCAGAATTTCCATTTCATGCTTGGAGGAGGGAGATAGGACTGTGAGACCTCATCCAATTGCAGCCCCTTCCTGAACTAATAGATCCGATCTGATTCAAACCTGCTGCTGCTTCTGCCCTTGAGTCTATAAAATCACTGCAACTTCCCTTGCTACTTCTGTAGCTTCTTCCTGGAATATGATACTCTACCCTTCCCAGTCCCCCAGAATTGATTCAGTTTCAGACACACTGCCCTCTCCCCCACCTCCCAGGATTTTAAATTCATGACCCTGTGTCAGGGCCGGCTCTAGGCACCGGCAAACCAAGCACGTGCTTGGGGCAGCACAGTTTCAAGGGCAGCGTTCTGGGTGTGTGTGTGTGTGTGTGTGTGTGTGTGTGTGTGCGCGCGCTTCTGGCAGCAAACGCCTAGAACCAGCCCTGGCAGCAGCAGCCCGTCGTGCGCGGGGGGCGCTCTGTAGGTGCTGCGGTTCGCGCCGCAGGGGAGCAGTGCCCACACCTTGTAGCTGGGCCAGGCAGGCTTCGAGCGGGGGACACTCAGGCTGGGGGACACCCCACGGGGCACACGGAGTCGCCTGCAGGTGCTGCAGGGCGGCTGCCCCCAGCGCTGCAGCCGGGGCTGGGCGAAGCGGCCCAAGCCGCCCAGGGATTGTGGCAGGGCGGCCAGAAGCAGCAGCGGGGCCATAGAGGGCGGGGCGTTGTCGTGCGGGGCCCACGTCCCGCTCTCTGGGGCTCCGCTGCCTCTGGGGTTACCCTGCCCTGGCTCCTCTGCCAGGGCAGTTCCCCAGCTCTGCCCTCCCAGGTCCCAGCTAGTATTGGAGGCAGGAGCCCTGGATGGCGGGACCCTGGGCTGAGGCACGGCCTGGGAGCCCCGCTGCTTACCCCGACCCTGCCAGCACCGGACCGGCTGGAGGTGAGGGGGGAGTAGGCAGAGTTATCATTGGTGGGCGGGGGGGAGCCCAGGGCTGGGGCGGCACGGGGTGCGGGTGGGAGGGGGGGAACAGAGAACCCAGGGCTGGGGTGGGGGGCAGCCAAAAATTTTTTTGCTTGGGGCGGCCAAAAACCTAGAGCCGGCCCTGCCCTGTGTTGCTGCACTCAAACTCAGTCAGGTCCCTGGCCGTTCAAGCTCCGTAGACTTCTCTTCTAGTGAGTCTACCCATCACAGCATTAATATCACTGTGCCCATTACCCTGTCTAAGGACTCCATTCCCCTGACTGGGAAAGATCCATTTTTAAAGTGAATGTTAATCTGTCTTATCACTGTACTGCTCCTATTGCTCTTAGGCTGCCGACCAAATTTGTTGTTGTGCTGAGCTGGCTCTCTCCTGCATTCAGCACTTCTTTATCCTAAGCACACTGTGTGTGCCATGAAGCAAACAGTGCTACACAGCTCCTGAGTTTCACGCTGTTTAACACCTTCCAGGGCAGCATACTCCTATCTAAGGGCATGCCACACTAGAAGCTTAAGTCAACTTATTTTAGGTTGATTTACCACCGCCATAGTAATTACTGTGGTGGTTCATGTCCACACTGCCCTTCTTCTGTGGGTGGTGCGTGTCCTCACCAGGAGCGCTTCACTGACTTGAGGGGCAGTGAGGGGGTGGGCATGAGAGCCTGGGCTCTCAGCTCCATACACCAATCCTCCTGCCCTCTTCTCAGCTCCCTGCTGGGAGCCCAGCTGCCCCTCCCCCGCCCCGGGCTCTTGTCTTCCCGCTGAGAGCACAGCAGCCAACCAGACTCTGGGCATGGAGCTCCATGCCGGGCACAGCCTTGCTCCGAGTGGGGAGCAGAGAGCCTGCAGGGCAGCCGGGCCCCTGGCAGGGAGATAAATGCCTGGAGTCTGGTCAACTGTCATGCTCCCAGCTGGGAGCCAGGAGCCCAGGGGGCAGCTCAGGCTGGGAGTGGGGAGCTGGCTTTCTTGTCAATTTCACAGCTCCAGCAGAGTCGTGAAATTGACAAGAATGACAGCCAATAGATGTAAGTAACCTAGTGTTTACAGGGACACTGTGTCATCCTAACTACACCAACCTAAGCCCTCTGCCTCTCGTGGAGGTGAAGTTATGTCGGTGTAGTAGGGTACTTACATCGGCGGAAACAAGGCTGTAGTGTGTACGCTGACATAATTAGGTCGACATAAACTGCCTTACATTGACCTAACACTGTAGTGTAGACCAGGCCTTAGGTGTGTCTACACTTACAGCGCCACAGTGGTGCACCCGCCACTGTAGAGCTTAGTGAAGACACTATCTACGCCAACGGGAGAGTTTCTCCTGTCATTGTAGGTACTCCACTTCCTCGAGAGGTGGTAGCACTACCTACATCAGGGGTTAGATCTGCATTCCTTGGGGGTCTGGGTTTTCCGTACCCCTGAGTGATATACTTATACCAACCTAAATTCCTAGTCTAGACCATGGCTTAGGTTCTTCTAGTGTCCTCATCTGAGCTCCTCACAATCTATAATGTTTTTATCCTCACTACACCCCTTTGAAGTAGGAAGACTATTATCCGCTTTTTACAGATGGGAAACTGAGGCATAAGAGGCCAAGTGACTTTCCCAAGGCCACACAGGATGTCAGTGCCGGAGCAGGAAATTGACTCCAGGTGTCTCAAGTCCTAGGCTAATCATTAGACCATCCATCCTCTCTACTCCTGGGGACTAAAACATTATTTTAAAAACCACCTTCCCTTTTCCACAGCTCAGGCTACAGAAAAACAGCAGGCAGTGCTAAAAAGGCAAGGTTTGGAGAGAAAAGTGATGCCAGGCAAAGAAAATACCCCTCTCCAGTATTTTATTCAGGCACTCAACTTCTTAGGGTTCTGTAGTTGGATAGCCATTCACAATTTCTCCTCCCTTGGTGTTCACACCTCAACTGCTAGCAGAGCACCTCACCCTCCCTGATTGAACTAACCTCGTTATCTCCATACGGATTTATACCTGCCTCTGGAGATTTCCATCACTTGCATCTGAAGAAGTGAGGTTCTTACCCACAAAATCTTATGCTCCCAATACTTCTGTAAGTCTTAAAGGTGCCACAGGACCCTCTGTTGCTTTTTACAGATTCAGACTAACACGGCTACCCCTCTGATACTATCTGCATAATGGAGCTATTAAAACCTCCCTGCTTTATAAGGATGTTGTAAGGCTCAGTTTATGGATATTTGCAATGCACTTTGAGATTATTGGAAGATCTACAGACATGCATTTTAAGTCTGAAGCACTAACAACTATTCTGATAGCTATTCAGAGGGCATAATCCTCAGAGAACCATATAATGCCAGTGAATTCCCCTGTAATTGTCTAGCAGCTCCTAGCACAATCTCAGCCTACAAATCATGAAAACAAAATCGGGCCATTTCAGTCCAAGTATTTTAGTGTTTGTTTCTGCATTTGTGATATGAGAGATGAAGAAAGATTCCTGCAAAAATACACCTGGCATGTAAGCCACGGAGTGGGGATATGGGTGTAGAATAAATGCTTGTTCTTTGTCCTTCTCTCTCCTGCCATGCTTAAATCAACTTGTGTAATGCCCTGTGATCTACATCTCTGCTCATTGTCTTGAGAGAGTGCATTGCATATATCCCAGAGTTTGGGATACCAGAACACTCTAAAGCAGCGGTTCTCTAACTTTAGTAACCTGAGAGCCCCCATTTTGATTTAAAAATTTTTGTGGACCCCCAAGTCCTCCACTCCACCCCAGACCCTGCCCCCACTCTACCCCTTTCCCCTCAAGGCCCCGCCCCCAACTCTTCCCATGCCCGTTCCACCCCTGCTCCTCCTCCTCTTCCCTGCCTCTGTCTGCTCCATCCCCTCCCTCCCTCCCAGTGCCTCCTGCACGCCGCTGAACAGCTGTTCCCCAGTGTGCAGGAGGTGCTGGGGGGAGTTGATCAGTGGGGCCAGTGGCCCTGGATATGATTCCGCCCCCTTCCCTGAGAGCACCCTGTCCTTCCGTCCGTCCCCGCAACACCTCCTGCACACCGGGGAACAGCTGTTCTGTGGCATGCAGGAGGCGCTGGGAGGGAAGGGGAGGAGTTGATCAGCAGGGCCCGTGGACCCCCTAGAGTACTCTTGCAGACCCCAAAGGGTCCATGGACCCCAGTTTGAGAAATGCTGCTCTAAAGGCCTGATTCTGATCTCCCTTAAACCACTGTAGCTCTATTCACTTAATTACACCCTTGTGAGCAAGATCAGAATACTGATCCCTCAAATCAATGAGGCATACTATTTGTTTCCTTTGGTTTGCTTTATCCAGAACATTTATTAGGAATCACTAAGAGGTGTGTGCAGTGCATGCAGGAGATACTGTCAGATGTCCTGCTAACCACTCCCTTTTAATAAATAATTGAGACAGCAAAAATCCATTGCCAGGCTGCCAGATACAGCGAGACCTTAACAATTCTAGGTTACATGCTGTTCTGCCCAAAATATGTTTAGTTCATAATGATTTGAAGAGAACACACTGCTTTTCCTGATGACTTTGCACCTTTTTGAATTGCTATCTCTTCCAGTGACACAGATGACTTGTTCATTTAATGACAGAAAAACTGTTTCATTTATCTTTTTTCCTTTCCTCTTCTTCTGCATTCTCAACTTTTTACGATCCTAGAGGTTCCATGGGGAAAGTCTGCATTGAATACATGACCAGATTTGTTTAGTATCAGATTCCTGAATATTTAACTGTACTGTATTACCAGCAGCTGGTGAGAACATTCAATGTACAGATGAATTAAGAAATAGAATTTAAAAAATAATTCTGTTTTACAGTTGTGATTAATCTCCGGTGGTTTCTGCTCTGTGATCTTGATGGTAATATGTGAATGCAATCATAGGTGCCAACTCCGTGGGTGCTCTGGGGTTGAAGCACCCAAGGAAAAAAATAGTGGGTGCTCCCCCTCCCCCCATCAGCTCCTCCCCCAGCACCTCCTGCCTGCCAGCAGCCCTGCTGATCAGTACCTCCTGCCCACCAGTGATCAGCTGTTCAGCAGCGTGCAGGAGGCACTGTGCGGGGGAGTGGGAGGAGTGCAGGTGGGGAGCACTCAGGAGCAGGAAGAGGTGGGGGCTTGGGCGAAGGGGTGAAGTAGGGGTCTAACACCCATCGGCAACTCAGATGGTGCCTCTGAATGCAATATTGCTGCTGGTTGGTGGATTCCTTATGTAACTCCCCTTTCCTCCTTGGGTTACTCAGGAGCAGGTAACACTCACCTGTGTGCCTGGGCACCTGATGTTGTTGACATTAAAGAAGATCCTGTGTATCCCAGTAGTGATGTTGGATAAGTGGGAATCCTCTATTCACCCTCTACCGCAGTCCCTTTACTCCTAAAGGAAGTTTAAATTGGCAGTGTCTCCACCTGGCTGGCCCCTGTACACACTCAATGGCTTGCCTTGGGAACCTCCAGGAATAAACCCCATCAAATAGTAGTAATAATAACCTGTGGCATGGGTCTAACTCAAAAATACCAATTATAAATAATATACATCCAATATACTTAAATTAGAGTTAACACACCTTTACTTAACAACTTAAAGAAACAGGGTATAACAGACTAAGATTAAATGTCACTACTAATTTAAATCCACATGGGGCAGTTGAATAAAATCAATTAACAAATATATTATATGGTGATAAATGAAACTTTTCTAACTGGCATTTACACTGCCACCATTTACCCCACCCCAGAGTGTCCACTCCTCTGGATTTCAGAGTTCTAGACACTTGCTTGCGTGGGCGCACTGGAAGATCTGCAGCTGGAGACAGCACTCTGTCGGGTCTGTGTATCTGTCCAGCCAAGGCAACAAGCTGCACAACCCCTCTGACGATTGGAGCCGGCCCCACCAAATGTCAGCAGCTCTGGGTCCTGGTTTGGTGGGAAGATCCTTCTGCCTCTCCTCAGACTCAGTCTCTCTGCTGTGCCTCTTCCCTTGCAAGTACTTTCCCAAACAAGAGTGGGGGTTACTCATAGTTCCTTCACTGCAGGCCCAGCTCAGGAAGCTCTAGCCACAGCAGTAGTCTCTGCCCTGGCTCCAGTGAAGCTGTCAACAGCCTCTGAGGCTCCCTGCTCGATCAAAGCCGCTGCAGGCTCTCAGCAGCAGCTTCTGTCTTCCTAGCAGCAGCTCCTGGTATGGACAGAGCTCCACAGCAGCAATCTCACTCCTTTCCCCAAAATGGAGTCTACCCCTGCTCTCAGGGGCGGCTCTATGTATTTTGCCGAGCTAAGCACGGCAGTCAGGTGGCTTTCGGTGGCACACCTGCAGGAGGTCTGCTGGTAATGCAGATTCAGCAGCATGCCTGCGGGAGGTCCACCGGTCCCGCGCCTTTGGTGTACCCGCCGCCGAATTGCCGCCAAAACTGCGGGACCGGCGGACCTCCCGCAGGCATGCTGCCTAAGGCAGCCTGACTGCCGCCCTCATGGCGACCAGCAGGCCGCCCCCTGTGGCTTGCCGCCCCAGGTACGCGCTTGGTGCGCTGGTGCCTGGAGCTGCCCCTGCCTGCTCTCCCTGCACGAGGAAGTCGCAGTCTTTCCCCAAGGCATCATGGGAGTTGTAGTCTCTAAGGCTAGATTGCAGCACACAGGCTTTTCCCCTGGAACACTCCCAATAAAATTCAGAGGCTCTTCTAGTAAAGGGTGCCTATACTTATTAAACATTCTGTAGAAAAATATGTACTGCAAAAATGTAACAAGAAAATTGGAATATTCAAAAGTAAGCTTCATCCTTTCATCCACTACTGCAAAGTAATCTCTTTTACACTGGGGCCATGTATCATAATGTGCAACAGTTACGGACATGCTAGAAAGAACGATCATGAAGCCAATGCATTATTTTCTATATAAACGAGGCGTATGACTCAATGGTTACAGCACAAGATTGTAAGTCAAGGTTCCTGGGTTTTATTCCAGACTCCATCACCATCTCATTGTGTGATTTAAGGAAGTCATTTAGCTGTTCTTTGCCTCGGTTTACCCATCCACAATATGGGTGTAACAGCAAAATAATTACTACACATACTTCAGTCTCAGAAGTGTTAGGTGCAATTAATAGATATTTATAAAATCCTTTGAGATTCTCTGAAGAAAAGCATTATATGTGCAAAGTATTATTATAATCATGCCCTAGTACTTAAAAAGGAAAAATTGCTATTGTGTTGGATGCATTTCAGCAGATAATAAAGTGATCCCTTTAGATGATTTTATATCAGTTTTAGTTTTTAATGGGCTTTGAGATTTTTCAAGATGAAGGGTGCTTTTTATAAATAAAAGATTATTATTGCTTCATGTTGCTGGGGCTGGAAGAGCCTGGTGGGATAATGGAAAAACAAAATTCTAGCATGGCATTCCATAAATGGAGAAGAGATGATTGTTTTGAAGCAAACTACTCTGAGATGAGCATTTGTAGAATGACTCAGTGGCTGTCTTAATCCAACTTTCTGAAATTTAGAATGTTGACAAAAATTGGGCAGATACATCCCCAAGATTGGGAAGGCAGCTCCCATTGCCAAGAGTAAATATCCTCTTTTTCTGGGAATGACATAACCTGCTAGCAATGTGAACTCAGCCTTGTCTCATTTGGGAGGTTGCTTCCAGAGTGATTCTGTTTGCAATTAATGATTCCAAGAGAGGTGTTTCATTTATCATGAGAAGACTCTATGCTTGCATAACTAAACTGGCTCTTTATTTAAAAACTAATTACAGAGATGCTGCAGCTAGCATTCCAGTCATGTGCACACAGATTTACTTCCCGGTGCCTCTCAAAACTCTTCCTTCCTGCAAGCTTGGCTCCTCCCTCCAAGTTCCATGCAGGTTGTTACCCAACTTGGAAGTAGTTTCTGTGCTGTGGTGGGAGTGGAATGGGTATGACATTTGCTGCATTGTTGCAGGTAATTCCTTGTAATGGGGCCAGCTTCACTGGTACATTCTGGCTGCTCCACTGATGTGCAATAGCCAAAAATCTGGCTTAGCTGTAGAAGCAGGTAGAATAGTCTTTAAATAGCAAAGGATAATATGTTCCACTATTGCTAGTGCCATATGTAAGCAGAGTCAGGATGAGCTCTACCCTGACATCTGGTGGTGAATTGTGGTGAGTTGTGGAAAAGAACTTCAGGAGCTGATCTTGTTTGCATAGGCACACCCACCTTGCCTAGCATGAACCCACAGCAGCCCAAATGGTCACTTTGGTTGCTGTCGGATCCCCAGTTTCTCTGTTATTGGGGCAGGAAGAATAAAGTGTTGTTACCCTGATTATGGGTATATGGATATACTTCTGTCATACAAGGCCAGTGGAACTGTTGTATGACAGAAGGACTCACCATTACCTAAGTAGCACTTGTTAGACAAGGGGCATTGGTTCCAAAACCCAGTGAATTGAGAGAGGGACAGGGATCTGTACCTGATGGTATGGGTCCCCTTTGAGGGTGCAAAACACCAATTGCACCACCACCACCACCACCATCTCCCTCCCTCCCTCCCTCCCTCCCTCCCTCCCTCTTTTCCCCCCACTGTTGAATGTCAGAGCTAACTTTGATTCCTTTAGGAGTCTATTTACAGACTGCTGAGCTGAATTCACTTTGGGCTAATGGTGCACCACCACTGAGGCTCCCCTACTATGAGCTGAAATCACAAAAGAGCTAAAGTTATTAAGAGCTGAGATCACTGAGTGCTGTGTTAAATAGTGTGGGAGTCTGAAGCTATATTGCTAAATGGCTGGCGGAGCAGTTTGCGGGGACAGCTGGAGGAGCAGCGAGCAGTGCAGAGCCTTGCGGGGATGGTTGGAGCGGCCCAAGGAATGGCAAGCGGAGCCATTTGCAGGGACGGCTGGAGCGGCTTACAGGTCGGTGAGCGGAGCAGCTCATAGAGCAGAGCAGTTTGTGGGACGGCAGGAAGTGGAGTGGCTCATGGTGAAGGCTGCGGCAGAACCCCATGGAGAGGTAGCCAGTCGGCCTCGGATCACGTAAGGTGCCCCCTTAACACCCTGCGTGTCCCCCTTTTACTCTCGGGCTGCACTGACTAGGGACATAGACTTTGGGGGTTCTTGGACTTTTGGGACTTTGGGTGGTTGCTGGACCCAAGAGACTTTGGGGATGTTGGACTTTGGGGACTCTGGGTGATTTTTTGGGTTGCTGGATTCAAGAACCAAAGGGAAAGGGGTGGGGTGGGTCTTTTGCTCCTGGTTTGTGTTATGAATCCTGTTTGTGGTGTTTCTCCAATTTAATGCTGATATCGTTTACCTCATGTTATTAAACATTTTCTGCTACACTCAGACTCCGTGCTTGCGAGAGGGGAAGTATTGCCTCTTAGAGGCACCCAGGGGGTGGTATATAATTGTCCCAGGTCACTGGGTGGGGGCTCGAGCCGGTGTTGCATTGCGTTATTGAAACTGAACCCCTAAATACAGAACCCGGCCCTTGTTGCTGCCAACTTAGATGGGTAGAAGGGTTACACATATATGATGTCCACCATCTTGAGCAAAAGAGCCAGGATCTCAGGCTGAGAGCAGTAACAGACCCACATCTCTGGGGATTGGGGACATATTCACTAGTGGGTTACATAACATCACCATGTTTGATTGATGAAAGTAACTATTCTGGGTTGGAATAGCATGCATTTTACAAAAAGTGGAGGTAGCAGGCCTATCAAATATGCTTCCAGCCTTTCCCAGAACAATTTGCCTAAAAATCTGCATTTCTTTCTTGTGCCTAAATACATTTTTAAAAATTCCAGTTCACTTTTTAAGTCTGCAAAACATCCTGCTGGCTTTTTCTAACTTGAGCCTCTTTTAAAATAGGAGCATTTTGCACTCCTAGAGATAGATGTTGTTACTTTATCGCATTGGAAAGCTGTGGTTCCAAACTTCAAGATGCTGTATGGCATTGACGTTAGCTTTAAACTTTGGGTTTCTCAGATGAGGCTGTTTAAAACCAAGACCGTGAAGTAGATGGTGGAAGGAGGGTTGGGGAGAAGTAACTAGGAATTGGAATGGAGTCCGTCTTTAAGTCTTGATTTTGCAATCAGTCACATATATACTTTCTGCACATTAAGTCAATGGAATTACTCAAATGGTAAATGTATTTAGTTTTTAAACTAGCAGTAGCTTTCATCGCTGGTGGTTCATTGGATATTGTATCTTAAAATGGAGCAAGGAAAAATACAAGCTATTTATCTTTCAATACTCCCACCCCCCTGGGCCATTCCATAAATTGTCAGGTGACATAATGTATATTAGGCTTGGCAGAACTTGAATTTTTTTATAATTTCAGCAGATAATATTGTTTGCTTTTTAAAGCATTTGTTTTTATTTATTTATAGATTCATAGAATATTAGGGCTGGAAGGGACCTCAAGAGGTCATCTAGTCCAACCCCCTGCTCACAGCAGGACCAAGCCCCCGACAGATTTTTACAGTTGTGGGGAAATTAGGGGAGGAGTGTCAGAAAATAATTTTTTAACTTTTTGAATCTCAACATTTCCTGTCATTAAAGCTGCCCCAGTTGTGCCTCTGCTCCAGCTCCACGAATACCAGCATTACGTTTTATACACACTAAGGTAGAACTCTAAGTACTCCAGCAGCATTTTTCTTTGTTTGCCCATCTGTAATTTCAATTAGTATTGATGGGGAAGAAAATTTCATCAATTTGGGTTTGTACACTGTAACCAATGTTTACTGAGATTTACCAATAAAAATAGAATCCTTCCAAGCCTATATATAAAATGCTATCTTTACTATACTTTAATTCATCCATTTACCAATGTAGTTATTCCTATTAATATCAATCATGGAACTATCACAAAAGTAAACATCCCTGTTCTTACCCCTCACATCTGCCTCAGTAGAGCCAATGCAGCCTACTGGATGGTGCACTGGATTGGGACTCGGAAAATCTGGATTCTATTCCTGGATTTGCCTCTGCCTTACTGAATGATTTTGGGCAAGTCATGTCACCACTTATGCTGCAGTTTCCCCATCTGTAAAATGGGGATAAAGATACTGACCTCCTTTATAAAGTGCTTTGAGATCTACTGATAAGTGCTATCTAAGAGCTAGGTATTGAATTTATTTATTCCAAACCTTCTGGGAATGTCTCTAACTGGATTCCTATTTTTGAGATCTTTATATAAACTTTTAAGTAAACTCTGTCATCTTATTTTATTTATGCCTGTCTCCACCTCAGTTCAGGGCATACATTTTGTGACTTTGACCCAGCATGAACTGACAGAGAAAACATTTCAGGCTAATTGACAGTGGGTATCTTTAATCCATCCTCACCAAATGTGTATCTAATTTATTTAGTTTAATCCTAAATCACAGTTGTTCATTTTCACGCCTCCACAGGAAGGCTAATGTTTCCATCTTGAGCCTTGAGAATAAACTAGCTGGAATGCCCAGTGGCAACATCAACAGTAGGAAATGCATGCACGGAAATGCATCCATTTGATAGCACTTGTCTTTCCCTGGAGGCCAAGGTCTAAGGTTTCTCATCTTTTTGAAGTGCTCAGATAGGATTATGAGTTTCCGGTGGTCTTGCACTATACTTGGGAGCCCCTCACTTAACTTTGTGCACCAATATAGTAGATTTCTGTGTAACCATTTAAATATGCATGCAGTGAACAGTGATGGAAATCGGACTTTGGACAAACGCTGTTTTCATGATATATTATGAAAATTGTTTAATCATTTCCAAGGACTGAAGTTTCTGGATCCTTATCCCAGCAATAATAATCTCATTTCTGATCGTAGTCATGAAAGGTGAGCCTGAATGAAGTCTCAGATCTGACCACCTCAAAATGTACTACTTTATCACTTACGCTGCACAAAGGCAGAGAAGCCTAATCTAGGCCAGGATTAATTGTTCTAGGCATTCTACAAGCATATCCTAAATGACAGGCCTTGCTACAAAGAGCTTGTAAGCTAAAAAACTTAGAAGAAGTTGGGAGCTGGGTCTAAATTTTGGATAAAATTTTCAAAAATGCCTAAGTCCTATAGCAGGTGACAGAAATACCCTTTTGTGGCTTATGCTCTGTCCTATTAGACTTTCAGCATGCTGTGCTGGATAATGGTATTTACCAAGTATGGAAAGCATCCACTGGCAATTAGCCAGCCTGTACAATTGTCTAGTGCAGCACATGAGCAAACTGGCTGTTGTCACAATTCGTTACCCTGCTCTAATAGTGTTGGAGAGGAGGGGCTGGAGATGGAGTAGTTAAAAAGCAGTGTTGCTCTGAAAAGTGGCTATGTAAAAACAATGGTTTCTTACTCATCACATTTGCTCCTTCTGTGTATGCAGAATCAGATCTGCTGATGTCAGTAGGAAAACTAAAAGTTCTGCCGCCTTTTGCTCTTGTTAGCACTGCAGGGCGAACGCAGTGGAGAGCTGGATTCTGTTCCTTCATGGGCTCCACAACATCATTTGTGAGTTTACAGTAGACCAATCATTTACACCTGTGCAAGAAGGAGCACAACTGGAAGACTATAAGGTTGCATGGGTATAATATGGATCACAGAATCTGTTAATGCATGAGATGGGAAGAACTCGCTTGACTTTCAGATTCCAAGGTTGGATTATAGAAATTGGTAGTTATAAAAATAAAAAACCCACCACCTCTTCACTTGTGAACTAAGCACATTTTCTATGGAATAATTAAGAGGCAAAAATCAAGGCATCATGGTGCCTATTTGACATAGCCACTTTTCAGAATAAAACCGTACTTAATTTTTCACCTTTAACTCCATCTATTACCCCGGGGTGTTTAAGTGGGTGGCATCTCTTGTTAAAGTAAATGGAAGCAGTGACAACTTACACCAGGACTGTATTTTTCCTCTGTATTCAGATATGGCTGAGTTCACAAATAAAATGAGTCTGGTTATGTCTGTTTAGTTCACTGTTAACATCAAGGAACAGATTTTCAAAAGCAATCTCTAAATTCTGATACTTTCTTCTAAATTAAGAAACTCTCCATTTCTTGGAGAGTTTCTTGGGGGAGGGATAGCTCAGTGGTTTGAGCATTGGCCTGCTAAACCCAGGGTTGTGAGTTCAATCACTTAGGGATCTGGGGCAAAATCAGTACTAGTGGTCCTGCTAGTGAAGGCAGGGGCCTGGACTCAATGACCTTTCAAGGTCCCTTCCAGTTCTAGGAGATAGGATATCTCCATTAATTTATTTTTTTTTAATTTAATCCATGCAACAATGTGCATTTGATTATGAAAACATAAATTTGATATAATTGCATGCACAAAACCATGGGCTATTTTGGTTTCGCCATGAGTCATGGAGGTGATCAAATGTGAATAAAAAGTGGAGCGTGGTAGATTGAGGTTTGGCACAGCTTGTAGGGACAAACTTGTTTAGCACTTTCTTGCCTACAAAAAAATTGACAAAGGTTAGGCAGTGGTGTGCTATCATGCTGACAAATAGTGTTTCATATTTCCTTGTGTTCCGTTGTCTGTACCCACCTGTCATCTCTTGTGTTCTACTTAGATTGTAAACTCTTTGGGGCAAGGACTTTTTTTTGTCCTGTACAGTGCCTGGCAGAATGAGCTCCTATCAGTGACTAGGGCTCCTAGCTAATAATGCTGTTTAGCTAGTGTTGCTCATCTCAATTTTGTGAGCACTAAAATTAATCCAAAAGGTATTTATTTAAAAAAAAATACAAAATTCAGATAACTCTACCTGACAGCTCTTATTTGTGAATAATGGGGAGAAAAAATGGGGTGAAATTAAATCAAAATATTTTGTCTTCCCTCCCTCTCTTCCCCCCCCCCCCACCTTCAGCCTCTGCTGTGTGCTGATAGACAAGATGCGTTATTCATTGGTGATCTTATTTCCATACATATTTCTTCAGAAGAGCAGGTCTCGTTAGGAAGATTGTCTTTCAAAGATCTAGTTTTAAGGCATGAATAATTTAGCAGCTTCCTGGCACGCTAAATATTTATTTGTGGCACCAGTCTGGGCAGAAATGAAACAAACAAATAAAAACAAAACACATCAAAAACAAATTTTACATTGGCCAGGGGGATATTTACAGTAGATTTTTGTTTAATAGCAATCCTGATATTAGCAACTTCCTGTTAATGGCAACATCCTGCTGGGAACCAATCCCATCCCATTAATATCAATGTTAATAGCATTCAGATATTAGCAAGGCATGCTGCTTATTCACAACTTTTTTTGTATGAAGAATGGTGCCACCTACAGGCTGGTTTGCAAGGGGTCAGTCCCAGAAGGTAGCTCGGGGATGTGCAGAACACCCTCTGCAGGCAGGTTTGCAGGGCTGCAGCCATGGAAGGAAGTGCTGGGACATGCCTTCTGTAGCTGCAGCCCTGCAAACTTGCTTGCGGTCAGTGCTCAGCCTTTCCTTCTGGGTCTGCAGTCAGGCAAACCTGCCTGGGCACAAACTCAGGAAGTAAGGGGCTGGGAGGGCAGGCTGGGAGCAGGGCAGTAGCAGGGAGGAGGGGATGCAACTGGAGCTGCTTGGTACCTCTCCCGTGCTCTCTGGGCTGCATCCTGATGGGGGACTGCATGAAGGGAGGGAAGCGCTGGGATGTGCTGAGCCCCAACCCCCCAGAGACGGCAAGGAGAGGTATGGAAGGGAAGCTCCATGGGCACCAGTGCCCCTGATCCCCCATAAAAGCCCCAGCGTCTGGGCTACAGCCCTACTGCCCTCCCTGCAGGTAGGTTTGCAGGGCTGCACCAGACAGCATCTCTCAGTGCTTCCTTCATTGTGAAGCTGCAGCTTATTAGGAACAGCTGGATAACAGCAACTCTTTCTGGCAACTGAGGGGTGGCTCATAAGCAGAATCTACTGTACTAACGTGCAGATTTACAAAACCACTTAAAAGATTTCATAGCACAAATCCCATTGCCAACAGAGCTTGCATTCCTAGATCAATTCAAGAAGGATGCTGATAAACTGGATAGGATTCAGAGAAGAGCCACGTGAATGATTCAAGGATTAGAAAACATGCCTTATTGTGGTAGACTCAAAGAGCTCAATCTATTTAGCTTAACAAAGAGAAGGTTAAGGGGGAAGTTGCTTAGTCTATAAATCAGTAGATGGGGAACAAATATTTAATAACGAGCTCTTCAGGCTAAGAGAAAAGTATAACATGATCCAATGGGTGGAAGTTGAAGCTTGATGTATTCAGACTGGAAATAAGATATAAAAATTTTAACAGTGAGAATAATTAACTATTGGAACAATTTGCCAAGGGTTGTGGTGGATTCTCCATCTGACAAATTTAAATCAAGTTTCAATGTTTCTCTAAAAGATCTGCTCTCGGAATTATTTTGGGGAAGTTCTATGGCCTGTGTTACACAAGAGGTCAAACTAGATGATGGCCTTTGATATGTGATACACCCAGGCATGAAGCTTTCTTTGCTTAAGATACTCCAACTAGTACAGACTGCTGCAGTACATTTCTTCAGCAACACTGGCAACCACAGGCACATCAGACCTGTCCTCCATTCTCTCTCCACTGGTTGCCTTCCCATAGAATATTCAACCCTATTCAAGGTCTCAGCCTTTACTTGCAAGGTGCTCCATGACCTGACCCAGCACATCTAAAAGACTGGCTAAAGCTCCGAGATGAAGACCATAGCCAACAACTTCGCTTCTCTGGCACAATGGAACTCCCTCCAATAAAGATAAAGCTTGTCTGTGTGGGAGATAAAATTTTTCTCAGAGGCTGGTCCAAGACTATGGAATGAACTCCCCGAGGAACTAAGAACCATCACAAACCTCACCACCTTCTGTTCCAGGGCTCATCTCTTTGACCTTGCTTTCTCTAGTATAAACACATAGCAGCAGGTGCATTTATTAAAATATAAATACCCCCCCACCACCACCCAAACTTTAAAATCTACCAAAACAAGACACTCCAGAGCACATGCTTCTACTCCCCAGGGAGAGGATGAGAGAACAAACACATGACAGATGTGTATTCGTGGTGCTTAATACACATTACTGGAAGGTGCTCAAATACTATGGTGATGAGGATGGTATGAAAACCTAGAATAGAGCGCGACCTTAATTCAACTCATTTACGCATTTTGATAGTTTTTTAATTACATAATTATGCATTTAGTTTTGATACTGTCATTAATTACATGATCCCACAGGAGTTTTGGGGATAGCAAAGCATTGTCAGGTGGGGCCAGAACAACCACCATTTCTTCTGATCCTCTGTTTCTTCCCACCTCTGTCTGGGATTGGTGGTGTCATTAGACTTCGGTGAGTGGCTCTGAGCCTTTTATGTGCTCTGTCTACCCCTTCTCACTTACAAACATTCCCTGTAGCCAGCTCATTTGCTCCAACTGGTTATTTAGGGCAGGGGGCTGTATGTTTGGGGGTGGGGAGGGAGGGAGGAGAGATTATTTCTTAGTGTCTCTTACATCACTATGAACTATAGCCAGCAATTGTTCTATAAACTGCTTAATAGCTCAGCCATTTCACATTACATTTGCCTTCTTCAAGTCTCTCTGAGTCACATCTTTGCATTTGGTCATTGTTCCCTAAAATCTTCTCACTGGCTCATTAAGTTCTAATTTTTTGAGTGTAAATTTGAAGTGTTTGTGAAGGGAAAACTGACTGCATTGGCTAAAGCCAGGCATAGTTCATGGGTATCTATAGGTTTCTTCACAGAGCTCTACTATAGCAAGGAAGGATGGTCTAGTGGTTAGAACCCTAGGCTTTGCAAGAGCAATATTAGTTCCCTACTCTGCAACAGATTTCCTATGGGACCTTGAACAAGTCACTTAGTCTCAGTACCCACCAGCAGAATGGAGATAAAAGCACTGCTCTACCTCACAGGGCTGTTGTGAAGATAAATGCTTTTAAAAATTTGAATTCTACAGTTAGTGCTATGATGGGGGCCTATAGCGGGGTGGATATCTGCTGCTGCCCTGAGGGGTTGGAAAAGCCCTTCAGAGGGCTTGGGCTGGGCAAGGTAAAACCCTGGCTGTTTGGGGGAAGTGGCTGCAGCTGGGGCCATGCCCTAATCAGGCCCCAGTTAGCCCTATATAAGAGGCTGGGAGCCAGGAGCTCAGTAGAGTGTCTCTCTCTGGCTGTAGAGAGAGAAGGGCCTGGCTGCAGGGAGCTAGACACAGGGTACCTGAGTGGAGCAGGACTGGGGAAAGGCTGGGGAGCTCCAGCCTGGAAAGCCCCAGGCTGTGGCCTAGGAGAAGGCCAAGGAGTACTGGGGGGTTGCAGAGGGCAGCCCAGGGCTAGTCCAAGGCAGCAGGTCCAAACCTCCCTTGCCAGTGATGAGTGGCCTATGCTGCAGTCTGCCCCAGGGTGCAGGGGCTAGATGGTGATTGGCAGTGGCCTAGTGCTGAGGCAAGGTGGGGATAGTGGGCGGGGGTTCCCCAGGGAGGGGAGACCCAGATCTGTGGGGTACTGCCAGGGGGCAACATCCCAGTAATAGGGGCATCGGGTCCTGGGAGGGACACAGGCGCCAGCATAAGACAAGGCGGATCACTGGCCTGCAGAGGGCGCTCCAGAGGCTGGTGAGCTAATTCCCTGGATGACCAGTAGGAGGTGCCGCAGGGGTGAGTCGACTCCTCTACAGGGCCATAAAAGTGCATTAGGTGGTGTGACGGGGCAGGTGCCCCGCATTGCCCCTGAGAGGGTTAAAACTAGCCTAGGGAGGCTGAGTGGCAGGCAGCCAAAGGAGTGGCTACCGCTGGACTGGCCAATCAGGGCAGCAGCTGGACTGGCCAATCAGGGCCCAGCCAGGCCATATAAAATGGAAGCTTCTGACCAGAATGAAGAGTCTGCTGCAGGGCACCCTAGAGAGAAGGTGGGCTTCCTAGAGGACTCCTGGTGGGTTGCAAGGACTTACAGGCTCAAGGCCCTGGGAAGAGTGCAAAGGAGTTGGAGTCAGAAGTAGGAGCAGGAGGAACGGAGGCTGCGAGGAAGTGGCCCAGGGAATAGAGACAATGAGCTGGAAAGAAGAGGTAGCAGGAAGCTGCTGTTTGCAGAGTCCCTGGGCTGGGCAGGCCTGCCTCCCCCCTGGCACTAGCCGCCGAAAGAGCGGTCTGCTTGTGGACTGCCAAGTGGCTGCGAGGAGTGGCTGGACTCTTGTTGGAAAGTCCCGGAAGGGAGGGAAAACGGGTGGTGACACCCCAGGAGGGCTGAGCCATGAAGCAGACGCCGAGAGAAAGGAGCCGTAATGGCTCTGCAGGCGGCGATGCGGACAGCGGCGCCACCACCACCCGAGGGCACACCTACTGGGACTGAGCTAATTCATGAACCGCCCAGGAGGAGGTGGCAGTGTGGTGAGTGACCCCATGACAGTAGATAGAAGCCCTCTACAACAGCCTTCTCTAAAATGTATTTCTGAAGCACATTTTATGCATGCAATATGTTCCTTGTACCAGCTGCAATAAAAAATTCACATGAGCCTTTGCAGACAGAGTCAGTAGGGAGCTGTCTGCCTACATGTGGTTTTGAAACACGTTTCTCACAGGGGCGTTGTGAGGCACTCGTACTACAGTAATGGGGGCCATATCAGCAGGGCTGGCTCTAGGTTTTTGGCTGCCCAAGCAAAACAATTTTTGCCTACCTCCCACCCCAGCCCTGGGTTCTCTCTTTTTCTCCCCCTCCCCCCACCCCAGCCCTGGGCTCGCTCTCCCCCCATACACACCCACCCCCTGCTGCCCCAGCCCTGGGCTCTTCCCCCCCACCCCACCCCAACCCCATGCCACCCCAGCCCTGGGCTCCCCCACCAGTGATGACTCTGCCCGTTCCCCCCTCACCTCCAGCCAGTCCGGCACTGGCAGGGTCGGGGTAAGCAGCGGGGCTCCCGGGCTGCGCCTCAGCCCAGGGTCCCTCCATCCAGGGCTCCCGCCTCCAGGACCAGCCGGGATCCGGGAGGGCAGAGCCGGGGGACCGCCCAGGCTGAGGAGCTGGGGCAGGGTAGCCCCAGAGGCAGCAGAACCCCGGAGAGCGGGACGCAGGCCCCGCACGACAGTGCCCCGCCCTGTATGGCCCCACTGCTCCTTCTGGCCACCCTGCCACAGTCCCTGGGCAGCTTGGGCTGCAGTGCTGGGGGCAGCCACCCTGTGGCACCTGCAGGCGGCTCCGTGTGCCCCGTGGGGTGTCCCCCAGCCTGAGTGTCCCCAGCTCGAAGCCTGCCCGGCCCAGCCACAAGGTGTGGGTGCTGCTCCCCCGTGACGCGAACCGCAGCGCCTACACGGCGCCCCCCGTGCACGACGCGCTGCTGCTGCCAGGGCCGGCTCTAGGCGTTTGCTGCCGGAAGCACAAAAAAAAATGGCCAGAATGCTGCCCTTGAAAATGTGCTGCCCCAAGCATGTGCTTGGTTTGCTGGTGCCTAGAGCCGGCCCTGCATATCAGTAACTTAGGCCTTGGTTACACTGGTGCTGTACAGTGCTGCAACTTGCTGCGCTCAGGGGGTTGAAAACGCCCCCCCCCCCCCCCCCCCCCCCCGAGCGCAGTGGGTGCTGTAAGCGCCAGTGTGATCAGAGCCTGCAGCGCTGCACGCTCACTCACAGCACTGCAAGTTACTGGTGTGTGAAATTGTTCTGCTTGAATTTCCTAATGGTTAGCTTGCAATCCCTGGATCTTTAATTATTCAGTACCGTGCACAGCATTTATTAGGCAGTCTCATTCCTCTCCATAATTTTGGGTATCTTGACTTCTTCCAATAACTGTAACCTCATTAGCCATTATTTACAGTAAGCAGCCAAAATAAAATCAAGGTAGTAATTCCAAGTATGAGAACTAACAAGAGCCTTGCATATTAACACCATCACTTCTTTACACTTGGTTCATTTTCTGTCCTTCCATTGCTGTCCTCTATCCCCTATCATGTTCAATTTCTTCCTATATAGCTCATGCTGGTCTGTGAGTTACGGATATTTCCATAACTTATCCCTACATCATCAGCACTGTACATTGTATGGCTGCTTCATTTCATACATAAATACTTTTTAGCTAAATGGCCTCTCTGTTAGTTGCCATTTCATAGAATCATAGAAGTTTAGGGTTGGAAGAGACCTCAAGAGGTCATCTAGTCCAACCCCCTGCTCAAAGCAGGACCAACCCCAACTAAATCATCCCAGCCAGGACTTTGTGAAGCTGGGCCTTAAAAATCTGTAAGGATGGCAATTCCACCACCTCCCTAGGTAACCCATAGTGCTTCACCACCCTCCCAGTGAAATAGGTCTAGGTTGGATATTAGGAAAAACTCCCGCACTGCAACTTGAGACCATTGCTCCTTGTTTGGTCATCTGCCACCACTGAGAACAGCCGAGCTCCATCCTCTTTGGAACCCCACTTCAGGTAGTTGAAGGCTGCTATCAAATCCCCCCCGCACTTTCCATGTCTCTTAGAATCTAGCTTTGTTATTCACCATCATTTGTTGTTCTTCCAGGTGTGGGTAGAGTGAGTGAGTGGGTGAGGATCCTACCTACATACACATGTGTTGGAATACCCAGGCACAACCGGTTGGTTGTTGGATGTCACTTTTGGGTAGGATTTTCAGAAGTGTTTGGTGTTGGCCTAACTCTGTTTACATTGGAAATAGGACCATCCTTCATTGTTCTATTACCCGAGGGTTTTTAGATAGATACTAAAAGGAGTTTAGCCGATATTTTTAAAAACCAATGTGCCCATAATTAGGCCCTTAAATCCATGTTCAATTACTTCAGTGTAAGCTGCAGGTGCTCAGCACCTCCAAATCAGGCTACTTATTTGAGGTGCCTAAAATGTGGATTTGTAGGCCTCATGTTTGGAGGCCAGATTTGAATATGTTCCTCTGTGTGTGGAAAAAATTTCCTCTGAGGAGGAAATTTCAAACTTACCTTGCTCTGTTTGATTAAACTGATCTTTCTTGAGAGGAATAACCTTAAATACAGCATCCAATGAGTGTCTGGTTCAAAATACTTAGAGCCATTGAGAACAGAGAAATAATCCATGACCCAAAGCTTGCTACCTCCCTTCAGAAATATACTAAGCTTTTCTTGATGTGTGGAGAGTATATTTAATTACTTCTAAATTTATACAGTCAAAATCTATAATGCCAGTGCTTTTCTACTTTTTTTTTTTTTTTTTTTTTAGGGGAAATGGTAAATATGTAGCTTTTTATGGCTTTCTGGGAATAAAAACTAAGTCAAATGCACTGAACCTGTTAGCAGAAGATGAACCAATGACAAAGATGTAAGGGATACCCACAAGTGCCTTTCATCAAACACTGCACAATCAATATGACACTAAATGAAATCTAGACGGCTGGGGTAAAAATAACACATTCAAGATCACTTTGGAAATTGGGCTAAAAATAAAGATTAGGTTTTGTATTAGGATTAGATGGCTTAATAGTTTTTTAAACAGAGGAGGTCTAGAGACACAGTGCTTAATGTCCCTCGTGGGATATGGGGTTTTTTGTACATGCAGCTTAATAGAAAATTAAATGCGAAGAGAGAGAATTTTCATCTCATTCTGAACACCTGTTTTTCCCACACACAGATCCCAGTCCTGCAGCTCTTCTCAGCCTGTGTGCATTGTAATCTCTCTGAAGGCAATAGGATCGCATTCGTGCAGCTTCAGGTGCTCAGATGTGCAGGCACAACTAATTTCCTCTTGCGGGGGTAGCACCTGCGTGCACTACTCAAATGCAAAATTGCTTTCATGATAATCAGGCACTCAGCCAAAATACAGCTGGATGCCACAATTAAAGGAGCAGTTAGAACAGTTTAGCTAGAGTGGGGGTGTGGGAAGGTGGATCAAAAGCCACTTTCAACTTAGTTGTAGCGTTTAAGACCAGAAGGGACCACCAGATCATCTTGTCAGACCTCCTGTATATCCCAGGCCACCAACACTCCCCAGCACCCACACACTAAACCTGACAACTGAAATTTGGGCAAAGTATTACAGCCCATAAGAGACTAGAGCAGGGGTCAGCAACCTTTGGCGTGTGTCCCATCAGGGTAATCCGTTGGCGGGCCATGAGACATTTTGTTTACATTGACCATCCACAGGCACGGCCCTCCCCCAGATCCCAGTGGCCATAGTTCCTGGTCAATGGGAGCTCCGGAGTTGGTACTCGAGGTGGGGGCAGTGTGCGGACATCCTCCCCTCCCCCCAGAGGTTGCAGGGACATGCCGGCTGTTTTTGGGAGCAAAGCAATACAGAGGGAGGGAGACAGAGCAGGCAGGGAGTCGCCTTAGCCCTGCTACTTGCACGTCTCTGCACACCCCTTGGGGGAGAGGTCAGCGGGTCTCCGTGCGCTGCCTGGGGTGAGGGAAACGCACAGAGCCACGCCAGCAGCCGGCCGCTTCTGGTTGCGGTGTGGGGCCACGGCAGGCAGGCAACCTGCTTGCCTGAGCCCTGCTGCGCCACCGGCTGGGTCTCGAGGGCAGGTTGTCAGATATTTGTCCTGCATTTTGGGGGGCCACCCTGTCGTTGGGGGGGCGGGGCATGCCATTGCATGGTTTGTTTCATAGTAAATCTGCTCCTGAGGCAAGAACTAATCTTCTGGAGACAAGATACAAAAAACTCCTTTTAAAAACATCAGAAACAAGCTTCCTAAAGCAAGGCGGTTATTGCTATTGTTAATTACACCTGTGACAGTAAAAAACTGGTAAGTTTATAGCAGAAGGGAAGTGGAAGAAAGTGAATATGAGCATGCATGTGAACCTGACATTTTGTCTAATCTAAAGTCTCTTGTTCACAGTGGGAATTCATAGAAAAACTAATTGAATTTCCATCTGTGATACTACAATGAGAAGTGGATTTTAACTGTACAATGCAGTAAAACAATTTAAGTGAGATCAGTCTTGGGGGGGGGGGGGGAAGGAGATTTCATTTGTCTTGGAGTACAAGATAGTGGTAGTTTTCCATGTTTTTATAGTGTGACTTATTCCCTCAAAAGAGCTAGTGTACAACTAAAGAAATAGAGCACTGAGCATAATGTGATAACCCTGTGAAGCTAAATAGAAAAGGATGCTCTTTCAGTAAATCTAAGCATTCATCTAATACTGATATGTGGGCTCGATTTTTATTCTCCATTATTTGTTCAAGTAAAGGAATAGTTTAACTTTTTTGCTATTTGTTTTTCAAAAGCAAAACATGGAAATGTTTTTGTACTTTGATTACATTTAGTGCTATCTTCTAGTCCTCTTCATTGGGAAGAAGAAGAATAAAGAGTAATAGTTAATCTGTCTGCTGAATCAAAGGGCCATATTCATCCCTAGTGTAACCCCTCTGAATGCAGTGGAACTTAATGTAATTATACCAGCAAGGAATTTTGGCTCAAAATATTGGTCTACATGGTTAGCTCTAATGTGTCCTCCTAAGGCGTGCTGGTATGTGAATATATAATGAGTTCTGTATATATCCTCTCCCATCTCTCACACACACACACTCACTCTATCTCCAGAAGTCCAAATATCCTACAGTCTTCCCCCTTTGGTCTTATGTCTTTCTTTTTTTCCCTTTTATTGACATGGATACAAGCCTGAGAAGGACATTTTATGTTCCGTCTTCAGTAGTCTTTTAAATGTAATGCCTTGCATATTGATCTTTTCAGGAAGACCATTATTTCCAATTGAATGGATGGGTGGTAAGTATCTTGTAGGCATATAGTAGATTCACACTGAAACGGGATGTACAAGACCAAATTCTGTTCTGTTTTACCACTGTAAATACAAAGTAATTCTAATACTGGTGTTGCTCTGGATTTACATGGTGTAAAAAGCAGCAGAATTGGCCCACCGTGTGATCTTTCACTAATTTACTGTGAGTAAATACATAAGGAATCAATTGAAAAGGAAATAATCTTTTCTCCTGCCACTCTCCCACAAATGCTAATTTTTTTTTCTGTACATTGTTGTGGTGTTAAAGAAGATTCATGGCTGTGTTTAAAGCAATGTTTTCTCATTCCAGTCATAGTCTGATTCAGGAGACTTCTGTACTTGCTGGATGAAAATGGTTATGTTCGCCATCCATCATCAGCATGGAAGTCACAACACGAGAAAGGTGTCACCTAGGTTAGACTTGCCTTGTCAATCTAATCACACTGTCAATGCTAGGACACTGCTGAGCTGCAGTAAGTCATCAACCTGCCAAATGAAGTGGGAGGTTCCAGAACATTAGAATTTCCTTACTCATGCCAGCAATTTCTGAAAGAACAAACCGCTCTGCATACATATGGATGGGAGGGAAATATCTTGCTGGCCTCTACAAATTGCCATTTTAATAACCATGTTGATTGTTCTTCTTCTGCTTTTTGAAGCAGACATCATGCAAAAGATTGAGGGGGAACTCATCTTGAAGGACCACTCTTCACATGTATGTGATTATTTAAAAATGCATTTCTCTAAAGCCCCTGAATCTTTCATATTTCTCCTACATTTTTCTCCATCACTGCTGATTGCCAAGATACTTGCCTGTACGTTGGAAACTGTCTCTCCCTATAATCAGCTACCTGTTTCTGTTTGATTTATTTCTTCATTGATGTCATACTAAAATGTTTCTTCTAGCAAAATCACGCCTACCACGGTGGTAAATTATAATAGATGGGCTGTGACTTGATTGTGAATACTGAAATTTGACATTGCTGAGAAAGAGGGGAGGGGAATTATTATTAGGAAGTACATTAGTGTGCTGAGTAAGCTTTCTAATAGTGGCAATGGGAAAAATCACAAAATCCGTATGCCACAGTTTTGGTAAAAGGAGGGTGTAATAACTAACACTTACCTGATCTCAGGAGACTGAGTTACGGCTTCCAAGATCTGTCCTTCACTCTGTTCCTGTTTTGCTGAGGGAAGTTACTTAGCTTCTTTGTGCCCTGTGTACCCTCCTGTAGAGCGGGCACAATACTTTTTTCCTATTTCAAAGGTGTGTTGGGAAACCCAAAGACTTGATTAATAAGCATCTTCTTATGGAAGCCACTCTATGGGTCCAATGTGATGTCATTGTTGAAGTGTATCTGGCAGTGGTGGCAACTCTTCAATGCTGGAACGGAATTCAGAATTCCTCAAGCAACACGTTTATGCCGCATGTCATCTGATCTACCGGTGAGAGCTCTCCAATATGTTGTTGCCAAATGGTTAAGACGTAGTGTCTGGCCCTGTGTCTGTGCACTATGTTGTAGTATAGTACTGCAGTTTGGAAGCTCCGTAACAGTAATTGTCCTTTAGATTTGAGAGAGAGTTGAGAAATTGCTTCTCCCGCTATAGAAAGACAAGTGTAAGCAGAACTGACCTTGGGTCTAGAATGTATCCCATCTTACAGCAGAGTGGAGTTCAAATGTAGCTTAATGTGGGCAATAGTCTGCTCCTGGAGTTTGCCAATGATTTAAACAGTAGTGGCCAGATCCTCAGTCCTGCTATGGCATTAAACATGGCTTAAAGAGGCTTTGGGCAGTTGGGGGGAATGCTTGGTTAGTGCACAGCTGCTGTAGTGGCCCCTATATCTGTCTCCCAGGCAGGGGTTGTGGCTGGGTTATTCCTATGCCCAGGGAATCTCTAGCTGTGAAATGGTCCTTATGAACTGGGGGCAGTCAGCATGATGCAATGCAGCCTAAAAGGGGAGATTAGGGGAGCACAAAGTGGGTACGGATCTTAGATTTAATGTTCTTCTTTTAGAATGGGAGCTGCTTGGGGCAGGAACTGTCACTTACTTACTATACATGTACTCCTGTTGTTCTGTCTGTACAATGGAGACCTGGCCTGGTTAGGCTGTAGGTGGTGCCACACTGTCAATGTCAGACAGTAATAACATACAAAGCCTTGGCTACAACAGGCATGAAAAGCCTGGACCCCAGAGTCTAACCCTGGATGTATTAAAAGGACAGGTAGTTTCTTGTTCGGGGTCCATGCTCACAGTGGGGCTTTAAATCACGTTTCAAATACAACTATGCCCAACCATGGTGGGTAGAAGGCTTGCCCCAATACTCAACACCACTACAAGCCATTGGGCCTGGTCATGCCATTCTTTCTTAGTCCTTTGTCCTTGAAAAGTTGGGATTAATGGGAGTCCTGATAAGGGAAGGACTGTAAAGACTCAAGAATTGAGCTCCATGGTACAGTGGGGTTAAGGAGCCATGCAGAAACACTGCTACTGTGTCATTATGCACTCTTGCCTAGAGAGGAGGATGGTCTGGTGTTTTGGTCCTAGTGTAGGCCTAGGGTGATATGGGTGTTGTCAGACGGGCACTGGTGTGGTGCTCTGATCTGTTCAATGTTGATATCAGTGGGCTGCGTGCATGTGTTCCCTCTGTGTGCTGCCCTGGCTCTGCAGATCGCTGGTACAGCAGACCCCGAGAGAACCCCCAATGACCACAGACCCTGAGAAGGTACGAAGGCACCCGGACAGGTTTATTGTCAAATGAAACACAGTCTCTAGCTCCCCGGATCAGATGTCTACAGTTCTGCTAGTACATATGTGCTCCCTGACAATGGACCCGGCTCAGTCAGTGACGGGACTCTCCATTGCCCCCTAGGCCAGAGAAAGACACCGCCCCAGGGGTGCATTTTTATACACAGGTACAAACAAGTTACACATCACTCCTGACGTATTGAGGTGCAACCTCCCCTACGTAGTAAGGTGCTGCCTCTCACCTTGTACATGTTGGTTTGGACAAAACAACTCCATCCATCATATTACCCTTTTGACCCTGTCTTTAGGATGGGTCAGCCTGTTCCTTGTTATCTGTGTGGAATGTGCAAGTATCCAAATGTTCTGATATCTAGTGTCAGTATCTTTTAGGTATGTATCTTTTTGAAGCATCAGCCCTTTCCTTGCCAGCTCCTGTGAGCAGGGCCTTCCTCTGGCTCACAGCTTAACTTTGCTTTATGTTACCAAAGTCTTGACCATTATTTTAGTTCAGGCCTCATATCGGAACTCTGATACAAGGGTTTGTGTTTCAGGGCTTCATCTTACTACAGTGGGTTCAAGTCCCTTCCCTGCCACAGACTTCCTCTGTGATCTTAGGCAAGTCACTTAGCCTCCTTGTTCTGCCTATTTGTCCTTATTTGTAAAAATGGGCAAAAGTGATTCTCTACATCACAAGTGGCGGTAGGGATAAATAAATTAGGCAGTGTTGCCTAGTGGATAGAGCAGCTCACTGGGGTTCAGGAGATGTGGGTTCCTTTCCCAGTTCTGCTGCTGCGTGACCTTAGGCAAATCACTTCACTGCCTGGTGCCTCAGTTTCCCCATCTGTAAATGGGGGTAATGTTATGTATCTACTCTAAAGTGCTTTGATCTACTGTATAGAGCAAGGTGGTGGTATTCAAGATGGTGAGTTGCACGTATACTATGGCAATGAGGGCTATGTAACTACTTTAGATAGCAGACTTGTTTAAAATAAATCTGTCCCCACTGAAGGCCCAGACTGTAGTAAAGACATAACAATTAGGGCTGTCAATTAATCGCAGTTAACTCACACTGAACTGAAAAAAATAATAATCCTGATTAATCTCACTGTTAAACAATAGAATACCAATTGAAATTTATTAAATATATTTGGATGTTTTTCTACATTTTCAAATATATTGATTTCTATTAAAACACAGAATACAAAGTATACAGTGCTCACTTTATATTTTCATTGTTCAAATATTTTCACTGTAAAAATGATAAACAAAAGAAATAGTATTTTTTTAATTCACCTCATACAAGTACGGTAGTGCAATCTCTTTATCACGAAAGTGCAACTTACAAATGTAGATTGTTTGGTTACTTAACTGTTTTTGAAAGCAATGTAAAACTTCAGAGCCTACCAGCCCACTCAGTCCCACTTCAGCCAATCGCTCAGACAAACAAACTTGGTTACAATTTGCATGAGGTGTGGAGCATGCTTTCAGAAGTCTTAAAAGAGCAACACTCTCTGATGCGGAAACTACAGAACCCGGACCACCAAAAAAGAACATCAACCTTCTGCTGGTGGCATCTGACTCAGATGATGAAAATGAACATGCATCGGTCCGCTCTGCTTTGGATCGTTATCGAGCAGAACCCATCATCAGCATCGATGCATGTCCCCCGAAATGGTGGTTGAAGATGAAGGGACATATGAATCTTTAGCGCATCTGACACATAAATATCTTGCGACACTAGCTACAACAGTGTCATGCAAACGCCTGTTCTCACTTTCAGGTGACATTGTAAACAAGAAGCGGACAGCATTATCTCCTGCAAATTGTAACCAAGTTTGTTTGTCTGAGCAATTGGCTGAAGTGGGGCTGAGTGGACTGGTAGGCTCTGAAGTTTTACATTGTTGTGTTTTTCAATGCAGTTATTTTTTGTACATAATTCTAGATTTGTAAGTTCAACTTTCACAATAAAGAGATTGCACTACAGTACTTGTATGAGGTGAATTAAAAAATACTTTTTCTTTTTTACGGTGCAAATATTTGTAGTATAAAGTGAACACTGTAAACACTGTATTCTGTGGTGTAATTGAAAACAATATATTTGAAAATGTAGAAAACATCCAAAAATATGTAAATGATATTCCATTATTGTTTAACAAGCGATTAAAAAAATTAATCCTGTTGACAGCCTTAATAACAATCCATAATCTTTCTTACCAGTTCCCTATTCAGTGTTGGTGACTTTATAGCCTTCTTCCAAAACTCCTCATTGTACACTAGGCTGTCCTGCAGATTGATCTTTCTAAAGTCCACTGATATCTGGTTCATGTACTGAGTCTTTGGCCTCCCCCTTGGTCATCTTCCATCCACAATGTTGCAGGGGCCATCCTACTGATAACTCTCCAGTTGCTGCTGGATATGCCCATACCAACCTAGCCTAGCCTCCCTCCACAGGGCTTCAAGTGGAGCAACGCACATTTGGCCCCTTATAACCTGTTTCTTTTCCTGTCAGGTGCTATCCAACCATCTGATCATTTCAACATCTTCATTTCCATAGTGGAGAGCATCTTGATTTCATTTCTTGTGGCTTTCTCTGTTCCGTACATTAAGAGGGGTCAAATTTATACACTCACCTTTTAGCTTTATTGGCATCTCTGGGAACTATATCTGTTTGCAAGCAATTCCTGTGAAGTTGTTGGACAGGCGAAGGGTCTTGCACTGAATTCCAGAATGATGACCTCTCTGAAACCCGGATGCTGTTTATTGCTGTGACCAAGTCCTGTTTCGTGTACTCAGTGAGTGCCCCCAGGAATATTTCTGAAATGTATTGAGAGAGTTCATCTTGGAAAATGTAATTTCATGATTAGCAAAACATTAGACGTGGTGATAAAAGGCTTAATATATGGTGGGTTTTGTTTTTCTGTCAGCAGTAATTTTTTTTATTGCATTTTAGAGTGAGTTGCTTTTGATTTTCTTCACTGTTTTCTCAGAGAAATTTTAAAAGCAAACGTTTCTGCAGATCTCTGACTAACTTGTTCAGCTCTTAGCAGTGGCAGATTAATGATTTTGCTGCCCCTAGGCCCTGAAATAATTGCCGCCTCTGGCCCCATATGAACTTGTTTTAGTTTTTTTACAAATTTGTTTGAACTAAAATTAATCTAAATATCATTAAAATAATTGAACATTTACAAGTTTTATCATCAATAAAATTGCAAGTACAGCAGACACTCCCTTGAATGGCTGTCTGTATAGCACGATTTCACTTATAGCGCGGGACTGCATATGGATCCAAAACCCCGCGTTCAAGCGGGGGTCCTGTGCAGTTTAGGGTTCTTACGAGTATGTTTACTAAATGGCGTAGTGCCGTCATTGGTGGTTTCAATACGTGCTATGATCGGTAGAATTGCGGCGTTGCTGATGCCGCGATTACAAAAATGCTGCTATTATAAATTTGCCGCCCCTGCAAATTTGCTGCCCTAGGCCAAGGCCTTGTCAGCCTGGGCGATAATACAGCACTGGCTCTTAGACATATCAGCAATAGTAGCTTCTCTGCTATATGTACCCCAGCAAAACAACCCAGTCAGTGTAAATGAAGGTGATGTGACCTCTGAACAGTACAGCATGTCTCTGAGTTTATTTAGGCACTTGGAAATGTCAGTCTCTTGGCATTCTTAATTATGGGGTGAATATTCAAAGTGGTGCATAGAACTTTAGCTTTCCATGTCCTCCCAATAAAAGCAATGGAATGTAGTGCAGCTAAAACCATATACAGTGCTATAAAATCTTATCCTTTGTGCATCTATGCTTAAGCATTCTTCTCACATAGAGAATGACAAGAAGTTTATGAAACGAATTTTGAAACGCTTATTTTCCAAAGCCACACTGAACAACTTACAACAGCTCTAGATGTAGTAGAAGGTGTATATAACACCTGAGAGATAAATACCATTTACTGAAATGTAGTTGATCGGAACAGAAGAATTTTGAGTAAAGGAATGGTTAGATGAGATGGAGAGACAGATCTGGGAGTCAGTCAGTTCCGGATGGACCATTGTTCCTCACCCTCCTAGTAGCTTCGCTGTCACATTTAACAAGCAGACAATCCTCTAGAATACTTCAAAAAGAAAGGAGGGAGCCATTCCATAGCAGGGCTCAAGGAACTTGCGAGCAACCACAGATGTCATCAAAATGTCATGATTACCAGTGTCAAAGGCTGTTAATAGGTCTAAGAATGAGAATAGCTGCATCACCAGAAAGATGGCATTGACTAATGATACTGGTGCTGTTTCTCTAGTTAGGTATTCCCTAACCTCAGAATAGACTGAGGTCTCCTGGGAGTAATACGTTTGTGTCCACATCTTTCCACCTACTTTTCTGAAATAATTAGTGAGGTTCAAAAGCAGTCAGTCAGATAACAGGAGAGACCCAGGTCCCACCAATGCTTGAGGCCGCTGCAATGTCAAGGAATTGATTAGGTGAGAGATGCCCATAAGAATTCCCCACTCCTTGTAAAGCCTCACTCCTAGAAGCAACTGATTACAGGAGAAATCTCCACTTTCATTTAAACAAAAAGTTTCTGTCCCTCATGGCTGCAAGTAAAGCCTGGAAAATATGAATCATTTGGACCCTTAATGGCTAGAAGGCAAATAAAAAGAAACCAAGGTGTTTTTTTTTTTTTTTTTTTCAAATCTCACTTCTCGAAGACTTTCATGATTTATGAACACTTGGTTGGCAAATTAACTAAAATAATCTTCCACAACATCCCTGTGAAGTAGGGGAATACTGCTATCTCCCTTTCACGGATGGAGAACTCAGACACAGCTGAATCAGGGTCTAACTGACTTGCCCAAAGTCATGGAGAAAGTCTGAGATAGAACTGGGAATTGAATCCATATCTTCTGAATCCCATTCCACCGCCTTAACCCCAAGAACATCCTTCTTCTGCCGCCTTTTTCAGTTTTCACCAAAAAAAGTTAGCAGTGATCAGATGATTAACATAGGAACATCAGTGTAAATGGGGTAGGAGCTGAGGTTAACATAGGAAAAGAACAAGTTAAGAATTATTTATACAAGTTACAGAGGGTCCTGTGGCACCTTTGAGACTAACAGAAGTACTGGGAGCATAAGCTTTCGTGTGTCAGAACCTCACTTCTTCAGATGCAAGTAATGGAAATCTCCAGAGGCAGGTATATATCAGTGTGGAGATAACGAGGTTAGTTCAATCAGGGAGGGTGAGGTGCTCTGATAGCAGTTGAGGTGTGAACACCAAGGGAGGATAAACTGTTTCTGTAGTTGGATAGCCATTCACAGTCTACGCAAGAGGATAAATGGACACAAGTCAGATATCAGGAATGGCAATGTACAAAAACCTGTAGGAGAACACTTCAACCTCCCTGGCCACACAATAGCAGATGTTAAGGTAGCCATCTTACAGCAAAAAAACTTCAGGACCAGACTCCAAAGAGAAACTGCTGAGCTTCAGTTCATCTGCAAATTTGACACCATCAGATCAGGATTAAACAAAGACTGTGAATGGCTATCCAACTACAGAAACAGTTTATCCTCCCTTGGTGTTCGCACCTCAACTGCTAGCAGAGCACCTCACCCTCCCTGATTGAACTAACCTCGTTATCTCCACAGTGATATATACCTGCCTCTGGAGATTTCCATTACTTGCATCTGAAGAAGTGAGGTTCTGACCCACGAAAGCTTATGCTCCCAGTACTTCTGTTAGTCTCAAAGGTGCCACAGGACCATCTGTTGCTTTTTACAGAATCAGACTAACACGGCTACCCCTCTGATACTTATACAAGTTAGATGTCTTCAAGGTGGCAGAGCCTGATGAAATACATCTTAGATCACTGGTTCTCAAACTAAGGCCACTGCTTGTTCAGGGAAAGCCCCTGGCGGGCCGGGCTGGTTTGTTTACCTGCCGTGTCCACAGGTTCGTCTGATTGCGGCTCCCGCTGGCCAATGGGGGCTGCAGGAAATGGCACAGGCCAAGGGACATGCTGGCCACCCTTCCCACAGCCCCCATTGGCCTGGAGCGGTGAACCATGGCCAGTGGGAGCCGCAATCGGATGAACCAGCGGACGCGGCAGGTAAACCAGCCCGGCCCACCAGGGGCTTTCCCTGAACAAGCAGTGGCCCTAGTTTGAGAATCACCATCCTAGAGTACTTAAGGAACTGGCTGAAATCTTTGAGCCATTAGCAATTATCTCTGAGAACTCATGGAGGAAGGAAGAGATGCGTGAGAACTGGA
The DNA here is from genome assembly GCF_027887155.1 of Malaclemys terrapin pileata. Lineage (NCBI taxonomy): Eukaryota > Metazoa > Chordata > Testudines > Emydidae > Malaclemys > Malaclemys terrapin. Next base: position 270,250,546 of record NC_071506.1, on the reverse strand, counting down.
CAAGGGTAAATATAGTACTTATCTATATATAAAAAAGGGGAATAAGGACAATCCAGAGAATTCTAGACCAGTCTCAATCAATTTGTGAGCGCCTAGAAGAAAATAAGATACGTAAAAGTCAACATGCATTGTCAAAAACAAATCATGTCAAAGCAACCCAATATCCTTCTTTGACAGGGTAACAAGCCTTTTGGATAGGGGGGAAGCAGTAGATGTGATATATCTCAAGGCTTTTGATACGGTCTCAGATATCCTTCTCATAAACAAACAAGAGAAATATAGCCTAGACGAACCTACTATAAGATGGGTGCACAACTGGCTGGAAAAACTTACTCAGAGTAGTTATCAGTGGTTTACAATCAAGCTGGAAGAGCATATTGAATGGGGTCACCCAGGGATCTGTCCTAGTTCTAGTCAATATCTTCATAAATGATTTTGGATAATGGCATAGAGAGTACACTTATAACGTTTGCAGACAATACCAAGCTGGGACAGGTTGCAAGTGCTTTGGAAGACCGGATTAGAATTAAAAATGATCTTGACAAACTGGAGAAATGGTCTGAAGTAAATAGAATGAAATTCAATACGGACAAATCAAAGTACTACACTAAGGCCTGGTCCCCACTAACCCCCCACTTCGGATTAAGGTACGCAAATTCAGCTACGTTAATAACGTAGCTGAATTCGAAGTACCTTAGTCCGAACTTACCGCGGGTCCAGACGCGGCAGGGAGGCTCCTCCGTCGATGCCGTGTACTCCTCTCGCCGAGCTGGAGTACCGGTGTCGACGGCGAGCACTTCCAGTATCGATCCCAGAACATCGATTGCCTGCCACCGGACCCTCCGGTAAGTGTAGACGTACCCTCTGGAATGAATAATCAATTGCACAAATACAAAGGGTGAAATTTCTGCAGTACTCGTTCCTAGGTGGTCAAGAATCTAGGGGTCATAGTGCATCACTAACTAAATGTGGGTCAATAATGTAATGTTGTTGCCAAAAAAGAGAACATCATTCTGGGATGTTTTAGCAGGAGTATTTTAAGCCAGACACATGAAATAATTCTTCCACTCTACTCAGCACTGATAAGGCCTCAACTGGAGTACTGTGTCCAATTCTGGGCACCACACTTCAGGACCGATGTGGACAAATTGGAGAAAATTCAAACAGCAACAAAAATTATTAAAGGTCTTGAAAACATGACATATGAGGAAAGACTGAAAAAAATTGGGTTTGTTTAGTCTGGAGAAGAGACGACTGAGGAGGGACATAACAGTTTTCAAGTACATAAAAGGTTGTTATAAAGAGGAGGGTGAGTAAATTGTTCACCTTAGCCACTGAGGACAGGACAAGAAGCAATGGGCTTAAATTGCAGCAAGGGAGATTTAGGCTAGACACTAGGAAAAACTTCCTAACTGTAGTTAAGCACTAGAACAAATTACCTAGGGAGGTTATGGAATCTCCATCATTGGAGGTTTTTAAGAGCAGGTTAGACAAACTCCTGTCAGGGATGGTCTAGATAATACTTAATCCTGCCTCAGTGCAGGGAACTGGACTCCATGATCTCTCGAGGTCCCTTCCAGTCCTATGTTTCTATGATTCTTCAGACAGTCCTTGGTTAGCCAAGCTATGAAGTGGCCATAGCCACCAGTGTTGGCTAACTGCTTTTCTTGGAATAATAGCATCAGTGAAGACCTCCCTTTATACCAATGTCACTTGTGCTTAGTACATTTCAGTCATGGCAATGGAAGAGCAGCAGTGCACTCCTGCCCCTTCTGACATTGCAGCCTGTTCAATGATCCCAGGGATCATTGGCAACATTACTAGCGCTTATTGTGACCATGGTCAGTGTGAGGGTGGCATGTTGGCAGATGATATGCTGATAGATGGGACACTTCTGTTGGTCCATAGAAAACATCTGTGCCTTAATTTAATCAATTAATAACATTAGTCCTTCCTCTCTGTCTGGACAAATGGCAGGGAGATGTCCACTGCAGCAGTGAGGGTCACTGTGATCGCTAAATGGTCAGTATTTGCATGATGTTATTTACCATGTAGTTACATACCATGCATATTTTCCCATATACTTGTTAAAGGAAATAACTCTGAATAGCGTGGGACCTGATGGAAAATACTGACTTTCAGTGATCACTGATCTAGTCCTCTTCTTTTTTTTTTTTTCTTTCCCTCCCCCCCACTCTCCCAATGCCCCATTTTACTGTAACTTGTCGAGAGGACAAACTGTTGGGGTTTTTTTCTTTTTCTTTTTTAAATGCAGAGTGTGGCCTGGTGGAGGTCTGGGTTTTTCTTGTTGGGGTTTTTAGTTGTGTTTTCAAAACTTAAATAAATGGGACAACTGCTTAAGAATGCTGTTTCAGCTCTGACTACTTCAGTGACAATTATAAAGGGCTTTGGGAGGTGTTTGAAGCGTGGTCCATTAGGCAGAGCAGAGAACAATGCCCTTGCTGATATAATTGTACATGATTTGTTAAATAATTGCTTTCTCATAAAGACTGTGTTCAGTCATGTAGTAGGTAAAATCCCATCTGGTCTGTACACCCTGAAGAAACTGCTCCATTGGACACTTTTTCTCTGTTGGATCTAGGTAAGAGCAGTCTTGCAAAACTCTCATGACAATATACCAGCTCATGCACAGATTAGACTTGCCTGCCCTTTGTCATGATGATAATTCAAAAAAATTATGCCACTTTATTTCCCTAGCAAAAATATATATTAGGGCTGTCAATCGCAGTTAACTCCCGTGATTAACTCAAAAATATTAATCACGATTAAAAAATGTATCACAATTAATCACAGTTTTAATCTTTCTGTTAAACAATAGAATACCAATTGAAATTTATTGAATATTTTGGATGGTTTTTCTACATATTCAAATATATTTATTTAAATTACAACACAGAATACAAAGTGTACAGTGCCCATTTTATATTTTTTACAGTGCAAATATTTGTAATGATAAACAAAAGAAATAGTATTTTTCAATTCACCTCATACAAGTACTGTAGTGCAATCTCTTTATCATGAAAGTGCAAATTACAAATGTAGATTTTTTGTTGTTGTTATATAACTGCACTCCAAAACAAAACCATGTAAAACTTCAGAGGCTACAAGTCCACTCAGTCCTACTTCTTGTTTGTCTTTGCCATTGGCTGAACAAGTTTGTTTACATTTACAGGAGATAATGCTGCCCACTTCTTATTTACCTGAAAGTGAGGACAGGCATTTGCATGGCACTTTCGTAGCCAGCATTGCAAGGTATTTACGTGCCAGATATGATAAACATTTGTATACCCCTTCATGCTTCAGCCACCATTGCAGAGGACATGCTTCCATGCTGATGACACTTGTTTAAAAAAAAGTGTTAATTACATTAGTGACTGAACTCCTTAAAGGAGAATTGTATATCTCCTGCTCTGTTTTACCTGCATTCTGCCATATATTTCATGTTATAGCAGTCTCAGATGACTCAGCACATGTTGTTAATTTTTGGAACACTTTCACTGCAAATTTGACACAATGCAAAGAAGGTGCCCATGTGAGATTTCTAAAGATAGCTACAGCACTCGGCCCAAGATTTAAGAATCAGAAGTGCCTTCCAAAATCTGAGAGGGAAGAGGCATGGAGCATGCTTTCAGAAGTCTTAAAAGAGCAACAATTCGATGTGGACACTACAGAACCCGAACCACCAAAAAAGAAAATCAGCCTTCTGCTGGTGGCATCTGACTCAGATGATGAAAATGAACATGCATTGGTCTGCACTGCTTTGGATCGTTATTGAGGAGAACCTGTCATCCGCATGGACACATGTCCTCTGGAATGGTGGTTGAAGCATGAAGGGACATATGAATCTTTAGCACATCTGGCATGTAAATGCCGGCTACAATAGTGTCATGCAAATGCCTGTTCTCGCTTTCAGGTGACATTGTAAACAAGAAGTGGGCAGCATTATCTCCTACAAATTGTAACCGAGTTTTTGTCTGAGCAATTGGCTGAAGTGGGACTGAGTGGACATTTTAGGCTCTAAAATGTTACATTGTTTTCTTTTTCAATGCAGTTATTTTTTGTACATAATTCTAGATTTGTAAATTCAACTTTCATGATAGAGATTGCACTACAGTACTAAGGTGAATTGAAATACTATTTTTTACAGTGCAAATATTTGTAATAAATGAGCACTGTACATTTTGTATTCTGTTTGTAATTGAAATTAGTATATTTAAAACATAGAAAATGTCCACAAATATTGAAATAAATAGTATTCTATTAATGTTTAATAGCACGATTAATCACAATTAATTTTTCAAATTGCTTGAAAGCCTTAATATATATTATATACTCACCATGGAAGAGAAGAATTTGCAAGGCTGTGTGAGAAGCTCATGAACTGAATGGCTAAGTTGAGTGCAAATTTCACTATGCACATAGGAAAGGCACCATAATTTAGTGAATGGGGCATTAGACTGGGACTTGGAACACAGACGGGTTCTATTCCTGTCTGTCACAGACCTGCTGTGTGATCTTGCGCAAGTCACTTCATGTCCCTGTTTCCTGCCCTAGTCTTTGTCATGTCTAGCTAAATTGTAAGCGCTCTGGTGCGATCACCGTCTCTTACGATGCATCTGTACAGTGCCTAGCACAGTGGGGTCCTGATTTTGGTTTAGGGCCTCTAGGAGCAACCATCTTATAAACAATTGATAATAACAGCATGGTCACTTCAAACAAATTACAGACTGTGGATGTAAATGAGTCCAGAATCTCCCTAAGTGCTTGTGTTTTACTGATACTATTTTCTGAAATGAAGAAGCCTTCTGAAGTGAGCCAGTAGTTACAACATTCCATCAAACCCATCCCACAGCAAGAGCAGAAGGAAATGTTACCTAGGAGCACAGCCATTTTCTCTCGCATGTGTTGCTGCCTGAGTTTCTACTTAGGACTTGTCTACACTTACATTGTATTGTGCTCTAACTGATGCCACCAATGCCTGGCCCTGAAGCTATGCCAAAATAAAGAATGCTAGTCCACACCCTCTCTGTCAAAGACAAACTAGTATGCTGCTAGATTCCAGGCATTTGGCTATTGGTATACAGCCTGGCTTAACATCAATAACTTGCCTCATTTCTTAGTGGGCATGCTTGGGAAGGTGAATGGTGTAAATAGGGTCTTGACAAGCAGTATTATGGAGTCAGGCTGCCTGAACTAGCTAAGATAAGCAGCAACACCCTGATGCTAGGGACAATGGACAAGATAAACTTGGAGTGTAAAGATCAGGTTTCATGTGGCCACATCATAGGGATTGGTTCCTGCAAAGTAACCAAGCCAAGCCAAAAATGTGTGATGTAATTTATAGCAAATGCAATGTAATGTGTAAACGTATATCAAGGAAGAGGTTTTTCTGTGTAACTTTGGATGTGTGGTACATCCTATACCTACCTCTCTACATTTGTGTCTGATCAACTCAGCAGGGCTTGAAGAAATGCCACTGGGAAATGTGGGTAATGATTACACCACGGCCCTAGAGCACAGTCTGCCTAATATTCTGTTGGAAGACTCACTTTGCTGCTTAAAATAACAAGTGTGGGTAGGTGCGGTTGCTTCTGGCTCCAGGGAGATTGGCGGTGGTGTGCTGCCATTTATTTACTCTGGCGCTTTTTTCCTGAGCTAGTCCAGCGAATGTCTCGGCCTCCTGAAAGCTTGGGACAGAGACTGGTAGCTACAGCCAGGCATGGTTCTGTGCACAACAGGCATCCCTACCTCTCCACCAAGAGTTAATGTGAGTCTGAAAAGCACGTGGAGCCCACAGATTTGGACATCACATGCTTGAGCGTTACATGATGACGATGAGAATGTATCTCACATTCCCTGAAGGGTGGGTAGGAGGAGTGTTATGCACCTACCCTTGGGCACTCTGGCAAACTGGGCCTGGATTTTACAGCAGAGTCCCTGGATTCGGAGGCAAGCTGCTGCATCAGTCTGGAACTTCTGCTGCAGTCTCATTTAGAGCAACAAACACAAGGGTTTAAGAAGCTATGCAAACTGCATTGTAGAAGTTGTTGGGATCAGAGGCAGGTTTTTGAGGGCAGACATGGAGGCTTTAGGCAGTTGGGGAGGCAGTTTGGGATTAGCTCATTAGCAAGATACTTCTACTAAAATGATCAGCAATGAAATAGTTAACTGGCTGGGCATCTGAACGGTGATTGTTAGGTTTCAGAGTTAACACTGTGTTGAGGGGGAGGCCAGACATCATGGTTTCCATGTTTCTTCGGATGTCCTTTTGCAGCCTCTCACCTCAGTCCCATCATGCCTGGGGACCCAAGGGCCTCCAACTGCCATCTCATTTGTAGGTTTTTCCTTGTCAGAGTCTGGGTTAGAGAGGAACCCAGGGGATTACATAAGCAAAACCTACATACAAGTAATCGTTTTCCAGTGTAATCAGTGAAACAGATAAAGGTAGGCTGTTCCCTTTCTTTATTCTGCCATATTCTAGACTGGTCTACAAAAACTGTGTGCATTTTCAACGTGCTAAAATGAAACCACTTAAAACATGACTGATTAACAAGGAGAAACTACACTTCCAACAGCAAATGGATCAACTACTACTAGTTGTGGTACTGAGCTGTCTCTGCCATTGCATGCAACTGGATCCAAAAAGAAGTGGGTCACAGCTGAGATGTTGTTGTCCTGTATATTAGTAAGTTGCATCTGACTGGGGGCGGGGGGATTAGCAGGAGGTTCTGTAGCCCCAGAATTTGACAGTACTTCAGTCAGCCATTTTGTATGTTCAACCACTGCCAGCTGAAACCCAAACATCACGTAGCTAGGGATAATGTTAGGACCCTGAGATGCAAGGCTGTGCAGCTGCATGTTTGCAGCTCTGCTAATCAGAATGGGAGGTTGGGACAGGGAGTTTAAGGTTCCATGAAAATAGAAGCAAAGTTTGGACAGCTGACCTTAGTTTTAGGCACCTCTGACATGTAAGTTTTACTGGTATGATTAGAAATGCTTTGCTGATAAGGAGAATAATAAATTGTTGTTGGCTGTTGCTAGGGGAAATGTTAGCCTGTTAGGAGCTATTATGAGTTATGTGCTTTGTTCAGAGAAAATTTTATAAAAAGTTTAGTTACAAAGTGTGTTTTTGGAGCAATATGAGGAAGCTTTCTTTGGGCAAGGATCTGACACCTAAGTTCCCCAGCAGCTAGATGGAAGGAGCCCCTCCCCCTGCAAAAAACCCCAAACAGCCTGGCTGTTGATTCCTTGAAACCATCTTAACTTAAATATAAAGGTTTAAGATGCTCTGAACCTACTGCTACAGCATAGATATGTGCTTGAGACTTAATAAAAGTAGTTTTAGGTGAAAGCACTCTTGTTTGTATCAATCATATAGCAGACAGAGGAGCTGTGCCCCCATTGATTTATTCCTGACACCACTTGGATTGAAATAGTTAAGGTACCACTGTTTTGGGTTCTGAAACCCTGGTAACAGTTCAATCTTGCCTGTGTGTGCTTAGGGTGACCAGATGTCCCGATTTTATAGGGACAGTCCCGATTTTTGGGTCTTTTTATTATATAGGCTCCTATTACCCCCCAACTCCGTCCTGATTTTTCACACTTGCTGTCTGGTCACCCTATGTGTGCTGGAATTGGTTCTAGCCAATAAATCCCTGTGATCCTATAAGCGAATATTACACTATTTCAAAGGAGCTGAAAAAGAATCAAGAGAAGGCCAGTTATTCAAAAAACTTACGCGTTGTGTGTGTCTGTCTCTCTCATACACACGGTGTGTCTCCTCCCTCCATTCGTGCTACCTTGTAGAGTGTGAGGCTACATTAACAACAATGTGTTAACCCTTGATGGCTCAGCCAAATGCTAGTTCATCATCTAGCAGCAAGGCATTCCCTGGGAAATACCCCACCCTCTTCCACCCTCTAACTCCACCATCTCAACCAAGTTTCACAATCATCGTTGCTGTGTGCAGTATTAAATTTTTTGTTTAAAACTTATATTGTGTATATGCGTATAGTTTATTGTCTGGCAAAAAAAATTTCCCTGGAACCGAACACCCCCTCCCCAAATAAAATTAATTCTGATGGGGAAATTGGATTCGCTTAACATCGTTTCGCTTAAAGTAGCATTTTTCAGGAACATAACTACATAACAGATGAGGTCTGTCTCATCTTACGCAAGGGTTCTGTTCCGCGGTTAGCGCATAAAGCAAAAACCGCGTATAGCCAAAACCCCATTGAGTTCAATGGCGGGCAAAATCGCCCGCACTACAGGTATAGTATTAAAACTGTTTTTTTTTTTCCGACTGCGTAAAGTTGAAATTGCCCATGTTAAATGCGCGTAAGACGCGACAGACCTGTACAACGTTAACCAAGGAGTTACCGCACTGGTGGCTGTTACAGTAAGTGAGCATTGTTTCAGTGCTCTATACTATGTTAAAACATGGCTTGGATGCACAATGGGACAATCACAGCTCAACTAGTGTATGGTTTTACATGTACACAAGGATAAAACTGATGACTTACAGCCTATAGATGTTGCAAAATAATTCATTTCAAGAAACCCACTGAATGGAACTTTTTCATATTTATAAGTTCTTTTTAATCATGTTTACAAAAGTAATGCTCTCATGAATACTTTTATATTAAATTTGTCCACTTTTAACAAAGTGAGAGAAAAGAGCTTCTGGTCCAAAGTATGTTTCCTTTATGAATGCACTCGCTAATTCTGGGGGGATGGCACTAAAGCCCTCCAAGCCCCCAGTTGTCTATGTCCATGCAGTTTAATCAATAAGTTGTCAGAAATACAAGGTACTGCAATGGGTGAGGAGAAGAGTATTCTGCTTGGGATACAGTTGCTCTTTATGCTGCAACAGCAAAATGGGAATGAGTAGAAACTGGAGCAGACCCCATTGTTTTTCTTAATGGGGAGGGGACATAGATGGCTGGTTTTAATACTAGCTGGTACTATCCCTCCCCCAATACACACACACAAAAGCTCCTTAAATAGCTGCTCAGCTGTGGTCTCCCACACACGCTCTTTTTTTACACACCTGAATTTCCTAATAATACTGGAGCTAACTGCCACTTTTATGCTAACAAAGGCCCATGTGCTCTATTATATGAGATGGAGGGAGGTAGTTTGATATCAAAAGGGAAGAAGAGATAATAAGGAGAGCAGAAGAGGCAATAAGCTACCACCAAGCTGCCATCAATCCCAGTCACACATTCTCTTTACCTATACCTATCTCCTAGAGCTGGAAGGGACCCCGAAAGATTATAGAGTCCAGCCCCCTGCCTTTACTAGCAGGACCAATTTGGCCCCAGATCCCTAAGTGGCCCCCTCAAGAATTGAACTCACAAACCTGGGTTTAGCAGGCCAATGCTCTTACAGCAGACAGTCCTTGAAGAAAATAATAGGGTGGCCAGGTAACAAGGGTAGTGTGGTTAATGAAAGGTGAACTTGTGTTCAACAAATTATTCTTTTATTTTAACATTGCATCCACCTAGCTTAACTATGGCATGCAACCCTCCATCTGCTCACATCACGGTGCCTTGCATTGCAATGTGAAGGTTGACCCTTTGGACTCTCCACCCATCTCTCACATCCTCACAATAGCAGCTACTCCACACAGGTAGAAGTCAGAGAACCACAGCCTAAAACAAACTTACATAGCCCATTAAGATTTGACCTGAGCAGGTCAAGAAGACAAGGAGTCCTGCTCTGTACTTTTTCTTGTCGGCGACATCTTCTCTGTGTGATTCTACTAGGAATCATTTGCATGTTGGCAAATTCAAATGACTTAAGGGTGGCATCTGGATTAGACTGCTACCAGTTTTCTGTAACACTGTTACACCTTATGTCTCTGCCTATTGCATTTAAATGTGACCTTTCATCCACGAATGGCCACTTGCAAAAGTTACTTCCCTTCAGCACCTTGTTCTTAAAGTCATCACAACCAACTAGATTCCAGGGTCTTGTAAGAGACACTTAACTATGTGAGGACCTGAGACACATGGTATTACTATCAGAAAGTCCGTTTCAAAGAAACAAACACAACATTAATTGTTTGCCTGCTGTGACGGTTGACTTTTAAATTGATAAAGGCTAATTCAAATCATGCCTTCATTAAAGATGAAAACGCGCTTGGACAATCAGAATAAAAACTCAAGCACCATCCGAATTAAACTGTTAGGTTTAGAATTAACAGACCATACCCTCTCTTCAGATTGACAGAAAAATTACTCATTAAGTGGTGATAGATTGTCAATTTTTTTTCACCACGTATATTTTCTAAATTTGCAGCATGCTGCTCGGCCATACTAGTTGGAGAATCATAAAAATTGAATCCTGTTATTTACAGTTTGTAATAACAATCCCTCCCATTCCTGTAAATAATAGAAAAAATATACAGCACCCAGACAGATATGCTTTCTAAATAGGATACTAAGAAAATGCTACATTTTGGTATATCGCTTATTTTTCTGCTTCTAATTGCCAGTGGAAATTTGTTTACTGGACACAGGATCTAAATTGGGTTAGGATATTAATCTTTAACTGTCTTGTGCAAGTGGCTAATTAGACATATTTCCAGATTCAGTTACATGACTTATGTGCACCATTATGTTAGTTGCATGTGCAAATTAGGCGCACAATTGTGTTTCTAATGTGTGCATGCAGTTGTGTAGCTAACATGTTTGAAAATCTGTCCTTTAGACTTTATTTTTGAATAATAGCTTTTTAATATCTGTCTGAGAAGAGAGAATCTGGCTATTTTTTTATCTGATGCAATACCCGTTGAAGTCACTGGAGTCTTTGCATTGATTTAATAGAATCTCAGGTCTGGTCTATACTACCCGCCTGAATCGGCGGGTAGAAATCGACCTCTCGGGGATCGATTTATCGCGTCCCATCGGGACGCGACAATCGATCCCCGAATCGGCGCTCTAACTCCACCAGCGGAGGTGGTAGTAAGCGCCGCCGACAAAAAGCCACAGAAGTCGATTTTGCCGCCGTCCTCACAACGGGGTAAGTCGGCTGCAATACGTCGAATTCAGCTACGCTATTCACGTAGCTGAATTTGCGTATCTTAAATCGACTCCCCGCTGTAGTGTAGATGTATCCTTAGGCTAAGTCTTCACTACCCGCCTGAATCAGGGGGTAGAAATCGATCTCTCGGAGATCGAATTATCGCGTCTCGTCGGGACATGACAATCGATCCCCGAATTGATGCTTGTACTCCATCAGCACAAGTAGGAGTAAGCGCCGTCGACGGGGGAGCCGTGGAGGTCGATTTGCCGCCGTCCTCACAGCGGGGTAAGTTGGCTCGGATACGTCGAATTCAGCTACGCTATTCGCGTAGCTGAATTTGTGTATCTTAAATCGACACCCCCCCCCCCATAGTGAAGACGTAGCCATAGATATGCAGGGCTAGAAGGGACCTTGAGAGGTCATCTAGTCCAGTCACCCATGCTGAGGCAGGACAGAGTATACCTAGACCATCCCTGTTAGGAGTTTTTCTAACCTGTTCTTAAAAACTTCCAGTGGCAGGGATTCCACAACCTCTTTTGGAAGCATATTCCAATGCTTAACTATCTTTACAGGTAGAAAGTTTTCCTTAATATCTAACCTACATCTCACTTGCTACAGATAAAGCCCAGTGGACATGGAGAACAATTGATCACCACCCTCTTTAAAACAGCCCTTATCTAGGGCTGTTGATTAATCACAGTTAACTCTCATGATTAACTTAAAAAAATTAATCGCGATTAAAAAAAATTAATTGCACTGTTAATAGAATACCAACTGAAATGTATTAATTGATTGTTTTTCTATATTTTCAAATATATTGATTTCAGTTACAACACAGAATACAAAGTGTACAGTGCTCACTTTATATTCATTTTTATTACAAATATTTGCACTGTAAAAATGATAAACAAAAGAAATAGTATTTTTCAATTCACCTCATACAAGTACTGTAGTGCAATCTCTTTAGCATGAAAGTGCAACTTACAAATGTAGGGGTTTTTGTTACATAACTGCACTCAAAACCGAAACAATGTAAAACTTTAGAGCCTATAAATCCACTCAGTCCTACTTCTTGTTCAGCCAATCGCTAAAAGAAATAAGTTTGTTTACATTTACAGGAGATAATGCTGCCCACTTCCTAATTACAATGTCACCTGAAAGTGAGAACAGGCATTCACATAGCACTGTTGTAGCAGGCGTCGCAAGATATTTATGTGCCAGATGCGCTAAAGATTCATACGCCTCTTCATGCTTCTGACATCGTTCCAGAGAACATGCTTCCGTGCTGATCACGCTTGTTAAAAAAAAAATGCATTAATTAAATTTGTGACTGAAATCCTTGGGGGAGAATTGTATGTCTCCTGCTCTTTTTTTACCTGCATTCTGCCATATATTTCATGTTATAGCAGTCTCAGATGATGACCCAGCACATGTTGTTTGTTTTAAGACCACTTTCACAGCAAATTTGACAAAATGCAAAGATACCAATGTGAAATTTCTAAAGATAACTATAGCAGTCGACCCAAGATTTAAGAATCTGAAGTGCCTTTCAAAATCTGAGAGGGACAAGGTGTGGAGCATGCTTTCAGAAGTCTTAAAAGAGCAACACGCTGATGCGGACACTACAGAACGCAAACCACCAAAACAGAAAATCAACCTTCTGCTGGTGGCATCTGACCCATGATGATGAAAATGAACATGCTTCGGTGTACACTGCTTTGGATGGTTATCAAGCAGAACCCGTTATCAGCATGGACACATGTCCCCTGAAATGCTGGTTGAAGCATGATGGGACATATGAATCTTTAGCGCATCTGGCATGTAAATATCTTGCGACACTAGCTACAACTGTGCCATGCAAACACCTGTTCTCACTTTCAGGTGACATTGTAAACAAGAAGCAGACAGCATTATCTTCTGCAAATGTAAACAAACTTGTTTGTCTGAGCAATTGGCTGAACAAGAAGTGGGACTGATTGGACTTGTAGGCTCTAAAGTTTTACATTGTTTTGTTTTTGAATTCAGGTTTTTTTGTAGATAATTCTAGATTTTTAAGTTCAACTTTCATGATAGCACTACAGTACTTGTATTAGGTGAATTTAAAAATACTATTTTGTTTTTACAGTGCAAATATTTGTAATCAATAATAAAGTGAGCATTGTACACTTTGTATTCTGTGCTGTAATTGAAATCAATATATTTGAAAACATCCAAAAACATTGTTTAACAGTGCGATTAATCATGATTAATTTTTTTAATTTCTTGACAGCCCTATCCTTAACATATTTTAAGACTGTTATCAGATTCTCTCCTCAATCTTCTTTTCTCAAGACTAATCTTTCCTCATAAGTCAGGTTTTCTAAATCTTGTAGTATGTTTGTTGCTCTCCTCTGGGCTCTCTCAAATTTGTCCACATCTTTCTTAAAGTGTGATACCCTGAACTGGACACAGTAGTCCAGCTGAGGTCTCACCATGGTAATTAGAGTAGAACAATTAACTTCCGTGTTTTACAAGCAACACTCCTCTTAACACACCCAAGAATATCAGCCTTTCTTGTAACTGCCTCACACTGTTGACTCATTCAATCTGTTATCCACTATAACCCACAAATCCTTTTCAGAAGTACCATGCCTAGCCAGTTATTCCCCATTTTGTAGTTATGCATTTGATTTTTTTTTTTTTTCTTCCTAAGTGTACTGCTTTTTTATTGTATTTCATCTGGTTGATTTCAGGCCAATTCTGCAATTTGTTGAGGTCATTTTGAATTTTAATCCTGTCCTACCAAGTGCTTGCAACCCCTCCCTGCTTGGTGTCCTCTCTAAATTTTATAAACATATTCTTCACATTCTTCCAAGTCATTAACGAAAATATTGAATAGTTCAGAGCCTTCCATTGTTAAATACAATGTAATAGCTTTGTTTTGTGTCTCCCTCCAAATGCTCAGCAATCTAAGCCCTTCTTTATCTGTATAGCTGTGGTTTCAGAAAATCAGGGTCACCTCAGGGCTTGTCTACATTACCCGCTGGATCAACGGGCGGCGATCGATCCAGCAGGGGTCGATTTATTGCATCTAGTCTAGATGCGATAAATCAACCGCCGAGTGCTTTCCCTCTACTCCGGAACTCCACCAGGGGGAGAGGCACAGGCAGAGTTGGCGGGAGAGCGTCAGCCGTCGACTTACCGCAGTGAAGACAAGACACCGTGGTAAGTAGATCTAAGTACGTCGACTTCAGCTATGTTATTCATGTAGCTGAAGTTGCGTAACTTTAGATCAATTCCCCACCTTTCCCTCCCCCGCCTCCCCCAGTGTAGACCAGGCCTCAGTCTTAAATGGATGGGTCTTTAAATTAGCATCAAATCTTCCTTTGAAGATTGTCAGGACACAACAGTCCTTCCTCTTTAACCACAGAAAAATTTGAACTGACTAGGGTGTTCTAGAAGGACACTTAAAAATGTGAAAGGAATTTTGCCAAATGAATTTGCATCCCACCCCTTATCTGTCAATTGCTGTCTTAGATTATAAGTATTTAAGAGTAGGAACTGTCTCTTCTTACTTGCATGGTGTGTACAGGATCTAGCATGCTGGTGGCACCATGGCTTACATTTTCAAAATGTAACGGACCTTTTCTCTACCACTGCCAAGGGAGAGTGATTTGGTGAAAAAAGTGGGTAACAAAGTTAGGACTTCTGAGTTACAGGTTAGCCACTGATTTGTTGTGTGACCTTGGGCAAGTCATTTAACCTCTCTGCACCTTGGTTTCCTCATCTGTAAAGTGAGGTACTATCTATCGAAGCATGGGGCTGTGAAGCTCAGTAGGAGTTTGCCAAAGCACTTGTTTTGTTCCTAGAGGACAGGAGCTGGCAAAGGGGCAGGGCTCCTGTTGGAAGGAAAGAGGAGAAGGGAGAGCTGAGGCTATTCACCTTCAATCCCCGTGTGAAGACCACTGGAGTGTTGTTCTGGTATTCCAAGGGTTAAACACTGAAGGGAAACCTTTGGGATAAACATCGAGAATTGGGAAGCCCAATTCATGGGGCGCCCTCGATGCTACTCGGGTAAGGCCTAAATCAGATGGCCCTGGAATTAGTGCTGGAGTTTTTTGTTTTGACGGAGCGGGTAGATCATAAGGGGGGAAAAAAACGTGATGGGAGGGATTTGTTAAAAATGGGATATGTGGATTCTCGATGCCTATGAAGTGTAGGTCCATTATTTAGGCCCCTAACCTAAGAACCTGCAGGTCTAGAGCCTGGACCCATGGGGGTTGTGGGCTGCTGATGCTGCCACATCACCAAAGGAGGCTTAGGCTAAGCTTCCACGGAAGGACTCTGTGAAGCTGGCCTCAGGAGGAAGTACTGTTCAGCAGAACCTGAGTGACAGTTCCTTACACTCCACTGATTGGCTGGCACTAGTGCCTAAGCCAGGAAGCCGTGATGGGGGGCTGTCTGAGCACAAGCACAGCCTGCATGCATGCTTCAGAGCCTGTGTGTAGCAGACCCCAGACTCTGGCTTCTGACTCTGCCTGTCTCCTGACACCTGACTCTTGGTTTGTCCTCTGGTCTGTCTTGGACTCTGGCCTTCTGGTACCTGACCCGGCCTGACTCCCACTTTTTGATCGTGACATCCAAGTTTGACAAATTCGTTCTTGATGATGATCTCTAGTACAGGGGAGGCATGAGTGGAAGTGCACGCCTGTCCTGAGATCTCATGTGATTTCAATTGAGATAATGAGAAAATGTATTATCCATCAGGCATTTCATAGGGCATCCATGGCTTGTGGTCCTTGGATTTCACATCAATATTTCCCTACCTCCCAAGAGTGTTGTGAGGATAAAATCCATGAATGATTGAGAGGTGTTCACGTAGATTGGTGTGAGGGCCATACGAGTAAATAGAAAGACATCAGTACTTGATGGGAAATGGTGCAAAAATGGGGGCATAATTTATTTTTTGGGGAAGAGTTTTTGGTCCTGTTTTTATAAACATGTTACATTTGTTCCAAGAATTGTGAAACTCAAGCCAGGGCCACTTTATCAATTAAAACACTATGGCCTGAGACTACTGGGTGGTGCCATTAAGGCACTTCACCACTGTATCACTGGGTTGTTGGAGGATTTTCCCCTTCTGATTAGCAGCAAGTGGCATATTGCACTGGATACACTAGCATGTGTCTGTGTCCTTTAAGCAGAAAAGATATGGGGCTGGCTGGAACTTGCTAGTTTATTGAGAAAACTGAAAAATAGCCTTTGGGTGTGCTCATGTGCTGTCAAGGAGAAGATAAAACTCCAGGCATTCAATGTAAAAACATTCTGCCACCAGATTCAAGCAGTTCAAGGGAGCTATCAGCAATGAACACCTTCCCCCACCCAGTTTGTTTGCTTTACGTTTATTCCCACTTTGGAGAGCTCAGCAACACATTGTTGTCCTGCTGCATCTGGATCTGACACTGCGGTAACCAGTGCTTTGTAAACACTTGGGCAGACAGAGTTTATCTAATTCCTCAAAGTTTAAATGTCAGTGTCTGGAATATATTCTGAAAAGTGAGGGGCTGGATTAATACTGCTTCTACTGTGAAGCATGTGTTTTGCACTTTTTTTTATTTCCTACTGGCCAAAATCTTCAAAACAGGGTGCTCAAAGATAGGCTCCTAACACCATATTTAGGCACCTAAATCTAAGTGGCCTGGTTTTCAGAAGGGCTGAGTGCACACAAGGCCCATTGACTTCAGCTGAATGAGTTATAACGCTGTAATAATAGTAATTTGTTCTTCTGTAATATCTCCCATTGGAGGAACTCCAAGGCCTTCACAGAAGTATTAAAGATTGAACTTCATGACATCCCTGTGAAATAGCTAAGTTAGTTTATTGATGGGTGAAATGAAACACGGAGAAAGTAGGCAACATGAGCAAATTCACACAGTCAGTCACAGAGCTGGGAGTAGAAGCTAGGAATTGTAATTTCCAGTTTCCTTCTCTAACCATTTGGTACACTTCCCTCACTAATGCTAATATGCTCTGGCAAGTACTTCAGATCTCCTATGCTAATTTCCTCACCTTTGCAGAAACTCCCTCTGGGGTTGTAACTACCATAATTTTTTTTTTCTATTTCTCTTTTCAATTATGATCCACCTCTTGTTTACATTTATCAGCATTTGCAAGTCCTTTCTATGTGTTCCTTACACCTGTGTCTGTTAAGTTTAAATTCGGACGCATGTGTCTCACTTTTAATACCATGTTTAATACAGGAAGGCTATTGATCTAATAGTGTGAGCACTTACAACTGGTGGAAGGGAAATGAAGGACCATCCAGCTGAAATTGCAATTACACTGCATTTTACATTAGGTTGAATCATGCTCCCCGTTATCACTGATATTCCCCTATCAGTAGGAAATGTTTGTGTCAATGTTTCAATGTATCATGAGGGTTTTTTTTTGCAATTCTATATTTAGGAATAAGGATACATAGCCAACTATGGATTACTAACATATAGTAAAGTTGCCAGTTCATAGATTCATAGAGTTTAAGGCTGGAAGGGAACATGGTGATCATCTAGTCTGACATCACAGGCCACAGAACCTCACCCACCCCTTCCTGTAATAGACCCCTAAGCTCTGGCTGAGTTACTGAAGTCATCAAATCATGATTTAAAAACTTCAAATTCGACCATTTACTCTAGTTCAAACCTTCAAGTTACTCGTGCCCCATGCTGCAGAGGAAGGCAACCCCCTGCCTCCCCGGGTCTCTCCCAATCTGACCTGGGGGAAAGTTCCTTCCTGACCCCAAATATAGCAATCCGTTAGACCTTGAGCATGTCGGCAAGACCCACCAGCCAGACACCGAGGAAAGAATTCACTGTAGTAACTCAGAGCCCTCCCCATCTAACGTCCCATCTCTGGATTTGCTACTAGCAGTTGCAGATGGACCATATGCCGTTGTAGGCAATCTCATCATACCATCCCTTCCAGAAACTTATCAAGCTCAGTCTTAAAACCATTTAGGTTTTTTGCCCTCCACTTTGAAGGCTGTTAGAGCTTCAGTCCTCTGCTGGTTGGTAACCTTCATCAAATTTCAAGCCTAAACTTGTTAATGGCCAGTTTATATCCATTTGTTCTTATGCCAACATTGGTACTTTACCTAAATAATTTCTCTCTCTCCCTAGTATTTATCCCTCTGATGTATTTATGAAGAGCAAACCTATCTCAGCCTTTGTTTTGTTAGGCTAAACGAGCCAAGCTCCTTGAGTCTCCTCTCATAAAGTAAGGTTTCCATTCCTCTAATCATCCTAGTAGCCCTTCTCTGCACCTGTTCCAGGTTTGAATTAATCTTTCTTAAACACGGGGGACCAGAACTGAGCACAGTATTCAAGATAAGGTCTCAATAGTGGATTGTATAATGGCACTAACACTTCCCTGTCTCTACTGGAAATACCTTGCCTTCTGCAACCTAGGATTGCATTAACCTTTTTCACAGCTGCATCACACTGATGGCTCATAGTCATTCTGTGATCAACACTATATCCAGGTCTTTCTCCTCCTCAGTCACTTTCAACTGATCTATCCCCAGATTATAGCACAAATTCTTGTTGTTAGTCCCTAAATGCATGACTTTGCACTACTAAATTTCATCCCATCTCCCACTTTCAAAGTCATCCGATCTTCTTGTATATACACCTCTACCCCAATATAACATTGTCCTCGGGAGCCAAAAAATTTTACCACATTATAGGTGAAACCACGTTATATCGAACTTGCTTTGATCTGCTGAAGTGCACAGCCCTGCCCCCCTGGAGCACGGCTTTACCGTGTTATATCCGAATTAGTGTTATATCAGGTCACATTATATCGGGGTAGAGGTGTATTCCCGTCTTTCCAACTTTGTCATTTGCAAATTAGCACACTCCCTAGGTCATTAATGAAAATGTTAAATAAGATTGGTCCCAAGATCCATTTCTGAGGAACTCCTCTAGGAACCTCCCTCCAGCCTGATATTTCACCTTTCAGCATAACCCACTGTCGTCTCCTCTTTAGCCAGTTCTTCATCTACTGCATTTCCTTTGTATAAAAAAGATCAGTTATCTTCTCAAAGAAAGAGATCAGGCTGGTCTGGCACCATCTATCTCTAAGCCCATTCCTATTGAAAAAAATCTCCTTTAGAATATAACAGAACATACTAACATTTTTAACTACTCCATATCATTTAGTAGAAAATTATCCCTGCTATAGAATTCTGTAGGATGATTCCAAATATTATAGAAAGAATATCTTTCTTTATCAAATTCTCCAGGTTTTTAATTAATTTACAATTCTACAGATTTCATCCCTATTTACATTCAATAGGAGTTTCCTGTAAAGGAAGGATATCTCTTTCTACCTCAGTAAAAAGAACAGGAGAACTTGTGGCACCTTAGAGACTAACAAATTTATTAGAGCATAAGCTTTCGTGGACTACAGCCCACTCAGTGTTATCTTTAGGAAACTGGTCCAGAACTCATTGAAGGTTTGTAGTGACGTCTTCTTTTACTACTCCTACTTCTTCCAGTTAGGCTGGGTGGACTCCCAGTTAATTCCTTTCATTTTTAATTGGGCCATAGAATTTGAAATTGGAAAATAGCTATCAGCTCAAGTCTACCCCCCTTGTGATTTCAGGACACAGTCTCCCCAACTGAAGCTATATTGGCTATTAAATTTATGGTGCACTTCATCTTAGCTGAGATGCTGAGCAATAAATCACTGTAAAGCAGTAGAAAGGGTTACGCTGTAGCTGAAATGTTGGTGCCACTACTGCAATCTGGAGGTCATACTTAGTTAAGCACACTGTAAGCTTCTACTCTTGCTGAACAGGAGGTCAAGAGAAGTTCAACGTAATTAATAGTTAAGAGATACATAGGATGGAAAAGTACCAGGCAGCATTTATTTAAGGAACTATAAAACTAGTAAGAAATAGTTTCTCTGCCAGAGTGGGAACTATTAGATTCAGTCTTGGTTGGGAAAGTTTCTGTAATAGTGTTGTGATTTCATAAATGTGTGTGAAACTGTCTGAATAAAACTACATGAAACTGATTTCAGGAGCCAAGAGAGTACCAACTAATATTCAGCTCATTCTGCCTTATGAATGAGTGTGTTTGGGATGCTACTGACTCTTAAGTGGCAAGCATGCCACGATACACTAATAATCATTCCTAGCTCTTATAGCTCTTTTCAGCAGTAGGTCTCAAAAAGCTTTACAAAGGAGTTGAGTATCATTAGCCACAATTTACAGACGGGGAAACTGAGGCAAGGGACACAATCGCTCCAGGTCATCTAGAAGGCCAGTGGAAGAGCTGTGAATAGAACCCAGATCTTCTGAGTTCCTGTCCAGTGCTCTCTCAGTAGGCCACCCTGCCTCAGATATTTCCAAGGGGCCTGCTACTGTAGTATCATAGCACTGCCTAAGGGAGGAATCATCACTGTGCTTCGGTCACTTTACATTGGCTCTATCAGTGTAAAATGGCCTCAAAGCAGCCACAGTCCCCCCACCCTCAGGGCAGGTGCAGAGCCAACCCCATGGGCTCTGTATGGCTTTGCAGAAGCCCCATACTCAAGGGTGTGCCCATAGGAATGGGGAGGGCACAGATGTAGCCAAGCCATTCCTATGTCCTGCTGATTGATTGCTGGCACAAGCCCCATTGGGGCTATAGCAGCATGGACCATAGTTTAGGGCAGCACTCACGCTTCCCCAGCTTGCATTAGGGTCCAAACTGGGCCACACACCAGCTGAATAAGGATGGCACAAGCCACCTGCCTTCAACACCTGCGCTGGCCGTTGCGCTGCCACAAAGATGAATTGGGCTGAAGAAGGGTTACTTCGCATCCCCTCCCACTGCTACTGCCCTTCCATTGAACTCAAGGGCGAAGGCTTTCCTTCCTTTCTGATGGGGGCAGGCTGATGCGATCAGCTCAGCAAAGGGAAGGGAGAGGTGAAAGCCGCAAAGTTCAGATCTGCATGTGAAACGCCACAACATTTCAGCAGTGTCGAGAGCTGGGGGTAAGAGGTTATTTCATTCCATTATAAAGTCGGGGTGTTTTCAGAAAACAGGCACGTGTTTTCCAAGCTTCGAAATGTGGCTGTGCCAGTGAACTTCCATCCTGGTGGACAGCACCATTCCATGCCTGGGACTCCCTCCCTCCCTGTGCTCAAATCTAATTGAATTTTGTGGCTAACTAATGGTGACCATCAAATTCACCTGACCTTTGGGAACCAAACCAAAGTCTCTAGAGGGGCAAGGCTAGTACACACAGCCACTTAACTATTGCTGTGCCATTAATGTGAAAGCTCTGCTTGTCTTGTCTTGATGCTGTGTGTCTATCTTCTAATGCAAAGCCATAAAACAAAAATACAACGTTTGAGCTAAGAGCTTTGCAGAATAATGCTCTTAAACACCTATAATGTCCTTGATAAATATCCCTGAAAGCTGCTACCATTCATTTTGTAAACAGAATTCTATTATCCTTGCTGGAAGTTAGTTTAATATTTAATTTGATAGGTCTCGTCTTAAAATTGTTTTTCTTTCTTCCCTCCATTATAAATCCCCTGTCAAGGTATCCATGGGACTATAAAGCATCAGAAATAAACAAAGATACTGCATTAAAATTATGATTCATATTGCAAAAATAACAAAGGGTTGACAAATGAGCTGTCATTATTTAATGTGGACATTAACTCACAATGATAGATCAAATGCCCCTTTTAGTGTGAATATATATCACTTGTTTTAAATTCACCCTGTCCTCACTCTATTACAAGTGCCCAGCACGCTTTGGTGCTATATAAAATAATGACCATCATTAAATTCTGCCACATGTATAAAGTAGAAGTTTTGCCTCAGTCAGGACAGTGTAAAGACTACAGCGTTTGGCTCACTGTATTTTCCATTTTGTACAGTACTTTTATATGAGTTTTTGCACTTGCACGAAGAGACTGGAGCCTAGGATGGAAAAACTGATCCATGAAATTTCACATTACTATAATAAACGGGGGGTATTTTTATTATTAATATAAATTTATACAGCACTTTGCAAACCTAGCAAGATGCTTTCTATGCCCTAAATACCTTACAGTTTTAGAGAGACATGCCAAATCATGGATCAGTCATTCATGTTCCAAGCATCTGAAATCATTCTCTGCAACGTTTGCATTTGAGAGGAATTTCATAATCCTTTTTTTATAACTGATTGGCAGTACAGACTCTTGTGGCCTAAAATGGGGGTCTTGGTACACCCCCATCTCAGCTTCTCCAATGAAATGAGGTGGCATTGCTCTAGGTATTGAGTCAGAATGACTTAACAGGAATTCCTTGTGTGGCCCAGAGAATATCACCCTTTGGGAGTCAGGCTGTGCATTGAATTTCTAACACAGTAGAAACGTTCTGCAGGAGCTTGTAAAGGCAGAGCAGACTCTCAGAGGAAACCTATTCCCACTTACCCAGATAATTTAAGGAATTAACTTCGTAGAAATCACCGTCTACACTGAAGGTTTTATATAGCTAGCTCAGTGGCACTGGGCAGATCGTTTGGGTCTCGATGCTGTAAGGTGCTGAGCATTCGAGTCCTGATCCAGCAAAGCATTTAAGCACATGCTTAACTTTAAGCATGGGACAGGACAGTTCATATGCTTAAAGTTATGCAGCGCTTAAGTGCTTTGCTGATTGAGGGCCAGAGCGCTTAGCACCTGGCAGGATCGGGCCCTGGAATCGGACTACCTTTGTATGTTTCATGTTTCCAAACCTAATAAATGAAGGCTCATAAGATATAATTTACAGTACTTTCTTTAAGTGGAAGAATCTGTGGTGGTTTGCAGTGGGGAACAAGAACTGTTTGTGGGTGGCTTGTTTCTTCTTCAGAAAAAACAGCATTTGACTTTAACAACAAAATCTGAAAGCTGCCATCTAAAACATCTCTCTCCTTTGTGGTACCATGTGAGAGGCTGTCAAACAAAGGTTTAAAAGACTCAATGCAGAGTGAGTGAAGGATGGGAATTGTTATAAAGGAAGGATTACTACATGACTTTCTCCATTTTCTTTTCCTGTAGTTTGATGGTGAGCAGCAAGCAAAACTCAGTCCCCAGCAAGAGAATGCTGAATCCAAAGGTTTGGTCACATTGCTGCAGTAAGAAAAGGAGCAGCTGGGGTCATTTTAAAAACAAATTTGAATTTTCCTATTGAAAAACCTGGAACACTTCATCAATGTTGACATTTCCCGGGAAAAGTTTCTATTTCAACTAATCCCCATATGTCATCGGGGGGGAAATGGTCACAATTATTTCAGCTGAAGTTCTACAGTGCAGAGACTGTAAGTGTCCCTCACCTTGGGCAGGTTGTGCTGGCTGACACGAGAGCTCCTTGCTCCATCCAGCCACCACCTCCACACTCCCCACATGCACAGAGCACTTACATCTGGTTTCTGTTGGGAGCATGTCCACCCCAATCCCCATAACAAGAGAGAGGTTGATGTATGATAGTTATACTGTAGTTTTTGTTTGCCTATTTTTGCTCCAGGTTCAGTACAGCTTCCATCGAGTCAATGGGAGTCTGCAATTGACTTAAAGCAAAGTGAGTTTGGGACCTATAGCAGGATTATTTGTGCAATCTTGCCCTCAGTCTTCCCTTGTGCTCCCCTGTCTACAAGCATATGTTGTCTTTTGTCTTATACTTAGGCTCCCAGGGGTGGCGGGTTTGTGGAAATTTTGGTGGTGCCCAGAACCCACCCACCCTGAACTCCACCACCCCACCTGCCTAAGGCTCTGGGAGGGAGTTTGGGTAGGGGGAGGAGGTCTGGGATGCAGGCCCTGGGCTGGGGATTAGGGTGCAGGAGGGGTGCAGGGTGCAGGCTCTGGGAGGGAGTCGGGTGCAGGGTTTGGGACGGAGTTTGGGTGCAGGCTCTGGGCTGGGACAGGGGCTGGGGATGCAGGAGTGGGTGAGAGGTGCAGGCTCGGGGAGGGAGTTTGGGTGGAGGCTCTGGGCTGCGGGTGGGAGTGTAGGAGGGGTGAGGGGTGCAGGCTCTGGGAGGGAGTTTGGGGATAGGAGGGGGTGCATAGGTGGGGCTGTGGGGCTGAGGATGAGGGGTGTGGGAGGGGGCTTAGGGCTAGGGCAAAGGGTTGGGGTGTGGAGTGAGGGCTGTGGCTGGGGATGAGAGGTTCATGATGCAGGAGGGGGCTCAGGGCTGGGGCAGAGCATTAGGGTGCAGGAGGATGAGGGCTCTGTCTGGGGCTGGGGATGAGGGGTTTGGGACGTTGGAGAGGCTCAGGGCTAGGGCGGAAGGACAGGGTAAGGGCAGCCTGCCCAGCCATTAGTGGATGGGGTACTAGGACCCTGCGGCAGCAGTTGATGCCGGGAGCTGGCAGAGCGGAGTCAGCATGAGCTGCAGGCTCCAGGGCCCGGGGAGGTGAGCGGGGGCAGCAAGTGGGCTGGGGGACACTTGCGGGGGTGGGGGGAGGCTGGCAGGCAGGGCTGGGGGAGAGACTCAGCCCCCAACATTGGTGGAGCAGGGCCCCTGGGCCCTGAATATTGCTGGAGGCCGGGCACCACGGGCCCATACAACTCGCCGCCCCTGCTCCATCTACACTATGAGAAAGGGGTGTGAGTCCCCTGCTCCAGTACACATACCTGCACTAGCTCAATGAGAGCTAGCATGAGTATAAGTGGCTACAATAGCACCGGTAATGGCAGCAGAGGCACAGCTGAGCCATGCCAAAGTATAAACCAGCTGCCCATGCTACCATGGCTACACTACTATTGATCCTTGCACTAGCTCTCAATGAGCTAATGTGAGTATATGTACACAAGCAGAGGAATCACACCCTTAGCTTGTGGTGTAGACTTAGGTTGTAAACTCTTTGAGCACTGGACTATGTTTTTGGTGTGTGTTTGTATAGCGCCTAGCACAATGGGGTCCTGGTCCACGTCCTTGACAATGCCCCCACCTTGCAATGTCTTAAGTCCCGCAAGCCTTTCTGGGAACATTCGTTTAGTTTCATGCAATCAGTCTATGATCAGAAGGAGGCTTGGAAAGCAGATTGGGCTAAACAAGACTTAAAAAATAAGCACCATGCGCCGGATCCCATGCAGAAGGTTCCTGGTCATCTTGGTCACCTCTGAACCAAATCCAAACCAACCATGGTAGATGTGCACATCTATTGCACAAATGGAAAATCAAGGACTCCCCAGCATGCGAGTGTGGTTCCCCATGACAGACCATCAAACATATCACTAACTCTGCCCAATTTATAAATATGAATAAGGCATTACTGCAATAAATTCTGCTACTCCTGATGTAGCCATTTGGCTCAATCAACTTCAGATGAAATTGTACTTGCTGCTCTACACCAGCCATACGAAAGAAGAAGAAGAACTGGGGCTGCTAGGTGCTACAATAATATAAATAATTAATAGTAATAACAATCTACTTAGTGTGAACATAATGGATTTTAATAGTATGCTGCAAATTATTCTTTGTTGGTTAAGCACCAGCACTATACTTGGATTTGTAAGTACTGAAGCAGTGACTTGTTTTCTAATATTTGTATTTGTTGTGACTGGGTGAAGGTCAAAATGTGGTTGTTAGTACATAACTTTAACTCTTCATGCTCCATCTGACAAAGTTATTACTCAGCAGGCACTTTGGTAAGCCAGGATTTTCCGATAGTGGCAAGTCTGGGTTCATTACTGCTTTAATTTTCAAGAGTTTAAGGACATTTAGCCATACTTATAATAATGTTACAAAATGCAGAAGGTAAGGGATTGATTTGGTCATGGTTTCCATACACAGAATAATCTGTGTCCTGTTATGTTAGCATTTCTTCTAAGACCCCACAGTTACTACCTTTACAGCATGAAAGTATTGTGTGTATTAAAGGCAAGCTGCCCAGTAGCGATCACAACTCAC
Organism: Malaclemys terrapin pileata; assembly: GCF_027887155.1. Taxonomy (NCBI): domain Eukaryota; kingdom Metazoa; phylum Chordata; order Testudines; family Emydidae; genus Malaclemys; species Malaclemys terrapin. The sequence goes on along the minus strand of NC_071506.1, from coordinate 270,224,584 downwards.
TGTGGACACCCAAACTACCATGTCTTAGGTTCATCAATGATAATTCTGAGGACTTTATTGATCCATAAAAAATGAATTCAGCAGCTTAGAGAACATGGGTCCCAATCCTGTTCCCACTGAAGTTAATTGGAGTTTTGTCACCGATTTCAATCGGGATCAGATATGACTTCAGTAGGAGTACTGGCATGCAGGGTACCATGTAAGACCTGTAAGCTTGGTCAAGCTTTCATGTTTATCTGTGGGATCAATTTATAACAAAGGATGTTACTCTGTTACAATGCAGGGACTCTGCTTTTCAGTCTTTAATCTTTAAAGTGTTATGTTTTGTCATTTTGAGTGTTTGGGTTGGGTTTTTTTAACAGTATAAGATGTTCAGACACAACAGTGCTGAAACATCTAAATATAAGTTAGCAAATGTGTTTATTGTTTTATACACTTACATTTATGTTAACCCTCACACTAAGCTTTTGTGGTTCCCAAGAGAATTTCCAGGCACCCTGATGCACTTTCCAAGTACTAGGTAATTATTATTCATCATAAGCCCCTGAAGACTGGAATGAGAACAGGAGCCATATACCAGTCACCTTTCAAGTTCCCAGCTACGGAGCCTGGCCCAACTGAGGCTTGGGCCTGGGTTGGAGAGGATTCGAGAACATGGTCTGAGTTCAGTCTAGAGGGTCAAGGCCAGAAGCAGCAGTCCATAGTTGTGTCACATTGTAGGATAAGGTTGGATTGAGGTTGATGAACCACACCGCATTAAAGCCCAGGGAGTCAGCTGAAGTCAGGTTAGTGGAATGGAGACTGTGTGAGCTGTCAGGAGTGGAGCAAGGCACCAGGAACCAGGGCCTGGAATGAGGCCAGATATCCGGAGTGAACAGCAGGATCTGTTTGCAGCAGCAAGCAAGGGATCCACCTGTTTGCACAACCAGCCTCCAACTGTTTTCCCTAGGCCTTAAATAGTGTGCCTGGGCCAATCAGAGAACCATGGGATTAGAAGGGACTGCAATTAGGGAATGCGGTAGGCTCTGCCAGTAGGGACCTCCATGGGCAGGACATCCACTGGTGCTTGAACATGTAGGGCTCAGAGGCTGCAGCTCCCCATTTCACCGGAGCTGTTGGGCAGCAGTGTGGACACAGCAGCCGCCCAGGCAGCAGGAGACCAGCTCCCAGACCCATCATCACACAGACTTCTTAGAACCTTTCTTCTTAGTCACAGACAAATGCTTCATTATCACAACTCCACCAGACCAACATCTCCCATATACTTGTGCCGTTTTGTGAGCTCTCATCAGGCATTTCACAATAAAAGACTCAGGCCCATAGGCTTGGCCAGGGCCATAATCAGGGCAAGTAGGGCAACCGCCCACGGCACAAAGCCATGGGGATGGAAAAATGGGGTGGCATAGGGAGGCACGCAGATTCACATGCCCCCCCAGATTTCTGCCTTCCATTTAGCACACTGATTTTCAAACAGGGGGGGGGGGCATGCCCTAGCGGGGTTCTCCCCACAGTTTGAAAAGCGTTGCCTCCTGCCAGGAGCTGGTGGATCGGAAGCTGATGGGAGCCACCAGGCCCCTGGATCTCCACAGTGTGGGACCCGGGTCGTTGGCTGGCTGCCCAGCAGCCCTCCCTGTCTTGCTTTGCAAGCCGGGCTGCCTCTGCACAGCTGGGTGCTCCCCAGGCAGAGTGGGTGGCACAGATCTGAGCTGCACCCCAACACGCTCTTGCCTCTCCCCAGTGCCAGCCCCTGCCTGTGGAGCCTGGCTGCAATGAGATGCTCCCTGAGGCTTGCACTCACCCCATAGTTTGAAAACTTCTGTGCTAAATGGAAGGCAGAAATTGGGGCGGGGGCATGTGCCCCCCCAATGTATTGCATTGTGGGGGAGGGGGAGCGCAAATATGGTTGCTCACTCCGGGTGCTAAAATGCCTAGTTAGAGCTCTGGGCTTGGCTGTTTCCTTCCTCCAGCTCGCCATAGTCTGATAGTCCTCCTTTGTTCTGATCATTTGGCCGACTCCTCTGCTTCTGATTACTACTTATCTAATGGTAGGGCCTAACAGCCCCAGTTAAGATCAGAACTCCATTTTGCTAGGCACTGTTCAAGCACATGACACGTCCCTGAGCTGAAGAGCTCACGGTATAAATAGGTACAGTGGACAAAGTGGGGACGAAAGGAAGTATTAACCCCAATTTTACAGAAGGGGAGTAAAGACATTAAGGGTAAAATTTTCCAGTCCTGGAACTTAGACTCCTAAAGCACTTAAGCCCCAATTTTTAAAGGTATTTAGGCATTGCTCCGCTCAGCGCTGCAACACCCAACTGATTTAGGATCCTAAATGTCATTTTCAAAAATGACTTAGGCCCAGATTTTCAAAGGTATTTAGGTACCTAACTCCATTTCCTAAATGCCTGTTACTTTTGAAAATGAGATGGAGGCTCCTAAATTAGTTAGGCATCACAACACTGATTGGAGCCATGCCTAAATACCTTTAAAAATCTGGGCCTTAGGCACTTCTGAAAATGTTATCTTAAGGGACGTGCCCAAGGTCATGTAGGAAATCTGCCAGAGCTGGCAAATAACCCCAGATCTCCTGAGATCTAGTTTAACTGCAAGACCATTCTTCCTCTCTCTACTTCCACCTGCTGCACTTTGTGAAACATTACAAGCTTTCCCCTTTATTCCATCCAGCTACAAGTAGAATGCTTATCATCCTTCTGCTAAAGAGATTTTCTTACCTCTCACATTTCAAATTTCCCTTTATACAGCACAAGCCAAAGAACAAAATCACCTCAGTCCCCCAATGTCACTTCTGCTTTTGCATGGTTTGTCACTTGTTCAAATCCAACATTTTTGTGGGAGGTAAATTTAAGAACTCATTTCTTTAAGACCCCAAACTTTGCCAGTCCTTCCCATTTCTCACCCTGGGCAATTAAATACATGAATTACTTAGACTTTGATAGTTCATCAAAGGTCATCATAAGCTGCCTTATCAAAATAACTCAATTTTTTTCTTTTTAGTGATGACATTATGATTTCATGGGAAGAACTTGCCAAAAGTGCTTTCTGGTGGGTAATAAATTCATGTAGTAAACATCAGCTCAAGTAATACTGAAAGTAGAAGGCACTTTTGGAGATTAGCCAAAAGTAGCTATGTTTTAATACTAGCAGATGTTTTGCGTCCACAGCTATCATATTTCACAGCCAGTGTGTTATAATCAGAATTATTTTGAGACAATAAAAACAACAATCACACTCGCTGTTTCCAGTTTGTTTATAAACCATTCAATCTATTTGGCCAATTTCCTGGAAAATCAGCTCTGTATCCCTTTACCTTAGCTATGATGAGCACCAAGGCAACCATTTGGAAAGGTTCTTATGTGTAGCAATATTTCGCACTAAATCCACATCACAAATACATTGTCTTTCCAGAAGATACTGCATCCGCATGCAGCCCTGTAGTACTATATAAACAAACACTTTAGCAATCAAACAAATAGATTTACTGATATTTTGAGAAAGAGGCATTGTGACAACAAAACATGACCACGTACACTGAAGTCTGTTACCATCAATACAAAAACTATGGGATTAACATTTTTTAAGATGTGAAGGGACACTGTCAAGTACTGTACCTTTAACTCTGTTTAACTTGACTGTAGTTATGTTATTATTTGGCAAGTTCCATTGGTATGTTTAAAGGAAGATATGGTTCCTGCCCCTAGGAAATTGTCTTCTAAATTAGACAGATGATACAGTTTGATATATGGTCAAATGAAAAGCCAACATCAAAGCAATGTTGGTGACCGTTTTTAAAACAAAAATCTTCACCAGATTATCATTTGAAGGCTTTATAGCAGGTATGATTTTTGGGGAGGAGGGTTGAATGATAAGGGTGGTCAGTGTGCATAATACTTATTTAGAAGTTGGTTGTCCTGGGTAAAACTTTCAAAAGTGCTTAAGTGACATAGGAGCCTAGGTCCTATCCTCAAAAAATGACCAAGGCACTTAAGCCCAGATACAGGCCTTGAAATCAATGGGAGTTAGGTGCCTAAATGCCTTGTCACTGGTAAAAATGGGTCTTAGGCTCCTAAGTCACTTGGGGTATGTCTATACTTAAGCCATGTCTACTCTACAAAATAATGATGACTTAAGTTGTGTTGGCATACAGCCACCGCAGTTATTACATCACTTGTGCATGTCCACACTACACTCCTTCTGTCGGTGGTGCAAGTCCTCACCAGTGCTTGTGTCGAAGTAGCTTGCAGTGCACTGTGAATAGCTATCCCATTGTACAACTTGCCTCCTTGCAGCGCAGGGTGTTTTGGGAAGTTTTCACAATGCCTCATGGGGTCGAAACAAGTTGCACAGGGACCACTGGGAGCATGGTTCAACTTCCCATAATGCAGTGTTCTCTATCCCATAATTGCATCTACACTCCATAATGTTTTGTGCCTCTTTTCAAAATCCCACAAACCCACGCGTGCCCCCTCGCTGACCGCCATCTCCGACAGAAGCATGGAGCCCGCACAGCTCTGTACTGTTGTGATGAGGAGTGCAAGCCTGGGTCTACCTACCTGATCCTGCAATATTTACAGAGCCACAAGATGAGGCAAAGGGACCATGACGATTCCTTGGAGGTTAGATTGCTGTGGAACATAGAAAGACACAATTCAAGGCTGTTGGTGGTGTTCACAGAGTAGCATCAGAGAGTGGAGTGCTGCTTCTGGGCCCGAGAAACAAGCACTGACTGGTGGGATCACATTGTCATGCGGGTTTGTGATGACGAGCAGTGGCTGCTGAACTTTCAGCTGCACCAGGCCACGTTCCTGGAGCTGTGTGCTGAGCTCGCCCCAGCCCTCCAGCACAGTGACACCAAAAGTAGGAGTTTATCAGACCCAGATGGGCCTGGTTAGCATTTAATTCCTTGACAGGCTGAAAGAGCTCAATTGAGGTGGAGAGTTATGGGAAGCAGGTTGGTTATTGCAACAGGGGACTCCCAGATAGATGGCCTGTAAAAGGACTGTGGAAGAAGTGCCATGAGCAGGGAGGCTCTGGCAAGGAAGCCCGTGGGCCAGGGAATGGTAGCTGCTGGATTGATGTTGAAGTTTTTTATTTTGGCGTTTGCTGGAGGTTGTTGGTGCAACCAGTAAATGGTGCCCCGAAGGAAGGGCCTGAACAGCTTCTGGGTGTGGTGCTACTGTGTCCTGGGCTGGGGAAACAGGCTAGCAGCCAACAGTAACAAACAGCAAAGACTTTACACTCTTCACTCTAGCCATGGTGTGACACGTGAGTTAGAATCATAGAATATCAGGGTTGGAAGGGACCTCAGGAGGTCATCTAGTCCAACCCCCTGCTCAAAGCAGGACCAATCCCCAACTAAATCATCCCAGCCAGGGCTTTGCCAAGCCTGACCTTAAAAACCTCTAAGGAAGGAGATTCCACCACCTCCCTAGGTAACCCATTCCAGTGCTTCACCACTCTCCTAGTGAAAAAGCTTTCCTAATATCCAACCTAAACCTCCCCCACTGCAACTTGAGACCATTACTCCTTGTTCTGTCATCTGCTATCACTGAGAACAGTCTAGATCCATCCTCTTTGGAACCCCCTTTCAGGTAGTTGAAAGCAGCTATCAGATCCCCCCTCATTCTTCTCTTCTGCAGACTAAACAATCCCAGTTTCCTCAGCCTCTCCTCATAAGTCATGAGCTCCAGCCCCCTAATCATTTTTGTTGCCCTCCGCTGGACTCTTTCCAATTTTTGCACATCCTTCTTGTAGTGTGGGGCCCAAAACTGGACACAGTACTCCAGATGAGGCCTCACCAATGTCAAATAGAGGGAAATGATCACGTCCCTTGATCTGCTGGTAATGCCCCTACTTATACAGCCCAAAATGCCATTAGCCTTCTTGGCAACAAGGGCACACTGTCAACTCATATCCAGTCTGAGGACTGTGACCCCCAAGGAGGCTGTAAACAGGTCACGGGGTTGCAACCACCCCTCCCTGGTGGCTAGATGGGAGGAGAAGCCTGAAAGTCTGGGCAAGACTGGAAGATCTATTTTTCACTGTAATATTAGTTCACAGTGCAGAAAAACGTCAACATAACAGCAGAGACAGAACACAGCAGGGTAGGGCCTATGTCATATCACTGAGCATTTCTGTTTCTACCCAGCAGAGGGCAATAGTACATATGCATAGTGTGCGTGTCTATCCAGTCATCCTTGTTTGCATACAACATCCTACATGTGGCCATTGCTAATGCCCAGACAGACGTGTATAAATTTTTCTCTCTCTCCTCTCTGGCGGACTGCCTCAGCATTGCAGCATGAAGAAATAGGAAGCAGGTTTTTTTCAGTGGTTAGGACCAGGGGGTTAGAAGTCACAATACCTACATTCTATTTCCATTTCCGCCAGTGACACGTGACTTTGATCCAGTCACTTAGACCAGTGTGCTCAGACAAGCCAGGCACCTAAATAAGAGGCCTGATTTTCAGAGCTGCTGAGTACCTGCCACTCCCATTGACTTCAATGAGACTTCATTACAGTGAACCATTTACAAAGAAGCAACATTTTTGGGTTAGCTGTTTGCTACTCTTTAACATTAAGGTTACTTTTTAAATTGGATGAAGGTTTTCTGACCAAAAAGGAATGATTCCCATTACAAATAGTTTGTAACCTTCCTAAAAATTAAGACACAATCCACTGTGTATTTCTGCTAGAGAAGAGAACTCTCTCTAAAGCTGAGAGAGGAGAGTACTCGAGTGTGATGTTTTTAACTCGTGTAAAAATGTAACATTTTACTAGATCGTCATAAGTATCACACTTCCAGCATATACATAACTACTTTTTGATACAGGGAGTGTATTTTACAGCAATATTTAATAGTTGTGGAAATGAAAAGCCTGAGGGGGTGTCTAATTAGAATGTTTGTTTGGTTTTTTTATAGTCAGATTTAACAATTATCTTGTTTCTTTTATTTTGCATTAGCTAATTGCTTTTCTAATGAGGATGACTAGAAGTGGAGTTCCTTTGAGATTTTGATGGAATGCTTGGCGCGTGTCATGTTACAGCTGCTCATGTCACTTTGCATTGTATCAAACTTTGAAATGTAATGCTGTTACACTGCCACATGCAGTAAGACACATTTGTATTTGAACACTACAAATCCAGGGCCTGCTCCTGCTCCCACTGAAGACAAGGAGAATAGAACTGGGCCCTTTAAAAAGACTCCTTTTTAAATTTAAGTATCAGCAGTTTTAGATGGATGAACTATCTATGGTGCTAGTATTACTTATATCTTCCATTTCACAAGTTTATATATTGTTTCAACAATATGAACCTGATCCAAACTATTGACGTCAATGGTCTTTGGATCCAGCCCTATATGAATCGATTCACTGCAGGATTACAAGTGCCAGAGCACTAGTTAAAGAACCAGTATAAATTAACTCTGTTGAATATTGTTTATTACAGTACTGCCTAAGGCCAACCAAGAATGAGGCCTCATTGTGCTAGGTACTGTACAAACACTTAGTAGCAGATAGTCCCTGCCCCAAAGCGCTTACAATTCAAATAGACCAGACAGGCACAAGGTGTGGCAAGGGAGTGAACCATGTAATGGCAGTAAATGGCATGTTAGTCCTATGGTTTTATTTATTTATTTTTGAGGGGGTGCATTTAGGATCAAGTAAATGGAAAGAAGAGTGAAGGGAGAGGGCACGTTGGGGGAATTGGGGTAAAGGGGACAGGGTAGGAGGTAAGAGGATCAGGTGTGGAGCGAAGCTGAGGTTAAGAGACTGTGTGGGAGAGGGTTGAAGTAAATAGCCAATCAACACAGGACAGAGAAAGTCCGGTCAAAACTATAGTATGTTCTATGAAGGTCTCTGCTTTGGCTGCTTCCGCAATTGCTCCTTCTGGCTGGTTCCTACCAGGAGTTGTTCTCCAAGACAGTAAGGGGAGAGGGGGAGAAAGGAGGTGGCACCTGGCTCCTAGTGCCCCAAGAGTGTGTGTATTTGGGTCAACGCATACAGTTCTGGGTTGGGGTGCGTGCTGAAGGGAGAGGTTCCCCATTTCACCCCTTTCCCACAGTACTCCAGATGTTTCTATTCTCTGACGATCTGATGGAAAAATAATTAGGGCGTATGGAATGGCTGCCTGCGGTGGGGTGACGACTCACCGCCACGGTGCCTCCTGCTGGTCGTCCAGGGAATTAGCTCTTCCAGCCCAGAGCGCCCTCTGCAGGCTAGTGTCTCCCTCAGCAGGCTGCCGCTGGCCCCCATGTCCCTCCCGGACTCCAGTGCCCTTTGTCCAGGGTTTCTGCCCACCGCAGTACCCTTCACTCTGAGTCTCCCCTCCCAGGGGAACCCCCTATCCCCACCTTGCCTCAGTGGCTACTGCCAGTTTCCATTTAGCCCCCGCTCACTGGGGCAGACGGCAGTCTGTAAACTACTCCTCATCGGCAAGGGGGGGTTGGACCAGCTGTCTCTGCTTATATCTGGGCTGCGCCTCTGCAGCCCCAGTACCCTTTGGTGGGCCCTTAACTCGGCCTGCAGCCTGGGGCTTTGCTAGGCTGGAGCTCCCCAGCACTGTTCCACCCTAGATACCCTTCTCCGCTTCCCAGGCAGCCAGGTCCTTCTCTCTCTAGGAAGCTAGAGAGAGTATCTGTCTCAGTCTCTGGCCCTCAGCCCTCCTTTAGGGCCACCTGTGATCTGATTGGGGCGTGGCCTCACCTGTGGCTGCTTCCCCCAATCAGCCTTTCTTTTCCCAGCTGTAGCTCTCTCCAGGGCTGTTTTAACCCCTCCGGGCAGGAGCAGGGTGGCCATCCCGCTACACTGCCGTATGAGGAGAGATTAATAAGACTGGGACTTTTCAGCCTAGAAAAGAGATGCCTAAGGGGGGATACGATAGAGGTGTATAAAATCATGAGTGATGTGGAGAAAGTAAATAAGGAAGTGTTATTTACTCCTTCTCATAACACAAGAACTAGAGGCCACCAAATGAAATCAATAGGCAGCAGGTTTAAAACAAACCAAAGGAAGTATTTTTTTCACACAATGCACAGTCAACCTGTGGAACTCCTTGCCAGAGGATGTCGTGAAGACCAAGACTATAACATGATTCAAAAAATAAATTCATGGAGGATAAGTCCATCAATGGCTATTAGCCAGGATGGGCAGGGATGGTGTCCCTAGCCTCTGTTTGCCAGAAGCTGGGAATGGATGACAGGGGATGGATCACTTGATGATTACCTGTTCTGTTCACTCCCTCTGGGGCACCTGGCATTGGCCACTGTCGGAAGACAGGATACTGAGCTAGATGGACCTTTGGTCTGACCCAGTATGGCTGTTCTTATGTTCTTATGATCTAAAACAAATTGCAGCTTGAAAAATCTTTCAAAAACTTTAATGAATTGCTTTAAAAAGGTGAAAACAGTCCCTGGAATCACTCAAGTTTAGGTGATGAACCCTTCTGAATTTTGAGAAGGGTGCCAAATGGAAGGCAGACCGCAACACACTTCCATTTACCCTGGTGACCTTGTTAAAAAAGTTATATTGCACTGTACTTGGTAACAGATTGCATCTGAAACCTATGCAGAGTACCAAATTCATGCTGTCAGTGACATTAATTTAAATCTAGAGTAAGTCAGTGGAATTACTTTGGACTAAGGCTAATGGAAGTGAGTGGAGAATTTGATCCAGAATCTCTTCTTGAAACTTGTAATATAGATTGATTGAAACATTATTTCAGAAATATAGTGTAGTCGATACCATGACTTCAAGGCTCAATGTCATCTTAGCTCTGCTGGCATGAATACATGACATTTATTAATAGAGGTACAGAAGGACTAGCATATTTAAATCCAGTTGATGTCATCAGCCAAATTACTTCTCCATTACCTATTGATTAAAGATGTGCTTGGCATAGAATATGTGCTTTCTTCTTCTACCAATGGGAAATAGCAAAATACAATAGCCAACCACCCCGGTAGTTATCCAGTTCCTGACACACCTTAACCATGGCCAACTAGGAACGCCAGCTTACTCAACATGCAGCAATCCACCTCCTAAATGTGGGGAGCCATCAAGAACATATCACACTAGCGCTCCTCATGCTTCAGCAGCTCTTTCCCATCTGATGCTGGGCTGAATTCAAACGCCTAGGACAGATTAAGTCAAGGGCCGCTTTGTGATGTGTGATCCCCAAGTCAAGAGGGAGTCATCAGTAGAGCTGGTCAAAAAATGTTGACCAAACTGTTTTCCTCAAAAAATGGCAGTTTTATTGAAATTTTGTGGGAACGTGTTGAGTAAATTTTCAGTGGGAAAAAGTCAAAATGAATTGTTTTCGTGTTTTTTGTTTTGTTTCAATAAGGTAAAAACATTTCATTTCATTCAGATTTTTCGGTTCTAATAAAATATTAAGTTTAATAGATTGTGAAGGTGCTAGTATAGGAGCTAGGTATTATTATAATTTTATTACAATATTTCAACATTCTCAAAATGAAAGGTTTTTGTTCTGTGGGAAATTTTGAAATTTCAACTTTTCATTCTGGGGTGGGATGAAAACAAATTTCAAAATGTCATAATGTCACATGGCTCAAAAGCTCCATTTTCTGGCCAGCTCCAGTCATCAGCAACTTTAACTAGAGGGTGACTCATTGGAACTGGGGATAAGGCATTTTCAGTGCTAGGTCTAAGGTTTTGGAACACTATGCTTGGATCTTCTTAAGCGCTCTAGTCTGACCACCTTTCCGAGCTCAATGCAAAACCCACTTTGTGTGAAAATACCTAGACTATTATGATGTATTCATTTGTATTCTGGCAGCACCCACAATATAAAGTGTTTTCTAAACACATATCAGAACATAGCTATAAGGACCAAGAGGGTTCTTCATTGTTTTTAAGCCAGCTCACCCCTCCCTACAGAAAAATCCATAAAAGGTGCACAGCTATTATTCCTTCTAAATAAATCTTGTTGTCTCTTGCTCACTCAGAGGTGCTGTCTGACCATAAACTTTATTTACATTCTGGCTGCTTTTGAGCCTTTCCTAAGGAGAATGTACATGTAGCTGCTGCTCCGCTGTTGAAACCAGCAGCTCCTGGTCTAGAATGTATTATAGATAGCTGCTACTCCCAGCTGAAGTACAGTCATCTGCTGAGATGTATTTTTCATGATTGGGCAGAGAAGGCTCTTGATTTAAGGTATCTTGGAATTATTTGAAAAATTACTTTGAGGGTTGGTGGGTTGAACTCTGCTCTGATTTATATCCTGGGCGGTCCCAAAGACTTCAATTGACTTGTGTGGGGAGTAAATCAGGACAGAATTTGTCCCGTTGTTTATGCTCAATGAATATGTGACTGAATGGAAGCTCTTTGGATCTGGCAAGCAACAGCTGTGGGGCTTCATGAGCAATTTCAACATCCTGCAAAGCATAATGCAATAAAAAAAAATCTGTATTTTTCAAACTTAAAATCTATGCTCCTAGGGACAGAGCTGTCTGAATCACTGCAAAAAAAAATGCTAAATGAATTGAGCTTCTTAGGTTGAAAGAGAAGAGTGCACAAGCTGACTTACTTTGTTTTCCAGGCTCTTATTAATATTATTCTGGCTGTGATCTAGTCCTTGAGCAGCCCTGAAAGAAGCCTCTCAATACATTTATTTAAGAAAAACAACAATACAGAAACATTACTGAATATAAGTTTAAAAGGGAAAATTGCAGCCTTCCCTATACTGTATAGACATTGACCATTCTAAAGCATTCACAATCTTCTAATAACCATAACTCCACTGCCATCCTTTAATCCACCTGCTTTTCTGAACAGAAGAGGAAAACTATTATAGCAGTGGTTCTTAACCTGGGGTGCATGCACCCCCTGAGGGTGCGAGATGCCCTTTCTGGGGGTGTGAGACATGCCAGATTTTTTTAGAAGATAAATCATCGAAAACACAAATTAAGCACAGGCATGTAAGTACAACTACTTAGTTTCATCAAACTATGTATTTATTAACATTACAAATGTATAAACGATTACTATAATATACAAACAAAAATATATCTGGGTTTAAAGGGTGCGAGAACATATTTTTTAGGTTTAAGGGCTGCAAGAACATATTTTGAGAACCAAAGGGGTGCAGGCTGCAGTAAAGGTTAAGAACCACTGTCTTATAAGCAGAGGGGGTGGGGGAGGGGAGGGAAATCGTAGGATGCTATTTTGTCCAAGAGTGACCTGAACTGAGTGAGTGACTAAGTTATCTGTAGCTACTGGTGTGTTTATAAATGCATTGTCCACATGATGCCTGGCCAGCTGTTTACCATGGATGTTAGTTAATATCATGAATGGTTCGAGATGGCATTTTATAAGGAGCTGCCTGAATCAGTGTCTAGCAACCAATGTTAAGCTCCTAAATTAAGTTGACTGGTAACTGTAGTTATCGCTAATGAGTCCAGTCCTGCAAGTGCTCCACAGGCTTGCAGAAATGGACCCTTTACAGGCCCAAACTTGGCTGCTAGATAACCAGTCACTTGTCAGGTGGGCTGGTCACTTGTTGCATCTGTAAGTATGATTCACTGGCACGTAGGCATTAGTTGCACTGCACCATCTACCCTGTTCCATCAGGGGATATTTCCACATGGACAGTTAGGACATGACTGCTGCTCCGTCTTGCAAAGGCCCGACTGCTGCCACCCTATGTTCCCTGGGCTGGCCTGCTGAGATCTTCTGCCCAAAGCCTCCTGCCTTTGGTGCCTGGATGTTCCATACCCTAAGATGTATTCTGAAGCAGGAGGGGCAAGGATATAATATCCATACAGGAGCATGGCTACATTATAGCACCTCCCTGTTAAAAATGAGGGTTGCTGTTCCTGTTTCACTTGTCTGAACTGCGGGTAGCCTCCAAGCTGCTGGTAACGTGAATTCAGTGTTTGGTTGGGAAAAGCTTGGGTACCCTACCTTATAGGGTACATTATTACCCTGGTACAAAAGGCGTTACACAGTCATGTGCCATTATTTTTAACAGGCAATAATGTATGTAACTGTTTGTGCCCCATGTGGAAGATTTAACCACACATCCCAAACCCCAGTGAACTGATCGTTAGGAGCCATCTTTCATACCTGAAAGGCAGATCAATGAAGAGCTGTGAGCTTTTTATTACAGCTTCCGTATCTGTAAATATAGCCAGTAGATGACTACCTTAGTGTTAACAACTGCAAGTTAGGAAGGCTTGGAAATGTAGTACCGTTCTGTGCTCACTGAAGTAGAAAGGATAACTTTTCTGGAGTGATGGGGAAGTTTGAATGCTATTGCAAGCCCTGTGAGCATGTAGGTTTTAAGATTACAATTCCAGAAACTGAACCAATTGGGTGATACATCAGAGACTTGAGTCTGAAACCTAAGTCATGTGTGGGTCTCTGAGCAGAGGTCAGACCTGTGAAAGGCATGTAAAACAGCACCCAAAAGGTCTGCACATCTCCTTTAAAGCAATGGGCTTTAGCAGAAGTTAGGTAGATGGTTAGAGTTTCTGTGGGGTTTCTAAAGATTTCTCCTCCGAGAAAAATTGAGTGCAAGAAAACAAACAATAAGGTGAGGTTTTAATGGTCATGGATAAACACCATTCTTCCCTATCCCCCTAGCATGGGGAATAGACAAAATGGGTGTAATCAGGGTCCTATTGAAGTCAATGGCAAAACTCCCATTGGCCTAAATGTGGTCAAGATTTCACCCAATAACTGTACATTTCCAGATTATAGAAAACACACGAAGATCTCAGTACTAGATACCTGTTTGCCCAGTGCTTGAAATACGGTAGAAGGAACAGCACTTTACAGAATGAAAAGATCCCGTGTAGATCAGTGGTGTTTTATAATGGCTTGTTTCTCACACAAAAACTTCACTGCAGGCGGAGTTTCAATATCTCAGGTGAGGACCTGTCTGACAAAAATGATATCAGAGGGGTATAGGAGATGGCAGGAGGGACTCTATTCCACTCTTGTACATGTGAAGAGTACAACTGGAATCTGTGAGGATGGGAAGAGTGTCTCTCTTAAGAAGTCAAAACTTCATTCCCAGTGGCCAGTAGGGGGCAGCGCCCCTTCACAGCCCACTTACGCCAGTTGCTGTAGAATGGGGAACTAGAGATTATTCCTTCTCCATTTAACCATTTTTCTTCTCCTCCTCCTTCCCCTCAGGTGGGGTGTGTGGCCTTCACACTTACCAAAGGGCTGCATCCCACTGACATTAGCACAGTGGAACCTGTTTATAGGGCCTGATCCAAAGCCCTTTGAAGTCAATGGAAAGATCCCCACTGATTTCATTGGGCTTTGGATCAGGCCCATAGCATCACAGAGGCTATAAGAGGGTAAACTTCACTACCTAAGAGGCGTGGAAGTGCATTGAAACAAGTCAGGACTTACCCCGTGTTCAAGTTTGTATGGGGAGGTTACACTGTCTTTGATCAAATTCCTTTTTACTGCTGAGAAGCTGACACAGGAAGAACATAAAACAAATGTGTGCAAATCTACTTAATAAGCAGATAAAACAGGTGCATTATTACTTCACCAAGTACAATTTGCTTCATCAATGTGGTGACAGCAGCTACCTCTGATGTTTCTCAGCCTTTTAGCTTAATTGTCTGGATACAGGCAAAGCAGGACAGATATTCTACCATTGTTCAGCAATGCCCTTCCTCAGGAGCATTTGGCCCATGTTCAGCCTTCAAACATACTTTACACAACAGTACAAAATATAGCTAAGGCAAGTAATTACACCGCTGTGAGTCTAAACCTCATCAGCCTCCCACTACATGGCAAAGAAATGGGGAATGAGATAAAAAGATGAATACAGTCGGAAAGGTCTTTTTAAAATAAAAAACACCGAGGGATAAATGTCAGCCCAAAGATCAAAAGTTTATGATGCTTGGAGACAGGTTGTCGACAAGCAGAACACAGCCTGCCCATAGAGTAGCATACACGCAATTAGAAAATGTCCAGCCTGAGAAACCTAAGTCATCTTTAAAGAGTGCCAAGAACTGATACATAATGGATTTGATTCTTCATTCCTTCCACACCCAATGCTGTCCTTGGAGTCAGAGGGAATTTTAGTCATGCAGGGAGAGTGAAATTAACCCCCACGCAGGGATCCAGAATAAGGCCCAAGCACCACTTAAATTCCACTTACCCCTTATCTGTCCAATGCAGACGGTAGCCTGTGTCCAGGGGTGAATCTATCTATCGTAGGGTTTTATACTGCTGCCCACCCATCACCCTATTATCTCAGCTCCTATCTCAGCCACAAAACAGGCCAGGGACCTATCTAAATAAGATTGTACTTGATTTTGCTTCACTGGAAGAGAAGCGCTAGCTTTTGCAATTAATGATGGATTTTGGTGTGTTTAAAAACAGAAGAAAACGATTCATGGAATAAAAAGAGAGTGAGGATAAAGACCCTGGGTCAGGAAACTGCTTAGGTATGTGTTTAAATCCATCACTGTTCAGGATAGCACTTAAGCACGTGTTTAATTTTAAGCATATATTTAAGTCCCAGTGAGAACTAGAGTCCCATTACAATAAATGCCTGTGCTTAAGCATCCTTCCTGAATAGTGCTTAAGCACTTAATGGTGCTTAAGCATCCTTCCTTCCCCCTCCCATACACACATGCAGTGTTTATTTACAATGCCGGACAATTGTTTTAGGAGCTCGCCAGAAGAACTTTTATAACTTGTTCAGTCAAAAGCTCGCCATTGTCAATGACAGGAACGAAGCATGACAACAGAGTAGACAGGGACATATTTCACCCGAGTGCCACAATCAGACACCCCCTTCAATTTTACCTTGTCATTTATTTTTTTGGTGGCTGTTTTATTTGCGCATTTTGGTAAAAAAACAAAGAAGGGGAAATCAGGATACATCATTCCCATGACTGGAAGCACTTGGGTAACCTCCCCAATCTTTGCATCTCCTTCTGTTTAGAGTTAATGGTAGGGGTTATGGTATGGACAACAAGGGCATATATTACATGTGAACATCTGTCTCGTGTACAGCGGTTGATGGATCTTGTATGTTTAATAATAGTACTTTTCACTTATATAGTGCTTTCCTGCTGAAGACCTCCAGGTGCTTTTCAAAACTGGGTGATTATTATTGTCCCTGTTTTACAAACCGGAAGCTGAGGCACAGTGGCTGTGATGTGCCCAAGGTGACATGGCTTGCCAATGGAAGACTAAGACATAGAACTTGTGTCCTTATTTTCAGCCCTGTCTATGCTCCATCCACCAGACCACAGCTGCCTTTGTGTTCAGTAAATCACAGGGTAAGCTTATGGGCTCTATTATAAATAATAATCCTCCATATTTATAGTTTGATAATCTGAGTTTGTGGACTGGAGCATGAAATTGTTGCAGTAGCCTACAGGCTTCTCAAAGAGACAAAGGAGAGCAAAGTGAATCACCTGGTGCAATTGTGAGAATATGGGAGAAGTTCTAGCTGCTGAGCCGTATTTTAAAAGACCTTTTCAATGACAATCAATACACATTTCTCCTCCTGGTCTCAAATGAAGGTCCCACATAAGAATGTGAGCTTTGCTTCCTTTCAGGCAGGCTTCATTGACATCGGGGTATATCTGACACTTGGGCTTACCTCACCTGATCAATTCCCTTCCAGTACTGGGGCCATATACACAGTGAAACCTTGGTCTCTCCTATTCACTGCCTGTGGCACACAAGAGTTTAGTCTCCTGGGGACTGAAATGTTGTTATTGGGTTCAATATGGAGTAACTGGATGAAGTTTAATAGCCTGTGATATACAGGTCAGACTAGATGATCTACTGATTCCTTCTGCTCATTAAACTACTACACAAAGAGAGGACTAAACCAGTGTTTGGACAGGAGCAGGAGCAGGGGTGCTCAAAAGTGGCTTAAAGACACTTCTGCCAACCTGCTATGCCAAGTGGTCCTTGGTAGCATCTGAGCATCTGAGCAATAGCCTCCTTTCAAACACCTAATCCATCATTGCATGGAAGGGTAATGGACTCGGAATCTAGTCATCTGAATTCTTATATCTACAACATTTCTTGTCACCAAGTACCTTAACTCTGTCACATGCCAGCACTTCAACTCCATCACAAACACCATATGTATGTTAAAAAAAGCCAGTTACTTTTGACTTGATGACAAGAGTCCCAGAATGGCAGGTGAGCCAAAGGAGGAGACCTCTGAAGTACTTAGGAGTAGGTGGCATTCATTTCCATTAACAGAGCATGGAGTGATGTGTAGGTTATACTGATGTATGGTGCTTCTGACTGCCGGATGTTGGGACTGGATGACAGGGAATGTAACACTCGATAATTCCCCTGTTCTGTTCATTCCCTCTGAAGCACCTGGCATTGGTCATTGTCAGAAGACAGGATAGTGGGCTAGATGGACCCTTGGTCTGATGCAGTATGGCCGTTCTTATGTTCTTAAAAGGAAACCAACTGCTATTTAGCAGAGCTGTGTCTTTGCAATGTTAGAAAAAGCCCTAATTATTCTGATACAAGAAATTGTGGGCCAGATTTTTAAAGGTATTTAGGTGCCTAAAGATGCAGACAGATACCTAGTGGGGTTTTCAAAGTTCCTATGTGGATCTTCAGGTAGCTAAAAACATTTAAAAATCTTCTCCTGCATGATCAGATTAAGAGCAGACAAGGTGACAACAAATTGGACACTACACAAAGGGTAAAAAAACACACTGATTTGTTTGGGTTTCCTCCAGACAGCTGTTCACACCACCACCACTACCACCATAAGGATGAGATGTTTTTAGCTTGATAGAATAGATATAACTTGAAGTAATGGAATGAAACTGGGTGGAGGGAAGGCCAGTATAGTCTGAATATTAGTAAGTATTTCATAACACTGGACTAGTAATGGTCTTGGTAACGGTCCCTCAGGTAATGGAAGCTTCATCCCTGGAGTTACTTAAAATTGGACTAAAAAAGTACTGAATATGTAGACTATTTTCAAAGCTGACAAGGTGATTTTGATACCCAGTTGCCAGGTGTTCAAATCTTCCAAGAGGCTTTGAAAATTTTAACCATATTGTGATGAAAAACCCTGCACTGGCAGAGCAATGAAAGCATGGAGAATAGGTCTCTCCTATCTCTGACATATAGGTTTCCCTTTCATTTGTTAAACTGTACAAGAAGTGGAAGTTTCTCAAAGGCACAAATGGCAGCTGGGCTACTAACTCACTTTGTAACTCATTGGGAGTTGGGCACCTAACTACTGTCTGTGCCTTTGAAAATCTCCCCTGAATTCTTCAGGTTTTGATGACATTGTCTTTTATTACCATGTGTTCTGGTAACAGGCATAGGAAAATATTCTCCGCTCAGCTCATGAAGTTTTAAGTATGAATCTCTATTCATAAGAAAATATGCCCTTACACAGAGAAACCTGTTCAATTTAATCTCCTTAACTCTTCTTTTCTGTCCTTTCAATGACATGAGTCAGTAGCTAGTGCCAGTGGGTGTGCCCAGATATTGTTTTCAGAGATTGTGTTAACATTAACATGTCCTGGCTGTTGAGGAAGAACTTTCTGTGTTATGTGATGCTGCTTTTTCCTGTTTGATGGTCTCACTGGTACAACCAATGGAGGGGGAAGGGAGGCTGGGGACACAATAAATGCAGTCTGGCAAAGAGTGAAGACTTTGCTTTCCATCTGAATTCCCTTCTGGCTGTCTGCTGTTATCAGAAGCAATAATGCAGCAACCTAAATGCCACAGTACAATACAAGTTAATAAGTGCTGCTGTTTTACTTCTACATGATATTTTTTGTACTTTCAGCTCATGAGTTTTGTGTTTGATCTTTGAGCCTTTCAGCATGAGTTTTTATAATCTCTTTAGTGTACTTGTGTGGGGAAAAAATCTATTCAAAAACCTTTTGCAAGAATCTCACCGAAGCTTCCACTTGAGGATGCGCCAAGCACCACACACCAGTATAACATCTACACATCACTCCAAGTGTTGTTAATGGAAATGAATGCCACCAACTCCTAGTAAGTCCTTCAGAGGACTTCTTCTCTGGCTCACCTTCCATTCTGGGGTTCTCGTCATCAAGTCAAAAGTAGCTGGCACTAACTGATACTTTTATAACATACATATGATGATTGTGATGGAGTTGAAGTACTGGTATGTGATAGGGTTAAGATGCTTGGTGAAAAGAAATATAGATATTAGAATTCAGATTACTAGATTCTGAGTCTGTTACCCTTCCATACAGTGATGGGTTAGGTTTTTGAAAGACGACTATTGCCCAGATATTGAGAGGTGACCAAGGACCACTTGGCATAGCAAGGTGGCAGAAGTGTCTTTAAGCTACATTTGAGCTCTCTGCTCCTGCTCCTGTCCAAACACTGGTTTAGTCCCCATCATAAATTAAACAGCCTGTTTATTTCTCTTTGTCGCTCTGCATCCTAATGTCAAACAAGTTGGTTACTTCAGCCAAGGAATAGAGTTGGAGAAGATAGGGTGTAGAATCCAAGTCTAGACTTGACTTTGAAGTTGCTACCATTCCCTCCATAGCAAAAGGTTTAGACATAGTAGATGATGAAAAAGTGTCCCAAGGAACGTAGTGGATGCTCCATTGCCTGAGTTATTCAAATTGCACTGGGCTAAGCACTAAATAATATACTTTATTATTATTATTATATTATATTATTAATAATAAACATATATATTACAGTAACTCTAAGAGGCACCCAGGCCATGGCTCCATTGTGCTAGCTGCTGTATGAACAAATTAAAAAAAGTCCCTGCTCCAAAGAGCTTATGCTCTTAAAAAAGACATAACAGGTGGATGAGACAAACAAAGGTGTTGGGAGGGGGGAAGATCAGGGAGACAAGACAAAACGACACAAACAGTTAGCAAATCAGAGGCAGTATCACCTGCCTAGCCATTCCCTTAATCTAGGGAACAATCCATTACTGGTTAGTGAATAAACTATATGATGTAATTGGTCCATCCCATCTGTAAGTTAATCACGCTATGTGACTTTAAAAATATGAACTTGGTTATGAGAGGGTTTTGACTTTTCCCAGCAGTAATGTTGTCAGTGGTTAGTTTCATTGTGTGTCATTCTAAACATTCCCTCTTCTTAAAGGTGTTCCTGTTTGCTTCTTTGCTGTACACATTATCCGTATACTTGACAATTCCAAGGGGGAGGTTATTTTAAGGCACATGGGGCAGTTAGGCATCCAACTCCTACTGAATAGCAAGGAGAGTTGGGTATCTCATTTCTCTTTGTGCAAAGGAACATCAGTTCCCTTCTTGTGTTTTCTCATATGGCTGTGACTAGATGTGCTAGTGCAATAGATCTCAGTATACCAGGAATCTTATCCGAGCGCTACAATAAAGTCTTATACAATAAACCCTTACATAATTATTGATGCTTCATTTCCCTTAGAAAATCCCATTACACCTGACTTCACAAGATAAGGCTTTATCAGATATACCAGACAGCTAGTGACTGTCAGTAAATTCCATGTCTAACACCACCTCTCTTTTTTTATTGAAATGTAAATTATTATTTTGTTTTATTGGTTGGTATTTTCCCCCTTAAATACATTGCATAAACATATATCGTTCACTACCAAAGCATCAAAGCTAAGCTATGCAATGTTACTTGCAAAAACCAGACACTTACTGGCACTCTTCCACAGAATGTAGTGGCAAAAGCCCAAATTCTGTCCTGAGTTAAACCAACATAAGAAGGAGGAACTTCACTGATGAGTATTATTATTTATTTTATATTGCAGTCACACCTAGAGGCTTGATCTCTAGAATACAAGGGTACCTCAAGATTAGTGCAGATCAGTGTGGATACGTTATAGGCTGGAAGCATCCATGCAGAGCTCTATACTGCATGCCTCCCCACTGTCTCTAGGTTTTCCTATCTTCCCCTTATCTCCTTCCAGCTCCATCGGAATCACATTGGCACAGACTCCTTCGCCCACCTCTGCCTCTAGAAGACACCTCAAGAGGCTTCCACAGCAGTGAGTTGGCTTAGCTTCTGTTTGCATTCATTTATTATTATGTGGTTTACAATTAATGCCTCGAGCCCCAGTCAGGCATCAGTCGGATTGTGGCAGGGGTTCTAATATGCAGATTGTGTAAACCCTGGACAAAGATGTACCTTATATCAAGTTCTAAAAGTGGGGAAGTTGGGGATCACATGTACATTGAATGGGACACCAAGAGGCCACAAATGAGAACAACTTGTTTCCCAACCTCAATACTTGGGACAGACTGCTGAAAGCATCCCTCCTGCAGCTGCCAAAATGAACACAGGTAAAAGCCTACCAGTTTAGGGCTTTATAGATAGTATCCAGTGCATTATATTTTTAACTGGAAGTGGATGGGTCCCAGCACAGCGCACAGGGTGTGATGTGCTCTGGACAGTGTGCTCTACTCAAGAGATGGTTGGCCAATATGGCAAAAGAGCAAATTTGCCCAAATAATATTACTATCAATTAGTTATCGCCGCCAGACGCTGATGTTTGTCATTGCTTTACCACGGGGTACTGCTGTGGCACGTTTGCCATTATCTAATGTGGTAAAATCCATATCTATTTAATATTGAACTAAAGTTTAATATAGTTTGGGTTTTTTTTAAGTAATAGCACCCACAAATCAATGTGTATTGTTAGCTAGCCACAATGCAATAGTTAGTCCCTGTATGCCCATGCTTTGTGTGCTATCTGCATAAGCTATGCGTGGCATACCTAGCTTCCTGTATTAAATATAGGCAGTAATGACTACTTCCAATAAATGAACTCCATCGTAAGTGAGTTAAATGATATCTGTTCATTTGAATTTAGGGTTGACTCTAAATTAACCAACCAACCTTGCAAAGGGAACAGTGACCTCTTCAAATAAATGGATTGCCTTAAATTTCCAAGTGTCTTATGATTTTTGGATCTCTTAAATTTTGTGTGGGCAACTTGAGATGAGTTAAGTAGGGAGGAGTGCTCCTACCTGAGTTGTATTGACACTTAGGTCACTTTATTTTTGAAGTTATTTGTTCTTAGAAACATCTATATAATATACTCAAGTTAGATCTCGTGGTCTTCCATTACCGGAAAACCAGGCTTAAGGATGGATTGTTGGCAAAAGGAATACACTGTCAGAAAGCCATCTGGACAGTACTTTATTACATGTAGTTTTTTCCAGCATCCAACAAGTTGTTGATCTAATTTAACTAGCCTTAAGACAGTGTGGCTGGCCCCTTAAATGAAACTGGGCTCAGCTCTCCTGTCCCAGTCCAGTTGACCTAGTATAGTGTAATGAGGAGGATGGGCTGCCCCTGGTAGTTATAAATGAGAGTCCTGAATTCTGAGAGAGAGAGTGTGTGTGTAGAGGGATAGTTCAGAACCCAGAGTTCAGAAAGGGAGGGAGTCCAGAGTTCTGATTGCTCAGAAGACAGACAAAGCTGGGGTGAGAAGATGCCCCTGAAGAAGGGAGCAGTGAAAGTTCCCTGGCTGAGCAGTGGCAGCAGATCAGGCTGATGAAAGCAGAAGGCAATTGGGGGTCACCTACAAACTTCCCCAGGCCACAGCGCCATGGTCAGAGAGAGCTGTGAAGCCTGAGAACAGCAGAGGGAGGTGCTTGCTGGCTCTCTGAGCCAGAGAACTGAAGCCAGGGGACCAGAGAAGGCTGATGGCTGGAGAGTGATGGAGGTTGAGTCCACTGATGTTTCCAGGCAAGATCAGAACCCTACCTGGGAAGGAAACAGGGCTGAGAGGCATGGTGAGAGATGCTAGAGCAGTAGTTGATGTTGGATTGTTGGGGTGAATGTATTGTTTGGACTGTGCCATGCTGGGGGGATTCTGGTTGTTGGAAGTGGGACTGTGGGTGATAAATTAACTCCGCAAAAGGGCTATTTATATGCTCTGAAGGCTGTAATAAGTTTTTCTGAAGAATCAAGAGGTAAACTGCAGTGAGGAGCCGAGCCACTTGCAGGGCTGCCCTGCTGGCATCAGGGGATGCCTGGGCGGAGGCCACTTGTTTACAGACAGTCTTAGAGACTTGCAGTGTTGATCACTGTTGTGATTTGTATCACAAGCCTGGTAAACTCTGTTTTTTCCAAACCTCAGCTCCTGAAGTCATGTGATCACCTGAGACCCTCAGCTTTCTATTTTTAAAAAGTAAGTTTCTAGTTTTCCTGGAGAAATGCTTGGAAACATGACTTGAGTGCTCCCTGATAGCTGTTGTCATAGGATCAAGGTGAAACTGTTGCTGATGCTTTTCTCCACTGTTTTGTAGCATGGCTCAGATTAGGAAATAGCAGAAACTTGCTGCTGGTTGTCTTTCTGTGTTCCCGTAAAACGCCTCTCTGTCTTTCTCCGCAATCATTAGAGTGGCTATTAGTGTGCTGCTTACAAGACTTTGCATCTGTCCCTTAGGAGGGAATCTACGGTAGTGTTCAGAGTACATTTTTGGTCCTCCTAGAGGCCAAACTCTAACAGAAGAGGTATTTTACATTCTACTAACTCCACTATTTCCTGTGTAGAGAGAGAAGAGGAGTGGGCTGAGGTCAGGGCCTTGGAAAACCCCCACAAAGAAGAGGATGACAGCCCATCAAAAGAGATGCTGAGACAAATGCTTCTGAGAGGCAGGGAATGGTGGTCTATTGGCTGGAGTACGGGCGTGAGTGGCAGGTTACCTGGGTTCTGATCTCAGCATTGTCATTCTCTTGCTGTGGCCTTGGGCAAATCTCTTAACCACTCTGCCTGTTCTCCCATCTGTAATCTGAGGATAATAATGTCCACCAACGAGAGTGCTGGGACCAGTTACTGTTCGTGAAGTGCTTTGAATGTGCAAAGGTCTGTGTAAATGCTATGTTTAAATATTATATATTCTTGTTATTCAGGATTATGTGAACTGGAAATAATCTTAAAATTCAGACCTTTTCAAACAGAAGTTTCTCAGTTGCCAGTAAGCGATCAGAAAGGAGAGCATGACAAACAGAAACTATTTTAGAAGCTTTCACTTTCTTTACTTTGGATTTGATATCTCCTTTAATCCCATAGTTTTTACAAGTGGCAATGAAATTCAATTTACAGAGACTAGCAAACTCAGTGGTTTAACATTTCAGATGTGTGCCATTTGCTGGATGTATTATCCTCTTTACCTACAACCAAATGGAGTTTAGTAATTAAACCTCAGAAGTTTAATGTGAGAGTATAAAACTTCTGCTTTGAGATTTTTTCCCCCCACACAGGTACCCATCTGGATGCTGTTGTCTTAAAAATAATCCTTTCTCAGCGTTTGGAAATAGCTAGGATTGTGACTATCGGTTTAAAATGATAAGGATTCCCCTGCCTTTTTGCACTCTTGTTTTATGGCACATTCACTCCCAATAGAACCTTGTCACTCTTGGCCCTGTTTCTGTAGCCATTGTTCTATCATCTGCTACACTGCCTGCTGTATATCTCTTTGCCTGCAGTCAGTAGCAGATATCAACAGTCTTCATCAGTCAGACGGCTCGGTTTTAGGGATTTTATGTGTCCCTCTTCCCCTCTCCCTCCCCCCACCACCTGTCAGACTACTCTATCCTATCCCATGGTTTGCTTTATTAGAGAGTTATTTAATTGTAACATTCTGCCAGTGAGCTGGAGAATGCAGGGAAGAAAGCATAAGTATAAAAGGCTGATCCGGGGGGCAGGAAGGGCCCTCCATCCACCTGCTGCTGTACTGTGTTGTACCTGGAGCTTACTAATAAACAAATTTGGTGAAGGTACCTCAGTAGATTGTGTGTGCTGTATAATTCACCTGGACGCCTTATCAGCCCGGGTTTGCAGGAGCTTCATGGGGGCAAAAGGGGTAGTTTGCCCTAGGCCCTCCACTGGAGAGGGGCCCCAAACCCGAGTCACAGTGCCACTCAGGTTTGACCTGGCTTCCCCTTCATCTATGAAGGGGCGGATGGGTCAAATCTGCGGTGTTGCAGCCTGCTTTAGTCACTTGAAATATTTGGAGGAATGCAATATGCAGGGGCCAGAGCAGGCTCACAGTCCCTGAGTAGCTCTGCTGTGATCTCAGCTTCAACCTGCTTCCACCAATGAAGAGGTGAGCACTTGCTTTTGTAATGCATTATGGGGCATATCAAGACTTCATTCAAAGGCAGCTTCTGCTTTGGACCATCTGCAGGGTTTGAACCCAGGAACTTAATCATCTACTGCTTGAGCTAAAGGAGCTATAGCACTAGCTGATAGCTGTAGTAGACTCTTAACTTCTTACACAGAGTAGCCACAACAGAGGGAGAAAGACAATCAGCCAGCATGGCTTATATACGCAGAAAGTAAAAATGTATTGTACAGCATGGATGAGAAAAATTATTGACATCAATATCACTCTAGAAAGAAATTATCCCTCCTTTCCACCCCATATATATATACAAAACTCACATGTGGTCTCTCAAATCACGATTAGTGTGTATATGAGTCAGGCACATGTTCAATTCTGCATGTGCCCTTTGAAACAAATGCCTGTTTGTATGTTGTCATATCTTTGTAGGGAACATAATTACAGCAGGGCCAGTCCTGCAAAGTGCTGAGCACACAGGAGGTTTATTCCAACAACTCTGTGCTGTAACAATAGTGTTCTTCTCTTTCAGCATGGGTAAGTGAGACCTTGGACAACTAGAAAATGATACTGTTTCTTATCTAAACAAAATGATCTTTCTCCCTGAAAACAAAGGGTTGTGCTCTTCCTTAAAAAGGAGGTTCAGTGACTGTCCTTGCTCATAGAAAGCAATTGACATGGAAGACAAATTATCATTAGCGATTCTCCTGGAGATCTTCCCGGGAAAAATCTCCTGACTGAGAGGGTGAGAAATGCAATCTCCATCAGTTACACCTGACTGTCCAGGAAATTAAGCTTGTCATAAGAACGATAACAAATGTGTTTTCTGTCAGTGGGAAGTTCACTGTACAGACGTTAAAATTTATTTCAGAAATTGCTTTCTCCCATGAAGGATGCTGTTAATGTTTCCTTATGGAGTCTGGTATGTTTGGATTTCCTGCAGACAGCTTTCTACCTTCTACTCAGAAACAGTGTGATCAAGTGGCTAGAATACCGGACTACAGTTGAAGAAACCTAGGTTCTACATTGCTGACCTGCTGTGTAATGCAGTGCAAGTAATTTCTCTCTGGTGTTTCCCCTTCCATCCTCTGCCTTAGAGAGGGGCAGAAGGACTGTCTCATGCTGTGTGTGTGTACAGTGCATTGCATAAATGGGCCCAATTCTATTATGTGTGTTGTGGTAGCATTTAGGAGCTCCTGTCATGGACCAGGACCCCATTGTGCTAGGTGCCGAACAAACCCAGAACAAAAAGACAGTCCTTGCCCCCAAGGCACTTAGTTATTGGGGCCTTGAGATGCTACTGGAATACAGATAATAATGCGTAGACATGGATATTAGCCATTAGATTGATTTGTCTCATTCTTGTGTAACGTCATGTTCCTATTGCTGTCAGCCTTGGGGGCCGCCTCCTTCCCTCCACTGGGTTCTGTAATCAGTGGTGATGTCTCATCCCTGCTTAGGATCTGATCCAAAGCCACTGGTAATCAGTAGAAAGTATTTGCTTCAAATGTCTTTGGATTGGGGTCTCAGATTGTAACCTCTCTGGGGCTGGGATTTTAATTTTGTTTGCACAATGTCCAGTGTAATGAGACCCGATCCTGATTGTGACATCGGGATTGGGGGAGACCAAAGGAGGAGGAAAAAGAAGGGAACATAGGCTTGGGTAGAGGAGGAGGAACCGCTGGGACTCAAAGCAGAGGGGGTACATTAGGTGGAAGGGATCCTCCTCAGGGCTAGAGAAGGATGAGAAGGAGGCTGCTAGGCTCAAGGACGGGGTACCTTAGGGATCACAAGGTGGGTAGAGGAGGAAGGAAATCTGGGTTACAATAGGAGGAAGGGGGGCCCTCCCTCAGGGCTTGAAGAGGTTGGGTAAGGTAAGAGAGCCTCCTAGGATTCAAAGAGGCCCAGGGGATGGGGAACCTCAGGGATCAGAGAGCGGCCAAGGAGGAGCAGCACTGTGGATGTTTTTGGAAGAGCTCTGTTGGGGCTCTGTGTTGCTGGGGGTGATGGGTTTTGGAGAAGAGAGGCTGCATGTTGGGATGGAAGTTTGTGCTCCTTTCAGCAGTGTCTGTGAGCAGGGTTCGAGGCTGCTCTGTGGCAGAACCTCACTGACAACTGGGAGAACCATTGGTGAATTGGGGCAACAAAAGAGTAGACTGCCTTATGCCATCCTTACTGCCTCTGAGCAGAATGTCCTGAGGGAGAAAACATTATTTGGCTCCTGTCAGAGCTTTGCGATTATCCACTTGCTAGGGGACAGAGTCTGTAATGCTTATTTATTCCTGCTTCCCATTTCCTTCAGCAGGACTACCTGTCTGAGTTAGCATGACTCATGGTGAGCGAGGGCTGCAGGATCTGACCCATCTGGAAGAGAAAGATACCTGCACCATCTACAGTGAGTGAATAAACACAACTGAGGGCAGATCCAATCATTAACAAGCCCACAGAGGGCAGATGGAAATATTTTCCATGAGGATGACATTTCCCATGAGCCTTTGCAGCGCTGTTTGTTTTCTTCATCACTGCTATGTGGGTCACATACAGACGTCTTGCTCCCGAACTGTCAGGGTGTTTTTTTATCTGCCAGTCAGACTGCCTCAGTTCTACTTGCTATGTGCCTCCCTGCCTTGCTTTTGCTCATGACTGTTAACCCTTTGAGCTCATGAGATATGGCACAAGCTGCATTTTTCTCCAAAGCCATGTTCACACTATAAGGAGTAAACGGATCCTGGGTGGAAACTACACACAGCTCAGAACAAGGAATGGAACAAAGCAGATCTCTCTCCTTCCACCCCAGGAGCCTCCCCAAACTCCCTTGTGTGCAGGGAAAGAAACCCAGTGCTACACGCCCCTTCAGCAGGTGCAGCATGAACCCCAGTGTGCATTGCCCCTGCTGCAGAGGCCAGTGCAAGGAGGGGAGGTACAGCTGCACCCCACAACGTCTTGGGGGTAGACTGCACCACAGGGGCATAAACAGGAAGCAGTTTCTTTTCCCACACCAGGCACCCTCCTGCCCCTTCCCTGTTGTGCAACTGCTGTTTTGCTGGTAGAGTCTTCAGGACAGGGACTCTCTCTTACTCTTGTCTAAACAAACACTTAGTTCCCAGCAAGCTGGGGTGTAAATAGACTCTGCACTAGCCTGCCGCACACCAAGTGTCCCTGTGGGACGTGCTGCTCCACACTAGAAATTCCCTAGTGCACTTCAATATAGGTCCATTTTGGCGAGGGTAGATTAAAGGGCACTAGGGAACTTTTCGTGCACGTCAGCAGGGTCCATGCGGTCACTTCGCGTGCTGCAGGCTCCTGAGGAGTAGATTTACACCCCAGCTTACTGCCCTTACTGAGTGTGCGCATGTGCAGCACCTAGCGCAAACGGACCTTGATCCCAACTGGGACCCTCCAGGTATGGCTGTAATAGAAAGAATAATAATCTGTCCATCACTGTTTAAAGCATTTTAGCAGCCTGGCAGAGGTGGAGGATATTTGATTTGTGCTTTAGCTAGAACAATGAATTAGGCTGTTACTTACTTAGATATATTTAAATTACTCCCCCATAAATCACTCTAAATCCATTTATTTCCCCTAACACAGAAACACAGGGCAGATGGTTGTGTAGAATAGGCAGCCCAGGGGGTTCGGGAGCCTTCCCCTTCCTGCCCTTTACAGAGGTCAGCCAAGGTCCCAGTCTTTGTGCTCTCTGATCCAATTCATCTGCTTTGCAGAGTGGGGGCAGCACTAGGTGAATGCACTGCTCAGGTCCCACGTAGAGTCTCGGACTTGAAGGGTGCATAGCTTTTGAGCTGGCCCCCTGCACTGCTCTGGACTCGCCCCCTTGGGCAGGCGCGAGCAGCCCGGCAAAGGAAGGAGATGAGGAGGCAGCCTGTCATTGGGCCCGTGCTCCTCAAGAACTTGTCAACGATCCGAGCATCTGGCTCAGCTTGTCACTAATAACACAGGTGCTGCAGTCAATCAGGGAAAGGATCCGGCTCACTTATTTGTCCCGCCCCTCACCAAACTGGGGAAAAAGGAACAGAACAGAAATAAGTAAGCAAACCACCACCCCTCTCAGGTTATCAACAATCTCTATCACTAGCCCCCGAACAGCAATCATTGGCTATCCTGAACTGAGGTCTCTTCTCCTTTCCATATGCTGCCTTGTTAACTTGCTGCAGATGAGAACTCAATCCCTAATAGTCACTGGTAACCAACACCTCATTCCCAGGTGCATACAATCCACCGACCATCCAGACCTGTAAATGAAAAACAAACAAAGCCCCAGCCAGTCTCTTAAAGCACGTGCTTCTGCCGTGCTGTAGGGATCTTAGAAGAATTGTGGCTGACACTGCTAGAATTCCTCTTCTACTTGTTTTCAGATCCTCCCTTCATCCATTCCCATTTGCTCAGCCAGTGCATCTGTTCTGTGAACCCAGAGGAACAGAAACCTGGCAATGGCTTCTGAAGAGGTATAAAATTACTGTAAAGTTTGCCCTGAACTTTAATTTTTGTGGTGCTGGTTTTTTTTACCAGAATGTAGTTACATCTGGGTGTGCAGGTTGCTTAGTTGTGAGCATTTGGCAATTTCCCGTAATCCATCTTTATTTTAGGAAAAGAGAGAAAATGAGCATTTTGGCTCTTATATGTAATGTAATTGTTCAAATGATTGATATCCATAAGACAGAGCTGCTGTTGGAATGACAGTGCAGTTTTAGCATGCACTTATATTTCCCTTTATTCTCCAATAAGACAAGCTTTTTTTGTTTATACCTAGTGCAGATTGTATTGTGACGATAAAAGACTTGGGGATGAACAAAGAAAACAATGGGCAGGCAACAAAGAGAAGCAATGGCCCCCTTTGGTTAAGGATCACTATCTCACTTTCACACAGCATGGGATGTGTAATCAAATAGTTCTCCTGGCTAGGAAGAAAAGGACCCTCCCTTCCAAGTCAGTGCACTGTCTTGTCTACACTACAATTAAAAAACAGTGGCTGGACCATGCCAGCTGACTCCAGTTCCTGGGACCCAGGCTAAGAGTCTATTTAATTGCAGTGTAGATGTTTGGGATCAGACTGGAGCCCAGGGTCTGGGACCCTGTGAGGTGGGAGGGACTCAGAGCTTGGGCTACAGCCTGAGCCTGAACATCTACACTGCAATTAAACAGCCCGTTAGCCTGAGTCAGCTGGTATGGACCAGCCACAGGTGTCTAAATGCAGTGTAGAGACGCCATTCATTGGTGGCTCCAATGAAAGCAAAGCGCATTGCTGCTCAAGGAAGCTCTTTCAGACAGGGATGTGGGGGAGCATAATCCAAGTTGTGTGACTATATAATCTTTGGGGACACTGCATGTGGCTTTGCACTGTATAAACCAGAGATGCTGCAAAAGGAGAAGCTGACAAGACTGTAAATGACGGGATGAAACAAGGGGGTCACTGTTTGCAGTGTATCATAATTAAAAGAACACTGTCAAGTTATTAACTAAGGGTAGGATTTTTCAACGCGTTTGGTATTTGCCTACTTCTGTTTCCAGGGAAGGCAGTCATTGACTTCCGTGGGAGCAGAGTTAAGCCAATGCTGAATAATTCTGAAAATTCTCCCCTAAACGTGTGTGTGTTTATCTTGCTAGGATCAGTGACACCCTCTGAGGTTTTTGACTTTCTTTGCAAACTCTGAGGTCAGACTCTCCAGATTGTTAGCAACACTTTGCAGTAGGGTGACCAGACAGCAAGTGTGAAAAATCAGGACAGGGGGTGGGGGGTAATAGGCGCCTATATAAGACAAAGCCCCAAATATCGGGACTGTCCCTATAAAATCGGGACATCTGGTCACCCTACTTTGCAGTACCCTCCCGGCATGCAACTGCCTTAAAGCCGGCTGACCTGAGCACTAGAGGACAACCAGTGTGTGGTGGAGTCTTCCAGTGGCATAGAGCTACTGTAGCAGCTCCTACACCACCCTCCTCCAACCCTAACCCTGGTGTAGGGAGCATGTCCTGCGTGGGGCTGGCCAGAAGATGACAATTCTGTTCTATGAAGAATTTCAATGTTTTGGATCTTGTTTTCATTCTTAGAGTGTGGGAGAGAGTCTCTGCTTCCTTCCACCACCCTCTGCTACCCCTTGTTAATGGCCCAGTGGATAGGGTACTAGCCTGGGTGTAGTAAATCTAGGTTCAAGTCCCTGAGTTTCCTATGTCCCAAGTTATTAGGCCCCTCTCTCTCTTATTCCATGCTGGACCTGAGAAAGCTTCCCCAGGGAAATTTTTGTTGAAATTTGCATGTTTCTGTGGGAAAAAAAATCTTGTACAAATTTCTTTGGAACGGCTCTAATTCTGGACAAAGAGGCTGTTGCTGGAATGTGCCTGCAAACCAGTGCTACTAGAATGGCCTGAGGAGGCTATTGGCAGCTGGTGTGGTATAGAACAGTGGTTGGGCTGCTGTAATTTGCACCAGAAGACCAGACCAGACCAGCACTGGCTGAGGGATCTGTTAAAGCCATCTTTTCCTCTCCTTCTCCTCACAGGCTAACTGTAGGGCCTGGCCCTTTGCTTTCTCTGCTTAGCAGTCATTCAGAGCCCCATCACCTCCTCCTAGCCAACCCGTTTCATTAGCAGAGTGGGGGGACTGGCCTCTGGAGACCGCTCTGCAGCCTGTTTCCCAGCCCTGCAGGGGGACCGTAGGGGTGAGTGGAGGTACTAGGGGAGGACCAGTGTATTATCGGTCCTTAACGCCTATAGGAATTCCCCCCCCCCAAAACACAATGGTGATGAAATCAGCGCTATCTCACAGGTTCCTGCTTTGATTAATGTCACACCACTGAGCATGGGGGAGGCAGCAGCTAGCGGGGACTCATTGCCAGCACAGCTCCTTCAGCACTGCCATGTGGGCTGGGAGTGGCACCGGGAAGCCATGTGGAGGCCTTGACCTCTGTGAATCACCTGTCAACCCAGTGACATTGTACATCTGTTATCTGTTGTTTTCTGTGTGTAGTTCTGCGCCTGTTAATGGAGAGAAGGCCCTCTCCTTACCGTAGAGGCAGCTGCCATTTTGTTTCCAGGTGCAACCTGCTACAAAGGGGAGAAACATGCTGTGCTTTCTCATAGAGACCTTGCTTTTGGTTGGTTGTTATTCTTTTCTCAATATAAAGCAAATGGTGTCACGCTGTCTGGAGTGGCTCATGACTATGAGTGCCTTCCTCAGGGCAGACTGTTAGAAACCAGGCAGACACCCCAAACGAGTGGTGTGTTTTATAATCAGATTTCATTAAGCCAGTGACAAATGTGAACTCCTGGATCACTATACCAGTCTTACCGTGGAGTCACAGACAGTCCCCTTAGACTCTCCAGTCTATCTTGCCCTCCAGACAAACTGGACATTGTGATAAAATGGTTACTTACACCAAAAATCACATCATATTTAAGTTAGTTCCAGTCCCAAGGGACCAATCACTTACCCCAGATCTGTTGATACTTTAGATCTTACTGTGACGGGTTGGGTCACAGAAACCTGCTTGGACTGCCACCTGATGTGCTGAGACTACCTCTGAGCCTGTTTTCCCTGGCAGCTTGGGACTTCAGTACCCTGTCTTGTTGAGCCAGACACACTAGCCTGCTGCAAACACAGACCCAGGTCTGAACCACATCTCCCAAAAGCTGCAGGCTTACCAGAAAACAGCTTAGAAAGTGCTCTTGTCTTCGCTCCCAATGGGATCCAACCCCAAATAAATCCGTTTTACTCTGTATAAAGCTTATACAGGGTAAACTCATAAATTGTTCCACTGATAGAGAGATATGCACAGCTGTTTGCTCCCAGGTATTAATTACATGCTCTGAGTTAATTAATAAGCGAAAGTGATTTTATTAAATACAAAAACAAGGATTTAAGTGGTTCCAAGTAATAACAGATAGAACAGTAAGTTACCAAGCAAAATAAAACAAAAACACGCAAGTCTAAGCCTAATACATTAAGAAACTGATTTTGGATAAAATCTCACCCTCAGAAATGTTCCAATAAGCTTCTTTCACAAACTAGACTCCTTTCTAGTTTGGGCCCAATCCTTTCCCCTGGTACAGTCCTTGTTCCAGCTCAGGTGGTAGCTAGGGGATTTCTCATGACTGCAGCCTCCTTTGTTTTGTTCCACCCCCATTATATCTTTTGCACAAGGCGGGAATCCTTTGTCCCTCTCTGGGTTCCCACCCTTCCTTCTAGATGGAAAAGCACCAGGTTAAAGATGGATTCCAGTTCAGGTGACATGATCATATGTCACTGTAAGACTTCAGTATCCACTTGCCAGCACACAGGTATACAGGAAGACTTACAAGTAAATAGAGCCATTTACAACCAATTGTCCTGGTTAATGGGAGCCATCAAGATTCCAAGCCACCATTAATGGCCCACACTTTGCATAATTACAATAGGACCTCAGAGTTATATTTCTTATTTCTAGTTTCAGATACAAGAATGATACACTTATACAAATAGGATGACCACACTCAGTAGATTATAAGCTTTGTAATGATACCTTGCAAGAGACCTTTTGCATGAAGTATATTCCAGTTACATTATATTCACACTTATTAGCATATTTTCATAAAATCATATAGAGTGCAACATCACACTTAGAACAATAGCTAATTCTGTAATAAACTAATTAAAGATTTATTAGCTAAGAAATGGAAATGAGAGTTATTGAGAGGTTAAAGCAGGTAAAACATACACAGGTAAATTACAGTTTGTAATTCCAAATGTAATAAACTGCTAGTTTGCTAAAAGTCTTTTCAGGGTACCCAGACTGTCTGGTACACTTCCCTGTAAGAGTCCAAACAGTCAAGAGATCCAGGAACTTTCCATGAATCCATATTTATAGCTTCTTCTCACAGAAAACAAGCTGTCAGTGTCACTACCCATGTGGGCTTTTCCTTTGATGACGGAGAATGAGGAATTCATTTTGAGTCTTTGACCTCTGATCATCACACTTGCTTTGAAATTAGCACTTTTCTGTTAAAGTTCTTCGTTTGCATTCCACAAGGCTTCTTGTTCATTTGATGGGTTATTCAGTTACAGGAGTATACACAATGTAAATGTTTGCTACTATACAGTAACTTCTCGCTTAACACTGTAATTATGTTCCTGAAAAATGCAATTTTAAGTGAAACAATGTTAAATGAATCCAATTTTCCCATAAGATTTAATGTAAATGCGGGGGGTTAGGGTCTAAGAAAATGTTTTTAGGGCAGACAAAAGGCATTATATACTGTACATTACTGTACTGTACTATGGTTGGGAAGTGCCCCTGGCTTACCCCACACAGGCACAGCCCGCTGCAGGCAAGGACGCTAGGAAGCACCTTTGCAGTAGCAGAGGCAGCTTCCCCAGAGAAGAACAGGCTCTGACTTTGCCGGGAATGCTCCAGGCCCGCCTCTTCCTGTCCCCGTTCCACTCCAGGCCCACTTCTTCCCACCCCTACTCCACCTCCTCTCCAGAGCACGCCACATCCCTCCCACCCCCCCACCCCAAAGTCCTAAGCGCTGCCAAACAGCGCTGTTTGGCAGCGCTTAGGACTTTCTGGGAGGGAGGGGGAGGAGTGGAGATGTGGCGCTTCCCTGCTCCTGCCCCTCCCTCCCAGAAAGTCCTAAGTGGGGGAAGGGGGAGGAAGCGGACAAGCGGAACTTGCGCAATGCTCCCTTGTAAGGTCGCTGCTCTTCCACAGAATCTTACAAGCAGGCAGCCAAACGATGTTATAAGGGAGCATTGCACAACTTTAAATGAGCATGTTCCCTAATGGAGCAGGGCCGTAACATTGAAACGACGTTAAGTGGGACGATGTTAAATGAGGAGTTACTGTATTATAACATGATACAGAGAAGTAAAAATAATGCAAGTAACATCCCACTAGTTTTCATGAAGTTCAAACACCAAATACACTCTTACACATTTAACTATCACTTTGATCTATACTAACACACAGGTGATTTTGTAACCCAGGCCTGCTTGGTGTGGTGCTTTGTCCCCCTTTAGTAGCACCTAAAGCAGTGATTCTCAAACGGGTTTGTGTACCCCTTCGGATACACACGGGTCTTCCAGGGGGTACATCAACTCATCTAGATATTTGCCTAGTTTTACAACAGGCTACATAAAAAGCACAGTGAAGTCAGTACAAACTAAAATTTAACAGAGACACTGACTTGTTTATACTGCTCTGTATACTATACATTGAAATGTAAGTACAATATTTATATTCCAGTTGGTTTATTTTATAATTGTATGGTAAAAATGAGAAAGTCAGCAATTTTTCAGTAATAGTGTGCTGTGACACTTTTGTATTTTTATGTCTGATTTTGTAAGCAAGTAGTTTTTAAGTGAGGGCACACAAGCCAAATCCAACTCCTGAAAGGGGAACAGTCGTCTAGAAAGGTTGAGAGCCACTGGTCTAGAGATTGATGAGTCTGCTACAGCCTTCACTAATAGCCATGTGGTTTTTAGCTTCTGTAGTAGAGGCTCATACAATAAGGTTCAGAGATCCCAGGTTTGATCCTGCCTGCCAGCAAGCAGGGTCTGTCAGCCTTACAAATTGCTCTGGGGCTCTGGCATGAGGTGGCACCTGGTCTGCCAATGTCACAAAGGCATCCTGACTGAAAGTACAGGGTTGCTCTTTGTCTGGAAAAACCATGACATCCCTCCCATTTCCTGCTGGGGAGTAGGAGTAAAATGGCAGCTGTCACTGAGGAAGACAAAAGCTTTCTGTTGTGATGATAGTAAATTAGCTTCAGCTATTTCAGAAAAGGTGATGAAAAATCAGGTTGGATTGTGTGTGGGGGTGTAAACATAAAAGAGATGGAAAGAGTGTCAATATTTTATTAGCTATGTAACATTTTAGAATGAATCACTGTAGTTTAGCTTTCATGCATCATCAGATGACAATAACCTTAGGAGTCAAATATATGATCGGTTCAACAGATTACCTCATTGTAACAAAATACTGTTTGGGATTGTTAAAGAGTACAAGGGAAACCATGACTAGGCATGACAGACGCTCCATTGTTATCCTGTCTACTTTTAGACCTTCTTATGCTGTTAATAAAACGTTACAATTAATCTATAAACAGTGAGTAATTACTATGATCCCATCATCTTAACAGCAAACATGGGGGTAGTCAAAATCAAGGACCTCTGCAGCACACTGCATATTGTGCATTTCTTCATGTATATTTCCATGTGCTAATGCATACAAAGGTCCTGTCATGATGCACTAGACTAGAGCACCAAATCACAGCACATGGAGAGATGCTTAGGGACTCACTGCAATATTCATGCAACTATATGAGCAGTCCAGTCATACATCCCATAGACCAGCTCCCCGTTTGAAGTGCTGCTTGTATCTTCCTGCACCTCTGCCAGTTGTTGCAGTCAGCTCTGTTCCACTGTATCGGATATGTAATGAACACAGAAGCCTGCCTTGAAACTGTAACTTCTTGTTTCTGACCCCAATACCAGGAGTTCAAGAAACTGAATGATTCTGGAAGACTTAAACAAAATGGGGATTAACTTCTTTCCAATTTGCAACACTCAGTACCTCAATTTCATGGTTCAGCATTTGATCCTCAGTAAATAAGTTACATTACCAAACCCAGTGTGGGAAAAGGTAAATATGTGTCTAAAATGAAGGATTTTTCTTGGAATGGGAGACAGTTAAGAGGTGCCGCTTTTTGACCTACTTTGTGCTGCTCTTTTTCTGGTGAGAACTATCTGAATTTTGCCAAGAAAATCAGATGCTATATGGGAAATCTTGCCATAGGGAGCAGGTGCAGTTGGTCACCAGTGCTCCTGGCTAGTGACTCAAAACTCAAGGCTTTTAGTGATTAGTGCATTTTTATGTAATGTTTCTTTTTTTCACTCTTGTTGATGACAAAGTCAAAAATTGTTGGACTGAAAATTATCACATTTAGATTTCTTTTATGTTAAATGTGTCACTGAAGCAGCAAAGTGCTTTTTATGTTACTCCATTGCCCGAGGCATTTCTTAAAACCTCTCTTCATGAGCTACTTTTCCCAATGTATGAGCACAGCTATTCATTTTTAACACACATTTTGATTTTTTTCTTAAATGAAAGAGACCTAGGCTGTGAATATTATTGGTGCTAAAAGTCCTCTTCATTCATATTAACTCATATAATCATAGAGATTAGAGACAGAAAAGACTTATTGAGTCACTTAGTTCATCCTCTTGCCATTACTGGGCTGTCATCTAGTGCATATACAGTGTTTTGTCCAGTTTAAAATCACTGGAATGATGCAGTTTCAAACAGTTCTCTTAAAGTAGTAATTCCACGCTCTCATGTTGACCTGAAGAATAGGAAAAAATGTTCAGAATTTCTTTGCTTAATTATTATTATGTCTAGCTGTACCATTCGTACCACTGTAAGCCATTATCAGCACTTCTATCTTTTCAAATTAACACCTAACAGTACCACCCAGACAAGTAACTATGATTTTGCGTTCTGTGGGCTGCACCTTTAAATCTTTAAGAACTCTCCCTAAGGCAGTGGTCCCCAAACTTTTCAGGGTCACGCCCCCACTTATCCCTCTCCGCGCCTGCCCTGCCCCGGAGTCAGGAAGGGGGCCGTGGCTCCAGGAGGGGGGATGCAGACTGGGGTAAGGGGACCAAGGCTGGGGTTGCATCTGGAGGTGGGTCTGGGGCCGGAGCCTGGAGTGGAGCCCTGGCTGGGAACTGCAGCTGGAGGCAGGGCTGGGAGTGGAACCCGATCTGGGGGCCACAGCTGGGGGCAGGGTCTGGAGCAGAGCCCCGTCCGGGAGCCAAGAATGGGGGTGGGGCTGGGAGTGGAGGTGGTGCCCCAGCCTGGGGCCAGGGGCAGATACGGGGCTGGGAGCTGGGGTCTGGGGCCATGAGCAGAGCTGGGAGCAGAGTGGGGCTGGATGGTGCTCCCTCCCCATCCTCTGTGGGGGCTGGCCACTTTAGGCACCTAAATGCCAGAATCAGGCCCCATTCAGATTAAAACCCCCACTCAGCTGCCACTGAACCTTGTAGGCGCCTAACCTCAATCAATACCTACATTTTTGCAGTAGAAGTTCCCTAGGTGCCTATATTTCTGCTTCTGGGCATGAGCACTGCCACCCCAGGGTGATGCATGAGCCAGGTGAAGACAGTGTTCCTCCACCTAACTGACCTGTGGGACCCAATCTGGTAAGTAGGCTCACAGCTTGCCTATTGGATCAGGCCCCTATAGGTGAACTTACAAAAAATGGCCGGGGGAACTTGAACTGGGGGTCTCCCACACCCCAGGTGGGTACTTTAACCACTAGGCTAAAAGTTACAAGGGAGGGCTCCATCATCCGCCACTTCTTGCAAAAAATGGCGTAGGTGCTTAACTCCAAGAGAGGGTTTGTTTGCAGCTGAGAATCACATGGAGAGTGAGGTGCCTCCCTGCAGCCTGGTCTTAGGCCCCAAACTCCCTTCGGGGGTGGGGCTTAGGACACACGCCTCTCTTCAACATCTCCCACTGGCTAGCTTAGGTGGAGAGCGGACTAACAAGCTGGCTTTTGTGTATCCCATTCTGAGGCACCTGTCTCCCCACTGATTGTATAGGGAGTCTCAGCCACTGTGAATCGCATTGGTTTTTATAGGTTCCTAAAAGTTAGGTTTGATGATGCTGAACATCTCCATGCCTAAATTTCTTTGTGAATCTAGCCCTGGGTGCTCTCTCCTGAAGACTTTCCTTTTGTTCTCTTGGGATAAGATGGTCTAATTGAAAGCAGCTGGGTTTGTTCTTTGTATGTGATGACTACCAGTCAGGGTATGTCTACACTGCAAAAAAAAACTCACAACAGTGAGTCTGAGCGTGGGTCAGCTGACTTGGGTACATGTTAGGCGATTAAAAATAGGAGTGTAGACATTCTGGCTTGGGCTGGATGCCAGGCTCTGAAATGGGGGGGGGGAGCATCTCAGAGCCCAGGCACCAAGACCAGGCCCCCTTGCTGGAGCCCAACCATCTACACCGCTATTTTTAGCCCTGTTGCACAAGCCTGAGTCAGTCGACCTGGGCTCTGAGACTCACTCCCACGGTTCTTTCTTGCAGCGTAGATGTACCCTTAGTGTTCATGTCCTGCTCTATTCCCCCACCGGACATCCCTTTAGCTGTCATTTGGCTATATATTTAGACCTCTTTCATCTTTCCTCACAATTCTACTCCTCCAGATCTATAGTCAAGCCAATTGAGTCTTTAAGTTCCTTTCCATTTGCTGGTATCTTTGTGCAGTCTCATCAGTGCCATAGAGATAGCGACTCTTGCCTCTCTGCAACAGGATGTGGAGCCTGTGCGTGCACAGTCCAAAGTCACAGTGTCTTTTGTCTGCACCATTTTGAATTACAAACTCATGGCTGTCTGACAGCCAGACTACTCAGATCTCTCAAGTCCGTGAGGCAGTATAGGGGTAAGTCACAGCACAATCTGGCTCTAAGCACCCCCATATTAAATGTGCCGTTGGAACTTCCATAGAACTTTTTTGAAAAATCAGAACTAAAATTTTGACTCAGGTGTGGCATTGACTTTAGTATCTTGTAGGGCCAGAATATAAACAATTCAGTTAGTCATCTGGTACTCAATCCTCATGAATGTGCTTTATTTTTTATTGGAAAATATCATGCCACTCAAGCTTAGGTCAGCACAATCTTTACTATTTATATATTTTCCAGCTTCCATAAAACAGCAAAAGTCCTAGGCAAGGTGCTGCCTGTCCCTGTCCCTTTATATGGATTAGGGCCAGTTTACCAGGCAAAACTGTTCACTGGTTCAGTTTCTCCTTCTGCAGGCTGATGGAGCTCTGGTGGATTACAGAACTCCCTTCATGGACTGGTGCAGGGTTTGCTTGATACCATGTGTTCCTGG
This sequence comes from Malaclemys terrapin pileata, assembly GCF_027887155.1. NCBI lineage: Eukaryota > Metazoa > Chordata > Testudines > Emydidae > Malaclemys > Malaclemys terrapin. The sequence goes on along the minus strand of NC_071506.1, from coordinate 270,184,585 downwards.
CTGGCCAATGAATGGGACAGTAATTGCATCAGGCTTACAGCAGATGAGGCCATTGGTTCAAAATTTCAACCAATGGATAAAATGTGATTGCAACAGCTGATGGTGGGAGTGGGGGAGGAAGAGTTTGGAAGGTTTTGCCCCCAGTACAAGAGGGATTTCTATTATCCATCTGATCCGATCTGGGCTGGGAACAGTGATGGATGGAGAATCCAGTTAGGTCACCTAAAGGAAAACAAAATTCTGGGTATGGAAAATTGTGCCTGGGAGAGCAACATTGCTAAGAGGGATTTGATTATTAGCAGGTAAATATGCCCGATAGGATGTTAGATGGGGTGGGACCTGAGTTACTACAGCAAATTCTTTCCTGGGTGCTGGCTAGTGAGTCTTACCCACATGTTCAGGGTTTAACTGGTTGTCATATTTGGGGTCTGGAAGGAATTTTCCTCCAGGGCAGATTGGCAGAGGCCCTGGAGGTTTTTCGCCTTCCTCTGCAGTGTGGGGCCTGGGTCACTTGCTGGAGGATTCTCTGCACCTTGAGGTCTTTAAACCACAATTTGAGGTCTTCAATAACTCAGGCATAGGTTAGGGGTTTGTTACAGGAGTGGTTGGGTGAGATTCTGTGGCCTGCGTTGTGCAGGAGGTCAGACTAGATGATCATAACGGTCCCTTCTGACCTTAAAGTCTATGAGCTGTCACGGAAGGTAAAAGATTGTTCAGCTTTTCACTGGTCGATTACGTGTGCGTGTGTGAATCCTATCGCCCATGGCTCACCTGCAATGGACAGGAGATTGTTGAAGTGGTCACTTGTAAGTATTCCCAGTGTTTCCAGGACAATAATATTCAACAGTTAGTTAAATACCATCTCTGACAGGCACCTGATACTATTCATGTCTCTTGGGTGTTCACTTAAGAAAGGCATCAGTGTAGCTTATTTATGGAACTGAAGGGATCATTTTCAAACTTGGGCCCCTAAACCCCTATTTAGACACCTAAAAAAGTGGCTTGATTTGTCCAGTGTGAGCACAGGCATCTCCCATTGACAGAAGTGGCAGCTGTGGGTGCTCCCTATCTCAAATCAGGCTATGTATTTAGAGGTGTAATTTTACACACAAGTTTGAAAAGTTTGGCCTAACACTATTAATAGCCACTAGCTCCCAGCCCCTCCAAAGCCTGGAAAAAACAAAAAACAGACCTTGCATTGTACCCCAAGTCAACAACCCACTCAGCATTAGGTCTCTACATTACCTGTGATACTAACTGGTACTGCCATTAGCACTCAGTCAAAAAGCTAATAATGCTTCTGTCTAGGACCTCCCAATGAGTAGGTGCCTTCTATGCCTCCTGTGAGTTTCCCCTCGGGGGCTGTCAGCTGGTGTCCCGTTTGATTATAGCTCATTGAGTGGTAAACAGAGGAAGAGGCAATCCCTGAAACAGCTTGGGCCTAATCCAGTGAGGTCTCTAAAGGGTCTGATCCTGCAATGGATACGGAGCCAGTGGGGAGCATTCCCTAGCAATAAGTGATCAGGCAAAATTGTAGGAAGGAAATCTTTATTAACTATGGCCAATAGCCACATTACATGCTGAGATGCTAGAGTTCTGCGTTTCAACAATGTGGGCTAGCTTACATTCCTGAGCCTCCTGGTGCCACGCCAAACTTTGTCCCTCCAGACATCTGACCTTGTTTCTCCATTTCCACTCATCATACTTCAGGGAGCACAAGCTACGCTCTTTCTTCTATCTCTCGCTTAGGAGGTGGGCTGCTGCAACCCATGTGGGCTACGCTGTCAGTCCCAGAGAGAGTGCATTTGCAGACACCCAGGCTGGTGGTGACAATTGCATGTAGCACAGCGACTAGGCACTCTTCAAAGAGGAAAGGACAGCGTCTCCTTATGGAGTCCATATTGTCCCATGGCACCACTTGAGAGATGATTGAGTCCTGCAGCACTCCAGAAATGGAGCTCTCAGAACAGGAAGAATCTGCTCATTATGACCATCTGCAGGAAGTTTGTTCCTTATATATGTTCACCGTTGGTTTGTCCTGGCCAATTCTAAACAAAAGCAATGAGGATTCCACCTTTTCCCTTAGACTATCCCATTCGATTGTAAGCTCCATGGGACATGGACCATCTCTTGGGCACTGTACACACACACAGCACAAGCACTAGGGGTCCTGGACCATGACTGGGGCTACTAGGTGGTGGCGGTGTTTGTTACTGTAGTGCCTAACTGATTTCACTATTGGAAACTGTGAAGTTGGGACTCACCACTACGGCGCCTCCTACTGGTTGTCTCGGGAATTGGTTTGAGCCAGTAGAGTGCCCCCTTCTGTCATCCTACCTTTAGTTGGCGTGTGGACCCGCGTTGCTCCCGACGTACAGTGTCCTCTTCTGGAACACTGCCCTCAGACAGTGTCCTTTTGTCCATTCACACCCTCTTCCAGGGGCTGGATGAGCAACAGTCCTACACCTCCAAGTCCGATCCCTACAGTCTAGGATCTGGTGTCATTTCAGCTGGCCACTCCCTGCAGCCTATGGCTGGGTGTACTGCCAAGGGGAACAAGGGGAGGGGGGTGGGGAACCCAGGCCCGCCCACTACTCTGAGTCCCGGTCCCGAGGCCTTCTAGCAACAGCCTCGCTGTCCTCCTTCTCCTTCCTCCTCTGTCTGTTCCTCTGGACCGCTTCCCCAACAGCCCTTCTTCCCCTAGGCCCTTTCCTTCAAGGCCTGCCAGGCTACAGAGTAGGACCTTCTCCCACTCTCCAAGGCTGGCCTGCACTGCGCTATCCATGGTGCTGGCCTCCCAGCTCTGGAGACAGACCTTCCCCTCTGAAGGCCTGGGACAGACTGCCTGCTTTCTCCCTGAGCAGTCTTTTATATGGCTGAGCTTGGCCCTGATTGGCTGTTCCCAATCTGGGCTCTGATTGGCTCGCAACAAGCCCTTCTCTTATTGGCTGCCGGGATATACAGGCACCCGGGCCTGCCATAGCCCACACTCTCCAGGCATGGGGCAGCCGCCCCACCACAGAAACGTTTCCTAATATTCAGGTTACTTTCGCCTTTGTTTAATTTCATGCCATTACTCCTCTTCACAGGGCCGGTGCAAGGATATTTTGTGCCCTAGGCGAAACTTCCACCTTGTGCCCCCCTTCCCCTCCCCTCCCCCGGAGCATCACTTAATATAAACTTTCAAAAATGAATACTGCATAATGTGGCATTGTTCATTAGAATTAATACACGTTCGGCTTGAAAATTTATTAATTTCATTATTTAGTCTACATGTTTAATGCAAATAAATGGCCTTAGGTCTCCTGCACGTGACTAGAGTCCCTCCTTCCTTCCCCCGCCCCAATGGATCTGGAAAGGGCTGTTTTGGGGATCAGAGCACAGAGCTGGGAGTCGGGATCTTGCTTCTATTCTCCACCCTGCAAAGGCAGGTCCATATACCCCCCTCAATCCACAGCAGATCTCCCATCAATAACAATACATGCAATCAGGAGAATGATGGGGGGCAGTTGGCCCAATGCTGGGAGTGGGGAGGATATGTCCCTAATGTGGTCACTAAACTTCTACCTAGTAAAGTTACTGGAGCATCTGCTGTCATTCAGTGGGAGAACAAAAATCTCTTGGGTGCTGCAGCCTGCCCAGGGTTCAGCTGCACTTAACCTGAGTTGCTTGCACACTTGCAGTGGTTGTGCACCACGCAACTGGTCACCCATGTTACATGAAAATCTGGCTCTGATGGTTTGTAATAAGACTTAACAGTTACTGCTGCATTTCCTAGAGCTGTTGTCCCAGGCTTGATGCAGACTCAGGCAGACAGAACTGTGTCGGCTAGACACCCATCACCTTTGGAAGATTTTCCTTGTAGCCATAAGGGCTCAAGACAGCCGTGTTTCTTCAATGAAAACTTGCAGTGTGCTGCCCCTGAATCCCAGATTAATACCATGTGTGGGCAGGTGCAGAGCTCAGGGCTTGAAGGCCTCTGGTCTAATGGTCTGAGCTAGCGCAGAGCTAGGAGCCTCGATCTCCTGTGTTCAAATCAGGACTCCGCCAATGACTCTCCGGGTGACCTTGGGCAAGTCACATCCCTGTTCTCTGCCTCAGTTTCCCCAAAAATGGGGCTCTATTTACCTGCTCCACCGGGCTGCAGGGATAGATGGGGATGAAGCCTTGGAAGGTGGCACATACTGAGGACGGTTGCACTTTTGCAGCTCTTGAACCCTGTATCTTCTGGCAGGGCCATGATCCACCCCTGCAGGTGGACCGGTGGTGGCCACAGTCTCCTCTTCCTTTTCCCCACCTCCGCACCCTCTCCCGCCGCTGCATTGCTGTCAACAGGGCCAGCTGCAGGCGGACTGATGTCACCTGCTCCGATCTGCAGCTGGCAGCCCTTGGGCAGCAGCCACTGCTGCAGCATGGGGTCTGGGACTGTCAGAGCCAGAGGGAGCGGGCTAGGGAGCGATGCGGCAGCTCGGGGAGGAGGCGGCTCCGGGCTGGCAGGGGGTGTGCGGGCGGGCAGTGATGTGGGGCACGGCAGAGGGAGGCGGTGGGGCCCACGGTTGCACAGGACGCCCGCAAAGGTAAGTGCTAACACGGCTGCGAGTAGCCCATCCCCCCGCAGGGAGCAATGGTGTAAAAAAAAATTGGGGGGCACCGCTTTTTGGCATCCCCAAATCTTGGCGCCCTAGGTGGCCGCCTAGTTCGCCTAGTGGTTACACCAGCCCTGCCTCTTCACCTCCTACATGCAGTGTGCTTTGCAGCACCTCTTCAGTGACGAAATATAAATCTCAGCAATCTGTTTGAGTTTCTTAGAAGTTTGGGGTTGAGAAAAGAAGCCACTAAAAAGTCTCACAGCTGTGACCTGACCATTCCTCTCAAATGCCTGGGTGTGGTGGAGGAGCAGTTGGCTGAGGCCAGTGAGATCTGCAGCCATACACACATTATGGTGCGTGTCAGTGGCAGAGGCAGGGCCACCCAGAAGGAGGACAATATGTCATAGGCCCCCTATTGAGAGGGCCCCCAAACTGAATGGAATTGTGACCTTTTGCTCCGGGTTGCAATGCTACTCATTGAAATTTGGCACAGTGGCTCCTCTGACATGATGGAGGGCCAGCCAAGCCAAACGGAGGGGGGCATGCTAAATTGAAGGGAGAGAGTTTCAGTTGTGCATACCATGTGAGAAATTTCTGGGGCGCTCCGGCTGAGGCCGTTCCATTCAGGGACCCAGGTTGAGGAACAACTGAAGAATGGAGGGAGAATGGGGAGTCATTTAAAAAGAAGACTGAGAATAATAATTCAGCTCTTTCTTGTGAGTAACTTTAGCTGGGAAGTGGCGGGGTTGTTTGTTTATTGGTTTTTAGGATGAAACTTGATAGAAGTGGGAAGATTTGCTCAAATTGAAGAGATTTCATCAAAACTTTGCTCTACTACTGAGGTTTGGGGTTTTTTGGTAGCTTTCCCTTCACAAAAGATTATGAAATGCACGATGCCAGAGACTGAGAGGAAAAGATCAAGGCAGAAAAAAGATAATTTTCTAATTTAAACTGTTGCTTCTAGTAATCATTGGAAATGAAAAGCTGTCAGATTGCCCTGCCTAGGCTTGGGGTCATAGAAAGACTCTGCTTAAGAAGTGAATGTACAGGATGTAAATCCTTTTAGTGAGTTTCTATAGACTTTCTGGGCCTGAGTCTCCATTCACATTGGTTTTACACCAGTGTTACCATCGAACTCCATTACTTTCCATGGAGTTTCTCCTGATTTACATTAGTGTAAGGGAGATGAGGATCAGGCCCTCAGGGTATGTCTACATAGCAATTAAGCCCAAGGTTAGCAGAACTGAAGTTAGCAGACCCTGGGTTTGTTAACCCAGGGCTTGAGCATCTACTCATTTGTAATGTTAGGAATTGTTGAATACTAGGTCCCAACTTGGGGATCTAGTGTCTACACTGCATTATATGGGCCCGAGTCCAACCACCCATAATCTAGACTTCCCAGCGCTCTCCTAGTATGTGGCCACTCTAGCCCTTTGGTGGTGGTGCAATGTGGGAAAACTTGACTGTTCACAAAACTTGACTGTCCAGAGGACAAAGACAATTGGCCTGTGGGATTGTGGGATACTTTTGGCCAACTCCCAGAGCAGAAGTCCGGTGGGATTGCATCTACACTGCAAAGCAATAGAGCTTGAACCCTGGGTCCTGTCTTGACTCAGTCTCAGAACCTCCACTGCCAAGGGGGCCTAGGACCCTGGGTCCAAGCCTTGCGTTAGGGCTATTTGTGTGTAAAAGGAAGGGGGCTAGGCTAGAGCCTGAGTTTGAACCCTGCAGTTACACTGCAGTGTAGCTATACCCGCCAACACCCGCAGCTGGGCTGTATCACCTGACTCAGGTTCATGGGGCTTGAGCTGCAGCGCTATAAAATTGCAATGTAGACATTTGGGCTCAAGTGGGAGCCCAGGCTCTGGGACGCCCACAAGGTGGGAGGGTCCCAGAGCCCGGGCTCCAGTCCAAGTCAAATATCTATTCTACATGGCAATTTTATAGCCCTGCAGCCTGAGCCCGAATCAGCTGACAGGCCAGCAGCGGTGTTTTACTGTAGTGTAGACATACCCTTAGTAGCTGGAAAAATCAGTATTAGATTCAACTGGCCAAATTCTATCCTATATCCCAGTGCAGAACACTCCTTGGTCTAAATAGAAGCTATAGGAGAAGATGCAGGAAGAATACGGTCCTTAAAGTGCAGTCTGCATTAATAAGGTATTGAGACACCAACTCCCTGCATTTTTAATGAACTGCATGGGGAATCTTGCCGCACAATTCCCATTAATGCCAGGGAAGGCTCTTTGCTACGCTTTGTGATTACCACTCTGAAATGTTGAGGCTAGATTTGTGTAGATTTGACCTAGGAGCATGGAGTATGTTTAGATGACTTGGAATGGATGGATAGATCTTAGTACAGCTTGTGATAAATCACAGGGTGGGTAAACATGTTGTTGTGTCAGATGAAGTCAATGGAACCAGGCCAATTTATGCCAGATGAAGTTTTGGCCCACTTTTTGTTTGATGGATTTACACCAGTGTTACTATCTAAGGGCTCAACCCTGCAAGGCACTGAGTACTCTGACACCAAAGTACTTAAGCCTTCATTGTTAGCATGTGAGTAGTCTTGTTGAAGTCTGTTTATTTGTGCATTCTTGTTTGTATTACTGTAACTCCTAGGTGCTCCAGTTCCCCATTGTGTTAGGCACCATACAAACACAGAACAAAAAGATTGTCCTTGCCCTATGGAGCTTACAAACTGGACCGCAGGTCTGAGTAGCCTATGTATGGTATATGTAGGTGTATGGAGGGTTCCTGCCACCCTGTTTGCCCCTGCACATGCTAATCTAGCCCGCAGGGAATAATATGCAATCATTGTTGCTTCTTGGGAGAATGGGTTGGGCTGCAATCCCCTCTAACCTTTAAGAAAATGAAATGGCGTTGTAAAAAAATGTTGCATAAAATACAAGTATTACAATAACATAGTATAGCAGGGACACGCTGTCCTGCTGTAATTCCCAAAACATCACCATTCACTGGATTTTTATAAATAAGAAAGATGCAAGAGGTCACTGAGTGGAAAATCAAAGGCAAGTTCAGCAGTCAACAGGATATAATAAGAACAAATAGAATATCTAAAGAGCATAAAGGCACCAGGACCTGCCCTTGTAATTTGTGTGTAAAATACCACATTTATTTAACAGATCTTCATTATCTCCCTGTGAAGCAATAAACTGATCAGACTAAGATTGTATTGGTGCGGGGAGGTGTTTGGGAAATGATGTGTTACTATTGTTCATTCTGAAGCACAGTGGAAACTAGCAGTGGGTACTCAATGATACATGATACTCAATGATACTAGGAGGGTGGTGAAGCACTGGAATGGGTTACCTAGGGAGGGGGTGGAATCTCCTTCCTTGGAGGTTTTTAAGGTCAGGCTTGACAAAGCCCTGGCTGGGATGATTTAGTTGGGGATTGGTCCTGCTTTGAGCAGGGGGTTGGACTAGATGATCTCCTGTGGTCCCTTCCAACCCTGATATTCTATGATTCTATCTGAGGAAGAACAGTTGTGAGGAGCTTTGGATAGAACTTCGGTATGAAAAAGGCTGAGAACTGCTTTCTCCAACTCATTGTCTGTGTCGTGCTAAATAGAAGCAGTCTCTTAATGTCTGTAGTTTGCAGCTATCTTAACATACACCTACACTTTAACAGGCTTCCACACAGCTTGAGTTCCAGTTTTGTCTCTCTTGTTTACACGGGACTGTGCTCTGCCTAGCACACTGCAGCATAGAGAGATATCTAGTGGCTGAACAATATACTGCAAATAAACATGTTAGTTTCTTATCAAGTTCCTTTCACTGTCCCCTCCTCAAGCTAGGACGCAAATTTTAAGTTTCACTTGTGATCTTTCAGGTACCATGAGACTTACTGAAGGAAACTTAATCTGCCTTTGGGCCACTGTGGTTTTAAATCTTCTGTGATTGTGACAGTTTGAGAAATTGGTCTATGTGAATTCTGGGTGATTTTACAAACTGTATCATTATGCCTCAATATATATTGAATCAGCCATTTGCTAACAGGGACTGTGGCACGTACTGCAAAGACCCATCTAGAGAGCTGTTACAGGAACATAAAGGCTCATTAGGAACATAAATTTGATCTCGTTGGTATTACTGAAACCTGGCAAGATGATTCACACAATTGGAATGTTAAAATCAACGGTTATAACCTATATAGGAAAGATCAAAGGAAAGTGGCACTCTATGTCAAAAATATTATTGCCTGTTTCCGAGTCACTCATCTTGAATGCTTATGGCTCAAAGTCCTAACAGATAAAGCACAAGAAGGGGTATTAATTGGTGTCTGATACAGACCACCACATCACACTAGGGAACAGGATGACCACATCCTTATGTATTTATCTATAATGTGTAAGAAAAAAGACTGCATATTCATGGGGGACTTCAATTTGAGTGACATGTGCTGGAAGTCTCATGCTGCCAGTAGTAAAACATCGTTGGAATTTTTAAAGATTATAGATGATGGTTTCCTATTTCAAAAAGTATTACAGCCAGCACAGGGGAATTCTTTATTATACTTTGTCTTAACAGAGAGAAAGTAATTGCTCACAGAACTAAAAATTAATGGTTGCTTGGGTACAAGTGATCATAACTTGATCACATTTATAATCAATTTACAATGAAGTACAAACCAGTAATATATTTACTTGGTACTTTAATAGGACCAGTTTTGCAAAGCTGAAAACAATTGAGCCAAATCAGCTGGGAGGAAGAATTTAATCAAAATATGTGAATTCTAATTGCAATCATTTAAGAATATCTTACTAGATGCCCAAATAGCCAGAATCCCACAATCGAGGAAAAAGACTATATTAGTTTTAAAAAAGATCTGGTTTGGAGAGGAAGTGAAGGCAACTATAAAACTAGTATATAACAAATGCAAGAAAGGGGCAATTGATAGTAATGAATATAAATCCAAAGTAGGGAATTTTAGAAAATCGATAAGGGAAGCAAAGAGACACAAGAAGAAATCTATTGCCAGCAGAGTTAAGGACAATAACGAGGTTTTTTAAAAAAAAAATATTAGGAACAAAAAGAATTCTGACAAGGTCCATTTCTAGCTAGAAATGGTAGAATTATCAGTAATAATGCAGAAAAGGCCAAAGTATTCAATACATATTTCTGTTCTGTATTGGGGTGGAGGAACAGATATACTCTCATCCTATGGTGATAACACTCTTTCCATTCAACTAGTATCTCTCGAGGATGTTAAACAGAAGCTACTGAAGTTAGACTTCTGGACCTACTGATTTAACAATAACTTGCATTCAAGAGTTTTAAAAGAGCTGGCTGAGGAGCTTGCTATACTTTTAATGTTGCTTTTTCAATAAGTCTTGGAGCACTGGGAAAGTTCCAGAAGACTGAAAGAAAGACTATGTTGTGCCAGTTTTTAAAAAGAGTAAATGGATGACCCAGATTTTTATAGGCAGTCAGCTTGGCTTCAATCCTAGGCAAGATAATGGAATGGCTGATATGGGACTTGATTAATAAAGAATTGAAGGAGGGTAATGTAATCAGTGCAAATCAACATGGGTTTATGGAAAATAGATCATGTCAAACTAACTTGATATCTCTTTGGTGAGATTACAAATTTGGTTGATTAAAAATAATGATGGAATCTCCCGTCGAGTTTGACAGATGAGTTGAAGTCACTTATCGTGAGTCCTAAGAAGAGGTAATAATGTTACTTAGATTTGTGTAAGATGTTTGACTTGGTATTACACACCATTTTGATGAAAAAACTAGAATGACATAAAATTAACAGGGCACACAAATGGATAAAAAAAAATTGACAAGTAGGTTTCAGAATGTAATTGTAAATGGGGAATCATCATTGAGCGCATGTATTTCTAGTGGGATCTCTTGGAGATTGGTTCTTGACCCTACGCTATTTAACATTTTTATCAGTGACCTGGAAGAAACATAAAATCATCACTGATAAAGTTTTCAGATGACACAAAGGCTGGGGGAATGGTAAAATAAATGAAGAGGACAGGTCACTGATTCAGACAGACCTGCATTGCTTAGTAAACTGGGTGCAAGTAAACAATGTGCATTTTAATATGGCTAAATGTATCCATCTAGGAACAAGCCATATTTACATGATGGGAGACTCTCTCCTGGGAAGCAGTGACTCTGGAAAAAGATTTGGGGGTTGTGGTGGATAATTAGCTGAATGTGAGCTCCCACTATCAGACTGTGGCCAAAAGAGCCAAAGTGATCCCGGGATGCATAGAGAGGGGAATCTTGAAGGAGCAGAGAGGTTATTTTACCATCCTATTGGTCACTGGTGCCAAACATTGCTGGAATATTGTGTCCAGTTCTGGTGCATACAATTCAAGAAGGATGTTGATAAATTGGAGAGAGTTCAGAGAAAAGCCACAAGAATGACTAAAGGATTAGAAAACCTGTTTTGTAGTCATAGACTCAGAGAGCTCGGTCTATTTAGCTTAACAAAGAGAAGGTTAAGGAATGACTTGATTACAGTCTGTAAATACCTACTTGGGAAACAAATATTTAATAATGGGCTTATAGCAGGGCAGTCACCCCGCTCCGGCCCTGAAGGGGTTAAAACAGCCCTGGGAAAGGACTGTCCCAGGGAACCAATAGGATAGGCTGATGGGGAAGGCAGCCACAGCTGGAGCCATGTCCAATTAGGAGACAGCTGACCCTATAAAAGGGCTGTGAGCCAGGAGCTGGGGCAGTCTTTCTCCAGCAGTGGAGAGAGAAGGACCTAGCTGTCTGGGAGCAGGGTACTTGAGGTAGGGCTGTGCTGGGGAAAGGCAAGAGGAGCTCCAGCCTGGCAACTCCCCAGGCTGCAGGCCTTGTGCAAGGCCTAAAGAAGGTGCTGAGGCTGCAGAGGTGCAGTCTGGGGTTAGGCAGAGGCAGCTGATCCTAACCCCCCTTGCCAATGATGAGTGGCCATGACAGACTGCAGTTTGCCCCAGTGAGCGCGGGCTAGATGACAACTGGCACTGAGGCAAGGTAGGTGAGAAGGTTCTGGGTTCCCCTGGGAGGGGAGACCCAGAGCATGGTGGGGTACTGCTGGGGCAGAACCTCAAGGTAAAGAGCACCGGAGTCCAGGACGGACATGGAGGCCAGCGGCAGGTGAGACACCGGCCAACAGGAGGTGCTCCGAGTGCTGGAGAGCTAATTCCCTGGACAACTAGCAGGAGGCACCATGCTGGTAAGTCTTGACCCCCGATACAGGGCTCTTCATTCTAGCAGAGAAAGGTATAACATGATTCAATGGCTCGAAGTTGAGGTAGATAAATTCAGACTGGAAATAAGGTGTACATTTTTAAGAGTGAGAGTAATTAACCATTGGAACAATTTACCGAGGGTTGTGGTGGAGAAAGGGTTATTTTTGCAAGGATCTTTAAGTCCCTTCTGCCTTCCCTGTGAGTAAAGTGCATGTATGTTTGGAAATTTCTTTGCAGAATCAGTGTGTCTGGCTTATAGTGTTGCACAGTCCCAAGAGGGGTATCAGACATGAAATCTGTACTTGGAGTGTACGTCTAGGAGGCCTGGAGCTCTCCCGGCTCCAGCAAGCCAAGTGTACATGGTTTGTGTCCAATACAGCAACGTGGTGAGTATCTAGCAGGGGGAGCTCCTCAGGAGTGGAGCAGCCATGTTTAAATTAACCCTGCATGTATCACGTTAAAATGTAATGTATTTCTAACCTCGGGCAGTTTGACTAAAGTGCCATGCCCTGGCATGCAGGAAACTTGCATGTGGAAACAAGGTTTGTACAGCATGTTTATGTAAAGAGTAGCCAATGATGTGCAGTTTGGAGACCAAACAAAAACCATCATATTCAGCATGGCATAAATACTAAAAGGACATTAAAGGGCAACAGCAGTGAGTACAGTACAGGTCTCCCACTGCCTATGTATTATATAGGACGTTACACAACCCAGGCTCTGCTGCTGCTCCTCTTATGGCCATAACAGGGGGGTTGAACTTCTTCCTCGGAATCTGGAACAGTGATGTGGTCCTCAATAGAGTCAAATGGGAGCTGAACAACTTCTACCGGAAGCCAGTGCCTAACGCTGTGTGACAGAGACAAACAGAGCCACTCTTTTCCCCCCTCTCCCCCGCCCCAATACATCAAAGACAAGCAAATAAAAATAACTTGAATTATCAGCGGCCTGCTGAGAAACCGCTGCAGAGAGAGAAAAACAGAATAGCCTAGTATTACAACAAAGGTTAGGAGTTAATCATCAGGCAAATTAAGCCTCTGCACTCAGCAAGACCTGACTGCGATGACTGAGAAACAGACCTGAAGTTGAAGTGTTGCAAGAAAAGAAAGAAGCTGGATCTTGGAGTGAACTTGGAGTGTTATTAAAGATGGTAGAAGCAGCTGGGATCATCACAAACAAGTCTGAAGAGAGAACTTTGCACCCAGCGCCCCAGGCCAGAGGGTCTTGGGCTTTCCTAGGGTGCCAGCCCAGCCAGGGGCAGTGGGGGAAGGAAGGAGCCTGCCGGCCAGGCTGTTGGTGAGCTGAGCACTCCGACCAGGGGCTGGTTTGCTGCACAGCGCTGGGAGCGGGATGCACCCCGCTGGGGGGGGGAGGGATATGGAGGAGCAGCGGGGCTGGGGTGGCAAAGGGGAAAAGCAGGAAGAGGACAGCAAGATGGGAAGCACGTTAAAGGGCTGCTGGGTGAGCAGCAGAGGTGACATGTAACCGGCCGCCGCCTGGCGCCTACCCACACTCACCAGCCACCGCATTTCTCAGCACGCAGCCAGCGCCAGCCAGAAACAGGACAGGGTGGGGTCCTGCTGTCCAAGAGCAGGTACGCAGTCAGGGCTTTGCTGATGGAGCAGCAGAGGGAGCTGCCGGCCCCGCGCTCTGCATCTTCACCCCATTACTAGCCTTACACACCCACCTCCATCGTCAGCCACTAGACTCCCCACTCACCGCTTGTGGGCAGGCAGCTGGTGAGCAGGGATCTTGCCAGTAGCAGGATCTTGCCAGTACTGATGCGGGGGAGGGGACTGAAAATATGGGACAATTTGTGTGTTTTAAAGAAAAAGTCAGCACACCTGCAGGAGGGTTTAGATAGGGGATTGTCCCTTTAAAAACAGGATATCTGGTCACCCTACTCAAGACTAGCTGAAACCTGGAAAAATTGCAAGCTGTTGCTTTCAGTTCTGGTCCTGCTTGCAGAGTGTGGGACTTTGTAGGAAAGTGTGAGATGTGAGCCTAGCAATCTCTTTGCAGCCAACTAGCATTTGGTGGGGTGGCTGGTACCTCTTTGTTTTAGGGAACCTCTATGGGGGTTCCTGTGCATTCTGAATTCTAAGAAATGAAGTTGTTACTTTGCAACCTTTCAGCACAAGTATTTTTCTTTTTATCTAATTTCTCTGTATGCTGTGAAACATAACATAAATCATCTAGTCCATCCCCGGCACTGAGGCAGGATTAAGTATACCCTATCCTGCTAAATTTTATTAAGGCAAAACTTCCATTAACATGTGAGGCAGTTTTGCCTGAGTAAGGGCTGGAGAAATGAGCCCCCTTAATGAGACAATAAAATGCTTCCAGTGGCAACGTGACTCCTTTACCCAATAACACACCCAAAGCAGACTGCAGGGAGTGCCTCCTCTTCTTCTGCTGGGTGCTGAAACATGTATAGAGGGGATTTCATCTTGTAGTCACTTCACATTTACACGATTGATGGAGAAAATTTTTGATCCTAAATTTTAACAGCTCAGCAAACTTAGGGATGCTTATTATATTTCTGACAGTCACTGCATTGTCCAGGAATGCAAGCAAGACAAGCCTTCAGTCACTTGTGTGGACAGAGCCAGCAATGTGCAGGAGGCTATCAGGGAAATTTTTTGACACTAAACGCACTGTGAAAACAGCAACCCATAATTTCAGGCCCTGTCAGCCCCACCATTGTATGGGGTGTCTTCTCTCATACTTCATTTTTGCCAAAATGCTGCAATTTTCTGACATCTGGTGACTTGATGAGAGACGCAGCAGAGACCTGATCCACAATGGCAGTCACAAAATCTATTGGCTGCAATGTATGAGCCCAAACTTGTAAAGAACCGAGCAGCATCTACAAAGTGCTGAGTGCCTTCAATTCCCATTGGCTTCAATGGAAATGGAAGGCTCTGAGCCCAACTGTCAGGGTTGGGTGTTTTGGAAGAGAATCTGCCCATAGCAGTGAGATGTGACTCTGCTTTTCGAATGCACTCACTGCCCAAACCACCTCTTGGTCTCAGAACTATAGGCGCTGGGGGATAACAGTAATGGCTGCAAGAGTTTTTCAGATCGCAGCAAATGCCAACACCGTTTGACCTACTTTTCTTGAACTTATTTGTGTTAAATTACCAGCCCAAAATCCCTAATTGAGACTGGGGCCCTGTTGTGCTAGGTACTAGACAGACACATTATGAGAGACAGTCCCTTCTGTTCACTTCTATGCGTCCGATGAAGTGGGCTGTAGCCCACGAAAGCTTATGCTCAAATAAATTTGTTAGTCTCTAAGGTGCCACAAGTACTCCTGTTCTTTTTGCGGATACAGACTAACACAACTGCTACTCTGAAATCTGAGTCCCTGCTCTGAACACCATGCAATCTAAATAGAAAAAGATGGGAGGGGGAAAGGTGCAGTGATTTGCCCAAGGTCACCCAGTAGATCAGTAGCAGAGCCAGTAATAGAACCCAGATTTCTTCTTCAAGTAGTGTCCCTACAGCTGCACCACTCTAGGTGCGCTAGCCCCCTCTGCACCTTTCATAGAATCATAGAACTGAAGGGACCTTGAGAGGTCATCTAGTCCAGTCCCCTGCACTCATGGCAGGACTAAGTATTATCTAGACCATCCCTGACAGGAGTTTGTCCAACCTGCTCTTAAAAATCCTCAATGATGGAGATTCCACCACCTCCCTAGGCAATTTATTCCAGTGCTTAACCACTCTGACAGGAAGTTTTTCCTAATGTCCAACCTAAACCTCCCTTGCTGCAATTTAAGCCCATTGCTTCTTGTCCCATCCTCAGAGTTTAAAAAGAACAATTTTTCTCCCTCCTTCTTGTAACAACCTTTTATGTACTTGAAAAGTAGTGTTATGTCCCCTCTCTTTTCTTCTCCAGACTAAACAAACCCAATTTTTTCAATCTTCCCTCATAGGTCATGTTTTCTAGACCTTTAATCATTTTTGTTGCTCTTCTCTGGACTTTCTCCAATTTGTCCACATCTTTCCTGAAATGTGGCACCCAGAACTGGACACAATACTCCAGTTGAGACCTAATCAGCATGGAGTAGAGCAGAAGAATTACTTCTGGTGTCTTGCTTACAATACTCCTGCTAATACATCCCAGAATGATGTTTGCTTTTTTTGCAATAGTGTTACACTGTTGACTCATATTTAGCTTGTGATCCACTATGACCCCCAGATCCCTTTCCGCAGTACTCCTTCCTAGGCAGTCATTTCCCATTTTGTATGTTGCAACTGAGTGTTCCTTCCTAAGTGTCAAGTATCAGAGGGGTAGTCGTGTTAGTCTGAATCTGTAAAAAGCAACAGAGGGTCCTGTGGCACCTTTAAGACGAACAGAAGTATTGGGAGCATAAGCTTTCGTGGGTAAGAACCTCACTTCTTCAGATGTTCCTTCCTAAGTGGAGTACTTTGCATTTGTCCTTATTGAATTTCATCCTATTTACTTCAGACCATTTCTTATCATTTTGAATGTTAATCTATCTTCAAAAGCACTTGCAACCCCTCCCAGCTTGGACCAATTCCCAACAAACTTTATAAGTGTTCTCTCTATGCCATTATCTAAATCATTGATGAAGATATTGAACAGAACCAGACCCAGAACTGATCCCTGTGGGACCCCACTCATTATGCCCTTCCAGCATGACTGTGAACCACTGATAACTACTCTCTGGGAATGATTTTCCAACCAGTTATGCACTTTGCTTGGAGATTTCTCATAGCCATGTCTGTTCAGCCTGCACATGTGTGTTAGTCTCGTGCCCCATGCCGTTATATAGCACTGTGCGGGCAATCAGCCCTCACTTCCTTCTCAACCATCATGGTCTGAGATGGAGCTCTGGCAGTTGTCTCGTTGCGATTTCCTTAACTTTATCCTCTGATCCTAATAGTTAGTCATAGTAGATCTTCGTGTTAGTTAATAAGTAGTGTAAGCAGGATCTGAATGAGTTCTCCCCTGACAGCTAGCTGGGAGAGGGAGAGACTTCAGGAGCAAACTGTATTTACATGAGCACACCTACTTTGCGTAGGTATCCTACAGACAGGAGCTGTGATCAACTTTGGCTGGTGTTGGGTTAGAAAACACTGTAGTACTGAATGCAGGGGTAGTGAAATGTTGTTATCCATGCTGATATCTTTATTGCATCAGTAAAGGGGAGCAGAACTGTGCTGAGCCTGTCATGATTGAGGGGTCACCCTCAGTTGAAAGAAACTCGCTAAGGCAGAGCTCAAATGCCAGAGCCCTGTGAAAATAAAAGAGGTGAGGACAGGTGCCCCAGGCAGGAGTTGTGGACTCTCCCTAAGGGTACCCAGTCTGGTTTAGCCTGTTCCTCCCCACTGTTCAAAGAGAGAGCTAAATAGGCTACATTGGGAACTCTTCGTTATTTTAAGTACTCAATAAGAGCTTCAATCACTTGTGGTGGGGCAGTGTTTCTGCCTGGCCTGCTGAGAGCAAAAAAATCACTAAGGCCCCTGTCTACACTGGCAATTTTCTGTGCAGTAAAGCAGCTTTGAGCGCTGTAACTCCCGAGGTGTACACACTGCCAAGCCACTTAGTGCACAGAAACTGCGCAGTTGTAGCACTTTAAAAAAAAGATCCCAATGAGAGGCATACAGCTTTCTGCTCCTGGGCTACAGTGCTGCGGTGCCAGTGTAGACACCGTGGCAATTACAGTGCTGTGATTGGCCTCCAGGAGGTGTCCCATAATGCCTGTTCTCACCTCTCTGGTCATCGGTTTGAACTCTACTGCCGTACCCTCAGGTGACCAACTGTCATCCCCACCCCGTAAATTCCTTTGGAAATTTGAAAGTCCCTTTCCTGTTTGCTCGGTGATGCGTCCGGTGGTCTCAGCTCATCTTTCCAGGTGGCCTTGCCTGCTCCACACACCAGGCAATCCCCCACTTAGAGCAACGCCGAGCTGCTGGACCTCATCAGCATTTGGGGAGAGGAGGCTGTCCAGTCCCAGCTGCGCTCCTGCTGTAGGGATTATGATACCTACGGATAGATTTCATGATGCATGACAGAAAGGGACCATGACTGGGACACATTGCAGTGCAGGGTCAAAGTGAAGGAGCTGTGCAACACCTACCACAAGGTGCAGGAGGCAAAACCGCCATCCTGGTGCTGCGCCCATGAGCTGCTGGTTCTACAAAGAGCTGGACATAATGCTCGGCGGTGACCCCACCTCCACTGTGATATTTGTGGATATTTCAGTGGCTTGTGTGCCAGTCAAGAGTGGACTGAGCCAGGAGGAGTAAATCTTGGATGAGGATATGGGCAGGGACCCAGAGGCAGAGGATGACTCGGAGGCCAGAGATGCATGCAGCCAGGAGCTCTTTTCTACCCCGAAGGAGGCTAGCCAGTCACAGCTGTCAGAGCTTGGCGAAGCACAAACAGGAGAGGAGGCCCCTGGTAATTGGCTTTGATTTTGGGAATCGCTGAAGCGAGTTGTTGGGGGCAGGAGGGTTGCAGAAAGCAGGCTTGTCTCCCACCTCATGCCTAGTCTGAGTGGTGGAACAGGCTGTTGATTGACTCCCTCACTTCACGTGACTCTCCCTCAGAGATCTCCAGGAAACTCTCGTGGAGATACTGGGCAATCCGCTGCCGCAGGTTCTTCGGCAGAGCTGCTTTGTTTCTTCCCCATTAACGGTAACTTTCCCACACCACTCTGCCATCACAGGGGGAGGGGGAATCATTGCTGCACACAGGTGAGCTGCACAGAGCCCAGGGCAGAAGCCACAGGCTTGGAGAAGACCCTCCCTTGATTCCCTGCTCACCCTTAGCAGCAAGGTATCTTCCATAATGATCAGAGCCTGTGGAAAGTGTGGGGACAGAAATGATTATCAGGCCTCTCCTACAGTGCTGGCTCTCCCCAAGAGCCATGTGCCCAGTGTACAGCAAGGTCCAGTAAAAGTGATTTACGCTGCCCTTGCGGCTACTCACCATTTTGTGGGTCTTGTCGCTCATGTGTGCTTGCCTGGGGTCAGCCAGTTAGTGACAGGTGTGTGAGTACTGGCTGTGTTTTAAATCACTGAATCAGTGTTGTGTGCGTTGCAAACAATACTGCTTCTGTAAAATGTTGCATTTAAACTTCAAAGAGATGAGCTTGGGGCCCAGCCTCCCTCTGTTATTGGCAGCTGAACAGCTGCGCAGAATTAGAAAGCGGCCAAGAAGAACTAAGGAAGACTTTCTGCGTGATGTGGTGATGCACTCCGCCGTCGAGAAACAGGAATTGAAGGAATGGCAGGACAGCGAGAAGAGGGACCAAAAGGAGAATGCGACACGCCAGAATGAAGCCACGGAGCAGCTCTTAAAGGTTATGGAGCACCAAGCAGACACGCTCCAGGCGATACTAGCTCTGCAAACCGAGCAGCTCCGCACCCGCCCTCCCCAGCAGCCGCTGTCGCAAAACTCTTTCCCGTGCTCCTCCCAGACACGCCAACACACTCTTATTGTTATACCAATAGAATAAAAACCAGCAGGATCTTATTAAGAGGGATAAGGCAAAGATGCCACATTTATTGTAAATATAATGATAAAGCAAAAGATAAAAGTAAACAACGTTGTTTTGACTACTTATTCCTTATATACACACACACACACATATATATATATAGAGAGAGAGAGAGAGAGAGAGAGAGAGAGAGATTCATTCACACAATCATTCATTCAAGTTCTGTATAGGTGTTATAGTTACCAGCCTAGAAGTTGCTCATGCCAAGTTACTGGCCAGGTATCTTGGTCATGAGGATGGAGCCGAGTCTGTGTCAGGTGCACCTGATGCTCCTGGAGGTTGGCAGCAGAACTAGAGACTCAAAATCCTCAGTCTTGAGAGTCCATTCTTATAGGAATTAATTCCTATGTTAGTCTATGGGAGCTGTTGAATCAGCAACAGCAGGATGAATCAGCAGATGGCACATTCCTGGTGGCTCCACACTGTACAAAGTTTGTGTTTCTCATCCTTCCAGGTGATGGGGTGGATCCCAGTTTACCCTCCGGGGGTTTTGGAGGTCCACTTTACACATTCTTTGGCCGATGGATACTCCCTTTCTAGGCTGGCACCTCACTAACCATTCATATATATCAAGCATTCATCAGCATACATTCCATATCTTAACCATATTTTAATTTACTGTCTCCACCACTTTCGGGGTGTGTGCTAATTCATTTGAGACTCCCGGCCCTTTAATCACAGAGGGTGGGGGTCTGTCCTAGGAGCCGTTGAATGAAGTGAAAGTCACTTAACAGCTTATAGTGTTTGTTTACATTGTATCAATCACTTCAAGAACAAAGTCAATTAACTCGTTTGTAAGTTTTACATAGTAACAAAGTATCTTTCACAGGATAGATATAATCAATGGTTTCTACAGACAGTAGCTTACAAGTTTTAACAGAAGACCCAAGAGATTTTTGTACTTGGTGAAACTGTTGGATTTTAAAGTGTGGGGGACAAATTATGAGGGGGTCACTGTCACTTGGGGGAATCACTGTTAGTACCTTCTTTAATATCCCTACATAATCAACCTCCTGGTTCCAGTCTATACCCGTGGCATTCCACTCCTCCCCCCTCACAGTCCAGCACTGCAGACTCCCACTACCCACTGCACTCAACACCCAGCCCTCTGCAGTTTGGCTCTGCTGAAGTACAGTACCCACTGTATTGTACTCCAAAGGAGAAGGTTGGATGTGATCCCTGGACATACACAAATCTTTAGCCATCCCGGTATGCCGCCTCCTCCTGGGACCTTCCCTTCCCCCCATTCCCCTCCCTGCTGATGTTTTTGTTGTGTTTGACTCTCTCCTCTGGTTGTTGTCTTTTAATAAAAGAATTGTGTTGGTTTGAAAGCAGTCTTTATTCTATCACTTGAACGCAAAAAGAGCACTGCAAAACAACATACAATTATGTTAAACCCCCTTATTGCATCATGTGCACCAATCACCTCCTAGCATTACAAGCACTGCTATCCCAAGCATAGCAACAACTATTAGTGGCTTTCGGCTTCAAATTGCTGCCTCAAGGCATTCCTGACCCTTATAGCCCCATGCTGTGCCCCTCTAATAGCCCTGGTCTCTGGCAGTTCAAACTCAGCCTCCAGGCACTGAACCTTTGTGGTCCAGCCCTGAGTGAAGCTTTCACCCTTCCCTTCACAAATATTATGGCGTGTACAGCGCGCGGCTATAAGCATAGGAATATTGTCATGGGCCAGGTCCAGCTTCCCATAGAGGCAGCGCCAGCGGGTCTTTAAACGGCCAAAAGCACACTCCACAGTCATTCTGCACTTGCTCAGCCTGTTGTTGAACCGCTCCTTACTTCATAAGCCACGGCATTTAGGGGTAGGCAGGGTCTCCTAGGATCACAATAGGCATTTTGACTTCTGGTCTGGGAAGAAAGTCCCTGCTTGCATCTTCCTGAACAGGCCAGTGTTCTGAAAGATGTGTGCGTCATGCACCTTTCCGGACCAGCCTGCTTTAATGTCTGTAAAATGCCCACAGTGATCCACAAGCACCCAGAGAACCATTGAGAAATACCCCTTCTGATTAATGTACTCGGTGGCTAGGTGGTCTGGTGCCAGAATTGGAATACGCGTCCCATCTATCGCCCCTCCGCAGTTAGGGAAGCCCATTTATGCAAAGCCATCTACAATGTCATGCACGTTGCCCAGAGTCACGGTCTTTCAGATCAGGATGCGATTAATGGCCCTGCACACTTCTGTCAACACAGGCCCAATGGTAGACTTTCCCACTCCGAACTGATTAACGATGATTAACGACTGGAGTAGCCAGCCTCCACAGTGCGATCACCACTCGTTTCTCCAACGGTAGGACAGCTCTCATTGTTGTGTCCTTGTGCCGCAGGGCTGTGGCGAGCTCATCACACAGTCCCATGAATGTGGCTTTCCTCATCCGAAAGTTTTGCAGCCACTGCTCATCATCCTAGACGTGCATGACAATGTGATCCCACCACTCAGTGCTTGTTTCCCGAGCCCAAAAATGGCATTCCACTATGGTCAGTACCTCCATGAATGCCACAAGCAATCTCATGTCATAGCTACTACACGTGATGAGATCAATGTTGCACGCCTCTTGCCTTTGTAGTTTAAAGAATGACGCCACTGCCACTTGTGATGGGTTAGTCAGAGCGAGCAGCATACTGGTCAACAGTTCGGGATCCATTCCTGCAGCCCAAAGAGGCAGGGCGCGCAAACCATTGAAAGATGGCACCAAATGCGGACGGAAGTTGCTGGTTCCTCAGGTACCCAGGGCGTGGCCTGACCGAAAGATGGCAAAGCCTTGGGCCCAGAGAGGTCATTATTACTGTTAGTAGACAGATGTGGCAAGAGCTCTTCCTCTGCTTCCCCTGTACCGAAGAAGCCCACTTGGGCTCCGACCACGCTTCCCTCAGAGAGCCCAATACCTACAGTTCTGTCAGCGCCCTTGGCCACAATCACCTAGGTACAGACTACAGGCTCCATACTGATAACACCCTCGGTACTGCAGGAGTTCTGTTTTCCCCAGGACCTGGCTGTATCTGAGACTCCTGAGTCTCCGCTGCTTGACTCTGACATGCTGTCAGTACCAAGAACATCAAGATCTCCTGAAGTTCTCCTGGTAGCCAATGGTCACCTCAGATCTCCCCAGATGGAGACTGGCTGACACGCATGCATGGGCTGAACAGACACTACTATGGGAAATCTCCAATCAAAGACACAGTGCGGCTAGTGCACCAAGAGCGGAGCACCCATAGGGACACACATCTTGAAGAACCACAGTTACTGCACAGGGTGAGTAACCATTTCTTTCTGAGTCCCAATCCGTTGTTTTCTCCACTAGATCACACTGCTGCCCCTAAGTTAGCCTGCCAAAACACTACCTAGTGGTTAGGCACTGGCGTGTCGTGATTATTGCGTATCAGGCTGACCAGTTCCATCTCCTTGTTACTTTGTGCTTCCCTATGTCTGTTCATGCCTTGTCCTCAGATTCTAACTTGTTCCAGGCAGGGACCATTTTCTTGTTATATGTATGTACATCACCTAGCACAGTGGAACCCTGATCCATGAATGGGGCCCCTGAGCACTACAAATAATACTGAGGGTTTCATTGTTTTAAGTTATTGTCTTTCCAGTGGAGGAGGGAAGGAAGTCAGCTGTTCATCACTTCTTTTATGCTCTGTGCAGATTTATTGAAAAAGCCCCATCCGTAACTTCTCATTTACTTCTGTCATTCCTACCTCTGTTCTATCCAGAATATTTTATCTTCAGTTGTTCTCATTCTATTTTGTTGTTTTGGCTTTGGTCCTGCACCCCTTTTCTCCACATAAGCTGCATGTATTTGTGTGTTCATTTGTTCTGTCTCCATATTGTCTTCCCATCTACTTTACTTTCTTCTTTAATTCCTGGCACTACACTCTTTGCCTGTGATTTTTTTTCCCCCTCTCCCTCCCCACTTCCCCCCTTAAGCTTACTACAAAGCCTATTGTTCTTCCCTGTAATGTTTGCATTTTTTCCTTCTGCTCAAGCATTGCTGTTATCTCTGTGATTCAGCCTTTATTTCACATTATCCCTTCTCTCTAATTTGTATTTTTGACAATATCTGAGGTGGGTTTTTTCCCCTGTGTTGTGGAAAGTTTCAGCATTGCACTTGTCACTCTATCTTTTCTTCATTCTATTCCATCTGTTCTTTTTTCCTATTTCCAGTATCTTATTTCTTGAGGATTGCCATTTTTCTTATTATAATTAATTCTTTCCCTGTGATTTTATTTCATTGTTTTTTTCTGTCATTTTATATTGTACTACACTTCTGGATTTAAGCTTTTTCAGTGGCATATTTCTGACTTGTCTGTATATTCTCTCACCCACCCACCCTCAGCCTATCTGCATTTCTTCTCTGTGTATGATAATATGACTCACGGCTGCTACTCCTTTCAGAAGTTGGGGGCTTGTTTGTTTTCCCTTTTGCTTCCTATCCAATTTGTCTGCAGAGTGACTGTGACAGCTCCTGAGGTGGATTCCTTTGATTATGTATTCACAGCCATGTAGGCCACGCTCCACCACAGCACTAGGGAGCTGATCCTGTACCCACCAACGTCAATGGGAGACTTGCCATTGCTATCAATAGGAGCAGGACTGGGTTCTTAATGTTGTGCCCATTTACTTGTTTCATCCTGACTGTCACAGAGCTGTGACGAGTGGCAACCACACAGGGTCCCTCACCACTAAGCAAAGCCCGGATACAAAAGGGTTTTCTTTGCCTGCAAGCAAAGTAGTAAAAAGAAAGCGGGGCTGATCCTCACGTGCTGAAGTCAATGGAGCTGTGCTGATTTACACTAGCTGAGGATCTGCCCCAGGAGGTCTGAGAAGTGACAGTCTCATTCCCCCCCATGTGCGTTAGGGCACTGGCACGGCTGACTCACAGCCGCTGTAGCTAAGTAGAAGTGGCAGATGTCTCAGCTGCTCCCTCACCAGCGGAGGTACTGGTGGTGTGGAATTCCACCGTATGACCAATGATTCCCACACATCTCAGTTCGCAGTTCACCCTTTGACTTCTGTAGGAGAGTAACGTGTACTTGGAGCTTCCATGCCTTGGTCAATCCCGCTCGCCCCCCACCACACACACACACAGCAGAAACACATCGTTTTCATTGCGTTAAAGCTTTTAAGGGCTTGCCTAAGCATTTTCAGTACTGGGATCTAAATCATTATTTTGCTGTCAAAACGTTCCATTTTCTTTTCCTTCCCCAGTCTATAATTCTTTTGTGAGTGGTGACTGCATAGTTAATCAGCAATTCATTATACGGCTGTGAAAAATCCAAGCCTGTGCTCCTCTTTATATACTTAATCAGTATTATTGGCTTGTGTACAGTAATGTGTGGTATTTTTTAGATTAAACTATTATTATTGGTTTTTAACAGGTTATACATCGAAAATGTAGTCATTGCAGGACTTTGGAGATGCCTGTGTGGATAGAAAGGGATGGGGTGAGCGGCAGAAAGAACACAAGCTATGGTGAATTAACAGGGAAGAGAAGTAAACGGAGCTCTTGCTACTTACTTCAGTCTAGCCCAGATCAGTAGTGGCTGAAAGACATGACCATCTGATGGATGTTCTGTACTTTTTGTGAAGGGTTTGCTGGTTTCAATCCAGTTTAAAATTATGCTGTGGAAAGAGGTGACAGCAACAGGAGACACCTAGTGGGGGGATGAGAATGAAGAAACTGATGCCCCCAGCAAGTCTCACTTTCCCTTTCAAAAAAAAGTAAGACTGGCACTGAAGCGGCAATGATAGTGTATCCCAAATCCATCTCTTAACACATATAGCATTCAGAGACCTTAGCCTGGCAAATGACGTACAGATAGATCACACCATTCCATCTTTCACCTTTAGATTATTTGTCCTAGAATTATTTTGGTTGTGTAGGGCCTCTAGCGTGGGCCTAATCTAGCTGCATTGTTAAGAATTAATTGCATTAGGTTGCTTAATTCAAAAAGATATATAAATCTGGACTGTTCATAAGTCACTACAGCAATTTTCCTCTTCATTCCAGTTCAGAAAAGTGCATGACTAAGTTAAAGGCAGCATAAATCAGTCTACACCCTAATGCAAAGTGTCAGCACATTAAAACAATATACCCCTTCTTAGCTATTCTGTGTATATCCAGTACCTAGCACGAGGAGGTCCTGGTCCACGCCTGGGGCTCCCAGGCACTACCACAGTACAAATAATGAGCAATAATCTTCCCATACAGGACCCAGTTCTGCCATTGTTACTCTTGTTGAGGAAGACCTTGCCCTTAAAATCAATGGATCTACTCGTGGAGAGATTCACTGCTCAGTATGAGGGAAGGAAGCAGAATCAAAGGGTCTTTCCCAGATGAGAAGACATGGATCAGAGGAGCAATGGTCTCAGTTCAATCATTTGTGTTGGGTGGTTAAAACCTACTGGTCCCCGAGTAGAAGCACACAAGTGATTTCAACATAATCTGACATGAGATGGTGAACTACAGCAAGCCAAGTAAGAACAGCTTTGATGCAGAAGAGCTTTGTCCTTCTCTCTCCTGGTGAGAGCGGAGTGTGATCTGAATCACAGAAGGCACTGGGCTGCTATTAAAACAGGTGAAATGGTTTGATAGTAAAGCTTCTGATGGATGAGAACTTTCAAAGTCAGGAGCCTCATTTATGCTACCACTAAAACTTAAAAACGACCAAGCGACTGTCTAGATTACTGTTGTAATGCAACAAAATGTATATTTATCTCTTTTTGGAAAGATTTGTTTCTTTTCGGCTGGGAAACGCTCATCAGCCTATAAATCACTTCTGTATCTATAGTACCTCTAATAATAGCATATAATCTGTCTGCTTGGGAATCTAGTACAGAAACTCTTGGTGAGAAAATCCAGGCAGGTCTTGAAATGCAGGTGCCTGCCTTGGGCGGCAGAGGTAGATAGTATAGCAGTGCTTACCACATTAGTTAACTAACATAACATTGGTTGATTGGGGATTATAGACACTTTAGTCTCCATATAGTTAGGGTGGAAGCTATCTGGTCATTGCAAGCCTGACTTTGATAAATACATGCTCACTCCTGACTTGGCCAAAACTAAAGTATTTCACCTGGTGATAGATTTGAACTCTTCTGCAAAGTGTAAGACAGAGAATAAAAGGCACTGGGGAAGAGAAGGGTTCAAAAATGGAGCTCATTTGGAAATTTTCCTAATGGCCTTCTGGCTTGTAATATCCCCACCCCGCAAAACCCAGCTTGGTCTAGAAATGCTAAATGTGTCTTAAATCTGTTGGTTGTGATGTGGACGCGTGCCTCTAGCTAGGTATGGGGCTAGGTTGGGGGAGTTGTGTGGCTATTAAACGCACTGGCAGTATTTCTGGTCGCACACAGTGTAAATGCAAGACTTAAGAAGCTTGCAGCCATTAACTGAAGACCTCCTAGAGCACAGCTCTGTGCTACAGCATGTGACCATCAATAACTCCACTATTCGTGGACGTCGGCTTCCAGCAGCTGCAGCAGCAAACCCTGCTGTGGCGTTCACTCGCTGCCATTGGCAGCATGGCCTAAAGAGGAATGAGTGCAGAAATGGAGCTGCTTTGAGTTCTAGTCTCACTCCTGCAATCTGGTCTTCACAGTATTTTACACATATAAAGTAGCACCCCTGTAAGGTAGATGAATATCACTGGCTCAGTTTTACATAGATTAATGGCTATACTTTTTCCCAAAACTCCATCTACATTTTGGTGCTTCCTTTCTTGGGTGTCTTGACTTCACAAACTTGCGTAGTGTTGAATTGGCACCCAATACTGGACTTTGGAAAACATGACCCTCATTGTCTCATCAGGACTCTAACCTTTTTGCTTTTACTCTGTGGCTACCTCTGTGACTTCCCAGCATGGGGCCTTTTGGTGCAACTGTCAAGTCATGTACTGTAAAGGCTTCTCTTAGTCCTGCTGCTGAACATGTCATCTCCTCAACCCTCTGACTGGTGTGAGAATCAAACCAGGTCCACTGAATGACACTCTAATGTATTCACTAGATGACAAGGCTGACAGTCTAGCACCAGGAGATCAACATATTAGACAACAGATCTCGCTATCGTACTAAGATGGCCCCCAGAACCAGAGCATCTGAGCACCTCAATCTTTAATGTAGTTATCCTCACAACACCCCCTGAGAGTGAGGAAGTGCTGTTATCCCCACTTTAGGGATGAGAAACTGAGGCTTGCAGAGATCAAGGGCCAGATTTTCAAAGGTAATTAGGCATCGAAAGCTGCAGATGGGTGCTTTGCAAAATCCACAAGGCATCTGTCTGCAGCTTTAGGTGCCAAAATACCTTGAAAATCTGGCTCTAAGTGACTTGCTGCCCAGGGTCATACAGGAAGGCTGTAGCAAAATGGGGACTCAAACCCAGGAATACTGAGGCCTAGGCTCGTGTGCTAGCCATGGCACCATCCTTCCACTTTCTACCAACCTGGCACTGATAGTCTCCTTACGTTTTTATTAGGGAAGTACTGGACTCTTATACCAGTTTTAGTCTATTTATACTCTCACCTACTTGAGACCTTGCCTCTATTGTGTATAACTGCATTGAAGCAGCCAGATAGCAGCTGGTGCAGTTGTGACAAGCCCCACTGGGAATGTCTACGCTGCCGTAAAACACCTGTGGCTGGCCCATGTCAGCTGACTTGGGCGCACAGGGCTCGGGCTGGAGCCTTTTACTGCACTGTAGACATACCTTCTCTTTACTCCTGGATGTAGTAGGCAGATGCTTTCTAACAAAGCCCTTCTAATGTTACCTGAAGAGCAAATAACACCTGTAAAATTATGGATTCTCTTTTTAATACATCTGAATATTGTCATCAGTTCACTATTATTTTTGTAGATTGGTTACATCTCACGCAATGTGCTGCTGTCCAGCTCCATTTCTTCACCAGTGTTAATACTAGTTTGGTTTGTTTGCAGCTCAGGATTTGGTTTTGAGGGTGTAGGAGGAGGAGGAGGGGCTCCCTTCTCACATACTCATAATGAGCCTGGTTCTGTAAGGTGCTGAGTACCTCCTGCAAAGTGCCAAACTCCCTGAGCTCCCACTGCACTCTGTTAGAGTGGAGGGCGCTCAGTACCGTGCAGGATTAGGTCTGCAAACTGGAGGAATAATTCAGCAGGAAAAGATGATCCAGTAGCGCTCAGCGAGTCTTTCCCAGGAGAATTAACGTTTATTACAAGAAAGCAAAAGTAGCCGGAAAGGAAACAGAACATTCTGCAGCATGGAGTCCAATCAACGTCTCTTACTCTGAGTGCAGAGCCCCACCTACCCACTGCCAAACTTCTTGCTCTTTCTCCCACGCAGGATATCTTTGCTTAAACCATTCTCCATGAAGCGGGTGTTCACATCTGCCTAGTTTTTTTATAGCACTGATGTTTCCCCATGTCGGGTGTTATAGCTATCCAACTGAGTAATTGGTGACTATGACAGATGGCCCTCTGTGCATGTGTGCACCCTCGGGAAAAACAATGTACACAGCAAATTAAATGTTCATTTGAGCAGACCTCTCTTCCTCTGCACAGTAGGCTGATGTGCAAGGTGAATATTTAGGCAGTGTTGAGTATAATATTTCTATAGCAAACAGAAATATGGCACTTGCTATGCTCCTTCTCTTGGTAATAGTGCCACCTGCAGCTTCCAGTGTGCACTTTAACTGAAGACACAGGCCCAGATTCTGATATTGCTTACGCCATGTTTCCTCAGTCTGTTGACTTTGGTGGAGTTGCTCTTGACTTTCACCAGTGTGAAGCCAGAAATGGGCCCTCCAATGTGGAGGGGAGGGATAGCTCAGTGGTTTGAGCATTGGCCTGCTAAACCTAGGGTGAGTTCAATCCTTGAGGAGATCATTAAGGGATTTGGGGCAAAAATCTGTTTGGGGATTGGTCCTGCTTCGAGCAGAGGGGTGGACTAGATGACCTCTTCAGGTCCCTTCCAACCCTCATATTCTATGAAGGGCAAGATATAAAATAGACATTCATAGCTGCTTTTTTATTTCTCACTTCATTAACTCATCATTTCCCTGTGCATCTCCACAACCCCTCACACATGTGTACTGTTAATCCAAGTAGACAGACAGTGTCTTAATGCTATAGCTCTGCACAGTATAGATGCCAACTACCCTGAATTGCAGTCATTCCCACCATGACTGCTTCTACAGTAGCATTTAAGGAAATGCTACAAGTTAGAATCAGAAGACTGATTGTCTCTGCATTACCCAGGCAGCTGGTTTGCTGTCACCACTGCTTATTACACACATTATCATCTCACTATTACCTTGTGAATACATCACCGAGGAAGGCATCTGTTAGCGCCAATAACTAGTTTGTAAGATCTTTGGGGCAGGGACACCTTTATGTTATGAATTGGAAAGCACCTAGTACATTGGGATCCCAGGGTCTTACTGGGCCTCTAGGCTATACCTCAAAACAAATAAGCAGTGATAATTGAAATGCTTAAGAACAGATGGGAGGGAAATGACATTGCAGTTTGTACTATTATGAGATACCTACATGAATGTGAAACCATCTATGTGAGTTTGGTGGTGGTCTTTGCGTTGATAAAACAGTGATCTGCTCTACAGCACCTCTTCCTTTCTAACTGGTTACACCCACTAGAAATGAAGCTGTGATGTTAGCTCAAGTAATGCTGTCATCTGAACCTCTGTAAGTAACTAATGTTCTCAGCCTAAGAAATCTTTATCTCATGGACTCCTGAGTTGGTTAAATGTAAATGGTTTGAAGAACATTTTTCAGGAAGGGATTGTTTGTTTTGATTATATGCTTTATACATATTACTTGAACAGTTCTTATCTAAAAGCTGAGTTGTTAAGATATCATTTTACTTCCAATAGCAGTGGTGAAAGACTGATAGATTGCCCATGCAATGCATGAGTAAAAGAAGCAAGTTAAACATCAGGGTCTGGATGAATGATTATTTAATCTGTTTACCAATGGCAATATATTATCAGCAATTTTTGATAAATTCATTTTATCCGCATCTGCTTTTCCATAAGAATGAGGATATTTAGTTTGATTCAAATTTCATGGTCTGAGGGAGCCTTTAATATCAATCGTGCCAATAATCTATGAATATAAATAGACTAAAGTACTAGAGAGATATGCAGGAAAATGTTATCTACCAAATGAAACTGGGAAGAAAGAGTAGGGAGAGACAAAGGTCTTTCTGCCTCCCTTGCAGTTGCAAAAGGGGCAGAATCTTAATGAGTTTTAAGCTAATACCCTCCCCTCTCTCTCCATTTGGGTTTCTCTGGCTACAGTCAGTCTCTGAATGGGACAGGAACTGAAGGTCTCTATTCCCCTGTAAAGTGCTGTGCACACATATGATGCTATATAAATAATATAACAGCAGCAACTGCTAATGTCCTCTCTAGACTGCCATAAAGGTTTAGCTTACCCATGATATGTTACAAAAACTGTGTGGTCTAGGCTTTTTTGGTCTACAGCCAACATAAGGGTGAGGGCGTTCAGCTGACACAAAGCCATGTGTAGTGGGGTTGCAGAGTCACCAGCCCCCAGGAAGAGCATTAAGAACTGCTTGAGGCACATGGGGAGTGTGAGGTCTGTGCCATCTCTAGGGATCATGTAGCTTGCTGCCTCTGGTGCACTGGCACTCTTCTGTGGGCTAAGGGTAGGGGTAGAGGTGGGGCATGGCCTCAATTTTTCCCTACCCCTTTCAGGTTGATTTGCTCTCTGGAGGGAGTAAGGACCATATAGTCTCTGCGCAGATGGACTGCTGATGTTCTCTGCTCTTCCATGTGCAAGAGCCGATCACATCTCCCATTTGGACACTCCCCGCTCTCTGAGCTAGTGGAATTTTCTGTATTGTCATTCCAGCTCAAGATGGTGGTGACATATATGCGGCCACCATTTCTGCCTGCACACTTATCAATCTCTTATATCAAGATTTGAATAACGTACTGGTTTTGGTGTTTTAGTTCCGCTCTGGCTCAGACAGACAATTGCTCAGTTAGGGAATGGGAGTTCATAAAAACAGGTCTTTCAGTCTGGTTCTGCAGGCCTCCTATAGCTTCTCTGTTGGCTCGGGGAGAGAGTTATTTAGTCCACAAAATTGCTTTTTCAGTATAGCACATTTTTTAGCTTGAAAGCAAGATATTCTAACACATAGGGCTTTTGTAAGTAATGAGAACATGACTTGTGTCAGACGTGTGAATTTCTCTCCCACCTGCTCTGTAGTCTACCTACAATCTTCTCTCCCCTTCCAGGAAGGACAGACTGCACTGGTCAGAAGTAGGAACCCTTGCTCAGCCAGTGGAAGGCGAACTGGGCTGGAGGGAATAGCAGCAAGGACAAGACTGATGTCCTTGAATCCTCCATTCAGTCTGTTTATAGAGGTTAGATACCAGCACATTATTCAAATCCCTTCAGACTATAACATTGGGGTGAGATGGTGTTCAGATAGATCCTGCACACTCAAGACCTCATTTTCTATTCCTAATGCAGTTAACCTAACACATTTCACCTTACTACGTACAGAGCAAACTCTCTAAATAAACACCGAGGAAATATAACTTAATAGGAAAGTTAGAACTTTGTTTAAACATCTTGTTTAAATGTTGTTTTTAATACCCTACAACAATAATGATAGGTTGGAGCATGTGTGCATCACATCTCCTATACTGCAATTGTAAAATAAAGGAAAATATTTTTACCATTTATTATACAGAAAAGGGCAGCTCCCAGATTTAATTTTAAGGCGCTATGTACCTGTCAGTAATTTAGTTGTTTGTTGGTGGCTGAAAATTACCAGTTTATAAACTAAGAAGCGTTAAAAAAAAGAAAAGTAAAAACAACGAGGAGTCCTTGTGGCACCTTAGAGACTAACAAATTTATTTGGGCATAAGCTTTCATGGGCTAGAACCCACTTCATCCGATGTATGATGTAGGCAGCCCCCCAACCTGAAGTAAATACTCACCATCAACTACACACCACACAACAAAAACACCAACCCAGGAACCAAACCCTGCTACAAACCCCAGTGCCAACTCTGTCCACATATCTATTCAGGGGATGCCATCATAAGACCTAATCACATCAGCCACACCATCCGGGGCTCGTTCACCTGCACATCTACCAACGTGATATATGCCATCATGTGCCAGCAATGCCCCTCTGCCATGTACACTGACCAAACCCGACAGTCTCTATGCAGAAGAATAAATGGACACAAATCTGACATCAGGAATCATAACATTCAAAACCCAGTAGGAGAACACTTCAATCTCTCTGGCCACTCAATAACAGACCTAAAAGTGGCAATTCTTCAACAAAAAAAACTTCAAAAACAGACTCCAACGTGAAGCTGTAGAACTGGAAATAATTTGCAAACTGGACACCAACAGATTAGGCCTGAATAAAGACTGGGAGTGGTTGGGTCATTACAAAACCTAAACTTAATTTCCCCAATACTAATTTCTCCCTACTGTTACTCACACCTTCTTGTCAACTGTCTGTAATGTGCCACTCTTACCACTTCAAAAGAGATTTTTTTCTCCCTTGGTATCTGGCTGTTAATTGATTTATCTCCTTAGACTGGCCTCACACTTGGTAAAGCAACCCCCCATCCTTTCATGTATTTATACCTGCTCCTGTATTTTTCACTTCATGCATCGGATGAAGTGGGTTCTAGCCCGCGAAAGCTTCTGCCCAGATAAATGTGTTCGTCTCTAAAGTGCCACAAGGACTCCTCGTTGTTTTGGCTGATACAAACTGCCACTCTTAAAAGGTAGAAATCTTGGCTAGATACAATGGTACAGAACAGGCTATTCCTTCTAGTGGCCTTGACCCTGCAGAAGACACACACACACACCATCACCCATCTGGTTTCAGTGGGGCTCCTTATGGGTGCAGGGCTCCTCCACATGGATCCAAGTCCAGGCTCAAATGCATGCTTGTAAAATCAAAGTCCTGCTAGATGTAGCAGGAATCTGAGTGGTGACACTCATACGCCCATTTAAGAGCATTAAAAAGTATTTAGTTGTAAAAATTCATAAATGAATCTGGAAAATATCTGAACCTATGTTGACTGATGAGCATTTGAGACTAAATTGACCATCTAGAAATGGCTGCTTACAAGAATTGATTAACTGTAGCATTCTCTGATCTCTACCCAGCAATTCCCCTTAGCTTTGCTGTAATTCCTGTATAGCAAGTAACTCAATCACAATTTTACAACCACAGCTGGTTCTTACTACCAGGGCCGGCTCTAGGTTTTTGACCGCCCCAAGCAAAAAAAATTTTGGCTGCCCCCCACCCCAGCCCTGGGTTCTCTCTCCCCCCCCCCCCGCCACCCCAGCCCTGGGCTCCCCCCCACCAGTGATGACTCAGCCCGCTTCCCCCTCACCTCCAGCCGGTCCAGCGCTGGCAGGGTCAGGGTAAGCAGCGGGGCTCCTGGGCCGCGCCTCAGCCCAGGGTCCCTCCATCCAGGGCTCCCGCCTCCAGGACCGGCCGGGACCCGGGAGGGCAGAGCCGGGGAACTGCCCTGGCAGAGGGCTGAGGTGCCGGGGCAGGGTAACCCCAGAGGCAGTGGAGCCCCAGAGAGCGGGACGCGGGCCCCGCACGACAGCGCCCCGCCCTCTATGGCCCCGCTGCTGCTTCTGGCCGCCCTGCCACAGTCCCTGGGCGGCTCTGGCCGCTTCGCCCAGCCCCGGCTGCAGCGCTGGGGGCAGCCACCCTGCGGCATCTGCAGGCGGCTCCGTGTGCCCCGTGGGGTGTCCCCCAGCCTGAGTGTCCCCCGCTCGAAGTCTGCCCGGCACAGCCACAAGGTGTGGGTGCTGCTACCCTGCGGCGCGAACCGCAGCACCTACACGGCGCCCCCCGCGCATGACACGCTGCTGCTGCCAGGGCCGGCTCTAGGCGTTTGCTGCCGGAAGCACAAAAAAAAAATGGCCAGAATGCTGCCCTTGAAAATGTGCTGCCCCAAGCACGTGCTTGGTTTGCCGGTGCCTAGAGCCGGCCCTGCTTACTACTATTAAATCAGAACTTTCCTGTCTCTCCAGGATTTCTGCAGCTGTCAAAACAAGGCTAAACTTGCACTAAACTTGAAATCTTGGACTTAAAAAAATCAGTCTTGCTATGACAGTCTGACTTGATTAAACATCAATGGGTCAGCCAACAACTAGCATATTAACTCACTCGAAATAACATTTAATCTCGCTTTATCCTTCCCAAAACAAGCTGAATGTTTCAGTCACCACTAGTAAAAAGCTGAAAATGATCAAACCAAAGTTTGTATCGCTAATGCAACTGGTGGTACAAAGCTAGAATAGAAGCCAAGCAACCAGGAGGCAGGGGCTTTAGGAGAATACAACAGCCTCATCTTAGCCTTTGACCTTCTATGTAGATCTCTTCTGGATAATCTCTTTGCTTCATCGTTCCCCTTCGCACTTTCTGTTTGTTCCAGGTAGAGAGAACAGACTCCAGCTTCATTTGTGCCATCGCCCCTTCAAAGCTCTTCTGTAAACCAGCTTCCTCCAAGCCATTCTGCAATGCACGACATTCAATGTAGAAATTGTACGTCCTATAGGTTCTGAGAAACTAGTCTGGAAATCTAAGCGTAGATCTTAATTAGATTGTAAGCTCTTTGGGCAGACCACTTTTTGTTCTGTTTTAGTACAGTGCCTAGCACAGTGGGGTCCTCGGCCATGACTGGGGCTCCTAAGTGCTACTACTACACAAATAATCTTCATGCTGCTAGCCTAGACAATTGTAACAACTTAACCCAAGCTGATTGAAGGCGTCTTCTAACTTCTGACAGCAGAGAAGCATGTAAAATCTTTGGCAAAATACAGTGAAGCCATCTGAAGCAGGAGGGCTATGATTATGGCTGCTGTGTGTCTGATATGAGCATTCTTTGCAGTTCACCCTAATTGAGTAACTCCAGTATGGCTCCCTGGGATCCGGGTCACACAGGGCAATTGCGTGGGGCCGCACGTCACGGGGGGCCCATGAAGCTAAGTTGCTCGGGCTTCACCATCAGCCCCAGGTGGTGGGGCTCAGGGCCCCAAGCTTCCCCACATAAGGTGGGGCTTTGGCTTTCTGCCCTAGGCTCCAGCAAGTCTTACACTGGCCCTGTTTGGTGGACCCCATGAAGCCTTCTCACAGCCCCCGGTCTCTGGTTGAGAACCACTGCTTTATTGCACATTATATGTACAAGAAGCCATGGACCAGAATTTTCAAAAGTAACTAGTGATTTTGGGTGCCCAACAGGAGGAACCACAAGGGGACTTGATTTTGAGAGTGCAGTTTCTGAGTATCAAATCCCTTTAGGGTGTCTGGAGTTGGGCACCCAAAAATCACCAGTCATTTTTAAAAAACTTGGCCCTATTCCATGGAAAGAATTGGGGAAATCATCAAGGCACAAATGGTAGTTAGGCTACCAATTCTCGCACCAACTCAAGGGGAGTTGGACAACTCCCTCCCCTATGTGCCTATGGAAATACTCCCTAGGATCTAAAAACTGCATAATGGAAATGAGAAATCAGCACACAATGTCTGCCTGTGTTTTGGTGATGCTGTTTCACTGCCCAGCTAAAGGCAGTTAGATGAGCAAGCATAGCTCCCCCCTTCTCCCCAAAAGCAGAGTCTATTTAATAGAAACAAAAATGAATTGCATTAGAATAAACATATTTCCTTGTCCTTGAAGGGTGATTAAACTTCTTTTACGGGTAGAAAAGGGAGCTTAATAGAGTTATAGGTGTTTTAAAACTCATAAAAGAAATTTTTACATTCCCCCTTCACGGGTGAGCTGTCATCAGTCATGTGTTTGCAAGCTTATTACTTTTTGCCATTCAGAGACTGGCAGCACGGTTAGAGAGCTTTGCGTGTACTTTCTTTCCTTTCCATGCTTCGCACCAGGGGTTCACGAGTGCTTTTGCTTCCTTTCCGGGAATTCTAGCCACTTGCAGTCCTGTGTTAAAAGAGGACAAATAATGGATTCAGGCACTCACTCTTTTTCTTGATTCACCCAGCTCTTTATTTGCCGGATATCTAGCCCTCTAAGCTCTGGTTGGTTTTCTTCTGTCAATTGATGAAAACTGTATAGGTGAATATATGTTAGACTGTAAGCTCTGCAGGCCAGGGACTCTCTCTTCTTGTTTTATGCTTGTACAGTCCCTAGCACAATGGGGTCCTGCCCTGGTTCATAACTGGGGATCCCCTACGGATCCCCCAGTACAAACAATATATATGTTCATGTTTTGACCAACTGTGTCAGATTGCTATGTTTCCTAATGCTTAGAATAGGAAGTAAATGCAGTACCTGAGACAGTAGAGTGTAGACAAATGACTTTTTGTTTTAGTGGTCACTATTGTATCTATAGAACTTAGAATTTAAAAGAAATATTCAGCAAAAAATATAAGGACTGGAGCTTTAGCGCTGTGGGCTACATTTCCATTTCTGAAGTGACTCGGTTCAGTTGAAGGATGGATTCCATAGGCTGAAACGTCAGAGAACTAGGGCTCCAATCCTAGAGAGAAGTAGCCGAGCACAGCTGGAATTTTCAGACGGGATTCGCATGCACACATCCAGAACAAGATTGTCAAGACCTCAGCTCCTATTGAACCATCTTCGTAAGTGGCCAGCTCTTCAAAAGCTCTCCGCACATTGAGCCAACATTGAATGTTTTTAAAATCTGCCCCCGCACCCCCCCTCCCATGTGTGAAGTGCTGAAGCCTTTAAGAACTATTTCTCAACACAGTAGCATGGGGGGGAGAAGCACGTGGCCTAGAAATCACCCCTGCAATGGTCTAAAAGATTCTCCCAACAAGTTCTGGAGGCATTTATTTTAAATACACTTCAGTCAACAAAAACATAAGCTTCTATAGAAGTGTTGGGTCAGTTGTGCCCAGTTTTTCTATTAGAAGATTCTGCATCATTCATCACATCATTACCTTTCTCCCTTTCTATACTTTAATAAACACTCCGTACACATCACACCCCACATGTTCAAACACATACTTTAGAGAGAATTTACCTTTAAAGTGCTCAGATACCACACTGAGGTAGGCAGTATATATACATGTATACATCTATCATCTCCATTTTATTTTGCTACATATACCAGAGTTCATTTCAATAAACCTGCTAAAGAAATAAAGCAGGTTTTTTTAAATCTTGGTACTGAAAATAACTTCTGAAGCAGTATAAATAACCTTAAGTCAATGTTCTTTTACAGGCTTAGCTCTGCCACAAGATAAAATATTGTCTATTCTGACATACACCCTCAGCAAACTTCAATAAACTTGAATGGGGGTACAAATCCCAGAACTTGGCCCTATATATGGTAAGATCAAAATGATAATGCGTTGATAAAATGTCACTTTCTAGACACAAGTCAACAAGCCAGAATGCTAGGATGGAGCCTAGCACACGTGGGTAAAACAAAAATGGAGAAGAATTTATTATTTTAGTTCACATAGGCTATATATTTAACAAATGTCTCCATCAGTCACAAATTCAATAAGCTCTCAGCATTCTGAATGGAGCCCAAGCATAACAGTTACTTGATGCCTGCTACTTTACTGCTCTCTATTATAACAAATCTCTAGTGTGAAATACTGTTAATTGATCACTATGAAATCCTCATCGTTTTAGTGCTGCTGTAAATTAAAAAAAAACAAGATTTTGTATTTGAGTTGCAGTGAAGGTATTATTAACTCTTACAACATGGGCAGGATTTGGGGGACCCATTTGATAGTCAATACTAGCTTCAAGCCCTGTATGTAAATCACAAACTCAACAGGTCATAATTCATTAGTCTGCATACTTAGTTGCCAATAAAAAGGCAAGGAAAAAAAGAACGGGAGAAAAATCTTTAACTCTATTCCCTTTTGTTGTGTGGTGGTGTCTCGTCTCAGAGGAGTATAAGTACACTATGGGCTTTAGCTACATCGGTAGCTTGACGCTGTAGCATCTTCAAAGGATCTGTCTATTATAGCCACAGGTTAGCTGACTCATCGGGGGGGTTGCTCTTTGAAGTTGCGGCAGCCTAGAGGAGATGCCAATGTGTTCACAAGAGACTGTTCCATTAAAAGACAATTATGTTGCTCAGCTCCAAGTTCTGAAGACATTGCACTTCCTAAAAATGCAGTTGTTTTTCCAGACACCACTGCAGCGTCAGGCACAGCAACTGCAAATCACCCACTGCCTAGGTAGCGGCAGGTGGAGAAGAAACCTGGCATGGTCTAGTGGCTTGACCATCACCAAGGAAACGAAGAACTCCTGGGTAATAATCTTGGCTCTTGGATATAACATGTGTTTTGTGGTCTGAGGCAAATCACGTAAGCCAGCGTTTTCAAATCCAGTAGTATAAATTTAAGTATATGGTCTGACTTCCCTCCACCCCTCACCAG
This sequence comes from Malaclemys terrapin pileata, assembly GCF_027887155.1. Classification (NCBI taxonomy): domain Eukaryota; kingdom Metazoa; phylum Chordata; order Testudines; family Emydidae; genus Malaclemys; species Malaclemys terrapin. Next base: position 270,145,815 of record NC_071506.1, on the reverse strand, counting down.
GGCTGACAATGCAGAGCTGCCGTTAAAGTACCAATGTTCAGCAGTCTGATGATCACAGTTACGCTAACTGTTCTGTCTCATGCTGCATCTCTAGACAGATATTTGAAGTGTCTCCTATTTAGCTGCAGCATTCTCTGCTGAAGGCTCTTGCATAAGTTTCCTATTTAATCAATAAATTAAGATGCCAAATATCCAAGGGGTTTGAGGCCTTGTGTTTCTAAAAGGGCTCCTGAAGTTTACACTGAGAGCATCCACTCAGAATTTGTGGTGGGTCTGGAGAACCCACATTAGTGAGGGGCCCTGCATTTTTGGCTGCTCCAGGCCATGCTAGGCCTTAATCTGACATTCTCCTCCACTGAAATGGTTTGCTGGGTCACAGAGCTCCAGTGGTGCTGACCTGAGCAAAGACAACTTGAAGAGCATTGTTTGTGGCTTCAGACACAATGATCTGATCACTCTGACTCTTCACTCATTCAGGATAGGTATTACTGCTGTTACTGGTTCCAAAAACTAGGGGCTGCATCCAGTGGTGTAGTCAGCTTCTTAGTGCAGGGGGAGCAACCATAAAAAAGGCGCCCCCCCTTGGCTCCTCCTCTGGCCATGCCCCTCCTTGGCTCCTCCTCTGGCTGCTCCGCGCCCCCCCCCCCGGCTCCTCCAGCCACTCTGTGGCCATGCTGCGCCCCTCTCGGAGGGGCTGGGGAGGGCGGGCGCTGCTCACTTCTCCCGGGGGCTGGTGGGGGAGCGGAGCAGTAGGGTGGGCAGCAGCTGGCGAGATCCCCTCTCCGCGGCAGCTTCCTGGTTCCCTCGTCCGGGCAGCCCAGCATTTTTTTTCAAAAGCGGAGCCTGCTGGGCCACCGCTGGGCTCCTGCAGCCAAGTGGGGGTAGCACGGCTGGACTCCGGAGGAGCCATTTGGGAGGGCGGCGGGCGCGGCCGGAGGAGCGAAGCGGCCGGGCTCCTCAACCATCGCGCCCCACGCTCAGCGCGGCCGCCTCCTGCGGCGGCTCAGGGCTCAGCGGCCGAGCGCCGCACAGCTGGCGGGCAGATCCTCTCTCCCTGGCAGCTTCCTGCTTCCCTCGGCTCGGAAGCAGGAAGCTGCCGGGGAGAGGGTATCTGCCCACCAGCTGCGAAGCGCTCAGCCGCCAAGCCCTGAGCCGCCGCAGGAGGCAGCCGCGGCAACAATGTTGGAGCCGCGCTGAGCGTGGGGCGCGATGGCCGAGGAGCCGGCCCCTTCACTCCTCTGGCCGCGCCCACCGCCCTCCCCCCAATGGCTCCTCCGGAGTCTGATCGTGCTGCTCCCCCACTTGCTTGCAGGAGCCCGGCAGGTGCCGCTTTTGAAAAATGTACTGAGGCAAAGCGGCTGCTTCCCCTGAACCCCCCTAGCTACGCTACTGGCTGCATCATTCACATAGCAAAGAAGAGCTATGCACAGTGACTCCACTCCCTATGCGAGGCTACACTGCAGTAAACACTCTCAAAGGGGTGGAGGGGGGGAAGCGCATTGTCGGTGCTGATGAGCGCATGAGCAGGTGAGCCAGATGCTGGAGTCTGGCAGTTTGATTTCCCCCCAATGCCCATTAGGGAATATTAATATTATGGCTTTTGGCAGCTGAAGCACCCAGCATGCAAACCTCTTGCTAAAACAAATGCAAACGCAAATTGAAATTGAAAGAACACTGACACTGCAGTGATTTTACCCCTTAGCTGTTCACAAACATGCAGTGGGCGTAGTGTTGGAGAGAGAATGGAAGCTGGCCTGCTGCCACTGTTTTTCCTGCATTGCTGGCTTCTTATTGTATTTCAGCCAAGCAAAGTAACATAAAAATTTGTTCCATGCTCTATCAGACCCCACTGGTCCTCCTAGTTCAATATCTCATCACCTACCTTAGCTTCAAAGGAAAATGCCCATATTTATCTGTTACTGTCGGGATATGTAAGGGTTAAGCAAAAAACTGGGAGACCGCTGGTAAACAGAGATGGTATTAAGGAGTAGAGGCACAGGCAAGTACCACTTCTGTGCTTGATAGATAAAGTGCAGGCACCTCTCTGCACTGGACAGATTTAGGCAGGGCCGATTTTAGGACGTGCGGGGCCCGATTCAAAAGAGCTGCTGCCGAAATGCTGCTGAAGACAGCGGTGGCAATTCGGTGGCAGCTCAATCGGTTGCCACTGTTTCCGGCGGCACTTCAGCGGAGGGTGTGGGGCCCGATTCCCAGGAATTGGGAGAAATCACCCTAAAGCCGGCCCTGGATTTAGGGCTACCCCTCTCCCTTCCCTTCGTTAAGGGTTTGATAAGGTTGCAGCTGCCTAAGGAATGTGGGGATCTAAAGAATACCTTTTGGATAAAGTAGTGTTATCTCCCCCTTCCTTTCCCAGCTACACAGGTGAGTTTGGGATCATGGCCCCTTTCTCCCTTTCCTGCAAACTGCTAATCCAGGGAGTTCATGACTGCAATTATAGCAAAGAAATGTATCTTCAAAGTAAAAATTATCTGTAGAATATGCTCATGCTGTAATCGGGGGCGGGAATAATTATATTCAGTACAGGGTTATTAATATTCATTGTATGGGCGTTCATATTACTCCATAAGGGTTTTGGGGGTGTTGTAGTAAATATAGGAATTTACAGACCAACTTAAATAAAAGGAGTGTGCTGTGACTAATCCAGTGCTTACTCCACAACGGGGTCAAGGGGAACAAGTCCTGCAATAAAGAAGCCCGTCTACTCAAATCCACCTCTGGCTCAGCCAGTTCTTCTTCCAACAGTTACTCTAGCGGCCGAGTACCTCACAACACCCTGTGAGGTAAGGAAATGCTATGATCCCCACTTTACGTAAGGGGAATGGAGGCACAGAGAGACAAGCGGACAGATTTTTGAGGCTATTAGGCACCTATCTGTGTTTGAAAATCTGGCCCTAATTGAGTTGGTCAAGGTCCCGTGGCAAGTCTGTAACGGGGCAGGGAATTAGGTGTCCCAAATCCCTGGCTAGCACCTTAACTTCTAGATTATCCTTTCACTCTGTGGATAAATATGTACCAGCTTCTGTGTACAGAAAGTGTATCCCTATCCCCAGGCACATATGGGTTGGCATTTGCCTTCTGTGATGGGGTTCCCGCACCGCTCATGGAGCCTCCTCCTGGCCGTCCTGGGGATTAGCTCTGCCAGTGCTGCGCTCTCCTCAGCGGGCTCTCTACCCATCTTCTTCTCTCAGTCTGCAGCCTCTCTCCCTCTCGAAGCAACAGCTTCTGGTTCGTGGCTTGGCCCTTCTGCCAGGTCACTAAGGTCCTCCCCTCCAGACCAGCTATTCAGCTGACGTCTCCAACACTCTGTGCCACAACCCAGCAGTTGGTAGGGGAATCCAGGCCTGCCCTCTATGCTGGGTTCCAGCCCACAGACCCTGTAACATGCAGCCAAGGCCTGTACTGTCCTAGCCCTTGCTGCTGTTTCCTGGGCTTCTTCCTGCATAACTGGCTCCCCTCGCTCTTTTGGGTTTGCCAGCCCACTCTCCCACCTCTCCGAGAGAGGCTGCAGACTCCTTCCCTGCAGGCCCCCTTTACCACTTGCCGCTTCTGGGCTTTACACAGGCCCCTCCTGTTCCTGCCCAGCCAAGCCTGCTTCTAATTAGTGGCCTCTTTGTAGCCTACATCTCTCCCCTATGTGCTGCTTAATTGGTTAATTAGGCCTGCCTGGCCTAATTTACCCTCTCAGGGCCAGTGTGGGGAATACACATCACATCCTCTTGCATGAAAGTTCTATTGCTTATAAATGTATCATCAATGTAATGTCTAATCCTTTTTTAATCCTACTAAACTGTTGCCAGGAGTTCCAAATGAGTTCCATATTATTCATAATATGATCCAAACAACAATAACAAAAAGGATCCCCTGCTTTTATTTGTGAATCAGGTTTCTTATTATGGAAACTGTTTTGAAACATTAATTATATCAGTTGTTACCTATGTCCCTTCAAATTAAACCAAAAATAGGTACATATATTTGCTCCTTGTAAATACAGTTCTGAAATAAGCACTTTGGGAAAAAAATAAAGCTAAGGAAACAGCAGATTTAGGAAAAGTAATAAAAATGCTTTTGTTTTTCTTGGAGCAATCAGGCATGACTAGTTCCAAGGTGGCATTAACAGAAGAACCTGTGTTAAATGGGAAATAGCTCTGTTTGCTCAAAATAAATGTAAAGAAATTGTGAGATCTTCTTAATTCATTGTTGAGAAGACTAGGTCAAAAACTGAAGTGATGTCAGTGCAAGAATTATTAAACACAGAGAAGTCATTTCTCCTGTCAGTACTATGGGGATTCCAATAATGTCTATGGATTAAGCACCCTTTGTAGTAGGTTTCTGCACCCTGCTGATCCAGTAGCCATGAAACACAGCTGAGCAGTGGAAATTGCTTTAGTTCATTACTTCCCAAAGACTGGCTGCTTCTTGTCTATCCGAGAAGTGAATTAACAGCAATATTAATCGGAAGGAGTGGGATCCAAGTCATTCAGTCCTCTGACTTCTGTGTGTATGTCTACACTACAGTGGTGCAGATACAGCATTGCAGCTGTGCCGCTGTAGCGCTGTTGGGCAGACACTTCTTACCTTGATGGAAGGGTTTTTCCTGTCAATATAGGTAATCCAGCTCTCCGAGAGGTGGTAGCTAGGTCGATGGAAGAATTCTACAGTGAGGATTAGATCAACCAAATTATGTTGCATAGGGCACAACACTTTTTTTACAGTACTGAGTGATGTAGCTGGGGTCAACCTACATTCTATGTATAGACCAGGCCTCAATGAATCTTCTTGGGTTTATTGTAAACTCTTCAGGGAATGGCTCTGTATCTTGTACAGTGCCAAGCACACTATCAGCAGTTAAATAACTCCACAGTGGCTTCCAGTGGGGAATCAAATCTCATTATTTTATTTTAACTATTTTTTTAAACAAAATAAAAAGCCCCATACAGAAGTAAAAGTTATTCCTTTATAACCTGCTCTTTAGAACAAGGATTGTCTTTTCTTTGTGTTGTACAGAATCTGGCACAGTGGGGCCTTGGTCCTTAATTGGGGCCTCTAGCTGCTACCATAATACATCATAACATGACTATCAATAATGTTACTTCTATAGAGTCGCTCTCTTCTCCTTTAACACAAATGGGTGAGTTCAGGGTGGACAGACCTTTAAACGTTCTTGTGTAACTTGTGCCCTCAACATTCACATCTGACTCATCTACATAGTCTCTTGACTGCTCCCACAACCATCTGTTCACACGGCATGGTGCCCGCTCAGAAACTGGTCATACCCTCGCCCTTGGATACATGGTTGCAGCCAATGATGAGCTTAGAAAAGGACAGCTTGCATGATACTACAAGAGACCTATCCAGCAGAGATTCCCTTCCCTGTGTCTTACGGATAAGTGTAGGTGAGAGCTCCTCCTCTTCTCCCTTCTAGCTTTTTCTTAGTCCCTGCTGGTGATGTGAGAAGACACAGGAAGGGAGTCTTTCATTTCTTCCTGAGGACACTGAGGTCCCTGACCATTCTCTGCTCAGGGGCACTATCTCAAAATTAACCCCAGTTTCTAGGAAGAGCCTGCTCCTGCCCTCCTTGAATCCAATGGCAAAGCTTCCACAGACCTCCACGGCAGCAAGACAGGCCATAGTGAGTAGAGCACCAGGGTGATGTATGCGCAATGGCTGGTATTGCTTAGGAGACCAGCTGCTGCGTTTTGAGCTGACTGGTACATTTTTTTCCTTATGGCGGGTGCCACTATTCAACTGCTCTGGTACGAACCTTGGAGGTGCAAATTGTATCCATGAGAAGGAAGCTGCCCTTCTACAGATCTATCCCCAATTTAAACGAGAAATGACACATGATATCAGGAAGATTTTCTTTCATGTATTCATGCAGGCCATTTTTCACCATGTGGAATGTGAACAGGAGTAGCGAGCACTGGTCCTTCATTTTTAAGGAGGGTTAGAACAGAGAGACTTATTTGAAGGGAGTAAACATCCTCAGAGGAAAGCAGGTGGCAGGTCCAATTCAACACAAGATTAATTAAACTAGAGATTCTGGTAGCCAACCGTCAGCTGGTCCATAGATAGCTTGTAGGAACTTTTTCTATGAATTGATTTCAGAGAATGTTTATTGCAACTTTTTATTACAGCTAACAAAAGCTGGTCAAATACCGTGATAAATCTTTATCTCCTACCATGATCATAAACTCTCCGTGAACAGATAGTGATTTACGCTCCATGGTGGAATCCTCACTTCTATACGTAGTTCTTGGTCAGTAGCTTGTGTTCATTGCAAATATCCTGGCTGGGCTATTCAAAAGCACTCAGCATGGGCCTATCTCTGCGCCCCTTCAACTCAGGGGCAGGTTTCCCAGTGGCTTCTGTGAGAGTAGAATTATGACCACTGCTATCTTGGCTGACACACCAAAGATTAAACTGGCACCTCCAGAGCCAAAAGCATAAGTCTTTACAGCTTGAACTAAAGAATGTATCAATGCTGTACCTACTCCTTTTAACATACATGTTATATGTTCTCCCCTCAAGTCAGTGAATTGTGTCCAACTGGTATTTATGGTGGCCATTGTTATATTGATCATTTTTGGCTCTTAATATTCAGAAGCAGCAGGCATTGTATTGACAGTCAGTACCAAATCTAACTAGAGAAGCACTCTGATTACAGTATTTAATTAATTAAGGGTAAGTGCCTGAGCATTAGGGTAATTGGAATTATCAGTATTATGCAGTGTACTACTGTAAATTGTAATGCACTGAAGTCCTGCTCGCCTGACTTATGTGAGTAATCCCATTGAAGGTAACAGAACTACATGTATGTAGGATTTCCCCCTCCGGGCATACTGGTTTGATGGGATATTTAGGTTCTGCCTTTACTGACGGTCATATTAGCTGGGTTTTTTCTCTGTTTCATATTAATATTCAGTTACAGGGTCATGTAAGTTTCAAGGTCACACACTATCACCATAAACCTTGATTCTGTGCTTCATGCTCAGGCAAAGCTCTCATTGAAATGAATCAGTAAGGAGTGTCGGATCAGCTTCTTGATATAACTTGCTTGTCTTTTGGCTCCAGCTGAGCCCTGCTTAGCTGTATGATATCTCAGCTCCACTTCCCCATTGCTGTTCCTGAACCTTTCCAAGAATAGTATTAAGACTGAAGCCAAACACACATAAAATACTACAAATAATAGATTCAAGGCTTATCTGGGTTTCTCCTCACACTGGCTGAAATGCAGTTCACTGTCTCCAAGTAAGCGAAAATCGCTTTTATAGCAGTCACAGGTATAGGGTCTGGGTGCAGTTTTTACCTCCCAGCACCAGCCTTGCCTCTTATACTTGATTGGGGATCTACCCCAAGGAGAGCAGGGAGTTTCTATTAACTAGGAGTAGCTTTAAAATCTACCATGGATTCTACCATGAAGATTGAGGAGAGGATAATTTGCACAACCCTTGCCAACTCTGCTCATGCCGTTTCACTAACCAGTTTTGCTCGCTTCTGAGTTGCAACCATTTTGCATTGCCATAACCTCTGCTTGACCCCACCTTCACCTTGACTACTGATCAGGATCTATGATGGACCATGGACTGAATCTGTAAGCTTTGCTTAAATGCATAGCCTGATAGATTCACGGATTTATTTTTAAAGACTAAAGTGCAACCACTCTAATCATGCAGTCCAGTGGTTCTCAACATCTTCACTGTCTGACCCCATATTTCAACAGAAAAAAGTTTGGGAGCCCTCCCTCACCCCAACATCCCGTCTAGCTATAAAGTAAGGGGGAATGGTTCCAACCCCTAGGTTTAAAACACCCACTGTCTAGCCTAATTTCCTGGCTAATACAGGATGCCTGGTCACCAGGCCTAGATGCCACAACCACATAATAGATGAAGAAGGCCATACTGATTAAAAAACTATCTGGTTTAGAGGGGAAGTGAAGGCAGCTATAAAGTATAACAAAAATGGAAGAAAGGGGAAGTTGATAGTAATGACTATAAATCAGAAGTTAGGAATTATAGAAAATTGATAAGGGAAGCAAAGGGACACAAGGAGAAATCTCTGGACTGCAGAGTTAACAATTAAAAGGAGTTTTTTAAATATATTAGGAACAAAACAAATCCTGACACTGGTATTGATCCCTTACATCAACCATTGGTCAATTATTTGTCCACCTCTACTCCTTGCTCCCTGTCCTGTGCATTGAATAAAGTGGAATGACTCTGCCCAAGTGAGGGTGTCAGAGTGAGGGTGTCAGAATCGCTCAGACCCATGATGTTTGGCAGGCTATTAGAGATTAAAGGGACTTAGATCACTTAGTCCATCCACCAAGCCATGTGCATGCTAATTTCATACTGTGCATTTGTCCAGTCTAGTTTTATAGGGAATGTTCTTATTCTAGGGGTTCCCATAACTTCCCTTGGAAACACAGGATTGGGGACTTCAACGGTAGAGTCCAGGGAAGGGTCTTGCGGCCTGCAGCATGCAGGGGGTCAGACCAGATGATCATAATGGTCCCTTCTGACCTTAATGTCTATAAAGCTATGGTTAATTAACTCAGTGCTCAGAAAATGAACCAACAGCAGGAGCAAAGAGAAGCTGGAAAGATATATCCTTTAGTGTTCGGATCTTGGGAGAGGAAATACCCTTAATAAGAGAGAAAATAAACTGTACTGCAGCAGAACTATAATAAAGATGGGAAAAGGTGGAGGTGGAAACAGTTTTCTACAAAAAACCCTATGATGAAAATGTAATAGGTATCCAAAAAAGGGGAGGGAAATATACAGTCTGTATTAAATACAATCAGATCTACTGTAATCTCTGAAAATAAGAGAAACCAATGGGGTGGAACAGTCATGCAAAAATCACCATAAACTATAAAGAACATTAATCATTCCAAAAATATATCCTGTAAGGTTTGGGAATGTTAATTATGGCCTGATCCTGAGAGGTACTGAGTGCTCATCACTCTTCTTGCCTTCAGCAGGAACTGCTGGTACTTTCCGCCTTGCAGGAGGAGCTCAGCATCTTTCAGGATCTGGACCAAAATTAATGAGCAGTTAAGTTATTAGTAAAACAGAGGAACAAAACTTACAAGTGAACGTTTATTAAATCAACCTCCAAACTGAAATCATTCCTCATGTCTGTCTTGTCTGGATAAAGTGTCCAGTTCTAAATGGAGAATCAAAAATAACACAGCCCAAGTTAACTGCTATACTTATCTAGCATAGGAAACAAAACTGGGGTTGGGAAAGCAGTACTGATACATCCAGCCAAAATAACACTAAGCACATATGGCAAGATTTTCAGAAGTGCTGAGCATGTAAAACTCCACCTGAAGCCATTGGAGCTGCAGGTTCTAAATGCCTCTGAAAATCAAGCCCATATTGTTTCCATCTTCTAAGTGACTTACAAATGTTTAACTCTCCTGAATCCTTGCTAGGCAAGAAAATATTATCCCCATTTTTACAGATGGGAAAACAAAGGCAGAAAGCTTCAGGTGCCTAAAACGGACATTAGAAGCCCAATTTAGACTCCATTTAAAAGTAAAATCTCCACCCTAGTTGCTTTGGGTATTCTTAGAAAGGAAATGATCAAAGTCCCAGGACTGTATTGTGTGATTGCTGTATACACAAACTTACTCTCAGAACAGTAGGATGGCAATTCTATACCAACTACCATCAGAAGAGCTATTTTTTCCCCACAAATATCAATGAATACAATATTTCACAAGGAAACTGAGGCACGGAGAAATCATGTCACTTGCCAAGGTCATACAGGAAGCTTGAGACAGATCTGAGAATAGAAGCTAGTTCTGCCAGACCTCCTAGCTTTCAGTTCTATGCCTTAGCCACAAAACTATTCTTTCTGCCCGCCTATAAAAATCAATGACAGAATGTAGCCCATAGAAATGTATTTCAGGCCCTTTGTATGATCAATCATCCTTCACTTTACAGGGTAGACAATTGATACCTCTGCTCCTACACTTCAGATATTTCCTTAGAAAGAAAATTGTTTCCGTCTGTTTTGAGTTGTTTGGTTTAAGGTCTGGAAAAAGATAGATCTATTTACATGGAAGTAAATTTCCTTTTTATTTCTAGCTGCATCCATAATCCTGTCGTCTACTGCGGTTGAAGCAAAGTTCACATGATGTGCTGCTAGAAACAGGTTTATGATTATTTCCTTCGAATTATCTATTTATTTATGGGCTAGATTATCCTATTTTAAATAATGTACTTGATAATCCCCATTGTTTGTGTCAGGAATATACGATGCCATCACCATTCAAAAGGTTCATTCTGAATTAATACTCAACCCGTTAGAAATATTTTCCAATGTAGTACTTATTAGTGTTCCTCTCAAACCTCATTCATAGTCCTGACTGGGATAGCTTTCCAAGAGAAGTTATGGGAACCCCTAGGATGAGAACATTTCCTGTAAAACTAGACTAGACAAATGCACAGTATGGAATTAACCTGCCCCAGTGCCTGGGGGATAGACTAAGTGATCAAGGTCCCTTCCAGCTCTAATAGTCTAGCTAAATATCATAGGGGCTGAGTGACTCTGTCACTCTCACTCAAGCAGAGCCCTCCCACTTTTTTAAATTAATAGGACAAGGAGCTAGGCGTCTAGCTGGACAAATAATTGACTCGTTGTTTCGGTTAGCAAATGAGAAAATATTCCGTTCAGTTCTGAAAATGTTTAGAACTTGTGAGCAAATCAGGGAAGTCTACTTCTGGCCAGCAGCGTCTGTGTGGGTGCACACCTGCCTTTGTAACCTTTAGCCCAGTGGTTAGGGCACTTTCCCCGGGATGTGGCAGACCCAGCTTTGAATCCCCACTCTGGAGCAAGGACTTGAAGTCAGATTGCGCTGCTGCTACGTGAGCATTCTCCAGCCACCAACCTGCAGACTGCTTCTGGGTGAGTTGCTCTCACTTGCTCCTGTTGTTGGAGCTGTTCCACTTTGTATATATTCACTGAGCCAAAGAAAGGGTGAGTGAGAATGACTGGATAGCCTGAGCATTAAGGCACTCACCCCAGAGGAAGTCAATGGGGATTCAAATCTTCTCTCAGCCTGATCCAGAGGAGGGATTTGAATCCATAGTGCCTACCTCCTAGGGGAATGTCTTAATTGCCAGAGCCATTCTCTCTCTTTGACCCAATGAATATTTAAGTATTTACGGCTTCAACAGGAACAAGTGAGAGCACCCCACCCCAGAACAGCCTGATGGTTAGGATGCTCAGCTGGTAGGGGAATGTTATGAGTTCATTTGCTGCTCTAGAATGGGGATCGCAGGCAAGTGCCCTAGCTGCTGAGTTAAAGGTAATAGAGGGGCTCATACACAGAGTTTTCTGGCCCTGAATAACTTTTCCCCAGCTGAAACTATCGGATCAAATTCAAATATAGTTTTGGGTCAACCAAAACTGTATTTTTCAGCAAATACATTATTTTGTCTGAAGAAATTTGCCCAGCTCTAGCTAGGAGCTCTGCCTCAGACTCCCTGTATGAACCTGGGGAAAGTCCTGTAGCATCTCTATGCCTGCAGAATAGAGTGTTGTGAGGTTTAATTCTTCAGTCATGTTCCTCACAGAGTGAGGGCCTACTCAACGTGAGCCAGTCGGGGGAGGGAGGGAATCTGACTCTATGTCAGCTTCTGTTCTTACATTTTCCAGATTTTCTGCTCTCCTGTCAAGGAAACCACTGCACTCCATCAGGGTTTCACAAAAAAGCTGCTGTACAGAGAAGTCAATTGTAATATTTCTCCACCTTGTCAGTTTCGGTTCTGTTACTTCCAGCTTCTCCTCTGCAATAGTTAGCCTTGGGCACTAAGAATCAATTCTCATCTTCAGAGACATTAAAGCAGGTAATTAGGTGTTAAGGTCTTCAGATGATGCTGGCCAACTTTTGGCCATGTAGCAATAGCTCCGCCTCCACTAAAAAAAAAGCTGAATAAAAATCATCCCTTGGCCCAAATCATCCCTAGGCTTGGCAGTTCATCGCCCTGTCACCTCTGGGCTTGCCGTGTCATTTATGAAAGTAAAAAATTTGCTTGAGCTCCGGCACGTAATTGCTTGAGTCACAGCATCTCTTTCATTACAAATTAAGCACTGGCCAAATCACATAGTTCTTTGCAGCCACAAAGAATTGTGGGATATGATTGGTCACAGAACAGTTTGTTGCCCATTCTGTGGGTTGTGGTCCACAGGTTTAAACTATTGAAAATGAAATTCTGGGCCTCTAATTATCCATCAGCTCCTACTGTAGCTATCTCTTGTATCTTTCTTAATATCTAAGTATTTATAACAATGCCTTATCTTCATTGTATTTACACCCAATCCCAGTCATCACCACAGGAGTTTTGGGTGTACAAGGAATGGAGGATTGAGCCCTCTGTTTAGAACAAAAACTGGCACTAACTAAGGAGCATGCACAGTCTTCCCTGTATAGGTGGGAGAACCAATGGTTGCAGAATCTCTGTGTTTCCTCTGCACAAGGGAGGCAGTATTTGGAGTGGCTATATAGGAGGGTTGAGCACAGGTTTGCTCTGCAGGCTTAGTGCATAGGAGCTGCCCAGGAGCAGGGCCGGCTTTAGGAAGTGCGGTGCCCAATTTGAATACCCAGCGGTGGTCCAGGTCTTCGGTGGCACTTCGGCTGCGGGGGTTCCTTCACTCGCTCTGGGTCTTCCGCGGCACTGAAGGACCTGCCACCGAAGTGCAGCCGAAGACCCGGACCACTGCTGGGTGAGTAAAAAAATTAAAAAGGCATCTAAGTTACTATGTGGATCTTTCAATCCTCCCATCAAGAGAATGGCTGTGTCACTGAGTTTGGCAAGGACACATTTCACGTTGATCATAGACTTCAAATTTGCATAAAAAATGTAAATATATATCAATAAAACATTGTTTTATCCCTCCCTTAGGGGAGGGATAGCTCAGTGGTTTGAGCCTTGGCCTGCTAAACCCAGGGTTGTGAGTTCAATCCTTAAGGGGGCCACTTAGGGATCTGGGGCAAAATCAGTACTTGGTCCTGCTAGTGAAGGCAGGGGGCTGGACTTGATGACCTTTCAGGGTCCCTTCCAGTTCTAGGAGATAGGATATCACCATTTATTTATAACTGATACTTATACATGTTGTGACTAGGGAATCTAAAGTTCAGCATTTCATTTTAATCACAGAAAAAGATGGATTTTTATGTTTTTTATTGAAGAATTTGGGGGGGGTTATCACGGAAAAACTAGGATCCCTGGTGTTCACATAATTAAAGACATAGTGTCTGTGCGCAAGGGGGCCAAATTAAGGTTACACAAGCAACTTTCATTCTGGCATTTTCCTGGCTTTTGAGTACTTCACATTGTAACCTTACTGTTCTTTTAATATTGTGGGAGGGTGTGCGGGTGTGTGCGGGTGTGCATTTGCATGTGTCTTTGTGTGCGGGTGTGTGTGTGTGTATGTGTAATTTCCTTGATTTATAAAAACCAAACTAAATAAATAGAAAGTCGATCATGTAGCGTCATTGACACCCATATGGTTCATCAGCAGGGCTGGAACCTTTAGGTCCAGTGCACAGACCTCTGCCACTTGAGCTAAAGGAGTAATTGATAGTAGTACTAGGTGACCAGCTGCTATGTGGACCAGTATTACGAGGGGATGGGACACTTTACCAGTGGGTTTCACAGATATTTGCTGACAGCAGAAGGAGGATGAGCCTCAGGAATTTGGGGTTCCATTCCAGGCTCTGGAGAGGAGCATGATCTAGTGGGCACAGACTCTTCTGCCCATTTACCACCAAATTTGACACCTTTTGATGTGTTCCCTCCAAACTATTTTTGTCCTACCCTTGGCTCCTTGTCCCCAGTCTCCTTGCTCAGCCAGTCCCAATTCCAAATCCATAATACTCATCCTCTCTCTCTCGTCTTTGCCTCCCTGGGCTACTCATCTAATCAGTCTCGCACTGCCCTGTGCAGGGCTCCTTGTCCAGCCAGTCCCAGTCTCCAGCTACCCCCAGCTCCTTGTGCAAACTCAGGCTAGGTCTACACTACGGGGGGGGCGCGGCGGAGGGTCGACCTAAGATATGCAACTTCAGCTACGTGAATAGCGTAGCTGAAGTTGCATATTTTAGGTCAACTTACCTGGCTGTGAGTACGGCGGCGAGTTGACCGCTGCCACGATGCCGTCGACTCCGCTTCCGCCTCTTGCCGCGGTGGATTTCCGGAGTCGACGGCAGAGCCATCGGGGATCGATTTTATCGCGTCTTCAGTAGATGCGATAAGTCGAACCCCAATAGATTGATTGCTACCCGCCAATCCGGCGGGTAGTGAAGACGTGCCCTCAGTGTTCCCACCTTGTTCCCAATCATCCATCTAACTCCCTGCCCCACACACACACCCTGTTTCCCTCACTTCTCTCAGTTCCAGACCCAGCCTTCATCCCCCCTTCCCTCCCAGTCTGGATCTTGCCCCTCTGCATTTGAATCAAAAGGCTTCCTCCTCCATGATGCCTAGGTGCCAGCAGGGGAATCATTGAGAGCACACGAGACACATACTCTCTGTTCTCAGATCCAGTGCCTGACCCAGAGGAGCTGGAGGCAGCCATTATAGGACATGGACAGTCTGGTCAACACTAGGAGCTGTGAGAGGCTTGAGCATGCTCAATGTGGACAGAATATTTGGAGATTTTCTAGCTAGTCTCTACTGAGCATGAGCAAGCTGTGATTCTTATCCCCCTGCCCAGGTTTATAACTTGGCCAAATTTTGGTAGATTTTCATGGGGAATGGCTGACATAAGGGACACCCCCACCCAAATTTCAAGTCCCTGTTCCACAGCATGGGTGAGGATAATGTTGCCAGAATTTTTAATATGGGCAAAACAGTGCCTTTTCCCCTGGCCTTGTTCTCAGCGTGGCTGAACTACTTTGGCTGAAATGTCCCCCAAAAATCCAAGTTGAAGCAGACAGCTGGCATGTCAGCCCAAAGGATTAAAGTTTGGCAAAGTTAGAAGCAACTGAAAAGGGGTCTTATAATGGGAAGGGTTGGGCAGCCTTAACAATAGGCAGCGCTATCAGCCCTGCCTACAGGGTTTGTGAATTAAAATGTCTGGGGAAGTGTTTTCCATTGGGTAATCAGTTAAAATAGCCAGGGTGACCCCTTCAGTACAGAATCAAAAGCCCCCCAAAAGACAAGACATTCAACCCCCACCTCAGCCTACTTGCCTCCAGCCCTGTTGAACAAATATAGCTGCACTGGTTAATTAAAAAGTCATACTAGTCAAACCAGGGAAGGGATCCACACACACACACACACACACACTCTCTCTCTCTCTCTCTCTCCTAGGCAAATTCAGAAAATGGGATTTCCTTACAGACGAGAGCAGTGAAATCAGGTCCTGACCCTGCAAACTCTTGTTTGCATGAGTCATTCTGCTCAACTGGCAGGATCAGACTAATAAAAGGGAAAGAAATAGTGACCCACACTAATTCCTCTAGTATGGGCCATAACATACTCTTCATCTTTGTTCAGAATTCCCACCCATCTCACGTCACTTGTTACAAGTGTAGAAATGTATGGCGTACTACCTTTTTCAAATGAAAATGGTACGTATTTATCCAAATCATTAATCCGATTTTAAAGCCCAGCAAATGTGTAGGATGGAAATGGGTAGAGGAAAACCCAGGTGACTTCATGAAAACGAGGTTTTGCTTCACTAGCTTGTTAAAATTCTTTGAGTTTTACTGTCAGTGTAAAGGCTGCTGTAATGAAATGAACACTACACAGTGCTAGGATATTCATAACGCTTTTAAACACAATTCCTCAGTTTCCAATTAAAATAACATCTAAGGGCAAAGCCATGGAGCCATGAGATATTAGTGCAGTGCTTTAAATTAGACTAATGCTAGAAGCAGTAGTGGGGTTTTTTTTTTCCCCTTTAAGATTGTCAGAAAAACTCCACAGAAAGCAGCATTGGGACATGAGGTTTGTTACTGTTTATATTAACAATGTGCATAATGACACTGAAATCAACGTTTTCAGGTTTGTAAATTATGCTAAAGACCAGCAAATGATAATGAGCTTTGAAATTGGACTCCGAAGTAATATCTAAATGGCAAATGTGATTAAATATAGATAAACAGAGAACAATCAGTCATGGAACAAAGACCCAGAAGAGGAATTGCAAAATGGAAATGTACTGCTGCATAGTGCCAAGAGAAAAGCTTCGGGAGTGCTTGTAAGAGGGGGAGAAAATCAAATCCAGGATGTCCTGAGCTCAGGCTGTGGTTTCTCTAAAGAAGGCAAACAGGATTGTGGGTTGTGTTGCTAGAGAAACAGTAAATCAAAGGAAGTGGTAATACAGTGTTGCTATATAAGGTACTGGTTACAGGTCACCTAACGTGGCTGTCAGTATACCTTTGGAAGAATAGAACTCCTTTTAATGGGGCACAGCATGGAAGGAGTGAAAAGTTACACATCTCAAAGCTTTGAGTTATGAGGGAAGAGAATGAAAATTAAGCTTATTCCTCACCACCTGTGATTAAAGACCACCAGGCAACAGAGATGTTAAAATTCTCAAATGAGATTGATGAAACTGCTCCAAACTAACACTTCCCCCCCACGGGTATGATAACCAAGAGGGAAATGCATTCAATTTGGAAAGCAAGTGTCCAAAGGGACTCCTGCATCACACTGGGAGTGGACAGTGGAGCAGTACAAATAAGAGAAAATGGACATACAATGTTCAGCAGTCATCTACAGTTGTGACATGCTCCCTGGGAGGAAGGGTGTTCTTTGGATTGTTATTGTTATTAACTACTTGTAGTTAATTCCGGTAGCATCTTGAGGCCCCAACATGTTAGGGCCTAGGAAGAGACTGCCCCTGCATCAAGGGTTTACAAACTAATGGGACAAGATAGAAGCCAGACCTACCCACGGTCAGTGGTGGAGCCAGGAACAGAACTCAGATCTGCCGAATGCTAATCTGGTGTGTCTGAGTCTAGGGTCCAAGCTGCAGGCCCACGTTGCTTCTCTAAGGCAGAGAATTGGGCTGTAATTTGATCCTGGGGTCTAGCCCCACCTTTTCCATAGCTTCCTGAGTAACAATCTGTATCTCCATTTCTCCATCTGTCGAATGGTGGTGATGGTATTTCCCTGCCTCCCAATGGTACTGTGAAGCTTAATTCAGAGTATGTAGAGGGCTTAGAGATCCTCAGAGGGCAGGTGCTGTATAAATGCAGAGTATTATGTGTGGATTTTCGGGCCCCCACTAGATCCTGCTCTCTTTCCCATGTCATTGCTATTCATGGGTCTTGCACACAAAGTGGATAAGACCACAATGCAAAGGACAGGGAATTAGAAATGAATACAACTAAAATTCCAGATATGGTATTGCATAATGAATAGTGACTTTCTTCTCTCTGAAACCTCTTTCCGCTTTATGTTCAAATCAAACCGATTCATTTATTACCCTGTTTCTAAAAGAAATGCCTATTCTGCCCTCTACATCCTAATTGCTTTTCAGATTGTGTATATCATTAGTACTGTATATCTTCATTTATGTAGTAATTGAAAGTTCAGTCACTGTTATACTCACCATTCTGTCAACATTTATTAAAATGGAGCAATTAACTATTGTCTTAAATGGAATTTAGAGGTAAGGCTCATTGGGTTTAGACTCATTACAATTAACTGGGATGATAAATGTAAAAGTATTTTAGTGCAGCTTTGTACAGAAAAGTTGTTCGAACTGATTAGCTAGTGTAAATGTTCTTCCTGCACAGTGTGCTTAAACTAACGTTTCTTCTGGACTGGTTTAATAATAAAACTCTCCCTCTCTCTCTAAAACGGACCCTGTAAAAAACAGTAAATCTCACAACTGCTCATGTAGCATTTGAAACACCATGCATCTTGCCCGCTGCAAACCATTGTCAGAAAATGGGGATTCGCTCTGCTGCTTTTCGAAAGTACTCAGACTTTAAATCCCGGTGTCCATTTCATTCTTCACCCTGGCTCCTTTTGCATTTGATTTTCCATCATACTAGTTGTGAAGACCATAGTTCAAAATGGTCAGTGCAATAGCGCAGAAAGGCTATTATTCTTCTATTCCCTTGGCAAGTGCTCTCTGTGTTACCGTAAATGCTGTTCTGTCAGGGTTAATTGGCTCCAGTGTATAATGGTGTATCAGGAAGCCAATGAATTTTCAGGTTCCACAGCCCTACAAAGCATTGTACAGAAAATTCTCCTTCACTCCCATACCTAATGGTTAGGAATGGTTACTTTTCTTTCTGTGGGTCGTAAACAGCAGCTGGTCAAACTTATGGTAGGGTTTTCAAACCTGGATGCCTGACATTAAGCACCTAAATCTTGCTGTGGCATGGAGCGTGGCCTGACTTTGAGGCTGAATGCCCACCATTTTCATTTAATTTAATGGGAGTTGTGGGTGCTCTGCACCTCTGAAATGAACGTCATTTTCAATTAAGGTCCATACCATGGGTCTAGGCCCTGATTCAGCAACGTGCTTAAAAACATGCCCAGCTTCAAAGATCTGAGTAGTCCCATTGAAGCTCAATAGGACGATACATGTGCTGAAAATTTTGGCATATGACAAAGTACCTTGCTCAATTGGGGCCTTAGGTGCTAAGTTTTAAAATAGTGGCCCCAGCTCTTACAGTATGTTACATCTATGGTAACAAAGTTGTTGCCAGCTCCAGATCAATGCTCCAGACTCCATTAAATCAGTACGGAAGACGTTGCATTTGCTTCTCTCTTTGAAAGTTTCTTGTCTTTCACATAACTTCCAGAACTTTACTTAATTACTTTCCCTCATGTAAACAGGCCGTTTACTATTTAAAATGGTGGGTGGGGGAGGGGAAAGAAGTAGGGATATTACTAATAGATAAGAAACCAGAGACTGGAGAAAAACAAAACTATCAAACTCAATAAATGCTCCTCTAATGGTCAGACCATATCATGCAGTCTCTCTGTCTCTGTCCTTTCACAGTCTTCATAAGTGCTTTGGAGGTCTGTGAGAGATCCAGACAGTATGCATTCTTGGATTCATCTTGGGAGGAGCATATTGCTGCAGTTCAGATGTCATTGGACAGATAGGCTACAGCAGCAACCTTTCTAATACTCCTTTAGGGCAGAGTAGAAAAGCAATGGGAGTGGGGGAAGTCCCTAGATCTGTCCTTTCCCCCCCACCAACACACATACTGCAAACAAACTGATGTGGTTTCTGGTGAAGGTTGTGGGTGGCTTCCTGAAAGCTTCCTGTCTTCCCCCACTCTGCTGATAAGTCTTGAGAACCCCCAAAATGGTGTCCAAAATTCTATTGCAATGCTCGCTCTGGCCTGTCCAAGGCCCTGACCAAAAAATATCTTTGTCATTGACTTCAGTGAGGTCGGAATCAAGGCCAAAAGTGCATAAATAAAACCCATCAAGTTAGAGCAGGGGTGGGCAAACTACGCCCCGGGGGCCGCATCCACCGCTTCAGATGTTTTAATCTGGCCCTCGAGATCCCGCCGGGGAGTGCGATCTGGGGTTTGCGCTGCTCCATGTGTGCCATGGCTTTGCGCGGCTCCTGGAAGCAATGACATGTCCCCCGCTCCAGCTCCTACGCATAAGGGCAGCCAAGGGGCTCCACATGCTGCCCCTGCAGCTCCCATTGGCAGGGAACCACGGCCACTGGGACCTGCAGGAGCAGCGCCTGCAGATGGGGGCAGGGCACAGAGCCACCTGGTTGCGCCTCCACATAGGAGCTGGAGAGGGGACATGCCGCTGCTTCCGGGAGCTGCTTGAGGTAAGCACCGTCTGGAGCCTGCACTCCTGATCCCCTTCCATGCCCCACCCCCTGCCCCGGCACCGATCCCCCTCCCAACCCCTCAGTCCCAGCACAGAGCACCCTCCTGCACCTCCAACCCCTCATCCCCAGACCCACCCCAGAGCCCACACACCCCACTGGAGCCCTCACCCCCACCCTGTCAACCCCCTCCCCCAGAACCCCCTCCCACACCCTGAACTCCTCATTTCTGGACACACCCCAGAGCCTGCACCCCCAACCAGAGCCCTCACCCCCTCCTACACCCCAACCCCCAATTTCATGAGCATGCATGGCCCGCCATACAATTTCCATAACCAGATGTGGCCCTCAGGCCAAAATGTTTGCCCACCCGAGTTAGAGAATGACTTTGTTCATCATAGAAATATCACTGAAAAGCAAGAAAAGTTGCCTCTTCTCTCACAAATCCGATATGTAAAAGATTTGTCTCTCTGCCAGGTACATTTCTGATGCTGAGCAAATGTACAATCTTGAGGAGACATGCTATGTGACAGTGGTAGTTTTATTATGCAAGCCTCTGGGGAACTATGTGGTATCTGACAGGAGTCAATTCTTCATGCAGAGCTGCTCCCTAAGAACTGGACACTGGTGGAAAAAGGCATTACCCTGCATGCTGTTTAACCATCTCTGCTCCAGGACTAGTATAACTAAAACAAGTTACACTGGGCAGTATTCCCAGACTGCATCACTGATTTCTTTCCAATGGGAAATAGACCTGCAAAGCCCTGGACATCTGCTACCACTCAACATCCTTTCTCTGATGTTGCATTACTCTGTTGTGTCACAGCAACAACATCATAAGGCTCAGGAATCCAGCGTTCTCTCACTAGCCTCCAGGTGTAGTTTACAGAATGTGGGACATATCTGTGAAAAGTCAGGATCATGGTGCCAGGATGGGGATGGGTGGTACTGCTTAGCAAAGCATCTTCCAGTGGCAGCGAGTATTGTGGGTGCCAGAGCTGGTGCTGTACTGCATATTCAGTGGGACTTGCTTAAATTCACTGATCAGCTGAATGACTTTCTTACTGAACAATAATTAATAAAATCTAAATTACTTCAAAATTGTAGGCAGAGCTTTATGTCTCAGAGCAGCAACAGGAGAAAAGATGATATTTTTCATCTGTTTAATGGACGGGAACTTGAGTTAAAGGTTTCATTCTCTTCAAGCCAATTATGGGTAATACCAGTCTTTCATTCTACTCACATTTTCATAGAATGTTTTTCATATTTTAGAAACAAAAGGGAATCATGTACAAAACAGGATAGATGAGAATAGTGTGGAGAAGACAAAGATGTGTTCGTGAGAAGTGGGGGAAGAGACGGAGGAAAAAGACTGGATAAAATCTTGGCTCTCTTGAAGTCAATAGGAATTGTGCTATTGACTTCAGTGGGGTCAGGATTCTACCCTTTGTGTGTGTACACATACATCTGCATACTGGCAGGGGGAGACTTTTCAAAGGAAAAAAAACAGGAACGAGGTCCCCAACTCCTAATGAAAGCCAATGAGAGCTAAATTTGTTCTTTCAAAATTTTTTCCCAAATCACAAACCCTGCTAAACAGGGAGCAGAAATTGACTTTTAAAGTGTTTTGTACAGCACCGAGCACAATCCAATCCTAACTGGAGCCTCTGGACTTTGATTAATCAAGACTGTATAGTATAGCTGAGAGTGAACAATACTTGAAATATAATTACAGAGGTTATATTATGTTACTTGTAGAGCCGGTCAAAAAATTTCCAGGGAGTTTTCCATTGGAAAATGCTCATTCAACTGAATTGAAATGTTTTGCAAGGCCATACCAACTTCATTGAAAATTTCAATGGGAAATTATCAAAACATTTCTATAAAGGTTGAAATGTTTCATTTCAACCTGTATATTATAACTTATAATAAAAAACAAATCATTTCAACCTTATCAAAACAAAACATAAATACAATTAAAGCAAAATATTTCAGAATATTTTGTTTTGTGAAAAAATTCTAATTTTAGCTTTTCATCTGATTTGGGATTGAACCAAATTTTGGTTTCTTGGAATGTCCCACGGGATGGAAATTCCAGTTTTGGACCAACTCTAGTTACTAGTGTGCTGAAAGGGCGAGGGGAGTTAATGAGTTAGCAAACCAGAAGTTAGAAGAGCTATAGAGATTCATCCCCTCTCAGAGAACAGATGTCCAGAAACCTTGTAAACCTTCATTAGTGAAACAAATATTCTGTGCAGTTTTTAAATGTTTTTGGTCATATGCCACTGCATTGCTGTAACCAAGAGAAGAATTTAGTGCTTTCTAGGGAACATTCTCAGCATCATTTGCCTCTGTTCTTCAGTACCAAAATCACTGAAGCCAGCAGATTCATATTTGCAGCAAATAAATAAATGAAGCCAAGCTACTGGCTTCAGCAGTAAACATCCTTCCAGCAGGTCTCATTCCTCTTGTTTGGAAGAGGAATTTAAATAAAATACAAAGAATAAGACTTGCCCTGTCAGGCTGCGAATGCCCTATAATTCCTGTAAATTATTCCCTTTCTCCAGCTTTCACAAAGGCATATCATAGACTGTCTGCTCTTGACACTTAGCCTTGTGTTAAAGAAATGTTAGATGCAGGTGTAGGCATCTTCGATTGCCTGTTATAACCTAGGCATTCTGTATTTATAAAACAGACTGGAGGATTCACTGATTTACTAGACTGAATATTTCATATCCAGCTCAGAATAGAGTGATCGAAAATCATTATTAGTTGTTATCTGTGAAATGTCCAAAGTGAATTGAGACTTTGTGGTCTCATCTAAATCCCTAATGGACTATAATCCCTAAACATAGGGGCTGAGATGCATTGAAATGACGTAATATCATCTGTAATTGGGTAGCTTGGAATAGCAAAGCTACTTCAGCCTGCAGTGTAAATCCTGCATTCATCAGGCAATGTTTTTATACAGAATAAAGAGAGAGCAACAAGGAAATCACACGATTTAAAAAAAGAAATTGAACCAAATACTTCTATAGCTCCAATCCCTCCCCGCCCCCCGTTTGTTTCCTAGCAGAGCTTTATATGTTTGAAGTTGAATGATAATGTATAACATTGGCTTTTATTTAAAAAAATAGCACCTCCTTCTCATTAGAGGTGATTTGAATAGCTCAGTTATGAGTGTAAAGAAAAGGAAAGCAGAACCACATTAATTTAGATCCCCATTTCATGCACATTTAGATCATTGCTGACTTCAGCATCTTTGGAATGAATATGTTCCTACTTGTTGCAACTTACATGGCTGGACATCTGATTATAGAAGGCTTTTTCTCAGTCTTTCATGCTATCTTTTTTACTGCTAGCATTGATCCTGTGCTCTTGACTTTCATGGGAATGTTGACGGAGTAAAAGGGGAGTTTTGCATGACTTAGGATTGCAGGCTCCAGCCCGGAGTGCTATTTCACATTGCCTGTTGACATTTCAGTCACTCTGCAGCATTTTCACTGTTCAGTATCCAATCCAAGATTATCTGTGCCCATCTGTTATCTATCCTGCTGCTTATGTGACCTGTGCATCACCCTACATTTCTTTTCAAATCTAGTTCAGTTTGTATCCAGTCATTATTTGAGGTTTGTTACCTCTGTCCAAAAACTAACAGCACACACTTTCCTCTAACACGTATTTTAAACAAGAGTAACCTGCAGAACATTATTATAATAGAGGGATGTATGTATATGTATTTAAATCATATTATGTGTTTTACACTGGGTTACATCACTTCCTCTGGGTTTATATTACCCTTGTGCTAAATGGGCAATGGAATCATAAGAGCCAAATGATTGCAGGATGCAATGTCTCAGGAAAGCCAGATGGCCATCGTATTAGTCTTTGCCCATGAACCCGAAATACAGCCCCCTTGTGCATATGCATTATGATAAAGTCCTTAATTACTTCATTGCATACTATTTTTTCCACAGGACCCCTGCCTCATTCAGTGCACAGAAGGGGCCTGTTCTGGGGATGGAGCAGAGCTGTGTGGTGAAGGACATTTATCTGTGGACTTTTCTCCTCTTCATTCAACTTGGGCGGCTTTCCTCCTCCATGCTTCATGGATACAAAGGTAGGCTCCCTGTTCTGGTGCCCAGCCCAG
This sequence comes from Malaclemys terrapin pileata, assembly GCF_027887155.1. Taxonomy (NCBI): domain Eukaryota; kingdom Metazoa; phylum Chordata; order Testudines; family Emydidae; genus Malaclemys; species Malaclemys terrapin. The sequence continues at coordinate 270,121,865 of NC_071506.1, read as the reverse complement.
ACCTGCAAGGGCAAGGAAAGTACTTCTCAGCCCCTATGCAGATGGAATTTTCCAGGAATTTAGCTGTGAAGTTCTAGCAAGCACCTGTTGAGGATGTGCAAACTGTGACTTTTCAAAGGTATAAACTTGGCCACATTTGGGTGGATTTACATGAAGACAACAAAAGGCACATCCCTGACACAAAGGCCACCCCTTTCCTAAATGTCTTGTCTGAATCATGTGTGCTTAAGAACATCTCAAAAAAGAGGTTGCCAGAATTTTTTGAACATGGGCAAAACAATTTTTTATTTTTTCCCTTGCTCTTAGAGATGGCAAAACCAAACAATTTACACAGGGGCAGACATCCAGCATGGAAAACTTCTTCCCAAACACTTTAAAGTTTGGCAAACTTATAAGCAACTGAAAAGGTAAGTCTTATAATAGGAAGTGTCAGGCATCCTTAATAACAGGCAGGTAGTACCAGCCTGGCAGATGTCAATGGTCGCTATTGCTAATCCATTTAAAGGGGGGAACATACTTTCTTCCCCACAACAGCTTCCACTCCCTAGTGATACAGAATGAGGTCCATGGTCACACCCCGATACTTTGCAGACGGTGTGGTATTATCTGACCTAGTGCCTGTGTTCATGCTTCACTGCACATTATGCTCAGGGTGCAAGTCCCAGAATTCTAACTGCTACTTGTAGAAGTCAGGAAGGGCACCCTGGCCTCTTTCCTTTCCCACCCCACTCCAACCTGTGCACCTCTGCATGAGCAGGTGGATTCGTGCCCAGCATGCATAGATGTCTCTGCACTTTTGGAAGAAAAATAGCATCTCCACAACACCAAACTAAAGGCAACTTTCCCCACCCCCAGAATAATTTACAAACCATTGCCCGTCTCAGCCAGAGTATTACTGAAGCAGTCATGAGAAAGGAATTCATGTAGAAACATCACTTTGCTGGGAAATGTAAAACGGCAACAAGTGGTTCCCTCTTCAGCATGTCCAATACTTAGTATAAAATGATGTATAACTAACCTGCAGTGAGTTCAGTGCAGCAGCTCTCTTCTGGGATGCCTAGTTGTAGGTTTTGTGCTTGTTCTGAAAAAATAGAGCTTTTTAAAATAGTGAATGAAAAAGCTACATGGCCTTTTAGTTGTCAATGTGATCGTGGTAGGGAAATTTTTTTTTTCCATTCCTGATTATTTCATCATAGCTTTAACTCTCTCCCCAATTAACATGTGGCTTCCAAGCTATCGGCCAATTAAATCTATCAAGTCAGTGGTTGAGTCCCTTCCACTTCATTCTCTCCTCTTCCCTTCTTACCTTAGCCCCTCTCTCCCAATGCACAGTCTGTTTCTCCAACCCCATCTTACACCCAATAGCCAATTCATCTGCTCTTGAGCCACCTCTAGAGAAAGTTCCTAGTGACTTTACAGATGTCTGCCACAGTGAGTTTGTCTTGTGCTCTTTCATCTCTATTTTCTTTGTCAAACAAACAGTGTCTTTCCACCTGCATTAATTTCCACATCAACAAACCACATTGTCACTTGCAAACCTTTCTTAACTCTCTCTTTTTTTTTTAAACCCAAGGTCTTGTCAACATCTTCAAAAGAAGATTGACAAGATCCACCAAAATGTCCCCTCTTCTTTCTCTCTCCAACTCTAAGGTCTCTTGCTTGCTGTTTTCCTCCACACTATGGACTTCATCCTGGCCTGGCTACTGGTCTCCTTTCCCTCCTCTTTATCTTCTCTCTCTCCCTCCCCCACTCTTCTGATTCACCCCTTCAGAGTTCAAGTGTGTTCTGGTGTTCCATCCCCACCTGCTTCTCCAACTAATGCCACATCTCTAAATTCATTGTACATGCCATGTACAATCACTTTGAATTCCTTGTCCCCACCACAGTCCTGAATCCCCACCCCCTTCACCGAGACTGCTTTCAGCAAGGTTTTGAATAATCTCTTCCTGGCCAAATCACAGGGTCTCTGATCCCCATACTCTGACACCTGCTGCTTTTGACACTGCTTGATGCTCTTTCTCAACAGCTTGTGCTCTCCAGACTTCCACACTATTGGCTTCTCCTGGTTCTCTGCATATCTCTGTCGCCATTTCTTCAGTGCCTCTTTCAGTGGGTCTCCTGCCCTCTTCTACTTTCTGTGGGGGTCTCCTGGGCCACCTCCACTTCTCCCTTCACATTTTTCTGTGTAATCTTATCAGCTGATGTGGCTTCAGTGACTCTTTATACTGATGTCTCACAAATGTACCTCTGTACTCCTGACTTGTCTCCCTCCATTCAGTCTTGCAACACAGTCTCTGGGTGCATCTGGTCAACTTAAACATAAGATGACCCAAAATGGACTATTTTTCCTCCAAAGGCTTCTCCTTTCTCCCTGTTTTCTGTCTGGTGGTATGTTCAACTATGTCTCCCTATTGCCCAGGCCCACACCGTTTAACTCCCCCATTTCCCTCACCCCTCGCATCCAAGCTGTGTCTGAATTCTGCTATTGTCATGGCAAAACCCAAAGGGGCATATCTTCCTTGCAGATCAAGTGACATCCAGATTAATCTCTAGTTAGGTCCTTGAGATGGCAATAAGGCAGGTTGTCCTCTTGAGATGGGCCTCTTCTCCTTTTGAGTAATACATGGAGTCTCCATAGAATTATTGCTGAGAAAGCACTTCATACAGGAAACACGCAATATGTAACTGATTTCTCTGTGTTCTGCAAATTCAGCAGAGTTATTTGAACTTAACTGTTGCAGGAAATGCACTTTGTGTGGTCCAAACATTTGTAAAAACTAGGTCAGAGTCTAGCACTTCTTAATAGTGTGGTAGAAGTCCTAAGGCAGGAATTTTCCAGTTCCTACTAGACATTATTGCCTATTAAGATGATCTGTTGTAACCGCTGTTCTTCCCCTAAGAAGCAGTGGAGAGTGACTCTTATAAATTATCTGAGTTGAGCTCTAGGCTGAGTAAATATATATGGTAATCCTGAAAGTATCATTTTGCACCTCACTCCTTTTGTTTTAATCACGGTTGTAAGACACTTGTTTTGCAGGCATTTTCCATCATCGGATCTTTGGGGCTAGTAGCAGATCTCCAAATGTAATGTATGCATTTTGACGGGGAGGATACAGACAACATTTAAATGGAACTGATTTAATAAATAAATAAATAAACAAACAAACAAAACAAACCAAGGTGTTTGTCACCCAGACAAAGAGACAGCTGTGTATTGTACAGCTACGTCACTGTTTCTTAAACTGTCTGTATTTGAAAATCAATGACAGAGGAAGGTGCAATGTCCCTCTGGGCTTCCTGCCATTCCATTATCTTAATCGTGCTGTAACTTCATGGTCATTAAGAATACAAAAGGATTTTCAGTTATACTAAGGCCCCTTTACACCACACTGTAGAGTAAAGGATGTTATAGTGAGTAGGCCTGTCACAGGGAGGGCTGGCCCTTTCAGGAGGGTTGGATTCAGCCCCACCTGGGCCTAGTCATCTTGGTTTTGAGTGATTTGGGGCTGGGGTGGTAGTTGGGTCAGGTGACCAGGCATCAGTGGAGGCATTGCTTCTGATAAAAGGCAGCCCGTTCGCCTGGGAAAGACTGACAGGCAGGGTGTCAAGAGAGGCTCAGGAAGGGGTTCTCCACACCCGCCACAGGGAAAAGCCTGGCTACACTTACCTATAGCGAGGGGCACTAGGGAATTGATGGCCCTGAGGAAGGGTCTGGTCCTTCCAGAGGGAAGTAGCCTGGATTGGATAGAGCAGCTGGGTAGTGAAGGGAGTTGACACTTGTTTAGGAATCCAGACTGGGACATCCAGTGAGAATGGGAGGCAGTACACCTTCTCGTGCACTGGGTTTCTGAGTCCTGGGAGGGCACGTGGGCCAAACAGGGCAGGAGCCAGCGTGAGGCTGCTGGGCATCTGTCCAGTTTGTGTTGAACTGTGCTGTGTTAATAATAAAGTAGATCCTGGCAGGGGGGGGGCTACTTGACTTGCATGGTGTCAGGGACAGTTTTGAGAACCCCAAGAATGAGGAAACTAAGACAGCAGCCGGGTCTGATGCTGGATGAAGTGAAACCTTGTTACACAGCCCTCGTCTATTACCAGTGGTGTAAAGAGGTGATAGTGCACCTGTCCCTCTGGACCAGATAGGAGTCTTTTGCCCACCCCAGGCACCCGCCAGCTTGGCTGGCTGGCTAGTCTGGGTGTAGGGGGTGCTGTGCACGCCCTACCCACTTACTCATACTGACTCAGTCCTCACTCCCTTCTCCTCAGCTAAAGTAGTAGTTTGAGCAGGGCTAAGCATGTGAGCCCTATTCCCCTACCTGGCTGAATCAAAACCTCTGTTGAGAAGGATAGTCTGGTGATTAGCATGCTAGGGTAGGGTGCTGTAGAAGCAGGTTCAGCTCCCTACTTTGCCACAAATGTCATATGTGTAAGTCATTTAATTTTGTGACTCAGTTTCTCATCTGTAAAATAGGGATAGTCATCCCTAGCTCATAGGGGTGTTGTGTGAGGATAAATACATTCAGAATTGGGAGGTGCTCAGATACTATGGTAACAGACAGGGCCGGCTCTAACTTTTTTGCCGCCCCAAGCAAAAAGAGTGCTGCCCTCCATAGCGCCGCCATAACACACACCCTCAGCACCGCGCCGCCGAATTCCCCCAGCCCCCCATGGAGTGCCGAAGACCCCCCCCGCAGAGCGCCGCCAACCCCCCCCGCCAAACCTGCCAGCCCCCCGCGGAGCGCTGCTAAACCCCCCCAGCCCTCCGCAGAGTGCCGCGCAGCCGAACCCCCCCCGCCGAGCGCTGCCGAACCCCCCCGCCGAGCGCCGCGCTGCCGAACCCCCCCGCCGAGCACACACACCTCCCGATGAGCGCTGCCAAACACCCCCACCACCGAGCCACGCTGCCGAACACCCTCCTCCCCCGCAGAGTGCCGCTGCCGAATCCCACCCCCCGCGCGCCCAGCCGCCGAAACAAAAACAACCCACCCCACCCCCAGCGCCGCCCGACTGAACCCCCCCCCCAAAAAACCCTGAGCACCCCCTGCCACGCCAAGATTGGCCGCCCCTTACCATGTGCCACCCCAAGCACGTGCTTGGTCGGCTGGTGCCTGGAGCCGGCCCTGGTAACAGGGGCGATAGCAGTACCACAGACAAGACTGACAGCCTAGCCCTTCATTTTTAAATAACACACAGAACCTTCTCTCTGAAGGTCTCTGTTGCTGCTGCAAAATCCATGCATATGTGCACACACTGTGCAGTAATTTGATTAGGGAGACCAAGATAGTAACAATTAAACAAGTAAAGCCACATATTTATTCTGTCAGTCTGACTTGCTCACACTTCAGTTGACACTGTTTGAAAGTTCCACCACTTGAGAGAAAACCCTGTAGCTCAAAGGCATGAGAGGGGGTGAGGAATACGTAGATGAGATTTTGGTTTGTAGGGAGAGAAGCTCCAGTCTTGGAACTTTTGATTAGGATGATACGATACAAAGGTTCCTATCTTAATGTGCCATAATTGATTGATTGGTTAGTTCAAAGGATAGTGCTGGTCAGTCGATTCATGCAGGCTGAGATTTGCTCCGAATGGTTTAATGAATTTGGGCTCTCTTATTTGAATAGGAAAAAAAAGTGTGCATAGGTTTGGATCATCTGGATCTGAACCCAGGTATTAATTTGAGGTATCAGGTAGAAAGATGCTACAGCAAGTATTTCTGGGGGTTATGTTTTTCACAGCTAGAGAGCTAGTTTCACATTTTGGCTCTGGGCTCATGGGTAATGTGTTGGTTTGCAGGACTCTTGTCAGGGCCGGCTCCAGGCACCAGCCGAGCAAGCATGTGCTTGGGGCGGCTCCTTGGGGCAGGCGGCGCTCGATTTTTTTATTTTTATTTTATTTTATTTTTTTTATTTGGCGGCGCGGTGCTTGGAGCGGGGGCTTCGGGCGGTGCTCGGAGGGGGGGCGAGGGCTTCGGGCAGCGTGGTGCTTGGAGGGGGGGGGAATCTTGGGAGGGCGGGGGCTGGCGCGGTGCAGCGCTCAGATCAAAGGGGTAGCCATGTTAGTCTGGATCTGTAAAAGGCATGCGTCTGACAAAGTCAGTATTCACCCCCGAAAGCTTATGCTCCAATCCATTTGTTAGTCTATAAGGTGCCACAGGACTCTTTGTTCCTCATTTAAAGAGAATGGCTGCACAGCTGCCCTGTCCTGTTCGAAACAGGAGCACAGTATTCTGCTGTTGAATAGCAGAGGGCAAGAGCTGATGTTCAAAGTGTCGGGGTGCTCACACCTCAGGTTGAACCAGCCAATTTTCTGGGCAATTTGTTCTGAGTACTGACTTTGAGCACCAACTTCCTCACGTGGTTGCACGATATTAATGACTTGTCCAATGTCACACTGAGGTAAGCAGGGTTTGGGTCATGCTGCAGGCTTTGGCTGTTGAAGAAAACATTTAACTCATGGCTTGCGCTTGCCTTATGCAGATGAAATACACTAGAAGCCATCTTGGAAAAGCTCAGCGGCAGGCCGCACCGACTACAGCAGTCCACCATGAACTTCCTATCATTCAAGGCCTTGTCAGTTTTAAGAAGGATTAAGCATGGTAGCTGCAGCAGATGTCGTCAGCATAGATCAACTTGCGCTAGAGCGCAGCTGCTCATTGATGTACACATTGACCAGGATCAGTGAAAGAACTGAGCCTTTAGGAAGGCCATCGAGCTGACACTTCAACAGCTACAGCAGTTTCCCATGTGTACTCTAAACCGCCTGTTTTGGAGAAAGCTGTACTATTTCGACCACTCGGCAACTTAGAGAGTTTAAACAAAAGGCCTCTGTGCCAACCTGTGTCATAGGCATAGGCGTCAACTCTGTGGTTGCTCCGGGGCTGGAGCAGCCCCACTCCCCCTCCCCCAACAGCTCCCCCCCCCCTGCATGTTGTAGGGGTCCTTGCCTAGCTTAAGAATTGCAATAATCTTTGCTGGACGCCAAATACGTGGTAACTTCTTCTCGTTAATGACCCATATGTAGAAGATAGTAAGCCACTGTGATGCCTTTGGTCCAAGGTGTTTAAGGATTTCCGGTAAGATGTTATCAGAGCCCACCACTGTGCCTGGCTTGATGGAGTTAAGGGCCTTATCTAGTTTGTTGACCGTGAACGGCTCTGGTTGTCTCCTACCCACATTCTGATGTCGCAGTTGGTGCCATTTGTCATATACTTTGTGTTTCAATCGCTTCTCCAGTGGGATCTTTGCTACCTGCAGTAGATGGCTTGAAGTAAAGACAATATATGAATATATCAGCCACTTGGGTTGAAATTCACCCTCTTTCCAGGTCTATGCAGCAATTAATTGATTTTAAGGCCAGAAGGGACCATTAGATCATCTAGTCTGTCCTCAGGCATAACACCAGCCATGGAACTTCATTCAGGTTACTCCTATAACAAGCCCATTTTGAGTGTGTATAGGTGGTTCATAGGCCTTGTGTGAGCACACTTTCAGGAGGGGTGAATTGTTTAAGAATGAAACACTCTCTGGGCTACAAATTTACAAGTATCAAATTCCAACCTCTTCCTTCCCCCTTTTAGTACATGAACGCCTTCCCAAGGTGAAGAGCCAATGGCACCATCTTTTGAATGTTCAAACTGCTGTGATTGAAAGAAGTGGGTACTGTTTTCTTCCAACCATGTATAAACTTGGCAACATGCAAGGATGGAAGCTGGCTCATTTAAACTGCAATGGAACAGTGAGCTGCCTCTCTGTAGTAGTATGCTACATGCAATCAGGGATATGACTTAGTGGACCAACTAGGACCTGATAGAGAGCACATGAACTTTTACTGTGGCATTGTAATATTTTTGATGCCTATTGTTTGAGAGAACTCATTTAGAGCAATCCTTTGAATCATCTGAAGCTCTTCTCTTTTGGCTCTATGTTTCAGATTACAACCCTGCAACTGATTCCTAGGGCTACATATGGGTGCAGAGGGTCCATCTCTATGGACCCAATTGTATGATCAGGGCCTATGTATCCACAGATAGGCAAATGCTCATTATAATTTCAGATTATTAAAATTAGGCAGTCTGTTCTGTACTTGGCAGATCAAACATTACTTTGAACAGATAAAGTATACTCAACTATAGCAACACACACACACACATATATAGCTAGCTATTGGCTGAACAATGGCCATTCATTTCTGGAGTGTGGCACTTCAAACTCTTTCCCCATCCCTCAGGAAAGGTATTAGATCAAAGCTGTGCATGTCAGGGCCTGCACAGAGACTAGAATAAAGTTGAAAGCTAAGTGAAAATCTCCCAGATGGAAGAATTTTATCCTGAGTTTGGATTAATATTAACTGAAACCATTTCTGACACCTCTTCTCTTAAAATACATATGTAGTTAAAGACAGACTGAAATACAATATAAGGCCGAACTGTGGAATCTTTCATTCACTTCTGATAGTACTTTTGCTCCACGAACAGTTCCATTGACTCCAATGGGATGTCATCTTGGAGTATGGCACTGCCTCTGTACAAGTAAGGATATCACAATCTAGCCCTTCAAAAATCTGTATTTTAGAAAGCATTTCCCTAATTCTTATATATCAAAGACTCTTATCTATTGGGAATCTAACAATTTCAGAAGAGATGAATAGTATCGCTGTCCAGATTTGCATTTTTTGAGCTCTGCTAGAATATCAAAGGAGAATGGACATAAATTCTCAGACCTTTTAAACTGGTTATTAAAACAAAAAAAGAGCTTCCTTGTTCTGTTCCTTTGTGTCATTATAGGAAACATGCTATATTCTAGCACTAGCCTAAATTAGATACTTGGGAAAATATTGGAACAAATTATTAAACAATCAATTTGTAAGCATGGAGGATAATAGGGTTATAAGGAATAGCCAGCATAGATTTGTCAAGCACAAATTGAATTTCCTTCTTTGATAAGGTTATGAGCCTTGTGGGTAGGGGGAAAGCTGTAGCTGTGAAAGATCTTGATTTTTAGAAAGGCTTGGCACAGTCCCACATGACATTCACATGAGCAAACTAGAGAAACGGGTCTAGATGAAATTAATAGAAGGTGAGTGCACAACTGGTTGAAAAACCATACTCGAGAAGTAATTCTCAATGGTTCATTGTCAAACTGGGAGGTTGTATCTAGTGGAGTCCCGCAGGGGTCAGTTCTGGTATACTTCAATGTTTTCATTAATGACTTGGATAATTGAGTGAAGAATATGCTGTGAGGGATTACAAGCATTTGAGGATAGGACTCAAGTTCAAAGTGACCTTGGTGAATTGGTCTAAAAACAAACAAACAAACAAAAACAAAAAAAACAAGATTAAATACTATAAAGGCAAGTGCAAAGTACTTCACTTAAAAAGGGGGGAAAAAATCAAATGCTCAACTACAAAATGGAGTAACTGGCTAGGTGGTAGTACTGTTGAAGAGGATCTGGGGATTATAGTGGATCACAAACTGATTATGGGTCAACAATGTGATACAAATGCAAAAAAGCTAAGATTCTGGGGGTGTTGTAACAGCATGGCACCCACCTCTCACAAGCACCCCTTCTGATCAGGTGTGTTTGTGGTCTTTAAATAGTCTCAGCCCTGGTATCGGGCCATAGACCCAGTGCTTTGTCCCTGGAAACAACAATTTTGCCCTCTTAGTCTATTCTGGTCTGAGCTGGGTCACTAAGTAGTTCAGTTCCCTTTCTAGGGTTTAATCATTGTCTGATTGTAGGTCAGTTCCCCAGTGACCCATGTAGGGAGACCCAGGCAAACCCACTATTCTGGGTCCCAGCCCAGCAACCCGAAGAATAGCAGCAACATATTGCCATGTCCCTTTAATTACACAATTTTCAGTTCCCTGGGCCACTTCCTCACAGCCCCAGACTTCACCCTTACCTCAGTGCTCATCTAAGTTTAGGCCCACCAGATAAACAGGAGCTCTTCCTCACTGCCCCTCTCCATACCTGCACTGAGCTGTCCGTGGTGCTGTCGTTCTCTTTGGCTAGCCAGGAGCACCATCTACACTCCTTCCAAGCTCCAGCAAAGAACTGATTGTCTCTGCAGTTCTTTTTATATGGCCATCCTGGGCCCTGATTGGCTGCTCCCTGAAGCCTCTCTGATTGGCTGCTTCCCCTGCATTCACTCTAGGCTGCTTGGAGAACTCTTCTACTGCTCCTTTCCTGGGACAGGTGTGGCAGGACACTGAGGCCTCTTGGCCTACTCCATCCTGCCCCAAAAGTATATTAACAGGAGTGTTTATGTAAGACACAGAAGGTAATTTTCCCACTCTGCTCAGCACTGGTGAGGCCTTTGCTGGAATACTGTACCCAATTCTGGGTGAACAAATTGGAGACATTCCAGAAGAGAGCAACGAAAATGATAAAAAGTTCAGTAGAAAACCTGACCTATGAGGCAAGATTACAAAAATTGGGCATGTTGTCTTGAGAAACAAGACTGAGGGGGAACCAGATAACAGTCCAAATATGTTAAGCGCTGTTACAAAGAGGATGGTGATAAATTGTTCTCCATGTCCACTGAAGTTAGGACAAGAAGTAATGGACTTAAGGCAGATTTAGGTTAGATATTAGGGTAAACTTTCTAACTATAAGGATAGTATGTGGAAACCCCCTCACTTGAGGCTTTTAAAAACCAGTTGGACAAACACCTGTCAGGGATGGTCTAAGTTTGCTTGGTCCTTTCCAGCCCTACATTTCTATAATTCTATCATTTCTGTAATTTTATATTCAGGAAGCAATTCTGGGGAAATTATGGCTTCTATTCAGCAAAGCACGTAAGCACATGCTTAAGTCTCATTGACTGCAAGGTTAAGCATTTGCTTAAGTGCTCTGCTGAACTAGGGCCTAGTACACCTCTTATTACACCAAATTAGATAGTATTAAACACACAGGGCTAGATACTAACCAAGACTGTGCACTCAAACAGGGACCTAAGGGCGTGTAAGATAACAGTCCTGGATCAAGGGGAAATGGGGGAGAATCATGGCTCTCCCTGTAATGGTGCAGTAATGCACCGCTCCTTCCTATGAGCTGTATCCCACGGACATAATCTAGCCCAGAGATATCAATTATGATTCTGTGTTTTGAAAGCCTTTGGTATTGTGACTGTTTTTTAATGTGGAAGTTGTGCATTTATAAAGGTAAGGTTTCCCATTAATGCATCTCTCTGTCTGTCTTTGGCAGTGGAACTAAGGTACACAAGCTTAGTGCCAGGAGATGAAAAATATTGAAATTAATAGCAGTTGAGCTTTCTCCATCTGATCTGATCTGTTTTCACTCTCGCTCGCTCTCTTTCTGTGTTATTTTTCAATGCTTACTCTTGAAAGTGAAGCTCTGTCAGCTATGAGGCATCAACACTATCAGAGAGAAATTGTTGAGGTACATCTGTCTGCAATCTTTCTCATGTTGCTTCTTTTCTTCAGTCCCTTTACCAACAGCGGAATGTTTTGTTCTTGTCTGTCACTGTCACATTTTTTTTCACCCTCCTGGTAATGAATGTGCTTTCCAGGAGTTTGAAAGCTACTTGGGATTCTCTGGGTGCCACATAGAAAACAATGGGCTCTCTCTAAAGATACGTTAACAAAATGCACTATAGTGGGGAAAGGTAACAAGATCTGATTCCTTCAACTGGATTCTTTCAACTCACACTGTGAGACAAATAAATTATTTTTCATCACTTTAGAAAGAATGTTTCATGCTTAATACATTCCTGCTGCTCTTATTTACTCTGTACAAAATATAGATTGTGACCATTTCACTTCTGTTACCTATATCCTATGTAAGCAAAGTCTGAATGAACTCTCCCCTGACAGCTAGTTTGGGAGGGGGAGAGACTTCAGGAGCAAACCGTATTTACATGAACACACCTACTCTGCATAGGTATCTAGCAGACAGGAGTTGTGTTGCTACAAGTGATCAGCTTTGGCTGGTGTTGGGTTACAAATCACTTTAGTATAGAATGCAGGGGTAGGGAAATGTTATCTTCATTGTATGACTAAGGGGGAGCAGAATTGTGCTGAGCTTGTCCCAACTGAGGGGTCACCCTCAGCTGAAACAAAACTCAGAAAGCCAGGAGCTGGAATGCCAGACCCTTGTGAAAATAAGGGGGGAGGGGATAGGTGTCCTAGACAGGCTGCATGTACTCTTCCTAAGCGTTCCCTGTCTGGTTTTTAACCTGTTCCTTCCCACTGTTCAAATATAGAGCTAAATAGACTTCATTAGGAGCCTTGTCTTATCTTAAAGTACTCAATAAGAGCAGAAATCACTTGGGGTTTGGGATTCTCTGGATGCCACATAGAAAAGCAGTGTTTCTGCCCAGCCTACAAAGAGCTGAAATCACAGTAGAGAGGCAGGTGGCAGCAGAAGGTGACTGATAGTTGGCTGGCGAATGAAGAGGTGGTGAGCAGAATGAGTGGCTGGTGAGGCGGCCAGTGGAGAGGAACAGTGGCTGGTGGGATGGCCAGCCAGAGCAAGTGCTCAGATGGTGGAGCAAGCCAGGTATCTTCTTTCCGGGGTGGGAGGTGAACTCACACAGATCCACCTCTGAACCCTGGGTCCTCACTGACCAAGGACAACCACTGTGAGTGGGGTAGGGTGAGGGAGCAGAAGGGGGCACAGAAAAGGAACTTTTGGTTGTAGAACTCAAGAACAGGAGGAAGAAGATTGCCCCACACACTCTCTGGAGCGGGTCTCGTGCTCACAGTTTTATGATTATGAATCCTGCTTGTGGCATTTTCCCTTATTAATGCCAGGTGACTTCCCTCCTTTCATTAAAAGTTTCTTTTCTACACTCAGACTCTGTGCTTGTGAGAGGGGAAGTATTGCCTCTCAGAGGCATCTAGAAGGTGATGTGTAATTTTCCCAGGTTACTGGATGGGAGCTCGAGCCAGTTCTCTGTTGTATTGTTGAAGAGGAACCCCTAGATATTGAACCCGGCTCTGGTTGCTGCCGGCTCCACCTGGCAGCAGGGTTACATCGACCTATTGTTGTGGAAAATTAACCACTCGTGTTTGAATCAGAAAACACCTGAGGCTCCTTTATTTTATGCGAGCATATATGCAAGGAGAGTCAGCATAGCCCTCTGCAAGGTGGCAAGCTGCTCTGCCCTCCTTAAACTTTAACCATCTTATAAAGGTTAAAACCACAGACAAATTACACATACTTCCATATTCATTACCTTATTTGGAATACATTGCAAAATTAATACAGGCCAAAAGCAAAAACAAGCATCTCCCCCTCTAGGCCCCTCTTGTTACTCACTGTCTGTTCTTTTGCGGTTATGTATTTCATAAGCCTGGAAAATTACAAATTGTACTGCTTGGGGATTTTTTCCACCCTTCTTTCATGCCCTTTATGCACAGAGAGCCATAGTTCCGTTTTGGGAACTTTCCACTGTGACTCCTTCTACCCCTTGACACACAGAAGCAAGCAGGATCTTAGTTTAGGGCCTGCAAGCAAGCTTGACCAAAGTCAGGGCCTTGACATCCTGTTAATTTTCCCTCACACTATAAAGTCGTGTCCCTTCATTTCTCTTCTGTTTTATCTCTGTCTGCACAAATCGTGGTCCTAATTCTGACACTCTTCCTCTCATTGAGCTCTACCTTCTTCTACAAGCAATCCCAATTAAGGCCCCTGATCCTGCAACATGCATGTGCAAGTTTTACTCATGTGAGTAGTAGCATTGAGTTCTGGGCCTTATCTACAATTTGAGAAAAAAAAAACTCCCTGAAAATTAGATGAACAATTGCCTGCCTATTTTTTTCTCCAAAATAAGGGAACTACCCACATCAGTAATTGGCCTCCAATAAATAAATGTTTTTTTACATAATGTTGGTATCAATAGACCTATGTCAGTTTACACCAGCCCTGTATAATATTGCTGTTCTGCAATTAAGCACCTGATCCTGCAATCCTTTCACATCCAAAACTCACTAACTGTGTTATCCTTCTATTCGTTTTGTTCTGCTGTGCACTTTAATATACTAAAATGGCATTGATAAAAATCCAGGGAGTATACTGAAGAATAAAATAAGTATAATGTACATGGCAAACACATATGGAATCATGCATACTCCTAAATATACACAATATCTTAATTTAATTCAGAAGATTTCAAATGCAAGATACACACACTATCCATTTATTTTTGCTTTAATTTTGTGGAGGAAAGCAAATTTCTAAACTGCTGCCAGACTTACTCCTGGCCTTCCCTAATGGTTATCTAGTTAATGAACTGTTAGGTGTGGAGATGAAGAAATGACTACGGGGTTATTGCTCAGCCCAGGCTACCATTAACTACAGGGATTTGTGTGCCTTCAATGGGTAAGTCTCTTTAACTACTGTGTGACTATAGTGCTATGCTGTATTTGGAGTTTACAATATTGGGCATTAATTTTGCAGTATAAAAAAGGGTGGAAATCAAGCTAGATCTTAGTGCTATAGAAAGGTTTTGATTGAGATATTTTAAAATGTATTGCTTTTAGTATTACTTTGATGTCGGCTAAGTTATTTGTTAGTCTCTGGGAAAGCAAATGAAGTGGTTAAAAAATGAGGACATTGTGTGAAACCTTGAAGGGTAGTGTTTTTGTTAGTAATACAGACACTTAATAGGCACAGTCCTTCAGTCATCAACATGCATAACTCCAACAGACTTCAGTGGGAGCTGTGTTTGTGTAAGGACTGTGGTACTGAACCAGTAGTGATCTCAGGCACAGCTTTAGATGGGGAAAGGGCAATGCAGAAACCAACTACTGTATGTCAAAGAAGTCCTCCATAATTTTAAACTGTTTGAATAGAACACTCTTACGGCATCGTGTAGAGTACTGATACTGCACACCCAGCTAGCACAGAGCAGGCAACTGAACCTGGTTCTCCCACATCCTAGGTTAGTGCCCTAATCACTGGCTCTCAAATAATTGTCTGGATAGATGTTCCAGGAGAGGAGGTGTATCCCACGAAGTCCAGTGTAGATGTACATTGAATGCCATTTGATAAGACAGCACTGACAGAGTTACCACATTGTAATATCTGAGATACGGCAGTTATACCCTGTGATGGGGTGTACTAACCCCACACTGGACAACAAGGAGTTAAGGAACTGGTCTGGGCTCACCTGTAGGAAATGAACCAACTGGAGGAGGAGTTAAAAGGCAGGGAAGCAGCTTGCTTGGAGGCAGACCAGGGAAGAGAATAGACATGCAATCTACAGCTCCAGCAGAGAAGGGCTGAGAGCAAGGTAGACTCTCTCCTCATGACAACTGCCCCAAGGTCCCTCCCTGAGGCAAGGGAGGGCCTACTACAGAGACAGCCTGAGAGGGAAATGTTCCCCTCTCCCTCTCTACAAACTCTGGACTTTGGTAATTCCCTTTGTTTGGCTGGACTATACCAGCAGGGGAAAGCCCTAGGACTGAGCTGGCCCAGGAGGTTGGGCCATACCACAGAAGGAGGTAGTTGTTGCCTGAGAGAGGAAGAGAGCTACCATGCTACACACTGCCTCTAGAAGGTACCTTGGGGTATGTGGTCACCCTTCATACCACCTTAACCCAGACGGTGACTTTGGGAAAATCACAGGAGGGAAATAGGATGTGGCCCAGTGAGGGCAGCCTTAAGCAGCCCCCTGGCTGTCAGAGCATTGATAGCCATCAAAGGACCTGGGTTGGAGCCCAATGAAGTGGGAGAGCCCTGTTCCCTACCAAGTCCTGGGCCTAAGCCCTGACCACTAGGTGATGCTACCCTACCAACCTACTCCCCCAAGCAAGGACTGTATTTTGAATAGGAAATAAAGCCCCAGTTCAGCAAGACACATATGTACATGCCTAACTCTAAGTAATGAGAAGTCTCATTGAAGTCAGTGGTACTATTCATGTATTTGGTTAGTCATATGCTTAAGTATCTTGCTGAATTTGGGTCTAACTGCAGAATCTCCGTTACCCACAAGTATTGCATATCCCATCAGTAAGTGTTGACACCTCAGGGGTTACCACAGTCAGCAGGTGGACATTTGTGCTTCACTGATATAAGCAGGGTCTGCATGAGCATCTCGAGATGGGCTGGGGGAGAAGACTTCAGGAACTGACCTTGTTTTCATAGACACCCACTCTGCTTAGGTGCACAGCATGATGGAGCTGCTTTGCCCAAATGATCACTTTGACTTGTGTTGGATTGCAAGTCACTTTGTTATTGGGTGCAGAGGTAATAAAGTGTAGTGTTAAGAGCTGGGTTGAGTGATGGGAGCTCAAGATATCCCAGAGACTTCAGTAGAGAAAGCAGTGGCGGAGTGAGCAGCTGACGGAGTAAGCAGAGCAAGCAAGCGGCAAATGGTGGAGCAAGTGGCTGGCAGAGCAGCCGGGCGACGGCCAAGTGAATGGAGAGCAGCCAGACAACAGCGGCACAGCCAGGTGACAGCAGAGTGGCAGCTGAGGCATTGTTCAGTTCCTTCTCTCCTCACCTGCAGGTGGGAAGTGAACTCAGGTGAACGCACCTCTGTGCTCTGGGTCTTCGTTGACCAAGGACAACAACTGTGAGTGGGGTGTGGAGGAGGGATGGGGAGTAGCACATTGAAGGAACTTTTGTTTG
This sequence comes from Malaclemys terrapin pileata, assembly GCF_027887155.1. Lineage (NCBI taxonomy): Eukaryota > Metazoa > Chordata > Testudines > Emydidae > Malaclemys > Malaclemys terrapin. Next base: position 270,105,272 of record NC_071506.1, on the reverse strand, counting down.
TTGAACTTTCTCACCACAAAAGTTGAGTAAAGCACACTGCCCAACATACTCTGGGGTGGGTGTTTTGCTCATGATAATATGCTTCTGAATTCTGCTTGCAGCATTTTCCCAAATTAATACTGGGTTACTTTCCCCTTTTTTATGAAAAGTTTCTTTTCTACACACAGACTCAGTGCTTGCGAGAGGGGAAATACTGCCTCTTAGAGGTGCCAAGGGATAGTGTGTAACTTTCCCAGGTTACTGGGTGGGGGCTCAAGCCAGTTCTGTGTTGTATTGTTAAAAAGGAATCCCTAGATATTGAACCTGGCCCTTGTCGTTTGCGACTCCACCTGGGAGAAGGGTTACACTTTGTTAAGCAGTTGAACTACTCCTGATGTGTTCATCTCATATTTTGATAAGTAATAGTTGAGTATTTTGGCAATATAAATAGTTTTAATCTCTCCCTTCATCCCTGTACGTAGTGCGGCTACAACAGCAAATTAAAGCTGACTGCCTCTTTTTTTAGCTATCAGCTCTGTTGGGGGAGTGGAGAGGTTTCTATGCTTTGGAAATAATAATGAATGTACTACATATCTAGAGCAATTCAAGGGTTCCGTCATAGACTTTTCTAGTGATGGACATGAGTGAAATCTCTTTAGATAGATAATAAGAAAGAGAGCTTGTATTTTTCTCTCTATATGGGTGTAATCGGGATCATTACCCACTGAAATTGAGCAGTAAATCTAGTGTCAACTTCAAGGTTAGTATCATCTGGGGGGGTTCCAATAAAAACCCAGATTTGCTGGGTTGAAAAATTTTGACTTACTGCTGTTGAGCTACTCTTGATGTAGTTCTTCAGCCTTCTGAGGACACCTCTGGGGCCACTTCCCATCTCTGCCTCCTTAAGAAGATTTTGGGGGGAAGGTCATTTATGCACAAAGGATGACTTTACACACACACACACACACATCCAGGCCGGGAGTGGTCATTTGCTCATGCTGCCCCTCCTTCAGCTTTTTGAACAGTGAGTGGCATGAAGGAGTGCAGCCACACTTTACTAGGGTCTCCTCTCAGGTGCAGGGGGTGGAGGAAAGCCACCATACCTAAATACCTAGATCATTCACAGATGGTTGGGCAGGCTCTGCTGAGCCGCCATTGCTTTTCCTTATCTACACCTTCTCCAGCCTCCCTGCACTCAGGGCTGGTTACTAGGTTTCTCAGCTTGTTGCTTCACTGAAAGATTCTTAAAATTGCCTGCAGTGTGGCTCCAAAACAGGCTTTCATGGTGGTCCTGTGCAGGCCCTGAATCAGCAAAGCCCTTGAACACATACTTAACTGTAAGAAGTAGAAGTGGACTTAAGCATTTGCTTAAAGTTAAGTATATTGTTGCCCCTTTTCAACCTGAGTGGCTAGTCATGGTTTGGGGCCCAGGGAGTAGAGACTGGTGATAGGTATTTCTTTGATGCAGTTTTGTTTATTTACAAAGTCCTCTGTCTCTAAACACAGAAGGAATCAAATAGCAGGAAGCAACTTCTTTTGCTCATACCTAAGGCTGCGAGTTTGTCACCAAGAGGTCACAGATCCCATGACTTTCTGTGACATCTGCATTGGCCAGTGCAGTTGGCCCGGGGCCCTCTGAGCAGCTCAGGCAGTCCCTGGGCCAGCTCCTCCAGCTGCTGCTGGGGCAGTCTTGGCTCACCATCCCCTCCCCCGCCAGCAGCAGCAGGAGTTTGGGTGGAGGGCTCAGGGCTGGGTGTTGGGGAACCGGAAGGGGTCACAGCTCTGGGCAGTGCTTACCTCGGGGAGGCTCCCCGGAAGCGGTGACATCTCTCGGCTCCTAGAGGGAGGCATGACCAGGGGGCTCTGTGCATTGCCTCCACCTGCAGGCACCACCCCCGCAGCTCCCATTGGCCACAGTTCCCAGCCAATGGGAGCTGCGGAGCCGGCAAATGGGGAGGAGGCAGCGCGCAGAGCTGTGTGGCCATGCCTCCCACTCTGCCTAGGAGCTGAGGGATGTTGCCACTTCCGGGGAGGCACAGAGCCAGGTGGGGAGCCTGCCAACCTTCCCCTCCCCTGCACCACCGGGGGTCAGGAGCCGTGCACCGCCTCCTCCAGCACCAGCGGGGTTCCCGCCCCCCACCCAGCACCTGTGTGCCACCCCTGGGCTGCCCCCACCCCAAGATTTTGTCCAGGGTATATAGTATGAGTCATGGACAGGTCACAGGCCGTGAATTTTTGTTTACTGCTTGTCCATGACTTTTACTAAAAATATCCGTGACTAAAACGTAGCCTTACTTGTAGCACCCACAACTCTCTTCAACCTATACCCTAACCTAAAAATATTTCTCCTCGGGCTATTCCGGAATCACCCCCTGTGATTTCAGCTGTTCCTGTAGGCACGCCTGTGCGCACGCTCTCTCTGTTTTTTTAATTTTCTGCTCTCTCTGCGCGCGCACGCACACACACACACACGTCACAATACCCAATCAAACCCTCCATCAACCTGGGGCTAGTTTCTGGGCAGACTAATAGGCTATATTTTATGTGTGGCCTCTTGATTGTCTCTTACAGCTGTCTTAAATGGGGGATTCATTCACACATTTTAACTCCATCCATAACAAGATTTCACTCAGTTCATAACAATATGCTGAAGTGTTTTGCTGAATTAAGGCTATGTGGCTGATGGAGTTGGTTCTCTCTAATGCTGCCTCACCTCCAATTAGATTTGAAAGGTATCAGTGCAGCAAAACCTCTCCAAAAGAAACCAGAGAGGTTTCTCCAGCACTCTCACTTTGAAAGGCTGTATCCACTTTCTTATCGCTTGGCTTATAAGTGGCTCCAGGGCCTCCCAGATCCTAGCTCTCCTACTGAGACACAAATCTAGTGAAATAGAGAATTCTGCCCCAGAGGGATTATAAGGGCAGGAGCCTCATATTTATCATAATAAAGAACTGGTGAGACTGTAACTACAAATTATAAAATTGAGCATAGATTCTGAGCGGGTGTAATTACAGAAACCAAATTATACATGTTGGCTGCCGTTCCAGAGCAGCAGGCTTTAAATGTGGAGGGTCAAAACACAATGCTCAACAAATAAATTAATGGGAAGCCAGTGAAGGCATTTAACTGATGGAGTTGCAAGAGACAGTGAGAACAGTGAAAGCTAATTTCAGCCATTTTGATTCCTGACCATACTTGTACTATGCATACAGTGATATGTTTTGTATTGCCTGAGCACAGCACAAATGTTAAACAATTTACCCACACAATACCCCTGTGAGATAGAGAATTGAAGCACAGAGCGGTTAAGTGACCTGATGCAGGTCACACGTGAAGTCTGTGACAAAGTCAAGGACTGTAGCTAGGTCTCCTACGTTCCAACCCACAGCCTTTATCACAAAACCGTTCTTTCTCCCCAGCTGATACCGGAGAGCCCAGGGCCAGTGCAAGGAAGTTTCGCTCCCTAGGCGAAACTTCCACCTTGTGCCCCCCCCACCCTGCGGCAGCTCCCCTCTGCCCTGAGGCGCCATCCCCTCCCCACGGCAGCTCCCCCCTGCCCTAAGGCGCCCCCTGCAGCAGCTCCCCCCCCCACGGGGAGCCATATGGCAGCTCCCCACCCCAGCTCACCTCTACTCCACCTCCTCCCCGAGCATGCCACCCCCGCTCTAATTCTCCTCCCCTCCCAGGCTTGTGACGCCAAACAGCTGATTGACGCCGCAAGCCTGGGAGGCAGGAGAAGTGGAGCAGTGACGGCGTGCTCGGGGAGGAACGCTGTGAAAAAAAAATTGGGGGCACCGCTTTTTGGTGCCCCCAAATCTTGGCGCCCTAGGCAACCGCCTAGTTTGCCTTAATGGTAGCACCGGCCCTGGGAGAGCCTCCAATATTAGAATAATCCAACTGGAAAAGGACTATTGTGCTATCTTGTTTGCAGTATTGTTGTAGCTATGTTGGTCCCAGGATGTTAGAGAGACAAGGTGAGTGAGGTAATTAATATCTTTTGTTGGACCAAATTCTGTTGGTGAAAGAGACAAGCTTTCAAGCTGCACAGAGCTCTTCAACATTTCCATCTTCGCTACAATGCTTTATTCCCTCCTAACTCATTAAGATATGCTTGTAAAAAATATTGAAAGTACTGCTTTATGGCTTGCGGCTGGAGCCTGGGTTTATTCTATTGTTACACACCAACCCAAACATCAGTAAAGAGAGTTCTGAATAGGTTTTCTGTTTTTTTCTTTAGTCAAGAAAGTACTTGCGTAAGTCACATTATCTGTCTTATAAATCTGTCCCTGTGCTATATTTCATGAATCTTTCCCTGACTTAATGTTACATGGCTTTTTTCAAGCTTGACTAACTGTATTATGGCAAAATGCTCATGGAGGTAATTGAAAGGATCTCCGGTTCTGAATTGTGCAAAATGCTCAGAGTAAGCTAATGCAGTTATTTCTTCTAATATGGTTGAAGTCACAGTAACTCCCAAACAAATTCTACTCTCGTTTTACACCTGTGCAGAATTTCAGCCATGATATTTCAAAGCCACATTTGAATCACAAAGGTTTTTAATTTTGCAGAGCTCAATCAGACATTGAGGGTCAGATTTTCAGGCCTAATGCTCATGCATATTTTTAGGGTTACCATATTTCAGCGAGCAAAAAAGAGGACGGGAGAAGCCCCGCCCTAGCCCCGCCCCTGCCCCTCCCACTTCCCGCCCCCCCTGACCTCCCAACCCTCCCCCCGTTCCTTGTCCCCTGACTACCCCCTCCTGGGACCCCTGCCCCTAACTGCCCCCCAGGACTATCTAAGCCTCCCTGCCTCTTGTCCCCTGACTGCCCCAACCTTTATCCACACCCCCACCCCCAGACAGACCCCTGGGACTCCCACGCCCCATCCAACCACTCCCCACCCCCTGACAGCCCCCCCCCAGAACTCCCAACCCATCTAAACCCCTCTGCTCCCTGTCCCGACTGCTCCGATCCCTCTCCCCACTCCCCACCCCCTGACAGCTCCCCCCCAGAACTCCCAACCCATCTAAACCCCTCTGCTCCCTGTCCCCTGACTGCTCCGATCCCTCTCCGCACTCCTGCCCCCTGACAGCCCCCCCCAGAACTCCCAACCCATCTAAACCCTTCTGCTCCCTGTCCCCTGACTGCTCCGATCCCTCTCCCCACTCCTGCCCCCTGACAGCTCCCCCCCAGAACTCCCAGCCCCCTACCCCCCCGCTCCTTGTCCCCTGACTGCCCCCTCCTGGGACCCCTGCTCCTAACTGCCCTCCAGAACCCCACCCCCAACCTAAGACTCCCTGTTCCTTGTCCCCTAACTGCCCCCTCCTAAGACCCCCCCCCAACTGCCCACCAGGACCCTACCCCCTACCTGTACCCTGACTGCCCAAAACTTTCTCCACTCCCCCCAAAAAGCCCCCCCCCGGTTTCTTGACTGCCCCCTCCAGAACCTCCCTGCCCCTTCTCCTGCCCCCCTTACCCTGCTGCTCAGAACAGGGTGTTGGGCTCTGTGCGAGCCGGCACAGCTGGCTGAGCTCCCCAGCACAACAAAACCCGGTCCCTGGCCCTGCACAACAAAACCCGGTCCCTGGCCCGGACCGGGTTGCAGGAGAGAGCTGCCCTTGTATCAGCACAAAGTGCTCTCGCTCCCGTTTTGCTACGCTGCATGGCAGTAACCGCTCCCAGTTGCAAAAGGGGAGGGCTGCACTTTGTGCTGAGACACTTGCTCAGAATGCAGGGCGGAGCTCCTCTCCAGCTGCTCCGGAGTCCAGCCCGGGACTTCCCTGCAGCCCTCCCAGCCGCTCCGGGGGAGGGGGGAAATCCCGGACATTGTGAGTGCTTTACAAATTTCCCCCGGACGCTATTTTTAGCACAAAAAGGAGGACATGTCCGGGTAAATCCGGACGAATGGTAACCCTAATATTTTTCCACTTGCATACCTACATTTATGTATGCAAGTATCACAATTGCATGGGCAAATCAGGATTTTGCTCATACAAATGGGTGCTTAGATGGCTGATTTGTATACCTATTGTTGTACTTGTACTTGCAGAAAATAGATATGCAAATGCAAAAGCAGTAATGCACGTAAACCTCAGTCTTCATTTTATGAAGCTCCAGCCAGAGGTTTATTAGTAAACCTGGGTGAGAAGCAGAGTTCAGCAAAGATCTTTGCATGGTTGCTTTTATTATAAATGCCTGAAGCCTGCCATTGATTTCAGTGGGAGTTGATGTCCCTCTGCACCTCTCAAGATTTGGTCTGTTAGCATCACTCTATAATCTAAGGTTTCTATCTCTTGGGAAATGGGCTGAAGCATGGGCAGAATGGGTTTCACTTTACCTTCCTAAATAGAATGTATATAACATAACCCAAAATAATCAGCCTGTCTATGGTTGCTGTAGGAACTGGGTACTATTTTCTCCACAGGTTGCTCACTGGCATGATAACTTTATTTGGTAATATCTCATAACATGATTGACATGTCCATGTCTCCTTGTAGGGTCAGGATAATGGGGGCTTTCAAACAACATTGCCATGGCTTACTTGGAGATAAAATACCGTGTGTGCTATCTGGTAACACATGGACCAAGTTGATATTTGCAATATAGCATGTTTCCTTCTTTCTTCCTAATGTTGTTTTTAGTAGACAGCCTAATAATCTGTAACATACAATTATAATTTATTATAACTAATAGGCATGAATATTATCCAACCCAATCACAGATGCACTGAAACATGAAGGACACAGAAAAATAATCAAGCTGTGATTCTAACTCTTATGATGAATCAGAGCTCTACAAATGCTTTTTATGAATAAATACCTCAGCATGCTTTGGTGACTCAGAAAGAAAGTATTACAACTCAATATTTAGGAAATCTGAATAATTCCTAGTAAGGTGCTGTGTATTATTAGGCTTGGCAGAATTTTACTTTTATTTTCTATCATTTTGATGGATAACAATGTTAATTTTTAAGCATTTTTTCCAGTTTTATTTATGCAAAATTATGGGCTTCAAGTATTTTTTTTTTCTATTTTTTATCTATTAAATTTTCAGTTGTGAGAAAGTATGGAAGTAGATGATGATTATTTAATGACAGTAGACACTGAGATTCAAAAAGTTAAATCTTTATAATCATTAAAACACAAATTGTCAACATCAGATGTCACAATATCCTAAGTAAATATCCTTAAACCAAACTCTAAGTTTTCAAGCTGCATTTTTTTTCTCACTTTGCCTACTCTACATTTTGATTATTATTGATGGAAAGATTTTTTTTCCCCATCAGTTTGTGTGTATGTGGTGAAATCAACATTTACTGATAAAAATCTAAGCCTTCCAAGCCTCGTTATTATTCACCATTTTTATGATACCATATAATCCTAGTCAGGAAAGCACTTAAATATGTGCCTAACTTCCATCGACTTCATTGGGATGGTACGTGCTTAGTGCTTTGCTGATCAGAGCCTTACTCTGAAAGTAAGCCCATGGGAATCCACAGGATGTGAGTACTACTCCTCATGAGTTAGTGTAGCAAAATCAGAGCAGAAGGATGCTCCACTGGTTAGGATGCAAGTCTGGGGCTTAGAAACCAGCTTTAATTCTGTTTGACCCCACAGACTTCCTGCGTGACCTTGGGCAAGTCCCTTAGAGCAGTGTTTATCAACGGCCGGTCCCTGAGATCTCCCTGACACAGTTTAAGAAGGCAACAAGCCAGTCCCTGGTATCAAAAAGGTTGAGAAACCGTGACTTAGGGCGAGATTCACAAAGGGACTTAGGTGCAGTAAATCCAACATGGAGACACCATTGGCATTCACAAAACCCCTGCTCAGCTCCCACCTAACTCTGTAGGTGCCAAAGTCTTCACCATTAAAGTTCCCAAGGTGCCTATAGTTCGATAGCTGGGCAGGGTTGCCTCAGTCTTGTCACTGCCCTGCAGCTTGGCACCTAACTCACATCTAAAGTTCCAAGGAGGGCTGCAAATTGAGCATTACATCACTTATGTCTTGCTTGTGAACCCCACCCTGTGTGCCTCAGTTTCTTCACTTGTAAAATGGGGCTATCATCCAACCAACCTCACAGGGGTGTCGTGAGGATAAATAAATTAAAGACCATGAGGTGCTCAGGTACAACAGTGATGGGACCATTTGAGTACTTTAGACAGGTAGAATCAGACACTAAGCAATTGCATTTGCCTGAGAAGAGCCACCTGGAGGGAAAACCAGATCAAAGCCAAGAAGAAGATACAAATGGAAGGGGAGGAAAAGACCACCTCCACCCCTCAAAAATAGAAGGATTTCTATCTTAACACTCCACTGGACTTGTAAAAAGAATAACCCAATACAACAAACCTCCATGAAAATGGCATTGCTACTTTATCCCACAGTCTAGCTACGCTCTAAAACAGAACGTAAAACCAGTGCTTATATACAACATTTATATCTCTAGTTTTTTGGAAAATATTACAAATCCAGCAAGGAAAATCTCTCTAATTTCAGTGTTCTGCAGATAGGAAAACAGGTGAAACACACTTCTTGCCGTTTCACGAGTCATGTTTTCTTGGTTTTATCCAGAGACTCCTCAAAGTCATGATTTATGACTACATGGTTTAACCTCAAATCAGATTGTCAGGGAAGATTAGCTTTCCCTTTCTGTCCCATAATAGGCATTTAAAGCACATAGATCTTTCAATTTAATTGCAAGCTTCAGTCCCATACAGTCTAGTTTTTTGGGTTCACAGCGATCCTGTCCATTATGCTTTAGCTTTCATAGATAACAGCTAAAACTTGCTTTGGAGAAATATGTGAATGACTAATTTTTGATACAAAATTAAAAAACTAGAGACAGATGAACCCTACTTCAAATTTTCTGGACGCTTCATAATTTTGAATGAGTCAGAATAAAGGCTCTGATAGATGCCTGGAGGACAAAGTCGATTGGAGTTGTCCGTCCTTGTGCATTATATTGAAGAAGTTCACTTACTGCAAAACTGCTGCTTAGTAGAGTGGAACTAAAGCCCCAGTTCTGCAAGAAGTTCCATGTGGGCAGACTCCATTGAAATCAATAGGGTGCCACACGGATGCAAGGGGCTACCCCCTGCATGGGGCTCACTGCTGGATGAGGACTTGTGTGTGTGGTGCCTTCATTCACCGGTTTCTTAATTCTGTTAAGAACCAACCCCAAAAGGCTGAGACACAGATACTGGCAAGTCTGCTGTTGATCATTCAGAAGCTCTATTCCATGCTGCCATTGGAAACATTTCTGTGTTCATGAGTGTTGTTCTTTGCATAAGAACTCAGAACACTTTCCATTGTCTGTAATAGCCCAGATGCCTTAAGGGCATGATGCAAGGCCTATCCTTTCTTCTGGACCCAGTGGCAACTGGTAGAGGGCTATGACTGCAGGTGGATTCTGACTGTGATTTTCTTAGAGACTTACTACATTTCTTCCAACTGTCTGTGCCTTTCTATAGTGCTCCCTATGGATAATTGCTGGAATTCATTTATTTTAAAGTAGATATTTTTAAGAGTTTGTTGAGGAAGCCCACAGCTTGGGATGTACACACTTTTCTTTACTGCACCATACATTTATAAATAAATATTCCATTAAGAAACGTTGGTACTGAGACCACACTTACTTGCTAGAATTGGTATTAACATCGTATAATAATAATACTGGAATTCAAGCTCTTTGGGGCCAGGCTCCCTTCTCTTTTTGTGGTGGATGCTGTACAAATACAATGAGCCTCAATCCTGACAGTGAGGTCTGGCACTATCACAATATAAATAATTAACAGTGGATCCTGTGATGCTGTATAAAAAGAGTGATCACCAGATGTACATTACTTCTATGATCACTAATGTATCATTACGGTGGCACAATTGCACTAGATCTGATACGAAGTATGTCATTTAAGGTATCAATGGAAAAGTAATGTGCTAGGTATGATCATCCTGTTTATTTGCATATATCATCTTTGTATCTGAAGTTATGAATATTTGCCATGTATGTGTATCTCAAACATGCATTGTGTTCCTGGGTGACAACCCGCCCCCAGACAAATTTATGTTCAGACTAACCATCACTGGTTGATGGGCCATCCATGTGGTGATGGGCTGTTGAAGGGAATCAGCTCTTCAGTGAGTCTTTCCTGAGGCCGCCTCAGACAGCATGGAGCCAGTGGCTACCCCTGTGATTCAGCAAAACACGTAAGGACATATGATCTAAGACTCCATCTTTTGCCAGTAACTTTCCGTGCACATGAGCTGAGCTATAACTTGCAAGCTGGGACATCTCTGCTTTGTTTTCGTTCCTGCTTCTCTCTGAACTGTGATTTTTCTAAGGAAGCTTTGAACAAAGGACTGAATGGACCCCAACTTGCTTGGGCAAACCAGAGAGACTCATTACAAACAGGGCCGACTCTAACTTTTTTACCGCCCCACGCAAAAAAGAAGAGTGCCACTCTCCCCCCCCCGCGAGCGCCACACCGCGCCACCGTACCCCCCCAGTGCCGCCGAAATCCCTGCCCCCCCAGCACCACGCCGCCTGAATCCCCGCTCCCCAGAATGTCGCCCCCTCCGAGCACCGCGCCAACCCCTGCCCCTCCTCCGAGTGCCAGCCCCCGTCCTCCCAGCGCCGCGCCAGCCCCCGCCCCTCCTCCGAGCGCCAGCCCCCGCCCCCCCAGCGCCACGCCAGCTCCCACCCCTCCTCCGAGCGCCAGCCCCCATCCCCCCAGCGCCGCGCCGCACCAACCTCCGCCCAATAAATAAATTAATAAAAATCTGAGCGCCGCCCCGGCCCAAGGTGCTGCCCCAAGCATGTGCTTGGTCGCCTGGTGCCTGGAGCCGGCCCTGATTACAAATTAGCAGATTTATCACTGTTATTACCCTGATCTGCAAACTCTCTGAAAATGAGTTGTAATGTTTGTTTCCTTAACCATTTGACAACTCCTTTTCTTTTCTTTTTATATTATTAAACCCTTAGTGCTTAGTTACTAAAGGATTGGCTACAAAAGTGGTTTTGGGGTAAGATCTGAGCTATATATTGACCTGGGGAGGTAGCTGATCCTTTGGGATTGGAAGAACTTTATGAATCTGGTTTTCAGTAACCTCTCATCATAAAGACCAGATGTCTGGGTGGTGATAAGGGCTGGATATCCTAAGGGGACGGTGGTTTTTGGCTTCTTGTTAACCAGTGTGGTGTTACAGAAGCTCATTTTGTTACTGGTTTGGTGAACCAAAACTTCCAGTGAAATTAAAGAATGCAGGTCCTGCTGTTCTTAACATAACTTTTTGTATGGAACATGGTTCCTTTTTTAATGAAAGGCCTGATTCCTAATGTTATATGTGCGTGTAACTTCTGTTGAAATAAATGGGAGTTTTATGGGTAATGTTTCTTCAGTCCTCCCTGCACGGACTAATTCAAAATGTAACATGTCAAACAGAGCACATCAAGGGCTTTATTTGTAGAATCAAGAGTATGTGTGTTTTGATTGCTGATTGCCAATGTGTACTCCTAGGGTCTTGAAGTTGATTGTTTTTCATTTTGAATAATTCATCGCTAGAGGATCAATTTAATTTCACCCCTCTCCGTTTTCAGATAGACTGTAATTAACAAAGACCACATTTCTTATGAGAATTTACAATTTTATATGAAAAATATGTTACACTTTTGGAGTAAAAGACTGTTGTGTGTTCCTTTAATGTTAATTAGAATAAGATGGCATCTGTTTGTCCTGAAAGCCCTCTTATATCATTATTATGATGAATTTGTTATCACATCACAATGCAAATTAGTCTTTATTGATCTCTTAGATGGTGGTGGTGGTGGGGAATCTAGATGGCAGCTATGGGCCTGATCCATTGAGCTTTGGGTAAGGCCCTGTATGATCTGTGCCTTTTATTCAGTAAGAGTGTTTGAAAGAATTGCTTTTTAATAAACTGTTTTGGAAAGACAAAGAAACCACATTCGTATGACTTGGTTTTTCCTTTATAACTGTTCTAACACCTGCACTCCATCACATCTTCATTCCACTGATAAATGATACAATTGCTCCATGTGCTGGGCTTGGTGCAATGAGAATTTTTGTCTCAGAAAATCATGGTGGTACCTTCTCACTCTCTGCGCAAATTCTAGGAATGCTGAACACTTCTTTCATGCACTGTGGGTTTTCTCATCCTCTCGCAATTCATTTCTGGGACCACTAAAATATCTCTAATGCCTCACTCAAATTAGTTAGATACTGAGAGATGATATGCTCTGCTTTTTAAAAGAATTCAGCTGAATCATTATAGATTTTAGTGCTAAAGTGGATGTTACTATGTGCATTTTAAGCATTCACCCTATAATATCACCTTTACGTACCAATTTCTTTATACATCTCTGATCATCAGTAACTTTTAAAGTTAGCAGCAGCTCTATAAAGATACTACTACACAAGATACTGTCAGGGATGCCTGAAGATGTGATTATACTTTCTTTTAGTGTAATGAGTGATTGTGTTTAATATATATGGCTAAAACAGACTTACAAGGTAACACACCCTGCCATGGGCCCAATCCTGGAACCTATACCTAAGCTGAGTAAGAGGGTTCCACGCAGGGGCATTGCACTGGGGTGCAGATGGAATCCACCACTACAGAGTGCAGCTGAGCCATTCTGTGCATGCTGCTGCACCTTCAGGATTGCAGAAAACCAGTGCATACAGCCAGAACATGCTTAATCCCGATCCACCTCCCAGGGTCTTTCTCAAAGGTCACATGTATCAGCTCCCTGGTGCAGTTGTTGCAGGGGAAGAAGTCCATTTATATCACAGTCAGCCTGAACTTTTATATATGGAGATTATGCATCTAATTTCCTCCTGATTTCCCTCTCCATTAGATTTTTAGCAGCCTCCACTATTCCTCTGAAGATGGTCTCAGTTTGCCAACCAACACACTGGTATTGGGGCTGTTTTTAGTCTTTTAGTTACAGTTGGTGATGTAAATGTCTTGTCTTTCATTTTTTCTTTAAAGCCTCAGTGGTAAACCACAAAGTTTTTGTAACTTATATACTATGGAGAATAACTCAATACAATCTCTTGCTATAATTATAAGGTAAATTATGTACAGCCCGATACAATTTGTACAGAAAGTGCAAGGTAAAATCTTTAAGACATACAATGCCTTCCATGTAGTATTTATGAGCCATTATTGCATACATTGATGTGGCCAACCTGAGCCTGAGAAGGAGCCAGAATTTACCAATGTACATTGCCAAAGAGCCACAGTAATATGTCAGCAGCCCCCAATCAGCTCCTCCTCCCGCCCACCGGCAGCCCCACTGATCAGCGCCTCACCATCCCTCCCCGCACCTCCTGATCAGCTGTTTCGCAGCATGCAGGAGGCTCGAAGGGGGAGGAGTGAGGGCACCGCAGGCTCAGGGGAGGGGGCAGGAAGGGATGGAGCAGTGAGGACCTCCCAGCACATTGGAAAGTTGGCGCCTGTAGCTCCAGCCCTGGAGTCGGTGCCTATACAAGGAGCAGCATATTAACTTCTGAAGAGCCGCATGGAGTTCCGGAGCCACAGGTTGGCCACCCTTGGCATGCATTCTGTGGGATTTGTAACACATAAGGGTGAGCACCATATGACTTCATGTGAGCAGTACCTTCCCTAGAAAGACAACATCTAGAATTTTTTATTCCTGACAAAGTATGTTTGTTTGTGTGGGGGAGGGGGATGCGGGGGGGGGGAGGGAAATAGGTCTTATAGCACTTATGCTAGTGATTGCTATATTTAAGGATGCAACACAACTTCCATTCTAAACCTATTTGTTCAGTTGCTCATAATTTTTGTGAACAAATTTGCTATTTGAAGGTTGCTGAAATTTGCCATGTGTGGGCTTTTCCCAGATGTAATTTTTATTTTCATTTCCCAGTGGTTAAAAACAAATAAAAAGGTAGAACACACACTTGTGTCATAAGCAACAGAGGGTCCTGTGGCACCTTTAAGACTAACAGAAGTATTGGGAGCATAAGCTTTCGTGGGTAAGAACCTCACTTCTTCAGATGCAAGTAAGAAGTGAGGTTCTTACTCACGAAAGCTTATGCTCCCAATACTTCTGTTAGTCTTAAAGGTGCCACAGGACTCTCTGTTGCTTTTTACAGATTCAGACTAACAAGGCTACCCCTCTGATACTTGTGTCATAGATTCAGATCCTAAGTTGTGAACACGTATGGGTTTTGCTCAAAGTTGGCTTGTTTTGTAAATCTCACTGGGAGCTAAAGAACAAGCAAGTTTTTAAGGAAATTGGCTGAATGGTTTAGATGTTGAAAGCTTGCATGCTACAGTAGGAGTTTCTTTTAAGTCCCTTTGCTCAATCTTCTGTTCAGAACATTAGGGGCACAGATGTAACAGAATCTTTTGCTGCATAGTATTTAGTCCCTCTGAAGCTGTAACCTAGTTTGGAAGAACTTTAAAAGTGTTCAGAAAACATTGTAAATCCTGAAGAGGATGAAACTCTTTGGAGGGAACATGACCTACATGAATAACCCTAGGCTGTGAGACCAGAACTCCTGCATGTGGTTTCCTCTTCTAGCCCTTGATAGTGTTGTATGTTCGCTGTATACAGCACTTCACATGAAGGCTTGTCACCACACCTTTGAAGAAGGTAAATACCTTGAGTCCAGCTTTACACATGGTAACACTTACTGCACCTCAGTTTCCCCATTTGAAAAACTGGGCTGATAGTACTTACCTTCCTCACAACCCTGTTCCCTAATGTAAATGGCCCCCACTTTACTGGCATTTCATCTGTTGACTTGGGAATTACGTGGGGAAAACAATTCATCATACAGCAAATATAAGAGGACAGACCACTGGCAATAAACAGTTGTTAACCTGCTAACACTATGAGTCTGATTTGCAAGCGGTGTTGAGGACCCACAGCTCCACCTGATGCCAGTGGGAGCAGTGGGTGCTCAGCATTTCTTCCAACCAGGTCAGGTGTGTTAGCACATTCAGTTGGTCAGCAAAAAAAAAAAAAGGGGGGGGGGGGCGGGGGGACATTACACACTGGGCATCTAGTTTCCAATAAATAAATAACATTCTACCCATAATCTGCACAGGATGAGGCAGGTAGTGAATGCATCCACTGCCTCTCTCTCTACCTTGCTTTTGTGGCCTAGAGCTCTAAAGCCAATGGAAATTGTGTAAGGTTTTACTTCTGGGGGAATTCTGCACCACTGCACACACGTAGAATTCATGTCCCCCACAGATTTTTGTTTTCTGCACAATATAGATTCCGCTGGAGAACACTGCGGTTACGCCTTTTGTCCACCACGGGCTACTGTGGTACCAGAAGAGAGGGCAGCCAGCCGGTGGTGACCAGGTGAGGAGGCATGGGGCAGACAGAGTGAGGCACTCAGAGCTGCTAGGTGGTCACAGACTGGGATTCAGTGGGGGAGACAGACAGGTGTGGGCTCAGGAGTTAGTGAGGTGACAGCATTAAGCCAGGGCTGAATGGGAGGAGGGCTGCAGGTCTACATTGGGACAGAGAATAAGGGTGCAAGGATACACAGGGACAGGGTAGATGTGCCTGAATGGGAGAGGCTAGGGGTCAGCCAGGGTCTGCATGGGGAAGGCTCCCCAACTCCCTCCCCCACAAACCTGTTCCATACTTCAACCATACCCAACAACCCTCGAGGTCCACTCCCAGCCACCTTCCTACTCCCTCAGCTCCTCTGTTACCCCTGACTCCTCCAGGCCTTTGCGCTGCTTCTGAGGGGTGCCAGAAATACATTTCTGTATTGTAGCTTAAATCAATTACTCACAGTTCTGTATTAATATGCCTAGTAAGGAATCTATTTGTCAAAAAAAAACATTTCCTGAATCTTTTTTTGTTGTCTGTATTGTTACCGGTATTTTTAAATAAATTACCCAAATAATTGACACTGGTGTGACTATATTGTGTTATTTTGAGAAATAAAATAGGCAGAATTTTGCAGACTTTTAAAATATTGTGCATTTAAATTTTTGGCTCACATTTTCCCCAGGAGTAATGTGAAGTTTGTAGTAAAGTGGTGAACAATGGGGTAAAGTGGGTTACTCAGTATATTATGGGTTGGAGTATGCTCTCTTGTTTAGAGAGTGGGACACCCCTCCACCCATACCCTGTTGTTTGTTATGTACCTGAATAAAGCTGCAGGTTCACAGCCTGAAGTCCTGTGAGTAGAGTATGTTTCTTGTGCACTCGGCAATCCCTTTACAAGAATGTTGTTGTGTAACAACTGACCTAGACAGAGGCTCACATATGACATGGTTTAGGGGACTCTTGTGTGAGGCATACGGTCTAGTGCAGTGTTTCTCAACCTTTTTGATACCAGGGACTGGCTTGCTGCTTTCCTAAACTATTTCAGGGAGATCTCAGGGACCGGTGTCAGTCCATGGACTGGTCATTGAGAAACACTGGTCTACTGGACAGGACCTGTGACTGGGAATTACAAGACTAGGGTTCTGTGCCCAGTTCTGCCACTGATCTGCTGTGCAACCATGAGCAAATCACTTCATCTCTGTTTCTCTGACCATGCTTTGTTTCCTCCATTTAAATTGTGTGTTGTTAGGGGTAAAGACTGTCTCTTACTATGGCCATGTCTACATTTATCAGGGATTAACACTGATGCGATCGATGCAGCGGGGGTCGATTTTGTAGGTCTACTGAAGAAGACCCACTAAAATGACCACAGAGCACTCTCCGGTACTCCACCGGAACGAGAGGAGAAAGGTAAGTTAGCGGGAGAGCGTCTCCCGTTGACACAGTGCGGTGTCAACACCGCAGTAAGTCGACCTAAGCTACATTGACTCCAGCTATGTTATTCATGTAGCTGGAGTAGCGTAACTTAGGTCGACTTACCGCAGTAGTGTAGACAAGGCCTACATGTCTATACACTACCTAGCACAATGGGGCCCCTTAGTCCTACTGTTAGACAAACAACAAATAATCCTAACAATATCAATGTTCTGGTGGATGCACATAGGTCTGGGAATCCCAGTTCTAACTATCAGATTGAAAGCTACATTTGTGTACAGCATTTTATGACCAGCTTGCAAATTGTCATATCAATTACATGGCTGCAAGGCATCTCTCATTCCTTCAGAGCTGTTTTTTCCTCACAAAAGCTCACATACAAATTTTCATACAAAATCAGCAAATTGTGTACAGTGGGGTCACAACCTGTGAAATAAGGCAGAGATATCTGACAAACAGGCAGGGCCGGCTCCAGGCACCAGCCCACCAAGCTTGTGCTTGGGGCGGCACCTGGAGGGGGGCAGCGCGACGCTCCGGCCCCTGGGGAGAGCGGGGCCACGGCCGGGCTCGCTGCCCTCCCCCCGGCGCTCTGGCCACCCTCCCCCCCCGGCGCCCTCCCCCTGGCCGCTGGGGGGAGAGCAGCCGCCCTCCCCCCGGGGCTCCGGCCGCCCTCCCCCCGGGGCTCCGGCCGCCCTCCCCCCCCACGGGGGGGGGGGGGGGGGGCGGCCGGCGGCTTTTTTGCCTGAGGCGGCAAAAAAGCCAGAGACGGCCCTGCAAACAGGCCTTGTAATTGCTTTATTTTACTTCTTGCGTAGAATTTTAGGGAAGTATGAGCTGTCTTCAAATACAGAAGTTTTTCACTGTTGCACTTATTCAAGACTGGTTTTCTTTTTTATATTCAATTGCAGTGAAATTGAGAAGACAGATAGTCTGGTGCCATGTTAAAGGCATCTCATTTCACAGCATCACTTGCTGTTTCTAAAAAACTGATATTACCTCTAGATAAGAGTGTCTTTCTGTGTTGTGCCAGATTGTCTACTTTTCCTGCTTGACTCATACCCGTTGCTTTATGCAAACTTCACAAAGCTGGGCTTATAGCTCTGGGAAGGGTTTAAAGAAATATTTTCAGCTTCTTCCTCTCTTTGATATTGTATTATTGGCAGAAATTACTCCAAGTATGTCTTGACAGAGGGAAAAGGGTGTTTTTCAATTAACATAAGAATGGCCATACTGGGTCAGACCAAAGGTCCATTTAGCCCAGTATCCTGTCTTCTAACATTGGCCAATGCCAGGTGGAATGAACAGAACAGGTAATCATCAAGTCATCCATTCCCTGTTGCCCATACTCAGCTTCTGGCAAACAGAGGCTAGGGACACCATCCCTGTCCATCCTGGCTAATATGGACCGATTCTCCATGAATTTATCTAGTTCTTTTTTTGAACCCTTTTATAGTCTTGGCCTTCACAACATTCTCTGGCAAGGAGTTCCATGGGTTGACTGTGCGTTGTGTGAAAAAATACTTCCTTTTGTTTGTTTTAAACCTGCTGCCTTTTAATTTCATTTGGTGGCCTCGAGTTCTTGTGTTATGAGAAGGAGTAAATAACACTTCCTTATTTACTTTCTCCACACCCGTCATGATTTTATAGACCTCTATCATATCCCCCTAGTCGTCGCTTTTCCAAGCTGAAAAGTCCCAGTCTTATTAATCTCTCCTCATATGGCAGCTGTTCCATACCCCTAATCATTTTTGTTGCCCTTTTCTGAACCTTTTCCAATATATCTTTTTTGACATGGGGCAACCACAACTGCACGCAATATTCAAGATGTGGGCATACCCTGGATTTATATAGAGGCAATATGATATTTTCTGTCTTATTATCTATCCCTTTTTAATGATTCCCAACATTCTGTTTGCTTTTTTGACTGCCGCTGCACATTTGAGTGAATGTTTTCAGAGAACTATCCACAATGACTCCAAGATCTCTTTCTTGAGTGGTAACAGCTAATTTAGACCCCAATTGAGTTAACTTAAGATGGAGGCAAACACATTTGAAGTCTAGGCTTAACAGGACTTTTCAAAGGTTTTGAGCTAATTTAACTGCAAACGTGAATTGGAAAAACACTCCTTTTTAGTCTGTCTGGGCAGAGTCCTGGTGATCCGGAATTATTGTCTTAGAATGGATTCATTGTGAATCATTTTCTGGTTTTGTCACAATCAGCGCAATAATGAAAGCTGAGGCCCAAAGCCCTCCTGAAGATTCCTCTACTTAAAGCCATGCAACCCTATTGGGGCAGTTCTGCTTTGTCCTACTTCTGTAAACTTGGAGTAACTCCATTAACTTCATTGGATTTACACCAGGATAACTCAGAGCATTCATTTCTTGTACGTACTGTATGTCACTGTGCTTATCTAATTGTTCTGTGTTTCATGGAAGGAAAATTTGGATTTAAAACACCTTGGATGAAATCCTGATCCCATTCAAGTCAAAATCATGGTTTCACCCCTTGTGTTTCTCTTAAAACCAAATGTACACTATGGGCTTGATCCTGCAAGGTGCTGAGCATACTGGCCCTGCTCCAGCAAAGCACTTAAGCATGGTATTGACTGTAAGTGCTGCAATGGGACTACTTATCTGCTTAAAGTTAAGCAGGCACTTAAGTGCTTTGCTGGATGAGGGCCAATAGAGAATTGGGCCTATGGAATTTTTGTAAAGAAATATGAGGTTGGTTCTGTGACTTAGCTGGACTCTGCTGAAACACAAGTTAATATGTATATATTAAACATTTTTGTTAGTGAATTTAGACAGATTGTCCAATAGAAGTACAAATGAAGAAGTGGAGAGGTGCGATAAAACCACCTGCTAGGTGAGAAAAGCTTAAAACTGAAGAAGGATGAAAGTCTTCAGCTGGTATTTCTCCATCAGCGGATATAACAATAATAATATAGTAATGAACTACCACAATATCTTTTGTCTGATTATCTCAAAGTGCTTTATAAACACTTAGGAGTGGTCCAATTGATTTAAATGGAATTGATCACACAAGTAAAATTAAATATGTGCATAAGTACTTGTAGAAATCTGGAAGTGTTGAACATAGCGATAATCTTTAAGCTACTCCGATGTGTAAAAGAGAACAAGATTTTTTCCAGTACCATATATCTACTAAGTACCGTTAGTCTATCAGAGTCTATTCCTGGTCTTACTGAAGTTACTAGAAACACTTACATTGATTTAAATGGAAGCAGGACACCTGAAGAAGGTTAGATCAAAAGACTCAAAGCCAGACATCATAATGATGATGTCTTGTAAATTGCATTCATATTTTTTAAAAGTCTTTGATTTCATAGTTAACAAACACAATACGGTTTTTACAAGTATATGACCCTCTCACACCAATTACCACATGTGTGTTCCTTTGTTTATTTATATTTATATCTCTATACAAATAAATATAGGAACATAGATGTGCTAATTGTTCCACAATTGTATGCAAAGCTACTCGTAAACAGTGTTCTTAATGACCTATAAAATAAAGGGGTATTTAATGAAAAAAACATATTTATTTTAAAAATTGGCAAGGTCACCAGGCACAGAGAAACTTTTTAAAGCTGTGTATGAGTGAGAGCAGAGGTAGAGGGATAAGGTTGTATCAGAGAGGACTAGTGAAGCCAGACTGAGACAATCGGAGATCTATGTTAGCTGGAGGAGGAGGTGAGGTGTAGACTATGGCACACTGTGAGCCAGAAGCAGTTATTCATGGTCTGTGGCAAACTGGTTGGTCACAAGATGGTGACTCACCACCCTGGTTCCAGGTGCAATGCTAAGTTGCATTAAGAGATAGCTAAAAATACATTAAGGCCAAGATTTTCAAAAGCAACTTCATTGTTTTGGGAGCCGAACTTGAGGCTTTTTAAAGGGGCCTGGTTTTCTGCAAGTGGCTGATCACTGCTCAATACTTCCTGAGAGCCAAGCGTATTTAAGTTGTTTCAGGTAGTTAACCAAAAACGGAGGCATCCAAAATTACTGGTCAGTATGAAAATCTTAGCTTAAATCTTTTCCAGCTATTACTTTCTCATGTACGCAATTGTTGTAGTTACCTCAGGGATATTCTGTGTCCATGATGCACCCTCTTCATATTAAAATACAGATCTCGCAGAACGTGTACGAGAACTAAAACTGGTCACGAATTTTCCATTTATACTGTTTTTGAGAGAAAATTGGGTTTTTGATGCAATAAACTTTTTCATGAGAAATTTCTGCTTTCTGTGGAAACTTTCAGTGTTTTTTCAATTGAAAAACCGAAATATTTTGACTGGAAAAGTGAAATATTTTGATTTGGAAATGCTGCCATGGCACTTCGTAGGAGCTGTAGTTCAGTTGCCTCATGTCCCCATTCTCCTCTATGCTCCTGGTTGGGCTTCAGCTCCTGTGATGCACCATAGCCAAGGTCTCCCATGATGTTCTCCAAGAGGAGAGACTGCAATGCATCATGGGAGATATAGTCTGACCATGGAGCCTGGCCCATAGAGGAGAATAAGAACACTGAATTACAACTCCTGTGAGGTACTACGGCAGCATTTCCAAATGGAATTTTTTCAGTTTTAACCTGGAATCTTTGTTTTTGAATTTCTGTTGAAAAATTGAAAATTTCCATGGAAAACTTAAATGCAAATTTTTTTTGTCAAAATTTTCTTCTGGGAAAAAAAATGTTAACCAGGTCTCATGAGAAGCTCTGGCTAAGAGAGAGTCTTTTGACAGAACAACTTTTCCTCCCTTTTATGAATTTTCCACCTGATTTGAAAGATGTGAACAATGGGAATTTCAAAATGGTCTAAGTGATTAGAAGCACAGATCCTTTTGATATTTTGTGTGTGTGTGTGTGTGTGTGTAGCACTTACATTGCTAAATCACATGGTCACTTTTGAAAGTCTCATCCAACTTGTACAGTGCTAAAACACTGCATAATCCTGTGGAGGGTCGGATTAATAGAGTCACAGCATAAATCCTCCTCTCCTCCTCTTATCCTACATGTGGTGCCAGATCCTCAGCTGGTGTAAACCGCTTCGTTGACTTCTCTGCAGCTATGCAGACTTGCACCAGTTGAAGATCTGAGTTATGGTCTTAACCTGCACATTCCTGCAGAAGTGGGATCTAAGTAAAATAACTTCTTATGGACCTGTTAGAGTAAAAGGCAATGTATTCTTAATCTAGTCCCAGAAATATTCAAAGGAAATGTACAGTGGGTGATTTTTCTGATGTTTATATAATCTATAGAGATTAAGAAACCTTTTTGTAATGTGCCATATATCATAATGTGGTTTAATACCCCTTAGGTAGACTTTCAGACACAAGTAATGTGAAGATGGAAGTCTATGAAAGGCCATTAAGTACCAATAAATGAGAGTAAGATCTGTACTTGTACTGAATGAATAACCATCCTTGATAATCTTAAAGTCTAAAAGGTGTAAGTAGATTATTGCCAGAAGCATGCTAAGTGTTTTACTAACGAAGAGACAAGATCCCTGGCTCAAGGGTCTTACAATCTAAGGCCCCAGCTCGGCAGGGTGTTATGCACAAGTTGAACCATGTATCTGCATAGAGCGCCACTGAACTTAATGGAGATCCAAATGGATGCAAAGATGTGTTTGTGAGCAGACAAGGTCAGACTGAAAAGACAACAAGCAGGCAAGGGAGTGAGTGAGCAGTGTTATCTGCAGGCATTGTATGGGCCACTGTTTGTTTTTCTTTTCTTTGTGGTAGTTTTGAGTCTCTTCTCCTCCTCTCATTCTCACCAGCATCTCCTGGGGTTTGTAGGCCTTGTAGAAGAAGTAGGTTTGAGGGGGGTGAAAGATAGGCTTGGCTAGGATGGGGACTGTAGTTGTAGGGGCTACATGGAGGAAGGCAATACAGATTAAACACAGCATTGTATGTGTGCTTTATACATTTCATGGATTGTCAAAGCTTTTGGAAAGATCAATTGCGATACTCCTCCCAGTGTCAGTGCCTGTTCTAGGTCAAAGTTGTAGGTGAGTTTCAATAACTCACATTAGTTGCTTGTGTCCCTATTAATAAAGCCTGGAAGCCAAAGCAGAAGGGTCCTTTCATTGCTAACATCACAGAGGCTGTTTCTACGCTGGCATTTTCCCACCACTGCATTAGCACTGATTCAGCTCCACAGCTGGTAGCAACAACAGGAGCTCTAGTTTAGACCACCATTAGCATTTTACCACTGTGTCATCTAACTTTGCGTAGAGCAGGCCTAGAGAACACAGACTGTCAGCCTTTCAACCAATTTATACTAGTGCACCCACTGTTGCATTTACAGTGGTGGAAACGTTGAAGCAAAATGCTAGCACAGACGAGGCAAAAGGGTAGGGGGCATATACTCACAGGGGACATCCTGATTAATCATTTTTTTCATATCGGCCTTAGCTGAAATTGTGAATGATAATGTGACTCTCATCTGTGAAATCTTCATGAGCAGGCTTGATTGTTACAATTCTTCTCTTGCCAGGCTCTCTGCATTAGCTGTGTCCACTTCAGTGGATTCAAAAAGCTCAGCCTGGCTCCTGGCTATGACTAAATCATCTAATTATAGCATTCCCATGCTGTGCTTTTTGCGTTCATTCCAAATCCATCAACACATTGATTTTTGGAATGGCATTCTTTACTACTCTATAGTCTTGTTTCTCAAGACCTCCTTGTTCCCTGGGCTTCTTTCACGGGTCCAGGTTCTCCACCTACAGGCATCTCCTTTTCTCCAAGCCTTGCCTTTATTTTACTTGCCACCAGGTATATGCCCACAATTCTCCTCCTAGATGGAGCATCCTACCCAGTGTAAATTGTTTCAGTCCATGTGGATTCATACACTCTGGGTCAGATTCTCCATTGCCTCTACTTTTTGCATAGTCACTTATACCTGTGCAAAATGGGTATATACCATTACCATTCAGATGTGATTAACTCATTGTGAACCAGTGTGATTGACTGACTACACCTGGTGCAGAACAAGGGCGAATCTGACCATCACTGAGTTTTGCACTCAGTTTGCAGTGAAGACAAATGGAAAATTTCAGTCAAAATTACATCAAATCAGCAGGGTTAAGTTGAAAACCTGCAAAACCATGAAGTGCATATAACAGTGAAGCAAAACCCTAAGTAAGCCCAGTTCTATGTGACAATGAGCTACCTTGGAAGGCTCATAAACATTAGCAAATCTTTCAAGGGTCCTGGTCTAAGTCTGGAGCTTGTGATGAAACCAGGTGAGTATCCCAGCATTGCAATTCTTGCAGTCGTATCTCGAGTCTAGCAATATATGGGATTTCTCTTAAAGCCCTGACTCCTGACTTTGAGGCTGTCAGGTTGTTTTTTAAATATGTTTCTAGTCCCTCAAGGGTACAGAGAAAATCTGGGACATGTGTAATCTTTAGGCTCAAACCAGAAGGTAAATAAAAACCTATGGTATTATTTTTTAAACAAGAATCTCATGATTTTAAAGCCAGTCATGAGATTTCCTTTTTAAAATAATACATTTTGGGTTCTTTTTATTTTGGAGGGTCTAACTAATGCCTCGAGTACTTACAGTTGGCAAAATGATTTTGCATAATTTTGAGTTTGGTTGTGAATATTTTGTACAGCTCTAACTCTGCTCCCCAAACAAAATTATTAGATGTTCTTAAAAGTAGGACTAAGACCTCTCCTTTTTTAATACTGTTCTCAGCTGAGTGTATATATATAATCCTTTTCAAAGTGTAAAATGCCCTAGGATGTTTCAACAGTGCTTCTAAAATGACAGCATATGTTTGTTCTTTTGTACTTCACTGAACAGCGTATGTTGATCTATATGCTACTTTTTTGTCATACACATTTTAAAATTAATATTTGAATTTATACCACTTCTGGAATTTGTCTGTTTGCATAGCTTTCAAAGTAAGACATGCAGTATAATTTAGCCTAAAAAGCAATACTATAATTATTTTATTTGTATTATGGTAGTGCCTTGAGACCCCCAACTGAGAAAAGAGCTGAATTATGCAAAGCACTTTGTAGATACATAACAAGAGCCAGTCCCTGCCCCAAAGAGTTTACAATGTAGACATGACAGACAATGGCCGGGAGAAAATCCCCATATCATCCCCATTTTGGAGATGAGGAACTGAAGCACAAAAAGTTCACTTCCCTTAGGATGTACAGGAAGTCTGCAGCAAAGCTGGGAACATAAGAATGGCCATATGGAGTCAGACCAATGGTCCATCTAGCCCAGTATCCTGTCTTCTGACAGTGGCTGATACCAGATGCTTCAAAGGGAATGAACTGAACAGGCAATCATCAAATGCTCCATCCTCTGTCATCCACTCCCAGCATCTGGCAGTCAGAGGTTAGGGATACCCAGAGCATGAGGTTGCATTCCTGACCATCTTGCCTAATAGTCATTGATGGACCTATCCTCCATTCACTTATTTAATTCTTTTTTAAACTCTGTTATAGTTTTGGCCTTCATAACATCCCCTGGCAATGAGTTCCACAGGTTGACTTTGTGTTGTATGAAGAAGTACTTCTTTTTGTTAGTTTTAAATCTGCTGCCTATTAATTTCATTGGGTGACCCCGAATTTTTGTGTTATGTGAAGGAATAAATAACACTTCCTTATTCACTTTCTCCACATAATTCATTATTTTATAGATCTCTATTATATCCCTCCTTAGTCGTCTCTTTTCCAAGCTGAACAATCCTCGTCTTTTTAATCTCTCCTCCTACGGAAGCTGTTCCATGCCCCTAATCTTTTTTGATGCCCTTCTCTGTGCCTTTTCCAATTCTAATCTTTTTTTGAGATGGGGCGACCAGAACTACACACAGTATTCGCAGTAGGAGTGTACCATGATTACCACTGGAACTGAATCCAAATCTCCCAAGTCCCAGACAGTGCTTTAACCACAGGCACTACCTTTCTCTTTAATATTTTGATGTTTATTAGGCCTTTGAAACAATTAGACAAAACCAAAGTATTAACAGATTCTTTAAAAGCAAAGTTCTCCTCTTGTGAACATTGAACTCTAAGCTAATTGGAGGCTGCCATTTTTTTATGGCAGTGTGGTCCAATGCTCTTTTTTTCAGGGAAACTGATGAAATCCAAGATAAAAGTGCCTATTGGTGGGGAAGACATGTAATACCGGGTAGGCCTTTGTCTGGGTGAGGGATAGAATGCAAGACGACTTCCCTTCCTGCTCAGGGGCTTCTAGCCACCCCACTTGGGTGACACATAGAGAAGGCAGAGCCATAGCCCTGTGTCTCCTCCCTTCCCCTCATGCACCAGCTAGTGGAGCTGGTTTGCTGCAGCACTGTAGTGATTCTCCATGCAGCCAGTCTCTTAGGCCTGATCTACGCTAAGGGCTTGTCTCCACTACGGGGAGATGGACGCTGTTGCAATCAATGCAGCATGGGTCGATTTAGCGGGTCTAGTGAAGACCCACTAAATCGAAGGCAGAGCGCTCTCCGGTCAACTCCACCTCCAAGGGAAGCGTAAGGTAAGTTGACCGGAGAGAGTCTCCCGTCGACGCAGCGTAGTGAAGACACCGGGATAAGTCGACCTAAGCTATGTTGACTCCAGCTATGTTATTCACATAGTTGGAGTGGCGTAACTTAGGTCGGCTTACCCCGGTCGTGAAGACACGACCTAAGAAATTAGGTCAGTATAACTGCGTTGCTCAGGGGGGTGAAAAAACTACACTCCTGAGCAACACAGTGTAGACCGCACTAGGTCAGCCTAGCTTACACCTCTTGGGGAGGCAGATTACACTACTGTATTTTAAGTGCAGACAAGCCCTTAAAGACACAATCTCATACTTATATACCTGCTGTATCCTGCCAGTGGTGTTCAGGTGGTAACTCCTTTAAAGAAACAAATTTTAAATACAAAAGCCATTCTAAAAGAAGAAGACCTGCCAAGTATTCAGTCTGTGTAACAACAGTGTATGTGAGAGACTGAGGAGGAATATTGCTTTTAACACTCTTTTTTTGTTGTATTTACTTTTTGCAGACCTAAAAGATAGGAGGGGAGCAAAATAATAGAACTTTCTTCTGTTCCATACAGTGGGCAACAGGGTTTAAGACATTTAAGATCTCCTTTGTCAGTCTCACTCCCCACCCCGTATTTTGTAACTGCAACTGCTGATTGTTTCACCAAGGGGGCGCACTGCATGCCCCAGAGCAGCAAACTCTGCTAAAAGAATAATATGCAGCACTACCAATAAAATATGCAACTCGCAAATTATATCATTTGATTTATTAGGGGGCATCTTGCTCAGTAAAGTATGAAAACTGAGCCAGCAAACTATCCAGCCTGATCTGTAAACTTTAAATCTTAATCCGTATGAAAAGGAAGAGCCACCAGAGATGTGGACCAAAAAAACCCCCAAACAAACAAAAACATCACTGAGTGTGTAGTAAAGTTTGCCAGTCTAAGATGCCTGATCAGCGACTGTAATGCTCAAAGTGAACAGAAGTTTACTGATGCTGCTTCTCAGGAGGAGCTGAATGACATCCCTGGCATTAAAGATTGTTTTACTAAAGCAAGGGAAAACCTACCGAAAATTACAAGAACAGAGTATGGGCAATAAAACGTGAGAGCACATGGGGGAACAAGGGTTGGCCCCCGAGGAGATGGTTTCTTGCCTGGGGGACCTATTTCCACTATTGTGTATCCCTGGTGTGGTGTATGACACCGCCGACTCTCTTAAAGCCCAGGCCACCCTACTAAGAGGGAGGAAGAGAAGCTATTACATTCTGGATCAGGGACCAAACACTTCCCTGGCTAAGAAGTTAGAGGAGTGGCTCTGACTGTGTCTTTACCTTCTAGCTAAGCTGTTTTATGGTTAGCTATTTCCATGACCCTATTCTTGCCCCAAAGATCTAGAGTTGGAAGAAAAATTTGTCCATCCCCCTAAGCACACTACATGGTAGAGAAAAGAGCTCTTCTGGTTCCTGGGCTCCTCTTTGGAATGGTTGATGGAGGGAAAGAATATTTCTCTGGCCCCCTGGAAGGATCCATTTTACCACCCCTAACATGTGTGGTGGAGGGGGTAAGGGTCATATGAACAAAGGCTGCAAGGGGATCTTGTGGGCAAAACTGCACAGGTCAAAGGATGTAATCCACTGAGGCACCTTCTGTATCACATCAGAATCTTCAGTGAGTTGTGGATCCTTTGTTATCACAGGAGAAACTGGTGGCCCAACAGCTGAGGGGAGGAATTTTGGTGACTGCAATGTTCAGGTTGAGAAAGTAAGCACCCAGCAGTCAGGAAATCAAAGTCAGGAGATTGCAACATTATGGGTCTTAAAGCAGCTTTAACTCAGCCATGTAGGTTACTCACACAATGGACTCAGGTCTCCCTTCTTCTGTTTTATCTTATGGGCCAAATGGACCCTGGGGCAACCTCTGTGTAGTCAATGAAGTTACTGCAGGGATGAATTTGGCTCTATACTTGTAAATGTTTACCATGCCATGCCTGGGCAGTCCAGCATTGCTAACCCCTGCATTCATGAGGGAGGCACCCAAAAGCAGGAGACTGTCTTAAAAAGGGTGAGATTAAAAATAGTAAGTGTTGGGTTCTTTTTCTTTGCCCGCAGGTTTCTGAGTCTTCAGGGTGCCTTCGGGTCACATTTTCAAGCTTTTCTCTGCAATCATGAGGGCTACAAATGTATTTTCGTTTAAAAAATGAAAGCTGACATTTTTTCTTAATTAACTGATGCCCAGAGATGGGACTTTAAGAAAAATACCAACTATGGAGTGACTTGCAGGCATACTGAGAGTGTTGGCGATGCTAAGGGTATGTCTACACTGCGGTTGGGAGCATGCTTCCCCATGCAGCCCCGCCCCAGCCAATCCAGCACCTGGCTCTTGGCACTATTTGGTCCCCAACCCCAAACCATACAATCTAAACAGAAAACAAGTGTAATTGCTCTTACTCCACTGCAAACAGCTGGACCCTGATTCATCCAACCCCAGAGCAGCTGGAAAATGCTTCTCTGGTTCCTGCCAGTTTTTAACCCCGCTCTCTCGAGTCTTCTGGCTACACAGGAATAAAATATAACTGGTCCTTGCGAACACCCAGCTCTCGTGGCAATAGAAGTTTGGGGCCAAAATTGGGCAGGATTCAGACTTTGGGAGATTTTGCTGGCCCCAAACCTGCTGCCATCAGCCAGGGCTCGCTGCGCTCAGAAAGCGGCCGCTGTGCTAGTTAGTGCAGGCGCAGTGGAAGGAGTGGGGCGCGGGCCCCCACGCAGGCAGGGCGAGAGGGGTCCGGCTCTGCCGGGGAGCAGCCAGGCGGGAGGGGCCCCTCTCTGTGCGTCTTCGCCAGCGCGTCCCGCCGGTGCTCTCTGCTGCTGCTGCTTACGGGGGGAAGGCTCCTGGCAGAGCCTCGCGTGCCACCTCCTGACGGTCCCGGGAAGGCGGCCGCAGCTGGAGGAGGCAGGCGCGCGGCGCGTTCATTAACCCTTGCGCGTCCCTCTCCCGGCTCTGCAGGTGTCGGTGCGCCCCGAGGAGCCCCGGAGGCCGCGCGGGGGAGCGGGGAACGGTCCCTGCGGAGCAGTCCCAGCCGGAGAGAGGCGGGCTCTGCCCTTGCCACGCAGAGGGCGGGGGTCCCGGCTGCTGCCCAAACGCGCATGACTCGGGGCCTCCGAGTAGGAGCACGTTGGGGACCAGACAAGGCGGCATCCCGGAGCCTCCTCCTGCTCCCCGCCCTCTTCTCCGTCCAGGCTCGTCTCGTCTCCGGCCGGACCTGGCCGTGTCAGCAGCCGCCGGTGGAGGCGTGCGGGCCGGCCTCTCTTCGGGGGGGACGTGAAACGCCCGGAGCCCCAGGGCTTGCTCCGCGGGGCCCCGCGCTGCTTGGGCGGCCGGGGCCAGAGTGCGGGAATCCCCGGGAAAGTGCCCCGCCCTGCTGGAGCCCGACAGCGCCTTCTGCAACTCTCCGAAGTCTCCTGTCCGGGAGGAGAGGGCGCTTTGTGCTGCGGGCGAGCGCGCCAGAGGGGACCTTCCCAGCAACTTGCTCCGAAGATGAACCAGACAGCCGGAGTGTCCAACAGCGTCCGCTGCCCTAGCGGGAAGGGGCCAAAGGTAAGGGCAGCTCCGCGGCGCGCTCCGCGTTTGCAGGGGACAGGGCTTCGAAACAGCCCTTTGGAAAAGTTGTTGGTGCAAAGCAGGGGGAGAGGGGGATGGTGACATCGGCTAGTGATTCAGTGCCCGGGGTGCACAGTTATTACAGCAACACTAGGACAGTGCGCCTGGCCTGGCTGGTGTTTGCAGCGCTGGCTGCTTTATCGCGGTGTTGTGTGTTCCCCCGAGGAGAAGATGTTTGGGGGAGAAGGGGTTTCAGCAGCGCCGCTAAGTCCTTGACTCAGCCCGTCCTCTGTATTAAGAGATGCTCGGACTGCTCCCATCGGATCACTTCAGTGCAGTGTGTGTGTGTGTGTGTGTTGTTCTGCTGATAAATAGCAGCGTCAGTTTTTCCATACCGGAGAGCCTTGCTGGAGGGATGAAACTGTGATTTAGCGGCGGGAGGGGAGATGTGGGGAGTGGATGGGCAACACTGAAAACTCCTGGAAAACTGGAGTTTTGCCTTTCCCGTGTGCCCCTTGTGTGTGTAGCGAACGCTCTCGTCATTAGCGGGTGTGCATTCCGCAACCCAGTGAGCCACCGACAGCGAAGGGAAACCTTCTCCGGCGAGGAGTTAGTGCGACCCAGGCAACGCGAGGGACAGCGAGGAGGAAACACACGAGCACACGGGGCTGTGATGTGTAGGAACGAGGGGAAGCCCCAGGGAAAGGATCCTGAGTTGACACACTGTGATCTACTTTGCTCCTAGATATTCACTCCACAGGCATGAAAACCAAACTCCTCTGTCTTTCATTTAGCCGTTTATGCGGGGAACTCCGGCATCTCCGTTTCTGGCGCATCCCTGGCCGTAGCAGCTACTCACTTCATGCGAAAAAGCACCACCGTAAACTTTCCTAGAGAGACCTTGATAGTCCATGTGCTGTGCTTCGGGTTAGCTGCTTAACATATCTTAAAAGTTTCCTTAACAAAGACAAACACTGCTAACCACATGCTGTGCTATTTAACCAGGTACAGACACTTTGATTGCACCATGCGCGGTCTGTTCAGGATAACCTTTCTGATGTTTCCAGGGCAAGTTTTCCGGTTTTGTAAAGAATTTCAAATACGTGGCTGTAGCTGGAGTTTTGCATTGGATGTTCTGTGATAATGAAAGGGACGCATTTCAAAGAAACACGGAATCACAATTTTTTTCCAGAAACATTATACACAATTATTTTTCAACACTGAAATCGTTCTCTCTTCTGGGTTTTATTTCATGTAGTGTGGTTCGGTGCTGATTCTTGCATGTTCTGCAGTTTTGCTTTTTAACCACTGGAGTTCTGACCCTGCAAACACTTGTGCATGTTAATCTATCCTGTATCTTAGTTCCCCAGCTGTAAAATGGGGATAATTATACTGCCCCTCCTCACAGGAGTGTTGTGAGGCTAAACTCCATTAATGATTGAGTTCATGTGCTTATTCACATGATGAAGACCTACAAGTAAGGCTATGATTTAGTCCATGGGTATTTTTAGTAAAAGTCTTGGACAAGTCACGGTCAATAAACAAAAATTCACAGCCTGTGACCTGTCCATGACATGTACTATAAATACCCCTGACTAAATCTTAGCTGGGGATGGGGGGCACTGCTCTGGGGGACTGGGGGGCCGCTGCTGTCGGGGGGCAAACCCGGGGCTGCTTACCCGCTGCTGCTCTGGCCACTCCTGGGACCAATGTCAGGGGCTGCGGCTGCTCCTCCTGCCCCCAGGCCCGCTGCTCGGGCGGTCCCTGGGGCCAGTCGCACGGGCTGCTCGGGCGGTCCCCGGGGACAGCTGCCCAAAGCCACCTGAGCAGCAGCCAATGCAGCTGGCCCCGGGGCCACTCCAGCAGCACCGGTGCAGCTGGCTGCGGGGCTGCCCGAGCGTCTGGCTGAGGAGTCGCTCGAGGATTGGCCGGTGTGACATTCTGCAGAGCTGCTTTAGCAGCTGGCCCCAGAACCAGCCTCACTGGCCACTGCAGAAGTCACAGAGGTCATGGAAAGTCACGGAATCCATGACTTCCGCGACCTCCACAACAGACATGGAGCCTTACCTATATGTATCTAGAAAGATTAGATGAGCTCACTGAAATCAGTGGGCTCCTCTTCATGGCTAGTCAGTTAAGCAGATGCAAGACTGGTGCCTAAATCTGCAGAAATAAGTCTTGTAAATATTTTCAAGGCGAGGCCTCCTTTGACAACCCTGTTTTTATTCGGGTGAAGGTTATTATTTATTAATTTAATCATATCAAATGCTGCTCTATCATTTATTTAGTGGAAGGGGAAGAGAGGGAGTCCTATTTTGTGTTCTGCATTTATACAGTGCCTAGTACAGTGGAGTCCTGGTTCATGACAGGGGCTCCAAGGTGTGATAGTAATACTAATTAATAATACGACAGTGTGACCCGGTAGGTCAAACCCGAGTATACCTACCAGATAATTCATATAGTTTTAATTTAATTCAAAGACATCGGCAGCATATTTTCAAACATTGTAAGCTGTAGCCATTATTTCTTTTGGAAGTGTATTTCTTTTTCAAGACAGATGACTGATGATTTAAGCTTTTTAATTAAAACATACAAACTCTGTGCATGACTAATTCTGTTGCAAGGAAGCCTTCCAGAATTCAGACATAATATCACACAGGAAAGGGCTGAAACAAATAGCTATTTTGCCTCTTGTCTCTTTAAAATTAGTTAACTTGCCCGGGATGCTAGGTTTTGAAGAGCACAGAAGTTTTCAAGAAGTTTATTCCCGCGGCCCTCCCCCCCCAGATGTGTTGGCAGACAATGTCGATTCAGTGCCTTAAAAGAGCTGCGATTGCCAACTTGTTGGGGGCAAGGTCAGGCTGAGTCCTGGGGTAGATGTGTTTTGTTTTGTGTTTTCTCTCTCTCTGCAGAGTAAATCACTCAGACAATAACTTTCGTTTGCAAGATTTACAGCTTTGTATGGTTGCGATGATCAATGGAGCTAAAATTTTAAAGATGGAGATGCTATTAAATGAATGATACAAGTGAATAGATTGATTGTAGCAATATGTAAGCATCCACTAAAACCATTTGCATCTTATTGACAAAACCATTTGACTTCTTTAGCAGGCTTAATAAACATCTGACTCCATGTTACTCACAGTTACCACTGAAAGACTATAACTGGTTAGCACTGCTTTTGAGAAAATATTTTGTATACTCATAAAGGGCCTACTCTACTTGCTTTATACCATGTGAGTAACCCCATTGCCCTCACTGGGACAGCTGGTGTGAACAAGATGAGAAGAATTTTTCCACAATAGTACTCATCTGGAAACGTCCTCTATTTAAGCTTCCTAAATTTGCAAACATTATGGGTATGGGGTCCACCTCTGTTTACAATGAAGTCATTGGGGAAAATCTCCTATTAATTTCAATGGAAGCAAGATTGGACCCAAGTTAGTAAAGTCTCTATTAAAGGAAGGATGGTCCAGTAGTTGGGAGTATAGCTTAGGACTTGGGAGACCTGTATTCAATTCCCTGCCCTACCAAACTTTCTGTGTAACCTTGATCAAGGCGTGTAGGCCTTGTGGGTATGTCTACACAGGGAAGGGCAGCCGTGGCAGTGAGTCTCAGAGCCCGGGTCAAGGGACTTGCGCTATGATGCTATAAATAACTGTGTAGACTTTGTGGCTTGGGCTCTCAAGTACACCTCCCTTCCTAAGTTTCAGAGCCTGAGCTGCAATGTTTGCACAGCTGTTTTTAGGGCCATAGTGCAAGCCTGAGACTGTCATTGCATGCTCTGAGACTCATGGCCACTTGCTCTGTAGCTGTCCCCTCTGTGCCTTAGTTCCCCGTCTGTAAAATGGGATAATGTCCCTGCACTGCCTCACGGGCTGTTGTGAGGTTAAGTACAATACAGATTTAAGCACTCAGATACTGTGGTGATGGGAGGCATGTAAGCAGAGCTAAGCAGGAAATGGTTTTCTTATCCTGTGGATATTTTGTAGAATTTGACTGTTTTCCCCATCTCCGAATAGGACAAAAAGTCAAAATACTGAAAATATGAATAAGCTGATAACTGAAATGTTTTTCATGTTGGTTCAATCAAATGTTTCATTTTGATTCAAAACTTTTTTGGGGGGGTCAGTATAAGTAGCTTAAAATGTGAAACAAAATAATTTGCAACCAGAAAGCTGGAATTTTTCATTTAGAAAATGTCTGTGTTTGTTTTTTCATCAAAAATGCCAATTCACTGAAACCATGTATTGAAAATTTCTCAACCAGCTCTACCTTAGCTATCTAGGAAATAGAAAGGGATTCTGGAAGCTTCCAGATGGGAAAGCATTGTACCTGCCACAGATACAAGTAATACCTCCAGTCACTGTCACTGAAAGAAGCTGGGGGGAAAATATATCTTTGTCTTGTTTCCATCAGGGCCGGCTCCAGGCAGGGCCGGCTCCGGGGTTTTGGCCGTCCCAAGCAGCCAAACAAAACAAAACAAAAACACAGTGGGGGAGGAGAGAGAGAGAGCGCCTTTCTAGAGCACTATACAACTTTTGCCCTCGCTGTCCTCCTCCCCCATTCGGACGCTCTTGTCAGGGCCGGCTCCAGGCACCAGCTTACCAAGCAGGTGCTTGGGGCGGCCACTTCGGAGAGGGACGGCACGTCCAGCTGTTTGGCGGCAATTCGGTGGACAGTCCCTCACTCCTGCTCGGAGCGAAGGACCTCCCGCCGAATTGCCGCTGCAGATCGCGATTGCGGCTTTTTTTGTTTTGTTTGGCTGCTTGGGGCGGCCAAAACCCTGGAGCCGGTGTGGAGAGCTGTTTGCGTCATTACACCGGCCCTGGTTTCCATTGTGCCTTTGACAGGACCTTGTGCGTAGTCAGCTTCACTACTTTGCTGATGGTCAGTGTCACTTCCTGTCTCTTGCACTCATGTGATGATGGCATTCTCTTGTGCTGCCTGGAGGGTTGCTCAGGTGCACTCTCTTCCCCAGGTCTTTCAAGAGGGTGTTTGGGGTCAGGAGGTTGACTCCTTTTCCCATACTCCCTGCATGGAGCTGGGGTGGGGGAGGACTATGGGAGAACTTCCTCCTTCACTCAGTCCCCTGCATAGAGCTTGGGGGGGGAGGAGGGGGGGCAAATCAAGGGCAACCAAACTTCACTACCCAGTTCCCTGCATAGGGGTGGGGGGTGGGGCCAGGATCACCTTAACTCCTTGTACCTGGACTCAGAGTTGGGGTGCAATTGAAGGCTAATGGGGAGCAGCTGGGGACAGGGTCATTCTTTCCCTGGCACTCCCCTGCAGATCCCAGAGAGAAGTTCAGAACTGGGAGTGGAGCTTACCTGAATGCAGCTGCTTAAAAGCCTGGTAGGCAGCAGGCATGGGCACAGATGTGGCGGTGGTGTGGAGAATGGGTATGAGGAGCAGAGCGCTGTTTGACTTGTTCTTCCAAACATCGTCGGGGAGATTGAAAAAAAGTGTGTGTGTGTGGAGAGAGAGGTAAATTTAGGACATATTGAGGATGTTCTCTCAGAAAATTCAATTTTTAAAGACATTAGTCCATTCAAAAAGCTCATCTCATCCCTTTAAGGGCCAGATCCTATGCCTTTTGAAGTCAATGGGACACTTTCCATTGTCTTCCCTGCACACTGGGTCAGATCTTATAAATTGCCAGAGTATAAATCAAAAGACTGAAAAGGTTTGAAATCACTCACAAATAGAGTAAGCATGAATGATGCATTTTGGTCAAATCTAATAATATTGCATTAAAGTTGAGCAAATGGGAACTCAGGTGATGGAAATAGTCACTAAATGCTACTAATGGGACACTCTTTAGGCTATTGGGGAATCATTTACTAAGCATGAGCCATATCTTGGCATTAAAAATATAAGTAACAGGAAAAGTTGGTGCGTTAAAGAACTGGTTTTTTGCACAGCCGTCCAAATTATTGTAACCTGACCATTCCTTAGCAATAAAGAATGCCTGTAGATAACAATGAACGATTTATGCAGACTGTTTTGAGAAAAAAAAACTGTACTAATTAGCAATACCAGCCTCTAAAAAAGGGGCTGGGGAAAACAATTAAAGGGTTTTTAAATTGCTTGCTGCCCCTATATGAAGTCCTTGCTCCCTTAAGCTTAGGTTAAATAAGATGTTCAGGACTGAGTGTGCTGTTGGTAGCTACCCTACTACTGTGAAAAGAATAAATTTCATATATGAGAAGGACAAGCTGCTAATTTGTATAGAGTGGAATCCACAAACATACTTGGGTGCCTAAACACCATGTTTACACATCTGAGTCCTGGGTTTAGGCACCTAAGTCCCAGTTTTGGCTCCACTGTGATCCACAAAACTCTTATCAAACCCTGTGGACACCTAAGCTCACTCGCCACCTAAGCATACCTCTACCCCGCTATAACGCAGCCTGATATAACACGAATTCGGATATAACGTGGTAAAGCAGCACTCAGAGGGGATGGGGCTGCGCGCTCCGGTGGATCAAAGCAAGTTCAATATAACGCGGTAAGATTTTTTTGGCTCCTGAGGACAGCGTTAGGTCGGGGTAGAGGTGTATTTTCAAGCTCTGGGCAGGCATACTGCTGCTCCCCTCCAGATATCTGTGCACCGATCTCCCACATAAGCCTCAGAGTGATTCAAGAACCAGAGGAAGATTGGTCATCACATACCACTTAGGCATTTGGCCTATCTCATAGGTGGCCTCTGAGCACATCTACCAAATTGGGTCCAGTTCAGAAATCCAGTGGGGGGTGCGGGGGAGACTCATGCTATCTTTTAACTTTTACCCCATTGGTTAGAGCACTTGCTTGGAATGTGGGACACCCAGGTTCAACTCCCTCCTCTATGGCAGAGGAGAGATGATTTGAACAAGGGGTCTCCCACCTTTCAGGAGGCTGCTCTAACCACTGAGCTATGGGGTATTTTGATGTCAGGCTGTCTTCATCTTTCCTGTTGAAGCTGTTCCACTGAGGCTAAATAATGAGAGTGATGGGAGCAGGGGGACTGGACCTGGGTGCCCTAACCACTGGACTACAGAGTTAGTGTATCTCTCTCCCTCCCACCCACCCACCCACCCTGACAACTGTTCCCCTGTGGATAAATACTTACTACATCTTTCTGTGCCTACATTAAGGTTTTGAAATATGTTAGCTGGGACATTTTAAATATATACCTCCTAGGCTAGTCTAGCCAGTCCCTTAGTAATCACATTTCTGTCTGAACATTTTTACCTATTAATGCTGTATTACTGTAACACTCTGGGATTAGGGCCCCATTGTGCTTGATGCTGTACACACACATAAGAAACAGTCCCTGCCCTAAAGAGCTTACCATGTAAATAAGACAGTAAGTGGGAGAAATGAGAATTGTTATCCTTATTTTACAGACAAGTGAGCCGAGGTTCAGAGATTAAGTGACTTGCCCAGAGACAACAGGAGGTCTGTGACAGAACTAGGAACTGTTTGTTAAAAGTAACACCTAAGGCTACTATAATGACGCACTAGAAACATTTTTTTCGTATGTGTGTTTCATTTGATAGTATTTATGTAGAATCAATTTTACTCTTTCCTCTGTATTGTCAGTCAGTTTTCCCCCTTGTTTGTGTGGGTCTTTCACATGGCAACAGAGGAGAGAAAAACATGTCAAACATAGGAAAAAATATCCAGAAAACTTAAAAAAAAAAATTGACAGCAGGATTCTGGAGGGTCTAATCCTTGACACTACTTTTCTCTCTTTTTTTTTTTTTTTCAAATTGATGCTGTCTCTTTAATGAGTAAAATTAGTGGGAAATGTGTTTTGCAGCTGTTGATGTAAATTAAAAGAAGTTGCTTTTGTAAGCCTCTTAGCCAGACATTAATTAATGCTACAGTGAGAATTCTAGTATTAATGACTCCTTGTGAGGTTCTTGGCCAGAGCTTCTGTCTCACTTTATTTCAGACTTCAGAGTTTCTGCCCTCTTCATATTGTTCCTTGTAAGTCTAATGTTTATTTTCAGTGAACTTCATATATGTTGCAGTGGGGACTCATTTGGGTCAGTTCTACTATCAGCCTTCCTCCAAACTCCCATTACCATTAATGGGAATTTTACATACAGAACAATGGCAGATTCAGCCCCATAAATTGCAAAGAAAGTCTTGAGTCATCCTTTTAGAAACAAAATGACCCCCAATATATTCTCTCTTCAAGAGAAGAAGGTGACACCATAACATTTATTGGCAACATAAATATCTGTTAGTCACTAAACAACTTTTGAAAGTTAATGCAATAGATGACCCATCAATTTGTCTTCCTTTATCAGTCTTTCCAGGTTTCGAACACTCCGGCAAGGGGAGGCAACATGATCGAGTGGACGCAGCACTGGACTGGGAATCATGGTTAGGCCACACTCCTCTCCTTGGCATTTCCTATTGGTTTGCTTAGGCAGCTCCCTGCTCAGTCTGCTGCAGGGGGGCTGGAACAATTTGTATAGTGGGAGTGCTGAGAGCCATTGTATCAAACTGTAAACCCTGTATATAATGGAAACCAATCCGGGGGTGCGGCAGCACCCCTAGTTCCAGCACCTATGGTCTACTGGATTTTGTGAATCCCATTTTTGGGCTCCCAACTCTCCCCATGCATTGTATAGGGAGACTGGGTACCTAATTTGCAGTTGTGAATTCCACCAGGCGGCAGGGTGTTTAAACACTGTGCACAGCAATGCTCGGTGTTGCAGCACCTCAAGGTGCTAGCTAGTACATTAAAAATTGCAGTGTAGGTGCAGTGGCACGAGCAGTAGGATGGGGTAGCCGCTCCCGGGAAGGATGGTATTTGGGCGGCGAACCTGTCCCATTGCCTGCGTCACTGCAGCTACATTGCTATTTTTAGTGCACTAGCGTGATAAAGCTAGCACGTGTATATGTACCTGAGCTGGGAATGATGCCTCCAGCTCGAGTGTGGACATATCCTAATTCCCCTTTGTAAACCGAGCCCTATGTGTTTGTAGAAGTCTAGTGCAGGGGTCGGCAACCTCTGGCACGCGACTCGCCAGCGTAAGCACCCTGGCGGGCCGGGCCAGTTTGTTTACCTCCCGTGTCTGCAGGTTCGGCCGACCGCAGCTCCCACTGGCCACGGTTCGACACTCCAGGCCTATGGGGGCTGCGGGAAGCGGCGCGGCCGAGGGATGTGCTGGCCGCGGCTTCCTGCCGCCCCCATTGGCCTGGAGCAGCGAACCACGGCCAGTGGGAGCCGCGGTCGGCTGAACCTGCGGACGCGGGAGGTAAATAAACTGGCCCGGCCCGCCATGGTGCTTACCCTGGTGAGCTGCGTGCCAGAGGTTGCCAACCCCTGGTCTAGCGTAATAGGGCCCTGATCATATTTGGGGCATCAAGGCACTATAATACAAATAATAAGCTGATTGCTTAGTCCCCTCAACTCTGCCTAACATCAGTAGGAGCAGAGGGTGCTCATGACTGAGCCCTTTAAATCCCCCACCCCAAAGTAATCTTTCGGGAATACATTAGTGAGCCCATGTAACAATGAATAGGAAAGCAACTTAGAGTGAGTCTGTATCCAGCCTGATGCAGCGATCCATGCACTGTGGGGCTTAGAGCTGGGGAGGGGTTGGAAGGGATGAGCAGAGTCTTTCCTTGAGTTTCTTTCCCAAACCGGTTTAGAAATTCCTGACTTGGTTTTTTCCATCTGCACTGTATTTTTTTTTTTTATATTTTGCAGCATAAAGGGAGTGAGGCGCTCCTTGCCCCTGGCTTTTTCTCCCGCAGTGTGAGAGCTACCCAGAGCTTGGGCTGCTATTATCTCCAGGCTCTGCCAAGTGGGTTGTAATGGGGAGGGGGATGGTGCTCCCTGCAGCTCCAGGAGTTAATGTATTAGTTCCTGCTTCAAGCACACACCAGCTCTTGGGTTGGTGTATCACTGCACTGACCTCCAACACAAGGGGGTGAGAGAGCCCTCAGTGTATGTATCATTGAGGTTGTATGTCAGGTCAGCATTGGGAGGATTACAGTGCTATTCTGGTCTGTGGGTGCTGATCTCTGCTACTGTTTTTCATCACTAATGAGAGATAAACACATCATAAAATTTTATTGGGTGTTCATGCTAACAAAATTAGCTAACAGTTGGTGGTTTAAAAACTCCGGCAGAGCACCATCACTAGAATATGCAATGGCTTTTTAACTAGCGTACAGCAGAGAGATCTGCAAATGTCTGAGAACCTAATATGATTTAACAGCTTCATATTAATATATGTTAGTTAAAACAGGTGAATGGAAATTCATGAAAAATCTTACTACATATGCACAAATTAAGCGGCTTTCATCAGATTAAAAACTCCTTAAAGGAGCTCCGTCATTAAATAACTATGAGCTGTATTAAAGCAGTGATGTTAACTCGTAATATTGAGACTAGAACAACAAAGAGTCTGGTGGCACCTTAAAGACTAACAGATTTATTTGGGCATAAGCTTTCGTGAGTAAAAACCTCAAGACTAGTGCACTCGAGGAAAAAATAAACTAGCCTACCAACTTCAGTACTCAAACACTTAATTCAAATAACGCGAAGAAGATTTATTTTAGCATTTAAATGATTTAATGTCCCCATAAACCAAAAATTATATGCTGTGAATATAGTATGGGTCATCCAGGGCCATTGCCATTGATTTCATTGGGAGTCAGACTGGTCCCCCAGGCTAGAGGGGTGGCGAAGGCGGGGGCGGGAAGGTGACTTCATTTCAGGCTCCTTGTTCACTGGAATCAGGTTGGGTCATTTTGATATCAATGTTGTTATATCAAGAGGGGAAAGATTTATTTATTGAAACTTCACCAATGCTGGGCCCTTTTATTCTCAGTGAATATGCGGTCTGGATAGAGTTTGATTTTAAATCTCTAAATTGTGAAGAGACTCTATAGTCCTTCATTCCCACCTTTAAAACAGCAGGTAAGGTTGACCCACCTGTGTGGAGTTTTTTCCTGTGGATAAGTAGTCTGAGTATTAGTTAGCTTTCACTGAGTAAGGTGCAGGTGGGTGTGTCTGTCTATGGGTCTGGGTACATGTACAGCTGTCATCTCAATAGTGTCAGAGAGGAAGGATGGCCTTGTGGCTAAGGCATTGGGCTGCGATGCAAGCGTTGGGTTGATTCCTGGTGTTAGGACAGTTAGACTTAGAGCAGTGGCTCTCAACCTGTCCAGACTACAGTACCCCTTTCAGGAGTTGGATTTGTCTTGCATACCCCAAGTTTCACCTCTCTTAGAAACTACTTGCTTAAAAAATCAGACATAAAAATACAAGAGTCACAGCACACTACTGAAAAATTGCTGACTTTCTCACTTTTACCATACAATTATAAACTAAATCAATTGGAATATACATATTGTGCTTACATTTGTGTATAATATATAGAGCAGTATAAACAAGTCATTGTATGAAATTTTAGTACTGACTTGTGCTTTTTATGTAGCCTGTTGTAAAGCAAGGCAAATATCTAGGTGAGTTGATGTACCCCCTAGAAGATCGCTGCATACCCCCAGGGGTACGCATACCCCTGGTTGAGAACCACTGACTTAGAGTCTAATCCTGCACCATTGAATCAGTGGAAGATTTGCCATTCCAGGATTGGGGAGATTTGCCATTCCGGGATTGGGGCCATTATCATCCCTATTTTTATGATTGGGGAAATGAAGCACAGATAAAGTTTACTTTGTCTGTTTTCATTTTAAGTTATTAGGGGCAAGGACTGTCTCTTACAGTACCTAGCTCAATAGAGCCCTGATCCCAGGTGGTACTACTGTAATATAAAATAATACAAATCGGAGCACCTCACACACCTTAGTGTCATTAGTTAAGGGTATATAGTCTTTTTCCCAGGGGGGAAAAAAACACCTAGAAGGGACAGAAATGCATAAAAATGTGCACAAAATATGCATAGGAAGTTTCCATGTGTCATGCCATCAGATATGCAGAAAGAAATAAGTTGTAGCAAATCAAAGGTATGTCCCTTGTGAAAACCCCAGAGAGCTGAAACCTGCAGATCATGGGCTGGGGAAGATCTTAAGCACTGTGATCCTTCAGGTGTGCCTGCAAATTGAAAAGGAGGCAGGGGATCAATGTTTTTGAGCCCCTTACTGTGTGAGGTCAACAAACTCTCACATATTTGCAGATGGCCTTTCTGTGCTTGGCATTCCAGAGACATTGCTGAGAATAATTTACTGCTACCCAAGGCAGCAGTAACTTGCAATGTATTTTTTTTTTCTTTTAGTGAGTTGGACTGTGCTTGCAGGTTGCTAACTCCTGTACTTTGGCTTTACTCTGACTTCTCCCTAGACATCAGACATATCCTCATGTTTGCTAAGTTTTGGCCAGATATCTTATTAAAGCAGGAACTGCTCAATGTGGCATCATCCCGCATCTGAGGTTTTAAGAATCTCATGAGCTTTTGGGATAGAGTATCTGCCCTGCTCATCTGAACCTATGGAAACATATGACTTTACACAAAAAACAGTATAATAAACATTTGATAACTGCTACTCCATTCTAATACTACAATTTGTATTGAACTAGCCCCTAGGAGCCCCAGTCATGGGCCAGGACCCCATTGTATGGCTCTACAAACAGAAGAAAAAGATGATCCCTGCCCCAAAGACCCTGGAGTCAAAGCTAGTTTTGATTTGTTTGCTGATTTGTTTTTTCATGTGCTTATACCTTAGTCACATGAATTAAGCAGCATCAGGATAAATACTACCAAACTGCATATGTATGCATAGAACTTCTGCTAAGACATTGGCACCTTTCATTCCCTCCCCTGGTGTTCATCACAGCTTCTTCCCTCTTCCTGCTCTACCTCTGTATTTTTCATGGTGGGAGGGGGAGGGAATGGGACGCTGCATATGCTACTTCTAATGAAGTATTTTAAAAGTGAATTTAGCCTTTGTGAATATAGTGAAATTAGTTTTGCTTTGCCACAGAACAGGTATCCTTCCCCAGCTGTCCTGGTGATACCCCTCAATCCTGACTCGGGGGGTGCCTTTGGGGCCCCTCTAGAAGGTGTAGTTCAGTCTCCATTCCATTTTAGTCTGTGTGGCCTATACTGAGAGGGTTTTATTTGTTTAAGTGTGTGTGTCATTTGCTGCTTGCAAAAGGCCCTAGATGGATAGCCTCAGAGAGAGGAATGTTCTTTTTTTTTTTTCCCCACAGAAACAGCACAGCCAGCAACAGTTATAGCTACTCCACGCTGCCCTGGCAATGCGTCTAACTCTTGACCTGGAAAGACCACTCACTAATAGATACCTGTCCACTAGGCACTGGATCAACACCATCAAATTTCTTCTTGCATAGGACGCGGATAGGCCTCACAACTCGTGGTCACTCTTGACCTGGGCTCTTTAAGATGCCTTCAGTTGGGCATCCAGAAAAGCAAGGCACCTAAAATTACTAGTCACTCTGGAAAATGTTGGGCCTGTTCTAGCCAGTGATCTAGGTGAAAGACTCCATAGGCTGCCATTACTAGCTGCTTCAAAAACTGTATTTCTGACCATACTCTGCGTGGATTTTTTTCTGCAGATGAATGGAAGACTACAGTGCATTACTATGATTTTAATGCAATGAGCTAAATGTTATGTGAGATCACCTTATTATGATAAAAATATCTTGTTTGAAATTACACCTTTGACACGAGGACTATAAGTAACCTTCAGTTATTAGCTTTCCTCAGCCAAGTATTTTTCATGTTGTGGTTTCAGTGTATCTTGCAGTAGATTGTTCCCTGAGAAATTTTGATTGCTGACTAACATTGACACACAAAGAGATTAAAGCGATTTCTCCTTTTTATGCAAGGGGATTTATGTGTCTAACTCCCATTAATGTTAATGGGAGCAACACACCTAAATCTGATGTTCACTGATAGGAGAGAATAGCTACTAAAGCTTTTTCAGAATATAAAGCATAATGTTTATTGAAGAACTGGTAATGAAAACTATGCTTCCTGGCACTTATACTTCAGTGACTGTACAAAAATGAGGCCTCCAGCCCTTTAAATTATAGTTTGCAGTGACATTACCACAAATCACGTAATTTGTTATTAGAATAGATGAGTGTAGCACTCATCTAGTCTAACTTTCCTGTAGTCATTTATTTGGATGGTCTCCATATCAGAATCCAAATCTGAGCACAAAAATCAATGTGTTAGCCATGGGCTGTCACTTGCAGGTTGTTAACTCATGTACTTTGACTTTTCTCTGACTTCTCCCTTGACATCATCATAGATACATCCCCATGTTTGCAGATTTGGGCAGGGTATCTTAATAAAGTAGGAACTCATTCAATATGGCATCGTACCAAATCTGAGATTTTAAGAATCACATGAACTTTTTTGACAGTGTTGTTTTAGGTCCTATCTCTAGCAAGGAACTTGGTGAATTTTTTTGAGCTTGTAAACATTCACAACACTTAATGTACGCAGCTGAGAAATATCGACTTCTTGCAAGAGCTAAACAGGCAGATGCACCCAGATACTGAGATAAAAAGAGAAGATGTAAGTTTAATCAAAGCAGAGTCCTATGTGCAAACCGGAATATATGAGCTCTAACTCTGTACCTCTCCAGGTATAGTAAAGTCAATATGCATGTAATTTTCAATAATACAGTGC
Source organism: Malaclemys terrapin pileata (assembly GCF_027887155.1). Classification (NCBI taxonomy): domain Eukaryota; kingdom Metazoa; phylum Chordata; order Testudines; family Emydidae; genus Malaclemys; species Malaclemys terrapin. The sequence goes on along the minus strand of NC_071506.1, from coordinate 270,060,763 downwards.
AGTTTAAGCGCCCATCAGGGCATGCCAAAAGGAACCATGATGCAACTGGAAAGAGGACTGGTGTATCTGTGGAATTAACTGGTTGGTTGGTTGGGTGTGTGTGTGTGTGTGTGTGTGTGTGTGTGTGTGTGTGTGTGTGTAAAACGTGAGGGCAGTTGGTCATTAACCGGCTGTTTTAATATTTTAGACACACAACTGGAACAGTGTTTCCCAAAGTGTGATTTTCCCCAGAGGACGATGTGAGAAGGGGGAGGCATTTAAAACAATAAGTAATAAGTTCTCCAGCTGGTATGGATGTAGAGAAAAAACATCAAACCATGAAGCAAGTGTAACCAATGCAGGGATGTCTGCCTGAGTGTTCAGAGAGGCTTAAACAATCACTCCTTATGACGTGCCTAAAACATTTCAATTGGTGGTCTGATCTTTACATGGCAGCATTGTTAACTATTTCATTGCTTGTCAATGCTTGTAAGAAAGGAAAAGAAGGATCATATTATAAAGAACTTCTCCGGCATATCCCAAATTGTGGGGCATGCCCCCTAGGAGAGGCAGCACAAAGCACCTGTTGAGGCAGTGTGTCCTACTGGATAGAGCACTGGACTGGAATTCAGGGAACTTTGGTACTATTCCCAGTTCTGCCGCTCACCTGCTGGGTTGTGACAAGCAGTGACGTGACTTTCCCAAGGTCACCCAGCAGGCTGTAGTTAGAGTCAGGAATAGAACCCGGGTCTCTTCAGTTCCAGTCCAGTGTGCTTGGACACGGTGCCTTCCTATATGTAGCTTAAAATGGGACTCAGGACGTTCAGCAATTTTTATCTTAGAAATCTGTGACTTCTTTGTCTGTCCCCCTCCCCCGCACACGCTTTACCCTACCTTGCGTGTGAAGAGGGGCCCTAACTCACACAGGATTGGGCCTTTCTATGTATCTCTGTATTTGGCTACCTTTGTTTTAAACTGATAGTGATGGCTACTGAGTGCTCTTCTAATGAAAAATGAATGTGCTAAAATTAATATACTGAGCACCATGGCTTTTCATTTTTAAACTAGCATTATGGTTTAGCTTTTTTTTTTGTTTGAGTTTTTGTTGTGATAAAGCCATAATTCGTCCCTCCTTTTTCCCCTCATGACAAATAACCAGCCTTGATCATAGCTGATCACAAAGCTGTCCTTTTTTTTGTCAGATACTCGACTTAAAGGCTTTAGTGTTTTTGCAGTTCTGTTTACTTGTGGTGTTATATTTAGCAACTAGGGTTTTTTGTTTGTTTGTTTATTTCCAAGAAGAGGTTCTATATCGGGCTCATTTCTTTCCTCAGTTGTTTAACATATATCTTGCCATTTTCCACATAATTACAGTGAATGGCCAAGATTTTCAAAAGTGACTGGTTTTTGAGGTCTTTGGTGTTTTGGCTCCTCAACCTGAGGGCAGCCTGTATAGAGGAGACAAGGTGGGGTGAGATAATATCTTTTATTGGACCAACTTCTGTTGGTGGCAGGTTCAAGTATTTGAGCTACACAGAGCTCATCTTCAGGTCTGAGGAAGGAAACCAGAGTGCAAAGAGGGTCTGATTTCCAGAAAGTGCTGAGCCTCCCACCTTCTGAAAATCAGGCCCTTTTAAATTAGTTAGGCAGCCAAAATGTGAGGAGTTAAGCACCTAACCACCTTTATCTCTCTTGAAAAATCTTGGCCAATGTGTGTGGATTGTCATTGACCATGTGGTTGGTTGGTTTATTGCATTAAAAGAATTTGCAAAGTCTCATAAAAAGGAAAGTGTTGCGTCCATTTTAACAAAAAGCAAATGTTCATCCTTCGACATTTCCTCCTGAGGAAAGTTCAGTTTTTGAGTGTTTTGGGTATTGCTTACAAGTGCAATTTATCTGTCAAAGATGCTTTCATTATGCATTTCCCCCTGCCTGGCCAAAAAAAAAAAAAGTTTTAGATCTAGGCCGCTAACTAGTTGTGTAAAATGCATGCAGGAAAGCCAGAGAATTTGAATAGACTATTGCTCCTTAAAATGTGTTTGTTTTAACAGCACATGGCTTCCAAGAGAATATATACATTTTGGTTAGCTAGGTGCACAATGACCTGTTTCTGGACTATAAGCAGCTTTCTTATTACAAATTGAGATTAGGATCCCAGTTCCTTGAGGTCCAAATCTTTTTGCTCAGAGCAGCACTGCCCAGGATGTAACGGAAGTGGTGCACTTCTGCTGTGTGGTGGGAGGAGGCAGGATGTGAGATGTTTACACTCAGGGATTTCATGGACTACCTTACTGCTGCACTCTGTCACAGACCTCTAACCAGGACCAGCTCTAGGCACCAGCAAACCAAGCACATGCTTGGCCGGCACAATTCCAGGGGCGGCACTCTGGGAGGGTGTTGGGTTTTTGTTTTTTTTTTCCTTCAGCAGTTGCGCTCTCAGAGGTGTGGTTGTTTGTTTGTTTTTTGTTTTGTTTTTGCTTGGAGCAGCAAAAAACCTAGAGCCGGCCCTGCCTCTAACCCCTAGTTGAAGAGCCTGGAAATGGGTCCTAGTCTGCCCCAGACCAGGAGGTCTTAGCCTTACACAGCAGCCTTTGTGTAGTCCTCTTCAAACAGTGCATTTCTGGGGGATATTTTATGCATGCAAAATATACCTTGAACCAGCTCCAATAAAAAATTCACATAAGCCTCCCCAGACACAGAGTCAATAGGGAAGTCTCAGCCTACATGTGATTTCCCCCCCCCCCCAACATCTTTCCACTAACTTGGAAGTCCAAATACAAAACCCAGAGCATGGAGCTATCCTGTGGATTTGTGACACATTTTAGGGAACTGTCTAAGGTCTCTAAAACAATGAATGAATGAATGACTTCAGTCAGTGCAGTTTTTTACTGTGATATGTATAACATGTATTCTTTGTTTAATAATCTAAAGTGATAGTTCAATACGTGACTGATATGTTAGGAATTAGAGCTGGGCTTGAGCTAAAAAGTTCAGCTCTGGGAGTCACAGGTGTTCAGGGCAGGGCTTGTGGTTTGGCCAGTGATAGTCATGAGGGCCCAACACATAATTCAGGTACCAATTAGGAATCATAGTGTTGAACTTGAGGTTTATGGTGCAGGTCCATCGCTTTTAGGATCATATAAATGAGGAAAAGTGGTCAAGTCAAGTTTAAGATGGGGTTAGCTAGCTGCCGCTCCTGCTTGTGATGTTATATAAGACTGATATAAACTTAACCTCTTCCCCAGTGCAGACAAAGCCCCCAAAACAAGTGTCCTGCCTGCTCCTCTCTGACTCAGTTTAATGCTGCTTTACTGTGTTCTCTGAAGTGCCAAAGCAGGGAGGATTTGTGACACTTCGGGTTTCAACCCAGACAAGTAAGAGGCTGTGTCACCCCCAGCTCTGCAGTTCTGGGTGCCTTACATGCTGTGGTGCTGTGGCTCACAGACCTGACACTAACATCAGGTCTTACAAGCATGCAGGTTGCACCTTGTCTTCCACTGCCCAGTAACTTTTTGCAGAGTGACCCCAACACCCTCTCAGTCCTTTTTTCCCCCTCAAAACTGTCTCCCTGCAGCGTCCAGCCCTCTCACTGAATACTTACAGAAGTTAAGTTAGTTGCTCCTTTAAAGAGACAACACTCTGCAGCTCATTCATTTAACTGGGGGTTGACTAACACTTTTATTTCAATCACAGCACTGAATTGGTTTATTGTAAAAGTAAAACAAGTTTATTAAATAAAAAGTCCTAGGCTTAAGTGATAGCAAGTATAAAGAGCAATGGCAGAAAGGGTTACAAACAAATAGTAAAAATACGGTTTTAAGACTAAAGTTTGCTTTAATGCATTAGAGTTTTTGAACAAAAGAATTGTTTCCCAATAAGTCTCTCTTTTCCAGCATGGCTGACCAGATCCTCTGGCTAGGACCCAACACACAGCGCTCAAAGTGCTGGGCTTCTTTGACTCCTCTGGTGAAGGATAACTTAGGGGTTCATTCCCCCTCTCTTTATAGTCCAGTAAATCTTTGAAATGTATTCTTCTGAAATGTATCCCCTCCAGGGGATGCCTTGCTGTTTGGTATAGACTCCATGCTGTCTTCTCCCCCAGAGGTGATTTTTATAATGAAAATGTTCTTTTCCTGAAACCTTTGGTACAGATGAATAGCCCACTGAATTTGGCCACACCTGCTTTGAGGTGTTGCTCTCTTTCCTTTGTCTGGAGAAAACCTGTTTATCAGTTCCCCCTGATATGCCTTGTTTAAATACATTTTAGTCACACATTTCCACCATATTACGATGAAGTTCTTTTTGGGTTTACTGTACATACATCATGCAAGAATATTAATATTCAGTGAGGTTTTTAGTTTTCCAGTGATATCACATGCCACTGTTTGAGCATATATCATGACAACACTGTGTTAGGTGTAGTAAGTATATCAGGCCTGACCAGAATTGCTGACATAGACTATGAACTACCAACAGGCCTGTGTGTGTCAGCGTTGTACCACGCTGTCTCCACATAGGAAAGTGTTACAGTCTGTCCCTTAGGCCATGCCCATTGTATGTTTTACCAAAGTCATTTCCTATTACAGTCATGGCCTCTGGGTAAACGAGTTCAGGCTCCTGATTATTCTGTACCATTTTTACATTTTATCGCCAAATAAATACTCCTCAATCCAAAGACCCTGTGCCCTTCTTTCTACAATAATTAATGTATTTTTTGCAGGCTAGAGATATAATTGTCCAGACTAGAGCGGTCCACCTGGAGCCAGTTCTGTCTGACTTAAAAAAAAAAAAAAAAGCTGAGGTCAGATTTTTATTATAAATCCTTCTTAACTTTATTTCTACTCTGTATCAAATGTGTATTATTGACAGGCTAAAGTCTTTCATTTTCACGGTCCTACTACTAGTGTTAGCTAAGGCTACTCTCCTTTAGCTAATGGGATAGAGCTCTGTGGATTTGGAGCTAAACGACCAGGGTTCTAATCCCAGCTCTGGTGTGTGATTTATCTAGTAATGATGGCTGTTGTATATGTGATGCTCATCAGAGCTAACTTGGAAGAGGCAGACTTCAGCAGTTGCTGGAGCCTATTTTAACTTTAGAGTGTGATCGTCTATTAACATTTGGTGCAATGGTTCAGAGTAGCAGCCGTGTTAGTCTGTATCTGCAAAAAGAACAGGAGTACTTGTGGCACCTTAGAGACTAACAAATTTATTAGAGCATAAGCTTTCGTGGACTACAGCCCACTTCTTCGGATGCATATAGAGTGGAATAAATATTGAGGATATATATATATATATATATACACACACACACACACAGAGAGAGCATGAACAGGTGGGAGTTGTCTTACCATCCTATTCATCCTCAATATTTATTCCAGTCTATATGTATCTGAAGAAGTGGGCTGTAGTCCACGAAAGCTTATGCTCTAATAAATTTGTTAGTCTCTAAGGTGCCACAAGTACTCCTGTTCTATTTGGTGCAATGTTTCAGCTTGTCTCAGAACGATAGCACATTCACCACTGTCTTGCTAGACACTCCTGACCGTGGAGTTCTGTTGGACAACCCTGAAGTTTCTCTCCAGCATGTGCAGTTAGTTCATTTCTCCTTTAATTCAGCTGTGATGTTCCTAATACCACTCTAGACCCTCTCTTACTATTGCTCTTAACACAACAATATGGAAAAATGAAAATCTTGCCCTCTTCCATATAGACACTTACAAAGCCATGACAAATATTTGTTGTGTTGCCCTTATAATGTCCAGTCCAGCTGTCATAGAAGCAAATGGCCAAAGTCCAATGATAGTAGGTTCAGGACCACCTATTCCAGTCATTCACTTTTTTCATGCTAAGGACAGAATCAAGACATAAACTACAAAAATCTTGTGAGTGTCTGGCTCCAAGCCTGGAACTTCTTGTGTGGAGGGGGGATTGCTGACACCACTCTGAGCCGGAAGTCAGTGGGACTCAGTGATGGCACAGCACTCTATCCATGGTTAAGAAACTGCAGAATTCGGGCCTTAGCATCTCTCCATCCATCCTAAATGTTGGTACTCAATCTGAGCATTAACTGGGCACAAGCTTTATTTTACAAGAAAACAATTGCAGCATGCAGTACAGTCATGCACACCTTTCTCGGGGGCAAAGGAAGGAGAATAACACAAAACTAGGTCCCATGAAAGAGAAATAAAATCTTTTATTGCCTATGGTGGAAAATTGTAGGAGTATAATTAAAGAGATATAGTCTGACCCTGGAAGCAAAGCCTTAAATTGTGCCACTGAATGCAGTCAGTAGATCCCAAGAAGCAATATTCATAAGGCATTGTAACACCATTTAGATATTTTCTACACATTGTATTGTAGATAAGTCATCCCACTTAGTGTATATCGTTATAATACAGATGCCACATAAAATCACAGAAATGTGACTTAGAATGAAGTATATGCATCTGCTAAGATCAGAGCTGAATTTGGCCCATTGATTCGACTCCAATTTTGCATTTGCTAATGTGAACAAAGCTTCTAACACAATTCATAATATGCAGTTAACAATACAGGGCCAGATTCACCCTGGGTTTTTGCCAGCTTCGACTGGAATAAACCCTAGCACAAGTCACCAGCAGTAGAAAGTCCACCAGTGGTAGGGGAGTGGCAGCCTCCTTTTTGCAGGTAAGAGGGGCTATAGGGGCAGACATCCTTTTCGTGTCAAGTCCCTGTGGTGGTGGCCTTGTCTTCACATAGGACTAAGTGATGGCATTTAGTTGCTGGCCTGAGGTAGGAGTGAGCCCCAGCAGGAGCTCCACAATAGCTTGCGTATCAGAGAGGGACAATTGGTCCCTGTGTGGCACAGTTTATGTGGTACCAACCAAGTTCATGGTGCAAGCTGGTGTAGAGATGGGCAGCTTCCCTGCTCACCCTCCTCGCCTCCTGTGAGACATTGGCTCCTTTTGGGGATGCGTGGGGGAAAGAGCTACGACAGAGACCAGCGCCACTCACGCTCCCTGTCCATCTGTGAGCCTCTGTAAGTAATTAATGGCAAGAAAAGCACTGCCCAGAAAGTGGGAGGGGAAGGCACTGGCTGGGAAAAATGGGCTTGGCTGGGGAGTGCACTGATTCAGTGCCTTAACTCAGTGGCTTCTGTCGGTGGAGCTCCTATAGAGCCCCAGTTGTGGATTTAAAAAATACTCCCCTCTCGAGAGGGGGAAAAGGTGCTGTTCACCCTGCCTGTCCCTTCCCAAATGAATACTCTGCAGGATGTAAGGGGGCTTGCTGGCTCAGGGAGTTATACAGTACGTCCTCCCTGCACGAGCTATGGTGAATCCAGCCCATAATAGAATGCCCGGTGTGATCTGAATGCAAAGCCATTCCCTGGCACCCGTTTCCAACAGAAATTTAATTTCTCTTTGCTATTATTTTTTTCATTGGCCCACTTAAACCCATCTACATCTGCCTTAACCACAGGGGGCCAGCAGCCAGACGTTGGGAAATGTGCTAGCATAGTTAAAATGTACTCCTGCTGCAAAAGAACCTTTTTACATTTCTGACTGTTAATTATAAGCAACTACTTTGATAGCAGCGAAAATAAATTAACTGTTCTCTTACCTCTCAACACGTGGCATTGAACTTGTCATTGTATTAAGATATGCATTCATACACAGTTTGATCACAAACTGGAATAAATAGGCTAAGACTAGGCTGTTGTAAATGAGTCTATGAAAACCTGAAAACATTCTTTTACTATTTGGAACTCCGTTTCTGTTGGAGATAATGAGCATGGTGCTATAAATATCTAATTCCCACGAATCTGAGAAATGAAATATGTGGGGGTGTCAGTATTCTGAGAGTGGCATATTTATTCATGCTGCTGTTGCTGCTGATTGCATAATATTAGCACCTAGAGGCCCCACCCAAGATCAAGGCCTCAATGTTTTGTAGGTGCTTTTTAAACACACAAGTCCCTGTTCTGAAGCGTATACGATCGAAATATCAAAGATAAAGGATGGAAAAGAGAGATTTGAAGTGACTCGCCCAAGGTCCCACAGTAAGTCATTGGCAGAGCCAGGAAAAGGAACCCAACTCTCCTTCCCAGTCCAGTGCTCTAGCCATTAGACCATGCTGATTGCCTTCAATAACTACTGTGAAGCTTAGGACATTGGTACACAAACTCTTATTCTTTGACCATTTGTGCTCCATAGAGCTTTACTGGTAATCATGGAGATCTGACAGGTCACATGTGCTGTCTCCTCCTTGCTTCCCAGTGCTTCTATAGGCATCAGTGCAGAGCCTAGAGATGACCTATAAATGTAGGTAGAAGCAAGGAGGAGAGGGCAGCTGGACGAGAATCTTCTCCCCCATTGCATTTCCGAATGCTTTATAGATTTGAAAAGGAAGCTATAGCTCTTCTCTGTAGGAATATTGGATTTGTCATTCTGGAACATTATTCTCATATTCATTATCCTTGCTTTGGCAGTGACCATTACCTGACACTCCAGAGGAAGGCAACATCTCCCATGTCATGTATTTGGCTAATAGTGCAGGGGGGAAAAGAAGCCCTCTCTACTTTCTGCAGCAATGGGCAAACAACCAGATATGGAAGGCCTGTTTACAATGGCTTTGGCATGCATACCTACTTGTAGTAATAGACCTAAATTACCCAGTGCCCACATGAACCCACCAGCAATATTAATGAGAATCTGATCCTGCGCGGAGGGGAGAATATACACCTCATACCGTCTGCTTGACAGCTTAAAATACATTTTGTTCTGAGCCTGTAGGATTGCTCGTACCAAGATAAACCACTGGCAAGGTGTGTTACAGGATCCCCTCTGTACCTGATCTGCAGAAGAGATGAGTCTGGGCTTACTGTCCCAACCAGAAAGCATTGGCTCTTTAACACAAGATATAGCAGCTCATAGAATTCTAGACTTTAAGGCCAGAAGGGACCATTGTGATCATTTAGTCTGACCTCCTGCAGGCCACAGAACCTCGCCCACCTCCTCCTGTACTAGATCCATAACCTCTGGCTGAGTTACTGAAGTCCTCAAATGGTAATTTAAACACTTTTTAAGGTACAGAGAATCCACCATTTCCACTAGTTTAAACATGCAAGTGGCCAGTGCCCCATACAGTAGAGAAAAGCACAAAAACCCGAGGGGCTCTGTCAATCTGACCCGGGGGAAAATTCCTTCCTGACCCCAAATATGGTGATCAGTTAGACCCTGAGCGTATTACCAAGACCCACCAGCCAGACACCTTGCAAAAAATTCACTGTAGTAACTCAGAGCTCTCCTGCTTTTATTTCGGCTGGTCTCCAGTTCACTCCCCTGTGCGTGGGGCAAGATGGCAGCTTGAATACTCTGAATGCTTCCAAACAGAGCAGGAAAGGCTCATGTTTCTGAACAGATGGAGTTAGGAGCTGAACTGGCAGGCTCTCCTGGACAGACGCACAGAACTAGCATTGATGTCAAGGGGGAGCGCTGTTCGTGGACAACTTGCAGGGTCAGAGCCTAAACTGATATTTACAACGTCCACTCTGGTAAGGTCAGAAACTCAGCTCTACAGGGATCTGCAGGAGGCCATGTGCCGCTGCATTACTTCTGTCCTCTCCATCTCCCAGTCCTCATTTCAGAGCTCAGTTCCCATTACTACCCTCCAGTCGTCCAGGAATAGTGGTCATATTGGGTTGAGTGAGCCAGTCAAAGTTAATGCTAGTGGAGTAAATATTAACTTACCCCTGGAATCCCAAAGGGGTTGAACAGGGAATGATGCCTTGAGAATGGTCATCCCACCCTTGTCAATGCTCTGTTCCAGCACTGTCTCGTCTCCAGAGCCCACTTCCCATAAAACACCTGCAGAAGGAGGAAGCATAGAATCATGGAAATGTAGGGCAGAAAGGGACTATGAGAGGTCACCTAATCCATCCCCCGGCACTGAGGCTGGACCAAGTATCTCTAGGCCAGAGACAGGTGTTTGTCTAACCTGTTCTTAAAAACCACCAGTGACCGGGATTCCACAAGCTCCCTTGGAAGCCTATTCCGGAGCTTAACTATCCTTCTTTAAAAAAAGGCACATGATAAAAACAATGTCATTCCACTGCTCTCAGTATCATTAAACCAGTTGGCAAGGGATCCCAACCAAACAAAAAAGTTTTTGAGAGGAATATAGTCTGCTAAATTAGTTTGCTGCTTCCAGATGTCTGGGGACAAGAACAAAGTACACTTATCCCTGCTCAAACTGCTGAATTGAAACTGCAAAAAGAACTGAAACTTTGTACTTCTGGTTTGCATTTTAATTCTGTTATTTAATTCTAGTACATTTGGCATAGGCTGTACATAATTATCACTGGACAGGTTTTGAGGATGTGTGGTGGTATAGTCTGAATAATTTGATACTTGTGAAATTGTTAATTCAGTGACATGCACCCACAGCAAGATTTCCCCCCTCCCCCATGGTCAACCCACCAGCAAAATCAGGCAATGTCAGGTGCTTTAGGTTCACCAGCAAATAAAGAAAATGTGGACTCCAACACAAAGCAGTTCTGGAAATAGCGCAGCACAGAAATAACTAGCACTAGCAGGCATACTCTAGAATATAGTGCCTTCCTCAGGGCACTCCTAATTAATGAAGGCTTCCACCCTCTACAGCCTCCACTCATATCTATGGGGGTTCCCGGTGAAAGTTAGCGCTGACCTTAGCATGGGGCTGGATGAGGGTCAGAATCGGCTGCAGAGGCACAGGACTCTTGTGTGGCAGGTCTTTACCATGACAGCCTTTTGTAACCCTGACCTATGTAATGGGTCTGAGGCCAGGCAATAAAGATCAGACTTTTACCAGTACACCTGTGCTCTTGTTACACCTCGGTTTCCCCATTTGGGGGATAAGCAGGAGCCAGTGTGATCTGGTGGACAAATAGGGCTGCCAACTGCCTAATCGCAGAAACCCAAACACCCTTGCCCCATCCCTTCCCCGAGGCCATGCCACCCGCTCACTTCATCCTCCCTCCCTTCGTCACTTGCTTTCCCTCACCCTCACTCGCTTCCCCCTGCTCCAGCCCGGTAATTGGAGGGGGTGTGGGCTGGGTGGTGGAGCTGAGGGGTTTGGAGTGTGGGAGGGGGATCTGGGCTGAGCCTGGGGCAGGAGTTTGGGGTGCGGGAGCGGGCTATGGGAGCAGTTTGGGTGTGGGAGAGGCTTCAGGGTTGGGGCAGGGGATTGGAGTGGGTGAGAGGTGTGGGCTCCGGCCGGGCGGCACTTACCTCAGGTGGCTCCTGGAAGCAACCAGCATGTCTGGCTCCTAGGCTCAGGGGCAGCCAGGCGGTTTTGTGTTCTGCCCCTTGCTGCAGGCACTGCCTCTGCAGCTCCCATTGGCTGCGGTTCCTGGTCAATGGGAGCTGCGGAGTCAGCGCTCGGTGCGGGGGCAGCGCCCAGAGACCCCCTGGCTACCCCTGTGTCTAGGAGCTAGAGGGATGTGCTGGTCCCTTTGGGGATCCACACAGAGCCAGGGCTGGCAGGGAGCCTGCCTTAGCCTCGCTGCACCGCCGACCGGACTTTTAGTAGCCTATTTAAAATCTCCTGGATTGGTTTCAATAGCCACCAGGAGATCGATTCCAATTCTGGGAGACTCCCGGCCAATCTGGGAGAGTTGGCAACCCTATGGACAGAGCACTGTACTAGGCAGCAGGACACCTGGACCCTAATTCCTACTCTGCCTCTGATCTGCTGTGTGACTTTGTGCAAATCACTTCACCTCTCTCCTATCTGTCTTGTTTCTCTAGCATGACAACTCTTCGGGACTCTCACTCCTGAATGTGTTGGTGGTGATGAGCTGTAACTCCCTAATGCCTCCTGCAGTGGCATTACATCCAGAAGCATCGCAAGGGGAAACTATTGCTCCATAAACAGTTTGAGTAAATCTGAAGCTGGGCTCAGCATCCTCGGTGCTTTCCAGTAATGCTGTTTAAATGAACAGGAATTTAAAAGGAAAAATAACATAAATGAAAACCGCTAATGAGGGCAAGCTGCAGTTCCCTGGCCTACCCTCCAGCACGGTCTTAAATATGTGGGGAATAACAGGAAGGAAATTACCTAACTGTAAACAGCTTATTAGAGTAAGTCAGCACCTGGAGAGAGCATCTGCCCTCCAATAACACTGTTAAATACACAGAAGGCAAAAAAATCTTGCAAATAGATGTATCTTATGAGGGTGAGCCATGGCACTGCAGTGCTAATGAAAGCTCTCTTTATAGGGCCACTTCAGCAATCCTAATAAATCCCAATAAAATAATTAGCAATCTGGGCCCCTTGTTGTAGCATAGTCTTATAAGGCTGAGTAGCACTAACCTATTTAGGAGCCCAATTGATGTCAGCGGAACTGCTCCCTTGAGTAAATATAATTAGTAGGAGTTGGGGATACAGAATCGGGTCCGTCTGTTCTCCCCCTCCCCCATTGCATTGTTGACACTTTCGAAAATACTTTAGGAGCCTGGATACGATAGTTATAGGCACTCTCGACACTGATAGCTTAGGAGCAGACCCTCAGCTGGTGTAAATCCGCATATTTCATTGAGTTCAGTGGCACTGCACTGTTCTACACTAGCTGAGGATCTGGCCTTAAACAGAATTACTTTCCATGTATGCTACTGGAAGGAAATGACTCCTTTCTTGAAAGTCAAGGACGAAAAATGAATTCAGGGCTGTTTTCATTTGTTAGGTAATTTTTAATAGGGTCTAGGTGGGGGGTTCTCTCTGTCCTACCACAAGGGACACTTATCTTGAATCTGTACAGTATTTCTGCTGTCCCTGAATGAGGAGTCTGCTTGGATTTTCTCCAATTCTGTTCATAGGCCTTCTCCTACCTACTTTCTTGAGTATTTCTTGGAATCTTCCTTGATGCTTCTGTGTTTATAGGTCCCCTTCTAGGTTAAGTCCCTCAGAATGCCAGGTGGGGAACCCTGGGTCTGTAGTTCAACCTGTAGCAGCTCATGCTCTTAGCTGTTTAGGTCTCCAGTTTGATCTTTGCTGTGTCAGCCTTTACAACAATTAATCTGGATAATAACAACAACGCTACTTACCATCCATGAAGCTTACCACTCTTTCTCACAGAATGCAAGTATCTGGATTTCTGTTTTACACACAGGGAAAATAAAAGCTAGGAGTGGATGAAATGTTTTGGCCGAAGTGGAGTTTTTTAGTGAAAACGCTATTTTGCAAGTTCATATCCATTCATTTTTTAAAAATCCCATCATTCCAAACAAATCAAACCATTTCCTTTCAACATTTTGAACATTTAAAATTTTCCTTTAATTTTGTTTTTGTTTTTTTTTAAATGCTCAAGATCAAAATGAAACATTTTGTTTGGGTTGAACAGAATGTTTCATTTGACCTGAAATTAATTTTTTTTACTTTTTTTGATTTGCCAAGAACTTAGAAAATTCTTGTTTTTTTTTTTTTTTTTTGTCCAACCCAAAATGAATTTCATTTCAACTTTTCAAAATTGCCAGCAAACCAAAAGGTCAGTTATTCTCCCAGCTCCGTTAAGAACCATGATCTGCTGCCCTTACTCATGTTGAGTAGCATCTTACTTCCCAAGTTTAATGGGAGGCAGAGATGTTGAGTGACTTGCCAAGGTCTATCTATCTGTCTTAAGTGCATCTATAGCCTCCATTGCTGTAGTTTGAGCACCTCACCATCTGCAATGTTTTTATCCTAACACTTTTCTACTTCTCAGTTGTTGTTGTTATCTCCATGTTCCAGAGGGGCAGACAGAGAGGCTATGTGACTAGTGCAAAGTCACACTGCTAGTTTGTGGTAGATCAAAGATTTGAATCCAGGACTCCCAAATTTGAGGGTAGGAGCTTAACCAGTGGGGGAGGAGGGATAGCTCAGTGGTTTGAGCATTGGCCTGCTAAACCCAGGGTTGTGAGTTCAATCCTTGAGGGGGTAATTTGGGGATTTAGTTGGGGAGTGGTCCCCCTTTGAGCAGGGGGTTGGACTAGATGACCTCCTGACATCCCTTTCAATTCTAAGAATCTATGGTTCTATCTACTTCTCTGCACGTTCTGCACAGATTGAAACTCAGTTAAGTGTCCCTGCAAGGATTTTCTCTGTGTAGGATGAGATCTAGCTCATGGGTTCTTTTTTTCTTTTATTATTGTTTTTCCAGGGCATGTTACCTTTTCTCTTTATTGATCAAAAGGTCTGGCTGTAGTTTTTTTTTTTTTTTTTTTGTTTTCCCTTTGTTTATACCAAGCTTGTATTGGCAAATTTGTCAATCTTATCCAAGTCTTATGTGCAAATGTTGAAAATCTGGCAACCTGAAGCTTACGTTCCACCAGCAACTTTTTCCATCGCTTCTGCAGGTATTTATTTTCTGCTGTGAATGCCCTGGGGGTGGGGAGGGAAATAGTTTCCACACACCCCTTGTACACAGGAAGAAACTAAACACAGGGAAGACAGAGCATTTCTGCTATTGTAGTGTTAATTTATAATGGTTTTCTAAATTTATGTGCAACAAAATGTTAATTTGAGAACAGGCAGCTTTTATAGTGAGAGAGCCATCTGTACAAACCTGAACTCAAATTTAATTTCTGTATTTATAAAACACAGCTATCACTCACATCCCCAGACCTGTACACCATAAAAACAGACACCAGACTTCTCACTATATTGTTTTGACAGCATGGGACTGTATAACTTGGCACTCTTCATGTGGTATAGTGAGCAAATGGGAACCTCTGTGACAACAGTCTGAGACTGTTCTGGCTTTTAGTACTTTGAGTCAGAGCAAAACTTGACTTGCTTGTGCACTACTATTTTTGTTTATGTATTTTTTTGTATAAAGCACAGAACATATGGCTGGCTCTACATTGATCAGTGAAGCCAGACCCTGCCTTGAAGAACACTGCGGGGGGAAAAACCCAACAGTTTCCACAATATTGTGCAGACTCATGAAACATGGATGCTGGTCTCCCTTTTGCTCTGTCATTTCCATGCAAACGAAGAGCTGATCCTGCTGAGATGCCCCTGCTTAACTTTATGCAGTGCATGGTCCATTGACTTCAATGAGACTACATGTGTGTATTACGCCTTTATCTCCTAATCCTGCATGCACAACAGAGTTTAGAGTTTTCTATCATGAATAGTCTCACTGGGATCATCCAAGCATTGTGGATGGCAGTGAGTGTTAGCAGGATCAGACCCTAATGCCCTTTCTTTCATGTAGTCCTTAAGCCTCCTGAAGTCCATTAGAGCTACATATGAGTAAGCAGCATTGAGTGAGTTAATGTTGCAATTGCAGGCCCTGAAATGGGGATCTTCATGAACAATTGTGGCTGCATTTCAGACCCCTTCCTGCTTTCAAGACTCTTTGAGGCAAATTCAGAATTGGTGTGAACAGTGACTTCACTCAAAGTGACTAACATGTGACTGGCGCTCCTGTACAGTTTAGTCACTCTTGAGGTATGTCTATACTGCAGTCAAAGGTGTGACTACAGCACTTGTAGACGCACCCAAGTTGGCTTTGATCTAGCTAGCTCAGATAATAGCAGTGAAGCCAAAGCAGTACCTTTGAATATGTTCTGAGGGTACTGGGTGGGTAGGGCTAGCCCCCCCTTCCATGCTGCAGGGCCGCCCAGAGGGGGGGGCAAGTGGGGCAATTTGCCCCGGGCCCCACAGGGGCCCCCACGAGAGTTTTTCGGGGCCCCTGGAGTGGGATCCTTTACTCACTCCGCTGGCCCCGGAAAACTCTCGCGGGGCCCGGGCCCCCGGAGCTTCTTCCGCTCCGGGTCTTCAGCGGCAGTTCAGTGGCGGGGGGTCCTTCCACCCTGGGACCCGCCGCCGAAGTGCCAGGTCTTCGGCGGCGGGGGCCCCCTGCCACCGAAGACCCCAGGTCCCCTGAATCCTCTGGGCAGCCCTGCCATGCTGCTATGGCTTAGCCTCAGTTACAACAGCAGTTAAGCAATTAACTTTGATCTAGCTAGCTGGGTATGTCTATACGTGCTGCAATCATCCCTCCCCACTGCAGTGTAGACATACCTTAGCTCTGGAGTTGACCCTTTGCATGGGTGGACAGGTCACGTTTAAAATGCTCATGGATGAGTAGAATTAGATGCCTTTATTTTGTGGTATGTCAAAACCTTCCCAATTTCTGAATGCAATTTCAGAGTTTGTTGCCACAGGCTTCTTATAAGCAAATACAAGAAAAATGGAGGGTGCTTTTTATTGAATGTCGGCAAAAAATGCAGTGTGTGTATAGTATTTAACAAAAATGCTGTACCTTGCTGTAAAATAGGTAGGAACATGGTATCTTGGAATCTAAGGGATTGAAATGTTACCAGTTGTTCTTGTATTGGTACCTCTTGGTATTCTGGGGGTGGGATCTATCAATTAAAAATTCTGTCTACTTTGCATAGCCCTTGGCTTTTTAGAACTAAAATTTCATAAGTATGTTTAACATAAGAATTCAGGATTAGTCTCACAACTCTCTGCACATTGACATGAGCGGGTATGCCCCTTAGGGCAAATGCCCCAGATGGATTCATATGCTAGATGTAAGACAACCCACCAAAAACTGACAGAAAAAAGGTTAAGGTAACAATAGCAATCCCTCTTGCCCAGACATTAGAAAGTGTCTGTGTATTTCTAATGGGTATTTTTAATTATGCTGTACAGATTACACCTGAACTGTGGCACAGGTGTTATAAACAGCCTAAAGACACAGACAACATAGCAGATCTTTGTCACTGTTTCTAGAGACGTCGCCTTTCCACACTGTGCAGCTGCCTTTAATTACAAATGCAGGCAAACTATCAGGAAAAATAGTTTAACAATATTTCTAGTTAATTTATGTTAAAATGGAATCTGTTACAGGTCTTTTGAATACAGTGTATCTAAGCAATGTCTTTTAGTTTTCATTTTCAAATGCAACTTCTTCCTGTGACCTTGGCCTCCTCTTGGATAATGCCCTGAGACCAGTTTCTCTAGACAGCTTGGCTTAAGCCAAATGATTATAGGGGAGACTTTCATGATTTACGTAACTACAAAGGAAAAATGAAATCGTGGGTTTTTTTGTTTGTTTTATATATATATATATATATATATATATATATATATATATATATATATATATATATATATATATATAATAAAGACACTTTGGACAGATGACTGACGTAAACCTACATTCCATATCCATTTCAAATGTATTAGTGGAGAACATATCTGTTGAAGGGGGATTATGTGAGGGGTTTCACCAGAGTCACTGAGAGTGCTAAGAGCTCACCCTTGGAAAGCAACTTTAAAAAGAAATACTGAAATATTGTTTTGGAAATGTTTCTAGTGCTGCCATACTAGCTAAGTTTTGGAGTCTTGTTCTAGTACAGCAATGGAGTCAGTGGCTAAGAAATGTGAAATAAACAGCTTTCTGTAATTGCAATCTTTCAAAGAAGAAAGATCTTTAAGGGACATATGATACAAACCTACAGGACTGGAATTAATGGCCCGGAAATTCCCATGAACATCCTTTCAAAGGGTTTCCATGAGAAAATACTTCCTCAGGAGAAAAGGCAAGCAGGAGAGGAAATTTCAGACCCAAAGCATGCTAAACCCTCCATGGTGATAGTTGATTTCTTCCCACCAACCTCAGTGTTGATATAAGTAAAAAGTAAGGCGTAATGGTACTTGAAGGAGAATTATCTCCTGCATGAATATCCACCATACTTGGTGGGGAGCATTTTACAGTATGGTGGATATTCAGGACCCACTTTTGCTGCCCTCTGACATGCTCATGTCTTATCTGAAGATCCAGAACGCCATGGACTTGGACAGAGGGGCTTCCATTGAACCAAGAGTGGGTGGAAGGAGAACATAAGAATAGCTATATTGGATCAGACCAAAGGTCCATCCAGCCCAGTATCCTGTGTACCGACAGTGGCCAATGCCAGGTGTCCCAGAGGGAGTGAACCTAAAAGGTAATGATCAAGTGATCTCTCTCCTGCCATCCATCTCCACTGTCTGACAAACATAGGCTAGGAACACCATTCCTGACCCATTAAGGGACTTAACCTCCATGAATTTATCTAGTTCTCTTTTAAACCCTGTTATAGTCCCAGCCTTCACAACCTCCTCAGGCAAGGAGTTCCACTGGTTGACTGCACTGTGTGAAGAACTTCCTTTTATTTGTTTAAATCCTGCTGCCCATTAATTTCATTTGGTGGCCCCTAGTTTTTATATTATGGCAACAAGTAAATAACTTTTCCTTATTTTCTTTCTCCACACCACTCATGATTTTATATACTCTATCATATCTCCCCTTAGTCTCCTCTTTTCCAAGCTGAAAAGTCCTAGCCTCTTTAATCTCTCCTCATATAAGACCCGTTCCAAACCCCTAATCGTTTTAGTTGCCCTTCTCTGAACTTTTTCTAATTCCAGTATATCTTTTTTTGAGATAAGGGGACCACATCTGTATGCAGTATTCAAGATGTAGGCATACCATGGATTTATATAAGGGCAATAAGATATCCTTCATCTTATTCTCTATACCTTTTTTAATGATTCCTAACATCCTGTTTGCTTTTTGACTGCCACTGCACACTGCATGGACGTCTTCAGAGAATTATCCATGATGACTCCAAGATCTCTTTCCTGATTAGTTGTAGCTAAATTAACCCCCATCATATTGTATGTATAGTTGGAGTTATTTTTTCCAATGTGCATTACTTTACATTTATCCGCATTACATTTTGCTTGCCATTTTGTTGCCCAGTCACTTAGTTTTGTGAGATCTTTTTGAAGTTCTTCACAGTCTACTTTGGTCTTAACTATCTTGAGAAGTTTAGTATGATCTGCAAACTTTGCCATCTCACTGTTTACCCCTTTCTCCAGATCATTTATGAATAAGTGGACTAGGATTGGTCCTAGGACTGACCCTTGGGGAACACTAGTTACCCCTCTCCATTCTGAAAATTTACCATTTATTCCTACCCTTTGTTCCCTGTCTTTTAACCAGTTCTTAGTCCATGAAAGGATCTTCCCTCTTATCCCATGACAACTTAATTTATATAAGAGCCTTTGGTGAGGGATCTTGTCAAAGGCTTTCTGGAAATCTAAGTATACTATGTTCACTGGATCCCCCTTGTCCACATGTTTGTTGACCCCTTCAAAGAACTCTAATAGATTTGTAAGACATGATTTCCCTTTACGGAAACCATGTTGACTTTTGCCCTACAAGTTATGTTCTTCTATGTGTCTGACAATTTTATTCTTTACTATTGTTTCAACTAATTTGCCCCGTACTGACGTTAGACTTTCTGGTCTGTAATTGCCGGGATCACCTCTAGAGCCCTTTTTAAATATTGGCATTAAATTAGCTATCTTCCAGTCATTGGGTACGGAAGCCGATTTAAAGGACAGGTTACAAACCATAGTTAATAGTTCTGCGGTTTCACATTTGAGTTCTTTCAGAACTCTTGGGTGAATACATCTGGTCCCGGTGACTTGTTACTGTTACGTTTATCAATTAATTCCAAAACCTTCTCTAGTGACACTTCAATCTGTGACAATTCCTCAGATTTGTCACCTACAAAGGACAGCTCAGGTTTGGGAATCTCCCTAACATCCTCAGACGTAAAGACTGAACCAAAGAATTCATTTAGTTTCTCCGCAATGACTTTATCATCTTTAAGTGCTCCTTTTGTATCTTGATCATCCAGGGGCCCCACTGGTTGTTTAGCAGGCTTCCTGCTTCTGATGTACTTAAAAAACATTTTGTTATTACCTTTTGAGTTTTTGGCTAGCTGTTCTTCAAACTCCTTTTTGGCATTTCTTATTACATTTTTACTCTTAATTTAGCAGTGTTTATGCTCCTTTCTATTTACCTCACTAGGATTTGACTTCCACTTTTTAAAAGATACCTTTTTATCTCTCACTGCTTCTTTTACATGGAGCATGTGCAGAGCTGCTATGCCACCTTTTACACCTTCCAGTCCCATTCTGGTTTTGCTCCCCTCATGCTTGTGGAAGGGAACCGAGGAATAAAGCATTAACTACCTGAATGCATCTCCCTATGCAACGTGTGCTCTCCAAAGCAAAAGCATAAAGTCATTTGGCCTTTTGACTTGCTTCTCTGCCATGGCACAACTGAAGAACATATTATGAGTGGAATTTTCTAAAGCACTTGATCTAATTCTGCTCTTAGTGAAGTCAGTTCGGGTTATATTATGAATGCTTTTCAAATATTTTTATATCTACAGTTCTGTCGCTTGCTATCAGAGATGTAGGTATATTTAGACACCTATGGAATATTTAA
This sequence comes from Malaclemys terrapin pileata, assembly GCF_027887155.1. Taxonomy (NCBI): domain Eukaryota; kingdom Metazoa; phylum Chordata; order Testudines; family Emydidae; genus Malaclemys; species Malaclemys terrapin. Next base: position 270,040,488 of record NC_071506.1, on the reverse strand, counting down.
TCCTCAGCAGTCTAATAGTTATACATTATTTTGTTACATTTTGGCCTTTGAAAAATCTTGATGTGCCTTTTTTAAAGTTTGCCTTAAACTAGTAGAAAGATGGACATGCAGAGTGAAAGCTAAAATTCTAGCTTTGCCTTGTTCCATTCTCTCTGTTACAGGTATAGTTTTAAAGGACCAACTTGTCAAAAAGAATAAAAACCCTTTCTTGTGTTGCGAGTTCTCATAAAAGGCCTTAAGAGCTTCTGTGGAGTTATTATTGTCTCTTGTGTACAAGAGATCAGTAAAATACTGACCCAGGGCTATGCTCAATGGACTGAACTCTGTTAGCATGATTTGGGAATCAGCTTATTTTCCAATGGAACTGGGAACCTTTTCCCCCGAGCACGCACATGCTCGCACATGCAATATTGCAGTCTGTTAGTACTTCACTTTGCTTTGAAACTGTTTCATGTTGGAGCCAACTGTTTAAAAAAACAAAACACTGCACTGTGACAATATAGCTACTGTGAGGTGAGGTTGAGAAAAATTAAATTTGTGTTCAGATTAAAAAAGAGGTATGTGAGAGGAGACTGAACGAGCTATATTAAAAACAAGGCCTCCAGAAAACAGCGGATGCCACAAAACTGTATGACGCTCAAAAACAAGAGACAGGAACTTAAATGGAACCAAGAAAGCTTTTAAGTAAAAGTAGCTGCAGCAGGTTATAGACCAGAGGGCAGTCCTTTCTGCACAAATTCAGTGACGTTCTTAATTTTGCATTTGGTTGATACATAGAAGGGCAAGGAATGCATTGAAATGTATTAGACAGAAAAGAAAGGAAGATGATATAGCAAGAGCCGGGAGAAATGTATTCTTTAACTGTCTAATTTTATTTTAATCACTGAAGATGCAGGATTTCTTAGGATATTAGTGTTTGTTTTTTCCCCCCAAACAAACAATGCACAATGAGCTTGTGGGACTTATTTTCACAAGATAGTGTTCAGTATAAGTCTGATGTTGCCACCCCTTTCTATCCAACTAACCCCTACCTAAAAAATAAAAACACTGCCCCTAATCCCAAACAGAGCTTTTATCCTATAAATTGAGAAATGCCTGAGACTCCATGAAGCCACTTGGATATTGTTAATGATTTTATATGAAGGGCACTTAGATCCTGTGCTAATGGGCAGCAGTATAAAACTCTAAGGACTTGTCTACACAAACAATTAAACTATGGCAAGCTGGGGTGTGAATCTGTCCACCTTAGCCTGCCCTGGTCTAACTATCCATGTGCACCCTGCTGATGTGCATTAAGTTTGTTAATATGCTTTGAGATATTCTGTTTCAAAGAGGACTAGATGAAAGTGCTCTAACGAACTGCTAACATGTGCCAGCAGGGTGCACATGGACCGTTAGACCATGACAGGCTATTGTGGGGTAGATTCACACCTCAGTGTGTCCTGGTCTAATTGTTCATGCATAGAAGCCCTGAGATAGCTAGATATCATTGAGGGCAAGAGCTCAGAAAGACTTAAACAAGGACTGGTTACGTATATGAATAGCAAGAACATCCAGAGTTATATTGGTGACAGACTGACATTGTCCTGATCAAACCTTATGGAATTAAGATAAACTTTATCGAATTAGGGCTAATACCTTTGAGGTACCCTGTATTAAAAATGCAAAGTGTGCATGTGTTGTAGCACTGGATGTACCTTCTCTAGTAGGGAGGGGGATGCTAATATTTTTCCTCCTATATCAGCCCTTTAAATCCACACCCACCCACCCCAGCATCAGATATGCATGTACTACTTCAAACTGGATTGCCAAGGGACCAGGAGACAAAAAATGCGCTTTCAGATAAACAGCCTGGTTTTAAAGTGGCGTATGGCCTCCTTCCTGATCCAGGAAATGGACAAGATCCCAGTCATTAGAGCACCCCAGCCCTTAGGGTAGGGTTGGAAGGACTGGATCTGCTGAGGCCTAAGAAGACTGGGGGCTTGTTCAGAGCAGGAGCTGTGACAAATTTGTAACCACAAGGAATCCCCTTGGGTGGGGTTTGAAGGACTGCTCCTGCCAGAATTCATGTTAGAGTTGGGGATTGTAACCATGTGGCACCTACCTCTTGCCAGTGCACTCTTCTGATCAGGTGTATCTGCAGTCTTTAAACTGTCCTGGTATTGGGTCATGCCCCCAGGCCTTCCCCCCCCTGGAGGCACTGGTTTCACTGTCTTGATTGTTTTGGTCCCAGCTCTCCAGCTGGGTCTCTTAACAGTTCAATTCCTCTTCCAGGGATTTATCACTGTCCGAGAGGAGGCCAGTTCCCCAGTAACCGCCTGTAGGGAAGACTCTACTCCAGGACACTACTCCAGGTCCCAGCCCAGCGACCCTACAAATAGTAGCCACATGACATCATATCCCTTTAACTACACTGCTTTCAGTTCCCTGGGCCACTTCCCGGCAGCCCCAACTTTCACCAAAGCTTCACCCTTACCTGAGGGCTCATGTGAATTCAGGCCCAGCAGCCAGCCAGGAGCTCTCCCTTGCTGTCCCACTCCCTGCCAGCACTGAGCTGTCCATGGTGCTGAAATTCCCTTTGACCAACCAGGAGCACCAGCTACATTTCTCTAGTTCCAGCAAGGTACCAACTTGTTGCTGGAGCTCCAGGTGCTTTTATATGGCCCTATTGGGCTATGATTGCCTCTGATTGTCTGCTTCCCCGCAGCCCCTCTAGACTCATCTATTGTACCTTTCCTGGGATAGGTGTGGCAGGACACTGAAGCCTTTCCAGCAAGGGGCCTAGTCCACCCCATCAAAGGGAAGAACTTAGATATGCTTATTGGCATGCATGCCACTTCATTTTTACTTTTAATATGTTTTCTCTGTAATGCGTTCTACCTTAAGAATAGAATAGGCTTGCACAGGAATTGCTGCATGGTACTAAGATGGGGTTTACAGACCCCACACTAAACCAGGACAAGGCATTGAGCAGTATTGGGGAAAGGCTGCTCCCCCTCAGTAGGTGCAGGGCATACGCCGGGTGGAAAAAGTTTTTTTTTAAAAGGGCATTGGCAGCTCAGGGGAGCAGACAGCAGGAGGTGCTAGTGTGAAAGAACCCCTGCAATGCTGTGTCCTGGTTCAAGAGAGTGCTCAGATGGTGAGCTCCCCCATTACATCTCTTATCTAAAGTTTACTATTGCCATATTAGCTTTTGGTGCCTTTCCTCTCCTGAGACTATAGAACTTAATGATATCATGGTCTTTATTACTTAATGGCCATTTTTGATTTATTTAGTAGCTTCTCTTCTTCTGTGTTCTGAACCTAGCTATTCCAAGCAGCAATCATTTAAGAGAGCAAGAAACTGCTTCTTTATCTGTCCCAGTGTGATATTTGATCAGTTTACATGTGGGTAATTAAAGTCTCCCATTATTACCATTTTATTGGACTTTGTCTCTTTGATCTCTCTGAAAGAAGTGTCCTTTTCTTGGTCTGGAGGTTGAAAGCCTAATCCTATCAATATATTTGTATGCATATGACTGGGGATTTAAAAATGTGATTCTCTTGACTCAGAATTCTGGTGACCTGAGATTATGTGGAATTTTTAGGTATAGTACTACTCACTGCTTTCTCACCTAATCTGTCTTTCCTATATATTTTATAGCCAGATATCACACTATCCCATTGTTTTTGTTTGTTATTCCACTGTGTTTAATGCTTATTATGTCAAGGGACTCTTCCCTTGCAAGCATTCTAGTTCACATGTTTTTGCTTTCAGAGTTCTTGCATTGACATGCAGACATATTGAACCAGATCTTGAGCTGATATAAATTGGCATAGCTACACTGATGCCAACAGAGCTACACCAGTTTACACCAGCTCAGGATCTGGCCCTCATGGTTTATATTTTTCACATGAGCTTATTTTTATTTAACTCCTCTTTCTGACATCCTGTTAATGTATCAGAATAAATCATGTATAATTAGGTCAAATTATACCTTATACAAGCATTACTTTGCGTTTGCCAACACTGAAATTCATTTGCTACTGTGCTGCCAATTCACCTAACTTAGTCAGATCTATCTAAAGTTTCTCATAGTATGTTCTAGTTCGGGCTCATCTAAGTAACTTTGTGTCACCTGCAGATTTTGCCACCTCATAGAACATGCCATGACCTAAAACATGATAAATATATAGTAACTCCTCGCTTGACATTGTAGTTCTGTTCCTGAAAAATGCGACTTTAAATGAAACGATGTTAAGCAAATCCAATTTCCCCATAAGAATGAATGTAAATGGGAGGGTTAGGTTCCAGGGGGAAAAGAAATAATAAAAAAATTATTGTGACAGGGTCAGACCAGATGGCTACAGGAGAGTGATAGAAGGTAATACATTAGCCCCAGACTAATCCGGTCCCTTTTTCCCTGAGTAAGATGGGCAGGGGGGAGCCTTTCCCCAATACTGAATAAAATGAAAGCTTTGGGAGGGGGCTTCTACAGCAGCCATGCCTGACACACCTAAAAGAATTTGGATTAGAAAATGGCCTAGAAAGCGAATTGCAGTTTTCTGTTCATATTTTTATAGCCATAAGGCAGCTTCACTGGTCGCAGGGTGTGTCCCTATCAACAGGCAGTAGTGGGAGGCACAGAGAAATGAAAGGAGAGAGACTATACTTATGCAGAATGCAAAGCACGGGAAGTAGGTGGACTCATGCGTCTCTGCACATGCTTCCACTATGCACCAGAATGGGTCAAGGCAGAGTCCAGTGGTGCACATGATGCACAAACTAGGTACCATGGGTGGGTGCCACAGGGTTAGGATCAGGAGGAAAGCTGCTTTGTTGGCTAGCTGGACCAGGATGCTTAGCAGGAAACAGCACAACAATGTGCTCTCTCCCCGGCAGCTATTGATAGAGCCCTGAATACACAGGTCACACCCTTTGACCCCCACTGATGAGGAATGCAGCTGGGAGGGGGGGCATGCAGCAGCAGGGAAAGGACAGTATGCCTCCTCTCTGTGCTAAGTAATCTCAATCTACTTCAAATTCCTCCACAAATTCCCTTCCTTCACAGGCTTTGCCCCACTAATCTTATCTCTGCCGCAATCTGCTCCCACCGTGGTACTTGATCACTAACAAAAAGAAATGTTATAGCTAAGAATTATATGAAACAAAACAAATGTGATTTGATTTCCTAAAACCCCAGACTCTTCCACGACCCTGATACCTTTCCCATTGTCTGCTGTTGTCTTTTCACACCCATTTTCTGTGCACCACAGCCTCTTTTATTTGTTCACGCTCTTGAATTTAGAATATAGGTCCTTAGTGCAGGGATCTTATTATCTTTTATGTTTGAAAACTACCATGAACGCACATGTACTATACAATGGGTGCACTTAAAAAGGTGATTCTGGTTTTAGAAATATTACCAGTTATGGCATTCATTCTCTATATTTAAAATGGAAGATCTTCAGTTCTAGTGAATAATCTCAAGAGCAGGGAATACATTTTTTTAAGTTCCTCCACTCTATAAATAATGAGTAATAATCGACCACCCTATGTTAAGTTCAAAAAAGAGATACAGTTTGTATTAAATAAGCACCCTGCTTATACTCTATCAGGAGAAGTTATGCATTGTTTTTGGTAACACCTACAAAGTGCTCGTTGCTTTCTAAACATAAAAGAAAACCCATTCCTTGCTCTGGAAGGCTTACAAGCTGAAAAAGAGCAATTTTGTCTGCTGTCCCTTGCTGTGTACATCTAACAGGATATTATTTTCTACCACTCATGGCAGATGATTTCCACTCCCAAGTGCCTTTCCCATGACAGGCTGGTTTCTGAGTAGTTTGGCTGGCCTTATTCCTCTGTTTGGAATGCTGCCTCATCCTGGTGTGGAGGTAAAGATCTGCTTTGTTACTTGTCAGAATGATCCAGTTCTGTTTCACCTTAAAATCTGCTTTCTCACATTTTGTCAAGACCGTGCCTGCTCTGAAGGAATTATAAATTACTGTTTTATTGTACTATGTTTATTTTCTGGTAAAACAGATGATGTGCCTGGTGCTGTACAAGACACAAATAGAGTTCTTGTCCCCAAAGAGTTCACAGTCTAAGGCTTTGGTCCAACACAGATTCAAGCATATGCTTAACCTTTAGGACACAAATAGTCCCTGGTTCATGGGACTGCTCACATGCTTAAAGTGAAGCAAATGCATAAGTCTCTGCACTACTGCAGGTAGATGCAGGATAAGATGAGATGCACTGGGAGGTGTGGAGGAAGGCGTTAACTTAGATGTATTGATTTAATTATCTCTCTCTCTCTTTTTCTCTTTCTCACTTCTCTTCTATAAAAGGTGGAGAAGGAATATGACTGACAGGTTAATGTGTACGGGCCTGGCAGAAGTAAAACTTCTGGAGGGATTTGAATGAGTGAAGAGTGATGGCCTGATGCTTTGGGATTGGGAAGCCATTCTGTGCATGGGGACCAGCATGGAAGAATGTACAGAATTTCACTGACATTTATCTAGGGAGTCTATATTGGTCTTGTACCTCCGTACATGACTAAAGAATCCTCTCGTCATATAGCCATTTTACAAACCTAATATATCTCTTCAGGCCCGTGTCTTCTATTAAAATGCTTCCTTACTGTTTTGAGCAGTGGATTATACTGTTCTGAGGCTCCCACGTGAAGCTGGTTGAAAATTATGCGATAGACCGGTTTTGTCAAAATTGAAACATGTCGTGGGAATGTGTCAATTTTGATGAAATTTTAGATGGGGGGGAATGGAAACAATTGTTTTGACTTTCTAATTTTTGTTAATGTTGAAGCATTTTGTATTGACTTTATTCTTTTGATTTTTGTTTTGACTTTTATATTAAAATATTTAATTTGTGTATACTATTTGCCGTGTGTGTGTGTATGTATACATAGTATGTATTTTGACATTATTAAAACAAACAAAATCAGAAAAAATTCTGTTTGGAAATTGAAATTTTCTTATTTTGTTTGTTGGTTTTGTTTTAAGTTTTGCAAAAAATTTCAAAATTCCATCTTTTTGTTCCAGTCTGGATTGCAGAGAAATTTCAGTGTCAGAATTTCCCATGAAATGGAAATTCTAGTTTCCAACCAGCTCTGCTCCCAGTGAGCCTCCTTTCCATAAATATGCAGGATATAGGTTCCCCAGATTTCCTCTCCGTTAAGCAAGTGAGTCAGATAGTTTCCACTAATACTGCCTCTGACGTCAGTGGAGTCTCACAGATGTCAATAAGAGCAGAAACTGGCTCAGTGGATATTGATGTTTCTTTAGCCAGAAGGTGATATATAGGACAAAGAGGCAGCAATAGGGACTGCACCTTTGTGTGTAGTTAAAAAAACATAAGATCAGTTCCAGGAAAGAAGAGTACAAAGATTACATGTGTGGTATGATGGATGAGCCTACGAGGGCCACATGCCCTCAGATGTTGCTGCCTTAAAAACAAATGACTGTAGCATGTAAGTTTTGAGGTTGATATCACACTATAGGAGAATGGATAGTACTATGTGACTTCTGAGTTCTTATTAAAATGTGGATCCAGCTATCTTTGCCATCAAGTGCAGTGCTAGCATTTCATTAGGTATGCCATTTGTGGAAAGTTTTAAAACCATATATTTCACTAAGGGTTATGCATCAAGTGTTTCCTTGGTTTTCAAGCCATGCTCAGACATATTTCAAAATGATTTGTAAATATTGATTTAGTGCCCTGCTTAAACATGCATCTCTAGCACAGACTCTACAGTATGTGTGCCTGTGTCAAACAGAGAATTCAATTCACAGCCGGAGTTCAGTATAATGATGATCTTATTTATCTGGTGCTGGCTTCTTGCTGAAAACACTTTAAAGTGTGATACAGCTCTGAAAAGTGATTGTAAAAATGATGTGGTGGGGTTCCATGTTCATTTTCTCTACATGATGGCCTGTTGTGTCTCATGATCTTCCTTGTCCATTTTAGGGTTACCATATTTAAAAACTAAAAAAAGAGGACACTCAACGGACTCTAGCCCCGCCCCGCACCTTTCCCACCCCTGGCCCCGCCCCAACTCCGCCCTTTCCCCAAAGTCCCCACCCTAACTCCCCCTCCTCCTTCCCAGCCATGCGAAAAGGGCTGCCCGAGCGCTATCGGCTTCACGGTTTGCCGGGCAGCCTCCAGACCCTGCGCCCCCGGCCGGCGCTTCCCCAGCGCAGCTGGAGCCCAGGAGGGGAAGCGCCCAGCTGGGGGCGCAGGGTCTGGAGGCTGCCCGGCAAACCATGAAGCCAGTAGCACTCGGGCTTCGGGCAGCCCCTATGCCTCCGGACCCTGCGCCCCCGGCCGGGCACTTCTCCTCCCTGGCTCCAGCTGCTCTGCTCCTCCCTGGACTCAGACTTCGGCTCTGTTTAAGAGCCAAGCTGCCTGAGCCAGCGCTACCGGCTTCGGGCAGCCCCCTTGACTCCAGACCCCAGCCGCCGGCTGGGCACTTCTCCTCCCCGGCTCCAGCTGCTCTGCTCCGGCGGCGCAGGGTCCGGAGGCACGGGGGCTGCCCGAAGCCGGTAGCGCTGACTCGGGCAGCTTGGCTCTTAAACAGAGCCGAAGTCTGAGTCCGGGGAGGAGCAGAGCAGCCGCGGGAGAGGAAGTCCCTGGCCGGTATTTTTCCCGGACATGTTCGGCTATTTGGCAATTCCCCCTGGATGGGGGTTTGATTGCCGAAAAGCCGGACATGTCCGTGAAAAACCGGACGTATGGTAACCCTATCCTATTTACAAATTAAATGATAGGTTGGTTTTTTTTTAATTGTTAGTACATCACACTCAACCTGAGATCTGCAAGCCAAGCTGGGCTCTTCTCTGCGTACATATCATCAGCAATAATGAAGGTTCTACAGCTAACTTTTGCTCTTGGTTAATCCAGTGAAATTCCACCATGTACAATGGGGATAGGGTGTAACTAAGTTTCTGTGGGGCTACACAGGTGAAATGGAGTTGTGATTTTACCCCGATGATTAGAGCATAGTTAACAATTATTTCCTGATGTGAAAGCAAACAAAATCCATCTCTCTCTATGCCAGAATTGTTAAACAACAGCAGGACTAAGGACAGGTAAAAAGTAGTAATAAATTGAAAGACACAAAGATATTTCTGAATAGACACAAGGAACTGATCTGTTGAGTAAGGTGGTGTCATTTTTGTGCAGTCCCTTTTCAGAGTAGAACCATGCTTTGGGACAGATTCTCAGCAAAGAATGTGCCCCTATATCCCAGATCCAGTTGAGCACTGGGCCATAGTTCAGATCTGCCTCAGGGCTGCTCTATATTCTGCTAGCTGTTAGTGGTCCAGAGGGTTGTTTTGGCATATGGGGATTGCCATGATGTGGGGAACAGGGCCGGCTCCAGCTTTTTTGCCGCCCCAAGCGGTGAAGGGAGGGGAAGAAAAACAAACAAACCCCGATTGAGCTGCCGCCGAAGAGGAAGAGACAGAGTGAAGGACCCGCCGCCGAATTGCCGCCGAAGACTAAAGTGGAGCGCTTGAGCTGTAGCCGAAGTGCCGCCCCAATAACGGAGGGAGTGCCGCCCTTTTCTATTGGCCGCCCCAGGCACCTGCTTCCTTTGCTGGTGCCTGGAGCCAGCCCTAGTGCGGAAATCCCATCTACATCCTCTCTTTTCTGGACATATCTCTGATGCTAGGGCCCTGAAGGTTCTGGAGCTGCTATGGCATTTCTACACCACTGGACTCCTTGATCAGCCGGATCCATGGGGCTTAATTCTTCTTGGGCTCAACAGTCCAGCACAAAACAGGCTTGACTTAAACCCTGGAATCATCATCATCATAATCATCATCATTCTTTTTTCAGTGCAAAAGTTTTTGTAGTGCCAGTTTTGAGCAGATTCCATCCATGTCAATTTTGAGCTGGCAGTTGGGCCTGTTGGGAGTTACGTGGATGGTTTTGAATACTGTGCTATGCCACTGTTGTCTTGGACATCCACATTGCACACGCACGCAGAAACTTAAAAAACAATAAAATAATGTAACCGCAGACAAACAGTGAGATAAAATTGGGAGGGGAGAAACCAAGTCAGCTTATCTGTGAAAGCACAGTAGCCTTGACCATCATTGGTCTTTGAATGACCGCCTTCTCTTGTTGGTACCTTCCACCGGTGTTGAGTGGAAGGAATATTGAACTCTTCCCCCCCAGACACACACACCTCCTGGTATGTTTGTGGGAGGGGCATTGTGAACAGGGTGATGCTTGCAGGCAGTTCTGCAGGGGCTACAGAGGGAATCTAGCCTCTAGCTGTTTTTCTTGATGCTCAACCAGATGCCTCAACATGTCTGATTGGTCCTTCGTAATCTGCAGCATCTCATCCTACGTGGAATGCTCTTGCTCCTGGGATGCTCTCCTATTCTCCGTGTCTATGTCCAGTTTTTCAGATAATGAAATCTTCCAGGCTCTTAGCTCTGTCTCAGCTGTCCCAGAGGTGTTCATTATCTTGCTGAACATGTCATCATGCATCCAATTTTTCTGCCTTCTAATCTGGAAAAGCCTCTCTCCCAGTGTGGAGGATGCGCTGAAGGACAAGCTTTCTGCTGTAAGGCATGCAAAGCACAAGGCAACCATTATCAGCATGTATCCTGGTGCAAGGTTGCTATGTAAACAATACTCCCCTTATTACACTCAAGTGCAAGCCAGAACATACTCAGAATCTCTAGCTAGTCAATGAACCGGTTCCAGTCATGGTGAGTATGGCCCTGCAGCAACTTGTGGCAAACTTGCGTTGGGAGCACAGGTGGACAGTGCTCCCTCCCCCTAGCAACATGGACATTGTTTTGAGACCAGGGATGAGAAATAAGCCTCACAAATTGCTGTCTTTGGCCCAGGCAACTCCAGGGTTGTAGGGATAGCTGCCACGAGAGAAATCAGGAAGCCCACCCACCCCCTTCCCTTAACGCTGCTGGCAGTAGTCACCCTGAACTTGCAGAATCTGAGGTCTATGCCAATCCCTACCAACCAAACCAACAGCATATTCGGGAAAGCATGGTTGAGGGACCCAGAAGTTATCATGGGTGGTGGATCACATGCTCTAAATGTTTGTGATATGAGCACTTGTAATGAAAACTTCCCCAATTTCCCCTAGGTGTCCCTATATGATATCAGTCTCCTGACGGTAACAGAGGCGGCAAGGGAGCAGATCCTGCAAGTGTTTTGGTACAGACCTGGTCCTTGTGCTGCTATGCTGTGTACCACAACGATGCCAGCAGAGTTAATACTGGAGTGATGTGGGAAAGTGTCGTCCTGTGGTAGAAGAGGGGCAGCCCTCCCTAGAAACCTGCAGAGTATCTCCCTGAAAGGTTCCTAGAGATCTCCATGGAAGATTCCCAGGCCACCCCATCCACATAAATGGTCTTTTCTGGGTGGCACCCTGTGTGTAGCTGGAGCAGCCACTGAGAAGCAGATACTCACTGCACCTCACTTTTTCTTCAGATTATACATAAACTATAAAAGTCCGTAACCCCTACAGTTTGATTGCAATTGCATACTTACCAGAGGTGCCTTCCCCAGCATCATGCTCTGCTATCATGCTGTTCTGGGAGGGACTAGGCTCCAGGGTTAAAAGCAGCTCCTGGCTCTTGGGGAGAATGGATCCACTGCTCGCCTGTCTCCCATTCTCCTTCTCCTCCTCCTCGTCCAGAATGTCCTCCTTGTTGTTGCCTCAGGTGGCCCAGTACTCAGACTCCTGGGAGGTGTCCACACCGCGTTTGGGGGTAGTGATGGGGTTGCCACTGAGAATCACATGCAGCTCATTGTAGAAGTGGCATGTCTGAGGTGCAGAACCAGAACGACTGTCCATCTCCCTTGTCTTCTGGTATGCCTGCCAAAGTTTTCTGATTTTCATGTGGCACTGCTGTGTGTCCCTGCCGTAGCCAGGGATGGTGGGTAATGGAGGCTGGGGGAGGCTAAGCCTCCCCAAACCTCTGCTAATGCTGTTTGCCGCAGCCCCGGGGCCGAGCCATGGCAGAGCTCAGAGCTCTTCTGGGTGACCTGCACTCAGGGTTTGGTGCTGGCTGGGGCTTGGGGCTCCTTCAGAGACTGCTCTGGGTGCCGGCGGTCCGGTAGGGCTATTCCGGGCACTGGCGGGGTGGCCCAGGTTCAGGACTGTGCTGGTGGGCCGGCTAGTGAGAGCAGCAGGGGCAGAGTGGAGGCCGGGCCTCAGGTGGAAGGAGCTGGGCTTTGGGTGGAAGAGGTGAGGCAGGGAGCTAGCCTCCACGAACAGCGGGGTACACATGCTACCCATGGCTGTAGACTTCTCCTCTGTGCTCCATCTGATCTTTTCATATATGTCTGTGTTTATTCACACAGACTCTTCTCCCCACACACCAATAGGGTCCACCACCTCCTATGTACTCCAGGCGGGAGCGCGTTTGGGGCGTTGAGTCGCCATGATCAGCTGGGCTGGTGAGCTCTCCACGCTGATCAAACAGGAAATGAGAATTCAAAAGTTCCTGGTGATTTGACAGGGGAGGGGCTGTTTCCTGTGCACCTGGCTGCTGTGCAGCGGAGTTGAAAACTATCTCCAAAGCAATCACAGTGGAGCATTGTGGGACGCCTCCTAGAAGCCTATTCAGTCGACTTGCACAAAGCTGCATCTAAACTGCCTCTCTGTTGACCCATCAACTTCAAATTGAGCGCTACGCCTCTCCTGGAAGTGGAGTAATGAAGTCAACATTATAGATGAGTTAGGTTGGCTGAAGGGATGGGTAGTGTAGATGCATACATTATTAGGTCAACATAAGGTGGCTTCTGTTGACCTACGTTTGTAGTGTAGACCAGGCCTTAGAACCCATGGGGCTGAAGAAGCCATGTTGGAAGCAGCCACAATAAAGCTGGAGTTTGTTCATTAATCTTGTGTCAGACTGAGGCCTTATATGGCCGATGGATCCGACACAATGAAGCATAAAACGCTAACCAGCCATTTCACAAGAACTGAACTGTGAATGAAGGACTATGTGTATGAAAGGACATAGCAGAAAAGGCTCAGAGGTGGATGACTAGGATGATTACAGGCATGGAAAGAGGTGAAGTAGATTAATTTAATAAATGTGACTTCCATGCTGTGAGAAACTCTACAAAGCTGTGCAAGCCCCACCAAAAATATTTTTTCAAGACATCAGTGGTGTGAATGGTGATGTACAGTATGATTTTGTTGAAGAGTGCTCAACCAGTAGCATTTAAATGTAACCCTCGTTTTTCTGACTGCGCAGTATTATAGGAATTTGGAATCCTTCACAAAGAGTATAGCGGTTGCCATACTGGATACGTTCATTAATCCATCCAGTCTGGTCTCCTGCATTCAGCAGAAACACCTAATGCTTCAGCCGACTGTGACCCCCTGTGGCCCTCATAAGCACAAACCTTTCTACGATCTGTCTATACACTATGAAACACGGAGGAGAAATTCCTTCCTGATGCATATAGATGTCAAACTTATGGTCTGAAGTATTAGTTTTGATGGGCCTTATTGTAGGGAGAAATTCTATCCAGTGGCAAAGGAGGCATGGGAAACCCACAAAGGAGAGGAAGTTTCCATGCTTGTAAGGTAGTAGGGGACAGAGCAGTGGAGCAGAGGGGCTTCACGTGGAGAATGTGGATTTCAGCCTTAGCTTGCATAGCAACCAGTGTTGTTGGAGATACTAGATGAAACTGAAGGCAATGGGGCCTTGACCCCAACCTGCTCAACTACTGCTGCCTGATCTACTACCCCCCTCTGAAGCAGTATGCCATCAAATTCACAGCCGTGAAAAATGCATCACAGACTATGAAATCTGCCCCCCACCCCCAGTGAAATCTGGCCTTCTGTGTGCTTTTACCCTGTACTATACAGATTTCATGGGGGAGACCAGCATTTCTCAAATTGGTGCTCCTGACCCAAAAGGGAGTTGCAGGGGGGTCGCAACGTTATTTTAGGGGGGTTGCGGTATTGCAACTCTTACTTCTGTGCTGCCTTCAGAGCTGGGTGGCTGCAGAGCAGCGCCTATTGGCCAGGCACCCAGCGCTGAAGGCAGCGCCCCCACCAGCAGCAGCACAGAAGTAAGGCTATAGTATACCGTGCCATCCTTCTGTGCTGCTGCTGGCAGTGGCTCTGCCTTCAGAGCTGAGATCCCAGCCATAAGCCGCCCCCTTCCAGCTGCCCAGCTCTGAATGCATCACCACTGCCGCCAGCAGCAGTGGAGAAGTAAGGGTCGCAGTACCACAACCGCCCCTTCAATAACCTTGCAACACCCCCCACCATCATCACCACACACACACCCACAACTCCTTTTTGCCTCAGGACCTCTACAATTATAACACTGTGAAATTTCAAATTTAAATAGCTGAAATCATTAAATGTATGATTTTTAAAATCCTATGTCCATGAAAGTGAACAAAATGAACTGTGAATTTGGTAGGACCCTAAGTATGCATCCTGCTACGGAGGATTAAGTGTCTTTCGGAAAGCATTCAGTAAGTGTTGTGTATCTTTCTGCAAACATCCTCAAACAACGAAATGCACATGATAGCTATCCGGCCACTTCTGCTTCCATCAACTTTCTCAGAAGTTTAACTGAAGTTTCTTTTGTCAGTTAAACTTCAGATTAATAAAGATGTTTAAGAAATCTGGGCCTAATGCTGATTCTTCTAGCACCCTGTTATTTTTATAACAGAGGCAAAATTAATATGGATCCCCACTGTATCCGCTGCTGCTTCTTTGTGATTTATCCCAACTTTTCTTCCAAAAAGCCTTGCCCTTAGTCCTCTCATTTACAAAGATGAAGGCCCACTATTTTGTGATAAGCACGGTGAGAGGTATTGAATGTATACTATGGTGACCAGACAGCAAGTGTGAAAAATCGGGACAGGGGTGGGGGGTAATAGGAGTCTATATAAGAAAAAGCCCCAAATATCGGTACTGTCCCTATAAAATAGGGACATCTGGTCACCCTAATGTATACTCGTCTGATGGCTCTGTGCAAGTAAGAGAATGTTTGTTTGTTACTTGTAGTGTTGTCACTTTAAGGCACTGATGGATCAGGTTGCAGCTTCAGAGAGACAGGTTGATGTCCTCAGGAAGATAGATGATATGAGAGGTTAATTAATGGCACATGGTTAATTTTAGATTTAGGAGGGGCACTAGCTGTAGAAGCTGCAAGATAGGTTTGTTGGAAGGGCAACACCATTGAAACTAGAGGAGCCAGATTCCCTCTTGCTGGACCAGACTGGCATATTGCATTTCCCTGTTCCAGCCTAGTTAACGATGGTCTTGGTATATTCATCCGAGAGGGAGTGATGTATTGGTTCCACCCTTGGCCTTTTATCTTTCAAAAGAATGTTTGGCACCAAAGCACTCCCAGGACCAGTGGTTCCTAAATGGCCAAGTTAAAATTGGTTCCTTGAGATAAGGCTCCATTCTGCAAGGTGCTGAGCACTTTGGCCCCAGTCCAGGAAAACACTTAAGCACCTGCTTACATTTTGGTATGCAGATAGTTCTAGTGAAGTCAAAGCATACGCTTAAGTGCTTTGCTGGATTGGGTCCAGGGAGCTCAGCACTTTGTGGGATGGAGCCCTATGGTGATCAAGTACTACTTATAATCATAACAATAATCATAATTAATTCCTAGCTCTTATATAGTGCTTTTAATCAGTAGATCTCAAACCAGCACTGATCTACTTTGTCAGTTGTTCTCTCCATTTTATAAATGGGGAGACATAGGCACAGAGGTGAAGTGCCTTGCCAATGTCACCAGGCAGGCCAGTGGCAGAGCTGAGAGTAGAGCCGAACTCTTCTGAGTCATGTGTATATTCATGGAGTGAGTACTGCTGTCCCGCTGGGAGGATCTACTTCATCAAGTTTGTTCAGCGGGGCCCTATTCCCTGATCGGAGTCCTTAGTGGAAATAAATGAGAAATTAAGATTAATTCCTGTCCTCCATCCCATGCTGAAACGCTGTAAAATGTAATGGCCTGGATCACCCTGGGCAGACTCAGGAGGTGGGATTCCTTCATATGTGGATCTCCACCTTTCAGCAGCGAAGGGGTGGGGAGAGGGGGAAGTGCCTCACTTGTGACTTCTTTGCCTTGTCTTGGAGCTCCATGGACTACAGGGGGTGGAGCCAGGTCAGGGGCGAGATGGGGAAGTTGAATGGAGGCAGGAGAGGTGTTGCTGACCCAAGATCTTTGCATGGTAATCCAGACAGGAGTTAATATTCCCTCCTGGGTGAATTCCCTGGCTGCTGTTGCACAGTCCTAGGAACCCTTGGCCTTGATGAAACCAGAGGAAAGCAGGACCAGCTGAGACAGGGGCTGTGCACGTATTGATGGCTCCTGTCCTTGTTGTTAGGACTGTCCTGTCTTGATCCTTGTTGTTAGGATATTCATGTTGCTCTGGAATTCAGCTCATTGAAGCAGGCAGGAGAGTAGTTTGACTTTTGTTTTGATCTGTCTCCCCCTGCTGGTTGCAGGGGTTGGTCCATTAGCTCTTTGCTAGTACAGAGAAATACCCAGGGAATCTATTTTTCAAACAGAAGAGGATTAATTTTCTGCCTATTAAATCCATCCAGCCATGAATCTTTTCAGCTAAAACCATTCCTTGTAAAAGTCCTGTTGGTTTTGCAGAGTTGTAATTAAGGGGTAATTTTTAAAATTTGTGCCAGAGGCAGCAGGTACTTTCAAAAAATGTTCTCAGAGTATCAAAGAATTGGATGTGTCATGGTGTGCCATTCTTGGAATAAATGTTGCTTCTTTAGACAGGAGCTAAGTGTTAAGGAAAACTGAGCTTGTTGAATGGCTAAATATACTGTCATTTACTCAGTAACAGAGCAGGAAAGTGAGTTCCTTGATTCTCTGTATGTACACAAAGAAACCTCCAGAAAATATGTATGCAATTATAATGAGTTCAGGGGAGGATTAATGGGATGACACAGTAGTTTACTGATATTTAATGTATTGTTTCTTGTCAGTTTGCTGATTTTGTAAAATGTTAACTGACTTGACTGAAAAGCCATTGAGTGACAGGTGCGATTTATGCTGATGCATCTCTTAAGCTCTGTTGCTACATGTTGCCACATATCTTTATAGGTTATCAGATGAAAGATAAACATCCAAAACCAACAGTTTTCTCTTACTGTCTTATGAACATTTTGAGAATATATAGACTAAGTTTGCCCTCTACTGGATGGCACAGTTACATCACTGACATTATGACCAGTTAGAGAAAAGGGACAATAGTTTAGAATACACAAGTATTACTTCCTAAGGATTTGCTCCCCTTTAGTATCACCTGTGCAGCCAACAGGACAAACTGGTCCTTGGATTTAAAAAAGCATGGTGTTCATCTGAAAAATGACCACATACAAAATTAGTGGCATACAGTATTCCTTTGTATAGACTCGAGGCCAGTCTATATATCAGCACACAGCATTTTGGCAGAGTTAGGGGCATCCATGTATTCAAATACAGGGTGGGTTTTTTTTTTAAGTGTGGGTGGGGCAAAATGGTTATAGAACCATGACAAGGAATTGTGTTGCAACCTACCAAAATTCTATAACCATTTTGTTACTTCCTCATTGCCAACAAAAGGGTTTTTGTAGTAGGTTGATGGTCTTAACAGTGCCAGGAGACCATACGCTAGCAAGGTTAGACTTATAGGGCCAGATGGGCCCTGAAATAAAATCTAAGCATCTTTTACATTTTTTTTTTAAACCATGTTCGTTCCTGTGTGGAAATGGTGTGGTATTTGTTGTTTTATAATAATTTCCCCCATTCAAACCCCTACAGAATGTTAAAAGAACTCTGAATAAATGTGAGGAAACATCCAACCTCTTCACATGATTCCTATTAAAGAGATACTTTGACGGTAGTGAGACCTAAACTAACACGGCTGTTACTCTGAAACTAAACATTGACTTACTCTGATTTTTGGAGCCTACTTAACAGTTTATTTATAATAAAAGACCGGAAATAGCAGGAGATGTGGGGAAGAATACAACCACCCATTCCACCCACTCAGGAAAACAGCTGATTTCCTATGCCATTTGCTGCCTGAAACTGTATGTGGGGAGAGAAGACAGGAATCAGGAGAAGGGAGAAGGTTAGGGAATTTTGCCTTGCTTTGGGTCTCCAATGAACAGCTGTGATCTTGTTTAAATCTCAACAGCATAACCGACGGCAACAGGAACTTTTAGGGTGTTGCATTTCTCCTAATGATGGAAGCAGGAACAAATAGTGTCAATTCAATGGAACAGCTGCAGCTGGTTGAATAATATTTGTGAGTAGTTTATTTGACAAATAATTGTTCGGGAATAAAATTTGTCATTATTCAGCCCACTCTAAAAATGATTTTCTAATTTTATATTTATAATGCAAGTCAGAAAAACTATAAAAGGGAACAAATTTTGCCTTCAGTTACTGATGTCACCTCAGGTTCATGGGGTCACACAGAGGTAACCAAGGGAGAAGTTTGCTCTTTAAGGAACAGTTAATCGTGTGGGGCCGGATCCTTGGCTGCTCTATTGGATTTCAGTGAAGTTATGCTGACTTACACCAGTTGAGGAGCTGCATCATTTTTCAAGTTTGTTTTTGTTAATAGGGGAAATTTTTCCTCCTTGGGATTGAAAGAGGGACTTGTAATGCACATTTACTGATCTCGTCTCACCATTTTAAACTGGTTCATCACTGTGTGATTTCAGAAAGTGCTGTTTTCCTACTGGTATATACATTATTTCAGAATGTTCTATTTTTCTCTCGAATAATACTGGCTGGGGGGAAAAAAAGCATTTATATTCCATCAATAGTCTGTACTATGGCCTGGAAAAGTCAGAAAGAAGTGAGCTCTTAGGGCAGAGACCTTTAGGTCTTCGTTTTGTGTGTGTGTGTTCAGCCCCCTACCACAATGATGTCCTGGTCCATGACCAGGGCTCCTAGGCAATACAAATAGTCAGTGATGTAGACGATAATTAAAGAGTCAGGTTCCTATCGTATTCACTGAGTCACTTCTGAAGTCCTTCTGGAGAGCATCTTCAAAGGAAAAACATGGACCCTTAATTTCCCTGGGCAGATAGCCACACTGAGAACTGTAGTGTTGACAGGACTCTGGTATCTTTACTCCCATGTCATGGCCTTCCAGTCCAGTGGAGAACTGTGTGTCTGAATTCTCAAAGTGCAGACAAGCCTATTCAAGCAAAACTCCTATTGCCCTGGGTCAAAAGAATGCCAGAGGGACGTGGGGAAGGGCTCTGGAGGTCAGAGCTGGTGCCTAGGCACAGGGTCGATGGTGTTGGTTTCCTGCAGATCATCTGGGTAAATCTTACTAAATCATTTCCCTGCCATTGCAGGGGCCTGGAGCATTCCAGTTAAGCCCTGGAACAAATTACTTACGGAGGTTGTGGAATCTCTGTCACTGGAGGTTTTTAAGAGCAGGTTAGACAAACGCCTGTCAGGGATGGTCTAGATATTACTTAGTCCTGCCTCTGTGCAGGGGACAGGACTAGATGACCTATCAAGGTCCCTGCCAGTCCTACAAGGCTATGATTCTGTGATTGGTGGCACAGGCGTTGACTTTTTTTATTTTTTCTGGTGTGTAATCCACCCCCCCCCCTTTGCCCGAGGCCCTGCCCTCCCTCGCCTCTTCCCGCCCTTGCTCTGCTCCCTCCCCTGAGGCCCACCAGTGCGGCTTGCTGCTTTCCGCTCTCCCCTGAGCACCTCCCACCAGCTGATCGGGAGCCCCGCCCAACAGCTGTGGCTGGTGGGTGCTGAGCATCCCCTATTTTTTGTGGGTGTTCAAGCCCTTGAGCAGCCACAGAATCAGCACCTGTGATTGGTCGCACCTCAGCACCACCTGTTCTCTCCCTGTGGAACGCACTATTTAGTCTCCTGAGGGATGTTGTGCTTTGGTGTAATTCTGGTTGTTGGGCTTCACTTGGAGGTGGCTGGGTGGTGCTGAGTAGCCTATGATATACAAGAGGTCAGACTAGAGGATGTAGTGGTCCATTCTGGCCTTGAACTTTGAGATTCCCAAGAGTCTGGGGAAGCCTTGTCTCTGAGGAGCGAAAAGCAAAACCTGCTACTTTGGCAGGGTGATCTGGGATGGATCTTCACAGAGCTTGCCTTTTCTAGAGCACTCTCAGAGCGTTTGAGTCCTACAGTGCAGAACTCAAAGGGAGCCATAAGAATCTATGACAGTAACCGTAAAACAGCTTTGCTGCACAAAAAAAGTCACAGATTAAAAGTCTGGTACCTCAGGCTGCTTTGAGGCTAGGCCCCATTAAGAAGTAGAAAGTCTTCCCTTTCCACTAGTATAAAGTTCCTGTCTCCTGCCATTTGAGGCTATGAGAAAATCAGCTTTAATGCCAGGACGTTTTCATGTATACAAAACCCGATACAGGCCCAGGACTGAATACTGCCACTTCTGGGCCTCGGGTAAATTTGGAGGTGGGGTGAGGACTCAAGAATTCTACATTTTGGGCTAAGAAAACAAACATTTATCTGGCAAGAAGACTTTTTTTACACAGGGTCTTTGTAACTTCTCAGTGCTTTGGAAGTTAGAGTAAGTCCCAGGGGAGATGAATTAGTGAGCAGAGGGCAGGTAAGTTGGTCAAAGGAACATGATAAATAAAATGTACTATATGGCTCCACAGTTTATCACAGGGATATCCAAACTAGAGGATAATATGGCTGCTTGTTGTATAGCAAAAGTCCTGCTTCTTCAGATAGGGCTTGGATTCTTAATCAATGAAAGGGGTGCTACTGTCTGTAACAAGGCCATCTGGACTTCCCCAATGTACAAACACACATACTTCATCAGTTTATATCACTCAGGATAGTAATGCCTGATGAATGTTCCGTTTCTGAGTATCTGTAAACCTCTGCTTTTGTTCCTGTAATTCACAGTTCTTATTTGAATGATGTCCCTATGGACGCTCCGCTATAGGTGCAGCAGCGCCTGGGATCGTGGCTCTTCACCAACAGTGCCTATCGGATTGCACATGTGCACTGCCCTCTCTCACGCGCTGTGCACGCAATGTATCTATAGGACTGTGTAGTCCAACCTCCCCCAATTCCTTCTCTACCACCTTTGGTCTGGGATGGAATTCTCTAGCAGAACCCGCTTCTCTTATTTCCTCATAGATAGTGCCTTACCTGTTAGTGTAGTTAGTATCTTCCTCTTCTTCTTTCTCTTTCTATCTTAAAAATAAATACATTTTTTGTTTTAACTTTATCTTTACAGTTCTTCTCATAGCTTAGGTTTCGTTTTTCCTACTTCCTGCCCTTCCTGACTGGGAATCCTTTTCCCTTCACACTTATGCCTGGCTCTCCCGGGTTTAAGAGGTTCGTTTTGTGTGAGGCCACCTTCTCGATAATGGACGGCCACCCGCAGTGAGGCCTGGACTCTTCCCCAGATAGGCCCTCATGCTCTGCCAGGTCGTTGGCTGACCCCTGACTCTCCACAATCTGTGAAGAGAAAGTTATCCTGTGATCGTGTAAATGACAAGAAAATGGCTTCCTCCTCCTCATGCTGTGAGGCACAGCCTGCTAGAACACCATTCCTGGCAAGGTCAGTGGCTTCAACCTTATCCGACAGGGGATATAGCTCCCGGGCTTGCCTGAGTACTTCTGGTACTCGCTCAAAAAATGGTCTAAAGTCCCTGTCTGGGCAGACCTTCAGCCCTTGGCGCCATTTCCCAGCTTTGGGGATTGAGGCGGCCCACTTGCAAGAGCCGTGGCATCGAAGCCATTTCTGGCACTGATGAAGCCATCAGCACTGACCAAGTCACCGGCACCGACCGAATCATCGACACCAAAATCTTCAGCACTGGGCAAGTCTTTGGCACTAAGTCTCTGGTGCAGACTACCTCTGGCCCCAATCCTGGAAGGGACTACTGTGGATGTAGACACATGTCACTCCCACCAAATTGGCCATATTGGCACCATGTTCAGGGCACAATTCGGGAACCCTCCCAGAGAGCAAAGAAGGAGACTTACACCTCTTGCTTCTCCATCAGTCTCTCGCCCTTGGGAAGTCGAACTACCACTGGTACCAACTGAGGAGGAAGAACAGGAGGAAGAGGAGGCTTCCCCAACTTTACTTTTTTCCTCCTCCTCCTCACCTGTTGAGGCGATTTATGCCTCCGCCCCCTACATCTGCCGATGACTTCAGGCACTTTCAAAATCTAGTCCATAGGGTTGCAGACTCCCTACAGATCCCATTGGAGGAAGTCAAAGGCCAGCAGCATAAACTGATATATATCTTCCACCCATCATCTTCCTCTGCCTCCACTATCAATCAATGAGGCCCTTCTCGAATCCGTTAAGGTTCTGTGGCAGACCCTGGCTTCTGTCCCTCCAACCTGCAAACGCGCCAACAGAAAATATTATGCTCTGGTGAAGGATGCTGAATTTTTATTTTTGCACCTCACCCCAAATTCTTTGGTGGTCAGTGTGGTGTAGGAGAAAGGCCATCAGTACCAATCTCGATCTAGTCATCCAGACAAAGACTGGAAATGCTTGGACTTATTTG
Organism: Malaclemys terrapin pileata; assembly: GCF_027887155.1. Lineage (NCBI taxonomy): Eukaryota > Metazoa > Chordata > Testudines > Emydidae > Malaclemys > Malaclemys terrapin. Next base: position 270,017,960 of record NC_071506.1, on the reverse strand, counting down.
GGCGCAAGACATACTCTTCAGCCATGCTCCAATTTAGGATTTCAAATTATGAAGCTCTCATGGCCAAGTATAATTATCCAAACTACTCCAAATTGGAGGAAATTTGCCATGATCTACCAGAGACCAAAAAGGAGCAATTACCCTTCTAATTCTACAGGATTAAACCCTTCCAGAAATCACCATGATTATTTTTCTCCATCACCGAACGATCCAGAGGCACTGCTCCATCTAAACAACGCCTCTCTAAATGGATCTCAGTGTATACATCTCTTATGAACTCCACAATACACAACCGCCTACCTTAATCAGAACACATTCCACATGATCATTATCTACCTTGATTGCCTTTCATAATAGTGTCCCCATTGATGATATTTGTAAGGCTGCCACATGGGCATCGACAGACACTTTCACCCGGCACTATGGTATTATGCACGATGCCGCAACGATCACTCTCCTTGGACATTCTGTCCTATCCTCGACAGTACATGTCGCTCCGAAGCCCCAGCCTTCCAACTAAGGGCACTGCTTTATAGTCCTCTACAGTGGAGCACCCATAGGGACATAACTCGAAGAAGAGAGGGTTACTCACTCTTTGCAGTTACTGAGGTTCTTTGAGATGTGTCCCCCTATGGATGCTCCACTACCTGCCCTCCTCCCCTCTTCTTCAGAGCTGAAAACAAGCTCTGCAACAGAGAAGGAACTGGGGGTGGTTGTACCGCACAGTGCTAGATATACATCCCGCCCACAGCATGCGAGAGGGGAGATGTGCATGTGCAGTCCATCTGGCACTGCTGACGAAGATCTCCAGTCCCAGGTGCAGCGGGTGTTGCCTCACTACAGAGGAGCACCCATAAGGACACACATCTCGAAGAACTTCAGTTACTGCATAGGGTGAGTAACCCTCTCTTCTCAGTCCCTGGTCTCTGTTAGGGTTTCCTTGGAGGCTAAGCAATTACTACTGGTTTCTTAGGCTGGATAAACTCTGATTCCAGGTAGAATTGGGTGTATAACCAAGAGTGCAAGTTGGTTCTGAGCCCTAAAATCAGCAGGTGTAACTGACTATATGCTGGGGATAGATCTGTCGAATAAGGGTTGTTTTTTTTATTTAAAGAACAAACAAACAAACAAACTTTCCAAGTAGTTTTTGCATACCAGAGTAAAGCTGCACCAGGGGTCAGATTAAGGTCTTTCCGCACCTGATTTCCTAACACACCAGATTTCAGCTCCCTCTTCTAGGATAACCAAAAGTGTCTCTTGGCAGTGGAACAGGTGCAGTTGTTCTGCATGAGCACAGTTGAATGTGGAGTACCATTTGATGTGGATCCCTGCTCAGTACAAATTCTCTATGTGGCAGTGCGAATGGTCTATATGGGAGCAGGGCACAAAGAACAGAAAATGGCTTGGGACTGCTGGTGCATGGATCCTCCCTCACCCAAATGGGCGGGGAGGGGGGGGCATGTAAGGCCAGGCAGAGGTACCATTGGTCTGAAATAACCTCTGTGATCTGAGAAAGACCCTCCCCTAGCTTGCGAGTTACCTGCCCAGTGCCTGGTACAGCTACTCTTTGGCCATACCCAGGGCTCTGGATTTGACCCTCCATGTATGCAGCTCTGTTAACATGGCTACAGGTATATTCTTGTTCTGTAATCTCGGCTCCCTTTTGCAAATTCTGCCTTTGATTTTATGCAAATTTTCCCTTAACATCACTGGGAATTCAGATGCACAATATGCACCTGCCATTAGGAGCTCAGTAGCATGGATCCAAGAGCAGGATTTTGAGCATAATAAAGTAATTTTTTGGAACAAAATATATTGATTGTGGTGCATATCCTGAACATTAATAACCTGCTCCACAGGTGTACACAACCTGAAAGGCAACAGGACCTGTGCGGTTTCACTGCATGGGGAGGAGGAGGCAGGTATGGAGAGCTCACACAGGGATCTGTGACTACCTGGACCTCCAGCAAATACCTGTGACATCATTTGTAGCTACTGTATGGACTACAACAGACCTAAAAGTGGAGTACCATGCACTGAGGAGGTCCACTGATACTCTGCATCCTGAAGGAGAGGAGATAAGGGAAAACTTTTATTGGGACTATGTTTTGTATCCTTCCACCTGTAAAGCCAAGTTGCCCTAGCACCCCAAGTGCTCCAACCACTGACTCGTCCTTCCTGTGTGCTACACAGATCTCCTACTGTACTATATTTAAAAAACCTAGGTACATTACCTAATAGCTTTCCTATGCATAACAACTTCACAGTAGCTTGGCTCCTTTTTAAGGATAGAAGCAAATTCTGTGTTCCCCCATCAGCAAGCTGTTCTTATCCCCCTTCTCATGGAACAATGATGAAGAGCTGAGATATAACAAATCTTAAACATCTCATTGCTCTAGGACTGAATTTTGCCCCCCCCACCCCGCCCCCATGGATCACAGGCCATTGTAACTTTATGGGGGTGGGGGGAATTAGACATGTGGGATAAAGAAGAAAAAAATTGTTGTGGTACTTTGATTGTTTTAAATGGATGTTTGTAGCTGCTCAGAGGTTTGGAAATGCAAATATACCAGGGGAGCTGGAGTAATGGGTTGAGTGCAAGCCAAGTTGTCAAAGGATCATAATGTAATTTCTCACAAGACTGCCATTAATCACATAGCTGTGCAATTTATCATATTGATATATAGTATATCATATATCATAGTGATATATCTAATCTCAAGAGAGGATGGTTAAATTAAAGAAGGGGTACTGGGCGTCAGGGTTATTCATATGTTCTTTGGCTAGTCCTTTATGTATAATGATTATGCAACCCAGTGGCGGAGGAGTCATGTTTTGCCATGTTTGTACTGTGTACAACACCCAACCCAATAGGCACAGGAGGATCCCGATGTGGTCTCTGAGCACTACTATAATACCAGTAATACTGTAAATACTAATACAGTCACTTTTAAGCATTTAAATTTAAGATGATTCTCTGAATGTGGCTCTGGCCTCCCATGCATCCCAGGGGATCAGCCAAGAATGGAGATGAGTCCCAAAGCCTTTTCCATGGGGAGCGCATAGCCCTTGAGGAGACAATATGGGGGGATTTCCATAAAGGGATCCTCTCAAATTCCCTTCCTACTGAGACCCTTACCATGTTGTTGTGTTCCCCTGCCCTTCTGCCCCACCTCCTGGAGGGGATGGTCTGGGCCAGTGGATATAAGTAGGAGCAGTACCATTAAGTGGTGTGTGAAGTCCCCATGTACCCCTGACAATGCACCTAATTTATGACTTAGAACTCCTCCTCTGATCCATGCTGTGGACAAAAGTCCACTAGGGGCCAGGCTGAGACACTCCCATTCATTTCACTTGCACATAAGCTTGGCTTTGAATTCAGTTCTTGAGATATCCCAGGCTAATGTATTGCCCTACTCTGCAAGCTGTAGTTCTGTTTTTACTTTTGAAAAACAGTAGCTGTAGTATTGAAATGAATTCACAAGCATTATACAGAGAGGAAAATTAATTTCTCTTGCATTCCATCATATTTGCTCTCATCTAATTTATTCACCACACATATGCATAAACCACAAAGAAGCTGGAGTCAGCTGAAAACAGAATGGAGGCAGCATTTGTTGTATATGCAAGATGTAAAGCATTCTAAGAATGATGCTGTGGGGGAAAGAGTGCAGAAGTGGGTAGCAGTAACCTCTGCCCTAAAAAGATGATTTTCACACTGTCCTGTGCAGGGGTGAGGGGGGAATTGTTGTAATGTCTGGGCAGTAGCTTTTCATTACAGCTGGCTAAAGAACACATTCATTCCTCTTACCAAAAAATGCCCCCATAAAATCATATTAGGTTAAATTTTATATTTTTGCAGACATTTAAGAGGAAATGTGTAACGACTGTAATTGCCAAATCCTGCTCTCAGATTGGAGCAGCATGAATGGAAGTGCAAACCAGCTTTGGTCCAGTATTGTATCATCATTTCAGAAATTATTATTTCACTTTTTTCTTTTAAAATATTTAAACAATTTAAGTACATGGGGGAGGAGGTGTTAGGCAGGAGGAAAAACGTTTCTGCATTTATGTGAGATTGAATGGGAGATGGACAAAAAAATCTTGTATTTTACTCAGATTATTATTTTTTAATTTAACTGTAGGTGGAAAATTTATTTTTCCATTTTTATTTTTTTTCTTACAAATATCCCACTTAGCTGGTTTATAAAACATATGGGAAAAAATAGCTATAATCTGATTCACAAAATAAATGATCTTAAGTCTAACTACCAAATGTAGAGGGGCTTGTGATGGGGTGTACCAGACATTTGCTGCTCCCTGCTGGAGGCCCTGCCGCCTTGGTGTACCCGCTCCAAGGGGGTGCCCTGCTGGAAAGGAAGAACATCAAATTCAGACCTCCAGGGACTGCCTAGAGAGGCCTTCCATGATCAACTACAGGCAGAACCAGTCTGAGTCAGTCCTTTGGCAACTAGAAGGGCCAGGAACAGGCAGAGGCCAATCAGAGCCCAGCGGACCACATAAAAAGGGCTGGCTGTTTTTAGTAGGATCTACTTTTGGGTGAAGCCAGACAGTGAAGGATGGCTCTCCCAGCCTTAACCCAAGTAAGCTGCCCCAGTCAGAGGCCTAACCTTGGCAGCATTTGCTTTGGACCTCGGTGGAGGACTAATATTTATGTTCTGGACTTCAATGCCGAGGTGGCTATTTTGAGTTCAGCATTAATTGGTGTTCTGTAAAAGCTGAGGTGAGCCTGCTCCATGGGGTAGTTGGCTCAGGCGAGCCCTTGACAGGGTCTTGTTCTCATTTACACTCAGTTATATTTAAATTCACTTTAAGACCCCTTTCCACTACTAGACTAGGCCTTTATTGTAAGTGAGTATCAAGCCCACGTAGTACAATGCAATTCTGAGTGCAGAATATATTAATACTGTGTGTTGAATTCTAAATTCAAGTAAGGTTTGAGGTTAACAGTTTTACCAATCTAAAAAAATCAAAAACCATTAGTCCTACTCTTGTCAAGAGATCAAAAATAATGCCTCAGATCCTAAAAGCCTTGATTGTCCCTCAAAATTATAAAATTTAGACCATAAAATCATGTTTTCTAGTCTGTTTTGACTTTAACCCTCCTCTATTCCTCTGCCAATGTTTGAGAGAGAATTTGAGATTGAAAAATCAAACTTTAATTCACACACAAAATACATACCTCTCCCTGGCTGTTCAGATGGACACTCTGCTTACCCTCTCCTTCACCCCTATGACGGGGGAACTGCCATCCATTTTCTGTTATTGTCTTGACTCAGTAAGAACACCTCTCTGCCCCCTGCCGCTACCTGGGTCCCAGCAGCACCACTCCCCTGACTCCCCACTCCCCTGCTGCCCTGGGACCCCCTCTCTGCTGTAGGGCTCAGTGACAGGCCAGGCCTCTGTCCTCAGTCCTGAGGCTCTCCCACACAGCTCTCCCCAGTCCTGAAAATCATGGGATTGGAGGAGCTTTTCATGCCATCACAACAGGATCCTGCAGGCATCAAAATCCTGTGACTCACAATCAGTTTGTGAGGATTGGCAATACCGTCTTCCTCTGGTCTGCTCAGAGGGGACTCCCCTGATCTGCCACCACCACCAGGCTGGAGGAGCTGCCATTCAATCCCTCAATCTTCTATCCTATCGCTATCCTCCTGCCCCCTGCAACCCATTCCTCTACACCCCTAAATCTATCTCCTTTCCCCACAGGACACCCTCATTCTCCCCATCAACCTTTCACAGTGTCAATGTCTCCTCTCATCCCCTGAACCATAAAGAGGCAGCCTGTGGGCACAAGCTTCAATCCATTGAAACAGTGGAAGGTGATAAGCCAGCTTTATTAACGGCAGTCTCACTTCCACAGACAGACAGGCTACAGGGAGATGGTGCCTATCTTGTTGGCTTCAGCCCCATTGACAGTACTAGGAGATGGTGGCCATTTTGAATAAGTGAAATGATTCACTTATAAAAATATTGCTCAGGCATGCAGGAGTGAAATCAGGAAGGCCAAATCACACTTGGAATTGCAGCTAGCAAGGGATGTTAAGAATAACAAGAAGGGTTTCTTCAGGTATGTTAGCAATAAGAAGGTGGTCAGGGAAAATGTGGGCCCCTTACTGAATGAGGGAGGCAACTTTTTGACAGAGGATGTGGAAAAAGCTAATGTACTCAATGCTTTTTTTTGCTTCTGTCTTCACGAATAAGGTCCGCTCCAAGACTACTGCACTGAGCAGCACAGTGTGGGGAGGAGGTGACCAGCCCTCTGTGAAGAAAGAAGTGGTTCAGGACTATTTAGAAAAGCTAGATGAGCATAAGTCCATGGGGCCGGATGCGCTGCATCCGAGGGTACTAAAGGAGTTGGCGGATGTGATTGCGGAGCGATTGGCCATTATCTTTGAAAATTCATGGTGATCAGGGGAGGTCTCGAATTACTGGAAAAAGGCTAATGTAGTGCCCATCTTTAAAAAAGGGAAGGAGGAGGATCCGGGGAACTACAGGCCAATCAGCCTCACCTCAGTCCCTGGAAAAAATTATGGAGCAGGTCCTCAAGGAATAATTATGAAACACTTAGAGGAGAGGAAAGTGATCAGGAACAGTCAGCATGGATTCACCAAGGGCAAGTCATGCCTGACTAACCTAATTGCTTTCTGTGATGAGATAACTGGCTCTGTGGATGAGAGGAAAACAGTGGATGTGTTATTCCTTGACTTTAGCAAAGCTTTTGATACGGTCTCCCACAGTATTCTTGCCAGCAAGTTAAAGAAGTATGGGCTGGATGAATGGACTATTAGGTGGATAGAAAGCTGGCTAGATAATTGGGCTCAACGGGTAGTGATCAATGGCTCCATGTCTAGTTGGGAGCTAGTATCAAGTGGAGTGCCCCAAGGGTTGATCTTGGGACAGGTTTTGTTCAATATCTTCATTAATGATCTGGAGGATGGCGTTGATTGCGCCCTCAGCAAGTTTGCAGATGACACTAAACTGGGAGGAGTGGTAGATATGCTGGAGGGTAGGGATAGGATAGAGAGGGACCTAGATAAATTAGAGGATTGGGCCAAAAGAAATCTGATGAGGTTCAACAAGGACAAGTGCAGAGTCCTGCACTTAGGACAGAAGAATCACATGCACCGCTACAGACTAAGGACCAAGTGGCTAGGCAGCAGTTCTGCAGAAAAGGATCTAGGGGTTACAGTAGATGACAAGCTGGATATGAGTCAACAGTGTGTCCTTGTTGCCAAGAAGGCTAACAGCGTTTTGGGCTGTATAAGTAGGAGCATTGCCAGCAAATCGAGGGACATGATCATTCCCCTCTATTCAGCATTCGTGAGGCCTCATCTGAAGTACTGTGTCCAGTTTTGGACCCCACACTACAAGAAGGATGTGGGAAAATTGGAAAGAGTCCAGTGGAGGGCAACAAAAATGATTAGGGGGCTGGAGCACATGACTTATGAGGAGAGGCTGAGGGAACTGGGATTGTTTAGTCTGCAGAAGAGAAGAATGAGGGCGGATTTGATAGCTGCTTTCAACTACTTGAAAGGGGCTGCAAAGAGGCTGGATCTAGACTGTTCTCAGTGGTAGCAGATGACCGAACAAGGAGTAATGGTTTCAAGTTGCAGTGGGGGAGGTTTAGGTTGGATATTAGGAAAAACTTTTTCACTATGAGGGTGGTGAAGCACTGGAATGGGTTACCTAGGGAGGTGGTGGAATCTCCTTGCTTAGAGGTTTTTAAGGTTAGGCTTGACGAAGCCCTGGCTGGGATGATTTAGTTGGGAATTGGTCCTGCTTTGAGCAGGGGGTTGGACTAGATGACCTCCTGAGGTCCCTTCCAACCCTGATATTCAATGATTCTATGAAAATTCATGAGTTGGTGCTTCTCGTCATGTTTTCATGATACAATTTAAATCCCCCCTCCTCCCCCGAAATCATGATGTATTGCCAACTAATGTGATTTTGGGGTTAATGGTTGGTATTAACGTGCCGCTTGCATAGGGTTGCCAGGCATCCGTTTTTTGACCGAACGCCCAGTCGATAAGGGACCCTGGTGGTTCCAGTCGGCACTGCCGACCGGGTCGTTAAAAGTCCAGTCAGCGGCGCAGCTGGGGCTTGGGGCTAAGGCAGGCTCCCTGCCTGCCCTAGCTCCGCATGGCTCCCAGAAGTGGCTGCCAGGCCTCTGCATATAGACACATGGGCGTCTAGGGGCTGCAGGGATCTTGTGGCGGCTTCCCGGGAGACGCGGTAAGCGCTGCTGGGATACTGAACCCCAAATCCTCTCCTGCACCCCAATACTCTGCCTCAGCCCAGAGTCCCCTCCTGCACCCAAACTCCCTCCCAGAGCCCGCATCCCTCCCAACACCCTGCCCCGGCCTCCTCCTGCACCCCAAACACCCTCATCCCTGGCGCACCCCAGAGCCACACCCCCAGCCAGAGGCCTCATTCCCCCCTGCACCCCAACCCACTTCTCCAGCCTGGAGCCCCTTCCTTCATTCCAAACCCCTCATCCCCAGCCCAGAGTCCACACCCCCAGCTGGAGCCCACACCCCCTCCTGCACCTTAAACCCCTCATCTCCAGCTCCACCCCAGAGCCCACACCCCCAGCCCAGAGTTAATGTTTCCCCTGCACTCCAACCCCCTGCCCTAGCCTGGAGCCCTCTCCCGCACCCCAAGCCCATCACCCCTAGCCCCACCCCAGAGCCCGCACCCCCAGTCGGAGCCTCACCCCTCTCCTGCATCCCAACCCCATTCCCCATCCTGGTGAAAGTGAGTGAGGGTTGCGGAGAGCAAGCGACGGAGGGAGGGGGGATGGAGTGAGTGGGGGCAGGGCCTCAGAAGGGATGGGGCAAGGGCAGGGCCTCAGGGAAGGGGCGGGGCAGGAGAAGGGGCAGGGGCGTTCGCTTTTATGTGATTAGAAAGTTGGCAACCCTGCACTTACATAGGAGGAGGTATTAAAATCATAGAGTTTTTTCAAAAGTTAATTGGATTTAGGCAAGTTACATTAATACTTGTTGCTTTAATATTTGTGTTGGGATAGCACCTAGAGGCCTCTATCAGAAATCAATGCCCCACTGTGCTGTAGACCCTGTACAGACACAGACAGACACACTGAAAAGACAATCCTCTGTTCCAATGGTCTTAGGCGTAGATCTTGTAAATGGATCCATACCGATGCAGAGTCCAATAGACTTCAGCCCTTAGTATATGACTGGAGACAACAGGTGGATACAAAAAACAACATGTGGGGAGCATAAGATAGCTGTGAGACAAGTGTGATCAGTGTAATAAGCAGGAGTCATTCCTTAGCTACTGTGTATTTTCAAATGTTTAGTCTTCCTTTCACATCCCATCCTTACACAATCTCAGTAATGATAAAATTTTGAACAAAATGTTTATACTTCTGAATTTATTCATCGAGCACTTACTACTTCTGGTGGTCAGTCTCTCTGAATCATAACCTAGTTGCTTTGATGTAGCCTATTTCCATCAGAGAACTGTTGAGGCTATCTTTCCCTTACTATGGTTTTGGGATTGTTTTGTTGATCTGTCTCTTTTACAGGAAGGATTTAGCTATGCTGTTTATGTTTGTGATAAATGAAAGTGTGGGTAGCTCCCTTTGATGGACACCAAGCCAGCCAGTTAGCTATAAAATCCCTTTACTTGCTTTACCTGTAAGGGGTTAAAAAGTCTCCCTGCATAGGTAAAAGGAAGGGAGTGGGCACCTGACCAAAAGAGCCAATAGACAGGCTAGAATTTTTTAAAATTGGGAAAAAACTTCCCCTTTCTCTGTCTGTTGTTCTTGGGAAGAAGCAGAGAGAGGGCTGGACCTATGCTGTAAGAAGCTTGGGACCAGGTATGAAAAATCCTCTGAATCATACCTAGAAATTATTCACTTGAAACCCCCAGATATGTAAGTAGATCAGGAAATGTCTAGGAAGATGTGATTAGGTTTATTTCTTTATGGCTTGTGGACTCTTTTTGTTTTGCTTGTAACCTTTAAGCTGGACCTCAAAAAGGTTATTCTTGATGCTTAATTCTTGTAAGTGTTTTTTTAAAATCTAGCAATAGCCTGAGTTTTCAGATATATTTCCTCTCTTTTTGTTTTTAATAAAATTTACCTTTTAAAAAAAAACAGTATTGGATGTTGTGTCCTAAGAGGTTTGTGCATGTTGTTTAATTAGCTGGTGGCAACAGCTGATTTCCTTTTTTTCTCTTTCTTTCTCAGCTCTTCCCAAGGGGGGGGGGAGTTGAAAGGGCTTGAGGGTACCCCACAGGACGGAATTCCCAAGTACGCCTTCCTGGATTCTCAAAGGGGTTTTTGCAGTTGGGTGGTGGCAGCACCAATCCAAGGTCAGAGAAAAGCTGTAACCTTGGGAGTTTAATACAAGCTTGGAGTGGCCAGTATTAATTTTTAGAATCCTTGCAGGCCCCCACCTTCTGCACTCGAAGTGCCAGAGTGGGGAATCAGCCTTGACAACATTTTGTATCTGTTGCTAATTCATTCTAGAAATCAGCTATTCTACTTCTACATTTTGTATGACTTTTTTTTTAATGATAATTTAGGTTAGTTCACTTTGTACAGTTATTCTTAGGAAAAAATAGCTTTCCTGGTGTAAGTATGCAACTGCTATTTACATAAGTCACTTTTTAGTCTTGTTTGTGAGGAATTAGGACCTGATTTTTCAGTTGTCTGTGGAACTCCAACTGAAGTCAATTGGAGCTCAGAGTGCTCAGCACTCGAGAAATCAGACCCTTAGTGTTGGATTGGTCAAAAAAATATTTGTCAAACTGTTTTTCAATGAAAAATTGGGGGGTTGACTGACTTAAATTTTTCATTAAAAATGTATGCTTTCAACAGGAAAATTGTTTTTTAATGAAAAAAATCAAAATATTTTTGGTGAAAACTGAAATAGTTCAATTTAGAAATGTAACCAAGATGTTTCATGGCAGTTGTAGTTCATTTGCTTCATGTTTCCATTCTCTTCTATAGTCTAAGCTCTCCTGTCAGACTACATCTCCCATAGTGCACCCTGGTCACAGACTCATATGATGAGCCACCTCCCCTCTCTTACAGGAAAGATTGTGGTATATCATGGAAAATGTAATCTAACCAAGGGGATAGGCCTATAGAGGAGAATGCAAACATGAGGTCCCCAAACTATGACTCCCAGGAGACAAAGTGGCTGCATTTACAAATCAAAATATTTCTACAGAAGAATTTTAGATAGAAAATTTTAACAAAAATAAAACATTAATTTTCATTGAAATTTTCGGGGGGGAGGGGGAGGGGAGGGAAACAAAACAAAGTTCTTTACCAGCTCCACCCTTGCACCCTGTTCTAAATACTTAATAAATTCTAAATTCTACCAATTTTGCATGCTGGTATTTAATAAATCTGGGTTTGTTTTTCAGATATGATAGGAGAAAATGAAGGTGCTTTGCTTTGGCTGAGTTAATTTAGATGCATTGTGTAATTAGAATTATGAGCCTGGCAGGCTGTGTTGTTACTGTTTATTGTTAATGTAGTAATGCAGTTAAGTTACATTTACATGTTTGTAGCTATATTGCCACACACAAACTTATACAAGGAACAAATGTCCAAGACTTCCCACGAGTCCTACTCTTCTCAGCAAAACAAATTAGACTGGAAATCCAAAATAAAATAATGCAGACAAAACCCACAGAACTAACAAAGCACATCCAACCCCCACACCATTCAATCAGTCTGCTTTTCATTACATCCCAGTCCCTGTTCATTTGTCCATTGTTAGTGTAATTTGAATGCTCTTCAGGCCAGTGATTTTGGCCCTGATTCTGAGCTCTGGGCAGCTTGGGGCAGAGGTGACTGTGCAACATCTTTGTCATCGGTTGGATTCTGGGAATGGCCACAGCCAATTTGGTCCTTGGCATAAATTACAGCAGCTCAAAGGCTGTTCTATGCCAGTGGTTCTCAGCCAGGGGTACACCTACCCCTGGGGTATGCAGAGGTCTTCCAGGGGGAACTCCGCTCATCTAGATCAGTGTTTCTCAACACGGGGGTGGGGTGTCGCAGGATGGGTTTAGGTGGGTTGCAAGTGCAGGGCTGGCGTTAGGGCAATTGCCCGGGGCCCCACACCTCAGGGGGCCCCACGAAGCCAGGTTATATGCTTCAGCCCCAGGTGTCAGGGCTCCGGCTTTAGCTCCTCCACTCAGGGCTCCAGCTTCAGACAATGCTCACGAGTGAAAAACAGACGCAAGTATCGCACTGAAATGTAAGTACAATATTTATATTCCAATCGATATATTTTATAATTATATGGCAAAAATGAGTCAGCAATTTTTCAGTAATAGTGTACTGAGACGTTTTTGTATTTGTAAAGTCTGATTTTGTAAGCAAGTAGTTTTAAGTGAGGTGAAACTTGGGGTAGGCAAGACATAGACTCCTGAAAGGGGTACAGTAGTCTGGAAAGGTTGAGAACCACTGCTCTATGCTGTGCTTGCCTGCCCACAGCCCCAAGGAGCTGTACGGGAAATAGCTATACCCCCTTTCCCTCCATGGATCCCTGACATGCTCCCTTCTATGAAAGAAGTGGTGGGTTGGGCCTTTGTGAATCCACACTGCCCAGAAGTCTCTCTGTGTAGGGGAATTCCCAGATAGCTGATTCAGCTAGTTCTCCTCCTGCTATGCCCCAGAAGAGTAACATAAAGCAGAAGGAGCAGGGCTCAGAATACCTGTCTGTAAAACACCTAGACAAGGGGTAGCATGAGTAATACATTAATGAATTAGAGAGAGAGGGAGAGTCTCTTTGTAAAGATTGTTAGATATGTGAAGAGCCAAGTTAGATCATGGTGTATCTGTTTAAATGGCAAATTTAAACAAGAGTCACAGCTAGTTCCAGCTCACCTCACACAGTGGAGAGCTGTCAGTGAATTTGCCAAATACCATTGCAGTCAATGGAACTTCTTGCATAAGTAAGGCAAGCAGGATTTGATTCATAGTTTGAAATCCATATCTCTGTCATATCCATCCATACCTCTTTATGATAGAATAGCATTTTCCTCCCTCATAGAGGTCTCTGTGAGGATAAATACACTGAAGACTATGGGGTACTTGGACTAACATGATCGGGGCCATATAAGTACCTAGATATATAGAAAGAGGGTCATGATAACCCATATGTTGTCTGATGGGACCACCTAGAGGGTTAGAAACCTTTTATAACATTTGTTCTCTGCTGTAGTCACTTTTTTTTCTTTACTTAACTCTTTACCCATATTTAAATGATTGTGCCCAGATATCACTTCCATTGCATTTAGAAAGTAAAGGGAGAAAATGTAATTATGTGTAAGTCCAGAAGACACAGAATTTAATGAAAACACAATCCCGTGCAGGATTAACGCTCATTCTCTGAGCCCAAAATTGGCAGGCATAGTGCCTAATCCTTCATCTAATTAATTTTGTTAAAACTTCCATTGATTTCCTTGGGAGCAGCACTGGGCCATAATTGTCACACTGCATAGAATCTGAACCTGCCCAAGGAGATCAGATCTTAATCCATACCTCCCAAAAGTATGTGGGTGTTCAGAGCCAGGGATTTAAGTTTGCGTCCATCTCTAACTGACATTAGAAAAATAAATATTCTGCTTTTATTTGTGTTATAGAACAGAGGCTAGGGCCCTATAGGCACTAGGCACTGTAAAAGCACATGGTAAAAGATAGTTCCTGACTCAGAGTTTACAGTTTACTGGAAATAAAGGATCAAGAGATGGAGGGGATGCAGAGAGGTAAAGTGATTTGCCCAAAGTCTCATCACAGATTAATGTTAGATCAGGGAATTAGGACCTAGGTTTTATAGTCCCAGGCCAGGACACTATCCACTGGACCATGCTAGTGCTGATCTTCTCCCATTGAAGTTAATGGAAGTTTTGCCATTAAATTCCATGGGATGGAAGTAGGCACTACTGTACTAGGTCCATGTATGTAGACTGCATCTCTTGTGATCCAAAACTTGGAGTTGCATTCATTTCAATTGCACTTAAAATTTAAGCACCAAAAAAAATTGTAGATAAGGGGGAAACAAGAGACAGCCCAGCAGCGAAAGGATTTAGCATTGTACACAAAGGTGTAAAAAGAATTTAAAATTCTTTAGTTCAAAATGCATTAACTAGCTTTGTCAACTTGGACCTGTATAAAAATGTAATACAATTCAGTTTAGCCTTATTTATTGAAACATTTTTGTCAGGTGCAGGGCGTTTCTGGCTGATTCAGATAATTAACAGTGATTTAATTATCCATATCTCAAAAAAAAAAATCTAGAATTTTTTTGTCAAAACACAAGCCTGACCTGATTTGAAATTAGAATGTTCTAAATGTAAGGCAGACACTAGGTCTTCTAGGATAGAGAGTCTGACTAAAAACTAATGGGAATTGGCAAGCGTTAAATTATCTTCCTGAAAAAGCCTATATAATTTCACGAATGAAATAATTTTGTTTTTGTAATTTTCAGTATATTTATACGTCTAAGGCTACAGTGTTCAAATGATAATTTTTTTCAGCTTATACCAAGAGCAACACATCAGATGTGCCACAAGCCATGTAACTAGCATATGTATTAAAATAAGTCTTCATGCATGGGGTCAAATCCTCTACTGATATAAATTTCCAGTTTACTCAGTAGAGTGGTGCCACTTTATACTAGCAGGTAATTTGTTCCACAGTGTTATTGTATAGTTAAAGTAAAGTTTTAGGGCTAGATTCTGTACCATATAATTAAATGACAAAACACTTCAGCAGAGCCAGAGCATTTGGCATAGTCATGGCAATATGTCAGATTCTCCATCAATTTTTGTCAAGCTAGTAATGGTAGAAGTGATTTGTTGCCAACTTGGCAGGAATTGCTGCCATGATTGAACATTTGAGTGAAAAGGGACTTCAATGTGTTTTGCTTTTCCAACATAGTTGTCATCAGATAATTTCAACTGTCAGACCAGTCCTGGAATTGAAATGTTTTAACATAGAACATTTGCTATAACAAACTTTCACATGTTTAAAATAAAATATTTTATTTCAATTACTAATAAAAATTTATAAGAATTTTATTTTTAGCATGTTATATTTTGAATATAGTGAATGTTTTCATGTTGTTCATTGTGTGTTGAATAATTTTGATTTTTTTTTTTGAAGGCCTCTGTCTACACCAGGAGAAGACATCTGATAATATAGGGTTCTTTAATTTAGCAGACAAAGGCATAACAAGATCCATTGGCTGGCAGTTGAAATTAGCAAAGTTAAAACTGGAAATAAAATGCATATTTTTAAAAGTAGGAGTACTTAACTGTTGGAACAGATTGCCAAAGGATATGGCTAATTTCCATTATTTGAAGTCTTCTGAGTCAAGACTGGATGTCTTTTTAAAGAATATACAGATCAACCACAAGTTGTTGGACTAGGTGCAGGAATCACTGGCTGAAATGCTATGATCTATGTTATGCAGGAGGTCAGACTAGATGATTATAATGACCCCTTCTGTATTTAAAATCTAGTAATCGATGAGCAAAAATTGTACATGAGCTTCCACACGTTATGGAAACTCAGTGATCTGGCTTCCACGGCAGAGCCAGAGGAAAATGTTAACTAAGGACTGGTCTACACTAGAAAATTGTCATCTTAACCACATTGTTCAGGGATATGAAAAATTCACACCCCTGAGTGGCGTAGTTAAGCCCCCCGTTTCCCCCCGCGAGGAGTCGGGCGGCAGCTCCCCACCAAGCTCACCTCTGCTCCGCCTCCTCCCCGAGCACGCTGCCCCCACTCTAATTCTCCTCCCCTCCCAGGCTTGCGGCGCCAGGAGAAGTGGAGCAGCGACAGCGTGCTCAGGGAGGGGGCATAACAGAGGTGAGCTGGGGTGGGGAGTCCTGCGGCAGCTCCCCCCTTCCGTCCTGAGGCACCCCCCGCCCATGGCAGCTTCCCACCCCCCCCGTCCCGGGGAGCCATGCAGCAGCTCCCCACCCAGCTCACCTCTGTTCCGCCTCCTCCCCGAGCACACTGCCCCCGCTCTAATTCTCCTCCCTTCCCAGGCTTGCGGCGCCAAACAGCTGATTGGCGCCGCAAGCCTGGGAGGCAGGAGAAGTGGAGCAGCCGCTGCACTGGGAGAGGGAGTCTGAGCTGCACGTGTCAGCGCACCGCCGGCAGCCCAGCCCAGGAACGCTGTAAAAAAAATAAATTGGGGGCACCGCTTTTTGGCACCCCCAAATCTTGGCGCCCTAGGCAACCGCCTAGTTTGCCTTAATGGTAGCACCGGCCCTGGTGGCATAGCTGCAGCTGTGCCATTGTGGCAGTTCAAGTGTAGACAAGCCCCAAGATCATCAAGTACTTTCAACAGCAAGCTACTCAAAAGGTGATTATTTTTAGATTAGTGTTTTCCTGTATCCTTCTAATCCCCCGCACCCTGCAATGCATCCTGATTCCCAAGAGTCCTAGAACCATCCCAGGGTTCTCACATTTTTATATAAAGTGGACCATATTTTCATACAGAAATGATTTCATAGACACACCTTCTCCCATTCATCATCACATCACGGATCTGTGGCAACGTCAGCAAGTTCATGCATGGAAGAGTAACGTTTGGAAAATATTCCATATTTTTTTTTTTTTAGTTTTTCATGGAGTTTAGCAGCTGGAAACATGGAGAAAAAATCAGCACTATGTGAGCATAACCCACATGTTTGTACAACAAGACTTGATATTGTTTCTTTTGAGTCTAAAGAGGGTAGAAAAGCAGTGGGGAGGAAACATGGATTTTTGTTGAATTCTCTTTGCCTCTGCACTTGTAGAGAGCAAGGCAGGGCACTTAGTTTGAAGGGCCCAGGAGCTTCTAGAGGAGGGAGTGTGTGGTAGTTGCTGGTCATGCTCAATATCTGTCTCTGAAGCTGTGCAGAGGGTTTCCATTAAGGGCAAAGAGTCTAGCAGGTTCCATGAATCTGCCATCTAAGAGCTGAGTCAATTGATGCTCAGCGGGGGAAAGGTTATAAATAAGGGGAGGGGTTTTTTGTGCATTTCATTTCTTTTATTGAGAATAAAAACCCAACTACAGGAAGCTCAAACCCAGCCCGCCCCACCCATCCGAGTGGTGTGGCATCCCTCCGAGGTCCTAGCCTCTCCAATCTATCTCCCCCTCCCTGCCATATTACACAAGACATATTACATATTTATATAAATATAGCCCCCACATACAATCCAGCATTGGGTGGAGAGGAGGCTGACATCCTTGGGAAGCCAAGTAGGGAGCAGGGGCTGTGCCCTGGCAGATAATGCCGCAGATGGGGAGGTAGCCCCAGCTGGTGCAGTTGGAGACAGCCCTTTGGACTCAGTGTTTGAGCAACATAGGACCAAGATCTGTTTGCTGTGAGAGCAGCATCCCAGAGCCTGTGCTATTTTGGATCCAGACCGTGGATTCCGTCTCACAGGAAGCTGAGGGCATGCCAACTATTGATACCAGGACTGGAATTGCTGTTAACTAGGAGGATCTTTGGGCTGTTTTTGCTGAGGAGATTGAGGAGTCTGGAGGGGAACTTTGGGGCTGCCATTCTTCTCTGGCTTTGAAGAATCTGGGTGACGCACACTGTCATGGAGTTTATGGGAGACAAGGCCCTGCACCTCCGGCTTCCTGCGATTCACCATGACTCTCAGCCAGCCAGTAAAACAGAAGGTTTATTTAGACGACAGGAACACAGGTCAAGACAGGTTTTGCAGGTACAGACAACAGGACTCCCTTAGTCAGGACCATCTTGGGGGGCCAGGGGAAGCCAGAGCCCTGTCTGGCCTCCCCTCCATTTCCCCAGCCAGCTCCAAACTGAAACTCTCCAGCCCCTCCTCTCCCTTTGTCTCTTTCCCGGGCCAGGAGATCACCTGATTTTCGTTCTCCAACATCTTCAGTTGGCACCTTTGCAGGGGAGGGGCCCAGGCCATCAGTTGCCAGGAGACAGGGTGTCAGCCATTCTCTGTGCAGACCCTTGCACACCCCTGACCTCTAGGGCTCTGCAACAATCACACACCCTTATCCCACCACCTAGATACTTAAGAAATGCATAGGGGAAACTGAGGCACCCACACAGTATTCAGAGAAAACGTTAAGAACATTCCCACTTCGTTACACAGGCACTGAACTTTTGATGCCACACTGCAGAGACTGAGAAGTCATCTCTGTAAGAAGATTGGAATGGAGGGGCAGGGGGTACTTGTGTAACAGCAACAAAGTGAGGAAATCTGTGTGGGGAACACCAAGTGAATTGGTGGGTAATAGTTGATTAAGAAAAAGTTTTCAAATGCTGGTTACAGGCAGAGGAGTGTGTGTGTGTGTGTGTGTGTGTGTGTGTGTGTGTGTGTGTGTGTGTGTGTGTGTGTGTGTGTGTGTGTGTGAGAGAGAGAGAGAAAAAATCCTTAAGAAGTTCTTGATTTCTCTCTCTCTCTGTAATACTTTTCTTTTAAAGTCCTGGAAAGACTGAGCTCTGGAATGTGCTTTAGCAGAGAAGTAGGCAGAGGTACAGGAAAAAAATGGAGTGTGTTCTAGTTCTACATAATGTGACCTCAGCACCCTGCAATCCATGGCAAGAGGAGACCACTGCAAGTGCTTCATAGGGCACAGTGTGAGAACCTCAATCTTAATCTGCTTTTCTGGGAGTTCTGTTATTTACTAACTTCAATCAGATCTGAACTGCAGTCACCTCCATTCCAATCTCAAAAGCTGTGCACAAAGTGCCTTTTCAACCTTCTTTGTACCCTCTCCTGCAAACCAAAACTGATGTGAGGGCAAAGGTTTATATTTCAAACAGGTGCTAAGTGTAAGATGTGGGTGAAGTCTCTCAAACAATTTCAGATCATATCTACCAATTCCTGTGTTGTCTAAAACCCAGACATCAAAGCACAAGTATGTACGTTTAGTGGTTGAATAGAGTCGATAAGCGAAACAGAAAGGCTTTCAGGTTCCCCACAGATTTTCAAGCAGAACTTTGAAGAATGAGAAATACACTGTCCGGTTACTCCCTTAAGGAAGTACTTCCTCAAACAGACCATCAGTGTTAACATCAGTAACCCTTTTCTAGTGCAGTAACTTTTCAGCTCTTATACAGTAAATTTTCATAGCATTTTAGGTATCTAAGTAATGCCTCTCATTGAATGAAATAGCTCCTGTATTTTATGGGAAGCACATTTTAAGAAAGCTGGAATTATGAGAAATGAAGGGAGAGGCTAAAGAAAAGGAAACAGGTGGAGAATGAGGGGAAGGAGTCATTGAATGCTAACAGTATTGCAGCTAATATGCCTATAACTTGGTGTGCTAGGATACAATACGATAAAATAATCAACATTCAGAAGATCAGTTTTTCGAAGACATATTGCCATTGAAAATTCAAAATTGTTAACATAGTGATACAGTATCTGGGTTAACACAGGTTTTTTTTATATTCGAACTATGAGGGATAGCCCACTGTGCAGCAGCTGCTGGCAAATGTTGACTTCTTAATAGCAACCAGTGTACAAATCAGTCCTAGTATTCTTGAGACAGCAGGGAGTCCCAGATGTCAATGAAATACTTTTATTTAACAATTATATCAACATAATGGACTAAACCAGATTAACTGTCTGATTCAGGAAACATTTAAACCTAGTCTGTCTGCATGTCTCCTTCTACTACTCTACACCTTACCTCTGAACTTCCTGTTAGAAGTTGTTCTTGCCCTCTAATTTCCTGTTAGATACATGTGGCGTCCACAAGATGGCACTGTACCACATCAGCCAATACTGCAAAGAGGTCCCAGTGGGGCCTTTTATTATACATTTTAGATATGGGTCTATGCTGCAAGATTTTGGCACAAATCCTGAACTATCAAGGATTAGGGGTGTTTGGATCTAGGATTGTTTTGTGTTTTGATATGGCCTGTTACAAACATAGGGGCAAGCTGCAAAATTCAGAACTGGATTAGGTCTTTGATTCTAAAACCTTCTAAACAGTGAGGGTGTTCCAATCCATAGCTTTGGCTTGTGTATAGTTTTAATACATACCCAACTGATTTTACAGATGTGATGACTCTTTCATTGTTTGACTAAACAGAGTGCTAGAGTCTATCACTTCTAATACAGCAGAACCTTGGAGTTACGAACACCTCAGGAATGGAGATTGTTCATAACTCTGAAATGTTCATAACTCTGAACAAAATGTTATGGTTCTTTCATATGTTTACAACTGAACATTGACATAATACAGCTTTGAAACTCTACTATGCAGAACAAAAATGGTGCTTTCCCTTTATTTTTTTTAATAGCTTACATTTAACACAGTACTGTACTCTATTTGCTTTTTCTTTTTGTCTTTGCTGCTGCCTAATTGCGTATGTCTGGTTCCAGATGAGGTGTGTGGTTCACTGCGCAGTTCATAACTCAGATGTTCGTACCTCTGAGGTTCTACTGTACTGTTATTTGACTTCATGCCTCTAATGCATTGTGATCCCTTATCAAAACTCTGGATTTTTTTAATGTATCAGTTTTGCTATCTACTAGCCAGTTCCTAAGGGATCTTACCATCCTCTGCAATGGGGTCTCTGCAACTTGCAAATTAATTGGCTAAGTTTAGGTCACTGTTCAGTATTTTCTATAGCTCTGTTAATCCTATCAATGTTTGTGTTATACATCGGTTTGCAGGAAATGGAAGTTCTACTTGTTTCTCCGTGATGGATAAGCAATTTTGTTTTCCTCTGAAAACTATGAGAATATTGTGGTATTCCCTAGTTCCCCTAGGATACCAATCCCATACCCATTGCAATCAATGGCAAAACTCTCTTTGACTTAACAGAAGCAGGTTGGGGTTGTAGATGAGTTTTAGCCAAGCCATGCTACAAGTTGACCCACGTTGGTGAGGGAAAGCATGCTAATTACAATAGTGTGTGTGTATATATACGTGGTTGTAGCAGCTACTAGTTATCCATTGTGTCCAGGGTCCAATACTAATGCCCTGTTCACGGTCTCCATTATTTCCTTGCAGGGTGGATTGATTTAAATCACCAACTTTAATCAGCTTTTCCATTTGTACTTCAGTTATTTTCTAAAGAAAGGTGCATTCTCATTGGTTGATTTAACCATTAAAACATATAAAGGCTCTACTTAGTTGTAAATCAACAGTAGATTTAGTACATCTTTTTGCTACCTGGAAGAGTACGCTATAACTGTATACATTTATTTAAACAATCATAATGCATAATATTTTCAGATTCTTATTGTTTGTACATTTTAGTACGTTAGAAAATGTTGAGTGATATATTTCTTATTTACTAGATAATTTAACTTTTTGCTCATGATTTGTGTCTAGCTGCATTAGGATGGTAACTGGAATTTAATGAAACACAATACAGCATATTCCATTCATTTTTATTAAACAAAACAATCTTAAATGTTTAGGACATGTAAACCTCTAATTATAATGTTTCACCTTTACAATTAAATTATAATAAGTTTAGGCCTTAACATATTTTGTATTAAATTAAGATTTCATTTTAAACAGGTTTATTTTTAAAGAAAAACTTGTAATAAATAACAAAATAAAAGTATCATTGGTGTTTATCCACCCTGCCATGCAGTATTACTCCCAACTATTTCCAGCATCTGACATCTGCGTGTTGTATTATTGATCACAATTCTCCCTAATATGGTAAACCAATTGTAAGGCAGATTCTACTGATAACCTGAAGCAGGCAAGCTCTTCATGGTGGTTCCCCCTCCCTCTCCACAGTGTATTTCTGTTGTCAAAATAGGATCATGTTTCCAGATGGTGTTACAGCCAAATAATAGATGTTAATAGAGTCACCATTTGGGATGGAAAAACTTGGTGTTTTGGATTTCACAAAACTTTTAAAACCATTTTTTAAACTTTTGGTTTTTGTTAAATGTTTTCACGTTTCACAAAATATGGTCCCCTTTGTCAAAGTGAGAGCTGGCCCTCTAGGGGCTTGGGGCTGAACAGCTGCACCCTGTGGTATGTTCAGACCACCTTCCCAGATGAAAGGGATAAGACCCAAACTGTGACCCAGAGCCAGGCCTGCTGGCATATAAAGGGCAGACTGAATTCAGGGAAGGAAGTGGAGAACCTTCAGCCTCTCCTTGACTGCTAGGCAGAGAGCTTAGGGGAGTACAGCCCTGCAGGCTAAAAGCAAGTTTTCTGGAGGAAAGCTTCAGTAGAAGGGAGCAGAAAGACTCTCCTTAACTTGCAAGCAGAGGGCCTGTGAAGTGAGACCTGCAGGTAGTAGACCACTGCAGGAGACCCTTGGGTAAGGGAAAAGCACATCGTTTATATGTGACACTTACAGTAAACTGTTTTGTTTTGGGGAGAAAATAAAGGGTTATCTTTAAGAATGGGACTGAAATCTTGATGCTCTTGGATTGGTTTTTAAATACACTGACTGGTGAGTTGGCCCACTGCCTTATAGCCTTAATATATATATATTTTAAAAATACCCTGAACAAATGAAAGTCTCTGCTATGCATACAATAAATATTCTGTTTGAAATTAAGTCTTGAAATTAGTACTTGTGATCTCTGGGGCTTTCCAGCCTCAACTGTATTCAGTGGGTTTGTATTCGATAAAACAAGTTCTCCCATGCCTGTTCATCACAGGTTTAAACAGAATACTTGTGAACAGGAAATAGTTCTTGTGATCTCTGTTGCTTTCCAGATAGTCCTCCCCATCATAATGAAACCCACACTGAGCTGAATATTTATGGTACAAGTGAGAAAAGTACTGTTTCTCAAACAGACCCATAAAAACGACAACATACAGGGTGCTATATTTGTTACCGTGATAGCAGCTGAAGTTTGGAGAAATAGTCTTGTTCAGGTTTATATAAATCCTTCTGAGTGTAAGAGTCTCCCATTGAGAAGTGTCTTTGCCTGTAATGGGTAGATCTTCCAAAGTACTCAGCAGCCAGTGGCTCCCTCTGAAATCTGGCAATTAAGGCCTGATTCTAATAACAACACTTTCACTTATGTAAAGAAGGAGTAAGTCCACTGAAGTATATAGTTAACACCAGTGAAATTGCAATGGGCTCCCACACAAGGAACAATTAGCCATACTTGTTCTGAAAGCTTACCTCTGACCCTATATAATGGTTTATATAGCATTGGCGTTAACTGTGTAGTTGGGAAGTGACAAAAGCTGCTATGATGAAGGCATTTTTTGTGCACACATTTGAACTTTCTTTGTGGAAATCCTCTGACTCCCACCATTTGGTCCTAAACCCAAAACAGCCACTGCTGACAATGGCCACTGTAGCAAATGTCCTGCCCTTATAAATCAAGACGTCCTGGACAATCCTTTCAACCTATTACAAGTGTGTACTAACAAAATAAATTTAACAAAATTGGAAGTGAAAAATAGCAGGTCATTTTCATGCAGCTCCCAGCTACCTACCTTGTCATGCCTGAGTCATAAAAGTCAATTCCTGCTCCAATAGAGCGAAGTATCACTTGGAACTATATAAAATTTGCCTTACAATGACATTTAAATAGATAGATGCATGACAGATATCCTCAGCCAGTGTCAGGAAAGGCAGTAGCCTGAATCTTGGCAACCTCTTGGAACATGATGGATACATGTGAAGGCATAAGAAAGTGTTCATCAGTAAAGAATATTCCAAAATCTCTTGGAAGATGATACAGGTGGCTATCTCTCATGTCAAGAATTTTACCTACCTCTTCAAATTCACTAAGTAGCCTCCTGGCTCTGTGTAAGGCACTATGATGGCCATTAAAAAAAAATTGCTTATGCCTTTCTGTGGGGGAAGCAGACAGTGTTTTGCATCCTATGGATCATAAACCTTTGGTGATCGGCTGCTGACTCAGTTCTGAAACCATCCTACCCTGGGGTTGGGTTGGGGACGATGTCATGGAGCAGAACTTGCCACAAAGACAGGAATTTCAGTTTTGTAAAGGATTTTTTTCTTTCCCCAATGTACCCACTCCCATTTTTTTGTACAGCATTGGAAAACATATATACTGTAATAAGTGACAAAGAGTCCTGTGGCACCTTATAGACTAACAGACGTATTGGAGCATAAGCTTTCGTGGGTGAATACCGACTTCATGAGATGCATATGGTGGAAATTTCCAGGGGCAGGTATAAATATGCAGGCAAGAATCAGTCTAGAGATAATGAGGTTAGTTCAATAAGGGAGGATGAGGTCCTCTGCTAGCAGTTGCGGTGTGAACACCAAGGGAGGAGAAACTGCTTTTGTAGTTGGCTAGCCATTCACAGTCTTTGTTTAATTCTGAGCTGTTGGTGTCAAATTTGCAAATGAACTGAAGTTGAGCAGTTTCTCTTTGAAGTCTGGTCCTGAAGTTTTTTTTGCTGCAGGATGGCTACCTTTAAATCTGCTATTGTGTGTCCAGGGAGGTTGAAGTGTTCTCCTACAGGTTTTTGTATATTGCCATTCCTAATATCTGACTTGTGTCCATTTATCCTTTTACGTAGGGATTGTCCAGTTTGCTGATGTACATAGCACAGGGGCATTGTTGGCATATGATGGCGTATATTACATTGGTGGACGTGCAGGTGAATGAACCGGTGATGTTGTGGCTGATCGGGTTAGGTCCTGTGATGATGTTGCTGGTATAGATATGTGGGCAGAGTTGGCATCGATGTTTGTTGCATGGATTGGTTCCTGAGTTAGTGTTACTATGGTGCGGTGTGTGGTTGCTGGTGCGAATATGCTTAAGGTTGGCGGGTTGTCTGTGGACGAGGACTGGCCTGCCTCCCAAGGCCTGTGAAAGCGAGGGATCGTTGGCCAATGTGGAAAAGCAACAGTGCAGTAATGCTAGCCAAATGGACCAGGAGTGTTTGTGCTGAAGGCGGAGGGGGAGAAACCTGAATGGTATCAGAAGTGAAACCAAGCATTTTGCCAGCAATCTCAACTTCAAACTAGACTCTTTTAATCAAAGCAATTGCTACAGCAATGCCAAAGACACATAAATTAGACCTTAAATAAGAGTAAGCAGACAAAACCAATATGCTGCATTATGAGAGATTGGGGGCGGGGGGGAAGACTGCTGCCAGAGTTAGTAAGTGATTCTGTTGGTATATAAAATCATTCAGGAGGCAAATGGGAACTACCTACGATGAAGCATGTATCAAATACTCTGTCTTCATACATAATTAAAACATCTGAAGATAAAGCACTCAGATGCAATAGACAAAGCCTGATAAAAATAAAAAATGAAGTAAAGAAAGCAGGAGGCAAGATTTTGGGGAGCACAGTGAAGACCTTCCAGTCAAGATGAACAACATACATTAGCTTTAAGCACCTACCCCATAAAGGCAACTGAACTGACAAAATCAACAAAGCGGGGGTGAGATGTTTGTAAATCTTCCTGTACGAGCAGGCCAGCCAGGCAGGGTTAGCTCTAGTACCATGTGCAGTTCCCAACCATAAGAAGCCGACCCAGGGGTGCCACCATGCCCTTCTTTTTGGAGAGTTGTCCTCTAGAGCAGATAGGCTTCTGACAGTGTTACAGAATAATTTGATTTTTGCATGTGTCTGTTTCTCTGAGCACTCTGACATGTGGGAATCCTAAATCGTAGGAGCAAGGCTTCTATCTGAGCCTCTTTCAACCAACAGTCCATTTTGTGGATAGTCACTTATTAATTAGTTTCTTTTAGCTACGAAACAAAGTAGGTTGTAACCCACACTAGGAGATTGTGGGTCTGTCTCTTCCTCTCCTGGCTGGTCCACCTAAGAAGCTAGTGAGTTTGCTACAGCTGCTAGTTAGGAGCCTTAGTTTTTGAGCTCAAGCTTGTGCTTTTAACAGTAAAGGTCCAGAGTATAAACCTTTTTGCAAAGTGAGTTACAAACAGAGGTTAAAGCAAAGGGGAAATATAGAGACATGCAGCTCCTCCTCCTCTGTTTAAAAAAAAGGAGTTTTGCCTCCTGTGCCTGGCTTGAATAGCAATGCACCCCCCCCCCCCTTCCTTCCGGTTTCAATCTTCTTTAACCATTGGTTACAATTCTCTTTTCAGGATCTTTTCCTTCCCCTTTGATTTAATGCATTCTTTTATTCCTACAGTCAATATTTATCTATCAGCACCAGAAGGAGCAGCAGAGCCCTGAAAAGTGAAATTGATAGCATCCTAGTCAGTTCCATTTTGCTCCTCCTAGGCAGACTACTTCCCTGAGTAGTTGTATCAGTTTCACTTTGCTGCTGTTCCTGACAGCGCCACTGGGCAAATTACACAGGTAGGAGGGAGAGCAGGAGCTGTTCTTCAAGAGGGAATTTTTAAAATGTTAGCTAGTTCAGGAATGTGTAGCTCCTGATCCAAATGCAACCCTATAGTCACTGGGGGTGGTTGGTGAATGGAAAGCTGATACATGTTTCAGAAGCAGGACATTGTACCTTTAAAAAGTCTGTCATCCCCTAAAAGTAACATTTGAACAGGTCAGCCAGTGAGCCCCCAGCTTGATTCTAGCGCCCTCCTCTGGTGTAGTGAGAAACAGAAACGGCTAGGTCCGCCAGGAGTCACCTCTAGCTTTCCTCCATTGGAGAAAGTAGTGATAGCATGAGGCCCCTGCTCACGTTAAAGAGGAAAATGAAAAAGTGAGGCAAGACTGGTAGGTGAACCAAGGAGTAACCAGCAAGAGACTGGCCCACGTTTGGCCTTATGAAATATAGACAGTATCTGCCCCTCTCTTGGCATTTCCCAAATTGCATCCTCTCTAAATCCCGCTTTTGCTGCCTACATCAGGGTTAAACCTCACACAATATATTGCTCCTGAGCCTTGACATTTTTGGAAAGCCTTTTCGATGATCATCCCAACATTTCTCTGATGCGGTGTTAAGCAGCCTCAGGTTTTATGCTAATAGGATTGTATTGAATTTTCTGCTGCTGTATATCCTCCAAATTGCCTGTTTTCAACAGCGTTGAAAAAGACAGGATGGGGTTTGTTTTACGTTACTAATAAAGGAGGCATAAAAACATAACACCCCCCCCCCCTACACCTTTAGGAGTCATCGTCCCTCTCTCCAAGCGATTTCTTTGCCCTGCCAGAAGAACCTGTGGAAGAAAACTGCAGCAGGAGGGTCATCGCATTAGAGTGACTGGCCTGTCAATGAATCCTGGCTCTCTCTCAGGCAGCCCAAGACCAAAGTGGGGTTGTGAATGCCGGGGGTAGCCCGAGGAGGAAGGGTCGGAGAGAGGAGGGGATGCACAGAGGCAGGCACCAGCGTGCTGAATGAAGGACAGGGGCTTGGGCCGAGCCGCAGCAGCCAGAGGGGCTGAGAGGGGTGTGGTTGACGAGGAAACAGTACCACCCTCCAGGGCGGCTGGGCTGGGTGTGTGCAGGCCACGCACCAGCCCCCCGGGGGGACGAGCTGGGGACGCGGCGGCAGGCGGGGGACGCTAGAATGCAGCAGGCGGGATGCGGCTGCAGCCCGCGGTGCCGGAGGAGCGAGAGCAGCAGCCGGGAGCCTCGGGGGAGGGCTGGGGACGTAGCCGCGGCTGGGCCGGGAGGAGGGACAAGGTGGCCCCGCAGAGCGGAGTCTAGGCAGGAGGGGCGGGGTGCAGCGGGGCAGGCGAAAGGAGCGTAACCATGGCAACGCGCCGTGCGTCCCCCGGCCCCCCGGTAAGGCCGGGATTTACAGCCCCACCCTGTGGGCAGCCGCCGGGCGGGTCCACTTCCTGCCTCGCCGCGGCCGGGCAAGAGTTAACGCCGGGGAGGGGCGGGTCCGGCTCCCGGGCCAGACGGCGCGGTTCCTGTTTGTGCTGAAGCCGTGCGCGCCCCCCCCGGGAGAGGGGCGGGAGGATGCTCTGCCCCTCCCTCCTCCGTATCGCTGTCCCCCCCCCCCCACACACACACACTCTCACACACTCCCCCGCAGCTGGGGCTGAATGTGCTGGACCTTGATGCAAGTGGCGCTTCCTCCCTTCCCCGGTGTGAGCCGCCTGCCCGCGGACCCGCCCCCCCCGCCGGCCGGCAGCGAGTACCAGTCAGCTCCCGCTCCTGAGACAAATCACACCGGCTACTCGCAATAGCCGCCTGCTGCGTGCGTGCGTCCGAGTGTGTGTGTGTGTGTGAGAGAGTGAGCGTGCGGGGCTGGGGCTGGGGCTGGTGCGTGTCTCTGTTTACCCGGGAGCTCTCGCAGGACAGGAGCTGAAGCTGCTGGGTGTTGACTGAGGATCCCCTCCCCCTCCTCCCGCAGGACGTTTCTTCTTTTTCCTTTGCAAAAGGGGAACAATTGTCAATTATCTTCTACAGAGGTGGAAAGACACCAGCCCCCCCCCCCTTGCCTCCCCGCCCCACCAAAGAGCCACCGCAAGGGCAAGCTGGCTCGTGGCTAAAGTGCTGGAGCCGCTGGATTAAGTAACTCTGGGGGAGCCGCTCTCACTCTCTCGCACTCACGCACACAGCGAACATGAAGGAAAAGCCAATGATAAAAACCGCTAAAATGCAAGGCAACATGATGGTAAGTGGCCGCTGCCGCCTCCAACGACTGTAAGTAATTGTGGGGCTCGTTCCTCGGGTTTGCTACTAGGCTCACCTCCCCCCTGTAGTGGAAGCATGTTGGGTGCCCCTGGCCGGCCCCCACACCCCCACTTTCGCTTTGCTCGGAGATCCCTCCTCTCAGGCTCGGGTGATGGTGAATCGTGTCTGTGGAGTGCAGGGTTTTGCTTCGGCAGAGGCTCCCCGTGTGTCCGGGTCCTTTCTCCTGCCCTTGTTACGCTGTGTGCCAGGGAGAGGGGAATTGATTTGAACCTGGGGGTTTGGAGGGAGCCCCCCGGAGCCCCCCCCCCCCTCAACGCAGGCGACAGCTCTGCAGCCTCTGCACTTTGCTGGGAGCTGCTGATGTTGTTGCCCGGACCCTTGTGGAGAGAGAGAAGCAGGCACAGGCTGGCTGGGTGATCGCAAGAACCTCGCGCCCCAGGATTACAAAATGTCTGGAGAAGGGGATGAGGTTGTTTGGGGGGGAGCTGGCGAGCAGAAGTGGATCGCTGCACAGACAACTTTGATAACTTGAGGGCCATAGTGGGGTTTTCCCTCTTCCTGTTCTGCTTCCTGCGTGACTATAGCGGTTGTCTTGATGTATGTTCTTTTTTCTCCGCCCATCCATCCCTGGATGCCTTCTCGTTCAGCCAAAGGGGATGGGGGGGAAACCCCCACCAAAGGCGGATGATCTCCCGGAGGAGGTGCCGGTTGCCATCTTGTGCTGCTAGAGAGATGTTTGTCTATTTTGTCTGCTGTCTTGAGCCGCTTTAGGTGTTTGGGTTTTTGCTTGCCTGGGGTAATTTCCCCCCCGCCCCTTGCTTGCATGAGCTGATACTCGCCGAACTGCAGGGATGCCATGGGTAGTGAAAGTGGATTGCAGCTGTGTCGTGGCGGTCTTTGTGCTGAGCAAGGGATGCCGTGAAACGTGATGTCTTTATAGAGGACTCGGCTTCCAAAAACAACTTATTGTAAATAACCCTGAAGCCTTTTAAAGACACCTGTTGATGATTAAAAAAACAACCACCACCACCCAATGCAAACATGTGAGATTTGTATTCCGCGTGCCCGCCTCTTAGGGAAATGCTCACATTTAATGTAACGAAGGCAGCACGCGTTTCCCCCATCCTGAAACGTGTAAGAAACGGCCAAGGTGTTCTAAATCCCGCGGTAAAATAACTCATTTTCTCTACTACTAGGGCAACCGTGTTGCTTTTTCTAGCATTAGTTTTAACAGCAAGGTGCAGTGCGATGTGACCTGTGAATTCAAGTAAGGGAACTGAACAGGAACTTCTGCAAACATTTCCCCCCTGGAATATTAGGTTAAATGTGATGGCAGCATATTCTTTTTTTATTATGCCTGTAAAAATACTTGGTGCTGGGGTTCGCTAGCACACGGGAATCTGATTTTTTTTTTAAACTACTGTTGTAAATGTCATTATAGTCCTTGACTAGAGTGGTATCTACCACTAAAAGAATAATGAACCACCTGAGATGATGCTGTCTGTTTAAAGGTCGGCATTAACCTAATTTACATTCACAATGTCACAGAATTAATAAAAAACTATAACATATTATCCTTTGGTCTCTACAGTCAAGAAATAATTGGAGGGAAGGGATCCCATTACTATTACTTATTCAAACTGCTGTATCTTCTGGTGGTGGTTCTCTGTGTGACAAAAATGGATCCATCTAAGCACTTCTGTGCTAGACATGCAAGGCTGGAGTGCCTGATTTAAAAACAAAATAATATTGTAGGAGCTGTCCGCCCCATCAGAGCCTGATGCGATAGGGACTCAATGGAGGTTCGGCCACTGACTTACGGGTTAGCAGGGTCTTGCTAAACTGCAGCCATAACATCTTATCGGCCACTCAACAGTCTGTCCCCCAAATCCAGTGCCAGTTTTTATCTTGGTTTTGAAAAAATATTTTTGAACTGAATTGTAATGCATACTCTGAGATTTTAGAAGAGCATAACTGTTAAACTGACATGGATGACTTAGATCCATACTAAATTTTGGTGGTTTGTTTTACTTGGAGGAGAGCTTGCTTCTGTCATAATTTGGCCATAAGCACTTATAATTGGTTTGTGGCAATTGAGCATGCAGCTAATATTTAAAGTGAGGGTTGATTTTTTTTTTAATGTGATGGTCTCAGAATATTTTAGCCAGAAAATACTAAATAGCTCTTACCTTTCCTCAAAGTAGCATTAGTGGATCCGATCCTGAAGTCTAGGGCAAAACTCCCATTGACGTTAATGGAAATTCTAGTAACTTCAACTGGTGCCTTTCTTATCGTGACCCACTTTTTGTAAAGTGTTATTTCAGTAAGTTTCATTTTACCCATTTATCATTTTTATTACTAGGAAAAAATGTAGTCTTTGGTCATTCATATTAAAGCCTAATATTTTAAGTGTCCTTGCTAGATAATGCACATGGCAATATACCGGTACTTAAAAAAAAAATCCTGCATGTGGTGTGTGTGCCTGTGTGTGTTGTCTGAAGTGACTCTGATTGTATTACAGTATGTATTATCTTAATTACCTGGCAGAATTTGAAAGGTCACTGAAAATTCAAAGCTCGCTGTGGTGGGTTTTTTTGACAGTTTCACTGGGATCTTGACAAGCAACTAAGTACATATTGATTTTCTTCCTCTCTCTTTAAAAATCTCTCTTAAAATGAAACTTTTCTTCTTAAAATGAGAATCTTGGTGTGTGAGAATCTTGGTCCATTGGCCTCTTACCTCACAATGCGCCCAAGAAGTGTGGTGATAGCTCACGGTGTCACTACATCTGGGGATGTCTTTTTTTACTTTAATTAGACCAGCCAAAAGAGAAGTCATGCTTGTGAGAGTAAGATAAATTTTTGTATCCCTGTGGCAGTCTTTCACACTATCTTAAAAAAAATATTACCTGGACAAGTGTCGTTTTTATTTTACTCAACTCTTTCCTATCCATCATTTGAGCTGAGGGACTATCCTATATGGAAACACAGTTCACAGCTTTGATAATGGAGCTTTTCTTATTTTCATAGGAATGTTTTGGCAAATGGTCAATTGTTTTCTTTTATAAATTAGGTCATATTCCATGAGCTTGTCAGGATATTTTTCAAATTGTGTGGTAGCAGGACTTGAATGCTCCTGTCCTTATATACAATTATTACTTATTAGTTAATTTTAATTAGAACTTTATTCCCTTCAGTTCCCCATCAATCTGAGCCAAGTCTGGCAAATGAATACAATTCCAAGTATGCATGTTTTATAAATCTATAGCTCCCTGGCTTTGCAGCGGCTGTCATCTTACACGTGCCAGGTTTCTTATACATAGCTGTTTGTTTTAGAAAAGAATCTCCAAAGCAGTGAGACCTACAGGACCAAAGACTGCTCCCACTTACACCAGTGAAAACCCAATGGGCCGAATTCATGGCAGGCACAATTGCATTGAAGTCAGTGGAGTTGCACCCACATTTGCCAGTTGTGAACTTGGCACTTAGAGTTCAGTGAGAGAACGGCTTTAGTGAAGTTGTGCACGAATAACGAAGGGCAGAACTGTATGGAGGGGACCGTTTTATGACTGTGTTTTGTCTAAGCAATTTATTATTCAAAGGAGCAGTGAGAGGAACATGCACATCAATAGAGCCAATTGTGTCTGTTAGCAACAGAGTGGTGCTGCTGTCCAGTTCTTGTTCTGAATTTCATCATCTGGCTACAGTATTGTCTGTATTTAGAAAGTATCTAGACATATCTTAGGCTGCTACATCACTTTTACATTTTACGATGATAAACACTGTGTATGTATATGCATGTATAGGGCCTTGTATCTGTATTATGCTAATGCTTAGTTGGAGGGCTAAGATGGTTAGGGTAGGAACATATGGAGCCTTTCACATCTTGGCTGAATTAAAATCCAGGCCACATTAGCTGTGGCCAAAAACTGTTGCTATTTAGAGGTGACTGTCAAATAAGATTAGTGGCAAGTGTTCATAACACAAGAACTCAGTTGGCATCCCGTTTGATGCCTCAGAGCGCCCAAGGATTGGACGGATATAGAGACCGAGCTACTCTCTCACCATCACCAGAGGACCATCCGTGTCATATTGGAGACATGTTGGTGCAACAAATTGAGACACTTGATTTGCCACTGCTCTTTCTGCTGTTCAGTCTCTGGTCTGTCAGTCTGGTGCCTGTCATGAGTAATAAATTCATATTAAAAAAATAAATAAAAGACATCAATGATCTGTTGTGATTTCCCTTATTCACCATATTTCATTCCTAGGGTTATTGCTTGAAGATATAAATCGCATCAGGCTGAAACTTGCCATAATGGTTCTCAGCCAGAGTACAGTTGTCTTTGCACTGATTCAGTGTAATCAGCCCATGTGGCAACTGATATGTCTGGAAATCCACACATTGAAGTACATTGTGAAATCTCCCACTTTTGACTATCCCTTCACCCTGGCTTCCTCTTCTCTGAGCCCCACATATCCTGTTTCTTTAGAGCGTGCAATACTTTGATCGCACATCCAGTTCATCGTTGGTGTGCTATTGGGGTGACTGCTATCTTGGCTGACACGCCAACGATTGAAGGCAGGATTTCCAGAACCGAAAGCGTGAGTCTCTACAGCTTGAGCGAAAGGGTCAGGCTCTGTGTCTGGGAGCTGTAACAGATTCACATCTCCTCTGGATCCGACATAGAGGGGAATATGTAACACACCCTGGCCAATGGATTACACTATGATGTTGTGTGCCCCAGACTGTGCAGTGCTCTAGGAAGTGCCAAAATATTCAAATTGCTGACACCGAGGCCTAGCAGAAAAGCCCGAAGACCAGCTGGGCTTGTTCTGTTGCTGTCTTACATGTAAGTGGAAATCAGCATCTTGACACACCTAAGATGGGATGGGAGAGGAAATCTCCCTGAGGACCCAGTCATGGAAATTACCCCACATCATTCCACAGGGGGACAGGTTCTGCTCCCCTGAAGCAGACATGGGACCTACCCATAAACTCTGCAGATCCTGTGGGAACCTCAAGAGGTCAGGCCCACTCTCACAGTTGTCTTGTGCCTCCATGGCAGCTCTGGTCCCAGTTGTCGCCTCCTTCCCCCCAGTGCCTGGCAATGTGAAAGGTCCAGGGATAACACTGGGGTGAGAAGCCCAGCACTCAATCTACCAACTTGGAAGGTGGAGCCAGTAGCGTATCAAGGCTGCAAAGGACCTGGTGCAATAATAGGTTAAGAGCCCCTTTCCTGATTCTGAAATTTGCCCCCTTCAGCTCCCCCTCCCCAAGCCTGAATTCCTTCCCCTTTATCATAGCTCTGGCCTAGCTCCCCCACCCCAATCCAGCCCCCGTCCTCTAGCTTCTCTCCAGACCACCCACAGCCTAATCCAGATCTCCAGCTCCCCCCAACTCCCCATATCCACAGTCCAGCCCTCCCATCTCCTCACTCTCCTGCATCCTCCTACAGCCCCCATTCCCCCATGGCCTCCCTTGCTCCCCTCCAGTTCTGATCCTGTCCCCTCCCCCTACTCTCCCTCAATTACCCCCCAGTCCCAATCCAATCACCCCTTCAGCCCCTTTTACCTCTCCACTGCCCCCCCTCCCCAATCCTCCTGCCCCAGCCCTGTTTCCAGCCCTCAGAAGCCATCTCTCAGCTTCGCCCCATCCCCTCCAGCTCCACTCCATCCCACATTCCCATTATCCCCCTCAGCTGTGCTCCAACCACCTCCCCCACCTTCATCAGCTCTGCTGCAGTCCCCTGGCTCCACTCAGTTCTGCTCCATTCTCCTTCCCCTAAACTTCCCCAGTTTCTCCATTCCATCATCCCAGTTTTTCTTTGTGCTCCATCTGTGGGCAGGGGGAGGAGGAAAAGGGGGGAGGGGGCTGCATCTTCTGCCTGTGCCCCTCCACATTTCCTGGTGCTGCAATTCCTGCATGCCTTCTCCATGTGTCCTTGCCAGCTGTGCGTGCTCAGGGCCTGGGGCTGCCTTGGCTGGAGGGGGGCCCCCCATTCCAGCCACCTCTTATTCCAGGGACCCGCAGGTTCCACTCTACTCTGGAGGCTCATCTGGTTGGGCCTTGATAATCTCCTTGGCCCTGGCGTGATTGCATCACTTGCACTATTGTAGTTACTCCACTGGGCAGAGGGATAGGAACTCATATCATGATACTTTCCATCATAATTCTGCCCCAGTGCTCCAACTTTCATATTAACCTTAGGTTAGCAAGTGTCTGATAAATCAGAGCTTTTCTGCCTCCTCCTGATAGCTAGAAAGGAGAAGCAGCATTCTCTTTGCTCATTCCCCCCCTCATCCTCTGAGTCTTCTGATTGTTCAGAGTCTAGTTGGCCCCTCCTCAAGCCTCCCTCTTTGGGGGTCTTCCTTTCCTGTGAATAGCTCCAATGCCTGCATCTGCTCCTCAAAGCTTTCCTAAGCAGCAGCAAAGGGGAAATTCACATGATTCCTGTTGATTTTACTACTACCCACAGGTTTCTGAATAGAGCTGTGACTGTGACCAGATCTTGTCAATTCCACTCGCTGTTGCTTCTTATATCTCTAAACAATGGAGGCCCCCGAGCTGTGTCTTTGCCTGCAGAGTCAGGAAGACAACACCACAGTGGTCCACATTTGGAAGGTTACTGTCACTAATAAAGTCTAGAAATTTTATTTATTTAAAAAAAAATCCAAATTTGTGCAGAGATTGATGGCTTAACCTCCTAACCCTTCACTTGCCTATCAAAGTTCCCTACTTTTCATTGATGAATTAATTTTTCAAGTCCTGTGAAGATATGGCATGTTGTCCTTTGTTGCCATGCTCCCTCCATGTGTTGTCACCGACATCTGTGCAAAATGAGTATCAGATGGTACTGTTCTGATTGGTTAGAATTTTGCACTCACTTTGCATGGGTGTAAGTTACTACACAAGGGGGATGGCAATGGAGAATCAGGCCCATAGTGACCACAGAGCAAATATCAGGTTGGGAGAAAATTTCTGATAATAAAAGGCTCTTTAATCTAGCAGAGAAAGGCGTAGCAAGATCCAATGGCTGGAAGCCAAAACTAGGCAAATTCAAACTAGAAATAAGGCACACAATTTTACCAATGAGGGTAGTTAGCCATTGGAACAGCTTACCTAAGAACCTGGTGGATTCTCTATCACTTGAAGTGCTTAAAACAAGATTGGATTTTTTTTCTAAAATATATCCTCTAGCACAGCCAGAAATTGTGGTCTTGATGCAAAAATCACTTGGTGAAATTCTATGGCATGGGTATACAGGAAATCAGTCTTGTTGATTTGTAATGGTCTGTTTTGGCTTTAAATCTATTAATGTAAGTGGTTTGATATCCTCAAAAGCACAGTACATATGTAAACATGTTCTGTTTTCTGGGATTCTGGTGCATGTGTGTTATCTATATATTACGCTGATACACAGTGGCTCATGTGAGATTACCAAGCAAAGCCAATTTATTAAATTGTTTTATGTATGGTAAATCTTGTATAATCCACTAATGCACAGTGCTGTCATTTAGAAAGTGAGGCCTTCCTACTGTGGAGTACCAAATACAGACGACTCGTATGGTGTTATCTTCAAAAGGAAGGTGATGGCTGGAAGTGAAGTTTTTAAACTATATCAAGCTTGCAGAACAGGGGCACGGATGCTGTCATTGTTTCTTCAGCAGCCGCCTTGGTTGGTTCTATGGAAACTGCAGGTCTGCCAGTCCCACCCATTTTGGGCGTGTCTACACTACTTTGAGGAAAGCTCTTGCAGGCATGGACTGCATGAAATATCTGGATGTCTTGCTTGCCCTTGCAATGGTTTAGCAAGTCCCCACTGAAATGCTGCTTCTAACAGAGCTATATTGGTGCATCCGTGGTTGTATCAGTGCAGTTCTGGGAATTCCTGAAGCAACTACAGGTGAGTCTCCTCTTACGCTGGGGTTACGTTCCGCTGTCAGCGCGTAAAGCGAAAATCGTGTATAGTCAAAATTACATTGAGTGTAATGACGGGAGGAATCGCCCACACTACAGGTACAGTATTTAAACTGATATTTTTCTTGTTTGTTTTTTGTTTTTGCCAACCGTGCAAAGCTGAATTCGCGCATGTTAAATGCACATAAGATGAGACTCGCCTGTATTCCATAATGCTTAATGCCATTGCTGTGGGTTGTGGGGGACCTACAGGTAACTTCCAAATGCTAGGCACTGCATTATGGGAACTGCCTATCTGTTTAAAGGGTTAGGGTGACCAGATAGCAAGTGTGAAAAATCAGGATGAGGTTGGGGGTTAATAGGTGCCTGTATAATACACAATCTTGAATATTGGGACTGTTCCTATAAAATTGACATCTGGTCACCCAATATAGGGTCCTCACTGCTGTACTATATGAGGGTGGGGTGGAGTTAAAAGAACTGAATGAGCTGGCAGTTGCAGCATTTGCAGCTTTTTGGCCTGTGGGAGAAACCACTGCAGATGGCAAGAGTTCAGCTGGATCTGAGTTACAACCAGTGCTTGTAAAACACTTAGGATTGCTGTTGTGTATGTCTGCAAGGTATTGTACAGGAACTGCAAACCCAAAGCTTTCCCATTGCAGTACAGAGGATGTGTGGGTTTGTTTTTTGTTTTTTTGTTTTTTCCCCACCTAATATAGATAAGGCCTCATGGGTGATGTGGCCCATTGTTTTCAGGTTTTTTTTTTCCAGGTGAAAATATCCTCCCAAACCTGTTAAAGAACAGGTCAATGTGAAAAGCTCCCACTAATTTGATCAAATCTCCGTGAGTCTGAAGATGGTCCAGAACTGGCAAACATCAGGCTTACCTTCAGATGCAGTAAAATCATCTGCACGCATGGCTGCTGCATGCCCTGATGCAGCAGACAGCATATGTGATAAGCAAAGTGGTCAGCTCTAGTGTGAGAAATCCCTTTTAGGTTGAGTTAGAATCATCTGCCTGGCAGATGATTCTATCAGCTCAGGCATGCATACAGACAGTATGTAAGTTCACTGGGGATGAATTCTGGTAACCCATTTAAGGACCTAATTCTGAAATCATTATTCAGCCTTTATTCAGGCAAAACTTCCACCAAACTTAATGGGATTACTTCTCCCATTGAACTCAATGAGAATTTACCTGAATAACTGACTTCAGGATTGAATCTAGAGACACCCTCTTATATTACAGTAAGGGTTTTTCATTATATTTTACAGATCTGAAATGGTGAAATATATTGAATTTTACCAAAAGAGGGAAGGGCAAGGAAAGAAAATAAAAGAAAAACAGAGCAAGACACTTAAAACTCAGGCAGTTACAATTTCAGGTCTTGATTCTGCAATTGACTGTGCACAGTCACGTATATATTGGAGTGAATGTGGTCTCATTCTGCATGTTTTCTACCTGCAGAACCTCATCAGTCCCTCAGATTGCTCACAGCATTTGCCAGACTCCAGGACTTTTGTTCAGCTATGACTTTACTGATGATGCAGATGTGTGCTAGAAATATGGCAATCAAGGATGATATCTAGCATGTTTTGTTTGGTTACCCTTTTGCACTGATGTTATTAAAAACACAGATGGAAAATGAAATTATAGTAGCGGAAACATGCCAAACTACAAATACTGAATGTTTTTTTCTGTAATATATAACACAACCAGAACATCCCAGAAATGAGTTTATATTGCTTTTTTTTGTGTGTCTAATTATGAGGATGTGAAAAACATACTTGTACTAATGTCTTCTCATCAGGCTTTAAGAGGGCTGAAAGTACCTTTCATGAAGATCTAGTTTGTGAAGCAAATGATTGTAATGCAAGAATATTACTCTTCATGAACTCTGGTTATTGATCCAGTTAAAAACAGATCTGTGGTCCATAGGAAGGATATCTGAAATGCTGGTGAATGGAGCAGTAGTTAAAAAATTACAGCATGTCTTAATTTGAATAGGGCCCAGTCCTGCCTAATGTTCCCATACATTGGGAGCTTTGCCAGTGAGGAAAGTTCAGTGTCGGTCAGTCCCATACTGTTCTCGTACTGTGTTGTTTCTGCATACTGTATGGCAACTTAATATTTTAAATTTGTTAAAATCCTTTTTTTAATAAAGATGCTTTTCTAGATGATCTGGACACCTTCCTTGGATACAAACATGTAAAAGAATCTAACAATGAGCTACATTAAAATTATTAAATTTTCTGTTGATCTTGTTTTCATTTCTTTTGAGCTCTAGAAAGTTGTTTTTATAGGTGTGTTTTGCCTTTATAAAGGGACTGTTTCTTACTGTGTGTTTTGTACAGCACCTAGCACAACAGGTACCCTGGTTGGGGGCTGGGTGTCTTTGGATGCTACCTAAGGCAAACAAACAAATACATGATATTTATAAGCATAGGTGCCAACTTTTTCCTGGTGCCGGTGGCTGCTCGACACCCCCCAAGCCCCGCCCCGACTCCGCACCTGCCTGCCCCCATTCCAACCCCTCCCATAAAGTCCCTGCCCTCTCCCTGCCCCTATTGAACTCCTTCCCCAAATCCCCGCCCCGGCCCTGCCTCTTTCCAGAGCACGCCATGTTCACCCTCCTTCCCCCTCCCTCCCAGCGCTTGCCGCCGCGAAACAGCTGTTTTGCGGCGGCAAGTGCTGGGAGAGAGGTGGAGAAGCAGGGATGTGGTGTGCTCAGGGGAGGAGGCAGAGGCGGAGTGGAGGTACAGTTGAGCTGGGGCTGCGGGGCAGGGAGCTGCTGGTGTGTGCAGAGCACCCACCAATTTTTTCCCGTGGGTGCTCCAGTCCTAGAGCATCCATAGAGTCGGCGCATATGTTTATAAGCAATAATGGTTATCATATACACCAGTGGCATATTCCCTATTTTGGCCTTACTTCAGCAAAATACTTGATTATGTGTTTAATTTTAAAGGGTAGCATATGCTCTGGTGCTTTACTGAATCAGGACCTATTAGAAGACTATAACACAGACACAACAGTCTAACACCCGTCCAGCCATCTGTCTTATAGTTCTGTACTGGTGTCCAGCACTGTGCTGGACAAGCACTTTCCAATTTAATTAGCTTGGTGTAACAAGTTCCTTAGTGGACTTCCCGGGATCTTCAGCTTGTCTATGTTTTATGGTTATAGAGGTTCTGTCTTGGGGTAGTGTAATTTTTGCTTTTTCACTTAGTAATTTGAAAACTGATGCACGGTTGTATAGCCAACACATTCCAAGGGATACTGTGAACACACAATAAATATCAATTCAATTCCATATTGCTAACATGAATTTGGAACATCTAACATACATGGTGTCCACCTAGGAGTACTTACACAGGGCTATCAGTAATGGCTGTGTTTTAATGAATTACATATTTATTAGCCCTAAACTGTACCTAACCCCAGTTTGGAATATTATTTAAGGTTTGAAGCTGGCTCTGAGTATGCGTGGTGGCTACTTGTGAGGATACTAAACTTTATAACAAGTTTCTTTGCAATGTCAGTCAAAGTCCATTGTGGCAATGGCTGTGGTAAAAAGTCAAAGGAATTCTGAGGCAGTGTAGGAAAATCAGGGCTGATGTTCTGAAAAGAAGTGAGGTAAAGCAAAGGTGTGTCAAGTCAAAGGAGATCCAGCCATGATGTAAAGAAAATGAGACTGTTTTCAGTGTGAAGGGATGGTTAGCACTTTACCCAACAAAGACATGCAAGTAACACCAAAGCAAGCCTATTGGCAACTAGCTTCAGTGTGGACAAAGTAGAAGCTATGGCAGTGAGAATTATGTTGTTATACCAGGAAGAGCCAACAGGTGTCAGTTCAAGTCTTTTGATGTGTATAAATGCAGAGAAAGGAAAACTCAAATCTAGAGAGATTAAATTATGATACAAGGAAAGGCACAATGATGTCAGTGATACCAGAATGTGCATTTAACTCTTTCTGTATTTTGGATGGGCGGCTCTTGGGTTTCTTTACAAGGTTCCCTAATTTGCTTTCTTATCTGTCTATCGAGTTTGAGATTTACAGCTTTTAACTACAGTAGAACCTCAGTTACGTACACCTCGGGAATGGAATTTGTTCGTAACTCTGAAACATTTGTAACTCTGAACAAAACATTATGGTTCTTTCAAAAGTTTGCAACTGAACATTGAATTAATACACCTTTGAAACTTTACTATACAGAAGAAAAATGCTGCTTTTACCATCTTAATTTAAATGAAACAAACACAAAGTTTCCTTACCATGTAAAATCTTTTTTTAATCTTTACCTTTATTTTTTAGTAGTTTACATTTAACACAATACTGCACTGTATTTGTTTGGAGTTTCTTTTTCATCTCTGCTGCTGCCTGATTGCGTATTTTTAATTCCAAATGAGGTGTGTGGGGTTGACTGGTCAGTTTGTAATTCTGGTGTTCGTAACTCTGAGGTTTGACTGTAGTAGAAAGCATTTTATTTTAGTGTGGGATTTGTTTTACCTGTACTCTTTAGGTTTTTAAAGATTTGTTGTGTACATTGTGACATTGGAACATAATGCTGACATAATGTCTTAACAGTTCGTGGTTGACAAATGCTTACACTGGTGCTGAGACCTCTGCTTTTTGCTATTGTAAAGAAGGCTTGTTGCGTGTAGCTGTGACTGAGGAAAGGTAAACGCTTACTGATATTAAGCAAGATGGAAGAGATTGGAGGCCTCGGGGTTGGTGATGGGGGTGTGAAACCTTTCACTTTTAGGTCAGTTTGAGTCCAGCCCAGGCTAGTAGCTGATGAAAGTTTCTAATATCCATTGACTGCTTGATGGTCTTAGTCCAGCTGTGGACTAGTGTCCCCATTGCAAAGAGTACCACCACAACTGGCACCTTCATTGGCAGACACAGGTGGACCTGACTGGGCAAGGAAAACGAATGATTTCCCCGCTCCTATAAGTGGTCCCTTTAGAGCAGGGTTAAAACACATTGGCGAGGTGGTTTGGGGGGGGGAAGTTGCATTGTTGTTTCCCAGGCTGTATCATTTCTGTGAATAAATGGGGCATCAATCACCAAGATGCTGGCATAAGCACTATAATGTAAAACAAAAATGACATCAAAATGCCAATCAGTGTTTGTGGCAAGGAAGCATGGATGAAAGTCTGGGGACAGTGGCTCTTATAAAATGAGGGAAGACGAAACAACATCAGTGAGAGAGTCTGGTCAGAATTCTACGGTGTCAGTAAAATAATGATACAACTTGGGTATCCATACCAGCATGGAAAGTAGTCTGGGAGTGTGGTGGTATTGTTTACTATACACTTCTTACACCTCTACCCCGATATAATGTGACCCGATATAACACGAATTCGGATATAACGCAGTAAAGCAGTGCTCCGGGGAGCGGGGCTGCGCACTCCGGTGGATCAAAGCAAGTTCGATATAACACGGTTTCACCTATAAAGCGGTAAGATTTTTTGGCTCCCAAAGATAGCATTATATCGAGGTAGAGGTGTATTTGCCAGCAGAAAGAATGTCATGTGATGGTGTGAGGAAAGGCAAAAATGGTATTCTACAGAAACAACTTTATGACGTGAAGAAAGGCAGTAACAATTCCCAGCTATTAAGAAGACATGCTGATATAAAAAGCAAAAGAATATTAATGCAACTCTATTGATGCAAAGCTATAGTGTGAGAAAATATAATTGAAAATCAGATGCCACATTTCTCCAATACAGAGATGCTTAAGAAGTTGTTAATGCAAATACCTCCTGCTCTGGTGGGAAAGGCAAGTCTAGAGACATAACTATAAACATGAGAAAGGACAAACATATGGTAATGCAATGCTAAAGGTCTGATCAACATGCAGATGTTCACCTGAATAGTGCGTTGTTGTTGTTTTTTTAATAAATGTGTCACTCGGCTCACATAGTCCACAAGATTCTCCTCTTACAGCATGAGCTGCCCTTGATATCCTTTTTGATTGCAGAGTCCAGTAAAATTTCATTGTTACCACTCGTTTGCTTGCACAGCTGCATGAACTCAAATTGCTTTGTCCAGTGGTTTCCTGACTCTTGCAGGCTGCAGTCCATGTAAGACAACTGTGACTTGTTTAAAATGGAAAGCTTGGGACATCTGCTCACAGATAGGCCCATTTATAAAATGTCAGTTTTTCCTTTTTTTCTACAGTGTATCCAGTCATAAAGCGAGGAAATGTAAAATGAAAACGACATCAAAATGCCAATAAAGGTAATACACAAAAGAAAAGAAACTAAGCTCTGGATGTCATGGTGGCCTTAGCTTTATATAGGTATTGATGTAACATTGTATAGTTCCTGAGAGGAAACCTTTGTCTTGCAGCTAAGGCACTGAACTGATGCTCAGCAAGTCTGGGTTCAACTCCTAGCTCTGCCACAGATTTCCTGTGTGACTATGGGTAAGTGTCTTAGGCTATGTCTACACTTACGATGGTATGTAGAGTACAGGCACTACACATGTAGCCACACGCTGCAGTGAAAGGCTCTAGCAGTTGGGGAAAGGCTCTGGCGGCGAGAAGCTGCCAGAGCCTTTACTGCCGTCATAACCTTTTCTCACTGCTGGAGTTTTTCACTGCGGCGCAGAAAGGCTCCAGCAGCCAGAGGCAGAGGGACACAACACTGTCAAAAATAGCAGTAGAGATGTGGGATGCACTGCTTGGGCATGTAGAGAGTCTTATAGGTATGTACTCTGGGGGTTCAGGTATGTAGGGCACTCTACTGTAGTCCCCTAAGCTGTGCCTCATCAGCTACAATGCCATGTATACCTATGCTAGCAGGGCTTGTAGTGTCCGTACACTACACACCATTATAAGTGTAGATGTACCTTTAAACTCAGTGTGTTAGTTCCCATCTGTAAAATGGGTGTACCTCCTTTGACTCTTTGTCTGTCTTGTCTATTTAGACTAAGCTCCTTGGGGTAAGGACTGTCTCCTGGTGTGTGTGTGTTACCTAGAACAGGATTCCATTGTGCTAGTTTGGGGTGTTAGAGTGCTTCTGTGTTTCTAAGAAATTAATAAGCTTTTGGTTGATGTATGGAAAAATTTTATGTATAAGAGCAATGAATAATTAGTTATAATAACATTTCTCCGTGCGAATCAAAATGCACCTACAGTATCTACTGTTTTATTTTCATTTACAAAGAAAAGTAAGGAAAATATTGTAGAAGTTCGATTTTTGCACGTGATTTTTGTGTGTTTGTGTTTGTTTAGTGTGTTTTTCATTTTCTTTAATCAAAAACCTGAGCAGAGTTTTTCATATGTGGTGGACAGCAATGTACTCTTATTCCTGGACCAGACATTATCCTATGTGTAAAAGTAAGCTATTAAATATTTTTAAATGGCTATGACAGTCTTTGAATGATTAGAACTGGTCAAAAATTTTCCAAAGGAATGTTTTTCTATTGGAAAAAGCTGTTTCATCAAAACCAAAACATTCCACAAGAACATATCAATGTTGATGAAATTTTGTTTTGAAAAAAATAATGGAAAAAAAGTGTTAA
Source organism: Malaclemys terrapin pileata (assembly GCF_027887155.1). Classification (NCBI taxonomy): domain Eukaryota; kingdom Metazoa; phylum Chordata; order Testudines; family Emydidae; genus Malaclemys; species Malaclemys terrapin. The sequence goes on along the minus strand of NC_071506.1, from coordinate 269,974,002 downwards.
GATTGAAATACTCCATTTTGTATGCAGTGTTGTAGCATATTGGTCCTAGGATATTGGAGAGACAAGGGGGGTAATATCTTTTATTAGACCAACTTCTGTTGGTGAGAGAGACAAGCTTTTTAGCTACACAGAGCTCTTCTTCAGGTCCTATGTAAGCTCGAAAGCTTGTCTCTCTTCCCAACAGAAGTTTGTCCAATAAAAGATATTACCTCACTAACCATGTCTCTCTAACATTCAGTTTTGACATTTTGGAAATGGAAGGTTTTGACTCTTTTTCCCCCAACCCCCCCGCCCGCCCCGCGCACACACACACAATGACTTTTGGCTCTCTTATTACCCAAAAAATTAGAATGTTGAAATTTTAAATGAAACATTTTGATTGACCTGAACTGAAGTTTGTTTCATTTGAAATTTCAAATGTTTTTGTGTTTGGACCAATTGGGAACTAACAAATTTTGTAATTGCAGTATTTTCAGGAAAATGGAAATTCCAGTTACTGCACATATCTAGCGATGATACATATTAACACACATGTTCTTTCTCACACCATGCTTCATAACTCAGGCATACTCTGAAAAAATATTATTAGAACACTGAACTGCCTGAAGAAAGTATGCTGAGTTATAATCTATCAATTGGTATTTGTAGTTAACAAGTTTATTATGGCAGTGCCTAAGGGCCAACCAAGAATGGGGTCTCTGTGTGCTAGACACGGAACAGGGTAGTAGACAGTTCCTGCCCTGAAGAGTTTACAATCTGCAGGGACAAGACTGACACAAGGTTGGGGGAATGGATATAACACACAAGCAGAGTGATCAATATGATGGCAACAAATGTCGTGTTCCACAATTTTTTCATCCTTTACTCTTATAATCTATGTCAGGGGTAGGCAACCTATGGCACGTGTGCCAAAGGCGGCACGGGAGCTGATTTTGAGTGGCACTCACACTGCCGGGTCCTGGCTACCGGTCCGGGGGGCTCTGCATTTTAATTTAATTTTAAATGAAACTTCTTAAACATTTAAAAGTCCTTATTTACTTTACATACAACAATAGTTTCGTTATATATTAGAGACGTATAGAAAGAGACCTTCTAAAAACGTTAAAATGTATTAATGGCATGCAACACCTTCAATCAGAGTGAATAAATGAAGACTCGGCACACCACTTCTGAAAGGTTGCTGGGCCCTGATCTATGTTATGAGAGGTCACACACTTCTATATAATCCCTATAATATCCAGCACAATATTTTAAGCATGCATTGACTTCCGTTGAATATTTGCAATAATAAAGTGAACAGGATTTGGTCCAGAGTGGTTTAAATTACAGTAATGATGCTTTCACATAGTTGGGGGATTTCATTTTGTTTTCCTTTTATTAAAAAAGAAAATAAATCTGCCATTTGAGATTGTAATGGGTTTGGTAGATACCTGTGTGTTTCTGTCTCTTTGGAGCTGATCTGATTCCAAAGCAATCATTCTAGCCTTCCCAGTAAAAATGCATTGGGTGTTTTGCAGCTGTTATGATCCCTATAAAAACGTCCTGTTTAAGTCATTACCCAGCGTGCACAGAGGTGAACTGACATAATCCTCGGTGCCTTCTTCAAACACCATGGTATGGCTTCCAATGTATTGTTCCCAAATCTCCTTGTGGACAAATCTCCTTCAAATGTAGCCCCCTGAACAAAGTCTGCAAACCCTGCACTGGATGGTGAAATCCCTTCTCAGGCGCTACCACAAGCATAGTCTGAGCCTTTAGACTTACCCCTGCAGAAGGGGAGAGTCTAGCTGCATCTCCCCAGGAGGAGCGCAGTGAAGAGAACGTGACTCAGTCATAATTCCTCCTGGTTTGCCCTTGTTCTGGGGAGCAATTTGCTCCCCCTCTTTTCAGGATGTAACATAAGAATGGCTATATTGGGTCAGACCAAAGGTCCATCCAGCTCAGTATCCTGTCTACTGACAGTGGCCAATGCCAGGTTGAACCTAACAGGTAATGATCAAGTGATCTCTCTCCTGCCATCCATCTCCACCCTCTGACAAACAGAGGCTAGGGACACCATTCCTTATCCATCCTGGCTAATAGCCATTAATGGACTTAACCTACATGAATTTATCTAGTTCTCTTTTAAACCCTGTTATAGTCCTAGCCTTCACAACCTCCTCAGGCAAGGAGTTCCACAGGTTGTGCGCTGTGTGAAGAAGAACTTCCTTTTATTAAACCTGCTGTCCATTAATTTCATTTGGTGGCCCCTAGTTCTTATATTATGGGAACAAGTAAATAACTTTTCCTTATTCACTTTCTCCACATCACTCATGATTTTATATACCTCTATCATATCCCCCCTTAGTCTCCTCTTTTCCAAGCTGAAGAGTCCCAGCCTCTTTAATCTCTCCTCATACGGGACCTGTTCCAAACCCCTAATCATTTTAGTTGCCCTTCTCTGAACCTTTTCTAGTGCCAGTATATCTTTTTTGAGATGAGGAGACCACATCTGTACGCAGTATTCAAGATGTGGGGGTACCATGGATTTATATAAGGGCAATAAGATATTCTCCATCTTATTCTCTATCCCTTTTTTAATGATTCCTAACATCCTGTTTGCTTTTTTGACTGCCGCTGCACACTGCGTGGATGTCTTTAGAGAACTATCCATGACGACTCCAAGATCTCTTTCCTGATTAGTTGTAGCTAAATTAGCCCCCATCATATTGTGTATATATAGTTGGGGTTATTTTTCCCAATGTTCATTACTTTACATTTATCCACATTAAATTTCATTTGCCATTTTGTTGCCCAATCACTTAGTTTTGTGAAAATCAACAGAGGGTCCTGTGGCACCTTTGAGACTAACAGAAGTATTGGGAGCATAAGCTTTCGTGGGTAAGAACCTCACTTCTTCAGATGCAAGTCACTTAGTTTTGTGAGATCTTTTTGAAGTTCTTCACAGTCTGCTTTGGTCTTAACTATCTTGAGCAGTTTAGTATCATCTGCAAACTTTGCAACCTCACTGTTTACCCCTTTCTCCAGATCATTTATGAATAAGTGGACTAGAATTGGTCCTAGGACTGACCATTGGGGAACACCACTAGTTACCTCTCTCCATTCTGAAAATTTACCATTTATTCCTACCCTTTGTTCCCTGTCTTTTAACCAGTTCTCAATCCATGAAAGGATCTTCCCTCTTATCCCATGACAGCTTAATTTACGTAAGAGCCTTTGGTGAGGGAACTTGTCAAAGGCTTTCTGGAAATCTAAGTACACTATGTCCACTGGATACCCCTTGTCCACATGTTTGTTGACCCCTTCAAAGAACTCTATTAGATTAGTAAGACATGATTTCCCTTTACAGAAACCATGTTGACTTTTGCCCTACAAGTTATGTTCTTCTATGTGTCTGACAATTTTATTCTTTACTATTGTTTCAACTAATTTGCCCAGTACTGACATTAGACTTACCGGTCTGTAATTGCCGGGATCACCTCTAGAGCCCTTATTAAATATTGGCGTTACATTAGCTAACTTCCAGTCATTGGGTACAGAAGCTGATTTACTCCCTCTGCTTGCCCAGCCAGTTTTGGCTGTGGTGAATGTGTAGGGAGAGTGGAGCTAGGGGTCCACCTTTTCCCTACCCATTTGCCTACAGCTGGCAGTACTGGGTGCACAGTGGGGATGGAAGATCTTATGCCCCTTACACTCCTTTCTGTAACTGCATAGGTTTGGGGCACAGTCTATAGGCCATGGTGTTGATATCTGATGTACAGCTATGAGCACTTGTGCATAGAACAATTTGAACTACTCTGTGAGGGATCTGGATGTTGCACTGAGGTGTCCCCATTTGATCTATGTTCCTTATTATCTTTGGATTACTGACATGACATATGGAGACATGGTGGTGCATTATTACAAAATATATCATATAAACATTTAGTCTTAAGTGCTGAATTTTGCACACTAACCATATGTTGCTGTAGACAAAAGCAGGCACTGAACATGTGCAGTGGTGCTACACTGAGTGACATAACTTGGCCCTTTAAAAAGCAAAGCAATGATTTATCTTAAGGTCAAAGGGCACATAAGAGCCCTGTCTAACGGAAATGATACCTTCAGCCTTCTGTGTTCTATAGGTAGAAGACCACAGATGCTGGCTGCACGGCAAGCTGACCTGACCTAGTCAGAAAGCTGGATGGCCTATTACATAGAGCCATCTTCCTCTGAAGGAGTTCCAGGCCTGCACAGCAGGGACTTGTGGAGCACTCCTGTAAATGACCCTGATTATCACTTTCATAAATGACTCTGCATTTTCCAGCCTAATGGGTAATGATGTGAAAGACATTGAACAAGATTTTTAATTATAGCAAATGGAATCCGTACTCTCTAATCGGATTGCTGAATAGGTGGCTATTATTCATTGCTAAAGGTTAAAACATTAAACTTCTGGCTGTCATCGGGCATTCATAAAAGCAGTGGCTAGGTGTTTGTTGTTTTTAAATTACCGTCTCTTGCGGAAGCTCATAGTAAATCAGTTTTCCAGTCCTGTCTGAATGTATCAAGTCAATAGGTGCAAGGGGGTAGCAGCATAAGGCACAAATATCCATCATCTAGGATCAGTCATTTCAGGAGTGAACAAATGGATTAGAACTTGTTGCTCCCTTGTGCTTTCAAAAAGGCAAACTTTAGTAGCATGCACCGGACTTGGTGTGAAATTCTGAGAGAGATCAGAGTTAGGCTTTGTCTACACTACCTGCCTTTTAGCGACGCAGCTGTGCCGTTACTGCCGTGCTGCTAAAAGGCGAGCAGTGTAGCCGCTGTTTGTTGGCAGGAGAGAGGGCTCCTGCTGACAATACGTTGTTCACACTGGTGCTTTTTGTCAGTAAAACTTTTGTCGTTGGGGGGGGGGGGGGGGCGGTTTAACAACCCTGAATGACAAACGTTTTGCTGACAAATTTCCAGTATAGACAAAGCCTTAGTGGGTGATGCTTTTGAATCGCCTTCTTTCTCTCTCCTTCCTGATGTGTGCCTCTTTCCCATTGTTTTCTTTTTCTGGTCTGACTTGGGGACTGAGTGTCTGATCTCCTGCCTCCTTTTCACAGCCGCACTTTTAATTCACTGACTGTGTTTAGGCAAGCCAGGTAGGACTTGTCTATAAACGCATTTTTTGCAATGGTGGTGCATAAATACAAACCGCTAGAGTAGAAGTGCTGGTGCAGCTTATCCTGGTTTTTAGAGTAAGCCACATTGCTGCAAATCACCTTTTAGTCTGGTATCCCACATCTACACTAGGGATTTGCATTGGTGCAGTCACATTGGTGCAAAAATCCACATTATAAACAAGTCCCAATTAACCTGTCATATGTTTACCTATTTGTAAAATGGGCATCTTAGCACTTATCTATCTCACAGGGGTGTTATGAGGCTTAATTAATTGAGGCTTATAAAGTGTACGGAGATCCTTGGATGAAAGACATTGTATAAATGCTAATAACTCTTTGCCCCACTCCACTATTGCTTTTTTTTATTAGAATCAACTTGTCAGCAGCAGAGAAACTAGCACTCTGCTCTTGCACAAAAGCAACTTTGCCCACAGTTCTTATTGTAGAGTGAAATTTATATTAATCAGAAGTGGCTCTCATACAGCCTTGGAAATTAGACTAAAGGCCCACAATCGCTAGTCAATTTAACTCACAGCATGCACCACAGGTGAAGTGTATTCATACAGGAGCAAAGTTTTGCCAGCTGCTGGCAACATTTGTCTAGTGGAAGTTAGTTGCTGAGGAAAAAATTAATTCATGTGTATTTAAAGCTGGATCTCTGATGAGGGGAGGGGCTACTTTTCTTGTCAGTCCTGGTCATTTGGTATAATAGAAGCATCTACATACTTATATGGACCCATCACCATAGTGTCTGAGCATCCTTGTTAAGGGATCAGAGTTGCCTGCTGCTACAATATGGCTGAGATTTTTTCCAAAGCTCTTGATGGGATTTGGATATCCTGTTCCCATATATTTTAATTATCCCCGGGCGACTCTGACGATATCAGCCTGAATGTTTTGCCTTCAGAATGACCATTATTTTCTCTAAAACATTTTCTATATAAACCTTTTACCTTTCAGTTAGAATATATTTGTTTATGCTGGTCATTTTGTGAAGTTTTAGAATAAGAAAAAGGCAGGGAGGGTTTGTTCATTTCAAGTTAAGACTAAAGATGCCAGATTGATAGCACTGAAAACCAAAGTCCATCTGCACAGCTGGGATAGCATGAGTAGGTAAATTGTCTGTCATCATACTGCCCAGTCCAAGAGCATCTGCTCTGTTCCAGGGGATATTGCTTACAAGCCTGTTCAGTGCTTGGCCATTCTGCTGAGATTGCCAGTAAACCATTTGAAATGTGATGTGGAAACCTGTCCACTAGTAGCTGCACTGAGACCCATTTCACATATGCAACCAGTGATGGCGTTGAAATATGGTCCTGGCTGGCCATGACTGAAACACTGATCTCAAGGGATAAAGCAAATCTCCTAAGTCCCGACAGTCCCCACTAAGCATCTGATCCAGCTCCTGTTGACATTGATGGGTATTTTCCCATTGATTTTAATAGTCATAACATTTCAGTGGAAGCAGAATCAGAAACGAAGATCCTGATTCAGCAAGGTCGCTTATGCATGTCCTTAGCTTTAAGCATGGGAGTAGTCCCCCGACTAAGTGCTTTGAATCAGGGATAAAGTGCCTAGGCTTTTGCATGACACTTATGTAGTTGTAAGAGAAACTCCAATGACAATCTCTCTTCATAACTCAAAAAGTTCTTCTTTCCTTAAAAGTTTGTATCCATCTGGACAGTTCAGTATTTTTGCTGATTTGGCTCCTAGGTTCCTTAGCGCCTGCCTTGCAGAAAGCGACGTACTGATTACAGTTTTATTGCAGGAAGCAGGAGGATTTGGCTGTAACTCTTTTTAATTAAAATTGTTTGTTACTTATTTAGTAAGGATACATTTAAGCTGATCCTATGGAAATAATGACTCAAAGGGATCACTGGGGAATCACTGCACGACACCACACAGATTTCAGAGTTAGTTTGAAATTCACAGGTTTCTGCAGCAGGTGAAAACTTCTGTCAAATATGATAAATAAGATTTGGCATTTTAGTAAGGTCCCTTTTTAAAAAGATATATTCTTTAAAGATTAATACCCCTAAATTAATGGTTTTAACGTCTACCTAGATACCTAAAACTTATAATTGCAAGAATGACTGTTTTTGCACTTTGTTTTTTCCGCTGTCATTGGGCTGACAGAAGAACTGACATTTTAGCTAGATTGCTACTTGAAGGCTGAAAAATTCTGTGAAGCAATCTGAGTAATTATTTTATAACTTCTGTTGATGCCTAGGACAAGAATGAACTATCTGTGGGGTTTCTGCAAATACGAGGGATACTCTCAAGAATGCACAATTGTAACTCGTGATGAATATATATTATTTACCAGTGAGATGCAGGCATTCTTTTTTCTGTGTGTCCGAACTCTGGTGCTAGGTAACATTATTTTTGAATTTACTGACAAATAGAAAAATTAGTAAATTAAAATAAATTCATTAGAACAACCCCCCACTAAAAACATAACAAAGAAACCTTCTGTAGTGTTTAAAGAAAAAGGAAAAAGCTTCCTTTTAATGATCACAGCTTGGCTCTTCTGCTGCTAATTTGCAATGAGTTTGCACAGCTATAAAGAAGTATATCTATTTTATAAGGATTCATTTATGAATTGTTTGTAATAAAATGTAAACTGCAGTTTGGCACAGTTTAGACACAATTTTCCTCATCTAGGGCCCGATCCAAAATCCACTGAGTTTAATGCAAAAACCCTCCTTGACTTCAATGGGATTTGGATCAGGCCCTCTATCTCCTCCTATCCTGCCAGCGCTTGTGCATGTGAGTAACTTTACATATGAAAATAGTACAAAAGTATAGCTGGGTTCAAAAAAAGAACTAACTGGGTTCAGGGATAGGTCCACCAATGGCTATTAGCTAAGTTGGTCAGGGATGCAAACCCATGCTCTGGGTGTCCCTAAGCCTCAGACTGCCAGAACCTGGGAGGGAGAGACTGGGTGGATCACTCCACCTGCTCTGAACTGTACACTCCTCTTGAGGCTATGATACTGGCCACTGTCCGACACAGGATGTTGGGCTAGATGGATCATTGGTCTGACCTAGTATGGCAGTTATATTCTTAAGTGCTATTGAACTTATTGGGGTGACTTGTGTGAGTAAAGTTACTCACCTGGGTTAGTGTCTGCAGGGAGCAGCCCATTAGTATGTTTCACAGTTATGTCAAGTAAACTGATGCAACTTTTATTTTATATCCTTCAAGTCTTGCCACTGTGGCAAAGATGACTTCCCTTTAACTACTTGATTCTGTATTTTTAGTACAGGACTGTTTAAATTACAGGACCTGTTTAAACTATCTGTTCTGTCATTTGTAGTTGAGACACTCATTGGCTGTCACTAACAACATCTCCATGGTGCAGTTAATATTAGGATACCCCATGCACAAAATTACTTCACAAATGCATTTTTCTCCATTATGAATTGGGTTCTAATAGGTTAGCCTTGAACATTTATTATGGCTTTAAGCAATGCATTTCAATTGTCTTTAAAACATTTTTATAAAGAGATCTGAAGAGCAATGTCTAAATTGGTGTGAAGATTTTAGTATTTCAGCTATTTTCTTCTGCAGGCCCAATATTCAATGGAAAACACATAAAACATATCTGCCTTTGATTATTAAAGTTTAAAGACATTCATGGACTGGAATAAAGTTGCATCAGTTTTCTTACTAGTGTTTGAATATTGTGGATTTTCTAATTGTGCTGATCAGAATCTCAGTATGGGCCCAATTGATCAGATTAAAGACCTTTTTTATCAGACATTCAACTGAACAAAGAGCGGTACAAATAAAGAAATGAGGAATATATTTTTTTTAGCCTGATTTACAATTTTGTGGATAAGTTACGTACTTAAAATTTTTTTTTTATGGGAGTCACAAGTGACTAGTGATTTTGGGCTGCCTCAATTTTTGAGTACTGAATTTGCAATACTTTAACGAGGGTATGTTTTCAGGGGCAGATGCTCATCACTTCTGGAAAATCAGGCTCCTTTACAGTGTGACAAGATGGCCCAAAAATTGCTAGTTACCTTTTAAAATCTTGGCCTGTGGAGTAGAGAGGTTATTTTACCTCTGTATTTGGCACTGGTGCGATCACTGCTGGAATACTCTGTCCAGTTCTCATGGTCACAGTTCAAGAAAGATGTTGATAAGTTGGAGAGGGTTCAGAAAGGAGCCATGAAAATGATTGAAGGACTAGAAAACATTGATAGACTTAAAGAGCTTAGTCTTTTTAGCTTGACAAAGAGGAAGTTAAGAGGTAATTTGATTACAGTCTCAAGTATCTTCATGGGGATCAAATATTTGATGATGGGTTCTTCAGTCTATCAGAGAAAGTATAACCGGTAGATACATTCAGACTGGAAATAAGTTGTTAAATGTTTAACAGTGAGACTAATCAACCATTGGAACAATTTACCAAGGGTCATGGTGGATTCTCCATCACTGACTATTTTAAATCAAGATTGGATGTTTTTCTAAAAGATCTGCTCTAGGAATTATTTTGGGGAAGTTATTTGGCCTGTGTTATACAGGTGGTCAGACTAGATGATCACAGTGGTCCCTTCCAGGCTTGGAATCTATGAATGTATACAAATCTTCTACTCCCATCCCCCGTACAAACACGCTAATACATTTTTGTGTCACTGAAAAAGCACTGGGTGACCAGTCCCAGGATAACAAGCTTTGTTTCTTTCATATGCTTGTACTTTTCGGTGCTGTTAGTATATGGTTTTTGTTATGCTTTTTAAAAGAAAACAAACAAATGGAAGATGCTGGATGGATGTAAAAAAGAGCCATAAACTTTGAAAGGTCTCCACCAGGCATTTTTCATGTCTCTCCATCATTTCTACTATAACACATTATTGGAAGCTTGCAGGTACATCTAATATCCTGTGGTCTCCTCTTTTTGGCATGCAGTGATTGTTTGCCTGTATTTAGAATTAGAAGAGCATGGGCTTTTCACAATGCCGTTTAGATCCGGGGAGTACTACAAAATACTGAGGGATAGGGTTGCCAATTTTGGTGGGATGTATTCCTGGAGATTTAATCACATGGCATAATCACATAAAAATTGATCTTTAATTCCTGGAGACTCCAGGCCAGTCCTGGAGGATTGGCAACCCAACTGAGGAAGAACCTGGGAGTGCAGGGACTGTGTGGGATGGGCCGGTACACACTTAGCCACAGTGCTGGAGCTCGGTTCGCCAGCCACGTGATAGAATCCTCTGCACTGATCAATGGGAACGGTTCCAACTGAGATGGGAGCAGAGGGCTCTAGCGGGCATTTTTGCAAAGGGGGAAATCCTGCCTTTTCCTCTCTGGGTGTAGAGTTCCCCCTTGGAAGCAGAACTGGTATGATTCCAGTGCAGGAGTGTGTGTGTGTACATGTGTGTGGGATGTTAAATGGGGTAGGGAGGATACACACACCCCTCCATACAATGTGAAAATTGGCTTTGCAGGGGTGTCTATGCACAGTGTATGGGGTGGAGGTGGAGCTGCCAGATCTGCTCCTTGATGGATCCTATTAAGTCAGATACTGTGGTGAGTACCTGGATGGATGGATCCTCCCCTTAAGGGGCTACTTCAGCATGGTGGTAACAGCGCATCCAAAGCAGCGTCCCTGCCACTTCATGAAGTTGGGGGATCATTCCTTTGCCTTCATCCACCCACAGCTGATCTATCCAGAGCACAGATCTCAATAGTGTTGTGGGAAGCAGCATTGGAATTCGAGTAATGATTGACTTGCTCAGAATCCATTTGATCTAATACTTATGCAGTGTGACGAGACTGATTTCAGTCAGGAAAGTATCCCCAACAGAAGGGTTGATCCAAGTACAGTATTATGGGTGTGTTTATGGGTGCTTTGCTATTGGCTATACAGTAATGGGAACAGAGTTAGGCCAATGGAGTATGCTTTTGGAATTGCATGCATGTGGGTTTACTTCAAATGGCTTCCCCCCTAAGGCCCTTCTATCTTGCCCTGCTCACAATTTGATTCTTTTGTATGTCAATGTTTATCTTGAACATACAGGGCCAAATTCACCCTGTGTCACTAATATATATATGCCCATTCAAATCCATGGTATGATACCATTGCCTCCAGTGGGGTTGCACCAGGGATGAGTTTGGCCCACTGCCCCTTGTATCCTGTCAGAAAAACTGGCATTCTGTTTATCTTTTCCTCTATCTTGTAGCAGCAGCTATCCAGTCCTCAGTCTTCCCCAGCACAGTCAGCACCTACCACAGCCTAATTAAATTCTGCTACTGACAAGAGACTATACAAACCTGATTTAGCCAAGCAAATCATCTTAATTAAAAACTAGTAGAACTTGAACACAAAAGCACACTTCCCTTAAAGATGGCTGGAGAAGGTATTATCAGGCTCCCTACCTGTAATTGTAGAATTGACCCCACTCCACTTAATTCCCCCCCCCCCCAGTTTCTTTAGAGAAGGCGAGCAGAGCTATCCATCCTCAGCTAAAGCAGAGGACAGAGCTCCGTTTCTCTCCCTGGCTTGTTTAGGCAGTGCTCTCACAGAGCTCCCCCTTATCTGTGGCTGTTTCAGGCTGCTTTAACCATTGAATAAAGGGAAGCAGATGCTAGTCCAGGAGAGCTTCAGGAAAGCAAAGGAATGGGAATGGGCGACAGGACAGATCACTCGATAATTATCTGTTCTGTTCTTTCCCTCGGGGGCACCTGGCATTGGCCACTGTCGGAAGACAGGATACTGGGCTAGATGGACCTTTGGTCTCACCAAATATGGCCATTCTTATGAGACGGGAAACTTGGACCCCAGTGTCTGCAATCAGAGGGCTGGAAGTGTCTTCTAGAAAGCAAAAAAGATGGCATGGTATTGGGGTCTGGCTGGCTTCTAGTGGAATAGCTCATGGACTCGCTGGAATTTGGGTCTGTGTATCTGGGCAAGACACCCAGGGAGTTGAACCTCTTTGAAGTGTCTGTTAGGGTTGTTTGATTATCTAGCCCAAGCGCTAAAGATGAGATCAGTGTTGTTGTTATTTTGGTTCTTTTGTTGAGTCCTGAACATTATTGGTGAAATCCTCTAAGAGAGGGTTTTCTTTGATATTTTTTCCCCGCTTCGGTAAAACTCTGCTTTAATTTGTAGGGATTTGGAACTACAGCATTTTGTATATTTAAAAGCATATTCAAAAGAGGCTAAAAATGAGGAAAATCTAACACAATTCTTGCATGCAAGAAAGAATTCCGTGCACACATGAACTGTGCTCTTGAGCTTCAGTTCTGATGCCAGAATTCTGGCACCAAATAGCTCTGAGCTGTGGCGGAGCTGTGAGATGGAAAAAGCATTCTGGGGATTAGCATGCAAATAAGGACACAAGTGTAGCACTTCTTTTCCAAATTTCCGTATTCAGTACTGCTACAGCAAGTGTCTCTTTAAACTGGAGCAGAGTTTACCCACAAGGCAGATTTACAGGAGTACTTCTTGTATACCTGTTTAAGAGTGTTAAGGCTTATCACTCTAATGCAGTAAACCAGTCCAGTACACTGCTATTTCACAGCTATTTAATGTCCGAGCGCTGGGGACAAAATGTGAGATTTGGCCCAGTTAGTGTGGCCCAAAACTCATGGTGCAGCACGTGAATATACAGTTTTTAATTTTTTTTGATCAATTTAGTGCTGGTTAAAGGTACCAACTTAGCAGGTCTAGCAATTAAAGTCCTCTGTTCTGCCACAGTGCAGGCACATTATGGACATTGCAAGCTTCCAGACGTTGCCTTATCAGTGTGTGTCTAGCCTGACCTGGCGGGACCAGAAGTGGACATTCTCGATGACCATCCATGCTTGGCCTGCACTAAGTGTGCATTCGGTAGTATGGGCACTTGTCCACTAGGAACTGGAGTGAGAGCACAAACCTGCACAGCACTTAGCGCAGTAAGGCGCAGTCCTGAGTGGGGCCTTTGGAAACCACAGCAATACAAAGTGAATAGCAACCGCCCAGCCTGCTGCCTCGGGTGTTAGAGTTTTGAGAAGTCAGGAAGAGGGGCTATGGTGAAATAATCATAAGCCACTAATTAATTTAATCACATCTGAGTGACAAGTAAAGAGAAACAAGTAAAAACTTGTGAAGATCAGACAAAACATTACAATGATGCTGAATTGTAAGACCTTTTCTTGAGGCTCTTTAAATACCAAAACTAAACTTGAAAGGATGTGTAGCCCAATGTAAATGTAGCTAGTGACAATTCCCTAAACTAGGGAGAGGAATTAACAATTAAGGTATTACAAGGGGATAGATATGGCTAAGAATAAAGAGATGAAATCCAGCAAAGGATATAATTTAGGATGAATATCAGGAAAGGTTCCTGGTGGACTAACATATTTGGTCTGACTGATCCAAAGGACAGAAGCCCTGCTGTGCTGGGAGAGGAAGAGGAGACCTATACCTGACCTGTGGTCTAGTAGAGTGGTGCGATTTGGGGAAGGGTGTGGCAGTGACTGCTACTCCTTCCCCTGAGCAATCCTATATAGATCCTAACCCTTCCACCCTCACCCCTTTGCCAGGGTCCTGTAGTTACTCCAACCCTAGTGCTGTCTCCTCTGATCTGCCCACCCTGTCACCATAGATAAGGCTTCTTTAGTCCACATGGCCCTTCTCCGCCCTGTAGCTGAGGGCTCCATTTTGGAATTGTCAGGAGGGATCTATGTTTGCCTATCCAGCTCGTTCAGTCTTTCTCCAATTGTCAGTCAGCCATAGGTCCCCACCAGCTAAAGGGATGTTAGTGAAGCACAACACATGTCTAGGGCTTACCTTAGCAATACCCTCGAGGGACTGATTGCTATGTGCCCCTCAGTTGTGGTTGGTGGGTTGAGCCAAGGCGCTTCACAGATACCTTTGATGATTCCCAGGCCCCTTGAGACCTATGGAGCTGGAGAGCCCAGTAAACCAGCATAACACCAGCGCTGTTGGAGACAGTTTTACTCTCAGCCCAATAAGGTGCACTTTGCTGGTACACCATGCTGAACAATTAATGTAAGGCTGTGACAAAATATTACATCTAATTAATTTTTGTTTATTATTTGTATTGGGGTAGCACCTAGAGACCTGGCTACAGACCAGGACCCCATTGTGCTAGGCACAGTGCAAACACACAACAATGGTCTCTGCCCCAAAGAGGTTACAATCTAAGTAGGAAAAACTAATTACAAACAGGAGCTAGTCACCAGCACAACCGAAGGGCATGAAATACAATTTTGAAAAAGTCATTAACAATGCGACAGGAAGTCACCATCTGAAAGGCTGGATAGAATGGAGAAAATTGAGGTCCCACTAAAAATCTGACAGTGTCAAAGTTGTTGTAAGGTAAATTCTATTTTAAAAATATTTTCAGTTAATTTAGTAGTCCATTAAATGTTCGGTGGAGCTAGTTAATATTTGTTGAACAAAAAAGATTTTTCATTGGGAAAAAAGGCCTTTTTCCAGAAAGGAATTTTTCTGAGAAAAAAAATTTGCTTTATTTATTTTTCCATTTGTTTTGCAAATGTTATAAAAATGTTTGTCAGAATTTTCCATTTACTGAAATATATCCACAACCTTAATATGAAAAATTCTGATAACCATTTTGATAACTTTTTATATAAAACTTTAGAGAGAAAAAATTCGCAAAAAGGCAGAAAATGGCTTCATTACAAACAAGCCAAATGCTGGGACTGGATGACACAGGAGGGATCATTTGATAATTGCCCTGTTCTGGTCATTCCCTTTGAAGCATCTGGCATTAGCCACTGTTAGAAACAGGTTACTGGGCAAGATGGACCATTGGTCTGACCCAGTATGGTCATTCTTATGTTAACATCAACATTTCAAAAATAGGTTTTTATTTTTCAATCAGCAGATTGATTAACTTAACTAAGATTTTGTGAACAGATAACTTTGTAAAATAAATAGCTTTTACCTTACAACAGCTTTACAGTTATCTACTTTTCAGTGAGTTTTTTCTTTAGAAATGAAAAATATTAAGCTCTCATGTATCTCCATGGAGTCTGATGACCTGCTGAAATAGAGTGCTTTAGCATTAACGGTGAATGACAAAGCAAAGTGCTCTTTTTTTGCTTCTCGATTAGGAATAAGACAACATTTAAGGCTTTGTTTCCACTGGGGAAATTAAACATTTTTGACTGCTTCATCTATATTGGGTGCACTGGTATTGATGGGCCACTTGCTGCTGGCACTGTTTTAAAATTTGTGTCCAGTAACCCTGCTGAGAGCAGATCTAAAGTACACAGCAGTGATGGCCCATCTGTGCTAACAGTGATGGGAAGTACCAAGTGTAGAAGGAGCTGAAGGTATTTCTTTAAATGTTGTTTTCTTTTTGTTTTTTATATTAGGAATATCAGATCTTGATTTTCCTCTTTGGGTTGGAGAGCTTTTCTTACTGCTCAGGTAATCATGTAGTGTGTTCAGATGGTGCCAAATTATTATGAATTGCTGTGACTGATAAGAATGAATGTGGTAAGCATGAGTTTGGTATGGCTTGATACGCATGAATTTGCTAGAGGATTCTGGGAGCAGTATTCTCTTAGCATTAGATAAATGATGTGGAAAATTACTGGAAGTGTTGAAACTGCATTTGAATGGTTAATATAGGCTTGATCTGTGTGTATGTTTCAACATCAAACTTTGGGGGAACCAGCTCACCAAAGTAAAGAAGATGTAAAATCATGCGATCAGTGGGCTTGGTACAGGCTGACCTCTGGATGGCATCATGCTAAGAGTTTAAGTGAATGATTGATGAGAGGGTAAAGACTGATTGAGCTTTGGTCTGTGTCTGTTTTGCAGTCCCTTCTAAAATATTTATTAGATAAAACCAGTAACGAATGCCCACAAAGCATATTTCTGGGATACTTCACTCCTTTGAGGAAAAAAGGGTATAAATGCTAAGCAAAGTAAATTAGTTAGTTCCCCAATTGACATCTGAAGAGGTTCAAGACTGAGACAGAAGTTCTTGGGGCAACCTAAACCCCACTTTGAGGGATGTTTGTGAGACTTTAGAACCAGAGGACCTCAGGGTGACCTAGACCCTGCTTTGGGGGACACTTGACAGACCAAGTACCTGAGAGGGGAAAGAAGAGAAGAAAAGTCTCCGGCTAGAACTGATAGCTATACCTGCTTTGTTTGCTAAACAGGATACTGTGTAAGGACAACATAGTCACTGAGGGTTTATGCTTGGGGAATTGAGGCTTATTAAGGAGTGTGTGTTATGTAATCTTTACTGCTTGTGTGATTCTTTCTCAAATAAATTACTATGTATTAAGCATATTTGTTTTCCAAATTTTCACTGGTACCGGTAAGTAACTATCTGCCCAGCTGTGGGCTGTTAAAGATCCATTTCAACATGGTGCTGTAATCTAGGTCCTCCAAAGATCTTGCAGAGGTCTCTAGCCAAAAGAGGGAAATTGGGACCACCTGGTATTTCTCACGTAATAAACCGATGAGAAGAAAATTGAAACAAGCAGCACTGCGTTCGAGGACATCTGTGATGAACTGGGAAATACCAATATTATTTTGTCTGACTATGGTGCATGCCTGTGTGTGTTTATGATGGGTTATTTGTTATGGAGTTGGATCAAAGGGGATTGTGAGGGGAACTAAGCAGGAAAGATGAAATAAATGGCCTAAATAAGCAGCACTCCAACACATGCTGAAACTGAATAGCCAGGTTTATAGCTGGGAAAAGGTGACACTTCCACCACCCCAACCACTTCTGTTTTGCCACACCTGAGAAGAGAGCGAATAAAGGAAATGCTAAACCATTACAGGACACCTGGACCTAGAAAAGGACGGGGAGCTAAGAGGGCATATCTACACAGCACCTGGGAGCATGCTTCCCAGCATGGGCAGACAGACACACTCTAGCTCTGCTCAAGGTAGTGCGTTAAAAATAGCAGCAGCATAGGTAGTGGCTCAGGCTAGCCACCCGAATATGTACGCAGGGGATCAGGCGGGTTTGGGCTTGGGCGGCTAGCTCAAGCTATCACCTGGGCCACTGCAGTCACACTGCTATTTTTGAGAGGGGTAGCTGTGTTAGTCTGAATCTGTAAAAAGCAACAGAGGGTCCTGTGGCACCTTTAAGACTAACTGAAGTATTGGAGCATAAGTTTCATGGGTGAATGCCCACTTCATCAGACGCAAGTCTTGCAGTCTTGCGTCTGATGAAGTGGGCATTCACCCAGGAAAGCTTATGCTCTAATACTTCTGTTAGTCTTAAAGGTGCCACAGGACCCTCTGTTGCTTTTTACTGCTATTTTTAGCACTCTATCTCGAGCGGAGCTAGTACGTGTCTGTCTGCCCGTGCTGGGAAGCATGCTCCCATCTGCTGTGCAGACGTACCCAGAGAGGCTGCCCAGGGTGTCAGTGACGCCTAACAGGCTGGCAAGGAAACGCACCGAGACAGATAGAGCCTGCTGCGAGCAGGACAGTCTGTTTCTCTCAGCCAGAGATGGGCTGAGGGGCACTTACAAAAGCTGGCAAGGAAAGATTAAAGTGTAAGAAAGTCCCATGCATATATGCTTTTTATTGTTTTTACCCTTTGCTCCATGTGCTTTGTACCTATGGGGGAAGGAATACATGCAGCTTCATCTGAGAGAGACAGCCTTTGAGTCGCTTTAATCAAAATCACTGATCGTAGGTCCCTGGAAGGAAAGGGTTTGACAGGTGCCAAACACAGTTGTGCCTGTTGTATTAACATGGGTAGGAAATGAGGGCTGCAGCCAGAGACCCAGTTCCAGAGTGGTTGGATCATGTGGTTCGCCCAGAATGAGGTGCAGGAAGTCAGGCCTGTCACCTAAGGGGTGCACTCAAAAGATCCGGAAAGGGGTATAAGGTGCAGTTCTCTCGGTAACCGTGACAGCGTCTTTATGTAATAAAATACAGACACTGTACAGGGGTGACTGACCATTCATTTCTATGTTTTCATTGAGCTAGAATCTCAAAACTTTGTACCCTCATTCATTATAAGCTGCACAATGTTGGGGGAGGAACCTACATCTGTATTTTGGCCTTTCCAGAAGAGGTCAGTAGACTTTCTTAGTGGATTTCAATTGTTCAGGTATCTTATTGCGTTAATCTTGGGATAGTCCTTTCTTATAGGATGCTGGTTACAGGTTATAAACAGCACATTCCTAAGGGTTGAGAGCACTGTCCAGAGCGGTCACAATGGAGCACTCTGGGATAGCTCCTGGAGGCCAATACCGTCGAATCGCGTCCACAGTACTCCAAATTCGACCCGGGCCCAGCGATGTTGATTTCAGTGCTAATCGCCTTGTCGGGGAGGAGTACAGAAATCGATTTTAAGAGCCCTTTAAGTTGTCAAAAATGGCTTCGTCGTGTGGACGGGTACAGGGTTAAATCGATCTAACGCTCCTAATTTGACCTAAACTCGTAATGTAGACCAGGGTTAAGTATTTTTTTATCATCATAGGTCATCAGTCTAACAGTTAACAAAAACTATTTGTTTCTTGTATGTGGAGGTCAGTTTGGGTCTGAGGTTGCCAGTATGGAAAAATGAAGATCCCCGAAGGTCACCATTTATATTTATCAGATTTTAGCCAAGGACATAATTTCATAATGATACTACTTTGCTGGTATAGTATTTTTCACCCATAATTATATTTATCTAAGCAATTGGATCTTTATTTTAATTATTTTGGTGGGGAACAGAAGTGCGGTGACTTACTCAAGGACCTAAACCAGATCAGTGGCGGAGCTGGTACTGGAATCCAGGTCTCCTGGCTCCCAGTCCAGTGTATGATCCATTAGACTGCACTTTATGGTCCTGATCTTGCAAAGACTTACACACATCCTTAACTTTAAGCATGTGAATAGTGTCAAATGAATACAGTGGGACTACTTGTGCTTAAAGTTAAGTACATGTAAAGTCTTCAGGATTAAGGTCACTACAGGCAGTGACGCAAAGAGGTGCACCCACCTGAAGTATGAACTGTCAACTGGAATATCCTCAATGAGCTGTAAAGAGTACAAACCAAAGCAGCTGTGATGGAATCCACCCCAATATTCACAGTCTACACACCATTGTGATGATCTTTGTACAAAATATGCCTTGTAAGGTGGTATTTGAAAACGAATAACTCACTGGTCAATAATATCATGAAATACGTATATCAACATTATGTAAAATTATGAATTCCCCCTGAATGATGTTGGTGGCACATGTTCAACCCACATAGTCCTGATTAGGCCGGACTGGCAAACCAGATCCTAAACAAAGGAATGTGCATTTACCTCAATTTACATATAAGTAGTAAACAAGGTCCTTGAAACAGCAATAGGGAGACAAGGCAAATCTGCATGTTAGCAAACAAGGGCATGAAGCCTCTTTTCCGACAAGACTCCTTGTCTCTTCCTCACAGCAGGAATGAACTGTAACAAGGGGTACCCCTCAGGAAAATGCATTTCAAAGGGGAATGAACTATAAAAGAGCGTGGCAGAAACCCCGAGTTCTCTCCCTATCCACCTCTTCTTTTCTACCTAAGAAGATAAAAGAAACAGCCTATGGACTTGGGGAGCAGATCCAGATCTGAAATTTGGTCAGTCCCGTATCTGGAAGCATGTGGTAAGAACTTCACCTTGAACCCTGTCTAGTTCAAGTTTAGAAAGTGTTTTATCTTGTAACCATTTTTTACTCTAGTGCCTTATACTTGTACTCACTTAGAAGCTATGTCTTTGTAGTTAACTAGACTTGTTTTGTTCTTTAGTTACAACTAATTCTGTAACTTCATTTAAGGTAGCAGATTGTTGTATGCTGATCCCCTTAGAGGGACAAGGGACCTAATATATCTGGACTGTCCAGGAGAGGACTGGATGGTACAAAACACGCATTTTGGGGGGAAAACCTGGGACTAGGCATATGTTATGATCACCCTGCAAGTAGTAACCAAGGCTCCTGGAAGCCAATGTGTGGCTAATGTGTGCTAATAGGCTGCTGGGGTCAGAGTTGCTGGACCAGGGCTGTGGCTATACACACAGGGCCGGCTCCAGCATTTCTGACGCCCCAAGCAAAAAACAAACAAACAAAAAAACCCACGATCGGCGGCAGTTCAGCAGCAGGTCCTTCGCTCCTAGAGGGAGTGAGGGACCTGCCGCCCCCGAATTGCCGCAGGTGCCGCCCCTCTCCCTGGGTCGCCCCAAGCACCTGCTTGTTAAGCTGGTGCCTGGAGCCGGCCCTGTATACACAGACACTTGGGGTGTGACCTGCGTGCTGTTTGTGAGGAGTCCAGGTTGGGAGCTACAGATGCAAAGCATTGTGAGGCACCCCAGCTTGCTGAGCAAGTGGTGACACAACAGCTCACTGCTCTGGATTGCATCCTGAAATGTCATAGCAGCTTCTGGGCGTGGCTTCACAATTCACATTTAATTTGTCAGCCTCATCTCAATCAAGTATCTCTTTCAGTGAATGGCGAGGATGAAATAGTGACAGGTATTTCTGAAAAAGATTCCTATGTCTGCATGTAATACAAAAAAAAATAGGAAATATAATAGACATTTAATAAGTGTTTCATTTTGTGCAGTGATTTGTTTACAGTGTCTTAGTTTCCCTTTCTACTGACCCAATGGCCATTGAGATCAAAGTCGTCTTGCATGGGAAAAGTATGGAAGTACAGTATGATGTGTAGATCTCCTGAATATCCATAGACCAGTGATGGATTCACTTACTTTTTCCAGTCAGGAGAAATGCATCTGAACTTATTAAAGCCCAAATGTGGGGCAAAAATATAGAATGAGGGAGGCACAAAACCTACTCATTCAGGACTCGCAGCTGTGCAGGATTTATTCATGTAGTGTTAACAATGCTTTTCTGTAAATCACAGTTTCATGATTCTTTATTTCTGAAATGTTCAACAGGTAAAATGAGGGGGATGCCAAATGTGCGAGCAGCACATGCAACTTTGGGACTGAAGACTGGCCTACACTTAAAACTTCTGCTGGTATAGCTAGGTCAGTCAGGGGTATGAATTTCCCCCCCCCCCACCTCTGTGGCCGGTTCTAAAGCCCCTGCAGTCAGGTTCCCTGGGCCCTGGTGCACAATGCATCCTGAGGGCTTAACTCCTTCCTGCCCGCGCTATAGCTGGTATTTCTTTTTAACACACTAGTTCTTTTTAACGGGCCCAGTCAACTTGGTGTTAATTTGAACGTTTGTACTGCATAATTCTGATTGATTGCCATGAAACTCACTTGAATACGAGTAATTTTACCAGGTGTCCCATATTCAGCATAGGTAAATATGGTCACCCTAGTAAGTGGTGTAAGCTATACCAGCAAAAGCACTCTTCAGCCAGTATAAGCTGTACCTGTGCGAGGGGGAGTTTACCCGTTAACATTTCTAGTATAGACAAGGCCTAAACCAAGGGATGGTTGGTTGGTATGTTAGGAGTTTTTCCCTCTGATAGTTGCAATGCAGTGGAAGAAGCAATTGCTAAAAGGACTTTTACTTTGTCTGGCGATCTGAGGCCTGGCCTACATCTAAAACTTCGGTTGACCTAGTTACGTTGCTCCAGGGGTGTCAGAAATTCACACCTCTGAGAGGTGGAGTTAAGCTGACCTAAGCCTTGATTCTTCCGTAGATCTAGCTACTACCTCTCGAGGGGGTGGGTTTACTACAGCAACAGAAAAACTCCTTCAGTTGCTGTAGTGTCCAAGCTGCAGCATCGATATAACCTAAGCAGAGGTGCCGACTTTCTGATTTGCCGGGGGGTGCTCGACCCCTGCTCCGCCCCAAGCCCCACCCCTGCTCCTTCCTTCCCCCAAGAGCTCCGCCCAGTACCCCCTGCACGCTGCTGAGCATCTGCACCTCAGTGGGTGGGAGGCGCTGGGGGATTAAGGGGAGGAGCTGATCAATGGGCCCGTCAGCGAGTGGGAGGCTCTGGGGGGAGGGAGAGGATTGGTGCTGAGGACCCAGTATTTTATTTCTGTGGGTGCTCCAGCCCCAGAGCACCCACAGAGTCGGCACCTATGAACTAAGAACTTGTCAACACATGACCAGCAGAGCTGTAGTGGTATAATTGTTCTACTGTAGCTATGCCAGTCAATTTTCCAGTGTAGACAAGCGCTAAGAGTAACTTGCTTTGAAGCCTAGCTGCAGCATAATAAGTTAGATTAGATTCAGTGTGAAAACTAATCAGAACGCCACAGTCAGTAATGTAAAAGATACAGCTACCTCTTAGCACCTCTGAAGTCACACTCTATACCACTCCAGGCATACATGAGTAATCACTGTGTGAATTACCCTGAGTAGAGCATCATTTGAAACCATTTGTTGAAAATCAGTTCTCTGGTCCGTGTTCCAGTTAAGCAAGGGCCTCATTTAAACTACATGCCAATTAATGGGATTCTACTGCATACCCTTATACAGAGAAAGAGGTACCCCAACGAGGCGGTGTATTTATCTCCAGTAACCTTGGTTTGCTATTGAAAACAAAACACATATGCCTCAGCAACTCTTTGTTCATATCCTGCTGTTATAATATTTCTGCCTTTACTGATTTCATTGTATGTTGAAGTGGGTTTGACCCTTCGGTAGGGGTATTCTGTTCTCATGACTGAATCAAGCAGCCTGATATTATATTGTGCTAACTCTTTTGTTCCAGATCTGTCAGTTCATTAGAAAGTGATTTTGAGAGATGCCAAAAGAGGGATTTCATAATATTGGTTCAGTGTATTAGGTGCACAGCCTTCTATAATACAGAGTAGCAGACAAAAGGAGGAAATCCTAAAATAGGTTTGTTCACTGAAATCAAGTGAATTGCTGAGATAGATTCCAATGAGATACATTCCAATGAAACAATCCAATACATGCTACCAGTTACCAGCACCTGACCCACAAGACCTAAAGAGAAATGAAGGTGTTCTGAGCATAAGACTAGGAGGCAGGTAGTGGTAGATTTGAATCCCAGCTCTGATAGTGATGCCTTCTGTAGTTTTTTAGAGCAAGTCATTTAGGAACAAAGCAGGATATTGCCCTTAAGCTCTATGCCTCAGTTTCCCTCTGACTGCTATAGGGATAAAAATATCAGAGTTACTAGACAGGTCTGTATTAGTATTAATTATTGCTGCAAGAATTCACACCAGTGAAGACATTAAAATACATGTAGATATTGGGCCCTATATGGTTGTGGTATAAAGAAACTCAGTTCTTAGGGAGGGAGTGTTCCTTACTATTTTGTCTACACAGTGCCTAGCACAATGGAAGCCTGATCACGGTTGGATCACCGAGGGTACAAATAATAACAGTGAATCAATTGTGTCCATTTATGTGGAGATTAATTTGGCCTTACACATTGTAAAATTGTTTTATGTCTATGCCAGCCAGCACAACTGATTGACCTGGTGGTTTTGGGACTTTCTATTGAAATTTTAGGTGCCTTAATAATGAGGACACCTAGCACTTCCAAACACATGACAAACATTAGTAATGTGAGCTTGCTCTCTCTCTCTTCTTATTGCAACCCAGAGACAAGGTTATATGATTTTGATAATACTACTAGTAAAATGTTACACGCCTATTAAAAGCAGCTGGTTAGATACCTAAGTATACAAAATATGGAATGATTAGATACCTAACAGAAGCTGCTTTTGCTTTGCTGTGGATAGCATATGATATAGAACAGATGTTGAATTTTACTTTATACAGCTGTTTTCATGGTGTTGTGTGTTTTACTTTTGAATATGTCATCACTTCCCTATCAGAAAGGACTTTTGTAGAAGTATAGTGGTCATGTATTTACAGTATTATAAAATGTATACGTCAGGGATAAATCACTTTACTATGGTAAATGGGATCCCTTTTCAAAGGGATACTGAGAAGGAAACAGACATTTAGTTAGGAAGATCTTACACCATCACCTGTGTGTAAGATGTTGCTCATTAAACATTTCATTTATTCTAACCAAATTCAAATGTGTGATCCCCACAGGCTATCGCTTTAAACTACTATCAGCTGATCAATCTTTGAATAACTGATGTAACTTCAGAAGCGTGTAATTGAATACACTAAAGATTTTTGTCCATTACATTTTACTCTGAAAGTCTGCTTATGCAAAATCTATCTTGATCACCCCAGAATATAAGCATCAAGCTCATTTGGAAGTATTGGACAAGAAATATGCACGTTGTTCTCATCCTTCATTAGTCAGCAGAGCAAGTTGCTCAATAGTGCAGGGCTGAATTATTTTCCATCAGAAGCTAGTATTGATCTATACGGCCTAATATTCCAAATATTCAAATTACACAGAAGTTTTCTTGAATTACAAATATTTTTTCATATTAATCTGAAAGCAAGAACACTTGTGTTATTAACAATTACACACTGGTACTACCTATTTCTCTGAATCTTGGCATATTAGACAATACTTCTGAGAATGATGCTAAGTGTGATGAGGAACATGTCTCCAGTGGTGAGTTGGGTATCCAGATACATGGTCTTCTCCTTAGTTAGATGCTAATTCAGTTATTTGTACTGTGGTAACACCTAGTAGCCCCAGTCATGAATCTGGACCTCTGGATTCTAGGCGCTGTACAAAAACATGGTCTGGTGCATCCTCAGTTTCTTACTGGCTCTCATTTTGTCCAGGGCAAGTGGTAACCTTTTCAAGGGAAGTTTCTCTTGGATTCCAAACTCTTCACATGACTAATTTTCATCTAAGAGAAGAATTTTATCGTTTTGAAACATGAAAGAATCCATTCTCCCAAGAACCAGACTCTTTTTTAAAAAGAAAAGGCAAATAACGCCAGGGTGTCAGGCTTTAGAACCCTGCATGGAGATGCAGACCTATTCTGGTGACTCATCCAAGCAGCCAGACCAAAGAGGTCTCATTAGCTGCTACACAGTATGATTAAAAATTCTGAGGGCCTGATTCACATCAGTGTGAGATTAAACTCAGGCCCTGTGTGTGTGGCTGTAGAAAGAGACAAAGTGAGCAGTTGAGAGAAGAACAGAAAGAAGCCTTGCAGCCAAGGGTCCAAGCCAGCCCAGGAGGATCTCCCCCATGGAGGGGATCCTTAGGTGGCAGAGAGCCACTGTAGGAAGGAAAGCCTATGCCATCATCATTCACAGGACTGGCATAGAGGACAAGGCCATGACTCCCTGGCAATGCTTTGCTGCACTAAGAGTCCCTTGGCAAAGTGCGTACCCATCATAAGAGTACACGAATCTAAGATTTTTAACAACGTACAGAAAAAAATGAAATGTTTGATGGAGATTTTATATGCTCCATTTCTTGATGCCCATAATAAGGGGGAAATCTGAGCCCATGACACTTACATATTGATTACTGAATAAATTAATACAATCTGTATTGTCTTGTAATTGGGCTAAACCAATTCTACCAGGGAAGTTTGTATCCTAAAAGCCAAACATCAAACAAATACCAACAATTACAAATGAAGATGAGCAGGGAACACAGAAATTCCAACAGAAGCATACAAATAAGGTGTTTGTCTGCTCATAAAGGGCTTATAATATGAATTTTCCACTGACTTCAATGAAAGCAGCCCCAGACTCAGAGGGAAATATTTTCAAAAGATCTTGTTTAATCTATCTAGATGTTTCTTGTGAGCCCATTGTGACACTGGCAGACCAGGTGCCAGCTCATGCCAAGGTCCATAGGCTGTGTGGTTAGATGTTCGGCTGCGTGTGTGTGTTCTCCCTGTGTGCTGCCTCAGCTCTGTGCAGACAGCCACAGTAGACCGCAAGCAAACCACCCAGTGACCACTGGATTTCTCTTCCTACTACATTCCCCCACTTTTTGCCTTTTTATAGGGAGGATCTCTTTGCTGCTTGGACCTTGGGAGAGCAAGATTTCTAAGCAAAGGATCCCCAACCAGCTTAGCCTGGGTTAGCCCTAAAGGACCTATAGAGCTTGCATATTACAGCAGCTTCTATCACCTTTTGGAACCTAAGACTGTAACTCATTTGTGTGCGTATGTTTATCTGCTTTAACCTTGTAAATAACTCTTATTTTCTTTTCTTAGTTAACAAATCTTAGATGGTTTATTACAGGATTGGCTACAGTTTGTCTTTGGTGTGAGATCTAAGATACAGTTGACCTGGGGTAAGTGACCGGTCCTTTGGGATTGCGAGTAACCTGAATATTATTGTGATTTTTGGTGTAAGGGACCATCTGTCACAAAGGAAAGCTTGCCTGGGTGCCAAGATAGATCTAACTCCATGGTTAGGTTGTTATAGTGCCTGAGGCGTTAAAACTTGGTACTTGGTTGGTGAAATCTAAGTATAGAACTCACAACAAGTTTGGGATTTGTGCCCTGCTTCTTAAAGCCTTCCCTGAGGTTGGTCCTCATACTCTTTTTAGCCACTCCAGACAGCTTGACACCCATCACCATGGTGTTTGGGTGTCTAATCTAGCATGTAACATACTCTCGCTAGTGCCATAAAGTTGAACAAATTTATTCATGACAAGTTAATGTGCCTGTGAAAGTGCTTACTCTGAGTGCTCATTCAACGATGTGTGCCCTTGTTATAAACCACAGACACCCAGTCATTGAAAACATTTTTAACACATTTGGGCAGTAAATGCCCTCATTCGGTCATAACCATAAAAACATCCTGTTAATACTGTTTTGGTACTTATCAGATAGGTGATTCTCCAAAGATTTGCGGTTTGGGTTCATTTTGGGTGACCATTCTTGATACTTACCAGGCCTGGCTAAATCTGTTTCCTGAAAGATTCTGAAACGGATTTATTTCGTGCACAATGTGTTGCTGCTGGGATTTTGCATGTTACACATTTTGCAAAAGGCTCAGGAACTTTTTTACTCTGTACTGCGGTATTGTATATGATTGAGACACTTTCTCAGAGCAACCTTCTTACCCCTTTGCCTTAGCAAAAGAGAGACTTGTGGGGCTAAACTGGATGACAGCTGTCTGTCACCCCAGTCTGTTAGCCACCTAAACAATCTCCTCCAAAGCTCTGCTAGCCCTTACCTGCAAGGCAAAGTAACACTTGGTGCACCCTAATTCCCGAGCCTTCTGGAAGAGCATTCCCTAGGCGTATCCAGCTCCTCTCACTGGACACTCACAAAAATTACCAAATTCACTATCTCCAAAAAGACAGTGTAAACACCAGCTTGTCTGATTAATCTGAGAGTTCATACTTTGCGTAATATTAATGCACTGAGATCTACTAATGATAAAACAAAGAAGTTTATTAACAAAGGTAGAGGTGTATTTGATACTAAGTAAGGGCATGGCTACACTTGCAGATGTAGAGCACTGTGAGTTAAACCAGCCCTTGGAGACCGCAACAGGGAAAGTGCTGCCATGTGTTCACACTGTTCCCTGTTAAAAAGAAATACTGCGTTAAAAAGAAATACCAGCTACGTCACGGGCAGGAAGGGGTTAAGCCCTCAGGATGCATTATTAAGAAACCGGATGTTGGGGGAAGTGGGTTGGCGGTGACATGGGGGCACAAGGGAAAGAGTTTTGGGACAAGGGCTGCAGAGGAGGTGGCAGTGAATCTGCTCCGTCTGCAGTGCTAGGAGTGCCTGTATCGAGTCCGCTTGGAGCTCCATAATGCTTATGAGCTGCTCCGTGCTTTGGTGCCGGCAATCTGCATTCTGCTGGCGGAGCCTCCTTTCAGTCTCCCGCCACTCCTGTACTTTTTGATTTTGCGTACGCTTCCTGATTCTTCGTAGTCTTTCGGCCGTTAATAACAAGGATGGCTGGGATCTCAAGGTTGCATCTGTAAAGCCAAAATGCAACATTTAACAGAGACCCAGACAGAGCAATGATTTGGCCTTACTTAAGGACAAGCACAGTTTACACAATAGCAGAAATTGCCCGTCCCAAAGCGAGTACACACAACCCACATGAGCCCCAAAATCATGAGTAAGCACAGGGACAAGGGGGACTGATTGATTCAGGGCCGTACTGTCCTCTAGGGTTGGTTCTGTGCCTTGGGAAGAGCCAACAGCTGCAGGGGGCCCCTATACTGAACACTGTCCCCACATTTTCCACAGGATGAGTTCATCCTGGAAGATACCTTGCTGCTGAGGGTGACCTGGGAAGCAAGGGAGGGTCTTCTACTACAATGCGGCTTCTGCCCTGGCCCTTATGCCACTTGCCTGTGTGCAGCAATGGTCCCCCTCGCCCCTCACGGCACAGTGGCGCGGACATGTTAGCCTTACTGCGACAAGGAGCACAGTACCTCTGCCAAGGAACCTGCGCAAGCGGATTGCCCAGCTTCTGCATGAGACTTTTGAAGAGATCACTGAGGCCGATTACTGCGATATGTGAGAGCACATCAACACCCTATTCCACATCTAGGCATGCATGCAGCCCTAACCCTTCTTTCTGCAAGCCTCCATGCCCCAAAAACCCGCACCAAACAACTACCTTCCCAACATAAAAGCCACTTACTGGGCACCTCCTCTGCTGTTTGTTCTTCCTCAAGCACCATCTGCTGCGACTGGCTACCTTCCTCCTGGCTTGAAAACAACTCTTGGCTGCATGCATCTAGGAATGACGGGCCATCCTCTGGCTCTGGGCCCTCCTCCTCCTCAGCACCCTCACTTCCGCTTTCCTCCTCCTGCCTTGTTGAACTTTGTGCTGCTACAACCTGTGAAATGTCCATGCTGGTCTTTGGAGCGGAGGTGGGGTTGCTCCCGAGTATGTCGTCCAGATCTTTGTAGGTCGTGGGGGCAGCATTGGAGCGGCGGTTTGCCTCGCGTGCTTTGTGGTAGGCATTCCGCAGCTCCTTCACTTTAACCCTGCACTGCAGTGCATTCCGGTCATGGCCCCTTTCCATCATGGCCCTTGATATCTGCCCCTAGGTATCATCATTCCTACAGTTGGAGCGCAGCTGGGACTGGACAGCTTCCTCCCCCTAAACACTGATGAGGTCCAGCACCTCGCCATTGCTCCATACTGGGGATCGCCTGGCGCATGGGAAAGATGCTCTGAGAGCACTCCATGCCTAGCTGAGCGAACAGGAAGGGGAATTCCAAAATTTCCAGAGAATTTAAAGGGTGGGTCTGATGGTTGGTCACCTGAGGGCAGGGCAGTAGAGTTCAAAGTGATGACCAGAGTGGCTAGAACAGGCATTGTGGGACACTTCTGGAGGCTGATTAGAGCACATTAACAGACCAGGGTGTCCACACTGGCGCCGTGGCGCTCCAGCCGTGGTGCAACAAGCTTTATGCTTCTCACGGAGGTGGATTACCAGGGGCACTCCAGCCGCAGAGTCAGGGCGCTCTACATGCCTTGCCAGTGTGGACACCTCAGGAGTGAGGGCGCTAGGGGCTGATTTAAGGCACTCTAACTTGCAAGTGTAGACAAGGCCTAAGTATAGTGGAAACAGAGTTAGTTACAAATAAAACAAAAGCATAATATGACTAAGCATAACCTTAGGGCAGGGGTCTCCAAACTACGGCCCATGGGCCGGATCCGGCCCGGGGCTTCCATTTGTCCGGCCCTCCAACCAACAGGGGAGAAGTGAACAGCCGAGTAGACAGGGGGAAGGGCTGCCGGCAGCAGCTCATGTGGGGTGGCAGCACAGCTGAGCTGTGCAGAGGGGTGAGTGCCTCTGGGAGCCAGTGTCGCCCCAAAAGGGGAGCCAACTTAGGGGAGAGTTGCTGCTGCAGCTGAGCAGGCACGGACCCCTGCCTTAGAGTAAAAATACAAGCCAGATGCTTAATTACATCTCCAATAAAGGGAGTAAAGAAGATGGAAATTGACAATTTCAAAACGTTACATTTTAACAACAACACTAATAGAACCAAACAGTATTTGTATGATACAAATGTGGGTTTTTAGAAATGAAACAAAAAAAGTCAAATGATTTTTAATGTATTGACAAATATTTTGTGTGATTTCACAGTACCTGCAGCCATTAACTTTTATACCTGATTTAGAATTTAATGCAACACTGACAAAGTAGAGTAGTGTTGTTTTTTTAACAATTTTGCATATATTTGCATATATTTAATTTCTTTCACAGTCTCTTCAGCCCACAAAGCCTCTTCAAAAATCTAATATGGCCCTCGCCTCATAAAGTTTGGAGACCCCTGCCTTAGGGCATAGCTACACTTGCAGATGTAGAGCGCCGGGAGTTAAACCAGCCCTCGGAGACAGCAGCAGGGAAAGCGCTGCTGTGTGTTCACACTATGCTCCTTGTGACTGTGGAGCATGTCCACGTTAGCAGCTCTTGCAATGCCACAGAGAGCAGTGCATTGTGGTAGCTATCCCAGTGTGCAAGTGGCTGCAGCGTGCTTTGGAAAGGGTTTGCAAAGCATGGGGGGCAGAGTGGGTCAGCATGCTATCTTGTAAGTTCAGGCAGTGGCGGGGGAAGGAGGAAACCCGACATCAGCCCCCACCCCCTGCCCCTCTCTCACTCAACCACACACTCCTGCCTCTGCAGCAGGAGCATTCCACAGTACAGTAACTCTTCGCTTAATGTTGTAATTATGTGCCTGAAAAATGCGATTTTAAGTGAAACGATGTTAAGCGAATCCAATTTCCCAATAAGAATTAATGTAAATGTGGGGGTTAAGTTCCAGGGAAATATTTTTCACCAGACAAAAAACTAATATATATATATATATATATATATATATATATATACACAGTATACATTTTAAACAAACAATTTAATATTATTCACACCCATGATGATTGTGAAGCTTGATTGAGGTGGTGAAGTCAGAGGGTGGAAGAGGGAGGGATATGTCCCAGGGAATGCCTTGCCGCTAAATGATGAACTAGCACTCGGCTGAGCCCTCAAGGGTTAACATGTTGTTAATGTAGCCTCTCGCACAAGGCAGCACGAACACGAGGGAGGGGAGACAGCATAGCAGACCGAGACAGACTCACACCTGGTGTGTGGGAGAGAGAGAGATGCACACTGCCCCTTTAAGTAAGTTGACCCACTCTTAAGTGCAGTGTCTTTTTAAGTGGATCAGGAAGTTGAGACAGCAGTTGCTGCCCCAGGCTCTCTCTGTCTCTCTCAATCCATGTCCCCTTCCTGCTCTATATGGAGAAGGGGTAAGCGGGGTGCAGGGGGGAGGGGGACTCCCTGACATTAGCCCATCCTCCCCCCCGCCCAGCAAGCGGGAGTCTCTGGGAGCAGCTCCAAGGCAGAGGGCAGGAGCAGCACTTGGCAATGGGGGGAGGGACAGCTAGCCTTCTGGGCGGCTGCAGCACAGGGAACTTAGGGAAGCGGGGAGCTGATAGGGGGGCTGCCGGTCTACCCTGGTTCCAAGCCCCCACCAGCTAGCTGCAATGAGCTGCTCTTCCTGCAAGCAGTGGACAAAGCAGGCGGCTGCCAAACGACATTAGAAGGGAGCATTGCGCAACTTTAAACGAGCATGTTCCCTAATTGATCAGCAACAAAACAACGTTAAGCGGGACGACTTTAAGTGAGGAGTTACTGTAATGGTTTGCTTTGTGTCCCGGAGCAGATAAGCATGCGGGCTGTCAGAAACGGAGCTTTGAAAGGGGATATCTGCATGCCTGCTGCCGAGTTCAAAACAATGACCAGAGTGGCCACTTGAATTCAGGGGATTATGGGACATTTCTGGAGGCCAGTCACAGCGCAGTAATGCAACACGTTGTCCACACTGACACACCGGCACTCCAGCAGGAGTGCAGAAAGCTCTATTCTTCTTGTGAAGGTGGATTACCAGGAGCACTTCAGCCACGGGGTCCGGGTGCTCTAAGTGCCTTGCCAGTGTGGACACCTCAGGAGTTAGGGTGCTCGGGGCTGATTTAATGCGCTCTAAATGGCAAGTGTAGCCAAGGCCATAGCAAGCTACAATCTTTTGGCTAAAGCAGTTTTCTCCCCTTCTAAGTCGTTTTGTAGGAACAAACCATCCTGATGTGTAGAAATAATAGTAAATATGGCAGGCGACCAGCTTGGCTTAACAGTGAAATCCTTGCTGATCTTAAACACAAAAAAGAAGCTTACAAGAAGGGGAAGATTGGACAAATGACAAAGGAGGAGTATAAAAATATTGCTCAGGCATGCAGGAGTGAATCAGGAAGGCCAAATCACAGTTGGAGTTGCAGCTAGTAAGGGATGTTAAGAGTAACAAGAAGGGTTTCTAAAGGTATGTTAGCAACAAGAAGGTCAGGGAAAGTGTGGGCCCCTTACTGAATGGGGGAGGCAACCTAGTGACAGAGCATGTGGAAAAAGCTAATGTACTCAATGCTTTTTTTGCCTCTGTCTTCACGAACAAAGTCAGCTCCCAAACTCCTGCACTGGGCAGCACAGCATGGGGAGGAGGTGACCAGCCCTCTGTGGAGAAAGAAGTGGTTCAGGACTATTTAGAAAAGCTGGACAAGCACAAGTCCTTGGGGCCGGCTGCGCTGCATCTGAGGGTGCTAAAGGAGTTGGCTGATGTGATTGCAGAGCCATTGGCCGTTATCTTTGAAAACTCATGGCGATCGGGGGAGGTCCCGGATGACTGGAAAAAGGCGAATGTAGTGCCTATCTTTAAAAAAGGGAAGAAGGAGAATCCGAGGAACTACAGGCCAGTCAGCCTCATCGTAGGTGCCGACTCCAGGGGTGCTCTAGGGCTGGAGCACCCATGGGGGAAAAATTGGTGGGTACTCAGCAGCCACCATCAGCTCCCCATCCCCCCACCCAGCTCACCTCCGCTCCGCCTCCTCCCCTGAGCACGCTGCGTGCCTGTTTTCCCTCCAGCTCCCAGCATTTGTGCCGCGAAACAGCTGTTTCACGTGGCTGGGAGGGAGCGGGGAGAAGGGGAACGCGGCATGCTTGGGGAAGATGTGGGGCTGGGATTTGGGGAAGGGGTGGGGAAAGGGTGGAGTTGGGGTGGGGACAGCAGGGGCGCGAGCACCCACCGGCACCGGGGAAAGTTGGTGCCTATGAACCTCACCTCAGTCCCTGGAAAAATCATGGAGCAGGTCCTCAAAGAATTAATTTTGAAGCACTTTGAGGAGACGAAAGTGATCAGGAACAGTCAGCATGGATTCACCATGGGCAAGTCATGCCTGACTAACCTAATTGCCTTCTATGAGGAGATAATTGGCTCTGTGGATGAGGGGAAAGCAGTGGATGTGTTATTCCTTGATTTTATCAAAGCTTTTGATACGGTCTCCCACAGTATTCTTGCCAGCAAGTTAAAGAAATATGGGCTAGATGACCGGACTATAAGGTGGATAGAAAGCTGGCTAGGTCGTCGGGCTCAATGGGTAGTGATCAATGGCTTCATGTCTAGTTGGCAGCCAGTATCAAGCGGAGTATCCCAAGAGTCGGTCCTGAGGCCGGTTTTGTTCAATATTTTCATTAATGATCTGGAGGATGGCATGGATTGCACCCTCAGCAAGATTTCAGATGACACTAAACTGGGAGGAGTGGAGATATGATGGAGGGTAGGGATAGGGTCCAGAGTCACCTAGACAAATTAGAGGACTGGCCAAAAGAAATTTGATGAGGTTCAACAAGGACAAGTGCAAAGTCCTGCACTTTGGACGGAAGAATCCCATGCATTGCTACAGTGGCTAGGCAGCAATTCTGCAGAAAAGGACCTGGCGGTTACAGTGGATGAGAAGCTGGATATGAGTCAACAGTGTTTCCGTGTTGCCAAGAAGGCTAACGGAATTTTGGGGTATTAGTAGGGGCATTGCCAGCAGATTGAGGGACGTGATCATTCCCCTCTATTCAGCATTGGTGAGGCCTCATATAGAGTACTGTATCCAGTTTTGGGCCCCACACTAAAAGAAGGATGTGGAAAAATTGGAAAGAGTCCAGCGGAGGGCAACAAAAATGATTAGGGGGCCTGAAGCACATGACTTATGAGGAGAGGCTGAGGGAACTGGGATTGTTTTGTCTGCAGAAGAGAAGAATGAGGGGGGATTTGATAGCTGCTTTCAACTACCTGAAAGGGGGTTCCAAAGAGGATGGATCTAGACTGTTCTCAGTGGTACCAGATGACAGAACAAGGAGTAATGGTCTCAAGTTGCAGTGGGGGAGGTTTAGGCTGGATATTAGGAAAATATTTTTCAGTAGGAGGGTGGTGAAACCCTGGAATGGGTTACCTAGGGAGGTGGTGGAATCTCCTTCCTTAGAGGTTTTTAAGGGCAGGCTTGACAAAGCCCTGGTTGGGATGATTTAGTTGGGGATTGGTCCTGCTTTGAGCAGGGGGTTGGACTAGATGACCTCCTGAGGTCCCTTCCAACCCTGATATTCTATAATTTGCAGAGTTTGCTGATTTTCAGTCAAACCAGGTTCCAGATCTTTCGTGAATCATTCCCCTCTGCCAGGAGTGTTCCTCAGTGAAATGGATAATGAAATGCCTTTTTATTTCTCCTTATATCTCCTCCAAACTCATTGTTATGACCCCAGAGGCTAGACAACCCCCCCGTTATGGTTTTAGTTTCCAGTGTCACCCCATGGTAATTTCACATTCTCTCTTCCCCACCTCCCCGGAGGTCAACCTGGCTTTTCCTGTTGACTTACATGCAAATGCAGTTTCCTTTGTGTTGGTTTTCCAATGCTTAATTTACATTAGAGGCAGGGAGATAACTGATTCCCT
This sequence comes from Malaclemys terrapin pileata, assembly GCF_027887155.1. Lineage (NCBI taxonomy): Eukaryota > Metazoa > Chordata > Testudines > Emydidae > Malaclemys > Malaclemys terrapin. The sequence continues at coordinate 269,939,288 of NC_071506.1, read as the reverse complement.
CCTGTCTGTTTCTCCCTGTGTCTGGTTTCAGACTTTAAAGCACGATATCAGTAAAAATTCATAATTCCTTCTATGGTAATGCATGTTTCACAAAGATATTAGTAACCCCAGTGTCACTGGCTTTCATTTGACACATTAGAAAACTCTTGGTTGAACACCATGACAGTGACATGTTAGGTGTAGTGAGTTTGCTAGACTTGACAAGAGTTGCTGACACAGAGTAGTGAACCACCAATGGGCCTCTGTGTCACAGCGATCTACCCTGCTCACGCTTACAGTCCATGGAAAAAGTCTCAACAGTGCAGGGTCAGGCATTGTATGTGGTTGCATTAGAGTCCAATTCTGCCATCTTTACTCAGTCAGAAACTCTCATTCACTTGAACAGCAGTTTGCCTGAAAAAAGATTTGAGACCTAATTTTACAACCCTTGGTGGAGAATGAAATCCTGGCTCCATTGAAGTCAATGGCAAAATTGCTCTTGATTACAATGGGGTCAGGAGTTCACCTGCTGAATAATATAGTAAACCTCTACCTCGATATAACGCTGTCCTCGGGAGCCAAAAAATCTTACTGCGTTATAGGTGAAACCGCGTTATATCGAACTTGCTTTGATCCGCCGGAGCGTGCAGCCTCCCCGCTTCCACCCCCCCAAGCCCTGCTTTACCGCGTTATATCTGAATTTGTGTTATATCGGGTAGCGTTGTATCAAGGTAGAAGTGTACCTTTATTCTGGGAGCCGTTTCACAGATTTCAGTGGGACTACTCAAGGAGTAAGTATATTGCAAGGGTGTAATTGGGCTGTTAATAAGGACTTCAGAATTGGGTCCACTGTATAATTTTTCAGTGTGATCCAGCAGACACCCAGGATGTGCTGTAGTAGCACAGAGCATTTCCCAAACTAGCAAAGCTTGATTTTGGTTTGGTCTGACTTGGGTAGCCTGGTTCAGTTTGTCTAGATAAGGCTGATGAGTCATGTTATCCTTTCTGAACATAGAATAGGACCCAGGAAAAGTGAAGAAAAATATTCCCAGCTCTGTTCTGTCTTGAACAGCATTCATTTTTAGAAAGTATGAAGGCTTTCTTTGTATTGCACTAACTGTACTAAAAATGTGTCTTTAATATCAGTTCACCTTTTTGAGTGATCTCTTTCTTAGAGACATTCCATTCTTGTTGGACAAGGTGTCTAGTGGGTTTGTGCCTTGATAAGTGTCAGACAGAGAGAAAATGTGGTTTTTGTTTTTTCTAATTTTGTAGCGCTTTGGGGAGGTATAAAAAGGCATTAAAGACAAGAACAGCTTTAGAGACAGGCCAATGTGCAAGCTTCACCAACAGCAGAGGCAAATCATAAAGGACAGCAAAACAATATTGCTTTAGACAATCACTACTGACAAGTGATGATGCTTTCAATTTGTTTTATTTACATTATTAAACACACAAATGAAATGGGCCCGATCCTGCAGAGCTCATTAAGCCAAAACTCCCATTGCAATCAAGGGTGTCTGAAGGATCTGTCCCATGAGTCTATTGCATTTGCATGGCCCATGGTGATTTCTGTGGCTTTGTAATAGCTAAACCATTATCTCATTGTGCAGTATTTATGTGAATTTCAATCCAATCTTGGGAGAAAATCATAAACATAAATGGAAAATGCCATCAGATACACTATGTGGCTCTTTAAAGCTCACCTGTGTTTCCTTGATATGTCTGAGACACTCATTCTTGCAACCTAACCTTCAGATAATTAGAAATCATTGTTAATGTACTGCAGATTCCAATAAATAACTTTGTTCAGGGAGGGGGACCCAGTTCAAAGAAATTTTTTAATCCCAAATCTTCTAGATAAATTCAGGATCAATCAAATATTGTCTACTTAATTCCCTCCCTTTTCTTTGAGCACGTTTATTTTAATGCACACTGAGAACAATTGAATTGGAAGGTGATTATTTTCCAGAGATAAGGGTGGCATGCCGTTTGCTAGGATGCGCTTATTCTACTTTCATCAGCAATTGTTCCCCATCCTCCTTCATAGGATTGTGTTTTGGGAGGAAAGCTAAAGACTTTCTGCTGATTTTCTCCCCCCCCCCCAATGTAGCATTGATTTGTTGTCTGATTTAAATACAGAGATCAATATTCAGATATGTAAGTGCAACATAAATACAATGGCATCCTCTGCGGAGCCACAGGGGCTATCTCTTCCTGGGAGCTGCTATAACTTATGACAGGCGAGGCAACCGCATAAATATTGTTGGTGCTTTATCGCACCCAAACAGTAAACCACACTGGGCTGGTGGAAGACAGGTGGGCGTGGGAAAAGAAGAGAGAGGAAAACACACCCTAGGAGCTTTTGCAGCTCCAAGCTGGGGTGAAGGATTCTTGTCAGATTTGCCTTGGTGTAACTCTGAATAATTGGACCAGTGCTGCCCGCTGCAACACACGAGATCACCAGGTGAAACGAGGACGGTTTTCCTGAATGGGGGGAACAGAGATTTCATTTTGAGGATCCAGCAAACTCTGAGCAGGGGGGATGGCAAGATGCTGGCTGCCCTGGGTGTGATTTCCTGATGAGCAGAGGAGGGAAGATCGGACTCTTTGGCTGGGGAGGAGGGCATGGAAGAGAGAGACTGTTGATCTAACTGGGAAGGGGATCTCTCTCCTGCTTTGCCACAATGTCAGTGATGATTTCGGCTCACCAGAAGGTGACTACCTCCTTCTCCACAGCAGCCACAGCCGTCAGCAAGCTGGTAGGTGTCCTTCCATCTCATGCTCCCTGCAACCACAAACCTCTTTGTACACTTACCTTTCAAGTGTACCTGAACCAATAGCTGAACAGAGGGTGTGTGTTGTGCAGTTGCTTCTTTTTGATCCAGGCTGTGCAGACGGAGAGAGCCTTTAGTGCATTGTGTAGGGAGAAACTTTTCTGTGAGCTCTGTATCCTTGCTTTGTTTCGCTGATTAGTAGCAGGCAGCTCCATTGTGCTGTGGTGCCTGGGAAGGGAACTTTGCTAGCGGGTGAACATTATGCGAACTTGATTCTATCTTAAATACAGGAGCCAGGAGGAGCTCCTATAGAATCATAAAATGGAAGAATAGATGAATCTCCAGGATGCAGTTTCACTGTTTCAGCGAGCCACAAATTACTATGGAAATTGCATTTGTTTGTCCCTCTTTCCGAGGCATAAAAAAGAAGAGTCAGCTTAAAGCTGTGCGTGATGTATAGAGGTGTGGTGAGGTGGTGAATGGTGCGAGGTGAATTACTCCATTCATTCAAAACAGCAGCACCAGCATTTCTGCATTTGCTAAGTCTCCAGCTCAGCATTTACCCTGGGAATACTGTATGTGTCCTTCTAAAAAAGTGAGGATCGGGATCAAAACCGGGGTGGGGGGCAATCCCACAAAGAAAGAGACCAGGGAACCCCCTAAAAGGCGTCAGATTGGGATTTAATGCACAATGCTGTATCTCCCGCCTGTTCTTAGAGCAGGGGTGAAATGTGGATTGCTTCTGAGAGTCCTGCTGCTTCCTTACCCGTGTGCAATTTGTGTGGCCCATCGCGCCGTCCTGCACCATAAATCAGCAATTGATCCACGAGTCTCTGACACCAGCCTCCCAGCTGGGCAGGGGCGGAGAAGCTACAGCACCAGCTGGGGAGCTGTGCCCGGGGGCCATCCAGGCCCTCAACAGGCTGCATCACGCTGCCATCTCCAGCGTGTCCTAAACCACTGTCCGAGCGGCTCCTTTGCACCCCGGGGAGCAGGCACCCAGGCACGCTGACCAGTTAACACAAGTGGCTTTTTGGATCTTAGCAAGGGGTCAGCCTCTGTGTCTTTAAGTTGAAAGGGCAGCACATGCTGCTATGTGCTTCCCCCCTCCTGCCCAGTATATGAAACTGGAGCCCAGTACAGAGTGCCCCCTGGAGGAGTTGAGTTTCACGTGCATGCTGCAGGGTCATAACACTCCCCCGTTCTTCGTCTGCCCCGCTGCTGGCTGAGAGCTGGAGCTCTGGGCCAGCTTTGAGGGGCTCCCCCAGGTGGCAGTGTAATTCACAGCCAATAATTTGGAGATGCACTTAGATTGAAGCTGGGACAGGTTATTGGCTTGACTGCAGTGCAGCTGGGATTTCCCCCCCTCACCCGAGCGATTTCTGCCACCAGCAAATGTTGGCGGAATGCTTGGCAATTATGATGATTGTTTTTAAAGGAAAGACCTCTCCAACGCACACATGCTGCTCGGCTAATGCTCTTAGGTGGGAGCTCTGAAGGCTGCTAAACCACAGGGTACTTCTGAGGTTACATTTGTCACCTGCAGCTCTGATCACCTAAAATACATACAGAAAAGCTTTTTTAGAAGCCTGAGCCGTAATTGTCAGGTAGGAGACAGTGTAGGGGGAAGGCACTCTCCCGTACAGGGCATGAATAGCACTTCAATCACATTTTAGCACTTCCATGGCACTTTTAATGTTTGAAGCCCTTGACTAACAGCAGCTAATAAGTGGGTTGGTAACATGTTTGGTTTGTTTTATTTTGACTCCAACCAAGAGAAATGTATTTTCCCTGATTTTTAAATTGTTTTTCCTGTTATGATTTGAAAACAGATCAAAATTAATCTTAGGGCTTTTTCTTATTTAGTTATTTACGGTAACACCATAACCAAGTTGAATTTGTATCCCATCTCTCATATAAACTGCATGCTTTGCAGAGTTAAATAACAGCCAGAGCATTAAATTGTAAGTAATGGCAGAGGCAGAGACAAATTAAGAGCTGCAGGCAAGAGAAGAATAATGCTTTCTGCTGAGATTTGAAAATAGATGGTTTAGGCAACGATTAATATTATTTATATTCCATTAGTTCCTAGGTGCTCCAGGCTGGGACCGTGGCCCCATTGTGTTAGACAAGCATAGCAAGACACAGCCCTAGCCCCAAAGTGTTTACAATCTTGATTGAAGACAAGATGTAACAGGTGGATGAAACAGACAAATGAATAAGGAATGGAAGGGGGGGGGAGGATGATGTAACAATAATATGACCAATCACATTGGCTAGCTGTGTTCACAGTATAGCTTCCCAGCTGCCCTACACTGGCAGCAGTTCTGGGAGCAGCTTGGCATACGTGGGTTTAAGGAGAATAAGGTGATGGTGGGGTGGCTCTGGATTTTTTTTTTTTTTTTTCAATGGAGCTTGTTACATTCCGAGGGTAAAAAGCAGTGAGCAGGAAAGATACGGGAAGGCTGTTCCGAAGAGCAGGGGATGCAGAGAAGGTCCTCCCACCAGCAGGGCCTAGATTGTGCAAAGAGACAGAAATTAGGGTGGTGGCAGATAGATGGAGGGGAGCAATGACAGAAAAGATTTGTGTAATAGGCTGTGGCAAACAAGAATGAGGGCATCCTGGCTCTGGAAATGATGGGGAAGCCAATGGAGTCACATTTCCAACTTCCTTTTGCAAGCCTTCCCCTAAATATTTAATCATGTTGTCTGATATAGGAGTAAGTGATGTGTGAGCACAAACTCACACAAGTATCTGTGCAAGCACACTCCTAATTTTAACAAACATCCCATGTGCATGTGCAAATCGGACATTTTCATGGCCAGTTACTTAATGCAGTTAGCATGTATGCATGCCTATAGCTGACTTTTACATGCACATAGGATATTTGTGTACAAAAGTTAGTCATGGATAAATCTATACAGGCACTTGCTCATACCTAACTATGATAATCAGTCGCAGTTCCTACTACATCAACATCTAGACACTGTGGGCAAGAAGCACAGTTGTGCTCATGAGTAAGTCACACAGCTTTGTATAATAGAATCTGATAGAATATAGCTTTAGAATATTGCAGTCATCTATGCATTTCTTTTTAAATTGCAACCAAGATTGCCACTAAAGACGATATGACTGCAGGACCTTGGTATGACATCTGACCTGAAGTCTTGTATTATCTATATCTTTCAATAGTAGACTATCCTTAGAATAGCACTGCAGTTAGGTACAATCCCAAATCCTTGTGTGGGACTTGGACCCACAGTTGTCCAGCTGAAAGAGGAGAGTGTTGCCAGCTGAACCATGCTGACATTTTCAGATGAGAGAAAACAAGTACATGGGAAATGAATTGATAAAATTTCAAATATTAAATGTTTGTATGAATAGTTAATTTTGTTCATTAGTAACAAAATGTTGATCCAGTGCATTTAGATAATATTGGCATTTAATACATTACTCTGATCACTTTGCAAACATTTCAAGCTTACCTCTTCACTGCTTTGTGACTTAGGCAGTCACTAACACCCAGGTAAGGGGTGTAATACACTATCACATCAGAATGGTTGTGATTTATACTCACTTTGCACAGGTGCATATCGTTTCATGTACTGCATGCTGGGTATTAACATGAGGGGGCTCTATGTTTCTTCAACTAAACTGGCTCTTCATTAACAGAACTATTTACAGAGATGCCAGCCATGGGCAAACAGACTGACTTCCTGGTGCCTCTCCAGTCTCTTCCCTCCTGCAACCTGTGCTCCTCCTGCCAAGCTCCATGCAATTTTCTATATAAATGACTTAAGTTGCCAAGCAGCACAGAACTAGGCCCTTAATCTTATTTCTTGGGTGAAAACTAATTCATGAAGATTGTCCGCAACTCTGCAAATGTTTGTCTGTCATGTCCATTGCATAAATCCAGAGAGTTAGAAATGAAACATAAATATTCTTCCTGAAGGGTTGCAATGTAACGCTACTTTATTTCTTAGAATTCAGAAATCTACTGCACAGCAACCAAATACACAGAGAGACTTAGCAGGCTGCTACCTAAGGCAGAAAAGCACAACTCAACCTATGTTGCCCCAGACCGCCTCTTGTGCAGACTGAGTGCTGAGGATAGATCGCATGCTCCCCCCTAGGCTGCAAGAAGGATCATGAAACCCCTTAGAATTTAAAGTGATAGCTTGTAATTTTAACAGTTTTCCATATACCACATCTTCCACTGTCTATCCATCTCTTGGCATTGGTGATCGCCACAATTATCCCTTTTTGCATAAGATTATTGAGAAGGGGATGAGGTAACTTTGGTGCAATCTGGACCTGAGATTTCCTCAGTCCTTCTCAGTCTGGTTTTTAGCAAGAAGACTGTACTAATTTCAGTGGGCTTTGGATCAGTCCCCAATGATGGACAAAGGTCAAGTATTCGTACTTTTCTGTTAATAGCTTTTGGTGTCACGGACTATAACATTTTGTTGACTCTTGCACAGACCTTAGCTAGTGTTGTGGAATAAGCATGTTTAGTCTAGGGAGTGAGTCCTTAAAACTGACTCTTCACCTGATCAACGTCTAATTGATGGACACATGTGAGGACAGGAAGGAATTTTCCCTCAGGTCAGATTGTCAGTGACTTGGGGAAGTTTCGCCTTCCTCTGCAGCATGTGGGTGCAGGTGACTTGCCAGGATTATCTGGATATATCTCACTTAATCAGTTCCCTGCCACTACAGGGGCCTTGAGCACCGGTGCACCTCAGTGCCTTCTATTCTCTATCTGTGGCATGTAATAGTTTAGTCTTCTATGGGGTTTAATACGTTGGTCTCATTTCAGTTTTTGGCTTTAGTGTGTGGGTGCTGGTGGCCTGTGATACACAGGAGGTCAGACAGGATGATCTAATGGTCCCTTCTGACCTTAAATGCTGAACTTTAACATCAGCCAAATGTACAAATTCAGGCTTGAGTACGTGGGGGAGAATGGCCTGTGGGCAGAGCTGGATTAAGATTTATTGGGATTCAGGGCACAAAGAACATTTGAGCCCTCCACATCTCCCTTGCCATGGGGCTCCACCCCCTGCTCCTCCTCTTCTCCCCCAAGGCTCCACTCCCTGTCCAGACTGTAGATGGGAGCCGGGCGGTGGTAAGAGCCACCCAGGGAGCCCAGACCACTGTGGAGAGCCCCGAACCCTCCACTTGCCCTGGGCGGCATGCTCCATGGGAAATTACCCATGCAAACAGTAATCTTAAAACAAGATTTATTAAAAATAGTGAGAAAATGGAATTAAAACAAAATAAATGGTTTGCTTAACATATGAAATGTACATCTAGATAAGCTAAACAAGTGAAAGCATTCTCACCTTAGCTACAGAGACAAAATATCTTGTCTTTGACTCTTCTAATCAGTCTGTCAGCATTGTTTGCTATCCAGAGACAAATACCAGCTTAGATCCAGAGATTTCTATTAAGTCCACTCCCCAGCTGCCCCGATCTAGGCTGCTGCCCCCACTTTCCAAAACAGTTTTCTCCAGTTACCTACATGTACAGTAAGATTTGTTCTCACTGTTTTCTCAAGGAGATGGACTATTAAGGATACAAAGACCATTTATTAATGGCAAATAGCTATATTTCAAAGGCTTAATAACCCAGCTTGGTTACCAAGGGCCTCCTAAATTCCCATCCATTCCATTTCATAGAGCATTTGCCTAGTTTCAGTCAGACCTCTTGCTAAAACCCCATAAGCAATTTTTCTTTTGCTAAGAAATAGAATTTGGGGCTGTGTTGTGGGGTATGCGCACCCTGTCCTCCTTTGGGGCGGGGCACGATCCCACCGGGGTTACAGCCTACCAGACTGTCCTTTGGCGGAAAACAGCATGGCCTAGCGGCTGGAGTCAATATGACTGCCCTTAGGGTCAGGGCTGTGTGGCCTAGTGGCTGGAGTTGGGAAGCGGGCCGCCCCCTATGGGAGTCAGCGGAGAATCCTACTGCAACACGCTGACCTAGGGGAGTCAGCGAAGAATCCTACTGCAACACGCCTACCTTGCTTGGGTGGTAGATACCACTCCCCTTGCCTCCCTGGGCCACTTCCTACCACAGTTCCTGAGGTAGCCGCCGCTATGCCATCGGGACCTCTGGGCTCAATGGTGGGGTTAACTCCCTGCAACTCTGGCTCCCAGCTGCTCGCTGAGGGTAGCAGGTCACCAGTCTGGTCTCTGGGTCCTCAGGCTCCTGCAGTCCGCAGCTGTAGCAGCTCCTGGCCTGGAGCCTCCACCAAGCGTTCTCTCTCCTTGGCCCTCAGCCTAAAATGAACTGGGCTGCTCCTTTTTATTCTGTGGTAGCAGTTGGAGCGGGACGTCCACCACCCATAATGTGGAGTTAACCCTATCTTGCCCAGTGAGGGGTATGCACACCCCATCACAGGTTGTTCCCCAGACTCTCAAGTACTGGTTTCCAGTGCAGTTTTATACACTTAGGAGTCTTATCTGAGGTGACCCATAAATCCAAACTTGATTGCTTTTTGCACATCACTGCTTTTTTGGTTTGTCTCCATTGCACCATCTCTGACTAACCTCAGCAGATGAAGAGAGAAGAGTATGAATTACCTCCAACCACATCACCACTAAAACCAGCCATAGTGAGACAAGTTTCCTTACAGCACACCAAGCCCTGCCGGACTCCCCACAAGACTTGTCTCAGACACTGGTTAAATCTTCCTCTGCCAGCAAGTCACATGGTTAGAGGCAAGGGCAGGACAGTCACGTCACAGGAGACAACAAAGGGAAACCAGGAAGCATTGCCAGACTGAGTAAGATCTATTGTAATGTAAGAAGCCTCACTTCCAGGAATGGCCTCAAAAGGTTGCTGCTCTTGGGTTTTCAAAGAAGCCTGCCCAAATCCAGATGAGATTTGGGCATCTAACTGCCTTAGGCTCCTTTGAAAACTCTCAACCTCAGTTTAAAAGAGGAGAGGATTTAATCATGTATTCTTGGTCCAGCTCTTACACCGCCTTAGATTCGTGCCCCTGACAAACTGGGACAAGAAACTCTCCTGCACAGGTCATCTTCAAGGAAGACGAATCCAATGAAGCTGAGCCGGGAAGAATTCCCCAGGAAATTTGGGAAACAAAGGGCTAAAGGGCTGAGTTCAGACCTCTTCTCTTGCTTGCTCACTTCCAGTGAAGAAGCCACTTAAATACCCCTTTTGGACCTGGGGAGCGGGAAGAAGGAACAGGTCTCCTCTAGAAAATTTGCCTCTTTTACATAAAACTCTTTCTTTTCCTAATCATTTCTCCTTTTCCAACCCGGCCGTAGATATTTATGGGAGAATTAGCTCCAATTGCTGAGAGAAGAAAAGACCAAACAGCAGGCATTTCCCAGTCATCCCTCAATCAAGGCATTACTGACTAGCATGGGATCAGCTCCAGGTTCTGAATTCTCCCTCCCTACTCAGACAGGAACCATTTATTGTCTGCCATCTGGGAAGAAAGAAGTGTGGGGGAAGGAGCTGGCAAACATATTGGGAGACGGAGGGTCAGTTCTGTGCTCTGGAATTCTAAAAATAAAAACTTCTCTATGGAGAGAGACAGGCAACACTGATGGCGACTAACAGCCACGCCACCCACAGATGAGAATGGAAGGCTTCAGAATGTAAGGACAAACAAGGTGATTCACTATTCCAAAATCATTTACTGCTCTGTGTATTGTATCAGGGGGTAGCCGTGTTAGTCTGTATCTACAAAAACAACAAGGAGTCTGGTGGCACCTTAAAGACTAACAGATATATTTGGGCATAAGCTTTCGTGAGTAAAAACCTCACTTCTTCGGATGCATCCGAAGAAGTGAGGTTTTTACTCACGAAAGTTTATGCCCAAATATATCTGTTAGTCTTTAAGGTGCCACCAGACTCCTTGTTGCTCTGTGTATTGCAACATCTCGCCTAAGTCAATTGCACATAGTTGTATTCTAGATTTGTGGTTTGATGTGTGTAATCAGTGGAAAAACAGAGCAAACAGATTTTTGTGATTTAATTAGTTTTTTATTTTGAGGTGTAAAAATAGTAATGTATTAAAAAAATTAGAAGCTATGGGGCCAGTCTCTCAAAACTTATCACTTCTTATCCTAACCAGGCCTCATTTTTCTTAGACTGCAGTTGTTAGATGGTATTGCTTCCGCTAATTACCGCTTTCCCCTTATCTTCAGTAAGTCAACACTAACCTAATAAACCCATAAGCGCCAACTTTCTCCGGTGCCGGTGGGTGCCCGAGCCCCCCCGCCCCTGACTCCGTCCCCTCCCTGCCCCTATTGGATCCCTTCCCCAAATCCCCGGCCCCGCCTCTTCCCCCAGCACGCTGCATTCCCCTTCCTCCCCCCTCCCTCCCTGCTCTGCGAATCAGTTGTTTTGCGGCGCAAGCGCTGGGAGGGAGGGGAGAAAAGTAGGACACGGCGGCGTGCTTGCGGCAGAGGCAGAGGTGAGCTGGAGCAGGGGGGCAGGGCGGGGCCACCGCGACCTGCTGGTGGGTGCTGAGCACCCACCAATTTTTTTCTGTGGGTGCTCCAGCCCCGGAGCACCCATGGAGTCGGCGCCTATGAATAAACCTGTTAAATAGTAAGTGCCTAAGGGCCAACCAAGAGTGGGGCTCCATTGTGTTACACTGTATTAATAGAGTAGTAGATGGTTCCTGCCCTGAAGAGTTAACAGGCTGAGTAGACAAGATGGACACAGTAAACAAGCCAAGCAATCACTGTAATGGTAGCAAATGGCATGTTAGTTCTACAATTTTTTAAAGTTATTTATTTATGGGGTTAGTGAGGAGGCGACCAGCTAAATGGAAGGAAAAAAAAAGGAAGGGAAAGGGAGTGGGAGAACGGGGTAAGAGGGGCAGGTGTGGAGGTAGGCTGAGGTGAAGACACTGAGTAATATGAGAAGCGTGTTTGCTACGCCTAGTCTTTTACCCCTGCAATCTGGCCACGCAGACTGGCGATCCCTCTGATTCCACTCCTCCATGATTCCCCATACCTGTTACGTCTGAGGGTTCAGAAAACTGAACATTTTGTGCTAATGAACCATGCTCTAATTTGCATATTGAGGAACATACTTTACTTTATGTACATAAATGGTAGCCAATGTCCTGGTTCTCACTGAAAAGGCTGTCTCATAGAACTAGCTTTAGGAACACCGGAATTGCTGTGTTCCTGGCTGGTTCCCATCTCTCTTGGGCATGATGTCCAGTAAAACTCTTGCCCCAAAGCTACAAGTTTACCTGAAAACAGCTCACAGAAATGTGCTTGTCTTTAGCACTCAGATGCCCAACTCTCAATGGGGTCTAAACCTAAATAAATCCGTTTTACCCTGTATAAAGCTTATACAGGATAAACTCATAAATTGTTCGCCCTCTATAACACTGATAGAGAGATATGCACAGATGTTTGCTCCCCCAGGTATTAATACATACTCTGAGTTAATTACTAAGTAGAAAGTGATTTTATTAAATACAGAAAGTAGGATTTAAGTGGTTCCAAGTAGTAACAGACAGAACAAAGTAAGTCACCAAGCAAAATAAAATAAAACGTGCAAATCTATGTTTAATCAAACTAAATACAGATAATCTCACCCTCAGAGATGCTTCATTAAGTTTTTTCTCAGACTGGACACCTTCCAGGCCTGGGCACAATTCTTTCCCCTGGTACAGCTCTTGTTCCAGCTCAGGTGGTAGCTAGGGGATTCTTCATGATGGCTCCTCCCTCCCTCTGTTCTCTTCCACCCCTTTATATATCTTTTGCATGAGGCGGGAACCCTTTGTCCCTCTGGGTTTCCACCCCCTCTCACTGGAAAAGCACCAGGTTAAAGATGGATTCCAGTTCAGGTGACATGATCACATGTCACTGCAAGACTTCATTACCCACTTGCCAGCACACACATATACAGGAAGACTCACAGGTAAACACAGCCATCTGCAGACAGTGGGAGTCATCAAGATTTCAAACCACCATTAATGACCCCCACTTTGCATAATTACAATAGGCCCTCAGAGTTATTTCATATTTCTAGTTTCAGATACAAGAGTGGTACATTTATACAGATAGGATGATCACACTCAGTAGATTATAAGCTTTGTAATGATACCTTACAAGAGACCTTTTGCATGAAGCATATTTCAGTTACATTATATTCACTTCTTATTATGTTTTTATAAAACCATATAGACTGCACAACGTCACAGGCTCTTCACCCCTGCTGGTACTAGTCTCTAAAAGACAAGTAGGGAGAATGCCTTGTAGACATGTTTGAAGAAGGACAGTGATTCAGAAACTACAGTGGACCAGATGCTGTTTTCCTGAAGTCTGGTAGAGACTGGATGGATATCTGCTTGCATTTCAGAACTATTCTATTCATTCCTTGGCCACTTCCAGGGCAGAGAGAGAGGTTTCAGCAAAGATCTTCAAGATAGTCTCTAGGGCATTGAATAGATGGGCATCTATTTTGGCAGGTGTGCAACCTTTAGGTGCAGGGTTCTCCAGACTGTCCTGCAGAATTTGTAGTGTCCACCGCTACACTATTCTCTCTGACAGATTCTTCAGTCAAATCCTGTCCATTTCAGACTAGTGCTCTGAAGATGCAGAATGTAAGATTTGTATTTGTAAAGATGATCTTTACATATCAGAGGTGTGAGCTATGGTACTGATGCGACACTTCTGGGAATCTTTAGTTTTCTGTGAAGGAACAGAGTGCTGTTAGAATATTTCCCCCTTACTTTACTCTTGCTACAGAGTTGTTAGTTGCACTTACTTACATCACAGGTATTTGTTTAGAGCCACCTCCGTATAATCCTTTGCACGTTTGCACTATTCATGCTTCTAAAGGCTTTGTTTAGGGGTCGGGGATCTGGGTCCAAAAAGAGCTCAAAATTCTTGGTATTCTCACAGTTTCCTGTTACGTGTGTGATCTCAAAGTGCATCCCATCAGACCCTAGAGAGGCAAAATTTAGGTTAAATCTTGATTCTGGAGTTGCTGCTGCATACTGGTCTTGTTCTGTGGACGTTTCTGTGGATACTTTTTTTACAATGAAATTAATATACTCGGTTGCTTTTTTTCTTTTAGCAGTCTGCTGTATTCAGCAGTTTGCTGAAGAGATTTTCAATTTACCTGTATTTAAAAGCTGCTGGAGTGAGTGCTGCAGGGCTCTATGGTGGTTCATCTGTCTTTTTGTTACAGTGTAAGCAAGTGTGTCTCCAACAAGCACATTCATGCCACGCTCACCAAAAGGGATCATGAAGGCAATTTATATACCTATGCCCTGAAACCTAGAGGACACTAGTGGCTTGCCACCAAAAACCCCGCCCCAGAAGACTGAAAAGCATGCAGTCCCATGGCCTTGTTACATATGTAGGGTTGTTCCTGGTCTCACTTTGCCTGGTGTAAATCAGTAGTAACACCACTGTAATCAGTGGAAATACACCCAGGTGAACCCAATGTAAGTGAGAGTGGAAGCAGGCCTGTACTGTACTATAATGGAGGCCATCTTAAAATTTGATCACTTGAAGTGCCAGGTGTATTCTGAGTGTGGTGGTCTGAAGGTTAATGTGCCACTCTGTCACTGATTCCATATCAGACGTATTCAGTTTACATAAAAAAGATATTTTTCAAATGCCAGCATTGCAAACTCCCTCCGGGATCTGAAAGCCAGGCTGGGTGCTGATCTTCTTGAGCATCATCATCAATAATAATTATTAATAAATAGTGACAATACTTAGCTCTTCTATAGCACTTTTCATCTGTAGATCTCAAAGTGCTTTACAAAGGAGGTCAGTATTATTATCTCCATTTTACAGATAAGAAATTGAAGCACAGGGTGAAGGGACTTGTCGAAGTCACTCCACAGGCTAGTGTTGGGGCCAGGAATAGAACACAGGTCTCCTAAGTCCCTGTCCAGAGCTCTAGCTTTTAAATTCTACAGGTCAAATTATGCTTCCCTCAATTAACACCTGTAAAAATCCTGCTCCCCTGAGTGGTGGTTGCACCAGTGTAACTGGCTAGGACCATAGACGTGGGAACTAAGGGTGCGGGGGTGCTGCAGCACCCCCAGGTTTTACGCGGGACTCCGCATGCGGGGTCCCAGCTGCTGGTCCTGCACCCAGGGTCCTGGCTGCCAGCTCCAACCTTGGCCCCCTTACCACTGTGTGGGCCCCCTCCTCCCAGAGACATGGTCCTGCCCAGATTGGGAGGGCGTGGCTAAGGGTAAGGGGGCTGGCTTTCAGCACTCTATTAAGTGTTCCCGTGCCACTGACTGAGACTTAGGGTATAGTTCCGTTGATGATGCACCAGAAGGAAAAGAATCAAGCTCACATCCTCTCTGCTATGCTGACTCTCCAGGGTTTAATAGGCGTAAAAACATCTCTGTCACTGACATCCGCAGATCTAACTCTAAGTATGCACCGGGAGCAGATATCCCGTGGAAGATGGTGACATGTTTACATCACTTTTTGAAGTAAAGCCACATGTTAATGGCTCAGTCCTGGAAGTTGCTGAGTAACTTCAGTAATCTGCCAACCACCAGATATTCCCTGTGACTCTACTGGGGGTTGAGGGTCCTCAGCACCTTGCTGGGTCAGGCCCACTTCTGTTTTGTAAATAATGAGCTTCTACAGCATTTTCCAAACCATCTTATTAATAACCAGGAGGTGTATATGACAGTGATAAAAAATCACTACAGCCTTCCCTAGCTTTTCTATCGCTTCTCAAGCTGAAGGCATAGTAGAAAAAATGTATTTTTTTTTTCTGCAGTGCTTTTATCCTCTGAAAAAATCAAGGTGAACTCAAACCCATCAAAGCTGTGCTGAAAAAAATTTGCATGATGAGAATATGAATGCAGTCGTTGGGGAAATTCTATTCTCTGCCTCTGTACACTGAAAATACAAACCAGATGACTGAATTCTGCATCCTGGCTGTAGGTGCTTTGTGTATGTGTATGTTGGTCCTGGGTTCATAAGCACTTGCTTTTACATGTATAAACAGAGCACTATTATATACATTTGGGGAGAGATTTTGAAAGGCAAAAATGGCAAGTCAAAGGGAGTGGCGTGTCTGACTGACATTTGTGCCTTTGGAAAATCTCCTCTTGGATAAAATGTTCTAAAGCTCCTAAGTGACTTAGGTTCCTAAGCCCCGTTTCCAAAAGTCAGTGGCACTTAGGGTCTTAAGTCCCAGTTTCAAAAGTGACTTCAGGACTTAAGATCCTAAATCACTTAAGTATTTTTAAAAGTTTTACCCTTGAACTAGTGATTGAGATGATATGATGTGCTTGAGATGCCTTTTTTTATTTAAAATATACTGTAGAAACACCTATGCATGCTAGTAACAAAACCATATTTGGTTTTCTGTGATTTTTTTTTTAAATGCCTGGGATTGGTTTAACACTCATAGCAGTGAGAGGGGATAGTGCTGGTTAGAACCAGGGGGCACAAGTGTCAGAGTAAACACCATATTTAATGGTTGCAGTGTCTCTGTGCTCTGCAGACCTGATATTTCTGTGACTGTTCAGTGGATAAGGGACTGGACACTACAGGGAATGCTTCAAAGGGGCTCAGGGACTGGGATGCACCTGTTGTTAACAAGCAAGGAAAAGGAAGGGCTGGCATAGCCCCGAGGAGAGTGCTTGGATGGCTAACAGGCTGGGGGTGTCAGGGAGCTGACACCCAATTAAGCGCAAGCAAGTCTGCCTCTTGCTGGAGGCAGGATAACAAGGTGACCCAGAGTCCTAGGCACCCCAAGAACCATCACACCAAGTCCTAGGCTAATGCCCTCATCAGTCATTGGTCCTTTGGCAGCATGGGTGCAATAGCAATGTTGCCATGCATCTGTCCCTGTACCTCGGGGCGGGGGGGAGGGAGGAGTGCACGGGTGCAGAAGGTGAATGCACAGGACGTGATGCTAACTGAAGCACCAGCAGTTTGCACTGAAGTGCCTGGAGGGAAAGCAGAATGCAATGCAGTATGGCTGGCTCTCTGCATCTCCTTCCCGCTGACTCAGCCTGAAGACTGTTGACAATTTGTGAAGGGGAGCATTTGGTCTGTAGGATCAGAATATCAGGCATGAACACCAGTCCTTTTTCTTTTGCTGAATGTTTTAGTATATCCTCTTAGCTATCAAGGAGTTGGGTGAAGAGGAAAGACTTATTGTGTTGCAGCCTGGAAACTCTGAGGCTGGTGCTCTGTATTGATTTAGTAATAGTTGACAAAGAATACTAAAAAATTAGACCTGCTATGCTTGTTATGTCTTTCATCATAAAACCTTTATTGAGCAGCATGGGCCAATATTAATTGATGGAACTCTATTAAACCCAATGGTCCTGCAGGTCAAATAAAGTCTTCTCGAGCAACTTGTAAAAATTCTGCATAACATTCATTTGCCTATGTTGCTGCAGTGCAGTTTTATTGGATAGAGAGAATGCTTTGCTCTATTGTTCCCACCCCTGGATTGTACAAAAGTGCTGGTGTTTCAGGTAAGGGGACTCTAGCATGGGTCTGGTCCTTTGGGCACATGCATAACTCAACTTGACTGTTACATAGGTGTGGCCCTTTTAAGTTCTGAGTCTGGGGAAATTTAGTTGTTAGATAGAGCATGTGTCTGAGGGATGAAAGTGACTGGGGATCATGTGGATCTCTTGGGATTATATAGGACAATCTCTTGGCTTAGTGTGGGAGAGATCAGGGTTGGGAAAAGACCTAGGAAGTAGCTAGGCACAAGGCCTGGCCTGGTGAAGTTCTTAAAGCAGCGGGATGCTGGGGCAGATCAACAGGAGGTCTCGCTAGGGCGGCATGGCAAAGTTATCATTCATGATTGACAGCTGAAGTTTGAGATGAGTGAATATTATGGGGCAGGTCCTCTGTCTCTCCTACCCCCACTCAATTGCTTTCCAGCTCTTCTAATGAACCTGTGGACCTGTGAATTACTCTGGCATAGATGAGGTATTTGAGGAATTCCTGGATGGCGTAGAGCAGACATAGGTGGATTTATATCATCATAGCAAAGAGGATGTGACTGCATGAAGGGGATGTGAGGAGAGTCACTGTGCTCTGTTGATTCCAAGCTGTTTGAATGGCCCTGGGGGTGGGCATTGTAGCTGGGAACAAATGAGAGTAGCCCTGAGGGTGCTCTAATTTGTGCCCAGGGCATGCAGCCACTTTTGTACCCCTTCCCCTCAGACCCTTCACTATGCAGAAAACAGCTGGACCCAAGGGCCAAGCCCAGTGTCAATAGAGCAACAAAGAGAGGCATGTGTTTGGCTGACTCAGCGGAGACTCTAGAAATGAAGAAAAGAAAGTAAGAAACAAAATATGGTGAGCCTGACCCTGGAGTCCTTGCCCAGGGAAAACTCTCCTTGATTTAAATGTTAACAGTGCCAAGGATCAGGTCCAATCTTTTGGTTCAGCTATACACCTCCCGGGCAGTCCAGGAAATGCATGCACATTTAAAGGAGGCCTGTCAGAAATGCAGGTACTGTGGTGTAGATTTCAACTGCTCAGATACTGAACAGGAAAACAATAGTGGAACGGTTAGTGAAGGAAGCCTGTATCACCTCAAGGAATGGGATTATCCCCTTATGCAGTGGGCTTCATTTTCAAATAGATGTCCTTGTTTTTCTACACTCCAATCTGGTAACTGTGTACCAGATAACTGCACTTGCACTCTGACATCATCAACTGGTGGCTTTGAAGAGTTTAGAGGTTATTGTACATCCAAATGAGAGCCCCAAATCCTCAGGGCATCGAGCTCATTGGAAGGGACTGCAGGTGTACCCAGCTATGATGGTATGTACATTAAGTGCCTATTCAGAGTTCAGTCCAGCTGGTGTAGCAATGGATATTTTATCTTTGACTCCAATGGGAGTAGCTCTCAGAGCAGGTAGATGCCTAACTGGCCTTTTAAACCTAACTGTTGTATTTCCACATGGAAGTCATTATGTTTAAAAGCACTCTCATTGGAATGCTTTGTTCTCCATTGTCTTCAAATCCAATTATTGTGGAATTGATAAAAACTCAACCTCTTCAAGTGGGGTATTTCGAAGGCTGAGCCACTTCCCCAAAATGAAGTGGATTGACAGAGCGGTGGGTTGGTGTTGTGTGCTCTTGTGATGGTGGTGAAATAGGTAGATTCTAGCAATGGTTACGTTTTACTTTGGGGGAGCTGCTAGACTTTGAAGGTAGGTTAAATTTCAGGTCTGTAAACCATGACCATGTTTCTCTAAAAGATTTTAACTCTTGGTGTTTCTTCTCTTCTATCTTCCTAACAAAATCCTCCTCTCATTCCCTCAAAATCTTATTTCTTATAGCCTACTGAGAGTGCCTCTGCTGCTTTAAGAGAAGTTAAAAAAACAGAATTGTAAGGCTAATTTCTTAAGGGCATGAATTATGAAAATTTGGTGATATAAGGAATTTTACACAATAGACTGAAGCAAAATGATAAATTTATTTAAATATTCACTTGTGAATGGGAATCTTTCTTTGACTCTGTATTTTTATACACTGGGTGTGAGTGTATGCATGTGTAATGTATGCGTGCACAGGTGGGTGCATGTGAACATACCCATTCATACAGTACATTCCTAGGTGATCCTGGAATTAAAGCACCATCATCTAACTGTTGATGTAGTAACCGAATGCTTTCCCTTCATATGCCAAATGCTGTACAAACAACTCTAATACAAGCAGCCACGCACTGATCTGCCATCTGCTTGTCTTGCCATCTCTAAGGTAGAGACATCTCCTGAGAAGACGTGTCAGCTGTGAATAACTTTTTGGCAATCTCAGTTGGGACCAGTGAAATCATCATGAAGGGAAATTGGTGAAACCAATACAAAATAAGGGTCTTAAAATAGATGCTTATTTTTCTGCTGTCAAAAAGGCACATGAGTGAGGTGGGAGTGGGGGTGTGTGTTAATTTTTGTTGCCTTTGCTTGGTGGTCTTTATTTTTTCCTCAAATGACTGATTAAAGTGTAATTAAACTTAAAATGAGAACATGAATTATGCATAGAGGCATGTTAAGGGATTAGCAAAGTGCAGCCCATCATGTTTATAAATTATAAATGTATTATAAATTAGAACATAAGAGTCGTGGAGATGTCAAAGAGTGAGAGAAAATATTATTTATTTTCTGTAAAGTCTAGAATCCTGAAGTTTGCAAACAAAACTAGATTCAAACCATTTGCCACCTTGTGACCACGCTCAAATGCCTTAAGAGATGATTTAATGGCAAAAATCTTTGCATTCTCTCTGTAAGGGCTCACATTGTGTTGTTTAAGACATGCTGCAGAAGTGAAACAAAGATATTTGTCTATTCTTAGAACACCCTGATGAACCTTGCAGTTGTCCCCATACCTCTTTCAGTGGAGAGGATCATAAACATGGCAGGGAATAAATCTTCTTTATGCTTTCATGGGGTTATGGCGCCATATTGCAGGAGAAAAGGTGAACTACTTTTCTTTTATTGTCCTTTCTTTTTTTTTTTAAAAAAGAGAGAGAGAAATAGAGGACAAAGGAGCAATACAATTCTCTGGATTCCTGAAGAACTGTAGCTGAATAAGCTGGCCATTTCCATTTCATCATTTAGGTGTGATTCAGCTGCCTTTCTTTGCCCACTCACTATAGCTGAAGTAGTAGTGACTGTGATTCCACAGAGGTTAATATTGAAGGTGTTGAACTATTTGAGTTCATATTTTTGTAGTTATTTTAACTGACAGTGTGATCTAGAGGTTAGAGCGTGGTAGTGGGAGTTAGAGGGATCTGGGTTCTGTTCCTGGTTCTGCTAATGAGCTTGCTATTGACAAGTTAGTTCACTTTTCTACGTCGGTTTCCCTTCCCACCTTTACTTGTCTTGTCTCTGTTGTAAGCAATTTCCTAAAAGGTCTGTCCCCTCTTCTGAAATATGTTGTTTTACAATAAGGGAAATATTAGGAGATGTAGAGTTAAAGCTAGTGAAAGAAAAAACAAGATCATTATTTGTATTTCAGTAGCATCTGAAAGCCCCAACCAAAGTCAGGGTCTCTCTGGTGCCAGACACTTTACAATCTTGATAGTTCCCTTGTTGTAAAACATTATTTTGCAGAACTGGGGACAGACCGCTTAGGAAATAGCAATATGTCAGAGGCTCCATGCCTTTGAATTGCCTTTGAGATTCCCTGCCACACTTCGGTTTTGTAACAGTACCGCTCCAGAGGGGTGTGCTACTGTAGACTTCCCCTAGAACGCCACCAGGAATAACTTTGGTACAGAATCTCGGTGGGATTGGTGGAGAGATGATATGCAGAGAGCATCCACTCCTACAGAGGGGTATTTTTGGGGTCTGTGGAAATGAGGGACAATGCTGCAGAGTTGGGACTCCCCTCTGGGATCCACAAGGTTTTCCTTCCCAGATTGCCTTTGTTTTCCTTGCTTGCTTTCTCCCTCTTTTATTCGTTTTAGGCCAGTTGCTGGTTTTTGGACTAGCAAAGCCAAGCAGTGCAATCTGGAAGCAGCAGTGCAAAATACCATGTACCGATAAAACTTAACATTGACATATATCAGTCTAAGAAGGATGTATGGGGAAATGGAAAGCATCAAATATCAAAACCATAACTAAAGCCAAATCCTGCACCCTATGTAATCCAATAGAATTGTGTGAAGTTAAATCAGTACAAATTTGATCTATATTTTTTTAAAAATTAGTCAATGAGGAACAATCTATTTCCAGAGATCATGATGATACGTATAAGAAGTAAAATGTTTGCTTTTTTAAAAAAAGAAAGATTGATTTTTGATATAAGGAGAAAAGCTCAGTTTATTTGCAATGTTGAGATGAACCAAGTGAGTGGTGCCAAAGATTGGTTTCATTCAATTCTTTTTGTGCTGCATCAGTTCGCTGCATTATTTCAATGAAGAGAAACCAGAATAATGGTACGGGCCTGTGGTGTTGACATGGGAATAGGCCATATAGTATAAGAAATATAGAACATTTTTCTCTTCTTATGTATATGAAAACCTATTTCTTTTCATGCACTCGTTTGGTTTGAAAACAGCAGGAAGAAAATTGCCCATTACAAATGTTCAGTTCACTCAGCCTCGTATCATTTCATAACCTGCAATGCTGTTTTTTTTTAAACTAAGTTGCATTCCTAGCTTATACCATTTATGCATCTTCAGTGGGAGCCAGGTTTCTGAAATAATTTAGATGTATTATTTTGCTACAATATGTTGTACATCATACAGCAGTAAAACACACTAGTAAAATGGCTAAAAATACTTTTTCCAAAGAAACATGCAGGTATTAAACATCTGCTTTCAGTAGACAAAGTAATGGTTTCCATTTGTGCCATTCCAACTTAAAATATCATGGAGAGCGTACATGGAACACGACATGATGGATGAAGTTCGAAGTGAATGAAGAGAGTAAAATATTGCTCCATTTTAAATCTAACAAAAAAAGCATATTTTGAAAATATCAAAAGCCTTCCTGTTCATTTAGGCTGTGTTGTGGCTATCCTTTTCTTCTCATACAAATACACCAAAAGCCTGGTTCTTTGCTGTATAATAAACTCTAAGTTCAATACAGTGCATAGGAAATCCCCACTACCTTATGTAGTATTATCTGGCTATATAAAGTTGTCTATATAAAGTTAGCCAACATTGGGAGATATTCATATCTCTTCCACACATTGCACACAAGGCCTAATCAAATGCCTACGAGGTCAGTGGAGAAATTCCTATTGATGTCAGTGTTTCTTGGATCAGGCCCACAGTCATCAATGGCCAGACTCAGATCCATAGGTTGTAAAGCCAGAAGAGACTTTTGTGATCATCCAATATGACCTCCTGGATAACACAGGCCATAGGACTTCCCTGAGGAGAGCAGATCTCTCAGAAAAACATCCAATCTTGATTTTAAAATTGCTAGTGATGGAGAATCCAGCTTTAGTAGGAAGGGGTAGGGCTCTTTGTATAGTGCTGGTTTTTTCTTTGTTTATTACAGTGTGTGTTTGAGGCTTTTGGATTTGTAGCATTTTGTAAAGTAGCTTTTACTCCAAATTAATCTGATACATTTTAAAGCAAAACATATTAAAAACAGGCACAAGTAAAAATGTAATGAAAATTCCTCTGACCCGGGCTGTGGCATACCCAGGGCCGATTCTAGGGGTAAGTGAGCAGGGGGCAGGGATCACCCTGCGTGCCAACTTCCAGGGGGCATCATACTGTTGGACTGCTTGGTTCATTTTTTGTTTTTGTTTTTCGCTTTGAGGGACACACACTGAAAACATTTTCCGCACTGGCAAAACATCTATGGCCACTCCTGTGCGTGCCCATTGTCTAGTTGAGGTTCTAAATCCTGACATGTAATATGCACATTAATGCTTATATTTTGAAAATATTATAAAATGTAAAAATGGGTCAAGATTTTCAACAGTGAAATTTGGATCCGTGGGACACATCCACGGCCCCACCCAGATCCTTCTAAGGGTCTGCTGTTGGGTATCCAAAAATTGACACACGCCCCTCCCTCCCCCCCCCCCAATACTAGCCACTTTCCAAAATGTTGGCCATTGTGCATGTGCATATTACACACGTAATGTGGCATTTGGAACATTATCATAACCGTATTACAGGCAAGGATACAATTACTTCAGACCCTTCATGTGCCCCATGTCCGGAGTGACTGCAAAAGGGCAGTTACTCCAATCTGGTACTGCACTGACATTGTTATCCACGTAACCTTTCCACCCAAAGCATGTGTTTAAGCAGGTGGTATTTGTTTTTGTTTGTTTTTTAACTGTTATGCTGTGGCTGTGCAGGAGGCAAAGACAATTCTTTTCCTCCACTGCAGTATCCTCAAAATCTCAGATAGCAGATTTGTTTCATGTGGTAGATAGTCTGGTAAATCTGGACTGTCTCCGCTGTCTGAGTCTGTCCTGTTGTGAGGAAATGGCTTGTTGTTTTGTGGATTGATCAGATTAGGGATGGGCTGTCTGTTTCTGTGGTAGCAGAGCAAGGTCATGAGGGCACAGGCCTCCTCTTCTCTGGTGAATTTCAGCCAGTAATGCTGCCTGAGATACTGGAAGTGTGGGAATAACTTCGTCCCACAGTCTTTAATTGAATCCATGTCCTTCCTGGATGGTGAAGGCCAGTGGGTAAGTACTGAGTCCCTTACTTGTGGAGGTTGTCAACACCTCTCTTGGAAGGGGCAGGCTGCTTATGGCTTTGAAAGAATCATTTGCATGGCCTTGTGTAACACCGACAGACCCTGGTCGTTGGCAGGCGGGATTGAACCTGGGACCTCTAGAGCTAAATGCTTGAGCTAAAAGCCATAGAACCCTTAACTAAGGCTGTAGAGCAGACTTATTAATCTCTAAGTGGTCTTGGTGCCACTAGATGGGACAGAACACCACACCCTGGAGGTGTGTGGGTTACCTTTGCTCAAGAAGTCATCACTGGATGCTGACAGTCTTGCTAATTATCAACCAGTATCACATCTTTCCTTTCTGGCTAAGGTCATGGAAAAGGTTGTGGTTAGACAATTCTCATGGTATCTAGATTATTTTGATTTCCTTGACCCTTCTCAGTCTGGGTATAGACCTGACCCAGAGAGTGCACTGGTTGATGATGGATGAGGACCAGATATCCATGCTGATGGTATTAGATCTATCAACATTCAATATCTTTGGTCACAAGGTGTTGCTGACTCATCTGCAGACCCTGGTTGGAATGGAAGGGTCAGTTCTGTTCTTTTCCCACACAGATCTCAGTGGGTAGTTGTGGGCAGTTCTCTTCCCAAAGTCCCCTCAACTGTGGGGTGCCACAGGTTGCCATTCTGTCACCTTTTCTGCTCAATGTTTATATAGGGCCTTCAAAAGGGTTAATAAGAAGCCAGGGGGGTTGGAGTTTTTAGTATGATGATGACACTCAACTGTAGGTCTCTGTCTTGTCTGATTTGGATGATGAGGTTCCACGCCTCAGCCTTTGTCGGGATGAAATTGGGGCCTGGATGAGGGTGAGGTGGCTGAAGCTAGACTCAGACAAGACTGAGGTGGTGATGATGGGTTGGGGAAGCAACCCGAAGTGGTGGTGGAGGCGATATCAAGGAATATGGCTGCCATAAGTTATTAGTGTTCACAAGGATCATATTACAGCAGTGACCCTGTCCGCTTTTTACCATCTGCGCCTGACGAAGCAGCTGTGATCTTTCCTTTGGGATGTAGACCTTGCCACTGTTATCCCTGCTTTTGTCACCTCAAGACCAGACTATTGGAATGTGTGCTACGTGGGGCCATGCACTCAATAGGGTTTATGGAGAGGGCTGAGAGTTTGCTTCCCACAATGGTGAAGGGATAGAAAGGTGTCTCTGTAGTTGGCTGGCTGGATGTGTGCCTGTTAAATTGATTACTGCAGTGCTGCTGGGATTTTATTGTTGTTAGGGCATTGAGAGCCTTGCAGAGGTGTCTTTTTAAAAATTAATTTAAATCTACATAAATAAATTATGGTAGTGTTTCAAGTGTCTCCATCTGCTGTTGACAATGACCACCACCATCTCCAGAACTACCCCCCGCCCCTTTCTACTCTTCTGCAATCATTAAAGCAGAGGGAATATGCGTGCAGGGGTTGATCCATAGTTGTAATGCGCTGCAAGGGGGTACAAATTATGGAATAGCCAGGGCACAGAAACCCCACCCTTATGCCTTTTCCTTCCTCCAGCCTATCCTGTCATGCAGTCAACTCTACGGCCCACGTGCAAGGTTCTCTTTTAAGGTGAGGCATCACAGATTAGGTCAAGGGTAGGTGGGGTGTGCTGCTGCAGAGGAGGCATGGATCTGTGGTGTTCCTATGGCAACCCATAGTCTCAGGCAGGCCCAGAGTGGGAAGGGACAGTGCCTTCCCTCTGTCCCTGCACTGACAGGGATGAATTGTGGCTGCAGAATATAAAACAGCATAACACATGGAGCTCCCACTGCTGTGCCGGGTGATCTGTGAAGCCGTGGAGGTGATACATGAGCAGGTTATGATGGATGATGCTCTATTTACACACTGCCTCAGTGCTTAGCTCCTTGCAGGACAGGGTCCCAAGAGAGGACACCCTCTATAAAGCTAGAAACAAAATCCAAAAGAAAAATGGAGTAAATGCCTCAGAAAGGAGCAGGAATAAATACCTGGTTCTAATGTGTATGTGTTGTCAAATTCATCTTTAATCTTTTCTCAGCTAAGGTGTGGCATTAACTGCTAGCACTTTCCCTCCCTCCATACCATACATTGGCTCTTTGAGCATGTGCTGCCCTTAGCTTAGCTACTCTTTCCCTTTGCATCACTTGATTGCTTTGGTTATATTATGCATATTGCAGATATTAATGCAAAATAATTATAATACATCCAGTAGCTATAATCATAGTAACCAGAACAATCAAATGATACTAAAGGCCAACATTTTTCTCTGCTACACTATTGTAAATATGGAACCACCTCTGCTTAACTAAGGACAAACTCTACCGACCTTTGTGGAGTTGCTGTTTTTATACCAATGTAATTGAGAGCAGAATTTGTCTCCTAGTAAAAACTAACTAAACCAAGGGAAGTCCCATGACACATTCTATAGAGATTAAGCATGATAGTTACAATGTTCAGAGCAGATTCTCTTTAGCGAAGACCAACTCATTCCCCTCTATTCGGCATTGGTGAGGCCTCATCTGGAGTACTGTATCCAGTTTTGGGCCCCACACTACAAGAAGGATATGGAAAAATTGGAAAGAGTCCAGCAGAGGGCAACAAAAATGATTAGGGGGCTGGAGCACATGACTTATGAGGAGAGGCTGAGGGAACTGGGATTGTTTAGTCTGCAGAAGAGAAGAATGAGGGGGGATTTGATAGCTGCTTTCAGCTACCTGAAAGGGGGTTCTAAAGAGGATGGATCTAGACTGTTCTCAGTGGTAGCAGATGACCGAACAAGGAATAATGGTCTCAAGTTGCAGTGGAGGAGGTTTAGGTTGGATATTAGGAAAAACTTTTTCAGTAGGAGGGTGGTGAAGCACTGGAATGGGTAACCTAGGGAGGTGGTGGAATCTCCTTCCTTAGAAGTTTTTAAGAGCAGGCTTGACGAAATTCTGGCTGGGATGATTTAGTTGGGGATTGGTCCTGCTTTGAGCAGGGTTCTGGACTAGATGACCTCCTGAGGTCCCTTCCAACCCTGATATTCTATGGTTCTATGATTCAACTGTCTTTATTAACTAATTTTAGATGGAATTAATACAATTAGGAGCCATTAGTCACATGTTTGCTCCCACTGATGTCAGTGGAACCACTTGTGTGAACAACTGATCACTAATATGGGGAAGGAGTTTACAATCTGGCCCCTGATTTTAAATTTTGGTGTGGGAAAGTTCCAGATAGTCTAAACTACTTGCAAGTAATTGTGATGAGAGTTAAAACCTCAAAACATTTAAAAAAAAATCTTTTTCCAATTCTTTTATGATACTGGAGGAAAAATAGAAAACTGTCTGAGGGGTCCTTATTTTTGTATATTGGCAAAGAGGAAACTTACAGGGAAGATTATTTTAAAGGCAGAAAATGCATGTGTCTGAAAGCCAGTGGGACTCAGGCTTCTTCTAGTTAGGCTGAGATTTCCCCAACTGTTTGAGGTGTACGGACACTTAGTTTGACAGCTCATTGAAAAAAAATCAATGGAATGGTTTTGTCATTTCCCTTTGATAATGTCAAAACAATTTTCTATTATGTTATTAATTTTATTATATGTATATATGTTATAGTTAATATTTTAATATAATAGAAAAGTTAAAACAAAAATTAATTGAAACGATAAAGGCAAAACATGTTTCAAGGGTCCTGAATCAAATTTTTTCAGAATTCTTGTTTTGTGGGAAATTTTGACTTTTTGTTCAATGTGGAGTGGAAAAAAATTAGAAATGTCAGTTTGCAGGGGAACAAAAATGCTGGTACCTGGCCAGCTTTATCCAGTTCCCTTAGATCTCAGCCTTAGGATTCTAACTGATTTCACAGGGGATATATAGAATTTTATCAGTTAAGGGCAAAAGTTAAGGCCCCAATCCTGCACAGAAGGATCTCTGCACCTGCGCAGACCTTTCTGCAGGATGGGGGCATGTGACTGCACTTCTAATATCACACTATTCAAAAGTTTCTAACTTGAGGACCAATCCTGTTCTCATTGAAGTGATGGCAATAGTTTTATGACTGTAATGGTGCTGATTGGGACCACTGGTGTGGAGTGCATCCTGTGTGTATGCAAAATATTGTGAAATCTAGCAAAAATTGCACTGATCACCATAATTCTGGAGTGTGCAATTTCCCAGTCCCCGGCCCCCAAGCTTTTAATTTATCTTCTGTTCTAGCTCCTAAAGCTTTTACAATTTATTTTTTGTTATATGTATTTTAGTAAAACATTTACAATCTCTCTTTCATGCAAATTGTTTCAGAGAGGTAACATTGTCCCTGTTCTCCCAGTTGGGTCATGGAAAGAGAATATAGACCTGATTCACCATTGTGTTACTCTAATTCTACACAAACATTACACAGCATAAATCTGGAGTAATAGATTAGGTGATGAATCAGACCCTGTCTGTGCTGAAAACAAAAATGCTCAGCCCTTTGGAGTTTGGAGTAAGAATTAAATCCATTTCATATTGAAGCTATTAGAATTTTTCCCCAATGGAAAGTTCATTTTATGACACTTTGCCATAACTTAATAATATTAAATACTCTCTCTCACCCACAGGCGTGCACACCCAAATCCCAAACGGTTCATGCTTGGCATGAAAAATTTAAGCCCCAAGACCAACATTCTTCAGAAACTTCAGAGCATGTGAAAGCAGAATGTTTAATGGAAACTGTTTGGCATTCTCCGTTATAATGGGTGCATTCAGGCATCTGCTGTGATTCCAATATTGCACAGAAAGGAAAATTAGAAAAATTAGAAATTGTGATATAATTAAACTGAATGAACTGTAAGATAAGCACTCAAATAATACAAATGTTTAATTAAAAATTATGTGCCCCTAACATAATTCTAATACCAGAGAACCTAGAATGGCAGACATAATAATAAATGCACAATTCTCAGAGAGTTTTCTACAAAACATAAATCCTTTTTTTAAAATAAGGCATTGCAATAAATCACGTCATACTGGAAATAAATAATTTATGCAAGTTAGACTGTCTGAGTTGTCCTAGTATAAGAGGACGTCACACAGTTGTTACACTGACCTTTACGTAATCAACTATATTTACAATGTTGCATGTCGTCTGTTGTTAATTATGTCAATTTATTCAGATCTGTAGTTCCAAAACTCTTACCTAGATACCATGGATTAAATCTGAATTAATTGTAACCATCTGCTAAGAGACAAAATCGTCTGATTATTTTTCAGTTATAGACTTAAATAGAACAAACACCTATAATAATACTTCACATTTTCACACTAATTTCCCAATGCTAACCCTCACAAATCACTGTGGGCTAGGTAGGGATATTGTATACGTTTTATTCATGGGGAAATTTAAATATACAGAATTAAAGTATCGTGGTCTAAGGTAAAATTCTGGCCCCATTGAAGTCAAGGGAAATTGACAGGACCAAGATTCCACCTTCAGTGTCTAAGCCAGGATTAGAACTCAGGAGTTCTAGATCACCAGTCCTGTGGTCAGAGCACTAGACCATGCCACTGTCTTACCTGTCGTTCCTTTTGTGTGGGTCAAATCCTAGTCCCATTTAAGTCAATGAGAGTTTTAATCTTGCCTTTAATGTTGCCAAGATTTGGTTCTATTCTTCTTACAAAATCATCAGAGTAGAATCTCATTACAGTGGTTGCCATTAAAGTGTTTACTATTTTCTCTTTGCACACTGGAAATGTTCCCCGTGGCATTTGTGGTCTTAGCATAGAGAAGTTGGTGAATATTTATTCTGATAGCATTAAGTACTTGTAGAGCATTTATAAAGCTACCAGATGATGACTTCAGGTGCACCCTTTGTGAATTATTGAGATTTACTAAAAGTGAGTGTGTGAGTAAACACAATCTACTAGTAAATGTTCTATACTAAAAATCAACCTGGTGTCAGCACCGTCTCCATATTGGGTGGGTACTTTTTTTTTTAGGTGGACTTTGTGGGGGTTGTTCTAATTTCAGCTACCAAGGTGGGTTAGAGAAAGCTCCCTGTAGTATAGATTCAGTTGTTTAGTGTTCCTGCTTGCATGTGTGGTCAGAGGAATGAGCAGAGAGAGCTTACTTTTGTTGCCTTTTGATTTTGTATTCTAAATTTTAATTAATTAAAAATTTAAAGTATTAATTAAAAATTAAAAATTATTTTTATGGGGGGGGAGGATAAATGCACAATTTTCAAAGAGTTTTCTACAAAACATCCTTTCTTTAAAATAAGGCACTGCAATAAATCAAGTCATAGTGGAAATAAATAATTTATGCAAATTAGACTGTCTGAGTTGTCCTAGTATAAGAGAACGTCACACATTTGTTACACTGACCTTTACATAATCAACTATATTTACAATGTTGCATGTCATCTGTTGTTAATTATGTCAATTTATTCAGATCTATAGTTCCAAAACTCTTACCTAGATACCATGGATTAAATCTGAACTTATTGTAACCATTAGTTGTTTAGTGTTCCTGTTTGCATGTGTGGTCAAGGGAGTGAGCAGAGAGAGCTTAATTTTGTTGCCTGTTGATTTTGCATTCTAATTTTTTGGGGGGGGAGGGAGGTGAGATGTGCAGATCCCTGCTGTCTGTCCTTGTTGATTTTGATTTTTGTTCTGTGTTGTTTGATGTTGGCATCCAGGGAAAGAGGCTCTGGTAGGGAGGTTTATGAGGTGGATAAATGTGGTGGGAAGGGGCTGAACTAGGGGGTTTACAATTGCCCATCATCATGACTCTTTGTGGGGGAGGCAAGCCTTGGAGTTGGAAGAGATTGCCTGGACCAAACCAAAACCACTTGGTATGCACTGATGAATTCATGAATGGCCTGGCAGGAATAAGTTGATCTAATCCCATCTGTTTGAAACTACAATTGTGATGAAGGCCAACACTATCCATGATTCTACCAGAGTTGTCATGAATCTCTGATCAGGTGACAACATGGTTGTTGGAGACCACCATAGACTGTTGCTGCTGGAGTCTTTAATGCATGTGTGATATTAGTTTAGATGGGCCAGGATGTCTTTTCTTGGAAGTGAAGGATTCTCTGAGCTTTATCCAGAATATTCAGGGACATTCCCACTGGGAATTTCTCAATCTTGCCTTTGAGTATTTCAAGCAGCATTAGATCACTCCCCTATTGGGTGTTTATTATCCTGTGTATTTCAGCACAGAGGTTGCTTCTCCGCCATATCAGCGCCAAAGATAGTCTATTTCTATTCACATAAGAATCTGGTGGATTTCTGCAATCTCCTTCCTGGTGCTGAGTTAATGGCATTATTGATGTCTGGCTGCCAAATTGCTTCTGTCTATTAGCAGGAATAAGGCCAAAGAGGGGAGTGTGTAGCTAATCACCCCATTTGCATGCTGAGGTTCCAACTCATGTTATTAGACATGCCCATTCTTGGTGCATACTCCTTCCCTTTGTCCTCCTTTGCTGTAGAGAATGAGAGAGATGGCATGCAAGGGGTTTGGGGCTTGAGACTTTCTACCACTCAGTGCAGAGGTCTGCTGTTAGCATCTACCCCATCCTGCAGCCTCCACTCACACTTCTGCTGGAACACCAGAATGTTACTCTCTGTGCTAGTACCTTGTCAGGAGTTGCAGGATCAAGGTCCAAATTGTTGTCGTCATCGTCATTCTGAGTGCATCTATACAGCCTTCCCAGTTTGCACATGCAAATAGCCACATGCCAGAGAGAATTACAGCTGGGTGGGAAATGGTTTTCCCATCTCAAATTGGAATGAAAAGTTGAAATCTTGAATATGATCACAAATTGACAATCTGAAAAAAGGGATATGGTTTGGGTCAATTGAGACGTTTCGTTTTGATTTTGACCTTTTTTTATTTTCAATCTTTTTTGCTACAATTAGCTTACATTTTTAATCAAAAAATGTTTTAAACTGAAAGATGGAATTTGCATTTTGAACATGTCTAATGGGGCCACTTTGATTATTTCAAAACTTTTTCCAAAAATCTTTGAAAACAAGATATTCGCTGAAATTGACCCTCTCCTGTGAACAAATTCAGGTTCGACCAATTGACATTTTCTGATGAAAAATCATTTCATCAAAAAATTCCCAACCAGTTCTAGTGAGTGTGCTTGTATAATAAGGGCCAATAAGATACCGGAGCCAGTATCAGGAATTCCAAGCACCCCAAAACCTTAGAAACCTCAATTAAATTAGCATCATGACATTCTTGTTATAACAGGCAACTTTTCCCCTTTTTTACATCATTCACTCTCTTCTTTTCACACACACTGTCTCACACACCTGCATGTGCAGAACTGCCTTTATAGGAAAAGGAAGATAGTAACAAAATAGGAAGATCCATGGCAGGGGGGTGGGGTTTGACTCAATCCATCAACATAGGCTGTTGTGTGCCTTTTGAATCCTTATCTGTTGTGTTTATGGCTTGTTTTTTGTTTTATTGACTATTCAATAGGTCTTCTGCAGGGACTGGTCCTATTTATTTCCTATGGCAGAGACTATTCAAATGTCCTATAATCCTATACTAGTTTATAGCAAAATCAATGCACTGGAAATATTCTATTTTATGGCATTCAAATGAATGTTTTCACTTAGCCTCAGAATTTATATTTATGATGAATTTCTGAAGCATGGAATTGTGTGCATGTGCATTATTGATGTTGCCTTGTTCTTCTGTTAATCTCATTAAAAAAAGAGAGGGAGAGAGAGAAAGATGATCCCATTTGGTCACTCTAGTTACCCAGAAATGTCCAACCCTAGCCTTTGCTGTGAAACTAGTTCTAAACGTTCAGTGCATAAATTGAAATAATTAGATGAATTACTGCAGTGTAGCTCTGTGTACAAGTACCAGTCTCACAACACATTTTTGAGCTAATATTTTAAGAACTACTGTAGCACCCTCAAGTGGTGATGCTGATCTTTATGTATAGCTTTTTCTAATCTTTATTTCCAGGCCTTAAATAATTCAATTTCATGCATAGGGTTGAACTGTTTAGATATTAAGTCTGATCCTGCACTCTTAGTTCAGGTAAAACGGCCATTGATGATAGTTAGTCACACTGCAATCTGAAGTGGGGGCTTGGGAAAGATTTTCTTGCAGTGCCTGATGATTTTATGTGGCCCATAAAACATTTCCTGTACCCCTGGGAACTGGTGTTGCTGCTTTTTGTGCTGGCAAATACAAATGTGCCGATCTTTAGAACACTCTACAGAAAAGAGAAAAACTAAAGCTAGGACTTTCCATGGCAAAGGACAGAGATGGATGGTACGGCAGAAACTCAAGAGCACAGCGTCTGGAACTTGCTGAATTAGCTGCACCCTTTCAGTGAAGCTTACTGCAGTTACTTATGACATTTACTGTGTCTCAGTGAAGTTTTCTAGGTTAACCTATGAAGCACTGTGGTTTCAGCTTTTCTCTTGTGGCTGCCTGTTTAAGCAGGCTTCCATCGTCTGGCCCTCTGAATTACCCCTTGTAGATACCAACAAATGGGCAAACGCTTGCCTCAAAAAATAACAAGTAGCATCCTATATTCATGATGCCCTCCCCTGGGACTTCACCTCTTTCCCAGTACCCAAAGAAGGAGGAGTCAGTAGAACATAAAACTATGAGAGATCAGGGTTCTGTTCTGTGCTCTGATACAGATTTGTGAGACCCTGGACAAATCACTTAATCCCCCAATGCCTCAGTTTCTCATTTGTAAAATGAGTGTTGAGGCTTAATTCATGTTTGCAAACCACTTTCCGGTCCTTGGTTGAAAATACCTATAGGCCTGCTTGTTGTCAACCAAATATCTTACAAAGTCCGTTTTCTTGAGTACAGAGAATCTCTAGACCAGACTGGTGTCTTAGATGAAGGAATGTATATGGTTTTGTGGTTTGTGTGCCTTTTTGACCAAATGGTTACTAGATTTATGCCCTACCATTTTCAGTATATTTACCAATTTGCAGTTAAACGCTCATATAAAATATTCTACATAAAGCACAGATCACAGTAGCTAACACTTATATGCATCTTTCAAAAGACAGTATAAAAGAAAATAGCAGAGAATGTTAAAGCAAAGTAGATGTTATAAACCTGTATTCTAGAGTCTGTACAAACACATTTGAAGGTTTTAGCGCTCAGGAGGTGTTATCTTCTTTGACACTTTTGGTGTGTCCCTGGTTGACAGAAAGTACAGCTCTCCTAGGAGTTTCCTTAATTAGCTTGAAGATTCCATATAATGAAATAAGCAGCTAAAACATAAGCATGTGAGCTACCATGTTCTCCAAGTATGATGTGTATGAGAATAATTGTATCCTTTAAAAATTCAGTAAAGGCACAGGCAAGTTTGTAATAACCTAACATTATAC
This sequence comes from Malaclemys terrapin pileata, assembly GCF_027887155.1. NCBI lineage: Eukaryota > Metazoa > Chordata > Testudines > Emydidae > Malaclemys > Malaclemys terrapin. The sequence continues at coordinate 269,905,020 of NC_071506.1, read as the reverse complement.
GAATAAATTATTATAATTTTATTAACATTTTTGCATCAACAGTGTGCTGTTTTGTAGTTGGGAGATATTTTTAAATGTTAATTGACATCTATTCCATTGCTATATGCACAGAAATTCATTTATGTTTTTAACTACATGACCTAGTCAATCAAGATAAACCAGGGGTCTCAAACTCAAATGACTGCGAGGGCCACATGAGGACTAGTGCATTGGCCCGAGGGCCGCATCACTGACACCCCCCCCTCCCTGCCCCTGGCCCCGGCCCCACTCCACCCCTTCCGTGAGGCACCGCCCCTGCCCCATTTCTTCTCCACCTCCTCCTCCAAGCGGTTTTAATAAAATATATACACTCAGTAAAGTCCCCCCACTGCACTGGGCTACACCACCACTCCCCCCCTGCTCTGCCTCTTCCAGGGGTGGCAGGTTTGTAGAAATTTTGGTGGTGCCCAAAACCTGCCCCCCAAACTCCGCCCCCACCTGCCTAAGGCTCTGGGAGGTAATTTGGATGGGGGAGGGGGTCTGAGGTGCAGACTCTGGGATGGAGTTTGGATGCTGGGTGCAGGCTCCGGGCTGGGGCAGGGGGTGGGGGTGCTGGCTCTGGGATGGAGTTTGGGTGCTGGGTGCAGGCTCCGGGCTGGGGCATGGAGTGGGGGTGCAAGCTCTGGGATGGAGTTTGGGTGCTGGGTGCAGGCTCCGGGCTGGGGCAGGGAGTGGGGGTGCAAGCTCTGGGATGGAGTTTGGGTGCTGGGTGCAGGCTCCGGGCTGGGGCAGGGAGTGGGGGTGCAAGCTCTGGGATGGAGTTTGGGTGCTGGGTGCAGGCTCTGGGCTGGGACAGGGAGTGGGGGTGTAGGCTCTGGGATGGAGTTTGGGTGCTGGGTGCAGGCTCCGGGCTGGGGCAGGGAGTGGGGTGCAGGCTCTGGGATGGAGTTTGGGTGCTGGGTGCAGGCTCTGGGCTGGGGCAGGGAGTGGGGGTGCAGGCTCTGGGATGGAGTTTTGGGATAGGAGGGGGTGCAGGGGTGAGGGGTTTGGGGCATTGGAGAGGCTAGGGGCATTGGAGAGGCTCAGGACTAGGACAGGGGAAGGGCAGCCTGCCCTGGGCTTAGGGGAGGGGGGCACTAGGACCCTGCGGCAGCAAGTGATGCCAGAAGCTGGCAGAGCATAGCATGAGCTGCAGGTTCTGGGGCAGTGAAGGAGCAGCAAGTGAGGCTGGGGGACACTCGGGGGAGGCACGTGGGGGCAGCAGCCGGGGCCGGGGGAGAGACCCAGCCCCAAACATTGGGGAGCAGCGCGCGGGGAGCTTAGCTGCCACATAAAATAACTTGGGGGGGGGGGGGAGTGAGGGGAGTTTGACAGTGACAGGAAGTAACTGTGGGGCGGGGCGGGGGGAGCTTGGCGGGCCGCAGGGAAGGGCTCCAGCGGGCCGCATGTTTGAGATCCCTGAGATAAACCCAGGGTACACACAATTGAGAACATAAGTTTTGGGGAGTTGTTTGTGTAAGAAAACATATTGCTTAGTTAAGACTGTAAAATTTACATGGGCATAGTTAATAGGCAAAAGCCAAACCTACTTGCCTTGGGCATATAGAGCCAGACTTTTAAAGATATTTAGTTGCCTAAAGATGCAAATAGGTACATAAGTGAGATTTTCATAATTGCCTTCGTGCCTAACTCCTATTGATTTTAAAAGCCTACATTGATTTTAAAATCCCACTATTCACCTGTCTGTATCTTTAGAAATCTGCCCCATAATCCCTTCAGTTGACCCACTCTGAGGGAGTGGAGTAAATTTTTAAAAGAAAGCTTATATCCTAATAAAGTAAGTGCAGGAAGATTTTTTGAAATGAAATCTCTTCTTGTGTGACTAGCAAGTTCATGAAGTCTGATGTGCAGCTACCTGTACTCATAAATGTCTGTCTAGGCATGTCCTTACTGGTTTAATAATCTTCCAGCAGTATTTCATTCTTCTCCCCATGTCTTGTGTTCCATGAGAAATTAGTACATTTGCCTGGACACCCACTTATAAGCCAATTTATTTGCTGATACTTAATAACAATTGACCGAAAACATTAACAAACCCTTCAACTAGCGTCAGAGGTCCTAAATTGTTTCAGGACTTATGTGACCAGGAGTTGAATAAATGGGGCAATTTGCACTTAGAAAAGTATTTATAAATGGATTAATTAATTTCTTTTAACTTTTTTATGGAGATGAATGGGCAGGAAAAGCTATACACCAGCACTAACCTTCCTTCCTTTTCGTATTAATAATAATGTCCGACTGATCTTCAGTTGTACATCCACGTATTCAATTTCCTTCCTTTCATGCCAACAAGAAAGCTGTCTATCAGCCAGAGATTGGGTGACAAGAAGTCCCAAGAAACACAGTGCTGTTTAAAGGAAATCTTTTTTACCATAGGGGAGAAGTCTTGCATTTCACTAGAATTTTATTTTGTCTGCAAGTTCCTTTTGGGAGGTGGCAAATTCGGAATTTCTCTAAAGTCCATTTGTTCTGTGCTATAATCTTGATTATAGATTAAATATAAAGGGGTGGCACTGGACCATTCCAGAATGGGGAGTCAAAGAGGCCCAGACATATTTCAGGTGCTAGGATGGAGAGAGAGAGCCCTCTAAACCTGCATCACATGTACAGCTACATCACACCTCATACTTCTAGTCAGCAATTTAGAATGTAAGAATGGGAAGAATAATGTCAGCGGTATTCCTGCAATAGGGATGGAAGTGTTCCGGGTTATACAATAAATAGCGACTTTTCAAACATGACAATGTGTAGCTTCACAGATAACTTCTGTAGATAACAACCATCTATTCTTTATAAGGCTTCAGAGATAAAACTCACGTTTCTGTAACAGTCACCTCAGCCTTTAGAGCTTCTTTATGAAGCATCATCTGATCATTTTTTCCATTGATAATTTCCTTCAGTAATCACCTTAATCAGGCAGCCTAGCTGGCACCTCTACATGTACCCAACTTTACCATCAAATATTGGCAAAACTTTGCTGCACAGTGAACTAGTGAAGAATATACATGTTAGAGACTAGATTCCAGCATTTGCCCTATTCTGCAAGAAAGACTCAGACATTTTTTGTACTCTGAGGACAGCTGCATCTCTCCATTACTGTTACAATAGAATAACAGAAATGTAGGACTGGAAAGGACCTCAATAGGTCATCTAGCGCCGTCTCCTGCTCTCAAGGCAGGAATGTTTAGTGTCTCTGCCTGTCTTAATGACATAGTTTTGTAGTTTCATCATAACTTCTTTCAGGTAAAGGTTTTAAAGAGGGAAGTGCTTTTTTTGAATGAGAGGAACAAGCTCAAGCACAAATCATTATTTATTTATTTTATTTATTTGTATTGAGTAGGAGTAGTAGGCATGGCCCCATTATGTTAGGTACTGTACAAACACATACATCCAGTCTCCTTGAACTCCCTTTGCTAGTCAGGCTTCCCAACTGCCTCCACTGGCAGTGAGTGTGACTCCATCCTTGCCCCTGTACTCTCCTTTTCCTCAGTGTCGTTTGTCTGCATTTCATTACCTCTGCCCATTTGCAGAATTGTAGACATTAGAGCTGGAAATGACCTGTCCGATCATCTAATCAATCCCAACTAGTAGGATTGCCAACTAGTAAGATTGTTCCTTACAGTACATTTCCTAATGCTTTGCTGAGGACCTTTAAAAATAGGTTGAAGAATGGGATTTCTGTCCCTTCCTTTGGAGACTATCCTGTTCTTTGGCGGTCTCATTTTGGGAAGTATTTGCTGATGTTCAGCCTACATCTTCCATCTTTTTTATTTTTACCCAGTTACTCCTAGTTTATAGATTCATAGATTCTAGGACTGGAAGGGACCTCGAGAGGTCATCGAGTCCAGTCCCCTGCCCTCATGGCAGGACCAAATACTGGAGTTGGGACCTCTTCTATCTAATATATTTATCTATCTCAGGCATTTTTAGGATATCTGTCACTATAAAGTGCAGCATCCCAGGTAGCATTTTAAGGTAATTCATTTTCATCCTTGGTGTTTACAACATTGTCATTGCATGCGTTGCTATGGCACTGTCTTCATTCTACCTCTGCTCAGCCATTCCTTTATCTAGTCACCTTAATCGCTGAAATTCAGGTCTGTTTGGACCCACCGAGTCTCATCACTTCAGACAGCCATGTCTGTACAAGCAAAGCAGCATGATTGTGCCACCCCAACCTCAAACAACTCCACTAGCTTCCATTTCAGGAACTAGTTTATAATTTCCTTTGTTTTTAAAATCTTCTGTGGTGTGACTCCACTTAGTCTCACTGGGTTGTCTCTTTGTTCCCCACCCTGTTCCTCATTAACCTCCTCTCTGTCCACCCACACACACTATGGCTACTGCATGTGAGCCTTCTCCTCTGCAGCATTTGCTGTTTGACACAGCCGCTCTGTTCCCTTCTGCCTCATCGACTCTCCATCTCATTTAAAATCACCCCTGAAAACCAATATTTTTTCCTCTAGTCTGTACCTCTTAATTATTCTCTGTCTATTGTAGATCTAGGATTTTATAATGTTGGTTGATGGAGGAAGTAGAATCAATATCCAAATTAGATGCTGCTTTCAGAAAGTCTGCAATTCATTGTCTATCTCAGTGGTTCTCACCCCGGGATACATATACTCCTGGGGGGTATGCAGAGGTCTTCTAGGCGGTACATCAACTCATCTAGATATTTGCCTAGTTTTACAGCGGGCTACATAAAAAGCACTAATAAAGTCAGTAGAAACTAAAATGTTCATACCGACAATGGCCTGTTTATACTGCTCTATATATTATACAGTAACATAAAGCGCATATATACATGTATTGGACATGCATTTTATGTCATTTACTGATGTGTGCAAGCACGTTAATGACTTTGAAGTTGTCGTGGTGTGTATGTGGTTGCTATGTAAAAATGGATAGATTTTTTTTTTTTAAATGAAGAGCTGGAAGCGGCGGTAGTGGCAACAGTGAAAATTGTAAGAAATTGAAAATGACTAGGGAAAAAACCCATCATCAGTTCTGCCTGGAATATATTGCTTTTGGGTTCACATCTACAAATAGCAATCCACCTCATGCTTTGTGTTTCCTTTGAGGAGAAACTCTATCAAATAACAGTATGAAAAGGTGCATTTGCAATGACATTTGAAGACAAAACACTCTGTGCATGCTGGTAAGCCAGTAGAATTTTTTCAAAGAAAGCTTTCTGAGTTCCAGACTTGAGAGCTTAAAATGAAAAAAAAAGGTTTCAACTATTTCCACAAAAGCACTTGAAGCTTCCTATGTAGATCGTTTGGCCCACTTGACATCTGAGTTCAAGTGATATTTCCCCAACATTCAACACAACTCAGCTCAACTCGACTGGTAAGAAACCCATTCATTTTCTCAGAGGTTAGCAGCAGTAACCTCTCTGCCAGTCAGCAAGAAAATCTTCTTGAGCTGTCTTCAGACCGTGGTCTGCAAATGAAGTTTAATGACTTCACACTAACCCAGTTCTGGTGTTCAGTACAAAAAGAGAACACTGACCTTGGGAACCAGGCGTCGGATGTTCCATTACCTTTTGGGTCAACATTTCTTTATGAAGTCTCATTTTCTGCTATGACTGCCATCAAGACAAAGAGCAGAAATAGACCCACTGTGGAGAAAAACTTAATTGTGGCTGTCGCTTCACTGCCTCCCAGAATGACAAGACTCACAAGTGAAAAACAGGCTCAAAGATCACACTGAAATGTAAGTATAATCTTTAAATTCCAATCCATCTATTTTATAATTATATGGTAAAAATGAGAAAGTGAGCAATTTTTCAGTAATAGTGCACTGTGACACTCTTTTATGTCTAATTTTCTAAGCAAGTAGTTTTTAAGTGAGGTGAAATTTGGGGGTATGCAAGACAAATCAGACTCCTGAAAGGGGTATGCTCAAACCACTGAGCTATCCCTCCCCTGAAGCTATCCCTCCACTGAGCTCCCCTGAAAAACTCCAGATACACTACGGATTAACCCTGATGAACACTCATGAAGAGTTGACCCAAGACACTAACAATGGAGATCAAGTATCAGAGGGGTAGCCGTGTTAGTCTGAATCTGTAAAAAGCAACAGAGGGTCCTGTGGCATCTTTGAGACTAACAGAAGTATTGGGAGCATAAGCTTTCGTGGGTAAGAACCTCACTTCTTCAGATGCAAGACATTTCGTGGGTAAGAACCTCACTTCTTGCATCTGAAGAAGTGAGGTTCTTATCCATGAAAGCTTATGCTCCCAATACTTCTGTTAGTCTCAAAGATGCCACAGGACCCTCTGTTGCCTCTAACAACGGAGAGAAAATACAACTGACCTCTTCGCAGGACAGCCAAGATCTTTAAAGTTTGTTGCTTATGTGACACACGAGATAGACCAGCGGTTCTCAACCTTTCCATACAAAACCCTGCAACAAACCCCTGTGCCAACTCTGTCCACATATCTATTCAAGGGACACCATCATAGGACCTAATCACATCAGCCACTTCATCAGGAGCTCGTTCACCTGCACATCTACCAATGTGATGTATGTAATTTCCCCCATACTAATCTCCCCCTACTGTTACTCACACCTTCTTGTCAACTGTTTGAAATGGGCCACTCTCATTACCAATACAAAAAGTGATTTTTCCTCCCTTGGTATCCTACTATTAATTGAATTGTCTCGTTAGACTGACCCCCATTTGGTAAGGCAACTCCCAGCCTTTCATGTGCTGTGTATTTATACCTGCTACTGTATTTTCCACTCCATGCATCTGATGAAGTGGATTCTAGCCCATGAAAGCTTATGCCCAAATAAATTTGTTAGTCTCCAAGGTGCCACAAGGACTCCTTGTTGTTTGTCTGTCTGTGCAGTCTGTGCTAGCCCTAGCTTAAATTTCCAATACTCCAATTCCCTCTTATTCCATGACTGCTTACTTTGCTTAAGAGACTTTGGTGTGGGACTTTGTCAAAGACTTTCTGACAATCCAAGTACACTATGTCAACTGGATCACCTTGTCCACATGTTTGTTGACTTCCTCAAAGAAATCTAATGGATTGGTGAGGCATAATTTCCCTTTACAAAAGCCATGTTGACTCTTCCCCCAACAAATTGTGTTTGACTATGTGTCTGATTATTCTGTTCTTTACCATAGTTTCAACCAGTTTGTCTGGTACCGAAGTTAGGCTTGCTGGCCTGTAATTGCCAGGATCACCTCTGCAACCATTTAAAAAAAATCAGCGTTACGTTAACTACCCTCCAGTCATCTGGTACAGAGGCTGATTTAAGGTTACATTTCACAGTTGTTAGTTCTGCAGTTTCATATGAGTTCCTCTGGAACCATCTGGTTCTGGTGGCTTATTACTGTTCAATTCATCAATTTGTTCCAAAACCACTTCTATTGATGCTTTAATCTGGGACAGTTCCTGAGATTTGTCACCTACAAAGAATAGCTCAGTGTGGGAATCTCCCTTACATCCTCTGTGGTGAAGACTGATACAAAGAATTCATTTAGCTTCTTTGCAACGGTCTAGTCTTCCTTGAGCGCTCCTTTAGTACATTGATCATCCAGTGGCCTCACTGATTATTTGGCCGGCTTCCTGCTTCTGATGTACTGCAATTTTTTGTTGTTGTTGTTTAGTTTTTGTGTCTTTTCCTAGTTGCTCTTCAAATTCTTTTTAGGCCTACTTATTTGTATTTTTACACTCGACTTGCCAGAGTTTAGGCTCCTTTCTATTTTCCTCACTAGGATTTGACTTCCAATTTTTAAAGGATGTCTCTTTGCCTCTAACCACCTCTTTTACTTGGTTGATTAGCCACAGTGGCATTTTTTGGTCCTCTTACTGTTTTTTTTAAATTTGGGGTATATATTTAGTGTCTATGATGTTTTTAAATAGTTTCCATTCAGCTTGCATGCATTTCACTTTTGTGACTGTCATTTTAATTTCCATTTAACTACCTTCCTCATTTTTGTGTAATTCCCATTTTTTGAAGTTAAATGCTACTGTGGTGGGTTAAATGCTACAGTGGTGGGTATTTTCCCTCATGCAAGGGTGTTAAATTTAGTTACATTCTGATTGTTATTACTTACAGGTTCAGCTGTATTCACCTCTTAAGCCTGGTCTACACTGTGGGGGGTGGGGGGGATCGATCTAAGATGCGCAACTTCAGCTACGAGAATAGCATAGCTGAAGTTGACGTATCTTAGATCGACTTAGAATTAATTACTTCATGTCCTAGCAGCATGGTATCGACGGCCGCCACTCCCCCGCTTCCAGAGTCGACGGCAGAGTGATTGGGGATCGATTTATCACATCTACACTAGACGCGATAAATCGATCTCCGATAGATAGATCACTACCCCACCGGTCCGGCGGGTAGTGTAGACGTACCCTTAGATCAGATCATTTGCTTCGCTTAGGACTAAATCAAGAATTGCCTGTCCCCTTGTAGCTTTTAAAATGTCGTTAAAAAACATAATATATTTTCTCTGAAGTAGCAATTCTGTTTGTTAAAATAATACATTTATATGGAAGGAAATGTTACTAGTTAGGCATTTGTATTATGTATACAATATTGTATCCTAGACTACACAACCAGCAGGTGTTTGGAAGGAATCATATTTGTTTTTTATTCTTGTCTTCAGTTGGGGATGTTGGGGAAAGACAGGATTTTTTAAGAAGGAGATTAATTTAATTAAATACCTCAGATCTCAGTATTTGTATTTTTTTGGAAGCTTTTATGTTTGACTTCTAAATGTATTTCACAATACAAATTTCTTTCTTTACCAAAATAACATCCCAATCTGACTTGCTCTTTTTCTGCAACGAAACCACATTTGTGCAATGTCTGTAGAGGAGTTATTTATTGCCACTTGGCTGTTACATTTTAAATGCTGGCGCTTTTTCCTTTTTTGAGGGGGATCTATCCTGCTCTCTATGCCGCAATGGTGCATATGTATTATGATGCACTGTTTCATTACATAACCACATACACAGACCAATGCCATTCAGTGTACAGATGGACAGAGTGAATGACGCACAGAATTAAAAGAAGAAAAGGGGAACTCTGTTTCAGACATTAAATTGGGACTTGGGAGTGCTGGGCCTGTCCCTGGCTTTGCAACATGGACAAGATATCATAATTAGTCTTGGTAGAGTTTAGTTTTTAGTTTTTTAATAATTGTGATGGATAATATTGATGATTATTTTTAAGCATTTTTATATTTTTGTCCATATAAATTTTCACAGTGGAAACACTTCTGGGGGGTAATCAGACAATAGGGGAGGTCAGGCAACAATTATTTAATGATGATAGATATTGAGATTCAAAAAGTTAAAGCTTTATATCCATTAAACACAAATGGTCAACATCACATGTCAAAATATATCAAATAAATATCCATAAATTAAACTCTAATAAGTTTGCAAGCTTCATTTTTTCTTACTTTGCCTGTCTGTAAATTTCAATTAGTATTTATGGAAATATTTTTGTTTTTTGTGTGTACAGTGAAATCAATATTTACTGACATTTACTGATAAAAATCTAATCCTTCCAAGCCTAATCATAATGTATATGCACAAGGGGGCTTAAGTTAGGTTGCATGGTCAATTTAGATTACAACCCTGAGACTTCCTGTGAACAGGCAGCATTCCCTGCCCTGTGAGAACCCCATTGAAGATAGTGGGGTTCCACATGGGGACAGAAATTCACCTGTACACAAGAAGGTGCAGGATCAGGGCCTTAATCCTGCTATTTCCTAACTTTTGAGTATTTGACTTTGCAATCTGAATGCTCTTTTAATATAGTGTTTTGTATGTAGATATATATACATTATCATTTACGTTGTATGTGTGGGTATAGTCCAAATTTGAATACATGAAATCTCAATTGTTAATAATTTTAAAAATACTTGAAAGCTATTGAAATTATATGGGTTGCTCAAGAATCTTAATCTTTCCCTTTTAAACTGTGTTGGACCAGATATGTTTTCTTTTTTCTGTCATCAGTTATTTTTCTCACTTTTATACAATCATTCATGGTTTCTGTGCTATTTTTGCCTTTTTATAGATGCCTTTGATGCTTCCTTTATACCCATCTTGTTTTTTTTAAAAAACCCCAAAACTATTTTTCCTTTTAGTTTGGTTCTTGTTGTTACCCTTTTTTGTTGCTGTTTGTTGCTAATAGTTCCAATTAGTCATGAGATCCCAGGAGAGTTCATTGACTTGTTCATGCAATTTTCCAGTGATCATAATGAGATTTAAATGAGGAAACTGACAAGAACTCTGGACTAATGTTCAGTTCACTGGTGACAGAACTATGAATCAATCCGATGGACTGCTGACCTATGAAAAGTTGCATTGGTTACATTTAGGTAACTGTGGTAGAATGCATACCAAGACCTTTACTTCTAAGAGTCATGAGTTCACCTTCTAGTTTTAATTAAATGTCAGGATCTAAGTTCTGAAGATCAAAATGATTATTTCTTTCTTTCAAGTGCCGCCAGGAAGGAAGCACTGCATGTGTTCTCTCCCCCCCCCCCCATGAGATAAGGGTTCCTTTTCATCTAAATGTTATGACTTTCCATCCCTGACTTTGAAGACATAAAAATAGTGCATGAAATTTGTTTGGGTATAAAGTGATTTATGATCAGACTGGTGTTTTAACAGGAAAAGCAGGTTAATTGCACAACTGCTTAATTTTTTCTTCAAACTATAGGGTTTAAGTTGTTAATCTCATCATCCATCTATCTTTTTTTATTTTTGTAATCACACTAAAAGTTTCAGTAAGATCCAAGCGTTTAAAAAATGAATGATTTCTCCATGGGCTTCATTCCCTGAACTATAACTGAGGGAAAGGATTTTCTAAACAGCTTGAGTGATCTGTACCTAGGAATGGACAGGCATGGTATATGTTGGGTGTTGCTTGTCTAAAAGGGGGTAATTCCTATAGGGGTTGGTTCACTTGGCTATCAAAGGGAAGAAGACGACTTCTGGGAAGAGAAGGAGATTGCAACTCTGGCTCCTTTTCTCCTTGGCCTCCGACTTTAAAACCTAAGCATCTGTTGCTATGGAAACCCAGGAGCCTGATGCTCAGAGAAGAGGAATTGTAACCCTCTGCCAAAGTAATCACATTGGACACCAATTGCAGAAACCCCCGTGCCCACTTTAATCGTGTGCACATTTTCTCCTCCATTAGCTGTAAAAGTGCATTAATTAGTGGCCCCATTTAGCCTTGGAATTAACACCGCACGAAGGCCAGGTCGTATTGTTTTGCCCTGTAACTGAACAGTGGTGAGGGTGGTGACACACACAGAGCGAGAACCCCTCACAGTCCAATTCGCTCCCCACCCCAAGCAGTTCCCATTTGTTTATCGCAGGCTCCTCTGGCGAGGAGCACAGTTCGGGTGGATTTCCACAGAGGGGCGCTGAAGCACGTTTTAATGCAGCAAAATGAATTAATACAAAAATAGTATGAGGCACAATATACTCGATTTAATAAAATAAAATAAATCGTGAAGAGCGTGGGGGTGGGGGCGGGAGCGGGAAAGCCCCCCCCCCCCCTCCCCTCCGCTCGTTTCAGAGGGATCGCTGCTCATTGCCTGGAGCCAGAAATCAAAGCTCACTGAAACTGGGGAAGCAGCTCGCAGCCAGTGGCATCAGGCGACGCTTTCGTCCTCTCCCCCCTTCTGATTTTTTTCCCCTCCCTGGGAGTTTGCTGTGAGCCGAGCTGGGTTTTCAGGCATAGAAACCTCGTCTGGCTCCCTGCTCCCGGCCGCAGGGTCCTGCCTCCTCTGCTGCGATCAGGTGTCTGTTGCTCCTTTTCAAGTTCTTTCCCGAAAAGCCACAGGGAGATGGCTGGAGAGCAGCCCGCTCTTCCTCCCCAGAAGTGCAACGTGCTTTGAATGAGGTTCCCAGTTTGCAGCCTGCTCCGCTCGCGCGCTCTGTGGCACTCCTGGAATGCGACCTCGGAGACGCCTGCCCATCCCGGGGAGGCACTGACAGCTGGCGATCCACCCCCCCCCCCCGGCTGCCCAGGCACACCCCCCGGACCCCATTTAATACCGATCCTCTCCGGCGCCATTAGCGGGGGTTCGGCGTATCTGGGTGGCTTGCAACCTTGGCTGGTGCAACATTCCCGGGGCCTGTTCTTTGTTTTTTTTTTAAACCCCCCCCCCAATGCTGTTGAAGCCAGGGAGAGAAATAAATATGCGGTCTCCCTCCTCGCTCTGCCCTCCACCCCAGCTCCACTGATGTGCTACGGAGAAGAGCAGAGCTCACCTGTGTGTAGCATGCTGTAACCCCCTCACCCCACACACACACCCCAAAGCGTCTCCCCCCTCCCTTGGATTGACTTGATGGCTTCACTGTACCAGAGATTCGGTGGGAAGATCAACACCTCCCGGTCTTTCCCCGCGCCACCCGAGGCGAGTCACCTTCTGGGGGCTCAGTGCACCGAGGAGAACAGCGCTGCCGGCCAGACCGCCCGCCCGCTACAGCAGGAGAGCCGAGCCCGCTTCCAGTACCAGCCCCGGAGTGACGCCGAGGAGGAAGATGTAAGCCCCCAGCCTTGTTTGGGTTTTGCTCTGTGTGTCCGAGTGTGTGTCTCGTGTGTGTGTGTCCGGAGGTCGCTTGGCTGCCTTCTCTGTCTTGATCTGCGCCCCGCTTCCCCGCAAAAGGCCAGCGATGGTGCTTTATTACTGGCCATGTAAAGCCCCCAAACCCCCTCGGCTCCCGCTCTCCTGGGGTCTCTGGGAATGAGTGGGGTGGGGAAGGTCGGGCTGCTGTGCAACATGCGTAGGTTGGGTGCGTTTGGAAACCGCCCGTGTAAACGGCACCCATGCCCCTCCGAGTGAGGCTGGAAGTTTTTGCCTGGGGCAGAAGGCTCCGCTTTGCCCCCTTTTGTCCTTCCTGCCCAGCTCCAGAGCCCTGCCGGGGAGAACTTCGCATCCGACGCGGCCATTTTTGTTTTGGTTTTGCTCGAAACTCCTGGATAATGACACAACACGATGAGACGCGAGCCCCCGGGAACGTGTTGGATGCAAACTTCGCTCCCTGCACGTTCCCTCCCGCCGCGGCTGCGGGGAGTAGCGGTTTCAAAGGGTTTCATTTGCATATTGCCTTAGTAACAAATGACTCATCCAGGCCACTGGCTTGCTGCTGGGACTCCTGGATGGAAAGAGTTAAATCACCTTGGATCGATTATTTCTTGGGGGGGAGGGGGGAGAGTTAGAAAGGGGAGGGCCCCGGAAGAAGATCCAGACAGAAAATCAAACAGATGGTTCCCCATGACTAGTTCAGCCTTGCATGCTATTATATTTGTAAAGGGACGTGTGTGTGTGTGTGTGTGTGTGTGTGTGTGTGTGTGTGTGTGTGTAAAAACGGCAAGGGGGAAAGTAGCTGCAATTTTGGAATAATATTTCTATCTATTAAAATACTTATTTTCCCCAAAGGTAGGTTTGGAGCTGTGATCAGTTTTAATGATAAAAATCACTGGTAATAACCCTTATAAGTACCAACTCAGAACGTAGTTTTATGTCTGAATCCCTGAAATCCCCGTTGAGGGGGGTACTGTAGCCAAGGGAGTTGTGGGGTTTTGGTTTTGCCCTGTTTTCTTCCTTCCATGAAGACTTTTTGTGGCAGGTAAAGCGGACTAAGTTTTTCTAGCAGAGAGGAAAGTTGGTCTGAAATCCTCCGGCAGAATTTCCATTCTGTTCATTCCAAGGGCCAGTAGGTAGCTGGAGATGAGTTTACTTTTCCCGGTGACTGGTGAAATCCTCACTAACATCCTAAACACGACACACAATTCCCAGGGGTGGCGGGACGCACAAACTAAAAACACCCGAGACTTTTTTTAAGTGTTGATTTAAAAACTTTTCATTCTGAAACTGTATCTCCAGAGGGCTCTCTGTGATGTGACCCTGTAGCGGAAATGTGCCGAAACTTCAGCCCATTGGCCTCTAGGTGTCGCTACGAGAAAGCGAAATTGCTGCTTTCTGTTATTGGTCTCCGGAATATTTTTCTCCTCTGGATTTTTGTTTGTTTTAAATTTAGCTTGGAGCGTATCTTTGTGGGTTTTCAATAGGACAGATGTCTAGAACTGTTTGTCTGATCATCAAAAGCGTCGAGCCAAGAAACAAAGGGAATTTAACGTGCAGATGATTTTTGCTGACACTGCTCTAAAAAAACCAAACAAACCCTCTTTTCCAAAGTTAGGCTCATCAGCAGAGTGATCTGTATAACAAAAGTCTGCATTGCAAAGGCCTTTTCCCTTTAAGCGGGGGGCAAATATAGGTTATTTATGTGCACAAACAGTTCAGATTAATTCCAAAACCACGTTGCTAGACTGTAAACGGATTTATTTTATTTTATGTTTTTAGAAAAAGAACTGGGCCGTTGACTGCGAGAGTTAAGTGTACCATGTCAGGCAGTTAGCGCTTGGGAACTGCAATGCAAACGGAATTGATTCATACACTTCACATACATTTCCCTAGAGAATCATTCACGTAGTTAAGGTTAAGATGTAACCAGAAAGGAAGTAATGACATTTGCCTTTAGAGTGACTATTGTAGAAATATACAATGAATATTTCTGACTCAGGTTGGGGTAGGAATAGTTGAGGTAACAACCCTCGGTTTGTTTAGATCTGTACAGTAAATCGGCATTTGTTTTTGGAAACTAGTTGTGCTAAGGGTAGGAATAATGAGACACCTTAAAGGTGGTAAAATTTAATTCTGAAAATATATTTTTTCCAAGAAGCAGAGGCACAAATTATTCTATACACCTCCCTCCCCCGCACGCGCGGGCTCTCACACACTTCCCCTCTGGAGAGCTGTGACTTTGGGAGCTGTCCCAGGTCCTGGAGTGATTCAACTCTGCCAGGGAATGAGTACTCTCTCTCGCTTTGCACTGGGCAATTCAAACGGAAGCTGGTGGCTTTATTGCTCTGTTGTGCCTTGTTGTCAGTCTGGGAAGTGTGCTCAGATATACACTAGGCAGATTTCTGACCTTGGCCATTGAACACTCCTTGTAAACAGAACGTTTTTTTTCCCTTTTGCAACCGAACTGGCTGCTGAATATCTGGATGACAGCGGCAATAAGGCTCTTGCAGGACAAATTAATGCAGCTTTTGGCATAAAATCCCTAAGGGGAAAACAAAATGTGAGGCTGGCACAAGGACAAAACTGGGTGCATGAAGTGCAAAGGTTGTGTGATTTGGTGATATATATTTGCAGAATCTACTTACACTGAAGAGAGAGAATACTGGCTGCTGGCAGTTCTTTTGAATTGTAGTGGCATATGATATTGCTGTCTGTAATTAGGGGGGAGCTTGCCCGTGATTGTATGATAAACCCCTTTTGAGAGAATTAAATCTCTCGTGTAAATTTCACCCTGAGGCTGAAACTGAACATTCAAGATATTTTTCCCAGCAGAGGATTTTTTTTCTTTTCCAAATTAATCAGTTCAACAGTTTCTAAGTCAGAGGTAGGAAATAATAATAATAAAAAAAGCTTGTGTGTGTGTGTGTAGGGGGGAATACTTCAACTAAAATATAGCTAAGATTTCTTTTTAAAAACCACTAAATTGTTTTATAATGTGCTTAATAATCAGGCAGATTGAGAGGTTTTTTTGAAAAGGCTAATCATGATCATAAGGTTCTTATACCTTAAAGATATTTATTCTGCATTCTATATCACGGATTGGTTTTTATGGGTCAATTATTATCAAGTATTTCTTAAGTATCAATACATTCCCCAGTGCTATACAAGACAGAGATGAAGACAGGGGTCTGGCCTTTCCAATCCATGCTGTTGTTTTTATGCAATATTTCCCCTTTCCTATGTATTACTTTCAGTACTAGAGGAAACTTGCATGTAATTAAAATAAGAAACAAAAACCTGTATTGAAGCAATGCAAAGAGTTTGATTTGTACCCACACAATTAAAAATGAGGAAATGTCAGAGTTAAGATTGAAACGCCTCATCCCACCATGAAGTAGCTGATGAGAGTGAGGTGAGTTTCATCATGGAATTTGAACTTTTATAAATGAAAAATCACAGTTGTCTGGATGCAATTGGTATTTTGGCATCTAAACTTCACAGTATTTAATTCTGATAGCTGATTCTGCACACCAAAAAGAAACAAACATGTTCAGTGATTTGGGGCATCCTGAGTAAAATATTGATAAGTTTATGACATTTGTTCTTGATTTTGTTATACTTCTGTATCACCCTAAACTAGATCCCTGATTCAGTTCTCTTTGCACAAGTCAATCTCCCATTGGTTTCAGTGGAAGTACTGAGTTGGCCAGTTATTAAAACTGTAAAAAATGACTGGTCATGTAAACATATCCCAGACGACATAATAGTTTTTCTATAAATGTGCCTTTTCAAAGTAATTTATTGGAATATGGTACAGTACCTGTGAAGAATGTAACCAAAGTCCAGAGTGTTGTAATAGCAGAGTATTAATTTATGTTCTGGCAATATAATCACCTTTTTTTCCCTCTGAGATTCATGCTTTCCATATTATCATGTAAACAGGAGATCTTTCTAGATGTTGGCTTTAGACTCTTCCCCCCCCCCTCCACATAAAATAGAGCTTTTTCATTTTTCCTAAGCTTTCTTTTCTTTGGAGTCATAGTGATTAATGAGTTTAATTTTTGCAGGCAACTGCCAGGAGGTGCTGAGTAAGATGTACATGCTGATTGTGTATAACCCTGTTCCTTTTAATTACTGTGATGATAACAATGCATTAATCAAGTGCATAAGCAATTGAGCACTTCTCTGTAATACAGAATATTGATCTATTTCATAAGGCATTGACTATTAAAATGATAACCACAGTAATCCTTTTAAAATTAAATTCCTGATGATGAATTATGTGTTAAAGCTTTCTACTGAAGTGTCATATAGATTTTCTGTATAAAGAGCCAAATGCTGCATTTCTTTTTCATTTATTCTTCAGGTAAAACTCCTATTGACTGAATGGGATTTTTTGCCTGAGTAAAGGATTGGATCAAAATAAAGTAGCTCTCATTTTTACTTTGAAATGTGGAATACTTTTCATTCAATTGTATTTTGAATATTTGCCTCGTTGTATAAATTGATGCTAATTTTTAAAAGAAATGTAGCTATATTGTAGTTTTATAATTTTCAATATTGATAATTCAGACTGAGACTATTTTACAAAGTGATCATTTCAGTTGTAAATAGAAGATAAAAAGATCTGAGATTGCTGCTTTGAGAAGTAAATCAAAGGTTACATGTTTTATTATTGTTCAGCTTGTTTGAACAATATTATAAATATTACAGCCCCTGGAAATATTTGACACTTCATATGTCAGATTTGCTAACACATGCAATAAAAGTATTATTTTTCAATCCATTATTTTACTGTTGGAAAAGCTATTGCTTACCAGAAGAGAGTGTCAAGGTCAGTCTTGTATAAAGGGTTATGCAAGAGCTGCAGAACAACTTAAATGTCGGAAATGGCTCAGTCCTTTCCCAAACAGATGAATGTTTCTTATTTTATATATTCTGGAGTGGTCATAAATCAGTATAAAGTGAAGTAGTCCATATAGCTCCCAAAAATCTCTATATAGCTCAGATCAACAGTTTTCTTTCTGCAGTATTTGATGCATTCTAATAGTCTCTCCTGCAGCCTATTCATGGTAGGCTGTAGGATGTTGGGCGCAGTTATCCTG
Source organism: Malaclemys terrapin pileata (assembly GCF_027887155.1). Taxonomy (NCBI): domain Eukaryota; kingdom Metazoa; phylum Chordata; order Testudines; family Emydidae; genus Malaclemys; species Malaclemys terrapin. Next base: position 269,887,294 of record NC_071506.1, on the reverse strand, counting down.
CTGCCTTTATGGGACTGAGGCCACTAACTTCAGTGGAAGCAGGATTAGGTCCCCATTGATTCGTTCAGCCCTTCTCTTGAAATTAATAAAAATGCAGTTTGGTTCTATGAAGAATAATAATTATACATTCATAAAGTTAATCTTCTCTCTGATTTGTCTGAATGTGAGTTAATTATATATTTCATTATGTAACTTAACATTGGATAATTTAAAATTACAGCAATAGGGGTTTTTCATGCATTGCTTTACAATTGCTATATTTGGAATTCAATGGCTTCATGATTTTTGTTGCTGGTTTAAAATTAACCTTCCTGTTTTGCAAGCCTTCCTAACAGTGATCAGGCCTTTGATGTATTATTATGCATCTATTAAAAATCTGCTAGGTAGAATATATTTTTAACACACAGTAACAGCTATGCAAAGAGGTTGACTCATCTCTCTAGTGGTAGTGAAATGCACAGTAACTTGAATCTCACCGAGTTAGAGTACTCAGCTCAGGTCCTTCCTCCTGAGCTTGCAGGGGCTGGGAGGAATGGGAAGAGAAGGTACAGAGTTCCAGGAGGGAGTACTATGCTTTGCTTTTAAAGGAACTTTCCAGCAGACTGAAAGAAAGACGCTGGCGGGCTCCAGATGAAGCTGTATACAGCTCTCCATTGTCATGGATTCAGTGAAAGGCAAGAAATGGGGGAGAGAAGAGTGGATTCTCAGAGCTTCAAGAAAGGCTTGGAAAACTCCCCTGGAGCACTAAAGAAATACAATCTGCAGGAGTAGAATCATCTATATAAATGTACTTTAAGGGCTCGATTCTACAGTCTGCAGTCTAGTAAAGATCCCCTTCAAGCCCAATGATTTCAAGTTGCTTTTACAGGGAGTTTTTGTCTAAGTAAGGCCTGCAGGATGTGATTGGCAGAGTGCAGTTCGACGTATGGATTTTCACATTGTGACCAAGGGGTGGCAGCATCTCTAATTTAGTATTTTGCCATAGATTACTTAACATAGCAATTTTTTTGTAGTAAGTCATGATCTATTTGTTCGGGGTTACCTATGTGTTTCTGTTTATTAAGGGTTAGTTTCCCAGATCTGAAGAAGAGCTCTGTGTAGGCTCAAAAGCTTGTCTCTGTAACCAACAGAATTTGGTCCAATAAAATATATTACCTCACCCACCTTGTCTATTTATTAAGGGTCATTTTTGTTGCTTATGATTTTCTGAAGGTTTTATAATTTTGCCTAAAATTTGGCATGCTCTCTCTGTCAGGGACTAATGGTATTTTCAAAGTTTCTTCAAAAATGGTTGAGCCATTTTAAAGCACAGGAGGAGTGGGGGAGAAATTCATGCGTTTGCTAAGAAAAAATGTTTGCTACTTTTTAATAAACATCTCTCACACCCCAGAGGAAAGGGATGGAAACTTTTTATTTGATAGGGTTATAGGATAAATTTTCAAAAGTGCATAAGGGATTTAAGAACCTAAATCTGTTTTTAAAAGTGACTTAGATACTAGGACTTAGGCTCCCAAGTCATGTAGGCATTTTTGAAAATGTTACCCATAATCCTTAGATTGTAGATATGCCAGTTATTGGTATAGTGAAAATTGGACTTCATTTGGCTAAGTTATATGGGTTAAAAGTGCACTTTGCCTATGTGCATTAGATTATGCTAATAAATCTGACATTCTCCTACTGGTCTATTGGCAGTATCCATGTGTGTATAAAATGAGTAGAAAAGTCCACAGAATAGTCAGTTTCTCAGGATCTCACTGGAAGTGCATGAGTATGCACCATGAAATAGAATGGAGTGTAAATATTAATAGGTACAGAATCGTATAGTACGATCTGGGAAGATTTTCTGGGGAGTGAATGTATTACACTTGTTCTGTGCTTGTTGTGTGGCGGGGATATCTGTGCGCACCCCTACTTGAATGCCCATTAAGTGGCTGGGCACATTCTGTCCTCCATCCCCCAATTTTAATTTTGTCTATTAGCTTGGAAGCACTTTGAGGCAAGAACTTTTTATTATTATTTATTTGTTTGTTTGTATAACAGTAGCACCTACATTTGAGATTGGGGCACTATTGTGCTGGGCCCCAAAGAGCTTACAAACTAAATAGAAAAGGCTGACAAAGAGTAGGAGAAAGTAAGTATCATTATCCCCATTTTACAAATAGTGAAACTAAGGCACAAAAGGATTAAATGATTTGCCCATGGTGACATAGGAAGTCTCTGGCAGAGCTAGGCACTGAACCCAGATCTCCTGAGATCCCAATCCAGTGCTGTTCATGCCACCTGACCTTCCTTCCTCGCTATTTCTTAGCTCTTACTTTGTCTTTTGAGGCTTAGATTTTTCAGAATCCTGCAGAATGCAGGACCTCCCCCCCCACCAAACAAAACAAAACAAAAAAACTACAGAGAAACCTAATATCACTGGCTTTGGAATATTCTTTTGTTCCTGGAGCTATTTTATTTGTTGGAGGGTTTTGCTGTGAATGTTTCAGCAGAATGCTTAAACATTCTCTCATGTAACTTGTCCCGTTAGTAGCCCTAGAGCACTTGCTTTTTGTCTGCTCAGGCTAAGCAGACAAAATAAGAACATAATAACAGCCATACTGGGTCAGACCAAAGATCTATGTAGCCCAGTATCCGGTCTTCCAACAGTGGCCAATGCCAGGTGTCCCAGAGGGAATGAACAGAACAGGCAATCATCAAGTGATCCATCCCCTGTCGCCCATTCCCAGCTTCTGGCAAACAGAGGCTAGGGACACCATCCCTGTCCATCCTGGCTAATAGACGTTGATGAACCTATTGTCCGTGAACTTATCTAGTTCTTTTTTGAACCCTGTTATAGTCTTGGCCTTCACGATATCCTCTGGCAAGGAGTTCCACAGGTTGACTGTGTGTTGTGTGAAAAAATACTTCCTTTTGTTTGTTTTAAACCTGCTGCTTATTAATTTCATTTGGTGGCCCCTAGTTCTTGTGTTGTGAGAAGGAGTAATAACTCTTCCCTGTTTACTTTCTCCACTCCCGTCATGATTTTATAGACCTCTATCATATCCCCCCTTAGTTGTTTCTTTTCCAAGCTGAAAAGTCCCAGGCTTATTAATCTCTCCTCAGATTGCTGCTGTTCCATACGCCTAATCATTTTTGTTGCCTGTTTCTGAACCCTTTCCAATTCTAATATATCTTTTTTTTTAAATGGGGTGACCACATCTACATGCAGTATTCAAGATATGGGCATACTGTGCATTTATATAGAGGCAATAGGATATTTTCTGTCTTATCTACCGCTTTCTTAATGATTCCCAACATTCTGTTTGCTTTTATGACTGCTGCTGCACGTTGAGTGGATGTTTTCAGAGAACTATCCACAATGACTCCAAGATCTCTTTCTTGAGTGGTAACAACCAATTTAGATCCCATCATTTCATATGTATAATTGGGATTATGTTTTCCAATGTGCATTATTTTGCATTTATCAAAATTGAATTTCATCTGCTATTTTGTTGCCCGGTCACCCAGTATGGAGAGATCCTTTGTAGCTCTTTGCAGTCTGCCTATGATTTAATGCTCTTAAATGTTCAAGATGTCATAAAGAGGATGGATCCTCATGAATATCTGCTATATTCTTAGCAGATTTCTGTTGAACATGCTCAGAAGTGTGTTTTTAATTGCTTATAACATCTATCTTTTTAAATTATTTTCCTCCAAACAAAGCAGACACTAATCAGTAGTATTCCTGCTTCTGTCAGTTATCTCAAAGCCCTTTAGAAATGCAGATAAGCATAAGTCAGTGGCAGAGCCTGAATAGCCCCATTTCTCCTGACACAGTCTGGTGCCCTGTCTAGTCAACTACAGTACATCATTTGTCACGGCTCAATCGAGTGAGGTACTGAGCACGCTGGACCCAATCCTGCCCAGGGCTTAACCACATGATGAGCCCCATTGACTCATTGAAACTATTTATGTGCTTAAAACTAAGTACATGCTTAACTGCTTTGCTGAGCCAAGTCCAGCATGCTCAGTGCCTTTCAGGATAGAGCCCTCATTGACGACAATATTCATGTGGCATTTCAAACATTAGGTGATTTCCTGTGGCTGCTTTTTAAGAAAAAATGTGGTTAGAATGTTTTTACAAGGAGAAAATGTTTGTGCTTTTTCTTGTTTTGTCAATAGGAACTGAAAGCATTTTGCTCCAACTTTCCAAGAAAGTTCAGCCCCAGACAGACACTAAACCAGGGATCAGCAACCTTTGGCACGCCACCCGCCAGGATAAGCACCCTGGTGGGCCGGGCCGGGAAGCGGCAGCCAGCACATCCCTTGGCCCACGCCGCTTCCCGCAGCCCCCATTGGCCTGGAGCGGCGAACCGCGGCCAGTGGGAGCCACGGTCGGCCGAACCTGCGGACGCGGCAGGTAAACAAACCGGCCCAGCCCACCAGAGTGCTTACTCTGGTGGGCTGCTTGCCAAAGGTTGCCGATCCCTGCACTAAACCATGAACGTTGCTTCTGAAAAGCTGAATATTTGGAAATGCAGAAGTATGTGAAATGGGAAGGAAACAGTGGAAAAATGCTTTGCGACCTTTACTCTTGTTATGCTGCAGACATTTATTTGTGGGAGTTTATACATAAATACATTTTTATTACTTATTTATTACTAAAATGAGTTCTAACCCCACGACAGCCCGTTGAGTTTTGCCCATCTTAATTTGATTGCTATTTATTGTTAAATCTCTCCTAATGTTCCTCTAGCTACAGATTCCATGATAAAATTACTTGTTTTTCTCCTACTTCTATTAGGTACCAGAAAAGAAAGAGGACACTTAAAAGACCAGGCATCTATCAAAGTGCAGATAGGAATGCTGTAGAAAACCACAGTGATGTTTCTATAGAACCATAAATGGCCTATAGTGAACCATGTCTCTATTCAGTTCTCATTGTTTTGCTGTTAGCTATAGTGAGTACAAAAGCATTATTGATACAGTCCTTCATTGTCATTCTCTGTTTTATATTAGGTAACACAGTATCTACTGGTCAGGCATTTGTAATCCTAGGTACAAAAGGGGCACCTGAAGAGAATTCTAAGGGTACTATAGTGCTTCACAATTATATCTCTAATAATACAGTCTCTGCTGAAACAGCTGTTTCATTCGCCTGCAAACCACAGGGTAAACAATACTTGTCAAAACACATACAGTGATTCATTGCAAACATTGCAATTAATGAAGACGGACACAGCCATGGTTTAAGGCCACAATAACCTGATCCATTGCAGTTCCCTTGTGAAATTCTGCTTTGCCAGGACTGCTTTATTGTCTGTAAGATGATTTTACTCAAAATACAGATGGAAGTTTAAATGTTATAGGTTGTCACTTATACAGTGACATGTTAAGGAAGGCAGCGTGGACTAGTGGATAGAGCCTTGGGCTGGGCGTTGAGGAACCTGACTTCTATTCCTGGTTTCTCTACTGATCTGCTGTGTCACTTTGGGCAGATTACTCCTCTTTCTGCCTCATCTATTTAGAATGTAAACTCATTGGGGCTTCCTATCTGTTCGTGTTAGAGTGACAAGGTGGGTGAGGTACTGAACCAGCGTCTGTTGGTGAGAGAGAAAAGCTTTCAAACCACTCAGAGCTCTTCTTCAGGTCTGGGAAAGGTACCCCAAGCCTCATGACAGCTCACACCACAGGGCCCAGATCTCAGCTGAGGCCTGTAGGTGGTGCTGCACAGTTAAAAAAGTGCTGCCTTTTGACCCAGAAGTGTCTGCACTTCAGTGGCATGGTGACGTAACTCTTGTATATAGAATTATAAAGTGCTTTGCCTTTGGGATGAGAAGGATCTGTAGAAATGAAGATATTGTTCCATTGATACTACTGTGGTCCAGTCACCCATTCTGTACCAAGCAACACTTGTCAGAGCATCACTAATCCCCCAAATATCTGATTATGCCCTGCTTGCGGTAGGTTAAAGGTCTTTCAGTCATTGCTGCATGTCACATGCAGTGCCATGAGTGGATAATCACTACAGTGCACATGTTCTTCTAGCTAAGGAACACTAATAAGCATCTGTAGCTTTGAAAATGTCAGAATGAGCCAAAGTGCAGGCAATTAGATAAGGATAATGTAGCAGATAATAAGAATATACATGATGCTGGATGAGTAGTTATCAGACTATTGTACTTTGGCTGTTAAAGTGCTATGTGTCATAAAAGCAAGTGGCTTGTTGGCTGTGGAGAACATGCTGCAAGTTGTCAGAGACGGAAACGAGTTAATGTGGTGTAGTGACAAGGTTAACCCTGGTGAATGTAAACATACATTTCAGGCTGTTGATAGATGGAAGTGTTGCCTGGGTTAAAAGTCACGTGCTTATAACATGAGAAAAGGTCAAGGAGAAAAGAAATGGGAGCAAATATGGAAGAGATGGCTGGCAGGCTGGGGTCCTTTCTTAGAAGGTGTTTCAGGGGATTCTGGTGTTCAGTTTCTATTGTCACTTGTTTTCAGTGGTGGGTGTTTGTTTTCTCTAGTTTAGTGCCTTTGTAAGGTTCTAGAAAACATCTTTCTTTGAACAGTTTCATTGGTTGTTCATACCCTACATTCGCACCCTGTGTGTACTCACAGCAAAAAAACAGCCACTTACCATGCCACTGCTGTGTGTGTCCAAGATGAGCACCTCAGGGTATGTCTGCACTGCAGTAAAGCAGCTGTGGCTGGCCTGCGTCAGCTGAGTCGGGCTGGGTCTGTGGGGCTATACAATTGCAGTGTAAACGTTTGGGCTCAGGGACCCTCCCCCCTCACAGGACCCCAGAGCCCAGCCTCCAGCCCGAGCCCAAATGTCTACGCTGCAGTTGTATAGCCCTGCAGCCCGAGCCCAAGTCAGCTGACATGGGCAAGCAGCAGGTGTTTCATTGCCTTGTAGACCTACCCAGCAGGTGAAATCCCAGCCAAACACAGCTCCGCTATTTGGGCTTTATATGGGGGTTGCATGAGGGAGGAGAAGGGAAGGTGGAATCCATGCTCCCAAGCCAGGGCCAGGTTGCAGTGCTGCAACACAGTTCCATCCCACCTCTTCCAACTTCAGTGCCAGATGGATGGCATGCTGGGGCCTTTGGTGCTGTGTTAAATGCAGATTTAGTGACCCCTCCCTTGACCAGTCCACACTGCAGCCTTCAGCACTAGCCATGGGCACTCTGATAATGTGGGAAAGGTGGCCAGATAAGTACATCTATCTATCATAGAATATCAGGGTTGAAAGGGACCTCAAGAGGTCATCTAGTCCAACCCCCTGCTCAAAGCAGGACCAATTCCCAACTAAATCATCCAGCCAGGGCTTTGTCAAGCCGGGCCTTAAAAACCTCCAAGGAAGGAGACTCTACCACCTCCCTAGGTAACGCATTCCAGTGCTTCACCACCCTCCTAGTGAAATGGTGTTTCCTAATATCCAACCTGGACCTCCCCCACTGCAACTTGAGACCATTGCTCCTTGTTTTGTCATCTGCCACTACTGAGAACAGCCGAGCTCCATCCTCTTTGGAACCCCCCTTCAGGTAGTTGAAGGCTGCTATCAAATCCCCCCTCATTCTTCTCTTCTGGAGACTAAACAATCCCAGTTCCCTCAGCCTCTCCTTGTAAGTCATGTGCTCCAGACCTCTAATCATTTTTGTTGCCCTTCGCTGGACTCTTTCCAATTTTTCCACATCCTTCTTGTAGTGTGGGGCCCAAAACTGGACACAGTATTCCAGATGAGGCCTCACCAGTGTCGAATAAAGGGGAACGATCACGTTCCTCGATCTGCTGGCAATGCCCCTACTTATACAGCCCAAAATGCCGTTAGCCTTCTTGGCAACAAGAGCGCACTGTTAACTTATATCCAATTTCTCGTCCACTGTGATCCCTAGGTCCTTTTCTGCAGAACTGCTACCTAGCCATTCGGTCCCTAGTCTGTAGCAGTGCATGGGATTCTTCTGTCCTAAGTGCAGGACTCTGCACTTGTCCTTGTTGAACCTCATCAGGTTTTTTTTGGCCCAATCCTCTAATTTGTCTAGGTCCCTCTGTATCCGATCCCTACCCTCTAGCGTATCTACCATGCCTCCTAGTTTAGTGTCATCTGCAAACTTGCTGAGAGTGCAGTCCACACCATCCTCCAGATCATTAATAAAGATATTAAACAAAACCGGCCCCAGGACCGACCCTTGGGGCACTCCGCTTGAAACCGGCTGTCAACTAGACATGGAGCCATTGATCATTACCCGTTGAGCCCGATGATCTAGCCAGATTTCTATCCACCTTACAGTCCATTCATCCAGCCCATACTACTTTAACTTGGCGGCAAGAATACTGTGGGAGACCGTATCAAAAGCTTTGCTAAAGTCAAGGAATAACACATCCACTGCTTTCCCCTCATCCACAGAGACAGTTATCTCATCGTAGAAGGCAATTAGGTTAGTCAGGCACGACTTCCCCTTCGTGAATCCATGCTGACTGTTCCTGATCACTTTCCTCTCCTCTAAGTGTTTCATAATTGATTCCTTGAGGACCTGCTCCATGTTTTTCCAGGGACTGAGGTGAGGCTGACTGGCCGGTAGTTCCCCGGATCCTCCTCCTTCCCTTTTTTAAAGATGGGCATTACATTAGCCTTTTTCCAGTCATCTGGGACCTCCCCCGATCGCCATGAGTTTTCAAAAATAATGGCTAATGGCTCTGCAATCTTATCCGCCAACTCCTTTAGCACCCTCTGATGCAGCGCATCTGGCCCCATGGACTTGTGCACGTCCAGTTTTAATAAATAGTCCCGAACCACTTCTTTCTCCACAGAGGGTTGGTCACCTTCTCCCCATATTGTGCTGCCCAGTGCAGCAGTCTGGGAGCTGACCTTGTTCGTGAAGAGAGAGGCAAAAAAAGCATTGAGTACATTAACTTTTTCCACATCCTCGGTAACTAGGTTGCCTCCCTCATTCAGTAAGGGGCCCACACTTTCCTTGACTTTCTTCTTGTTGCTAACATACCTGAAGAAACCCTTCTTGTTACTCTTAACATCTCTTGCTAGCTGCAACTCCAGGTATGATTTGGCCTTCCTGATTTCACTCCTGCACGCCTGAGCAATATTTTTATACTCCTCCCTGGTCATTTGTCCAATCTTCCATTTTTTGTAAGCTTCTTTTTTGCTTTTAAGATCAGCAAGGATTTCACTGTTTAGCTAAGCTGGTCGCCTGCCATATTTACTATTCTTTCTACACATCGGGATGGTTTGTTCCTGCAACCGCAATAAGGATTCTTTAAAATACAGCCGGCTCTCTTGGACCCCTTTGCCCTTCATGATATTCTCCGAGGGGATCCTGCCCATCTGTTCCCTGAGGGAGTCAAAGTCTGCTTTTCTGAAGTCCAGGGTCCATATTCTGTTGCTCTCCTTTCTTCCTTGTGTCAGGATCTTGAACTCAACTATCTCATGGTCACTGCCTCCCAGGTTCCCATCCACTTTTGCCTCCCCTACTAATTCTTCCCTGTTTATGAGCAGCAGGTCAAGAAAAGCTCTATGTACTGTACTGAGGCCCTCTCCACAGCATGCAGGGACTCTTGCTTGGCTGCTGTGCCCACAACCCATGCCTATGCAATGCAGTTCAAGACTTGCAATAAGATGTGCACACAGCCTTGCTCCAGGCCCCTCCTATCTTGGTGAATTTCACCCAGGGGAGCAGGAGTGACCGAGCTCCAGCTCAGTGATTGTGATGCTGTATGTGAATTTCCAAACCACATCCTGTTTAAATCATCACTAGGTGAAGGAAAGACACAGAGAATCCCAAAGAGAAGGAAAGCAGCAGGTAAAAGAGAACCACAAAAAGGCAACGAAGGAAGAGAAGAAAAAGAAAATGAATTGGGGGAGAGGGGAAGAGAAGCTCTGTCACACGGGGCTAGGTTCCAGCACTTACAGCCAGCTACACCCTGGAGGGGAATGCAGGGGAGCTGTGCTCTAAGCAGATAGCCAAGGGCAAGTAGGGCTGTAGCATGGGTTGCTTGCTAGACTCTGCCTGGAGTCTAGCAGGCAGCCCATGCTGCAGCCCTACTACCTGTCCCTCTCCCCAGATCTAGTGTTAACCAGATCTAGTGTCCATTTGTGGGGGTTGGGCAGGGCCCCCCAGGCCACCCCTTTTTGGGGTAGCTTACATCTATACCAACAGGGAGCTGTGCTTGTTTTCCTCAACAGCACTCTGCCCTCTACCCTTACCTGAATGTATTTGCGCCTGGGCTCTCCAAATGTGTCCCACAGAGTTCAGCGGAGTGACATGCATGTTGCTTATACATCTCCCTTCCTGCATCTTCCTGGGCAGACTTCCCTAGAACTCTATTAATTTGGAATACAAGGAGGGAGCCAACACACTGGCTCAGATCAGGTCTCCAGCATAAATGCTCACAGAAAATGATTTAAACATTCCCTTCTTGTGATTATTTGAGCATGTGGATTTAAATTCACGTTTCCTGAACATTTATAGAATCATAAAACCGTAGGGCTGGAAGAGACTTCAAGAAGTCATCTAGTTCAGCCCCCTGTGCTGAGGCAGGCCAAGTGTACCTAGGCCATCCCTGCCAGTTGTTTGTACAACCTGTTTTTAAAAACCTCCAGTGCCAGGGATTCCTCACTCTCCCTTGGTAACCTATCCCAATACTTACAATCCTTATAGTGGGAACATTTTTCCTAATATCGAACCTGAATCTCCCTTGTTGCAAACTAAGTTGATTACTTCTTGTCCTCAAGTAGTGCTCAGTTGCTCTGAATGTTCCCAGAAAGCAAATTCAAAAGCGGTGCATGCATAGTCTAAGTGATTAATTTCACAATCTGAATGAGTGCTTGTGGGAGAGTTAGGAGTGGTTGATTTTTTTTTATAGTTCAATCAGTAGCAAATTAGATGCCCCAAAATAAGTTGCTAAAATCTCTGCAATGAATACAGTGTTACATAACCCTTTATTACAGCCTCCCATGTTGTGGGAGATCTGCCTGCACCAAGATGAGTTCTGAAGACCTGTGCTTTCAGAGAGATGGCAGAATAGTGCTGGATTGGGAAGATATACAAGAAGGCTGCTGTCAGAAGGCTGCTAACTATGCAATTTAGTATAAAATTTAGGGAGCTGCAGTGTGAATCAGCAGGCTGAGTTTCCCCTAAAATTTCCACAAAAGGCTCTTCTTTTGTTAAAGACAGATTGTGCCACTCCAACCTGAACAAGTATAATTTAATTTGAAAGCAATGTTCTGCATTCCCTTTCACCTGATCTCAGTTGGTGACGAGCCATAAAATTTCTCCTTGGTCTACTGGAGTTCAATAGATGAGAATTTCCTAACTTGGTAAAATGATTAAAAGCACTCCAAATGTATATTATCAGTGAGGCTTCTGAGAAAGAGCTCATTCAGTGGTCTCTAGGAGCCAGGGTAAGAGGCTTTGTGAACATGGATTGAGTGGGAGATTGCCAAAGTAAATATTAATAGTAGGGAAGGTTAATAAAATGTAAGGCTTTATGTTCAAATTAAATTCAAGAACAAATAATGGCATATGTGTAAGAGAGAACTTTTACGGCTTGCTGCAGTGTATTTACATTTTGCAAGGCTCAATGCTTTTAGCAATGGTGAGAGGTAAATGGTATGCCTCCTTGGCTAGCAAACCTTTCCTGTGCCTTCTCATTTCAAACAACATTTGAAATCAAGGCGGACTGAGAAGATCAGTTTTGGTTTATTTTGTTTTTTTAACTACTCAACTAAGTCTCAGCTAAGAAACCCACCTCCAGCAGCAAGCCATAGGGTAAACTACATTGATTAGTGTTTTTACATGAACTGTTCTTGATTGGGGAATCATATCAGGAAAATCGTGCTCTATTCATGGATATTCCAGATCCAGAATAAAAAATGGTGAAATTGCGAAATGTGTGCTCGTCCCTAGTATCTAGAGCAGCATCTTCCTGCTTCCCTTTTCCCACATATTGGCCAAGATTTTCAAACTGACAAATGACTTTGGATGCCTCAATTTTTAGGTGAGACACATTGGAAGCCAAAATGGCTAGTCACTACTGAAAACCCTGGCTGCCACCTTTAGTGGAATGGATTGCTAACGGGCTGATCCAAAGCGCACTGAAGTGAGTGGGAGTCTTTCCATTGACGTCTGTGGGCTTTAGATCAGGCTCCCAATATGTATCTAGCACACTTAGCACTTACAAAGTGCTTTTCATCTGTATATCTCAAACAAATTCAGAAAGCTGGATCCCTTCTGAAAAATCTGAAGAGCTTATTCTAATCTCAATATACATGGAAGCTCCAAGGATGCTCAATGGAATTATGCATGTCTTCCGAGAGGCAAGTACCAGTAAGCTTTCTATACCTAGAGTAGGGATCCTCTTCTAAAAGAAGGACAATATAGCTGTCTGTGACACAGATTCTTCCTTTGTCTGGAAATTGTGGAAGTGAAGAACATCTTTCCATCTTTTAGGTGCCCATCTGGGATTAGGCACATGAACCTTGTCCTGTCCAGGTGGTCTCCATCTTTTTTCTGTTCTGACTCCACATTCAGCTTTCTACAGTCATTGCTCCAAATATGCATGTGGTGGCAGTTCCATCAGTATTTAATAGCAGGTGGTGCAGCCAATGGGGAAGACCCTGCCTCCAACCAGCAAGTGCCAAATAGAGCCAAAACACAATTGGACTTGCAGCTAGCAAGGGATGTGAAGGGTAATAAGAAGGGTTTCTACAGGTATGTTAGCAACAAGAAGGTCAGGGAAAGTGTGGGACCCTTACTGAATGGGGGAAGCAACCTAATGACAGACGACGTAGAAAAAGCTGAAGTACTCAATGCTTTTTTTGCCTCAGTCTTCAAAGCCAAGGTCAGCTCCTAGACTGCTGCACTGGGCAGCACAGTATGGGGAGGAGGTGAGCAGCCCCCAGTGGTGAAAGAACAGTTAAGGACTTTTTAGAAAAGCTGGACATGCACAATTCCATGGGTCTGGATCTAATGCATCCGAGGCTGCTGAGGGAGTTGGCTGATGTGATTGCAGAGCCATTGGCCATTATCTTTTGAAAACTCGTGGCAATCGGGGGAGATCGCGGATGATTGGAAAAATGCAAATATAGTGCCCATCTTTAAAAAAGGGAAGAAGGAGAATCCAGGGAACTACAGACCATTCAGCCTCACCTCAGTCCCTGGAAAGATCGTGGAGCAGGTCCTCAAGGAACATTTTGAAGCACTTGGAGGAGAGGAAGGTGATCAGGAACAGCCAACATGGATTCACCCAGGGCAAGTCATACCTGACCAACCTGATTGCCTTCTATGATGCGATAACTGGCTCTGCGGATGTGGGGAAAGTGGTGGATATGATATATCTTGACTTTAGCAAAGCTTTTGATACGGTCACCCACAGTATTCTTGCCAGCAAGTTAAAGAAGTATGGCTTGGATGAAAGGACTATAAGGTGGATAGAAAGCTGGCTAGATCATCGGGTTCAATGGGTAGTGATAAACGGCTCGATGTCTAGTTGGGAGCCGGTATCAAGTGGCCATTTTTGTTCAATATCTTCATTAATGATCTGGATGATGCGATGGATAGCACCCTCAGCAAGTTCGTGGCAGCAGAGGAGCAAAGTTAACCGGCAGGAGGCGGCTCCTGGCCACCGGCATGTCAGAGATCATCCCTCCTCTGGCCTTGCTGAGCCAGGAGCTCTGCTATTCCCCTACCCTGCAGAGCAGCTGCTTGGTCCCACTCTGGTCTCTGGCCTTTACTCCCGGACTCCCCCTGCCCTCTCTGGAGCTGCATGTGCAGGGGCACCTGGGCAGCATGCACTGTGAAGGCAGTGAGTGGGAGCCAGCCCCAAAACTTCCCTGCAGCCTCCCAGGGATCCCTTATCCTTACCACCCCAGGTGGGGCAAGGGCAGGGATAAGGGATCCTCAGGACATATTGCCTTTGACTGAAGCAAAAAGAAGGAACCCAGCTGAAATGAGAAAAAGGAATTAAAAAGATGTTGATGGCATTTTGCCAGCTGGTGGCAACATCTAATTTATGTCAAACTTGAAAACAAAAACACCTTCATTGAACATCCCATCTTAAAAACTAAGAATTGCAATATTTCATTTGAATAGTTTGACAGCCCTGGAGACTGATGTCCTGATTATCTTCAGAACCTGTGCACATGAGCATTTTCCTGCCACTTGTGACTCAGCCTAGAGGTGGAGAGCCCAATTCTCAGGTGAGATGGTAGTTCAGTATAAAACCTTCAAACTGCAGCCATTCTACTGAGACACCCACCAAAGGAGTTAATTATGCAGTTTATGGACTCATGCACCTTATGGGCACCTGAGTCCCATTAATAGCACCATCACAGTTAGAAAACAGGGTGGGCAGTAGAGTTTTCCCACAGTGCATCACATTTCTAGGGCTAGAGTGTCGACATTGAGGAGGCAGTGCTTGGCACTCTGGTATAGGGTTACTTTGACTTGGGTCTGTGCACTGCAGTGTGGATGTCAGAGCTGTGGGTTTGAGCACAGCTCAGAAAATCCTTAACCTTCAGTTAAAATGCAATGTAGACACTGAAGTCCATGTTCAGCTGACTCAAGTCCCACTAACCCTAGCCTTGCATTGCTGTGTAGGCATACCTAAGGAGGACTCTGGTGATGAGATTCTTGTGGCTGAAGCAGCACCTGCTTCAGCACTGAGGCCCACATCTGGTCTGCAGTCACCTTCGGATGTGGCAAGTGATGCTGCTCCACACTTGGGCTCTGCTGTTCCCCCCGCAGGAGGAAGAGAGGCCGTTCCCCCTCCTCTTGTACAATGAGAAAGAGGCCATAAAACAATCAGGACCATTCCAGGACTTGGGGAGACTCCTCATCATCTTTTAAGAGGACTAATGACCAGCACTGTACTCCCTCCAGCTTGCAGGAATGGAGCAGATCCATCTAACTGCTCCCTGGTACCGCACAAAGAGAGGCGAGACCCTGTATTGTTGACTCCAGTTCTGGCCAGGGGGCATCTGCTGAGTCCCATACTGATGACACTGGCACCAGCGCCAACTGTCTCCACAGTGGTGGTGTTGCCGGCACAGAGTGCCCGAGGACAGCAACAGCGGGGTCCGATGCCTGGTGTGCTTCGCGCCAATGAACACACCAGGGTCGAGAAGCAATCAAAGTTTATTTGAGATCTCAAAGTGGTGCAAGGAGACAGGCACATCTCAAATCAAGCACACCAACATAAGCGGCCTTTATCTTTTATACATTTTGCAGCTAACCCTTTCCCTTCGTCCCCCACCCTTTCTCACCCCCCCCTCCATTCCCACCTCTCCCCCTTTCTCCCTCTGGTTACATTACACGACCTTGGCTGTGCAGCTTGTTCTCACTGTTTCTTTCTGCAAGTAATCTTGTCCTTTAGCTAGAAGCATGTAGGTTTCCCTTATCACTACTGCTTCCCAGCTGCTGGTCTGTGAGGTTAGTAAAGTTTAACATGCAGGGGCTTTGATTCACTTTGGCCTAGAGTGGGGGGGCTTCATCGACTCTCAGGTCTTCCAACCCCCCCGAGTTACCTAGGGTGATGCCTAGTGACACCAACAGTGGCATACTAGGTGGCATCAGACCTTTGCCCCTCAGTTCTGGACTCCCCACTGTTTCAAGAGTTCGCTGGTGCCATGAGTCTGAGCGTTTGTTTCTCTATCAGGGTTGGCTCCTCCACTGTCACAAGAGAACCTCTTCAAGATCCAGATTGGGGTTGTCCTCTCCCTCAGCATTGGAAAAGCGCCAGAGTTTACCCTTGGATCACCATTAGTACCGAGATCAGCATCTGTTCCACAATCAGGATGGGGCTTTTGGCCTGGTGCCTACTGGCCACCAATACCTTTCCATACACCTGGTGGTCTCCTTGGAGTCCTTGGATTGCTCTTCAGTCCCTGAGGTCCCACTCCTCGACTTGCTCCAGCGTGAGATCACCAGTCTGGATGGTGACTCCTGCTCTCAAACCTTCTCAGCCACAAGCGACTGCAGAGTCCGGTCCCTCTGGATCTCTGGGGCTATTCTAACTGGAACCTGTGGTGCAAGAATAGTGTTTGCACAGCAAACCACCTCTTCATCCTCTCTGGTTGACTCTACCATGCCGGAATCTTCCTCTCCCTCAGTGCCCGAGGACTTTAAAGTGTATCAGGACTTCTTGAGGCATATGGCCACAATTTTGGGTATCCAAGTGGAAAACCTGCAGGAGACTATGCATAAGTTGCTGGATATTCTCCGATCGTCAGCTCAAGGGAGAGTAGCCCTCCTGATAAATGATGCTTTCTTGTACCCTGCAAAGGCCCCTGGAATGCTACAGCAGCTTTGTTGCCTCCCACAGTGAAGCATTTAGAGAAGTGGTACTTCATCTCTATTCAGAGTTTTGAGGGTTTTTACTCCCATCCAGCCCCTAATTTGCTAGTGATAACTGCAGCAAATGGTAGGGCATGGGAAGGGAGGTATAAGTCCACCCCTAAGGACAAAGAATCCAAGAAAATGAATTTAAGGGGGAGGAAGATTTATACCTCTTCTTCCCTGCAAATGCACATTGTGAACTAGCAGGCATTGCTCTCTAGATATCACTTTGTCAATTGGGCGGCCATGTCTGAGTTTGCAGACAAGTTGCTAGAACCCTCCAAGGAAGAGTTGATGGCATTCATTGCGGAAGGCCATATGCTGGCCAAGATCTCACTGCAGTCACCTCTGGATGTGGCAGATGCTGTATCCAGAATTATGGTGTTGGCTGAGGAAGGCCTCAGAACTGCAGAATTCAGGCCTTGCACCCAATATGCAGCAGACCATTGATGACTTACCGTTTGAAGGCCAGGTTTTGTTGTCAAAGAAAGATATAAGCCTGCACTCTTTTAAAGACTCCCGAGTTACTTTACATTCTTTGGGAGTATGTACTCTGGCCAAGAAGAGACACCACTATAGTGGTCAGCAGCAACAGCAACAAAACCACTCGCAGGATTTTTTCGGACAGTCCTCCTTTCCTGTAAGGCAGTGGGACTGCTCCCAGAAGAGCCACAGATCCCAGAGGAGAATGTCCTCCGGTTCTGGGTTTAACTAGCTGGCTCATCCGCACTCAGCATCCAGCAAGTGCCCATTTTGACTAGTATGTCCAGGACAGTGATCCAGTAGTAACCTCTCCTTCTCTGTCCTCCCATTTGGGAACAGGCTGATTTATATTTGGGATTCGATTACCATGGACAACTGGATCCAAAGCATTGTCAGGTCGGGTTATGCCATATAGTTCCTCTCCATGCCCTCTCCCCACCCCCTCACCCATCCCTCTTCAGGGGTCCTCTCATGAGATACTGCTCCTCGAGCAGTTTCAGCCTCTGCTGGCTTTGAGGGCTGTAGAGGAGGTTCCCCAGCAGCATCAGGGAAAGGGATTCTACTCCTGGTATTTGCTGGTTTCCAAGCCCATGGAAGGGATGAGACCTATCCTTGACCTCTGCGATCTCTACAAATACATCAGATATGTGAGGTTCTTTATGGTCACCCTCGCAAATATCCTCCCCACCTTAAACCATGACTGTTTGCTGTCCTGGACTTTCAGGACACTTATTTCCATGTAGCAATCTCTGGGGTTTCTTCGGTTTGTTGTGGTGGACGATCACTGCCTGTACACCATGTTGCCTTTTGGCCTGTCTTCCACTCCCCCGGTCTTTACAGCGTACCTCAAGAAAAGGGGAATTCATATCTTTCTGTGTCTTGCTCAGTTATAGAAAGCTGTCCTCCCAAGTGACCTACTCAGCCAAATGGAAGCAGTTCTCGATGTGGTCGTTGGTCTGGGGAGTTCAACTGAAACTAGGTGGTATCCAGGACATAATGGAGCAACTGTTACACGTTCTGTCTTCTGGTCTTGCGCTTAGTTCATTAGGAGTCCACCTAGTGGGGATTTTGGCATTTCATCTGCCTATCCATTGGAAGTCTTGTTACTCCTTTGTTTTAAGGTTTAGTTAGTAAGAGACAGGATTTTGTATTGTGTTTGTTAAGGAAATGAAAGGAACGTTGAAGGCCTGGGCTTTAATGTGAATTGTTTTGGTTATAAAATTTAGCAAAGTTTAATTTATAATTTTTTTTGCTTAATATAAAATACTGCTGTTTGTATTTTTAAAGGTTTTCGTAAAAACTGTTTGTGTAAATAAATGCATGCATTAAAAAGAAAGCTGTAAAGGCCATTGTTAACCACATGGTTAAAAAAGAAGGAGCGAAGACACTTATCAAAACTTACTAATGCCAAAAAACCGTTAACGTGCCTCCATAATTACGAAAGGGCAAATTAACGACCCTGAGGTGGAGGCTGGCACCCCTAAAGACAATTAATTAAATCAAATCCAGAAGAGAATAACCCTCTCGAAGTTATTCTAAAATGTTAACATAAAAAAATAACACCAATTAAGGAGTAACCAGACTAAAAACTAAAAAAACCCAATTTATAATACATATAAAAAACATAATCCCATAGTCCCAAAAAATCATTCCTTTCTGCTATTCAAAAAAAATAGCTAGCAAAATAAAATAAAAGCATACATTAATTTTCATAGTACAATTATAAAATTCTGCTCCTACAGTCTTCTTACCCCGTGACAGTGAGGTTCTTGAAAGGAGTCACTCTTTACCTAATGGTTAAAGAGCCCATTTCTTTGTGGGACTTTAATACTGATTTAGCAGCTCTTATGGGACCTCCATTCAAATCTCTGGCAACTCCGTCCTTCTCCCTTCTCTGTCAGAAAACTGCCTTCCTTGTGGCGATAATGTCTGCAAGGAAGGTGGGTGAGTTACAGGCTTGGATGGCGGAGCCCCCTTACGTGCAGTTCTCTAAAGACAAAGTAATCCTATCACCACACCCTAAGTTTTTATCCAGAATAGCTTCCCAGTTTCACTTCAGCCAAGCTATATATTTACCAGTGTTCTTCCCTAAGCCGCATTCAATCCTCAAATGTTGAAAGTCAGGCAATGTTTAGCTTTTTATCTGGATAGGACCAAACCTTTCCTCTCCACCTCTCATTTATTTGTTTCATATGTGACTGAATGAGGGGTCAAGGGCTCTCTTCACAGATGATCTCCAGGTGGATAACTTCCTGGATCATGACCGCATATGAAGTATACCAGGCTATGCTGCTTCAAAGAGTGCAAGCCCATTCCACAAGAGCTCAGGCAACAGCGACGGCATTTTTAAGTGACCTTCCTGATTTGGACATTTGCAGGGCTGCCCTTTGGTCCCGGGTGCATATTTTTACAAACCACTATGCCACCACTGCTGCATCCAGAACAGATGCAAACTTTGGGAAGGCAATCCTGCAGTCCTTGTTTAAATATACTCTGAGCCCCATCGCCTATAAGTACAGCTTGCAAGTCACATACATGGAATACATGGCTGCATCTACTCGAAGAAGAAACAAACAGTTACCTATCTGTAACACTTGTTCTTTGAGATGTGGTACAGACGTGTATTCCACGACACACCCTCTGGCCCTTCTGCATTGAAGTATGTGATTCTGTCGTTCACAGTAAAGGAAGTGAGGGGGTCAGTGTGGCATTGCCCAGGAGAGAGGCCAGGGCCACAGGGTATGATCACCACCCTTACGGGTACTGCATGGCAAAGTTCTCCAGTTCCATTGTGAGGGGCACACACACACCTAAAACAACAAGGAGTCCTTGTGGCACCTTAGAGACTAACACATTTATTTGGGCATAAGCTTTCGTGGGCTAGAACCCACTTCATCAGATGCATGGAGTGGAAAATACACACCTAAGTAGAACACATGTCTGCATCACATCTCAAAGAGAATTAGTTACAGGCAGGTAACTGCTTTTTTGTCCGATTTACCAGCAGTCTGATGATCTGTTTCTTAGAGAACTCTCCCCTTCCTATGGGCCAAATGCTGCTCTTTGCAGGAGAGAGACACATGGTGAAATGTTAATGGAGCTCTGCTCACTATAAGGGCAGTAGCATTCACAGCCCTTTTCCTTTCCCCCATTTTATGCTTGCAAATATGGCTCTGAGCATTTCTCTCTTTTACCTTTCTGTTATGCACTTTTATGACTTTGTTCCTCCAGAGTGCTTTGTTCTGCCTTTTCTATACAGGACAGGCTTCCTAAACGTTTCTTTACCTAAAAGAGCTTTGACAATCTCACTAAATACAAATGGAGGAGCCTGGATAATAGGAAAAAATAGGGCAAATGTCACATAAGCATTTCTTTTATGTAGCAGTACAGTGTATGAGTCACTGTCAGGGGCCCTGAGGTTTCACTTGAACATACATTATCCAAGTCACATTAATTAAAATGGTCAGGATTACTGCAGGTAAATATTTTGTCCTGTCTCAATAACACACAGTGGGGTTTCCAAAAGTGCTCCACATTCGCCTAACTCTGATCCCATTGAAGTCAGCCAGCAAAATTCAGCATTTCCGAGAGACTAATACAAACAACCATGTCTTCAAATATAGTGATAAGTGGTACAGGAATGCCTTTATGTGTGTGTTTGTGTACAAACACACACATACATATACACACTTAAATTTAGTTATAAAATTTAGTGAGTTCAGTGTTGTTGCCTGATTTTAGGAGGTTAATATTATTAATTTGGACATTATGGGTTATAGGCTCGCCAATTAATCTGATCAGAAGATAATAAGGTTCTTGTCCCAGAATCAGGCTACACAAAGTTTGCAAAGGCTCCTCAGAGGTATGACAGGATGCTCACACTGAGAGAAATATAGTCTTAAAGACTTTTATTGAGATAAATGGAATAGTACTCAAATAGTAATCAAATGGTAAAATAATCAGAGTTACAAATGCAGTGATATTGTTCTAGAGGTACATGTGATATTATATACTATAAAGCTTTTGATTAATATACTCACCCCCTTCTTTGATAACCTGGTGGTCAGAGATAAAGGACCAGCCTCACCTCTGGCATGCCAAGAGAGTTCAGGTCCAGGTTCTTGAGGTCTTGAGTGGGAGGTGCAGAGCTTAGGAGAAGCTTAAGAGCTATCAAAGCTGACTTACAGTTTTACTTAACTAACTGACTTAAAACTTACAAGTAGGAACCAACAGACCAATAGACTAATAAACAAAGAAGCCTTGAAACTTAAAAGCTTAGAAACTTAGAAGCTTTGGAACTCAGAAGCTTCCTTGACATGGTGGGTCACTGCTCTTGTAGAGCTTGAGCACTCGGGCCCTCCTTTTATGTCCAAACTCAGTTTCCTTGGGTGCACTTACTCCATAGGCTGTTTTGTTTGTAGGTACTGATGACATATTCATACATATTAATAACATGAGCTCATTCTCACATCTGTTATTTTTGTCGGTTCTCTCCTTGTGGTGAACCTCTTAAGTTTTAAAGGGTATGAACTTAGAAAGCCCCCTATGCCAAGCTGCTTCAACGCATCCTTTATCTATCTATTTTAAAGGTCAAAGCCATGTATGGACCTTATGCTTTAGCTCATCACCACTGATCTAGGTGAAAGGTCCCAAACATACGTATGCTAACTTTGCTATCTGGGTGAAAGGTCTCAGACATGTATGCTAACTTTGCCTTAGCTCAACATACAGGATGTGACCTGTGGGTCCCTTGCGTTACAGCCAAAATACTTTAATATAAACCAATAAACCTATTATAATAAAACAAATAAATCCATCAGAAACTAAGAAATCCATAAGAAAAGATATATAGGCAAGCAAGCTGGCTAGCCCTAGAGGCTACAGTGTATAGTGATGGTTTCTCTTGCTTAGCCACCTCACCAATTATTCCAGCACTATGGTAGTGGGAAAGGCTAATGTAGATAAGAACCCCCTCCCTTGTCGAGAGCGGCGGGAGGAAAGGGAGAGTTTGGATGGGGCAGGATGAGTACTCTATGGGAGTGACATACCTGCGGGATGTGGGTAAAAAAACATTGTTAACCCTTTCTATGACCATGAGAGCCTCACACAAAACAAGGTGGGGTGGGATATACGTGCTAGTTTTTGGTGAGTATGTTCAATATGGTGGGGCTCAGAAAGCTAACCATCAGTTAGTGGTGGGGGTCAGAAAGCTAACCACCAGTTATGACACCTCAGCGGCAGAGGGCAGGGAATGGCCCTTTACAGCATGCTATGTATGAGTAACAGTATGTTAGCCAAGAGTACAGTGGTTAGAGTTCACGATTGAGACTCAAACCATCTGGCTTTCACTTCATATGAGTCAGAAGCTTTGAAAACACGATGCAGCTTTGGACAGATTTTCCAGAAGATTTTGGTTTATACAAAGGAAGCTATCTGTGATAATGTGTCTGCTCTGCACTGAGGATAAAGTGTTCTTATTATATCCTATAATCTTACAGGGCTTTCTATTCTTGATGGTTTTCATAATCCCTGGACTAAAAGATATTGCGATGGAAAGGATTCATCCAACAAAGAAGTCAAAATTCTTAAGCACTAACAGTCATACAGGCCTTTTCTGTATTTCTGCAGACGTTACACACACGTTACGCAGACCATGCAATCCAATTTATACGATAGAAAAGTGACAATGCACATGGAAGTCTCCTCATTTTTATAGTTATTTGGACTGGAGTTACAGATGCCACCAAACACATGGCTTGTTTGAGTCAATGCGACTCCATGCAGACTCTGGAGTCTGCCTGCCTGCATGGAACTCCTTGAAGTGTAGGGGACGATCTGAGTAACATACACTAAATTACATTACATTAAATGACCATTATTAAGGTTGCCAATCAAGCATTCAAAAATTAGAAAATGTCAAAATAAAGGTTGCCTGTTGAACATTTAACGTGGCCCCCTTGTGTGCATATGCATCAGGAGGCAGTCTTTAATTACCTGATTACGTACTATTTTTTCCACCAGACACCTGCCTCTTTTAGAGACTAGACTGGTGCTCACTTACTGAGCAGCTATTCGATATTTTGTTTTCTCCTCATTGTTCAATGTGTGGCCCCAGGCCTTATCTAGTGCACGCTATTCAAACCCCATTCTGAAGACAGGATTATTAATTTCCTCATGAGCTTTTTCTGTTACATCAGTATAGTATCTGAGCGCTTCAGAAACGTTCATGAATGTATTTTCACAACTCCCCTGTGGGGGAAGGCATTATCATTATCCCCAATTTATGGCTGGTGAACGGAGGCACGGCAAGATTTAATGTCGTAAGTGTTCATTAATTTCGGAGCCTGATTTTTCAGAGAATGTAGCATTTTATAGCACTTTATATGTTCAGAGCACAACCCAATGTCCCACTGGCTTGAGTAGCAGACGTGACTGCTCAGTACTTCTGTGAATCAGATTGTAGGTGTCTCAAGTTGGGCACCCAGAAAATGAAGAACACACAGTTAATGGCCACTTCTCAAAAGTTTGCGTTAAATATCTTGCCCAGTATCACACAGGGACTGTATGGCAGAGTCAGGGACAGAAGCCAGTTCTCCAAGGTCACACTCAACTGCCTAAACCACAAGACCATCCTTTCTCTTCCTGTAGTCCCGTGCCCCATTAATTACACACCTTCCAACTGCTGCAACAAATGGGGGTGGGGTCATACAAACAACAGCCTTCTTCACTACATAACCTTCAGTCCCAGAGCACCATCCATCCCGTGGCAGGGGTTCTGTGGGAAAAATAGCATGTGGGAATGTAGTTTAAGATGCTCCATTTCCTAACTCTTGAGTGCTTGACTTTGCTTGACAATCATGTTCTTTTAGTGTAGTTTTCTTGTATGTAATTTCCTGTGTTTTTAAAGAAGCAAACTGAAAAACAGAAAATTCAGGGTGTGGAACCATATTGATGCCCAGATGGCTCATCAACAAGGTTAGAACTGTTAGATCCATAGCACAGACTTCTGCCACTTTTGCTAAAGGAGTGACTGATAGCAGTATTGTTATTTGTTAGTGTATTATCGTAGCCCCAAGGTGCCTCGCTCCTGGACCAGGACCCCGTTGTGCCAGTCACTGTACAAACAAACCAAAAAAAATGGTCCCTGCCTCAAGGAGCTTGGTCTCTCATATCCCAGGAGATTGCCCTAACCATCAAGCTATTGTCAGTCTCTTGTTTTCTTGCCAAGGGAATATTGAATTAATTATACAAAGTGGAACAGCAGGCGAGAGAGAGAGAGAGATTGCTTCCATATTCTCTGGTGCTGATGGCACTTTACATATGTGCGAAAAATGGGAACAGTCATGTCTTAAGGAGATGGGGGGAACGATGTCTGGGGAAAGATTAAAAGAAATGCATACAGCTTTGCCAAATTGTGACCACCTGTGAGGGGGGGAAACAACTTTCTAGAAGTGTTTGAAGCATGTAAACAGCCAGCATGAAGAGGGTTTTCTTGTGGTAGTAAAGGATGAAAACCAGAAAATATATAGCTTGATATAAGGAGAACTTTCTAATGGTGAGATCTATAAGGTCGTGGAACAGTCTCCTAAGGAAAGTGGCAAAAATTCCACAGTGTTGCCAACCTTGAGATCAAAAATCATGAGTTGGACCCCCTCAAGAGAGGAAAAATAATGAATCAGATTACAAAAATCATGAGATCGGCCCCACAAATCATGAGATTTTAAAATAATCATCAAACGGTGGTTTTTTCATCTGTCTTTTGACTTGTTAACCCCCCTCTACTCTTCTGCCAATGTGTGTGAGATAATTTCAGATTGTATTAATGCACCCTAAAACACACACCTCAGATTGAGACTCCCCTTACCCTATACTCACCCTCAATATCCTTTTTTCTTGTTTTCACTAACACTTAAAATAGTCTTTCTCTTCCCTTGCACCAAATGACCTTCCATTACTCCTTAAAATACTTCCTCAACACACGTTATTTCTGCAAACCCTTCCTTTGATTGCCTTAAGCTCATATTGACACCCAGATCTGACACCCGGATTTTAATAAGCTTTCTGGGGCATAAAGGCCTGGTTATGTTTGTATTTTATGGATTTCACAGATTTTAAAGCCAGAATGGCATCGTGATAATCTAGTCTGACCTCCTGTGTAACACAGGCCCTAGGCTTCCCTGAAATAATTTTTTGCTTCAAGTCCAATAGCTGTGATTGAACTAGAGCATATCTTTTAGAAAAATAGCCCGTGTTGATTTAAAATTTTTCAGTGATGTAGAGTCCACCACAGCCCTTAACGACTTGTTCTAATGATTAATTACTTTCACTGTTAAAAACTTAGTTCTAGTGTAAATTTGTCTAGGTTACACTTCCAACCATTGGATCTTGTTGTGTCTTTGTCTGCTAGATTGAATTATCACAACTCTGATCCCCATGCAGGTACTTACAGATTTTGGTATGACACCAGGCCCATGGCTGGTGCTTGATAAATACACAATTCATGCTACTGCCACTTTCTCTTCCTCATTTTTCCACAAACCTCATCTACTGTCTTGTTAGTGTGATGAGAAACCTGCCCAGATTCTGCATAGATTCATTATGGAGTCATATTATCCTAATTTATTTCCTCCTTCTCCCCATAATCTACCGCTATTGTCATGAAATCCAATTGAGGATTAATTCACACCGCTTAGGACTCCACAAGGAAAGTGAACTCTCATCTCCATCTAACTCTTGGCCCTTGGGAATGATTAGAATGGAAATTCTTCTGAAGATATTAATCCATTTTGAGTAAACTGCCCCTTCTGCTAGAATGTGTTGGCCTTAGATTTACCAAACAGTTGAGGCTGAGACTGTATTGCGCTGTTAAACAATGTTAATGAAATGTCTTAAAAACCGAATCGCTTAAACCCTAGAAACTCAGAAAACTTGCAGCTAGTTCAGACTCCAGCAGTTACTGCTGGGCTTCTGCTTGTAGACCCCTGACCCACATTCAAGGGGAAAGAGAGAAAGGGGTTGAAAACACCTATGTCTCCAAAGCTAATAGACACAAGAGAACAAACAGATGGTGGGGGGGTGGGGGAGGAGAGAGCAGAGGCAGAGTCACAATGCAGGTGAGAAAAGGTATAACAGTAGAACCCATGTGACAGAAGCAGCATCTTCCTTCCTCTGATGTACCTGATGAGCTGGATTTCACCTTTCAGTGTGTAGATTTTCAGTGGGGAAGTCTTTGGCCTGCATTGGAAGTGTAAATGGAATAAACTGATCAGGTTAACTTTGGGCAGATTAAGAGGTGGGTGTTGAAACCTTGATTGCAAATTTCTTGAGGGCCTGATTTACAGATATGCTCCTTTTGACTTCAGATAGAGTTGTGGGTGCATTGCTGAAAATTAAGGCTTGATTTTCAAATATTTAGGTGTTTTTAAGCAAACAGATCACAAAATTCTGCTAATATTGTTGCAAAGGGCAACACAGTCTTAAGCTGAACTCTTGCTCAACAGAGTTTCAAGTCTTGGAATGACTAGTAGAAATGGCAAAAAACAAGTAGGTAATCTTGTCTGTCTCCCTGCCTGCTACAGCAGGATGTTTCCTACAGTATTTTCCAGTGTTTTGTCTAGTCTAATTTTAAATTACTCAAACCATGGGCTTCTCAGAAGTAGCCTGTTCCGTGCTCTCTCTCCCCCGACTCCCTTGTAACTAGCACAACAGTAAATCTAGTGGAGAGCCATACAGATCCTGAGTCCACAGAACAAGCCCGCACTGATGCCAGTGGGCGATGTGTGTGCTGATCAGGGGTAGGTTATAGCCCATGGAATATAAATTCTTCAAGAAGCAAGAGTTCCATTTGTCCCCATGCTCCAGATTGTGGATCTTCCATTTTTAAAACAAAACAAACGAACAGTGTATAGATTAGTCTTTCTCTCATGAATCCAAAAGGCATTAATGACCTTGGGGAAAAATCTTGGCCCCAGCAGGAGTCCTGGTATTGACTTCAGTGGAATGAGGCTTTCACCCTTGGCATCTAAGCATCAACGGGGCTACCAGCAAACGCCATGCATCAACATTTGATTTGCTAGTATTCTGCCATTCTCTAAAAACTGCAGGTCTGTACATCTGCATTTATGATAGTAGATTCCTTCCCTTTAAAGGTCTGATCTGAAAGCCCATTGAAGTCAGTGGGGGTCTTGCCATTGACTTAACTAGTCTTTAAATCAAATGCCATAAGAGCTTGGTTTGGCACTTCAACACCAGATGCATTCTTAGTATTGTGCCTCCTGAAACAGTCATACCTTAAGGACACCTCTACCCCGATATGACGCGACCTGATATAACACAAATTCGGATAGAACGCGGTAAAGCAGTGCTCGAGGGTGGGAGGGGCTGCCTGCTTCAGCGGATCAAAGCAAGTTTGATATAACGCGGTTTCACCTATAATGTGGTAGATTTTTTGGCTCCCAAGGACAGCGTTCTATCGAGGTAGAGGTGTATCAGCTGATCTTTTCACACTGTCTTGCAGCATAAACTGCGGGGTCCAGAACTGAAAATGTATATTTTATTTTACTCCTGGGGGAATTCTGCGCCACTTTACATATGCGGGATTCATGTGTCCTACAGAATTTTTCTTTTTCCCACAGAAAATGCATTGTCTAAGAAGTGCTGTAGTTATGCCTTTTGCCCACCAGGGGTCACTATGGCACCAGAACAGCCAGCAGCATGAACACAGCTGGCTGTTCTGGTGCCACAGCTGTCTCTGGTGGGCAAAAGGCAGAACTGCAGCTCTTCTGGGGCAGAACGTATTTTCTGTGGGTGGCGGGGGGGAATTCTGTGTGCACACAGTGGTGCAGAATTCCCCTAGGAGTAGAAGCTCATCACAGCACCTTGCCTGCAGAGCCAGGCTAGGACAGATAGTGGGGCACACGGCGCTGCTGGGGTGGGTCACAGACGGGGGATCAGAATGGCTAGTGGGGAGGACAGACTGGGACACAGGCTCAGGAGCTAGTGGGATGACAGTGTTGAGCCAGGGACTGCATGGGAGTGCGGTTGTGAGGCCACATGGGAATGGGGGAGGAGGCTGCAGAGGCCAATGGGGATGAGTGGTCGGGAGACAGGAGAAGATGTGCCTGACTGAATGGGAGAGGCTTGGGGTCTGCCAGGGTCTCCATGGGGGAGGCTCCCAAACTCTCTAACAATCCCACCACTCCCCACGAAAAACCTGTTCCATATTTCTCCCACCCACTCCCAACAACCCCCTCCAGGTTCACTCCAGGCTCCTTCTCTCTCCCTCAGCTCCTCTGTTACCTCTGACTCATCCAAGCCTTTGCCCTGCTGCTGACAGGTGCAGGAAATACAGTTCTGTATTGTAAATTAAATGAAGTACTCAACGTTATGTATTAATATGCCTAGTAAGGAATCTATTTGTCAAAAAAAATTACCAGAATCCTTTTTTTGGTCTGTATTGTTACAGACATACTTGCTGACAAGTATTTTGAAATAAATTACCAAAATAATTGAAACTAACAAGATTGTATTGTGCAGAATTTTGCAGAATTTTAATTTTTTGGCACAGAATTCCCCCAGGAGTATTTATTTATATAAAGCTACTTCATTTATAACAAAGATGGGTTATTCCTCATATAATGCCACCCTTCTCACTGAATATTATGGGCTAAATTCACTGTTGGTTTAAATAGACATAGCTCCATTGAATTTCACCCATTTACACCAGTAGTGTATTTTGCTGTATGTCTTTAACAACGGTATGGACATACATATTGGTACGGCACCTTCCATCTGAGGAACTCAAAGCACTTTACAAACTATTGACTCTCAAAATAGTCCAGTTAATATGTTGGCTAATGCAGTAAAAGATGTGTCTGCAAAGCCCATTTTGAATTGGACAGTGTGTCTAAAGCACATTGTGTGGGGAAAAGGAGGGGTGCAAAAATTGTTGCAAAGTTATTGCACCATTTAGCGGTGCAGTCAATGTGAGACTGGATTTGCTGCCTCAGTGGCCCCCATGTCACCAATATGTGCCAGAGCTTAGAGAGAAACCACTGGTATCTCCAGGACAGCTTGACATGGGCAGAACTTTGGTAGGCAGCTCCCAAGTGAGAAGCATTTTAAAAATCTTGTCAGTTTCAAGCTGCTACAGAGGTAGCATTTGCAGTATGTGCTTGAGATGTTTGGAGGAATAGAAAAGGTGACGATAAAAGACAGGAAACACAGAAGAAGGGACAGAGGAGGGAGCTACATGGAAGTGGAAGTCTTGTAGCCTAAGAACAGGGCTGGCATGTGTGTGAATCATAATGGATTTGTCAAGCTATATGGTGATTTGCAGCCATGTAGAAAATCTGAGATTACAGTAAAACAGGAAAGCTGTCAGCCACATGGCCTGAAATCCATTCCTCTGCCCTGGCTTTAAGCTACCAAAATGCAATCAAAGCAGCATGAATAGTATAAACAGTATAACTCCCTGAAACAAAGACTGCAGTGTTCCCAGTCTTCCAGATGCCTCTTCAAGAGGGCTCACGAGAGAAGGCAAATCTCACAGGTGGTTGTACATCTCCCAGGTGTAGGTTTCACAGGCCAAAGGACCTGTAAGACCATCCAGTAATTAATGTCATAAGCAGATATGTTAAAAGGCGGCCAACAGGGGAAAAGAGGGAAGAATGGAAATGGAGGCAAAAGATAAATAAAATAGAGCCCCATTATTCCTTCCTCCTTTCCCAGTACTTTCTGTAGCACAAAGAGCAAGGCTCAGCGGGCCACTGAGGTTCTGCCTGCATTAGAGAAATTTGCACCATATCCCTAATGCAGTCTTGCTGAGCAGCAGTTTACCAAATGTAAATTGCACCAAGGTAAGCCCTGTGTTATATTCTTGCATTGTCCCTAATACAGATAGGACCTAAGTATCTTTTTAGAGCAATGAGGCCATTCACCATTCTAGTGCTGTACAGCCTGCTACAGTGTTGCAAATTCCAAAAGCTAAAAAAATCATGCCTCAAACCCCTCCAAAATCACGATATTGATCCAAAACACATGAGATTTTAAAAATATATCAATTAAATGTCTGTTGGTTTATCTTCTGATCTCTGATCTTCTCCCCTCAGCCTGTGAGAGACAATTACAGTGTGCCCTCTCTTGCAAACGTACAGTGAGCCAGGCGATTTTGGTCCTGCTGCAGGAGCTCTCTCTAGAACAGTGGTCACCAACCGGTAGAGTGCGATCGACTGGTCGATCCTGGAGTCTCTGCCAGTTGATCGCGATCTCCAGCAGCTAAAGTCCAGCGGGTCTAAGGCAGGCTCCCTGCCTGCCCTGGCCACACGCCGCTCCCGTAAGCAGCTGTCTTGTCTCTGAAGTCAACGGGGGGGAAGGCAGGCTGCTCCGCGCACTGCCGCTGCTCCGCCTCCCAGCAGCTCCCATTGGCTGGGAAGTGCGGGCAATCAGAGCTGCAGGGGTGGCGCTTGTGGGCATGGGCAGCGCATGGAGACCTGCTCTCCACCGGGTCCGCAAGTGCTGCCACCGCAGATCCCATTGCAGCTCCCATTGGCTGGGAGCTACAGCCAGAGTCGGAGCTGGGGGTCGGGGGCAGCGACAGCATGCGGCGCCTCCTGCCCTCCCCCGCCCCCCCCCCGTGGCTGCCTCTTCCAGGCACGGCACGGGGCCAGGGCAGGCAGATAGCCTTCTTTAGACCCGCTGCACCACCACCCGGGAGCCACCTGTGGTAAGTGCCTCCCAGCCGGAGTCTGGACCCCACACTTCCTCCTGCACCCCAACCCTCTGCTCCAACCCAAAGTCCTTCCTGCACCCCAACTCCCTCTCAGACCCCACCACCTCCTCCTGCATCCCACCCCTCTGCCCCAGACCTGAGCTGGCACCCTGTACCCAAACTCCCTCCCAGAGCTTGCACCCCTCACCTCCTCCCGCACCCCAATCCCTTGCCCCAGCCCGCAGCCCTCTCCTGCACCCAAACTCCCTCCCAAGGCTTGCACCCTTCACCCCCTTCTGCACCCCAATCCCCTGCCCCAGGCTCTGCCTGGAGCCCCCTCCCACATGCTGAACCCCTTGGCTCCATCCCAGAGCCTGCACCTCCTTCCATAAAATTTTCAGCAACATACTTCATATTTGTTGTCCAATCCAGAATGAGTTTTCTGCAACATCTTCCCCACAGTAGCTCTCAGACTTTACAACCCAGCATATATATATATGTATAACTCAAAAGTAGCTGGTATATGCCACCTTCCTGGTATTAATCAGTGTAGATGGAATGGGTTCTCATTGTGATTCTATGCTTCAAATTAACCTGTGTGCCCCTGAGTGTGGCCAATGTACCAATGCTGGAACACATACTAGCTTTCAGTAGAGCAGCTGTTCTCAGACATCGAATTAACATGCATGCTAACTTGACAGTTAATGAATGGCTTCCAAGGAGCTGTAGAATCCTAACATGAAAGGTGTTTTCTATGTGCAAGCTATTGCTAAAAATAAAATCTCATCAACAATAAACAAGAGAGAGCCCCTAGGAGACTGTGGAAGAGAGGACAATGGTGCTGCGAATACAGATAAGGCTATCTGTAAGGCAATCTGTAACTTGCTGAGATTGTTACAGGCCCAGAGAACCTTCCTGTCAGCCTCCACTGAGGTGCCAAATCCTGCCTCAAGAAACTATCCTGGGTGGTAAACCTGCTTCGTTAATCCCAAATGCCTAGCCCTCAACAGAACCTAGCACCAAGCGCTGCAAAGAACTATCATCCAACTTCACTGAAAAGATCATGCACGTTTGGGAAGTCTTCTCAGTCAGCATGGACCTGCTCCCCCTCTGCCAGCCACCAAACACCTGCCTGCATTCCCAGAGTTCAGTACATTTGCTCCTCCAGAAGTATTGCATGCTCGAGCCTTGACCCAAGTCCTGTACGTCTGACTCATGCCCTTCCGAGGGGATGAAAGAGCCATGAGCAACAGGTGCCACTCATGACGGAAATAGCTGATGTCTTGTTTGGGGAAGGATTCTTTCTTATCTCCTTCAAATTCCTTCCCAGTGTCAAAGCTTCCATTTCTGAGCAAGCTGAAAGAGAAGCTAGCCAAAGGGCAATGACAAGTTCATCTAATTGAATGTAATATCTTAGACCCAGCACAATCTGGAAACAGCTTTTGTAGTACTAAGGGATGATCTCCTGTCAATGGATGGAGGGCAAATATCCATTCTCATCCTCCTGGATTGCTGGGCAGCATTTGGCACTGTCGACCTATTGAATAGTATTGCCTGAGAGAGGTGGCAGCGACTGCTAAAATGGGTTGAGTCCTACCAGAAGGGAAAAGTAGTGATGGGTTACTGCACCCCCAAAACCTCACTTGCAGAATCCCAAAATGGTCAGTTCTCTCTCTAGGTCCTATTCAGTGTCTACATGCCAGCACTAGATGAACTGATCAGATTACGTGGACTCAAGTGCCAGCAAAGGACAGATGAAACAAAGCTCTACTTATTCTTCACACTACTACCACCATGACAGCCCAGTGTTGGAATAAAATCAGATCACAGATTAAATATAGCCAGTTGAATCTAAACCTAAGCAAAACAGAGGAGATGCTTGTGGTCAAAGGGAAGCATTTTGAAACATTTAGTTTGATGCAGTATCCTTTGTGTACCCACAATTAATTAGTCAATTCAGTCCCTATCTTAGGTGTGCTCCTGGATTTCTCCTTCCTTGAGGGATGACCACCTGGCCTCAATTATTCATGCCTTCAGTTCCTCTCAGCTGGACCACAGCAATGCAGGATAGCTGGGCATGAAGACAATAGCCTTTAGGAAACTCCAGATGTTACCAAATGCTGCAGCACATCTCCTCAGCCACACATGCTAATGGGAACACATCACACCTGTCCACTGCTCCCTGTGCTGGCTTCTCATAGACTTCTCATAGACCAAAGTCTTGGTCATTTTCTTCAATGCACTCAATGGCCTGGGCTACGCATATCTAAAAGATCGACTGCAACTTTGGGGTGAAGGCCATAGTCGATACCTTCACTCCTCAGGCACAATGTAACTTTCTACACTAAGGATAAATCTCATCTGTGTGGGAGACAGCTTTCTCAGGGGCCAGCCTGAGCCTGCAGTACAAACTCCCCCAGGATCTAAGGACTGTTGCAAACCTTATCACCTTCCACTCCAAGGACAAGGCACCCTTCTTCAACCTGCCTTCTCTACCATAAACACAGAGCAGTGTGTGCATTTAAAACTAAAACCCTACCAATCAAAACACTCTACTGCACGTGCAGTTCTCCCCCTGGGGAGATGTTAGTCACATCACATACAGTACTGGTGGAAGTTGTGCAGATACTATGTTGATGAGGACAATAGAAGAGCCTATATAGAATAAAATAGTCTGTCCTCTTAAATGTTCAAAGTGATGTGCAAGGTATGAGCCATGCAACTCATGATGGTGTTAGCAATGGAACAGTAAACTCTGGGTGCCTTTCTGGAAATGTTGTGACATACCAATCCCTGCCCTTGAAGTTCATGGGCCTGATTCTGTGGCCATTGAAGTCAATGACAAAGCTCCCATTAACTTCAGTGGAGTATGACTGGGCCTATACATTCATAGTATGACCCTTACTGAATAAAGTCCAGTTTACTTAATTTATACAAGTATCAGAGGGGTAGCCGTGTTAGTCTGGATCTGTAAAAGCAGCAAAGAGTTCTGTGGCACCTTATAGACTAACAGACGTATTGGAGCATAAGCTTTCATGGGTGAAAGCTCATGCTCCAATACGTGCATGCATCCGACGAAGTGGGTATTCACTCACGAAAGCTCATGCTCCAATACGTCTGTTAGTCTAGAAGGTGCCACGGGACTCTCTGCTGCTTTTAATTTATACAGTAGGCTAGTTCTAAATCTCTGTGTACTATTGGGATTCAAAAATATTACTTATTTTTAACAACATTCCAGGGTGTCGAGGGTTTTAGTAAAAATTTAGAACTTTCTTCTATTTCTATGAACCATGATTAGGTGACCTTATACACAATGGAGGGCCTACATTAGATGCATACTTCAAATAGAAAAATAGTCATTTTGTATTAGTCTGATATCTACCTGGGAATAGAATTTAGAGAAGAGTGGATTTACCTATGGAGTATGAACGTTGGAAAATGTTTCTTGCATATGATTATATGAACAGCTGGAATTCACAAGTATCTTCATTTCAGCAGAAAAGCTAGTAGCATTCTCCACCAACAGGAATAATAATGTGGCACAAAATAAATCTACATTATACATTATGTACAAGCTTTTAGTTTAGAAAAAAAAAGAGAAGAAATCTATAAATATATTTTAAAAAGCATCTCAAATGATCACCTCAATATATTTTTAAAAAAGGATATCTAATCTAGTTTTCTAATTTAAATAGTATGCCATGTCCTGTTTCTGTGACCTTAAAAACTGTTTAGTCTTGAAAAACCTAGGTTCCTGATTGGCCAGATGTGATAAGTTTAAGGCCCTGATCCTACCAAACATTTACACACATGCTTAACTTTTGCTTTGTGAATAGTTCCATTGCATTCAGGGAGACCATCCATAATGCATGGAGTGAAACGTGCACAAGACTTCGCAGGATTGAGGCCTAGTAAACATGTTTACTCTCCAGTGCGCTAGAAATGCCTGCTCCTGTTCCAGTGAAGTCACTGGGACTTGTGCTATTGCGATGGAT
Source organism: Malaclemys terrapin pileata (assembly GCF_027887155.1). Classification (NCBI taxonomy): domain Eukaryota; kingdom Metazoa; phylum Chordata; order Testudines; family Emydidae; genus Malaclemys; species Malaclemys terrapin. The sequence goes on along the minus strand of NC_071506.1, from coordinate 269,852,774 downwards.
GAAAGCCTTAAGGGACTTTAGTGGCATTCTGTGACCGTGTGGTGAGTCAGGGAAAGGGGGGTCAGTTTAGTGAAAGAAGGGCTGAATCAGAAACAAAATTTCTGTATATAATGCTCAGTGCTGTGCATCTCTTTTGTGGAAGAAATGTGAAAATGGAACACACTTCCCGTTTTTAATGATTACGGATTAAAGCTCTTAAGCTGAAGTATGCAAAACCCAGAGGGCTCACCCTGAACAGCTTTTTGTTTCATTGCAGTCTAATTGCAAAGAATGAAAGCAGAAAATCAAAGCAATGAGCAGAGACTGCACTACTGTGATATAGTCACCAGAGGGCAGAATTTGCTGACTGGAAATTGTTGCTGGTAAGAAAAATAGGGCTTGGAATGCAATAAATGAAGGAGGAATTTTACTTATTTAAAAGAACTCTTTCAAATTTCCTGGGGTTCAGCTGTGGCCTTGCTTCTTCTTACTTTGTCGAGTTTCTGTAGTTTGTTGTGGGTTTATTCCACAACATATTCTTAGGGCCCCAGTTGTTTAAGCATGTGCTGAATCAGGGCCTGTCTGCTAATTTTCATAAATATTTGTAAAAACAAATCACTCAAGTCACCCTCGCACTCTTGAGAAACCTTCAAATGACAATACAGTGCAATACAATAAAATTGCAATTCAATAAAATGAAGGGTGAAATTTATCTCTGAGCTGAGGGTCAGGAAAAAGCCTGTCTCTGAGAAGGGGTGAATTTCACCCACTGTGAACGAAAATAAAGTCCAGGCTTCTTTGTCTAAGTATGGTTATTAACAGCAGGTGGTATTGGAAATGAGAAGTTTGTTGACTGCGTCCCTTTACTCTATGGGGATATGTATACACTGCAGTCAAAGGTACCGGAGCTAGCTTTGATCTTGCTAGCTCAAATAATAATAGCAGGGAAGCCATAGCAACAGGAGCAGAAGCATGGGCTAGCAACTCCAGTAGACATACAGGGCCCCTGAGTAGGCTAGTACATCCCGTGCCACCCTGGTTTCATTACTATTGGTATTTGAACTAGCCAGATCAAAGCCAGCTCTAAGATGTCTACACATGCTGCAGTTACACCTCTGATTGCAGCATAGACATATCCTGGGTGATCATTCCATGAGATAATATTCGGTAGTCCCAAAATTCTTTTTGATTGCTATTTCCAAAGCCAGTTTGCTTCTAGGATTTGTTGATCTGTTAATAGATTTTAACCAAGAGCTGTATACTGGTAAATAAGTTTATTGAACCATCAGGGCTGAATAAAACAATAGTTCGCTATTCTCTTCCTATGGTCATAGGATGTCTCAGTCTTGGAGTTGGGATTTAAAAACGTTTTGGGGGGTTTCCTCTTTGGAGAACTGATTTCTTTTAAAACTGCCAGAAGGAAATCTTATGTGTGAGGAAGAAAAATCAACTTTGGGCCTTTCAACTTTGACAATGTCCCTTTAATGTATTGCTTGTGTCTAACGCAGGAATTGACTCCATGTAGATATTCCATAAGGTTGCACTCACATTGTGTATGCAGAATTATTCAGTAGGGAGAAAGAAACGTAATGGTACAGTATAAAGAAATAAGTGTGATGGGTTTGGTCACAGGGATCCCCTTGGGACTGTCACCTGATGTGCTGAAATTACCTCTGAGCCCATTTTCCCTGCCAGCTTGGGACTCCAGTACCCTTTCTTGTTGAGCCAGACATGCTAGCCTGTTGCAACATAGACTCAGGGTCTAGGCCAGGCCCCCAAAGCTGCAGACTTTAACCAAAAACAGCTCAGCAGGTTACCTCTCCAGCACCCAGACACCCAATTCCCAATGGGATTCAAACCCCAAATAAATCCATTTTACTCTGTATAAAGCTTATACAGGGTAAATTCATAAATTATCCGCCCTCTGTAACACTGATAGAGAGATATGCACAGCTGTTTGCTCCCCCAGGTATTAATCACTTACTCTGGGTATATTAATAAACGAAAGTGATTTTATTAAGTATAAAAAGTAGGATTTAAGTGGCTTCAAGTAATAACAGACAGAACAAAGTAAGTTACCAAGCAAAATAAAGCAAAAACACGCAAGTCTAAGCCTAATACATTTAGAAACCAATTACAGGTAATATCTCACCCTCAGAGATGTTCCAATAAGTTTCTTTCACAGACTAGACTCCTTCCTAGTCTGGGCCTAATCCTTTCCCCTGGTACAGTCCTTGTTAAGTTCCAGCAGACATCTCAGGTGGTAAGTCGGGGTTTTCTCATGACTGGCCAGCTTTGTCCTGCTCCACCCCTTTTTATAGCTTTGGCACAAGGCGGGAATCTTTTCTCTCTCTGGGTCCCCCACCCTCCTTCTAAATGGAAAAGCACCAGGTTTAAGATGGCTTCCAGTATCATGTGACATGGTCACATGTCCTGTGAGACCCCAGCCTCCATTCTTGCTGGGCTGGCCCACAGGTACACAGGAAGGTTGGCAAATAAACAGCGCCATTTACAGTTCATTGATTCTGAAGCATCTTTAATGGCTTCCACTTAATATGTTTACTCAGTAATACAAGCTTATATCTTATTCTCGTAACTCTAGACATAGAAATAATGCATGCAAACAAATAGGATGATCACACTCAGTAGATTATAAACTTTGTAATGATACCTTACAAGAGACCTTTTGCATAAAGCATATCCCAGTTACATCATATTCACATTCATACGCATATTTTCATAAAACATATAGAGTGCAACGTCACAATAAGTATTCTCCATATTCTCTCAAATATAAGTGAGATGGTTAGGTTTTATATTGAGCCCATTTCTGCTTTCATTAAGCTCAAAGGGAGTTTTATCTTACTTTATGTTTATTATTTGATGAGTTTTGTCATTGACTTCTGTAAAAGCAATTAGATTCTGTGGTAATGGATGTTCTAGAAATGCCTATAACAGCAAGCTAGAGAGCTGGACCTAGGGGATTAGGCATGCAAACTATGGAAGAGAATCCTTCCATGCTTTCTTAGAAAGTGTTGCCTGCACTTGGACTGAGCGCTGAACTGCTCTGGTTAGAATAAATAGAAAGCAACTCAGTGATAGGTAGATAGAGGGAGATGTCTCTCAAGAGGAGTTTGTTCAGGTACCACCTGACGTTCTGATGTTGGCATCTGCACTTGCACCCTTGTTATCCTGGGAATCTTCTGATTCTTAGGAAGCCTTATCTCATAGAAAAGAGGGATTTCCTTGCATTGGCTCCACTAGGCCTTGCTGCAGGAGCAACAGATGCTTCAATCACTTTCTAAAAAGAGAGCAGCAGCTCTATGCAGACTGCCAAGCAGAACAGCTGTACAGCACACACAGTGCACGCTGGAGGAAGCAATTGGGGAGTTGCAGCCAGGTATTGTGAATGTCACAGGATGGTGTGATACTATTTTGAAAAGCCCCATAACTATCAACTTATCTTACATACTTACATGGCCCCATTTCTGTAGTATCTGAGTGCCTCAAAATATATTTAACCTCCCAACACCCTTGGGACGTAGGACAGTGCTATTATCCTCATTTTACAGATGGGGAACTGAGGCACGGAAAGGCGAAGTGACTGCCCAAGGTCACACAGGAAGTCTGTGGCAGAGCAAGGAATTGAACCCCAATCTCCCAGCCTAGCATCTTTACCATTACACCATCCTGCCTCTCTCTAATACAACTAGTGACATTAATTGTCTCTATCTCAGGTGTTTCTAAGGCACTGTAAACACTTAAACACTGAGCTATTTGCACAGCTCTGCTCTTAAACAGATCTGTTCATAGCTACAGATTCACAGAGAAATATAAGAATGGCAAAATGGGTTCAGATGAAAAATAGTTTCAGAACCAAATTGTGCCTGAAAGTTAATTTTCACACTAAGCTGTAGATTTGTTGGAGGTTTTAGGATTACAGTGCACTGCAGTACATTGAATATTTTAGGAACTGTCAGTAAGGAAAGTCTGTGTACAGTATAAATTAGGACTCTCTAGAGACTGAAAAGATATGTGAGATTTTTTTTAAAAGTAGATAGTAGACTATTGAAAAATAATGAGTAGTTGCCATAGCAATGCCACTTTCTCATGGTGCACACATACCGTACCGACATAAAAAAAGAACAGTATCAAAGAAGGAATCAAACCTAAGCTTTGCACATTTGAATTCTATTCTCCCATCCCAAACTATCCATTTCCAAAGCAAAAATATTTTTTTCACATTAAATAATTATTATAATTTGCATCTGAATATATAGATATATATATATATATTAATTTGAAAAGGGGCGGAAAGTTAGAAATATTGCAGATAGAGGAATGTCCAAGGAAATAAGGGCTGTATCCTTTTATAATCTGCAGGCTGAATGAAGGGAGAGCACTTCAAACTGTCATCTTTTCCTGCCTGTTTCTATTTCTGAATCAAGTCCAGAATATACGTGAAGGCTCATATCATTTACTTCGTCAGCATCTCTCAAGGCAACATGACACACATGTTGCTTATAACTTGAGCTGTGCAAAGCATTTGTGGCAAAGCCCAAAAGCAAGCCAACTTCTTTTGGTCACAGATCCTCAAAACCCAGCCTAGATTTGTGCCAAGTGTTGTGATTTCTTCATGCAAACCTGGATTGATTTGTAATTACGCAGAGACCTACTGAAACCTACATGGTCTCAACAAAAATCCAGGTGACACTTGGTAATTTTGACTGAGTTTTGCTTTGGTCAGTTTGAATCCAAAACTCAAACAACTGTTAGGGGTTATGAACTCATGTGAATTGAAGCTGAAGAAAACTTGGAAGAACCAACACAAACTGAAACAGCCAGATGTATTTGACCCTATCCTCTTATCAGACATGCTGATCTTTCACTATATATGTCTTACTCTCTTTAAGAATCAATTACTAAATACCCAGAAATCCACAATCAAGAAAGAAAACTACTCTGGTTAAAAAACCAACCTAGCATAGAGGAGAAGTGAAAGCAGCTATAAAAAAACATATTTTATATAAATTGTGATATATATATATATATATATATATAATGTTCCCTCTATTTTTTTCATCCATGTGCAGAATGAATTTTATGTGCCCCAATATCGAGGTGATGTGTGCCACCAGTAGAAACAAAAAACCTAGATATAATATATATACTTTAAAGTTACCCTAGGGATAATTCCTCAGCCAGGACAGGTTAGGTATTTTAGAACTCACAACTCAAAGTATTAAATTTAAGCGTAAGAGAGAAATTAAAATTATGAAATGCACAGACCAGTCAAAAAACTAAAATAACACACTTTGAAACAATAAAATCACAGAGAATATATGTGCATTGCAGAAAGTACCAAGAAGTAACACCAACAACAATAATACAAGTATGTGTTGGGAGGTGAGCGGTGAAAGACTGAGTGTGTGTGTTTGTATGTGACACAGACTGTGTGTATGTATGTGTGTGTGTATGAGAGAGAGAGACAGAGACTGTGTGTATGTATATGTGGGTGTGCGCGTGAGACAGCGTGTGCTGTCTACTGAGGAAGTCTATGAGAGATTGTGCTCTGTCTTTTTAAGGCACTCACTCACCAGAAGGCTCCTCCAGACCTCAGACCACAGCATCTGCCAGCAGCTCTCCTGCTCCTGAGCCCTGTCCCCATTCCCCCGCTCTGTGGAGATGGGGTACATGGGCGGGGGGAGGGGAACACCCTGACATCAGCACCCCCCTCACCCTCTGCTCTGCACAGTAAGCAGGATGGTCCCAGGAGTGGCTGGCCAGGGGCTCCAAAGCAGAGGGCAGGAACAACACAGCTGCAAAACAGTGGAGGGAGGGGCACCTGAGCACATGCTGCCGTATGTGCATGGCTCTGCTAATGAAGTACGCAGCACTTGATTCACTCCTGGGTAACTGCACGACCGCACAGCTTAGAGGGAACACAGATATAGATATATATAAAAATAAATGGAAAAAAGGGGAAGATGATAGCAATAAATATAAATTAGAAGCTAAGAGTTGTAGAAAATTGATAATGGAAGCAAAAGGACACAAGGAGAAATCAATGGCCAGCAGAGTTAAGGACAATAATAAGGTGTTTTGTCAGTACATTAAGAATAAAATGAATCCTAACAGTGCTATTGGTCCATTACTAGATGGAAAGGTAGAATTATCAATAGTAATGTAGAAAAAGCAGAAGGGTTCAGTACATATTTATGTTCTGTATTTGGGGAAAAGCCTGATAATGTATTCATATCATACAATAATGGTATATTTTTCATTCCGACAATAAATTTGGTAACTGCTGTTTAACATCCTCCAAAGTTAGATATTTTAAAATCAGAAGGTCTAGATAACTTCATCTGTGTGTTCTAAAAGAGTTGGTGGAGGAGCTCTCTGCACTGTTAATATTGATTTTCAATAAGTCTTGGAATACTGGGGAAGTTCCAGAAGACTGGAAGAAAGTTAATGTTGTGCCAATATTTCAAAAGGATAAATGGGATGACCTGGGTAATTATTGACCTGTCAGCCTGACGCTGATTTCAGGCAAGGTAAGGGAATGAATGATACAAGACTCAATAAAGAATTAAAGGAGGGTAATACAATTAATACTAATTAATATGGCTTTATGGAAAATAGATCTTACCAAATTTGACATCCTTTTTGATGAGATTACATGTATGTTTGATAAGGTAATAGTATTGGTGTAATCTGCTTAGACTTCTATAAGGCATATGACCTAGTACCCCGTGACATTTTGACTAAAAAAGAAGAATGATACAAATTCATGATGACACACCTTAAATGGATCAAAAACTGGCTTACTGATAGCTCTCAACATGTAATTGCAAATGGGGAAATATGAAGTAGGTCTGTTTCTAGTGGGGTCCTATGAGGGTCGGTTCTAGGCACTATCCAGTGAAGATTTTTACAAATGACCTGGAAGAAAATATAAAACTATCACTGATAAAGTTTGCAGATGACACAAAGATTGGGGGAGTGGTAAATAATGAAGAGGACAGGTCACTGCTACAGACCGATCTGGATTGTGTGGCAAGCTGGGTGCAAGCAAACAATATGTGTTTCATTATGGCCAAGTATAAAATCCTACATCTAGGGCATTCTTACTGCACGGGGGACACTATCTTTGGAAGCAGTGACTCTGAAAAAGAGTCGGGAGATTTGGTGGAGAATCAGCTAAACATGAGCTCCCAGTGTGACACTATGGCCAAAAGGGCTAATATGATCTTTGGATGTATAAACGGGAATATTGAGTAGAAGTAGAAAATGTACATTACCTCTGTATTTGGCACTGGTGCCACCACTACTGGAAGGCCAATTCTCATGTCCACAGTTCAAGAAAGATGATGAACAATGGTACGGTGTTTAAAGAAGAGCTGAGATAATGACTAAAGGACTGGAAAACATGCCTTATAATGAAAGACTCTGGGTGCTCAGTCTCTGTAGCTTATCGAAGAGATGGTTAAGGGGATACTTGATGATAGTCTAAATATCTACACGGGGAGCAGGAATTTGAGACTAGAGGGCTCTTCAATCTAGCAGACACAGTTATGACAAGTTCCAGTGTTTGGAAGTTGAAGCTAGACCAGTTCAGCCTCAAAATAAGAGGTAAAACTTTTAAATCACAATTGAATGTTTTTTCTAAAAGATATGGTCTAGTTCAAACAGGAATTAATCAGAAAAGTCCTATGATCTATGCTAGGCTGGAAGTCCGATTAGATGATCGCAGTGGGCCCTTCTGGCTTTATAATCTAAGAATCTGTGTGTCTCTGCCACTCTCTAATCCTCATGATACCTGAGGATCTAACAAATTATGTAGAAGGTCTGCTATAGACATATTCTTTCTTCTCTCCCAATTTTCAGAAATGGGTGTTTATTATTTTTAAATAAAAATTGGCATTAGTTCCAATTTATCTGAGAGATCTGTTAAAATAAACCTTCTACAATATGAATGACTTAATATTTCACAGCAAAAATTCAAAAGGTTATTAAAATAATGAATTAAGATTTTGCTTTTGCAATAAAAATCCTTTTTGTTTATTACCATTTTTGGCACATTCAATAGCTATGACTTGGTATCTTTCACAATCGTGTGTTAAATTTTACTTTTAGGCCCCAATTTAGAAAAGCATTTAAGCATGTGAATAACATGCTAAGAACTTAAGAATTTCCTTACTAGATCAGATCGAAGGTCCACTTAGTCCAGTATCCTGTCTCTGATAGTGGCCAGAACCAGTTTCTTAAGAGAAAGGTGTAAGGGCCCCACAATAGGCAGATTTGGGATAATCTGCTTCTCTATAAAGAAGCACAAGGTTTAATATCCCTTGCAAAATTTGTATCCTCTTTATGGATAGATGTAAGCATAGCATTAAAGTAAAGCATATTCTTCAGTGCTTTGCTGTATTGGACCCATGCATTTACAGGGAAGATTCCTTCTTCCAAACTAGACTGATAAAAACGGTTGTTTTCCGTACTGGATTTTTTCCCCCATCCGTTTTTCTCACTGAAAATCCCGAATTCACCTTACTCATTGTGTGCAAAGAACTTTTCATCCAGGTTTAGTCCTGTCAAATATTAAAGTGCAAAGCACCACCCATAAGGGTCTAATTTAAAAGCCAGAAAAGCAAATTAATAGGTAAGTCCCAAACTTTCCCTAGCCTCTTATTAAAACTATTCTAGATGTGCTATTTAAAACCACAGCAGCCTTCTTGATAAAATACTGCTTAATGCCAAATGCTAATTATTAGTGGGAATACGCTTTTCTATAGCCCCAGGTTGTTGCAGAAAATGACAGCTCTTGCTGTTAATAAATAAAGTAATATACGATTTCTCCTGTGGCAATTCAGTGCATGCTACATACAATGAAAAGTGGATTTTTAAGGTCATTTCATTACTAATGACCGACCCCATTGGATTCTTTTTTGTATCTGATAATACAGTAATATATTTGTTGAAAACATAAGAACATAACCAAAGAATGGCCATATTAGGTCAGGCCATCTAGCCCTGTATCTTGTCTTCTGACAGTGGCCAGTGCCAGGTGCCCCAAGGGGAATGAATAGAACAGAGCAATTATTGAGTGATCTATCCCCTGTCATCCAGTCCCAGCATCTGGCAGTCAAACAAACAAACTTACAAGTGATTATTTTTTATCTGGCAAATATACTATGGTGTCTTGAACTCTGCAATTCTAACTATTTTTCTTGACATATATCGGAGCAAATATTTTGTCTTTGGCATAGATAAAAGCTGATCTAATTGGCTGAAGAAGATTCCAGTCCATATTTTTTCTGTACAGGTCAGAACTGTATTTCCTCTTCACCAGCCATATTGTTTGCTTTCCCACTGTTCTTATTTTTCAATTAATCTTTTTTTTTTCTTCTGCAATCTTTTGTATCATATTTTTAATCATTTCAGGAATCCTCTTTTGCTTCCAAGGCACTTGGATCTGTTTCAGATCATCCCCATGTGAGTTAAGTAAGGCTCCAGCTGCTACTGCTGTACCTGGAGCTCATTGGGAACTTGTCTTAACCACAAAAATGCTGTGTATAGATCTGATCCTGGTCCCATATGAGTCAATGGGGTGTTTTGCCATTAACTTAAGTGGGAGCAGATTGACTATAATGTACCAGATCTGTGGCACAAAATGAGATGTAGATTTAAGGATGAAGACCAATTGGCAAATAAACTGGGGATCCCAATGGTTCACAATCTCTCAAAACCCCTGGCCCTGTAATAACCCAAAGCAGGGAGGGCCAGGCCAGCATTTGAGACACTTGTCCTCTTTAAATATGTTCCTGGAACATGTGCTTGAGCTACTTCCTCATGCACCTGGTTTCACCTTTGGTACCACTGTTACAACCATAGAATGAGACTTTTATACCATTAAAGATGCTGCTAAAGCCTCCTGCAGCATAGAAGTGGTTAAATGATTTCCAAAGGCTGCTCTCAGTTCTAGGTGACCTCTGCTGATGGTTAGCATCTCTGGGACCACTTGAGTCTCCTCACAAGCTACCCAGCTGACCCATGCTGGTGTATCTTCTTCAAAGAATCAGTGTTGCAGCTGCCGCTCCCTTCTGTGCAGGGAGCCTTTGAAACTGTTGCAACTCTGCAACTCCTCCACCTCATCAGAGTAACGACCATTAAAATATTTTAAAAATCAGTTCATTTGTTTTGAATTTTGCTGGATTCCATGTAAATAATTTAAATTACGTTTATATCTCTCTATATATGGAACATTCCCTGGCAGTCTCGGTAGCTGAGTCACGCCAGTTGCTAAGATCCCCCATTTTCTTGCACAAACCTGGGTGGCCGTGGTGATGGAAGAATTCTTTGTAGAGGAAATGGCTCCAGGGGAGCAGGTAGGCAGACTTGGATGGGCTCTGATCGCCCCATGCACTTGGGAACTGCAAATGATCAAGCAGGCTCAGGTTCTGTGCAGTTAAAGGAGCTCCCTTACCTGACAAATAGCATTGTTTGAAGACTGGATCTTTCAGGGATCTAATGGGATTTGGTTCAAAGCAGCCTAGAATGGGGTGTAAGGACACCATTCACGGTCTGGCAGGGAGAAGATTAAAAACGTCCCCAGCCAGGCAATAACCCTTGTACTCTGCAAACAGGGCAGGTTCTGCTGGTAGCAGGTAGCCTATTATTTGATGGGAGGATATAAACCACCAGGAATTAAGTTGGAAGAGGGAAAGGGCTGGAATCTGAAGAGGAACTGGGAAGGGTGAGGGAGTTGGGGTTTTATCCCTCTCGTGGCTTGCGTGAGGATTGAGACAGTCTTACCACTGAGGCCTAGCTGTCTTTCTTTCTGTGATAGTGAGGCTGTGTCTACACTTACCAGGGATGGATGCTGCTGTGATCGATGCAGCAGGGGTTGATTTAGCGGGTCTAGTGAAGACTCACTAAATCGATTGTAGAGCGCTCTCCGGTCAACTTCGGTACTCCATCAGAACGAGAGAAGTAAGGTAAGTTGACAGGAGAGCAGTAAGTCGACCTAAGCTACATCGACTCCAGCTATATTATTCCCGTAGCTGGAGTAGTGTAAGTTAGGTCAATTTACCCCGGTAGTGTAGACAAGGCCTTAGTCTGTTACTTGAGTACCACATTGTTGTTTTCACCACAATTACAGTAGGGCAGAATTTGGCCCCTCTTCTTTAGTGTGTACCCTAAAGGGACAGGATATTTTTCCTATTTGTCTTTTTAAATTATTCCCACTAGCTGCTACGCCTTATGCCTCAGCACACCATGTCTATGTGTATATTAAATGACGAATGCTTGTCACTGAATGACAAGCACTGGGTTGCGTTAGACATGTCCCACTCTGTAGTGTAGTAGAGTTTGATCAAAGAGATTCAGTACAATACAACAGGTAATACACTAACCCTGTGATTTTTCAGAAAAGAGATTGATTTGAAAGAATCCCATCCCCACTTCTAGCTTTCCCATTTGGACTTGGACTTGTGCTACCACTCAAGAAAAAGATATTGGAGTCATTGTGGATTGTTCTCTGAAAACATCTGCTCTATGTGCAGAGATAGTCAGAAAAGCTAACAATGTTAGTAACCATTAGGAAAAGGATAGAAAATAAGACAGAAAATAGCATAATGCCACTATATAAAGCCATGGTACGCCCATGCCTTGAATATTGCATGCAGTTCTGGTCACCCCATTTCAAAAAAAGTATATTAGAATTGGAAAAAGTACAGAGAACGGCAACAAAAATGATTAGGGGTATGGAACAGCTTCCATGGGAAGAGCAATTAAAAAGACTGGGACTGTTCAGTTTAGAAAAGAGATTACTAAGGGGGATTTGATAGAGGTTTATAAAATCATGAACGGTGTGGTGAAAGTGAATAGAGAAGTGTTATTTACCCCTCACATAACACAAGGACCAAGAGTTACCCAATAAAATTAATAGGCAGCAGGTTTAAAACAAACAAAAGAAAATACTTCACACAACGCAGTCAACCCTGTGGACCTTGTTGCCAGGAGCTGTTGTGAAGGCCAAAACTATAACTGGGTTAAAAAAAGAATTAGGTAAGTTCATGGAGGATCGGTCCATCAGTGGTTATTAGCCAAGATAGCCAGGGTGTCCCTAAACCTCTGACTAAAACTGGACAAGAGAGAATGGATTGCTTGAAATTTGCCCTGTTCTGTTCGTTCCCTCTGAATCTTTTGGCACTGGGCACTGTCGGAAGACAGAATACTGGGCTAGATGGATCAGTGGTCTGACACAGGGTGGCCATTCTTATGTTCTTTCGAAGAATCAGAATTTCAGTCAAATTGTTTCTTACATCTCTGTCCTTAAGCCATGTTATGCAGTAATGCTTGGAAGGTAGTTAGCAATATTGTGCCCTGAGAGGTAATTTCAAATGCTATTGACATTTCCAAAGCTCATATTTGGAAAATAATGGAAAAGTATTAATAATTCATACTGATCTTTTGAATAATGGATACATTTTAAAAATACATTAGAGATTGTCTTCTACTGTGTCAGTAATGTGGACCGAGTCTTGTTGGTATTTGAATAGCTGCTGAAAGCATTGGCTCCATTAGCTCCAAAGGCGCTCTTTCTGCTTCCTCCGTGATCCTCATGCATAAATGCCATATAGACTATAACAGCTCGTGACGCGCTAGTGTCTTAAACCTGATTTTTCAACTGCATCCATTACAAACACTGGGTGTATCTGTGATAGAAATTTATATTGGGAGAGGCTGAGTCAAAGGTTCCCAGAAGAAAGAGGAGCAGCGTGAAGAAATTAAAATCAATAGGCCTGGTTCTCCTCTCATTGTGGGCCATCAGTGACTTTAGTTCTGATTTACCCTGGGGTTGATAGTATCTGAGAGGAGAGTGAGTAGCTAACACTCTTGTGTTAAATAACAGATCAGTAATAGACTACAACATCTTTAAGAAGATTTGAGTGATTTTAGATATGAACTCATAATTCACACTAAATGCAATCCTTCTCTGCTGTGTGGCTAATTTTCAGATGCTTCCATGCAGATATTTAGCTGCCAACAGGACAAGACCTCAGTTTAATGCTAACTAATATCTGAAGTTTAGGATTTTGAAGTAGTCTTGTATAACTGCATATTTTGGAAGTTGTAGGCTGCCTGTGACTAGAGCACTGTCTAGACCCCGGTGAACAAGGAGTTCATTTCAGCTGGACTTATTTACCCCTTTCCCTGCACAGGTGCTTAGGGGAAGGTCTATGAAATGGCTGCCTGGGAAGAATGAGTTTACAAAGGCCAATCTTCATGCCCATATTCACAGGGGACTTGGTTGAACCCCGAGCAGGAGAATTTTCTGTTTCTTCTCATCTTGAGAAAAAGACCTTGGTGACTGACTGTATCCTTCTGCCGATTCATTCCACCAGCCTGGACTCATCTTACAAAGCCACGTTTTAATTTGAAGAGAAAACAATTTCTGCTGTAAACTATATATTTATGATAAAGCCGACCAAATGTGTGCGGCATGCTGTGAAAACATTCTTAAGAGGTGTGTTGCAGAAGGATGGAAGTGCTGTGCAAAATGTTAGTATCAAAACCCAAATGCCAGCTCTGCCAACATGCCCCCATTGAGTCTTTTGTGCTTCTCATGTGTAGAATGTTGCTGCTATTGTATTAATTTGGGCCAGTGCCAATGCTATATTTGCATAACCTCTGCAGATCAGCAACATACTAATGATGCCTGGGCTAGTAAATATCCACTTCAGAACACGATTGCTTCTGTGTATAAGACAACCAGACAACCAGATCTTGCTCAGCAAACCCTATCATCGTAAAGTAATGGGAAAGACCAAAACCTGCTGTTACAAACAGAAATTCCCTACAGGTAGGTCTGTTTGTGGAGACCATCATTATCCCAGTGCTTGCTATCATTTAACTGAGTGCAGAATATGTCATTAGGTTTATGGTGGGGTTTGTGGTGTACCAAGGAGGTTTGAGGTCAGGTTAAAGCTTCAGGTGTAGGTGCAGTGACTGTCTTTCAGGGAAAGACTGCTTTCCTTTCAAGGTAGCTGAAGAGTATAGTAAATAAAAGCAGTCTTCCTTCCAGGTTCAGATAAACATAGTGAATAAACCCAGATTATCGTCTGCTTGACCTGTTCATGAACACCTACAATAACATATTAGAAAAAGGATTTTTTCCAGTGACACAGAATCTGAGCAAGTTCTTAGACTCAAAGCAAATAAAACAGGAGGTTGTTGGTTGGTTTTCCGCCTCTAGATTCTTTTTTAAGCCAGTGATGTTTGCAGCAGTTATATTACAAAACAGGAAGAGCTGTCAATTTTCTTACTCAACCGAGTGGAATGTAATAGGCTGAACATCTTTATACTGGGCAACAAGGCATTTTAAGGAGCACCCAGGATGGGTCAGGCATGTTTATGATCATTTGGTGGCGCTTGTGCCCATGAAGTGTTGTTAGGGCAACAAGTCAAAGCTGAGGGGATTAGAAAAATATATCATAACCCATAAAAGAGATTTAAGCCTTTAGAATAGATCTAAAACACTGACATTCTGTTTGAAAAATGGTGGTTTTGGCTATAAATAAAATCATGTACCAGCAACCAGCTAATTAAGAGAGCTCTTGTGACTGCTTTTGCTTTCCACGGTAAAATATCAGTGAACTGGGAAAACTATGTTAGTATTGTTGTTAGATCAGGTTGAATTATTCATTGACAATAAATTATCTAGAGAATTTAGTTCTTTTATTTCTTTTTGAATTGTTTGCAAACCAATACTGATTTCTTTTCGTGTACTTGTTTTCAGGGTTCATATCATGGTTTATACATGCGGGTTGTGTGCGAACTTTGACCTTTTGCTGAGTGTGACTGGTCACTTAAATCTGATGCCATTGTTTCTGTTCATTAATTGGATGACTGAACATTTTAAAAAGATATTTAATGATTGATAACAATGCATTTCTAGCAGGAATGTTCAGACAACTAATCATGCTAAAATCCATGAAACTTTTGTGATTCACAAACACACTCATTAATAAGCTGGTGCACATCTGAATATTTATGAATAACAGACACAGCAAACAGTAGCAGGGTGAAATCCTGCCCCCACTGAGTTACTAGAAAAACTCCTATCGATTTCAGTGCGGCCAGGCTTTCATCCATGGAATTTATGCACAAAAATATTTTCCAGTCACTCAACCACCTTTCACTGTTATTCCTCAGAAATCCCACTTATCAGCCAATGAATCATGTCGATCTCAATTTTCTTTCACCAGCCTCCGTCCCTGTAGAGCTGATCTTGCTCCCATTGAAGTCTACTGGAGCATTGCTGTTAGAACTGTATGAATTATGGTTTTTTTTCAGTTCATTGGCAATTTCAAAAAGTTTTAAAAAATCATTTCAGGTAGGACCAAAACCAATTTTTTTTTTAAATTTTCAGTGACTCAGGAAGTCAAAACAACTTTTGTTTAAGGTTGAACTTAACATTTTGTTTTGATAAAGTTGAAATGTTTAATTTTGATGTTGACATTTATTATTTTTTTAAGCATATAATTAAAGAAAGTTGTGACTGTGAACTTTAGTGGCAGCAGGATTGTGTCCTGTACTTGCCATGTTATGATCGCCACTCCCCAGATCAGTTTCCTCCTGGCAGCACGTTAGGCTGAGACCTCAAACCACTACTGAGGCACAATCGTTGGGTCAGGAAGAGAATAATTTAGTTAAAACTTCCAAAGTAAATCATAAAATAAACTGGCACTTTGGGATTCCTGTTATGATTCTTGCTGTTTTAGTGTTAAACCTTGGGAGATTTTACTATCTGAAAATTTTAGTCATTTTTATGAAGATAATTTGTCAGTGGTTTGAAAATTGGACATCCTAGATTTATGGGGCTGGCAAACTAATGATCTCTTTCTTCAGTGCTTTGTCAAAGTCTGGTACATTGCCCGTAAGCTAGTCCCTGCATTAGTTACTTCTTTGGGATGTGCTCTGGTGATTAATAAGGCACAGTTTTGATCTTAAAATTAATACACTGACTCCTTAAGAATTCTTTTGATTCCAACATGCCGTGATGGGGTTTACAAATCCCATACTGAGCATAGGCAGAAGGGAGACGAGAGTCTTCCTGCTTTACAGGCAACCAGGTTGACCGCACCCCAGCACAACTGCCAATCATGGAGGCAGGCACCCACAAGAGCTCAAGGAAATACTCCGCAGACACCCACTGTTCATAGTCCAAACTTCAAGAAGGAATTTGTATTGGGACAGATGCATCAGAGGTAGGGATGGGGGGGGGAGGGGTCCTTTCCCAAGAGGTAGATGGAGAAGAACACTTGATGATGTACATCAGCTGGAAACTCTTTCCTCACGAGAGGGTATACTCGATGATAGAGAAGGAATGTTTGGTCACCAAGAGGGTGAGAGAGAGCCTATGGTGCTACCTCCTGGGGAGTGAATTCACATTAGTTACCGATCATGCCTCCTTGTGCTGGTTGAATGTAATGAAAGAGATGAACCAGAGGATCATGAGATGGTATTTGTCATTGCAGCCATATGCCTTCTGGATACAGCACCAGGCAGGAAGTTTGCATTGCAATGCTGATTTTTTTGTCAAGAGAAGTAGCCTTTGTCAGCCAAGGCCAGGCCTCGGCCTTTAGGGGAAGGATATGTAATGGGGTTTACAAACCCCATAGACGGAAGGGAGAGGAGAGTCTTCCTGGCTTACAGGCAATGAGGCTGACCACACCCCAGCACAGTTCCCAGAACTGCCAATCATGGAGGCAGGCACCCACAGCTGGGACCAATAAGGAAAACAAGCCCAGCTATAAAGGAAGGAGAACAGAGAGAGATGGGGAGACAGAGAGGCCTGGGACAGAGGAGGTGCAAGAGCCCCATGCCAAGCTGTCTCTAAGCAACTGAAAAGGAGATACAGAAAGACTGCGAGCCCTGGAATTTAAGGGCTGATTGACTCATTTTAGGTTAAGTTGATGGAATGGGCTAATTTGAGATAAACACAGGGAAAGCATCTGAAGAAGTGAGGTTCTTACCCACGAAAGCTTATGCTCCCAATACTTCTGTTAGTCTCAAAGGTGCCACAGGACCCTCTGTTGCTTTTTACAGGGAAAGCAGTTAGGAGAAATCCGGGACCTATAGAGAGACTGTCCGAAGAGCAGTTGACACATGCTTATCCCTCTTTGTGATCTTTGTATATATAATACTATTGATCCCATTGTGATAAAAAAGCCTCAGAAAGATTGTATGTTTGCATGGATGTTATTTTCCACTTGTGGAAAAGTGAATTATTATATCATCTAAAAATACTGGGCTTTCTTAGTGTTCTGAGAGAGCCTTGCACTGCATCCTTCAGCCATCTGATAAATTCCCTGGGTCAAGTACGGTTGAATGAGTTTACCTTGATAAGTCAAAATAAAGAGGTGCTAGCAGCTGAGTTAGTTTGGTGAAGTTGCAAGGTGAAAGGAGAATGAAATTGAATGGCTTTTGAAAATGAAAAGAAGGAAGATGGGTGAGTTTGCACATCTGAACTCTGGAACTGTTCACCCTTGTGCAGGTTGTAACACTGATGAGTTAATTTCCCAGACAGGGAATTGTTTGTCCCCTTCTCTGTGTCTTTTTCTGTGATTTGCATTAACAGTATTATTCACTACATCTTATTGTTAAACACCATAACTCTGCACAGCACTTTTTGGAGTTTTAATAAGTCATAGGAGGAGATTTTGAAAGGCACAAATGGCAGTTAAGTGCCTAACTATCTTTAAAGGTCCGTGGGAGTTAGACATGTAATGGCCATGTGTGGCTTTGAAATGCTCCCCCATAGCCCCTGTCCCAAAGAACTTACAATCTGAGTGTCTGATTCTATGGCCATGTCTACACTAGAGAACTTACAGCAGCACAGATATATATAGAGAGATATAAGATCTCTCGTGTAACCACTTTGTGCTGACAGGAGAGAGCCTTCCCGTCGACATAATTAAACCGCCCCCAACAAATGGCAGTAGCTATGTCAGTGACATAGTGCTGTCCACACCAGCACTTCTGTCGGTGTAACTTATGTCACTCAGGGGTGTGGTTTTTTCACTACCAGACAAATGTGGTAGTGTAGACATAGCCTAAGATAGATAAGAACATAAGAACGGCCATACTGGGTCAGACCAAAGGTCCATCCAGCCCAGTATCCTGTCTACCGACAGTGGCCAATGCCAGGTGCCCCAGAGGGAGTGAACCTAACAGGTAATGATCAAGTGATCTCTCTCCTGCCATCCATCTCCACCCTCTGACAAACAGAGGCTAGCGACACCGTTCCTTAGATAATGTGGGTGTGGTAATATCTTACACTGGACCAATTTCTGTTGGTGAGAGAGACCATACCGAGCTCTTCTCCAGGTCTGGGAAAGGTACTCCCAGTGTTACAGCAAAATGCAATGTAGAACAGATTATTTAGCACAAGTAGTTAGCACATATCATGAGGGACCATTCAAGGTAGGGTGGCCCATTAACACCTCTGCAGTCATAGGACAAAAAGAGGGGGGTTAGTGAGTTACAGATTGTTTAATAAGCCATAAATCCAATGTCTCTGTTCAGTCCATGTTTTTTAGTGTCTAGCGGAGTAATGAATTCAGACTCCCAGGCTTGTCTTTGGAAAGTGTTGTGCAGGTTTTCTTTGAGGATGAAGACTGATAGGTCAGATAGTGATCATTTTGTGAAAAGATCTCACCCACAGGTGATCGGGTGTTTTTGTCGTTTATCATTTGCCTATGTGAGTTCATTCAAGAGCATAGTGATTGTCTGGTTTCACCCATATTGTTGTTATTGGGGTATTTAGTGCACTGGATGAGGTACACCACATGTAATAGGTATGTGTAGGATCCATGGATCTTGAAAGGTGTGTAATTGGGGCAGTTGATCATTATAGCAGTGTAGATATGTGGGCATGAGATCTATCACATATCTTAACCACCTTCTGCTCCAAGTGCAAGATGCACCTTTCCAGCCTTGCCTTTGCTAATATAAACAAAGAGCACAGTGTATATATAATTTTTAACAACCAAAACAAAATGCTACACTTCATGCACAATTTTCCCCTTGGGGAAAGAATGAAAGAAAGAAAGAATGAACCATGTGACTGAGTTATCACGGCACTTAATGCACTTCTGGAAGGTGCTCAAATACTACAGTGATGAGGGAGGTATAAGAACCTGTTTAGAATGAAGCATAATCAGAAGGGGCCCTAAATAAGATAAACACACAACACGAAGAGTTAAAGCAAAGGGATTAGGGTTCAAACAATATGAGTCAAAGGAAATCACAGAAGTTCTGATATTTTTAGACTTTGGGCTCAATTCTGCCCCTCCCCCCTTACTCATGATGAGTAGTCCTTTACTCTGTGAACTCATGCTGTCCCGCTGAAATTAGGCATTCATATAGAGCAGGGTTTGGTGAAGAGGACAGTTACTAAAATTGCAATTATTTTTTTTCCAAATAAACCATTCTAAAACTTACATTTTAAAATATTTTCAGAAGTATACTTTCTGCATATAATATACCATCTCTATTAAACTGCTGCAAGGTAGCTTTAAAAAAAATACTATGTGGCACCTGAATTTTTGGTGATTTAATCTGATCAAGCGATCTGCAAGGTAAACATGTTGTCCTGTGATTTGTTGATGGGTAATTTTGTTGCAAATATATTTCTAGCCTTCTGTGTTTCCACTTGTTTTGAGGTACAGGTTTCTTAGCTTTTAAATAATATTGCAGTATCCCCCTATTATTCAGGGTAAGATACCCGGCCTCCATGACAACATCATTCCCTTTTCCCCTAGTCCTTTAGAATAAGTAACAACAGAGCAAGATCACAGGTGTAAAAAGATAGAGCTCTGTCTCCTGCTTCTTAGAATGTATTAGAGCTTGGCATTTGATATGGAAGACATGAATGTAATTGTGTAGCTGACTGCTCATGGTGACTAATTTATTTTAATCTTTTTTTCCAGTTCATGTCAATATTTTTTGTAATCGTTAGGATTTTCAAGGCTGGAAACAGATTCCTATATGGAGGAAACCTTCAAGAAGGTGTGTGTGTATGTTGTAACACAAGCTAGATATGGAGTGTGAATTTTCCATATTATTTCAGATTGTTCCTGTAGTGACCTCTTCCTTTCAAGGCCTCAGCGGTGTCCTTGGAATTGATGCTTTTTAAAATGCCACAAGCCGAAGTTTCTTTTTGTAGGCAGGGAAAGGGTGGAAGAGGCCTAAACCCCTTCCAACTAGCAACTCCTTTATGAGGAAGACTTCAAATTCCCCTTCCTCCAGCAGCTCCTGAGAAGTGACCCTCTTGCACTAGCAGCTCTCCTTCAAATGGGAAGACCTGAGGTCCTCTCTCAGCTGTTCGCATGCTCCATGGTGTATTGACTGAATGTCAAATTTGAATTCCACAGCAGTTGTATGCAAGCAGAGACGCTGCTGGAGGTACTGGCGCCTGGAGCAGTGACTACTGAGGTAGATTAAGAAATTTAGGGAAGAGGAATATGAGTGATGTGAGGGGAAAAGGGACAGTGGTACATACCACTTACGAGGGTGTGGCGAGGGGGCTGAATCAGAGGATCATGGAGAATGCTGGGAGGGAGGTAAGGAGGAACTCTGTTTTATTCATACAGTAAATACTGTAATAATATGTGTACCAGCAGTATTGTGCAGCCACTAGAGGTCTCTGGGACCTCTACAGAGCTCAAGATAATGTCTTGTTCATAGTAAATAACATGGACAAAGCAGGAACTCAATCTGGGTAGAAGCCTGTTTGCTTCTGTAGTTCATAGTTGTTGTCTATATAAGATGCCTGTTTGAGAAGGGCAGTGATTTTATATATAATGACAGATACTGTGTGTAGTTGTTGAAACACCACTAAACCTATTTATTCATTCAGCTTTGCAAAACTGCCATGGAAATTTACCAGCCCAGGCACAAAGTCTAATCGCCTACCCTTAGCAGGCTGGAAAAACTGATGACATTTTACTTGTCCATCAAAAATAATTACCTGTCTCCGTTGAGTGGACAAGTAGAATTTGCAAGACTTGATTAAATGCCTACATTTGGGGGATTCTATATGATATTGTCGTAAAGCACTTTGATATTTGTGATCAGTGATGTATAAACTAACTACTTCAATGCTGCCTAAACTACCAGGTACATGGGCAAAACTCAGATTCATTGGTCTCTTATGTAGCTTCTACAGGATGTTTCTACTGAGAGCCCATGTTGGAAGATGGCAGTTGCAGCAAAGAAATTGCAGCCCAATGCTGCAGTGATAAATAAACACTAATAATTAAATGTTATGGCAGCATTGTGCTGAAAGGCCAATATTTTCTTAGTTTTGTGTGAGGTTGTGGTGCACTATGTAATCAGTGAGTAACAACAACTCAGTGAGAGAGGAAGTGTGGAGCTCCCAAGGCACAGCCCAGCACTAAGAGCATTGTAGAGCCAACCTGCCCCAGGGGAACTTGGGAAGGGGGTTTTTCTCAGTGAGATACGATGCCTCTCTGATCTCTCTGGTGTGGCTGAAGTGTGCATTCTGCTGTCCCTGATCTACCCAACTTGGTCTGCAGGCCAGTCTTGGGCAGGTGAGGTATATCCCTGTTTCTTCTTTCCCTG
The DNA here is from genome assembly GCF_027887155.1 of Malaclemys terrapin pileata. Lineage (NCBI taxonomy): Eukaryota > Metazoa > Chordata > Testudines > Emydidae > Malaclemys > Malaclemys terrapin. The sequence goes on along the minus strand of NC_071506.1, from coordinate 269,831,144 downwards.
TGCATTGTGTGTCCCTGGGAGAGAGTGGAAGAGCAGGGTCTATTCTCCCCTGAGTACTGTGAGTCTCTGATGGTAGCTGGCCCTCAAACAGATTCTGCCAAGGAGAAACACTGCTTCCACTTCCTCGCCAGGTACAATCTGGTCATTTGTGTGCCATGTTCTTGATAAGGAAAGTCTTTGAAGATGGAAAGCTAATATTTGTGATGAATGTGTCACGTACAGCACTGAGGAATGAGATTATCCACTTGTCAGAAGCTTTAATTTTAGACACTGAGTCAGATAACGAAAGTTTTGGAGTAATAATGGTCCAATATCAGCCACCCACAATGACTTTGAATCAGCCACCTATGCCCTTCTCTGCATACTGTAAATAGAGTCCCCTGGTTCTGTTCTAGCACCCTCGCCCTCCTCCAGCAGCTCAGTCAAAGCCAGGTTCCGCTGTTGCTAAGCCAAATCTTCCTCAAGTAGGTGCTTGCAAGTCTAATTTCTGACAAATAGGAGCTTAGTGGAGGATTTATGCAACAAAGTCTTGTATGTAGGGTAAATTAAATCGCTCCGATTATTTCCTGACATAAGTCACAGAGCACCTGCAGTGTGAATGACTGTCCCTTACATGTCACAAGGACATTGATTATTCTGGAAACATTACAGATCTGCGTCATGTTACTGAATAGAATCATAGGAACTGGAAATCAAAGAGAGCTGTTAGCACATCAAGCCTGTCTCCCTGCCAATGATGCCAGTTCCCTATTACTCATCAAGCACGGTGTCCAATAACTAGAGTTATATTCTCCTCTCAGACTGCAGTTAGTGCAATACCTAGCTTGAAAGCTACCAAGGAAATATTAAGCTGTTTTATAGAAAAAGGCTCTGATCACACCAATGCATTTAAGATTTATTTTTTTTTAAAAAGAGCACTTCTTCCCAGGGAGCCCAGGGTGCTGTGAATAATTCTAAATACTATAAAATAATAGAATTAATAATGATATAATAAAAGCCCTCTCCTAACACTTCCGAACAAAGGAGACAATTAGCGGAAGATCTGAGTGTGTGGAGTGAGAAGTTTGATATCAAGTAGTGAGACAACATGCAGAAAATCTGTAAATAATAAACTATTTTGTCTTGAGATTTAAACAACCCAAAAAACCTCATCCATATAAAAAGCTCTAGATCACCTAACAATTAATTGAGCTTACGATAAAATGACCACCCACCAGCATTAACTACTCATAGTTAGGTAACAAATTAGCTCAGTCAGCCAGCAGCATTAAATAATCATTCAGATATACATAACCTCAGCTGGCCAATAAATCAAAAAACTGAAAAGCCCTTTTCCCCACCACCTCCTCCAAACCCTGTCAAACACACGGCTTCTGTACAGTGTCTGGGAGTCCATCGAGTTCTGGCTATTCTGGACCCGGAGGGGGAGCCAGTCCCAGAGTGAAAGGCTCTCATAGACAACACTCTACTGGCCGTTCGCTCCCTAGAGCAAGGGCTGTCCACCTCAGGCGCCTCTGGGAAGAAAAGCGAGCCCTCAGACAGGCAGCTGTGAAGGGAGAGGAAGGATGGGCCAATGGTTAGAGCATGAGCCTTGGCTGAGGGAGACCTGAATTCAATTCCTGCCCTACTACAAATATCTTGGGTGACCCTGGGCACCTTACTTCGGCTCTGTGCCTCAGTTCCCTATCAGTAAAGTGGGGATAATAGCACTTCTCTCCCTCGCAGTGAGGATAAAGACATTAAAGATTGGGCAGAACTCAGATACTACACCGATGGGGCCATGTAAGTGCCTTCCATAGACAGGTTGGTCCCTGGTCATTGAGGGGTTTCTAGATCATGGCTGAGGCTACGTGACCTGTCCTTGACTTACACTATAAATACCCCTGACTAATTCTTGGGGGTAGGTCACTGCTGGGTGGAGGGGGCGGCCTGGGGGGTTGCTGCTGGGGGCAGTGCTGGGGAGGGCGGGACTAGCGGCACCAGCTGCCAGTGGCCTCCGAGCAGCAGCTGCTCCATACATCCCGGTCGCTGCAGAAGTCACAGAGGTCGTGGAAAGTCACGGAATCTGTGACTTCTGCCACCTCCATGACAGACATGGAGCCCTAATCATAACTAACCCTTAAACTCCACCCAGAGACCAACAGGTGGCCAGTGCAGATCCCAGAGCACTAGAATCAGGTCAGATGCAAACTGCCACACACTGCACTAGCTTTTGTCTCTGGCTTTAAGGGGTGGCCTCATGAAGAGCACATTGCAGCAGGCTAATCTTGAAGTGACAAAGGCATGAATAGCTAGTAGCTAGTGCCACGTCCGAAAGCCTAAAGGAGGTCTTTGTGGCAGAACCTGTGTCCTTGTGGCCCCTAATGGCTCCGCACAACTGGAAGGGACTTCCTGCATAGATTAGCTTGCAGGATTGGGGCCTATATTTCCCAGCTGTAGGAAATCAGGCTTCTGACCAGCTAGCCACTGTGAGAGTCTAATGATCGTTTTACATTTAATACATAAAAACAGCCCCAAAGCACATCTGTGAATCAGTTAACAATGGAAGGCAAATGCTTCACGAAAATGCACTTTAAAAATATTACCGTTAGCAATGGTTTTGAAGTGTTTAAAACTTGTCACTTTCTGAATCTGGTCTGCTCCTCATGAGTATAGGGGAAGGAGGAGAAGGGTACAGACTCTGAAATAACAAAGGGATGAGACACAGATTGCTAAGTGTCCCCATAAGAAGAAACACATATTGGAGATTATGAGCGAAAACCCTCAGAATAGCTAATAGCCCAGTGGCTAGGGTGTTCATTTGGCACACAGGAGGCACAAATTCAACCTCCCTGTCCCAAGAAACAACCTAAAAAGTGACACGCTTAGGGTTGCGGGAAGGGCTATAACATACGGATGGTTGTGTTAACCATTTCCTATTAGGATCAGTACACTATTCCCAAATGATTCCTCAACCTTGTCATCATTAGCCAGCAATTGTGGCATCTTTGGTATTAAAGAAATGTGGTGTTTGATGAGGAAGTGTCTGAGTGCAGAATTAATAATCTTTAGTATGAAAGATTTCAAAAAGCCAGAATTTAAAACCCCCACATAACAGTACCAGCCTGTTGGGAACAGTGTCACAGTTCTAAAGCACTGGTCTATCAACTTGAACAAAGTGTGCATTGGTCACTTCAGCTCCAATTTTAGCACTAGTGACATGTCTCTTACAGATCTATCCAGAAATGTGAACAAAATACTAACTGATCAGGTATGCTGAACAAACCCAAACTGAGTTTGTTAGGTATTTAAACTCCCAGATATATTGATGGGAAATTCTTGGGAAATAAATAGCAGGAGAAGTTGATATTATAATTGCTTCTATTTGTGAACAACCTTACCTGACTATAGGACCTGATATGTAAGCAAGCACTCTCCAGCGTGGCTTAAGGAGGCAGTGTCGTATAGTGAGTAGGGTGCTGGACTGGGCGCCAGGAGACCTGAACTCTATTAATGATGCCACTTGAGCAAGTCATCTCACTTCTGTGCTTCTGTTTGGGTTGTCTGCCTTGTCTGTTCAGGTTCCTATCGCACAATTGATAGCACATGCATGGAAATCAATAGGGGTCCATACAGGCTCAGAAGTCTGTCTACATGGTATCAATTGCAGGATTGGAGCCTTAGACTGTAAATTCTTTGGGGCAGCTGCTCTTTCTTACTATGTGTTTATATAGTGCCTAGCACAAGGAGACCCTGATCTCAGCTGTGGCCTCAATTCACTACTGTAACAAAATGGATAAACTCAACGAGGTATATGCCCCAAATGCTGGCAGGATTGGGCCCATGAATTGCATCTGCAGAGGTCATGGTTCTATCTGACAAAATGTCTGTAATATGGTGTGTTGCCCTACTGGGAATTAGCCAATAACTTATTCCCTGGTTCATCCAGAAGACCATCATTTGCCAATTTATCCTTTAATAGAAATTAATACATGGACAGAGAGAGAGTGGTTCTTCGTGGGGTGTTAAAGGATTCAATAATCTAAACGAGCCAGAGAAAACTCTAACCACCCTGAAAAGATAAGTGTGACACGGATCTTTATTCATGGGGTGTATTTACTCAGAAAGGATTTAGAAAAACGACAGAAACGTATTCAAGTTACATATTTTTTTCCAGTTTATGAGACGATATGTCACTCAGCCTGGCCTGCGCAACCTTTGAAAACACACATAATTGCAGAAACAAAGGTATTAAGAAAAATAAAGGCCTTGGGAAATATGTATATTTGCTCTAGGGATGACAGGACACTGAACAATATTGTAGCATCATGGGTATCCACATAAAGAAGGAGCGACAATGTTGTCTTGTAAATTAACACGTTCTTGAATGCACCCTTACACAGCAGCCCCTGTCTCCCTCAGAGTGGGGTGCAGGCAGCACCATGCCAAAGAACATTTTCTTTTCCCCCTCTCCCTTTATTATAGTTGTTGTTTGAAATTTATATTGTGCTAGCAGCTAGCACTTAAAGGGTAGCACTGTGCTAGGTGCTGTACAAGCCTACCATAACTGACAGCCTCTGCCCCAAAGAGTGCAGCAGTCTAAACAAACAAGACAGACCAAAGGTGTGAGAAAAGCAATAGCATTATCCTCATTTTTAAGTTGGGAAAATTGAGCTACACACTTCACAAGTCACACAGCAGAGGAGCCCTACAAATAGGTCAGAGGGGTCAAAATGAATGGGGTACAGAATCAATCTATTTGGGGACTGGGGTGGATTTGAATGATTTGGGGGAATGAAGATGTTCCAAGGGAAATCAAATGTTCACGGATTTGGAGGGTAGGGCAACAGAGTTATTTTTCATTCAGACTACTAAGCTGAGCCCTATTTCCCATTCCCCCACCCTCTCACCACATCCACCTGCAGTCCAGTCAATGGAAACCCATTACACTAAATTTCCTTTAAAATACAAATTCCACTCTATTCTTAATGAAAGATCAGGAAAATCTCTATTGTGCATCTGAACCAAATACTGTACAGAAATAAATTAACATTGCTGCAAATTATATAGAGTCTAAAGAATCAGAAGTTTCAGAGTAGCAGCTGTGTTAGTCTGTATCCGCAAAAAGAACAGGAGTACTTGTGGCACCTTAGAGACTAACAAATTTATTAGAGCATAAGCTTTCGTGGACTACAGCCCACTTCTTCGGATGCATATAGAGTGGAATATATATTGAGGAGATATATATACACACATACAGAGAGCATGAACAGGTGGGAGTTGTCTTACCAACTCTGAGAGGCCAATTAAGTAAGAGAAAAAAACTTTTGAAGTGATAATCGAGATAGCTCAGTACAGACAGTTTGATAAGAAGTGTGAGAATACTTACAAGGGGAGATAGATTCAATGTTTGTAATGGCTCAGCCATTCCCAGTCCTTATTCAATCCTGAGTTGACTGTATCCAGTTTGCATATCAATTCCAGCTCAGCAGTCTCTCGTTGGAGTCTGTTTTTGAAGTTTTTCTGTTGTAAGATAGCCACTCGCAGGTCTGTCATTGAATGGCCAGACAGGTTAAAGTGTTCTCCCATTGGTTTTTGAGTATTATGATTCCTGATGTCAGATTTGTGTCCATTAATTCTTTTGCGTAGAGACTGTCCGGTTTGGCCAATGTACATGGCCGAGGGGCATTGCTGGCACGAGATGGCATATATCACATTGGTAGATGTGCAGGGGGCTCGTTCACTCCTGCTCTTTTTAAAGAATCAGAAGTAACATTTTTACTTTTGGAAGGGAGCTCACTTAATAAAAAAGTCAGCCACCAGTGTTGTGGGTTCTGCCTTAGTCCTTTTTGGAACTGTACCCCGGTTGGTTTGCTACGGGAAGAAAAGGGGCATGATGAAGATATAGGGCATGATTTTGGGAGTTATTGATTTCCTCTTATAATGTACTGAGCTTTCTCACCTCCCAATGGCTTTAGTGGGAGCCAAAGGTACTGAACATCTTGAAGGATCAAGCCCTTTACGAGAACCATAGTACGTCACACATAACTGGGGGTCAACCCTGTCAGATAGCAGCAAAAGACTGACAATGATAGCGATTCCAGCCAGCTGTCAGAGAACGTTTTCTATGAAAATAATCAAATGGGATGAAACCACTGATGACTCTATTATTGATACACAGACTGTGGAGTTCTGAGTAACACAATCAGATGGAATCCCAGGGGAGAGGGAATGCGACATGGGAAATGAACACTAGTCGGTAGCATTTCCTTTAATAATTCCCCCCAAGTCTATTATATGTGTACCACATCAAATAATTATATGTTGAATTTCCCTCTCTATTATGATCTGTTTGTTACCTAAGGCTATGTTCGATTTGAAAAAAAAATCTAGTTAAATAGTTTATTCTTTTAATACTGTTGGGCCCTGCTTCTTCACCGCCTTGTGCAGTTACTTGTGTCTGGGCAAAGTGAAAAAAAAGCAATCTCCGAACAGACGTGTAAATGACTGAGCAAGGTGTAAGGCAATGAGAATGAGGCCATTGTTTCTTGTAGTGCTTAGGCTCCATTGAATGTACTGATTTATGTGGGTACACGGTTTTCAAAAATTGTCCCTGCAAGTCGTTTTTATGCTGACCTTTCATTTTGCATTAGAATAAGGCAGAAAAATGTATCTATAACTTTGAATTTAACAAGAATGAAGAATTTTCTGTCTGTTTATTTGTAGTGATAGAACATCTTTCTCTATCTAAATATGGCCCCACTTTTGCAAAGTGGTGAGCACCCTCAACTTGGGAGTGAGTGGATGATGAGAGTGCTAAGCAGGATTGGTCCTATATGAACATAGTGTGGCCTCTTCTTCCAACAGCAGAATGCCACTACTAACATCAGTTGTACCCCTCTGCCAAGTGGTAGCAGAATTCTGGGTCCTTGCAAGATGGCTTTCCATTGGAGGAGAAATTGGTGATGTGGATTCTGGGTGTATTCTAAGTGTAATTTGTTTTATTTACACTAGTACTGGAACAGCATAAAGGGCAGTTCTCCCAGAAATCGCAGCCCTCACACCAATGCCGGTTTCCAGAAAGATACTCTGCTTCCAAAATTTCCTCCAAATATAGAGAATATAACTCTCTGTTATCTGGTACAGCTTCTATCAGAGAACTGCTACACACGGCTAACAACAAAGCATTTCCTCAAAGACTAAAAACCTGCTCTCCTACTAGGAAAAAGAAGTTACTTCCACCGTAGCCATAGGGTCATGTAGTTCACTCCATTCTGTGGTCACCTCCTTCTCCCTAAAGCTAAGTTCTCTGATTACTTTCTCCATACTGTAAAGGGACAGTGGAGACTTTCCATTGGCTGCTCAGGCAGAATACTTTGGGCCAAAGCACCCTGGTATAAGCAGGTGAAGCCCCTACTAAATTCAATGGGCATTGGACTTGTTTACACCAGGGCTGGAGGTGGATCTTTGTTTCTCCTAGGCTGGCCATTAGTCCAAAAGTCATGCTTGTCTTTGGAATAATTTGTTGGTTTTTTTAATCAGTTTGCAAAGCTGTGGTAAGCAGAGCATTTATTCTGCTGTGGAAGGTCCAAATTTCTTCAGAATTTGAATAGCATCTCTCAGCCTTTGGCAATTATCAGATGATTGTGTCCTAGTTGCAGTGATCTCTGGGGGCACTTTTAATAAAATGTTTTAAAGGAGACATAAAGGGCCAAATTGCATCCTCCACTGAAGGGTCCTGGGGAGAGAGGAATGAGGACAGAAAGATCTGTCCGCTATCGGGAAGGGCTAGAGAGTCTTTGAAAGAGGCTGGAAGAGTGGCCTCCCAAACCAATGGATCACTGGGGTTCAAAGGGTGTGGCACCTCCAGTCCAAATCCATTTTGCTGCTCCTCAGTGTTCCCATTGGTCAGGTGGCCAGGTGCCCATCTCCCCTCTTTGTGAGTGAGCTCCAGGCACAGAGCAGGGGTTAATTTTGCTTTCTGGAGGAAATGAGGGAATGCCCCTGGTCCCACTCTCTAAAACCCGATGGGGCCTAATCTCCACAGAGAGGGTTCTGAGAGTCTGGGAGAAGGAGGAAGATGCCCCTTCCCCTCCAAATCCGAGTCCCCTCTGCTTGAAGAAGTGGAGGGGAGGATCTGACCCAGGGCTGATCATTCCATCCATGTACAGAGTGCTTTAAATATTTCAGGAGTGTACACAGAAAAACTCAACATTTCCATCCTTGAAAATTGGTCCTAGGAAACAAAGTAATTGAAGTGGTGGGTGGCAAATTCTGTACCAACTTACAATCCATTGAATGCAATTGCCTTGTTACCAAAGCGTGTGCAACTGCACGGGGTGCAAGCACAGCATTTCACCTTGGAAACATAAATGGACGCTTTGGCTGTGGTTTGAATTTGTGTTTGCAGATGCATTGAAGCATTCAGTTGGATGGGTGAATTTTGTAAAGTTGAGTTCCTTTTCCAGAACAGCTTTGCATAGCAGTGTAATACCATGTTTGTGATAACATGAAAGCAAACACCACATTAAGAGGTCACAATAACTTCTTTGTACTACGAATGACAGCATTCACCATTTCATGCCAGATTACATGCAACTGAATGTGCATGCTGATTACCAACACCCCCTTAATTAAGCTGTTCTAGACTAGCCATAAATCTCCTCTCTATGTGGTGGTGTTTTTCAGCACTGCACCCTGTGGACTGCTGCAGTCATTCTGCAGGTGTGCTGCAATAAGCCATGAAATGTCTAGGAGTACAGGGCCCAAATTACTCTCACTGCATTATGTTGGTTTGATCAAAAGGACAAATTGTTTGACAAAAATACACAACCAAATTGAAAGACAGCCTTTGTAAGAGCTGTACAAGCTAAGCAGGAAAAGATAGGACAAGACTTCAGTCAAGAGCCTAACAATTAGATTGTCCATTTCTGTTTTATATCTTCACTAAATGCCACGAGACTTGTGTGTTCACTGATTATAACTGTAGATGGTATTATTGCAATAAGAGTAGTATGTGAAAGCCACAAGTGATAGCTTGTTTAGTGCTTTCCTTGTGGCTTCGGCTCATCGCATTTCTGACTTGGCAATTGTGCAAATGGGCACACACAGCGAGTCTTTTCAAACTGAGGACTGACATCATGGATTTAATTTTCAGTTAATTGAATCTTCTCTGCAACATACGCACGTGCTTTGCTAGTCAGAGGACAAGAGTGCAAGGTAGGCAGTTCCTTTGGTGTTAGTTCTTTGTACAGTAGCAGCAGACTGTTAGTGTCATGCTTTTGGGGGAATCAGGAGCAAGGATGGCTTGCTGATGCTTGCTAGAGGTGTCTCCAAGCGCTGTGTAAGTTATGTCTAAGGACGGCATAATGCAAAGACAGTCAGAGACAGGTAGGATATCGTGAGAGACTTGGAAAGGTCGGATTGGAATGAGGATTCTGGATAGCTGGAAATGTAGCGTGACTCCAGGGAGTGGAGTGAAGGAATTACTGAGGACAGTAAGTGTCAAACAGAGCCATAGGAGAAAAATCTGATGAGGAGTTTGAGGTGGCAGAAGTTGCTGTAGAGTGCACAGAGGCACGAGGGACATAGGACATAATAGTGTCTGAGGGCGGTAAGGTATTAGGATGCAATAAGGGCTTCTGAATGAATCCCAGATGATGAGAGGTGAAGAGAGACTGGAACCAGTAGACTGTGAAGAGAAATGAAGTAGCCAATAGACAACATGGTGTGATTTGAATAGGAGTGTTATACCCAAATCAAGGATGCATTTCACTGCTACCACAGAACCTCACAAAGTCTCACATCTCTAGTGTGCAACGCAGTCATTCTAGCGTGGTCTAGTGATGGGGCTCTGGTCTGGGTGTCAGGAGACATGGAATCTGTTTGCAGCCCTGCTACTGATCTCCTGTGTGATTTTGGGCAGGGCCACTTCTTTCTGTCTCTGGTTCCCCTCCACCCTTTGACTGGCTCGTCTGCCTAGGGTGAGACTGTAACTTACCCAATGGGGGTAAGGCGCTCTCTTAGTCTTCTGTACTGACTACCCATGTTGCAGGTAGAAGTACAGTGAGGAGATCAGCCTCCAGGCATATGTGAGTGGGGAACGGCAGAGCCTCAATTCCAACCAATTCCCCAATACCCTGACCAGCCTCCCAGAGGCAGTGAAGGAGGAGAAACAATCTACATCAGCTAAAGGGTCGTCATAGATTACTTCACCCTCTACCCTTCCCAGAGCTCTAGGGGAACCAGGAAGCACTATATAGGTTTAGGGGACTACAAGTTGTCATCAAAGAAAAAACACCATTGCAAAATGCTCCTTCTGCCGGATGTATTGCTTACACAGAATAGTTTTGAATACTTGATTAAAAACTATTTTATCTGATCAGTAATGCAACAGTAAGGAAGTCAGTTCTGTTCTTAATCTTCAATTGATTATAGCTATAGGAATTAATGTTGCCAAAGTTTGGGAGAAAATAAGGATTTTAGGACATTTTTAAGGAAGAAACTAATTTACATGTATGAAAATGCTCTCTTAGCACATTCCTGTTTGCTTTAAAACAAATGCATAATGCAACATGAAATGAGGCCTGTCTACTGTGTAAATTCCGATTGCAATTGAAATAAATTCCATGTAATAGACTGTATGCTGTTCTGAAAAGTTAAATAAGAGCTTGAAAATGTGAAAATAAATTGGGTCTTTTCATTCTCTCGCTAGCAAACTTTAACAAATAAAATGTAATATCCCTGAAGGACAAATGATTCAGAGCACTGAAAGCAAAAAGCCTCTATGGATTAGGGTCATGCACTCAATCATTTCTTCCAAACTTAAACATAGGTATGAGAAACGCTCTTAGGTCTTTATATATCAAATCCTGGGTCTTGACTCCATACTTTTGTCACAATTTGTTATTGGGATATAAATCACTCAACAGAATTCTCCATAAAGCCTCATTATAGAAAGGATTTCTGCTGGTACCACTGATTGATTTGCTGATTTACTGCTTGCTCATCATTGATCTGATCAGGTCATCCTTTCAGCTTGCTAAATATATTCCACATGCATCAAGTAAAATTTGTAATGTTTTCAAGGCAAATAAGTTGAGAGTCAGACACACATTCATTTTCCAGTACCCAAACCTAGCTCTGGCCTAACCAGTCAGTGCATTATAGGACTCCTCCAAAATTAGGGCCCCAATACAGGAATTACTTAAGAACATGCTTAACTTTAAGAATGCGCTTGTGTCCCATTGAAGTCAATGGGAATTAAGACTATACTTGGTGCTTTCTTAAATCTATATTTAGGTGCCTAAGAATGGAATGTCTAAAAGTGCCTAAGTGACTTCGGAGCATAAATCCCCAACATCCCACCCTGAGGTGCCTAAAATGGCGGCAAGAGTCTAGTTTTAGGCTCCTATTTTTCAAACATTTGGACCAATGTACTCAATGTTAGATTGAATCTAGAAACAATTTCCTTTACAAAAATCAGTTTTGTGCTTTAGGAAATATATAGACATCTTTACTGCTGGGCTTCTTGGTGGGCAACGCCAACCCCAGAAGTCAGATACAGGCTGATGTGCCGGTAGCATGCATATGATATCCAGCTCTGCATCCACTGTACAGTGAACAGCTTTCTCGGTGTGGTCTGGAAATGAGTGCCTGGGTAAACAGCAGTTGACTAAAGATCAACCCAGGCACAACACATGAAATGATAGACACCGACTCCGTGGGTGCTCCAGGGCTGGAGTACCCATGGAAAAAAATTAGTGGGTGCTTAGCATACACCGGCAGCAAGCTACTCCCTTTCTCCCCCAGTACCTTCCATCTGCTGGTGGCCCTGCCAATCAACTTCTCCCTCTCCCTCCCAGTGCCTCCTGCCTACAGCTGTTCCACAGCATGCAGGAGGCACTGAAGGGTGGGGGTGGGAGGAGCAGGGAAGAGGCACACTCAGAGGAGGGGGTGGAACTGGGCAGGAAGAGGTGGGGTAGGGGTGGAGCGGGGTTGGGAAGAGGCAGGGCAGGAGTGGGAGCTTGGGAGAAGGGGGTGGTGCCTGTGCATGAAATGCTGATTGAAAGAAAGAAATGTTTTGAGGAACTTGCCTCCTGTACAACATGCTTCGCTATGGAGGAGGCACATGCTCCAATGGGATCCTTTAGGGCTCCTCAATGGGTTCCCAAGATGGCAAAAAAGGCCCATGTCTGCTTCATCTGCACATGGCCAGAAAAATGTACCCGAATGAATTGGATGCTGACTGGGCACAGTGATGTACATGTTCATCATGATAGAGTCATAGTGGTTAAGGCCAGAAGGGATCATTAGATCATGTAGTAGTCCAACCTCCTGTCTATCACAGCCCACCTACACCACCCAGCACCCACACACCAAACCCAACAATGGAAATTAAACTAAAGAAAATGAGACTCACAGGAGACTAGACTATGATGTGCCCCAGGCAGCAAATAGGAGGGACCCAGGTGCACCCAGTGCCCAAGACCTCTGCAGTGGCTGGGAATGATTAAGTGAGATATACCCAGATAATCTTGGCAAGTAAACCACACCCACCTAGGAAGATGAAAAACCACCAAGGTCACCGCCAGTGTCCCCTGCGGGAAAACTATTTCCAGTACCCACACATTGCAATCAGTTATACTCCAAACTGAGCAAGAACCAGCCAGCCAAGCACCTGAGAGAGAATACTTGGTGCCACATCAGAGCCCTGGTCGATCTTGTGTCCCATCTCCAGCCGTGGCAATCTCTGATGCTTCAGAGGAAGGAAATTAAAAAACCCCTCCCAGAATACATTGGGGAAGGAAATACCTTTCTGACCCTCTGCAGGTAGTTGGCTGAGCTTTTGGAACATGATACAAACCAGAAGTGAGCCCCTGGGCTGTGGAGCCCTGCCCCCATCATCACAAGCAACCATGTTATATAATCACACTCCTAAATTTGCCCATCTTGCTCTCAAAACTAATTACATGTTTTTGCTCCACAACTCTTGCTGGGAGGCTGTTCCAGAACCTCACCCTTGGGATGGTTAGAACCCTTCTTCTAATTTCCAGCCTGAATTTGTTCATGGCCAGTTTATATCTATTTGTTCTCGTGCCAATGTTGTCTGTTAGCCTAAATAGCTCTTCACCCTCCCTGCTATTGACCCTCCTAATGTACTACTAGAGAGGGGGGAGGGATAGCTCAGTGGTTTGCACATTGGCCCCCTAAACCCAGGGTTGTGAGCTCAGTCCTTGAGGGTACCACTTAAGGAGCTGGGGCAAAATCAGTACTTGGTCCTGCTAGTGAAGGGTCCCTTACAGTTCTATGAGATAGGTATATCTCCATTTATTATTATATATCCCCTCTCAAACCTAAACAAGCCAAGCTCTTCCAGTTGCCTCTGGGACTGTCCATAAATTATATAACTCGCTATCGGTTGGGTGTGTCCTCAATTTTGTGTGTTTGTTTCCATGTTACAAAGGGGAGGGGAGTCTTGAAAAATCACCAAAAAATGTGTTCTGTAATTTATGGACATCCCCTCTCATAAGATAGGCCCTCCAGCTCCCTGATCATCCTACTAGCCTTTCTCTGAACCTGTTCCAATTTACATTTGTTTTCTGGTCACCCGTGGTCAAGAAATGATGCACAGTAATTCAGATGAGGTCGTACCAATGCCTAGTACAATGGTATTAATACTTCCCTATTTCCACTGGTAATACCTCACCTGATACATACTAGGAAACACTTCAGCATTTTCTGTCAACATATTTTAACCAATACACAAATGCAAAACTATTAGGACTGCTAAAGTTTGAGTTGAATTATTTAACCATTATGTACTTACCAATGTCTTAATTCTTTTAGTGCATATCTAGCATCATGAAAAAGCTCCAAATTGTAAAGGTTGAACAGTGGCCTCATGGTTAAGGCACAGGATTGGGACTCAGGTGCTCTGGGTTGAATTCTCAGCTTTGCTATAGACTTTATGCATCACTTCATCTCTCTGCACCTGCATCAGTCAAATGGGGATAATAATACTTCCTTTCTCCCTCTCTTTGTCTGATTTGTCAATTTAAATTGTAACCTTCTCCTTTCAGGGACCATCCCTAACCCTATGTTTGCATGTCAAACAACAGAAATAACTGCAGCATTAGTATAAACCAGAGGTGGGCCAACTACGGCCCACGGGGCCATCCTGCCCAGCCCCTGAGCTCCCGGCTGGCCCCAGCCCCTGCCCTGCTGTCCCCTCTTCCCCGTGGCCTCACCTCACTGTGCCAGCAGCGTGGCGGCGTGGCTGGCTCCGGCCGGGCAGCGCAGCTCAGGGGCAGATTTATAAGTGAACACATGGTGCCCTGGCACAGGCCCCCCAACAAAAGGAGGCCCCAGGACTGGGCACTCGGGCAGCTCAGCACCGGCGCACCCCCCGTGGGGGAGGGGAGAGCTGAACTGCGGGGGCAGGAGAGCAGGCGGGCGGTGCGGGTGGTGGGAGCGCGGAGAACGCGACCAGAGGACTCAGGAGGAGCACTGGGCGGCTGCGCAGTCGGCCGGAGAGAAGCGGTGCTTTGAAGGGGAAACCGCCACTTCTCTCTGGCTGCACGACTGCCCCCATTCCTCCTGAGTCCTCCACCCATGTTCGCAGGGCCACATTCCAAAAGGGGCTTGCAGGGGGGTGGATAGAGGGTGGGGTTCCGGGGGGCAGTTGGGGCGGGGATCCCGGGAGGGGGCGATCAGGGGACAAGGAGCAGAGGGGATTGGATGGGTTGGGGGTTCTGAGGGGGGCAGTCAGGGGGCAGGAAGTGGGAGGGGGTGGATGGGGGCAGTGGCCAGTCTATTTGGGTAGGCACAGCCTTCCCTACCCGGTCCTCTATACCGTTTTGCAACCCCGATGTGGCCCTCGGGCCAAAAAGTTTGCCCACCCCTGGGATAAACAGTTTGCCTGCTTTTCTGTGGTTTGGATTTACTATATGTTATAAATAGCCATAGAAGTAGCTGCCCACACATAGTGTACCATGTACTCAATGTGATTATCAATGATTTTTTGTCTGATAGCTTAACTACTTGAAAATACTCCCTATAGGAGAACACCACCACTAGTGAAATCAACAAACCAATGCAATGGGCTCCATTTCAGGCTAGTTAACATCCTGAAAAGCTTCTAAAATACTCACTCACTGTATACTTATGGTGGGAAGCACCTGATAGAAAAGGTGGACGATGTCCTCCGCTCCATGCACTCGTCACCAGTTCAATTAACTCCCTGTTTGAAATGATCACTTAAGATATGGGGATATGCAAGTTTAAGCCAAGTGCTAAAGCTGCTGACTTAGTATTTCCACTACTTCACCTTAAAACGAAAATGTACAGAGAATTTGAAGCCAAAGGAAGCAAAACTGCAACCTCACAGGTCGAGTGTCTGACTTATCAGATTTCTTTCAACTGCACAATTAGAATATTTGAAGAACAAGAATAAATAATATACCCTAGGGGAAAACACTGAATACCTGCTTTCATCCTGCGCAGAAAGATCGTTTGTAGTACAGTATGTTTTCTTCCCTGAGTTCCAGAGGAACTTGGACTGTCCTCGGACAGCTGTGCAGAAAAGAGCCAGATCTCTCCTGCTACATACCTGTGCTCTTAACGGGTGCTCCTAGAGCACTGGGCTTTACTGCTTTACTGTGGCCTGCCTCTCTTCTCACACAGCATGACATCTACAACATTGCAAGCGACAACAATGCAGGGTCACAACTCAAGCAAATTAAGAAGGGATTTTTGTACTGTAATGTACTTGCTTTGGGTTGGATTTCTGTTAGACTTGTATTTCTCTGAAACTGTTCATCCATCTATTATATTAAAACTCCATTAGGTAGCGCGCAACTTTTCCAAATGAATATTGCTAGTATTAATTCTTTTGTTTATTACAAATATTGCCACGACACATCATTCACACATTAATCTATCCTTAAATATACCCTCTACTCTAGATACCCAATTTAACATGATTATTGTGTATCATTATAATTAGTCAATACATTTTGACTAATGGGGGAAGGGGTAGCTCAGTGGTTTGAGCATTGGCCTGCTAAACCCAGCGTTGTGTGTTCAATCCTTGAGAAGGCCCCTTAGGGATCTGGGGCAAAAACAGTACTTGGTCCTGCTTGTGAAGGCAGGGGGCTGGACTTGATGACCTTTCAAGGTCCCTTCCAGCTCTAGGAGATAGAATATCTCCATTAAATTAAAATTTTCCACCTTCTAGTTAATACAAGCTTTGGAGAGTTTAAAGAAAAAAACAACAACCCAAAACATTTATATTAAAGCATTCAATCATATCTAATATAGTATCAGGTTTACCACGGACAACACAGGGATGAAATGTCTAGCATTTGGGAGTTTTAATATAATATTTTACTCTGGTTCTAATACTACACCCATCACCAGGGCATCTGAGCGCCTTCTGGAAGTGCAGTAAGTGACATGACTAATATCTGCTCTGTGCAATTCTTTCCTTTTTTCTCTCTTCCTTTTGCCAGGGGGAAAATTGGGTGTTGAGCTCGAAAATATTGTTATTTTCTTTAACATGTGGTATGTTCTGTGGTTTGATAGTGAAGAGACAGTCAAAGAAATGTCCCTGGCATTCGAAATAGATGCTGGTGGAATTTGTGGTTCTTCTGAGATGCTGTCAGGAGCTAATTTCACAGTGTTGTCTAGCTCCTTGAGAATGCTCAGTGTCCTGTACAAGGAAGCTTTACGCTTGTGGTAGATATAGTCCCACTGTGCCTGAGGAGTGGAGTTGTTGATTGGGGTCTGTGACCGGAGACATCCTTCTCCTGTCTTCTGCACTGTCTACACAGACTTGGAGATCTTCAGATGTTAGATACCCCAGTGCAGTTTATTCATGTTTTGCTCGTTTCACCATCTGACTGATCTATACACCATAATTATTTATGGTTGCACTATCTCCTCAATTTTCTGCCAACAAGAAGAGAGGTCTCTCTACCCAGAGAACCTTTCTAGTCCTGATTCTAGTTCTGCTAGCCTGCCTCTCTCTCTCCCCATGCATTTTCTTCCCCTGCCTTCCTATACCTCCCGTGTTAATGGGCCAATTTGCTTGTTAGTCCTCCCTCAGTCCATTCTAATCCAGTAAGTACATCCCGTCCGGTTCACTCTGGGGGGAATTAATTGATGTTTCAGGGACCAGAATGATGGCTCAGCTGTTGGTTCCCAGCACTCTGTCACCTACCCTTCTGTTTCCTTCCACACTTTTATATCCTTTCGGAAGATCCCTAGAAAGAACAAAACTAAGAAGACAAAATGGTGTGTGTCTTTCTGGGTCACCTAGCCCCCAGCAGTCAGTGTATGAGGCCTTTGCATCAAGCTGACATACAAAGGAAAGGTTGTGCAAAGGTCAAAATGAGGTGGGTGGGTGGGTGGAAGCAGCTCTTCACTTGGGGAATGAGTTTCCCATCTCCTGTGAACCACAGCTCCTAATTCTACCCCTCTCCCTCTTTTCCTACCCTCACCCTGTCAGTGGGGCTGGGTTGGTCACAGCACTTAATGCAATTCTAGGGCCTGTGTGTTTTCCATGAGGCAAAAAAAGAGAACTGAGTCTTGGACTGGGTTTGAGTTGCGACTGTTTCCACTTTTATGTTCACTCCTACCAAGGGGGTCTCTTGCCCTCAGTTATCAGAGGTGGTAGGTGAGCCCCCACTCTTTGAATCATGAAGGAGAAGGGGCTGTCCTGAGTGGAAGAGATTCCCCCATGATTGCTATTTGAGAAGGGAAATCTTCAACCTTCCAGGTTCTTATCAACCCTTTGAGCATGAATGGAGCTATCAGCCAGGGAGAAGCATTTCGGTCTATACACCTCCCCACCCTTTGCATTTTCTTCTGTGGCTAGCTGAGATCAGATCTCATCCTCCAGATGTTTTTCTTATGAGCCTGACTGTCTTATGTTGCAACAATGGGGAAGCGTGGAATCTGGCACTCCCTGTGGGTAAGCAGCCTACTTAAGCAATGGCAGCATTTCTGGTGTAGGGCCCTACTAATGACAATTCAGTTTCGTTCCTGATCGTCGGTTCCATGTCACAATGGTTCTATTTAGAGTATTCGAAAATATCACTTACCAAAATGTCAGTCCTTTCAGCTTGTTTAAATGCAGACATTTTCAAAGCAGCAAGAATGTGTGCAAGGTATGTAGGAGTCATTAAAACTCTAGGTAGGCAGAAAGTCACGAGTTAGCTATCTCCCTGCCCACAATGCAGAGGGTGACTAGCCTCTGAATCGCCTTCTCCAAAAAATGCCGGCATTTCGTGTTAAAATGCTTTGCTTTTTGGGCCCAGGTTTGGTCACTATTCTGTGTGAATACAAGTGTAACTCCTTTGACTTCAGTCTAGTCAATTCATGATTCACACTGAGATTATTGTCTGTTATTTGCATTGCAGTAGCACCTAGGAGCCCCGCTCCTGGATCATGACCCCGTTGTGCTAGGTGCTGTATGAACACAGAACAAAATGAAAGCCCGGGCCCTTTGTTGACTTTTACCCTACCTTCAAGTTGGAAATAAATACTGTCAAGCCAGAGCCACTTGTTAACTTCCCCTGATGACCTCTTGTTTTCAAATATGTTGCTTTCAGCTGAGATTTGCATTTCTTTTTTCTATAATGATCCCGTACAGCTTTTTAAAATCTTTCAGACTCTAAATGGTATAGTCCAACTCAATCCAATCCGTCCTCATTATTGATACCCCCTAAAAGCTATATCAATCTGGCAATTGTCTGTAGAATTACTCCTTGTCTACAAGTGCACTGGCATTTTGTATGGAAGTAGAAACATTTAATATATAATTCACTAGAGGAAATGACTTTCTGCTGCAGAGTAGTTATGAGAATTACAGTCTGATGTTAATAAAGTGCAGACACAGTATTAGGAGAATTGTTAGCTATTACTGGGCAAAAAATCCAATCAAATCCCAAAACAAAGTGCTATTCTTGTCTGCAAAGTGAGCAACAGCTTGTTCCAGGAGAAAGCAACATTTAAGGAACCAGCTTGCAAATCTCTCATAGTACCTATTGCCTTCCCTTTGCTGGGGAGAAGACTGAGAGCTCTCTCTCTCTCTTCTTTCTAGGGCTGGAAATTTTTTGCCAGAAATTTTGAAAAAAATTGTTTTTTAAAATTTCCCCCCATTTCCCTCCCCCTTTTTGACACCCCACCAAATGGTTTTGGTCTGTTTGTTTTTCCTGGCTTTCTGTCCCTTTTCCTCCCTTTTACAGTTGAGGGGGAAAGGAGGAAAGTTAGGGAAAAAGGGGGCAGGGAATGAAAAAAATTCACCCGTTCATATTTTCGCGGTTTGTTTTGTCACTGAAAAACTGTTAAGAACTGAAAAAATTCCACAAAAAGTGTGTTTGGGGAAAAAAAGGTAATTTTCCATTGAAAAATGTTTTCAATAGAAAAATTTTCAACCAGCTCTATTGTTGACCCTCCCTTTGTGTTTTTCCTCATTCCTCCTCTTTCTTCTCCTTCCACTGGTTGGTCTGTCCTTTTATATCCAGCCTCATTTTTCTCCCTTCTTCTATAGCCTGTGTGTCCTAATCCCCTTCCTTTATTATTTTATACGTGTCAAACAGGGCCGGCTCTGGCTTTTTTGCCGCCCCAGGCAAAAAAGCCTCCCGCCGCCCCCCGCGCCCCCCCCCCCAGCGCGGCAGGGGAGGGCACCGAGCCCGGCCGCAGGCCGCTCTCCTCAACCGGCCAGAGTCCCGGGGAGAGGGCGGCGAGCCTGCCGCGGCTCCGCTGGCGGCCGGAGCCCCGGGAGGAGGGCAGAGAGCCCAGCCGGGGCTCCGCTCTCCCTGGCGGCCAGAGCCCCGGGAGGAGGGTGGAGAGCCCGCCACGGCTCCGCTCTCCCCGGCGGCCAGAGTGCCGGAGGGAGGGCGGAGAGCCCGCCGCGGCTCCGCTCTCCCCGGTGTCCAGAGCGCCGGGGGGAGGGCGGAGTGGCAGCCAGAGCGCCAGGTGGAGGGCGGAGAGCCCGCCGCGGCTCCACTCTCCCCGGAGGCCAGAGCGCCAGGAGGAGGGCGGCGAGCCCAGCGCAGCTCCGCTCTCCCCGGCGGCCAGAGCGCTGGGAGGAGGGTGGAGAGCCCGCTGCGGCTCCGCTCTCCCTGGCAGCCAGAGCGCCTGGAGGAGGGCGGAGAGCCCGCCGTGGCTCCGCTCTCCCCCGTGGCCAGAGCCGGAGCACCAGGCCTCCCCCCTCCAGGTGCCGCCCCAAGCACAAGCTTGGTGGGCTGGTGCCTGGAGCTGGCCCTGGTGCCAAATTATACAGCTCTATATAGTTTGAAAGCTTGTCTCTCTGACCAACAGAAGTTGGTCTAATAAAATATATTACCTCATGCACCTTTTCTTTCCGAATTGTACTGGGCATTTTCCAGATAAAGATCAAGCCCATTTTCTGTCTTAAATGTAGATTGTAACCTCTTTCAAATAGGGGTTGGGTAATCTTGTATGTTTTTACAGCACCCAATGTAATGCTCTATTTGGAGCACTGTAATACAAATACATTCATTATAAGACAAGGTCCCTACCTAGAAGTCTTTTTTTTTGTCCATTTCTTTTCTTTTATTTTTTCTCTCTGCCCTATTTCTTTCCTTCCATTGTTACTGCCCATCTCTCTCTCTCGATGCTCAGTCCTTGTCTTGGGTTTTGTACCTTCTATCATTCTCCTCTTGTTCTCTACCTCCCTTGTTTCATCCTATCCAGCCATGTTCCTTCCCTGCTTCCCCTTACTTCAACCTTTCCATCTCCTCCTCTCCTCCTTCTCCAAATCAACGATTTCTGCCACCCCTGCTGATTTATCACTTGGCAATGGTGGGGAACATATTGCACCTATTTGCAGTGTTTAACTTATCAGCACATATTTACAGTGATAATCCAGGGGTTTAGCACGAGAATGCAGTGCAAATTTAAATTATATCAGTTTAGAGAGTATGCAATCAACTACATTAAAATTTACTGCAGAATTCATGAAAGTCACTGGTTCAGCACCTCATCCCAACTGGCAGTTATTATCAACACTTTATAACAAACAGATGCAGATGGTTCTTCTTCGAGTACATGTCCGTACGGGTGCAACACTGTAGGATATGTGCGTGCTATGCACTTTTGACCAGAGCAGCACCACATGCTCCCATATGCGGACATATAAGGAGGTGCGGACCTGCCATCACTCAATGCCTTCTCAGCTGCCTGTGGATTCAGATGGAGCACTTTTGGCATCAGCTGTTCTCAGCATCCTGCCTTTTCTCACTTACAGCGAACCATTACTTTTTTATTTTCTTAATTTTTTATTTCATTAGCTGTTATTTTTTTCTCATTTTCAGCACATTTGGGCTTTGACATGGAGGGTCCTCGCCTCCCATTGTCTGGACTTTTTATTTACTGCTTCGGCACTTCCCTGGGTTATGCTGAAAACCCCAGAGTTCCAGCCCTGCCACAGGCCTTTTCCCCAGAGCAAAGGGCACTCCAGCTGTTTATGGTGTCTCTGAGACACCCACATCCCGTCAAAGTGTAAGGTCTGCATGGGGTTTCAAAGCAGGTTTCAAAGGACAGAGAGGCTAGGTTGAAGCTCCTCTCAATGGAACGCTCCCTACTCCAGCAGGATCCACTTCCCTCCTCCCCGCTACATTGGCCTCAACATCTCAGGCTGCTCCAGCGATTGCCGGACCTGCAGCAGCAGTTTTGGAGATGAAGATGTTGAAGAAAAAGAAGCCCTTTTCTCCTTCCAGGGAGTCTAAGAAAAGGCTGGGTCACCCCATAAATCTGGCTCCCGGGAGACCTCGTGTCCCACAAAAGGCACCTCTGAGGCTCCGGCTGAAACCCATACTGAGGTATCTGCCTTGCCTAAGAAGCCTCAGTCTGGGAAGTTTTCTGCTAGGCAATACAGGGAAGCGCCCACCTCAGTACCATCTGACACCGCTTGGCATCAAAAGGTCCTTAGCCACTGCAGTAGTTATGTGGCAAGCATCTTGGCTCCAGTCTCCTAGACTCCCAAGAGAAGTACAGAGCTCCAGGGCCCAAGCTCTTCAGTGCTGACATGGACTTCTCACTCCACTCCCTTAAAGATTCAAGGGCAACATTAGACATACTCTCACTGTACTATACAGCATTGCCTTCAATGGGGCGGAGCTGGTAGCCAGGACACTTAACCTGTTTAGGAAAAAGTCCTATCATTATTTAAACTTTCTGCTTCTAGCGACTACAGGTCTGTCGCATCTTACGCGCATTTAACATGCGTGATTTCAGCTTTGCACAGTCGGCAAAAACAAAAACAAAAAAAAGAGAAAAATAACTATTTTAATACTGTACTTGTAGTGCGGGCGATTCCGCCCACCATTCAACTCAATGTAATTTTGACTATACGTGGTTTTCGCTTTACGCGCTAACTGCAGAACGGACCCCCCGCGTAAGATGAGACTCGCCTGTATATTTTGGGTTTGGATCATTCTGATCTGTGTACTTTTTGGCTTATGCTCGTCTCATGCGAACTGAGCTTTGTGTGCGTAGAAGAGGTACAGACTACTAATATTTAACGTATACTAGAGAAGTTCATTAAAAACCTACATAGCTGAAACGTAAGTCTATATGAGATACAACCCAAAATATTTAATATAATACATACTGACAGGAAATGTACTTCTCCAGCAGGAACTATTCTCAATGATGCTAGACAAGCATTTAATTAAACTAAATGGAATAATAGATTTATATAACATTCTGGTTAGAGTTCTTCTATCTGCTGTATTTTACTAAGTATACAATTATTTGAGGAGTCCAAAGCTATTGAACAAATGTTGTGAATCTCCAGAACTTGGGATGATTTCCATAACTTTCTTTTTCTGCATTCCTAAGAAGTACTGCTCCCAGAACCAGGGCTATATTCTGATATCCTCACTCATGGTGAGTACTGCCTTCCGCTGGGCACATTCCCAGTGAAATCAGTGGGGCTGCTTGTGGAGTAAGGTCCTATTCTGTTTGGGCGAGGGTGTCAGCATCTGCCCCCAATTATTTTAGGGGATAACATGATGTCATCTGACATGTTCAGAGAGATTAAAACTGTAATCGCATTCCAAGGCCCACAGTTTTCTGAAAGTGGTTGTTTTTGGAGCAATATCAAGAGAGAGCAACAGTCCCTGCGCTGTTAGAGGAGTCAGAGGTAGAACATTTTTAGTGAGCTCCTGCTAATGCCTGAGATTGTAGTATCCTCTGAATTCCCAATGTGATAGTATAATGCAAAATGTCTTAGTGCTCCCCACCAATTAGCGGGGGCCTGATACTGCCTCCTTTACCCCCTCGAGTACTAACTTACCCTGCAAGTAGTCCCACTTGGGAAATAAGATATTATTCAAGGGGAGATAAGTAACAGATGGCATCTTTGGACTGTAGAAGTTGTCAATGACCCCCAATAGGTTGAATAGCTTTTACTCTTTCCTCCAATAGTAATTGTGAAGGAGTAAGACAGTTTCTCAATTCCTCCATTTTGTTGCTCTTAATTGACCAAACAAAGGAAGACACATAGAAGGATTTGTTATATACATTTTCAAAAATTATCTCTGATTTTGAGGCTCAACTTGAGACACCCAGGGTCAGGTGTTCCGAAGTCGTGAAACCAGTGGGAGCTTCCGGTGCCCAGCAACCCTGAAAATGCAACCCACGGTATTGGAGAGGCAGAAACTGAGGCACCCAAAATCAAAAGCCCACTTTTAAAAAAAATTGTTTACTGCTGAATTAAACTACATTGTGTTTTTGGGAGCTTTATAAAAGGACTGCATGTACTATTGAAAGAGACACTGGAGTACATAGTGATTTATTTCAGTCACATAGTGTAGAAACTGGTGACATTTCTTGGGTAACTCTCCAGACAAAGGAAAACAATCGAGTGCAGAAATATCACTTCAGCCAGATAAGGTGTATTTTATCTACAAACGTTTCAAGAATAGCCCGGGCTGACATTGACATTGCCCAAAGAAACCAATCAGAACAGGAAGATAAAGCTTGCAATCACCCCTTGTATGCAGGTTGATATTCTTCTTGGCTACTCCTATTTGTCTTTTACTAGATAAACGTTCAACAGCCTTGTGGACTTTCTTAGCTCCTTGGGGTCTACTGCTTCACCTGACTCCTCCAGCTGCGGAGCTGCATTTCTAAAACCCCAAATCTTTAAGAAAGCCCAGCTCTTTTTCCAAATCTACACACGCCACAAAGAAAAATCTCGAAGCGAATTTTATTACTTGTACAATTGCTTTTGCTGTAAAGGATTGAGCCAGAGTTCTAATTGAACACACATAATACTGCTAAAATACATCTATATACCTTTCTCTATTTTGAGCAAAAAGAACAAGGCGTACTTGTGGTACCTTAGGGACTAATAACTTTATTTGAGCATAAGCTTTCGTGGGCTACAGCCCACTTCTTCGGATGCATAGCCCACGAAAGTTCATGCTCCAATAAATGTGTTAGTCTCTAAGGTGCCACAAGTCCTCCTGTTCTTTTTGTGGATACAGACTAACATGGCTGATACTCTGAATTCTATTTTGAGCCTAAGGGCAGGTCTTCACTATGGGGGGGGGTCGATTTAAGATACGCAAATTCAGCTACGCGAATAGCATAGCTGAATTCGATGTATCGGAGCCGACTTACCCCGCTGTGAGGACGGTGGCAAAATCAACCTCCGCGGCTCCCTGTCGATGGCGCTTACTCCTACCTCCGCTGGTGGAGTAGGCGTGTCAATTCGGGGATCGATTCTCGCATCCCGACGAGACGTGATAATTCGATCCCTGAGAGATCAATTTCTACCCGCCGATTCAGGCGGGTAGTGTAGACCTAGCCTGAGTCTACTTTCAAGTGACCTCTATAGGTGTGGGCTTGTACTCCATGCCAAATTAGGTGTAAATTCTGAGCAAGGGTTCTCGGTTTTTATAGCACATTAATGCAGCAACTCCAGAAACATTCAAAAAGAGACTTTTTTTCTTGATTTAAATATGCAAAGGAAGACTACAATTAATGCAGGATTTTGATATTAAATAACATCTATTGTCCCTTACCTTTTCTGTTTTCAGCGTAGCACAGATTTTTGTATTTGCAATTCATGAATGCCTTCCTGAAGTTGGCAGGGTGGAAGCTGGAGATTTTGGTAAGAGACATCGGGGGCTTTGGGCAACAAAAAGGCATGGGAGGCATTTTAGGATTGTAGGATAATACATTTGTTGGATTTTTCTGCTAAAGTGATCAGCAGTGAAATAGTTAACAACGTTGATATTTCCAATGTTATCTTTACGTTTCAGGGTTAACAACCTATTGAGATGAATTGAACTGCTTAATCCGTGAATTGTATTTGTAGATAGACCTTGCTGCATTCACTCAATTCACAGGCTTAAGGATTTCTTTGCAACCATTCAGGCTAAAAATAGTGTTTCTAAATAATACCTAGCACTTAGATTGAGGTCTGCTAATGAAAACCACTAAGTACTTTATAAAGGAAGGTATCATTATCCCCATTTTACACATGGGGAACTTGAGGCATAGGGAGGTGAAGTGATTTGCGCATAGTCATGCAGTAGGCTAGTCGCAGAGCCAGGAATAGGTCCCAGGTCTCCTGAGTCCCAGTGATATTTTCTTTTAATATACATGAAAGAATGCAACAGCACCCTGGAAACTGGGCCAGTCACATTTCTGTCCATAGAGACATGATAAGAAGAAAATGTTCGCAGCCTGGGTGGTAGGTTATTAATCACTGAATACACTTCACTGGGGCTAACAGGTGCAAGAGTGGGAATGAGCTATCCATATCTTAAATAATGTTTAGTTTTGTAATAGTGGATTGTTTAGGCTGTTAAAAATCTGATACCTTTCTAGCTATAAAAATACCCATGGATTATTTAAAGTGATCAAAGCCATAGAGGGATTTATAGCTTTTGGATCACTTATGATCATTGCTCTCAGCTCTGCTCTTCCATTCTAAACCCCATAAACCCCATTTATTTTTTCTTTTTCATTGTAAGTTTGACTTGGCATTGGGCAGTGTCACTGCATGACAATCCCATACCATTGCTGCTGTCTTCGACATTGTTGTTATCATACCTAGGCTGCTGCTAACAAAACAGCTGTACTGTTAATCTTGTATGTTATTTGGAGAATTACGGTTAGGGTTACCATATTTCAGCAAGCAAAAAAGAGGACGGGAGGAGCCCCGCCCTAGCCCCGCCCCTGCCCCTCCCACTTCCCGCCCCCTCAGAACCCCCAACCCTCCCCCCGTTCCTTGTCCCCTGACTGCCCCCTCCTGGGACCCCTGCCCCTAACTGCCCCCCAGGACTCCACTCCCTATCTAAGCCTCCCTGCCTCTTGTCCCCTGACTGCCCCAACCCTTATCCACACCCCCACCCCCAGACAGCCCCCTGGGACTCCCACGCCCCATCCAACCACTCCCCACCCCCTGACAGCCCCCCCCCAGAACTCCCAACCCATCTAAACCCCTCTGCTCCCTGTCCCCTGACTGCTCCGATCCCTCTCCGCACTCCTGCCCCCTGACAGCCCCCCCGAGAACTTCCAACCCATCTAAACCCCTCTGCTCCCTGTCCCCTGACTGCTCCGATCCCTCTCCGCACTCCTGCCCCCTGACAGCCCCCCCGAGAACTCCCAACCCATCTAAACCCCTCTGCTCCCTGTCCCCTGACTGCGCCGATCCCTCTCCCCACTCCTGCCCCCTGACAGCCCCCCCCCCCAGAACTCCCAGCCCCCCACCCCCCCGCTCCTTGTCCCCTGACTGCCCCCTCCTGGGACCCCTGCTCCTAAATGCCCTCCAGAACCCCACCCCCTACCTAAGACTCCCTGTTCCTTGTCCCCTAACTGCCCCCTCCTAAGACCCCCTCCAACTGCCCCCCAGGACCCTACCCCCTACCTGTACCCTGACTGCCCAAAACCTTATCCACTCCCCCCAAAAAGCCCCCCCCCGTTTCTTGACTGCCCCCTCCAGAACCTCCCTGGCCCCCTTACCCTGCTGCTCAGAACAGGGTGTTGGGCTCTGTGCGAGCCGAGCCGGACACATGGCTGCGCTCCCCAGCACAACAAAACCCGGTCCCTGGCCCTGCACAGTGCTGCTGGACCGGGCTGCAGGGGAGAGCTGCCGGCTCAGAATGCAGGGCGGATCGGGCTCCTCTACAGCTGCTCCAGAGTCCAGCCCGGGACTTCCCTGCAGCCCTCCCAGCTGCTCGCTCTGCTCTGCCGGGGGAGGGGGGGAATCCCGGACATTTTGAGTGATTTACAAATTCCCCCCGGACGCTATTTTTAGAACAAAAAGGAGGACATGTCCGGGTAAATCCGGACGAATGGTAACCCTAATTACGGTACTCCTCAGCCCCTCCCTAAAATTACAGCTATTTACTAACAAACTGCTTTCTGCAAGTGACAGCACTGTATTATTAAAACTTACACAGCCTCTCTGGTGGTATTAGTCAGAGTGATGAGTGATTGAGAAAACCAATGGACTAATGCAAGATGCTGTTTGATAAACATTTAATTTAATCAAGTAAAAGCAGGCAAGTGAGAGCCCCTTTCTCTCTCTCATCCTTTGTGGGAGCTCTAAAATAAAATTTCTTTCTCCTCCTCACACCAAACTCTTCCATTCCCTCCTTTTCCTTGTCATATAAGAAGTTTTTAAAGAATCATTTAGGATTGGATTCTGCGTTGTGGAAATTGTGGAGATTTCAGTGGGAGGAGAAATGGGCCCTGCATTTAAAGCAGTTGCCAGAAATGACGTTAGGAAGAATCACATGTGAAATCAAGTGTGATAACATTATATCAGAGAGGCAGTGTGGGCTAATGGTAGGACACTGGAATAGGACTCTGGAGACCTGGTTTCTACCACTGACCATGGGCTAGTCACTTCACGTCTCTGGGCCTCTGTTTCCCTCCCATTCTTTATCTATCTTGTCTGTTTTGATTGTAAGCTCTTCAGGGCATGGGCAATCTTATACTATGTATTTGTACAGCACCTAGCTCAATGGGTTCCAGTCTCAGTCGGGACAGCTCTATGTTTTTTGCCACCCCAAGCACTGCAGTCAGGCGGCCTTCGGCGGCATGCCTGCGGGTGGTCCACGGTCACGCTGATTCGGCTGCATTTCTGTGGGTGATTTGCTGGTTCCGCGGCTTCGGCGTACCTGCCACTGAATTGCCGCCAAAACCGCTGGATCGGTGGACCTCCCGCAGGCATGCAGCCAAAGGCTGCCTGACTGCCGCCCTCATAGCAACCAGCACGCCACACCCCGCGGCTTGCCGCCCCAGGCATGCGTTTGCTGCACTGGTGCCTGGAGCCGCCCCTGGTCTCAGTAAGGGACTCTAGGTGCTACCATAATATAAATAGTGATTATTATTCTTTAGCAATTTATTTAGGGTTGCCATCTGTCCAGTTTTCAACCAGAACATCTGGCGAAAAGGGAACCTGGCAGTGGCTGGTCAGCACAGCTGACCGGATGCTAAAAGTCTGGTTGACTGCAGTAACTTGCCTCCTCCACTGGGGGGTGGGAAGAGCAACAGCTATGGCTGGAGCCACATGGAGGAGCTGCTCTCTTCTCCGCTGCTGACACCTGACAGAGAGCAGTGGCTGGCTTCTGGACCGGGCTCCAAGAGGTGGGTGCCACTGCCCGGGGGGGGGGGGGATCCTGTTCGCCCCCCCTTCTCCCCCAATTGCCCCAGCCCTGACCTCTCATTAATTAACCGGTCACGACAAAGTGATCAATTCCTTCAGCTGACTGGCTAAAGGGTTTTAAGTCCAAAGGTCCCCTGACTTGGAAATCTTGTTGTGGTGTTTGTTGCATATCATTGCAGTATAATTAGTCTTAGCCCCGTAGTAAATGTAATGACATGGCAACAAGCATGGCCACCACAATTTTTTTTTTAAATGTAGTTGTGCATCCAAAATTTATTTTTTAAGGTGCACTTTAGTAGAGGTGGGCAAGTTTTATGGTGTGCTAAGGGTGTTGAAAGCACACTTGTGTTCATAGATTTTAAAGTTAAAAAAGAACTATTGGATCATCTAGTTCAGGGGTCGTCAACCTTTCAAAGAAGAGGAGCCATTTTTTTGGTTTTGTCTTTGACCAAAATATTTCAAGAGCCACATCACATGCAAAGCTACTTGTAGAGTTAGAATTTATCAACTAATAATAATTAAACATATTAAAGTTATTACTACTGACTAATACTTTTAATGCGACTTCTGCTATTTGACTTTGAATATAAACAGGAGGGGGCTCTGGGCTGGGGCAGAGGATTGGGGTGCAGGAGGGTTTGTGGGTTCTTGGAGGGAGTTTGGGTGCAGGACGGGGTTCTGACCTGGGCATGGGGTTAGAGTGTGGGAGGGGGTGCCAGGTGTAGGCTGCCTGTCTGCCCTGACCCCACGCCGCTCCCAGAAGTGGCTGGGTACTGACAAGTCTCTGTGTGCCCCTGGCAGGGGGGAGGCGGTGCTGCCCCGCCCCCAGCACTGTCCTCACAGCTCCCGTTGGCCCATTGGTGGTGGAATCTACCACTTCCCTTTGTGGTTTATTCCAATAGTTAATCACCCTCAGTGTTAAAAATATGTGTTTTAAATGACTGTGTATCCTAGTACACTATGCAATGAACGGGCTTTGGCAGGTACTGTGGGAGCTTGGAAGAAGAACAGATACTCAAGGTGTGTAGAGCCGGTTTGAAAGCAAAACTTTTGTCCCAAAGGAAAGTCTCATATTTTTAAATTTGTCTAATTCCCAAATTGGGACAAGATATCAAAATTTTTCACAGAATAGAAAGCTCACAATCATTTTGGTTCAGAAATGTCAGGAAATTCTGCATCCAACTGTAAAGAAACATTTCGACATTCCCAAATCATGGAGTTTCATTCCAGGTTGTTCAGTGGAATCAAAACAGTTAATTTTGGTTTGGTTTGCCATTAATCTGTGTCTCTTTGAGCCTCCTGCAGTGCCTCATGGAAGATATAGTTCTGAAACCTCATGCCCCCATTCTCCTTTGGCTGGACTACATCTTCCTGGTGCACACTGGTCATGTGACTCATACAACATACTACATTGTCAGTTTAACTAGAGGGGCAACTATGGTGCATCATAGGAAATGGTGTCCATCCAAGGAGACAGAGAAGAATAGGGGAATGAGGCCCTTGAACTTTACAACTGCCACAAAGCTTTAAGGTCAAAGTGATCCAAAATGTAACATTTTGATTTGGATTGACAAATCACGAGGTTTCATTTCAGTTTTCCTGATGGAAAATGGAAACATTTTTGCAAAATTGACATTTTCCCGTGGAAAATTTTGATTTTGCAGGAACTGTATTTGTCATTAAAAAAAAAAAAAAAATTTCAGTGGAAAATTCCCAACCAGTGCTAGTGTTCAGCCTGTATGAATCAGAGCATCACCATCTGGTGTGCCATTAGAGAAGTGCAATAACATGCATTTTCCTGATGTTACTGTTTAATACTTACAAGTAAGACAACATGGTAATATATTGTATTTGGGAATTCATGGGAACATGTTGTGAAAGTTCAATAGCTTTGCAGAACGGGGGTGGAGAGGAAGATGTTTTCAGTCTGAAAATAAAGAACAAACCTAAAACAGGTACTGTAGGTCTTGAAATAAAAAATAGACAAAGCACTGTAAAAGAAAGATTCCAGTCCTGCAAGACACTGAGCATCTCCTGCCAGGCATTGAACATCCTCAGTTTCTACTGAAATCAACAGGAGCGAAGGGCAGTCAACACCCAAAGAAACAAAAATGATTTTGGTGTAGTTATAGTGGTAAACGTTACTGTTTAAAAGTGTCACCATTTTATTCGTATCAAATCGAGATGGTCAAAAAATTGGGTTTTATTGTTGGAAAATTTTGATTTTTTTCAGAAGAAATTCAAATACTGAAAACTTGGGCCAAAATCCAAAGTATTTTGATTTGGAAATATTGCCACGGGGACTCTTTGGAATTGTCATTCAGGTGCTTCATGCCCCCATTCTCTTCTGTGAGCCAGGCTTCCTGGTCAGACTACATCTTTCATGGTGTACCACAGTCTCTCCGATTGAAGATACAAGGCAGTGCATCATGGGAGATCCTGTCCATTGTGCCTCATGGGAGATGTACCCCGGCCCCTAAAGTAGAACGGGACATGAGGCAACTGAACTGTAGCTCCCATGAGGCACCACAGCAGCATTTCCAAATCTAAACTTTCTGGGTTTTGACTGAAATATTTTGGTATTTAGAATTTCATTTTTTCAATGAAAAATCAAAAATTGTTTGCAGAAAGACACTTTTTGCGAAAAAAAATTCAATTCCGTTAATTCAATCAATTAACCCAATTTTCTGTCAAAAAAAGTTTAATTGGAAAATTTTCAACTAGCCTTAGTAACTACTATTTGTATCTCTCATCTGCAGACTTTACTGACAAGAAAAAGTCTACACTACCCTTAAACCTGCAGAGCCAATGTAGCTATGGACGATGATGCTGCATTATATTATAACGTATGTAGAACACACAACATTGTTGTCTCCATTCTAGTTTGTTATTATTTACTGATGGCAGAATTTTTATTACTGGCAGTGATTTCAGAGGCAGGTAGAGCATCGCCTGATTTTCAGATCTCAGACTGAGTTTGCAGCGATGAGAAAATCATATTTTGACATGTAAGCTAAAGAAGTTTGATATGGAACTCATTGAAGCCTGATCCAAAACTATTGACCTTTATGGAAAGACTCTCATTGATTTCAGCAAGCTTGAGATCAGGCCCTGAGGGACGGTATGAAACACCACAATGCTACTTTAACAGATCCACTTTTTAGAATACAACATAATTTAACAGATTAAACTGCACAACAAAGAAGGTCCTATTTTTAGACAGCAGTAGAGACTCTACGGGTCCTTTTTAGAGAATGTGTGCAAAGAAAATGAGACAGAACAAATGGGAAAGTATTTACTATAGAAGATGGCAGGCAATCTCAATCATTTTTTTATTGGCATGCTAACTAATGAGTCTTCTAAAGAAATAATACTGTGTAAATCTGCTATTGCTATGGAAGATAATAAAGCAGTGAGAGCCACTGGGTCAGTCAAATTTCATATCTTCTACATTATGCAAGAATTCAAATGCAGAAACACTGCAAAATTCTGTGTCCAATTAATAACCTGTTCTGAAGAACTGCAAGTGCTTGGTAAATGCAATTTGAAATGCAGATACAGTGTAAGGGCTGGTCCCCACTTAGTCCGGACTTCGGACTAAGGTACGCAAATTCAGCTACGTTAATAACGTAGCTGAATTCGAAGTACCTTAGTCCGAACTTACCGCGGTCCAGACGCGGCCGGAAGTCTCCCCCCGTCGACGCCGCGTACTCCTCTCGGCGAGCTGGAGTACCGGCGCTGACTGTGAGCACTTCCGGGATCGATCCGGGATCGATTTATCGCGTCTTAACCAGACGCGATAAATCGATCCCAGAACATCGATGGCGTGCCGCCGGACCAGCCGGTAAGTGAAGACTAGGCCTAAGTATTAGAGACATTAGAGGAGAGACATTAGAATTTCAAGTTGTGAAACTTAAAAAACTCTTGAGCTATCCTGGGTCTTGCAGCAGTAATTTGTTTAAATCTGGTGCAGAAGGTGAATGCTGAAAGGTAGGGGAGGCATTGGACATAGTCATTCCCTCCCGACCCTCCTGAGTTCATGGATTCTTTGAAGGCCCAGGTAGTTCAGCAGGAAAATATTAATGTTGAACACACTTCAAAGGGTTCGGCTGAGTTGAGATAAGTGTTTGAAAGTGTGGATACTTTTCTGAAGCTTAGAATAATTATAACAATAATATGTTTCACTTGTGTAATTAGTTAGTATTTGTTGAGCATAGTCAAGATGGAAATTTCTATATGGGTACCGAGAATTCTGTATTTTAGCATCTATTGTGCTTTTCACCCAAGCATCTCAACGTGTTCATGCATTATCTAAACCCCCACCGAACCCTTGTGAGATTGGGAAGGATTATTAATTATTTCCCCCCTTTCACAAATGGGGAAATCGTGGTTAAGTACATTATCTAGGGTCATGAGGACAGTCTATGGCAGAGCTAGGATTGTAACCCAAGTCTCTTAACTCCCAGAATATTAGATTGCACTGTTTCCTATCCCAATTATCCATATGTTTGAGTCTCCTTCCACTATCTTCATAACATCCTCTTTCTCCTTATTGTGTATGTCTCTGACAATCCTGGCTTCTTTCCTATATTATCTGCCTTGGCTTCTTCTACCCCTGCAAACAACCCATTTACGTGTCCGGCCTTTCAGCCCCTCTGGGTGTGCTGAATTAAATTTTTGAACACATGGGGGTAACAAACCCAAAATGCACTGTGTGCCTGAGAGCTCTTAGACAATACCATGGAATAGTACAGTGGTAATGAGAGAAGAGTAATTCATGAGTAAAGCCAGTAGCTGGGAATGCGTGACAGGGGGATAGATCACTTGATGATTACCTGTTCTTTTCATTCCCTCTGAAGCACCTGGCATTGGCCACTGTCGGAAGACAGGATACTGGGCTAGATGGACCTTTGATCTGACCCAGTATGGCCGTTCTTATGTTCTTAATGTGTTTATTCATGGGAAAAGACCACAGGGCCACATTGTGATCAGTGGAATAGAACAGGGGTGTAATTCAGGGAGGAATTTGTTCCACAAGATATATGGAAAAATCTATGAACCCACAGAGAACCTGATCTAGAACCTGTTGAAGTGAATGGGACTCTTTCCACTGATGTCTGTGGGCTTTGGATCTGCCCCACACCTAACTGTGACTGTAAATAAGCCCTGTAGGGCAGAGGTTCCCAACCTTTTTATTGCTGTGTTCCCCCTCGGGGAATTCATGTCCCTTGAATGCTCCCCTCTTTCTAATAACCAGTATTTTTGTGTAGAACAAGAGGGTCTGCTCCACAGCCTCGGGCGCCTGGCCAGGAGTCTCTGTGAGGGTGTTGATTGGACAGCAGCTCCCCTGGGCTGGGGGTTTCAGTCCACCTCATCCCTCCAGGCACTCTGGGCCTGGGGATGCAGCTCCCTTCTCGGCCACCTTTGGGCAGCAACAACCATTGTGTCCCTGGAAACCAACTGCTGGGCAGTCAAGGGCGGTGCTTTGGCCCTGTCAGGCTGCAGCTCCAGAGCCTCTGCTGAGCAGGGCCAGCACTGCAGAGTTCAGCTGTGCCCTTCACTAAGCTCCTGTGCAAGGGGTGTCCCTGAGCAGGTCACTGGGACTGGAGAGGTTTGTGGAGATGATCAGAGCAGGTTCATGCCTAGGGGACGTCTGCACTGCTGCTTGGAGGTGTGATCCCAGGTAGACAGACTTGTGCTATCTCAAGCTGAGCTAACACATTAAAAAGAGCAATGTAGATGTTGTGACACAGGTGGTAGCATGGGTTAACCACCTAAGCTCGGACCCAGGGGGTCAGTGGCTAATCTGAGCCATACTGCAATGTCCACACTGCTATTTTTAGCTCACGAGCTCAAGCAGAGCTAGCACGAGTCTATCTACTCGCTCTGGGAATCACATCTCCTAGCTGCAGTGTAGACCATACCCTAGAGGCAAACTAAGTATTAGAGACATGGATGAAGGTCCTGAAAGACAGCAGCAGAAACTTGACTGGTAGAAGAAATAGTTAGCCAGTCAGTGCAGCAATGTCTGCACTATTGGACATTGCCAATGCACGGTGACAAACCTAAACGAGAAACATTCTGAGGTGCATCATTCAGGCAGAAGATGTTCATATTTAGGAGATTATTGTTGTGATTGTGTGCAACAATATAAGAGATTCAGAAACAATACATGACCATCTCTGGGGGACTTGGCTGGCAAACACTAAGTTAAGCGAGACTGAAGAACATGGGACAAAGGAAATTATGAGTAAATGGAAAAAGAATAAATAGAATCAGAAACATTAACCAATAGTCGTTGAAAACTGAACTTTAACTGTAAGGATGTGGGGAAGAAAATATTATATATTGTCGTATTTGTGGACATATATACAAATCTAAAAGCTCATTTGAGCAAAAAGGGCTGCTAACAAGTCTTCAGCATTAAAGTACATGAATGTAAAAAAGTAAATGAATGATGGGTGGAAGTTGGCTCAATTGAATTAGGAGTTGACCTACTAGAAAATGAGGCACCAGCAATAAAATAAACAATGTAGCATAATTACAGTTGTGACCTCCCGTAATTAACAAAGTTACTGCTTAAGGTCTTAGTGGATTTATTGTACATTTTGTAGCAATCTTTTTTTTCCCTTCCCCAGAAACAACAAGCATTCCTAGACTTAGAGAGAACTAGAGATGGAAAAGATGGGGGAGGGATAGCTCAGTGGTTTGAGCATTGGCCGGCTAAACCCAGGGTTGTGGGTTCACTTCTTGAGGGGGCCACTGAAGGATCTGGGGTAAAAATCAGTACTTGGTCCTGCTGGTGAAGGCAGGGGGCTGGACTCGATGATCTTTCAAGATCCCTTCTAGTTCTAGGAGATGAAATATCTCCATGTAAAAAAAAAAAGATCATTTAGATCCGACTGCCATGCAGCCTTGTCCAGTTGGGCTGTGAATATACTCATGTAGTGAAGGATTGTTTCTTGTTTCACTTTCACTGGGAGACTGTTCTGCAGCCTAATTGATCTTGCCCTTTATTAACATTTTTGCTTCTATTCAGCTTATATTTGTATTTGCTCAATTCCATCCCATTACTACTTTTTATACTTTCTTTTACCACTCGAACTCAATATTATCCCGCCTTTAAATACCTCTGCATGATCACTTGGTTCCCCTTTATTGTTGTTTTCCCAAGCTCTAAAACTGAGTAGGGTTAAATTCTTCTGTCCTTGTTCATGGAGAGAGACAGAGTAGGTGAGGTAATATCTTCTATTCCAGTGGTTCTCAACCAGGGGTATGTGTACCGTTGGGGGTACACAGAGGTCTTGCAGGGGGTACATCAACTCATCTAGATATTTGCCAAGTTTTCAGCAGGCTAGATAAAAAGCACTAGCAAAGTCAGTACAAACTAAAATTTCATACAGGCAATGACTTGTTTATACTGCTCTATATACTATACACTGAAATGTAAGTACAATATTTATATTCCATTTGATTTCTTTTATAATTATATTGTAAAAATGAGAAAGTCAGCAATTGTTCAGTATAATGTGCTGTGACACTTTTTTGTATTTATATGTCTGATTTTGTAAGCAAGTATTTTTTAAGTGAGGTGAAACTTGAGGTACGCAAGACAAATCAGACTCCTGAAAAGGGGTACATTAGTTTGGAAAGGTTGAGAACCCCAGTTCTATTGGACCAACTTCTGTTAGTGAGAGAGACAATCTTTTGAGCTTACATAAAGCTCTTCTTAGGTCTCACTCTGAGTTAGTTTCCCAAACCTGAAGAAGAAGTTGGTCTAATAAAAGATGTTACCTCATCCACCTTGTTTCTCTTAATATTCTGGGACTGACATGGCTACAACAACACTTGTTCATGGAAGCAGTTCTACTTTAGTTAATATGACAACTCTTCTGATTTTGGTGCAAATATGGATGATTTTCAGTTTTGCACCCAAACCATGCAAAATTCATGCTATTACTTCTGCGTAATAAGATGAAACTTGACTGTTTTGCCTGGAGTTCGCTGTGAAATTATGGGTTCATTGTAACCTCAAACTCAGAGAAACTCCTGTGTGCCATAGTAACAATGGAAGCAATTCATAGGCTAAAAGAGACAGGTTTCTGCAAACCTCCTACCACACATATGGGGCCCACATGGAATCTTGAAAAGTCTGTTAACAACCACAGTAACAGGGAGGAAAATAGAAACAGCTACTGTAGCTAATACCTCACTGAGATCACACTTGTAGCCAATAAATGACTCACTGATACATGAAGATGATACTTTTGCACATCTCTGAGCTCCTGTTTTCTTTTCTCAGATCAGAAGTTTAAACAATTTTCAGAAATCCGCCATTAATGAGATATGGCTGATAAAAAGTCATTTAAAAATCACTCTTAAGGGGTAGTCGGAAGAAAAATTCAAGAGACTGACTGCTATACCAATAAATCAGCTGAAGTAAAATCATTATATGTGTGAATGTATTCTATAAGTATGCACACACACATTAGATGGTATATATATATAATGCACACATGAGACATATATAAGAAACCAACTGATGTAACTGAGATGCAAACAGCCAAACTTATATAAGGGTACATCTATACTTACTTCCTGGTCCGGATGTAAGCGATCGATCTTCTGGGATCAATTTATCGCGCCTTGTCTAGACGCGATAAATCGATCCCAGAAGAGCTTGCCATCAACGCCGGTACTCCAGCTCGGCGAGAGGAGTACGCGGCATTGACGGGGGAGCCTGCCTGCCGCGTCTGGACCCGCGGTAAGTTCGGACTAAAGTACTTCGAATTCAGCTACGTTATTAACGTAGCTGAATTTGCGTACCTTAGTCCGAAGTGGGGGGTTAGTGTGGACCAGGCCTTAGTAACAAACACATAACCAGCTGATAAAATAACTGTTAATTTTAAGGATGAATTAAGTATATTCAAATGGTTAGTACTCAAATATTAGTGAGTGGTAATTCCAGGGACTCTGAATAAAGAAATTCTGAACAAACAGGAAATATAGTTAAGAAAGGTAGAGAAAGAAAAAGTTAATGGCCCATCTTAATGGCTCAGACAGAGCTGATTGTTAATATACCGAGAGATAGTATAGAGTAATCAGGATAAAACAAGAATAAGAAATACAAGTAAGAACACTGCCTTATGAAAGACCAGACAAATAATAGAAAATAAATGCACTGAAGTTTCATGAAAGTGATTAACTAATTTGAAACATTCTCTCACAAGAGAATTTAACATTCATTGTAAATTGAAGATTTCCAGACATCACATACTTAAAGGGAGAGTAAGTGACAAAGGGACTTGCTTAGTATGAAGAAGTGATGTACTTAAGACACCAGACTAGCTGTTAGGAGACCTGGGTTCTATTCCCCAGCTCTGCTACAGACTTCCAGTGTGACCTTGGACATGGGGGGAGACACTTACTCTGTGCCTCCATGCCCTGTCTTTTCATTGCCTCTTTTGGGGATGACTTGCACTCCTGAGGGTGCAGAGAGGCAGTGATCCCTGGACCTTGGATGTGGAAGGCAAATCACAGTAGAGCCAGAAGCCAGATAAAATGTAAAAGACTTTGCTTGGAATTAAATATTTTACCCACATGAATAAAACATTGAACAGCTATATGGGGAAGTGTGCCTGATCTTTCTGACAGACCAAGTAATTTTTCAGCTAATCTCATAGCTGGCCCTCCAGAGCCGAGGGCTATCACCTGTCCTAAGGAATTCGGAAGGTAACATCGTGAATGATAATAGTATAATTTTTGAAGGAATTACTACCTTTTATGCAAACACATCCCTCTGAGGTCTTAAGTCTCATTTTCAAATACAGTCCTCCTTAGATAAGCTACTTCTGCCAAACTTCTAAAAACTCATTCAGAAGATTTAATTGAACCTCTCTCCCTTGTGAGGAGGTGCTACACATAGGCAAAGACTTCCATAATAACAAGTCCCCATGTCTAGATAGGCCCCCCTCTGATTGCTACAACAATTAGGCCTGTTACTACCTGCACAACTGGATGCACTACACAGCCATACTTTCCCTTTACTTTACTTAAAACTGGGATAGGAGCACATAGCTCTGTGGTGCTGAAGAAATCAGGTTGGCCTGATGTTCCTGCAGAGCATAATTTTGCATGATCTAAATTATCAAGTGTCCAATAATTCCCTCAGCTGGCCTATTTTAGAGCCAGGCCCCATTTTCCCCCCTCTCATAATAGTCAAGATATACAACTCTGTTGTGACAAATATAAAGGCGATTCTTTCTTGGAGCTGCTGGATACAGATATACCCTGTAGTTCTTGCTGGCACACTGCCTACCAAACTAAGATCTTACAGGGCCTCCCTAAGTCCTGTCCTGGATTCAGCAGTCATGGAATGGACTGTCAACTAAACCAGGGGTTCCCAACTGTGGTACATGTGCTCCTGTGAGTACGCAAGACATCTCGGGGGAGGGGGTACATGGGAGAAATTGTGCAATTGTGTAATGGTGGATTTTATTGATTAATTGTTTTATTTATTGCACTTTCATAATCAGCTACTCAGACGATTAAAACTCTGTGGAAATTTGGTACATCTTGAAGCGAATTGACTACCACATTTTGTATAACAATGAGACCACAGCTACACAGAGACGTTGATGTACAGAGCCCTCCCCTCCAATCACTATACAGCGCGGGTTCAGTTGCCCAGCAACTGTCCAGTCTATTTGAGCTCAGAATTTAGGGGGTTTGGTGGTGGGGTTTTTTTTGGTTGTATACCTCGCACTATAACTAGATCTGTACTTAACAGTGAAATATGGACAGATGGCGAAAGACAGGTAGTGTTCAGTAGAACACTCAAAGTGTCAGTGATGAGAAGGATAAGGGTACATGGCCAGCTAGTAGATCTGGAAGGGGGTACTCAATTAGAAAAGTTTGGGAACCTCTGAACTAGACTATAGGTCCTACTAGCAAAATGTATATCTCTATTCAGAGATTGAGGGTTACAGTTCAGGCCTATGTCTATTTAATATCAATGCGATGGACTTTCCAAAGCTGTAAATAAGGCACCCTACCATTTTATATCATAATATTAGAGTAGAGGTGTACAGGCAGTTTCAAAGAGACAAGCTAGCTACTAATTAGTCTTTTTAATCATTCTGCTTGTATATTAAATAGATTACATTCCTTTTGAGATGCTTGTAAAAATAAACAGAAATGGATAAAATTGGCCTATAATAGTTTGGATTTTATCTTTAAAAAATCCATAACTTTTTCAGAGGACTCAGCAGAGATATTACCTTCTCTTTTCTCCGCCCACCATTCATTGCATTCAGAATGGAATTAATGATTTTCTTAAAGGCCTATTCCCTACAGAAATGAATTTAGAAAAATCATCTGCCCTGACAAAACAGGCAGAATTTCTCTAAAACAAGCCTTGTGTTTTTTCTGACTAATGAACTGATCCTTGAACTTGGATGACCTGCACAAGCACTTCAGCTTGAAAGGTAGTTTTCATCACTCAGAAATTTCAGTATGAGCTTTCCAGCTATGCAAGCAAGGACATTTTTATGAATGTGCATAGCACCACAGATAAATGATGAATTGTCCCATATGGGCTTTATTATAGTCTTGAACTCACTGATTGTGACTGGTAACTGTAGTTGAAGAGGGATGAGGTTTTGATGGAGAGAACAGGGGAAAAGAGAAGAAAAGAAAAAAAGGGTGGCTGATATATAATATGCCATAATGTTATCTCTTACTCTGAGCAGTGGAGAAGATTGTGGTATCTCAGATACCTGTGTGGTGACTGAGAGTAGAAGCTGACTTTTTAATGGTGACTATTGGGCGTTTATTTGACTGGCCACTCACATTTTTTCACATTCAAATCTCTAACATCTACCTGAATAATAGCTTGTAGGCTGAGAGGCTTTAGTCCAAATGGAAATTTGTTCAGCAACTTATAAGTAAGGCTAAGATTTAGTCACGGGTATTTTTAGTAGAAGTCATGGGCAGATCATGGGCTATAAACAAAAATTAATGGCTCGT
Organism: Malaclemys terrapin pileata; assembly: GCF_027887155.1. NCBI lineage: Eukaryota > Metazoa > Chordata > Testudines > Emydidae > Malaclemys > Malaclemys terrapin. The sequence goes on along the minus strand of NC_071506.1, from coordinate 269,790,475 downwards.
AACCTGTCCATCACTTTTACTATATAAATACCCCTGACGAAAACTTAACAGCTCCTGGGGCCTCAGGACACCGCTGCTCTGGGGGCCCCCGAGGGTCGACGACTAGACTCTGCACTGGCCACGGGGGCTGACTGCCCCCAGCCACCCGCTGCTCCGAGGCCCCGGGGAGCACTGCACAGGCTCTCCCCAGGACCACCCCACGACTGCTGTTTGGGCACTCCCCTGGTCCAGCCTCCCCGGGTCGGCTGCTCAGGGGCTGCCCCAGAGCCAGCCGTAGTGGCTGTTGCTGAGGGACCACTCCCAGGACTGCTGCTTGGGCACTCCCTGGGGCCGCTCCCAGGACCGCTGCTCGGGGGCTCCCCAGGGCCAGCTGCCTGGGGTCGCCCAAGCAGCGGTCAGTGCAGGCTGGCCCCGAGGACCACCTGAGCGGCTAGCCCTGGGGCTGCTCCAGCAGCTGCCGGTGCGGCTGGCGATAGGGCCGTAGGCTGCTCTGGCGGCCCTGGGGTCAGCTGCAGCAGCCACTGCAGCTGTGAAAGTCATGGAGATTGTGGAAAGTCGCAGAATCTGTGATTTCCGCGACCTCCGTGACAGAATTGCAGCCTTAGTTATAAGGCCTAGAAAATGAGCTTATAATGAAAGTGCACAGCTGTGATTATAACATCACGCTCCTGGGGTCTGAACTGTATGGGACATAGAGCACAGTAAATGGCTAAATGAAAAAAATGATTGTTTTGCTATCCTTACCTATATTGGTTCACATTCTGCTGCGTTCACTGTTAAGCTGGGAGTAGAACTGTGTGAATCTGTCATAATGAAACTCAGAGATTTGCCTCCTTTTTGGTTTTGCAACGAGAACCAAATGGGGCCCTGGCCAAAACCACTTCTGAAAAGTTCATCTGAAACTGGGCTCCTCCTGGGCTACACAATGTCCCTCTCTTCCATGAGAGACCATGGGCACATGGGTTAAGTGACTTGCCCAAGGTCATCAGGACATTTGTGGCAGAGTCGGGAATTGAGCCCCATCTCCTGATTTTCACAAGACCATCCATCCTCTTTCTATTTGTTATCTACCTTGCTTCCAAACATCTCTTGCTTCCAGCCTTTCCTTTACCAGTCTCCTAGTTTTCTCAGGCCAAAAGCATACATTTGAGAAGCTCTCCATATACCTCTGCTGTTGGTTCCTTACTACCCGTTCCTCTTCTCCCATAATTCAACTTACTTTCAACATGGGAACAGCCATTAGAGATGAAAGGATTAAATGGAACATCAGACTCCAAGTTTTTGGCTCCGTATAGAGATTGTGAACCTACTGTAAAAATGTGGCATATGTTTGGAAAGTGTGCTGTTCCCTTTACCCCATGTTACTTTTCATCCATTTGTATGGATACTCTACGACACCTCAGTCAAAATATTCCACTCAGTGCAGAGTACCAACACTTGACATTCAGGTAAGATTAAACAGTAAAGATCTACAAGTCACATTTCACAACAGAGAGATAAAAATCTCCTGGCTGCTATTCCCATGCTCAGTATATGCACCCTCGCTAGACTGGGTACAATCGGATCGCTCTCCACTCTGAGGCAGAAGAAGAATTCTGGCAAATGTAAATTGGTTACATAAGAGAGACATGATGGCAAGAAAACAAGGAGAACTCTAATCTGAGCAAGGCACAACAGTGCTATCTACCTCTGCTCCAGCTTTCCTAGCATTGGGCTATATTGTTCCTGGCATTCACATGGGTGCACAGGGAGGGTTGAAAGTCTTTCCCCTGCCCCTATATTCTGAGCTCCTTGCTCAAGATGTCAGGGAGAATTGCAGACCCTGCTTTTGATGGAGTGCAGGGACTGCTCTCTACATGTGCCGTCTACCCATTCCCCTTGCATAGCAGGGAGCACAGAGAGGGGTTGCGCTTCTGTAGCCACAATCTTTCTCCCATGTGTATCTGGGGTGGTGCAGCTTTGTACCATAACCTTGTCAGCGCTGTGCCTTCATGGCACTGTCAAACCCAGGGCAATTTAAGTATATAGCAAACTGCATTTAATAAGTAATACAGAAGTCATCATCATCAGTTCTCTAACCCAGCCCAAGCTAAGGGGGACCAAACCTGGGCTTAGAAGTTGCCCTCTATGGTTTTGAATGCATTCATGGCATTTATTTAAGAGGGTTGGAAAGCATTTCAAGTTCCAAATCAAGATGATCATAATGATTTTATGTGATATTTTTCTGTAAAAGTTACAGGGATCCTCATTTGCCCTTCACTGATCTTAGCTGGCAGAACAACAAATCTACTTTTTATGTTGTTTTCAGGCCTTGTTCAACTGATGACAATGAATGGGGTGAAATTATGTACTCCCCTTTTTTGGTGGTGATTTTTTTTAACAGTTCATACAATTTCTTGACTTGTAGCAGGGTTGCTCTACCAGAAACTGAGGCAATTTGCCAAAGGCTAATGATCCAGTTTTATGATTTAGTTTCCTTAGCCAGATCCTGAGTTTTAAAGGAACTACTAATTTATTACATCACTAATCTCTAAAATGCTTACAAAGCCTCCCATCTAACCGCATCAGTACTTTAAGCCTGATATTCTTTTGTTCATGTTTCTGTTCCATTTTGTTTGGAATCAATACATTAATGTAAGTACTGAACAGCTACTGGATTATATGACCCAGATAATTTTGCACAGCTTGCTACCACAAGGATTTATAAACAGAACTACATGATGGAGAGGCATATAGGAAACTGCAGGTTTCATTAGAGGAGAATGCTGGGGCTATGAAATTATCTTCCTTTTATATCATCTGCCATTAAGCTTGATGCTCAATCAAAATGGTTTTAAGTGGGGATGGAGCCTAATGTTCTGGACACCGCTGGTGTTTTTCTGCGGCTCCAAGCAGACTCGGACACTAAGCTCTCAATTTTCAAAAGTAACTAGTGATTTTGGATGCCTCAATTTTTAGGTCCCCAACTTGAGACAGTGAAAAGGAGCCTATGCCATTTGTATAATGTGCCCTTCTCTCTCTACACTCCCTCCTGCAAACACCAGCAGTCATGATTGGGGCTTAGCAGAGAACCTTTCAACACCTTATAGGATGTTGAATGTAATTATAAAAAATTGCATTTATATAGTGTTATCCCATCAGAGGATCTTTAAAAAGTGAAGGAAGTTTAGTCTCCCAGTGCTTCTATACTAAGGTATGCTATTCTACAGGTGAGGAAATGGGCACTGAGATGTTGAGTGGTTTGGCCAATGATACTTGAAGTTGGTTGCTCAGCAGCTGTGAAAATCAGTTCGCTTTTATTTGGAAGACTAAAGTTGGCTGTAGGAGCCTAACTTTAGTCTCTCGAGTTTGAAATGTTTTGCCCTTGTTGTTTTCTGAAATGCAGTGGTGTGAAACCCACCGTTTGCAAAACAGCACTCGCATTCTTCACACAGAAAAAAAAATCCTTTTCTTTTTAACAAAACAGCCTCAGTTGGGGTTTGTGGCCCTCGCCTATCTAAATTGTTGTATTAACATAGGAATCGCCAAATTGGAATGCCATAAACTAATATTCTATTGGGCCCAATGTTGTTTCTAACAGTGACTCATGCGAGGTATTTCAGGGGATTAAATGCTTCAGGGGAGGAAGAGGGAACTACCTAACTAAGTATCCATCCACTAACTTGATCATTGGGCCACCACTATCAAAATGTAGTAATAGACGGAGCCCACCAGCACTTCTGCTTCTCTAGTAAACAGCACAAAGAAATATATTTCCCTGGGGAACATCAGTATCTTACACCCACTTCTATGCACATACCTCCTCTCCCCTCTCCTGAGCACATCCATGCACATACCCCCAACTCTTGTCCTCTAAATGCAAGCAGTCCATGATGGTAGCAGTGCACAAGACACCACCAAGCTGAAAACTTGCTATGGTGACTAGGGTATGTTTACACTGCAGTTAGACACTTGCAGCTGGCCAGTGCCAGCTGACTCGTGCTCGTGGGGCTCCGGCTGTGCAGCTGTTTAATTGTGGTGTAGACATTCCAGCTCTGGCTGCAGCCTGAACTCTGGGACCCTTCCTCGGTATGTCTAAATGGCCAGCAGAAACCTGCAGCAGCGAGTCTCAGAGCCCGGGTCTGCAGACTTGGGTTTGCGCTGTGGCGCTAAGAATAGCTGTGTGGACATTCAGGCTTGGGCTCTGAAGCCCAGGAACGTGGGTGGGAAATGACTACATAGCTGCTTTAGCACGTAGCGCAAGCCTGAATCTGTAGACCTGGACTCTGAGGCTACGTGTCCACTTCACACGTGTGGTGGCATGTAAAGTATGTGTAGCTACATGTCACAGTGAAAAGCATGCTGAGTCCACGCTGTGGTGTGTAGCTACATGTCAGTGAAAGGCTCTGACAGGGTGGAGGAAAGACTCCAGCAGTAGGATGCTACACTGCTAAAACTAGCAGAGTAGCTGTAGGGGAGGCACTGCTTGGATGTGTAGAGAGCTGTGTAGGGTGCATACCCACAAGGTGCAGGTGTACCTTAACTCTACTCACCTCCGCAGTACCTCACTGTCTACACTGCTATTTACACCCATGCTAATGGGGACGAGTAGTGTTTGCACTCCACACACCACCGAAAGGAGTGTGCGGTGTAGCTGTACCTTCAGTGACAAAGCTAGCATTTTTAGAAGGATGGGAGGAGGAACTCAAAGGCTTAGCATCCAAACCAGTTAAGGCCTGGGGACGTAGTTCATTATATCCCTCTTCTTACCTCCCACTCCGGTCTAGGCAGTATCATACATCTAGCAGAGTATAGGTGGTTATGGTAATAGTGGAAGTAGCGTTTTGCCTCTAAATAGTCATCTCAGAATGACACAGCTCAGTAATGACCAATAGTTGTTAGTATTAGATGGCTGTGACATGGGTTGGTTGTGTCGCTAATGGGATGACGGCCAACATCGCACAAAACACTGTCTGAATTAGCAGCCTCCTGGGAAGTTTCAGCCAAAAAAACAAACAAAGCCCCAATAAACATTGATACTGACTGGGCTTAGATATCACCTGTACAGTTTGTTACTCAAATTCAGATGGAGAGATGGAATAGGGGACGCTTGTACTACTGCTGCCTGGGGATAAAGATGACTGCGTTCTCCAAGTCTGTTATTTTTTCAAAATCACCTCATTTACTTTTCTTAAAAACAAACAAACAAAAAAACCCTCTAGAACTGTGTTTTTAGACTTCAACATTGGTTAATTATAATGCAAGATTATTTTCCTCATACAAAAAAAAAGTACTTTGCTGTGCATGCTCTTAAAATCTGTCCTGTTGATACTTATTTAATACAACTGTGTTTGCTGTGGTAGAGGGCTAATTTACTTCTAAGTGGCCTCAAAATTGCTCAAAGCTTAAGCAACTGTGAACTGCGATGTAAATAATTCCATGGCTTGAAGCCCATTAACATTCATAACAATCTATGCCTAGAAAGGACATACGTACAAAAGCAGAAAACTGCAAGGCATCACATCGGGTGCAAAATGTTCTACCATGAATTAAAGTCATACAACAAGAGATATTAAAAACCTGCTGTAAAAATGCTTTACAAATAACAAAAAAGACTTCAGGAAAAGACTTGAGAATTCCTAGGTAGAACAACTGAAACCGTTTTGTTAAAAACAAAATGGTACCAGATATGAGACATAGAGCTGCTGTATGCATGGAAAATCAGTCTGAGAACTGTAAGGCCAAATTCAAACCTGGTGTAAATGGGTGTGACTTCACTGACATCAGACAAGTGGGACATTCTTGCATGAGGGATGAATTTTGTCTATTGCATATTATGCATTCAGACCGCCTATATATTTTTGTGGTTTCACTGAGCTCAGTTGAGCTACTCTAAGCTGGTCCTAAAAGTGACTAATAATTTGGGGACCCTCAGTTTTTGTAGGCCCAACTATAAACACTTGAAGGGGGCCTGAGGATGAGAGGGCAGGTGCTCAGCACTTTCTTACTGTTTTATCAGCACCTTTCAATACTCCTATGCGGTAAGGAAGTGTTATCCCTGTTCCACAGCAGGGATGCTGAGGCTCAGAAAGACTAAGGGCTGGTCCACACTAACCCCCCAGTTCGAACTAAGATACGCAACTTCAGCTACGTGAATAACGTAGCTGAAGGCGAAGTACCTTAGTTCAAACTACAAGGTACTTACCGCGGGTCCACACGCGGTAGGCAGGCTCCCCCGTCAACTCCGCGTACTCCTCTCGTGGAGCAGGAGTACCAGCGTCGACGGTGAGCACTTCCGGGATCGATTTATCGCGTCTAGACAAGACGTGATAAATCGATCCCAGAAGATCGATTGCTTACTGCCGAACCCGGAGGTAAATATAGACGTACCCTAAGAAACTTTACCAAGGTCACACAGGAAGCCTGTGACAGAGCCAGAAATTGAACTCAGATTAGCACCCCACCACTGGACTGTCCTTCTACATTTTAGATATCAGCTTTAGGGGGTCTCAAGCTGGACACCCAACACTTGAGGCATCCCGAATCTCTGGTAACTTTTAAAAATGTAGGAAAACATTCCTCCTTTACCAGTTTTAATCCAAACACACACTTTTTCAATGGCCAATATGTTCAGAAATATTTTTAACAATGAAAATTATTGGGAAGTGTTGCCTTTTGTTGGCATGTGCCTATTGTCCAGAGGATAAAGGTACAGCCTGTCACAGTTTAGGGCAACTGCACCTGTGTTTCCCTTTAGCATTCAACAGGCTCCCACTCTTGGCTTCCAGCTCCCCAGTCATTGCCTTGATGGATAGAGACCTGCATCTCACTGCCTTCTGAGCAGGGTATGTCCAGCCTGAACAGTCCTAGGCCTTCACTGTGTATTCTCCACCAAGGACAGTCTGCCTAAACAGATCTGCTTGCTTTCTCTTCAGAGATTGGCAATAAGTTACCACACAGATCTTTCTATGCAAGCCTATTTTTTTCTTAAGGTAAAAAGCATTATTGAGAAAACATTAAAAACAACCTGAACGCATGCTAACGTCTAAGTTTACCAGTATTCATCCCAACTCTAATATGGGCTTTGTCAGGAAAAGCCTTTCAAAACCCCACCCTTGCTGGTCTGTGTTTGGACCAGAGGTGCGTTTGCTGGATCAGGAAGAAGGCTCTGCGTTAGTTTAAACTGAGGCTATTTATCCAAAAGTCTCTTCTTTGTTTGTTGGTCTCTGGAGAATCCTGTCAGAGCTAGTATATGCGTATCTCTCCAGCGGGGATGGCTTCAAAGGCCAATGATGAGGAAGTTTGTTAGTATCCCTCCCCTCCCTACTAGAGAAGGTACATACAATGCCACAACACATATACAACTGCATTCTTAATACAATGTACCCCACAGGTATTGAGCCTAATTTAATAAGGTTTAACTTAATTCTGAGAGTTTATCTTAATTCCATAAAGTTTACTCAGGGCATTACAAGATATTGTCAGTCTGTCACACAGCCCATTTGGTTGTTGTGCTGTTCTGCCTGAGAGATTGGTGGAGGATGAAAATTGCTGGTCTCATTGCCAAACTGATTTGGGGAATTATGGACATAACTCTGAGCTATAGCTGAATGCATGTCAGGATCACAAAAAGTACTAGGTTTGCAACATTTGTGATGTACCAGGAAGATTAGTAAGTCAAACTTTTGAAAAATCGGTTAGTAAATACATCACTTATCAGCTGGTAAATGTAATTGGCATAGGGGGAAAAGATTGAATATCTGTAAAGGGGAAGTTTTATAGATGAGATTGTAATGGAAGGGTCAGAAAGGTACAGTCCTGTGGCCCTTCCTTAGAGGAATAAGGACTGGGTTCTTTCTTTGACCAACTATGTGTAAATAGAAGAGGATTTATATTCCACAAATCCACATGGCTTATAACATCAGAGTAATAATACTAATTTCCAAGATACATTTAGCTTGGGCACTCATGCTGGACTCCTAATTTTTCTTTGGTCATTAATGCCCAATTTTGTAATGGTCAAACAGAGCTTAAAAAACAACAACAAAAACACCTCAGGATAGAACAGGGTTTATTTATTTGTTGAAGTTCATGGGTCAGCTGCTTGGTTACTTCTGGCCTCTTTATATCACCTGAGGGATTAGAAAATAGCTGCTCTGGATAGATGAGAATTCCTGTGGCATGTGGGAGCTGTGAACTTTTTACAGGGCTAGTCTAGCTGATGCCTGATATTAGGGGTGTCACTAAAGCTCAATGTACTCTGGCTGTGCTTAGCTGGCAGATGGTCCCTTATCAGCCATTGTCAGAGAATGGAAGTTAGAGTAGCCCCTAAGCCACTGCTTGGGGCAGAACTGGGCCGATATGTAAAGTAGAACTCGGTTTAACTCTATCTCACATAAGTAATACAGTCAGGATAAATTTATGTCTCCACAGCTAATATTTCAGGAAAAGTCAAGCTAGCGTTTGAAATTTGACTTCAGCAGGTCTTTCAGTGGGGCATTGCATACAGAGGTGGCTGCAGGGGATAGGGTTAGGCACCACAGCAGTTAATCTACAAACACTGTGCACCAGACACAGCTTTGCAGTCAAATGTATAAATATAAATGTTTCTACATCTTTCACCACTCTTTGTGACGCATTGCACTGGAGGTGCTCTCCTCCAACAGTTGCTCCCTTTTTTCCACCGTCAACTACAGTACTCCTGGGTGGAGTAGGAAATCCTTAGCAAGTTACTTATGGTAGTATGTTAATAATTCTGATATATTTGTTTTTTTTTACTATTGTTTGTTTTTAAATGTATGCGCTAGTAGAGCATAGTCCAGTGGTATTACAGAGAGAGATTTATGGTATCAATACTGCCAGTTTGACTTTCCTGTGGCGGAGGAGTGTCTTCTTGATGGCACGTCCCTATGTCCCAATGAAAAGGGTACACTGTACTGGCAGTGTCACGCAATTAGTCAGCAGAAGCAAAACGGCTATCCTGTGGCTGATTTTCCACACATTAAAGTGGGCACAGAGAATAATCTTAGGTCTGCTGTAAACAATGGGCTAAAGTCTGCTTTCAGATAGACACGTGCAGCCCCACTGCTCTCAGTAGGGTTGCAGGAGTATAGCAGAGGATACAATGTGCAGTGTAAATGCACTGAGATGACTTTGGCTCATTGTATTTAACTGAAGTACTTCACTAATCCATAAAAGGTTGAGCATCTCAATGTACTGGAAATGAAGCAGCAAAAACAAAAAGTAACTCTTAAAATATTCTTGTCCTGAACTCGCTGTTATGGTCCTTTCATTCAGCCAGCAAGTTGACACTTGCAGCTCTGTGTATAGATTTGGCTAAACAAGTATTTCTGTTGTCAAATTTCTCATCTTGTGGCTTTGGAGTGTGTTATGCCAAACACCAGAATGAGTTTTTTACAATATCACTAAGAACGGTGGTGCCAACTCTGGAGATTTTATTGTGAGTCTTGTGATTTTTGGTGTATTTCTGAAAACCCCTGATGCTGGAATAGAGAAATGCATGGGAATTAAAAAAAAAAAAAAGTTCATGATACCCAAGAAAACTGCAAACATGAAGCAAGTGCAACCTAAAGGCTCAGAAACCAGAGGGCAAATAAAAAGGACCAAAATTTATATATAAAATCTCAAGTATTTTTAAGACAATCTCATGATTTTTAGGCCTGACTTATGATTTTCAAATGCTTGAGTTGGCCAGACTGTAAGAACCTGACAAAGACCATGTCTGGTTTTGGTCTTAGATTTTGACACTGAACGTCGGACACAAAGGGTGTTAGAGCATGTAACTGGAATCAGCACCTCAAGGAGCTAGTGACTGGGGGCTTGGTGTGGACAGTGGAGGATATTAGTTGCCCAGATATGTCTTTCCACATGGTTCACTGAGATTTAGCCACATGATTCTCATTCATGAGTTGTGTGGCTGAAGTCCCGAACACAGGGTTGAAAATATAGTTACAGTCTAATCATGTACTGATTACAGGACAGACAGTGGCCAATCCTGCAAGCTGGCACAAGGGAATAGAGGGAATATAATTAATCCTCCCTAATTTACTTTTTTGCACTTGTGCACCATATTCCCACTTCCTGTGTATGGCTGGGGGGGGAGGGAAGCAGGGTCCGCTGGGTGGGTGGAATTTTGACTCCTGTCATCATGCCTCAGTTAGTCAAAGCTGAGAATACCAGATTCAGGACAGACTGCTCAGACCTACCCCAAACTGGTGGTTATTCTTCCATAAGATATACCAAGCCAGTAACACAAGTAAACTTCTGTCTCACCATTCTGGTTAACAAGAAGTCAGAAATTCAGTCTCCTTAGATATCTCAGCCCGGGTTTCACCACCCAGACACTAGTCTTAATGATCACTGGTTGTTTAAAACTAATTTCATCACACAAAGGGTTCTTCTCATCACAAGAGATCAGCCACATAGCCAGGTCAATATACAACTCAGATCTTACCCAATAATCATGCTGATGCCAGTCCTTTAGTATCTAATATCTAAAGGTTTATTTATAAGAGAAAAGAAAGAGGAGAGAATTAAAATGGTTAAGGAAATCAAATACATACACTCATTGCAAAACTCTTTTGAAGCAATGATGGAATAAACTGCTGGCTTGTAAAATCTCTGGTAACTTAACATACAAAAGATTGGAAAAGTCCTCAGTCCATTGGTCAGAATGCTCCTTTTAGTGTAAGTAGAGATCAGAGCAGTAAAGAGGCAAAATGGAGATGCTTCTCCCGTGTGGAGGGACTGCTCTCATTCTTAGTTTATGGAAAATTATTGGCACAAAATGGAGTCCACGGTCACATGAGCAAGTCATATAACCTTGTATGCTCTGATGTGTCATAAGAGCAGCCATTACCCATACTCTGGCTAAGGCAACCATAGAAAGGCTCACCGGGCGCGGATAAACTTTATCCCATTGTGTTTGTTAATGGGCCACAATGTGCTGGCTAGACTGGCTGAAAACTACCTGGTGGGTGTTACCCCAGGAGCAAACACATTTGACATACTGGTACATAGTCAATATTCAGAACTTCAGATATAAAAATGATACATGCATACAAATAGGATAATCATATTCAGCAAATCATAACTTTACCAATGACAGCTTACATGATATACCTTAAAAAGCAACAGAGAGTCCTGTGGCACCTTTAAGACTAACAGATGTATTGGAGCATAAGCTTTCGTGGATGAATACCTACTTTGTCAGATACATGTAATGGAAATTTCCAGAGGCAGGTATAAATATGCAGGCAAGAATCACTCTGGAGATAACGAGGTTAGTTCAATCAGGGATGGTGAGGTCCTCTGCTAGCTGTTGAGGTGTGAACACCAAGGGAGGAGAAACTGCTTTTGTAGTTGGCTAGCCATTCACAGTCTTTGTTTAATCCTGATCTGATGGTGTCAAATTTGCAAATGAACTGAAGCTCAGCAGTTTCTCTTTGGAGTCTGGTCCTGAAGTTTTTTTGCTGTAAGGAAAGGAAGGGAGGAACACTTCAACCTCCCTGGCCACACAAAAGCAGATGTAAAGGTAGCCATCTTACAGAAAAAAAACTTCAGGACCAGACTGTGCCTCAGTTTTCCCATCTGTAAAATGTGGATAATGACACTGGTTTCCTTTGTAAAGGACTTTGAGATCTACTGATGAAGAGCACTATATAAGAGCTAAATGTTATTCACTATTATTATATATTTAAAAGAAAGAAGACGAGATAAAAATGTCCTGGAATGGATAAATTAAAAAGATAGCTATTGTATGGACAGATATTGCATGAAAGGAAAATACAGGAGAGATGAAATTAAAGCCAAATATAAAATTAAGAAAAAATATGCTGATTTGGGAAATAAGGCAATGGGAAAAAATAAAAAATAAGAAAAATAAATGTTAAAAGGTAGAAATTGCTTAACAGGAAATAGGTGGCAGTAGATGCCCATAGGGAAAGGAGAGTCTGGTAGCAACACTACCTGTATGATATTGAATGATAAATACATTTTTAAAATGTTTGACAATTATGTCTTTCTAGATAAAAATGGATACAGCTTTAAAGCTGTTGAGGCATGTAGGGCTATGGCTTACTGAGAGCTGACAGTGGGTTCTGCACTGCCCAGTAATTACATGTGAGACACTGCCCCTGCCGCTGTCCCAGGAGCTTACAAGCTGAACGGACAGTGCAGTAGGCTTATTATATACTTGGATCTAGTACAGGCTCGCAGCATTAGTGGTGTCCAAGAGAGGTTACTGGGGAAGAGATTGAAGAAAGGGAAGCAAGGCGACTGGGACATAAGATGAGGGAGATGCAAATGTATTCAAATAAATTTGGGGGAAGGTAGAAAGGGCACAGTCGGAATGGAAGCTTGGGAGGAGCAAGGGGAGCCAGCGAGTAGGCAGATGATAATGAGGCAGCAAGAGGTTGGCAATGAGAAGAGTTTGATCAATGTGGAAAACGAAGGGTTTTAATAAGGGAGCCATGTTGACAGAACTGAGGGAGAGGGCGGAGCTATAAGAATTCTGGGGGAAAGGATTTTGTTATGCAAAGTGGTATTTGTTCCATTTCCACATTTTTAGCCAATGTCAGTTTCCCTTTAGAGAATCCAAAGACTGGAGTTGTGTTCTCTCTCTCTCTCTCTCTCAGGTCTACTGTACTTTTCTTACAAAGTGTAGTTCATCTGGTAAATGATCAGTGGGTTAATAAAAGGAGGGCAGCTATTGATTTGAAGATAAAAACCACTGGACTGTTGGCACTTTTTTACTGAATGGAGCCTGAGTTTCAGGTCATGGTGTACAGAAAGAAGGGGTGGACTTAATGTTGATCAGGCTTGGTAATACCAACTGGGCTGCATTCTGCACCCTTTCAGGTCCCGCATCTTAATCAAGGTAGTTACTGAATGCCATTGCTTTAACATTTGTGGGCTTCAGCCTTTTGAATACAGTGACAAGTGATTTTTCTAAAGCACATGTTTCAGGTAAAGGAGTTTGGCAAATTAGGCCTTTATCCTGAAATCTACACCTAGAGAAAAAGTCAGATTGAAATGTTGGAAGCCCACAAAGCTGTCAAAGCATTTTGTATGATTCCAAATGGGATTTAATTCAGATGTAACCATAATTTCTCTTGGCTCTAATCACAATACCCAAACCACAAAGAAGAAAGCCGCAAGACTGAATAGTGTTCACCTTGACCTTGACCCAGGCATACAGTGCTATTTATAAGCATTGATCAATGCAAGTGAACGGATTGCACTGAACAATTTTCACCCTGTACACTCATTATAGGAAGTAAGGGTCAGAAGTTCCTATTATGCTTCTGAAGGCAAGGAACTGTAAGGTGGATTCTTTTTCTGCTTAAAGAGACTGGCTCAAATATGAGTAATAGATTTCATTTTGGATAGCCACTGGAATCTAGATGAATCACATACTGTGCTATGAACACCAATAGGAGAGAGAGGGTGGGCAGCATTAAGATAAGAACAGAATGGGCCAGGTTCTGGCCTCTTCTTCAGTAGTTTAATTGCAGCAGCTTAAAACTGACTACCTGAGGAGGGGAATCCCGCTCCCTGTGTAAGGAATCCCCAAGTGGCATAAGGCCAACACAGCATCTCTTATACTACTGCTCTCCCTGTTCCAAGAATAGAGGGAGTTGCTGGGACATGGGGGCATGGCCTGTGAGCCTCTATGTCTGGCTGATCCTTGGCTGGACCAGAGAACTTGGTCCATTGTCATCTTAATTCACAGCAAAACCAACCTACTTCCAGATATATTGATGGCCTTCATCCAGTGTCTATTAATTTCCCCCTTCTCATGTCCAGATCTTCCTTCTCCTTCCCCTTCCAAGCCTTGGAATTAGTACAAGAGTTCTGTCACAGAGACATGTGAGCTATGAGAACTCTGGAAAAATAGGAGACCTGGTCGTATAGACCTCATATTGTCTTTGGGGACTGGCTTGGATATTTAGGTGCAAACAAAAGTGCAAATTTGACCACTGAGATAAGAGCAGCTTTCACAGATCAGTGACTCAGTTCAGACCTAATGTACTGCACTTCCTTGAAGACCACACTCATTCTACAACATACATATAATCGGACGTTAAATCCTAAATGAAATAATCGGAAATCTCAGATGAAGACGCTAAGAGAAGAAACTATGTGTATTGTATAAGATTTTTGCACCATGTGATAAAAGGCAGGATGAAGTTTCCTACATCCCAACCATTTTTAAGGCATTGATTTGTCAAGGTGTCAGAGTCCCAGCCTGGTCCTGTTGATGCAGCTCTTACCGGTCAGCCATGTTTTTAGTGGCATATAGTGGATATCAGTTCAATTCTTATGGCTTTATTGCAGGCAATATAGTTACCTCAAGATTCTTGTTGCTTCATTTACTACTCCTTTTTTGAGGGGGGAAGGGTTATTCGACTGCTCCACTTTTCAGTATTAATTTATTTTGTCTCCATGTCATCACTGCTCTACATACAGCTTACCTGCAACTACTACATTCTTAAGTACAAATACCACATAACTTCAAGGGGACATGCTAGAGATTCTTGTACCTTCTAAATCCTGGGGTGCCTATGAAGATGAAATTGCTTTATCTGTCGTTTCAATATTAATTAGATTAATAACAAATTGTCAGCATGATTGAAAATAGAATTGGGATCCTATCCCGAATCAATGTGATTAGAGAATTTCTGAAACTCATTATTAAGTAAAGCATCAAATTAGATGTAATAAGTTTCTCTACCAGACATGAGGGGCTTTTATTCTTTATTAAATAAGGATCCAATCATGCGCCCATTGAAGTTAATGGTAAAACTCTCATTGGCTTCACTGGAAGTAGGATCAGGCCTTTGTCATCAAACATTAGAACAAACTTATCAAGAACTAAGGAAATCCACAAAACCAGTCTGTCACTTCTAAAAACGAATACAATTTTTTCTCTTACTGTATATGTGAACCAAACTTGATAGTCATTTTAGAAATAAAGTCTTACACATAGTATCAAATTTCTTTACGGTTACAAACTGTGGGCCAAATCCTGAACTTATTCAGTTTTTTATGTCCGGAAGGATTTTGCCTTCAGAAGTGCACTGATGACCCACTGCAACTGTTAGCAGCAGGATTTCATCCCTATAGCTTCAGATCTATAGATCTTTGCCTCTTGAGCTAAAGGAGAGTTGGTAGCAGTAGTAGGCTGTTAATCCTAAGACACTAGAGGGAGACATGAGATACACTTTACTAGTGTGTTTCACAAGAACTTCATGAGCTCTAATAAGAACATTGAGATTTGGTCCTGTGTACACTGGGATCACGGTACCCAGCAACACTATGCAATATTTCAGTTTCCAGTTAAAACTGTAGGTGAAGTTTAGGCAGGTGGGATGTAAATCATGAAGAATGAACTAGAATTTGAATAGGATACTGGGGATGTCCTCTCTGCTCTTGTGAAAAGAGCCATGTAATGTTTAATGACCATTACAAGTGAAGACCTGTTTTTGTGTTTCATCTGAACGACTGACTTCCAGAACCACAGTGCTCCATTGCACCATGCTTTGGATTACTGTTGGCTCAGAAAGAAAGGTGAAACCTACTCAATCACCAAGGGCACTTCCTGGAGCATTCTGTGGTTTTTCTTTTGCGGTCCACCTATCAGAGTCCTTACTATGGCTGATGTTGCTTATCTAGCGTGAAGTGACTAGACTGCATGCTGAAGTGATATAATTGCAGGGGTTTTTTTGTGATAGCTACTGGAACAATCAGATAAAGATCTGCCTCACAGTCAGTACTTGCTCAAAAGAAATAAGAATGTTCTGTAAACAAATATATTTACTCATTCCAGAAACGGATGATGAAATAATGTTATATTTTTTACTGAAATTGAGTTTCTGATGCTCTTAATCCTTCGTTTTCCATTTGCTGAATTTATGCCAAGGAACATAATTAAACAAAATCGAAGCTACTGCATGAGGAAACTCTTAGTATCATTCCACTAGAGATTATTTCAGACATTTTTTAATGTCTGTTCATTTCCATATATTTTGAAGCAGCTTTGGGTTTTATTAATATAGGATTAAAGCAATCCCTAAGTAAGTTAAAACTAAGCGCGACAGTATCTCAAACCACCACCCTTTTCAGTTCATGTGTCTTCTTAAGTTTGGATGTCTGACAATATTTTTTTCTCTGACCTAAATCAAGCATTGGATGGATCAAGACTGCTCCCTCTATGATCTCTGTAGAGCGTGGTGGTTTTTTTTAATGTCATGTTCAGCTATTGGTTACATTATGCTGAGCTGTGAACTGTGTGGTTATTGGAAGCAGCATTAAAAGCTAGGGAGTGCCTCTGTTTTCAAGAATAACTAGCACTTGACTGTTTTGGACATCAAGCTGATGTAGAACATACTTGCTGCTACATAGGAGACATATCTGATCTGCAGACATCAGGAATGAACAAATCAAAATTGTCCAGAGTGAAGAGATTTAAAAAATTGTGGAGGGTGAGTGAAAAATATACATTAGCCTACTCAAAAAAATGTAAGGGTAAAAAATAAATGATAAGCAAGTGATCTATTTCAGGACAAATGACCAGCTGCAGGGGCATTATCTGATCAAACTTAACAATGTAGAATTTGATTGTATATGCTTTGTTCCTTTGCAAATTAATTTCATTGTAACACATTTTTGGTAGGCACGTTCAGCTTCAATTTGATATGGTATGAGAAAAGTTTTAGAGAATTTGAACGAGAAGCAGTGTTTGTACGTAGAAAACACTTACGAATACCAGCCTGATTTCTTCCATGTCCATTAAAAAATAGATTTACTGTAACCTGTGTATAGAATAGCATTTTTTCACTCTCTTTCCACTGAAGCTGTATTTCAGAGCTAAGGGTAAGGCTGGTATGAAAAGTAAAACACAGTGTGAAGCAATCTTCTTAGTTTTACCTTCTTGGAAAGTGGAACAATTGAGGGGAGGAAAGTTTGAAAAAGCTGAAGTATTTTTTCTTGCCATTGATAATGAAGTATTTTTGAGATTATCAAGGAATAAATAATATGCATTACCCACACTGATATTATACACATTTCAAATTTACTTTGTTATCCACTGCAATGGTCAAATGAACTCAATTCTAATATCATAGCATCTTAATCCTAATAGATCTTGCATAGTTTGTGGGATTGTAATACGATCACAGAGAAATCATACAGATCATTCTTTGGAATAAGTAGGCTTAATTTGATGCAACAAGTGAAATGGTTACATCTGTCATGTCTCCTGAACTATTTTCTTCAGTTTTGATGGAACAGATTTGGAGTATTTTTTGTATTGTGAATACATATGACATAAACACATAAACATATGAGATAAACATAATTTATCTCAAAGCTTTAGGAAAGCTTTGAGATAAATTATCTGTATGTGTTCAGAATATGGGAACTGGTATCACTTAATGAAACTACATGAAGTGGCTTGCATACAGTTATTAAATAGCATATATATTTTCAGTGACCTGAAATCATTTTGATTTGCTTCACAATATTGATTTGGCTATTTAACGTTAGCTGTGATATTAACTGGGAAATGGATGATTTTCATGATTATACAGCTATTTGTAATCGAGAGCAGAGTAATATGGGATTTCCCTATTTTAAACGCTCTATCTTGCAAAGACAGTGATGTGTTTATTTAGGTATTTGTTTATAGGAAAATATGCATTACTGCTTGAGTGAAAATTACATTTTAATCACCAAACCATGTTTCAGTTGTGCAAAACAGAAACTATTTCCTCGAAAATTAAGGCATATCCATTACACATAAGTAGACATTATATCATATTAAGTGACATGAGATAATTACTGCTGTCAAATCATAGCACTTAAATGGGCTTAGGAAGCAGTTTAATTTTAAGAAGGCAAGATGTCCTCCTTGAATAGAAATATTTTATTTACATATAACTTTTTATAGTGTTCTGCTGCTCAGTATTTCATCTTTTAGCATCGGAAAAGCTGGAAACTGTTCGTAAGAGCTATTCAATTGTAAGAACTTAAGCTTCCTATATTTAGTGCACATACTGCCTACCTACCTGAAGCTCTTGTACCATTTCCATCACCCTGGTATCTGGTACTTTAAAGCTACATAGTTCTGGAAAGGAAAGTTTCAGTTTTCAGTTTTATTGTTTGAGGTTTTTTCCTACTTCGGACTATTCCAACTAGAAATACACCCAAGCCTTGCAGAGAGTTATTATGGCTGGAATTAGACTATAATGGATGGACAATTTACCATGAAGCATTTACAGTTATAACAGACCATAATATATTTAAGCAGTAGATTATATATCTGTATAATATGGCACACACTCCCTTCACCCACTTAACTCTGACCCTTAACTTGCTCAGTATTGATGGCTATATGAAAGTAATGTTTTACATAAACTGATCTTTAATATCCCAAACAGTAGCTCTCCAGATTTCAGAGTAGCAGCCGTGTTATTCTGTATCCGCAAAAAGAACAGGAATACTTGTGGCACCTTAGAGACTAACAAATTTATTAGAGCATAAGCTTTCGTGGGCTACAGCCCACTTCTTCGGATGCATATAGAGTGGAACATATATTGAGGAGATATATATACACACATACAGAGAGCATGAACAGGTGGGAGTTGTCTTACCAACTCTGAGAGGCCAATTAAGTTCTACTTAATTAAGTTCTACTTAATTGGCCTCTTAGAGTTGGAAAGACAACTCCCACCTATTCATGCTCTCTGTATGTGTGTATATATATATCCTCAATATATGTTCCACTCTATATGCATCCGAAGAAGTGGGCAGTAGCCCACGAAAGCTTATGCTCTAATAAATTTGTTAGTTTCTAAGGTGCCACAAGTACTCCTGTTCTTTTAGCTCTCCAGAGTTCTTCCCACCCTGTGGAATACAGTAGTAAACTGAATCCAATACCAGATAAACTAAATCCTTAATTGTTTTGTGATGATGAATTCACAGGATGATTGCAGAAAGGTTTAGAGAGCCTTCTCCTTAGCTGGTGTAAATAGTATAGCTACATTAAAACCAATGCGGTTGTGCTGTTTTACGCCAATTGAGAGTGTGGCCCATATC
This sequence comes from Malaclemys terrapin pileata, assembly GCF_027887155.1. Taxonomy (NCBI): domain Eukaryota; kingdom Metazoa; phylum Chordata; order Testudines; family Emydidae; genus Malaclemys; species Malaclemys terrapin. The sequence goes on along the minus strand of NC_071506.1, from coordinate 269,771,377 downwards.
GTTAATTATCAACTCCCCTTTTAAAATTTATTAATAATAATAATTGAATGCGGGAAGTGTTTATTAAAATAAGAAAAATTTCAGAGATAATTCTGAAGTAATCTCAAATTAATTAAATGAAAACAATGCTTGAATATTATCAATTATATTCACATCAAAAAAGAAAATTGTGTGTTGCTGAATAAACATCTAATTTAAACCAGCAAAAGGCACTTGGCCTTTATCCTTTCCTCCGATGTCCATTGAAGTCAATGGAAAGCCTCCCATTCTTCTCAGTTGAGTCTGAAATCAGGCCCCTGGGGGCACTCTGGTCTCCAAAAAGTGGATGATTTATGTGACGGACGATTTTCAAAAGTGCTCAGCACTGAGCCGCTCCCGTTGAGGACAATAGGAGTGGCTGGATGCTGAGGATTTGAAAAATCGAGCCCTATTTGTGCTGTGCAGCTAGACTAATTGAGGACAGAGGGACAATTTTACTGCTGCTAGAAATCTGAAGAAACATTTAATCAAGGCTACATTTGTCCCAAGGTTGGCGGTGGGAAGAAACCCTACTGTGTTTGATTCTGAATGTGTTTGCTTTAAAAAAAAATCTGTTTGTACTAATTAAAAAGATTGAAGATAATAATTAATTTACATATGGGGGGTGTCTTGAGGATTCATTAGTAATGTTTGTTAATGTGAGCGAAGTGTTTAGTTAACATTTGTTCTGTGCTTCGATACACAGTGCTAAGTATTTAGTTATAAACAAGAAAAGGAATTGTCATGGAATCATATGAAAATTGTTATGAAAGGATATAACAACTTCTTTAAGGCCACCGCAGGCTTAGTCTTTAATTAGAAAATGTTTAAAGCACGCATTATTTACTCAATAGAATACCCCACTGTGAACGTACACATAAGCATTTAAGTGCTATTTCAAAATTGATTTTGACCCAATAGAAAAGAACAGCTATAAAAAAAACTATTTTGTGCCAAGTTTTTGACGGGGATGTGTACACAGTAAACATGCATTATAACTCCCTCGCACCGCTCCCCGGCCCCCCAAAATCCCAACCCTATAATTTATTTAGAAAAATACTAATGGTGCTGGATTGAGGCAATAGCCACTCTTCAACATCTAGCTCAAGGAATCATCAAGGTTTCCATCAGAAACCTGTATTTTCCCACCTTTATAATTTGTTCATACATCTGTTTTAAGTTGAAAATTGATATAAAAAGCATCAGCCCTGAAGCAATTTCTCTGTCTTTCTTTTTCTCTCCACCTTCAAAAAACAGTCCATGGGCTAGCTGCTTTTCAGTAATATGTACAGAGAAAAAGGGCGATGACCCTGATGTTCCTAAATCCTCAAAACCCCTCTTATTGAAACGGTTTAAAAAATTCTGTCACATTTTTAAAAATACACCTCAATCCTTCACCCCCTCAATCCAAAAAAGGTTAAAAATTTCAACTCACTACAGGCCCAATCCTGTCATCCTGATTTAGTGAAAACATTGTGACTACAGTGAGAGAGACAAGGTGGGTGAGGTAATATCTTTTATTGGACCAACTGCTGTTGGTGAAAGAGACAAGCTTTCAAGCTTCTTCTTTAAGTGACTACAATGGGAGTTTTAACTGACTACCGTTTCATTTGAGGGATGTTGCCCTCTACTGTCTCTCTCACAGACTAAAGGAGCTTCTCCTGATTAGTTACTAAAGGAGACCTCCCTTAGCTCAGGTGGTTTTTGTGTTGAAGGAGCAGGGTTCTAATACATGCCCCCCTGAGGGCATATTTACAAGGAATACTCCAGAAAGTTAAGGTGTATCAACTAAAGAGCTAAAGTGAATTAAACCTCTGTATGGTATCTCTTGCTCAGGGTTTTACTTCTTTGTAACTTTATCCTCAATTACACTGATGTAAAGCCACTTTACTACTGGGTGAAAGCATCCGTGGGGGTGAGGAGAGAGTTCACACAGCTTAATGTATGCACCTTGACTTCATACCTTTAGTAGATTCATTAGGTTTCCTAGGTTCCCCCAGGTAGCCAAGTTTCATGAGTGTGGCTTTATATAATAGTTGTGTCCATTTGCTTGTAGCACATAAAATAATTAGCAATAGGTTGCAGCTGCAACTCTGCTGAGAATTCTGTTGCGTCCATGCAGTGTTCAGGGTCTGCCTTTTCCACAATAGCATGACTTCTGCATGAGCCATAACCCCCCCGTCCAAAGGAGATGTGAGTACATAGGGTAAGTTAATGGCGCAAGACTTACACATGGACATACGATGGTTTTGAAGGGTGAAGGGAGCATGTTGCATAGATCATCTGCTCCTTGGTTCCTCTTCCTCCTTTCCCAGTGGTGGTTGCTAAGGAGGGGCTCACGGGACTAAGGTCCACCAGTTAAATAGCCTCTCCTTGATTAAGGAGGTGCCTTTCTTTTCTGTCATCTGTCAAGCAGGACCATGGACAAAGCAACAATGGGTAGGAGAGCGTAGGAGATGAAAGGAGGGACTGGAGTGTTCTCACTCTTCAGTGCAGCAGCATAGAGGGCAGGCTGGGAGGGGCCAGCAGCCTCCCCGGAGACCTCCTCCCTCCTCCATTGGCAGCATGCAGCAGTGCGGAGATCGCACAGGTTGCCCTGCAGTCTTGTTCGGGGCAGAATCAGAGTAGCCTCCCCAGAGCATTAACGCAGACCCAGAACCACGCCAAGCCTCGGGAGTGCACCAGGGAAGGAGACTGCTGAGCCTGAGCAGAGGGAGGCAGCCGGTAGGGGCTGGTGGTCAGGGGAAAAGGCTCTGACTGCCCAGGGAAAGGAGTGAGGGTGGGTGTGTGACCTGGCTGGGGAGAAGGGCGAAATAGAGGAAAGAGCAGTGGGAGCAGAGCAGGGAAGTTATTGGGAGTGGTATCAGAATGCCTTTACTGGGGAGGAGCAAAGGGAAGACCCACTCGTCAGGCTGGTTGGTGTTGGTTGATTGATTTTATCTGGGAGATCGGAAATATTTATGGAGGGGCAGAAATGTATTGAGGGGGGTTGGGCAGTATCCAAGTCCCACACCCCACCCCACCGGCCAACTCTTATTTTGGGCATCAGTCCCCAATTCTTGAAATCCCACATGTGGTGCGTATAGAGGGCAAGTCAGAAGCCCCCCTCCCTGTGATATGAAGCAGCACATCCTGCATTCAGTTAATCTGGGACGTAGAAAGCCAGAGAGAGATAAAGGGCATGTCTGTGTGTCCAGGGGCCTCTATGTTGTTTGGGGGAGTATAGGCCCTGGGTTGGCACTACGGGATGAGGCTCTATATATACCCCTTAATATCACATGTTTTAAAAGTAAACAGATGATCGTATTTTTACCTGCCAATACATGAGAGTCAGGGGCCTGTGTTTCTCCCCTTCAAACAGCCCATATTTTCAGGCTATGCAAAGGAACCAGAACTCTGCCCCATTAAAATGATGCCCCCAGTGTTTGTTCAAATCCACTTGGAAAGTGTTCAGAAGCGTGAGCCAGTAAAACTATTAAATATAAAACAATTTTATATAAATGGCAAATAGGTTATTTATTTATTTCCTTTTATGATGGTGAAAATGTCAAATTATTTATCTAAAGGAGACCATTTGGCACCACTACTTTGAATGCAATGCAATTTGCTGCGCAGAGAATGACTGAAAATAAAACATGCTTTGCTATAAAACAATAATGCAAAATGTTTTCAATTGTTTCGGCTGGTAATTAGTTCTAGGTAAGACATTAGATGCTTTTAAAGAACATTAGTGTTACATTTCATAAAGATTACTTTTGTTCAGCTGGGCCTATTTCCTATATGTTATGAAAATACTGGGACACTCCTTAAATAGGCAAGTTCAGTAATAGTTTCAGATGCTGTTGTACGTTGCATATTGCAGATTCTTAGTAATGTAACTGTTTCATTTCATACTTTAACATCTGGCTTTTAGGGCCAGATTGTGAACTCCTTATCTCATGTGTGAGCAGTGGGACTTTTCATGTGAGAGTGCATAATCTGTCCTCAAAGTTCAGTAACGATATTCAGTGTAAAATAAATTGAGCAAACTTCTGCAAGAATTAGTGAGTCTTGTAAGAATTAGTGAACTCTGATCAGGCTGGAATCACTGAAATCACTTGATTTTTTTTTAAATCATTGATTTAAATCAGACTTTGTAAAGCTCATTTGAAAGTATATCCTTCAGTGTTAGCTAGCAATGAAAAGCTATTTACATTTGCAATACAATGCAAACATATTGTGAATTTTTTTGTACCTATGAGCCAATTTTTTAAAAAAAATAAGAGCCTAAAGTTAGGCTCCAAAGGGTGATATTTTCAAAAGCACCCAAATAACTTTGGATATATGTTGTGTGAGGTAGTATATTTTATTTATTATTTACAGCTGTAGATCCAATAAAAAAATATTACCTTACCCACCTTGTCTCTCTCACGAGCACAAATCATATAGACTTCAAACTGTAAAGCAACCCCTGATGAAGGAGTATAGCCTTGTCAAAGCATTTCAGCTTTCTTAACTTGTGGAAGTCCAGTATATCAGAAGGTCAGGCTGGTTGCAAATACAGCAGGGACTACTTGATTATCAAATTTGTGTTTTGAGTTTTTGTTCCCAGCAGAAGGATGTTAATGAGGTCCCGGGCTTGTCTCCTTTGGCATAGGGTGAGCATTTCAAATGTGACATTTTATATTAGAAATAATCTCTGTGTAAAACTGAAACTCTGCTAAATAGGAAACTAACAAATGAAACAAATACAAAACAGCCACATTAGCAATTTAACATTACTAAATGGGAAGAAAGTAAAGCACTAGCAACATGTAAATAAAAAATCATGGTTTAAATATTAAAGATTTTTTTTTGTAAATCATGACTCTTATCCACTGATTCTCATTGTGACAGAAGATACTAAAAACCACCCATAACTCATCCATTTTTAATTCTTTTTGGCTGATGCAGTACTAATGTGTGTTTATAACCATCACTGTTAGCAGTGAAAGCACACTGTATAAAAATAATGTTGGCATTTCTATTTAGCATTCTGATTATGAATTAAAAGACTCTGGGTTACTGAGGTGAAATCCTGACCCCACTGAAGTCTATGGCAGAGCTCCCATTGACCTCAATAAGATCAGAATGTCACTTCTAATTTTTCCAGTAAGTTCACCCAATTGAAAAAGTTGTGCTGTACCTGAGCTTAGATGCATCAATTGCACAATCAGGCAGTTTGAAAGATTTTATGCTTATTCAAATGAGATGCAACATGTTCCTACTTGGTTTAATTTATTTTTTAATTGACAGCACTGGAAGCTCAAATGCTGCAGTTAGCCACAAAACAGGAGCAAGTGAGCAGCTGCAGTTGGAACTCCTTTGGAGGGACCATTTTCAAGCACAGCACAATCTCCTTGGCCTCTCTACTGAGACTGCCAGCGTGGGATATGTTGTTCTTTGTGGTTTGGGCTTTTCTCCATAAGGCACTGTCAGGGAGAAGCCATTAGTCCATTTCATGTAGACCTCTGGTTAATTTCAAATGCGTCACTAGATAGCCATGATGATCTTTCAGTGGCTAGCATCCTGGTTCGGAACTACAGCTGTACGTCATTATCAGACACTGGAACTAACCAGTCCTCCCCCCCACTTTTTTTTTTTAAATAAATAACAAGCAAAACAGGAAACAGACCAAAGTCTTCATAAAACTTCCCTTCTTAAATCTACTGTTTAATTTTGAAACATCTGTGAAGAGCCTACTGTTGGATGGTGAGATTGTAGTTGTTGAATTAATTGGCAAACAGCTGGGCTTAATTTATTTGCATTCAGCAATCATATTTTTACCTGGGGAGGGCTCTCTTTTTTCTGCTGATGTGACAGCATTAAGTTATAATGCTCTGGTGATGTTATTGTGGCAAATAACTTTCTTTCTTGCTGGCTGGCTGCAATATTTCCCATGTCACAGAAATGATTGCCGGTTATTTATCTGTACTTTGGTAGCACCTGGGGGGCCCTACTGAGACTGACATCTTATCTAAGTAGGTATTGCAGAAATGGTCTGTGGGACAGGGATTGCCTCATTCTAGGCTTACAATATAAACAGACAATAAGTGAGAAGGGAAACTGAGGCATATACAGCATAAGTCACATGCCCAAGGTCATAGGGCAAGCCAATGGCTGAATGAGAAATAGAACCCAGGTTTCTTGACTCTAATTCAAGGCTCTTCCCATGGGACCACACTGCCACTCAATTAAACAGTTAGTGAGTTCTACAGAATGCATTCTATTATAGCTCATGTGCCAGAGCTACCCTGAATGGTGGGGGCGACGAAGACCACAGCCTGAACTAGGGGTGAGGAAGAGCACAGCCTGAGCGGGGACACTGATATGTCCTAGGTGGGTCAGTGAAGGAGCAGGCATAAAGATGTTAAGGGAAGCATACTTCAGAGCAGCAGCCGATATGCTACTTCTATAGGCATAGCCTGTGCTTCCCCCACCGCTGTTCGGCAGCAACAAAAAGGTGCGCAGGGAATAGGAGGCAAAAACATCACTGACTGGCTGGTGCACCCTCTCTGGGCTTTAAGCATTGCAATCAGTGCTGCCTGGCCAATCTCAATCCCTCACGTTTCTGGCGTAGTGATCATGTAGCTATGGCTGACTCCAGGGTAAGCAAATGTGGCTGGGATGCTGCCTGAAGTCTCTCTCACCCCTCCCCAGGGCACACCAAATGGATACCCATAATTTGGCCTTGGGTGTTCCTGCTCTCTCAGAACTCAGCACTGGCATAAATAGATACTGCTTCATTGGCATTGGCCCTTTGTGTTCTCTTGTTAATCATATATACACATAGGCCTATTTGTACAGTGTCTAGCCATACTCAATCAGCCCCATAGATTACAGAATCATAGAATCATAAAATGTAGGACTCAAAAGGACCTCGAGAGATCGTCTAGTCCAGCCCCCTGCTCTGAGGCAGGACTAAGTAAACCTAGATCATCCCTGACAAGTGTTTGTCCAGCCTGTTCTTAAAAATCTCCAATGATGGGGATTCCCCAACCTCCTTTGGAAGCCTTTTCCAGAGGTTAAATACTCCTATTGTTAGAAAGTTTTTTTCCTAATATATAACCTAAATCTCTCTTGCTGTAGCTTCAACCCATTACTTCTTGTCCTACCTTCAGTGGACACGGAGAACAATTGATCACTGTCCTCTTTATAACAGCCCTTAACATAGATGAAGACTGTTATCAGGTCCCACCTCATTCCCTCCTCAGTCTTCTTTTTCTCAAGACCAAACACGCCCAGTCTTTTTTAATCTTTCTTCATAGGTCAGGTTTTCTAAACCTCTTATCACCTTTGTTGCACTCCTCTGGACACTCTTCAGTTTGTCCACATCTTTCCTAAAATGTGGTTACCCAGAATTAGACACAGTACTCCAGCTGAGGCCTCACAAGTGCTGTGTAGAGTGGGACAAATTACTTTTTGTGTCTTACATATAACACTCCTGTTAATGCATTGCAGAATGATATTAACCTTTTTTGAAGTTGCATCAGATTTTTGACTCATATTAATTTGTGATCTGCTATAACACTCTGATGCTTTTCAGCAATACTACGACTTAGCCGGTTCTTCCCCAGTTTATAGTTGTGCATTTGATATTTTTCCTTCCCAAAGTGAAGTACTTTGCACTTATCGTTATTGAATTTCATCTTGTTAAATTCAAACCAATTCTCTAATTGGTTAGGGTCATTTTGAATTCCATTATACAAGTCATTAATGAAAATATTAAATAGTATTGGACACAGGTCTGACCTCTGTGGGACCCAACTAAATATTCCCTCCCAGTTTGAGAGCAAACCTCTGATGATTATTCTTTAAGTATGGTCTTTCAACCAGTTGAGCACCCATTTATAGTAATTTGATCTAGATCACATTACCCTTGTTTGCTTATGAGAATGTCATAGAGTCCTACCTGTGGGACTATGTCAGAAGCCTTACTAAAATCAGGATATATCATGTCTACTGCTTCCCCTATCCACTAGGCTGGTAACCTTATCAAAGAAGGAAATAAGGTTGGTTTGGCATGATTTGTTCTTGACAAATCGGTGGGAGCTACTCCTTATAACCCTATTATTCTCTAAGTGCTTAAAAATTGATTGTTTAATAATTTGTTCCAGTATCCTTCCAGGTATCAAAGTTAAGCTCACTGGTCTATAATTCCTTAGGTCCTCTTTGTTCCCAATTTTAAAGATATGTACTATGTTTTCCTTCTCCAGTCCTCTGGGACCTCACCCGAGTCCTGTGAGTTCTTGATAATAATTGCTACTGGTTCGGAGATTACTTCAGCTAGTTCCTTAAGTACCCTAGGATGAATTTTATCAGGCTCCGCCAACTTGAATGTATCTAAATATTCTTTAACCTGTAGTTTCTGAATTTTGGCTTGCGTTCCTCCCCCATGGTAAATGTTGTTGAGTATGGGGTCACCATTAACCTTTTTGATGAAGACTGAAGCAAAATAGGCATTAAACACCTTGGTTTTCTTGGTGTCATCAGTTATTAGCTCTCCTTCCCTGCAAAGAAGAGGACCTACATATTTCTTCGTCTTTCTCTTGCTCCTAATGTATTTAAAATACCTCTTCTTGTTACATTTTATATCCCTTGCTAGGTGTAACTCATTTTGTGTCCTACCCTTTCTGATTTTGTCCTTTCATGCTTGTGCCATTCTTTTGTATGCCTCCTTAGCAATTTGTTCATATTTCCAGTTTTTGTAGTATTCCTTTTTTGATTTTCAGGTCATTATCGAGCTCCTGATGGGGCCATATTGGCCTCTTTCTATTCTTCCTATCTTTCCTTCACTGCAGGGTAGTTTTCAGCTTTGCCTTTAATATAGTTTCATTGAGAAACTGTCAGTTCTCCTGAACTCCCTTTCCCTTAGATTTTCTTCCCATGTTTGTTTACTTATCAATTCTCTGATTTTGTTAAAGTCTGCTTTTTTAAAGTCCATTGTCCCTATTCTCCCACCATCTCCCCTTCTTTTCCTTGTAATCATGAAATGTATCATTTCATGGTTACTTTCCCCAAATTCCTTTCTACCTTCAGAATCGCTACAAATTCCTCCCTGTTGGTCAGAATCAAGTCTAAAATGGCTGCCCCCTGGTTACTTCCTCCATTTTGTAAAACAAGAAGTTGTCCACAATACATTTGAACAACTTCTTGGAAATGTTGGGTTTTGCTGCATTACTTTTCCAACAGATGTCTGGGTAGTTAAAGTCCCCAATTCCTACCAGGTCTTGTGTTTTGGATATTTTTATTTGTTCTAAAAATGCCTCATCCATATCCTCCTTTACCATGTTGTCATCCCTATTTTCCCTCCTTTTATCTTCACCCAGAGACTTCCACTGTTTTCCCTCTCACTTCCTTCTGGACCTGAGAACAAGTGTGAATATTCTTGATGTATAATGCAACAGTTCCTCCCTTTTTATCCTGCCTGGCCTTCCTGAACAAGTTGTACCCCTCTATACCAGTAGAGGAGTCATAAGACTTAGCCCACCAAGTAATTCTATGATGCCAGTTAAGTCATAATTTAGGTTATGTACTAATACTTCCAGTTCTTCCTGTTTATTCCCCAAACTCCTCGCATTTGTGTCTAGATAGCTAAGATATTGAGCAGATTCCCTCTTGATTTCCCTCTTGTTACTTCTTGAACACAATGTAAATTTCTGTGTTGTTCACTTCCCTAACTCCCCCCCCCCCCGACCTTTTTATGGTTACCTGTTGGCTTTTTGTCATCTGGCCCTTTTGAACCTAGTTTAAAGTCGTCTTCACTAGTGAGTCAATGCATGACGATGCTGTTCCCCTTCTTTGTCAGGTGGATCCCATCTCTTCCCAGCAGACTTTCTTCCCAGAACAGCATCCCATGGTTGAGGAAGCCAAAGCCCTATGAAAGAAGCAGTGACCTTTCCCACGTTCACTACCATCTCCAACCAGCTGGGAAAGTCGATTTTCTCAATGAAGGGTCTTGTACCCTATGAAAAGTTTCATGCCAAAATACCCATCTATTTTGATTGTCACTCTTCAATATATCAGCACAGCTGAGCTGTGTTAAGAGTACCAAAATGGCATCCCATCAGAAATAAGTGGTTCAGGGACCACAGAATTACAGGGTTTGATAGTCGGTTACAGAGCTTCTCCCTAGGATGGTATTCAATTCTGGATGATGGCCCTGATTCTGTATTTATTGCAGGACTTGTACAGGGGTTAAGCCTTTTCAAAGAGACCACAAAATTGGCTTAGCTAGTGAGAAACCAGTTATTGCACTGGTCTCAGCTGGTAGGCCACGGACAGAATGGATATGGAGACTATCATCTGTGTGCCCATAGGGATCAGCTTCTAGCCCAAAGGTGGGACTAGTGCTAATCAGAAAGGGGAAAACATTTTTAGTGAGAATTTGTACACTTCCCTCCCCCATCCCACTTCCTCATGGAAACTTTGTTCTATGATAAATTTTTCAACCAGCTGTATCAGGGAAACATGGATGGGACAACATAGAAGATTCACTGTGGCAGCCGTCCATAGAATCATAGACTATTAGGGTTGGAAGTGACCTCAGAAGGTCACCGAATCCAATCCCCTGCTCAAAGCAGGACCAACACCAACTAAATCATCCCAGCCAGGGCTTTGTCAAGCTGGGCCTTAAAAACCTCTAAGGATAGAGATTCCACCACCTCCCTAGGTAACCCATTCTAGTGCTTCACCACCCTCCTAGTGAAATAGTGTTTCCTACTATCCAACCTAGACCTCCCCCACTGCAACTTTAGACCATTACTTCTTGTTTTGTCATCTGCCACCACTGAGAACAGCCTAGATCCATCCTCTTTGGAACCCCCCTTCAGGTAGTTGAAGGCTGCTATCAAATCCCCCCTCACTCTTCTCTTCTGCAGACTAAATAATCCCAGTTCCCTCAGCCTCTCCTCGTAAATCATGTGCCCCAGGCCCCTAATCATTTTCGTTCCCCTCCGCTGGACTCTCTCCAATTTGTCCATATCCCTTCTGTAGTGGGGGGACCAAAACTGGATGCAATACTCCACGTGTGGCCTCACCAGTGCCGAATAGAGGGGAATAATCACTTCCCTTGATCTGCTGGCAATGCTCCTACTAAAACAGCCCGATATGCCTTCTTGGCAACAAGGGCACACTGCTGACTCATATCCAGCTTCTCGTCCACTGTAATCCCCAGGTACTTTTCTGCAGAACTGCTGCTTAGCCAGTCAGTCCCCAGCCTGTAGCGGTGCATGGGATTCTTCCTTCCTAAGTGCAGGACTCTGCACTTGTCCTTGTTGAACCTCATCAGATTTCTTTTGACCCAATCCTCCAATTTGTCTAGGTCACTCTGGACCCTATCTCTACCCTCCAGCTTATCTACCTCTCCCCCCAGCTTAGTGTCATCTGCAAACTTGCTGAGGGTGCAATCCATCCCATCATCCAGATCATTATTAAAGATGTTGAACAAAACCAGCCCCAGGACCGACTCCTGGGACACTCCGCTTGATACCAGCTGCCAACTAGACATCGAGCCGTTGATCACTACCTGTTGAGCCCAACAATCTAGCCAGCTTTCTATTCACCATGTAGTCCATTCATCCAGCCCATACTTCTTTAACTTGCTGGCAAGAATACTGTGGGAGACCGTATCAAAAGCTTTGCTAAAGTCAAGATAATCACATCCACCGCTTTCCCCATATCCACAGAGCCAGTTATCTCATCATAGAAGGCAATCAGGTTGGTCAGGCATGACTTGCCCTTGGTGAATCCATGTTAACTGTTCCTGATCACCTTCCTCTCCTCTAAGTCCTTCAAAATGGATTTCTTGAGGACTTGCTCCATGATTTTGCCATGCTCTCTATCAGTTCAGTGGCACCTTTTTGAGAACTAAAAATCCCAAATAATGACTGTAATTAAGTGGGATATTAATGCCTATAACATCTACTACAGGATCAGATTGCAGCTGGCTCCAGTGTGTGGGTACCGGTGGGGAGGACACAAAAAGCAGTTGGATCCCTGGCACAGGTATAGACAGCTGTGGTCCCTTTGCTGTCCTGCGTGCAGAGATTGCTCCCCCCTGAGCCACATTGACTCCAACACAGGGTGGTGACTGACAACCACAATAGATGAGGAGAGATACTTCGATTATAAACTCACTGGGGCAGGGAACGTCTCTTCATATCTATACAGTGCCCTGCACAATGTGACTGGGACGTCTAGGTGCTACTGCAATGCAAATAATAAACAGCAATAATAAGGTAGAGATTTTCAAAATTCTCCAAATTCCTAAAGGATTTAGTAGCACAAGGTCAGTGAGACTTGTGTTCCTATATCCCTCAAGTGCTTTTGAAAACTTCCTTCAGTAGTTACTGGGCTCAATACAGGGGTAAGTGGGCAAAATTCTATCACTGGTTTTATACAGGAGGTCAGAGTAAATTATCTAATAGTCTCTTAGTTTTATATATGTACCTAGGTAAGTAAATAGGATGTTCAAGTCCCCAGCGTCCTGGGTCTAGGTGCAATAGTCCATATCACTGTAGCACAGAAGTACTTTTTATAGTCTGATAGTAAATACACCATATTTCAGTGTGAACTCTGTAAAAGTTTCATATTAATTGAGGGAGGCTTCAGAACTCGATTCCTTAAAAGAGAAGATAAGAGAGGCCATTTTTGCAGCTATGTTGTGTATCTCTTTGCACACTGTGCTTCAAAGAAGTGCTGCTAAGAAACGTGACACAGAGAATTCCTGCTCTCAATTTCAGTCGTATTTCCTGTCAGCTCTGCCAGTATCACTTGCTTGCACAGAAAAATGTGGTGTTAATGTTAAACATTATTAGGAATAAATTTAGTTATTTTTATAACAAAATAAAACACAGCTGAGATTTTTTTTATAAGGCACTTGAATGTCTCCCCACAATTATTGAACGTATGGTAACTCGTAAATTCTTTATAGTTTAGATTCTTCTTTGACAGGTTTTTGCCTGTTAAATATGATCTAGAGTTTGTTGTTTATTTTTCTAATTAGCTCCCTTTTCTTAGATACTGCACAAGCTGGTATGTGAAATAGTCATTGAAGTTAGGGATGGAAGAGACCTGTTATATAATCCCATCCAGCTCTGTATCAATGCAGGGTTGCTTTCTAGAGTGCATTTTCTAGTACAGGTATCTTGTGCAATCTGGTTTTAAATGTTGCAAGCTATGGCTGTGATCTTGCAAAGAATTAAGCACATGCTGAACCTGATGCACTGTAATTCCGTTTATTTCAGTGGAGCTTGGAGCTAGTCACAATGCATAAAATAAGCAGATGCGTAAATCTTTATCGGATCAAGTCCCATGTAACTTACTCTCACTGCCCTGGGATGCCTCTGTAGCCTAGTATTCTGCTTCTCACAGTTGCATTTTTCCTTATCAGTTTCATCCCTTTATACCTTGTAAAGATAGAAACATTAATTATATTCATATAATAAATACCTGCTCTCCAGTCTGGGTTTTATCTTGTGTGCCATATCCAAGTAGCTGAGCTTGGCCGATGTGGGTTCTGTGGGAGGAGACATCTGTGATTTGTGCTACAACTCTGGGCAGGGCCGGCTCTGGCTTTTTGGCCGCCCCAAGGAAAAAACAAAACAAAACAAACAAACAAACAAAAAAAACAACAACTGTGGCACGGCCGGAGCGCGGGTGCATGGGGACCGGCTTGGGGCCGGCGGGGGGGAGGGAGTGGGCGGGAGAGAGAGAGAGAGAGAGAGAGAGAGAAGGGGGCGGCCAGGGCTACAGCAGGGGTGCTGCCACGCGGCCCCTCCCGCTGCGCCGCCTCCTGCCACGAGGGCTCTGCTCCGGTCAGCGGGGAGGGAAGGAAAAGGACTGCCCTGCAGGGCACTCTGGTTCTCCGCGCCACCGCCCCCTACAGGGCGGCCGGAGCGGAACAAGAACAAAAAAAAAAAAGCGGCCGTGCCACCCTAGGATTTGGCAGAATGTGGCCTCCAACAATCTGCCGCCCCAAGCACCAGCTTGCTCAGCTGGTGCCTGGAGCTGGCCCTGCTCTGGGGCTCTCTCCTACTCTCTCTGCCCTATTAGGATTTGCATAATGATGGCCCTGCCTTGTCTCACACGATGCTTAATTGCTGAAGGATGTGCAAGAAACCTCTGCAGAGCCTGAGCTTCAAATCCTTCTCCCCCAACCCTGTGCTGCAGCACTGCACAGATTCCACTGCATTCAAAGCCCTTCTGTGCTGCAGTGAGGAGACAGGATTAACCCATTGGTGTCTACGCCCCTCAAATATTGTAGACTGTTACCATTCCCCTTCCCTCCCCCCACTTGGCCGTCTGTTACCCAAACTCCTGTCTGAATATTTAGCTCTTTTAATCTGTCATTGTAAATTAATACCTCCAGTCCTGTATTGCTTTTGTCGATCTTTTGTGATCTCCCACCAGTTTGTCAGTCTTGAAACATGGGGCCCAGAACTGAATGCAATACTCCAGGAGTGAATCCCTGGCCCCAATGAAGTGAATGGCAAAATTCTCATTGATTTCAATGGGCCAAGGATTTCCCGTTTTATGTGATAATGCCAGCACCACATAGAAGATGATTGCCTCTCTGCTTCATGACATAAGTCCTCTAAGTTGTTAGTTCAGATTTCCATTGGCCTTTCTTTGTGCAGTATCATATTGCAGATTGTTGTTTACCTTACTCTCTGCTATGAACTCCTAGGTCTCCTTCACTGGTATTGTTTCCTGGATCTCTCCTTCCTATTATATGTAAAGCAACAAAAGTGGTCAGGGAGTTGGAGTGATAAGTGTATGATAAAAGATTAAAAGAGCTAAATATGCATATAGTGGCTTGGCTAAGTAATGACTAAGAGAGACAGGTTATAACAGTTTGTAACTATATGAAGGATGGAAACACCAAGGAAGGTGAGGAAATATGTAGTGTGGTACATTGAAGTATAATGTAGAATAAGAGATGGAATTTTAAAAGGGAAATGCTGCCTGAGAGCTGCCTGGACCAACTACTCTACTACTATAGACTACTGTAGACTAGTCTCCCCAGGGAAATGGCTAAATCCCTATTCCTTTATTTGAGATTTCTAAAACTGGACTGAAGGAAACACTAGAGTATTGATTTTAAGGGAACAATCCTGCATTAGCAGGGTTATGGACTGGAGGATCTAATGATTCTTTTCCATCACTAGCTTCAGGGATCTGATGGTTCTCTGAGTTTACCAATATCTACTGAGGATAAACAAAATATAAAAGATGTGCCTTAGTTTGCTATATGATGCACTGAGAATATTCTGAATTTGAGGAATAAATTGTAGCTGCTGAAATTAATTCTGACCTTCATAATTAGTTATTATATCTAATCATATCCTCAAAGCAATTTGATATTGTTTCTCTTGATGCTCAGAAAAAAGTTGCTGCCTGTTTCTAACAGTAGTTTTTATTCCAAGGTGCTGTAATAATTCTAGTATAAATAGTATCAGTGCAGTATAACCAATATAAATATCATGGAAATTTTGCTCTTTCTGATTACCTGTAGGAAAGACTAATATTAAGCCCTTGCACAGTGTTTTAAATGTTCAAAGTGCAATATAAACATTAACTAATGTTTACAGCAGCCTTCTAAGGTAGGCATCAGTATCCTCATTCTGCAGACTGGAACAGTAGGACAGAGATTAAGGACAAAACTTTCAAAGATGGATGCCTAAAGTTAGGCAGGTAATTCACATGGAAGTCATTGGGTGCTCTCAAAACCAGGTCACTTTGATCTGGGTATCTAAATATGGGTGTAGATACCCTATTTTAGACCTTCAGATTGTAAAATTTAGTCCTTAGACACTAGCTCGAATCTACAAGAGTCTTTACCAAAACTGGGATTAGAACTCAGAAATTGACTCTCTCTTGTGTTCAATTCCATGGATAGGGATCCCCATCCCTCTAGTGATGTCAGTTTCTTCAAAGGTTTCCCAAGGGGCTACCCATGTACAATAACAATTCTCAAGGGAGAGAACATACATTACTGCAGTGAGGGAGGGGTGTTTTGAAGGAACTTCATATGCTGTAGACATTGCTGGAATGGGTTTCTCTTACTGTGAGTGGGAGGCAGATGAACTCCTCCCAAGTGATATGAACTCTCTGTAGGTTGAAAACCTCTCTCAGCAGTGCCAGATCTTTGAAGTGGAAACCTTCACAGTGTGAGGGAATGTTTGAAGTATGAACTCCGCTCTGCTCAGGACACCCACCCAGCTCTGATCAGTGGGACTGTATAATGAATGCTAACACCTGCACCACCGTTTTTCTTTATACTTGTACATTTTTACATGTCTCTTTATGGCTGCTGGTCTCCCAGGCTACACAGCAGTAATATGGGGCCACTGAAGACTTCCCACTTACTAGATGCAATATTGCAAGCCATTCCTATGGTGGCATTCAGTGCTTCCCCCCATACACACGCAACTCCTTGGCATGGGGTGGGGGCACATTCTCCTCTGGCTGGCTGACACTCAAAGGGTAAAAGTGTAAAGCGGCCACAAGACCAAGAGCCAGATCCTGAGTTGGTGTAAATCATTGTAGTGCTGTTGATTGAATGGAGCTATGTTGGGTTACATCACCTCAAGGTCTGGCCCCGTATCTCCCTGGCTGGTGGTATGAATAGAGAGCTTATCTGGGAAGATACAAAGGGTTCGTGGGGCTGAAGATTCCACCCTTTGGCAATAGTTGGGAGGAACAGCCTTCTCTGTTTGGGAAAGCCCTCCACAAAGGAGCTGGGCAATTGCCACCTCCTATGATCAAAGACAGGAGCCCCCACCACTCACCCGGCTGCATTGATAGGATGTGCTCTTGCATGAACATGGGTCAATAACCCAGCTTATGACTGTTGTAATTCTCATTGGATGTTCAGGCCCAGCAGTATCATGCTGCAGAGGCCGTGGTGGCAGGCGTGACATAGGTGGTCTAGCTATCTTTTGAGTAGGCTGTTCTTGAGTGAGAGATAGCATCCTGTGTCTGGAAGACCACAGATAACTAAAGCACTTCCTGTATTGTGCAAGATCAAGGGGACTGCAAGGCAATTCGGAGTGGCTCTATGATATTTTAGCAGAGAGTGAAATGATACTTGGGTACAGACATTAGAAAGTACTCATGGAGCATAGACATTTTTCCATAGGGAAAAAATAACTCCCTAAATCTATTTTTTCTTAACGTATCCTCCCTTCTCACCAGTAACCATAACATAATTATTCTATTAAAGAAATGGAGGTGATGACAACTCTTCAGGCAATTGGGTGATCTGATTGGCTGTGAATCTGTGAATGCTCTAATTGAAGCAGGATATTTAAATAAATATTTATTTTAAATGTTCTGCTTCAATTAGAGCCTTGCTGCACAATCCATATTTAGACTTCATTTTCAGCCAGAGCCACCATTCTGCTTCTCTTATCACAAAACTGGATCAAGAAAGTGGGTCGCAGGTGTTTTGATCCTTCTCACAAAGTTCTTTGCTGTTGTAGGCTCCTGTACAACCATCATGTGTTTTCACAGTCCGGAAGATGTCTCAGGGTGCCAGACAGAGGCATTGTAACTTGGCCTACTGCAAAGAAAAATATACTAGGTTCCAGTAAAAAAAAGGTTGTTAATGTAAAAAGTGCTCTGAATGCTTTCAAGGATGCTCTAAAGAGGAGGGCATTATTACTCATGTCAGAAATTGCTTCTTCTGTAGCATATCTGAACAAACAGGGTTCCAGGAATGAGTAGATGTCTCAAAATTGTCCATTGTATCCTCTCTGTAGAAGACTATTGGTCAGATCTCTTACCCAAGAGAGAAAGTGCAATCTTGACTTATGAATATTGTTTCTGCATTTTACATACACTGCTTGGAAACGTCCTCGTGGTAGCTTAGTATGTTATGGGGTTATTATTAATTTTTTAGGAGTATGCAATTTCCCTTAGGATGAGTGACTGCATTTGAGCTATTCCTGTTCTACGCAAGTGGTAAGCAAGACCAGAATCAGGCCCCAGAAACTTCCATAAGAGTTTTGGGTGCACAAGAAATGCAGTAGCAACTGCTTTGCTATTACTATGAGGGCCACTAAGGCTGATGCACAAATATAAGTTATCCCCGACCCATGTGTAATAGTTCCCTTATGCTCAATAATGGAAAATGTAATGAAGGGAAGAGAGGTATAGGTTTGAAGAAAGTTATGCCCCAGGGCTCCAGACAATTTTCTGGTTGGCCTACATACTGTGTTTATATCTACCAATTATCCATAAATATTCAGATAGAAAGCTCCTAGCCTGACCAGAGTATCTTAAGATATAATTTATTATGAGTGCATATTCTGTTTATGTAACTTTTTTTTCACTTTTTCATAACCACAGCTTACCTGTGATATTTCAAGCCCTGCCTATTTCACAGACCCCAGGATGATTTAACCCATCGGGATACATTATGGATAGTTTCTGTACTCATGTCTCACTTCTGCACACTATAATAAGTACTGAGCAATTGCTCTGTGCTTATATAATTTGTAAAATTGATCTGATAACTAAACGTCTGACTCATTGACAAAGGAAAAGGAAAGACAAATTAAATGTCTTATGCAATGGTTAAATGCACAGCATTATTTGTAACTGGGTATTGGTGATCTACCTAGCAGACTATGGGAGCATCTGAAGCTAGCACACTTATGCAGTCTCTCTATTTGTCATCACACACACGTATCAGCTACAACATATTTCAAGTGAGGGGAACTTATGCAAGTGCAACTTCCCCTGCCCACATGGAAGTGCTGGTTGTTGTAACGGATCCTTCTCCCTGGATCCCAAGGGATGTCCCTCTGCTGAGACACTGCAGAATCTGTGTTCCAGAGTAATGGGTAGAGGTAGTGAGAAACAAGGCACTGGCTGCTCTGTAGAAAACCAGCTGCGGTGTTAACATTGCTGAAAACCAGAACTCCTGGGGAATCCTCTCTGTGACTGCTCCTGACCAGCCACAGCATCCTAGAGTCATGCTGGCGAGGGATGGCAGAGGGATGTTGCTGAGGGATGTCTAATGAAACCTACCCAGAGTATTGTTTTTTTGTAAAGAACAATAATGATCCTTTCTTTCTGAAGAGAATTGTTCAGTAGTATATTTTACTGCAAGTGCGCTATTCCTGAGGGGTGGGAATCACTTAATAGATTAGAGATTTACAGTATTTTGTTAATGTGTATATTCATCTCCTATATGATAGGGTAGTGCAGGAGAAGGCCTTTTTAATTAAAAGGCAAGACATAATGTTAGGGGGCATAAAGGGGTGACTATATATGGTCACCCCCATGGCATCAGCAATGATTCCCTTCCATAAAAGGAAGCCACCTTTGCTTTTAGTTATCTTTTCTCTCTTGGGGCCAGTCTTTTTTTCTCCCAAATCAACTGATTTTTCAGAAACCACAAAATCCCACTAAGGTCCTATATTCTACCCTCAGTAGCCTTGTCTGTTCTGGGAAAATGCATAATGTTAGAAAACTTGTTAATATACATGTTCTAAATTATGATATTTAGATATCATTTTGCTCTTAATGTGAACAGGGACAACTTAGCAAAACAAACCGTTTCCCTGGGTTTCTATGACGTGTTAACCACAACCAGTCAACACATTTTAAAACATGGCTTGTCTAAGCTAGGTGCTAAATCCTGTTTAATGTATTTGTTCTCATGCCTACACTGGGAAAACTCATCATGATGCAAACCAAGTCCAATGTATGCACATAACTCCTGTTGATATTTAACAAGAGCTACGTGCAGGTGAGCTACTCTCGATGGCTCAGTGCCTTAAGACTGGGATGCAGAGCCTCTCCCATCAGGTCCAACAGTTTACATCCGGATCAGTAGTAGCCATCCCATTGCTGTTTGTTGGGCAATGTGAAGTGTTCCAGATGGGCCAGTGGCAGTGCCACAAATAGCACCATTCTAACTGGCACTAATTACCAGCCTCAGCTTCTCAAATGTTCATGGAGTCTGAACTTAAGTTAGAAATTGTCCCTCCAAAATAAGGTGGAGCCACATTGTTTGCCCAGCACGATCAAGCTTGTATTGCCACTGTTTTGTTATTTTGTTGATAACTGGAGGATTTCAGCCTCCCGGGCTGTCAGTCTGGCACTTTACATGGCCACTGCGTTAATTTTTTAAATTCCAGCATAAACTAAGAAAACCACAAGAATCTCAGGCAGGTGCTGAGGGAATACTGACCCAACACAATTTCAGTACATTTTACTTTGCAGGGGCAGATCAAAAATTGTCCAGGGTCTCCTACAGAATATCCTGTTTCTGGACTATAGATGGAGAAATGTGGCCAAGAACAAAGTTGAGCAGAGATTCTTGTGTCTGAGGATGGAGACTGACTGAAATAGTAGAGTAGAAACTAGACTGCTCAAAATTTTTATCCTGCAGTTCTGTATCTTTGTATTCTATAGACTCTGTTGTCAGTTTGTGTGTGAGAGCTGGGTTTTTTGAGTGTTTGCTTTTGAAAGCAATTGGGTAATTTCACTAAATCATAAATCTGCTGGCTGTTTCCTCTTTGAGGTTGTGGAGACAGATGGGGCAGATTCAGTTTATATTGTGCTTTCTTCAGTGAAGCACAGCAAATTTGTAATCAGAAAAAAAAACAACACCCCACAACCCTGCATAAGCAGCATTGCTTATACCAAATGCTGTCCAATTATTTAATGTGAAAATAATCTTTGTAGTTCCTCCCTGATGTCTAGACTGCAGTTCACCATATCTTTTCCATAGCCCACGTATCTTTCCTAATCTCCCTTCTTGAGTGGTAACAGCTAATTTAGACCCCGTAAGGGTGCGGACTCACCCCCTGCGGCACCTCCTGCTGGTCATCCAGGGAATCAGCTCAATCCAGCCCAGAGCGCCCTCTGTAGGCTGGTGATCTGCTTTGTTGTTTGCACTGGCCCCCTGTGTCCCTCAGAGGACCCCGGTGCCCCTTGCTCTGGGTGCTGCCCCCTGGCAGTACCCACACAGTCCCCCTCCCAGGGGAACCCCCACCCACATACCACACCTCGCCTCAGTATCAGGCTACTGCCAGTCCTCATCTAGCCCCACGCCTGGGGCAGACTGCAGTATCAGCCTACTCATCACTGGCAAGGAGGGTTTGGACCTGCTGCCTTGGCCTACCTCTGGGCTGCCCTCTGCAACCCCCAGTACCTTTGGCCCAATGCTAAGCCTCAGCCTGGGGCTTTCCAGGCTGGAGCTCCCCAGCGCCTCTGCCTTTCCCCAGCCCTGCTCTACTCAGATACCTTATCTCACACTCCCTGCAGCCAGGCCCTTTTCTCTCTGAATGCAGAGACAGACTGTGTGTGAGCTCCTGGCTCCCTGCCTTTATAGGGCCAGCTAAGTCTGTTTGGGGCATGGCCCCAGCTGCAGCCACTTCCCCCAATCAGCTCAGCCTTCAAGCTGCCTTCTCCCTGGGCTATCTCAGGCCCTTCCAGGCAGGAGCAGGTGTCCACCCTGCTACAGACCCCATTATTTTGTATCATTCCCATAATTGGAATTATGTTTCTCCATCTGCATTACTTTGTATACATCAACATTGAATTTCATCTGCCATTTTATTGCCCAGTCACCCAGTTTTGCGAGATCCCTTTGTAACTCTTCGCAGTCTGCTTTGGACTTAACCATCTTGAGTAATTTTGTAATGTCTGCAAACCTCACTGTTTACATCTTTTTTCCAGATCATTTATGAATATATTGAACAGCACAGGGCCCAATACATATCTCTGGGGGACCCCACTGTTTACCTCTCTCCATTCTGAAAACCAACCATTTGTTCCTATCCTTTGTTTCCCATCTTTTAACCAGTTGCTGATCAATGAGAGGACCTTCCCTCTTATCCCATGACTGCTTACTCTGCATAAGAGCCTTTAGTGAGGGACTTTGTCAAAGGCTTTCTGAAAGTCTAAGTACACTATATCCACTGGATCCCCCTTGTCCACATGCTTGTTGACCCCCTCAATGAATTCTAATAGGCTGGTGAGGCATGATTTCTGTTTACAAAAGCTGTGTTGACTCTTCCCGAACATATCATGATTATAGATGTATCTGATAATTCTGTTCTTCACTATAGTTTCAAACAATTTGCCTGGTACTGAAGTGAGGCTCAGCGGCCTCTAATTGCCAGGATTGCCTCTGGAGCCTTTTTTAAAAATTGGCATCACATTAGCTATCTTCCAGTCATTTGGTACAGAGGCTGATTTAAATGATAGCTTACATACTACCGTCAGTAATTCTGCAATTTCACATTTGAGTTCCTTCAGAACGTTTGGGTGAACGTCATCTGGTCCTGGTGACTTACTACTGTTTAATTTATCAATTTGTTCCAAAATCTCCTCTAGTGACACATCAATCTGGGACAGTTCCTCAGATTTGTCACCTAAAAAGAATAACTCAGGTGATGGGAATCTCCCTCACATCCTCTGCAGTGAAGACTGATGCACATAGATGATGGAACTAGAGGTGCTGGGGGTGCTGCCAGACCCCCTTTTAGAAGTGGTTTTCATCATGTACAGGGTTTACAGTTTGGTTCAATGACGCATACCCCCACTATATAAATTGTTTCAGGACCCCTGCTGATGTAAAGAATTCTTTTAGTTTCTCTGCAATGGCTTTATCGTCCTTGCATGCTCCTTTAGCAAGTTGATCATCCAGTGACCGATGGTTTCTTAGGAAAACTGTGGTTTCTTGGCAAAACAGAAACAATGTTTCATGAATTGTGGCCTGTACTTATCTTGTTTTATGGTAACATGGTCCTGGATTTTAACCTAGACTTAAACTATTTTTAAAATTAGGTACCATGTGGCCATTAATGTACATATATGAAGCTTGCTTCTTTGTGTTCTATTTATTGATTCTTTGGCACACAGTTTGCCAATCTAGATGTCACTTCATTAAGGAAAATGGAGAAAAAATAGTAAAGGGAAGGAATGAGTGGATGAATTGGAATTCTGAATATGCAATAATTATATGCTTCAGACTCACATATATATGAGTAAAAGACTACATCTGAAATTATAGTATAGTGCAAAAATTTGACATTTTAATCTATTAATATATGTTTAGTTTATCGTCAGTATAAAGCTAATTACTGTGAGCTAAAATGTAATTTTTTCTGGGTACAATTACCAGTGAGAACAATGGCTGTTCTGGTCAGGTAATTGAAAAGCTGGCACCATTCCTGTCACTGAGTACAAAAGAAATGCCACCAAAAAGCATAGCAGCTTTTCTCCTGTAGTTGTAATTTGAAACTGTGCATCCTGTTTTTCCCCCCTCCCCTCTAGATTAGACAGCTGTACAGCAATTGCTGTCAGCATGAATTGAGCAAGCTTGCAAATTGCCTTCAAAGTCATCCAAGAAAGCAACTTTATCCTCCAAAGTTATTGAAATATTATGTTGATATTATGTACAATTATTCAGATAATTTATCAGTTTTCTTCAGGACAAGTTAAGTGCACTCTGTGTGTTTTTATCTGGATGACTCCTAATGCATGGCAACTTGAATTATTCATAAATTGTCCTTTGGTTGCAGGAATCTTTATATAGCTTTTGTTTGCTAATGCATTTGATAGGCTCCTTTGTGCAATAACACAGCTGTATATTACTAGCAGTAAAATAAATGTTAAATTATACATTCCATAGTTCTGCATTAAGAGGTGGTACAATATGATTCATCATTTTTCCTGTCTTCCTGTTTACAGATAATTCATACTATGAAATTGTCTTGAAGTTCATCTAAAATACACTATTATTGTACAACTATAGTGTCGTGTGTTGATGCAGAATTGGCAGTGTTGACCATTCATTGTTAAAACAAAGGTAACACTTAAATCCCAAATTCCAAAGTTGGGAACCTCAGTATAACACCCAGATTCCATATTTAGCCCATACAACTTTCATGTAGACAAATACAACTGGAGTTTATATATGTAAGTGATGGTTTGATCATCATCGAAATGCAGAATCTGAGCATCATGTAAAGGTGCCCATGTGTGAATCTGAAGTTATGAAGGCACTAGTGGACAAAAAATTAGGCCTGGGGTCTGAAATGCTTGCAGACACAAATTCAGTTTGTTTCCTTTCATACGGTATATAGTTTCTTATGGAATAAAGGGCTAGCTGATGCAAAGATCTATAACTGCCTGTATATGCATGCCATCGTGAATCTATCTATCTATCTATTTATATGGTTGTCATCATCTGACGATATGATAATCTTGTAATCTGCATTGGATTTTAACTTCACAATATGTCTGTGAGGTATGGAAGAATTATTACCATTTTACAGATTGGGAACTGAGGTACAAGGCAGACAGTGACTTTCCCAAGGTCGTACAAGGTGTGTGTGGTTTAGCCAGCAATTGAACCCAGGTCATCTGATCCCCAGTTCAGTGCCCTATCTGCTAGACCTAGCGCCTAAATGACTATCAAGTAAGTTTATCAGAAGTAATAAAATAAAGGGTAAGAGGAAAGATAACGCAACTGAAAAAGGGCTAGGCTTTGTAGAGTAAATTGTAAAAGGAAGATTTTATTGTTTGAAAATAATATATAAAAATGGTGATTATTTTTAAAAATATCTTAATCTATTGTCTTAGAATTCCAATATTCTAAATTTCCAGGGGAGCATGTGGTTAAAAGTAATCAGAGAATTGTTATGAACCTCTCTTGAACTAAGAGGATGGATGGTTGAACAACCTTGGAGGGATTCCAAACCTTCATAAACTTTGTGAGTTAGGATATAATAGACTTGTTAAATCTTATCATGTTTCAATTAATCCTTAATATAAAGATTATTCCTTTTCTACAATTCATAATAATGTTTCGATGGCTGTTAGCCTACAAAACATTGCAGAGATCAGCAGGATATATTTAAAGAACAACTGCTTTAACTGAAGCTTATGGGCCTGGTTCCCCATTGCATTACAACCAGGGCCGGCTCTGTTTTTTTTGCCGCCCCAGGCAAAAAAGCCTCCCGCTGCCCCCCACCTCCCCCCAGCGCGGCAGGGGAGGGCGCCGAGTCCGGCCGCGGGCCGCTCTCCCCGACCGGCCAGAGCCCCAGGAGGAGGGCGGAGAGCCCGGCTGGGGCTCCGCTCTCCCTGGCCTCCAGAGCGCCGGGAGGAGGGCGGAGAGCCCGGCCAGGGCTCTGCTCTCCCCGGCGGCCAGAGCGCCGGGGGGAGGGCGGCGAGCCCGCTGCGGCTCCGCTCTCCCCAGTGGCCGGAGCCGGAGCGCCGCACCGCCCCCCTCCAGGTGCCGCCCCAAGCACAAGCTTGGTGGGCTGGTGCCTGGAGCCGGCCCTGATTACAACTTTGACAGTCATTTATACCTGAGTAAGGTGGGTGTGAAATGCCACTAGATCAGTGGCATTCACATCAGTGATAGTGTTTTACAACTACCTTGTGCTTGCTTTGCACACGTGTAATGACAAGACAAATGGTAGGGGCTCGTGGGTGGGTGGGTGAATCATTCCAACAATACTGTTTAGAGACAGGAGACTAGGAAAGTGCAACCTCTACCCTACCCCTTAGTGAGAATGCACCATACATACCCAATGCAGAGGGCCAGCACTGCTGGTCACTAGGGGGATTTGCTCCTTCCTATCCCTTTTTGGACCCTTTTGAGTGGCTAGTGCTTTTGAGGGCACCAGCTGCAAGCAGCTCTCTGAGCATGCCCCTGAGTGCAAGACCTGTAATTGTTCCAGGCCCTTGCATCTTTGGGGCAGGGACTGTCTTTGTGTTCTGTGTTTGTACAGTGCTTAAACAAGGGGGTCCTGGTCCGGGACTGGGGCACCCAGGCACTGCAGTGCTATAGCAGCTAGGTGCTATACAAATGATGACACAAGAGGGAATGAGCCTTCTCCTTCTCCTCCTGCCCCAGCTCCTTTATGTCCAAGGACCAGCCGGGTTTAGTCTTCAGCATACAGTGTGTTTGAAAGGTCATTTTCTTGGGGGAGGAGGGTTGGCTTTTCCAAACATGACTAAACTTTCACTACTAAACTAACTACACTACTAAACTGTCTTCCTGGGGGTCTGATGGAACTGTGATGACAAAGTGTGGCCCCAGGAAAATGCTGCATTAGACAAAAGTGTTAGAGTCAGATACTCCCTTCCATTGTATAGTATGAACGGGTAGCAAAGGACTGGAAATCCTTTCAGACAGGGTAAAAACTCTCCATTCAATCCTGTCCAAGCCCCTCTGTGTGAACACTATGGGGTTCTGGTTCCGCAGGTTTTGTCGGGCTCTCACCACTGCGGTATGAT
The DNA here is from genome assembly GCF_027887155.1 of Malaclemys terrapin pileata. Lineage (NCBI taxonomy): Eukaryota > Metazoa > Chordata > Testudines > Emydidae > Malaclemys > Malaclemys terrapin. Next base: position 269,745,067 of record NC_071506.1, on the reverse strand, counting down.
GGAGCCAGGAAGCAGTTACTTTGTATGGGGTATGCGCCCCTCTCAAACAAATGGGTATACTGCAAGGAATCCCTCTTGAGAACAGCGTTATCTTCAGCTCAGTGCTTTCTAGTCCCCTTTCGAGTGAGTTAGGTGTGTATGCAGCAAAAAAGTGCCTTGGGCTTAGTCTGCATGACAAAGTTGCATCAGTTTCACTCAAATCAGTTGTTTAACTAAGCTGATTTAAAAACGCAAACCTCTGTGTTGACAGGCTTATTTTGGTTTAACTTGAACCCATTCCTAATTTGGTTAGTTAAACTAAGTTAACCTGAAATCAGAGTGTCTACTCAACCTGTTGCACTATTTAAACTAAATCGATTTAAAATCAAAACTTTAGGTAAAGGAATGCAGATGAGGAATGTAAATATCGTTTAAAAAGTTAACCATTTAAACGATTTAAAATATTTCATTTAAATGGTTAACTGATTAAAGAGCCGGCTGGTTCGCCGTTCCTGGCCAATGGGAGGTGCGGGAAGCGGCGCGGGGACATGCTGGCCACCACTCTCCGCAGCTCACATCGGCCGGGAATGGTGAACCGCAGCCACTGGAAGCTGTGAGCGGCCATGCTTGTGGACAGTCAATGTAAACAAACTGTCTCACAGCCCGCCAGCGGTTACCCTGATGGGCCGCATGTGGCCAGCAGGTGGCAAGTTGCCCACCACTGAGTTAACTGGTTAACATTTTACATCCGTAGTGCAGGCAGGCTCGTAGACACCAATGGTAGAATGACTAATGAGCAAGTTGTACTGCTTGGGAGACGCTGGGCCATTGAGCAGTGCAGGATCAGGGATGGATTTCCCTAGAGATCCTTTTGCTCTGCATTGCTAGTGGCTCCACCCCTAACTACCTATACGTGGCTAATAATCCTTCATACTAGACAGCAGAATCCATTGATCTTTTTTTCTATGTGGTCACCTGCCCCAAGTTTTGTGTGTGTACTTTCCTCTGCTTTTAAAGGAGAAAAACAACAACCTTGTGGCAGTGAAAAATATAGACTAGGTCCCTACCAAATTCACGGTCCATTTTGGTCAATTTCATGGTCATAGGATTTTAAAAACCATAAATTTCATGATTTCAGTGATTTAAATCGGAAATTTTATGATGTTATAACTATAGGGATTCTGACCCAAAAAGGAGTGGTTTTTTTGGGGGGGGGGGGGGGTTGAGGGGTTGTAGGGGGGTTGTGGTACTGCAACCCTTACTTCTGTGCGGCTGCTGGCGACGGCGCGGCTTTCAGAACTCGGCAGCTGGAGAGTAGCAGCTGCTGGCCGGAAGCCCAGCTCTGAAGACAGCGCCGCCGCTAGCAGCAGCACAGAAGTAAGGATGGCATGGTATGGTATTGCTACCCTTACTTCTGCACTGCTGCCTGCAGAACTGGGCCCTCAGTCAGCAACCACGACTCTCAGGCCTCCCAGCTCTGAAGAAAGCAGCACAGAAGTATGGGTGGCATGGTATGGTTATGTACTGCTGGTAGGGCACTGCCTTCAGAGCTGGGCGCCTGGCCAACAGCTGTCACTCTCCAGCCGCCCAGCTCTGAAGGCACACTGACCCCCCTGCAACTCCCTTTTGGGTCATGATCCCCAATTTGAGAAATGCTGGTCTCCCCTGTGAAATCTGTATAATACAGGGTAAAACGCACAAAAGACCAGATTTCACAGGGGGAGACCAGATTTCACGGTCCGTGACATGTTTTTCATGACCATGAATTTGGTAGGGCCCTAATATCAGTAGCGTAGCTGGGGGATGCAGGGGAAGCAGCCACTTCACCTCGGCATATTTTCCAAAAGAGGCGCCTTAGTTAGGGGTTACCCTGGCGCCAGTGGGTGGGGCCCACGCTCCGCTCTGAAGCTTGGCCTGCCGGGCGGGCGCTGGGCTTCTGCAGGCAAGGGGGGGCCAGCACAGCCGGAGGAGCCATGGGGGGGGCGGCACGGCTGGAGGAGCGAGGGGGGCTCGGAGGTGCTTTCAGCGAGAAAGCCGCTTGCGCGCTGTGCACCCTGAGCCTTGGAGAGGTGGGGGCGCTGCGCCCTAGCGCACGGGCCCTTCCCCAGCTCAGGCAGCAGGGCCCTGGGGTGGTATCCGGTGCCTCCGCTGCTGCTGGCGAGAGGGAGAAGCCGCTCAATCCCCGGGGCCATCTCAGCGCCCTGGAGTCGAGCCGGTGGGTGGGGAGCCTGGCTATGGTGCCCGGCTCCCGGCTGCAGCACCCGGGGAGAGCCTAGCGGCGGCGCCCTGGGAGGCGAAGGAGAGCCCCCCAGCGCGGGGCGGTGATGCAGCTGGGAGCTGCGCGCCGGTGACCGTGGTGGGGCGGGAGGGGGAAGGTGGGAAGCTTGTGGCTGGCCCTGGCGCTGCTCCGCCCACCGCAGTGGTTCCCTGCAGGGGCTTGTACCATCCGGCTGCCGGAATCCCTGAGCCTCAGCCGCCGCCTTGCACATGGCAGACCGCAGTGCGGCCGGAGGAGCCATGGGGGGGGGGCGGCTGGAGCGGGGTGGGGGGCGCAGCACATGGCAGCCCACAGAGTGGCCGGAGGAGTCATGGGGGGCGGCGCGGCTGGAGTGGGGGGGGGGCGCAGCACATGGCAGCCCACAGAGTGGCCGGAGGAGCCATGGGAAGGGGGCGCGGCGCAGCCGGAGGAGCCAGACAAGGGGAGGAGGAGCCAAGGGAGCATGGCCAGAGGAGGAGCCAAGGTGGGGTGCCTTTTTAATGTTTGCTCCCCCTGCTCTTAGAACCTGACTACGCCACTGCCTAATATGGACCCAAATATCTAGAATCTTTTATATATATTGAATTATTATAACCTTGAATTCTGAGAGCAATTCTAATGGCATAAAAGTCTATTCCTTTCAAAATGGAAAGTGCAATATCTCCTAATATAGCAGTATAGATTGATTGTTAACTACATTGCGCCAATTTAGATAATCAGACCTAGAATCCCTTAACTTCATAAATCATGAAGTTGGTGTGGTCATGCTGAGAAGAAGAGAGAATATTAATAAGAAAACCATAAGATTTGATCTCCTCGAAATATTATTTGATTAGTTTTTATTTTAAAAAGCTAATTAGAAAAGTGACTCATATTTCACTGATTTCATCTCAGATAGTCTGTATAAGGATGTGAAAATTATTTATAAAATATCTGTGTAGAATACTAATTTTGGTATGTCTTTCTGCAAGTCCTATTTGAACTTTATGTTATATTTATTCTTCGTATACTGCAGTGCTTTATGGATGTGATTTTTTAAAAGACACATAGGGGATTTAGACACACATTTCCCTCTGAAATTAATGGAGTAATGTATCAGAATCCAGCAGGTGACTTTGAAAATCTCAGACCATATCTTCAAAGTGTTGTGGAAACATTAATTATTTAATCTTTGGAACTCCCCTTTGAGAGAGGTATATAGCCATTAAATATTGTATTTGTGTAAAGCTTGGACATCTAACATATGTACTAGAGTCAAATTATGTGTAACAAAAGGCAGGTCTACACGACCGCTTAAGTCAATGTAACGTCGCTCAGGGGTGTGAAAAAGTCCCCCCCCCCCGCGAGTGATACAAGATACAGTGATCTAAGCAGTGTCCACACGGGCGCTATGTTGGCGAGAAAGCCTCTCCCGCTGACATAGCTTCCACCTCTTGTGGAGGTGGAGTAATTATGCTGACAGGAGAGCTCTCTCCCATTGGTGCAGCTGCACTAACGTAGCACTTCTAGTGTAGACTAGCCCAAAGGGATGAAAGACATAATAGACCTGATCTCATGTCTATCCAAGTCAATGGATAGACTCCCTCTGACTTCATTTGGCACTAGTAGGAATCATGAGCCGGATCCATTATGTATTCTGGCCTATAGAAGAGAAGGGGACACGAGGTAACCAAACTACATCTCCAACGAGGCAAACCAAAATATTTCAGTTTGTGGGTGTTATTTCTTGACCAAAAAAACCTAAAAGAAAACAAAATTGTGTGCAGTAAGCAGACACATCGTTAAGTTGAAATCCTTATTTTTACATTGAAAGTTTTGATAGGAAATTTTTGACCAGCCCCACTGTTAACCTAATATGCTCTTATGCCAGTACAATTTTTTACTTTTAATACTCCTCTCCCTCCCCAAAGTAATAAGGATAATAGAGACTCCAGGCCCATCTTGTTGTAGCTAGGAGGGACAACCTCCCTTCCAGTTAAATTTAAAGGACTTTTTTTTAATTGGGCCATAGAGAGAGAGAGAGAGAGACGGGATTTGAATTCTGGAGCTCCTGGCTCGCAGCCCTATAGTAGACAATATTTACAACTGTTTTTTCTATTCTCTGTAAGTTGTGATCCTTTGTGTGGGTGGTGATGGCTGGTACAGACCTCAGAGGTCCTCACTGTTCTAATACACCCTTTATCTCAGTTTTCCCAATAAGGGGAAGCAGCATTGCTAGATAGGGCTCCTGGGGAAGCTCAAAGCCAGAAGAGTTGCTCTTTCAACTCTGGCCAGTTGAGAGGAATACTTGGATATTTCTGGAGCCTGATTCACTGAAGTCAAATGCTCTAACGGAAATTGTCTGGGGAGGTGCTCTCCACTTTCCTCTGGATCTTGAGCTGCCCATTCCTAGTGGCAGTTTCTGGAAAGTAAGCCCAGCCCGGGTAGGATATTTCGTAAGTGCTTGGATTTATTTTAGCCACCAGCATGCAGGCTCTGGGAGGAGGGACTCCAAGTCCGTTCCTTTTCTGTGTTGCTCTCCAAACCAAAAAATGAGCCTCTCTAAGGCCTCTTCTAAACTTAAAAGTTTTGCTGGTATAGCTGTACTGGGAAACCCTTCTAGTGTAGATGAAGTTTATACTGGCAAAAGAAACCTTTTGCTACTTTCACAAACTTTTTCACTGGTATAACTGTGTCTGCACTAGAGCTTTTCCTGGCATAGCTGTGCCAACAGACAGTCACACCCCAACCCACATAGATATGACAGCAAATTTTTAAAGTGTATACCTGGCCATAGAAGGCAATTTTGGAGACTTTTTGTTTTTTGTTTTGTTTTGGACGAATCTCTTGTGGGGGACTGGAAGTGTGGTTGACTTATGGTGTTTGACAGAAAACCATAACGTACCAGCCATCTTTAAATTACAAAAACCACATTGAATCTAAAAATCACACTATTGCCAACTCCCTTGGGTTTTATCGCCGGTATCGGAATTTCAGAGGGTCCTGCAGCCCATCTCGGAATGATGTGAGAAACTCCAGCCCTCTCACAAAGTTCAGCCCTGCTGAAAGCTGGTGGAGTCTCTCGCCCTCTGCTTGCAGTGTTCTCATGGGACGGGAGGAGGGAGCAAAGAGTCCAATGGCACTGAAATATAGAAAGCTCTGAAAGGTGGCTGATGTTGTAAAGATATTCTTGCCTGTAAAGATATGTAAATCTTTATTGGAAAACTTGATACGTAGAGTGAGCACTTTGTGTTACTTGGATGTTTGTTGTTCATTTTTCCAGCTCCGTTTTACAGGCCTTGTACAGTATATTTCTAAATATAGTTGTGAGTTAAATAAGTTTATCATATTTTAACTTTATCACACTATAGAGCTGCCCACTGAATACTTACGTTATACCAGTGTACAGGAACTTAAATATGCTCCACTTTTTCCCACCAGCATGGATGCCTTCTGTAATGGGGTTGGGACTCAACACTGCGGCGCCTCCTATTGGTTACTCCAGGAATTAGCTCAGTCCAGTGGAGCGTCCCCTCTTGGTGGTATCCCGCCCGTTGTCTTGCCCTCAGTTGGCTTCTGAGCCCACGTTGCTCACCAACTCGCGGCGTCCTCTTCAGGACCACTGCCCTCCGGCAGTGCCCCTCAGTCCATCCACACCCCCTTCCGGGGGTGGTGGGGTGGTGGTTGATCATCAGTCACTATGTCCAGCCACTGTAGTCAACCACACACCCCAAAGTCTAATCCCTCCTGTCAGGGATCTGGCGTGGTCTGTTATGGCCGCTCCCTACGGCCAATGGCTGGGTGTACTGCAAGGGGGGAAGGGAGGGACCCAGGCCCGCCCTCTACTCTGGGTCCGGACCCAGGGACCCTCTGGCGGCAGCCTCGCTGTCCTCCTTCTCTCCCCTCGTCAGTCCGCTTCCCTGGGCCGCTTCCCCTATGGCCCCTTGCACTGGCTAGGCCCTTCTCTTCAGGGCCTGCAGCCTGGCAGGCCTCAGGCTAGAGCTCCTCTCTGCTCCCTGAGCCTGGCCAGCACTGCACTGTCTGCGGTGCTAGTCTCCCTGCTCTGGAGACAGACCTTCCCCTGTCAAAGGCCTGGGACAGACTGCCTGCTCCCTTCCCTGAGCAGCCTTCTTATAGGGCTGAGCTTGGCCCTGATTGGCTGTCTCCAACCTGGGCCCTGATTGGCTCCCAGTAAGCCCTTCTCCCATTGGCTGTACGTCTGCGCAGGCCCACTGGCCTGCCGCAGTCCATACTCTCAGGGAGTGGGGCAGCTGCCCCACTACACCTTCCCTCCAGCCCATCTCTCCTCTTTTGAAGGGATACTTGAGAGGGAAAATCCATCCTAATAATGAGATACTATTAACAGAAGCATTTGAATTACCTTGAAACAAGTCTCTTGTTACCTAAGACGAGACCAAATAAAACAAATGCTTAACCATTTCACATCTTCTCCATTCTAATTCTCCTTAAATATGTTTGTGTACCTCCTGTATAAATAGAGTCTCCATTTGAGCAGCCAGGAAGAAGCATGTATGCAGTGTAGGTTGACTTTTCAACCAGAACTTATCACACATATGTTGCCAGAAGAGTAGAAGGGCGTTAAAAAGTCAAAAGATGTATTAAAAAGATGGCTTAACGTTTGTTTGTTAAATTTCATGATTTGTCGGACCAATATAGTGGTTTTTGAGGATCTGATTCATTATTTTTGATCTCTTGAGGTTGGCAATACTGTTATCAAATACTCCCATTTTGCATAAAAGGGAAAAGAACTGATTCCAGTCCTAACACAGAATGTGCTAATTCTCTGTACAGGAAATAAGGTTAAAGCAAAAGCTAAGCAATGTTTGTATCGAATGGCCAAACGGCAATACTAGCGCTATTACTGAACTAGCCAGACTAGTACACACTCGTGTGTGAAGGATTTTACCCACCTGACTGCAACCCTGAAATCTCATTCTCCAAAAGATTCCTCCTACTGTATTACATAAATAGAACTTAATTTGTTCTTTATGATAAAATGCAAGGCATTTCAGTGTTTAATTCATGATCATTTTACCATATGAACTTTTTAATCTCTGTCTGTGATGCTCACGTGTTGGGAGATAGCTCTGTTATGCCTCCATCTAGGAGGCAGAGGAGATTGACTTACTTTTTTAGAGGGTATTTCTGTGAGCCATTATGAGGAGATGAAGCAACTCTCATGGTGAAATTCAGAGGTTGACCCTGTGAGGAGATGTGTGCCCCCAAGTTCATTTAGCTTTAGTTAAGAGTGCTCAGTACCTCATGCAATTGGGCTTTGAGAGTTCATAGAAGGCCATAAAGGACCATTGGATCATCTAGTCTGAACTCCTGTATATCACAGGCAACTACATTTCACCCAGTTACCCTACCTGTATTGAACCCAATAACTTGTTTGACTAAAGCACATCTTCCAGAAAGGCATCCAGTCTTGATTTGAAGACTTCAAGAGATGGAGAACCCACCACTTCCCTGGGCAGTTTGTACTCAGTGGTTTGAGCATTGGCCTGCTAAACCCAGGGTTATGAGTTCAATCCTTGAGAGGGCCACTTAGGGATCTGGGGCAAAAATCAGTACTTGGTCCGCATAGTGAAGGCAGGGGGCTGGACTCGATGACCTTTTGAGGTCCCTTCCAGTTCTATGAGATAGGTATATCTCCATATATTATACCAATGTTTAATCACTGTGACTGTTAAAAATGTGTGCTTTGTTTCTAATGTGCATTTTTCTGGCTTCAACTTCCAGCCATTGGTTCTTGTTATGCCTTTTTCCACTAGATCAAAACAGCCCTTTTGTACCCAATATTTTTCCTTTCAAAGGTAGTTATATACTGTGCCATCAAGTTGCCTCTCAATTTTATTTTTGATAGGCTAAACAGATTGATCACTTTAAGTCTCTCAAAAGATCTTTAAGGCTCTTTTTCTAGTGCCTGAATCATTTTTGTGGCTCTTTTGTGCACTCCCTTCAGTTTTTCAATATCCTTTTTAAAATGTGGACCCCAAAACTGGATGCACTATTTCAATATATGTCTTGCCAATGCTGTATACAGAGGTAAAGTCACTTCCCTACTCGTATTCGCCACTGCCCTATTTATATATCCAATAATCGCATTAGCCCTTTTTGCCATACTCTTGCACAGGAAGGTAATATTGGGTTGCTTGTCTGTCCACTGTGACCCCCTAAATCCTTTTGAGAGTCACTGCTTTCCAGAATACAGTCCCCTATTCTGTATGTATGGCCTGCGTTCCTTGTTCCTAGTTGTATAACTTCGCATATGACTGTATTAAAACTCATTCTATTTGAATGCTCCCAGCTTACCGAATGATTCAGATCATACTGTGTGACTACCCTTTCCTCATCGTTATTTACCATTCTGCCAATCTTTGTCATCTGCAAATTTTATCCAGCAGAAACTTTTTAATGTCTACTTCCAAATCTTTGATGAAAGTGTTCAATAGCATCAGACCTAGTTCCAATCCTTGTGGAACATAACTAGAAACACCGCCATTTGAAAGTGATTCCTCACTGACAACTACTTTTTGAAATCAGTTAGCAAGTTCATTTAATGTGTGCTTTATTGATAGTGAATAGTGCTGATTTTGTAATCAGAATTTCATGTGGTATTAATCCAAATGCCTTACAAAAATCTAAATATATTACATCTGAACAGTTACTTTTATCAACCAAACTTTATACCATGTTGAGTGGCAATTATTAATTATATTCTTATCCTTTATTTCTTCTTCAGTGAAATCCTGTATCAGCTTTTCTATTATCTTTTTTGGGGTCGCTGTCAGGTTAACTGGGGTCTCCCCGCTTGCCCTTTTGGAGTATTGGTACAACACTAGCATTCCTCTAGTCTTCTGGAATTTCTTTGGAATACCAAATAAAAAAAATAACATCAGTAGACGAATGATGTCCTCAGCCAACTTTTTCAGGACTCTTGGGTGCAAGTTATCTAGGCCTGCTGGTGTTAAAAAAAAACATGTTTATCCTCAGTAGATGTTATTTAACGCCCTCCTTAGTTACTAATGGACTGGAAAATATCTCATCATCCTCATGTGATATGAGTACATCATCCTGCTTGTTTCCAAATGCAGAACAGAAATATTTATTGAACACTTTTGCCTTTTCTGCATCCTTATTAAGCATCTCCACCTCGTAATGGGCCTATATCCTCGCTAAGATTTCTTTCGTTCCTAATATCAGGGCCACCCAGAGGATTCAGGCGGCCTGGGGTCTTCGGTGGCAGGGGGCCCCTGCCGCCGAATTGCCGCCGAAGACCCGGCACTTCGGCAGCGGGTTCCAGGGCGGAAGGACCCCCCGCCGTGGGTCTTCAGGGCACTTCAGCGGCGGGTCCCGGAGTGGAAGGACCCCCCTGCTGCCGAGCTGCCGCCGAAGACCCGGAGCGGAAGAAGCTCTGGGGGCCCGGGCCCCGCAAGAGTTTTCCGGGGCCCCCGGAGCAAGTGAAGGACCCCGCACCAGGGGCCCCGAAAAACTCTCGGGGGAGCCCCTGCGGGGCCCGGGGCCTGGGGCAAATTGCCCCACTTGCACCCCCCTCTGGGCGGCCCTGCCTAATATACGTAAAAGAACAAACTAAAAACACACACACACACACACACAAAACCAACTTCCTTCCTGTTGTCCTTAGCCCTGCCAGCCATGGATTTTTCTTTGACATTTTTAACTTATCAATTTTCTACATTTCATAGCATTCTAATTTATATTGATTGCTATTTCCACTTTTTTTAATTTGTTATATATTGCTTTTTTTAAATTTCTAATTGCCATCTTCATCACTCAGCCACGGTGGGCTTTTAGCCAGAGCTATCCTCCTCCTTGATTGCAGAATTGTGGTATTTTTTTGGCCAACTAATGAATAAAAAGAATGAATTGCTGTGTCTGTAAAGGTTTCAAGGTAGCAGCCGTGTTAGTCTGTATCCTCAAAAAGAACAGGAGTACTTGTGGCACCTTAGAGACTAACAAATTTATTAGAGCATAAGCTTTCGTGGGCTACAACCCACTTCTTTGTTACAAGGATAGGTTCCTGGGTCAGTGTTTTTGTGCAGTGATGTGTGGTTACTAGTGAGTATTTGCTTTAGGTTGGGGGGTTGTCTGTAAGCGAGGACAGGTCTGTCTCCCAAGATCTGTGAGAGTAAAGGATCATCTTTCAGGATAGGTTGTAGATCTCTGATGATGCGCTGGACATTTTAAATATTGTGTAATACATTTTGAAATGAAGAATAACTTACAATAGTATCATCTCGAGGCCCCAACCAAGAGCAGTGATGTTAGGTGATATACACACACATAGCAAAGTAGGAAGGACAGTCCAGTGGGACTGAGCACTGGATTGAGACTCAAGGACTGTCTAGCGGACAGTTCATGAGATCAGACCAGTGTAGGCACCCTTTACTAGAGGGGCCTCTGAACTTTAATGGGAGTGTTCCACGATGCCTTGTGGAAAGGGTGAGAGTCTCTCTCTTCCAGGCAGTGCAGGAAGAGCAGGGATGGACTCCATTTTGGGAAAAGGAGTGAGATTGCTGCTGTGGAGCTCTGTCCATACCAGGAGCTGCTGTTAGGAAGCCAGAAGCTGCTGCTGAGAGCCTGCAGGGGCTTTGATCGAGCAGGGAGCCTCAGAGGCTGTTGACAGCTTCACTGGAGCCAGGGCAGAGACTACTGCTGTGGCTAGAGCTGACTGAGCTGGGCCTGCAGTGAAGGAACTATGAGTAACCCCCACTCTTGTTTGGGAAAGTACTTGCAAGGGAAGGGGCACAGCAGAGAGACTGAGTCTGAGGAGAGGCAGAAGGATCTTCCCACCAAACCAGGACCCAGAGCTGCTGACATTTGGTGGGGCCGGCTCCAATCGTCAGAGGGGTTGTGCAGCTTGTTGCCTTGGCTGGACTGATACACAGACCCGACAGAGTGCTGTCTCCAGCTGCAGATCTTCCAGTGCGCCCACGCAAGCAAGTGTCTAGGACTCTGAAATCCAGAGGAGTGGACAATCTGGGGTGGGGTAAATGGTGGCAGTGTAAATGCCAGTTAGAAAAGTTTCATTTATCACCATATATTATATTTGTTAATTGATTTTATTCAACTGCCCCCTGTGGATTTAAATTAGTAGTGACATTTAATCTTAGTCTGTTATACCTTGATTTTTTTAAGTTGTTAAATTAAGGTGTGTTAACTCTAATTGGATATATATATATATTGGATATATATTATTTATATTTGGTATTTGAGTTAGACCCATGCCACAGGTTATTTTTATTACTATTTGAAGGGATTTATTCCTGGACGTTCCCAAGGCAGGCCATTGAGTGTGTAGAAGGGCCAGCCAGGTGGAGCCACCACCAATTTTAACTTCCTTTAGGAGTAAAGGGACTGCAGCAGAGAGGTGAATAGAGGATTCCCACTTATCCAACATCACTACCGGGATACTCAGGATCGTCTTTAATGTCAACAACATCAGGAGCCCAGGCACACAGGTGAGTGTTGCCTGCTCCCGAGTAACCCAGGGAAGAAAGGGGGGTCACACCAGCATTAATCAGTGCCACTGGTACACAATAATGGACTAGTAGATAGTGCGCTGGACTGGGTTCAAATTCCTGGCTCAGCCACAGACTTTTTGTGTGACCTTGGGCAAGTCACTTAATCTAGTCCGTGCCTCTGTTCTCCAGCTGTAAAATGGAGATATTACTGTGCCTTACAGGGGTATTGTGGTACAATCCATAAATGATTGTAAGGTGCTAGGATACTACAGTGATGAAGGCCTTATTGGAAAAAAATCACAATAAGAGAATGTCCTTGTCCTGAACAGTTTACAATCTGAATGGACAAGATATAAAAAGGGTGTGAAAAACAGAACAAAGGAAGATTACAGATGGGGAAACAGAACAATAGATAGAATAAGTGATTTGCTCAAGGTCAGAGGGGAAAGTTTGTGGCAGAGCTGGGAACTGAACTCAGATCTTTCGATCCTGGCCAGTGCCTAAACACAAGACCAGTCACTCTTCCTCTTGTAGTATATAAATTCAAAACAAATATTATTGTAATTTAGTTAAAAATATAAAGCTCACCCTGGCAATTCATTGTTCCATTGCATGGTATCGTCACTAGAAGTGGTCAAGCACGCAGCCAGTGGATTAGCTTTTATGGTTTCATCATGGTGGATATGTCAGAATTTACAGTGCACTCCTCCTCCTTTCTCTTTCGCTGTGTCCAGGCCTTCTTCCACGTTGGCCAGGGCCATGCAATGCCTTCCCTTTCTTAGCTGACCAAACTACCACCCTCCCGAAACTGAAATCTTTCCTAAAGACTCATGACTTCCGTGCTGCCCAATTAATAATAACCCACCCCCCATGTTATTTCCTTGTCATGGCTTCCCGGTGTATCTTGACATGCCTGTGTCTTCTAGACTAGATGCTCTTTGGGAAAGGAACTGTCTATACTTTAGCTTTGTACAGATCCAAGCATCCCACCTGATACAATGCCAATTCAATCAATGAGCATTGAGTCTAAGGTCTGGTCTATACTACCCGCCTGAATCGGCAGGTAGAAATCGACCTCTCGGGGATCGATTTATCGCGTCCCATCGGGACGCGACAATCGATCCCCGAATCGGCGCTCTAACTCCACCAGCGGAGGTGGTAGTAAGCGCCGCCGACAAAAAGCGGCAGAAGTCGATTTTTCCGCCGTCCTCACAACGGGGTAAGTCGGCTGCAATACGTCGAATTCAGCTACGCTATTCACGTAGCTGAATTTGCGTATCTTAAATCGACTCCCCGCTGTAGTGTAGATGTACCCTAACTGGTGTTGGGTCAGGCCCCTGTCATTGCTTACATAACAATGATAATTACAGGTCTGTTGTGTTTTATAGCATTTGTTGAGGCCAGAGGCAAACTAGACAAAATAACTGATTTACTTAGTGAGATGAATTCAGCTGAGGGAACAAACAAAAACAATGTAACAAGGAGAGAGAGCAGATTGCCATCAAAGCTCTCTTACCAGTACTGAGTGACAGTACATTCAACCAATGACTCATCCGATTATTGCATCTTTGGATGATCCATGATGCCACTAGCAGGACAGGACAGTTACCTAGCAACTACTGAGTTGCTGTCTTTACAATTAACCCTTCAAAATGGCAACATATGCCTCAAAAACCTATTTATACAGACACTTCTGCTACAATTGAATCAATATTCTTATTTCAGTGCGCTCTGAGCAATATAGGGGGCAGGTTAGAGGGCTCTTGAAAAGTAACTTGGTTGAATCGGACAGGTCAGTGGAAACATGGCCTGCAAAACTTTCTCCCCTGCTCTCACCTCTCCTTTGCATTAATCCCTGAAGTGTGTACAAATCTCCATCAGGAGTCTCTCAGTTAGACTCACTGAAAAGTGCTCATGGTGTGAAGCAGGAGTGCTGAAGGCCAAGATGTCCAACCTAAAGAGGCAGTGAAGCCATGGGGCTTACCCTGGAGGAAGAATGAGACCCATAGGGGGTCTGGCACACTGCAGGGTTTCCTCCTAGAGACTGTTCCAGATCTGGGGCCATAGCACTGATACTATGGAGCCAAGAGAGCATGCAAACACCTTTTTCAAGAAAATCTGTGCAAAATCTTTCCCTCATTCATATGACATGTTTTTCATAGATTCCAGGGCCAGAAGAAACCATTGTAATCATCTAGTCTGACCTTCTGTATTACACAGACCATAAAACATCCACCAAATAATTCCTAGAGCATATCTTTTAGAAAACATCCAATCTTGATTAAAAATGTTCAGTGATGGAGAATCCACCAGAACTCTTGGTAAATTGTTCTAATCGTTTTCACCAGGAGCCCTATGAAAAGTTGAAAAGCCGCTGCAATTTCATGTAAAATTTTGACCAAGAGAAGGAATACTTATTTTTTAGAAGGACTGGGGGCAGGAGTTTGTGTCTTTATTCATAGGCGCTGACTTCTAGTTTTCCCCGGGGATGCTCCACCCCAAGGCCCCACCCCAATCTGCCCCTTCCCCCAAGTCCCGCCCTTGCTCCGCCTCTTCCTGCCCCCGCTCTGCCCCTCTTCCCTGAGGCCCCACCCTCACTCTGCCTCTTCCCACCCCCGCTCCACTCCATCCCCAAGGCCCTGCCCGCCTGCTGCTCGCTGCTCTTCGCCTTCCCCCAAGCCCCTCCTTGAGCTGCCAAACAGCTGTTTGCTGGTGGCTGCTGCTGAGCTGTTTGGTGGTGTCGCCGAAGAGCTGTAGCTGGTGGGTGCTGAGCACCCACTATTTTTTTTCCAAGGGTGCTCCAGACCCAGAGTACCTATGGAGTCGGCGCCTATGTCTCTATTTGTAAAATAGGGATAAGAATTCTTATGTTTCTTTCATACACAAAGTGCAAACTGACACCTTCAATCAGAAGAAGCTTTAGTTTTAGATTAAAAGAACAACAAAATAGCTGTTCTTGTGTGCTCATTATTCTCTCAGCTTGTAAACTCTTACTGAAGCAAAGCCTTGAATTGTTGATTATTTAAAGTTGCTAGAAACTTCTCAGCCCTGTCATTTTTCAGATTTACTTTGCTGACCAGAGGTGGGTGCACGATTTACCAAACACTGCATAAGTAGTAAAACAGTGCAGGAAAGTGGAACTTATTTAATTGCAGTGAGTTAAACAAATGCGACTATGGTGCCATTGACTTACAGATTTATAAAATGTAGTGTTCATTGTCTGTGTAGTTAGTTGGCAAGAAAAGCTATATATAAAATCAATAACAGTGAATGGATGGTTAGTGCACTAGCCACAGGTGCATGTACTGACCTGTCACTTCTGGGGACCCTAGCTTAAATTTGACTTGGGGTCACAATTGAAATTAATGTGATTTTTTTTGCCTCATCCCTAATGTGTACATACATGTGGGCATGTATGTACTTATTCACATTGCAAAACCAGCCCTCAGTCCTTTGCTTCTAGGTCACTGGCTTCAATCCAGCCCAGGTTCACTTGGACAGAATGAAGAAACTTGTCCCAGTCTGGATGGTTGTTCTATAGCCTGTGAGAAATGTGTTGGTCATATCAGTCCAGTGACCGGTGTGCATACATACAAAGCTATCACCGTGCTTGGCACTGGTTTGGCATCTTCATTGGGAATCTCATCCTGAAACACACAAGACTGAATAGACTCTAGGAGATAGGCAGTGGTGTTGTAGCCGTATCGGTCCCAGTATATTAGAGAGACAAGTTGGATGAGATAATATCTTTTACTGGACCAACTTCTGTTGGTGAGGGAGAAGCTTTAGAGCTCTGTGGAGCTCACCCACCTTGTCTCTTTAGGAGAGACTTTCAAAGGCTGTACTTAGACATCTGACTCCTACTGAAAGTCAATGAGAGAGAGACTGCTAATTGCCATTTATGCATCTGAAAATTTCCCCTGTGGTGACTGAGCCTCATTCTCGTCCCTACAGGGTGTCACTCCATCTCTTGATTGAGTTGCAACTGGTAGGGAAGGGTAGGTAGCAGGTACATGAGCAAGGAAATGTTACTGCCTCTGCTGTGTGTATTCTGAAGATAAATAAAGGAGTTCAGAGTACAGGGCTCTCATTTTATCAGCTCTCACCAATTCTAAACCCCAATAGCATTCACTTAAGTACATGCTTAACTATATGCATGTGAATAGTCCCATTGCAGTGGCACTATTCACAAGCAAAATTTTTTGCTGGAGTGGAATCTATCTTCTGGAAAGAAAAAAAAGTTACAAACCCGCCACAGTTTGATGTTATGTTGCAGATCTTGCTATATCTATTAAGTAGAAGCTCAGGGCTCAAATGCTAATTATACTACAACTTAAGAACGAGGTGATCTGGCAGAGTTGCCTGGGGAAGTTTTCATACACTAATATCTCTGCCTCTTGCCGGTGAAAATAATCTCTCATGAGAACTAAACTTTGCCTAACTCATCTAGAAATGTCAAGGAGAAAACAGAAAATCAATAATAATGAACACTATCACATAAGGAAGATCTAACTGGGAATTGTTTCCCCTTATTGCACTGATAATTGTACATTTTAAGAATGACATCATTACAGAATTCAATAGTTTAAGTATAAGAGAATGAATTAAAAAAAAAAACCCAAAAAACAAATGACCAGATCAATAGCTTCACACACCACAAGATTAGATTCTACAGAAACTCCCAATAAACACTACAGGCTGAAATGTGATATTCAATTTTAAAATAAATGGTAGGGAATTTTGTTCTTGTGAAAGTTGTTGTCTTGACATTTCTGGGGAGTGAGAAATGCTATTTCGCCTCATCACAAGCACAGCTTGGGCAGTGGGAATAAAAGCTTCTCTACTTGGACCTGTCTGAGAGTCAAAATTTGGACATGGAAGCAGCATCTTCCTGCAACCATCCAACAAATAAACCTGCTCAGAAAAACTGGTATTCTATCATGTGTTTTGTCTGTTTGTCTGTTGTTGTTGTTTTTTTTTTCGAGGTTGGGAACCAAAGAAACACTAGAAAAACTCAAATTCTTCCTCATCACTGCAACATTGTCCTTTAAATAACTTCCTTAATTTCTCCTAAAGACAACCCTAACAGCACCTTAAATGATCTTTTAGTTAGTGGAGGTTGGCCCAACCATAACCTTTGGCCTAGCCTCTCTCTACTCCACATGATCAAAGCAGCTCTTATTCTGCAAAAGTAAAATCCAAGCAATGAGATTTTGCAAATCCAAAGCATGGCTCCCTGGGTCTAATGCTTAGAATTCAGCAAGGTCTGGATTGGGCAAAGCACTGAAGCATGTACTGAAGTTATAATAATGTGCGGAGTATCTGTTCTATCCCATGGTCCAAGATATAATTTGCCAATGGCAATTTGAAAAAAATCTACACAGCTAATCTTGACTCAGTCTGCCCTCCCTCCTTGCATGAAGTTCCCATTGGGAAAGTAGGATATCTAATGTATAATCGCTCTAATGAGCCTATTGTTATGGTTTCTAAATAGAATTCCACCAGGCATATCTGTGAACAGATATTTCTGTATTCTCATTAGGAAATATCTTAGAAGGAGTAGTTATTTGGGAAGTTGCAATGTTAAATACATTTATATAAATAACAAAAATAGAAAAAAGATCATATTTGAACAGATGAAACCTACTATATAAAGAAGAAAATTACAAAATTATTTATTTAAAAAATAGCAGTAAAGTATTGCAGCGTATGTAAAAAGCGTAGCTAAAGGATGAAAGGACGAGATGAAATTTTCGTGGCAGAGGACATGCAGAGAAAAGATAAGAAACAACATACTGCATATCATATTTTTAACCATGATTTGAATGAAAAGAGCCTCAGTTATTGGAAATGGAGCTGAGTGCTGTAACGCACAGCTCTGCAAAAGGAGTTCATCGCCAGTAACAGAATTTGAATGACTCTTTACAAGATTTCCTGCATATGTCAAAAATAAATAATTGCCAATTGCCCTGCTCAGAAGTGCTGATGAGATATAATCATTTCACCTGAGTGCATAAGAGCAAAGCCAGAGACCGCTTGGGAAGGATCTGTGCAGAGAGACGGAAACTTCAAGAAATAGATGCTGAGAAATCAAAATAAGTTGAACAAAAGGAAAGGTCAATACTAGCATGGTTCTGGAATGGAGATGATCGGCTCTGAAAAGAAACTAAGGTACAGCACCACACAGTCTAATGTATTTATCCTAACAACAGTACATCTAGGAGCAAAGATATAGACCATACTTGCAGGATGGGGGACGACTCTATCCTGGGAAGCAGTGATTCTGAAAAAGATTTGGGGGTTGTGATGGATAATCAGCTGAACATGAGCTTCTAGTGTGATATTGTGGCCCGAAGGGCTAATGTGATTCTTGGATGCATAAGTAGGACTATCTCAAGTAGGAGTAAAGAGGTTCTTTTACCCCTGTGTTTGGCACTGGTGTGACTGCTGTTAGAATAATATGTCCAGTTCTGGTATCAGCAATTCTGGTGTCAGCAAAAAAAAGCATATAGATAAATTGGAGAGGGTTCAGAGAAGAGCCATGAGAGTGATTAATGGATTAGAATACATGCCATTGACAGATTCAAGGAGCTTGATCTATTTAGCTTAATAAAGAGAAGGATAAGGGGTGACTTGATTGCAGTCTGTAAGTATCAACATAGGGACAGATGCCTGATGATGGGCTTGTCAGTCTAGCAGAGAAATGCAATACTCGATCCAGTGGCTGGACAGAAGTTGAAGCTAGACAAATTCAGACTGGAAATAAGTTGCACATTTTTAACAGTGAGGGTAATTAATCACTGGAACAGTTTGCCAAGCGTTGCCATGGATTCTCCAGCCCTGGCAATTTTTAAATCAAGGTTGGATGTTTTTCTAAAAGATCTGTTCTAGGAATTATTTTGGGGAAGTTCTCTGTCATGTTATACAGGAGGTCAGACTAGAGAGGTTCCCAAACTTCTTTGCACCATGACCCCTTTCTGACAACAAAAATTACTTCATGACCCCAGGAGGGGGGAACGAAGCCTGAACCTGCCCAAGCCCCACTGCCCTGGGGTGGGAGGAGAAAGCCCGAATACCACCACTCCAGGCAAGGGGGCCAAAGCTGAAGCTCAAGGGCTTCAGCCTCTAATCAGTACCAGTACCATTATCCCCATTTTACAGGTGGGGAAACTGATGCACGAGCAGACTAAGTGTCCTGCTTGAGATAACACAAGAAGTTGGTGGCAGAGCAGGGAATTGAACCTGTGTCTCAAGCTAGCACTGGACCATTCTTCTTTTTGAAGGCAACTAGTTAAAGCATTTAATTACTGTTTGTTGTATCCATCTGTGGAAGGTTTATAGAATTCATATGGAAGCCAGTATATCATTTTTCCACCAATTAAAATGGGTATAATACCACGCTTGCAGAAATATCATGAGAGTTGGCTGGTGTTTGTGAAGTGTGTTGAGACCCTCCGATGAAAGGCACTCTCGAAATGCCGGGTGTTGGAGCATGACTGCCTTTGTGATATGTGGAACAGTGCACATAAAAACTAAATGTGTCCCCAATAAAAAACACTAAACTCCGTTTCAAATGGTACGTTCATGTTATGCTTCTAGGATCTTGCCTATCGATGCAGCTATCTACAAGACACAATGCTTGGTACAATAACAAAACTCCTATTGGCATCAGTGGGGCCAGGATTGGGCCTGTGACTCTAATAGCTGTAGCTTTTTAATAAATAAATTAATTAATAATTAGGAAATAAATAATAAACTGACTTGTGAGAGTCAGAGTAGATTGCAGATAAGGAGTATTGGGCATTCACTAGCATGTATCATCCTTATCCTTGCTTGCATAAATTTAAATTCTTAAGATCAGAGTTTTGCCAGCAGGGCTTGCAGAAAGTGTGCACAGGTCAGGGTCGATAATTCCCAAGAGGCACAGGAGACAGCAAGGTGGTCTCTTGCAGTAGAGAAGGGACAGGATTCTGTTGTATTGAGTTTAGAGGAGATTCTTTATCAGACAGCCAGACACAGGCAGACCCTGTAGCTTTCAGACTGGCTAAAATAGCCAGTGTCACCACCCCGGAGACAAGATCTGGCCATGGGAGATTTGTCCCTGCATTGGAGGATCCTGGGGTGGCACCTTTCTTCCCTGAAGCTGGCACAAGGGCTGTGGACAGGGCAGCCCTGTGCCTCGACAATCTCTGGCTGCTGTAATGGCTCCCTGTGGGGGCTTGTCAGCCCACTTTAAAACTTGTGCCGGGGACAAACGTAACCCACTCAATGGCAGGTCTGATGTCAAATGAATAAAATGGGTATTATTATTAACATCACTTCGTCTGGATATGTTCTTGGCCCACTCTCTTAGGTACCTTGTTGTTTGATCACACTGGAGTTTTCTTTCTTTCTTTTTAAAAATTTCTTCAGACCTTCTGAAATTCTCCAAGCTGTTCTTTACTAGCCTATGTGCTGGCTTAATAGCTTTTGGAGCGGTCTCTGGGAAGAAGGGGCTTTTAATCTAGTAAGGAAGTCACAGTACATTATTTAGAAACAGCCTGAAAGGAAAACTTAAGACAATAAAAAAGACAAAATCTATCAGATCAACTTGGTAGTTGGTAAAGAACACATTGTGAGAGCCCTTGGAGGGTAGGTGGACCCTATACATGAAAGTAATAGACGCTGTGAATGTGAAGAAATGGTCCATGCCCTGAAGCTTGTGACTAAGGCTGCACCGGAGACACTGTGACACAGAGACACCCCTTTAAGCCATAGTTCCTCCCCTGCTTGCTGGCCTGTACTAGCATGTAATTAACACACCCACAGCAAGGGCTCAGCTGTGCTGGCCAGTGAGTGGAGGGTTGCACCTGTTCTTCACTTGCTTGACTCTGGGCCTGTTTTCTCCCATCCACGGTCTGGGTATGGTAGCGTGCGTAATGATATAAAGGAGCAGTCTTACTTTTTACAGAGGCATGTAGTCCATCACAATCTAGCTTTAAGAATCCTCCTGCTTAATCCACTTAATTAAATTGTGGTCACTTACTTAGTGGCTCAATCACCTTAATTACTAAATTAACGTCTGTATATTACTTAGGGCTGTGTAATCCTTTTCCTTCCTTTCACCTAACCTCCTGTTTGTATAGCCAACAACCCTTAGATTTTCTCATCTTACCTATTATTATGAAGGCTTACCCTCAGTATTAGATAGCCCACTTTACAACTTTTTTGTTTTTTTGATGGAGGCTTTTATGCTTCTTGCATTTGTAGTTGCTGGGACAGAATTTGGCCTCAGTTACACCAGCTTACTCCTGATTTACACTGGTGTAACTGAAATCTGAGTCTTGTCCCTTATTTCTAATAGTATAGTGGTTATTTGTATTAACCTTGTCTTCCAGGCACCTTGGACTGGATTGCTTTTCCTTTTCCCTGCCTGCCATCCTCAAAGTTCAAATAAATACTGTCCTATCCCCTACTATTAGATACAGAGATTAACTAGTACCGCTGCTTTCCCAGAATTAATTGTCTGACCTAATTTTTCCAAAACATCTGCTGGCTTTCTCCCAACTCCTAGTTTAAACAATCTCCCAAACATTAGTAATTTTCATTATCAGCAGTCTGCTTCTCTTTCTCTTTAAAGTGAAGATCATTTCTTCTTTTACAGGCTCTTCCTTGAAAGGTTCCCTAATGACTATTAAAGTGAAACCCCTTCTTTCTATCCTCTCTTCTTATTCATGTATGGAGACAATGCAAATAAAACAGACATAGTGAGCTGAAATGACACAAACCTTTGTAAAATGCAACAGTTGCCAATTTAACTGGTTGTTGCTATTGGAATAAAGTAGTACACCACTACCTCGATATAACGCTGTCCTCGGGAGCCAAAAAATCTTACTGCGTTATAGGTGAAACCACGTTATATCGAACTTGCTTTGATCCACTGGAGCACGCAGCCTCGCGCCCCCGGACTGCAGCTTTACCGCGTTATATCCGAATTCTTGTTATATCGGATTGCATTATATCGGGGTAGAGATGTACTGTATTCAGTTCTTAAAGAGGTTAGCATGTTGATTCAAGCATCAGCTCAAAGGCACATAAATAATGCCACGTGTTTCCTATTTTACAGCCAGCTGAATTTTCCTCTGTGGGCTGGTAGTGCTGTGTGTCTTTCTTGAAAAAGGTCATTTCTAGAGTTGTCCAGATAAGTCCACTGACTTTTTTTAACCTTATGACCCAGTTTATGGATTCAGATCATAGTTCTGGAATGATGTAGTAGGCAGATCCAAAATAGTCTGAGAACAACGTCATTAATGCTCTAGATGGTGCCAACATGCTTAAAAAAATCTATAAAATCAGTAGCTTTCACTATACTAAAAATGTCATAAGAATATAAGAAAGGCCGTACCGGGTCAGACCAAAGGTCCGTCTAGCCCAGTATCCTGTCTACCGACAGTGGCCAATGCCAGGTGCCCCAGAGGGAGTGAACCTAACAGGCAATGATCAAGTGATCTCTCTCCTGCCATCCATCTCCATCCTCTGACAGACAGAGGCTAGGGACACCATTCCTTACCCGTCCTGGCTAATAGCCATTAATGGACTTACCCACCATGAATTTATCCAGTTCTCTTTTAAACTCTGTTATAGTCCTAGCCTTCACAACCTCCTCAGGTAAGGAGTTCCACAAGTTGACTGTGTGCTGTGTGAAGAAAAACTTCCTTTTATTTGTTTTAAACCTGCTGCCTATTAATTTCATTTGATGACCCCTAGTTCTTGTATTATGGGAATAAGTAAATAACTTTTCCTTATCCACTTTCTCCACATCACTCATGATTTTATATACCTCTATCATATCCCCCCTTAGTCTCCTCTTTTCCAAGCTGAAGAGTCCTAGCCTCTTTAATCTCTCTTAATGTCCCTTAAACTAGGTTCTTCTTCAGCCCTCTACCTCTTGGGAGTTACCCCTTCCCCCAAACTCAACAACCCACATACCAAAATGTCTGGGACATTTACAGAAGGATCAACAGGTAGCTCAAACATTCACTGCTCTCACTCTCAAGACTTTCGGGGCTTCAAGCTTGGAAACCAGCTTTTCCAACTAGTTCCAACTGTGGGAAGCCACCAATGTCACCAAAAGAAGTTTATGAAGGTTATTGGGTAGGTCAATGCAGCCCACAATTAAAATTTTCCCTTTATTCTGCCCCGGCCTCAATTAGATATGAAAAGAGTCCCTACATGAATCTGTCTCCAGATGAATCTAGCAAGCATTCAAAAGCATTTCTGATCTCCAAGAACCCAAAACCAGAGAGAGCAAAAACAGGCTGCTCTGGAAAGCAGTGAGGTACAACTCACCCCACCTTGCTTGAAGATGGCTTTTTCCACAATGACTCTGACTGCTTTCCTACACAGCCCTGTAGCCTGTAAGCAGGACCAGGAAACCTGCACTCCCCCTTCACTCTTAAAGTGATAGTTTGCAATTCCAACACAATCCTTAATACACCACACAACCCTCCCTAGTGTGGGTGAAACTATGTTGGTATAAAGGTGCTTTATACTGGTATAGCTATTACTGTACAGAAGGGGAATAAGATCTACTGGTGGAAGGCATCATTATTCTGGTCTAACTGCGTCCACACTAGAGGTCATGCCAATATTATACTTTTGGTAAAAAAAATCATTACCTTAACTAAAATAGTTATACTGGTACAAAAACTGTGTATAGACCAGGCTTCAGACTAAGACACTTACCATTTGGGAAACAGTAAGAAAGTAAATGGGAGAAACACTTTGATTTTCAATGGGGGAAAAGACAAAAAGTGTGGGAAGCCTTTTTGTTTCATTTAATTTACTTTGTTTCAAAATGTCATTATGAAATGAAACAAAAATTCTCAATAATTTTAGAAAATTCCTGCAGAGAATTGAAATTTTTCAAATGAAACATTTTTATAAATTCCATTTTCCAACCAGCTCTAATTTTAAGACTAAGGAATATCTCAGAAGCTATTATTTATGTACACCTCTACCTCGATATAACGCTGTCCTCGGGATCCAAAAAATCTTACTGCGTTATAGGTGAAATCGCATTATATCGAACTTGCTTTGATCTGCCGGAATGCGCAGCCCTGCCCCCCTGGAGCACTACTTTACTGCGTTATATCCAAATTCGTGTTATATTGGGTCACGTTATATCGGGGTAGAGGTGTATAATTTGGTATCATCTACGGACTCAATCTGAGATTTATTAATTGTTTGTATTGTGTTTGTAAATTCTACATGCTATTTAAATAGACAAAGGCGGGAGACAGGAAGTGTTATCCCTATTTTACAGATCTGTAACTGAGGCACAGAAAGATTAAGTGACTTATCCAAGTTGACACAGGGAATTTATGGCAGAGCCAGGAATAAAACCCAGGCCTCCTGAATCCTGGTCCAGGTCCTTAACCACAATATCATCCTTCCTCTGCCTGAGGTCCCATTCTGCTAGGCACGGTACACATAAATAAAACGAAGGCAGTTACTGTAACCAGAGTGGAGAACTTGCAATCTAAGATGAGGGCAAGATCCAACATATTGATAACAGACATATAGAGCAGGGGCAAAGAAAGGGGTATTTGGTAGGAGTAAAGATGGGTACCTTTCCATCAATTGTGACAAGGTAAGTGAGGTAACATCTTTTATTGGATCAACTTCTGTTGGTGAAAGGGACATGCTTTCAAGATTTACAGAGCTCTTCTTCAGGTCTGGGGAAGGAAATGTAGTGTCTGAGCTAAACACAAGTTGGAACAGATGGTTAAGCATAAGGGGTTCACATGTGATACAGAAGACCACTTAAAAATGAACTGAACAATTAACGGTTATCAGGCAGTAGGGGGGTGCAGGGACATGCGTAGGAATTTAAATTTGACTGCTTCTGGAGGGGCACGTTAGACACACACAAATGAAAGGTTCACGTTAACTCCCCTCCCCCTCCCAGAGTTCTCAGGATGATGCCAAGCAGCGAGGAGGCAACAGCTCCACCTGGCAGTGGTATTCTCTTTGTCCCTGCTGCCCGGGGAGGAGAAAACAGCAAGGGAGCTGGCGGATGGCTGAGCTCCTCCTTCCCCCAACCCTACAGCTTTGCTGCTTCTCTTTCCCTGCTGCTGGAGTCGCAGTGCTGCTGCCTGCTTTGCAGACCACCTGCTCAGGTGAGACGGGGGTGGAGACAGAGGCAACGTGGGACTCCAGCAGCAGTTTTAACAGGGGCGCCATTTCAAATTTTGGTAGGGGAGGGCAACTTGAACTGTGATTCCAGAGGCTACTTAGACAGCTGAAAACTCTAGTTTTTTTGCAGGTAATAACTTAGAAATTAGCTGACAGGAGCATTGTACCTAATTCCTATATAAAGAAAAATATAACAAACACCAAATAAAGCCACATTTAAGTTTATTTGTAAATAAACCCCCAAAACCTTACCCCCTGGCCTGAGGGGACAGTTCAGGGAATAAGGGGTCCCCCAAACAATTTCCCTGACTAGCTAACTAAAAGGTAATTCACTCACAAACGCCGTGAATTATCATTGGGTTCAGAGGTGGCTCTGGACTCCTCAGTCCCTGCAGAGGGGCTGACAATCACTGCTGGCAGGTTTCCTCTTCATGCAGGAGTCAGGCTACTGCTAGTGCCAGGATTTCCCCTCACCACAAAGGGGTGCAGGGCACAATCTTTAGTCTTCCATCTCAGCGCTCAGACACACTCACAGGAGGTGGCAGCCCTGGACTAGCAGCCAGAGCAGAGCTGGCCATGTGGTGACTGATCTCACCTAGGGGGAACATAAGAGTGGCCATACTGGGTCAGACCAAAGGTCCAGCTATCCCAGTATCCTGTCTTCCGACAGTGGCCAATGCCAGATGCCCCAGAGGGAATGAACAGAACAGGTAATCATCAAGTGATCCATCCCCTGTCGCCCATTCCCAGCTTCCGGCAAACAGAGGCTAGGGACACCACCACTGCCCTGGATGGTGGAGGGCTCACTCAGCCTGGCTGGGGGGAAGTTTTCCCAACAAAGCTCTACTAACTGGGTGTCACTTTGCAGTGGGAAAGGCTCAAGCTGAGGGATCTTGCTTTCAGGTCTTCAGAGGCCACTTTTCGGGGGGACCCTGCATACAATCCTGGGGCTCCCCACAAAGCCAGTCCTGCCTTTTTCCTGGCTGGCTCCAGACAGCCCCAAAATGGCTCCTCTCCTCTCCTGAGCTCCTAGGGAAGGGCATTTTACTCCCTATTGGTTGCGGAGCAGACTATGAGTCTGCCTTGGCTCTCCCTCCCCCAGGTCAGTGTGCTCCTCCCGGAGCTAACAGCGCTCAGAGCCCCAGGAATCTAGGTAAGCTCCTCGGGGGTAACAAATGTAATTAATATCAAGCTTCAAATGCTGTAATTCTTCAATCATCATTTTTGAAACAGATTCAGCGTTTAGATTTTTCCTGTGGAAGCAGCCGAGATATCTTTCCTGAATGATTCCTTTTCAACAGTAGTGTAAAAGGAGCCACAGCTGTTCTTTTTTATTTTTTGGATGAATTTTTAGTTTCATCAACAAGGACAGAAAGATACTTGGCTTGTCTTTTTCACCACTGTCATTTAGAGTGTGTCTACACAGAAAAAGCCATGCATGGGTTAGTCTATCTGAGGTAGCTTGAATCCAGCTAGCAGAGGTAACGATAGCAGTGAAGACAGGAAAGGCAGGCTTCAGCGTGGGTAGTGCAAGTCTGGTATGGCCTTTGGGTGCATTCCGAAGCCTGTGTTGTGCTGGGGTACTGGTCGATCTGTGTCGCCCAGCAGCACTGCCTTCATCCCCCGTGAGCTCAGCACCTGCTGGCAGAATTTGCAGCACAGAACAGACACACAGCTGTCCTTGAAGCCGCAACCACTAGTGGACATGATGGCTCTGGACCAGAAGGGTCTGTCCCCAGTCTCTTCCAAGGGAGAGAGGAGGGTGTTCCCTGATTCTCTAGGGGCAAACGGACCCCCAGACTTAGCTGCTCTTAACACCCCCCTTTTTTCAGCTCCCCATCCCTCAGGAGCCTTGCCCAGAGACTGTTCCGTCTCAGCTGCTTCTCCAACACTCACTGCCCCCTGTCCCAGGGCACAACCCTATGCCCTCACCTCTCCCTTCCCCTGGAGTTGACTCCCTTTCCCACCCCATTGCCCCCCACCAGGCTCCAACACCCCCCACCTGCCACTGGGGACTCTGTGCTCCCCCAACCACCCTGGCTGACCCCTTCCTTGCCCGTCGTACCCCCAGAGGCCCTGGGGACACAGAGGCTGTAGCCCTCCAAAAGCTTTGCTTTCTATGTGGTGCCCTGGTCGTAGGGCCAGGCTGTCATAGGCACTTGTTACATCAGCTGGGATGGCTGTCCTGTGTGGTAGAATGCTACTATTGGTTAGGAGGATTGTCACTCCAAATCATGTCTGTTGCTGATTGGTGCAGGCAGACAGCAGAGGTGGGGTAGGTAAGCTAGTGCTGTGCAGGGAACTGACCACAGACAAGATCTGTGCCTAGGACTAGGGTGTGCTCTGGGTGCAGACTTCCGGTATAAAATTTAACTTGCCCTCCCTAAATTGCGCCGCTGGCAGGAGGAGGCGCTCAGCTGGCAACCAGACAGCCTGCTGCTCCTCTCTCTCTCTGGGCTGCAGGGACACACAGAGATTTTGGGGGAGGGGGGATGCCCCAATTTGTCCCCCCTTGTGCACACCCCTGAGGGTGTGTTACAAATTGTTGTAGTGAGCCATAACCCAGTGTCTTTATTTAGTCCATGGTTTTTAGAGTCTAGCAGAGTTATGAATTTAAGTTCTCCCAGGCTAATCTTTTGAAGGTTTTGTGCAGATTTCCTTTGAGGATAAGTATTGAAAGATCAGATATGGAGTGATCACTTTGTGAAAAGTGTTTGCCCACAAGTGATAGGGTGTTTTTTTTATCATTTTTCTGTGTGAATTCATTTGAGAGCATGGTGATTGTCTGGTTTCACCCACATAGTTGTTGTTGGGGCATTTGATGCACTGAATGAGGTACACCACATGTTGTGATAAGCATGTGTAGGACTAATGAATCTTGGAAAGTGTGTTGTGGGGGTATTGAACACTGTAACATTGTAGATATGTCTGCAGGTTTAAGTGTGTATCCTGGACTTTCTCTTTGGAGAAAATTCTATGGTATCTGAGTGCCTGGGTGTAGATAAAAGATTTCTTTGTGTATTTGGGGTGTGTGGCTCAAGTGGTTGCTGGATCTGTGAAGGTACGTGTGGTGATCTGTGGGTTTTTTTCTATAGTCGTTTGTAGGGTGCCAGTGTTGAAGCTAATCATAGTGTCCAGGAAGTTGATGCTGGTGTGGAGTTTGATGGATGGGTGGTGATTGCTGAAGTTGTGGTGGAAATCTATGAGGGAGTTTAGATCTTCTGTCCAGAGGATGATTTTCATATCATTGATGTAGCTTAGGTGTATAATTTGTTTTGTGCTGCATTTTCCCAGAAATTCTTCCTCCAGGTGACCCATGAAAAGGTTGGCACATTGCACAAAGTGTTTGTTGTTAAATATGAAGTTGTTATGGATGAGGATGAAATAGATGAGTTTGGTGATGTGCTTAGAGTTGATTTCTGAGCATTTTAAATGATCTTACAGGTATTTTGAGAAAGGCAGTGATGAAGGATGTTGGTATATAAGGAGGTAATATCATGGTGGCAAAAATGGAGTTCTGGGGGAGATTGTTGATTTTGCAGAGTTTCTAGAAGAAGTCGGTAGTATTTTGGAGGAAGCTGACACTTTGAGGGGTGAGTGGTTTGAGGTTAGTTTCTATGAATCCTGATGTTCCTTCACTAAGAGGTCCGTGGACAGATATGATGGGTCTGCCTGGGTTCCCTTGTTTGTGTATCTTAGTAAGCATGTAGAAGGTGTCTGGGATGGGTTTGTGGGGGATGAGGTTGTAAAGTTTTTCTTGGAGTTTGGGAAAAGATTTCTTGATATTTTTAAATTCTTGTATGAGTTGTAGTGTATAGGGTCTTTGAGTTCTGTATAATGGGTTGTGTCAGAGAGCTTTCTGTTGGCCTTGTTGACATAATCATCATGATTAAGGACTATGATGGCACCCCCTTTGTCTGATGATTTGATCACTATATGGTGTTTGGATTTCAGGGACTGTATAGCTATCCTCTCAGTGGTAGAGAGATCGTGGTGGATATAATGTTCAAAGATTTCACAGTCAATTTTTTTTCCTGAGCAACTGATGTAATGATCCGCTGTGTGGTTTCATCTGCTGATTCTTTCTTCTTATGACTGTTGGTGGGAATGTGGGAGTTGTGGGCGGTGTCATCTTTGTTGTGAAAGAATTCCATAAGGCACAGTCAGTGGAAGAATTCATCTAGTTCTACACATGGTATATTGTATCAGGTTCTATGGTGGGGCGGAAGAACCGTATTTTCCGGCGTATAAGACGACTGGGCGTATAAGACGACCCCCAACTTTTCCAGTTAAAATATAGAGTTTGGGATATACTCGCCGTATAAGACTACCCCTCTTCCAACGCACACCAAAAAAAAATTAAAAAAACATCAGATTTGATTTCAATATGGTAATTTTAATTCAAATGCTTATGACATGCAGGTACTTAGCAGGAAAACTGTCACTTATAAACATAAGGCTGTTTGTCATCAAACATGTAAACATAAAACAGTGCAAGTGGATTAAACTTTTCCTAATTCACTCTAAAGCTGAAAGGAAGGATAAGACAATAAACCCATGGGAGCTGCCATGCTGTTTGTTTTCTAAGCTGTCAACCAAACTGGAACTGATGATGATAGGAGGAAGATAACAAACAAGAGAGAGAGAGCAAGTGCCGGGCAAGTCCCTGGCGAGTTAGCAACGCCCATCATAACTGCAAGCTACGGTATTTTTACAGGTTTTGCTGGCGTGACAGTTTCCCTTTAAAAGCCTTCAAAATCCTCCTGTTCGTCATCTGATATCATAAGTACATCAATGACATCTTGTGATACATTTGTAAGGCAGTCGTCGTATGGATCGAATTCCGTATCAGATGGTGTGGTCTCAGCTTCGGCTTCCTCTTCATCTTGCCACAAGTAGTCGTCCTCCATACCATCTAATGAATTTGATATGCCACACTTCTTGAAAGACTTGATTACTGTTTCTGCATCAATATCATTCCAGGCTTTTATGACAAACTTGCACAAAACATCCAACTGTGGAGCACGCATGTTTCCTTCTTTTGTGAATGACTTTTCGCCGCTAACCATCCATTCATTCCACTGTTCTTGAATGCGATCTTTAAATGGTTTGTTTAGGCACACATCCAGTGGCTGTACCAACGATGTCAATCCTGCAGGAATAACTGCCGCATCTGTGTTTAGTCTTGCAAGCATTTGCTTGGTGCTGGGAGTTAAATGAGCCCTGAACATATCCCACACCAGTAGACTACATTTTTGAATAAGTCCACCTGGTTGCCTGCTCCATACATTATCAAGCCATAGCTTTACCACTTCTTCATCCATCCAGCCTTTTTCATTAACATGTACAAAACAACCAACAGGGAACTTGAATTTCGGCATTGTTTTTCTTTTAAAAATAATCATTGGTCTCAGTTTGGCGCCATCAGCTGTGCATGCTAGTACCACTGTAAAACTGGACTTCTCATGTCCTGTTGTTTTAATTAAAATTGTTTTTTCACCTTTTTGATGGACAGTTTTATTTCCAACCATATCAAAATTCATTGGAGTTTCATCCATATTTCCAATACTACTTAACGCATAGCCATGTTTAGTGCGCTGTTGTATTACATATCGATGGAAACTATTTACTTTGCTATCAAGATCTGCAGGTAATTTTGGGGCAATTTTCATCTTTTGCCTCAGTACCATATTATGCCTTCCCATGAATCTAGTACACCAGGATACAGTGGCCTTAAATCTGTTGCTGTGATCTGGGTTAGATTTGGCCCACTGAAGTGCAAACAAATGTATTTTATTTCGTGTCACTACATAACCGTTTTGGCGATGCTCATTCACCATGTCTGCTACATGTTTTTCGAGTTCTGGCCAATGTGCAGTGCCTCTTCTTAATGCACACTTACCCCTTGGCATACTCTTTAATGCTTTTTCATTTGCTTTCCAGTCCCGAACCATCTTTTCTGTTACTCCATATTGTCTTGCAGCAGCGCAGTTATTATGTTCCATGGCAAAGTTTACAACTTTAAGTTTGAAACTGGCTTCATATTTCTTTCTTCTTGCTGGTGGAGCCATGATGGGGTTTTGACTGTTGGACATTTGTATACTGTACTGTATGTACTGGTGCTATACTGTATGAACAGGTACAGATACTGGTGCTGTACTGTATGTGGTACCCAGTATACAACAACCAGCCAATCACGGCAAGCGATGTACCTTACTGGCGATTGGCTGGTTGTTGTATACAAAGCCTGCTTGGATTGGTCAGCTCTCCCTGCCTGCCCAGCCCTCCCTGTCTCCAAGACTATCAGAGCGGTAGCGCAAACACGCCTCTTTCACCCGTCTGGCCCGCCCTTGTATCCTATTACCTCCTTCTCTGCCTCTCAGATCTCGCACATGCGCGCCTGCGCCGCTTCACTGCAGTCCTCAGGAGCGAGATCTGAGAGGCAGAGAAGGAGGTACGGTAATAGGATACAAGGGCGGGCCAGACGGGTGAAAGAGGCGTGTTTTTCTGGGCACAGCGCCGCTCTATCTCTTTTTTCCATACCCCAGGCGTCCCGGACGCCTGCAGCTTGCTCCGCCCTTCACTTACACCTTCCCGGTGAGGCGCCCCCTCACCTCGTCATCGGGCGGGGATGCAGCCGCGGCCGTTTTTGAGCTCCCCCCACCATATGCGGCGACCGCAGATTCTCCAGTCCGTCTCGGAAGTTTCAGCACCCGCCCTATAAGATGACACCTGGCGTATAAGATGACCCCCGACTTTTGAGAAGATTTTCCTGGGTTAAAAAGTAGTCTTATACGCCAGAAAATACGGTACATATATACAGTTCTTGTGAGGGGTAGTCTTGATAGGTTGATAATGATGGTGGGTCATGTAGTGTCCAAGAGATGGGTCCTGGTGTCATGGTTTCTCCCAGAGGTGGTGTTCTGTTGGTTGTGGAGGAGTTGTAGTTGGTTCCACCAATTAGTAATTTCAGTGCTCACAGTAGTTGCAGGTAACAGTCTCATCTGCTATTAGTGAGACCAACAATCTCCAAAAGAACAATGAGCTCTGTAATAGTCTACCCCCATTAAGTACCCAGAGAGATGTCTATTTAAAATAGCGTGTGTGTCAGAAAACTACTCAACCATTATCACCATCCTTTTCAAGTGCATTTTGTAGAAGGCTCAACAGACAGAAACAGATATTCACAAGGAAGATTAGTAACCTTCCTAACCTCATCAGCTGTTTCCCAGATTTTTATAAAATAAGAAATGAATGAAAGACTTAGTGAAATTAAAATGCAAAATCAAGTGAAAGAGGAAACAGCTCGGAACATAACGAAAACTCTTTTTGAACAATCTGAGAACCCACATCAAGCAAGCAAAACTTCCTTCTTCCAAAATGAGAGTGATAATAGCCCACTTCACTGCTTTGTTACTTTTGAAAGAGAAATACATTAACATTTTCTGCATTGTCTTTCTCTTGTAGTATCCTAAAATGCAAATTTGATGAGGACAACATGTAATGTCTATGAGATTTTTTTTTGCGGAAGTGATATGTTGTTCAGTATTTTTAATAGCACCATCTGTCACAGCAGCTAGTGCCAAGCTGCAATATTGATCTTGTCACTTTGGGGAACAGTATGATATTTAGGATTATAAAAACATTTTTCTTTGCTCTGTTCAGATTTTTAGTTTGTATATGGAAACTGAGCTCCAAAAAACACTACTGATATCACCTAATCAGACATACAAGTGCAGTCAAGAACTAGCATGGGCTTCCAAGGGAGGCTGTGAAATCCCCATCATTGAAGGTTTTTAAGACTAGGTTGGACAAACACCTGTCAGGGATGGTCTGAGTTCACTTGGTCCTGCTTCAACACAAGGGATTGGACTTGATGACTTCTCGAGGTCTCTTCCAGGCTACCGTTCCTATGATTCTATCTACCTTTTCAGAATCTACAAGAGAAGTATTACTGGATCCTGTTGATAATATTAGCTGTCGGACATTAGCACTGTGAATAACTTAATATGTCTACGGTATTTTATTTACTGCCAATCATGGTAGTAGCCTCGGCAAAGAAGATGGCTAATAGTTGTCACAAGGTCATCACTGGGCAGTAGCTTTCTCTGTTTAAAATAGGGATTGCTGTGCTGGTGAGATTTTAAATAAGGAACTTTCCATTTAGCTTGTAAAGGAGGCAAGTACTGCATTGCTATCTATCTTCTCCTTCTGTCTTAAAGTATTGAGTAACAGGCCCCCAGGTATTTACAAGGCCCTTATCACCTTGGTATCAAAGTGTCAATCATCAACTGGATTTTGTTTTAAATCTTCATTTGGGAAAGAAAAGCTGTCATACACGGCTGACTTTTGTTCCAGCTTCACTCTCTAGAGAGAATGGGGCATTGGAACCAGGTTGAGGTTATCAGGGAATTGGAAAGGTTAAAGCATATTGTTCTGCTTGATTCAAAATAGTGACTCTCTTTAACTGAAACAGTATCTGGACTCTTCTGTCAGTATGGAAACTTCTGCCTTTTGTCTCAGTTTGGGATCTGTTGAGTTGGATGCTTTCCTAAATCCATTGGGCTAAATTCTGCTTATAGTTATTTGATTGAAGACAGAGGGGCTCAAAAGGGGTAAATGCAAATTGAATTTGGCACGTATTTTACAAGAGATGCAGGGTTTGTGTACTTTCATCCGTAGTTCTTTCTTTGACATTTGACAGTGGAAAAATTACTGAGATTTTAATGAGGTGCCAATATTTTTTCCATTCCACAGTCTCCTCCTTTTTATTTTTTAAATTACATGGTGTGTTTTTGGCTAAACATAGCAGGGTTTCATTTGAGATTTGTAGAGTTAAAGTATTAGAATGGAAATGTTTTAATAGCATCATTTCTATGAGGACTTTTCCAGCTTCTCAATGTATATTTATCCTCCACAGAGCAATTTCACTCGCAACTTCAAGGCATCCCTCATAGCTCCATAAGTACTGTACTTTATAGATTGTCAGTGGTTGTCATTAAACGTCTCTCTTGAAAAAGCACTGATACAAAACATCAAATGACGGTGCTAAAATAATCCATTATGATCCCATTCTTCATTCTTGATGGGATGAGCAATGTTCAGATGAAGTCAATTTGCACAACTATGTACAAGGGGTGGTTAGGTGCCCTTTTCTTTAAAGAGATTTACTCTTACAAAGTGCAGTATTTTTTAATGGAAAAAATTGAAATCTTGTAAATGGGTTTCTAGATATAGATATAAAATATGGTATATTCAGCAGTGCAGTAAGGTCATTATTTGTGGACTTAAATGCAATATTTAACAGAAATCAACTAGCCACTATAGAAAATTATACATACAGTACAGGGTAAGGGCAGTATGTCAAAGACTTGACAGTGATTCCAGAGATGTTTGAAATCCCAGATTTAAATCTCTCAGCCTCACTGCAGCAAACCCACAGAGTGGAGGCTGAGAGAGGCTGCATGGAGAGGAAAGGTGGCTACAGGATAACAATGCTCCTCTGAGCAGCTGTCTCCAGCCATTACGCAGCCGCAGAGTGGGAGCTCAGTTCCACATTGCCAGTGCCTGGTCAGCTGCAGTAAGAAAATAGTAATGTGCCATTCACGGAGCATGTTACCCTTATGTAAAATTGTAACGTACAGTGCATTTTAAGCTACTGCTACTGTGTGTAGCTGTGATTCTCCCTCTGCAGCTTTTATGCTTTGTGGATGGATGGCTGCAGACTGCACAGCAGCTAAATGTTGCAGGAGTCCTGGGCAGAAAGCAGCCAACCTGAGATTCATGGGAACTGGCCTTGATCCCACAGATGTCAGCCTTTCAAAGGAACTGACAGCAAATGCCCCTGGCAGTTAAGCTCAGTTGCCACGGCACCACTGGGGTCTCAAGCAGGGGAGGTGAAGTCTAAAAAACTTACCGAATGTTTTCCGAAATTTTACTGAATAGTATCAGTATCAGTGTGTGACTAGAATCAGGGGCTGGTATGGAGGCCACAGGGGGTGGGTGGGAGATAGAATTTAGGGACTGGGGATCTGGGGGTATGGAGTGGGATCAAGGGGTTGGAGGGGAGGAGATTGGGGTAGATGCCCAGGGGTGGGGAGGGTTTAGGGGCCAGAGTCGGATGGGTCAATGGGAGTGGGAGATGGGTCTTGCCAGATCTGATCCCAATCCAAGAAGTTGAATTTCTGGGCGTGGTTGGTGTTTTTCTGCAAACCCTCCCCACCCCGTGCTGGTGCTCCCTGGTGGCCAGTTTGGCCTTTTGCTCCAGTCAAATGCCTGGCCCCAACCCATGCTGCCTCAGGTGATACTAGGAGACGTACTAGTGGTGGTGTTTGGGCTCCTGGGTGTGGGCTGCGCAGTAAAAAGGTTCTGGCAGTGGCAACGCCATTCCCCAATCTACCACGCCCCTTCTCCAGAGCCAGCGCTCCCAGAGCCAGCTCCCACACGGCACCCCCAGAGCCTCCGACTCCTAGGCATCCCCCCACCTCTGGGCAGCATCAGGGTAGCCCCAGGCAGGCAGTGCTGTCCCCACCAGCCAGCAGCAGTAGGAGCATGAGGTCCTCCACTGCTGCTGTTCTCTGTGGGCAGGGAGAGGAGACCCCTGGTTCAGCGCCGCACTGCCTCTGAGGCCGCAGCATCCTACCAGCTGGGACACAAATTTCCCCCTCTCTCCCCCACCCCCCTGCCTTGTGGAGCCCCTGTGGCAGCACCTCCAGGAGGGGTTTCTAGATGTGAGAAAATGAAAATGGCTTCACACTGGTGGATGCCAAAAGCAGAGTTCTCTCTTTCCATCCCCTTTTATGCATGAAAGAAAATGCCTTTTTGCTGTGGCAAAACTTTAGTGCAGAATATTGTATGCAAATATAAGGGTTCTCTGTATGGCATGGGAGCGTGCACCAGTGGGCTGTGAATTCTAATGCGCACCAACATGACATGCACTAAAAGTTCCCTAGTGCACGTTAACGTAGCACTGTATAAAACAGCTTGGTGGGGAGGAGCAGGGGCATCTTGGGAAGGAAAAGAATGAGACAGGTACAAGTGGCAACTTGGGGAGAGGGCAAACAAGGACAAAGCCCGCTTTGTTGGGGAGGGGAACAGGGACAGGGGAATTTCTATGAGTCTCTGTGACCAAATAAAAGTGTTGCTAGTGGTGGATTTGATCAGAAGTACATCTCCAGCTCATAGTGAGACACTCTCATCTGGGCTGGGTTATGCTAGCTGCATGCTCCTCAGTGTGCATTTCAAATGAAGAGAAAGGGATTTCTTCTCCTTGTTATGATCAAATATGGGAACTGTATGAAAATGAGTGTATCTGTCTGATTAGAACAAAATCCCAAAGGAGGCTAATTCTGACAGTGGTCTTTAAACAGGTGAAGCTTTGTACGCTGTATAAGCAGCCCACATAGATGGGCTATACGTGGGAGAAATGAGCCCTGAATATTGTCAGGGAGATAAGCAGAGCTGTGCAGAGACGCTGAGGTGGAAGGGGCAACTGCGTCATAAAGAGGATGCAGAGAAGAGCAGAAGCATTGTTAAGAGGAAAGATAAAGAAAAACATGCACTTTGAGTGGAAATCAATTAAGCAGCAGATTTAATGTGGAATTTACGGGCATTAATATGAAAGGAAATCATCTCCAAAACATATTCCTGTGGAAGTCCAGATATAGTCAAATGCACAAATCCCGACGAGCAACGAAAAGCAGCTGATCTGGAAACATATGGACATTCTAAATGTGACATTCTAGCTATTCCTGAGCCAATGTGATGAAATTGGCTCAGAATAATCGCTTGATGACTGATATTAAAAGTCACAGTTAAGAAGAGATGGGTGTTAATTGTAAGGATGAAGCACAACTTTATTTGCAAAAGAGAATTTTGTAATCCTTAAGGCAACATAAACTTTTGAGGGCAGGAATTGTCTCTTCTTAATTGTCCATGCTGTCCCTCGCACATTTTGCGTGCTACTGTAATATAAATAGTAATAATCTGGCAGAAACTGAGAAGAGAATCAAGTGGCACGAGGACCGAGATCTTCTGGACTGTAATGTCCTCTTAATGTTATAGGCCTCTTAATTAAAAAGAGCAACAGGACAATGAATAATGGTAGATATATATAAAAAAAAGCATGTTATGGAATTCAAGTGGCAGTTATGGGATATTTTGCTTTAGCTAAGTATGGTGTGAATTATAAAATGGGCTAATTATAAAATGTGACTTTCCCAATCACCTTTCACAATTTTCAGAAATGGCCATTCACTTTTAGTGCCTGTGGTGCCCCTTGTAGATGTCTCCAGATAGGCACCTATAACTGAGGCATCCAAAACTATTGGGAAGTCTTGAAAACTTTGGACCAAGATTATTGAGGTGCAGCAGTTGCCATTAAATACTCAGCACTTGCCTCTACTATGGTGCTTGAAGCATTTCCTGTACTTGTAACAGGAAGTTCGTAGATGCAGGAGAGACAACTGCTGCAGTGCACTAAATACCAAGGAACTGTGGGGAGAAACCGAGGCCAATGTGCAGCAATGGAGCCTTTTCGTGGCTCACAGTGCAGAGTTCGGGCTGCAATAGTCCTTGCTGCAGCCACATCCCCACACAAATGCCCTGTAAAATGTAGCCAGTGGATCTATATAGTGCCGTAGCATCTATCAAAACCCTGCGCACTGGGGTGACGGGAGACTCCACAGAGCACAGCTCAGTGGTATGAAGGGTGTGTGGACATCTTATATGAGCTCCTTCCATTGCGTGCAAAGCGCATCAGTGGGGAGTAGATAAGGCAATATTAATCCCATGCAAATCAGCCCACCTGGATGATATGCATCTTAGAAAATCATGGGGCCCTGCAAAAAATTCTCACTGGTACAGCACTTTATTTCCTACTCGGGAAGTAATTAGAAGACCGGAAATAAATAAATATAGTGACAGATCTTCAGAAACAGGAAAAGAGAGTGATCTTGTCAATCAGTCCTCACCTAATAAAGGTAACTTCTGCACCCAGTAAAATAATAGAACACATCTTACAGTGAAATGTTACGTGTGAATTGGCTTGGATAGAAACACTAATACAGTAAGTGGATTGAAAACTGGCTGAAGGGTTCTGATACACATTAAACAATCTATCTACAAGGAATTCTCTACTGTGGTACCCTAGGATCTGTATTAGGCTGGGTCTCGTTTAACATCTTCATTAATGATCCTGATGAGGGAATAAACAGCCCATTAATGAAATTTGTATGTGATGCTATGTGGAGAAGAGCTGCAAACAGACAGGAAAGAAATAGTACAAAGGGAGCTGGAGAAAGTAAACATTAACAGAAAAAAACAGAAGAAAGTTCATCTTGGAATAACACAGACTAATACATTGAGGGGGAAATAAACTGAAATGTAGATAGTATAGGGGAGAAACCATGACAAAAGTCATTTAGGAGGCTAGCAGGCAGCAAATTGGACATGAATCTGCAACATGATATGGCTGCAAAAAAAGGCCAAAGCAGTTTTGGGCTGCTTAGGGTTCGGCAGCACGTGTCACTAGTCAAGTAGGTAACAGTCCTTCTCTGTCCATTGTCATTTGACCACAGCTGGAATGTTGTGTTCAACCCTAGCTTGATACCAAAAAAAAAAAAAAAAAAAGATTTATATAGTGAGATAAGCTCAAAGAATAGTAACAAAACTAGTTAGGGGGCTGGATGAACTGATTTATGAGGCAAGATTAGAAACGCTAAGTTAAAGCATTGCTAAGTGTTAACTAAAGCTGGGGACAAAACAGAGATTTCGGGAGGGTGCTAACAGCAAGGAAGGAAAGGCAGCACTTAGGGTGACATGAGGGGATAAGTAGGAGTAATCAAATGAAATTAAGAACGGGGAGATTTGAGCTGGCTATCAGAGAATTCTTTCTGATAATCTCCCAGTGGAAGTAGTCGATGTCTCATCCAATTGATTAAGATCAGCCGTGGCAAAACACTAGAAAAGGTACAATGGGGAAAAATCCTACATTGTCAGAATGGACTAGATGACTTATAGGGTGTTACCCTGTGGACCTTGCTCTCGATGATACTAATCCTGCATCACTGTACATTACCAGAGTAGTGTTACAGGGGTTTGCAATGCCC
Organism: Malaclemys terrapin pileata; assembly: GCF_027887155.1. Lineage (NCBI taxonomy): Eukaryota > Metazoa > Chordata > Testudines > Emydidae > Malaclemys > Malaclemys terrapin. The sequence goes on along the minus strand of NC_071506.1, from coordinate 269,706,059 downwards.
CTCTGCCATGTATGTTGGCCAAACCAGACAGTCTCTACGCAAAAGAATTAATGGACACAAATCTGACATCAGGAATCATAACATTCAAAAACCAGTAGGAGAACATTTTAACCTGTCTGGTCATTCAATGACAGACCTGCGGGTGGCAATTTTGCAACAGAAAAGCTTCAAAACCAGACTCCAACGAGAAACTGCTAAGCTTGAATTGATATGCAAACTAGATACAATCAACTTAGGCTTGAATAGAGACTGGGAATGGCTGAGCCATTACAAACATTGAATCTATTTCCCCATGTAAGTACTCTCACACTTCTTATCAAACTGTCTGTACTGGGCTATCTTGATTATCACTTCAAAAGTTTTTTTTCTCTTACTTAATTGGCCTCTCAGAGTTGGTAAGACAACTCCCATCTTTTCATGCTCTCTGTATGTGTATATATTTCTCCTCAATATATGTTCCATTCTATGCATCCGAAGAAGTGGGCTGTAGCCCACAAAAGCTTATGCTCTAATAAATTTGTTAGTCTCTAAGGTGCCACAAGTACTCCTGTTCTTTTTAGGGGCTTTAGTGTAAATGAGAATCTGGTCCTATGATTCTCTTCTCTAGGAACAGGCTTCATCCCAGCATTTTAGCACTTCAGTTTCCTGTCCTGTCTGGATCCAGAAATGAAAATAATTAGCCAGGCATTTCAGTAACTCAAATGTTTGGACTGAATTCCCATCTAAAAATAGGTGATTTGCACACATTTGGATCTTAATTCATCTGGTTTGCCTGCTCTCTCCTGAGTGTCCCCAAATAACAGAAGAATATTTTGGGAATGTTCTGTACCTAAAACTAATATTTCAAAAACTGATTTCTAAAATGAATGGAGGCTGGTGTGTGTGTGTGTTGCTATTGCTAACCTTTCATAATGTTTTTAGGCCTCTTACCTAGGTAAAGTGCTCGCTGCATTTATTTTGCACTGTGCCTGATAACTCTTGTCATGTCATGCTGAGAGAGAAATAAATAATTGCCTTTTTAATATATCAGCAGGGAGGAAAATTTGAAAAAGACTGTGAAATTAAAAAATGTATCTAAAAACTTAAATTGGGCCAGCAGGCCAAGTAATAAATAAGTAATTCATAAAGAGCAACAATGTCCTTAACCAGCGTACAAGCAACTTGGCAGTCAAGAGGTCAGTGGGGGCATTAAGAGACATGAGTGGGAAGTGACGGATGAGGCTGATATTGCAGAAACCCTCCGTGAATTCTTTGCCGTCAGTATTAACAGAAAAAGCTGAAGGTCACATCGGAGAGACTAGAATACATTTTCCTAGGGGCAATGTGAAATGTTAAAAGGTTTTATGATTATGCCAGAGCAGATAGTTAGGCAATTAGAACTGTTTAAAGTTGACAAGGCACCAGGTCCAGATGAATTACATCCCAGAATTGAGAAGGAAGCAGCAAGTAGAGCTTTGGCAGAGATTTCTGATAGCCCTCCAAGGATAGGGTGGTTCAAGAGGACTGAAGGGGAAGAGGGGCTAATGCAGTTCCTATATTTAAACAGTGATCAAGAGGAGATCCAGGAAATTGCATCCTGCCTACAGTCAGTAGGTAGGAGCATAATGATATTGATAAAGGAGAAGCATATTCTGCTTATGCAAGTGTGTGATAATGGATTGTTTTCATGGATTCGGGGAAAAGAGCTGCTGGCTGATGAATGTGCTTGAATTTCTGAACCACATTATTGCACCAGTAGACAAAAGTCAAACAATGCCTATAATTTATCTGGATTTTCTGAGAGCCTCACATGCAAAATATTGATCTATTTAATAAGCATGCGTTAGCTACTAAAAATGATTCAAAATTAGTGTAGGTCGAAAGAACAAATAGTGTCAGTAACCAGGGGTGGATGTAGCCTCTACAATAAACTCTTTTTGGATGTGATTCTGAGTTGTAGTCAAGGAGGGGCACCGACTACCACAGCAGCGCCCTCTGCCTTGGCACTGCAACAGGGCAGTGGGGAAAGGGGGAGAGCGAGCTCATCCCACACTCACCCCACAGCAGTGGCTCCTGTCCCATGGACATGGACCCGGCTCCCCACTCCAGGCATTGTGCACGGGATCACAGCACCACTCAGGCCTAGCACCCTTGGTTTTGTGATTTCTGTGGGTGCAATGGAACCCACAAACCCACACTGAAGCCGCCCCTGTCAGTAACATAGTTGAGGGTAAAGAGACAGCAGGAGCGTGAACACACATTGGATGCTGTACTCTAGTATTAGACTTGCTTTTAAGGACCTGATCCTGCATTTCTTACACAAAGCTCTGGTGATTTGACACCGCATTCCGTATCGTGGAGAAAAGGGCCAGATCGTGCTCTTCTTTGTAGATGCTGAGGTGCTGTTCAGCTGCACAAATGTGATGGGCTATGCAAGGAGTGTGCAAGCCAAACATGGTAGCTAGGGGGCGACTGGCTATGCTATCTACATCCACCATTTTGCTAAAATAGCCTCAGTTGAGCAGCTCATTCTGGGTAGCTCAGCAGTGTGAACTAGGCTGAAAATTGATCCCCTGTGTATTAATGATATTTCAAATACTGCTAAATTTGATTCATCAAAGAAATGAAAGGGCGGTAAGATAGAATGGTTGAAACCATTTGCATAAATAATCCTTCCTGAGCAAGTATCCACTAGCACCAGTAATATTTTATCACTAAAAAAGTAAAGGAGACAATCTCTCTTAACTGCATCCTGTGTGGTGTTCTGCTTTCCTTTGATGTTACTAAGTATAGAAATCGAGGATTTAAATTGGTAGGCCTAATAGCATGTTGAGCTCCTGATGTGACAGTGTTCTGGCCAGAGGACAAAAATAATATTAGGAAATACAGTCAATCGTGAGCATGATATGGAATATGAACAGAGCGATCTGGGGGTGATCATGGATATAACACACACAAGGTATCTGCAAAATGTTTGGCATTATTTTTTGGGTTTTTTTAAAGACAAACAATGTATATGTTTGATGTAAAGCAGCCAAGATTATTCTGGCACTATCAATGGCACTAATGAGGCTGCATTTGGAATATTGTCTGAATTTCTAGTCACCATATTCTATCAAAGTTACTGAAGAAGTGTAGCAGAAGCCAGTGACAATGATTCAAGATGTAGAGGGTAGAAGTTAAGGGAGAACAGGTTAAACATCCCTAGTGTGAATGGAAGAATTGAGTTACTGTTTGTGATGTAACAAAAGAAAGGAATTGAGTAAAAGTTAAGGCTCTGATTCTGTCACCTTGAGATGTTGGGGCTACTTGCGAAGTAAAGTTCTCCTCAGTCCTTTTTGTGTTATAATGTGGTGTGAAAGGAAAATGGCGGTACTGATAAAGTGATGTTGCAATAATTGGCTTAAAGTAGGAGATTGTGGGTCAAGGTTAAGGAAGAGAGAAGCTGCTATACAGAGACATATTTATGGAACTGCAGAAGAGATGAGTAAAATTGGTCAAACTATAGGTCATCCTGTATTTGGCAAAGATTCTCCTCCTTCCCTTCTCACCCATGTCTGCTGTGTTACATTGCACTTGAGTAGCTGCTGTGAGTGGGTCCTAAATGTTAGAGTACTGGGCATATTAAAAGAATTGCCATTTGATTAATTAGATCAGTTCACATTGTGAAGGTCGCTGTGGTTCTGTTGTTTGTATCTAATGGCACAGTGTAGGAATCACTGTCGTTCTATGGCCTGTGGTATGCAGGAGGAGTCTGACGAGGTAATCATAGTGGTCTCTTCTGACCTTCACAGTTGGTCTCTGTCTAACTGTATTAGAATAGAAAACTTGGGTGCAGAACTGGACTTTTTCACTCTCAGGGCTGGAAAAGATGAGGCATGGCAAAGGTGTGTGTTGAGTCTATGAATGCAGCTGTCCTGACTCCACCGGGTCTCCTTTGCCAAATTTAGCAGCTCCTAAAAAAGGAATCCCATCTTCCATTGAACTCACTACAGAGCAGGAAAGGTTAGGAAATAAACAGGACGTGTTCTAAGGATGAATGGGAGAGAGAAAACCTCTGTGTCCTTCCACCCTGTACAGCAAGAGAAGAGTAAGCAGAAGAAAGGCCCACCATGGGGGGAAGATGGCCACCCAAGGAGAAACAATATTTGATAATGGTACATAACCTCTGACTGTGTGTTTCTGAGATTACTACTAATGTTGCTTAATAATGTCCACGTTTAAATGAGGTTATGGCCCCGGCCTTGCAATTGCTCCTGTGCAGGCTGATGTCAGTGGGGCGCTGCAGAGGACTGGGGGCCTGAAGTGATAAAGGTGAATTTGGATTGGGGTGGGGCACATAGTTCACATCTGCTTTGCAGCTGGAGAAAAAATTTCTTCATGGAAATTTTGAAAGCATTCTTCGCAATGGAACAAGCTACCAAACATATCTTTCAAATGAAAGCTTCAACTTTACAGAAAACAGCAGAAGGGTGTGGTCAGATCTTAATGCAGTGGCATCTGCCCCTTGATGTAGGGAAGTCCTCATCTTTTTTGGCTTGCCTTTGTTGTGGTTCTCTCTGCAGTTCTCCATGGTGTGCTTTTACTTATAACCCCAAATAGAAGTTGTAGGTTTTCAGCATCTTTGGGGAGCAGGCACTGGGATAGTCTTGTATTCCAGAACAATCTGCATAGCTGAACTGTTGCTAATTTGTTTATGATTCAGCTGTCCCAGTATGTAAATAGTGGTAATGACATGCTTTTGTAGTGGAGTAAGATGACCTTGAGTTTTGCTACAAATAGTAGAAAACAGTTGATAACTGACAATAGTAATTCACTGTGTTAAAATATGCCTCTGGAACTCATTGTCATTATGTATCATTGAGGCTGAGAGCTTATCAGGATTTGGAAAAGGAAGGGACAAAATGCAAATAAGAGGGTAGGATACATAAGGAAGGAGATGGAGAATTTTATGTCATCATGTAAATCTGTGTGCAGCAGCATCTGGAATACTATGCAGTACTGGTCACCCCATCTAAAAAAAGATATTGCAGAATTAGGGGGGATTTGGAGAAGACTAATTAGGGGCTTTGGAATACTCTCACACGAAGGATGATTGAAAAGTTTGGGATAATAAAATAATATAAAATAAGGACTGGTTTAGAGAAGGCAGATCAGGAGCTTGTCCTTTCATAACCCCAAAACAAGGGGACAGACCTTTAAATTAAAAGGCGGAAAATTCAATACAAGGAAATATATTTTGATATAACACATCATTAGACTGTGGAACTTATGGCCCCAGGAAGATATTGACTTAGAATTTAGCAAGCTCCAGAAAAAGAATGACTAGTAAGACTATCCAGAGTTGCTATAGTTAATCGGAACACATTTTGGAAGAGATAGTAAAGTTCATGCTTCAGGGCTTAAATCAGTCTCTATCAGAGACCAGGAAGAGAACTGATTTGAGGGTTTTTTTGGTGTGTGTGTGTGTGTGTGTGTGTGTGTGGCGGTGGAGACTCTTACACCTGCTTCTAAAACATTTGGTGCTGGACAGGATCCAGTCTGGGAATCCATGTTAACTAGATAACAAGAACATCCAGGGTTATAACTATAAAATTAGAAAAATAAAGTAGAGTTTTAGAAGGGGTATAAATACTCCTTCCTGGGGATGTCCTGAAGCATTTTTCCATCATCTTCTTCTTAATGTACGCACAATGTGCCTCAGGTGGCATGTTACCAGGATTCATCACTGAATTTGGTCCTCTGGTTGGATCATTAGTTTCTCTGGCTTGGACCGGGTACTGACAGGGAGTGTGATGTAAATTCTGATCCATGCCCCCCATAACTTCCTATTACAGGTTCTCTTGCATCATCCTCTGAAGCTAGTGCTGTCTGCTGCCAGAGACAGCACACTAGACGAGATAGACCATTGGTTTAATCCAATATGGCAATTTGTATTTTCTTACGGTTTGGTAGAACTATATCAGTTGCTCAGGATGTCTTCACCCAGCAGGTATCCTTGCATGGGCTCCAACTCAGGAAATTGCATGACAACACTTGGCAGATTGACACCCTCGTATCATTCTGGACTACTGTGTCACAGATAGTATTAGCATAACTATATAAATAAATAAATAAGCCTTTACATTGTAAAATATTCTTCTTATTGAAAATGAGCATAACTTCGTTATTTTGGCCAGAGGGCCTTCTACATGCTGTAGCGAGAAATGTTTAATTTTATTACAGTAGATTAAATTATGTTCTGTTCCTTTTCTACATGTTTTTTCCCACTAACAGAAAGCATCCTGTCTAAAATCTTCTATGTCTTGTTCATTTTGATCTGAAAAAAAAAAATCCAACAAAGAAAAGGGAAGTCTTACTTTGTGAGTGTCACAGCAATGAAACAAAGCTGTACACAGGTGTTGCTTTGCATGTAGGTTGCAATGGAAATGTATGAGTGTATTACTATTTTAAATAGCTCTGTACATGAAGTGGTGATGTGCCCATACTACTTTGGGCTCTGATGTCCTCAGCTCATAGAAACTAAGCATGGTCAGTACTTGGATGGGAGACTTGCAGGGTTGCCAGCCACAAGAGTTCAAAAATAATGAGCCTGGGCATTTCAAATCATTAAGAACCACAACTCTTTCAAAGCAGTACAGTTTGGGTTCTCTTTGCCTTCTAGTTTTGAGGCTTTGGAGTTAATGCTTTCAAACTTCTCTCCAAAGCCATAAAGGCTAGAAACTTGTGTTTTTAAATGAAATCTGAGTTTGTCACATAATCTCATGACTCCAGGAGCTGAGGCTTTAAGGAAAAGACTAAAAATTGTGACACTCATCAGATGGCTACCTTTACATCTGCTATTGTGTATATATATACAAAAACCTGTAGGAGAACACTTCAACCTCCCTGGCCACACAATAGCAGATGTAAAGGTAGCCATCTTACAGCAAAAAAACTTCAGGACCAGACTCCAAAGAGAAACTGCTGAGCTCCAGTTCATTTGCAAATTTGACACCATCAGTGCTAAGTATTGTTATAAATAATAATTGTAGTAATTAAAGCTCCCATAGCACTTATTACCAGTATGGGGCGGGGGAGTGTTAGTGTACAGCCTGTTTAAATTCCACTGAGAGTAATTACTTTCTGCTTGTCACATTTTCCTATGCCGTTTAAATTGGCTATGGGTCGTGAATCCTCGGGGGGCAGGGAAGTCATACAAGGCAATCAGTGGGGTTACAAAGTGTTGAACATTTTATTAAAATCTAAAGCAAAGAAAAACTTGCCCCCCTCCCCCATTTTCTGCACAGCCTTATCCTTCAAGGCCATGTATTCTCTGTCAAGCTCATGGAACGAACACACACACACAAATTTTACAGGCTTATCAGCGATACATGGTTTTACACCTACCTTTATAGTAAATGTAAGAAGGTTGTGAATATTTTTGATGTTGAGTATGGGGTCACGAACCTGGAAAGGTTGAGAAACTCTGGGCTATGGTATTCTTCACTTGCTGGCCGAAATTGTGGTCAAATGTTGAGCAACTGCTCAGTGTCACTCCAACGTTGGCTGCAGTTGTTGAAGCAGTTACCGTAGGCGAGGCTTGTAAATTCTGAAAGGTGATCTTCTGAGTTGAATGGTGACTTGGAAATGGATGCTAATAATAAAAATAATTACAAAAGAAGGCTCCTGGAAAGAATCCTGATCTGTAAGGAAAAAGTGACATTTTAAAAGAGCTATGTTAAAGGTCTGATCAGAATTGGTAGTGCCCTTTTAAAACCTCTTTACCTTTTCAAGCTGACACCACTGGTCTGATCAAGTCATATCAGCTATGTGGAATTACATTATGTTAAACTACTGCTACCTGAAAATGTACATTATGGCACAATGCAATAATTGACAATTTTCCCCCTGAATGTGGCTTTCGGAAAGAAGTGATTTTAAGGGGAGGGCCATTTGAATTATTTCCTGAGTACCTAGGAGCTTAGGCTGGTAAATTCCACTTTGCCATTAGGGAATCTCACTGCTGCAGAGAACGAGGGAAAATCTGAACCCCAGTGACTATTGCTAGTCACCTGGCCTGGTGTGACTGTCAGTATGCTTTTACAGACCAAAAAAAGTCAAAAGTAGAAAATGACAGGAATATGTGAATTATCTTGTGAAATTCAAGTTTCTCAGAAGCTTGTAATGTGAATGTAGAAAGTTGTGGGTTAATATGGAGTGTCCTTAATTTCTGGTTCACTTCTACCCCGCATAATGATTTAAGAGGCATAGTTTAGTGCAACAGCCAAAGAGTGCAGTTGGAAGAAGCTTTTAATCACTGTTATTAAATTAGAAGATTATTTTAGAGCTGTAATCCAGTTTTATACAGCGTGATAACACTGTTGGTAATGGTCCTGGACTCAGACAAAGTTATGTTGAATCAACGTTTGTCATTTAACATTTCCTGAATCAAGGTAATATTCAGTGATCCTTAATTGAATAAAACACAAAAAGGTTCAATTGGAATAAATGCAGATGTGAAGAATTTCTCAAAGGAAGAATGTTTTCATTTTTGTTTAAACCAGAGCATCAGCTTATTGAAAAATGTAATTGATACTGGCTTGAATAGTATTCCTAGAGTACATTAAGTGAGATAGCACATCAAAATAATATTGTATTTGGGGCAGAGCAATTTAAATAGTGCACAATTAACCATAATGGATTTCTGAAATGAAAATGTACTGTCCCTATTTGTGTAGATCAGATGTTCTTCATGAATGGCTCTCTAGACAAGTTCATCACTTTTACTGCTAAAAATAATGCTTCACTTTGAAATGCCCCCTAACATTAACTTGTGATGTGGCTATTATTTCTGTGGTACCAGCACGCTAGGCCCTCTACAGGCAAGGGTGAAGACTAGGGCTTTATCCCCAAAGAGTTTACAGACTCAGGGCTTACAGCCAATACTCATTGAAGTAAATGGGAGCAGTGCTACTGACTTCAATTGACTTTGTGTCAAGCCCCACATTATAGACAACTTACAGGCAGAGGATGGCACATGGGATACAACAGAAGCCAAATCTGTTGGGTAGCGATGTGATTTTAGGGATTTTTAGTTGGTTTTTGATACCAGGTATTCATATGTTTTAAAGAGGTGTCTGAAAGGAGGAGAGGGACAACACATAGCAGACTTGCCCAGGAAGGGTGTTTCAGCTGTAGGGTGCCTCAGAAGCGAGTGTTGGGGAGACACTCTTCTATCTTGGAAGATTTAATCAGACAGCTTGGTATTAGTAAAAAAAAAATGTACCCTGAGACAGAGCTAAATGTTGTACTGATGATAGCAATAATATTCTTACTTGGATTGTAAGCTCTCTGGGGCATGGGCCATCTTCTGGTTCTGTTTGTACAGCACCTAGCAAAGTGGGGTCCTGGTCCATGGTTGGCGTTCCTAGGTGCGAACACAATACAAATAATAAATAACATAATGAGTTCATCTGCTCATGCTTTAGCTTCAGTCCAGAATTTTGGCTAATACATAGATTTCTAACACACTAACTACAATACACAATAGAAATTTTCTGAATCGATGCCTTTTTCTGATCATTTTGGATACACAGGGCCAGATTCTCATTTCCACAAAGGCCTCTTGCTGTCACACAAAGCAGTGTAAAGTGGCCTTAGTCTAAATGAGAACAAGGCCCATGGTATTCTGTCTGGATAGATACAATATGTTTGTTTATTTATTTACCTTTTAATTAATCAGATGTTCCTAAAGATAAAATCTCAAGTCTTATCTACCATACAAAATTTGAAAGGAAAACATAGTTTCTACATCTCTAAAAATAAACGGATTTTCTAGAAACACCAATTTACTAACAGCTGTACCTTCAGTCAGGCAAAGCCTCAGAGAAGAGATGGGTCTTGCATTGTGCCATAAAAGTATGCAGACTTGGGCTCAGCAGAAGTCTAAATATATTTTAGGGGTCTGCTCTCCCATTATGATCTGTGATTAACTCCTGTTAGCTTCATAGCTTCAATGACTCACACTCACATCAAACGGAGAACAGAAGCTTTACAAGAAGCTATTCAGCATCCTATTATAACGATGATCGATCAAGAATATATCTATAGTGAATGATGTGATATACTACTTTATTTAGTAAAGAGGTACAGAAGAATTCATTTTTATTGTAAGTCATTTCATCTGAATGGCCCAGTGTATAGGAAAACAACCTTTACATTAAATGTAATTATACATAGACATGCTTCTTATGAATGCAGTCTATTTACCTTATATCACTAACCACAAAGGTAAACCAGTAATCTTCCTAGATGAGTGCATAACATGTAAAACACATACCTTAACCACAAATATTGAGCTATGTAATTCCACCTCTGATACCATCCTATATGAAATCACACTGAAGAAAAACATATCCTATTAGGACTGCAAGAGGCCTGTCTGAGGTTTGTGTAACAGCTCCTTTAAAAGGACATACACCTACTGTCTGTGACATCTAAGGGGGTAGGGGGGAAACCTTGTTGAAAATAAAACCATCTAGTTTTGAAATCTTGTCTGTTGATTTAACTCTTAAGCAGTAATTAAAGACCTTATTCTGCTCCATTGAAGTCAGTGGGAGTTTTCCAATTGACTTCAATGATCTTGCCTTTGTGGAAGGAAGACCTGTTTCCAACTTTAGGAAGGATCTTAGCCATGAGACAAAAGCCCAGGGTATAATTTGGACATTCTACATGATTCCCTGATGCTTGACTGCCAACCTTTTTGCCACAATTTCCTTTCCTTACCAGGATTATATTCACTGGGGAAAAGGAATGTGTCCACTTCCTCCAATTCTTTCCCCTCGTGTTAGCCCTTCTAGGGTGTCATTAGCATTTTTAAAACCATCTTGACACGTAATACAAAAATGCAGTTTGTGGTAAATCAGTGGTTCACCAACTATTTAATTCATTGCACTGCTTTGTAAAACAAGATATCATCATGGGTCAGCTTCCTTTCCCAACATTCCAATCTCCAACAGCTTCATTCACAAAATGTTTCATTCTACAGGCCACCAGGAACAGCCACTCCTCTAAATCAAGTTTCAGACCATTGCATACACAATACAAGTTTTGACCCATAAAAGTCATTGGGCTGGGATGAGGAGGGGAACAGAGCAAAGAGAAAGGTCCCGTTCCCTGTCTAAACAATATATACAATGTCTATCTTTAGGAAATATGACCAGAAGCCCATCTCCGCATAATATTTGAAATAAAATGATAAAGGTATTTGGGAGTATGATAAAATCCTGTCCCTGCAGTATCTCAGTGGCATACCTGTTCTGCAGCACAGTGCAGTGTGTGCTTTGCAGCTTGTTTTTTCTAGTGTCAGGCAAATCCTTACAAGCTTTCCTAACACAATCCCATTACAACTGCAAATATTTCCACATGTGGACACTAACACATGACGTGAAGCTAGGCATAAATCTTGGACCTTCCGAAAAACCATGTGTACAAAGCAGGCTGATTCTAGCTCATGATGATTCAAATACTGTTCTGGTATTGACTCCTGTACTTGACAGCAACTCTAAAATTGGATTTTCCTCCTCCTCCTCCTCCTCCCCTCCATCTGTCTTTCCAGAGTTCCCCAAGCAGATATTTCACAAGCTGTGCTAGTGAGCTCTAAAAGCCAAACTCTTGTGCATGTTTGCCCCATATGGACATATTGTTATATTGTAATACTGTGTGCATTGGTTGTCCCTGTGATTCTGCTGGTGGCCTTTTAGCATGTTCTAGTTCAATGATACTCAGACTGAGACTCAGGAGCCGCAAATGGCTCTTGAATGCGTTTCCTGCAGCTCTTTGCAGCACATGATATTAAAAGACTGTGTCATTTAATTATTAACCAATCCAAGTTATTAACCAATCAGGATGTTTTTACTATGTTATTAGCCAACTGTAGAATACTTGGTCAGTGATTTTGCTGTGAGAATTTATATAACTATGTAGAGTAAATGAAACAATGAATTCACACTGTTGTGGCTATTTTGGGTAATGTTCATTGCTAATTTGGCTCCTGAATCACTGAAGTCTGAGTATCACGGTTCTAGTTGCTTTTAGGAAAGCTGGAGTTGCATACTTCCTTGGGTTCTGGTTGGATGCTCATTTGTAAGGACTTTGCACATTCTTGCAAATTTATATGTTACATATGAGACAGACTGGGATACTGTAGAACTTCCTGTCCGTCCCCAAAGCATCTGAAACTTTCATCCTCATGCTATTTTATAAAAATAAAAAGTGCCTTGCATCAGGTGCATTTCAGGGATGTGCTCATTTTATTCTGTCATAAACTATCTTGAAACAATGATTGAACCATTATTTCGTCCTTGCTGCTCTTACAATATGGCAGAATGTACAGAACAATAGTATGATCAGAGAGCTTTTACTGCGCACAAACTCATTTGTGAGTAGTATAGCGTGGATGTGTAGCATCTAGTTGTCAATTCAGAGTTACATGGAGGGAAGAGCCTATTAAATATGTCATAGCAGACAGTCCCGTTTTCAGTGTTTCAGAAATGCTGCAGTGAATGTTATTCATATTAACACAAACATACATATGGACCACGCTGTGAGGTCGTTATGCAGGCAAACTCCAATGGGCCAACGCCTGAGCCAGATTGAGCCATCTCTTTTTAAGCAGTGCTCCCCAATGATTTTCTGGTATGATACTGCTGCGCACATTCAGTGCCCACTGAAGTCAATGGAAGTTTTAGATGTTCAGTACTTTACTGGAGGTGGAATTCACCTGATGCAGAGGATTTATAAACTGCCCATGCCCCACTTATATCCGTGAAATGAGGTTTATGTTGTACATAGGACTCATGCTGGCCCTCTGCGCAGGGGCAAATATTTCACCCATGATTTAGCTCAGAGCGAGTTCATCTGAATTAGGAGTGAATAGAGTAAAACTAATAAGAACTGTGGGATTTGGCCCATTTTTACGCCACTTTATGTAGCTTGGTATTGGTCGGTGTATTCAGGAATTATATATAGTAAAACTTTGCATGGCATGTGGTAAAGCATCTGCTCTCTACATGTTATCAGCTGGTTGCAGGGGAGTGGATCTGGTTTCATGCCGGATCCCAGCAGTGAGGGTGGAAATTGGTGCTATATCATTTTCCGAAAGCACTCAGCACCTTTCCAGGCGTGTCATGCTGGGCACCCAGAATCACGAGGCCATTTTGAAAATTTAGGGAAAGCAACTTATTGACTGATTTCATCGTAAGAAGTGAGTGAAATCTTGAGGCTTTGCCAGTAACAAGCAAACATCCTTCCTTTTTTTTACCCACTCTTCAAATACAGACACACCCAGCTTCCTGGTAAGGATTCTGGGCAGAATAGTCCAACAGGCCTTTCTAGTTCTTTAACTAGCATTTCCACTAGAGGGCATTAAAAACACCAGGAACATACCACAGCCATCATATGCTTTTAAGGTATATTCTAAAAAGACATGTAGGCCAGACATTTGAGCGCAATAGCAGCAGTGTGTATTGAGAATGCACAGTTATATAGAGTACTTAGTCCTTTCTCCCTCTGTGCCTCTTTGTTTCATTCTTGTGTGCAGCTACTAAAGTGAAATTACCTACAATCTTGTTCTGCCAACCCTCTTTGCACTTCAGAGCGCATTGCTTTTATATAGTTGATATTTCCGTGGTGTCTCTCTCTCTCTCTCTCAAAAAAAAAAAAAAAAAAAAAGCGGGGGGAGGGAGGAGAACAGGGAGGCACAGCAGGGGGAAGCAATATGGGCTTTTGTGTGCCTGTGAAGAGAGAGAAAGTGGGTCTCCTGCAGTGTGTTTGCTGTTTGTGCGCTTAAAAATGCTGCTTTGGGGGGAATAAACTGTCAGGGGATCAGATGAATGGTATCAAAAATGTAATAACATATGTTTACATGTAACACCTTTCAATCCTACGGGATCTCCAAATAACTGCAGCCATCATAGCCCACAGTGATAGTTCAGGGCAGGAAGTGTGGAAGAATACCATATGCCGTTAAACTTCAGTGGGTGTTTAGATTGACAGTATTCAAGGGCCTTTAACCAAGGTACCAAGAGCAACACCCCTGTACCTCTGGTATTAAGTGAAACCTTTGACAAGCAGGTGTCATTTTGAAGCTGTATATCTCATCCAGTGCTGAGGCATTGGTTCAGAAGTGACCTACAGGAAAGAGTGTCACCTCCTGCATCACACCACTTCCTCTAGCACCTGGGGGAGAACTCTCAGCCACTTCAGATCTGGCTTGAGCTCTCTGCTGAGCTTGTGAGATTTGTCACCTTGATCCTACTGGGTGATGAACCTCTCCCTGGAGGTGCTGAGTGCCCTCAGCTCCCATTGACTTCAATAGAAATGGAAGGCATTCAGCATGTTTCAGGATCAAATCTGACCTAGCCCATATCTGCTACTTGTGCAACCTCATAGGATGAGGTGGTATGAGCTGTGGCTAAATATGTCACTTTTAGGGCGGGGTTGTATATTAGACCTACAATGTCCATTTAATTACCTATTCTGTATCATTGTATTGCATGGGGTCTGTCACTGGAACCATAGTAATCTTATTGTGAAGTCAAGTATTTTTACCCTCTTTCTTGTTTTTAAGTCCAATATAAAATAAATGAAAAGCAACGATCATTGCAATGAAAAGCATACTTCATAAAACAAATGCTTAAATAGCCACTCACTCCAGCTGTGTCTTTTATGTACAAGGATCTCTGAGGCAATGGTATGTGCTTACATAAGATCTTTCATAACATTTACATTAAACCACTCATCATCTTACATGCAGATAATTTATTCAGCCTATAAATCTGTACAGTTAAGCCTGGGAAACAAGCAGGGAGAACTGGAAGTCCTGGCACAGTCAGGGAACTATGATGTGATTGGAATAACAGAGACTTGGTGGGATAACTCACATGACTGGAGTACGGTCATGGATGGATATAAACTGTTCAGGAAGGACAGGCAGGGCAGAAAAGGTGGGGGAGTTGCGTTGTATGTAAGAGAGGAGTATGACTGCTCAGAGCTCCGGTATGATACTGCAGAAAAACCTGAGAGTCTCTGGATAAAGTTGAGAAGTGTGAGCAACAAGGGTGATGTCGTGGTTGGAGTCTGCTATAGACCACCAGACCAGGGGGATGAGGTGGACGAGGCTTTCTTCTGGCAACTAGCAGAAGTTGCTAGATCACAGGCCCTGGTTCTCATGGGAGACTTTAATCACCCTGATATCTGCTGGGAGAGCAATACAGCGGTGCACAGGCAATCCAGGAAATTTTTGGAAAGTGTAGGGGACAATTTCCTGGTGCAAGTGCTGGAGGAACCAACTAGGGGCAAAGCTTTTCTTGACCTGCTGCTCACAAACAGGGAAGAACTAGTAGGGGAAGCAAAAGTGGATGGGAACCTGGGAGGCAGTGACCATGAGATGGTCGAGTTCAGGATCCTGACACAAGGAAGAAAGGAGAGCAGCAGAATACGGACCCTGGACTTCAGAAAAGCAGACTTTGACTCCCTCAGGGAACAGATGGGCAGGATCCCCTGGGAGAATAACATGAAGGGAAAAGGGGTCCAGGAGAGCTGGCTGTATTTTAAAGAATCCTTATTGAGGTTGCAGGAACAAACCATCCCGATGTGTAGAAAGAATAGTAAATATGGCAGGCGACCAGCTTGGCTAAACAGTGAAATCCTTGCTGATCTTAAACGCAAAAAAGAGGCTTATAAGGAGTGGAAGATTGGACAAATGACCAGGGAGGAGTATAAAAATATTGCTCAGGCGTGCAGGAGTGAAATCAGGAAGGCCAAATCACACTTGGAGTTGCAGTTAGCAAGAGATGTTAAGAGTAACAAGAAGGGTTTCTTCAGGTATGTTAGCAACAAGAAGAAAATCAAGGAAAGTGTGGGCCCCTTACTGAATGAGGGAGGCAACCTAGTGACCCAGGATGTGGAAAAAGCTAATGTACTCAATGATTTTTTTGCCTCTGTCTTCACGCACAAGGTCAGCTCCCAGATTGCTGCACTGGGCAGTACAGCATGGGGAGAAGGTGACCAACCCTCTGTGGAGAAAGAAGTGGTTCGGGACTATTTAGAAAAACTGGACGTGCACAAGTCCATGGGGCCGGATGCGCTGCATCCGAGGGTGCTAAAGGAGTTGGCGGGTGAGATTGCAGAGCCATTAGCCATTATTTTTGAAAACTCATGGCGATCGGGGGAGGTCCCAGATGACTGGAAAAAGGCTAATGTAGTGCCCATCTTTAAAAAAGGGAAGAAGGAGGATCCGGGGAACTACAGGCCAGTCAGCCTCACCTCAGTCCCTGGAAAAATCATGGAGCAGGTCCTCAAGGAATCAATTATGAAACATTTAGAGGAGAGGAAAGTGATCAGGAACAGTCAGCATGGATTCACGAAGGGGAAGTCGTGCCTGACTAACCTAATTGCCTTCTATGATGAGATAACTGGCTCTGTGGATGAGGGGAAAGCAGTGGATGTGTTATTTCTTGACTTTAGCAAAGCTTTTGATACTGTCTCCCACAGTATTCTTGCCACCAAGTTAAAGAAGTATGGGCTGGATGAATGGACTGTAAGGTGGATAGAAAGCTGGCTAGATCGTCGGGCTCAACGGGTAGTGATCAATGGCTCCATGTCTAGTTGGCAGCCGGTTTCAAGTGGAGTGCCCCAAGGGTCGGTCCTGGGGCCGGTTTTGTTTAATATCTTTATTAATGATCTGGAGGATGGTGTGGACTGCACTCTCAGCAAGTTTGCAGATGACACTAAACTAGGAGGCGTGGTAGATACACTAGAGGGTAGGGATCGGATACAGAGGGACCTAGACAAATTAGAGGATTGGGCAGAAAAAAACCTGATGAGGTTCAACAAGGACAAGTGCAGAGTCCTGCACTTGGGACGGAAGAATCCCATGCACTGCTACAGACTAGGGACCGAATGGCTAGGTAGCAGTTCTGCTGAAAAGGACCTAGGGGTCACAGTGGATAAGAAGCTGGATATGAGTCAACAGTGTGCTCTTGTTGCCAAGAAGGCTAACGGCATTTTGGGCTGTATAAGTAGGGGCATTGCCAGCAGATCGAGGAACGTGATCGTTCCCCTTTATTCGACATTGGTGAGGCCTCATCTGGAATACTGTGTCCAGTTTTGGTCCCCACACTACAAGAAGGATGTGGAAAAATTGGAAAGAGTCCAGCGGAGGGCAACAAAAATGATTAGGGGTCTGGAGCACATGACTTATGAGGAGAGGCTGAGAGAACTGGGATTGTTTAGTCTCCAGAAGAGAAGAATGAGGGGGGATTTGATAGCAGCCTTCAACTACCTGAAGGGGGGTTCCAAAGAGGATGGAGCTCGGCTGTTCTCAGTGGTGGCAGATGACAGAACAAGGAGCAATGGTCTCAAGTTGCAGTGGGGGAGGTCCAGGTTGGATATCAGGAAAAACTATTTCACTAGGAGGGTGGTGAAACACTGGAATGCGTTACCTAGGGAGGTGGTGGAGTCTCCTTCCTTGGAGGTTTTTAAGGCCCGGCTTGACAAAGCCCTGGCTGGGATGATTTAGCTGGGAATTGGTCCTGCTTTGAGCAGGGGGTTGGACTAGATGACCTCTTGAGGTCCCTTCCAACTCTGATATTCTATGATTCTATGATTCTATGATTCTACAGTTATAGATAAAATTAAGATGAAGCTGTCCCCTTTCCAAGCATTAAAGGGGACTACATAGTCAAACCTAATATGTTTGCAGCTGCTTAAGAGATGTGGATTCTCTGTTTTTGAGTATAGTGGGGTTTTTACTTCTTTCTTCCTTTCATTAATGGAGAGCTTACATTTCTTACTGTGTGTACTTGGAATACTTGAGTGGTCATTTTATGGATCTCACATTTTAATAATAAATTTAAAATTGTTAGTAAATAAACCTCCAAACTAGAAGCAAAAACCTCATTCAAGCAACAAGGAATTAGCTCAGAATCTATCAAAAAATAAACAGGGAGGATTTTTTTCCTCAGCGAAGACTGATTTATAAGACTGGAGGGAGCAGAAGGGCAAGCCAGGCCATGAGGACCCTATTTCACAGCTGGCACTGACATTGGGACCTCAGAACTCTCTCCCCTACAGATAAACAGCTAGAACTAAGCATCTGTTGCATTACAGCTGCCAAGGTCACTCCAGCAGGGACAGAGAAGGAGGGGAAAATGGTAGTAAAATCCATATTATAAGCAGCAGTAATAAAATGCCAAGTGACTATGATGATCATATGCGTGTACCTTTGGAGTTATACTGAGATAGTGAAAAGTGTTCAGTGATTCAAGGAACAACCCCAGTAAATAATCATGAGAAACTTTTTTGTAAAACGTAATCCCTTTAAATGGTGAATCCTGCGTATTAGCACATATGATTAATCTTTATTTACAAGGAGTCAGATTTTCACAGCCATGCTGCACACATTATCCAGATGGGTGTGGCGCAGAGATGGCTATCATGATGCATGGAGTCATAGTCCACTTTAGACAGGAGACATTTCTTACACAAAAGTGATACAAGTTACAGACAAACAAGCAGGCTTCTTCACAGCTTGAGTCCCAGCATTGTCTCCTTTGTTTACCAAGAACCACAGCCTGTCTGGAATTCTGTACAGCACCCAGAAACATCTAGTGGGCAGCAAATAAACCTTGCTTTATTATTCAGCAAGTAAACCTATTATAGTGATGTTACATTACCTTTCTACACCCACCCTCTCAATTATGGGATCACAGCTTAGAGCAACTTCTAAACTGTGTCAACAATAAGAGCCTCTTCAGGCCATTCTACAGGCCTGGGATTGCTCTGGCCACACCCACAAGGCAGTGGATGGGCAGTTCAGTATCATCCATTTGACGTATAGGAACGGAAGGCTTTCTCAAACTAGTAAAAACAGTAGAAACACTTTTAAATGTGGCCTCTATAGCAACAGATATTTATCTAAATACACAATTAACTGACATCTATTAAATAAACTAGCTGAAGCTATTGACCGAAAAGATTGCATTAAATAGGTTTCTTCCTAAGGCAGTTCATGGACAGGCCATGGATAATGGAAGCCTTTTGTATTTTCATCTGTAACTTCATCTTTGAACTGTTAACGTCTCTAACACACTAGATCTTTGGAGAGCAATCTGCGTGGGCGGGCCCTGTGCCCGTACAGAGTCCCACTGAAGTTTGTGGGAGTCCATGGTGTGTAGGCATCTCCAGAGGTATCTTTTTGCAGGATCAGGGCCTTACAGAGACGCCAGGAGATGGATACCAAGGGCAAGGCTATTGCAAGATAAAGCTCGTTTGTTCACATTATTGAACAATGGTGCTCTTTTTCCTTTCCAACAAAATATATTTTGTGACGCAGCAGGTCCTTTAAAAACTATCAATTCTTCTTAAGAGATGGGTGTTTGTTTGTGAGCAAGGTTATATGTGTGTTAGCTGTTCCACCGTCGGTAAGATATATAGGTGGCAAGTAGTGTGGAAGGTGGGATGGAGGTAATGACTATAAGTACTTCTGCTGCCCTTCAAAGGAGTAGAGAGGTGTGTCCACTGAGCTCGTCATTAAGTGTTTCAAGTTCTCCATTGTGACTGAGGCCATTATTGTAATATCCCTCGTGGTGAGGTCAGCACGTTCGTGAGAGGGGCAGGGTACAATGTGCACTTTCTGAACAAAAAAACAAATTCTCCTCATCAGAAGAAAGTCCAAAGAACAAATAACAAGCTAAAAGAATAAACAGCCAAACTACTCTGGTCCCCACAGACAGAAATCCTTTTAAAGAGGGTCTTTACTCGAAGGAATACCAAGCTGTAAATTATATAATCATGGCCCGGAGTTCTGGGATCTGATTCTCTGTGTGCTGGTAGTCCTTTGATTGTCATAGGTAAGGAGCCCGTGCTGTATATATCTGGGCGCAGCGATGAGTCTTCTAACATCCACCCACCAGCAAGCAAAGGAAGGCTACAATGTGCCCTTTTTGCTACTGAGTGTGTGCAGACTTCTCCAAAGGTACTCCGTGAGCTCGTGTAGGGCAACCGTACATTACACTGCCAGAAGAAGCTGAGGCGTATTTTGATGGAGGGGAGACACATTTAGACATGGCCATGGTCTTGCTAATGAGCTGCCATGCACAAATCCAGCTGTCTTGTTTTCCACCTGGCACTTAGGGGTAAGTTAAGCTCCCGCCTCTGCAGAAGAACTGTGATCAGGGAGGAGTGAGGTGGCTGCAGCCCTTCTCTGTCAGGCCTGAAGGATGAGCGGAGCTCCTTCTCCAGCAGGCGTCCGCCGCTGAGCTTAGGGGGCCCAGAGCACATTGTGACTGAGCAGATAGCTCAGCTACGGAGCAGAGCCACTGGGAGCTCCCTGCAGCTCGCTGCTGCTGCTTCTGCAAGACCTGCCAACCTTGTGTCCTGCTCTCCTGTTTCCTCTCCGGAAAGCAGCGACATTGCATATTGAACACCTTCCCCTCTGCCTCCTGTGGGTCTGTTTTGATCCAAGTTTAATCAGTCTCCTTCCACATTAATAACATTAACACATGCACAAAATAGAAATTCCACTGGCTAAATCATTTGACAAGCTCCTCTCCCCGCCCCACTGTGGACTTGACCACTCACAGGGTTGTTTCTTGCTGGTTCTCTCTTATTTACCTTGCTAACGCTTCTTAGGTCCACAACACCACGTTCTAAAACCTTCGCCGGGAGGGTCTTTTCTTTACAACCTGCATGTGAGCGAGCACGGGAAGAAGGGGATTGTACATTTGCTCATACACTGCCACAGATTGCCAGAGCGAGTGCTCCCTTATGTCACGTGACACTCCTGAAGTGAGAGGAGACCAGGCAAAACAACAGTGATTGTTACTGATTAATATCACAGAGGAACTACAGAGGGCTTCGTTTGCACAAAAGCAGACTACATTAAGTGTGACACTCAGGACTTCTGCCAAAGATGTGAATGATAGAATCCTCAGGACTAATGGCTTGGACTCAGTGGGGTTGCAGGTGCTCTGCACTACACTGCATTTAGTTCCACCTGTGCAATGCCATGGACTTCATCTTTCTCAATGTATTGATGACAGATGAGCAGATGGATTTGGCCCAGTCTGGGTCCTGTGTGGCCTGGGGGCAGAAGAGCCACCATGCAGCTGCTATTGCCGCAGGATGAAAAAAAAGCTTAAAAAATAATAAAAAAGAAAACCCAGACAAATACCTCTGATGCTGCTCAGCCTCCATTGTTTACCTCCCACTCAACTGCGGGCTACAGTAGCCTCATTTGGGCCATACCCTCTTGCTTTACATGTGGGGTAGGTGGGTTCCCAGTATGTAAGGGGTGGCCTTGGAGCTGGAGCGTGCAGTACCGTGGGGCAACATTTTTCACCTGAAACTATTTATCCTTAAATGGTAGATTCGGGTTGACCGAGACATCTCATGGATCTGTATCGAACAGTTACAGTAAAAAAAAAAAATCTTAAAAAGTAAAAACTCTGAAAACTCTGAAAATTCCAAATGTTTCATTTTGACATTTTCACAACAAAATGTTTCTATTTTTTATTTATATAATGACTGTTTCAAAATTTTTCACTTTTAGTTTTAAAATAAAAGAAGACTAAAGGTTTAGGGGAAAAAAAACAAAATATTTCATTTGAGGTGTTTGGTTTGACCCCAAACATTATTTTTTACTTCATGATTCGCTGAAAAATTTGATATCAAGTCGACCCCCTCCCCACAAATGTTTTATGATTTTTCTATATGGCCAACAAAGCAAAAAATAAGGTATATGCAGCGCTCTAATGTGCAAGGAGTATGGATGCCCTGCACTGACACCTTAAGTCCTACCTCCACCCTGTGTGATGAGTAGGGACTTCCACAGATATGGAGGGAGGGGTCAGGAGATAGCCTTTTGCAAACAGATTCCCTTAGGAATTCATTTAGGTGGGAAATAGAAAACAGGGTCTCTGTTCCTTCCGGAACACACTCACCACCTTGACGTGATGGTGGCCGTACAGAGTAGCTACTCTACTTCAGCTATTAAGAGATTCACAGGGAGTCATGGCAGTTCTAGTCTTTTTAAGCCTTCAGTCGTCTCCCTCTTATTGACCCCTGTAATGTTATCTTCCTTTGGTAATGAAGTAGTTTTTGTCAGACAGGAAACGTGTCCGTTGAAAAGATCAACACTGCACCAAGGGGGAGCTAAAATGCTGGTACTCACTTGGTTCATAATTTCCTAACAGTGCTGGGCAATTGCCATCTCTGAATTAGGCTAACTTCCAACTTGGTCAGACAGGATTATGAGAGCCCCACCAACATCTTTTTCTGTCAGCTCCTTTCCCCACTACTCTAACTGGTACAGTTGGTGTAAACTCCTATGTGTCAACAGCCACTGGACTCTGCAGAAAAAAGACTTTTGTCAAGTTACAGGAGTTTAGTTAACCTTTTGTAACTAGTGACTCAGGCCAAACAACGAAGTCCAGTCTCTAAGCTAGCTTGGTCAAGATAGAAGGCCTGAACACCACCTGTGCATGAGAATTATTCTGCCTGCATCAGTCAGTATTGTTTCTCAATGGCAATGGCTTTTGGTGCACATGGCCACTGCATGTTCTCATAACAGTTCCTTCTGCAACAACCTGTTTGTTGACTATCTGAATCCCTGTTTGGGAGGGAACTTGTCAGAGAACTGGAGAATATGGTTGCTTTGCTGCTTCTGTGTTTTTCTAGAAGAAAGTGGTATTGCACAGAAATCTTTGAGGATGAAATCCTCCATGCATCTAAGTGTGGCATTTCAAGAGGCAATGGATATCTACAGTACATTCCAGTGGAATGCTGGGATCCAGGTAAAAATGTCACCAGCAAAAAGCACAAGAAGCTGGCTGCCAGGTGAGAGCATAGAACATGAAGTTATGGACCTAGATAGCAAAGCTAAATGTGAATTTGGATAGTTAACTAATGGACTAATTTGGACAATGAACATGTTGTGTATCTGAGGCCACGCTTATTGGAAGAAATTAGCTTAACATTGCAAGCAAGGGTGGATATCTGCAAAGCTGGTGAAAACTGTGCTTAAATTTAAAATATTAACAGTGAAAGAATATGTAAATTGAAAAATGCATGCCAAGGGATGGAGGCAGAAGAAAAGGGTAAACGAACAGTACAAACCAAGTTTGTTTGCAATAGGTGTCACACCACACATCACAACACACTCCAGCACAAAGGGTGTGGCGCATGCATGCAATAAAAGCAGCCATTTTTGCAAAAGCTTGTTTTCCTAGGCACAAACTGCAAAGAAAAATACAAGCAAAATGTATTTTAAGTACTCCTATAAAGAGGGAAAGTCGGAAGTAAACATGACTCAAGTGCTATGCATATCTGAAGGAAAAATAGACAAAGTCGGGTGTGAAACAGAAAACCGCCAAAAGTTTACAAGACCTGGAGTATAATTCTAGTTGGGTAGGTGGGGAAAAAAACAAACAAACCAAAAAACAAAACCCAAACAACCTAAGTATTTGGACCATAGAACTGATATTGGTCCATGTGATGGGATTGTGATGAAAAGATTTTGTGTTACAATATCACACAGCATGAGATCAGAAATGCTAAGCATGATCCACAGTGCACATATGGCTACTGAGAAGTGTGAGAACAGAGTCCAAGATATCCTATTCTGGCTAGGTGTAAACGCTGCCACTGAAGATAATTATCTGCGTGTGAGATCTGCAGTGAATACAGGGAACAGAATGCAAAGAGTCCCTGGAACCACATGAGATTCGTGATCACCCTGGGTCCAAGTTTGGCCCAGCTCTGTTAGAATTAAATGTGAACCTTTTGTTAGAGGGCTTCTACTTTCAGTTTTCTTTAAGAATTAGCCACTGCACAGCCTCAGGTGAGTGGGGACAGGCCATAATATTCTGTTTCTTACCAGCTCTCCTGTGTTTCACACCTATTTCATGTCCGAGTTACTCTGAAGTTCAGTTTGCTGGTGGTAATGCCGAAATGCTTGGAAGGCCTTTGGTGAATTAGTGGAGAGACTCTTAGGAAAAATTAGCCTGATTTTGTCCCATCTTCTGCATTTAGGATCAAATTCACTATGGTCTAAGAGGCTCATCTCCGTCAACTTCAGCTGAGTTGTGCCCATGATGATTTTGACACCAAGTGATGAATTCTTGAAATAAAAATTGGACATTCGTCACCTGCCTGCCCAAGAAATACTCTGATATTCCACTTTCTTGATCAGCAATCTGAAGATTCATCAGGGGGCCAAGCACTGGACCTTGAGGAGGGGTGTGTAACCTTTCCAAAATGCTAGAACAAAGTGTAATCACATTCTGAACTACAATGTAAAATCCAATCCAGGGCTGTGGTTCAGCTGGCAGAGGAATGGTGGCAAAGGTGGCTTTATGTCACCTTCATAGCTGTCCAGTATTGGAGCTGATTGGAGACTGGCTCTGTGCCCAGCGTAATTTAGAGCATCCTCAGAGCTGCTCTAAATTATTCCCAACTGCCTGTGGCTCCAAAGGGGCCATTCAAGAGTTGTGGTTTGCTAGATATAGCAACCAACCATATGTCCCCTTTCTCCCAGGAATGCCCTTGTTGAGGGCTAGTTCCATGCAGCCCTAGGGATTCCCTTTATTCCAGAGGAATCTTCAGGGAGCTGGCCAAGCTGTAATGGACCAAAGCAGCTAGAGCAAGTGCTATGTGTAAGTTGACTTACAGAGACAGCTGGAAGTTAGTGTAAGACAGCAACAATAACCAAAAAATGTGAAGACAGCAAGTGTCTGTGTGGGGGCAGGAGCAGAGAAGTATGCTATACCCTTCTCAAAGTGCTGGTCTCTAGCCAGTGAGGCAAAGAGCTGAGTGCAGAGCAGTTTCTGATGCATGCATGATATCTGTTGGAATTTGCCCCAGAAAGGTCTGTTATATTCTCGGTGATTTGCCCCGTCTGCATTGGAGTGGGGGTTCGATGTCTGTGGAGTGCATTGTAACCCTTGGGATACATTTCCCTTATAGATAGGGGGTGCAAACAGGTGGGAGATGGGGGCACTTCCATGTAAGCAGATATGGGGGGAACAGCAGTTTTTGTGGAGTATGTCACTTTCATCAGAATCTGCCCGCTCTGGACAGAGGAAAACACCGGGGGAGGGGGGAGAGATGAGGGCAGTTTATGTGGCGTGCCCTGTGTCCCCTCAACATTTGCACCCCTAGATCCTTTATCCCAAATGCTGGGAATGATAGTGGCTGCTGAGCTACATTCTCAGAGGGAGGCACATTCTGCTACAACACCAGCTGGTGCATGCGCAGCTCCAGCGCTGACTGTGTGTGGAGGTGGGGGAGTGAGGACCACATCGCTGTCTTCCAGCTCTGAGCTGCCAGTTGCTGGTTGCCAAGCAGTTATCATTGTTTCTGTGACGATTGCAGAGGCTGTTGCTAATTGAAGAAGCCCCCACAGCATCCTTCTTTTCCTGATTTTATTTTAGAGGAACAGGGAGAGAGAGAGAGAGACTGAGATTTATTGCTTTACATTTTTATTTTATATTTTTGTGGGGGAGGGGGAAATTTCTCTCTCTCTCTTTCTCTCAGCTAGTGATTAAGTGATGGACTAGTTACACATCCTTATCCCTTTAGCTTTTGTGTGTGTCCCTGAAAACACACACACTCTGTAAAACCCTGCTTACCACTGCAGTGGGCACAAATAGGTGAGCATGACTACAGCCAAGGAACAAAATGCATCAGGGAAACAAGCCCAACAACAAGAACAGGTAATGCTGTTTATTTTCCTCAACTGGAAACAAATATAGATTTGAATTATATCGCTATCAATATGGCTTTTGTTTTTGTTGTTCTCTTTGTTGGCTGTTACTAAAATTGCCCCCTGAGTCACTAGGTAGCGGAGGGAGCAAAGCACTGTGGAGCAGGTGTGTGGTTCGCTTGTTTGGGGCTTTTTTTGTTATGTTTAACAGTAATCAATAATGTATAGGTGAAGAGCGTTCTGCTCTGTAACTTCCTTGCTCTGTCTGCTGTGTGGGGGTGATGTTTGGCACAGTGGGCTGGGATAGGGGTTCCTTGGAATAATCTGAGCTTTGCATGTGGAACTTCCTAGGCTTTTTACAACTACTTTGTAGTTGGGCACAAAATTGCAAAAGTAGATTTCAGTTGCTTCAGAGGCATGTGTGTATCTACACATTCAGGATGTATTTGCCAGATGTAGCCATAGTATAAAGTAGGCACAACTCCCATTGACTTAAATGGAAGTAGCAGCTGCTTACCCCACATCTGAATTTGATTTGCTATATCTATGTGTTTCTCTTCGCAGGTGTGTGTGTTTTTACATACAAGCAGACAGTTAAAGACTTTCTGTTCCATTGTCTCTGTCAGGTTTTTGAATATGTATCTCTGCTCATCTTCATTCTGTGCTTGTAGGCAAGGGGGAAACTTTCTCTGACAGAAAAGCAGGAGGCATGTCATTAGCCCTAAGTGATATGCAAGATAAGAAGTGGTGACATAAGGGGAAGTCAGGCTGAGATACAGCTAAGGACGGCAAAGATTTCAGAGATTCTTTATATGGCAGCATAGCTCCAGTTGCGTTCTCTCCACAACCCTGCTTTCCTCTACATATTGTCAGAGTCTACAGGGAAATAAAGATGAATCTTGAATTCTTGTATTTTCATTGTCTCCTTAAAAGATTGGAAGTTCACAGCTTTAATCATTGGTTAGGATAGCACGAGAGGATAATTTAAATCTCTCGGGACACAAATTAATTCTTAAAATAGTTTCTTCCTAGCTCGATACATTGAGAGCACCAAACATTTCCCCTGGTGTTACATTTTAAAGATAGGTGGGGAAGGGAGAGGTTGAAATCTCATTGGGTGTCCTGCCACCAAAGGTAGCACAATCTGATATTTATTTTCATTTTACTAATGGCCAGAGCTTTATCAGCTGTTCTGTTAAAATGTGAAGAAAACAACTTTGATCCTGAGAGCAGAGAGACTGCCTTTAACTAAACCTGTCATCTACAGCACACACGCTCTCTTTTCATTGTTTGTTTTTGGGACATACCCATTGTATTGCTGGCTGCAGATAAAAATGAACAAAGCTGTATGTCCAGGAGGAAGGAAAATAAAAGTGCTTCTTGTGAACAAAGGCAGCTATAGGGATTATTCTCCCCACGCTTAGTAAAAGTGTTGATATTAGTTAGGCTCTGTCAGTTCAGAAAATGTAAATCAGTTGTCTTTTGTAAAGGAGCCCTGATTTTGTTTTTAAGTATTGTTACCTTCCTAATGCCATTTTGTTATTGACTTGTCCCTTTGTGACCTTTCCCCATTGTTAGTGCACAGCCTGTGTGTCCACCTTTTCGCATGATGCAAAGGTTCTTGATTGTTTTCAATCAGTTATGGAATTAAGTAGCAATTCAGTCCATATGGTACATTTAATAATTCCAAAAGCGTGCATTGCCTCAGCACAGCCCTAACGTGAGTATGAAATAGAAATATCAGGCATATATCAATATCAGTGGATATTAATCTTTGAACCAGTACAAAAGTTTGCCAGCTGCTATAAAATGTTTGTTTTGTTTTCCCACTGCATAATCTGACTTGACACCCTGGGCCAGATCCTAAGTTGCTGTAAATGGGAACAGCGCCATTGACTTCAGTTGCACCCACTTACAGCAGATGAGGAACTGGATCCCATCAGACTGAAGTAAGTCGTTCATAATTGTAAAGTAGTACAGAGTTCGCCAACCATTTCCCACTGGGTGTTGGTTTGCGGCTGTTAAAAATGGCTGTTCTTCTCTTGAAACTGATCAAGCTGAAGATTTTCCCTGGGATAAAACTGAAGGTGAAATTGCTACTCTGACTGTGTAGAGGACTGAATGTTCTATAGAAGCAGCTGCTATTGTCACATAAGATTGTGACTGGTTCTTTTCTGCATTCCTCATTGTGACATCTTGATCCGGAGGCATTCAAGTTGCACTGTTGGCAGAGGTATATTTTCTTTCCTTATAATACTAAGCTAAACAGAAAATGGCCAGTAAATGACACTGCAGGAGGGGGTGGAGAAAGTTGTTGTTGTTTGTTTTTCCCACAGAAAAATACAAGCAAAGGTTTTATACTTAAATCTTAACCTTTATAGTGATCTGTATGCCTGTAAGGAAAATGAGGTGGTATTGAGATGAAGGTATGATTGCTCTTGAACTGTGAAATATAGAATTGCTCAGGACGGAAGATGTACTATGCAGAGATTCAGCAGCCTGAAGAAATGAATGAACACCCCCCTTGTTAATTAAAAATGTTTATTTCGATTTTCTTTTCTGATTGGCCACCTAATTTACCTTCATTTTGCTTACATTCTCCAGAATTGTAATAGACCTTCTACTTCCTTGCTTGCTGTATATTTTACCAACTTATAACATTAAACCTCCTAAGTAAAGGCAAGATGCCCTCAAGTGATTTTTGATGCTATCTAAAACCCACAGTTTGTGATGGCTTTACCAAGGTGGGAGTTGCAGTTTTCTATTTATGCTTAGTTACCTCTGGCACAATACTGATTTCCCCCCAAATGGTTGGAGAGCACTGCATACTAGTGACTGTGCAGGTTGTCACAGAACCTCATCCAGAGCCCATTGAAGTCAGTGGAAAGACCTCAGTGGGCTCTGATTCAGGCCCAGAGAAAATACCAAAACTTTGCCTGTGCCTTTGGGGGCTGCTAGCGGGACATGTGAATGAGCTCTGAGAGCTATTTTTGCATGTTAAAGATTTAAACAAGTGAATATGAAGAAAGATCCTTGGCTAGTGGAAATCAGCATAACTCCACTGAAGCCAGTGGAACTACAGTGACTTACATTAGCTGTGGATCTGGCCCAGTGACTTTAATGATAATCTAAAACAATTTGCTTGTTGCATGTAGCAGACCGTATTTTATATATGGTTAGTCTCATTTTCTGCTACTGTTACATGGCCTTTTGTGATGTGATAGGCACGGGAATGCACATAGTTCTGTATTCCTACATAAAAATAATTGGGCCAGTTTTCATCAAAATTTGGTACTCGGCCTAATGCTAAAAGGAGATGTTTAGACATTTTAAAAGTCGTGTATGACAGGAATAAAGAGAGAGAGTGAGGGAACAGTCCTTCTCTTTTGAAAACAAAAAGCCTATAATTTAAAAGGTTGCTGGGTTAGCGTCATACTTGAACATACAAAATTGATTAAGAGGCTGATCCTGCTTCCATTGTAGTTAATGAGAGTTTTGCCATTGACTTCAGTGGGAGCCGGATTTTGCTCAGACACATAGACATTTCCTAGACAAGCTTGAGTTAACAATGACCATTTATACCTAGTGTGTTGTCACATGCGCTGACCAAATGTTAGATAAAAAGGCAAGAAAGAGGAGGGCTGCTTTGGAATGAAATATATTCCCACAAGGAAATGAAATGAAGTGAGATCGATAGAATAGCTCTCTCTAATACTCATTAAGTTAATAATTTTTTAAAATTTATTTTCAAATGTGCCATTCTAATTTCAAATTATAGGAGTTTGAAAAGGGGTGTGGGGTAGTTAATTCAGGAAACATAATCTAAGCTCAGTGAGGAGTGGAAAGAAGGAAAGGTTAATATTTAATGCTCCCAATCTACCACGGCACAGTGTACTTCATAGGCAGAACTGTAGTGTGTTGTCAAAGAAGTACATTAATAGTGTCTTGTACAGTGCGCTAAAGTCTGCCTCTACTTCTGCAAGTTTGCTCGAAGACGGCCAAGGGGCACCAGGCATAATGTGGGTGGCTCCAGAAATGGTATTTCTGGTCATGTGCCAGAGCCCCATCTCCTGCCAGGATGGCTGCTTGGAGGGAGATCTGGGTAAGCCTATTTTACAGCTATAGCAGGGGTTCCCATCCCAAATATATTCCCTGAACTGAAAAATTTGAAAGGTTTGGTATTCCAAGTGATGCTACTTTAAATTGCTCTAGGCTCTGCAAACCTGATGGCTGGTCCCACAAGTTCTCACTGATGTGTGCTGCATATGGTGGGCTATACGATATGTACATTGTACTGAAGGGGATACAATAAATCCGAGTCTCAGTTACCCTAAAGCCTCCTCATGCCACCTTGGCAATATAAAGTGGCCTTAAAGAGTGTTAGACCACTCTACGTTGCCAGAGTGGTGTGAAAAGGCTCTAGCGTAGCTGAGAATCAGGCACAGTCTATCTTGCTCATGCCACTTTGTAATGGAAATTGTGAAGAATATTCTCGCCTGTCTATTGGGCCCATCACTTTGGTGTTGATGTGTCTTATGGGAGTTCTCCAATTGGTTTCAAGGGGAATGGATCGGAGCCTCAATGTTTCTTACAACAAGAAAGTTCTGATTCACTACGCAGGTTCTGCCTGCTTGTGCTGTCAGAATTCCTGATGCAGGGCTCTGGGAGCACAACCTCCACCTGGAATAGAATTGAGGAACACGGTGGCACAAACTGTCTATCTGCTACCCAACTTCCACAGGTGGCTAGGAGTAGTCTGGGGTGGACCAGGTAGGGCTATGGCACGCAGGAAATGAGCTAGTTCATCCCATCATCTCAGCAGCCTGGGATAGCAATGCTCCCACAGAGCCTTGGCTGGAGCTGGAAGCTGTCCTTTCCCAAAGGTGAATCCCCACATGTGCGTACCAATCTTTCTAGCCAACTCTACATAAGGTCTTGGCTCTGCTTACGCTAGTTATGCAGAAGGCAGAGAGGAGTGTCCTTCTCTGGATGCTGACATTCAAGAGTAGGAAAAGAGCAAGGATGCAACTGACACTGACTTAGACCGAAAACAAAGCTGGATTTTTTTTAGTGAAAAGTGTGTGTTAAATGCACATTTTATTTTTTTAAGAGAAAACTGTTGACATGAGAATAATTTTCTCATTTGATAACTATTCTATAAACCACGTATCATACAGGAGATCCAAAAAACGACTTTCTCCAGGAAGTCACAGTGAACATTTGTGTTTCATTCCATTAATGGTATCTGATCTATTTCACAAGAGATTAAATTTCTGTAATAGGGCTCCTGAGAACCCGTATTCAAGAACATGAAATTGCATCAAACTGTGGCAGTTTTTTCAAGCTGCTAAGTTGCTGTATGGAGAACAGGCCACTAAAAAGTGGTGGAGGACAGAGATGGAAAGGAGTAACTTTGGCACATAACCATTTACAATTATTAGTATTTAACATGTGTATTAAAGTAGAACCCAGAGGCCTCAACCAGATCAGGACCTTGCTGGGTTTGACACTGTACAAATACATCGTAAGTGGTAGTGTCTGTCCCAAGCATTTAAAATACATTGGGCTTGACTCACCCCTGCTTTATCTCCCATAGTCACCCTACACACACACGGCACATCCCTACTGCTGCTCTGACGGTTCCTCCCCTCTTTGGGGATTCCACTTAAGGGGAGTACATGTGTTAAGTTGTAGTCCTGACTCCGTGGGAGGCTTAAGCAGAGATTGCCTGTAGGATGTGCACATCTCCCTGCTTAGCCATCAGCATGCTCTATTGGGACAGATCTGGTTGGCTGTTGTCCCTACATCACTGCTGAGGAGGAGTTTGTGGGTAGCATGTGTTGCAATTTCCCCCTAGCTGCCTTTTCTGTAGTGGGATGCTCTGAATTTGCTGCTAGAAACCAGAGGAACCCAATTGTTCAGGTAGCCAGTTAACTAGCATTTGCAAGACATCGCTTTAAACTCCAAAAGAAAACCTGCTTTATCAAGGAAAAGGAATTAACTGGTTCCTTTTTGTCCTCGTGTAGGGCATCTAGCAGCTTGGATTCAATTGTGATGCGTTGGAGAAATGTTGTCATGCACTGCCGCAGTCAACCAGTGAACTAAGATTTTCTGCTTTGTAGTCTTCTGACTTTAATGCTGTTCCTTTGTGTGATCTTTGCAATATATTAAGTAGCTATGAATCATGATCACTTTAGACTGTGAATTCAAAACAAGGTAGCAAATTTAAAATAATTTAAATGACAAAATACCTTGTATTCATGTTTTGTACCATATATAATAGAAAAAACCCACTGAACTAAATGTTTCTCTTTAGTGTATTATCTGAAACACATCTTGTGACCAAATGCTGTGAAGAAGGAGTAGGCTAAATAAAAAAGGACAGTTTTACAATGGGATTTAAATAAGGAACAGCAGGGTAGCAAATCTGAGAGAATAGGCCCCATCTGTGAATTGTGGCTGGGAGGGCACAGACTGGAGGAGTGAAATGGGTGGTCAAAGCAAGTCCACAAAGTGTTTTGTAAATTAGAACGGCACTTTGGAGGTGGAGCTGTTTAAGAAGCCAGTGCAGGTGCTGGAGGATGGGGGCGACTTGGCACCACTCCCTAGCTCAAGAAGAAAGTTTGGCTGTGGCTTTATGGACTGCTTGACATTTAGAGAATAGACATATGGGGTAGACTGTAAAAGAGAGAATTGAAATAACTAGTATGCAAAGTAAAGGCATGAATGAAGATTTTGGCCAAAGAGGGTCAAGGTGAGGACAAATACTGGCAGGATTCCAGTGGTGGCAATAAACAGACTTGCAGACAGGAGAGATGTGGGAGGCAAATGGAAGCTTAGGTTTGTATATGACACTAAGGTTTCTGGAATTAGAAGCAAACAAGGTTGGAGTGAAGGTGCAAGAACAGAGGCATGCATCACTTTACATAGGGCAAAAGGACATTTTACTTACAAGGGAAACGTCAGCAGTAGGAGTGTGCAGTGTAGCTGGAAGTCGGCAAAGGTAAGACACATAGGCAGAGCTGCAGATGGGAGGAGTCAGGGATGATGGGAGAATTGGGTGGCATCCTGGGAATGGTAACATTTAAGGTTGAAGTGAGAACGTGCAGCAGGAGAAGACCTGACCTACATGGTGGAGAGAAGAGGGTTAAAGGGAGGGGCCAGACCCGTGGCAGTTGGGGCATGGAGCAATGGACATAGCTCCACCAAAGCCGATGGAGCAGTGCAGATTCACATGGGCTGAGGTTCAAGCCCAGGGGCTTGTGGCACTGCATAGTGAAAGGTAAAGGCTCTACCAAAAGCAAGGGGGGGGGAGAGAAAGATTCTTAAAAAGGTAAGATGGAAACTGAGAGAAAAGAGTGCTGGGGGCACCATCTCTTCTTCCTTGAAGCAGGATA
The DNA here is from genome assembly GCF_027887155.1 of Malaclemys terrapin pileata. Lineage (NCBI taxonomy): Eukaryota > Metazoa > Chordata > Testudines > Emydidae > Malaclemys > Malaclemys terrapin. Next base: position 269,672,936 of record NC_071506.1, on the reverse strand, counting down.
GGAGGATGAATGAAAACCATTCAGAGACGAAGCAAAATGAAGGGAGAGAGGATCCAATGTCTAGAGAGGTGCCAGGCAGAGAAGGGAAGCCTCAGTCCTGTGAAAGGTGCCCGAGCGGAATGAATTTAGGTTTGATGAGGCGGTAAAGGAGGACCAACTTCTCCAGAAGCTTGCTGAGGAGACTGATGGTTAGTAGCCGAGCAAGGAACAATTGTGAACACCCTCTCTTCTGTCCCGCAGGGAGTGATGATGACAGTATCTGTGAGACAGGGAAAGATCAGATGAAGTGATTAATGGTTAGAGCCCCTGGTTTTTCACAAATATGAAACAACAGGAAAGAAAACAAAAAAGACATAAAATGAAATAACAAAACAAAACAAAAAAACACTTGTTACCGTAGCCACAATTTTTAGCCCCACCACTCCTTGGATGCTGCTGCCTGCTTCAGGGACCACCAGCCTCTCCGCAGCTGGATGCATGCGCCTCTGCTCCCTGCTGACGAGGAGAACAGCTCAGCTTGAAATGATGCCACTGCGTTGCAACCTTGTGCTCCAGGTCGCAACGCCACTCACTCTGGTTTGGCCTGACCACCGCAGAGTGGCTGGTCCCTGCTACTGGCAACAGTGCCCCAGCGCTGGTGGTGTTGAAAGGAGTCCCTGGCAGCCTGGCCCATTAGGGAGCTGTGCCATGGTGGGAGGGGGAGCCTGTGCAGTTACTGAGGCAGGGGTGCCTGGTCCATGTGCTCCTCCCCCGTGCTGCGATGGCAGCTCCCTCTCGGGTGGCAGGGGGAGGGGAGAGCAGGGCTTGATGTGGGGATTTATAGATGGTCATTTGAGGTATTTGATTAATGTAAATGTAATAAAAAGAAATACAATATTTTTAATGGATAAAATGAAATAACATGAAATTCCTGAAAAATAATGTATAAATTAAATAAATTTAATGGAGATATCCTATCTCCTAGAACTGGAAGGGAGCCTGAAAGGTCATTGAGTCCAGTCCCCTGCCTTCACTAACAGGACCAAATGCTGATTTTTGGCCCAGATCCCTAAGTTGCTCCCTCAAGGATTGAACTCACAACCCTGGGTTTAGCAGACCAATACTCAAACCACTGAGCTATCCCTCCCGCACCCATTATACAAATTAAAAGGATTTCATGGGGCTGTATTAATGATTGCTGTAATACAGGCTCTCCACTGCACTGCCCCTTGTGTAGTCCTTTGCACCCGTGCAGCATGCATGGAAAGCGTTACCAGCTTAGAATGGGAAAGCTTTGTACCCACGCTGCACACTTTTCACAGGTGACTGTGACTGCACAAGGTGGTAGAGAATCGGGCCCTAGGTGTTTCAGGTGGTCAATATCGAATGAGACATAAGCACATAAGAACATAACGTATAAGAACAGCCATACGGGGTCAGACCAAAGGTCCATGTAGCCCAGTATCCTGTCTTCCGACAGTGGCCAATGCCAGGTGCCCCAGAGGGAATGAACAGAGCAGGTAATCATCAAGTGACCTGTTCCTTGTCTCCCATTCTGGAAAACAGGGGAAGTACTTTTTTTAAAAGAATTAAGGTGGACTTGAGGAGGAAATGACCATAGAAGGCAACTTATAGAAAAGACCAATGGTTTGATGATTAGAATAGTAATAAAACAACAATCTGAGAATCTGAGACCTTAGTGTTTTCTTAATATACTCCTGGGGTTCCCCCTGCCCCGAGTTGGCAACAAAAATGTGCAGATTTTGCTATTTATAAAGAATAGCTCAGGTGAAAATAAAGGCAAATTTTATAAAAAGATTCACAATTGCATTGTCCTAGAGTAGTTTATATTACTTCTTAACTGCTATGGGGCTTGAAATTGGAGCAATAATAAGCGTTCAGCTGAAGCAATTAGTCTGCAGTTTTTGACTCCATTACCTTCACTTATGTCTGTCTTTGAATAGCTACGCTAAGATACTTAAAGCTTAGGTGCAGTATATTACTTGTCAAAAGTGAATTTACAACTTAGAAGTTGATTTATTGTTAACTTAGCTGAGCAAGATACCACTATAAACATGGGAGTTGACTGGTGGTGAATCTATATAGTTTCATATTATGCAGAATGCATTTTGCATCTTTAATTTAGCATAATCATACACTATGACCAGCCTCTCAACTCTTCTTGTGTAGAGCCTACAGGGACCAAATACTTAATCTGTGTATGGTTGTAAGAGTTAATTAGCATATATTAAACCACATAACTAGGCTTGGGTATGTTGACAACCTTAAATTTTTACCTTTCCATTTTTATGGCCAAGAGCAAATAGATTATCCTATGACATAGCATTGTCCAGCTACTAACGGAGAGAAGCAGATGGCTATGGAAGGAAAAAAATATTGAAATTTAGCCATTATTAAAATGAGAGAGAGGGGGGGACGACACAAAGGCATTCTTTGTTAGCTCTGCAAAATTGGCTGCTGCAAACCAGAACTAATTCTATAGCTTGAAAGAGGCAATAAGAAGGTAGGTTCTTTGTTATACTTAATAGAGACCAGAGTGGTGCTTAATATTTAGAAACCCAGTGAAACTTTTTTTTATTTTTGGTGTTCTGTAAATGTCAGTTTCTGTAGATGTCCCTGCATTGCTCATCATCACAGGAAATTTGTGTATTTCTTTCACTTAGGAAGTTCCGGCATTCACAATATATGCCAGTTCAGGAGAACCTAATAGTATTCAAAGCCTCTCTCTCTCTCTCTCTCTCTCTTTGTGTGTGTGTGTGTGTGTGTGTTAAATGTTGCAATGTGGTTGACACAAAAGCTCAACACACAAGTATTTCTTAGAATGTTGCTCCATTGAATGAAACGGCTTTCACAGATTAATCTTGGTGAAACTTAATCAGCACAGGATTCAGTTGCATTAAATCAGGGTCTTTTTCTGTGGTCTTTTCCTCTTACGGTGTAATACATGGTTTTACATGGATTATATTGATGCTTGATTTTATTGTTGCAGTCTCATTATCATTAGAAGTTTTATTACCCCACACTGAGAGTTAAACCACCCAGGTAAAACACAGAACAGTTGTGAATATAAAGGATAGCAAAATCCAAGGAGAAATTGATTGAAATAGCCCTGTAAAGTACTTAGCACATAAGGGTTGTCCATTAGTAAAATGTGTATTGATTAGTGAACCTTTTGACTTTCCTTGTTGGGAAGGTTGAAGATTTTTCAGTTCTTTATTGTCTAAATACTCAGCCATCCTCTGTTGGTAAAGCTCTTTCTAACTGCAACACCCTGTGGTATTTTTGTACAGATATCCCGTTCTGCTCTCACTGATACCCCTCCATCCTCATCTCCCCTAGCCCAGCTGTTAGTGGAGAGAGCTGTTTAGTGCTGATGCACTCTTCTCCCACAATCACTGTAAATGGCAATGCTTCTTGCTCTACCTGACACACATGGCCAAAGAGGGGAGCTGATTGAAAGAGGAACAACTGGTACTAAGCAGATTTATTCCCTGGGCAGTGTGTGGCTCCCCGGTCTGGCCAGATGTTTCAGGCAGAGAAGGCATTATGTGAGATTGCAGTAACAAAGAGAAAAGAAGGATAGTGGAGTAGCCCAAAACTTCCCAGATCCTCCAGCATGTTGGGAGAATTGTCCTTGAAGATTGCTCTAAAATATTAGATTCTATGGTATCGAGTCTCTTACTGGGGACATATGAGTATCATGACTTCACTCTGGGATCAGGAAAGAGACAGTGGACTATAAGGGAGCACAGCCTACCCTTGTTTAAAATACAGATGTCTTTGGTACATAGCAACACAAAGTTGGAAAACTTCTGAAGAGGAAATCGATTTAAGGTATGACGAGAAGCCTTTTGATCCAATAGTTTTCAGTGGGTATTGGATCAAATCCCTTAGCAAGTTTTTTTACTAGTATGGAAGTCCCTCTGAAGTAAATTGGGACCATGAGTCTGACGAACAGAAGAGCTTGTTGCCAGCACTCTACTTTCATCTGGATTCTGGGCTTCAAATCAGAGTGTTTTGAATATTGGAAATGATTTCTTCTCTATACATCTGACTCATTAAATGGTTTCCTGGTCAAATAGTGAAACTATTTCTACTTCCTCCTCCCCTTCCCTTCCAAAAATATATCCCGCCATTATCAAACAGGGAGCCCTTTTTCAGTTTGATCAAGCACAGTATCACCCTCCATCCATCATTCTGTGTTTTTTCCCCTTTGCAAAAGGTTTTAAATCAGGTGTATTTTGTTTTTCTAAGGGTCAGTGAAATAATGTTTTGAAATAAGGGAAGGGTGAAGAATAGCACCCTTTTCAGCCACTCCAGATAGGAAGAAACCCACTGGGAAACTCCACCAATAAGACAAATGCTACTTTCAACATGTGACCAATGTCTCTTTAATTTTCCGCTGCCTGAACTCGGTTGGTGTTTTGGCTAAGGACTGAAGGATCAGGACCATTGTGTAAATTACTTTACTGTATAGCTAAGCATCTGTCCAGTTATTTGTAACACACCCATCACAATAGTACCTTGGTACTATATGAAAAGAAATCAGCATCACAATATTTCCTGCCAGGAAGGCAAAATCCTTCTAGCTTGCCAGGGCATTGGTGTGAGCTACTGAAAATCTGATCATGCAACTGGCTCTCCATTGTTGTTAGTGTCTACTTGAGCCCCTTGTATGATTTAGTCTGTCACAGGATTGGTGCCAGATCTGGACTCTCCAGAATTCACATTAAGGCAGATTTGACATGGTTGGGAATTTTTCAATAAACCATTTTTACCCAAAATGCCCATTTGTTGAAACTGAAACTTTTAGAAAACAGGGTTAGTTTTAATGACTCTCCTGACTCAAAACTTTTTTTGGAAAAAATAATTTTGAAATTGTTGCAACATCCCATTTTGACTTTTTCAAAAATGGAGAATTTTGGTTCCTCAAGTTGAAATGACTTTTCATTTTGAAATTTTAGTAATTTGCACTTAAAGGCTAGAAGAATTAAAAGGTCAAAATCAAAATGAGATTTTTGAAATTATTGAAACTAAACATTGTGATTGACCCGAACCAAAAAATATTTTGCATTTTGATGTGTGAAAATTTTGGAGATTTCACTTTTTGTCCCAGTTCTGGATGGGCAAATTTTCAGAGGACAGGAAAACCATTTCCTACCCAATCCTATATAAATTATGGGATTTTGTTTTGACTCATTATAGAAGAGGGAGCAATCTGAAAAAAATATTTTTGGATCCAAACGTAAGAAGTGTTCAACATCCTCAAGAGCTAGTATTTAAGACATGAAAGAAAACTAAGTTATTAAAGTGAGAAAATAAACATTAAAAACCCACTCCAGTTTGGAGTTCAGTCCAGTCCTTTTTTCCCTTGGTGTGAAGCTAAGACTTATCAAAGGTATTGTCTTCGCTCTGTCACCCAAACATTTGTCCTTATAGCCATCTCTTTGGCCCCTGTGCAAGGAGAGGGGGACTCTGAGCTGGAATTAGTTTGTTCGTTTGGACAGTACTTCGGCACCCTGAGAGAGAGATAGAATGTGGCTGTGATCTATTATTATATGGAGCGTTTTGTTTAATAATGTAGACAAGAACAATACATGTGCTGGATACATATTATGCAAGTAGATATCGGATGAATATAACAGATCTGAATGAACTCTCTATTGCTCCTGCATGTCCATAGTGTGAGTGAACAGAAGTCTACATACTTCATCCACACTATGTATACAGGTTGATTGTTCTATTCTGTTCATTCTATTCAGCTGCTTCTACCGTGCTCATCACAAGTGCTCACAGGTTGCCACCTCTAATATCCAGCAAAGTCACGTTTTGCCATTTCTTCCCCTTTCTTGAGTAAATGCTTGGTGTCAGTTAAAGAGAAACCCTTCTTGTGGGTAAAAGGAATTAATTTGTTTCAAGCCGGGTATCAAATACTGTTTGTGTGTTTTACATTTGGTTGGTTGTTCATCGGCTGTAACGCATAACTTTTATTTATTTTTACTGCTGAAATGGTTGATAAAACAGGAAATGACAGGTGCTCTACAGAGACTGAATTTAGGTGATGCTACTATGTTTATATTTCATTACTTTTCACTGTCTTGACAGCTGCCATAGAGTTTCTTTCCATCCTACAACCCTTCAATAACCACATGAAGATTGGTACATGGCCTCAAGCCAAGAGACTATTGAATAGGAGTTTTTTTTATATTCTTCAGCAATGTGGACAATACAGCTGACTCAGAAAGATCAACCTCAATTAGATTTTCTTGGCGAATAATTGTCTTGGCAGAGTGAAAAAGTGAGGCCTAAGGTTGGAGTGCAAAAATGTGTGTGTGAGCGCTCCCTTGCTGCATTTGTGCACCCAGATGCAGTATTTGGGTGCACAAATAGTAGCAAGCAATTCCCCATGCATTTTTACATGCAGATGAAAGGATAGGAGAGGAAGCGGGAGTTGTCAGCCCCAGTAATGCCAGCCCCAAGTATTCAAAAAAATCACAAGCGAGGCCTTAAAAAGAATCTTGAGCTTGGTTTAAAAAACTGTTGGTTGGGTTCTGTGACGGAGCTCAGCTCACCACTGCGGCGCCTCCTGCTGGCTGTCCTAGGAATTAGCTCTGGTTCACCAATGCGCCTTCATCTAGTGGCATCTTGCCGCTGTCGCTTCTGCCATCAGGACCCTTGTCGCTCTCAGAACCGCAGTGTCCTCTTCTGGACACAGCCCTCCGGCTCTACCCCGCTCAGTTCTCACCTCCCCCTTTTGAGAGGGGCCGACAGTGCTCCCTCCAGTCACTTGTCTCAGTGGCAGGCTGCAGTCCAGGGTCTAGCCACCTGTGTCAGTGGCAACTGGGGCCATAGGGGTGGGGGACCGGCTTCCACACACCGCGTCACTTCCAACTCCTGCCATCTGTTTCCCTGGGCCACTTCCCTGCAGTTCTAGCACCTTCTTTGCCCTTGTATCGGGCCTCAATCTAGCAGCGGTCAGCCGGGAGCTCACTCATACTCCCCTGTCCCCACCCAGCACTGCTCGGACCATGGTGCTGTCTCTTCTCCCTCCTCCAGGGCAGCCAGTTCTCCATCCTCAAACTCCAAGGAGTGATTGAAGCTGCTCTGTTCAGCAGCCCTTCTTATATGGCCCAACGTGGCCCTGATTGGCTGTCTCTCTAAACCTTCTCCAGATTGGCTGTCTCTACAAGCCCTTTCCTAATTGGCTGCCTCCTGCGCAGGCTCCCTGAGCTGCTTTAACCCCTCTTCTGCCAGTGTGGAGCAGATGCCCCACCACAGGTTCTTTTTATTTACCTTCGGGTGTCAGAACCATTTAGCTGCACTTGAGTCATATTTTTAGGCTTTTCTCTGCAGCCACTAGATGGTTTATGTATTTATTTTTAAATAAAAGCGGAGATTCTTGCCTGCAGGATCAGGGGCTTTAAGGAAAGCAACAAAAATTGTGAGACTTGTGAGACTGAGCAACACTGCAGTCCCTTTCCCGAAAGTATTGCTCTGAAGCCTTTCTGGCCCCCTTATATTCAAATGTTAAATTTGTTGCCTATTCCCTGGCTAGTGTCATTTTCCCTCTTTCTACTGTGTTGTTTGAGTCTTCAGCAGAGAGGAGAGCAGTAGAGGCAGGGATGAGATAGGACTGAAGTAGCACAGGTACCTCCCAATGCCTTCTCTAGTGACAAAAGGCCATCTGCCCTGCCTTCTTCTTACTCAGCTGGTGCTCAGGACGTTGGCTGGGGCTCTAAATACCCACGAGAGGAGTTTACAAATGGGGAATAGCCTCAGATTTTTAAGAAACCACATGCGGGGGCAAATCCTGCCTTCCATTATTCCTGTGCAACTCAGTCGAAGTCTGTGGCAGTGTTTGTTTAGAAATGGAGTTGCAGATATGGACACCCCTGGCTGGCATTCTGCATTTAAAAAAAAATTATATAAAAACCTGCAGATCCTTATTTAGACAGCTGGGATTTGGCATGAGCTGACCAATTAACTCAAAAAGCCAGGAAAAAAATCAGATAGCTGTGGGAAACATTGAAGATAACAGATGAGAGAAAGTTGCCTGCAGAATCTTGATTCTACACAATAAATTATTGCAGTCAAATTGAACTCCTACCCACTTTTCTGTGGTATTAGAGAGCTGGAAATGATGCATATTTTGGCTAGGAGATCATTCACTATCTCTTATTGACAGGCAAGTAAAATTGGAACGAGGAAAAGCACTAATTAATCATTACTTTATGTAACCTTTACTAGGGTGTTCTAGTCCTGACATTTGAATCCCACTTTGCAATGTTCATTTTAATACAGTGTGTTTTTTATGCAATGTCATCTGAGGAAAAACATGCACAAGTAGTCGGAGTGGGATTTTCAGAGGCGCCTAACAGAATTAGAGGATCAAGTCCCACTGAAAATCACCGTCTCAAATCACATTTACTCATCGAGTACACCATAAACTAATTTAAGATAGTGTATGCCACATACCCATGGGAGACATTGTTGAACCATGTGATAAATTGTTGGGCTCCCAGCAGCTCTTGTTGAACTCATTGGAGGCTTCTGCACGCTTGAAAATCAAGCCATTTATTTAAGAGCTTCAGTATGGACTTGGTAGCCCCGCTATTCTTGCCTATGAAGAGGGATGTTTTTAATAGTATTCTGGTGAATTGGTCTTTATTTCCTAAATAACTTCATTTTAAAAGAAACTATCATCTAAATTTGGGAAAGGGTGGATAACCTTATGGCCAGTAATAATAAAGATGACAAGGGGAACTAAATCCAGAGTTTCAGGGCAGAAGACAATATTGCTGGGTTTGCTTTTTTCTTTGCACCCAACTGGTAATTGTGGCACTGCATTGCCATTTTAGTGGCAGCATAGTTATTTAAAAATTTCAGTGGGAGAGGCCTTATGAAAGGGGATGCTTTAAAATAACTATTCGTATTACTAATACTAATATTTGAATATAAGTAAATGGCTATATTGCTGTAATATATCCCCTTGCAGAATGGTGTGTTATTAAACCAGCTCTCCTAGAAAAATATAAGTAGTCAGATAATAATATTTAGCATTTACTACCTGGAATACTTTGTCTTCAAATCGCTTTAAAACAAACTATTCCACATGACATCCCAGAGAAGTAGGTAAATTGTAATATCCTCAGTCGACCGATGTGGGAATTGAGACTCTAGGGGGAAGTGAATTGCCCCAAGCCACACAGCAAGGCTGTGGCATAGTTGGGAGGAAAACATGGGAGTTTCTTTCTCCCACTTTCATGCTCAAACTATGCGACCATGCTTTCTTTACTCCAAGTAACGCCCCTTGTGGATAAAGGATATACAGTAATATTTTCAAAAGTTCGTGAATGACTTTGGAGTCAAAGAGCCTAAAGCTCTTTGGAAGAAGAGGCTTGGACTCCTAAGTCACTTAGACACTTTTGACATTTTTACCCATGATATTAATTTATTAATTCAGATTTCTGTGTATCTTTAAGTAAGATAAGATCCCACGCTCTGGGCACCTTTGGGGCACCTCTAGGGGTCTTGACAAACTTTTAGAACACTCTTTGTAAAATAGACTCCAGCAGTTACCCCGAGATCACAGTACCACTACAGCAACACAAATGATAAAGCTTCCATGTAAATCCCCACCAGAATTCCCCTACAGCTACAGCCTTTACCAATGTGAAAAGAACCTTCAGGGTATGCTACAAGACCTAACAAAGTCAGATTGTTACATACCAAGGAGACTGAAATTAGCATGGAGTATTAATGATTGTAGAGTGCAGAAGCCCCAAATACGATCAGGCTCATATTCTGCTAGGCATAATCTAAGAGCCAATCCCCGCCCCAAAGATCTTGAACTGAAATTATTACATGTGCAGTGTGTCCACAGTGTTGTGTTTGTGAAGCTCCTAAAGTGAGAGAACCTAAAATCTCAGTCCTTGTGGTGTCTGGGTGAATTCTAGAGCAGTGTGTGGCTGTGTGTGTGGTGACAACAGAGCTGGGCTCACGTTCAGTCTGTCCTGGGTACTTACTGTACATGGCTCCTGCTACTATACTATCTGAGCACCTCACAATCTCTATTGTAGTTAACCTGGCAACACGCCGGTGAGGTAGGGAAGTAGATTAATAGTTAATAAGGAACCATTGTGATCATCTGGTCTGAGTTCCAGCATAGCACAGGCCATAGGACTTCCTTCAATTAATTCCTGTTTCCCCATTTTACAGCTTGGGAACTGAGGCACAGGGAGTCTAAGCTAATTGCCCAAGATCACACATGTCTATGGCAGAGTAGACAATTGAATCCATGTCTCAAGTTTGGGCAGTTCCCTAATCACTGGATGTTCCTTCCTCATTCTGAATTCAGTTTCTCACTTCCTTGCTTGATAGAGGCCAGGGCACTAGAATCTATGTATATGCCCAGCTCCCTTGGGGACTGAGTTAGTTTTGTGTCACTCTGGAGGACTACCTGTAGACCGTCAAGTGTGGCATTAGTGAGCACTTTGGAGAGAGCTCCTTTTAACTCTCCTGGTGGGCAGATGGTTTTGTTGATGTGAGTCATTTGGGAAGAAGGAAGCTTATAAGGCTTTCAGAAAGGCCCAGGTTTGACCTCCTCCTAGCTTTTATAGCCTGGTGAGGTGCTCCCTTTTGTGCAACTTAGGAGGACATTTAGGCCAAGCAAGTGTGTGGAGGCTGATGGGGAAGGAGTCCTAGCATTGACAGTAGATGGAGGAAAAATAATATTAAAAACATCTAATGGAGCGTAAATCCCATCACTTCACCAGAAAGCCATATAGCGTCTCCATTTCCTTGCGTTGACTTTGGCAAAGCTGCAAATAAAACTGGAGACAGTGTCTGCGATGAAATATTCTGAATGGGATTTTTTCCCCTTTGGCTCTATGAACAAAAGCAGTTGTAATGGTGGCTAGACACAACCTGTTTGCCCTCAGAGCAGCCACTCCATTTTTAAGAAGAGAAGTGTTCTGGCAGTGGGAGGACTGTGATAAATGTTGTTTTGAGGAAATACTTTCCAATTAAGGAAGATAGCTCTTTGCCTCTAACTAATGATTGCAAATTACTCCCTTCTCCTGGCTTAATAGTTCAGTTTTAAACATACTTACAATACCTGCTCTGCTCTCCTGGTTGTTTGAAGAATTTGTACTCTTCTGTAAATGGTTTTAGGGTTGAACAACATTATGTTTTTCTTGTTTCCTAATTAGACTAATTGTCAATAATAACACCCTCCACCCCTCACTCCCCCAAAAAACCCTACCTGATTTTAATATACAGTTAAGGTTGTGAACACGTATTAATTAGAAATGGGGAGACGTGTTAGAACTGTAATTATAAATGTTTGAAACCTAGACAATTCTAATTTAAGGGTAAAGTTTTTAAAATTACACTTCTGGAAAGTCAGGATGGCCCTGCTCTGGGGCTGATTCAAGGTTGCTAAGTAAAGAAGGCTTTTGTCTGTAGGGCCACTGCCTCGTTTCATGCAGAAGTTGGAAGGTGTGCAGTGGTTGAGGCAGGGGAATACAGGAGAAGAAGGGAGGTTCTTACGGTTAAGGTTAACTGAGTGTTAATTCAACTGAATGTTGCCATGCAGTTCCTGTGTGATGCTGGGCAAGTCACTTAACCCAAACTTTTCACAGGTGGTCACTAACTGTGTCCTCCTAATTTTCTGGGTGCCCGACTGTAGACCTTGGTATCTGAAGAGCTGAGCACTCACAGCTGCAACTGAAGTCAATGGGAGCTGATCCCTGAGCACATAAAGTGCTATAAAATGCTAAGTACTCTGAAGAATCAGGTTCTAGGCATCTCAAATCAGGGACCCAGAAATCAGTGGATATGCTTGACCTTAATCTCTCTTTATGCTTCATTTCACAGTCTGTAAAATGAAGATAGTACCAACCCCTCAACTCATAGGGGGGTGGTGGAAATAAATCCATTGTGGTCTGTGAGACACAGATAGAATAGTGATGCACAACATTTGGAAATTAATTAGGAAATTAATAATGCATAGAGTTTAAGGCCAGAAATCTCATAGACCTGGGCATGGGTGGTCAGGCTTAGTGGTCAGAGCCGTGGTGGTCAGGAATCAGAAGCCAAGCAGGAGGGCAGGAGCAAGGCTGGGAACAAGACAGGCATAGGAGTGATCACAGCTGTGGGTGTAGCGTTCGGCAGCCCCTGCCTAAGTGCCCAATTTGCTGAGCGGCATTGCCAGGCCTGCTCTTAAACCCAGCAGTAGCAATCTGGCCAATTAGGGATTTCAGCTGCAGTTAGCTAGCTGATCCCAAGCCCAGATGCAGGCCCACACTCCTAACAAGAAGGGACCACCAGATCATCTAGTCTGATCTTCTGTATCTCACAGGCCACCAGCAGCACCCAACACCCGCACACTAAATCAAACAACCAAAATTAGTCCAAAGTATTAGAACCCTTAGGAGATAGATTATTATGTGCCATAGCCTGAAAATAGGAGGGATTGAGGTGCACCGGTCCTCAAGGGTACCACAATGTCAAGGAAATGATTAATTAAGTGAGATTGACATGGAGTTCAGAGTGCAATCCACACCAGTGAGGGGTGTGTCACCAACCTGCCCTGTAACCTTGCTGCAACTCCTAGCCTGTGATGCTCACAGCCAGCCTACAAGCATGCAGGTCACACCTGGAGTGTCTGTGTGCTGGACAGCCCTGCTTCAGCAGCTGTGATCCCCGTCAGCCTGCCCCAGCCCCACTCTGACTTCCACCAGCCTTGGTTACAACCAGCACGGTGACTCCAGCACACTCCCACTCCTGAATTTTCCCTACACCATGTGCTCTGCAATATCCAGCCCTCTGCTGGACAGTTCAGAAAAATAATTATGTTTGTTTGTTCCTTGTAAAGAGACAAAAGCACATCACAGCTTCCTAACTGGGGTAAATCCACCCTTCCCTGCAAACAAAGCACTGAGTTGATTTTTAGTAAAAAGAAAAATAAAAGATTATTAACAGGACGTAGGTTAATGATGCCAAATAAAGGAAATAATGTTAGAAAGGGTTACAAGCAAATACAAGTGAAAACAAGTCTAAAAAGTAATCTAGAAAGGTACACGCTTTGTTCAAGGTGGTTTTGCTTCTTCTTCCCAGCTGTGGCTGACTTTCCACAGAAGTACCAGATGCAGACTTCCCATATCTTCCTAGGTCAAAGATCTTTGCCTGAACAGTTTTCTCATTTGTATTTAATTTCAAGAGGCTTCAATCCCTCCTTGGTTGAAGGACCCATTTTCTCAGTTTGCCAGAGCTCTGGCCTCTTGTGTCTGTCTAGTGATAGATAACTTCGGGATTCTCTGCCCCTCCGTTTTCACAGTCCAGTAAATCTTTGGGAAAGCATTTTGCTCAAAGTTCATTGACCTTGCTTCAAGAGGCAGGATGACCTCATGCTGTTCCTCCCATCCTGTGCTCTTCTTATCCCCCTGATGATTTCTATGTAAATGGGGCCTCCACTGTTTTGGGGTCACACCTAGCTTAATTTATTTGGAGACAAGTAAATAGCTGTGGGGTACACTGAATGGTCAGGCCAGCTGAAACCCATTATCTGATACTAGTGAGCTCCCTGCCCTCTGGCATGGGGATGCCCATAGGCTCACACCAGCAGAGCACATGGTTTGGGGAAAATTCAGGGGTGGGAGTGTGCTGGGGTCATTATGCTGGTTGTAATCAAGGCTGATGGAAGCCAGAGTGGGGCTGTGGGCAGGCTCCTGGGGTCACAGCTGCTGAACCAGGGCTGTCTAGCACACAGACACTCATGGTGTGACCTCCATGCGTATAGGCTGGCTGCGAGTGTCCCAGGCTGTGAGTGTAGCTCGGAGCTACAGCAGCAGGACCTTTCAGGCACCCCAGGTTACAAGGCAGATAGTGACACACCCCCTCACTGGTCTAGATTGCACTCCGTGACAGAAAGAGTCCCAGTTAATCCAGGCAAGTGACTTGTTCGCTATGCTGCAGAGGAAGGTGACAACCCCCATACCGCACTCTCATTCTGCCCTGGTGGAAGATTCCTTCCTGATGCCACATATGGCGATCAGTTAGACCCTGAGCATGTGAGCAAGAACCAGCCGGGCAAGCACCTGAGACAGTATGCCCATCCCATCCAGTGTCCCATCTCCAGCTGCAGCCATCCTTGATGCTTCAGAGGAAGGAGACCAAGCTCTGCCCCCAGAATACATGGTGGGGGGAATCCCTTCCTGACCCATGTGGTTGGACGGCTGAAGCCCAGAAGCATGAGCTTTTAGAAAGACATATACTGGAAGCAACCTCCAGGACTGCTGAGCTCTACCATCTTAAGCAACCCTGTCATTCAATCACATTCATAAATTTGACTGACTCTCTTGAAACTAATTAAATTGTTTGCTCTCACAACTCCTTTTGGGAGGGTGTTCCATATCATCACTCCTCTAATGGTTAGAAACCTTTTAATTTCCAGCCTGAATTTGTTCATGGCCATTTTGTATTTGTTCTTGTGCCAACATTGTCCACTAGCTTAAATAGCTCTCCACCCTCCCGGGTGCTTACCCCCACCCCCAATGTATTTATGGAGAACAGTCATATATGCGTCTGACGAAGTGGGTATTCACCCACGAAAGCTTATGCTCCAATACGTCTGTTAGTCTATAAGTTGCCACAGGACTCTGTCGCTTTAGTCATATATATATTTCCCCTGATCATCCTAGTAGCTCTTCTCTGCACCTGTTTCAATTTGAATTAATCTTAGGCTATGTCTACACTACCCGCCGGATTGGCAGGTAGCGATCGATCTATCGGGGATCGATTTATCGTGTGTAGTGTAGACGCAATAAATCGATCCCCGATCATTCTCCCGTCGACTGCTGTACTCCAGCTCAGCGAGAGGTGGAAGCAAAGTCAACGGGGGAGCCACGGCAATCGACCCCACGCTGTGAGGACGCGAGGTAAGTTGAACTAAGATACGTCGACTTCAGCTATGCTATTCTTCTGCCATTAAAGTCAATGCGTGTTTTACCATTGACTTCAGTGGAAGCAGAGTTAGGCCAGTGTTGAGTGCGTTTAAGATCCCACATGATGACTGTAATACTGCTGAACCATAAGTGCTCTGAAAAATACACGGATAGAAAATACCGTCGCTTACTTCAATGTGTGAGGTCTGCAAAGGACTTGTTACTCCTAAGAGCTGTTTGATTTCTCTGTTAAAAAGCAATCTCATATGCGATATGCTAAAATTAGTTGTTGGCAGTGTTTACTGTTGTTTGCTATTGCTTAACATGAGTGTACACAATTTCTCATATTAACCTTGAATGCAGACTTTCAATAACCTGACTCTGAATTTTAGCCTCATTGAAGTAGCATAGAGTATTTTGTTTGGTATGCATAGGTTTAAAGGACCTAGGGTACAATTTTATTATATTATACTAGCACTGCAAGCCCCAAGCTAGACCAGAGCCTCATTGTGCTAAGTATTGTACCTACACGACTCTGAACAATTTACAATCTAAAGAAACACAAAATGGGAGAAAGGAAGTACAGTATTTCTTATTCCTGTTTTACTCTTGGGGAGCTCAAGTAAAGAAAGATTAAGTGACTTGCCCAAAGTCATACTGGAAGCCTGAGGTAGGACCAGTGACTGAACACAGATCTCCTGAGTCCCGTGCCTGTGCTTTAACGTCAAGACCCTTGTTCCTCACTTTTCCTTTAAGAACGTCATATTCAAAGTTGATGTATATGCTAAGCTATCTCTGTATCTTATTACGTTTTTTCCCCCAACTCTTTCAGTATGCGATATACTTGAGAATATTAGGATAGTGGCAAACGGTTGCCTCCCTCTACCAACAAGACATAAACATTTTATTGAAGCTAATGTTAAAAAAAGTATATTATACATAGGTTGAGAAAAGAGTGTCTGTACATCTGGGTATAGTGCTTAGGTTATCCACAAATACAGAGTTTGTTTTTAAAAGTCATATGATACATAGAGTACATAATCAGCAATAACCCAAATGTAGATGAATAAATTTAAGAATACAGTTTAGATATTAGCATCCAAGTATTCGGGTACATCACTCATGAGAAGTTGTACAGAGATTTGGTTGTGGAAAGCAAAATATATCAATGAGTGGAGATTGCCTTTAGTAATTGAGAATTAGGGTAGGTTGTCGATTTAGGAAATACAATCTCTCAGACAAGTCTTTCAGTTACTTTCTTATTGTGCTTCTCATCGACACTCCGGCTCATCCCTCCTGGTATTGTTGATGTCCGGTGATGTGTTCTATGTAGATGTCCCTCGGCCATCTGATGGCGTCCGACACCATGAGTGGCCACATCAGCCGAGTGTAGCATCGACCGATTCCGCGTTCTCACAACACTCACTCATTATTGGGGTCCGACGATCAGTGTGTCTGTCTGAACTTATAAAAAACAACAAAGAGTCCTGTGGCACCTTATAGACTAACAGATGTATTGGAGCATAAGCTTTCGTGGGTGAATACGATCAGTGCGTCTGACGAAGTGGGTATTCACTCACGAAAGCTTATGCTCCAATACATCTGTTAGTCTATAAGGTGCCACAGGACTCTTTGTTTCTTTTTACAGATCCAGACTAACACGGCTAACCCTCTGATACCTGTCTGAACCTGGTAACCCCTAACTCTCAAGGTGTCGGCCAGAGGGGCTTATTTCTCCACCTTTCGAGTTCGGGCATTGTGGAAGGCCGGGGTCCTGTTCTTGAAGGGAACTGTGATGTCCACCATGATGATCTTCTTCTGATCCTCATTGGTGATGACGATGTCCGGCTGCAGTTGGCTGTCAGTTCCGGGGATGGTGGGGTTCACAGCAACTTTCCCTACGGGTGATGGGATGGCTCTGACCAGGCGATCTTAGATGGCATTGCGTCGCAGCTGCCAGACTCTAGAATGGGGCTTGCAGCTAATACACAGGATGTGGGGTAGTGTCTCATTGGCATAGCCGCACTTCCTGCATCGCTTGTCCCAATTCCCGTGGTGAACAGCTCCGTTCAACAGAACACAGTTGAGCCAGGCCCTGTGGATGAACCTCCGGTCGGCAAATCGGCTGAAGCTGCCCCTGGGGACGAAGTGGTTGCTGGCGTCCCACTTGCATGTCACCTCGAACGCCTTGTCCTGGTCCGGCTTCCGCTTCAAGTTTTCAACATACTGGCAGCAGATGGCATCCTTCAGGGTCCTCTCCAGCATGGTTCTAGCTTTCAGACTGAGGATTGTGTGGTCCGTGTTCTTCACATTATTATTTCCCCATCCCACCTACCACATCCCTCTTTGTACTTTTAAACAATTGTAAATCAGAAGGTAGTCAGTGCTGACGCTACAGCAAATGACTGACTACACAAGAAGGAAAAAGTCACAACAACATATAAGTTCATGCATTGATTTTTTTTGATGTCATGCAAACATTTTCAACATTAAGAAACAATATTAATTAATCCTATTTTGTTATGATTTATTGTGCAATGCAAGAAAAACTTACTTTTCTTAAATATGTGTTACAACTTCAAGTAGAACTAGTCTTTACTGTGAGGCATCACAATGTATATAAGACAAGGTCAACTCACAGACTGCTGTGGTCAGCACAGTATGGGGAGGAGATGAGCAGACCTCAGTGGTAAAGAACAGTGTGGTGGGGCGGTGCCCCACCCCCTGAGAAAAAGGGCTAAACCAGGCCAGAGAGGCTGTGCCCACCCGCAGCCAATCAGAGAAGGCCTGGGGAGAGCCAATCAGGGTGGGGGGGGGAGGCAGCTAATCAGGACCGGGCTAGGTCCTATATAACGGCTGCCCAGCTAGGGAGATGCAGTCACTCCCTGGCCGGCAAGGGAGAAGGACGGGCTCCTGGCGAAAGGAGCAGCACCTTGGACAGAGCAGTGCTGGGCAGGCTTGGGGGAGCAGATAGGCGCTCCAGCCCATTACCTGCCAGGCTGCGGCCCAGCTGCAAAGGGTCAGGAAGGTGCATAGGGCCAAAGGGAAGTGGCCCAGGGGAACTAGGCAGGCGAGAGGGGAAGGAAGAAGGGCAGAGGGAGGCTGCCGCTAGAGGGTACCTGGGTCGGGGCCCAGAGTAGCAGGCGGGCCTGGGTCCCCCCCTTCTCCCTTTGTACTGCACCTCTGGCCATTGCGAAGAGGGGCCGAGACAGACCGCAACTGGCCCCTTAGATAAGGGGCTAGACTACAAGGTTGCGGTTGGCCACCGAGGCAGGTGCAGACAGAAGGACTGCTGTTACCAACACTCCCCCGGAAGAGGGAGAGACTGGACTAGTGGGCACTGCTGGAGGGCAGTGTCCTGAAGTAAATGGAGACTGTCCGGAGGAGGACGCCGCTGAGCGGGAGCCATGCAGGTCCCAGGACCTCAGAGGTAATGATGGGTCCGACATCATGTGTCAAGGACGCTCCGCAGCGGTTGAGATCTAATTCCCGGAGCGACCAGCAGGAGGCGCCAGCGGTGATGAGTCGAACCCCATCACAAACAGGTTAAGGACTATTTAGAAAAGCTGGACATGCACAAGGGTGCTGAAGGAATTGGCTGATGTGATTGCACAGCCATGGGCCATTATCTTTGAAAACTCAGGGAGATCGGGGGAGGTCCCGGATGATTGGAAAAAGGCAAATATAGTTCCCATCTTTAAAAAAGGGAAGAAGGAGAATCCGGGGAACTACAGACTGGTCAGCCGCACATCAGTCCCTGGAAAAAAATCATGGAGCAGGTCATCAAGGAATCCATTTTGAAGAACTTGGAGAAGAGGAAGGTGATCAGGAACAGTCAACATGGATTCATCAAGGGCAAGTCATGCCTGACCAACCTGATTGCCTTCTATGATGAAATAACTGACTCTGTGGATATGGGGAAAGCCTTGACTTTAGCAAAGCTTTTGATATGGTCTCCCACAGTATTCTTGCCAGCAAGTTAAAAATGTATGGATTGGATGAATGGACTATAAGGTGGATAGAAAGCTGGCTAGCTCGTTGGGCTCAACAGGTAGTGAACAACGGCTCCATGTCTAGTTGGCAGCCGGTATCAAGTGGAGTATCCCAGGGGTCGGTCCTGGGGCTGGTTTTGTTCAACATCTTCATTAATGATCTGGATGATGGGATGGATAGCACCTGCAGAAGGTTTGCAGATGACACCAACCTGGGGGGAGAGGTAGATATACTGGAGTGTAGGGATAGGGTCCAGAGTGACCTAGACAAATTGGAGGATTGGGCCAAAAGAAATCTGATAAGGTTCAACAAGGACAAGTGCAGGGTCTTGCACTTAGGACAGAAGAATCCCATGCACTGCTACAGGCTGGGGACCGACTGGCTAAGCGGCAGTTCTGCAGAAAAGGACCTGGGGATTACAGTGGATGAGAAGCTGGATATGAGTCAACAGTGTGCCTTGTTGCCAAGAAGACTAACAGCATATTGGGCTGCATTAGTAGAAGCATTGCCAGCAGATCGAGGGAAGTGATTATTCCCCTCTATTCGGCATTGGTGTGGCCACAACTGGAGTATTGTGTCCACTTTTGGGCCTCCCACTACAGAAAGGATGTGGACAAATTGGAAAGAGTCCAGTGGAGGGCAACAAAAATGATTAGGGGGGTGGGGCACATGATTTACGAGGAGAGGCTGAGGGAACTGGGCTTGTTTAGTCTGCAGAAGAGAAGAGTGAGGGGGGATTTGATAGCAGCCTTCAACTACCTGAAAGGGGGTTCCAAAGAGGATGGAGCTAGGCTGTTCTCAGTGATGGCAGATGACAGATCAAGGTGCAATGGTCTCAAATTGCAGTAGGGGAGATCTAGGTTGGATATTAGGAAACACTATTTCAGTAGGAGGGTGGTGAAGCCCTGGAATGGGTTACCTAGGGAGGTGGTGGAATCTCCATCCTTAGAGATTTTTAAGGTCAGGCTTGACAAAGCCCTGGCTGGGATGATTTAGTTGGGGTTGGTCCTTCTTTGAGCAGGGGGTTGGACTAAATGACCTCTTGGGGTCTTTTCCAACTCTAATCTTCTATGATTCTATGATAATTTAACACCTAGTATAAGAAGTGCCTGTGCTAGCCACTGGAAGCTGTCCAATTTGGCAGCCTAAAACGTGCTTTGAAAAAATACCTATTAGCTGTTTCCTCCAATGGAAGCAGCATTGCTCTGCTATATTTTTTTTCTCCATTGGTCTGCTGCTTCATATCTACCATATAGAGTTGGGATAAAGCTAATGATAATACCTAGCACTTCTCCTTTGCAAAGCACTTTACAAACATCATTATCTTAATTGCTCTTCAGAAAGCCCCATAGTAATATGGTTCCCACTTGCCAGAAGAACAAATTGAGATGCAGAGAGGTTAAGTGACTGGCCCAAGGCCAAGGTGGGAGGAGTCGATTCAAAGATGGATTAGAATTCAAGGAAAATGAGTAACTCCCATTGACATCAGTTGATCTCACTTACTTGAAACGGAATTATATATATCCTGCAGGAGATATACTACTCAACTTCTCACACCATTAGACTACTGCTCTCTCTCTCTCTGTGGCTTTCATTAGCCAGTGAGTAGAAGTTCTATTTCTGTTATTATTTTATTTATTTGTATTGTGGTTGCACCTAGGAGCCCCAGTTATGGATTAGGACCCTGTTGTGCTAGGCGCTGTACAAACACAGGACAAAATACTTAGACAACAGGTGGAGATAGACAGACAGGCAGTGGAGCACAAGGAAATAATCAGACAGTGGAGCCTGTTTTCCTCCCAGGAGAGGGAACAGGGTAGCAGATGTGTGATAAGTGTTTTACAGTGATCTATTAAAGAAGGTGATCCATAGCTAATAGCCTTGAAGAAAGTCCATAAAACTACAGATAAGTGAACAGAAACAAATGGGCCTCCCATGTGAAACTGAGCACTATTTTGGAACACAATGTTGTCTTCAAAGGGACTTCAAGTGGAATCCCTTCCCCGTCTTCGATTCAAGAAGAAAATCCAGAGTGCAGCTCAAAAAGGTCTATAATAGGGCTAGATAATCTAGGTAGTGGAGACACTACAATGCTTACTGCATGAAATGGCTACAGAATCATAATTCAAAGGGTACGTCAAACACTCTGCTTTCATTATTTCTCCTCTCCAGATATTTAACCCCTTCCTCTGCTGTATGAGTTTCAGAAATGTCCTATTTTAACTTGCTCTGAAAGTCCTAATCAAATTATGACAATCCACAGGACTGAGATTTTGAAATGCTAGGTACAGAATGAGTTCAAGTAAAGCTTCCAGCAAGCTGAGAGTCTGATCTTGCCCCACATAGGCAGGTACATGCCACTGTGCATCTTATAAAATTAGCCACCAGCCATGTGTGTAAAAGAACAGTAGCTGATTTCACATGATGTGCATTGATGCATGCCCACATCTGAGAGATAGGCCAAGCTCTATATGTCTGTTAAAATTCAGCAGAATGAAATCTCAGTCCTTTATCAACCACACATCAAGGGTTATCTCTGCAAGAGGCAAGCTTTCCACTGCCAGAATGTGTTGCAATTAGGTGGCTGAATTCTGCGCTTTAGTGCACACCTGTCAGGGCTGGCTCCAGCATTTCTGCTGCCCCAAGCAGAAAAAAAAAAAGCGATTGGAGCGGCAATTGGGGGGAAAAAAAAAAAGCCGCGATTGGCGGTGGCAGTTCAGTGGCAGGTCCTTCGCTCCTAGAGGGAGTGAGGGACTTGCTGCCCCCAAATTGCCGCAGGTGCCGCCCCTCTCCCTTGGCCGCCCCAAGCACCTGCTTGTTAAGCTGGTGCCTGGAGCCGGCCCTGACACCTGTGGTTCTTGTAGTCATCCTTGGGAATGCTACGCATACATCTGAAGGGAGAATTCAGCCCATCATCTCTAAATGCCTTTTTCAAACAGCTGATTTAATGAGCTGCAGCGTGAAAATTCTGCTTTTTATTCATCTCACAAGAGATTTTTGTAAAATAAAGGGAGACTTCTAGTGCAAACTGAATTATTGTCATGCGTTACAAAGATCTGTTCAGTAATAAAGGAAATTATTACAAGATTTGGATACAATGTGTGGCTAGAACTTTACCAATTTCTTCTGAAACTTTAGTTATTTACTTAGGGCTAGATTGAGACTTTACTCCCCATGCTGACTAAGGGACAGTATATAGCAGTGCCCTCCAGGAGAATCCCCGGGGAGGAATTGTGACTTCCCCAGACATCTGGAGGGAAGTAACTTACTGTAGCCCTAAAAAGGATTCAGTTTTATCTCTCCTTTTGTGCTGTCCCACCTCTGCTAGCTGGTGAATTCAAGGGTCTGTAGTGGCCCAAGGTTCTACCCAGAGATGGCTCATGTCTACCGATAGTGGGGTGGGGCGCAGAGTCAGGGCAGCTGACTTCAGCAGTGTTACTGAGCATGCTCAGTCCATGTGAGCATGCTCAGTACAAGCCAAGCAGCAAAGGGAGGCGGGGACACGTGACCCTTTATGCCCCCCCGCCACACACACATCAACTCTGCAGGCCACGATCCACCTTTCTCTACCTCCCCGTCACCCAGTTGTGTCAGGGAGTTTACAGAAAGTAGATTTTGCTCCTTTGCACAGCTGAATAAGACAAGGTCACTATCTAGCCCATAATGGATTAAAAATTGGGCCATCAATGGGAGTATTTAGTAAAGTGATCAGGATTTGGTCTGTTATCTAAAGTAATTGGAATAAATGCTCCAGTAATTGGTATGAAACCCTCTCTGAACAACTTCAACAAAACCCTCTAACCAAGCCACTATAAATACAGAACAAGTGTTAATCTTGGAAACTTGGATTACGATGCATTTAATGAGAGACAGAGAGAGAATTCAGTTTAACCAGTAATTGCATGTCAGCTCCATCAAATGTCTGGGTTATTTAAAACGCATCTACCACAGCAAGTGATATCTGGAGCCATTAAAGCCTGCTATTCGACACACTGTTATCCCTTTTAGTTACTTTGATTTTTTCACTGACTCTCAGATTCTTTCCCATTTGCTTACATTTCTCACTAAAACAGCATATTATCTGTCTTCCATAATATCTTGCGAGTCAGTGTTACTTCAGCAAAATTCCATCTCTTAGGGGGCTGCTCTAGATGGCATTTTTGCAATTTTTAGCCAAGATCTAAATTGTTTTCTTTTACTGAAACCCAAATTGTTCCAAGATCTGGGTGTCTTGTGAAGCACTGGTGGAGTGGACTATGTGGGGGTAGTGCTGAGTTGCGTTGGCCCAGGTGGTAGCACTGGCATGCACTCGGCAGACAGGAAAAGCAAGCCTACTCTCATCTCTCTTTGGGATGGTGCAGCATTCTTTTTTCTCTGCCCTGCGTCTGCTCTTCTGGCCAGCACATACATTTGGATGGAACTTCCTCCCTGCATCCTTCAAGATGCTTTGTGAACCTGAGAGCGCTAAGAGGGAACAGCTCCTATTATCAAGAGAGCACAGGAACTACAATTGTGATTGGCCTCTAGCTAGGAATATAACGGGATGGGTGAGTTCTTGCAGCATTTTCCCATGGGGCCATTACCAATCGAGCCCCAAGGAATTATTTATTAGGGTACAACTCTGATCTCAGAGACACAGGGATAGTTATCCATATATCATGATAAAGTAGATTTGTCTGTGCTGGTTTTTGTTACAAACTACATTCTCCTCCTCTCCATATATGTGATATCAGAAGGGGAAGCTTACTGCAATGCATTAAAGATTTTTTTTCTGTTCAGTTTAATTAATAATGACAGGAAACTTTTGCTAGGTTTTTCAAAAAATATTTTTTACTATGATTTTTGAAACACAAAATTAGCTGCCCATACCCATCTAGATTCAGTGACTGCATCAACTCAGTCCAGTCTCTTGTTGTACAATACAAGCCCTTGTCACATTAAGGATCAACTTGGTTACAATTAAAAAAAAATACTATATGAAACATGAAGGTTTCTATAGAATGTCAGTCTTACAAAGATTTCTGTAGTTCCCTCCTACATCTATTACAAACAGTGTTATATTTCTCACTTAGTAGCAGGTTGGTTTTAATTTTATTACATTTGAAAGTGGTATGAAGCAAAAATTCAGTGTTCCAGCCCCTTGTGGCCAAGTGACCTGAAAATGCCTGCATCCATTTAAACATTCCCAACCTACTGAACCGAGCCTAATTGTTTTCTGAAATTACACTGCCAATTATAACCAATGGTATCATTAATCACTGGCGTCATTATTAACTTAAAGGATTCGTCTGGTGAGCTTACAGTATATTTAAATTGCACAAAAAGCAGTTAGACATTTTTTTCTAAATAAAGAGCTTGTTGCAAATGTCTAAACAGTTATGTAATCAGAATGACTGTCTGGCCCTGGTGATTAGTAATGGGATCATCTTTAGGGGCCAAATGTCGGTCCCACTGAATTCAAAGGGAATGTTAGCATTGATGTCAGTGGGCTCCCAGTTTGGCCTTAAATGACTGCCTTGAAGTTAAAGCATGAATGGCCTTGAACATAAGTCATCATTACCCTGTAGTTATTCATTAGTTTTGTGAAATGAGTTGGTGTCTTCAGTTCAGTCCCTACTAGGATTATAATTCCATTTTCTTCCAGTCTCCTATAGAGATCAGTTATTGTTAGCTAAAACAATAGCAGTGATCATGGATTGATCTAATGCCCACTGAAGTCAGTTGAAATCTTTTCCATTGACATTGGATCAAGTGATGTATGAGCCAATGTATAAAGTGTCTTCTTCCCTGGCCACTTGCTGTTCTATAGGTCAATTCTACAGTGTGCCGAGCACTCCTTGGAGTGGTTGAGCATACTCAACTCTATCTACAGTGGACATTGAGGGTACTTGGGTATCTTGTGGGAAAGCAGCCCCTCATACTTCCTCCCACTGGTGTCGGTGAGAGCAGAATCTGGCTCAGACTGCCAATATCTGTGGAGCAACCTGTTTGTATTAATGATGCTCAGGATCTCAGCACTCAGTACCTCTCCATGCTGCCTGACCGCAGTTGGAAAATGGTGCTAGCTTTCAAGAAAGAGAAGAATTATGGAATGCCAGGAAATGAATCATGGGAGCTGTTTAGTTTGACCCCAAATCCCAGAATTCCAGTAGGTTCTGGTCGGCATCTCACACTGTATCATGAGAAAAATCCCAACGTGCACAGAGCCAAGTGTCAGAACATTGCACTATGGGATATCTGCCCAGAGTGCTGTGAGGTAGTTTTGAAAAAGTCCAAGGCTATGAGGACACAGCAATTCACAAGGGAAGTCGTTTAAACCAGCATAAACAAAGCATGTGGATGTACTCTTTCATTATAGCTATTCCATATTATTTATAGAGGGAAAAATTATTTCAAACAAACTTCTCTGTGTAAACAAGGCCTTGGACACTCTGTAAAACCCAGCCTGAAGGAATGAAATTTACTTAAAGATCTTAAAAGAACATATTGCCCTCTAGTTGGAGTGGTCTGTGTATGTTTGAAATGTTACATGAACATCTCTTATGATTTGGGTTTCTATAGGCCCAAACGTGTAACAGTTTCAAAACTTGAGAAATCCCAAAACAAGGAGTGGCCCCCTGAGCATCATGCTTGCCAAAATTAGTTTTCCTCAGTGTAATTTGCCTCACTTCTTCCTCATCCCCCATCCATTGCCACGCTCTGTTACAGCAGACACACATCTAGTTCTCTTGGCTTAAATTCATCAACGCTCTTTGGTTCAGTGACTGTTCTGAATAAATGATTCCATTGAGTTTTGTATGAATTTTGTTTTTATTCATGTACTCCTAATTAGAGATCTGCTCTGCTTTGATCGTACACGTGACAAAGTTACATCCTTATATACCATCTGTTTGCTACCACAATGAGAGATTTCCTTTATATATGAGTGCGAAGACATAAATGCCACACGGATTACTCCAAGAGTTGCTTCTTTTGTGAGGTCCTTAGAAAGTAAATCAATAACCACTGCCTCAGAGAGTTTACAGTCCTGAGCCCTGAGCCTGCAATTGACTCCGTGTGGCTGGACCCTTGTGCCCATGCAGAGCCCTTTTTGACTTCCTTGAAGCTCCACACAGCAGACACCACTTCAAGATCAGGGCATAAGACCTTACATTATTAATATCTATGTTGCCGTGCAGCTAACGACCACAACCAGGTTAGGCCTGTAGTGTAGGCTCTAGTACAAACATATGGCAAGTGACAGTTCCTGCCCCAAAGATTTATAATCTGAAAGACAAGATTGGATAGGGGGATGATACAAATAAAAAGGCAGAGGTGGGGTGGAGGAAGATTGTGCACATCCTATTAGTATTTATTTGTTACCTTTATGAGTACAAGGATAATAAATACTAATGATAGATGCACAGTACTTCTAACCCAGTAGAGCAGTTAAAATTAAAGTGCTATTTGTGTTCAGTACTTCAACAAGAAAATGATATTTTTATCATCAGGAATTAGCTCCAGTGGGACAAACTTGGTATACTGGGGACACCTGTTATCGCCTGCATTGTTATGATTCTCTGTGCGTGTTGATGCTTCTGAGTTCCATCACTTGCAAATGAGACAATGGATTTCCAGATAATATGTGTCACCATTAGCTTAAGTTTTCACAGTGTGTTAATAATACACATGGTTCAACTTCTGAACTAATTTACTTATTTATTAAAGATAAAACCAAAGAAGCATTGTGTGCCCTTCCTCGCCCACCACTGTTGGCTTCCTTCCCATTTCTAGTTACATAAACATATTAATTATACATTGTCTAATGACTAAATTATAAGATGTTATCACAGTTGCGGCTTTTTCAAGCCTTTACCTTACTAGTTGTACATCATATTTATGCGTGCTTTACTCATGCGAGAAGTCCCCTTAACTTCAGTGTGGTGACTTTCATGGTTAAAAATTACTTAAATATGGGTGGCAGGATTGGGTCCATATTTTTAGTGGCATTCAAACAGACCATTTTACTTCAACGTCCATCCAATATCTGCGGACAGAAAATGTTAAGTTACCCATGAAAGATAGGACAACAGATCCTATTCTGTTTTAATTTGGATCTTACATATAGAAAATACAGACTACTGGAACTTTAAAGTACCATCTGTCCTCCAGGAAGGAAGTGTCTCAAGATTAGCCGTACTGTAAATTCAGCAATCCACTGCAGGACAAGCAAAGGATTTTACAAAAAGACATGGTCCCTTTTTAGCTTCCATCTGATGTATAATGTAGACATGGAAGGTTCTTTGATTTATTTCCTTTGTACATAGATACATTTATAGATGCATTTTCTGCTTGTTTTTTTAGCTTACAGACATCAGGAATTCCCTGGTTTTGTTGGAGCCCATGGAGGCGGTCTCAGGGGTGCTTATTATGAGCTCTCACACTTTAATTGAAAGGATCCAGACTCTTTGCTCTCTAACAAAGGCTTCCTGCCCTGAAAATGTTAGTCATTGAAGGGCATTTTTATAAATATGATGAACTCATAAAATAAAATAAGAAGTTTCACTTGTTCTCTGCTCATCAGAGTCACCATAGAGTCTCAGGAGGTCATCTAGTCCAACTCCCTGCTTAAAGAAGGACTAATCCTTAGACAGATTTTTGCTCTAGATCCCTAAATGGCCCCCTTAAGAATTGAACTCACAACGCTGGGTTTAGTAGGCCAAGCCTCAAACCACTGAGCTATCCCTCCTCCCATGCATCAGAGGAAGCTGAATTTCTAATTTTAAAAAAACCAAGCAGGCAAGGGGAAAACAAACAACTACCCACCTTTTCAGGCCTTCTTCATACATAAAGAAGCATTAAAAGAAGTTAAAACTCCAATTTAATTTTCCTTCAGTAGGTCGCAAGTAAAACTCCAGAACTGCATGTGTCTGTATTATACATGCACGGAAGGCTTTCTATTTATATTAGATCTAAATAAGGAGCTCCCAGTTCATATATACTAACCAGAACTTCTTTGTGCTTTGCGTATTTTCCATCTTACAAGGTATGTGATTTTTTTAACCTTGTCTTCAATACTTCGCTGTTTCTTCTGGATGTTTTGAACATTATTTCAAGTATTTTTCAGCTTATTTACTGAATTTTTAGTATGTTTGCCCCAGTTTAAGGACCCTTTAACAAGCTACCAGCTGCGGTTGAATTCAAAGACTTAGGCTGTTAATATGGTAGTGTGGGTTTCCTTCACTGTGACAGCAGGTGTTGGCCTCAGGGCACTAGTTGAACAGGCAGTGGAGAAGGGGTTGAGATTAGGTGCAAGTGTGAGTGTTGGTTTGTATCTCCTGGTGTTCAGAATTTATTTGGAGACTATTTTTTTTACCCAGCACATTTCAGACTGGAGAGTTTAATTATTTTCTCTGCAGTGATGCTCTCAGTTGTAACTAACTGCTGGCATTTCATTCTCTCCTTCTGCAAAATGGTTATGGCTGCTTATCCTATAGGCTATTTTTTCCCTTCGGTTTCAGTTGTGGTGTTGTCTCTTAATGGAGCAATTCAGAAATATTAAGTACTTAATCTTAACTTGGTTCATCAGATGCAAACAAAGGGACATCTGATGACATTAAATGATAGTGCATTTAGGATCAGTGCAGTCAATACAGAAAAACTCTGCAACATCCCTGAGAACATCATCCTTGCCACAATGGATGTCACTTCCGTATTCACTAACATCCCTCACAATGACGGCATAGGTGCCTGCCTGAAGTATTTACGAGACACTGGACAACCCTCAGATATCCATCCCAAACACATCACCAAACTCATCCATTTCAACCTCATCCACAATTTTACATTCAACAACAAACATTTTGTCCAAACCTTGAGAGTAGCCATGGGTACTAGGATGGCTCCCCAATATGCCAACCTCTTTGTGGGTTGCCTTGAAGAAGAATTACTGGACATATGCACCATGAAACCAATGATATATCTGAGATACACTGGTGGTATTTTCATCCTCTGGGCAGATGACTCATAGATGTCCATCACAACTACAGTAAACATCACCCATCCATTAAACTCTCTGGAATACACCCACACTAGCATCAACTTCATGGACACCCTACAAACAACTATATCCAAGAAACCCATGGATCACCACACTTACCCCACAGATTCAGTAACCAGCGCAAACACACTAAGAAATCATAGAATCGTAGGACTGGAAGGGACCTCGAGAAATCATCTAGTTCAGTCCCCTCCTCTCATGAAAGGACTAAGTATTATCTAGATCAGGGGTAGGCAACCTATGGCACGCGTGCCAAAGGCGGCACGCGAGCTGATTTTCAGTGGCACTCACACTGCCCAGGTCCTGGCCACCAGTCCGGGGGGCTCTGCATTTTAATTTAATTTAAATGAAGCTTCTTAAACATTTTAAAAACCTTATTCACTTTACACACAACAATAGTTTAGTTATATATTATAGACTTATAGAAAGAGACCTTCTAAAAACGTTAAAATGAATTACTGGCACATGAAACCTTAAATTAGAGTGAATAAATGAAGACACGGCACACCACTTCTGAAAGGTTGCCAACCCCTGATCTAGATCATCCCCAGGTGTTTGTCCAACCTGCTCTTAAAAAGTTCCAATGACGGAGATTCCACAACCTCCCTAGGCAATTTATTTCAGTGCTTAACCACCCTGACAGTTAGGAAGTTTTTCCTAATGTCCAACCTAAACCTCCTTTGCTGAAAGTTAAGCCCGTTACTTCTTGTCCTATCCTCAGAGGTTAAGAAGAACAATTTTTCTCCCTCCTCCTTGTAACAACCTTTTATATACTTGAAAACTGTTACCATGTCCCCTCTCTGTCTTTTCTTCTCCAGAAAAACCTATTTTTTCAATCTTCCCTCATAGGTCATGTTTTCTAGACTTTTAATCATTTTTGTTGCTCTTCTTTGGACTGTCTCCAGTTGGTCCACATCTTTCCTGAAATGTGGCGCCCAGAACTGGACACAATACTCCAGTTGAGGCTTAATCAGCGCGGAGTAGAGCGGAACAATTATTTCTTGTTTCTTGCTTAGAACATTTCTGCTAATACATCCCAGAATGATGTTTGCTTTTTTGAAAGAGTGTTACACTATTGATTCATATTTAGCTTGTGATCCCAACTCTGTTTTTACAGCCAGGCATTCAGATACCACAGAATATGTTCTGAGGAGAAAGTCCTGGATATACACCTTAACACACTCAAAATTGTCTTCACCAAACAAAGACACTCTACCAGAAAAGTAGATCACATTGTGGAACAGGCCACCTGAATACCCTGGAGAACCTGCTTCAATACAGATATCACACACACACACACACACACACACACACACACACACACACACACACACCTTGTGACCCCCCCCTTCCCCCACAAATCCCCTTTGGAAGTTGGACCCCCAATTTGAGAAACTCAGGTCTCCCCCATGAAAACTGAATAATAAAAAGCACACAAGAGACCAGATTTCACAACGGGAGACCAGATTTCATGGTCCATGAAGTGTTTTTCAGGGCCATGAATTTGGTAGGGCCCTAATCAGAAGCAAGCTTCCCATAGAGCACTCAAAGTGGTATTAGACCCTGCCACAATGATCAATACCCCCCACAAACACAACTTTCAAGATCCATGGAGCCTACATGTGCCCATCACAACATGTGATGTTCCTCATCCAGTACATTAAATGCCCCAACAACAACTATGTGGGTGAAACCAGACAATCACTACACTCTCAAATGAATTCTCACAGGAAAATGATAAAAGACAAAAATACCCTGTTGTCTGTGGATGAACACTGTACAAAGCGATCACTCTATGTCTGACCTATCAGTCCTCATCCCCAAAGGAAACCTGCACAACACTTTCAAAAGATGAGCCCGGGAGCTTAAATTCATAGTTCTGCTAGACACTACAAATCATGGACTGAACAGAGACACTGGATTTATGGCTTATTACAACAATCTGTAACCAACTATCACTCCTCCGTTTTTTGTCCTGTGACTGCAGAGGTTTTAACAAGCCACTCCATCTTGAATGGTCCCTTAGAATATGTGCTAACTACCTATGTTAAATAATCTGTTCCATCTTGTAGTTAGCTGTGATGCTCTGAGTACTTTTCCCAGATCTGAAGAAGAGCTCTGTGTCATTCAAAAGCTTGTCACTGTCACCAGGAGAAGTTGGTCCAATAAAAGATATAACCTCACCGACCATGTTCCTCTAATACAGAAAAACAATAAATACACACAATTGTCTCCACAAGAGAAAGAATGGAGAGGAAACCTCACTCAACAGACATAAGTCTGTCTCTTTAATTTTAACTCAGATACCACGATGATGAGCATGGTATAAAGCCCTGAATATCATGGAATACTACTGGGGAGAAATCCTGCCTCTATTAAAGTACATGGGAATTACCTGGAGCCTTAAAATCCCTACTGCCCTGCAGGAAGGGAATCCTTTGTGGCATTTACTTTGCAGAGCAATGGAAATGTAACACTACGAGACTGTTTTTTGTGTGCAATACTTAACCCACTTGTGGAGTTCAATGCCATGGGAGATCTGTTAGAAGAATATGATGGGTGGAGTTTTATTATATTATGACTAATGTCAGCCTTTGTACTAGTAACTATGTGAGATAAAATTGAAGATAAAGCTTTTCTTAAAGAGACCACCTGTCTCTTCACTGGAAACAATAGTAGTAGTGATAAGCCAAAAGCCCTGGGAGTCCCGAGGTTTAAATAAGAGGAAGATGAATGCCTAGGTTTCTGATGATAGTCTGTGGGGTTTAGGATGTATTTTTCTTCCACTATGTGAAACATGGTGCAATTGTCTAGGTGCCTTATGAGTGGCATGTTTGCAATCCTCTGAAGCTATAGGTATCAGCTACTTCTGGAGACAGGATACCAAACTAGGTGGAGCAATGCTGTTATCCTGCATATGTATTCTAGTGTTCCATAGTTGCTTTAGTTACTGTGCTTGTGGTGTGTTAGTGATTTTCCTTGGTTGGGGTTTGAAGGTGCTGAGGATATTTTGTCAGTTTCCCAGTTCAAGTGAATCTCATTGATTCCTTCTGTTTGTATTGTATATAATCTGCTATAGTCAATAGCAGCGAGGCTGACCAGACGTCCTGATAAAATCGTACGCAAATTGTCCCGATATCCGCCAGCAGTGCTTTTTTTTTTTTGCTCCTCTGGCAGGGACTGATTTTTCCTTTCCCTCATCTGGTCACCCTAATAGCAGCATAAGTGAATTCCAGGCTCTTGCTTCTATCTATGATTGAGAAAATGTTGAAATTACACATTAGAGGCATTGAAAATGTTGACCTTGCAAAGGGCTTCTGAAGACTTTTTATAATGTGGCTCACATTTTAAGAAAGAGGGTGTCTCATGGACACCTCCCATCCCATTAAGAAGCACATAACATCCAAGTGGCAAGTGTGACAGCTATGGCAACTACATGCAGTGTCTTTTTATTGCATGTTTAAAGCATGACAACCTCAAAAATCAATATATTGCAATGGGCCAGACAATATGAGCTGTGGAGTAGTCATAGCCCTTTGTACCAATACATGTGGCAGCCATTACAGCAATACTTTATGTGGAATAAGTAGCATTAAACAAGTATTTAATATATATTTTAGCTGTATTTTAATGCAGTTGTCAACTTGGAAAAATATCATTAGACAAGTGTGCAATGTTATTTTTAGCGCAATCTAGCAGCTGGAAACAAAGAGGAGAGCAAGGACTATGTGAGCAACCAGCTCCATCCTCCACCAGCAGATATTTTCCTGATCGCCAGTGATCTATGGACCCACTTTGGGACTCTCTGAACTAAGATATTATCTCACTACTTCTTACAACATGAGCCATTTGTTCTCACACTTTTAATCCCACCATCTTGGAATTCGAAGGGAAAAGACGGTACAAATAATTTTGACTTGTTTTTCAGAATCATATGCACACAGTTGCCAGCAAATATTTATACGTTCTTAACTTGCTTACCCAAATATCCTGTGTGCGTGCACAGATAAGGATCTTGCACATGCGCATTGCCAGTTGGATACATGCACACATCGATAAATGTGCTTGTTGGATATGCACACACATGAGCTAACATTAAATTATAGGGGGGAATTTTCAATAGAACCTACCTTCAATAGAGCTAGGAATGCAAATTTCAATTTCCATTATTTTTACATAATGTCCTTAGTATACAGTTCAATACAATGTTTTACAGTGAGTCAAAACAGAGCAAAGTGACTCAGTGAGGGAAGATGATATAGGTAGGGACAGTCAAAACAAAAGCATCTGCTTTGCTGGGAGATGTGAAGATTGGAATAGGGGGATGTAGATTAAATCAGAGGGGTAAAGTAGAGCATGACAAGGGAGAGTTTTGAATTCGAGAGAGCAGTCTGAATTTGGTGAATGATATGGAGTCAATGACTAACGCATGGGCTGGAATGCTCCCATATTTTGTTTTGAGAGACCGTAACATTCTGGCCCCATTGATTTTAGAGAATAAGGATTTAGGGAGCAATAGATTGGGGGGGGGAATATAAGAAAAAAATATAAAATGTCCCTAAAAATAAGTTAAATGTGCTTTCCTTGGTAGAAAGGATTTTGTCTGTGAACTCACGTATTCTGTTTCATATTAAGGAGTTGGTTTCTAAAAAATAAATTCAGTATCGCACTCTTAGCATTTAAAATAATGTATGAACTGTAACAATACTTGTAATTTATCATATATAAGTAAAATAAACTCACTTTTTTATCCTCTTGATAAATGATTTACTTAGCTTGTTGAAGCAAGAATGCTTTATTGAATTCCAGTAGAGACCTCCATGAATGAAACATAAGATCTCACTTAATTGATCCTTTGGTCTTTCCATTTCATGCTGTATTCCCTTTGCTTCCTGAATAAGTTTAGTGTATATAATATATGAACTTGCTATTTGAAAGGAACGTTGCTATTAATATTGGAGTGGTTCTCAGAGGCCCCAATTAAGATTGGGGCTCCATTGTACGAGATGCTATAAACATGCATATGATTTCACAGTCATTGCCCCATACGAATATGCACTCATTGCTCCAAGAGCTTGCAGTCTGTGAGCCCAAATCTCCTGCTCTTACTCACCTTCTTCACTTTATTATTTTGAGTAACTTCTTATTCCATGAGTATTTCTTTTGAAATCATACCTTCTTCTATGCTACTACTACTCGGCAGCCTTGGGAAGGGTGGCAGAATCTGGCTTGTAATGATTGGACTAGGTATAGGAAACAGAGATCAATATGAGATTAAATAAATTTGTGCCTTCCTAAAATGAAATTGGAAAACACTGACTGTGTCCTCCTGGGGGCTGTGCGGAAGTAAGGGCTATTGAGTATGGACCCTTTCCTTCAGCACTTGGTCTCATGAATAGGTCTGGAATTCATCAGCGCTGCTCACATGAGCAAGAGCTGCAGAGCTGGACCCTGAGTCAAGAGTTGAGGTTTTGGCCCTGTGTCATTACTATATCATAACTATAACCTCTAGTTTATTCATAGAATTGAATGGCTGGATCACAGGTAGCCTCGCATGGGTTTGCAAAACAGCTGGTGGCTGGCTACTCTGATGAAGGCTGGCAGGAAAATGTATGTCCCTGATTTCAAGGTAGGTGCTATCATGGGCTGCTTGGAGTCTATAGGCTCGGTCCTGAGGAAGGGGTGGTGTGAAGTGGAGGCGCACAGGGAAGGAATTGCAACTTCAAATCACCATTCCTTCCCGGGGCCTCTTCATGTGTTAGAAAAGGAGTAATTTACCACATGCCTTTTTAGGCTGCACCACCTTCGTGCACTGGGGAGGAAGAGCCGTGGCCCCACCTATTTGCTCATGTTGGAGAGAACTGGGCACACAGACCTGATATCTTGCTCTGCACTCAGGTTCTGAGCTGGTCCTACCTAGCTGTGCAGGAGGGTGGGGCCTTACTGCCCTCACTCCCTGTATGACAGCGAAGGACCAAGGCACATTCTAGCCTTGTAGAACTACTATGACTGCAGGGTCTCTGTTCGATTGTAAGGCGGGTTTAATACCACCTGTACTACTGTTCAGATTCCAAATTCTATATTTGATTATACCTTTTATTTACACATTGTAGATTATAATTGGTTAACCAAGGAGTTTGCAGTAGACACTTAGGGAAATATGAAAATTAAGTGCTGCAAGGGCAGAATTAATATGCTTCCATTAAGAGATCTAACAGGTACCTCCACGGTGTTGGAGATAATCTGAACATCGCATTCAGTATGCAATAGCAGTGACTGTTCGGAGGTTACTGCGTGGGAACTGGAACTCCTGTGATGTGTTTCTAATTCTGCCACTTGTAACCTTGGGCCAATCACTTATCCACGCTGTGCCTCAGTTTCCTCATCTAAAGGCTGGGTACAGTGATTCATACTTCACAGGGATGCTGTGTGGCTTAATCGAATAGTGTAAAATGCTTTGAAATTCCTAGGTGAAAGGCACTTCATCAGTGCCATGTACTGTTACCACTTCACCCCAAACCTCCTTTTGAGAGGTTAAAGGTAGAATATCAGCATGTTTCCTTCGAGATCTGTTCCCTAATTCCAGAATTAGACCATTTTGCAGGTGTGGGCATCTCACAGGCCACCTGTCCCTGCTGTGCGAATGGTTCGATAATCATTCTATCTGCTCTGTTGGCCTGTGACTGTTGTGAATTGCCATTTGTGTCTGAGGGAAGAGGCAAGGAGACATTCACAAGAGACTTTCTACTGGGAGGAATCTGAGCCTGACCGGTGCGGTACAGCCCCTGCAATTCCTCAAACTATGTATATTTGTGATTTTTCTTCCAGTCTCGTTACCTCCTCGTTACATCTAGAAAATGTGATGTTTACCTATCCGCTTCCCTGCCATTGTCTCAAATATGTGAGCCTGAGGGAAAGATACCAATTACTCACCTTTTCATCGGTTTCATTTACTTGGAAGAAATGGGCAATTTTAAGGTTCTCCGTGGTTTAGTGTTTAATAGTAGCAGTGTATTTCTAGCACATTTCTATTTTTGGCTTGAACATACTTTATAAATAGGAGGAGAGAGGATCTTGCAGAAACAATAACTACAAAAGATGTTGCTGGTCCAATGTTGGGTTTTTTTGGCACTGATTCAGTGATGTTTTTAAAAAGGCCAAATTATTGTCACACTCGAACCATTTCAACTAACAGAGGAACATAAAACAGCAGGAAAAGCAGCGAGTGCTGAATACTTTTCCTTAGATCTGAGCACAATGCTCCCATTAAACTTCATAGGAGCTACACATAGGTCCCTCTCTGGCCAATTTGTGACATAGTGACATTATGCAGATGTAGTCCCTTCCTCAGGAACATCTTCCTGTGTGACTGCTTGGTCTCTACCTTACCATAGGTTGCCCCTTTACCTTTTTTCGGAGCATGCTTTTCTGTGGGCTTCCCCTTTAAATCAGGCAGAGACAAGCCATAGCTGCCCTGAGTGCTGTTTGCTGCATCTCTTTTCTTTCAGCTGGTAAGTATTCTTAACTTCTCAGATGTATTTTCTCCAGTTTTCCCCTCATCACTCCTGAGCAGATGGCACATATCTATTGTTTTCAAATGTGATGATCCCAAGAAGAAGGATGTTTGTAGTTAAGGCCCAATACTACTGGGCCTCAGGAACCATGAATCTCATTCCCAGTTCTGCCACAGACTTCGTGTGTGACCTTGGCAACTCACCTTATGATCTGATTTTTGGAAGCACTGAGCATCTCTAGCTCCAGATGGCTTCCATAGAGGCTCAGGTTGGTGAGCATTTCTAAAAACCAGACATTAAAATCTTTGTGACTCTATTTTATCACCTGTAAATTGGGGATCATATTACCAACATCTGTCACAAGGTTTTGCAAGCCTACATCGAGTAACATTTGTAATGTGAGATCAAGTATTTCATGAAGTAGGGGATACAATCAGACACATCCTCTTTGTTGCATGGGGAAGGCAGGGGAAGACTGGTAGCTTATTTCGAAATTGACTTGTAAATTGGGGGAGCAGATCAGCTGGTTCAACAAAGAAAGAACAGCCCTTAGGTCAGCAAGGTTTCCTTCCCGTGCTATTCTTGGGGTGTTACGGTATGTGGGTTACACGATAAAAAAAAATATATATTTATATAACTAAGAATCAGAGGAGGAATTCCAGCTTGCAATATAACCTGGCTCTTTAATAAAAAGCTGTGGCCTTCTCAAAGTTCTACTTCCCTCTCCCCACAATTTCTGCAAATCAAGCAGGTTTCTAGTTTCCTATGTTTCCTCTTGGCAGGGCTGGCTCTAGGCACCAGCGTTCCAAGCATGTGCTTGGGCAGCACTTTTGAAGGGGCGGCACTCCAACCCTTTGGGGGCGGCAATTTTCAAGGGACGGCACTCTGGGTTTTTTTGTTTGTTTTTTTGCTTCGGCGGCGGCACTCCGGCTTTTTTTTTTTTTTTTTTGCTTGGGGTGGCAAAAAAACCTGGAGCCGGCCCTGCCTCTTGGAGCCTGACCTGGCCTTAAATCCCCTGCCCTGGATTGTTCCTCCACCCTATCTGCTTCTGTAAGGTCTGGCGTAGATCCTGAAAGCTGTTCCCTGTGAGGGGAACTCTATGCCAGTGTGGAGCCCTGTTGACAACAGTAGGCTTACACACGGCACAGAAGTCTGCGTGTGCAAAGCAGCTTGCTGGCCTGGGGGGGCGTCTCCACTCGGCACTGGGGCTGGACTCTCTAACCCTACACAGGCTCGTACGTAAAAAGTATTTTTCTAAGGATAACTAGGACTTGCCTGAGGAATTAAAAAATAATTTGCATCACTTGGTGTGTGCGTGCATTAGTGGCCACTGAAGTACTGTATAAACTTTCTATGACCAAAACATGACATTAACACAAAATGAATTGTAATTAATCATAGCTGGCTGCTAATTACCTGTAAAATCCGATTAAAGGGAAAACTAAATTTACTGTAAAGTAATTAGTGTTTTGATACTAAGGCTGTGTCCGTGTAACTATGCCTACCTCCCCTTGCTAATTTATTACCAGTGATGTTTATGAGCATTTTATTTTTTTCCTTTTCAAAGGTTACAAAGATTGAAGGACAAAATTAGAATAATGAATGTTTGTTTATTAATACAGCAACAGAA
This sequence comes from Malaclemys terrapin pileata, assembly GCF_027887155.1. Taxonomy (NCBI): domain Eukaryota; kingdom Metazoa; phylum Chordata; order Testudines; family Emydidae; genus Malaclemys; species Malaclemys terrapin. Next base: position 269,634,815 of record NC_071506.1, on the reverse strand, counting down.
CAAATATTGCACAGACGTTTGTAGATGCCAACATTGTGATTCTGTCAGAGGAATGTAGCTTCTCAAACGTATTAGCATAGAAATAGGTTCTTTTCCTGTTACTTCAAATAATTTTACTTGCACTGGTTTGTCATTCAGCTGTCAGTGGCAAGGCAACAAATCTTCAGTGTGAATTGACCTCCCCCCCCAAGAAAGGTCCTGACAAATGGATCCTGAAATATTCATATAATTAAATCCCTTAAACAAACAGACTTCAATAGCTAATGGGGTTTCATAAGGCAGCATAAAATCACTTTATATTACTACAGCAGGACATTCTGGGGTGAATTTTCAAGGGAGTATGCAGGGGTATATACCACACACTTCTGTGGTTAAGAAAAGGATAATGCATAACTCCCCACTCCCTACAGATGCATACAATCCCACGGAGTCACTATAGAAATTACAAGTTTCAGAGTAACAGCCGTGTTAGTCTGTATCCGCAAAAAGAAGAACAGGAGTACTTGTGGCACCTTAGAGACTAACAAATTTATTAGAGCATAAGCTTTCGTGGACTACAGCCCACTTCTTGCATCCGAAGAAGTGGGCTGTAGTCCACGAAAGCTTATGATCTAATAAATTTGTTAGTCTCTAAGGTGCCACAAGTACTACTATAGAAATTGTTCTCCAGTGAGAGTGGCGTGAGCAAATGAAAGCTCTTCCCTGTTGTGGAGAAAAGAGCATGCTACGGTTCTTTCACAGGCTTTGCGTGGAGCAAAAGTAAGCATAGATTCTATTACTTATATAAAATAGCATTATGGTTTTCAGGCATCCAACCCCCAAATAAATGTAATTTGGAGTTCAGCCCCTTAACTCCGCCCTAATATGCCTAAAATTACAGCACAAATGGTCAATTAACATATGGTCTGATAACAAAATCTATTATATTATAAAGCACTGGCTGGGATGATTTAGTTGGGGATTGGTCGTGCTTTGAGCAGGGGGTTGGACTAGATGACCTCCTGAGGTCCCTTCCAACCCTGAGATTCTATGATTCTAGATCTACTGTGTGTGCTGATTTGAAAAGCTGTGCTGCAAGGTAAGGCATGATGGAACAGAGTTTTACTCCTGAGGGCATTCTGTGCCAAAAAAATTTGCAACAAAAAATTAAAAATTCTGCGCACAATATTTTACAATTCTGCACATTTTATTTGTCAAATCAATGTGGAGGCTCCAGCATGGCAGTGGGGAGCACAGGCCACTGGCTGCACAGAGGTGGAGATCACTGTGCACATGTGCAGTGGCACAGAATTCCCCCAGGAGTAAGAGTTTGTTCTCGTAAACGATGAATGATAACATATTTAATAAGCATGGTAAGCCAAATTCTACCTCTAGTTACCCGTGTGTTCCCAGGGGGTTAACGGGTGTAATGAAGGGCAGAATTTAGCCTCAAATGCAAAAATATGTGTTGTGAACCAGGCTTACTATATTGGTTAAAGTGTCCTGCTCAGGGTATATTTAATGTGGTATGCAACATTTCATCTATATGTCATGGATTTGACTCCGGTCCTGCTCTTCAGTGACCCAAAGCAGATACCCCTCTGATGACTCTTCAATCGCTTGTGTGAAGTGACTTGGTAGACTCCAGGCCCCAATGAAAGCTATGTACATCACAAAAACAACTATCACAACTGGCACCTTGGTTGACAGCTTCAGCAGAGGCCAAAGAAACAATGACCATGGAGACTCAACTGCTCTCTTGATCTTTGAAATGGTCCCTCCCAGGTTCAGGGCTGAGCAGAATAGCAGGCTGGTGTGGGTCAATGTTTTCTTCTGCTGTCCATCCTTTGCCTGTTCTGTGGATAAATAGAAGACTTCAGTCTTCAGGGCACTTTTCATGACCTTTAATTTAACTAAGAAAAAATAATACTATAATTCAAGCTAGCAGCTTGCCTGTTCAGTTCCATAATAAAGTTAACATTGATTTTGCAACAGTTGGGAGCCATCAAATTGTATAGCAAATACCTATGTAATGGCATGATCGTATTTTTGTTATCTTGGTTTTCCCTTCAGTCCTTCTGGTTGTCAGACTCACTGAGTTTCGATTGTTCAAATTAGATCATAGGCTCCTTTTAGCAGGGACTGTGTCTCTCAGGTATGGTGCCTGACACCATGGAGCCCCTGTCCTGATTGGGGACTATTGCAATACCAATAGGAATGCAATGGTAGCCAGTGAAAAGTGTAGAGAACAATGAGAATGCCTTGTATTTCATCCTCAAGGGCATATTTCCAGTCAACAGTGTCTATTCTTATTTTGAGATAGACAAATTGCTCCCACCTTCAAGGACCTCCACCACCTGCTTTGCCAAGCAAAGCCATGCTTTGTGCTTCTGGTACGTAGTTGTGATGATAATAACTTTGTTATTTTAACTAGCAGTAAGAGCTGTCACATATTTCATTATAATTCTCCTGTGTAATATTGCTGAGTGCTATAGGGCATGGGAATGTAAGTCTTATTTATAGTGGAGGTTAACCCCAGATTTGGTGGCATAGCCATTCCATGCAAGCCTCTCGTGTAGACAAGGAGAGCCACAATTGAAGTGGATGGAGCTCACCCAGGCTTCAAGTAGGAGTAAGCCATTGGTGCCATGTGCAGTCTTCACTGGTGCATCAATTACTAAAATCAGAGCTAACACCCAGACAAAGTCTCAGGTACTAATCAGATACCCAGAAATTCAAGAGATAGATACGATCTGGCCCAACCAACTGCTGTAGAATCCGTAGCACCAAACCCTCAGATGAAAATTGTTTGGCCCTCCTGCCTGCCCCTGGTAACCCTCACATCACAGGCTGATGTAGCTGAGGCCATATCTATGCTACAGCGGCACAGCTACGGCACTGCAGCTGTAGTGCAGACACTTCCTACATTGTCGGAAGGGTTTTTTCCATTGATGTAGGTAATCCACCTCTCCCAGAGGTGGTAGCTAGGTCGATGGAAGAATCCTTCCGTGGTCGTAACTGCATCTACAGTGGGGGCTAGCTTGACCTAACTATATTGCACAGGGCATGAAATTTTTCACAGCCCTGAGCAATATAGCTCAATCAATCTTAATTTTTAGGTATAGACCAGGCATGAGATGCAGCAAAATTATGATTTACAAGTAAAACTTTTCATTTCTGTGGCAGAAAAGATTTTGACAAATGGCTAAGCCTGCATCTTGTGAACATCTTCAACAGCTCTAAAAATGACGGAATAGCTTTAGATGTAAAAATTGTTTTGTCTCGGAGTCAAACCTGTAGATTGATGGCTTAGGCAGTAAAAGATGCAAAATGCAAACTGACTGGAACTGCCAAGTGAACTGTTACTATGTCACTATGGACGATTTAAGGACATTTCCGTGGTAATTTAATAGGGCAAAGGACACATTTCTGTTGATAACTGGTATGAAAGAGCTGATACAATATCTAACCAGATTAAAAAATCATTGGTTATTATGGACTGACTAACGGGATTTTAACAGTGCTCTCTTTATTCAATGGGCATTTGTTTTTGTTGGCACATGGAGGAGTTTTTTCTTGGTGTTGAGACACAGCTCTGATTACAGAGGCTGCGATTCTTCTTTTATATAAAAGATAAAAACAGCTAATGATTCAGTCTATTAAAGTCAAACTGCATCTAAATGAGTGGTGATTCTGTGTTCAAAATCAACACAATAGGCCACTGCTAGCATTAGAATATTGATCCAGGAGCATCAAGTCGGCATCTTTCAAAAATTCACAAGAAAAACAAAAGGAGTCAACTACAAAATTTATAAGATACTTAAAACACAGACTGAACCTCTCTCAGTGAACCAGATTTTCTCTTTTTCTCGCTCTGTCTGTCTCTTGCTCTCAAAAAAAAAAAGGAAATTATGCAAGCAGATACATATATATTTGAAGAGAACTATAAAAGGAACTAGTGGCAAACAGATTGTAAGCAAGCTCTATCCGTTTCTTAGGCAGGAATCCAGGTAGGATTAAGCCACTTGGCTTCAAATAGAGCAGTCTCTTCCTGGCTGTGAAAAGAGAATTAACAGGAGTGAGCACTGTGAGCCGAGCTGGTATAAATTCCAGTAGAGCTACCCAAGTGCCCCTTCTTGCTAGTGTTCTATCTGTGCCTGTACTGCTCCCACCTGTATGAACCAAAGCACCTGGGAGTTAGCAGTGCACTTGAAACATCAGATAAATAGTAAATAGCAGGGCTAGAATGTGCAGCTAGATGAGTTTGCTGAAAGTCAGGTGTACTGTTGAAGATCTTTACAAATTCTAGGAGAATATGAGTGAAAATGAGCATGTTCTTTAATCTACTATGTCAGCAGTTTCTCCTCCTCCTTCCACTCCCAAAAGGAGACAGTACTGAAAGAACCAATGCTGTCTTTCCCTACTGGAGATTTCTGGAAATCCATTCAGCATCGGCAGTTGTTTTAAGTCGCTAAAGGAGGTGTGATCAATGACAAGTCTGGGTGGAAGACAGGATTCTTAATTCAAATTGTGTCCCGTCATGTGGTCTAGCATCAAACTACTGCATATAAACTCTCTTGTCTTTGCTGGCTTTTCCTCTGTTTGAAAGGGATGCTGCCAAGGTAAAAAAACAAACATATACTTACACAAAAACAAAACGACAGCAAAACACTCAGAAGAGAGGAAGAAATTCCCATATCTCTTTCACAAATAACATTTTAGTTGATTCAAATTGAAAGAATATTAATATAGGGCCAGATTCTCAGCTGGTGTAAATTGGTATAGCTTCACTGTCTTCAATGGAGCTATGATGATTTACACGAGCAGAGGATCTGGCCCATAATGTACAGTACTTTTCACTATTTACTTACTCACTCTTTGCAACCCAAGAACTTCTTAATGCCAACTGGTAATAAGCCAACAAACTGTAACCCATAAGCCGCCCTTTTTGTCCTCTGGCTACAGAGGAGTTAATGGACCCACTTCACGTTGAATGGTCCCTTAGAATGTGTGCTAACTACTTGTGCTAAACTATCTCTTCGCTCTTTAATTTAGCTGTGACTTTCTTAGTACCTTTCCGAGACCTGAAGAAGAGCTCTGGGTAGCTCGAAAGCTTGTCTCTCTCACCAACAGAAGTTGGTCTAATAAAAGATATTACCTCACCCACCTTATCTCTCTAATATCCTGAGACCAATACGGCTACAACACTTCATGTCCAAATACTATGTAAAGAATTATGTATATACACCTCTACCCCGATATAACGCTGTCCTCGGGAGCCAAAAAATCTTACCGCATTATAGGTGAAACTGCATTATATCAAACTTGCTTTGATCCGCCGGAGTGCTCAGCTCCCCCACCCCCCGGAGCACTGCTTTACCGCGTTATATCCGAATTTGTGTTATATCGGGGTTGCGTTATATTGGGGTAGAAGTGTATACTGAAAATGTGTTTATAAAGTGCGTAGAGACTGATCACCAGCAGGTTTTCTGTCAGACAAGTGACGTTAATTCATCTATCTGTTTTCATGCAAATTGAGTATTGTCTCATTCACAGTGGGCTTCATATCACCCATCTGAACTGGATGCAAATAAAATATTGTCAGAACTTCAGAAAGAATCAAACAGGAAGAGAAAAATGGTGGGGGGAGAGACTCTTATCTGGAGGTGCACTTCAAAGGTTGGCTTAACTATATTTGGGGGCAGAGAGGACATCCATGAACCCTTCACTGAGGAAGTAAAGGGACAGTGGTTTTGCTTAATGAAAAGGGGGTCTCAAAGAGGCTTGGCTGAAAACATCGCAGAGGACTTTGGGTGAAATAAAACATCTTTAGACAAGAGGTTAACCTGTTAGCTAAGTTTAGTCTCTAGAAAGTGTTTTATGATTTTGCTTTATATGTAACCATTTCTTTCCTTTATTCTTACTCACTATTGCTTGAATCTCTATTCTTTGAAAATAAATGTGTTCTGGTTTTTTACTATAAATATATCTAAGTGCTGTAGTGTTAAACAAAATGATTGTCCTGAACTGCATCTTACAGTTCCTTTGGGAACAGCGGGCCTGGTAGTTCTGTGAGTGTTCAGTGGATAAGGGCTGGACCCTGCAGAAAGTGCTCCAAGGACTCAGGGGTTGCTGTGTACAGAGAGAGAATGAGGCCTGAGGAGGCCTACCTGTCAGTGCTGTGTTGTCAGAGGCTGCTGATTTCAGGGAGCTGATCCACAGCAAGAACAGAGAAGTTGACTTCACGCTAAGGGCAGCTGGTGATGAGGTGCCTCACAACTCTGGGTACCTCTCAAGAGCATCACCCTGTTTGTTTTGGCTCAGATTCTCAAAGGAGCCAACGGAATTTGGTAGTCTAGTTCCTTTAATCACCATTGGGAATTGAGTGTGTAATTCCCTTAAGTATCTTTGAAAATCCCAGCCTTTACTTTTGCTTTTCTCCCAGCTAGGACAATGAAAAATGGATGCAGTGGCATTTTTTCCTAGTAAAATGCATTCTTCTCAGGATACCCACACCCAATTGGTCATTATGTGGAAAGGTGGCAGGACCATAGCTCTGACCCTGTCCCTTCACACCTCCTTTGTCGTATCACCGCGTCTGCTAGTTCTAGATACTCTTGGCCTCCTGCACAAAAGTGGTAAAATTCGTGCCTCATTGAAGTCAATGGCAAAGCTCCCATTGAAGTCAATGGCAAAGCTCCCATTGACTTTCGTAAGGTTAGGATTTCACCCCTGAGCGTGGGCTTTATACAAAGGTAGGCGAGGCTCTTTGTTCCTTCATTCCCACCATCTTGTCACAATCTGTCCCTGGATATGCTCAGGTTTCTTATTCAAGATTAAGGCTAAAACAGATGTTTGAATGAATTGATTCTAATGATTTACATTCATGTGATATGATGAATGTAAATCAGATGAACCGCTGCATCTATCTACCTACCTGTCTAAAACCTAATGCTTGAATCAATAGAGTGAAGCTCAAGGAGATCTATTTGTAATAAACATCTCAAGAAAAGATACTAATTCTCTTTGAACTTGAACCAATACGTTTATAGTGGCTGTTTCGTTAATGCATTATCTCCCAAAGGTAACTGGGTTTGTCGGAGTCGAAATAAGATTAAATGAATCAGCTATTGTAGTTCATCTGTTAAATCACAGCACTTTGCTCTCCGTTTGTAAAACGATTTTCAGACTAATGAAGTAGGGTCAATCTCATGCATTTTTGCAGGAACCAAATTGCCATTAATTGTATCATAGCTTTGGTAAGGTCGATAATTGTTGCCTTCGTACACTGAGTATCACAATGGCAGAAAATAAAACCATTTTTCACTGTCGTGGGTACAGATTTAGGATAGGGCACAGATCGGAAGTCTAATTTCTACCATATAACAGGCTTCCCGAACAACTTGCATTGTTCACACAAACATCAATAACCTGAAAGTGTGCTTTGCCTAAATGTGTGCAGTGGAAGCGAGAGCGGGGATTGTGCAGAGTGCAAAGCTTTGAGTCCATTGGAAACAGTGGGCAGCTGGAGTAATCTTATAGTGTTCAGTAAAGGGCCGGATCCTAGAGCCATTCCACAGGTACAATTGCCATTGTAATGTTAGTTAGAGTTTTTTGTGTTAGAGCAACTTTTTGGGGGGGAAAAGTCCACAGCCATCCTGTTTTGGTCTATGACTCTCGCTAGCGTATGTGGGGGATAGGGGGGACTGATCTTTAATGATTTATAAATAAAATATTTTGAGCATGTATTGTGGTGTTTAAACATTATTGTAGGCATATATTGAGTTTGATTTGCTAGCAGGTTAGTCAGGAAATGAACCCAGAAAGGGAGGAGGTGTTGGATCCTGATATTCATACCCCCTGGCAAACACTTCAGGGTATAGGAGACAAGGCAGAGACATCCAATTTGAAGTGCACCTCTGACAGCCCGTGGAACTCTTGGATTTACCAGGCTCAGGAGACACTGGCGAGAACAAAGACCTTTTGCTGGATTTAAAAGGGGAGTCCTTGAAAGACAGGGAAGACTGAGGCAGAGACTACTGGGGACAAGTCTCACCACCTTTCCCCAGATCTTGGGTGTATGGGATAAAATAGGCCTGCCTACGTCTTTAGGTATGATAGACATACATAAGATGCTTTTATGTTATCCTTGCTTCCTGCTATCAAGATTGAACAGTCAAGGGGGTGCATTCAGAAAGACCAGTGAGGAGACACAGCTAGCTCTGTAATTGTCACAGTGAATACTTCTAATGTGCTAAATACCACAGTGTGGTCTCTTCATACAAAGTCTGATGCAGTCTCCTCATAAGGTAATAAACTGTTTACATAGGCACACAGGGAAAACTTGCCTCTGGTTCAAATACTGTATCTTGGTTTCAGCATTCAGCTTTCCCTTATGTGTGAAGAACTCCAACTGGTATCAAAAGAACGTCTGTAGTAGTGACTAGAGAGTAGTGGAGTGGAGCTGAGGCATTTCTGCTTAGGTGTGTGTTCAGTCAAATCACACTAAAATAGAAGCTCCAGGCCACCGATTTTTTTCTTGTTGTATTTGCTAGACACTGTCCAGACATTATTGTATTGGCTAGACTTTTTATCTGCCTTTTTATCCAGATACTGATATGGCTCTCATAAGTAGTATATGAGCACCTAATTTCCCTGCCCCTAAAAGCTCACGTCTTAATTTGTTGTTAATATACCTTGCGCAGAACAGCCAAATAGAAGAATCTGGTAAAAATGAAAGTAAGGTACCCAGAGCTGGTGGAAGGATGCTTCACGCCCTAGGCGAAACTTCCACCTTGCGCCCCCCCCGTCCCCGAGCCCCCGCCCTGATGCGCCCCCCCCCCCGGTGGCGGCTCCCCCCCTCCACTCTTGCTGCAGGCGGCCCTCCCCGCGCTCCACTGCCCCAGCTTCCTCCACCTAAATGCTGGCGGTGACCGGGGCGGCCAAAGATCTGGCCGCCGCGGTCGCTGCCGAAGAAAATGGTGCCCCCCAAATCCTAGTGCCCTAGGCGACCGCCTAGGTCGCCTAAATGGTTGCACCGGCCCTGAAGATACCTAATTCAAATATAGAAGAATAGAGGCCAAATACTAGGCTAAAGTGTGCTCTCACTTGACTCGCATGAGCTTTGCACAGGTATATACCAGGAAGGAATTGGGTCTCACGTTTGTTTTTTTAGGTGTAGGAATTGAACATATACCAAATCAGTATGAAAAGAGAACACCAAACTCTGGAAAGGTCAGTACACTTCAGCAAGTCAGGTTGTGTCCTCAGATGTACACAATTCCTTTGTTCTCTGCGTTCTCAGCTGAGTGAAAACTGAACACAGAATCTGGCTCACGAAGCAGATTGCTTCTCATCCCTATCTTCTAGTTGTCTATACCCTTTAAATTTGGTATATATCTACATTGTACAGCTGTTGGATCTCAGGGAGGCTAACAATCAAATGTAATACTTGGGACTCAATGCTGCCTTCAGTTTCCTGGTTGCAGCTGTCGTTAAAGTCAGTGGGAGGTACTCACCTGTAACTGAGGGCAGAACTTATCCCATTGGGTAAGAATTGGCAATAATGTTCCGTACTGCGGTGTTTTGTTTTTGAAAATTGTGATCTCTAGTACACACTCATGGATCCCTGTTGAAATTAATGAAGGTGGAGTGAGCTCAACTGAGAGCAACATTTGATTACTGCTTATACCGCCTGCTTACCTATCTTGAATTAAAACCAGGCAAGGCAAAGAGAATATTGTATTTGAGATCTTAAATAGAAAAAGGACTCATGATTCTGAACCGTTCTATTAGAGGGGCATGGGTTTTTTACACTTTAATAAGAAGAATGCAGCATGTTTGTCAGTGCTGCTGAAGTCTAGGCATGCTGTTAAATTCATCTAGGCAGCAGTGCTTGCCAAAAACTGGTATCCACTGGAAGCAAGTAAACAAAGAGAGGGTTTTTTAATTATTATTTTGATTAAAAGCAAAGCTACATGTGGTTGTCTTTATGCTCCTTTAGTCAGTCCCCTGCAGGGGCAAATGTGTAATAGCTGTTGTTTGAGGAGGGGAAAGGATATGTGAAAAGGGGATTTGACTCAGTGCCATGTGAATCATCATTTCACAAGGAGGGATTTTGTTTCTAAATGCTGTGTTACTGCAGTGCTGTTCCACAAAGCCAGCACCACATTCAGTGATTGTCACTGGAGACACAGGACTGGGCAATGAGGCAAATTGTATTTCTGCATGGGAGAGTGATTGTGGTAGCTGCACAGCATTCAGCATGGAGCAGCCAGCATGTCCAAGTCTTTGTAACGCATTTATTGTCTACTCTCATTCCTCTTGGGCATATGGTAGCAGAAGCCAAGCAACTCATTACAACCTAGAGAGGGCTCCTGGAAAGTCCACTTGCTGGGTGACCTATTAGAATGGGTAGCTGGGAATAATACCTCATGGTGAAACAATTTAACACCTTTTCTTTGCACTGTATTCAGCACAGCACTAGATTTCAGTAGCTATGACTTCATTACAGTTGCAAGCTGACATTGTTCCTCCTGGCTTTGTATCTTTAGGATCCCACATGCAGAGCCGTAATTGCAGCATGTTTACACTGCCAGGCAGAGCACTCACTCACTGGCTTGTGGGGGATGACTTCAAATGCTAAAATGAGGAAAATGTGTTTCACTGGCCCAGAAACTGCAGGCACAAAAGATCCAAAAGCAATAGCTGTTCTTTCATGGCCCTAGCAAGAGTCTCTGTGCCCCACCCCACCTGCCTCAGACTTAAGCCTGGTGCCAAAATACGGATTTGCACACACCATAAAAGTGTAATATTAACCGTACTGCATTTCCATAGCACCTTCCATCTGAGGATCTGAAAGTGCTTTGTAAACGTTACAATGCTGCCAGCCTCATGTGTTCAAAAATCAGGAGCCAGGTGCCCCCCAACACCAATGGACAGGATTACAAATCAAGACATTTAAGAAAAGTGATAAACGTGTATTCTTTTTAGTTGTCTTCTGGTTTTTGAGCCTTTAAGGATACACTTGGGTCACACTTTCAAAAGTCTCCACAACCATGAGGGAAGGAAACTGTAAAAAAAACAGCTGTGAGTCTCACATAATCACATGATTCCAGGAGCAGGGGTTTTAAGGAAATGACTAAGTGGGCATGATTTTCAGAAAGGCTGAGTGCCCTACAGCTTCCACTGAGTTCAGTAGGAGCAGCTGTTGGAGCTCTGAAAAGGAGAACCTAAATCATTAAACCTTTAACAATCTCAAAGGGATATTGAAAGAGCATCACCATTTCACAGACTGAAGCCTGGCCTGTCATCTCATTACTGTCCCTTGCTACCTCATCACCTGTCTCCGTATCAGAGCAGGGGCTGATCCAAAGGAAGAAAAGTACTGCGTACAGTGGTCTGGACCTGCGGAGCTGCTCTGTGAGCAGGAATTCAAAGCAGCCTCAAGGAGGCTCGTTCCTTGTTTTCACTGCACAGGCCCTGAAGAGGTTACTGAGGAATGGTGGAGCTGCTGCTGCTGAGTGAGAGAGGGGTACTATAATGGTTCTCCAACACGAATTAAAAAAATAATGATCTGTACCTTGGCATTGAGGGGCTGCTATATCAGTTTTCCTGCCCTTATCTCCAAGCAGGAGGAAGAGCCTTCTCCCCTCTAGGTGCCACCCTCTCCTTGGATGGGACAACTCTCAGCCATGATGATTCTCTTTACTCACACAGCTGTTCTGGCTGATTGACAGCTGGGAGAATGCCTTGAGTCAGCATGTGGCTTGTCAATATCCTCCAGGTGATGTGGGAGTCATGGGCCAGTGGCAGGAGCTGGGGGCTGCATGCTTACTATATGTTTACTGCCCCTGCTTGTATGTACAGTATGAACCATCATAAATTGGATAGAAAATGTATCAAATGATTATCTGTGGGGGGGATGAGGGGGATGGTCCAGTGGTTAGAGCCCTGACCTGCGACCCAGGTTCAATTTCCTGTTCTGCCACAGAATTTGTCTGACTGTGGGCAAGCCATTTAGGATGAAATCCTTGCACCACTGAAGTTGATGGGAGTTTGGCAATTTCACCCTGAGCATCTCTGTGCCTCAGTCCCTTTTCTGTAAAATAGGGACAGTACTTCATGACCTCTCAGGGATGTTGTGAGGATAAATGTATTAAAGATTGTGAGGCATTCAGGCACTGTGGTAATAGGGAGGAGGGCATATAAAAGAATCTTAGCTAGTATGATAAATGCCATACATGAAATCCTTATACAGGACTCACACTGAAGCCAAAATGAGTTTTGCCTGACTACTGACTGAAAGATCAGGCCCAAAGTCAGAGGAATGAAGCTGTGAAAGATGGTAGCTCTTTATGGATCTGACTTGCTTCCACTGAGTATTCCTGAAAGTGCGGATTTCCCTCCAGCAATCAATCTTATTTTAACAAGGCGAAGCAGGAAAAAAAGTCCCTGTGTTTTACATACCATCCCACAGGACCCAGCTGAAGCAAGCAATTCTACTCCCCTATTTCAAGAAATAATGGAATTAAGGAATTGATTAAACTACATTATTGATTGCAGATTAACCGCATTAAATTAAATGATTTCATTCAATATAAGATGATTTTCCAGATTTACCAAACTATGCATTATTTTAAACTTGCATGTCAATGAGAAAAGCCAAACATACATTTTAAATGGCTAAAAGAGTCGGAGTCCGAAAAATAACTTTCCAATCAAAATAAATAGGTAGGGTCAACTTCCAATCTTTGTTACTCCATTACTAAAGTTAACGGAGTTACCATAGAATTACACCCGTGAAGTAAATGTTAGAATTTAGTCCCTAGGGTTCTGCCAAAAGAAATACTACTTAATCCCTTCCCCTCCAGAATAAAAGATAATGAAATATGGGACATACCAAAAGAAGGCAAAATACATATCTTTAAAATGAACCAGAATCCAATCAAAACCAAGAGTGAAGGGGTATCTGTGGGATAAAAATCACACATCAGAATTACAAAGAGGAATTATACAGTAGTTTGCTTCTTTGAGTCCAATGGTTTCTCCAGGATTCATAGTTTAGATATAAAGTGTTTCTGACTGGTGGAGCTGTCCATGCTGACTGGTGTTCTCCCGAAACTGATACATTTAAATGTTATCTTAGCTGGATGACCTTGTTGATGGCCTGCAGCCCTATCATTTCAGACTACGTCAGGTCTCTAAAACGAAAGAAAGAGAGGTTTCATCAATGCCCAGAAAACCCCAGTTGTTGCTAGAAGCGAGGTTTATGATTTAGTGCATTTAACATTGTGAAAGGTATAGGACAGAAATGGCAAGAGTTGTCATCACACTGTTCCAGATCTGAAGAGCCTTTTACCTGTTCCTGGTCCCTCATTGCTCCCTCTGATTCTCTATTGAGTCAGTGGGCCAGTGTAATGCTAGTTGGCATATGCTGATGAAGGTGCTATTTTTCAGATGAGATGTAAAACCCTTGTTCCTGCCCATTGTAGTTTTTTAAAGATCCATGGCTTTCCTCCCAACCTTTCCCACCCCCCAAAATATAAAGGTAATATATACTTCAAATATCTTTGCTACGTTTCAGCTGAGGTCTGGTGGGTGTTCTATTAGCTGCCACATTACATCCTAGAGTTAGCTGGCCAATATAGTGACTGTTGAGTTACTTCTTATCTGTCTAGGCAGACAGGGCCACATGCAACCCCCGCTACTAAGAGTGGTGGTTAGCAGTGTTGTAAACCCTTGCGATTTTATCACAAGTCTGGCGATATATGGTGTGTGCTTAAAACCGCAGCTCTCATCTGTGAGTGACTATATAAAAACATCAGCTTCCATTAAAAAGATTTGAACGGAGTCAGTGCACTCTAAAGGCCCCCAAACCAGAAGGCAAATATCAAAATTCACTATTGCATTTCACGTCTCAACTTGGGATTGGAGGTGCCCATGATCCTTCACCACTTCTTGTGGTCCATAGCATGGGCGTGTAGGTCTTGGTGTTCCAGTCCTTGTGTCTTCAGAGTTCTCTCTTTCCATTGTATCCTCAGTCTTCCACATCCTTTCTTGCTGTCCTCTTCCTCCCATGCTTTCTTTGCTGTTCATTCCTCTCCCATTCTTATCATGTGTCCAGCACACCGCAAACGTGCACTCTGCAACCTATCACTGACAGTCTGTAGTCAGGTGTGGACTCACTCCTGCGGCGCCTCCTGTGGGTCATCTCAGGAATTAGCTCACCCAGCGTCCGGAGTGCCCTCTGCAGGCCAGGTGTCCCGCCTGTCATTGGCCCCCGTGTCCCTCCTGGACCCCAGTGCCCTTGGCTTGGGTGCTGCCCCCCTGGCAGTACCCCACTCTCTCTCTGGGTCTCCCCGCCAAGGGGAACCCCCACCCCCTATCCCAGTGTCGCCTCAGTTGGGGCCACTGCCAGTCACCATGTAGCCCCCGCTCCCTAGGACAGACTGCAGTCTATCAGACCAAAATATTTTAATTCCATTTTTCAATATTTTACCTTTGCCACCACATCCCGTAGTTTCCTGCAGACATAGGATATGGGTTCTCCTTCTAACCATTGCCTCAACCACCTTTCCTGACCTGCCTGTAACTGAACCCTGCGCTCCGTCACTCTGCCTCTGCGAAATGCTCCACTGCCCAGTGATGGTTAATAGTTGATACCGGTGAATGCTTGGTCCTCAGAGCTGTACTTTCCACTCATTGAGTGTTACCACCCTCTACTACATTAGGATTTTCCTTTTGTGGGAGTGGCACCATAGGGGCATTACTCAAACTCCTCCAGTAATTTGGGTGGGGGTGGGGGAGAAATTCATTATTTATATTTAAAAAATCAAAAATAAAAAACAATCAAAAAACCCCTCATGACTTTTAAGCCAGTTTCATGATTTTGGGGGGCCTGACTCATGATTTTTCATCACTTTAGGTTGGTGATACTGGATTAGCAAGTAAGGGGCGGGGGAGAAACATGGTTTTCCTGCATTGTTACATTGGCATCTGGACCTTGTTGAGGCCCTGCTGTAGAGTAGGGGCTCTGTTTGTGGAACTGGGGTTATGGATTTCCTAGTGGAAGTCTGCTTGCAAGTTACTATCATCACACCAGCAGTAACCTCTCCTACAGGACTCTGAACCTTTCTGTGGAAAGGATTTTGATTCAGCCACTGGTGAAGGAGGGAAGCTGCATGATTACTATATGGTAGCACTACCATAATGGAAGAGTGGAACCAATGGGCACTGTGAATGCCTTCCCCCTTGGGGCTATCCGGAGAGCCTTCTTCACCCTTTCATGGGTGACCTCCTTGCCATTTCTCTGGAGGTGAATTAGGGGGAATATCCAGCACATACTCACTGGATTTCCAAGTCCTAATGCAGGAAAAACTGTGTAGGGGTAGCACGGGTGGGCTTTCAGCTTGCAAAGCACTTTGGGTCCCTTTTGGTGAAATATGAGTTGGTTTGGTAATTACACTAAAAGTGTCCATCCATGGCATATTATTTTCTTGTTGGATTTAATTGCTGTCTGATGCTTAGCTGTGTGATGCTTCATTTGTGTTTTGTTTCTTCCAGCATATGTTTTCCCACATGGGCAATACAACGTGCTACAGAAAATGTTAAGTAATTAATAAAACTGTATGCTTTACTTCCCTTTCCAGGGAAAGAATGATGGCCTTCTTGTCTGTCACAGATATTAAGGCCGTGACTGTTACTCCCACTGTATTACTCACAACTTGTCCTGAGCTGCAGCAGCCAGGTTGGGGGAGGCCTGGGAAGGATTGTGCACAAGCTGCCTGTTGCACATGGAGATGATGGTGCAACCTGTTCTCCATAGAGGGTCATGCCCCCACTTCTTTCCACCTCTTTTGGGAATATGTGCTCACCCCAGGGTGCAGTGAGGGAGCCGTCTCTGTGCTTCCCTGAGCACAGTGTGCACTGTGGGGAAGCTCCTTGGGACACTCTCCTTGTGCACCCACAGAAAGTCCTGTTACAGCATGGCCCCCAAAAAATAGTCAGTGGAGGGGGAGAGGATTCCAGTCAGCCGTGATGCTCATTTAGCAGTTGTCTGTAGACTAATTGGCACAGACCCCCCCCCATATCTAAAGATGTAGGCTCATGTTTTTGAAAGGCAGGTGCATGAGTCAAGGATCCGGATGCACAGAGTTTTGCATGAGCACAATCCTGACATCGATGCATGTGGTAGGTCTTTTAAACTTTTGCATGTATGCTTTTTTAAAATGTGCGCCTTAAATATTCAGATCTATCCAGCATCTTAACCTTAGAGCTTTGATAGTGGCTTTCTCCCTCTCCATTCCAAGGTTCTGGCACACAGGGCCTATCTATCCTTCTGTGCGTATAGAGCTGTATATCCAGAACCCACCAGTAACCTTCTGGGTAGGCCAGAGTCCAAAAGGTGGAATGCACAAGCACTGTGTTGTCACCAGACAGGCACAAAAGCCTGGTGAAGTTTTTAACTACTCATGGGGAAGCTAAAAGAATTTCCCTAACTTGCTATTTTCTGATTCCAACAATTAGGAAGTCAAGTGGTTTGAAGATGGTTTTAAAAATGTAGCTTGTACAAAAGCAAATTACCATGGTACTAGTAAAGTAGGCGGGAGACTATATAATATAGCATCTAAGTATGCATAATTTAGCTATTCTCCAACTGAACATTTGTTTAAACATTTGAGTAGTTTTTGGGAGAAAACACATTTTTCTTTAGGCAGGTTTATTCTCCCTACTAATATTGAGGAAATTTTACTCCCCAAATGGAGCTATTGTTATATATTCTAGGTGGCACAAGTATCGATGCCTACAATTAAAGTAGCTCAAACACTTTCCATTATAAGACCCTGTTTTCAGTAGCTTATAACTTTGCCACACTTCATTGACTTGGGCTGAAATTTTCCAGGCGAGTATCTCGCTCAGCCTAAGGGTTTGTGGAAAGTTTCAACTAAAACGGTGCAGCCATTTCTCAGAATGAGGTTGGTGGGGGGGGGGAATCTGTTGTTTTCCCCATGTTAAAAACCTTCTTACAACCACTTTGTTGAGAAGCTCTGATACCTCTATACTTTGGAGCAGTGATTTGAAATTTGTCTAGGGCATGGGCAGTCTGTCCTCTCAGTGAGAGGGAGGTGCCTTTTGCCATCCCTGTGAAAATTCACAAGCAAAGTTATAAACCTCTGAAAAATCTCCGGTTGCACATGTTCAGCAGAGACTTGTTAGTTTGGCTTCTAAATTCTTTGAAGATTCCACCTGCACTGAGCATGCTCCATTGCCTGATAACTTCTACATGTCACCGCACTGTGTATGCGCCATCTCACGGAGTGACTGAGCATGCTCCATCCCAGGGCTGCTGGGGCTGGGCAGGGCTTTCCCTGCAGTTGCTGCTCTCAGGGGCCACTGTAGCACCTGGAACAAAAACTGAGAGCAGGGAGACTGTCCGTCCCCCTTGTGCCCTCAGTGCTCCCCCTGCTGGCATCCAGGCAGCAGGGAGAAAGAAGCATCTGCCCTGGAATGCTGAGGTGAAGAATTGGGACCTGAGGAGGGTTAGCAAGGTTGGGAGATTGGGATATGGTGTGAAGAGGAAACTGGGAGGAGAAGCTGAGGAAGGGTGGTGGTGGGGAACTGGGATGTCAAGCTGTGTAAAGGGGAATGGAGATGAGGAGCCAAAGGAGGGCTGTGGGAGGGATAGACAGACTGTGAAGAGCACCCAAGGTGTGTGTAGGGGTGACTGGGACGAGGAGCTGAGGCTGGCAGGGGGGTAAAGGGATGCTGGGACTGGAATAAGAGAGAGAGGATTTGTCCAGTGTTTAGAGCTCTAGACTGGGACTTGAGAGACCTGGGTTTAATTCTCTGCTCTGCCTCAGGCTTCCTGAGTGGCCTTCGGTTAGTCACTTCGAGCTGGAGGTGTGATTCCCAGCCTGAGGCGACATACCTGTGCTAGCTCCGATCAAGCTAATGCACTACAAATAGAGGGTAGTCACAGCAGCGCGAGTGGCAGGAGGAGCTACTTGCCTGGTCCCACCCAAGATGCTATGCACATCTTCAGCACAACTAGCCCCTCCTGCCACTTGTGCCACCACAGCTACACTGTGTTTTTAGCACGCTAGCTCGATTGGATCTAGCGTGGGTGTGCCGCCTTGAGCTGGGAATTACACCCGCAGCTTGATGTGAAGACACACCCTAAGGGCTTGTCTACACTACCGCGCGGGGTCGATCTAAGATACGCAACTGCAGCTACGTGAATAGCGTAGCTGAAGTTGACGTACTTAGATCTACTTACCGCGGTGTCTTCGCTGCGGTTAAGTTGACAGCTGACACTCTCCCATCGACTCGCTTGGGCAACTCGTTCTGGTGGAATACTGGAGTCGACGGGAGAGTGCTCAGCAATCGATTTATTGTGTCTATACTAGACGCAATAAATCCACCCCCGCTGGATTGATCACTGCCCGCCGATCCAGTGGGTAGTGTAGACAAGCCCTTAGTCTCTGTACCTGGGATCTGGGACAAAAATCTGTCTAGGGATTGGTCCTGCTTTGAGCAGAGGGTTGGACTAGATGATCTCCTGAGGTCCCTTCCAACCCTGATATTCTATGATTAAAGAGGACAAAATATCTTATGATAGTCTTTAATTTCAGGATCAAATGTTGCTTGTTCCACAGGACCCTGCTCTCATTCAGTGCACAGTTCAAGAACGTGCTCTAGGAATGAATCAGGTTGTGTAGTGAATGAAGCTGTTGTCTGTGGGACCCTTGCATCATTTGTTGCAGAAGTTGGAAGGTGTGCAGTGAATGAGGCAGGGGATTTCAGAAAGAGAAGGGATGTTCTCATGGTTAAGGCTGGTGGAATGCTGTCCTGAAGAAGTGGATTCTATCTGCCTCCGCCACAGAGTTCCTTTGTGATGTTGGGCAAGTGTTTTAAACCAAACTTTTCACTAACTGTTCTCTGGCCACTAACAGAGTTCCTCGTTTTCTGGGTGACCACGTAGGTCTGGTTTGTGCTCAGCACTTCTGCACATAACTGCAGCTGACGTCAGTAGGAGGTGTGCGCTAAACATAGCAAGTTCTGTAAAAATGCTAAGGTTTGTGAAAAATCAGGCTATCAGCATCTTAAGTGGGACACCCCAAATTTCACATTCATGTCTCTGTGCCTGCGTTGCTTATCTTTGAAAGGGCATAATACCAAATTACCTCACAAGGGTGTTGTGAAGATAAACTTCTTAATGTTGTGAAGCACTCAGATGCTAGGGTGAGGAGCAGTGTCAAAAAGCCCGGGAGGAAATTAATCATTGGTATTCAGAACAGGATTTGAATGGTGTGCAGTAAATACGGTAGGGGGGGACACAGGGAATAAAACTAACAGTTGAATAGTAGCTCATTCAGTGAGCTTCATCCATCCTGTGGACTGAATGAGTCCTGTGGCCCTGTGGGGAAAAAAAGTATATCATCATGTAATTAAAGACATAATGTGTATCTTCATGCATATGCCCAGGTGTTGAATGGGCAACCGTAACTCACACACACACACACACACACACACACACACACACGAGTATCTTCAAATGTGCTAGCATTTTTAGAGACCATATGCATTAGCACTCATCTGTAGCAAACATGTTGGATATTCAGATTGTTCATATGGTGCTTTGGAGAATCTGCTGGTAATGGGTAATTTGCTGGAGATTTGTGATTTGGGGCGAAGGACAGACTAGCCATGTATTTGAGCAGATGGTGGTCATTACTTTTGCCAGTATGTGACTGCATTTAATTATAATGGAACTGCTGAGACGGATCATTTTGCAGGGCTCTTTATTTTACATATACCTTCACAGAAAAAGGAATTAAGTATTCAAGGAGGCATGGAAAATAAAATGTCAGAGTTGCAATAAATTCATTTTAATCACATCCGTATTTAAAAACCAATTTCCAATGTTTAGAAAATCACAGTCTCACATTTATTTTCATGTAGATACTTGGCTCAGGAGTAAGAGTGCTTATTCTTCCTAATTTTACAATAGCCAGGAATTACGGTTCAGCACAATGAAAATTGCCTTTAATTGCAAATCCATCAGGCAGTACAGAGAAGAGTGTGCTTTGCACAACTATAACAATAAAGGTGGCTGCACATCTTAGAATACAAATACAACTTGCTGTTTTAAACCAAATTATATAGAATTAGCTTTAAGGCAATATGATTTCACCTTGGATCTCATGCTTTTTTATATGTAAATGATCTCTTTTAATCATATTTTCAGATTAATCATATTTTCAGATTTTTATGGATTATTTTATTATTGTTGTGCTGATGACATTCAAATCTACTCCTCTCTCTCCCTGAAAATGCACCTTTAGAGACAGGGAATTTGGTATCGTTGGCTGTAAAATTATGGTACTGGAATAACTTTAAAGAATTAAATACGGTACTGACTAAATTGCTTCTTCTGCTCCGTAACTGCATGGTGTAGAGAGGAGAAAAAAATTGCTGAAACAACTGTAATGGGGTAATGTGCAGGGAAAAGGGGGAGTATGTAGGATGCTTACTTCACATACCCAAATTATTTCAGGCACCTTTTTATAGCTTCACCAGCATCCTCTGGCCAACAACCCGTGTGGAAATGCTCCAAGTGGACTGTTCCATATTCAGTCAGATGGATGCTGCTCAGAGTAGGAATGAGATTAGCCACAAGCTTTGAGATGTGTATTGGAGGAGCTCAACGTTCCAGCCAGGGGCCTAGCAGTTAGTTGTAACTAGCCTGACAGTACTTCCAATGGCTTTGGAAGGTGTGCCCGGATGGGAACATGGGTGGGGTTCAGTGCTGTCCTTGTGCAGCCAAGAGCCAGTCTGCCTTTTTCACAGATAGCTCATCTCGGCAACTGTTCCTAGCTCTACATTGCCACATGGACCGGTGGTGTGACTTCAGCTGAACTCCAGCTCGTAAAGAGCCATTGACTTCACTCTGCTTGTACGCAGGAAGAGTTTGCTTGTGCACGATGGCACTCTAAGAGGAGTTTTGTCATTGATTTCAGCATTGGGGTTCAAGGGCCTAGCACCACCTTGGGGGCAGTATAAATAAAAATGCACCTTTATGATTCCTTGGTGTGTCTGTCACCTTTGCTCCTTTATAATGGTCATATTGTGACTGTCTCCTCTGCCAGAAATTTGCTTGTAGTTTAGATGCCAGGCTAATGGCGGGCCATGAATGCTCAGAAAATTGGGGTTGGGGTGCGGGAAGGGATGAGGGCTCTGGTTGGGGGTGCAGGCTCCGGGGTGGGGCCAGAAATGAGGAGTTCAGGGTGCGGGAGGGGGCTCTGAGATGGGGTGGAAGAGTGGGGTGCGGGAGCAGGGAGGTGAGGGCTCCAGCTGGGGGTGCGGGCTCTGGGGTGGGGCTGGGGAAGAGGAGTCTGGGGTGTAGGAGGCTGCTCTGGGCTGGGACCGAGGGGTTCAGAGGGCAGGAGGGGGATCAGGGCAGGGGTTGGGGTGTGGGAAGGGGTGCAGGCTCCGGCTGGGGGTGCGGGCTCTGGGGTGGGGCTGGGGATGAGGGGTTTGGAGGGCGGGAGGGGGATCAGGGTTGGAGTCCAGGGAAAGGCTCAGGGGTGCAGGCTCCGGGCGGCGCTTACCTCAAGCAGCTCCCAGAAGCAGCGGCATGTCCCTTTTCTGGCTCCGGCGCGGCCAGGTGGCTCTGCACACTGCCCTGTCTGCAGGCACTGCCCCTGCAGCTCTCTCTGGAGCGCCGGAGCGGGGCTAAGCCACTGCTTCCAGGAGCCATGTGGAGCAGCCCCCGACCCTGCTCCCCAGCTTGAGTGCCAGAGGGAGGCCATGCCACAGCTTCCAGGAGCCGCGTGGAGCGGCCCCCGACCCTGCGCCCCGACTGGAGCCCAGAGCCCGTTCCCTAGTGGGAGCTCGAGGGCCGGCTCAAAATAGCTGGCGGGCCGGATCTAAACTGTAGGCCATAGTTTGCCCACCCCTGTGCTAAATCAATGGAAGCCTTGAGCTTAACCAGGTCTCAGAAGCTACAATTTTGCCCAGGGCTCAACTAACCCAGCCTACTGTCCTATCCAATAGTGTATGCCAAGGTTTTGGGTACCATTACATGGTTTTTGTTAGAATTTTGCTAGTGTCCTTCAAAGCATTTCTGGAGCTTAGTCATTCTGATCTTTTAATTATATTAACCCCATATTTTTCACCCCATATTTTTGTATAGCTATTAGAGATGGGGCTGCTGTTTGATTCGTCATTTAATTTGATGGCCTTTTGAGGTTATCTGGCTGCTTCTAACGGCATTCTGCCATGGAGATTGGCAACTGTGGGGCTACAGTAGCTCTCGAGTGGAGGATTTCAGCTTGGTTACCCGGGGCCTGGGGAGATTCTTCTCTTGTTTAGACTTAGGGCCAGTTAGTGAGGGAAGTGGAGCAGACCAGCCTTGGAGTGGCTTCTTTGAGCCGTTGTGCCATCACAGAAAAGAATAGCTAAGGGAGAGTGGGAGATGCACAGTGCCGACTCATAGCACTCAAGGAGTCCTCAGGGGACTCATATTCTTTTGCTGAACACATGCACTGGAGGCCTGGGGAAAATCCTTCTTGCACCCCGTTCCCATTTTTATCACAACCACATCTCAGGGCAGCTTTACCCTTAATATTTACTTATTTGGTGGTATTTTAATTTTATTTGAATATGGAATTCTTTGAGACGTCTTTTGTTAATAGCACTAAACATTTTTTTATTGCAATGCATGCAGGTAAAAGACACTTCGGAACAATGTACATGCATAATTTTGCTGGTGATACAAACCTATTGGTAGCTGGAAAATCAACTGCTATTGTGGTGTGTTTATTTTTGTTTGCTGGATAGATTTGCCTAAGCTGCAGCTGTTATGTACTGTATTCCTTTGAGCCTTATCACACCCCACAACTCTTTAATTAAACTAAAATGACAAAAATTAGTTAAGCCTTACAGGAGGTGGTTTTACTCTTTGAAGTCTTGTCTACTACTGACCTTCACTTAAGCATTTTGTACTATATAAATATTTAAAGTGAGCCATGAATCAAGATTAATGCATTAGTGGCTACCAAACCATTAACATTGCAAGATGAAACAAGGGGTTTTATTAAACGGGGTGTGTCAATCATTAAGGATAAAAGGACAATACTGTGCGTGAGAGCAGCACCCAGAGTCCCCTAGGCATCCAGCCCAGTGTAGCTCGTAAATCTTGGTACTTTAGGTAAAAACAGCAGGGCTGTGTACCTAACTTGGCTGAAATCACTACTGTGACTGAATTCTGATTAGGTGATTTACTCCATCTCTTCCCACAATGATAATGATGACAATTTACTTTATTCCCCATCATCCTCAAAACCATAATCTGAATAGTGATGAGAGGAGATGGATTTGTTAGAGAGTCAGAAACAAAACATTGAAAAGAACAAAGTGCAAGAGTGCAATATAAAACTCACAGATTATAGCAGGTATTAAAAGTCTAATCTTTTTTTTTTTTTGGTGGGGATTGGAACAATAACAGACACTGAAACATTATTAATCCAGTCTCATGATAGACAATTCAAAAGATAAATGGAGAAAACCCAGAATCCTAATTTTGTTTACACTTTGAATTTCTGTAGCTCCCTTGAATGTAATTTGTTTACTTTATTTATTTTGTTTAGTTCCCCAAATAGTTAGAATTCTAGCTTTTGGCAAATACAACATAGAGAGAGAGAGAGAGAGAGAGAGAGAGATTTGCAAACATTCTTTTGAATAATAACTGCAAATTCACTTTGGTTTCATCTTCTTTTGCTTTTCATGAATAGTTTTTATGAGTGATTTTTTGTTTGCAAGTATGATGGCCATAGGAGAAAATATCACAGATATCAGTGTGAATATGTACTCAAGTGAATGGTGTGCATTATGCATGTGTATTCACACTGGAAGTGTTTGGCACTCATCTTGAAAACCTTTTTAGAGTTATCCAGTCAGGGAGCAGAATGACAGGACTCTAGGTGACTGGTCCCTAGTCTGGAATATGAGTTCCTTACCTTCCTTGCCAAACCTTCTCCAGTTTTCCCCTTTCTCTGTTACTGTTGACAATGTTGCCATCCCAGTGTTTCCAGTCATTTTCATTTTATTGCTAGTCTTGCGATATTTGGTGCCTTTTTAAAAGCCCCAGCTCCTGGAATCCTGTGACTGCATGAGACTATCAACTTTCAGTTTTAAAATGTAAGTTTCTAGCTTCACAAAGAAAAGTTTGAAAACATGAGCCAAGTGCACCCCAAAACCCAGAAGAAAAATAAAATAAACTCAACCATTATGATTTGTTAAAAATCTTGAGATTTTTAAGCTAGTCTGGTGACGTTTTGGAGGCCTGACTCATGATTGTTGAACACTTGGGGCAGCAATGTTACCATCTTCCCAGTCATTCAGGTCAGTGCTCTGGGGATTCTTTTTAACTCTTCCCTCTCCCCTGCTCACTCTCCAATGCCATATCCACATTCTGGTGCTACTTCCTCTTCAGCAGCTCCAAGCTCTATCCTTTTTCATTCCTTGCCCAGAGCCAAATCTCACATTCAGGTTGTTGCTATCACCTGCCTTGACAATGTGATGTGCCTTCTTAGCCCACACATTTAAAAAATGCAATATGAGTCAGTTGAATGTAAATTCACGACTCCATTAAATCCATATAGTTTTCAGGGGCAAGAATCTGAAGTCCTCACGATTTCAGCCACTTTACTCAAGGGCTGAACTCTGCATCCAGTGTATATGCACGATTCCCATTGACTTCCGGAGGGCACGCTGCAGTGGATAATTAGCACTTCGCAGCCTCAGGCCTCAACTGCAGCCAGCAGTTCAGGATTTGGCCATTGGCGAGGAAAGAGAACAGCCTGTACCTGGCCAACATTTTGTTCATCTCCTTGCTGCTAACATCTTTTGTCCACAGCACAACCTTTTTTCTTCCTGAAATATCATGTTCCCTTGAGATATCAGTTTTCTTTCCCCTAAGGTATGGGTGCATCTTTACAAACATGTCAGCCAGAAGGAGAATGCCAGTATTTGAAATGGCCAGATTTCCTGGAGCATCCTGGAAACCACTCTTCTCTTTTGGGGGGTTACAGAACAACTACTGTGATTTAGGATACTGATAAAGATCTGTATTCTACTCTTATTGACATCAATAGCAGAACTTCCAATGACTTGAATAGGATCAGGCTAAAAGAGAGAAAATTCCAGCAAGTTACTGTTGTTAAATATCATAAGATTTACATTGATTTGTGTTATAGGCGTGGTACTGTGTTGTAAAATGTTGCTGCCTTTTATATTACATTTTCCAGAGCTGAAGTTAGCATTTTTTGCATTGCTTATTTTTCATAAGCAATTACTAATGTGTGATTTAAAAGATCAATTTTTATTTGTCCGAGGTTTATGTCTTATTTCATAATGATTTATTTTTGTGTAGAATGTGGTTTTACAATATGTGACATTCTGATAGCAGATTGCAGTCTCTGGAGTCCT
Organism: Malaclemys terrapin pileata; assembly: GCF_027887155.1. NCBI lineage: Eukaryota > Metazoa > Chordata > Testudines > Emydidae > Malaclemys > Malaclemys terrapin. The sequence continues at coordinate 269,609,345 of NC_071506.1, read as the reverse complement.
TGAACTATTTCCAAGCAGTAAACCTGCTGGGGTTTAAGCCAGTTTGGAAATCTGTCTGTTGAGTTGATGGATTATAGCTCATGTAGTGAGCACTCAGCCTCCACAAGGTTCATGGCATCTTCACCTTTAAGTATCTAATTTATGTAGAAATGCCGATAAATTATTTAGAACGACATTCTTGTTGATATCAGCAGTTCTGGAGCAAGTAAAAGAAAATGGTATGACTTTGCAAGTCATTGGAAATGTTGGCAGATCTTCAGCAATTCTTCAGAGGTTCATACTATTAAATATTTGGGAATTGAAAAGCATATTCCCCTTCTTCCCTCCTCCTCCCCCCAGGTTTTCCTGGCATTTATTTAGAACTCTGTTATCATGTTTTGGGAGTTATGTCAGCACTGAAACAGTAGAAATAAATTAGGGGAAAAAACAAAATAAAAAAATTATTTAACCTTGGTAAAAATATAAAAACTTCTTTCCTTCCCTTGGTTTATTAAGTATTCAGACTTGAGTTCACATAGTGGTTAGCCAGGTAGTCACTTTACTGCACAGCTGAAAATATGTTTGGCCACCAGAATCCTAAATGGTCTGTGGCCAAAATTTTCAAACTTAGGAACTTAAAATGAGACCCCCCAAATCCATATTTAGACATCTAAATAAATGACCTGATTTTTCAGAAGAGCTGCACACCCACACTCTTTGTTGAAGTCAACAAAAGTTTGACAATGTGACTCTGTGGACAGAATTGAGTGAATGTCTTGGATAAAAGTCTTGTATTGTCTTAGATAAAAAGTGCAAACTGTTATTATAATTTAATCATTATCCCCATAATACCATTCAAAGTTGGCCTTAAATTATATATCCAAGTAGACATGCTATATCAATCCATGCAGTGAAATATATTTTAAAGGAATATGACACAGTGCATTGATTTTCTTGCATCCTGAAATTCACTGAAACAATCATTCAATTCTATTTTTAGCTCAGATCCTTTTATATAAAACATTTATGATTACTTTTTGTGAAGCCTAATTGAATTTTCTAAACAGGATTAAATCTTTAAACTTTGAAGTGTAACATAGTAACGATTATGACAGGTAGATTAATGTAATTTGCTCTAATTCTTGACAACAGCATTGCAAACCATTCCCTAATGGTATCATTGTGCATACATCACCACTCTGTGGTCATGTGGCTATTGGCGCATGGCTTTGGGAATACTCTAATGATCTGGAAGTGTCTATACCTTTTCACTCAAGGCAGCAACTGCAAACCACCAGGGTATGATTTGTGTGTGTGTGCGCACCACAGAACAGCTGTCAAATAGCAGCTTTCAGTCCTTATTAACACAGGCAGAATTTGAACCAGCTACTTGCAGTTGTAATCCTTTGTACCCTGTTACCACTCCCCTGGGTCATCATGTTCCCCTGTTGCTATTTTTTAAGTTCTTGTTTTATTCATTAATGCGTTTTTTAGGCTATTGTCTGACTAGAAGGATATATCTGTCAGCTGCAAGCAATACTCTGACAGTAATCAGTAAACACATACAGTGAACATAGCTGTTTCTTCTCATCCTTTTGGAGTAGGCCATGAGACTGTAATTTGAGTATGTGATCTGCTCTAGGATACAGTACTGAGATATCAGTCATCAGAAGAAGATAAATGTTTTTCTAGCACTGCCTAATTCCCATAAATTGGACTGATCAACATGAACTCTCTGACCTTAAACTTCAGGAGCTGATGAGAAGCGGAGAGTGTCCCTCAAAGCATTTAATTATAGAGGAGGGTGGAAAAAATGCTTAACTTGCTTTAAAGTATTTCACAACTTCTTGCTGTTCTCAGTCTTGGAGATATGTTGGTGATGCAGGTGAGTTTCAAGTTGTCAACATCAAACTCCTCAGTTACTGGACTCAAAGCAATGGAATTCCTTCAAAGAGGATTTGTAATTAAGTTCTTTTTTTGTTCTGGGTTTGTACAGGACATAGCAAAATGGGGTCCTGGTCCCCGGCTGGGGCTCCTGGGTGCTATTACAAATAAATAATAATTATAATAATGGAGGTCTAGGTTTTCCAGGTAACTCACTTTCCCCTTAGCCACTGAAATAAAAGGCCAGATTTTCAGAAGCAATGAGCACATTAGATGCTGACTTCATTTGAAAATCTGGCCAATAAGTATCAGAATGAGAGATGCTGGGTTTTGAGTACAGTACTTCTGAAAATCTGGCTGTTCGTTAGGTGCCTGAATGGGAACGGAGCTCTTCTGAAAATCGGGCTCCCATTGTGGGTGCTGAGCACTTGAAAATCTGGTCTCTGAGAGGATCTTCAGTGATACACCCAGCACTAGTACCATCTGTTTTGTTGGTCTCTGATATGTCAGACTCTGATTGCTGCCCCAGTCTAGACCTCTGATATATGGTGATGTGGAGCCTCAATGGCACATTGGTGCACTAACAATGCCACAGCATCTTTTCTGCTAGTGGCAAATCCATCCAGCTCGCCTGCCACCTCACTTGGTAGCAGGAGGGTTATGAAGGCTTCTGATAGCAAGGACTGGGAGTGGGGCAGGAATCTATCGATGGCTGATTAATCGGAGAGAAGAGTGGCTTGGAATGGTGAAAAGGGCTGGTGTTCATATATTAGTTCTGGTTTTGCATAGTCGTGTTGATTTTAGCAATGAAATTTTGTTCTCTATATTTTTTCTTGGGGGCTGGGAAGTCTCTTTGAATTTGTTTCTGTGCATTCTTTTAAAATTATTTGGACTATATTAGGATCTTTCCTTTAGACATACACCTCTACCTCGATATAACGCTGTCCTCGGGAGCCAAAAAAACTTACCGCATTATAGGTGAAACCGCATTATATCGAACTTGCTTTGATCCACCGGAGTGCCAGCCCCGCCCCCCCCGGAGCACTGCTTTACCCCATTATATCGTGTTATATCGGGTCGCGTTATATCGGGGTAGAGCTGTATGTGCATCATGTCCTATAGAAATAGCTCTCTAATTCTGTAACAAATAATGACCTGTTTGGAGACCCCAACAACTGTGTTACTGGTCGCCCTTTTGATCAATAAACACCCACCTGTGGCTCAACAGAAGCTGAAATTTTATGGTTGGCAAGAATGCTTAGAGCTTTAAGCCAAAAGGAAACTGGCAGTGGTAGCCTATGGTACATTAATATATGGTCCGAGCAAGTCTTGGCTGTTAGACTGAATGGGTGTTGAAATGTTTAAATCTCTCAGAGCTCTCCTAGTCCAGGTAGTGAGAACTACACAAGCTATTATCATCCCAGAATGAGTAAATGATAAAGTAAAGAGGTAGATATGTAATTTACCTTTTGGTTTATGAAGATGCAGTACAGTAGGAAAAAAGTAATGAAAAAGGTAATCAGTACAAGGATGGAAGAACAAGATTTATATTTCTGTTTTAATTTTTAATCAGTAGCAAATCCATTAGGGAAGAGGAAATATAATATCACCAATTGATATAAAATGATATTTTCCAAAAATGTTAATGTCTGTATTATGTAGTAGCACCTGTTACTGCATAGAAAGTTATTGTACTGCATGTGCATGATATAATTCCTGTAGAAGAAATTAGATAAATAACCCATAATAAATCCTATGCCACAAGGGTATGTAGTTAATACCAAGATTAATTATGTACTGATTTGTGAGTCATTATAGTATAGATTACAATGTTGAGGTTTAATTTTTCTGCAAAAACTGATGAATTCTGATATAGTTGTTTAACTATTTAACTAAAACACCCTGGAGATGCAGGCTAAAGCAAGATGTGAAAACATATTACTACTACTTTGGTTTGCCTGGCACAGTGGAGTGGTTAAATCTACAATATCAATCATAATAAAGCTTAATTAGAGTTTTTGGTTTCTGACTCTACCTTATGAACGTCTCTTTGTTATTGTGTTTTGAATTTTACATTGTTTTAGAGAAAGATGTTAGTAAACTGCAGTTACTCTTTTTTAATCTCCTTGATAATTTTCTATTGAAATTATACCACGGTGGCACCATTTATATCTGATATATGAAACTGATTAAAAGCAGGAAAATACAATATAGATTCTGGCACCTTGATCAAGTTTTATGAGTTGTTAATATGCAGTTTGTGTCAAATGTAATTTGTTTTCTTGACTAACTATCATGTTAAAACTATACATATTCTTTTAAGGTGTGGTTGAAGGACTCAGGCCTTGATGCAGCAAGGCATCCCTCCCTATTCAGAAAAGTACTTAAACTCAGCTTTAAGTCCTATTGAAGTTCATGGGATTTGAGCACAGTGGCTGTCTGTATACAGATGGATTTAAGGATTTCCTGAATCATGGACATCTCTGGACCCTAGGAGAATCTAGGACAAAAGAAGGCTATTACTCTCCCCCAAGCACTAACCACATCATCATTCACCTCTATTTTATTAGGAAGGGGAGAGCATCCTATCAAAGAGATAGGAGAAGACTAACCATAGTAGAGTATCATTCCTTATTGATTAATTCCTGTTCTGATGGCACTGTTTTCTAATCTATACTGAAAAGAATTTAATTGGGTATTTCATCTCATTAGAAACTCTCCATAATATGCAGTTGTTAAAACAGAGAAATCAGCAGTACCATACGGCATAATGCAGTTACAGTTAAACAAACAAACAAAAATCAAACAAGCAAAATCAAAATACATAAAACCACCACAATACGGGACATGCTTTAGCTGCATCAGGAATGATAATGTTTCCTTTGTCTGACCAAAACAAACAAACCAAAAAAAAAACACACAGAGGGGGAAATTTACAATGCAGAAGGATCACCCACATCGTCCATGTACATCAGGGAAACTCTGAGCTAATTGAATGAACGAACACAATTTGTGGGAAATATTTTCCTGAGAGCTGACATGCAGCATGACCCTAATATCCTGAGGTGCTGGATATGTGTTACAAGGTGCCGAACACTTTCAATTCCCATTTACGCCTATGTCCGCTCCACTGTGTCAGTTCACGTCGAAGATATTTTCAGGATCAGACCTCATGAAAGAAATTATTAAGCATTCCACTGTGACCTCTCTAACAGTTAGAGCTCCCGAACATGGAAGAAGGATTCTTCTCTGCAACCAATATTTTAATAATTGATAATGAAGGTATTAATGTGAAACTAAACATAGTATTCATTCATGCAGCATAATAGGAGCTAATAAAATATACAGAGATTGGATCTACCTGTGTAAGATAATGGAAGACGAATAGTATGCCCAATGGTATTCTTCCAACAGAGTTGAAATGTTCCTCTCCTGACAAAGTAATGAGAAAAGCTCTGATTGTCTGCGGTAATGACAGTTGATTAACAGTAACTGCCTGCTTGCCTTACTCAAAATGATGCCCTTCCTTCCCCCACGCTGCTCACACCACAGCTGTGTTGCTGGTGGATATGGATGTAAGATTAGCTGCAGTGCTGGAACTTGGGCATAGGTGCGGGTGTAACTCCCACACCTCCTGGGTGTGGTGCTCTGTCCCATCTAGTGGCACCAAGACCACTTAGAGAGAGAGAGAGAGATTAATGAGTCTGCTCTACAGCCTTAGTCCTGGTCTACACTGGGGGGATCGATCTAAGTTACGCAACTTTAGCTACGTGAATAACATATCTGTCTGCACCTCTCATGACTCTGCCTGCGCCTCTCAGGGCGCTGGAGTACAGGAGTCGACAGGAGAGCGCTCAGGGTTCGATTTATTACGTCTAGACTAGACGCGATGAATCGATCCCTGCTGGATCGATCGCTGCCCGCCGATCCAGCGGCTGGTGTAGACATACCCTTAGCTAACAGCCATATGGCTTTTAGCTCATGCAGTAGAGGCTCATGCATTTAGTTCCCGAGGCCCCAGGTTTGATGCTGCCCGATGACGACCATGGTCTGTCGGTGTTACACGGGGACTAGGTGTTCTGGGGGTGCTTCTGCACCCCCTGGCCTGAAGTGGTTTTCATCATATACAGGATTTACAGTTTGGTGCAATGGCCCTCAGCATCCTCACTATACAAATTGTTCCAGCACCCCTGAACTCGGGTATTATATTATCTGTCCTCTGTTTGCAGTAGGGTGTAGAACTCTGTTGATTTTGGTGGAGTTGGGCCTGCATATGCTAGGAGTAGGCTTTGGCCTTTTGTGTTTCAGAGAAAACCAATGAAACTGTACCTTTCCTCAGTGCCATAGCCAGCAACCTGCTCCTGAGACTTTTCTGTTCTGCAGTCATTCCCATCTCTCAATATGTTTACACAGGCAGACGCTTTAGAATTGCACAGGCAGACTGGAGAGTAGTGTAGAGAAAACTGGAAAATGCTTCTACTTACACCAAGCCATACCATTCTACGTGTAAGATCAGTTCATTCTCACACTAATGCTGATCCTCAAAGGCTCCCTCCACGCTCTCAAAATCCTTGGGGAAATGGTTTTGTTCCAGACGTGGGCAGGGAACTAGTGGAAACATGGCTTCTAAAGGGAGTTGTTCTGTCACGGGTGATAAAGAACCTAGGGACCTGGCCTCAGTGTAAATTCCCAAGCCCCCCCTGTAGATGCCCTGACAGCTACAGTATTTTTCCACAGGCCACAGGGCAATCCATAGGGCTAGAATGTGCCATCTCCTCAGGCTGTGAAGAGGAGAATGAGGGGAGACGCATAGGAGTAGCTAAGGATACATACCTGCTAGTAGAGAAGGAGATGCAGAATGGCTACCTTAGGGCTACTGCTGCGTGTAGAGGCTCAGTTACCAGAGAGACATGCTGGGAGAGGTTCCAGCGACATAACAGTGAGGAGGGTCAGTATTGATCATAAAGGTGCTTATAGGCAAGGGCTGATTTTGTGTCCCTTCCACCTTCTCTCCCCCCAAAGTGGGATGACTTGGGGTCTTTACCCCAGTGGGTTCTCCTTTGAACTAGCCCTGGGCAGATTGAGCGCAGAAACCAGAAAATCAAACCACTATAGTACACAGAAGACAATAGTCAAAATAAACATTCTTAGTAAGTTCTTTCAGTTGGGCCCTTCTGCTCAGATGTTTCTGCAGCAGGAGCATTTTGCTGGTTCTCAATCCAGAGAGGGAATGGGAAGGCATTTGGGTTCCATAATTAAAAGGTACTTGGGTTGTGCAGGGCATAGAGCAGCTTAGAAGTATGTCTGGGAATCTACTCCCTATGTGATCCTCGTAGATGCTTGTGGCTTGATCTTTCAGGGGTCTGCATTCAGAAATACTTTTCGCTTCAGTGGGAATTGATGACATGGGTAGATCTGTAGGATTCAGTCATTCCCACAGAGAACAATGCCATCCTGAATAATGTCCTTGATGGCAAATGTGTGTCTTTCCTCTTCAGAGTTATTAGCCAAAGGTTAAATGCCTCTAAAAAATTCTAAACGGAGATTTGATTCAAGCCTCTGGCTACCTTTCTGTCTGTGGTATGCAGTTTTTTTGTTTTGTTTTGTTTTGTTTTGCTAGAACTCTGCCTTGTTGTGCAGTCAGTAACACAGGGGTTTGCTAAGACCTTGGAGGTTGATTATTTTCCAATTCATGTCTTTCGCTTGGAAAGGGGCTATGCTGTGGGACTGAGTAATCCATACAGAATGTGTGTACTGCATGGAACTTGTATCGGGACTCACAGCATCTTTGGAATTATGTTACTGGACCCCAGGGAAAACCACGCATCAGTGCTTATTACCTACAAGAGAGAATTCTTTTTTTTTTTTTTACTAAAGCATAAAAGGAGGTACAGGAAAGAGACAAATCTGAACTCCTTTTTCTCCCATCAGAATCTTTCTGCCAGGAGGAAGCCCAAATAAGTAATGAAGCAGCTATTAAAGATAAATCAAATTAAGGCGAGGTTTTGAAAGATATCTGAAGACTGTGGAATAGATGTACGGTGTCTGAACAGAGTGTAAGGCTCTTTCCCATCTCACATATTTTTCATTAATTAGTCAGTATGGTCAGAATCCCTCTCCACATTGGGAGGAGATTACCTGAACGACTCATTTCTGTTGCACCTTATCACGGTTGGGTCTGTGTGCGCACAGTGGGTGAAGCATGGGGCAAATGGCTCCAGCTATTGACTTGCTGAATATTTGTTGAGAGGCGCCAAGCTCCAGCACCACCCATCTAAGGAGGAAAAATTCACTTGTAACCCACCATCACCTTGCAGAAGGTGCCAAAAACTATGAACAGGTGGTAGACTTCAGCTGGATTTGTGCTCATATCAATGGGGAGTTGGAGGAAGAGAGCACCTGCTATGCTGTGGTCAGAAAGCAGAGTCAGCCTTTTTCTATTTGCCACTTTACCACAGCAATATACTGTAACAGATTCACTAGTGAAAGGCCAGTTGCTTTTTTTTACCCCACCAGCACCAGTGACAGTAGTCCAAAGAAGTGTGAGATAAATACTTGCAAATATTTTAGTATCATGATTTTCAATTTCCAGACCAGATAATGGGTTCTACCATTTCATTTTATCACAGTAACAGACAGCTGGTCCAGACTCTCCCTGAGTTGATCCTCAGACCAAGGTGTTGGTGGAAGGAGTAAATGATTCATAGTGAGCAGGCAGAAGACAGTAGGCAAATAGGATGGATGCACACCTACACCCACAGATAAGCTAAGGTGAAGGCCACACATGTTAGCAATTTAGAACATCCAGTTAGTTGTGGACCCATTTGGAGGACATGGTGTTTCTAGATGCCACATAATTGAGTTGGTAGCTTATGAAGGATGGAACTTCCATATCTCATGTATAACCACAACGAATTGCACTAATGTTATTCTGTATTATCGGCATTATGTTAATGCTCAAATATGTGATAGGCATATGCACTGCGGGCCCCAAAGAGCTCATCATTTGCAAAAAAATAAAAGACAATGGGAGTAGAATGGGGAAAGGGACACATCACACAAAGAAGTGTGTGTAGTTTTTCAAAATATAAAAGTACTCATTTTTTCACATGTAATGCTGTAGAAGTAGGTTTTTGGGTATGATTTGAATGAGGTAGGGGTGAAGAACACACACATTTCAAAAAGGGTGTTCGGAGTATAAGGGCAGCAGGAAGAAAGGCACAGAGACAACTGTGCAAGTGAGAGAGAGAGAAATCAAGAGTACTGAGGTTGGTATTTTTGGCTTAGCAGAGAGTGCTGAAGCGGTGGGAGATATGAAGAGGTAGCAGGGCAGAAATGCTGGCAGGGTCCTCTCTTATGATGAGACTTGAAATCAAGGGTGAGATGTTTGAAATTGATGTACAGCACCATGAGGAGCCAATGGAGTGACTTAAGAGGAGGGTGGCATGAAATGATGATCGAGAGAGTTTTGGCAGCAGCATTTTGAATGGACTGGAGAGAGGTGAGATTAATATGAAGAAGACCTGAGAGGAGATGACAGATATGATCAGGGCTTGAACAAGTGATTTGGCCATTGGAAAGGACAGGAAGGGAAGGATTTTAGAGATCTCACTTCTTCTTTCAGAAGTCTGGGATATGGCTTGGATGTGTGGAGTGGGGATTGCATGGCAAGAAAAGAAAAAGAGAAGGAGAGGGTCAAAAGATTATCTTCCTCACCCTCTCCTTCCCCCCGGTTGTGGGCTTGAGTCACAAGAACAGAGGATTTGTCAACAGTAATGGAGAAAGGATGAAGCAAGAGGGAGGAAAGATTAGGACTTTTGATTTGGCCATATTGAGTTTGAACTGCCATCAAAATCAGAATGAAATACAGTGATCACTGAGAGATCTGAGACCAGACAGCTGGCAGTGGGTCTGGAGTGCAAAGTAGACTCAAAAATCACTGGCACAGAGATGATAGATGATAGCAAGTGGATACAATCATCAATGACACGGTATAAATGGAGGAGAGGAGAGGGCCTGGGAGAGATCATGGGGAGGATCTCCCCCTGAGAGAAGGGTGGAGTAGAGGAAGATTTTCAGAAAGAAGCAATGGGAAAAAAATGTGTGAAGAAAAAAAAACAGGTGAAGAAGATATTATCAAAGGCAAGTTAAGACAAAATGTCTAGGATGAGAGTGCGAGTAACAGTTTCAAAGGCAGCAGAGAGGTCAAGGGGATTAATGGTGGGTACAGGTTCTGATACTTGGATGGTGTGCTTCAAGACATCATTTAGCAATGGCCAAAGACTCACTTCATGCTGAAAGGTAACTCAGTCTCATTGTACCATTGTATACCTACATCCCTTATAAATATAGATTTCATGGATGGACCAAATGAGAACCACATGCTATTAACAAGGTGTGAGGGATAAATTAGCCATTTGTATCTTTGAAGTAAAAAGAACATGACACAGCTGCTTTATCTTGACTCACCCATGCAATCTATTACCTTTGCCATGGCACGGCTGTCTTGCAGCACAATGCAATAAGGCTGGTATACCAAACCCACATTAATTGTCATATTCTTTTTTCCCCACTTCATTGGCAAACATATAACATGCCACAAAATATTGCCATCTTTAATATTATTTTTGAGAACCTAACTCCTTGGTGCAGTGAACAAAACCTGTCGGAGAGGTCAGCAGAAGGGTTACAAGTGATTCATGGGACACGGTGTATGGAGTAGTGTAATCTTGAACAGTCTTTCATATTATGTGTTTTTACTTGGGTCTTGCAGCGCCAACATTCAACGGATCAACTGCATAGGGATTAGGAACCAAATTCTGCCTTTAGTGGACCTACAGGCATAGGTAAAGTAGGGCTGAATTTGGTGTATGTGGTGACAACTGACAAATGTGATTTGTATCCAAAATGACCTTATATTGCACTAGATAAAATGCTGGGCTCTTCAGGCTGGCAGAAGAAAGAATGCTGCTTCTATTTACGACTCAACATTTTTTTCTCTTATAATAGCCTTTTTGTAGTCAAAGAATGTAAAAAATGAAATGGATGTTGCTGGTTTTTGAGTGCATTGATGAGCATTACAATGTAGTTTCAAATGAAATTCTTTGGTTCCCTATGTTAGTATAAATTTTGATTTCTCCCAGTGCCACAGCCTAATTTACAACAGAGAAAATTCCCTTTAATTGTTTTTTAAAAGTGCACTCACACCTGCTGCATTAACCTTTTCATTCCCTTACAATATGTATCAAAGGAAAAAGTGATTCTTCAGCTCTGGGTAGTATAGACACAATACATATGAAATATATTAATCTGATGGAGTTTCTATTCTGCTTTGAACAGAAACTATGCACACTGGGAGAAATCCTAGCTCTGCTGAAGTCCATCTTTGGTACTTCTGTCTCCCCATCACTCAGTGAGCACCTCACAGCGCTCCAGTGAAACAGGGCAGTGCTGAGGTACTACATGACTTGCCTGAGATCACACAGAAAGTCTGGAGGAGTGGAGAATTGAACTCCCATCTTCCAAGGGGAGGAAGGATAGCTCAGTGGTTTGAGCATTGGCCTTCTAAACCTAGGGTTGTGAGCTCAATCCTTGAGGGGGCCGCTAAGGGATCTGCTGCAGAATCAGTACTTGGAGGAAACTCCACAAGTACTGCCCTTTCCTTCTCCTGTGAGTTTTCCCATGGGTCAGGCAAACTGGATTATGGGACCCCAACACATCTTCACCAGCTCCACTGGGCTGTTTTTTTCTTTTCAAATCCTTAAATTAGTATAAAATCATTGTGTTTGGACTCTGTTCCCAGTGTAGAAGGGCCTTGTTAGATAGTCCTGCAGTCATTGATCCATTCTCTTGCCCTTAAATTCCTAAGCTTAGGTGCAAGAAGACATCCACCAAATTTAAAGAAAATACATTGCTAATGGAGGAAACTTCTGGTTTGAGACTACAATAGTATACAGGTCAACTAACAGCCTCTTCCAATAACAGAAGCATTTCTCTCTGGTCCATTTTTTCTCGACACTAAGAGGCTTAAATGAGTTACCATGCTGCAGGAGCAGCGGGGATTCAAATCACCATTACAATGCACTGGCTCTGCTGTTGTGCTGTAACTGAATGGCACGGCAGCCTTAATGGAATGGATTATATTATTTTCTAGCAGGAAAATGATGGTTTCTGTGTTTTTTAATTCATTTACCCTGAACCCGTTTCCAGGGTTTTATTTTATTTCATTAAGGATATTTCTTTTAGATTAATAGTGACCAAGAACAGTGTTTCTCAGATGTAAGAAGACATGTTCCTATATTACTGTGTCACAGATAAGATAACCTGATATATGAGATAGAATTAGCATATTGCTTTCCTAAGGAGAAATGACTTGCTATCTATTTGCTGCTGTCCAATAAGTTGCTCTTTGAAAATGAAAATGAATGAGTTCTTTACAAAACCTTTGCAATCTGCTGTAGAAGCCTTAATAAAAAAAAATCAATTAAAATAAACCAAGCATAAGACTTGTAAAGCTTTGAAGACCTTGGAGCCACTGTGTCTGATAGCGGCATTCTGTATTGAGCCAAAGTGAACTGGCATTTCATGACAAAGGCCCTAAAACCCTCCAATGAGTTATAATTCTTCAGATTGCATTTTTACCAAGCTAGAGCAGGACAAAGGCCTGCGGGGTCAAGACTTGTTTAAACTTGGAGACCATCAATCCGGAACATGCACATACTGCACTTGTAACACTGTTCAAGGAGAGCTGGAGAAACTATAACAACATGCCACTAGGAAAAGAACTAAGAGGGTACAAATGGCTCAGAGCCATTTTCAATAAAGCCATTAATTCCAGACTATGTTCTTCCACCACAGGATACAAGCAGCTCCCATTGAAATCAGCGGGGGTTACTGATAACCTGCAGAAGGAAAATCAGGTGTCATTTTATTGTCTTGATACTCAATTCTGCAGCTCTTTGCTTGAGAAGCACTTACTCAAGAAGTGCCAGTGAGGAAGCACTGTTCAGAGTGATGAAGGGTTTAAGAAAAGAACTGAGTTAGTAACTATGAGCCATACCTTCTCAGATTCCCCTTCTTTTTAATAGGAGCTTCATGGGTAGGTTCAGGCTGCATTTCTCATCAGGATCAAGTTAACTGATCACAAGAAATAGTTCAAAACACCTCACCCAGGTTGTTTGATGTGATGTCATTGTTTCGAGCTGAATAATAGTGACCATATGCAATCACATGATAGGTTTTGTTGGCTGCATTCTCATCCTGATGAGTGTGGGGGTTTTATTTGTTTTTAAGAAAATTATTTTGCAATTTGTTTTTTGTAAATTATACTTCATAATATTGGAGAATGGTGTAAATGGCAAAACAGCCTTATGTCCTACAGGCTTTTTCTCCCACGGACTAAATACTAGCAGTAAAGGGCCCGTTGCACTGAACGTTAGTCAGCAAGTAGCTCAATGGAAATAAAGCGGGCCATTCAAGGAGTAAGATATGACACACTATGAATAATGGTGCTAGAAACTGATCTAAAGCATCCCTGAATGAAATTCAGCGTTTGCTTTTTTTCTTTTTGTTATGGTCAGGGCCGGCTCCAGCCACCAGCCCACCAAGCATGTGCTTGGGGCGGCGCCTGGAGGGGGGCGGCGCGGCGGGGCACTCCGGCCCGAGAGCGGAGCCGCAGCGGGCTCGCCGCCCTCCCCCCGGTGCTCCAGCCGGTCGGGGAGAGCGGGGCCCCGGCCGGGCTCTTCACCCTCCTCTCGGCGCTCTGGCCGCCGGGGGCTCTCTGCCCTCCCCCTGGCGCTCTGGCCGCCAGGGAGAGCGGAGAGCCACGGCCGGGCTCTCTGCCCTCCTTGCGGCGCTCTGGCCGCCGGGGAGAGCGGAGAGCCCCGGCCGGGCTCTCTGCCCTCCTCGCGGCGCTCTGGCCGCTGGGGAGAGCGGAGAGCCCCGGGCTCGCTGCCCTCCCCACGGTGCTCTGGCCGCCGGGGAGTGCGGAGAGCCCTGGCCGGGCTCTCCGCCCTCCTCCTGGTGCTCTGGCCGCCGGGGGCTCTCCGCCCTCCCCCCGGCGCTCTGGCCGCAGGGGAGAGCGGAGAGCCCCAGCCAGGCTCTCTGCCCTGCTCCCGGCGCTCCGGCTGGTCGGGGATTGCGGGCCCGTGGCTGGGCTCGGCGCCCTCCCTTGCCGCGCTGGGGGAGGGAGGGGGGGCGGCGGGTGGCTTTTTTGCCTAGGGCGGCCAAAAAGCCAGAGCCGGCCCTGGTTATGGTGCACCCTCCTTCATGGTATCACACCAGATCTAGACTTGAATGGTGTTTTCCCAATGCCCGCACCTTTAGAACATATACAAGCAAGGCAATTGAAGCAGATTCCTTCCATAAATTATCATGAAAATCTCAACTATATGCTACAGATCTGAACAAAAGATTCGAGCCCCAAATGTGAAGAACTCACAAATCATTTCTCCTTTCTCTGCTTCAAGGCATGGCTCCTTTAGAAGTTCCTGAATTGAAGGATTGAGTCATTTAGTTTTATATTTTAAAATATAGAATATACATTTAGTCAAAATGTGATGCCTGTGGATTCTTTATGCACCCAAAACTCCCACTAAAATCATATTGAGCAGTAGGGTGTGTGAAGAATACAGACTGACTCCAGAGAATATGGGAGCACAGAAATTTATGGAAGGTTATCAAGAAACAGTGGAAGAGCTACAACAGCTTTAGCATAATTTTCATTTGAACCACTGAATGTTTACTGCTTTGAAAAATACAAGATGGATATATTACTTGTCATGTCATTTTACCATTAATATAATCTTCTTTTTCCACTCTTTCTAAGACAAAAAGCATTTGCTGTCCAAAATACCTTTTGAAGTCATACTTAACATTTGGGGCTCAAATCTTTTGTTCTGATCTGTAGCATATAGTTGAGGTTTTCATGATAATTTATGGAAATGGCCTGACGTGCTGGGAATATCTGGGGATTGCTGCAAATACTGTTATTTATCAACATGTAAGGCAAAGGGTACATTTTTAAGTGGTTAAGTGCCATCACTGTATTTAAACAAACAGTAACGAGAGACTCACCATTTTCCCATTTTTATTAACAGCATATGCTGAAAGTCTTTTATTGTTAGCTGGACCTGGAGAGGATTCCACAACCGTTCTCATTATAATGCTCCTTAAGCCATATGATTATGTACATTTCATAAGTATGCATTTTTGCACTACCCCTTCACTTGCTTCGTATGTTGCCAGAGCTTTCAGTTAATGCTGTATCCAAATTGTTTTTTTAGAAGCATTTCTGCTTAATGGTAACATTGGGCCTGATCCTCAGTTGGTATAAGTGGGTGTTGCTCCATTTTGCTCTAAAATCTTCAGAAGAATTGTCATCTGTTAAAGCTAACGGTTAGCCTGTATGTGTAAGCGGCAGATGGCGTTTGGTTTCTACTTTTGGCTCTGTAATAACAACTTGAAAGATTGGAGGCTTGATCTCAAGACATAAACTATGCAAGGATTATTCTTATTAAAGGCTGAAAATGACAGATATAGGCCTTTTCTCTATCATTCTCAAATATTCCCTTAACATCAAACCACAAAGCATTTTTAATGTATATTTTATGTTAAATGATGACAAGAGACATACCCGCAAAGGCAAAAACAATGGTTTACTGATATGAACAAAGGGGTTCCTAAGATGAGCTCTGAGGCTAAGATAGTGTATTGCAGTTAAGCAGGATACAAGATTCTGTCCCACAGTTTCACGCACTGGGCAATAGTGACGGTAAGTATAAAACTAAGCCATTGCTCCTTGCTAGGAAATACATCTTTTAGCCAGTCAGGTGAAGATACGCATAACCCGGTTGCCTTTTATCATTGCAGCGAGCAGGAAGTCATGGCCTGCTGTAATGTTTTCCATTCTGTAATCCTCTGAATCTTTCCAGAGGACACTTGTAATGAGGTTGGTATATTATCCATCCTTCCTCTAAAAGCAGGTCCATGCTTTTTAGTCTCTCCAGCACCAGAAAGTGAGGTGATTGTTAGCACTGTCACCTCTAGCGTCTGAAGCACAAGGGTTGAAGAAACCTTTTCCACATGGAAGAGGCTTGTTCTTTAGCATCACTCTTCAGCTGGAATACAAAAAACCAGAAATGCACAGGGAGTCTGAAGAAGGCAGGCTATTAGAAAGGGAATGGGAGAGAGATGAAAAAGTCACTCATGTAATTAAAAAAAAAATAAAAACTCCCTCCTGAAACCAGAGAGAAGAGAAGTATTGATATGTTATTGTTATTGGTAGTGTTGTTATTTAGTTGTACTACGGTAGTGCCAAGGAGCCCCCATCATGCACCAGGAACCCATTGTACTAGGCGCTGTGCAGACACAAAATAAAAAGTAGTCCTGGCCCCAAACAGCTTCCAATCACAGTATAAGGCAAGAAACAAAAGTGGGTACAGACAGACAGGAGAGCACAAGAAAACAATGAGGCGATAATGGTCAGCAGTATAGGCAGCGGTCTCAGCACCCCAGCAGACTGGGTTCAGGTTTTAAGTGTACTGCCATTATCCCCATAACAACCTTTTTTTTATTGCTACTACTGTTAGTACTGTATCAGTAAGAGGTGTCCATGCTGTAGCTCATTGTAGCAA
The DNA here is from genome assembly GCF_027887155.1 of Malaclemys terrapin pileata. Lineage (NCBI taxonomy): Eukaryota > Metazoa > Chordata > Testudines > Emydidae > Malaclemys > Malaclemys terrapin. The sequence goes on along the minus strand of NC_071506.1, from coordinate 269,592,849 downwards.
TGCTTAGCGGCTGATAGTAACCTACAACAATTTTTCATGATAAAGTACTAATTCATGGCTGGATTCCCACTTCCCTCCATTGGAGTTTTGCCAGGGACTTTGGTGTTCATAGGAGTAGATTCTAGTTCCTGAGGAATGCATTTACTTTGGGCCCAGTTGTAAAATCAATGAGATGACTTACCAAGTAAGATGCTGCTCAGCACGAGTAAGAGTTCCGTGAATAGCCCTTTATTTGTTGTCTTTATGAGTGTGCTCTTCATTATCATACTTCAGTTAATTAACATTTCTGAGCAGATCCTTCCCAGGACTAAAAAAGATGCCCACCTGAGGAAGTGGAAGCCCTAATCCTCATCCTTCTCCCTTCCCACAGCCCCAGGTGTGTATCTCCAGTGCTCCCACATGCCTGCAGGAGTGGGATTTTTCAACAAAACAGGCACTGCCTGGCAGAACTTGGTCTTCTGGATTGGAATAATGTGTTTTACAAATGGCTACACCTCCTTTCTGCCTACATCATATCTCCTTGTCCTATTTACATGCACACCTGAGGAGCAAGGCCTGTGTCTGTCACTCTTGCACTGAGTATTCATAATTAGATATACTACTTAGTAAACAGATGTAAATAAAAGGCATTTAATTTTATGCCTGTAATTACGTGGAGTGCACGTGTTTCTCTCTAAAATGTTATTAAGACTCTTCCAAACCTTGTAGCATGCATTATTCTGAATACCATAAGTACATAGTATATACCTTAAATTGAAAAAAATCATGTCATTTTTAACTGTTTTCTTCTCCACCAGCAGTTTAATTATTTTTAATTATAGGCATGAAGCAAGTTCTGTTGTTTCTGGTTATATATACTTAAATTTGGGATGTATTTGTTTTCTTTTGGTTGTAAAACATTGTAGCCTTTCACTGTGATCTGTGGCGGGTGGGCTGTATAAATGAATACATCATACCCCACCGTTGTTATTACTTAGAGGGTGCCTAAAAGTGAGATAGAATAATAATTATTATTCAATGAATAAAAGCAAATACGTGGACCCTACCCCCAAAATTTCACAATGTAAGTCCACAATTCTGCAAACACATGAGGCACGTTACTCAGCCCAGTGGTCCGAGATCCGTCCTTGATTTTAGATGTGACTCAGTGAGTGGGGGCCAGCTGAGGTCACTCAGTTAGGGTGAACTTCAAAGAATGGGGCAGACAAACCCCAGAGCTGATGGATAATTCAATACTTAGATTTACCGATCCAGCATAAAACAGCTTCTTTATTACCTCACTGGTTGCCCAAAAACCAACAACACAGTTCCCTTAAAGTAATCCGGCCTCAGGCCTCTATCCAGGTACCTGACTCAAATATGATGAAGATTTCTGAAAATTTTATTTCATCATATAAATAAAAGGTTCTACTAATCGCAAAGGATCAGACACATTACCTCTCAGGTTATTGAATATTCCAGATCTTACGCAAGTACACGCATACAGCCAATTCTTATTAACTAAACTAAAATTGATTAAAAAACAAGAGAGAGAGAGAGAGAATGATTAAAAGATCAATATACATACAAACATGATGAGTTCAATTCTTGAGGTTCAGATACATAGCAGAGATTATATAGTTTATGCCCAAATAAATTTATTAGTCTCTAAGGTGCCACAAGGACTCCTCTTCTTTTTTTTTTTTTTTCTGATACAGACTAACACGGCTACCACTGAAACATAGCAGAGATGGTGAGCTTTATAGTTGCAAAGAGTTCTTTTAGAATTTAGTTCATAGGTTATAGTCCAATGTCCAATATCATATTCAGGGTGGACCAGTCAGCACTGGGATCCTAATCTTGTGGTTTAAGCTTCCCCTGAATTGAAGCAGCAAGCAGATCTGAGCTGAACAGGATCAGGACCAATGGATCTTTTTAAGCACTGTACTAGCATCCACTAGACCACACAGTTGTGGGTAAACAATAGGCTTTTGATGTAACCTTCTGTTTTCTAAACACCACCAGTAATTAGTTACACAAATTAACCTAGGGCAATTTATTTATTAGGCAGTCTATCACAAACTTCAAAGAGACATATAGACAATGACATTACTTCACCCAAGATTCATCTAAATGTTAATATTCCCTTTTGATCTCTGAATTGGTAGCTATAGTGACAGACAGGAACTGTCCATTTACACGGGTAGCATCTAAGATACACAATTAATATTACCTCTAACTTTCAACAACATAGGTTTGCATTTCAAAGTTCTAGCCTATTTAGCATGCAGTGGCCCTAATTAACATTTCTAACACGTCTTTAAAGGTCGGCTTTGGGTTAGTTAGCCTGCAAGCTGTTTAACCCTATCTGGCCATGAGTTATATTTTGTATAAGATTCATTGCAGTTATATAACAGTGGTAGCAATAATGATTTGCATGGTTATATTTTAATTAGACAACGTCACAGTGAGATTCATAAACAATAAGAAGGTTGGAGAGAGGAGTGATATAGGTAGGTGTTTTCCCACCATTTGTATTATTATGAGAGCAATTTCTCATTAAAAAATGAAAACGGCTGCTTTTACAAACTCTTCAAGACAAAGACAGAGGCACTCAGCCATGATCTTGATTGGGGCTTTTGGGTGCTAACTTAATACAAATAATGATCCAACACTGATGGAAAGGAATAAAGAAAATAAGGCTGTGTTTGCTATGTAATTCTCACGCGTCTGAATGACACTGGTTTTCCTAGGGAACTGTATATGACAGATTAACATCAAAGTTTCAAGGAGCTTGTTATGCCACCATTTTGAATAACAGCGGCCATTAGTTGCGAATACTGGGGGTGAACTCCTGGCCCCATGGAAGCCAATGGGAATTTTGCCATTGACTTCAGTGGATTCAGGATTTCATCCTATGACTTTATACACTTGTTAAAGCACATACTGCAGTGCTAAACATTTTCTTAACCTTGGAATCATACAAATTGGAAAGAGAATAGATCTATTACAGTAGATCATCTTTTCCATCATCCCACTAATCACAATTATTCCCTTAACTATATTCTTGATTGCTTTGTGCAATCCAGTCTTAAATGACTTAAGCAATGGGGCTTTCTCTGGCTTCTTTGGCAGGTTATTACACAGTCAAATGAAACTCACTATGAGGAATTTAATAAAACCAAAAACTCAGCCTAAATTGCCCCGTGGTTACTGTTATCCTGTTATTCCGAGTTATAAACTCCAGGACCATCCTAAGCGATTTCTCTACTTCTTTGGGGTTGTTTTTTTAATATACAAATTTAAATAAAATGAGCCACATCCTCACCTGCTGCAAATAGGCAGAGCTGCATTGTGAAGTCAATGGAGCTGTACCAATGTACACCAGTTGAGAATCTGGCTCAATAAAAGGGCCTGAGTCTGATCATGCTTATCACTGGTTGTATACCATATATGGAATTTCATTTCAGTAGAATTACTTCTGAAGTACACAGATGTAACTCAGAGAAGAGCCAGGCCCTGAATGTGTTTATACATGTACAGTGTTACCCTGACTTCAGTGGAGCTACACCAGTTAAAGCACATCTTGTGCTGGTCCGGGGCACCACCCCTGCCACTGAAATCTCCCCTCTCTGTGGAGGGGACATTGCTATAAAACCACTCCATTTTGGGAGATACAGAGTGACATTAGTGCTGGCAGAAGGGACGGGCTGGGTCAACAAGCTGGGAAGCTGAAGGCCTCACACCAATGGGCCACAGAGAGCAAGGATGGCCTGATGGTTAGGCTATAAGCAAGTCCCTGCTCTGCTATGGACTCCCTGTGTGACCGTGGGCAAGTCTAGACTGCAGAGTATGTCTGGACTGCAGTTGCTGGGTGTAGTTGCGGCTTAAGCTGACATACCGGAGCTGGCTTGGGTCCCGGAGTGGTGAGGCTGTGGCAGGGTGGGCTGTACACCCTAGATAATGACTCACGAGCCTGGTCCGTGCTGCTGTGGCTTCGTTGTTCTGGTACCTGAGCTAGTGAGATTAAAGCTAGTTCAGGTATGTCTGTTTGGGTTGCCATCGCCCTGTGCCTCATTTCCCCATCTGCGCAATGGGGATAACAGCACTGCCTGACCTCACAGGGGTGTTGTGAGTGCACATAGGTTTTGAAGTTCTCACACCATCAACCAAGCTGTGCCAGTGCGAGCCGCTCTCCACTGGGGAGCCTCACACACTATGTGCTAGTGTCATTGCACAGCCCGAAGGGGGAGCTAACACTGTGGCTGGAGAGGGAGTACACAACATTGTTCGATTTTTTGTGGGTCCTGAAAAAATGGCAACTCCTTCTCAGAGAGAATATCTAAAAGACCCCACATGACTAGCCTAGCTTGAGCAGTTACAAACTACAGTAAGTTGGGATTGAGGAGCTAGTTGCTATGCATAGTATTAATCAGTTATATTAATATACGTGGGCATAAGTAGTACTGACAGGTAACATCAATATCTGTCCTTTGTTTTAAGTAGCCGTATAAATATTGCTAAATGAAAGGGCAACAGAAGCTATGCTTGATGAGCTTTTCTTTTAAGAGGGTTAGGTCTGTATATTATTATTCTAATATGGCCACCTAGCTGGCAGATTTTTGGCAGGTTTGAAATAAACATGCCAGAAATTATTTTGCTGACAGCCTCCCACATTGGAGCATTTCCAGTATTCATCCAGTGCATGCCAGTGCAGTGATTCTTTTACATTCATGAAAACAGCCCATCGCAGATCCATAGTCTAGAGTCTTAAAATACTGTAGGTGGCAGGGATTTATGGCTTCAAAGTCATCCTAGCAGGCGGACCACATTATGGTGCAATCATAAAGAGAGAGGAAAGCGGTAACATTTATAAGGTTTAATACGCAGCTTGAGTGAAGTGTGCTTATTTTAAAACCTACAGTAACATCTGTTTTACTTTTCTAATCCAGAAACAATTACGCTTTTTATGTAAGAGTCCGGGGCAGGGAGAATGAACAGCAAAGAAAAAGGGAGGGGGAAAATAGGGTTAAGGACTTTGATTTGTTTGCAGAGGTCTTTTGAGCTTTGTGTTAATTCTTCACCATTAGTAGCATTAAGCAAGGGAGTTCTTCAAATGATTGACATTGTTTTCATGTTTCCTTTGAGCTTATGTCGGTATTATTGGTGCTCTGTTAGAGTGGAAATTTTGTGCACTTGGTTTGTTTTCATTTGAGTAATAACCACTCAGACTCAAATGACATCGCTATTAAAAACAAAGCAACATCTTTAGGATTAACAGGCTAAGATGATTTATGAGTGGTGTCTGGTTGGTTTATTTTTTTATCTGCATGCTAGTATCTTTCAGTACTGGGCAGATTATGCTTCTCCTCCTCATGGTGGAATCAAATGGCTCTGAGACCCCAAATCTGAAAAGCACTTAAGCACCTGCTTCACTCCGTCTCTGCCCAGGACATGTGCTTAGGTGCTATCTGAAATGGAGTTGCTTTCCTGAATTAGGGCTGCAATGGAGTGGAACTGGTGCTGTTCCTCTGTGCAGGGATTTCGGGGGAGAGAAAGAAGGGAGGACGTGCAGGGGGTGCATGCATCTTTACTGGGGAAGCCGTACTGGGCAGGATGCCTGCCAGTGAAAATGACTTTGTGAAGTCACCAGCCAATCTCCCCATTCCCAGTGGAGACACAGTGTGGCTCCATAGCTTTACGAGACGGGTTCTTTCCATCTACACGCGGCAGAAGTGGCCCATGTGTAAGGGACAGATTCGGCCCCAGGTGAACTTCAGATAGCCCAAAAAACCTCACTTAGTCAATGGGAAATTTCATCTCCACTAAGGGTGAAATCATGACCCGTTAAAGTCAATGGGAATTTTTGCCATTGACTTCAATGAAGTCAGGCTTTCATCCTAATTAGTTCATCTCAGGAAGGACTATATGGGTGTCATCCAAAGTCCATTGAATTCAGTTGAAGCCTTTGCATTGACTTCAGTGGGTTTTAGATCAGGTTTCCTGTAAATGGTACAGGGTTTAGATCACAGGGTTGGTGTCTGTAAGAACTGTTTTCTAGCTTTCATTTTTTAATGTACTCCATTACATCACTTTATCTTCAGATTAAATCAGTTCCACAGAGGGCCTTAACATACCCTTTTTTGTGTGTGGTTTCACTGTTACACACAATTAGAATGATATCCAAAGTTAACTATAAATTGGGTACTTTGAATGTAATACATATTAATACCGTCGGGCCAAGAAGTAATAAATTAATCAGTGGTAATAATAAAATTGTGGTAGGCGGCATTGATCAGGTTCTGAATTCTGTATGCTATGTAGGTATGTTAACATCTCAAGATTTTCCCTCTTCTAATATCATCCTACAAGAAACAGAAATGATTAGAAACCTGTTTCATATGCCTGAGATGTATGCATCATTGGTTTTATAATTTGTTGTTACCCTCTCTATCCATGGTAAATGGCCCATGAAACATAAAATAAATGTATAGCATATCTTTTCAGCATCAACAAATATTAGGAGGAAAGTTTATTTGAACTATACCATGAAATAACTCAATGAAATATTTCTTAGCTCAGGTTCCCCTGCCCCTGCCCGTCCCCTGGACTTTATGTAGTTATTCTGTTGAATTTCAGTTGATTGTCTATCTGAATTCACTGTTTGTCATATGAATAATACAATAGCTTGTTTGATTTCCCCTCGAAAATTCGGGGAAAGGTATGGTTAAGGCAACAGATTGGCACAATGTGCATTTCAAAAGGGGGGGAGATTTGGATACTTAAAAAAATTAAGCTAAAGGTAGCAGAGGAAGGCTTCCTAGAAATAGGCTACTTAGGATAGGAAGCATGTCCCTATGGATAGGGCACTGGCCTGAACTTTCAGAAAACAGGGTTCAATGCCTGCCTCTACTGCAAACTTCCTGAGGAACCCCGAGCATGTTGCTTAGTCTCTTTATCTCTCTCTCCCCATCTATAAAATGAGGGTAAAAGAACTTCCTTTGTCTGTCTCATGTATTTAAATGGTAAGCTCTTTGGGGCAGGGACAGACTCTTATTACATGTTTGCACAGTGCCTAGCACCCAGGGGCCTTGATTTTGGTTGGGGCCTCCAGCCACTACCATAATGCAAACAATTAACAACAAAAATTAAATACTGGGGTAATAAGAAATAAGTGTTGTTAGACTTCATAGTCCCTTAATGCCACAGAGGATCCCATCAGTGGGATTAGTTGCTAGCATTTCTCTAGAACTACTTTAATGCTTTGCAGGGTCCTACCCCAACTTCTGTCAGTCTATGTCATGGTCATCGCTGTGAGCTGACAGCACTGTAAATCCTGAAATGTTGGAAGAGGCTTTCTATAGGGATGGAGCTCCCACCCCATAGGTCAGCAACAGAGCTGTGCAGACTGGCTCTGCCCGCAGAGCCCCGATTGGTTAAGGAATGGGGAGAAAGTAGGAGCTAGACTCTCCATCCCCGAGCCCTGGTTGGCTAGAGCCCTGGCAGGAAATCCCTTCCTACTGCTAGTTGAAATCCCTTCCTACTCCTGCCATTGAAAACCGAGACGCCATTCCATCAGAGACTGCAGGATTGGAGGAGAGGGTTTGTGCTGCAGAGTTTGAGTTCCTTTGTGAACAGGGCTGGCCTACAACATTTTGGCACCTGAGGCGGGGAGCTCAAACGATGCCCCCATGCCCCCTCACTTGGGTCAAAACTTTGAAAGGTCTCAATTCTGCCTTCTTCCTGTTCTACTCCTCTCATGGTACTGCTCTGCTACCTATCCCAATAAAGGAGAGCTAACAACTTAAAATACCTTGTTCGAAAATTTTAAGTAACTCAACTTTCAAACGCCTGAACAACAAATGTAACTTTTCTTGTCTGCATAGTAAACAATGGCATTTTTATCTGTTTGAATAATCAAATCTTTGCAACCAAAAAGGCACGGAAAGCACCACTTTGAACTGCTTCTTGAAGGTCCACAGTCTGGGCCAGCCATTGCTCTATTGAGATGGTTGCAAGGCCGACCAGCCTCTCTTGTGTCATTGTGGAGTGTAAATGTGTTTTTATTAACTTCGGCTTGGAGAAGCTGCGTTCTCCACTGGCAACTGTTACAGAAAGTGTTAGAAGTATTTGCAGAGCAGCAAAAGAATTTGGAAAGAGGATAATCATCTTATTTATGCACATATATTCCAGAACAGCCTTTGGAGTTGATCCTGCTGAAATGTATCTTGAAAGGGCTTTCAGTTCATCACCTAAATCACTCGCATCAATATTGCGCATGTGTCAACACTGTCTCTAGTGTCCTGCATTGCTGGTGTAGGTCTTCTTCAGGTATAGTGAGGAGTTTTGGAATATTGTACAACATCCCAGATATACTGCTGTGTTCCTTGAGCTGCATGAAACATTCTTCAACTGACTGTACTGAACAATCTAGCACCTGGTTAAAGAATTCAACTTTGAATTGTTGTTTGGGGTCTCTTATGGGATTATCCTGTGCCTCGTAATCAAAATGTCTTCTTCTTCGGTGACTCTTGTATACTTGAATGGGTGGGAAAATATCTTCAGTGTGAAGTTCCTCTGCCAACTTCTGTGCACTCTTCAGAACGTTTTGAAATCCCTCATCTGACCGGTAAGACTGTAGGTATGACTTTGCTTTGTCCAGTTATTCCATTGCTCCAGATATATCAAGGTCAACACCTTGGAGTCTCTTGCTTACAACATTTATTTCAAACAGTATGTCATGCCACAACACTAAGCCACACAGAAATTTGAAGTTATTTATGTTTCTGGTGATTCCATTTCCATCTGCCACTGTTCTCTCATGAACAGTTTCTGTCATAGCATTATCCTCCATAATGGTAACTATGGCATCATCTATCTTCCCAATTTGGTGTTTGATAGGCTTTATCGCCTCCATTCGACTTTCCCCTGGTGTGGCACTCGGTGGTTTCAGTATCAGAGAGGATGTTCCCAGATGTTGCTTCAAAATTTGCCATCAATGAGTTGAGGCAGAAAAAAATACATAGATGCTTTGAATTACATTAAAAAATTCAGCAGCCTCACTAGAAGCTAATGCTACTTCACTGATCCAAGTTCAATGAATGAGAGCTGCATGGGACAAAAAAAGCTTGAGTGTTTAACTCTCGGATCCGTGTCTGCATTCCTCTGTTCTTTCCTCTCGTGTTGGCATCATTGTTGTAGCCGACCTCTCATGCTATCACAATTCCCGTATCTTCCAGCTTTTTAAGAAGCACATATGTTATACCAGCTCCTGTAGTATCATCAATGTCAATAAATTCTAGAAAATGCTCTCCGACAGTCACCATTGCAGGGACATTTTCACTAGATTCTGTTGTTGTTACAAAACGCACCATTAAAGTAATTTGTTCCGCATGGCTGATGTCAGGTGTGCAGTCCAGAATAACAGAGTAATATCTTGCTGACTTCAGATCTGCCACAATCTTCTTTTTGACTTTTGTTGCCAGTAACTGTATGATCTCATTTTGAATTGTTTTTCCAAGGTAGTGGTGTGTGTACATTTCTTGGGTGGTGACTCTTCTTAGATGCTCCTGGAGTACAGCATCAAACTCAGCCATCAGGTCCACAATTTTAAGGAAGTTTCCATTGTTTGGCACATACAGCTGATCTGAAGTGCCACGCAGTGCTAGGTTTTGGATAGCGAGCATTCTCACAATGGCAATGAACCTTTTCATAACATTTTGCCAGTAAAGAGACTCTGATGCAATCTTCTCTTGATGCTGATCATCTATGGTGGCCTTTAACCTTAGTCTCATCTCAAGCTCTTTCCACCTATGGAATAATGATCTCTGGTGATTTGCTGCCTTCTCATGGCATGCCAGATTTCTAGCCAGATTTTTCCAGTCCTTTTTTCCTGTAGAACCCAATGTGGCTGGAACATTAGACTGGAAGAGTTTGCAACAAAAACAGTATGCAGTATTCTGGGTTTCTGAGTACATAAGCCATGGCCTCTCCACTTTGTCACCATTGGGGATTTCACGCCAGTAATGTGTTGGATGGAAACTTCTATTTTCATTGTCTTTGGGGAACATGAAATTTTTCACCTGCCCATGTAGTACAAGGAAGTCCTCAGGCTACTGCTCAAGTGGGTCCACAGTCCTGGATCATCTAGACTTAAGGAACTAAACTCAGCAGCAGCTATTTCTTGCCTGCACCACACTCTTCTCTGATCTACACTTTTCTTCAGGAATGTGCATGATTACATCCATTTGAGATGGAGATATGGATGCTGCAGTAGCTGCCAGGTCACCTGCACTCTGACTAACTGGAAGATCAGGCATCTCCTCACCACTCACATCCTCACTGGGGCCGGAAGACTCACCGTGGACATTTGTGTCTCTGTATCTCAGGAGAGCTCCTTCCTGCTTAGACAGAAAAGCTTTCTTTGCTTTCTTAATTTTTCTGAATGCTGCCCCAGAGGGGCCTTTTCTTCATTCACTCATGACTGCTGTTCTGTGCCAGCTATAGTGGCTCTCAACACTCAATTGAAGGGCACAAATAAGCAGGCTGGTAGCACAGCCTGAGTTAGGGAAGATATCAGCATCTTAAGGGCCTAACTGGCTCCTACTAATTCAGTTGACTGCCTGTTCTCCTCAAGTGGGTTCAGGGAAGCAGCAGGAAACAGGAAGCTCCATGAGGAGCTGGTGTTAATCAGCCCAGGCTCCTGGGGGTGCTAGAGAGGTACATAAGAGCAGGGCCGGTGCAAGGCCCTGCGCCACCCCCACTCCCAGCTAACCCCGCCCCCCCCGCGGCAGCTAACCCCGCCCGCCGCCACCCCCTGCCCGGGGAGCCCTCCCTCTGCAACCACCCCCACTCTGCAACTAACCCCGCCCGGGGAGCCCCCCTCCATGGCAGCTAACCCCGCCCACCGTGGCAGCCAACCCCTCCCGGGCTCCTGCCGCCGCGGAAGCTAACCCCGCCCAGGGAGCCCGCCCCAGCTCACCTCCGCTCCGCCTCCTCCTCTGAGCATGCCGGCGCCGCTCTAATTCTCCTCCCCTCCCAGGCTTGTGGTGCCAATTGGAGGAGAATTAGAGCGGGGGCCGTATGGTCAGCGGAGGAGGCAGAGTGGAGGTGATCTGGGGCAGGGAGCAGTTCCACTGTGCACCCCCCTGCCTGTTACTGCGGGCTGCCCTCCCCGCACCCCGCCGCCCCAGCTCACCTCCATTCCACCTCCTCGCCTGAGCGGGCTTGTAGGCGCCCTCAATCACTAGTTCGCTTAGTGGTTGCACCCTGCATAAGAGGATTCTCCTCCTCTCTCTATCTGCAGCTCCTGCTGCTTTCTGTTATTCCCTCTCACCTTTTCTCCTGCCTGCCTGTTATGTCTCTTGTGCCCTCTTTCCTCCAGCACAGCACTCCACCAGGAATTAATGGATTTATTAAAAAGTGACAACATTTTTCTGGCTAAAGGGAAGCCTCTTTTATATAGGGAACAGTTCCCAATGACTTAGCTGCTCTGTACACAGTTCTGTATCTATTTTTATCAGATTTTTTTCTTTCCCCTTCTCTGCTCAACCTTTTCAATCTCTATTTGTTTTTCACTCTGATGGCTTTCTGCTCTATAATGCACCATGTTCCCTTATGTTTTCTCTCTCCTCTCTGCTCCTGCTGTCATCCTGTCCTAGGTGGAGGGCAAACCCAGGAAAACTGGAATTTACATCAGACTTTCAAGTCATAATATTCAAGTAGATTCAGTTTTAGGCAGAGTGAATTCTGCCTTCCCTAGGAGAAACCAGCTGCTTTGACTTCCCCTTTTCTCTATTAATGCTACGTGGTCTGTGCCAGTTTGTTCTTACAACACTGTAAGGGCTAAGATATTTGAAACCTCAGGACTGCATATTCCCTGAAATGACCTTTTATCTATTGTCTATAAGTATTGTCTATAACGTTTTTCTTGGCATACAGGTTTACCTTGCTTCAGTTCCTTCTGTCACGCTGAGGGCTGTAAGACAATAACAATTGATTGTGACTGCATTAGTATGTTGATAGGATTACAACATTCTAGCCAAATGCTTCCACAAAATGTAAGATCTCAGATAAAATTCAATAAGTGTAGGATAAAATAAATCTTTGAAAAGTATATTGGTCTGTGTAGCAGCATCAAGACCTACACACGGCTGAAATCATCATTTAATGTATTCCATGTGCTGCATCCAATATGAATTTTTAATATTTAGGAAGGCAGAAAAGACACTGTGAGCTACATTTAGATTTTGCAGCTGGAACCCAACACTTCAGAGATCAAGCTTTCCAATATAGGATCATGCAAAAAATATGTATGGATTTGTTGCATCCCAATAGACCACCACATTGACTTGTTCAAATGGAGCATTAGATTAGCAGCTATTTAGAGCTTGTCTATAGAGTGAGTAACTTCTCATGCAAGCTGGGATATGAATCGTACAGCATACCAGCTTGCCACACAATAGCTCACTGCACAGAAAAGCCCTTAATCTGTGCAAGAAAATCCTCCTGAGAATGCAGAAAGGTTGGGTTTTGTGGGCAAACCTAAGCCCTAGAAGAACAAGTGCTGATACATTAACACTCCTTTTCATCTACAGTTTCTCCAAGGACCTAATCCAGCTGTCACTGAAGTTTTTCCAGTGATTTCAATGGGAGCTGGGTCAGGCTCTAAGGCATATAAAAGTCAGATATTTGCCTCAAAATGTTTCCACTTCTCACCCATAACTATGCTTTGCATTAGGATAACGCAGTGCAGTACAACTTGCTCGTTTGTTGAAATGTTTTCTCAGGTAACTCTGACAAACAAAATTCTACAGCTACCTTTTATAATTATACCAGGAGCTTTAACTCCTGGTACCACAAATGTGGACCACATGTTTCCATGGGAATGAAGGCCACAGTCACTACCAAGTGCTTCCTTTTTCCTGGGAGTGAATTTAATATTATAGGCTGCGTGGGTACCACAGGCCTCATTTTAGATTGTCAACAGAGTGACTTGGTGTGTGTTTCTTGTGGTACATTTTTTAAAACTAGAAGAAACCAGGATTTCAGAAATAAGGAGCCCCACTTTCTAGTGCTCTAATGTTCTTTATCAGCAAACCCCTCTTCTGTAGGATAGCCCCAGTTTTCATGAAGCAAAGTTGTGTTCTGTAAGCTAAACTGCACTTTGGGTTGCAGAATGTTGAGGTATCAGAGGTAGCCCATCATCCACAGTGTGGTTATCATGAACATCATCACAGAGGCCTTGATGGTCACAGCTTTTACTTGGCCATGTAGGGGGAGTAAAAAGCAATAACCCCTCCCGGCTCTCCTACTGAGACGGGGGGAGGGATAGCTCAGTGGTTTGAACATTGGCCTGTTAAACCCAGGGTTGTGAGTTCAGCCCTTGAGGGGGCCATTTAGGAATCTGGGGCAAAAATCTGTCTGGGGATTAGTCCTGCTTTGAGCAGGACGTTGGACTAGATGACCTCCTGAGGTCCCTTCCAACCCTAATATTATATTATTGTGAATATTGCCTTAGTGAGTAGAGCAGGGACATCTTGCCCAATACTACTTCCCCCAAAAGTGAGTGGGCAGGGAAAGAGATGAAGGGGGAGTAGATGGAGATTTTGCTTTGCTCTGCAGCTTCTCCCACCTTCCACCCCCTACCACAGCCAGAGAAGCTGTGTGAGAACATGGGGTTGAGTAATTTCCTCTGAGCCAGGGGGACCAGGGAGGGACTTTCAACTAGTTTTGCAAGCCCAGGTGTGACACAGGAGCTAAGACTAAGTCAGGCTTTTTTTGAAACTCATATTTTAATATTTCATTGCCCATTCCCACTCCCAGCTCCAGTGAGCAGAAGCTACCAATGTCATTGACCTAATGATTGATTAGTATACTTTGTGTAATGCACAGAATGTTACTAGAGAGTGTGGTATGCTTGATGGAATGAAACTACATAATTCTGCTCTGAAGTCACAAGGATTAGACATTGCCTTTGTCTGGTTAGTGGGAGAAGTAGAAGACACTGCACCTAAAAGAGTATCTTTAACAATTACTGCTGTTGCCAGCCTCAGCTCTCTCTTGTTAGTGCTTTTGCCATGTTTGTAGCAGTGCTTTGCAAGGGAGGAAGTGGGGAGTAGATCAAACCCTTGCTCCATCCTTCTTCCACCTTTGCCTATTGAAGAGAAAGAACTATTTGGTTAGGCTTTGGCTGCCCTCAGGTCGAAGCACTGTGCAATTCAGATGCTTTCTTTCCATATATCCCTCTGTTCCTTCTGCTCTTGCTGGGCCCTTTTACAGGTAAGGAAGAGTGGTCCTATGGATAGGTGGCACGTCCTAGATTCTTTTCCTGGCTGTTCCTCTGACTTCCTTGGGGAAAATCACAAAATCTCTCTGGGTCCTGGGTTTATCACCTGAAATATGGGGATTGCAGTGCAACCCTGACTCACAAGGGTGTTGGAGGCTACATTAATTAATGTTTGAAAGATGCTCAAATGGGAGGCACTGGATAATGTCAGGGCATTTCTATCCTCTCTATTTAGTTGCTGTCAGTCTTGCATTTCTCAAAGCTCCTGACCTACTTTTCAGATTCTTCTTCTAAATATCAATGATAAAACAAAATTATTTGCTCTTTCTAATTATATTTTTCTTTCAAGTACAAAGCCAAGAAACAGAATAAACAGCTGAAATACAGATGTCACTTTCAGATGCTTACTGGCATACAACATGGGTTCTCAGCCTGAGTTCAAGACCCTTTGTATGCCTTGATCCCAAACCACATTAAAGGAGGGTTCCAAAATTTTATTTGGTTGTGACGTGGGGGTCATGAGGTGGAAAAAGTTGAGAGCCACTGACATATAGCATTATCCCCAGCATTTCTCTAAGATCAAAGGGAGTGAGATTTTCACAAATGTCCCACTTTACTTACCGTTGGGGTGACATTCTTTGTACAAAAAAACCCTCCACATCACAGCAAATGGAATTACTCTTTTGAACTCCACATGCGCTTAATTTGGACAAAACACTTTTGCTGTCAAAAAAAAAAAAAAAAAAAAAAAAAGGGCACCTAAAACAAGAACCAGTGCAAAGCTACTTCTCCCCACCATCATCCATAATTTTTCAAAGCAGGCAAAATCCCAAATTAATAGAGTGTCTAAATGTGAAGGTTTTAGTGCTGCTCTAGCTATGAGCCCAGATTTGCTGAGTGATAATTCAACCTGGTCAGAAAGCAGAGTCCATTGGATGTTTCAGTGCTAAGGGAAATCCAGTGGAAGCTAGGAAAATAAGGCAGGGAGAAGGTGCAATAAATAATATTTAAGATCCTGTGAATGTGTTTGTTTCGGTCTCTGAGTGTTTCTAAGTCAAACTTGGTCCTGGTGAACTTTGGCCGGACGATTTTCCTTAGCCACAGCCAAAAATTTAGCATCACAAGGTCGTGATCACTTCCAATATCAGCACCAGGGAAGTTCCTTGTTTTAGGTCTGTTAATCCCAGAATGAGATTGGTTTTGCACCATGAGGTAGTCGATCTGGCTGTGATGTCGACCATTAGGTACGTGCCATATTGATTGTCTGGATGCTTTATGTGCGCCTAATGTGTTTGCAAGAACCAGATTGTTATAGCTGGCAAACTCCAGAAGTCTCAATCCTCTCTCATTGGTTACCGCATTACAGAAAGGACCACAATAATCTCGCCAGTCTGCCTGTGCGTCAGTACCCACTTTAGCATTCCAATCTCCTTGTACAATCAGGATATCTTTCTTGGTACCTTATCAATGATGTCTTGGAGCTGATTGTAAAAATCTTCAATTTGCTCATCGTCATAGTCTGTTGTAGGGGCATAGACTTGTTCCACTGTGATATTAAATGGTTAAAGCAATGATTGGCTGAAAATTTGCCCCGCTGCTTGTTCTAGAGGAAGACGTAGAAACAATAACCAACAATTTTGACTCTGTAATGAATGAGGCAGCAATGGACATCCTTGAGAAACATCGTAAGAAGACAAAACCATGGGTCACAAATAAAATACTACAAATGTGTGACAGTAGAAGAGAACTTAAGAGAGACAAGAACAGCACTTAGGGTGTTAATAAATACAGAGCAATTGGCAGAAAAATCAAGAAAGGAATGAAAGAGGCCAAGGAGATATGGATTGAAAAACAATGCTCTAAAACTGAAGAGTATCAATAATAAAAATAGCAAATGAGCCTCCCAGGTTGAAAAATATCTGATGAAGGAAAGATGGACCAAAGCTAACACAGTTCAAGACAAAGAAGGGAATAGTCTTATAGAAGAAAGGGACATCATCAATAGGTGGACAAACTACTGCTCGGATCTATACAACCACCAGACAAATGGAGATCCTAGTGTCTTAGACAGCCCAGATTCAACAGAGGACAATGACTTTCCAGTACTGCGTGAAGAAGTGGACACAGCTGTGAAATCATTCAAGAAAAGAAAGGCTACGAGTATTGACAACATCCCAGCCGAATTTATGAAATTCCGAGGAGAAATATAATAGATGTACTCACCAAGTTCTGCAACAAGAGCTGACAGACCAGTGAGAGGCCCTCCACATGGACACAGTCACTAATCATCACTCTGCCAAAGAAAGGCAACCTGCAATTGTGTCAAAATTACTGGACTACAAGCTTAATTAGCCATCCTAGTGAAGTGATGTTGAAAGTCATATTGAACAGATTGAAGCCACAAGCAGAGAATTCATTGCTGAAGAACAGGCTGGCTTTCATGCTGGAAGTACCACAGAACAGATTTTCAACCTTCATGTTCTATGTGAGAAGTACTTACAACACCAGGACAGCTACCACATCTTTGTTGACTTCAAGAAGGCGTTTGACAGAGTATCGCACAAAGTTCTCTGGGCAACCATGAAGAAGTACAATGATGGTCGTCAGCTTATTCGTACCATTAAACAGCTGTATGCCAAGGCCAGCAGTGCAGTTCTCGTCAATGGCACAATAGGAGGGTGGTTTTGTGCCACTGTTGGAGTCCAGCAAGGCTGCCTTCTTTCCCCCACACTGTTCAACATCTACGTGGAGCACATAATGATGATGCCCTAGCAGATCACATATGCACAGTCAGCATTGGGGGCGAACAATCTCAAATCTTCGGTTCGCTGATGACATTGATGGCCTGGCAGGCAGTGAAGATGAACTTGCCAACCTTGTGAAATGATTGGATGAAACCTCCACAAAATACGGCATGGAAATCAGTGCAGAAAAAAACCAAGCTGATGACAAACAAACGTGATGGGATCAGCTCACATATCACTGTCAGTGGACAAGAGCTGGAGACAGTAAAAAGTTCAAGTATTTGGGGGCAATCATCACTGATGAAGGATCCAAAGCAGAAATTCGGGCAAGAACTGCACAAACAGCAGCAGTGGCAAAGCTAAAGCCAATTTGGAGGAATAAGAATATCTCCCTGGAATCCAAACTGAAACTGCTGTTGGTCATCTCCATTATTCTGTATGCGTGCGAGACATGGACCCTTATGGCAGAATTTGAATGGAAAATACAGGTAGTAGAGATGAGATGCTTCCGTAAAATCCTGGGCATCTCCTACTTTGACCACATCGCTAATGAAGAGGTCAGCAACATCATCACCCAATGCGCTGGGTCATATGCGGACCTCCTGATGACTGTGAAGAAGTACAAGCTGAAGTGGTACGGTCATGTAACAAGACCATCTGGCCAATCCAAGATCATCCTCCAAGGGACAGTACAGGGGAAGAGAAGAAGAGGTAGACAGAAGAAGAGATGGATTGATGACATAAAAAAGTGGACAGGAATGGACTTTGCGGAGACTCAAGCTCTGACACACAATTGTCAGGGGTGGAGACAATAGGTTGATTGCTCATCAATGATGGTGTCCCAATGACTTATGTGGTTATGGCAGTGATGATGATGATGAATGTGTATGCAGTACTTCATAAAACCCTCAGTCAGAAATGCCAGAGAGATCAGAAACAGAACTATATGGTAAAACCTCAATAATGTCCAGCTTATCGGTAAATAGCAGTGTGGCTTTTTGAATGTTTGGGGCCAGGATCAGAGCTGATGCGTAAGACTCACATCCGATGTGTCAGTGAACAGAAGGAGGTCTACGTTGATGCAGTATGTTCTGAGGAGCAAGAAAAAGGTGTAAGTCAAGGAAGGGGGTGGCCTAGTTTATCTTCTATCTACTTACACCCTCCTGTATATTGCTTTTCTTTCTGTACTCCTCTCTGGTGTTTTGGTGCGAGACTTCCTGAGAGTCACATTAAAACACCTTACACTCAGTGAGGGGAAGGGAGTGAGTTGTTACACGGTGGTAAGTGGGAGTGAGTCTAAGCGAGTCTTGGTCTACATGAGGCTAAGCTGGTGCAGTATGTTGGGGCGTTGTAAGAAGGTGGTGTTTACATGACTGTAGCTCCCTCTAGACTTCTTGGACTCATTCACACCCACCTGTGACTCTGGCTCTTGGCCATTTTAAAGGAATGTGTATCACACAGCCCTTTTGATCTAACTTTTTTCCATTTTAGATATGATGACTACACATATTTATGAAGTCCTATTCAGTGAGTGCCAGATGATGGCTGCTCCAAAACCTGTGCCCTGGGGGAGGGGGCACCCACACCAAATACGCTCACAAAGGAAGAAGCAATGTTATGACCTCCCTCACTCTGCAAGCGCAGGGGTTTGGGGAGAGGACCCTAGCATAGCTGTGAGCGCTGACTAGCCCTGAGGAAGTATGCCTGGGCATTGCTGTCACAGCAGACAGAGGCTGACGAGCTGTGCTGGTAAGGCAGGGTGAGGAGGGAGGAGTGTGCTACCCCTTTTCCACAAGTGTAACAAGGGTAACAGTACAGGGGATACCCTTTCCTCTCTCCCTTCAAAGCATTCTGGCTGCTCCTCCCATGGATACACACAGTTACCCAAGAGGAATCATCTCAGATATGGATGTGGCCCATCATATTTATTGGTCCTATACTTTGATCGAGAGTGAATGAAATAAACACCAGAATATAATACTATGAAATAAACTGTAGTCTGAGTGACTGTTTGTGCCACTATGTTCACAGTGATATATGGTACTGTGTGAATTAGGGTGACCAGATGAGAGGAAGAAAATATCGGGACACATGGGGGGGGTCACCTGCGGAGCAAAAAAAAAAAAGGAGTGCCACGAAATATCAGGACTAATTGAGTCCCGACCAAAGATCGGTCGGGACGCGGGACAAACACCTAGATATTGGGACGGTCACCCTATTGTGATGGGTGGAAAAAGTGCACTGCTGTTTGGATTTTGTTGTTTGTTTCCTTATTCTGATGCCTTTACGTAATATTCCCTGTCCTTTGTTATTTCTAGGAGCTGGTGGGGAGTAATCCTCCACAAAGAAACTGGAAAGGAATTGCAATTGCTTTACTTGTTATTCTGGTTATCTGCTCCCTGATTGTCACCTCTGTTATACTCCTGACACCAGGTATTTATAACCTTTAACTCACTTGCGTTCTGTTTTTCTTTTGTAAGTTTGCACTTCCAAGGGCAGAGACATGATAAAGTGAATGCAAAGTAGAGATCAAATAGTTTCCTATTCTTTAGCTTCCTTTAACATTGGGTGCAGAACACTGTCCAGAACATTATTTTATATCAGGGCTCTCTAGAGTCCTGATCCAAAGCCCTTTTCAGTTGATAGAAGGATCCATTTGACTTCAGTGGGGTTTGGATCAGATCCCAGCTCTTTATTTTTCTAAGAATATAAAACACAACCGTGCAGTACACAGCTTTGTCGTGGAGTAAATAATTTATACTTCCCAATGGGTGATCTTTAAACTTCATCTTTCAGCTGTATTCTGTATGCCTAGCCTTTGTAAATTACTTCTCTTACGATAACTGCCAAGTACCAGGCAGAGGCCATAGGCTTGAATTTTAATGTGACATCATTATGTTTATTGATTATTACATGTTTCTATGGCTTGTAAATTTCCATGGCTATTTACAGAATAGAGGTAAGATGCTTTCCCTGCCCTGAAGAGCTGGCAATCCACACAAGACAAGAGAAACAAATGTAAGACAAGACATAGCACAACAATTCAGTAACAGGAAGGTTTAGTGGTTGCTAAAGATGGAGGGTGGAAGGTTTCCCTGAAGAGATGGGTTTGACGGAGGAAAAGAGAAGGTTCTCTGTGAACAAGAACAGATGGGTGGTTGCAGGCCTACCAAGCAACATGATAAGAAGCCCAGAGCCAAAACAGGGAAAGGAGACAAAGGGAAGCAACAGGAAAGAGAACATAGGGTATGCAAATGCAAGCTGTGGGAGCAACATTGCACCAAATTTTGTGCAGGTACCAGTGCTTCATGTACTCCTTAGTAAGTTTGACCTACCTTCTGTGGCAAGATGGCTGGAGTCTACAATCCCAGAGATTCTGTGTCAGCGTCAGATAAATCAAGAAATGCAGGTTTCTATTACACTCAATATGAAAATGAATTAGACAACCACTACATTATCCCTTCTGCTATTTAACTTGATACCATATTCAATTTATTGGATTCAGCTCTCTACATTTTAAGTGTGCTGCAGAATTTTGAACTAGGTCTTCAGCTGGTGTAAATGGACATGGCAGTATTGACTTAAGTATAGCTATGCCAAGATCAGTGGACTGACGATCTGGGTCCTAGTACTGGAAACACACCACTGCATTGTAGGATTTATCAGACAGAAGCTGGAGGTTTGGCTAGCTGGGGTAGGGGGCAGTTGTAGCGTTTGACACCTGAAAAGATGTAGCTGTCAGTTTGGCATTGTGGGATAAGCACGTTAGCTGGATGTTTGTGCTAAAATGATCCACAGCGAAGTAGTTAAGGTTACTGTTTAAACTTCATAATTAGGTTTCAAAGTTAACACCCCATTGAGATGAATCTGTCTGTTCAGTGCACAGTGAGCTATTTTTTTTAGATTTTCTGCGGACTCAGCTTGCATCATCTAGGTAGGCAGAAATTTTCCTGCACTGCATCTTCAGAGCTAGTAGTTGGTGAACAACTTGTCATTGAAGTAATCTGCTGTGACTCAAAAGACATGTAGGGAACAGATATGATGAGTAAGCTCTTATTTTTACATAATAGTGTGTGTATATAAGCACATGTGTGCATACAGATATACCTTTTCTCTCTTGGGATGTACATATATGATATAACTATAAGAACACACAGAGCAAATAAAATGTAGGGAAATTTTCCTGGAAATAATAGTGTTCCAGACTCAATCCTACAATTGCCACCCCTATAATACCATAGTCCTGTTCCTGTTGGCCTGCTGCTGAAAACCTCTTCCTTTCTTTGTCCAGTTACTCTTCCCTCATACCTACCTTTAATACATCTATCACTGACCTGGAACCAGCTCTCAGTTTAGTCCATTGCTTTGAGCCACTGCTCCAATGGCCCTCTCTACAGTGTTTCCCCCAGGCTTGCAGTGTATAGATCTTCAGGAATCAATCATGAGCATGATGCAGGTAGGTAGAGTCTGAGGCACTTTGGGAACCCACTGCAGAATGAAGGATTACAATACAGCTTTAAGCAAAGCAGCAGTGATTAATTGTATCCATGCCTAGCACATGATGGTGGGGTTTTCAGGCAGGGTCAGAGTCAGGGCATGCTCTTCAGAAAGAAGGGTAAGTGGGAGGTGTGGAGAAGGGGGAGGTTAGGTGGCTGGAGCCCAGTAATGGAGGAAGAGGGTTTTATATGCCTTTTTACATTTCTCTTCCAAATTGATCAAAACCTTTAAAAAAGGTTTAAACTCTGGGTTCAATTTCTGGTTAGGCTGAGATTTATGCTGGTTCAAATGTTTAAGAAACAGGTCACTCTCCCTGTTTTAAGCTAGCCCATAAATTATGAGCGGAGTTCACTACATGCATTAGAAAGTCTAATTAGTAACAGCAGTGCTTAATTTTCAACTGCTTTTTTATTTCTTATTTTACAAAACCCTACTAAAATGGTGAGATTTCAGTGATTTATATTCCTTTAGACTTGCAGGGGCAGCATTTTCAAGTCCCGTATCTGCTTGTCTTAGCAGATATTTGCTAGTGAGTATCTGCTTGTGCAAAATTGCCCACAAAACCCATAGTAGTTTGTGGCTTCAAATACAGGTTTGTGTGAGTGCAGCTGTTCCAACCTGCTTTGAAATGCAGGCTAGTGCCTGCTGCCCATTCACATCAATGAACCCCCCCAAACTTTGCTTGAGTCTAGTGTTGTAGGATTGATACTTTACCAACAATATTTAGCTCCCTTCTCACAAAAGGGTGATAGAAACTAATATGTAAATCAAAACGAAGTAGGAGAGACTTGCTATCAGTTGGCCCAATCCTGCAGTGCTTTCTCAATCAAAGTTCTCATTGACTTCAGTGGGTGTTTTGCCTAAGGAAGATCTTCAGGATCAGGCTCTGTATTCAGAAAGCAAAGCTAAGCAAGGACTTTATGCATGTTTCCTCTTAGGGTACGTCTACACTGCAGCTGGAAGCATGCTACCCAGTGCAAGACACCACCAGCTGTGCTCAAGCTAGAGTGCTAAAAATAGCAGCGTAGCTGGGGATTGTGTGTGGGGCAACTCAGAGACAAACCTGCCCAGACCCCGCCCCCATATACATACTTAGACAGCTAGTCCGAGCCATCGCCTGTGCTACCCCGGCTTTGCTGCTATTTTTAGCATGCTAGCTCAAGCAAAGCTAACACATGTCTGTCTATCCATGCTAGGAAACCTCCCAGCTGCTGTGTAGAGGTACCCTTAGTCTTTAACATTTTCTGGAGATACACTTCAAGATGGTTCCTTTCAAGTCTGACCTATAACTGTATAAGTAAGTGCATCCAATTCCCTATTAAATTTTTAGCAGATGTCACAGGCACAGAGATAGTCTGAAAGGCAGTCACTGTAAAGCATTAGCTCACTGAGCACTACCAGTAGCTGCACAGTCGGTGAGCCACGAGCATGATGCAGTGTGCCTAGCATCACACAGGCTGTTCTAAAACAGTGGCAAAAAAACCCCTCATATGTGTTTTCCATTTTATTTTCTGAATTTCTATTATTGAATTTCCTGTTGTTGTAATTGCCCAGAGGGGACCTGAGCATAAGTTAGAGTAACCTTTCCAGAATATGAGGCATGCAAAGGTGGCTTAAAGCCACCGTATCCTGCTGGGATATCAGTTTCTGTGTACCAGCAAGACACCAGAAATCCTATTTTTCTAGCTGCACAAATCTGGGTTTTACAGCTCTAGCTGTGGTAAGGTGTAACAGGGAGTCCTTAAGGGCTAGGGAGTCTGGGCCCAGTCTGCCTTTTTCAATAATCAGACCCAGCTGAGAAGGAGTCACATGTTTCCTATAAAGGGCTGAGAGAAATTGGTTGGTGGAGCTGTGGGTTCCTGTGGCTGGCTCTGGAGCAGTATAGGAAGATGTAAAGGGAAAGACCTTTGGGCCCTGCTTGGTCAGGGGAAGCTTTGTTTGTATTGCTTTGTGAGTGTGTGGTGTTGGCTCAAGGCACCTTATTCCAGCTGTTCAAAACACAGAACAGGGTCCTTGGTTAGTCTCCAACCTGAAAGTACATAGGCCAACACTAACTGAGGTTAATGTACTCCACAGCATGTTGTGGGCTACGTTGTACCCATTAGCGTGTTGGTGTGGAGCTCAAGGAGAGACTGCCACAGCAAGGCTGCTCTGTGTGTGTGATGGGAACAATAGTGCCGCCTAATCCTCCACTCCTTTGGAGTGTTAGGATTGCCCAGGCCCTATATAGAGAGAGTGGTCCCGGTGCTTGTCTGAGTGCAGTTGTCCCTGGCCTGTGTGGATAGGATCATGCCCTCTATCCATTCCCCATCCCCAGGCTCCAATGTTGAAACAAGGGAGTGTCTGTCCTTATGACTGTGCTGGAAGACTAGGGACCCCACGTATATATCCAAATGTTTGTTCCATAGTGGATTTTCCCATTAAATAGTTTCCCCCTCAACTGGTGGCCCACCTTGCTATTTAGGCTTTGGCAGCTCTACTGTTCCTCCCCCACCTACTCTGGTTACCCAGTTTGCTGCCACCAGGTACTAAGTATTAGCACCCTGCTGTTTATCACTCATTGAAGAGATCTGTTTCCTTGAGTTCCTCAGAATCTATATTGTTGGTTTAATAAAAATGTGAAGAGCATGGAAAAATATTATTGCATAGAGGGGTTTGACAGGGGATTTGCGTGAGGCTATTTCAGTTCCTGTAGCGAGTGAGGCCAAATCAAGTAAAACAATTAAAGACTCCATCATAGTTTGAAAATAGGAAAACTGAAAGAACATGTTATAACCTGGTACAGGATGTCTGAACACCTGCTAGTGAAACAAAACATGTTTCACAGTTATTATTAACTTTCCTTTAAGAATCACAAGATGTTGATCTTCTCTGCACTTGCTTTGGATTGTCATGAGACTTCTAATGCCGTATTGGTTCAGGGCCCACAGAGGAGACACTCACTTAACTACTTGAATCCTACATGCCATATTGCATTACACACTGGAATCAGAAGACTTTTTAAAAAAATGTCAGCAATGTCTGGGAATCTTGATGTCACTGCTGGCTCCCCCCCCCCCCCCCCCAAAAAAAAAAGACGCTAGATTGCTTTATCTGTACCAGTCTCAGGCTAGCCAAAGTATGTCTCAGCAAATTCTAAAGATGGGCAAGAGACTCAGAATTCAGAGCAGAAGGGGAACCATGAAAATATTGTGGTTCTTGCTGAAGAGTGCTGAGAAGATAGCATCTTAATGCCCTCGAGAAGTTCTGCCTCTTCAGTAGAATGCCCCCACTAGTTCTGTTTTCTAGCAGCTGGTACAAAATCCCTCTGTTGTATAGTGCACCAGTTAGGTGCCCTGTATTTAAGTTTCACTGCATAAGCACCTTCAATATGTGTTCAACACTACATTACAAGGGTGGGGATGGGGCACCATAAGAGAATAAATAGTACAGGAACCAGTTTTCTTTTTGCTTCTGCTATTCTCCTCTTTGTCTCTCCCCCTCCCCTGTTCCACAGCAATGAGGCTAGTTTCTGAAAAGACAGCGTTTGGCCCAACCCCAGCCAGCTGTGTTCAGGCAATCAGCTGGTGCCTCAAACACCTGACCTGAAGAATTACACATCAAAGCAATCTTTGTTTTAAAAAAGTGAAGTTAGTTCATACCTGAAGATACATGAAGATTTGACATTTCATTGTGTGAAATTAGTGCCAGACAATGAAAGACTTGCTCGCATTTATGTTTGAATTCCCTTGTCTCCCTATTATTGTATCTCAGTGTACCATTGGATGAGTTCCAGACTCAAAGGATTCTTTTTAAGTCCTTCTGCCATAGAGCAGTTGCTACTGTTTTGTGGTCTTCTGTACCAAGATTTCTACCCTTTTGATGTTGAAATTGATTCTCCTCCTATTATGTGAAGATGTATAGTGGGAGTCCTGTCCTAGTGCATGAGAGTTTGTGATGATAGCATCCAAGATATGTAGGAAGCATTTTTTGGGGGTGGGGAAGGAAGGGCAATAGAAGTAGCATCATCAGGAGACACAGTATGGGTGAATGATGCTGAGCCTATCCTTCTGCCATCTACTAAGAAGTCTTCCAGAGTCTCAAAATTATGTGCAAGTAATCCAGAGAGCAGCTTTGTTTTCACAGTTATTGCAAATGAAGTTTTGTCTTTTTATTATAAATGTACCTGAGTAGGGGGAAGATTTATAAAGGAGCCTAAAGATGCGAAGAATCACCTAGTGGGATTTGCAAAAGCCCAGTTTAGTACCTAACTCCCCTTGAAATAATTTGTAAATCCCACCAAGAACCAATCTATATCTTTAGGTGCCTAACCACCTTTCTCAATCTAGACTTGTGTTTTGTTTTTCTTTTCCCACTGTTTGAATGTTTAACTTATGGCATAATTTAACCAGTGGTGTTAGAACAATCTCTTCAATAATTTGTATTGCTGTGACGAATACATTTAAAAAAAAAACAAGTTTTGTTCAGAAGAAACACATACTTTGGATCAGACTTTGGTCCTTTTGTAGTCATTGGGACCAGGCATTTGCTCCTAATATACAGTATATATGAATTTCAGAATATTGGGCCAAATTTGACTTTACATTAAGGTCCCATTATACCACTCAGCCTGCCTACAGGGGCCTTAACATGACTGAGAATTCAGGCCATGGTGTTCTCCCATCTATTCTGAAATGTGGAAGAGCTCAGCATGGGGAGTTATATGCCATTCACAACTGTTGCATTTGCAGATACATTTCAAATTAGGAATAACGCCTATTTCCTTCTGAATATTTTACAGTTGAAGATAACAGCCTATCTCAAAAGAAAAAGATAACAGTGGAAGATCTGTTCAGTGCTGATTTCAAAATTCATGACCCAGAGGCTAAATGGATAAGTGGTGAGTCTTACACACACACTTGACAATAATTCTACTCTCACTTTTTCTTTCCTCTTCCTGTCTTTCTTTCTTCCTCCTTTTCTCACTCTTTCTCCTGACTTGTGTCTCTAGTACCCAAATTCTTACTCCAGCTTTCCTCAGGGTAAATGTGTAAATTATATTTCTCCATTATACACAGCATCACATATGTTTCAGTAACCCCTAGAGGCCCCAATCAGGGCTGTTGGTTGGTGCCATTCAGACATGAAGTGAAAAAGACAGCCCCTATCCCAAACAGCTTATAATCATGGTAGCTGACAAGATGCAACAGGTGGTCAAAACAAATGGTTAGAGCACTATCATGGTCAGTCTTTATTTTACCATAAACAAATCTTCTGATTTATATTTTCATAATGTATTCCCTCGCCAAAATATTTTTTTCAGGCAGAGAGGTGAAGCATTGCTAGGCAACTAGCAACACAGTGGTCCAGCAACAGCTGGTCTGCTCCTTGTATGTGAGCGATGTATTCTTTTTATCCTGTCTTGCGATCTATATTTTCCAGTACCAAGGGGAAGAGACAGAATAATACCAGAATTAATGCACACCATATTTGCAGCAGTGGAAATTGTTCTACAGATGCAAATTCCAGCCCCCCACTGGCATCTACTACAATCTAAATCAGCTCTTGCTGGAATGAAACAACAACGTGCTGTACCGCTCATTTAGGGACCAACCTGACTCTCATTAAAGTGAACGGGAATCTTTCTATTGACTTTAATTGGAGCTGAACCAGGTCCTTGCTGCTGCAATCTGCCTTTTGGGGGTGGGGATCTACCCTGTGGGAGCAATTTTAATCCCCGGAGAGGGGTGGGGAGAGAGATTGCCAAGGGAATAGGCTGGATCAGTGCATCCCCCAGTCACCCTAAGCACATCCATCTCTGGCCAACCCCATCCACCTTTTTTTCTGCTGCACTAGCCGCTGGTGGAGAAGCCATTGCAGGCAGTGACTGTCACTACAACCAATCAGCGACTTGCCAGAGGACTTCTGGCTGGTGAGTGCCCGTTTTCAGTTTCTGCACACCTGTTGGACTGTCTCTCCCAGTACTGCAATCTATGGGGAGAATAAAGGTGGAAATACTTCTTGCATTTAGGAGTTCAGAAACCATTCTTTAGCATTATTATGTAACCTTTTCATGCCTAAAGGCTCCAATCAAGAGGCTGCTCCACTGCTCTGGGCACTGTACAGACACCTATTATGAAACATTCCTTGCCCCAGGTGAATTTCTTTGATTATTTTGCTTCATAATATCCTGTTCCTATGAATATTTTTGCACCTAAACTCTGCCACTAGAATATTTGTGGGATGATAACGCAATATATTTTTTTTATTTGAACAAACATCAGGAGAATTTTCCAGCTCCACTTAGAGCTGGAAACTCAAAAACTAATTTCTTTCATGGTTAAAATGTGTTTTTCTGCACAATAATGTTCTTTTTTTTTTTCCTGTGCAAATACAAGCTTTCCCGAACTGTTTGCATGCTGGTAATATCTATATGTTTTTATTAGCCTCTAATTTTTGGCAGGCATTATAACTCCCACATTTAATTGTTGGTAAAGGTCTGGATCCAGGGCCCACTGAAATCAATAGACCCTCTTGGACTTCAGTGGGCTTGGATCATACCCAAATAATCTAAGGTTCTATAAAAGTAAAAAAAAAAAAAATTAAGCTGTCATTGGTCAAGCCATTATAAACATTTCTGATTAAATGATTTTCCCTTTGGTGGTGGTTATAATAATTATGTTTCAGATTCTGATGTCAGGTACACCAGTATAAATCTGGAGGAACTCCATGAAACCAGTGATATTCCTTTAGAGTCACACCAGTGTAACTGAGAGCAGAGTCTTGCAGTAAAATACTATAATGCCCTTCATCCAAGAACCTCAAAGCACTTTACAAACATTAATTAATTCTTACAATACTCCTTTGGATAGGGAAATATTACACTCTTTTTACAGCTGGGTAACTGGTAAATCAGGATTACGATGACCAACAGTTCAGTGGAAGAGCTTGAAATAGAGCCCAGTAGTCCAAAGTTCTAGTCCATGCTTTGCCTACTACCCCATCCACCCTCTGTCCTGTTGTACCCAGCTGTTCTTGGTTCTCAAAATGCAAGTTCTTCTTCCCTTAGGACTCACTGAAGAAGCCTATTTCGCACTAACACAGCTTAGTAGAAAATAGCGCTGAAAGATGTGTGTAAAAGTGGGAATTAATGGGTGGAAAGAACCCTGGTTGTTTTGGGATTCCGACAAAATAATTGAAACCGTAACAGTGTCATATATCCTTGTCCCCATTCTTCCCTTGTTGTTAACAACACAACATAAACCACTCTAATGTAAAGAGATCTGAAAGCTAGATTGCAAAAATCGATGCTCTTGGCTCTTTTCGCGTCTACCAGATTTCCTTTAAAGGGTATTACTCTCTCGTTTTATTTTTTGTGTTGTTATAAAAGACAAGAGTTTGTTAGCCTAGCCAATGATAAGCATGTTGCATGGCTAGGAGTATTCAAATGGTCTCAGTGATTTGCTTTCAAAGCAGTTCAGCTAATGAAATCTCTCAATTCTGATCCATTTGCTTCAGTGGGTTTTGGGGGTCTTTTCATTGATGTCAGTGAGCATTGGATCAGGTTCTAAAGTCCCAACACAAGAAGGCATCTCTCTTCAGGACAAAAATCCCATTGAAGTAAATGGAACATGCATAAGCACTTTTCTGAATTGGGGCTTGAATGCAGGAAGTGTGTGATTCTGACCTATACCGATGTAATCCCATTGATTTAATAGTAGTTAACAGAGAGAGTTAATTCATGGTATGCCCACATCTTGAATGCTGCATGCAGATGTGGTCGCTCCATCTCAAAAAAGATATATTGGACTTGGAAAAGATACAGAAAAGGGCAACAAAAATGATTAGGGGTATGGAACAGCTTCCATATGAGGAGAGATTAATAAAACTTGGACTTTTCACTTTGAAAAGAGATGACTAAGGGCAGATATGATAAAGGTCTATAAAATCATGACTGGTGTGGAGAAAGAAAACAAGGAAGTGCTATTTACTCCTTCTCATAACACAAGAATTTAAATGAAATTAATAGGCAGCAGGTTTAAAAACAAACAAAATGAAGTATTTCTTCACACAATCAACCTGTGGAACTCTTTGCCAGAGGATGTTGTGAAGGCCAAGACTATAATAGGGTTCAAACAAGAACTAGATAAATTCATGGAGGATAGGTCCAACAATGGTTATTAGCCAGGATGGGCAGGGATGGTGTCCCTAGCCCAGAGGTGGGCAAACTACAGCCCGTGGGCCACATCCGGCCCACGGGACCGTCCTGCCCGACCCCCAAGCTCCTGGCCCAGGAGGTAGCCCCCATCCCCTCCCCTGCTGTCCCCCCTCCCCCTCAGCCTCAGCTCGCTTGCTCCGCTGCCGGCGCAATGCTCTGGGCGGCAGGGCTGTGAGCTCCTGGGGCAGCGCAGCTGCAGAGCCCGGCCTGACCCAGTCTCTGGGCTGTGTGGTGGCGGTGGCGGTGTGGCCCGGCTCCAGCCAGGCGGCATGGCTGTAGCGCTGCCAGCCATCGGCGCTCCAGGTAGCGTGGTAAGAGGGCAGAGAGCAGGGGAGTTCAGGGTGGTGGTCAGGGTGTGGGGGTGTGAATAGGGAGTAGAGTGGGGTGGTTTGGGGGGGAACAGGGAGTTGAATGGTGGCAGGGGCAGTCAGGAAGGAGGGGGGGTTGGATGGGGCAGGGGTCCCGGGGAGGCCGTCAGGAATGAGAGGAGGGGTTGGATGGGGCGGCGGGGGTCCGGGGATGGTGAGGGGACAGGGAGTGGGGAGGTGTGGATGGGGCAAGGGCCCCAGAGGGGCCGTCAGGGAACGGGGGGGTTGGATGTGGCAGGAGTCCTGGGGGGGGGGCAAATACGAGGTGGGGGCCAGGCCATGACTGCCTCCCCAACTGGCCCTCCATACAATTTACCATGTGGCCCTCAGGCCAAAAAGTTTGCCCACCCCTGCCGTAGCCTCCGTTTGCCAGAAGCTGGGAATGGGCAACAGGGAATGGATCACTTGATGATTACCTCGTCTGTTCATTCCCTCTGGGGCATCTGGCATCAGCCACTGTTGGAAAACAGGATACTGGGTAGATACATCTTTGGTCTGACCCATTATGGCCACTCTTATGTTCTTATGAGATGAGAGTTGACCTCAGAGTGTGACACAGCTACACTTCAAGTGCTAAGAGTGCAGATCTTCCTCAGACTTTGAGTATCTCTTTTAAGTTGGTTTGTGTGTTTTTATTGTAATGGCAGGTAGTTATAAGTTAGATGATTTTCATAAATTCAAGAGAGGAGACAAAATTGGTACGTTGACTCTGAACCCTTGGAGTTTTTGAGGAGTTGGGGTGTTTTTGAATTCATGGATGCAAACCCTAAAGATTTTGGTTCCTGAATTCAGAGCAGCACAGGAATCTTCATGTCTCCATGGCCCATCTTTAATAATTCCCCATGGTTTCCAGACTGCTGACTACAGACGAAAAAGATCTAAATCAGCCCCACGAGATGTCTTCTGGAGGACAGGATCACAGTTCAGCTCTCAGTGGGAGTAGGCACAGCCTTAAAGAAAAAAAAATGTGGCAGTTGTCGTGTATGTAGCCATGTAAATGTAGGGGAGCAATGTTGTGGGCCAGATTCTGAGCTGGTGTAAATCGCCACAGTGTCATTACGTGCTGGGGAGTTAAAAAACTGTCCGTCTGTTTTCTGTATGCTGCACTTTCAGATCTCAGGAGCTTCCCTCCCTTTTCACAGGGAGACAGTATTGTGAGTCATGTCCAGGTGGCTGTTAACGAATGAATCACATACTGTACGTTTGGTCACTGAGACTTACATTTGTTCTTTGTTGCTTTTCCTCAAGTACATTTCCACACCAAAAGTACACGTTTTCTTTGTTAATGGGAAACATAACAGCGGTCTCTTCACTGGTTACTGCAATTGACTGGATGCAGTGTGCCGCCAGTGCCTGCTATTTACAACAGGATGTTTTTCCAGCCCCGGTTGAATTAGTGTTTGTGGTGACATCTGGCAACATGTGGTTCTTTATTTTTTGTATTATGGTAATGTTTAGAGGCTCCAACTGAGATCAGGGCCCCATTGTGCTAGGCACTGTACAAACACATAGTGAGAGCTGGTCCTTGACCCAAAGAGCTAACAGTCTAAACAGAAAAGACAGTAAAGGATGAAAGAGAGTACTATTATTCCCATTTTACAGATGAGGCCTGAGGAACAGAGACATTGAGTAATGAAATTGGGCCCTGTTCTCTTGAGTCCCAGTTCACAAGACTACCCTTTCTCACTGACATAATATTCCTCCTCCTACATGAAGAGGCACAAGGGGTACAGTTTTCAGAAGGACCCAATTCCCATTTTCAAAAGTGACGTAGGCACTTAGGAGCCTAACTCTCATTGCAAGTCAAAGGCTTTTGACTAAGTTACAAGCCCTTTCGAAAATGTTACCTAATAACTGAGATCTAAACAAAGCAAAGCCTTTTTTTGGGTTATGCTGAACATCACATTAGTTTTATTGTATATTTTACTAATACAATTATAAAATAAATCTCTAGGCTCTTTTAAAGTTTGATATTGAATTTAATGATCTAGAACTAATATGTTTTATTTACCATGCTGAAAAATGTTGTCTTGTACTAGCAGCGGTAATTTATTTCAGTTTACCTTTAGTAATAATGCTCAGATCAACAACACCCTGAGAGCCCTGATGTCCCCAAGCCTATTCCGCGTAATGGAAATTCATTGCACTGTATTGATAGAACCACTGATGCATTTCAAATGATGCAGATGCATGTGGAGTAAATGAATTATTTATGGTTCACTCTGCATAAGTATTAGAACTTTTTAAGTGCTAACATTTTTCACTTTTTAAAAAAGTATGAATTAAGGTGCCACAGTGACAGTCCTGGGGACTGGTCACAGCGGTATAGCACAGTTGGCTGGGATTGCAAGTTTCTCCAAACTGCTCTTGTAATGAATTTAGAGGACCAGGGGAGTGACTGAGTATGGGACCCACCCAACTCTTGTCAAAGTCAATGAGACTTTCATTGACTTCAGTGGGTGTTGGACGAGAAATAATAATAATATATGGAGATATGCCTATCTCCTAGAACTGGAAGGGAGCCTGAAAGGTCATCAAGTCCAGCCCCCTGCCTTCACTAGCAGGACCAAATACTGATTTTGCTCCAGATCGCTAAGTGTCCCTTTCAAGAATTGAACTCACAACCCTGGGTTTAGCAAGCCAAGGCTCAAATCACAGAGTTATCCCTCCCCCTTATAGGGTGTTGGACTGCTTCCTATAGGACTGGAGAATAGTTCATCTTCCTGGCCCAGTCAATCCCTGCCCCTTCTGATCCTAGTTCAGATGGTCTTGTTTCTAATCTTTCCTCTTAAATACGTCCCACTCATCTACTTTTTAAACTAAGTACATTTTAGTGTTCTCAGATGTGGGTGCTGGCAGATTAGGACAACGTACTTGTCCTGATTCTCCTGTCACTTACAGCAGTGTAAATTAAGCATAACTCCGCTGGCATTAATGCTGATGTGAATCTGGAGGAAGTGGGAAAAGAATCAGGTCTGTTATGTTTTCATTTTTGCTTGGCTCTTCCGCCATCTGAACTCCTAATTAATCAAGTTTTATTTCATTGCATTCTCAAATGTGTTGTGCTGAGATGGCTGAAAAGAGACCTCCCCCACCTCTGACCCCGCTGTGGCCAATGCTGGAATCATCATTCACGGCAGCCTATTTTTGTTCTACTCCGGTGTGCTTTTTGCCCTTTTGTATGCAACTGCAATGTTTTCTGATGGATGTATCAAAAACCACAGGCCCATTCTTTCACCACAGGGTGAAATCTTAGCTACCAAGTCAATTGTCGTGGTGTCTAAGAGCTTCTACCCCCACATGCAGAGGGTGGTGAAAGCCCTGCAGTGTAGCAGTTTCAGTGGGGAAGTAGGCTTGAAGGAGAAAGAGAAGCAGGTGGGGGAAGGGTCTGAGAGAGGCTGTAGGTTCCTCCAGTGTGCAGATACATTAGCCACAGTCCCCTAGGTAGGGGACGTGTTGGAGTTGCAGCCAGTTTTTGAACCATGGCAGGGATACCAAGCTGCCTTGCCCAGGGATTGAGCATTGGGTTCCTTCCATCCCAGCCCTTGTGTAATTCCTTTCATGAGGCTCATTTACTAGGGTTTTGTAGTTTGTGTGCACCAGTTAATCAAGGTGTTTAAGCACATGCCCAACTTTCAGTATGTGAATAGTCCTATGGAAGTCGGTGGGACTGTTCATGTGCTTAAAGATAGTTCCTATTCATGTGCTTAAGTGCCCTACTGAACTCAGGCCTAACGCTGCAAAACCAGAATTAATATGGGCCCATGGTCTGTCCAGCCTGAGCTTCTGCCCCCAAAGCCATGGAGATCATTCATTTTCAGTGCAGGATGTTACAAAGGGAATCAAAGGACAAGCATATTTACACGGACCACAAGCCCTGATTTGAGACCCCACCCTGGAATGGCTCCTCCATGACACTCTCTCTGCAGATTGTGAATTCCTGAGAGCACCAAAAATGAGCCGCAGTGTTCCTCTCCTGGCCTCAGCTTTCTGGGATTTGCCTAAGCACAGCCAAATTGGCCCCTAAACGAGAGAGAGAAAAGCCTGCAATTAGTTGTTTTTGAACGTTCCTTCTCCAATGAAGATAGGATGTGAAGGGAAACATTTCTATCATGCAGCTGTTTTGTTTTGTTGCTGCTAAAGAGAAGGAAAGAGGAAATCAATCTGGCCCTCCTGAAAATGAATGTAGTCCGCAGAAGCATGCTGGTGTGAGGCTACAGTCTGTTCTTTCCCTTTAAATGTATCCTAGTGCATTGCAGGGGAAGGCTGTGCTTCTCTGCAGCGCTAGAAATGCTCTGACGCTTCATATAGCTGTTAAACGGAAGGGCTTTGGGCATCCTTTGGCCAACCACAATTCTGCTTAGTACTTGTGTCTTATTGACAGGACTCTTTCTAGGCAAGTTCCTCCTCCTGGACCATCCGCTCCTAGGCATTGCCTTTAACATTATATTATACCATAATGTTATTGTTTATGGCTACAGTGTAATTGTGTGCAATGCACTTCACAAAAAATGGCAGGTCACAGCTCCTCAGAGTTTACAGTCTAAACTAGAATGCAGCACGGGATGACAATGAGCAAAGAGTGAGTGGGGAAGCTCTGGGGAAAATTGGGACTGCAATAGTAAAAGAAATGGACATTCTCTTTTTGTGTCTGCAGGCCAAGACTTTCAAGCTTGGATGACTAAAATAGGCACCTAACCCTATACTTAGGGACCTGGTTTTCTGAAGTGGGCTGAACCCCCATAACCCCCACTGACCTCAATGGTTGCTGTTGAGTCTCAGCACCTCTGAAAGTCAGATCACTTTCCCTAGCAACCCACTGATAGCCTGGCCTTGCTCCCATTGAAGTCACTGGCAGGATTCCTATTGATTTCAACAGGAGCAAGATCTGAATACATACATTTCCTTAACGCAAGGAGACCCATCTTTCACTGGGCCAACTTCCATTGGGGAAAGAGACAAGCTTTCGAGCTCTTTCCCCAACAGAAGTTATTGCACCCACCTTGTCTCTCTCAGATCCTGCAGGTGGGGTCAGCAAGCAGGATTTCTACACGTGTTACAGCTGTCAGGCATGCAAAAGTAATTACCCTGTTTCCCCTCACTCAGCAAAAGTAGTGCTTTCCTCTCAAACTAACACTCATACATACCTCCTGCTGTGATAGTGCCTCTGAGCGAGCAACGGGTATCAGGAGAACATTTTGGAATGGTACAGGTGTGGACTCCAGGAGGCTGCTTTTGCGTTATAAGTTTGCTCACAGGTTTGAGGTACAAATCCATGAAAATTAAATGCCTGCTCTCCCTTTCCGTTCCTCCTCCTCATCTGTCATCTTCTACCTTGTCACCCAAACTACATTTCCATCCTTTTTATAATGTGATGTGTGGCAGCACAGAATGGTCCCAGACAACGTCAAGATTATAGACTGCTAGTGTTAGTGGCTAACACATAGCTGTTGGGTGTAGTGCTTTATCTCTGTAAAGTGGCAGATGGACAGAATTATTGCTATTGCCCCCCTTCTCCAAGGGAGCCTCTTTATAAACAGGATAACAGTGGGGGTAGGAATGGCACACTGCTATGCTGAGCACCTCCATTTGTGGGGGACTTTCAAAGATGCAGCTCCCATGCATCTGTTTACCTCCTATAACACCACAAATTCAACATATGTGCTTAAGAATCTGCAACCAGTTAAAAGACAGGGCCTGATTCTCCTCTTACTTGTGGTTGTTTACATCAAGAGTTGCTCCTTTTGAAGGCAATGCAATTAAACTGGTTTTACACTGGTATAACTGGGGAAAAAAATCAGGCTTAATCTATCTAATCTATAATTTTAGAAGTCTGTGTGACTAATTGCCTGCACAACGGGAGTGCCTAATTTGCATGTGCATTTACCAGGTTTACACATGCATATCAGATGATTGTTTTTGTGGTTGGTGTTCACGCTAATTATACACCTAACTTCTTTAGAAAAAATCAGGTCAATGACCAGCTAATTTGGATACACTGTATCAAACTAACAAATAGCCATTTGAGCCACCTTATCCCAATACTGTTTCTGAAAGGGATATGAACAATGACAAAGTCTTAAGACTTAGAAGTTATTGCGGCGCTTATAAGACAGCAGGTCAACTCACCAACCAGTTTTAGGGTTGCCAACTTTCTACTCGCACAAAACCAAACACCCCTGCCCCACCCCTCCTCTGAGGCCCCCCCCCCATTCCCCACCCCTTCTCAAACACCCCACCCCCTGCTCACTCCATTCCCCTCCCCTGTCACTTGCTCTTGCCACCCTCACTCACTCGCTCATTTTCACCGGGCTGACTCAGGGAGCTGGGGTGCGGGAGGGGGTGTGGGTTCCATGATGGGGCCAGAAATGAGGGGTTTAAAGTACGGGAGGTGGTTCTGGGCTGGGGCAGGGGGTTGGAGTGGGGGCTCTGGCTGGGGGAGCAGACTCTGGGGTGGGGCTGGAGATTGAGGGGTTTGGGGTGTAGGAATGTGCTCTGGGCTGGAACCAAAGGGTTCAGCGGGCAGGAAGGGGATATGGGCTGGGGCAGAGGGAGGGGAGGGAGGGCTCCGGTTGGGAGTGCGTTCTCTGGGGTGGGGCTGGGGATGAGGGGTTTGGGGTGCCAACCACTTTAGCCCACAGCTATCATCTTGAGTGGAGCTTTCCAGAAATGTCTGTTTACAGCAGCCGAAAGGCTACCTTTAAGGTGACCCCAAGCTTTGTAAGGAACATTAGTTAGTAACTTACGCATGTTGCCCTAAAGAAGCTCCCAAGTTCTTCACCCCTCTCCACTTAGAAACATAGAAGATTAGGGTTGGAAGAGACCTCAAGAGGTGATCTAGTCCAATCCCCTGCTCAAAGCAGGACCGACACCAACTAAATCATCCCAGCCAGGGCTTTGTCAAGCCTGACCTTAAAAACCTCTAAGGATGGAGATTCCTCCACCTCCCCATTCTAGTGCTTCACCATCCTCCTAGTGAAATAGTGTTTCCTAATATCTGACTTAGACCTCCCCCACTCCAACTTGAGACCATTGCGCCTTGTTCTGTCATCTGCCACCACTGAGAACAGCCGAGCTCCATCCTCTTTGGAACCCCCTTCAGGTAGTTGAAGGCTGCTATCAAATCCCCCCTCACTCTTCTCTTCTGTAGACTAAACAAGCCCAGTTCCCTCAGCCTCTCCTCATAAGTCATGGGCCCCAGCCCCCTGATCATTTTCTTTGCCCTCCACTGGACTATCTTCAATTTGTTCACATCCTTTCTGTAGTGGGGGGCCCAAAACTGGACGCAATATTCCAGATGTGGTCTCACCGGTGCCTAATAGAGGGGAATAATCACTTCCCTCTATCTGCTTGCAATGCTCCTACTAATGCAGCGCAGTATGCCGTTAGCCTTGGCAACAAGGGCACACTGATATCCAGCTTCTCATCCACTGTAATCCCCAGGTCCTTTCTGCAAAACTGCTGCTTAACCAGTCAGTCCCCAGCCTGTAGCAGTGCATGGGATTCTTCCATCCTAAGTGCAAGGCTCTGCATTTGTCTTTGTTGAACCTCATCAGATTTCTTTTAGCCTGAACCTCCAATTTGTCTAGGTCACTCTGGACCCTATCCCTACCCTCCAGCGAATCTACCTCTCCCCCCCCACCAGCTTAGTGTCATCCGCTAACTTGTTGAGGATGCAATCCATCCCATCATCCAGATCATTAATAAAGATGTTGAACAAAACCAGCCCCAGGACCAACCCTTGGGGCACTCCGCTTGATACCGGCTGCCAACTAGACATCGAGCCGTTGATTACTACCCATTAGCCCGATGATCTAGCCAGCTTTCTATCCACCTTATAGTCCATTCATCCAATCCATACTTTTTTAACTTGCTGGCAAGAATACTGTGGGAGACCGTATCAAAAGCTTTCCTAAAGTCAAGGAATAACACGACCACTGCTTTCCCCATATCCATAGAGCCAGTTATCTCATCATAGAAGGCAATCAGGTTGGTCAGGCATGACTTGCCCTTGGTGAATCCATGCTGACTGTTCCTGATCATCTTCCTCTCCTCAACTCTTGATTCCCTGCTGGAATTCAGACTTGGCCCAAATAATATTTTCCAGGCCCAATTGCATTTATTGAGCAGGCAGTTCTAGTTGCACATGCAGACAAGTGGAAGAGTGCAGTCCATATTCCTCCACTGGCCCTGTGCTATAAAATATTAATTTCGTAATAATTCAGCAATGGGGAATACCATACTCCTGGTAATTAAATTTTATATCAGATATTTGTAATTGAAAATGTGCTGGGTAAAGTTTTATTCATCTAGCAAAGAAAGTCTCTTGTGACTTTCGGATGCCTTGATTGTAATGGTG
The DNA here is from genome assembly GCF_027887155.1 of Malaclemys terrapin pileata. NCBI lineage: Eukaryota > Metazoa > Chordata > Testudines > Emydidae > Malaclemys > Malaclemys terrapin. The sequence goes on along the minus strand of NC_071506.1, from coordinate 269,554,418 downwards.
CTCAATAGCTTAATGATATAAGCCAGAATGTAACTCTTCCCTCCCTCCCCCCCCCCCCCCCCCATGAGACACTATGTTGGATTTACATCATTCATTACAAGCAACTGTGGGAATTTATAATCAAAAGAACATCACAGGCTAATTAAGTGTAATCCAGCCTCTCAAAATGTGAGCCCACAAATCTCTCATATCTGTGAAGAATAAATTAAGAGTAGGAAAGAAGCACTAAGATATCATGATAATTAGAGTATCAGGGAGTACCGTGTTAGTCTGTATCCACAAAAACAACAAGGAGTCCAGTGTCACCTTAAAGACTAACAAATAACAATAACAAATAAATCTGTTAGTCTTTAAGGTGCCACCGGACTCCTTGTTATGATAATTAGAAGCAAGAGTTCCCTTAATATACCAGTAGTTAACTTGACCCAGAAGAAGAGCCAAAAGATTTTCAAGTTGCATTGTATTAGAATTCAAGACTATACGTCTCAAGACCTACTGTTTACATTGCATCACATAAAAAGTTGGCATAATACCACATAATGTCATACAATCTAGTACATCGTTCTGCCCTTCCCAGTTAGAGTGCCAGTTAGTTTCTGGGTAGAGATCAAGGTCTTGGTTCCTAAACTACTTAGGAACCGGTTACCTCAGTGTAAGGGGGAGTCCCAGCTAGATGGTGAAATAATCTTGTGGTGGTCCCAGAATGGAAAAGGGGGTTCTCTGAGGTAGGGAGAAATGGTGATTTAGTGTAATATGTCTCCTACAAAATTGTCTTCTGTTCCACTTCATATAGTATCTATACATTTTAAATAGCCCTATAATTCTTGCACTCATTTATATGAAATAGTCTCATTATTTTGTAATGTTTAGGTGTTTGACACTCATTCAGATTATTTGAAGCAAAGTGTGTAGAGTTACTTAGAATAAAACTTAACATGTTCTTTGTTGGATCTAATGGACAAAGTAAAACTTGGCATTCATTCAGAGGTGCGGGAACAATTTGTATGGGGAGGGGGTTGTGAGAGCTATTGAAACAAACTGTAAACCCTGCATAAGATGGAAACCACTTCGATCCACCCCTCATTCCAGCACCTATTTTAGAAAACTAATAAACAAAACTACTGCTGTCCTTTTAAGGGATGGGAGGAGTGAAATAATATGCAGTGACAAACTCCTGCTGGAGAGGCTACTGCCCAAAGCTTTTGACTGGCTGAGAGAAAGAGACCTTAACTTTAAAAGCAAAACTGTGATGTGTCTCAGTGTGGCCAGAAAGAGAGCTGGCATGTACAGTGTTGCAAGCTCTCATAATTTTATTGTGAATCTCTTGTTATTTCATGTTTTACTTAAAGGCCCCAACTCCTGGAGTCCAGTGACAGCTTGAGAATCCTGGTTTTCATTTAAGTTTGTAGCCCTCATGGTTGCAGAGAAAAGCTTGAAAATGTGACCAGGGGGCACTAGAATGGTTGAAAAATGAGAACACAAATGAAAAGAATGTGATATTTTAATTTTAAATTTCATTATTTTTAAGCCCATCTCATGATTTTTGAGGGAGCCTGACTCATGATTCTTTGCTGTTGGGGGCTGGCAGTATTGCAGGCAGTAAGCCTCAAAGCATGTTTGATTTCTAGAGCAAGCAGACCACATAAGAGACATAATAACAGTGAAGACAATCTAGGAGAAAGGCAGTGTTGCATGCTGAAGCAAAACATGGCAATGTTCCAGACTTGCCATGGGGCTTAAGTCACATTGAACGCCTTTTCAGACTCTCATTTACCCTTGGTTGCTGTGTGGGAGACTGTTATATTTTCTATCCATTCCATGAACATTCAAAACATTCCTTTCCCTCTCGCCCAGTCCTTCAGCTGGTTGTTTTGTGTTCTTACCATTTTATATCGTATTAACATAGTTGAAGTGAACTGATGATCTTCATCCAATCCCTAGCAGACCAGTGCCTGTATAGAAACCCCACTGCCACAACTGGCACTAATGGTACATCCTGTTGGCTGTGTCAGCAGGGACTGGAGACCATGGAGACTGAACTGTCATGTCATCGATAGCATAGCAAGGGTTGAAGCACATTAGCAGGGCCATATGTTAAAACCTTCGCTGCTGCTGTTTATTGCATCATTTGATTTATTTCTATTAATAAATTTAACATTTTGTGGAAGATTTATACATAAACCAAGACCCTTATTATTCATTTGGAAGGCTCTTTCCTTTCTTCACTTTCATTCCAGAAGGCAGGACTGATTCTGTTATTAAAATTGGTTCCTTACATTAAAAAAAAAATTCTGTATATGCAGTTCTGGTTGTGGATGGTGGGTGCGTGCGTGGGTGGGTGGATTTTCAGTCCTTCTTCCAGGTTCTATTCCAAGGGAGACAAGTGCAAACAAGTCCTTTGTGCCTTTTACTGCAGTCCTTACTTAGGCAAAATTCCAGTTGAAACCAGTACTCAACTAGATGGAGAATCTAGGATATTGCTATGACAACACTAATCAATTAAACTTTATTCTTTCTGTTTTCATGCAGGAAGGGATGTGGAAAAAAAATTGTGAGAAGTCTAATTTATGTAGGAATCAGCCACCAAGATATTAATTAGTCTTTTTTTCCTTCCGTACCCCCCATTTTTTCCTGATGGGAGCATTCTCATGAAAATGTCCATTCCATGTAGATGTGGGCATAAAAAAGGAGAGATGTGGTGTTGGAATTCTGTGGCCCCACATTTGTTTTTTGTCCCTTTTGGGCAGGCAATTGAAAACAGCTTATAAATGTGCTGTGCCAATCTAAAAAGCAAGCAAGATGATAGGCTGTGTTAAGAAAGAGTGCGCGAGAATAATACTGAGAATATAATGCTGTTATCTAAATTGGTGGGACACACTCACCTTGCTCACAAACTACGCTGGGTTTGGGTCAGCCATCTAAAAAGGATACATTGTAGCAGAAATAGAAAAGGTAAAGAGAAGGGTAAAGAAAATGATAAAGGCACTGAAAGGCATCCATATATGGAGAGATTTAAAAGATTACACCAATTTAGTATGGAATGGAGATGAATAAGAGGTGACGTAATACAGATGTTGAAAATAAGGAATGGTATAGAGAAGGTCACAGCTTATCATAATACAGCCATTCAGTAATTATAATGAAGCCCATTTAAAACAGGTCAAAGGAGATCCTTTTCTAAACAGTACATAGTTAACCCATGGAACTCATTGCCACAAGTTCTTATTGAGACTCAAAAAAGGATTGAGTGTTTTTTTGAACATAATGTTATCCACCACATTTAAACAACCTGCAATCAGAATTATAAACAAATCCCTCATGCTTGAGTACATAAACCAATGAGTTTGCCTGTGATTAGGAAGGAACATCTCTGGTAAGTGTGTTATTGCATAATAGTCTATTATGGGGGTTTATACCTCTGAAGCAGGTACATGCAACTGCAGGATACCAAATGTGATTGATCTTTGATCTGATGGGCTAAAGCATTTCCTATGGGAGAGGGGAGGGGGTTTGTGCAGTAGAGAAATTTGAGGGATCAAAGGAGAAGAAAACATTGTAGTTCATGCTCTTTCCCCTCTGTAGTTGCTGTTCAATTTAAAATTAATTCATGTGTTTGTATAATTCCAAACTACTTCTCGCAATGTGCATTACCTTGCATTTGTTTATGCTGATTCTCAGTTGCCATCATGCTGCCCACTTGCCTTCCTTTGCTAGGTCCTCTGCCCCAGGTCATATTCAATTAGTTAGCATCATTTCTCTGCATTTCTCAAGATGGTCCTATTGACTCTGTAGAAGAGTGCCCTCTTGTGGCCACTCTGACATCAATCCATTTCCACAGGCGGTTTAACGAAAGTGTGTAGGTTGTTGAATAAAGTGCCTGCCTTGCATCTCAAAGGCATTACGTTCAAATCTTTTGGCAGCTGAGGGTTGTTGTTTTTTTTTAATTTAGTTATAAACAGACTCTGATATTGTGGTGATCAGTGTGCTAGACATACCTTGAAGTAAAGGGAGCGTCCAATACTGCACTCGGGGATAATGAAAACAGTAATGCAGAGCTATAGGCACAATCTAATTTGCTTGTTAATATTCAAATATCGCCTTCAATCTGTACTGCAACTGCAGCACCCTGCCGGCCTGAACACGAACAGAAAGAGCGAAACTTCTTTTAACTGGCTTTGTGCTCTATCAGGACTGCTAACATCTTTAATACAGTTGGGAGCAGAAGCAAAGAGATAAGGAAACGCACAGGGGGATTAAGAGAGCCAGCCGTGGGGTCACATTTTAATGAAAATTTATTCATAGAGTCTGTTTCTTCTTGGTGTGAAATGGATTATTACATTTAAGGGTAACACTTAGGGTCACATGCTCCCCTGTGTGAAGCCAAGCTAAATGAGGCAGATAAGCCCCCATGCATTTGGGAGAGAAGAGCAATGTCCTGGAGTGATGCTCACACCAACATCAGACTGTTGGAGTCTCTCTGCGTGAGAACTGTGTGGGACTGGGGAAGTATGAAAGGGAGCAGACGCTACAAGGTGTCCTCGCCTAGGAGATTACCTGCATAGGGTAAGGCTGACCCATGGACTGCGTGCCATTTAGTTTCTGGGTGGAGATCAAAGTGTTGGTTTTAACCTAGATTGCCCTAACCGATTTAGGGCCTGGTTACCTGAGGGACAGCTTCTCTTCCCATGTCCATAGCACCATGTCTGGGATCTGCAGAGGCACTTGAGCTGACCACACCCTAGTTATAAAGGGAGGGGCCCTGTGCCAGGGCATTTCCAGGCAGATTCCTTGGCTTTGGAACGTCCTGTCTGTGCTTGGTGTGCCAGCATTGGTTCACCACAAAGCCCACCTTTCCCCCGGGGGTTTTGTGAGGTTTGTGGATGGTTAGAGGTGGTTTTGCTGCTGCTATTTTGGGGAGATTTTATATTGACCTGGATAGGTTGGGTTGGGTTGAGCAGTTTATGGGTATGCTTGTGGAGGGATTTTTGTTTGTGTATTTTTTGTCTATGTCGCAGGGTCCACCCTCTTGTGCCTGTATTGGCTGGTTAAATAAATAGACCTCACGCCTTCTTCAGTGCCTCACCCTTGCGTCTTTATTTACAGTGCAACAGTGCAACCCCACTGCGTTCCCCCAACAGTTATCCACATTTAGACCCTCCCGGGGTCTGCTGGCCCACGAGGCTCCTCTCCTTGGGTGGGGAGACAGAGATATGGCCCTCTTGTCTCCTTCCAGGCTAGCCTCCTGACTGAGCTTTCCTCAGGGCTTTTATAGCCCTCCCGTCCTCAGCCCAGCTGCTGGCATTTAACTCAAGTCATTGCTGTGAGTCAGCCCTCATTAGGGCCTGCAGCTGGGCCCTCTGCTGGCTGCCCGAGCCCCTGCACTTGGCCTCCTTACCAAACAGCAGGGCTTAGCCAGCATTTTAGCAGGGCAATTAAGGGCCTGCCCTGCCACAGTCTATTTTAAATATTTTGTACGTGCTGCCATATTGTAAAAGCAGCCAGAGCCAGGGTAGAGGCACTTCAGTGAAACTGAAATCAGTTCCCCATTTCTCATCCAGATCTTTAGAGAGCACAGCTTTACCAAAGATGGACACACCTGAGCTACAAAGCTGGGATCCCCATCCAAACCAGGGCTGTTCTGACCTGGGGGATTGGTTCAGACTCTTAGAGCTAGCTGCAGAATCTGGTTCTTAATCCGGAACTCCGCCTCATCAAATTTTGGGTTTAAGACTTGGCTTTGGGCCCAGTTCTTCTCCGTATCTGGACAAACTAATCTTTTTCTAACTTGGATTTTCCAGGGTTTGGGATCAGACAAAAGATATAAAGAGAATTTTGTATCTGATTTATATTTTTTTTTCTAGGAGGCCTCAGCCTGTCTTTTAACCTTGAACATGTAAATTTAAAGGGCTGCTAGATGCATGTAGGTGGGGGGAATCTTTCCACCTTTAATTTGCCTGGGATATAATTGTTTTTTACTTGAATGCTGCCACGGAAAAAGCATCAGATTGTTGCAGTGGGTATGTGCTGCATTGAAGTGATGAATGATTAAAACTGCTTCTTGCATAATAAAGCACACTCTGTCATGTTGTGCTTACTTAATGTACCAATGCAGTGTGATATTCAGCAGTTAGCTAAATTACAGTAAATCACCTGTTTAAAAAAGTTTTTTCATCTTAGCTCTTCATGCAAAAAGTGCTAAAGGCAGTAAAATGATAATGACCCATAATGCCAGAAAGATAAAAATGAGATTCCTCTTGGAATTAAGGGCTGTACTCCTGTTGTTATAGGCAAGCTGTTCCCTGGTCCTAGCTGCTTCCTTACAGCAGTGTCTGGCAGTATATTAAACGGTAGCTTATTTCTGAACTGCTGAGTAACAGCCCTCAAATAAAAGAGCTTGTTGGTGGAGAGCGGAGCTGAGTTGAGGCTGGAGAACAGTGTTCCTATAGAGCTGTATGAGGGGGCACACCTGTGTGCCATGGAGGCCAGCTCCATTGGACATTGTTCTGTAGCAATACTCATGGGTGAGGGAGGTGGGAAGGTACAATTGTGGGTGTGTCAAGGGTGTGCCTAGGGTGGGAGCTAGAAGTCTCCTGGTACATAGGTTCTCTTATTTCCTGATTCCCTCACTGCAGAGCAGCTTTAGTGCCAACCCAAAGACTGGGTAGATGGGAGGATTTCTCTCCTTTTCCTTGTTGTGTTTTTCCCAGCCTCTAATCAAGGTGCTTGGGGTGTGCATTGGGTTGTGGATTCACCAGTAATTTGGGGGTTTAATTGTAATTGTTTGTGACTAAACTTCATAGAAGATTGAAAGACACACTGAAGCATGGCTGGTAAAAATGAGATCTTAATTTTATAAGGCTTCATACTGCCGTTCCAGCTTTGCCCACATCTGGGGGCGAGCTGCAGTTTTTGTTTACGTGGATTACAAAGCAAGCATTTTAGGAGCGCAAGGCTTAGTGAGCTTGTACTGTGTTCTTTCTTGTTTGGCGTCATCTGAATCCTTGGTGCTATATTGAGGAAGACACAATGCCTGCCCCTCAGAGAAACTCTGAGTCAGCTCTGCCTCCTTTGCACTGAGTTACTATGCAAGTTATCCCATTGATTGCAGCAAGAGAGGTACTACCCAAAGTGAGTAATTGAGCCAGAACCAGACCTACACTCTAATATATTAAAAAATGACAGCTTCTCATATCGTGAATGCAGAATAAAATTAATATTACTTTCTAAGCTTGGCTATGCTAGTGCTTCTCTGCCATCCTGTTCTTAGCCGTTCTTTTCCCACTCATTGCATTTTTATTAATCTTCTCTGTTGTGTTTGTCTCCCACCAGAGTTTCCCTCGTTCCTGTTTCTGTTGCTTTAAATGTCCTCTTTTTTGTACTTGGCCTCATTCTATCCTCGTTTTCTCACCATCTAATTCCCCCGCTCTCGAAATCAGTCAGTGGGAGCTGTGGTTGCTCTGCACCTTGCAGGATTGGGCCCTTTGGAATGGCACTATTGCGTGCGCTGGTCACAGACAGAGCAGCCTCTTCACCTCAGCCTGTTGTGCTTGCTATTTCCCATCACTCAGAAAACATTGTTTTGACTGGAACTCCCAAGCCCCTCACAATTTACATTCCATGTGTGCGTGTTCAGATGTCCAGGTGAATCGTTTGGCTGGATGGTTGGCTGTTTTTAATCTGTAAGCCTATTGCAGACTCAGTGCTTGCAGGCTGCTTTATTACCTCAGTGGTTTGTTGAGAGAGGGCCTGGTTACCTAGTGAATACAAATGGGGACTCCAGGCAGACACCCCATTGCCATGCCACACGCAGCATTTCTAGGTACAAAGTTTGCAGGTTCTATTGCTGTTGTGACAATAAAATGTTATTCTTTAGCATAAGAGCAGAAATGCAGTTCCTCCCACAGGGCCTTAAATCCTCCCCCACAATGCACAGAGGCTACAGTGATCCCTTGGAGAGTTGCATCCCCCTGTGGTGTGAATGGCTACTGGATCTGTGTAGCCTTGGGTTTGCTGCCTCCATCCTGTCCCTTTTCTTCATCCTGTCCCCAAGCCTTCTACGCATTGAGGTGCAAGGACCTTGGTACTCTGTGCATGAGATTTCTGAATCCCATCTTCCCCCAGTGGATTGTAACCATACTGCTTCTGGAGGCCCTGTGTTTGTTAAGGTAGTGTGGCAGGATTTGAGCCTGAAAATAACATAAATAGAAACTTCAATGGGAAAGAGTGAAGTAAAATATTTTTCTCTCATTCAGTTCCATTGTGTGAATCATTTATTAATTCCCAATGAATATTAATACAGTTTGTGTCTCAAACACTATCTTACAGTCCTACATCCTGTCTGTTAGCTGGTTTGATTGTAAATGCTAACCAGGGAGGCCTGATTAACATTGACTGGGACAAAATCAGGGAAGTCCCAGGTAGGGGTAGGAATTGGCAGTGGTGATTCAGCAGATGGAATCTTCCCGCTGCCATAGCGCTGAGCCACGCCTCCCTTCCCCCCGGCATCTTGGTATTATGGGTCATTGCACTGCAGGAAGTGTTGTCTTTCAGATGCAATATAAAACCAAGGTCCTGACTGCCTGTGGTTATTAAAGATACTATGGCACCTTTCAGGAAGAGAACAGATGTTAATATTGATGTCTTGGCTCAATTCCAACTCAAGTAATTACATTCTTCCTATCTGAAAAGTTCTTTCCCAGTTAGAATTGGATACAGTATTTTCACTTCCTGTGAAGCTCAGTGGATTCATTGAGAGAATTCTGTAAGTCTATCAGATATTAACTATTAGCTAGTTAATGTGGCTAACATTAGTGGAAGTGGGATCTGTTGCAAATGCGCTCCTTCATGGGAGCTGCAATGGTGGGAAATAACACAACAAAAGATACCTTACCTTCCTTCCGATGGTCCAACAACATTAGGTATGCCCAGTGAACAACTAAACCACAGCAGGTTACATTGCCTACTCCAGAATAACTTCAGTCCTGAGAAAGCTGAGTCAAACTGCTCTCGTAGGGTGGTCTACAGCCTACTCTGTTGACATTGTCTAATTGTCATTGTCTGGAGATGTCATTTTTTCTTTGAGTGATTCTTGATTAGACCGCTAATTAGGGCATTCTCTGTCACAGACCGAACCTGTCCTAACAGTTCTAATGTGACCTTCTGGTTTTTTACTGTAATGTCTGAAAAGTTGCTACATGACAATTTTAGAATTTCTGTTTTTATGCCTTTCAATCATTTGCTGAAGTTTGAAAAGGTAACAAAAGGCTACATTATTTTGTATTTATCTGGATGAAATTCTTGTTGCTCTGTATCATTGAACAAATAGTTATGCTCTCTCGAGACAAATGTAATAAAAAAATTCTTCTCAAAAGTTTATCAGTCTCTCATGCATCTTGTGTTACTATCTCTGAGCTATAATATTGGATGTTATTACTGTACCAGTTTAATATTGATGGAATGGATGTACAATCATTATTTCTTTCTGTTCTTTGACACTGATGTAAATATTTGTCCCCTGTTCCCTGTAATTCCTTAGAACTTCTCATGTCCGGCTGTGGTCAACCTTATTTTTACCATGGGATATCTGGAAGGATCACCAGCACAATATTTCAACAGAGGTCAGTTATTTGGGTGCCCAACTTGAGACATCGTGAAGGGACCTGATTCTCAGACACCCAGAGCTCAGCATTTTCTGAAAATAAGGCCCCTTTAGGATGTGTCGAGTTGGAATTCTGAAAATGGAGGCACCCAAACTCACTACTCACTTACGAAAATTTGGGCCACAGTACAGTGTACCACCCCTTTAAGTGGGAGCTGTGTGTGTCTTCTTGGTTCACACTAGTGGAGAGGAAGCAGGATGTGCTGCAAGAGAGTAGAGAGCTGACCATTCTCATTCTCTCTCTCACACACACACACACACACACACAGAGTCGCTGACAAATGATGTCATGTATTGGTTACCCAGAACTCTTTCAGGTTTGAAGTTAAAATCCATTTAATTTCAAAGAAATATTGATACCCATTTAGTATGGTAGCCATAAAAAGCAAATGTAATCAGAGAGTGTCCTCGTTTAGATTGCTTATGACCCCTGGGCTGTGCTTGGTTATGTCCAAAGGGCATTTAGAAGCACAAATGTCGTTTTAACTATTGCCTTGTAAAACATACATTAAATTGTGTTGGCATAATGATTTCTTTCATTAGTTTCTCTGCATCTCTCCTTCTGTTCTTCTGTGGAATTGTTCTGGCTGGTGGCTAAAAAGGGCACAGAATATTGGGCCTTGTAAGCTGGCAGAAGTCCATAATAAACTGTGTAACGAGTTAAAAGGTGTTAAATGATTCTCAGTAGACACTCTCTTCGCTGACAGGATCTTTTGACAGATGATTTGAAGGGTGACTCTGGAAGAACAAATCATTAAACTGATATAAGTCCATCTAGTCAATTGGTATCTCTATAAAACATTCAGTTAGGTGCACGTAGTCCCTAAAATGATATTAATTTAAGCCTTTGGTGGTGGTGGTGGTAGTTGTTCAAGAATATATACATTGCTCTCCATTTGTATACAGCTCACTCCGTTTATTTTTTTAATCAAGGGCCAAATCCTGGGCCTTGTCTACACTTAAAAGTTTTACCAATGTAGCCATGTGTCACCAGATTTGCCCATTACTTTGGGGTATGCTCATTTATTAGGGTTACTCTTCCGGGGGAGGGGATTCTGTAATACTGTCAATGTACTGCTTGTGTCACTTGTGTTTTTAAATGGAGCTCTTCCTCTCCCGGCTGCAAGTTCCCTCCCAATGGAGCTATCCTGCAGGACCTAGGTTCCCAAGGGCTGGGTTCTTCCAGCCCCAGAATCAAACGAATGCGCACACACACACATTAACAGAGCATGCCTCAGCAGGCTGGGTTAAGCAGCACATTCAATCTGCCACCCTTATATGCCCCTGGACTCAGCAGGCTGGTTGAGTAGCACTTCCAAGCTGCCACCCTCATATGCCCCAGGTTCAGCACGTCCTTATCCCCACTTTTATGTTACAATTGTTCTGGTAGTAACCCACTTGATGAGCAAACCCCACAAGATTTTTTGGGCGCTGCAGGGATCTTTAGCTTAGGTATGAGGAGCGTTGCTGCAGAGAGAGAAGCAACCAGCTTAATCATGAAAGTTAGTTATTGCCAGGTAATAAACATATAAGGGGAGTCCAACAAAACAGTGATAATATTAAATCTAACTTAAATGTGATTACAAAAGTCAGATTTAGAAAACTATCACTGATCACACAAGTCAGGGTCAGAGAGAGAAAGAGAGTTGGGTTCTCACCCCACTCCGTGAAGCTTGAATCGATCCGGGTTCCCAGGTGGTGGTGGTGATAGCTGAGGGTCCGGAGTGCTGGAGACAGGCAGAGCCCCCAGCATGATCAGTCAGGAGAAGATTAATTCCAATGGAACTGATGCAGATTTTGGATCCAGGCATCAGAGCACTTACTTGAGCGTGGGTAGGGGGTTTTGTAGGGAAAGAACAATGATTCAAGGGAGAACACTAGATTTATTTGTGGGTAAACTGATGGCTCAAGGGAGTATACCAAAGTTGTTTTGTTCAGGCTAGACAATAGGAACTGATCATTCCTGGCTATGGGCAGTGCTCCTTACAGAGAGCTCACAATGCAGTTCGGCAGCTTCAGTATTTTGGATACCAATAAAGGATTTATTACTAGAATTGGTCTGATAACTACTGAGCTGGGTGTGTGCAGGCATGGGTTCATTAACAGCTGGAGCAGAGATCCCCCATCATGCAGTGCTTCCCTGTTTTTCTGGTCCCAGAGTTCCATGCAGTTCTTGCCTTGGTATCTCTGTTCTCCATTCTGTATGCTAATGAGGATGCCTCCCTGTCCCATCTCCTATGCAAATCAGGCTAGGGGCGTTTCCTTAATCCTGTCACGCTTGTCTGGAGGGGTTTAGGTGCGTCTCCCACGGCCTTTTCATTGCTCTTCGTAAGTCTTTCTTCTGATCAGCTTTGGTTCAAGCAGAGGTGGGGGGTGGGGAAGGTCTTTCGTGAGTCAGACAAGCTGAGTACTGCATCCTGGTTTCCCAAGAACACAGAGCTGATAGGTAACACATATCAATTAGGGGTCTGATTTTTTTTTTTTTTTTTTTTTTTTTTTTTTTAACCAAGAACTCTATACCAGTAAAAGCCCCAGTGCAGTTTTACTGGTATAACTGTGCTCGTACTAGTATAGCTTCGACTGGTGAGAGGAACCAATTTGATGATTGGACAGCCGCTTTTGTATCTGTGTTCGAGTGCGCTGGTAGGGCGTTTAAGCTCAGGGCAGGTTGTCAGCTTGCTCTTGTAAAATTCCTGGGATGGGAACCTGCAGATGTCCTTTTGCATGCGGTACTGTGTGTCCAGCATCTGGGCTTGGTCCCGGTAGCGTTCAAAGAGGGACATCTCCATGCCAAGGCTCTTGCAGAAATCGTTGTGGACCACAGGCCGCAATTGTTTATGGTCCCCAAGCAAAACAACCTTTTCTGCCTTCCCGTAGCTGACCAGGGGTATGAGGGTCTCTGGCTCAGTGGACATGGCGCACTCATCAATGAGGATCTGCTTGACGTTCAGGTTGTCAACAAGGCTGTTGGCAGAGGCAGCGGAGCACGTGCACAGGATGACATTATACTAGTATAAGCACTTGTATACCTATATAACTTCATCCACACTAGTTGGTCTTGCCAGTTTAACTACACTGGTATTACTGTACCAGCAAAACCTTCCCATTGTAGGCAAGGCCCAACTCTTTTTATTCATTTAAGGAGTTCCATGGATTCAGTGGGACTACATGCAGGTGTAAGATTAGCAGAATCTGTCCTATGTGTTTGTTCAGTCTAGGAGAGGTAATGATCGTACATTAGAGGTTCACTTGTTCATCTTATGCACAGTGAAGCAGGACTATATAGAATTCTTAGATTTAGGACAATGCATGGGAAGGTTTAATAATTTACATCATCAGTAACTTTAACAAAAAAAATCCTATCCATGCAGATAAAAAGCCTTCAGAAGAGGAGGTGGGTTACCGTGAAGTTTCCCTTTTAAGGAATGAAGCCAACATAGTTGTGGCCTGTTGTATTTCAATAAAGGCAAGTTCTGCATTATAGACATTGAGCCTTCAACAGCAAAATTCTCACCTAAGTCCCATTTTTGAAAGAGACATAGGCACTTAGGAGCCAAAGTCTCCTTGACTTTCAGTGGAATTGAATTCAATTGTTTGAGACTGTCAGTTGATTTCAGTGGCAGTTAAGTGTCTAAGCAGCTTAAGCCCCTAAATCCCCTTGAAATAAATTGAATTCAGCAGGATAGGTGCTTTTCGAAATCCTAGTGGGTGCCTATCTGTATCTGTACCTGTAGGCCTCTAAATACCTTTGATAATCTGGTTTAAGGCCCTTTTGAAAATTTTACTCCAAGTCCTTGTATAGGACCCAATCTTGCTCCATTGAAATCAATGGGAGTTTGACTATTGACTTTACTGCAGCAGGATCTGGCCCCTGTTGTGTCCAACAAGTAGAAGCTTCATGTAAGGTTATGCACAACCCATCTGCACTGGGTAGCAGAACATCTCAAGTCCTGTGTGCACCCTTTCCCTTATTTTCAAGTGTAGAGGGTGAATAAAAGAGGCAGGGCGAGGGCAGAGAATAGCCATGTCTGAGGAGGCAGGGACTTCAGAAGGATATTCAGCCTGCTGCTAAAACTAATTCCTGCTTCCCACCACACTCACTAATGCAGAATTGGGTTCTGTGGCATTGTCTGGTCTTCATGTCATTTTTTTTTTTTACCTTATGCCAATACTCTCAGTACTTCACACCTGTACTATGTAGGGTCAACCCATAAGGTTATTTCTGAGCACTTTTGTCATCATCAGTAATGGAGAAATGTGACAAGTATCAGAGGGGTAGCCGTGTTAGTCTGGATCTGTAAAAAGTGACAAAGAGTCCTGTGGCACCTTACAGACTAACAGACGTATTGGAGCATAAGCTTTTGTGGGTGAATACCCACTTTGTCAGACGCATGGAGAAGTGTAAATTTTTTTTAGAAATTCTTTCAAACAGTCAATTTCCTGGAAGTTGGAAGAGGGGGAGGAGTAATCTAAGTGACTTAAACTTCCGACTGGCTGACGGGGGATGGATCACTCGAAATTTCCCTGTTCGGTTCACTCCCTCTGAAGCATCTGGCACTGGCCACTGTCAGAAGACAGGATACTGGACTAGATGGACCATTGGTCTGACCCACTATGGCCATTCTTATGTTCTAACTCTGCTGTTCAAGAAATCCATTATATAGTGGAATAAACAACATTATGCCTAAAAATTACAATTTTCAGCAACATTTACACTGAATAGCAGCCACACTGAAAGGCAGTTATAAACAATGAGATTCAGTGATGACCTTTATCAACTACAGTGACAGCTATTAATCAGACTGCAAATTCTCATCAGCTCGCTGGACAGAATTCATTAGAGACAAAGATTGCTATGTTACTTTTGTCTTTGATTGAGGTACGTCCCATTAAAATGAATAGTCTTTTACTGGAACAAATCATACATTTCAAAACAAAAGCCTGGGATTCTTATTCACTGATTCGTTTGATAACTAAGATAACATGACTAGAAGACTAGCTAAACCTTATTGTGTTTTGCCTGGAATACAGTGCGGTTCAATTTGTTCTTCCTTTAAGCAAACCAATTTTCTGTTCATTAAATCGGACCCTTTATCAATGGCCTGTTTTGAATATAACAGCAAGATATAGAGCCTTGACAAATGAATGCTGGTTTTCTTTTTAAAATGTGTTTTAGTAATGCTAGAAACACATAGAAGAAATTAACACAAGATTTTAAGCTTGTTGAACTTTTAGGAAAAAAAGTTTTTCATCACTTACTTCCAACTACGGAATAGCATTTACAGAGTAACTGTGAAGATTTACAGTTCATTAAAGCATTTTGTTTTCATGAGGGTAAGTGTAACCAGGGAAAAAAGAAGTAATACAAGTTTAGTAGAGATTTCATTAGAGGGAGCAATATAACTCTTGTCAGTTTGTCTTATGGTCTGAGAAATAAGTACTAATTATTAAGTATCAAAGGGGTAGCCTTGTTAGTCTGGATCTGTAAAAGCAACAAAGAAGTGGATATTCACCCACGAAAGCTCATGCTCCAATACGTCTGTTAGTCTATAAGGTGCCACAGGACTCTTTGTTTCTAATTATTAATAAACCTACAGACCCATTTGATTAAAAATATACTTCACCTATGTGTTCAAGGGGATTGAGGTTCTGGAACAGCCTTCCAAGGGGAGCAGTGGGGGCAAAACACCTAACTGGCTTCAAGACTGAGCTTGATAAGTTTTTGGAGGGGATGGTCTGATGAGACTGCCTACAATGGCATGTAGCCAATCTGCGACTGCTAGCAGCAAATATCTCCAGTGGCCAGTGATGGGACACTAGATGCAGGGCCGGCGCAACCCATTAGGCGACCTAGGCAGTCACCTAGAGTGCTACAATTTGAGGGGCGGGACCTTCCGCTGCTTCTGTGGGGGGCGGCATTTCAGGGCGGGACCTTCCTCTGCCTAGGGTGGCAGAAAAGCTGGCGGCGCTCCTGACTAGATGGGGAGGGCTCTGAGTTCCTACAGAGAATTCTTTCCCAGGTGTCTGACTGGTGGGACTTGCCCACATGCTCAGGGTCTAACTGATTGCCATATTTGAGGTTGTAAAGGAATTTTCTCCTAATCAGATTGACAGAGACCCTGCGGGTTTTTTGCTTCCTCTGCAGCATGGGGCACTGGTCACTTGCAGATTTAAACTAATGTAAATGGTGAATTCCCTGTAACTTGAAGTCTTTAAACCATGATTTGAGGACTTCAGTAACTCAGTTGGATGTTACGGATCTATGACAGCAGTGGATGGGTGAGGTTCTGTGGCCTGCCATGTGCAGGAGGTCAGACTAAATGATCATGATGGTCCCATCTGGCCTTAAAGTCTCTGAGTCAAGCTTCCAGTTGGGGGTCAAGCTTTAATAACCAATTTACTTAATTAGAAAATATCCTAATATTTTGAATGGTGTATCTGACCACACTTAAAGTTGGCCTGTTGTATTGAATATAATATATAATTGGAAGATCTCGCATGTTGCTTACGTAACACGTTGGCTAATATCTGTGTGACTAAATACCCAATCTGTCTGAAGAGTTACCACTGTTTCCCAAATGCCTGGGACAATGAAACGTGGGACTGTTTTTTGTTCTTTTTAAATAATTATCAGGAATTTGGGAAGAATTGCACTGTTAAATTTTCATTTATTATCAGTTGTATCCCTTAGAAGACGCTGAGGCCTGGGGTGCATACACATAGCTGCCATTGATTCCATACAAGGAAGACTTTGGCACATCTGTCTTTCCTAGATTCCACTATAGCACCTATCACCTTGTATCTAAAGGGTAAGTGCAAGTCCCAGTGAAGTCAGTGGATGGAATCCCATGGATTTAAGGGTAACCCTACGAGCTGCAAATGCCTATTACTTAGGCATTTACCAATATGGAAAAGCTATCAATGTTAGGCTATTGGTACCCCCTTTTATTTCACCCCAAACAAGAAAAATACATTTCAAGCATGTACTACAGAGATTTGTAGAAATTACCCTTGACAATACAAAATGAGTAAACTAAGGCAATGTAAAGCAAAGCATACAAGTCTATAAATAAGATGTCACAGCCCTAGTTTATCTTTTGTGAATCTTGCACCTTTTAAATTCTTTTTATTGTGGTATTGATGATGAAAATAGCTGGGGTACATGTTTGTTCTGTAGGCTGCTGTTGTGGATTCATGCACTGATAAGAGATGAATTTTTTTTTCTACTTTATTACCATAAGACTTCTTATCTTCTACACTATGCCAATTAAATTGCAATGGTATTTTATTCAAAGGGAGGTGATGGGTTGCAGGCAGATATAGAAATATGCTAAGCAACGTTACTTGTACTACACCTCTACCTCGATATAACACTGTCCTCGGGAGCCAAAAAATCTTACCGCATTATAGGTGAAACCGCATTATATCGAACTTGCTTTGATCCACCGGAGTGCGCAGCCCCGCCTCCCTGGAGCACTGCTTTACCACGTTATATCTGAATTCGTGTTATATCGGGTCGCGTTATATCGGGGTAGAGGTGTATTAATGTTGTACACTTAAACAATACCTTCTATCCAGAACAGAGGTGCATAGACCAGATGGCTTTTGGACTCAGATTCGATTTAGGTTAGAATTTGAGGCCAGAATAAGGCTAGAGTTTAGATTCAGATTTGGATTTGACAGTCTTGGAATCTTGTGAGCTGTTCTCATAAGACTTTGCCCCAAGCTGGTAGAATTCTCATGAGACTACCTGATCACATTGGGCTGAAATCTCTTAAATGTGGCTGCATCCAAAACAAAAAGAGGCTCCACTTGGCCCAGGCTAGGGTTTAAATTAGTGAAAGGAGGTGAGAGAACAATCAGCTCCCTTCCTCCCCAAGCTAGTCAATGAGTGGCTAGAAACTCTGAAGGGGAGGGGCACCCTGCATCCCCTCAGCATGTATTCTCCTCCCCATTCAACTGGGATTGTCCCAGTCACTGCTGGCTTGATCAATTTTCCCACCTGTTAAGGCAGGTGTGTGGCATTTTAAGACAGGAAATGAATAATTTCTTCCCTAATTGGAACTGGAAGGGGGAATTTAGGCAGCTAGAATTTAATAGCTCAAGTTCTTAATTCAGCTAGGTCTGAAAAGTGTCATGGGATCTTTTAATGACAAAGTAGTCAGGATCTCAGTTTTAGGTTTTATTTGAAAGATGCTGTCTCCAGCCAGCAGCGGCTCCAGGCACCAGCGCTCCAAGCGCGTGCCTGGGGCGGCAAGCCACAAGGGGCGCCCTGCCGGTCCCTGCGAGGGCGGCAGTCAGGCAGCCTTCGGTGACATGCCTGTGGGAGGTCGCCCGGTCCCGCGGATTCGGCGGCAATTCAGTGGCGGGTACGCCGAAGCTGCGGGAGCGGCGGACCTCCCGCAGGCATGCCGCTGAATTCGTGGAACCGGGGACCTCCCTCAGGCAGGCTGCCGAAGGCAGCCTGCCTGCCGTGCTTGGGGCTGCAAAAAACCTAGAGCCACCCCTGTCTCCAGCAGCATGCTCTACTGGAATGCAAGGACATTACTGACTCTAGAGAAGAGATCCACCTTCAAACACCCCTTTGTGCAGTACCATGATTTTCCCTGGTGTTCGCCCATCAAAGTACTGATCAAGCCCAACCCTCATCTAAAGGGCCCTCACAAACCTCACCACCTTTCCTGTCATGGCTTTGTCCTGGCTTTCTATAAGATAAACATATAGTGCTCTTCCTCTTGCTCTGTGCATGTGTATGTGTATATCATTAAAAAATCTGAACGAAAACACTCCCTTGCACACACTTCTCCCGGGGAGAGAGGATGAGAGAACAGAAACATCACAGATGTTAGTACTGTTACTTAATGCACTTCTGGAAAGAACTCAGCGACAACAGTCATGAGCAGGTTTTTAGAACCTATACAGAATAGATTAGAATAAGTGTGGTATAAGAACAATAAATAGAATAGAAAACAGCAGGTTTTTTGGCACAAATCCATAGTAGTTCTCTGTAAATAAGCAACTTCATTTGCTAAAATCTGTCCAATTTCCTTAATGTTCTTTTTTCTTTTCCTGCAGATAAAGAATTCATTTATAGAAACCAGAATGGCACTGTGATCCTGCAGAATGTTGAAACAAACAATTCAATGGTATTAATAGAAAACAAAAAAATCGTAAGTATCTTCTTTAATAAGCAGGATAATTTCACAGTTTTCTTGCATTCAGGTCAATAAAGTAGAAAATGACACTTCATTTTCAACTTCATGTATTGCCAAGCAGAATACTATGGGCTAAGCAACTACAGATAATGTGAAATGGAATCTGTGCTTTCTTTGTTAAGCCAGAAGCTCAGTTTCCTTCTGTGTGCAGAAAACTCTCTACTACGGGTATTTGAAGCAAGCCTTGCAGATCATATGTCATTGAAAGAGACAGGGCTGGCTCCAGCATTTCTGCCGCCACAAGCAAAAAAAAAAAAAAAAGCCGCAATCGGCGGCGGCAGTTCAGCGGCAGGTCCTTCGCTCCTAGAGGGAGTGAGGGACCTGCCGCCCCCGAATTGCCGCAGGTGCCGCCCCTCTCCCTTGTTAAGCTGGTGCCTGGAGCCGGCCCTGGAAAGAGAAATACCTTAGGCTTTTACACAGTTACTTTACAGAACATTGCAATTATGTATTTATAATTTGCTTTACACTGCTAGGACTTATTCTCTCACCCTCCCTCCCCCCCAACACACACACAGCACAAATATTTCTTCAAACACTTGGGAGATGCTGATTTCATTTGCACAAAGTTTGAACTGTAATGAAATTATAAAAAGAAATGTTGTTTAAAACATCTGGAGCAATGTAATGGGGTTACTGCATGTCGGGTTACAGGGAAAAATTGAATGGGTTATTGGAATAAGGTGTTAGTAAGGGGTTCCTGTAGTAAGTTGAGAGAACCGATTGACGCGTAAGACAGAATTGTATCTATGCAGAAGATAATGAAAAAGTTTTGTAACATTAAATCATATACCAAATGAACACAGCGTGATGACGAAGCTAACATGTTAAATACCAGAATATTACCAACATTTGCTGTAAAAATGAATAGATCATGTTTGTAAAAACCAATTGCCTGACATAAAAAGTACTCTTGTAGTTACAGTAGTAATGAAAGATGAACCCCGTTCTCTTTCTAAAATTAATGCTCATGCATTTGAGCTGAAGACATTCTGGATGAGAAGCTAATACCGCAAATTAATATCATACACTACTCCATTATAGACAAGAGATCCCTATCACTTTGGACAACGTGTTCAGCCTATCTCATCTCTACAGTGCACTCTGGTTCAGATCATTCCCACATAATTGTATCCATCAAGGGGACACTAGAGGCATTTAAACACCTCAGTCAGGAACATGATATAAATACCTATCTAGACTGAGGTGAAAAGTGCAGAAGACCTCAAAACCCAATACTGTATTGGAGGGAGCAGAGCTGGATATCAGTGGTATATTGCCTCCTTCTCTGATGCTGTGAAAGCCCTTCTGGAGATATAAACCTGAAAGGATTAACTCTTCTAGTCATTCATCCCCTCCTGCTGAGTTTTTGAGGCCAGGCAAGGATGAGGGGAGACAGCAGCAATGCTCTAGATGAAGTTGTCTTGGAAGGCAGAAAGCAAGGTGGCTTGGGGGATATTGCTGAGGGTCTGATTCTTTGTTCAGATGCCCGAGTCCTCTGCTAATGCACTCAGATATGTAGAATTTCTCCCTTTTGCTGCACCCGAATGCCTTCAGAAAAGACTATGTAGCAGAAAGCAGAAAAGGACGTAGGGGTTACAGTGGACAAGAACCTGGATATGCGTCAACAGCGTGCCCTTGTTGCCAAGAAGGCTAATGGCATTTTGGGCTGTATAAGTAGGGGCATTGCCAGCAGATCGAGGGACATGATCATTCCTCTCTATTCAACATTGGTGAAACCTCATCTGGAGTACTTTGTCCAGTTTTGGGCCCCACACTACAAGAAGGATGTGGAAAAATTGGAAAGAGTCCAGCGGAGGGCAACAAAAATGATTAGGGAGCTGGAGCACATGACTTATGAGGAGAGGCTGAGGGAACTGGGATTGTTTAGTCTGCAGAAGAGAAGAATGAGGGGGGATTTGATAGATGCTTTCAACTACCTGAAGGAGGGTTCCAAAGAGGATGGATCTAGACTGGTCTCAGTGGTACCAGATGACAGAACAAGGAATAATGGTCTCAAGTTGCAGTGGGAAGAGGTTTAGATTGGATATTAGGAAAAACTTTTTCAGTAGGAGGGTGGTGAAGCACTGGAATGGGTTACCTAGGGAGGTTGTGGAATCTCCTTCCTTGGAGGTTTTTAAGATCAGGCTTGACAAAGCCCTGGCTGGGATGATTTAGTTGGGGATTGATCCTGCTTTGAACTAGATGACCTCCTGAGGTCCCTTCCAACCCTGATATTCTATGATTCTGTGAAAGCCTGCTGCCTCAAAGCTAAGTGTTTACTACCTAATGTTGCCCCCCTATATTGGAGGGATTGGGCCTTCTCTTAGCCATATGTGCTATCCTCCCAATCCTAAGCCATTTTGCTCTAAGTTGCACTGATTGGAAACATCCATCAAGAGGCCATTTTGCCAGCCAACAATCACATTCCCGTATGCAGGGGAATCCCCCCGTGGCTGGTAGAGCTGCTTTCTTGCCTGCTTTGCAGGGCTGGAATGGTGCAAAGCACTGTCAAAGAATCCACTGTCCTTTGACCGCAAACTTTTGTTCCTCAAAGTTTTGGTGCAGTCAAAGGTTCTTCTCCTTCCAAGATCCCAGAAATATGTCTGGTTGCAAAAACAGATAATTATGTTAAACTTACCTTAGCTTTGTTCTAACAGCTGTTAAAAAGAGCTCTGGAAATTGTGGACTGAAAAAAAAAAAAACCCACAAGAAAGCCTTGTTCAGAAATCTGTTTGGCTTCAAGAAAATACTAAAACCATGGTTTTCATATTTTCAGCTTGCAAGAAAGCCCATAGTCATCCAGCTATTTCTTTGTTTAGTAGTTCAGCTCTATAATACAGCAAATATTTCATGCTTTCCTCCTAGGAAACCCCCATGTTTTTTTTCCGTATTCATTTCCCACTAGCCTCAAAGGCCACATGCTGAGGTGCCTCTGTGCCCTGGCAATGACTGTTGAATGGAAGTTTCTCCAGAACCTGTGGGTTGTGCCTTTCGAGTCAGTGCGGAGCACTGTCACACAGTGTATGCTCCCCCTAATATGGCCTAAGAGCCCCATCAGCCCATGAACAGACTGAGGCTCATTGTCATTCATTCTCTGCGTGACAGCACCACGTGCTGGATCTAGACCAGCAGGCTGTCTCTGTTGAATACTTTCTGCCAACTGTATGTAATAATTGTTCCTATAACTGCTCTATGCTGTTTTTCCCCACAGAGAGCATCAGCTGTGCTCTGTAGAGAGGAATTGACTAGATTCCTTTAATAGCTGACTTTTCTTAGCTGAATTCATGAGTTTTATTTTCTATGGCTTCAAATAGCCTTTCACTGTGTGCTCTGTATTCCATTGGTTCTTAGTTTTTGGCCATACCATAAAAGAAAGATAGTCTCCAGACTAGCCCTCCTTCCAACTCCCCAGACCCCTACTACTTTGTTTTCCCCCCAAAAAATATTTAATTCTGCAGATTTCCAACGTGGGTTCTCCAGCCCAATTGATGGCAGTCCACGGACCTGGTATGAGAACCCCTGCTCTACCTTATTCAGATGTTACAATAATACTATGACTTACAATAACTCTTGATGATACGGTATGCAGGACCTCACACAATATTCTGAATATGTCCTCCTTTGTTTGGCGCTAGAAGATCTTCCTCTCTGTTACATTGGGACCGTGTCTCTAAACACTGCAAAGCTGTATTCACTTTCTCTTTACTGCTCCTCATGCTGGAGATTTTAGATGTGTTCTTTGGGGAAGACCCTTTTCTCATGCACTGTTTTATCATATAGCCACTGAAGGAACATCTCATTTTTGGTTGTTTTTTCTTTGTCTCACTACCTTAAACTGTATGGTATAAGCATCGTATCTGCCTATGCTTCTATGCTGCCTAGTTTGTCATGGATTTTATTATCCATCTTGTTTACATTGATTTATTCCTTCAATCCCATCCACCCACTTCTTTCATCCTAGTCTTGTGTCAGAGAAACTTTCATTGTCTTGGCACAGATTCCTTCCTTCACATTATTAATATATCAGCAAACAAAACCTGTCTTTGTGCTGCCTGGCACACTCCTACAGGCACCCCTCCAGTCTAAATCGCTTTCACTGCCCTCTGCCTTTGGATAGCTCGTCTGATTCTTAATGCACTCATGCAACTCGAACCCGCTCGCTGACCTTGTGAATACCGTCTGCTTGCACTATGTCCAAGATCCTACTTCATTGTGTTTCTTGGTAATCTCTCAAAAAATTCCGTCCAATTTGTTATGTGGAAGAAAAGGATTTAAAAGCAAGAGGATGAAAGGCATATTAGAGTGACCTCTCTTTGGCCTTGGCAGTGTTGGAGCTGGCACTGCATATTAAAACACAGAGGAAAGGGGAAGGGACATCTGCACTAGACAAATTAGAAGCAGAGGAGGGAAGAGACATCGCCAGACAAGTATCAGGAGTTGCTGTATATTAATGGTAATGCTAGGGCTAATTTTAGGCTCAGCCCTCAGGAAAGGCTGACGCATAAACTACATCACCCCAGAACCAATCTTGGGAGACATGGTGACTCAGAGATCCCTGTGAGGGACAATCCCGACCCTGATTCTGCCTTGCTCTCACTAGGGGTGGGTGGCGGTAGTGCTTTATGGTTGGCCTGTCCCAGCAGTGATTTACTATTCTCCCACCCCTATTTGGTGGCTCAAATACCTCGGCCAATGACTGGGGAGAATTGGGTGGAACCAAGGCTTCTCCCATGTCCCATTGCTTCTCATTCACTTCCTGCCCTTCAGCTACAGGAACAAGTAAACCAACAAGTAGGCCTGTTTACTCCTGTGCTGTCAGGCCCGAGATAGTCTGCATAGGCATGCAAGGGGGGTGCTTACTCCATGGGGCAGGCACATAGCCGAAGTCACAATGTAGCTTTTATGCAGCACCAACAGTGTGCTGGGCATGTCCCAGGTATAGAAGATCGCAGGGGTTACTGCCTCAGGAGCTTACACACTAAGGAGAAGACAACAACACAGGCTCAGCCACTGAGGGGAAGAGAAGAACGGAGTCCTCTCCAATTTTTACTATCCTGTGTTTTCTGTCCCCATCCTGACATTCATTCGCACCAAGTTCCCACCTCATCAGCTTTTTGCATAGGACTACACCTATGTGGCACTGTAGATGGACATTAGTGTGAGGGAAGGACATGAGCAGGGAAGAAAAACACGTGAGTGAGACATGGTGCTGAGTCTCCACAGGGTGTGCAAGTGTAAGGGGACATGCACAGCTGTGTATGATCTGTTCACCTTTTTATCAAGACAAAGTAGGATTTACAAGTGTCTTCTAAAAAAACGAAGTCAGACAATACTTCCCTCCCTCCCCCCATGATGAGCATGAAAATAGTTTGACATATGAGGCTTTAGAACTAAAAAATCACTTGTATTTTAACATCTGATTATTTTTTTAGGTCTCCTTAAAGGCCATTCGCTATGAAGTGTCACCTGATCGGGAGTATGCGCTTTATGCATTTGACGTTGAACCAGTAAGTACATTGATTTCATTGGCAATATACAATTAATCACTTTTTCCACTTTGATTCTGATACAATATTTAACTTCATTCATCATTATAAAACAAAGAAAGAAAGAAAAGCCCCTCACTGCCATAAAATATATTCTCCAAGTGGGTGTGACTGCCATCTACTAGAGGGGAAAGGTATAAATAACACCATGGGGTAACACCGTCAATGCCAGAGTTTTATAAGGTTTGGGAGGGAGATTGTAAGGATATGTCTTTGCTACAAGGATTTCTGTTCCCCTGTAGTGTAATTCTTTTCCATGACTCCTTCCTCAAGTCATCCCATACATTTCTTCCTAGGAGCAAAAAGCAACTGTCAGTATCTCCCACAACTGAAAGAATACATTCATTATAGTGTCACTGTTCCCAATGCTGCAGTTAAGGTTGAGCTATCACTTTCATTATAAAGCCCTTTTTTTCAGAGATTTATACATAAATCATCCATAAAAATTCACCTCTCGCAGCTACTAAATTTTAGATTAGGGCTATTTTTTTTCAAGTTAAAAAGAGAAAATTGTAGTTTGGTTACTTTTAAATGATCATTAAATAAGAGGAAATGAGACATTGCCTGGCTGCGGATGTTCCTTTTGGGCTTCCATAATGTTTCGTTTTCCTTTTAAATCTTGTATGTTTAAAATCTGAAAGTTCTGAGTGATGGGTGTGTAGTCCTATCTGGGGATGCTATAAACCACACAAGTTTTGCTTTCAGAGTTTACAGTAGCACCAGAAACTCACAGTGGAAATCATCCACTCTGCCTGTTGTGGAGGGGTTGTTGGTTTTTCCTGTATAATGACGTAATTACCCAAAGGGCCAGCACATTTCTGCTGCTTTAGTAGAGGTTGTGGTCCCGGTTCTCATTTTGCTTACTCCAATACCTTCACTGGAGTTATTCCTAATCCCCAGTAAGGAACAGGAGAATCATGCCTGGTGCTGTTAGATAAAGGTCAGGTAAAATTGTGGTGGAATCTTTGAGGGTGATTTTAAAGGCTGCTTGATGTGGGAGACTGCCTACTGGAAAATGGTCCTTAGTGCATATGTCACCATATGCTACTTTAAAACCCTTCTTAATGTACATTTCCACAGAAGGTTAGCACAGTTCAGAGTGAGCCGTTCCAGACTTGGAAGGCAATACAACTTTCTTAAATTAAAAAATACTGACACAGTGAAGACTGCCTAATGCTACACTAACCCAAGCAAGCAGAATCTGCCCCTGGGAATCCCCTGACTGTGGCTAGGTCTACACTACCCGCCTGAATCGGCGGGTAGAAATCAACCTCTCGGGGATCGATTTATTGCGTCCCGTCGGGATGCGACAATCGATCCCCGAATCGACGCTCTTACTCCACCAGCGGAGGTGGGAGTAAGCGCTGTCGACAGGAAGCCGCAGAGGTCGATTTTGCCACCGTCCCTACAGCGGGGTAAGTCGGCTGCGATACGTCGAATTCAGCTACGCTATTCACGTAGCTGAATTTGCGTATCTTAAATCGACCCCCCTCCCGTAGTGTAGATGTAGCCTGTGTCTCTGTTAATTATGACAGACATGGAGGAAAGGAGTGGATTAGATACTGCCAGTAAAAATGCTGGGCCCACATTGTCCGCTTCCGGGGTTAAACAGCACAAAAAAGCTGAGGGGGAGAAAACTCCCAAGATGTGTCTCGGTTTTCTCCAAATTCTTCTGAGAGTGAGGGTGGGGTTTGCATCCCTGCATAAGAAGCAGCAAAGCCAACAGATCCCCATTCCCCTGAAATCTGAACAGACCTCAGAAGATATACAAGATGCCAGGATCCTTTTACACAGTAGCTCTGCGACTCTACACCAGTTCAGGGGCCCTTGAGGATCAAACCAGGTTCCCTGTTTTCAGCAGAATTCCTGTTGCAAGGGAGAGGCAAGGTGCGTTCTTTCCACTGGCCCCTCCCCTCTCCACACTTGCAATCTCAGATCCATGAAGGGTTCTTAATAGGCTCCCAGGCAGGAGTTTTGAAAGTGGTGTGGAGGTGGAGAACCCTTCCCAGGGATGGATGGAGGATTCTGTCCACATGCAGAAGTAAGGAGCACCATCTCTTCATGGTTTGCACTCCCTCCTGATGCCTCATGCCATCAAAAAAGAAAAATGGTAGGTTTAAGGATGGAGAGTCACTCTTTGCAAAGATATCAGAATGTTTCACACTTGTGATTTTACAGCCATTTGTATGTTATCTGTATCTCTGCTTTTCCTGCCATGGTCCCTGTTTACAAACCTGGACACTTAAGTTAGGATGCTCCTTTCTAAATCTGAAGGTTCAAATGAGTTTTTAGGCATCACAAGCAGTTATTTGGGCAACTGGTACCACTGAGACCAATCTAGATCCATCCTCTTTGGAACCCCCTTTCAGGTAGTTGAAAGCAGCTATCAAATCCGCCCTCATTCTTCTCTTCTGCAGACTAAATAATCCCAGTTCCCTCAGCCTCTCCTCATAAATCATGTGCTCCAGCCCCCTAATCATTTTTGTTGCCCTCTGCTGGACTCTTTCCAATTTTTCCACATCCTTCTTGTAGTGTGGGGCCCAAAACTGGACACAGTACTCCAGATGAGGCCTCACCAATGCTGAATAGAGGGGAATGATCACATCCCTCGATCTGACAATGCTCCTACTTATACATCCCAAAATGCCATTAGCCTTCTTGACAACAAGGGCACACTGTTGACTCATATCCACCTTCTCGTGCACTGTAACCCATAGGTCCTTTTCTGCAGAACTTCTACCTAGCCACTCAGTCCCTAGTCTGTAGCAGTGCACGGGATTCTTCCTTCCTAAGTGCAGGACTCTGCACTTGTCCTTGTTGAACTTCATCAGATTTCTTTTGGCACAATTCTCTAATTTGTCTAGGTCCCTCTGTATCCTATCCCTACCCTGCAGCGTATCTACCACCCCTCCCAGTTTAGTGTCATCTGCAAGATTGCTGAGGGTGCAATCCACACCATCCTCCAGATCACTAATGAAGATATTGACCAAAACCGGCCCCAGGACCAACCGTTGGGGCACTCTGCTTGATACCGGCTGCCAATTAGACATGGAGCCATTGATCACTACCCGTTGAGCCCATGATCTAGCCAGCTTTCTATCCACCTTATAGTCCATTCATCCAGCCCATACTTCTTTAACTTGCTGGCAAGAATACTGTGGGAGACCGTATCAAAAGCTTTGCTAAAGTCAAGGAATAACACATCCACTGTTTTCCTCTCATCCACAGAGCCAGTTATCTCATGATAGAAAGCAATTAGGTTAGTCAGGCACGACTTCCCCTTGGTGAATCCATGCTGACTGTTCCTGATCACTTTCCTCTCCTCTAAGTGTTTCAGAGTTGATTCCTTGAGGACCTGCTCCATGATTTTTCCAGGGACTGAGGTGAGGCTGACTGGCCTGTAGTTCCCCGGATCCTCCTCCTTCCCTTTTTTAAAGATGGGCACTACATTAGCCTTTTTCCAGTCATCCGGGACCTCCCCCGATCGCCATGAGTTTTCAAAGATAATGGCCAATGGCTCTGCAATCACATCCGCCAACTTCTTTACCACCCTCAGATGCAGCGCATCTGGCCCCATGGACTTGTGCTCGTCCAGTTTTTCTAAATAGTCCTGAACCACTTCTTTCTCCACAGAGGGCTGGTCACCTCCTCCCCATACTGTGTTGCCCAGTGCAGTAGTCTGGGAGCTGACCTTGTTCATGAAGACAGAGGCAAAAAAAGCATTGAGTTTATGCAAAAAAGGTTTACACTTTTCTCATTCTGTAAAAAAAAAAAATTTAAAAATTCTTGCAACTTTAACAATGCTAGAGTCAAAAATGGCTGGGATTTAGAAGTTAGAGTTTGACATGGAAAAGGTCACCATTGTGCATGTTTTATTCTAGACGAGATTGGTTTTGCATTGACCGGCTTACGGGAAGACTTGGCAGAATTTGATTTTTATTTGTTGATAAATACACATAGATATGATCTGTTGAAATTGTAAGCATTTTTTTTTATTTTTATTGATTTAAGTTTTCTCCATTGCAGGAAGGTAGGAAGGTCACAGAATGGGGATGGGTGGGGGTAAGTGTCAGACAATAATTTATTGAATGACCATAGATGTTGAGATTCAAAAAGATAAAAGCTTTATAACTGTTAAAACACAAATTGTCAACATCACGTCAAAATATACAAAGTAAATATCCTTAAATGAAACTAATAAGTTCTCAAGCAGCATGTATCTTATTTTGCCTATCTCTAAATTTTAATTATTATTCATGGAAATATTTTTTCATCAGTTTGTTTGTGTGCAGTGAAATCTATGTTTATCGACATTTACAGACAAAAATCTAATCCTAATTGCAAAATCGTGCTGAGCATGCTCAGTAGATTTTATTCTGCTTGCTCAGTAAGTGCTCAGCTAAGGAAATGTATGCAGCTAAGTTAACTTTATAATTAGGGTCATCACCTGGGATCTGACTGAATCAAGGTGCACAGAGCAGAACCTTGACCTCATCCCCTGCACTCCATCTGAGGTTGTAAATGAGCAGGGATAAAGCCAGGGCAGTAGTAGACCTTGTGAGATGCACAGAGGCTGAGTTAAAGGTACACTGCACCAGATCCTCAATCTGGTTAAGTCCTCTTGGTACTGATCCAGTTTAAAGCTGCCTCAATCGGGCAGCCTGTATTGTATTGTAATATGGGGCAGAGTTAGGTCACTAATTGCCTGACTCTTGAGCACCTAACCTTGCAACCTGAGTGCAGCTTTTTGTATAGGATAGAGGCAGGGCCGGTGCAAGGAAGTTTCGCGCCCTAGGCGAAACTTCCACCTTGCGCCCCCTCCCCAGCCCTGCGGCAGCTCCCCGCCCGCCCCCCGCCGCCCTGAGGTGCCCCCCCCGTGGCAGCTCCCCCCCCAGGGAGCAGTGCGGCAGCTCCCCACCCCAGCTCACTTCTGCTCCGCCTCCTCCCCGAGCACGCTGCCCCCGCTCTAATTCTCCTCCCCTCCCAGGCTTGTGGCACCAAACAGCTCATTGGCCCCACAAGCCTGGGAGGCGGGAGAAGTGGAGCGGTGACTGCGCGCTCGGGGAGGAATGCTGTAAAAAAAAATTGGGGGCACCGCTTTTTGGCGCCCCCAAATCTTGGCTCCTTAGGCAACTGCCTAGTTCGCCTTAATGGTAGCACCGGCCCTGGATAGAGGTAATATATTTGCTAGAGATGGGAAGAGCAGGTGGTGTTTGTATCCTGGATTAAATTTAGATTAGAGTTTGGTTGTCTTAGCACCAAAATTTAAAAACACCACCATTTGAAACTTTGGCATTATTTCAGCTAGGAGAGCCCCTTTGCGTTTGGTTCTGACCTGGAACTAAAACTGTAGGATGTCAGTCGGGTGATCAGATACAAAGGCCGTAGCCCCCTGGAATTCAACGGAGTTTGGATAGAAGGGGATATACTCACTAGCATGCTGGCTTTTCTTTGGGATTCCTCTTTCTTAAAATATGCCTGGATTCTAGCCAAAAAGTTCAGTGCCTCCGAAATGCGTAGGCATATGATGCCATAGCACTTTGATGTTAAATACATCAAATCTCAAGGCCAGCTCAGCAGATTTATGCTCTGGCAGGAGGCCATGCTTGGATCCTGGGTGTCAGGAAAGGGCACTCTTCTTCACCATTTCTTTCTGCATGTTGTCCGCCCCCACTTGCCAGCTGTACTCCTGGAACACGCTCCTGAAGAACTGAAACTGCAGTCTACTGAACTGACCCTGCTCCATTCAGGTTGGGCATGTGCCACTCATGCAAGTTATAATGATTTGAACTTCTGCAGCGCCTGTCTTCAGAGAATCTCAAAGGGTCCTGCTGGGTTATGATTTCCACTCAAACTGCATGCCCAGCATGTTTATGGATAACATAGCTTTTAGTGACTGAATTTTAAAATATCCTGGCAAACAGACAGCTTTTCTGTATTCTGTCCCATATCCATAGCTTTTTGGATATAAAGAATAATAATTAAAAAAAATAAACCATAGTCTTGTGCAAGTTCTTCTGGTAATCTGAATAACCAGTGGAGTCCGTATAATTGGTAATAAAAGAACTAGAGGAAAGTAAATGAGGAGAAAAGTGGTTTTGCTGAGTGACACAATGAGATATTAAATAGAGAATACTTAATTGCTTTTGTTATGAATGGCTATTATTGTAATGTGGCAGCAAGGGGAAAAAAAATTGCCCAGATCCTTTTTAAAACTATTTGTTCTTCATTTCCAATTTAGCAGTCCATTACTGTGTGTGAGCTAGTTAAGAACAATAATATCCAGGGAATCCAAGCTGATTAATATGGACCAAACTACTAGAGTTTTCTGCACAACAATTAGGACTTAGGGACTTTTATGGCTGGTACAACAGACACTATTATCTATTTTGCAGCTAAAGCAGTTCATTTTATATTGCTGAAAACTATAAAGAATTAATCATTGTTATAATTAGAGCTGGTCCGACTGTTGAGAATAGTTTATTTGGTGAATTCAGCCTTTTGTTCTGTTTTCAAGTTGTCATAGAGCCCAGGATCATTTACAAAGTTTTTGTTTGTGTGTTTAATTTAGCATTGCATGACAAAAAGTTTGTGAACAAATACCAGCTCCTACAGGCTACTTACTCACAAACTGTTGCACTTAGTCAATTCCAAACAGTAAATAACTATGTAAATAGCTTTACTGGTCACATGGTATTCCTTCTGTGGAGCCATGACTGACCAAAGCACTTAAGCACATGCTGAACTTCAAGCGCAAGCAGACTTCAGCATTTGCTTTGCTCATTCTGGGCCTAGATGATTTAATTTTATAAACTACTTCTATGTCCACCCAGAAAAAAAAACTAGGCCATTTTGCTACTCAATGAATTTTGTTTCTTGATTAAATAAATCTCAGCTTCGGGTCTAGAACGTGTGAAAAATCGTGTCAACAAAACCGCACTCACATGAATATTTTCCAGGCCTAGATTTGTGCTTTTGACTCCAATCACACACTTATCCTACTTTAAATAAACATTTAAAAATTAATTGTTGCCTTCAAAGCACTAATGTTTATGGAAGGATGGTTCC
Organism: Malaclemys terrapin pileata; assembly: GCF_027887155.1. Lineage (NCBI taxonomy): Eukaryota > Metazoa > Chordata > Testudines > Emydidae > Malaclemys > Malaclemys terrapin. The sequence continues at coordinate 269,522,931 of NC_071506.1, read as the reverse complement.
TCCTGTCGCATTAGTGGATGTGTGTTCAGCTAGTGCTGACTTGAGTTCGGGGTGTGTTTGTTTTTATGGCTTCTCACATGGGAAGCGAGTCCAATCCGGGATTTGAAAATGGGGTTGCATGTCTTGCAAATGTAGTCGTCGTTGGGGAGTGGGTTTAAGGCATTGGCCTTACAAAATGCTTTCTTCTCCTGCAGACACCTCACACATCCCTCCTCAAAAGCATCTGGGTCTGTCCAGTGCCACAAGTTCCCAGGTTCTAATTTCTATCTTTCATGCTTTTCATGGTCTTCAAGGTGTCTTTATATCTGAGGATGGGTTGACCCTTAGTCTGGGTTCCTGTGCTCACTTGGCTGTAGACCACCTCTTTCAGTATATGGGAGTTCTCCATGCGGACCCCATGTCTGACCCAGTGAAGCTAAGCCCTGATGAGCACACTCTTGATGCCAGGGATTTGGCACCTCTCAAGGACTCCAGTATGGGGGATCCTGTGCTGCCACTTGGTGTTGCAGGTGGATCTTAGCCAGCGAGGATGGAAGCTCTCCAGCTGTTTGATGTGGCGTTGGTAGAGCATCCGTGTCTCGCAGCCATAGAGGAGCGAGCTGAGCACAACAGTGAGGTAGATCTTTATCTTGGTTCTGAGGCAGACTTCATGCTCCCTCCAGGGCCTGGCCTTTGCTAGGCACTGAGTGATCTCATCATCTAACAGGGTGTTGCTGCAAAGTATGCTACCCTCGTAGAAGAATTTCCTGACCTATTTAAGGGGTGTGTTGTCATTTTTGACAAAGGGTTAGTGGTGCTCGTGATGCTGGTGGCCTGGTGCTGACTGGTGCATGACCTCCATCTTTTTCAGGCTGACTGTGAAACCAAAGCATTTTGAGGCATAGGCAAAGTAGTCCATGATAAATTGATTGTCCTTGAACATGTGTGCAGTGAGGACAGAATCATCAGCAAACAGGAGCTCTCTTAATAGCTGTTCGTTAACCTTAGTGTGGGCCCGGAGTCACTGTAGATTGAATAGACGCCCATCCAATCGGAATCAGATGTATACACCTCTATCAAAGTCCTGGAATGCAAATAAAAGCATGGCTAAAAAGACAATGACAAAGAGGACTGGAGCCATTATGCATCCTTGTTCAGTGCCATTGGTGATAGAGAAGGCTTCTGATGAGTTACCACACTCCATCACCCTGGCTATCCTGCCATTGTGAAATGAATGGATGATAGCACTCGTCTTCTTTGCACAGACAAATTTATGAAGGAGTTTCCATAGGCCCTCACAATTCACCATGTCAAAGGCCTTCATCAAGTCAAAAAACACCATGTACACGTCCTTGTTCTGTTCACAAAATTATGTCCAGGGTGCCACAGCCAGTATGAAAGCCACACTGTGACTCTGGATATACCGAGTTCACTAGGTGAGAGACAAGCCTGTTGAGGACAACTCATGCAAGAATCTTCCCCACTGTAGACAGCAGTCAGAGTCCGTGATAGTTTTCACAGCTAGATATGCTTTTCTTCCTTTTGTATAGATGAACTGTGAAAGCATCCTTAAGGGCACTATACCCTGTTCCTGTATAGTCTTGAAAAAGCTGGTGAGTTTTCTGACCAGGTGTGCACCTCCACATTTGTACTCTTCAGGTGGAATACCATCAAGGCCTGCAGACATGCCTGTGGACAGAGGCTTGATGGCTTTAGTATCCTCGTCTAAAGGGGCCATGGACAGCTCCTCCAGGATAGGATGCTGCAGGTGTGAGTTAGTGACTTCATCGGACGTAGTGTCTTGACCGTTCAGGAGACTATCAAAGTGCTCTTCCCACGAGAGAGAATATTGTCTTTGTCTGTGAGAAGCCAGTTACCATCTACTGTGAGGACAGGGGCTGTACCATTGGATTTGGTGCCATACACAGCACAGAGACCTTCGTGGAATTCCTTCATGCCGTCTTGTCAGCTGCTTCCTGCAGTCCTGCAGCCTTCTCTTCCCATCAGTGGTTCTTCATTAGCCTTAATTGGGTTTGTAGTATATGTTTGGCCTCCTTCATTGCTGATTTATTTTCCAAGATGTAGGATTTGTGTGTGGTGTGCAAGGTCTCCAGTAGCCAGTCTATCTCAAGGTCATTCTCATTGAACCACTCTTGGTGTTTCTGCCTTACAAAGCCAAGAACCTTGGATAATGAATTATATGAGACAACTCTGAACTTCTGCCAGGTTGTCTCAATGGCTGAGGAGTTCTCTGGGACCTCAGCTAACAGTCTCTAGTGTCTGTTCCAACTTTGCTTGTTTGCTAGGGTCATTCATATCAGCCACATTGATCTTCTTTGGTAGTGTGAGGCATCTTCTGGGGCACTTTGGTGAGGAGTGTAGTGACACGATGCTTCTCACAAGCTGATGGTCTGACCAGCATCCAGTACTTCTCAAAGAGCAAATGATGTACACATCTTTAATGTCTTTAGACCACACAATTACATAGTTCAGCATGTGCTACTGTTTTGACTGGTATACATCCATGTTGTCTTATATTCGTTGGCACTCGGAGAGAAGAAGTTGGCTGTTGGAGTTTGACCTTCCAATGCTGTGATGGTCTAGCACAATGATCCATGTGAGCAAAGTTTAGAAATGAAGATATTGTACCAACCAACTACAAGGGCATTGTGGATGCCTTTCATCAGATAATAAGGGATGAAGGAGTCTTGGCTTTGTGGAATGGTACTTTCCCCTCCTTGCTGCTGGTCTTCAATCCTGCCATACAGTTCATGTTCTATGAAGGGTTTAAACGAAAGCTTTTGAAGACACGACTGCAGCTTACCTCTTTGGATGCATTCGTCATTGGTGCAGTAGCTAAGGCAGTTGCCACCACCATCACCTACCCCATGCAGACAGTACAATCAATTTTGCGGTTTGGACGTCACAGATTGAACCCCGAAAACCGGACACTAGGCAGTCTTAAGAATGTTCTCTATCTTCTTCGACAGAGAGTAAGGCGTTTTGGATTGGTGGGACTCTACAAAGGCCTTGAAGCAAAGCTCCTGCAGACGGTCCTCACTGCCGCACTCATGTTCCTAGTCCATGTGTCAGTTGACTCCCACACAAGCAGTAAAGTTTCCAAAGACGATGAGCTTGTCCTGGTGTGGCTCTGGTGAGATCTTCAAAAAATATCTCATTTCTGTCGTCTGAGAGTCATTGTCCATGTGTAAGCACTGATAATGGTGGCATACCATTCTCTGGACAAGTTTTATAAAGTCAATCATTGACTTCCTTGGGGAGCAAGTCAACCTTGTGGGCAATGTCAGACTATACCCTAACCCCAACTATCTCAGCTCATCCTCGGCCTGTAGGAAATGTAGCCTGCTTCCACCTCCTCAAGGTGATTTCGTCAGCCAGTCTGGTTTCACTGAGGGCAGCAACGTTTATGTTATACCTCTCCAGTGTTTTGGCAAGAAGGGCTGTTCTTCATTCCAGTCTTCGGTCACTGTCGAGAAGAATTCTGACATTCCATGACCCAACCTATGAATCTTTGTTTTTCGTCAACCACTGAGTGGGATGACCAGCCAGGAGCAGTAGCCTGTCAGGTATGGAAAGGGCAGGCAATGTTTAGGGTTCCTTTTCAGTCCCCTTTCCCCAGATTGGGGAGAGCAGCGCTGTGCCTAAAAAGGCCTGCTCTGTCACCTCAGGAGGATACCGGCTCCAGATCTGCCCTGATCTGTGGAGAATGACCATCACCCTGAGGCTGCCAGCGTACAGAGTTGTGACGAAGAGACTGCCAGCTGCATCCTCTGCCTGTCCCCTCACCCCTTCCCCATCACCACAGGACTCTGGTGAGTCGATTAGGTTAAATGAGTTAAATGAATTGAATGAGTTAGCTGAACAACCTGCACTATGAATGGATTTAAGTGAGAAAGGTTTGTGCAGAGCCTTTCCCACTTTCTCGTGCAAGCAGCTGGTGCAGTAGATGCCACAAGCAGCTAACGTGGATGCAGGATTTGTATTCAGAGTTGTCCTTCTCCTAGATGAGCTGCCAACCTGAGTTAAAGAGCCTTAGATGCCCATAAGTGTAATGATTGGCCAGTGACTGCATATCAACAGCGCCGGAACCGGGGTGAGGGAAACAGAGGGGCCATGCCCCTCCCCCCACTTTTAAAAGAGGATGGGCCATCCCCCCACTTTTTAACAAATGAAATGTGCCCTCCATATTTCTGCCAGGGTTTGTGACCAGCCACAGCCTTTCAGCACTGTGCGGGCAGGAAGCTGCTTCCAGCCGCAGGGAGGAGGAGGAGAGAGGCCCGTGGCTTTACAGAGCTCATCCCTTCCCATCTTCCTTCCCCCTGTGGCTGAAAGACAGCAAACACCTCCGGGTGAGCTCTGCTTAACTCCTGTCCCGTTCGTCCTTCTGCTTCCTGTGTTGACCTGGCAACTCCTACCTCTCCTCAGCCCACCCCTCCCTCCTCAGCCGGCCAGGCAGCCCATGGCATAGGGACACCACTGGGCTGTGATTTGTTCGCAGGGTTCAGCCAGTGTGTGCCCGCACCATGTCCAACCGCCTTGGGCCTGTAGGGGGTGCCGTGCTGCAAGGAAGGGCTGGCGAGCCCCGCTGCCGCCCCCGCTATGTACCCAGTGGTGGTGGATGTGGGCAGCACGATGCTGCGCTGCCACATCTACAACAAGGCAGTCACAGTCAGAGGCTCCAGCAGGAAGAAGGTGAATGGAGGGAAGAAGGGAGGAGGCTTCTGTGGGTAGGGGGAGGAAACTCAGCCCCACTCCCTACTACGTGCTGTGGGGGTCGTCTTCTTCCCCTTCTCCTCCCCCACCCCATTCCGCCCGTGGGCACGGTGTAACCCACGCACCCCCCCATCTGCATCTTGAAGATGGGGCCTTGCCCTCACTCCCTCCCCCAGCCCTGCCATGCATTGGCCAGACCCAGACCCCACCCCTCCATGGACAGACTCTGCCCTCCACACCCCCGGAGAGGGGCTTTCCTCACCTTCCTGTGGTGGTGGCTCAGACCCTGCCTCTCAGCAAGGTTAATTCCTACGGTGCAGGGGCTCTGTTCCAGCTCCTCCTAGTACAGGCTGCTCCTTTTCCCACTAATGGTGCCAGAACCAGGGGGGCCAGGAGGTCATGGCCTCTCACATGGGAAGCGAGTCCAATCTGGGATTTGAAAATGGGGTTGCATGTCTTGCAAATGTAGTCGTCGTTGGGGAGTGGGTTTAAGGTGTTGGCCTTACAAAATGCTTTCTTCTCCTGCAGACACCTCACGCCTCCCTCCTCAAAAGCATCTGGGTCTGTCCAGTGCAACAAGTTCCCAGGTTCTAATTTCTATCTTTCATGCTTTTGCTGCATATATAATGCAGGTTGCCCTTATATTGCCATCACAAGGCATGTCCTTCATTGCCGTTCTCTCTGTTGACACTAATGTGTTCTTCTGCATTGTCTGCCGATAAAGACTTTGTCATAACCCTAGCAGGGAGGCCTAGCGGGTTCCTCAGACTTATCCAAGATGTGACCCAAGATTAATGGAGGGCGGGAACATCACACTCTTCCCGTACAGACCTGTCAGATCTTCCTACTGCCCTAACTAATGTGCATAAATAGTAATAAATCTTCAGAACATCCCTTTGAGTTAGTTAAGGACTGTTACTATGATAAATATGACTCTGAAAATTAGATGTTATCACAGCTATCACCAGTAATACTGCTAATACTGTAGCCATGATATTGAATGCAAATTGAAATAGATTTAACCAGTTCAGTTGCATACTGGGACCTAGTCTGTAGAGAGAATTATTCCCTTTTATTTTATATGGGTGTGAAAATGGAGGTTTTGGTACTTGCTTATGGAGACTAGCTCCCTTGTGTACTTGGCAACTGCAAAACTTAAGAGGAATGTTGACTATCAGTGAATGCTAATTGCTAAAACTCAGGCGAAAAAAGAGCATTTAACAAGTTCTGCCTCTAACCAATCTTTTCTCGGATTATTGCCATTTTCATATCCAGAACATTTTAGCACCGCTAAATGTGAAAAAATGCGTACTTGTTATCTACCATAATTACTCACACATTAGCTGGATAAATGACTGCAGCTTTACTCATACCTACGAAAATTCAGCCTTGAGAATGTCAAACTTCTTTCATCAGCTGAATTGTTTTGTGAGGATTATGTCCAGGAACACGTGAGCATGCATCTCAGGCAATAATAGTTCTCTTTTCCTGTCTCAGTGAAGGACAATAATCATTCAGTGATTTTTTTCCCCCTCATTCTTTGGTTTGTTGCCATCAGACTCTCAGCAATTTCATGGAAACCCATGGGCCCAGGCGCCAATCCACTTTTTCTATCGGTAACAATGAATCAAGTTTTCTAATCAGTGTTGGATCCCTTCCATGGATATAGCAACTTCACTTCTTTTAGAATCCGTAACTATACATAGATTCTATGTCAAGTTTTTCATCCATTGACCACAAAGCACTTTGCAAAGGGTACTCATTAGTCTCTATTTTACGGATGAGGAAGCTGAGGCAAAGAGAAGATGCAGCCAAAATTTTCAAAAGAGGTCATTGATTTTGTGTATTTTTGGTTGTTCATCTTGGGACAAAAGTCCTAACTGGAACACAAGTCCTAGAGCTGATGAGAACTGGCTGCAAGTGTTCAGCTCTTCTGAAAATCGGGGCACTTGCATTTAGATGCCTAATTTAGGCACCCAAGTTTGAAAATGTTGGCTTTCATTTCTGGAACCCACTAGTACTTTAACCACCTTATGCCTTTTTTTATTCATAATACTCCATTTCCAAAGAGCAATAAAGTCACATCTTTTTGTTTAATCATGTTATTTTGTACCCTATTTATAGTGATAAGAATGAACAGAAAGGCTCCAACTCCATTTACATAACAAAAGCTGAGTCTTGTAAGCACTAAACTATTGTATTAACAAGAGAGCACTGGAAACACAAATGAGGTTAATTTTGTGTGTGATAGTTTATTTTAGATTCAATAGCTGTGGAAGTAGCTATTATTTGAGAGTACTAGAGGCCAGTCAATTGTTAAGACACTAATTTAAAAGTATGTTGCTTAATATTTTTAAAATTATGAATCTGATCTATTTACAAATGTGTTGCAAAATACTCTCTGCTTTTTCTAATCTCAAAATCACAATGAATAAATTCCCTGATCCCCTTTTTGCAATGCTGGGTGCACAGCACGAACAAAATAGGCAATGGTGATTTTAAAAAGCATCCAACAAAATTAATTTGAAAAGCAACCCCATGCTTTCAATCATCTTTCCAAACTGCCAAAATGGAAGTGTGCAACTTGTGCAGGAAACCAATGCTTCCCAGTCACGTTGAATTAAGTATGCTGTATTGCCAATGGGGTGTGAGGAGTAATCGGAGGAAGTGACAGATGTTACAGCTACTACAAATTAATCACTGTCCATACATGAATACCAATATTTCTGTCAGACATAACAGCATATGGAGTTTTACTTTACTGCATTGGTAGCATACATTAATTGGTTCAGGCTAATTAAAGCTTGATTTATGTTATGAAGCAAAGGGAGAGAACACAAATGCACAAGTCTTGAGGGACTGATGTTGCCTTTCGGGCCGAATTTTTACAGCCGTCCTCAAATTTTGTACAAATAACAGCTTTCCAAATGTCATATTTTGCAAGTTCTACAGCAAAGAATATTGAGTCAAGAATGATCAGTGCCTTTTCTCTGCCTTCCTTCAGTCACTCATATATTTATAACATTAAAATATTTAACTTGAGCTGTCCTGAGATGTACGGATTTCATCTGAGTAACCCCACTATTAAATTGCGGTAACCCTTGTTCCTTCCCGTTATCTGCCTCTTGTCAGTCACTCCCATTCTTGTCACATTTAACTTGGAAACTTTCATTTGGCCACCAGCACAGGATCGTGGGAGCAGAACTGGAGGCAGGTTGGACATCTATTAGTTCTTCTGAAGGAGAAGCTGCAGAGTGATTGGAGCAACAAGCATTCAGGGCTGGTTTTGAACTATCTTTATTAATTACAAACAAGAAGAAACGTGCACAAGTGCACCCTGTAATTTACTATGCCTGAGCACCATCAGGAGGAGCTCATTCCAATTCCTGACAAAGAAAATGTGTCCCTTGATGTTCTCTTCATATTGCTTTGCCCTTAAAAGTGACCTCGTTCACTGACGCAGTGCAGATTGATGATAGAGCATGTCTTGCTTTAAACAAGAAGGTGGTGAGTTTCAAAGGTGCCCCAGGAGGTTAAGCACTCAAATCCCATTGTAATTCAATAGGAGTTGGGTGCCTAACTTCCTTAGGTTCTGCTGAAAAAAATCCAGATTAAATTTAGAATCTGTCATTTTCAAAACATGCCCTCAGGGGGTGGAAACATAACTTGTTGCAAAAATGTGGTGGAAACTATGACTCCCAAATATAAGCTGTTTTCTTTTAATAAAACAAGTACATGATAAGTGGCTAAAACTGCTCACTGGGAGGAATTCCAGGTGACATTTAATAGACAGCAGCCGTCCATTGGCTCTCACATCCATTTCTACCGGTTGCTAAAATAGTGCTTTTCAAAACACTAACAGCAAGATTCTGGCTGTTGCAACATGGCTGAAAAAAGAGAAGGGAATCATAGAAATGTAGGACTGGATGGAACCACAAAATGTCATCTAGTCCAGTCCCCTGCATTCAATGCAGGACTAAGTAATAATAATTCCTGACAGGTGTTTGTCAAACCTGTTAGAAAAAAACCTCTAATGATGGAGATTCCACAACCTCCCTAGGCAGTTTGTTCCAGTGTTTAACCACCCTGACAGGAAGTTTTTCCTAATGTCCAACCTAAACCGCCCTTACTGCAATTTAAGCCCATTGCTTCTTGTCCTATCCTCAGCAGTTAAGGAGAACAATTTTTCATCCTCCTCCTTATAACATCCTTTTATGTACTGAAGACTGTTATCATGTCCTCCCTCAGTCCTCTCTTCTCCAGGCTAAACAAACCCAATTTTTTCAGTCTTCTCTCATAGGTCATGTTCTCTAGACCTTTAATCATTTGTGTTGCTGTCCTTTGGACTTTCTCCAATTTGTCTACATCTTTCCTAAAATGTGACGTCCAGAACTGGACACAATACTACAGTTGAAGCCTAATCAGCGTAGAGTAGAGTGGAAGAATTACTTCTTGTGCCTTGCTTACAACACTCCTGCTCATACATCCCAGAATGATATTCCCATTTTTTGCAACAGTGTTATACTATGGATGGAGGTAGGGAGGCTTTGCATGGAGGTAGGGGGGCTTTCTTTAGCCTCTATGTGTCCCTATGCAGGGACAATCAAAGAGAAAATGTTTGTGCTCCCTAAGTGAAAAGATTGAAGGGTAGCCAAAGCATGCCACACTCCCATAGGATCATGGATCAGCATGTTAGAATGGGGCTGTCTTGTAGCTGGAGGCATTTGCTGGGGGGCGCGCATGCTGCTCCTGTACTTAGATCACAGGCTCTTCAGGGTATGGACCATCTTTTGGTTCTGTGTTTTGTACAGTATCCTGCACAGTGGGGCCCTGATCTCTGATTGGGGCCCTTAGACACTACTGCATTGCAAATAATAAATAACCTCTGAAGGATATGTAGGATCCACTGCTTAGTGGGCTTCCAGACTCAGGTCAGCATGCCTTAGCCCTGCATAGACAGTTTCCCTATGGCCGTGGTTGCTGGAATGGTGCACCTCCACTCATACCCCTGTCATGGCGCTGGATGTAAAAACCACGCTAAAACCTCATTCATTTAGCTGTGTAGCTCCATATGACTCATTTGATTTTCAGTAGTAGGTGAAATTTACAATAGGCAGAATAAGAATATGAATACACACTCCCCATATGAACATAGCAACATAAGAATGGTCATACTGGGTCAGACAATGGTTCATCTAGCCCAGCATCCTCTCTGATTACTATGGCCAATACCAGATGCTTCAGAGGGAATGAACAGAACAGGGCAATTATCGAGTGATCCATCCCATCTTGTCCAGTCCCAGCTTCTGGCAGTAAGAGGTTTTGGGACACCCAGAGCATGGGGTCGTATCTGTGACCATCTTGGCTAATAGCCATTGATGGACCTATCCTCCGTGAATTTATCTAATTTTTTTTAACCCAGTTATGCCTTTGGCCTTCACAACATCCCCTGGCAATGAGTTCCACAGATTGACTGTGCATTGTGTGAAGAAGTACTTCCTTATGTTCGTTTTAAACCTGCTGCCTATTAATTTCATTGAGTGACTAATGGTTCTTGTGTTATGTGAAGGGGTAAATAACACTTCTTTATTCACTTTCTCTACACAAATTATGATTTTATATACCTCTATAATATCTCCCCTTTGTCTCTTTTCCAGGCCAAACAGTCCCAGTCTTTTTAATCTCTACTCGTATTTTTAATCTCTACCCGTACAGTTCCATACCCCTAATAATTTTTATTGCCCTTCTCTTTATCTTTTCCAATTCTAATATATCTTTTTTTGAGATGGAGCAACCAGAACTCAATGCAGTATTCAAGATGTGGGCATACCATGGATTTATACAGTGGTATTATGATATTTTCTGTCTTACTATCTATCCCTTTCCCAATGGTTCCTAACAGTCTGTTAGCTTTTTTGACTGATACTGCACATTGAGTGGATGATTTCAGAGAACTATCCACAATGACTCCAAGATCTCTTTCTTGAATAGTAACAGCTAATTTAGACCCCATCATTTTGTATGCATAATTGGGATTATTTTTTCCAGTGTGCATTACTTTGCATTTATCAACATTTAATTTCATCTGCCATTTTGTTGCCCACTCACCCAGTTTTGTGAGATCCTTTTCTATCTCTTCACAGTCAGCTTGAGTAATTTAGTATCATCTAACCCTATCTTGAGTAATTTAGTATCATCTGGAAACTTTGCCACCTTACTACATACCTCTTTTCCCACATCATTTCTGAATATGTTGAACTGGACAGATCCCAGTACAGATCTGTGGCAAACCCCACTGTTGACCTTTTCTCCATTTCGAAAACTGACCATTCATTTCCTACCCTTTGTTTCCTATCTTTTAACCAGTTACTGATCCATGACAGTGCCTTCCTCCTTATCCCATATCTGCTTATTTTACTTAAGAGCCTTGCAAAGGATTTCTGAAAGTCCAAATACACTATCTAGATCACCCTTGGCCACATGCTTGTTGACATCCACAAAGAATTCTAATAGATTGGAGAGGCATGATTTCCCTTTACAAAAGCAGTGTTGATTGCTCCCCCACATATCTTGTTCATCTATGAGTCTGATTATTCTATTCTTTACTATATTTCCAACTAGTTTGCCTGGTTCTAAAGATAGGCTTACCAGACTATAATTGTGAGTAAGAATGTTTTAGGTACAGATGTACCATAGCTCAGTTTCTGACTGCCATCTCCATTTTAGGAAATGCACTATTTGTGTCATTGACTGGATGCATGAAATTAACAGCATTATAAACATATATTGACTGCAACAGTTACATAGGAACATGTAGTTTCTTAAAGGATTAAACTCTTTCACTTTATAAACTAAGGGTTGGATTTTGTCTGGCCTCTTCTCCAAAAGGTCAAAGAAAACTGAGCCAGGGACAAAGAGTAAGCCCTGTGATTTGGGAAGATTCTCTTCAGCAGGTTTGCACACACATAACTGAGGGCAAAATTTAACAGTACGTTTTTCAGTGGAAGCAGGGCAATTTTGTTCACATAGCAGAAGCCAACAAATTCTCTTACCCATTTATTTACAGTTACAGATATACATCAGTAAAATCAAATCCACAGTGCCGGGGAACAAGAAAGCAATATCAAGAAGTCAGGAATAATTAGCCTGTCATGCAAGAGTACAGAGAGGTGCCGTGTATCAATATCAGCAATCAGCAATCTTGCTCTGTAAATATTTTGGTTAGCAAATTAGATTTACTTCAAACAGAAAAGAGGGAATTAGAAAGAATAATGATAAAAATATGTGATATAAAACTATGCCTCGCTTTGTTTGGGCAATATAACACCATTTTTCATTCTGGTTTTCGTTAACTCAAATATATTTTTAAAAAACCTAAACGAAACAGACACACAGAGATTACTGCCTTTACAAAAATTACCAGACACCTCAAGGGTGATTTAAAAAATAAAAGAGAAATGAACTAACTGTGCATGTTCCTCCAAATGGTTGATGGCAAAGGGGTATTCAACAAAGAACTGATTGGAAATATATTTTTCTATATATTTGTCTCAGAAGAGAGTAGAGTAAAACCCTTATAGAGGAGTCTTGTAGACTGTGATAGGGATGAAATAAATACAGTTTCATAGAAATTACTCTAAAAGCCTATATAACTTAATAGAAAATTATATCCCTTCTATTATGGCAGGGTGGTGGTGGTGGTGAAGGCTTCATAGTTGCAACTGCGTTTCTATGTTAAGTCCAATTTTGCCTGCCCCCATGCCTGTAAAATACATACTTGTCATCTGGGCCTGAAAATTGATATGTAGAAGTGATTGGGTTTGTTTAAAAATTTGGTCGACAGGAAAACTTTGAGACTGGAGCTCAAAATTGGAAAGACGAGCCCAGGGAAAAGGCACTAGAAAGGCAAAGTTTGAGAGTTGTGAGGTGAAATTCATTCTTTTTTCTGGGCACTGCACAGATACAGAGGCTATTTCTACACTGCACCTGGAAGCAAGCCATCCAGTCCAGGCAGACAGACCCACACTAGCGCCACTCAAGCTAGCATGTTAAAAATAGCAGCGAGGATGTTGCTGCTTGAGTGGTGACACAGGCTAGTCACCTGAGTCTAAGCCTGCCCCTCCCCCTGATCCAAGCTCAGGTGGCTACCTCTACCACCACCTCTTCCACAACATCCACATTGCTATTCTTAGTGCGCTAGATCAAGGCATGCTGCCAGCTGCAGTGTAGACATACCCATAGGAACAGAGAGGCCCTGCCTATAATAGTTTAAAACTTATTTTTTCTGATCCCCCCCATCCTCCTGCCCCCCCAACTGAAATCTGAAAAATATATTTAACACCAAATTTGGCTACATAAAGAATCCTCAGTTAAATTCAGGTGCTCAGAAACTCCAGTCTTAATGACACAAATGCTCTCCTTTTGCTTGAGTTATGTGACTAATTCCAGGGAATGTGTTGCTCTGTGTTTACCTTGAACAAGTCTCTTTAATCTCAGTAGCTGCCTGCAGAACTCTCTTGATCAGAGATTGTGTTAAAACCAATCATTAATGCTCCTCCTTGGGCAGCTAATGTCCCAGTTTTGGAAATAGGATCTCTTTCTATTTTCTTCTCCCATTCTCCTATCGCAAAGGGCCCTGTCCTGGAAAGGGGAGTAAATCAAAGGGATTTCTCATATAAAAATGTGCTTCAACAGAGTGGAGCCTGAATTCTCAGCCCTAATGTGTTTAAAGTGGAGGAACCCCTGCTTACCTAGTCTGGTACTGCTGCTATGGGGGATAAGCCATGCAGGGAGTATTATTATTATTTATTATTTCCATTATCATAGCTCTTAGGAATGTTAGTCATTGACCAGGACCCAATTGTGCTAGATGCTGTATAAACACAGCACAAAATGACAGTTCCTGTCCACTTATAGTCTAAGAGACAAGCAGTAACAGATGGATGCACACCGGTGGAGGAGTACGGGGAAACAATGAGACAATATTGGTCAGCATGATAGGCAATGGTCTCAGTACACCAGCAGCATAACCATGGTGAATGCTGCTTCCCTCTTAGTCCCATTCACCGTGCCCCAGCAAACATCCATGTTCCTCAAGAAGACACACCACTATGTCACAAGCATGACACACAAGAGGTGCAGAGTGCCCATGCTCTAGGGTCTTCTCTCTCCTGTTCTGAATTCCATTCTCGGTGTCTCTGAGGGCATGTCTTCACTACCCGCCGGATCAGCGGGTAGCGATCGAGCTATCGGGGATCGATTTATTGTGTCTAGTGTAGACGTGATAAAATCGATCCCTGATCGCTCTGCTGTAGACTCCAGAACTCCACCGCAGCGAGAGGCGGAAGCGGAGTCGGCGGGGGAGCGGCAGCGGTCGACTCGCCGCTGTCTTCACAGCCAGGTAAGTCGACCTAAAATATGCAACTTCAGCTACGCTATTCGCGTAGCTGAAGTTGCGTATCTTAGGTTGACCTCCTCCTCCCCCCCCGTAGTGTAGACCTAGCCTGAGATGTCACTGAGCACATTAACTTTATATAAGATTTCAAAGCCAGTGTTAATCTTCCGAGATTTTCTTCCCCCTGCATATCATTCACTCCTGCCATTTTTATATATAAAAAAGGACTTTTATACTGGAGCAAAGACTTAAAAAAACAGACCATAGATGAGGACGATGATTACTCTATATCTTACTCATTTCCATGTTGGCAGAAATTAGTGTGTAGGCCTTTCACTTAGAGGATAAAACACAAATTAGCAAACAGTTTTGTTTTCTTTTCTTTTCTGTCAGTTTGTTTTTGTCACTCATTTCCTGTATTCTGCCTCTGACACTGCAGGTAGATATTGGTGTTTGTTAGCATTTTAATTCTTTACCAAGCCTTGTTCTTCCTGCTTGAGTCTACAGCAAAGGCCTAATCCTAGTCTCCACATCATGAAATACATCTAAGGGAGCTGCATATGAACAAGCCAAGAAATGGTCACAGAAATAATCCAAGGTGAAATTTCCCATCTGAGACAGGGAGAGGCCCTTGGCCACAGTCATTCCCCCTAGGGGCGGAGAGGTGGACCTTAGCCACTATGCTGTCCCCAACACGGGTGGGGAGCCAGCCCTCAAGCAATACACCACTTAAGTCCCATCTGTGCCTTCAGTAGGACTTCAGTGGTGCATAGACCTTATGCTCACCCTCTGTGCAGGATGTGAATTTCACTCTGAGTTATTTCTGTGAATATTTCTTGTTATTTTGTGGATAGTCCTTAAGTCCCACTGGAAGCCTAGGTGGTATATAAACCTAGTGCTGGCTCCCTGCACAGAAGGGACATCACCTTGGGTGAATAATTTTGTGTTATAAATACACTCGAGAAAATTGCAAGCTATTCAGGGACAGTTGGTGAAAGACAAAGGTGACATGAATTGACTGTGATATTATGTGACTGTGAATTATTCGCCCAGCTCTAGTCAGTAAGAGTATTAAAAGTGAAAGAATTCTATAAATCTAATTTGGGGAGGGCTTCCTGCATTCCATTCAGGCCTTGATCTTGCACTTAAATCTTCTTACCTGGAGCCCTGCACCTGTGCAGAATCCCATTGAAGGTCTGCACTAGCCAACCCCAGTGCAGATTTGGGGGCCTCTGCTTTGGCAGAAAATATTACTACCTAGATCTTATGTCGTCTTTTTATTAGTAGACCTTAAACTGCTTCACAAAGGAGGTCAGTATCGTTATCCCAGTTTTACAGGTGGGGAAACCGAGGGCTAGTCTACACTACCCGCCCGGATCGGCAGGTAGAAATCGATCTCTTGGGGATCGATTTATCGTGTCTCATCTAGACAGATAAATCGATCCCCGAATCAACGCGCATACTCCCACCTCGTCAGGAGGAGTAAGCGCCATCGACGGGGGAGCCTCTGCGGTCGAATTGCCGCCGTCCTCACAGCGAGGTAAGTCGAATAGGATACGTCGAATTCAGCTATGCTATTCGCGTAGCTGAATTTGCGTATCTTAAATCGATCCCCCCCCCCAGTGTAGACCTAGTCTGAGACACAGACGGGGGGCAGGGGGGAGGCATAGCTTGCCCAAGATCCATGGCAGAGCTGAGTGCTGAACTCAGCTCTCCTGAAACCCATTTGGAGCTTGCTCCATTAATCCACAGTTAAGCTATTAATACTCAGCTGCATGTCTTTGTTCTCACGGCACTAGCATAGTGGTGCAGCATTTGGTTTGCAAAACGTTTTCCCTGCCATTTTAAGAAATGAGTGAAAGTATTTTTTGTTAATGTTTGGTTTTGTACCAACACCACCACAGCTACCTCCTTAAATAGGAAGCCTTTATTTGCTGGGTTAACTCCTTGTAATGTACCTTCGGCACTTAGTCTTGCGCCATCAAAGTCAATGGGAGTTTTGTGACTGACCAGTCAATACAGGATCTGGCACTAAATAGGTTTATGTGTCTGTTTGAGCCTGCAAGGTTCTGAGGCTTTTGCAAGGAACTTTATGGGCCATTTAACTTTGCTGCAATAATTTTTAAGAATGCGTGTGTATAGGTTTTTCTTCACTGATTTTTTAAACTATAACAAATCTGATTTTAACAGGATGAAGCCAAATTCTGAGAAGAATTATGCAAATTATCCAGGTTTACTTTACCTTTTTTGAGTATGCTTGGAAATATTTTAGAATTTTATTGGACTAAATTCTTTCCTAGTGTAACTCCACTGGAGTCAGTGAAGTTACACCAGACATGAATTTGACCCAATGTGTGTGGCTCTGCTAAGAACTCATTAGAGCAGAAGGGCTATAGGAATCTGTCATACAGAATAGGATTAGCCTACAGAATTAGATAAGAAACCATGTAGTCATAAAAGAACTGTTGACTCCATAATTAAGGTTGAGTTCTGTTTTGCATTTAAAGGGGTTCAACCACTTTGTTTTTCATGAAAAATACAGTGTGTCCTCCTCAAACTTGCAGAACTTGTTCTTTGAGGACAAAATTAATTTTCTAAAGTGTTTACAGGTAAATCATTTAATTAGTTAAAAATAATTAAAAACTGCATGATATCATGAAAGGGAAAAGTACACCTCTACCCTGATATAACGCGACTCGATATAACACGAATTTGGATATAGCACGGTAAAGCAGCACTCGGGGAGGGGCAGGGGGGGCCTGCACTCTGGTGGATCAAAGCAAGTTCGATATAACGTGGTTTCATCTATAACGCGGTAAGAGTTTTTGGCTCCTGAGGACAGCGTTATATCGAGGTAGAGGTGTATTTAAAAAGTAACATCTTTAAAAATCATTTAAATTTAATGGGGGACTACAAATGCTAACATGCCTTCTTCATAATGGTGTCTTCAGTGCATGATACCACCACAGAGCAGAAGATTGGTTGGGTGCCTTAACTGTGCATTTCTTACCTTGACATATTTGTATTTATTTTACATGTGACCATAACTCTGAATTTCCTGGGTTTGTAAAGCTGGGCTTTGGGATAATTACAATATCCCTGTAATGCTTTTTACCCTTAACTTTCTGATACCCTGAACTTTCAATCTTAACTGCATTTTAATGTAGTTTTTTTGTGTCTAGGAATACTGTATAACCTGGTAGAACAATAAGATTAAGCTAGAGTTCTGTAAGACCTTATCCTGTAAGTTCCTGTCCAGGACTTTATAACAGGCAGAGACATTACACCTGGAAAATCCATGCCTGGTTGTACACTGAGCTTGTTGCATGCCAGGACAGAGCGTTGGGAGTTTAGTCCGTGCCATGTGAATGCTTAAACATATATAAAAAAGTTATGAACAATAAATGCTCATGCCCTTCACTGTCAGTTCTCAGTACCTTGATTGCAGCTTCTCCTCAGTAACCTGGAATATGATCAGTACAAAGCACAAATGTAGGCAGGAAATGCTCAGAGTATTTTGAAGCTGCCATTATTTATTTAGCAATAAAAAATTAAACCGTACTTCTTCTGTAAGTCACTCAGTCACTGCTAGCTATTGCTGTTTCCAGTGGTGCCACTTCAGTGCTGTGAAGGACAGATGTCTCAGGAGCAAAAGCAGGTTTTTGTATTGCTTGGCAGGTCTGCTCTGTATTAGAGTAAAACAGCGGTTGGCAGATTGGATTTACATTCTCCTGAGGGCTGGATCTGGCACGCCAGCTGTATGTTTAATACCTGTAGGTCATATTGATTCCACACTGCATTTGTAAAGAAGAGCAGCCACTTTATCTCAGCTGCATCACAAAGGGCTCAGTCCTGAAGCCAGTGGAAGCTCCCATTCCTACAACATCCGCAGGATCAGACCCCCAAAAAGTGGGATTTGAAAACAAATATTTTAAAACGAAAAGTATAATTATGAAATAACAGAGCATGGCACTAGCTAGTTATGCTCTAGATAGTTCCGTTTGTACAACATTAACTAGCATTGTTATCTAGAGTCTATCCATGTTAGTCTGGCTAAAACACTTTATTTTACTGATTAGCACTTGACATACTAGAGCTGGGGCTGTCAGCTAATGGGGGTATTCTTTTAGCTTTGCTGGTTTAGAGGCATTTGACTTTGGAGCTGAGGAACCAGGATTCTGCTCCCAGCATCCTCTGCGTGTGAGATTTGCATAGTGATTTTGTCAGTTGCCTGCAGCATGTAGATTTATTACAACAGGTTTGAGTTCTAGCCACAAAAGCTTAAAATGTACCTGGACCAAGTGACCTTTGGCACAGATGTTTTTTCACTTCATGAGGCCACATCACCCTGGAAGTGTTTGTGCTCCAAGGAACCGGACCCAGAGTGTGGGTAGCAGAGAAGACCTGGGCAGTTCTGGAATCGGCTACTCAACTAGCTTCATGAGCCCCCTGCCTGTTGTGTGACGAGAAGGAGCCACCCGTCTCCACTGTCCATGCTCTGGGGATGGGCTCACAAAGTGAAGGCTGTTTTAGGCTGTTGTTGCATTCCAGTGCTGTGTCGTACAAACCCAGCATGTTTGGTCTAAGACTAAGTGGGCCACACCATACAAAAACAAAAATAAATAAAAATCAGCCCCTCGCACAGACTCTTCCTGCTGTTCCACCTCTCCTTCCTCTTCCTCTCAGGCTCCATCCCCTGCACAGACCATTCCTTTCTGTTCCACTTCCTTCAAAAAGCTCTTCTGTTCTTCCCAGTGCTTGGTAGAGTCCCAAGCCAATCTCTGATCTGTAATGCTAGCGTAACCCTGGAGTCTCTCCAGTGACATTCGTGGCGTTGCTCCATGTTTAAACTGGTGTAAATGAGATCAGAATCTAACCCTTAGTTTGTCCCTGGCTCAGTGTTCGGTTGGGCTCTTTCCACTGCCTAGCCGGAAACTAGGAGCCATCCTTAATCTTCTGCTGCTGTTCGGATTCAGCTGTGCAGTCTTAAGCAGATTGATTTGAGTGGATTTGGATAGGCTCCCTTCTCTCAACCCCAGTACAACGCTTGTTAAGTATCATTCACTGCCTTCCCTCTCCATGTGTATGGGAGGTGAGCTAAAAGCCCCTCAGGGGCTTCTGTGCCCTCTACTGCTACCTGAGGTATGAGTAGCTGGTGCCAGGGAGTAAGGATAAAGGAGGGAAGTTTATGCCCCCTCACTTCCCTGTCTGGCTGCACAGGATAGGCCACAATTTGGCCCTACACCTGTAAGTAGATATAAATGTCACTGGAACTAATATATATGGTCCCAAATTAAGTCAAGTCAGTTTCCAGAATATGAAGAGAATAGCAAAGATCCTCCGTGCCAAAATGCTTTGTCTGTCCATCAGTTCCAGCGACACAGACACAGCTATGTACCGAGCCCACTTCCACCATTCCTGCTCTGTCAGAGGCTCTGCTCACCTCTATATCCTTGTATAGGATGTTCACGGTAGGCTTTCTTTGTAGCAGTGGGTACATTACATGTGTCTATCCTTTTGTTTAGCCATGTGAGTACTGTGCAGTGGGACATGGGGAGATCTCCCTGCCAAATAATGCGCTTAACAGTCTCATCTGTTTATTTGACTGTCAAGTGAGCCGAGACACAAGAGGTGCCTGACCTTGATTAGTCTTCTTAATTTAGGATAGCTGCAAAGAACGTGCAGCGTTGCTTGAGGGATGTGATGACAAGCAGACACACCCAGTCCATAGCACAGTAGTTAGGGATATATTACTTGGGCAAGAAGAAAGCAAATAGAATTCTGTGATGGCCCTCACTAGGGGTAGGTTGGTAGGGAAGTGCCTCCTAGTGGTCAGGGCTTAGTCCTGATGTGCAGGGGGGTTGTTAGTAGGGGAGCCCAGGCCTCCCACTCCACCAGGCTCTGCCCCAGGACCCTTTGAGGGCTATCAGTGGTCTGACAGTTGAGGATGCTTAAAGTGGTCGTCCTGGGCCACTTCCTACCCATCTCCCCGCTGTTGTCCCAAGGTTGCCATGTGGGGTAAGGCAGTATGAGGGTTGTCTGTTCAGCCCAAGGCACCTTCTGGTGGCTGTGTGTAGCAGGTCATTCTCCTTTTGTTCTTGGATAACAACTGCCTCCTCCTGTGGTATGCCCCAGCCCCCTGGGCCAGCTCAGTCCAAGGCTTTTCTCCCCACTGAGGTAGTCCAAACAGAAAATAAAGGGGCTCAATCAAGTCCACAGTTTATATTCCCCTCAGGCTGTCTCTGGAGCAGGCCCTCCCTTCCCTCATGGAGGGCCCTTTGGGCAGTTGTTTAGGGAGAGATTCTGTCTTCCCTCAGCTCATCTCTCCTGGAGTTGCCAGTAGCCGGTCTGTTCTCTTTCCTGGTCTGCCCCCAAATGAGCTGCTCCCCTGCCTTTTAACTCCTTCTTTAGTTGGCATATTTACTACAGGTGAGCCCAGAGTATTTCCTTAACCCCTGGTTGCTCAGTGTGGGGTTTGTATACCCCTGTCACAGGTGCAGAGAAAAAGCAGAATCCTGTGCCACAGAAGGAAAGGTGACACATCAGAGAGACACTACGATAAATAAGAAAGATTGGAGAGGTGCAAATAAAGCCTCCAATTACATGAAATTATCTATTGGCTCTCTCTCCTTGCAAATAGCAGAGCTTCCCTGAGTTTAGGACACAGGTATAACTGCATGGATTCCACATTCTTGGATTGCAGTGACTGTAGAAGGTGTAAACATTTACATAGTTGAATTGGATTCTGCAGGAAACAAGGTTCTTACGGAACTCTTGTTAGCGGTAAAATGGCGATGGTGTTTTGATCCGATAATAATGATAGGTGGGAAGAGCGTTACCTCACAATCTGTCGTCATCTAGAGGGGAAGCTGAGAGCCATCTCCAAAGCAGTAGGAAATGCCTCACCTGGAGGTTGCTCTTGGTGATATAAGTCATTCATATATAAAAGTGTGAAGAAAAATGTAATTGCATTTTATGTGTTTGAAAAGGTAAAAAGTTTAACAGAACATTGCCATGGTTAATGTCCAGTTAACAAAACTGGATCTTTCCTGCCTATGAAGTAACACACAGTAGCCAGTACGAAAATAGGACTTTATTTACAGCATTTGGTTAGTAAACAGGAAAATGGTCCAAATGATGAACTGACTAGTCTCAGCCCATACAGTCCCATTAAAATCAATGGGATCTCAGGGTGGTTTACAATGTAATTAATCATACAGTGAAAATTTAGCCTTTTGTGTTATCTTTGTACAAACATACAGAAATACTACCCAGTGGGGTGCATTGATTTGTTCCAATTTTTTAAAGAATTTAATGAAGAGGAACGGCGATGATTTTTAAAATCTGACAATTAGTCTTTTCAGTGCAGGAAGATTTAAACCACCAGGAAGTAACAACCCAGTATTACTTCTTGGTGATTGATTGACTCAAGAACGGATGTGACAATAGACAAGTGAACTGGCTGTTACTGTGGGTCATCTGTTTTAGCATGCATAATGCACGCTATATGGAGGCAGTCTTAATAATGTGTAACAGAGTGAAATGCAAGCTACCACTAACACCCAGATCTTATTTCCTCTCTGAACACAGTTCTCCTGTTGATCTCTTTAGTAGATGATAAAGCAGGTCCCTTGCACCCCCACCTGTCCCCTAGTACAGCAGAGAAATATGCTGTCACTCTGTTCCACTCATGATCTTGTTTTTCTCCTTCTTGGTACTCTTAGTTTGTCAGCTTCAGAGCCTAGTTACATTCCACAGGCCTAAAGAGTGAAATGTCCCAAGACATCTTTTATCCTGAGTCTCCTGCATCAGAGTGTGGGTTACTGTTGTCAGGCTATCAGGTCCACTCTGAAGTGGTATTAATAGTTAACTCTCTTAAAGTGCCACAGCCTCATATGTTTGGTCTGACACTGATATATTCATTTCTGCATTGTACAAGTGCAGTGAAGATAGGAAAAATGAACTATATAAACCTTCTCCTGACAAACCACTTTGTTAGATATATTAATGGAGAACTTTGCTGGCAGATCTAGCAGCTCATTTCACACACCATCTGAGCTTTATGTGTACTGCTTGTCTCATTGGAGAGGGAAAGGAACAGATGATTACAAGAATAGTTTGGGTCCAAGGAGGATTCAGAGTGAATCTATTCTTTGGGGCTACTCTTCATTATTGCTGACAGAAATGTGGTGCCATTCACACAGAAAAGCACTGCGGGGTTCATGGTTAATCATTTAAAAACATTTAAGCCCCAATTTCCTATTGACACCATGGTGTTTCTGGTAAGTATTTAGAATGTTCACAGAAATTATCTAACTTGGGCCTTTCCAGAAATTGGCTGTCTTTTTTCATTGTGATGCTTTCCCTGGCATTTTCTCCCAAACTCCAGTTTTGTTGGTTTAAAAATCCACCACTTCATCTGCAAGGGCCAAATCATGTCCTTTCAAAGAACCAGACTGTCATAACTATAAAGGGAAGGGCAACAGCCCTCCTGTGTACAATACTATAAAATCCCTCCTGGCCAGAGACTCCAAAATCCTTTTACCTGTAAAGGGTTAAGAAGCTCAGGTAACCTGGCTGACACCTGACCCAAAGGACCAATAAGGGGACAAGATACTTTCAAATCTTGGTGGGGGGAAGGCTTTTGTTTGTGCTTTTTGTTTTTGGGGAGAGTTCGCTCTTGGGACTAAGAGGGACCAGACATCAATCCAGGCTCTCCAAATCTTTCTGAACAAGTCTCTCCTATTTCAAACTTGTAAGTACAGCCAGGCAAGGCGTGTTAGTTTTATCTTTGTTTTCTCAACTTGTAAATGTACCTTTTGCTAGGGTATTTACCTCTGTTTGCTGTAACTTAGAACCTAAGGCTAGAGGGGGGTCCTCTGGGCTCTTTAAGTTTGATTACCCTGTAAAGTTATTTTCCATCCTGATTTTACAGAGATGATTTTTACCTTTTTCTTTAATTAAAGGCCTTCTTTTTATGAACCTGATTGCTTTTCTTTGTTTTTAGATCCAAGGGGGTTGGATCTTGATCCGCTAGGAGTTGGTGGGAGAAAGGAGGGGGGATGGTTAATTTCTCCTTGTTTTAAGATCCAAGGGGTTTGGATCTGTATTCATCAGGGAATTGGCGAAGAGTCTCTCAAGGCTACCCAGGGAAGGGAATTAGCACATTGGGAGTGGTGGCAGCGGACCAGATCTAAGCTGGTAGTTAAGCTTAGAAGTTTTCATGCAGGCCCCCACATCTGTACCCTAAACAGCGGGAGAAGAAGTAGAGGATTCACCTCTAAGGCCCTGATCCTGTAATGAATTCTACCCAGGTGCATAGGTCTGCTCACATGGAATCATCTTCAAACGAAGCACACACAAAAAGGGGGGAGGTTATTCCTGCATGTGTAAAACACAATAAATAAATACATAACAATGGTACTAATTATGAGAATGACCAGGATTCAAGAACACTAGGGGCTTATCTCAACTCAGCCATCCCCTTCATACACTTGGGGTTAGGATTCTGATGGACTATTTGAGAAACTACCTGTGGGAGGATGGGGACGGGGCTGAATCCCAAACTTGAGAACGTTTTCTGTTACATTTTTTTATCTCTGCTTATGGACATCCTTGGAAGAAAACCTTTGCTGACCACATCCGTGTCTTGTTTGTGCAGAGTCAGCCTACCAGTTATAAAACAGTATAAGAAAAGTAAACTCCTCGGATAAATGTTAGTTACTGCTGATGCTAGCAAGAAGGTTGTTTACAAAACATGATAGAAACTAACATAACAGATGGAGGTCTATAATATAAAATAAACTCTTCCCATTCCTGAAGCAAGTGATAGATCAGGGGTCGGCAACGTTTGGCACGCGGCTCGCCAGGGTAAGCATCCTAGCAGGCCGGGCCAGTTTATTTACCTGCTGACGCAGCAGGTTCGGCCGATCACGGCCCCACTGGCCGCGGTTCACCGTCCCGGGCCAATGGGGGCGGCGGGAAGCGGCGCGGGCAAGGGATGTGCTAGTCGCGGCTTCCCGCCGCCCCCATTGGTCCAGGACGGCGAACCGCGGCCAGTGGGGGCCACGATCGGCCGAACCTGCCGCGTCGGCAGGTAAATAAACTGGCCTGGCCCGCTAGGATGCTTACCCTGGCGAGTTGCATGCCAAACATTGCTGACCCCTGTGACAGATCCTTGCTAGGTAATGTCTCTTTATGTTGTTCAAGCCAAGATGTGCTGAAAATGAAAGATTCCCACCACTTCCCCAACTTCCTTCTAAAATGTTTTTCCTCTTGTGAACTGCCAATAAATTGGACTTCTGAGTTCAATGACCAGTGGTGCAAGAGTAAGATAATTGATTGCCCTTGGAGGACCCTAGTGAGTTTCATATTTGAGTAGGATTTGGTGAGTTACCACGCCTTTGATTTTCCCCTTTTAAACTGGCCCAATGACATTCTTAATAAGTAATTTTTCAATTTATAAGGTGATAATTGTGTTTTCAGCTTTGAGTCTCAAGCCTTTCAGTTTGTGCTCCGTGTTTTTCTCATGGGCAGATATTACACATACCCTGGAGCCTTGGCGTCTAAGACACTTTCTGATCCTCAGCTACCCTGTTTCTGTTTTGTTTCTGAATCTTTCTAATTAGTGATTCATTTTTCTCTGAAATTTGATTACTTTTCCATCTGTAAAAGCAAATCCCTTGCATGGCAGCAGAGATAGCGGAAAATAGATCAGTCTTCTGTCCTTCTCTTCTAACCATTTCCTTTCCGGGAGGTGGTCTGATCTCTTAATTTGGTTTTCTTTCTCTTTATGTTCCTCTTTGGGATATAATTGTATGATGCAAAATCTAAAATCTTCTAGTGGCATTTTTAAAGAAGGTTAGGAAACCTTTAAAATCAGTGATGATAGGAAAGGAAACAACCATTGTATAGCCAGATTCTGGCTGTCTGTGTGTGGCTGTACTGGAAGATAGGAAGAGTGGAAACACACCCATGTTAGGGGCAGCTATGACCTGACTGTGAAGCACAGGAGCAGGGGAAGATGAGCTGTCTGCGCCAGAGTCTGGGAGGAAAAGAGAGCCATGCCCTCCTTTTGATCCTTGGAGCACTATCAGATGCTTCTGGGGCTGTGATGAGTTTTGGGGCAGGAGCAAGAGCTATGGGCTCCCCAGTCCAACACCTCATTTAAACAAGCACTTAACTTTAAGCACTCTCAATGAACAGGTGAAGTCAAATCCATGGAACTACTCATGTGCTTAAGCAGCACATGCTTAAGTGCTTTGCTGGCCCAGAGCTTCTATGGAGACATTATAGACACACTACCCTATTCCTCAGTGCTAGGGGCTGAAAGGTGCTTCCCATGCCTTGTGTTCCCCTGGCTCTCCCCACTTACTCCTTATTATGGGAGTTTAGCAAAGTGATTATTCCATTCTTGTATCCTCTTGTGTTTTGCATCCCCAGTATCAGGACCCAGTTCTACTCTTGGGTGGATGCATGTTTGAAATGAAGTCAATGGTTTCAGGGCAGCAGATAGTCAGATCTGTACATCTCTGAATTTTAGATAAAATAATTGCCTTTCAGGCTCATAGGTACTGAATCTGTCTTGTCATTTGGTACCATTGCAAAGAAGGCATGCGACTGTTGCTGTGGGTAATGTGGATGAGAAGTGCAAAAGACCTATGTAGCTGGCCACGGGATGATCAGCCCAATAGAGGGAGATCCTTTGATGGCATAGGTTTGGCACAGTGACTTCTATGCCACCTGCAGCTGGCATAGGGAACATGGCTGAGGATTTTCTGTCGCCTGATCCTCCTCGGACTCACTGGCAGCAGATATAATATAGAGCAGCTCTAAGCCTGCTCTACTTACACTTGGGAAATGGCCTGGCACATATCCAGACCAGGAGCTAGGGAATAAAATGAGGTTGCTTCAAACCAAGCCCTTTACACACACCCCTATCCTTGGTTGTGCTGCAAGCTGCTTGGGTTTAGGCAAGGATCAGGGCCAAGAGCTCCAAAGCTGTGAAACTCCTCACAATGCCCCAGGGAAGCAGATAAGTAGCATTATCTTCCCTCTTCCCCTCTTCTCCTTGTATTGGTGCAGAACCTGAGAGACAGAGAGATTTAATGATTTACCAGAAGCCACCAAGCGAGTCTTTGGCACAGTTGGGATTAAAACTAATGAGTTCCTGGCTCTCCCTTTGTCACTCACCTCACTAAACCATACTATCCCTCTAAATAAAAGTTTAGCCAACTTGTGTGAATGGAGAAGTGAACTGACCACTGGAGGGGAGAGAGTTCCCTCATGTCCATGCTGTTAGGAAAGTCTGATACTTATCATGAGAAATTCTTCAGTTGTTCTTTTATTGGAACGTGTAATTTGAACACATAGGAAATAACTTTTAAGAGTTGGCCAGCCACAAAGCCTGAGTCTTTGATTCCAGGTCGCTCTGTCCGGTGTTTTGCCCTGTGGGAGACATTTTGGCAGGTAAATAAGAAAATTGCTCCATCAGAAGTCAACAGGAGATATTAGATAACTCTAGCCATTCTCCCAGGACTTTGGACTAATTTAGTTCTGATTCTCATACCAAAGAAAGATGCAGCTATTTCATATTGCACCAAGGTATTATATTCTGTCTCTTTTGCATCCCTTTCTATTTTAGGAATATGCCTACCCATGTGTAATCTAAGCAAGTATGGGACAGTGGGAGTAACCAGGGCCATTGGGCCCATGATCTATTAAAGATAAGAAGTGAAGTAGTACAATTAGGACCTGTTCCTGCAAACTTTACTCTTGTAACTAGTCCTTTGATATCAGGGATTCAATGGGATGGCTCACATGAGCAACAGTTGCTGACATGAGTGAGCTTTGTAGGCAAGTCCCCTTCGGAGAGAGCACACCACAGGTAAAGCCAATGTAACATGGTAGACTCATAAGACAGAGAGAGATTGGTCTCTCTCTTTAATGAAAGAAGATCCTGTGTGCATCTGTAAGGGTTGGTCTCAGACCTGAGTGGGGGCGTGATGACAATCAGATAATAAAGCGGTCCTCACAGGAGGAGCAAGCTTGGACATTTGGCCCTCTGTGAGGCGCAGGCTCTTCCCTTTCTGCGGCTCCCGTACGAGCTCCCTTCCACTCCCATTTTCCCCACCCCATCCAGTTTACCCTCTCAATCTCTGTCTCTCTCTGCACTTAACAACCTCTGTGCCTCAGACACTGCTAATTGCTGTAGCGTTGCTCCGTCTAACACGGCTGCCTGTGTTCTGTAGTAACCACAGGAAAAAGCACTAGCCAATGCCTTTCCCAGCAGTTGCCCTAGCTGTTTGTCTGCCCGCTCCATTTGTCCTCTCCTCTCCTCCTCCTTTGTGTGAGCCTGACAGTGCTCATACTGGTACTTCAACTGTCTTCAGATACATGGGATAGTCCTGTCCTGTTTGAAAACCTGCCTGTGTTAATAAGCAAGAGGGTTATGTTCTAGTCCTGAACTTAACCTGTCTGCCCCATTTTTTCCCCTTCCTAGAGGATTTGGAGGAGTATTTAGTGTTTCCGAGGCATTTTAAAGATCAACAGTGCTCAGTATTTATGGACCCTGGTAGTTTTAAATACAGGTATGAAGGGAATTATCTTGAGGACAGTTTGGTCTGACTTCACATGAAAAATCTTACAGGACATTTCCAAAATGCTTTCTAGCTTAGCTGTGCCAGGATTTTACTGTATGGCTCCATGCAGCGTTTCTCCTTTGTATTCAGGATTCGCTATTCACATTCTTTCCCTTTGGGGAATCATAACAGCTTTATAACTTCAGTAACACTAAAGTAAAACCTAGGGACCTATGCTACCTTCAGATTCACACTGCAGCTCTCCAAGTTTAAACTTTGTGACCTCTGAGGAGACCTCAGCAAACTTAATGGAATTAAGGACTGGGAGGGAAATACAACACTAATTAGCATTGCACCATCTCAGACTGGTGGAGGGGACATGTTCAGCATAAATAAATGCAAACCTGCAACAAAATCATTTGCATTCCTGAGCCTTCTCAGGTGTGTAGTCATGAGGTAGTTGTCTAAGCTACAAGTGATTTTGCATATCTATCAAGTAAATCAGAGATGCAGACTCCTAACACACATTAATAGGATGTGATTTTGTGATACTCCCTGAAGGAGTCTGTGTCTGTAAAGGAATGAATGAATAGAGACAGAAGGTGCAGATTGCCATCTATAACCAATTAGATATTGGTCTGGTGTCAGACCTCCAGCTTTTGGGAGACACCTCCCTGATGGCTGCTTCCCCCTTGTATTCACTGGCTTTCATGCACTAGCACAAGGCTGCAATGTTTGGGTTGCAGTTGCTACAAAGGAGTGGCTGTGTTGGTAACCCCGTAATCAGTGTGTATTAGGTTTCCCTCTCTGCTCAATCCACAGAAGAGGTGGGTCTGTTAAAGCCACGTGCATGAGGCTAGCTCAAGCTGTAGCAAATCCTCATATCAGCTCTGGAGGTCTCCAGTTCAATCCCTGTTGGGTTAAGCAAGATGTTAGCCCTCATACTTTCACTTTTACAAATTTCACAAAGCTCTTCTATTATTATTGTTTTACTATCTATTTTGTAATGTATATAATGAAACCTACCCTTTTGCCCTAACCTACCTGACTTTGTCCCATTAATCACTGTCTACAACGTGAACAAAACAAGGAGCAGGATAAAGAAGAAAGGGAAGGGAAGCAGCTAGATACTGCAGCCAGTTTTTAAATGGATTTCTGCCATTGCTTCTCCTCAATTCTATAGCATCCTCTTGGGTTCTGTGGCCCTGGCTCTGGCATCACAATCAAGCAGATTTAAGTTAGCGCGTGAGGATAGCAATAGGTCTGTGTTATGGTCACATCAAGGCTTCTATCACCCTTAAGGGTAGCTGTTGGTCTGTGGGAATACTCGGGAAATTTTGTACAAGATAATAGGTAACTCCTGGAGAGAATACAGTGATGTTGTGTATGTATACAGGGCTACTATTCAAGAGGTCCCTCTCCATCAACCTAGGACAAAGTTCAAGTGCTTTACAAGCAATGGTGGGGGCCAAATAAACTAGACATTGAAATCAGAGTGGTATTCCAGATGCCATGGAGTGGTCTATGTGGGTAAATGTTGACTTTTTAATGTGCCCTCACCACCCAGAAAAGCCAGTGAGAGTTAAAGATGCTGTTCAGCATCTCTCAGGGTCAAACAGACCTTAAGTCATTGCTGAGCCCACAATCAGTCAGCTTTCCTCTGATGGCTACGAAAGGATGCTGCAGCATTCACTGTCATTAGTGAGTTTTATTCCCTGCTTGATTTATGGAGGAATAAAACAGGGAGTCTATACTATATCCCTGCTGTGTCTTGTTATAACCATGTAGCCTGTCTCCAACTGACCAACGTGTCCTCATTAATGATTGTTCTATATTTAGCCATTGCTGGGAGCATGTACCCCTACCTTAATCAAAGACCTGGTAGCCATGGCAACGACACAGAGCATCTGGATGGAGACAGTTTGCCAAACATTTTAACAAGGTGTGAGATGAATATCACACATCACCATTAGGTGAATTAATTTATCGTTCCTTTCCAGTACAGATTACAAAGTATTCATAACAGCTCCCTTGCCATGAAATGCTAGACTTTGCATTGCTAAGAGCCCCATTAACATAGATTACATGACTAATCTTGTTTTCTTTTACATTTCATTTTGCAGGTGTATCAGCATTCGTATACGGCATATTATGTCCTCAGCAAAATACCTTTTGGGTAAGTAATAATTCAGTCTTCATTTTAAAACATAGCAATTTAAAATTCTACGAAGTAATAGAAGATACAACTAATGGTTTGCCTATAACAATCCTGTGTAGCAGTCTAGCATCCAATGTAGAACAGAACACATAACCTGAAAGAAACAAGAGTAGTCCACTTCCTCCAGAGGGCCTAGTTTTCATGTTGTTGGCTGGAATGTAGTATAAACAGCTGAAAACTGGGAAGTGAACATCAATTTATGTGCTCTGAATATCACACAGGCTACTAGTCACATGTGCAAATTTTTACCAGTAAAAATGGGGAGATACAATAGACCTGTACTTTGCTGTTACTGGAATATTGTAAGTGCAATTCTCAGACTAAAGCTCTAGTTTGCTATTCATTGTATTCTTTCTCTGGTTTATTATTCCTATATAGAGTCTCCAAACAGGTGGTAAGTGTTTCGCATACCTATAAGTCAGCTCCTGCAAGGACTTGCAAGTGTGCCTAATGTCATGCTCCTGAGTAGTTTCGTTGAAGTCAGTGACACTACACATGGCCTTTACCTAGCAAAGCACTTAAGCACTTGCGTAAGTCCCACTGACTTCAATGGGATTTTTTACTTCAATTGAACTTAAGCATCTGCATGAAATTAAGTATGTGTTTAAGTGCTTTGTTGAATCAGGATCCTGCAAACAGTTAAGCATGTGCATAAATTTTGGCAGGGTAAGGGTCGAAGTAGACAAAATGGGAGGAGGAGAAGAGATGTTACATTCCTTTTTGTAAAGTGCTGGATTGCAATATTCTATAGTACCTTTCTCCACATGACGCCCCACTGAAGTCAGTGAGTATTTGATGAATAAGTTACCACCAACCACAAGGAAGGGGGTATCACAATGTGGCCCAAAAATTGGTTTTACATTTTTCAGTATGTTTATCCTACCCTATTTTTATATGTAACAGGAAAGTAGAAATACAAAATATTTATAATTATCTCTTGGAAAGCAATTATTAATATTGTACTTTATATAAAAATTCAAGTGTGAAAGAATTTAGTCACGTCGGCACACATTTTTAAAGGTATTTAGGTGTTGCTATGCTCAGCATGGCAATGCCTAAGCGATTTAGGAGCTTAAATATCATTTTCAAGAGGCATCTAGGTACTCAGCATCATGTTTAGTTTCTTTAAAACATTGGTAATGTGCAGATGTTGTGTCAAGGAGCTATCTCGGTATATTCCTCCACTTAATTAAAAAAGAGTTCACATTGAGAATTTCTTTCATTGGTATCCAATTAACAGCCAAGAAACATCATTATGCTTTCTTTATAGAAATTCTGTATTCGGCACACACATATATATATATATAAAATATTAAAATCCCCAAAATGTTAGAAACTCTCTAAATTAACAATTTAGGAATCCAGGCAGTTCCCTACTACCACAGAATCATTCATCATCAACCCCACCAAATTTACATCGCATATTGAATCTTTATTTTGTTCTGTAATGGAACCATGCTGTGGTATGAATACTTTTGATTTCATTTATTTGTTCAGTGCGAAGTGAAGATTCTGAAAGGAATATAGTTACAGGAAGCACTGAGTTATGTCAGAGTCAGGGCTGGCTCTAGGCACCAACGCTCCAAGCATGTGCTTGGGGCGGCACTTTCCAAGGGGCAGCACTCCGGCTCCTTTTTTTTTTTTTTGCTTGGGGCGTAAAAAGCCGGGAACCGGCCCTGAGCAGAGGTGAGCTGCAGCAGTGGGGGGTGCGGGGAGGGCCGCAGGAAGTAACCCGGGGGGGGGGGGGGGCAGAGGAACTGCCCTCCACAGCCGCAGCTCACCTTCGCTCTGCCTGCTCCCCTGAGTGTGCCGCCACCACTCCACTTCTCCCCTCTCCCTCCTAGGCTTGCCGCGCAAATCAGCTGTTTTGCGGCAAGCCTGGGAGAGAGGGGGGAGAAGTGGAGTGGCGGTGGCACGCTCAGGGGAGCAGGCGGAGCGGAGGTGAGCTGCAGCGGTGGGGGGTGCAGGGAGGGCTGCAGGAAGTAACCCTGGGGGACGCAGAGGAACCACTCCCCCCACAGCTCACCTCCTCCCCCGAGAGCGCCGCCGCTCCGCTTCTCCTCCCTCCCTCCCAGGCTTGCCTGGGAGGGAGGGGTAGGAGGGGAAATGCAGCGCACCCAGGGGAGAAGGCGGGGCTGGGGATTTGGGGAAGGAGTTGGAATGGGGCGGGGAAGGGGCAGAATTGGGGCAGGGCCGTGGGGGCGCGGGAAAATTTTTTTGCTTGGGGCGGCAAAAAACTTGGAGCCGGCCCTGGTCAGAGTCCTGTCTGTTTTCTCATACTATGATGTGTTGGTGGAGCAGGAAGATATTTTAATGGAGAGAATTGGTAGGATTGTTCTGTTTGGCGTTATAAAATGTGTTGATTACATAGTGTGGCCAGGTTGTGTAAGTGTATGTAGATCTTGCAAGCTTATATTTTTATCTGTATTGTAGAGCAATTAGCAAGTTGTTGGGTTTTTTCCCCCAGTGGGTAATGTTGCATGATGCAATAGTGGAATAAGTACATTGTAAATGCATCCCTTGAATAGGACTACTGAATGGGAATTTATAATCTAGTAATATATTTGGAATTTTTCATATGATTTAAGAAATTATAATGGGTATAGTTTAAAGGTGATCCCAACTGAGTGGAGTGATAGTGGGCAAGGAAAGATGATGCACAACCCAAAAGCAATGCTTTCATTTAGAGAACAAAATTCTCACATCACGCTGGGTGGGGGTGAGGAGGGAAGGCTGTTGGCCTAGCAGGGAGAGACACACACACACACACACACACACACACCTGCCTTAGAGCAAAGTATTTATTTTATTGTATTCCCTTAGATTTGACATTAACGAACAAAGCTCTTGTAAATGCTTTGAGCGCCTTGACAGCAATTAACTTACAATAACCACCCAGCAGCTTTAGTACCAATATGCAAACAAATTAATGTCACTAGCCACCAGCCTTAAATAATCAAATGGAGGTAACCATTTACCTCAGCTTGCAGACAGTAAAAATGACAAATCTCCCGGAAAGCTGTCCAAGAACACCCTCATGTCCTTCCCCCAAAGTCCTGGTAGGCGCAGGGCACCCTACTTCTGCTGCAAAAAGAGGCAGCCTATGTACCCTGTTAGTATGTGCTGCCAATTGGAGGGCTTGAGGCCTGATTGTGCTTCCAAGCCAGTGGCCATAGCTTGAGCGTAGGTGGCCACATTAGCTGAGACCCCAGCCCATCTCAGTCCTTCTCTTTCTAAATTCCACAGAACGTATACCCCATAGGCTGTGCCAGTGTAAGTTTCCCTGAACTGTCTCACCCACCTTCCTCGCCCGCAGCTCTGACCTTTCATAATGAGAGGAGTAGGTAGTTCAGCCTTCATGCTCATTCAGCCCTTGCTACCTCTGCTGGGAATTACTAATCAGGGAGCCAATTAGTGTCACCACTTTTAAAGAATATGGCATTAATTCAATTCTCTCCATAAATTGCATTTTTTTAAGGGAAATCACTGATTTTTTTGCTGGTTTCCTGCAGATCCTGGTTATGATTGCAACAGAGATGGATCCGAGCCACCAAAGTTTGGCTTTAAATTTGAACTTTCCCCAAGTTCAGGGGTGTTCCAGTTGGGAGCTTAACTTGGGCCCACTTCTAGTTTATAATATACAGTTCAAGTGAAGACACTGGCAAATAGTGTGTGAAATGTCCCAATCTGTTAACCCTTACTCCTATCAGTGCCTTTGGAGAAGTATAACAAACTGTTTGCGTGAGTAAGAGAAGCAGGTTTGGGCTCCTTGTGAAGAGTGAGTGATAAATGAGAGCAGAGATAAGCCCCATAGTATCTTATTAAAAACAAAGTATAAGGCTGAAGTAGAAAGGAAAATAATCCCGGCAGAGTTTTAAACCCTTCCCTTCCCCTCCTATTATCTGAACTTTCTACAGATTCTGTGTAGATTCAGGATAAAAATCCCCAAATTTGCCAAATTTCCCTTCAGATTTCTGTGGCCCACTGGTTTTAAGAAGGTTTTTAGGGTTTTTTTTTAATGAAGGGATTTATTTATGGTCTATAATTGTTCTTATTTTCAAGACTGAAGGGGTTTTTTGCCTCTTTTTTTTTAAAAAAGGTTGCTCAACAGAGCTGGAAACATGGCATCCGCTACCTGTACCCCTGTTTTCTTTCTATCAAGTGTCAGAGCAATGAAGCTCATACTGTTCTTGGGTGCCATCTAGTGGATTTGTTACTTCTGTAAAATTTATCAGTTGTTTCATTGGACACAGCTTTGTATCCCATGTTTGCTTTTTTCTTACTGGTGCTGTCAAGATACATGATGGAACTTGCTTGTTACCTGCATTTTAAAATATTTTTGCAAAGCTTCTAGTGCAACATGATGGCTTCGCTTGCCAAGCTGTCATTGGCAACCTGTTGTTATTATTTATTTATTATTTGAGTTGCATTTATTTATTATTTGAGCTCCATTCCTGCACCAGGACCCCATTGTGATAGGCACTGTACAAACACAGAACATAAAGACAATCCTGTTTGTTAATTTCTCATCATTGTTCTTTTGTTTACTCATGGGCGCATGAATTCTGCTCACTAGAGTTCCTCAGTGTAATTGATCCTTGCTAGGTAAGCTGGTGCCTGGAGCCAGCCCTGCCGGTACTGCCCAGCCCCGCAGACAAATCTTCCACTGAGATGGAAGAAATGTACGATTTGTGTACGGCCTGCAGGATGAGCACCATATTCTTCAGATAGATTGAAAAAATACCTATCTGCTTGACTCTTCCCCTTGAGAACCACTTGCCAAAGTTTTTGTACTGAACTACATCATATGAATCCCTATTTCTTGTTAGGTTGTATTACATGTTATTAGTGCTCTTGCTGTGTGGTGCCTGTTACTGATTTTACATTATTTAATAAACCAACACAATGTTTAATGGGTTGTCTGTTTTTTGTTTTTTGTTTGTCTTTTCCACTGGGGCTCTGCACTGGGACCTTGCACTGAATAATAATAATCTCTTATCTAATGTTTTTCATCCATAGCTCTCAAAGCACTTTACAAAGGAGGTCAGTATCATTATCCTCGTTTTTCAAATGGGGAAACTGAGGAGGAAGTGACTTGCCTAACCTCACCCAGCAAGACAGTAGCAGATCTGGGACTAGAACCCAGGTCTCTTGAGTGCTTCAGAAGGCGGGTTATTGCATGAGTGCCTACTGCACTGACTTCGAGGTCGTTGGTTACGGGCCGCTGTTGAAAACAGCTTACGGCACTAAATGGGCCACAAGTCTATTCTGGTATGGCAGCACCTATGGAAGAGGTAGTGTTTGATTGTTCTTTTACCAAGTACCGGTATCTGCTGCCATCACCATGGCCTAAAAAAGACACCATTTTCAGTTCTGCTTTGTTTTTAAAATGCCCAAAGTAAAACCTAGCATAAAAAGTACAGCCTGTCAAACTTCCTGCTGTTCATTAGTTTCTGAGCGGATTGTTATCCTTTAGCGCTACTGGTAGGAAAAGATTGCTACTGACCATCAAGCAATGAACCCTCGCCACAATATGTGAGAGTAAAAAAAAAAAAACCAAAACAGAATTCCAAATGTGCTTGTAAGGCTCAGACGGGGAGATTTAATAGCGATTATATTGTATGTGGAGAGGAGGGAATTGTGCACAACAGCTTCTAGGAAGGATTTATGCTTCTTGCCAGATTTATACTGTGTAACAAGAGGCAGCTGGCAGACCTATCCAAGGAGCAATCTTAGAGCACAGTTATACTCTTCATATCCACACTGTAGAACTCTATTCAATATTCCACACTCATCCCCCACACAGAACTCTGATTAGCATCAAGCGAAGTTCTGTGTGTGGACTAAGTGCCAAAGCTGCAGTAGAGATCCTCACAATGGATAAGAAATAGGAGAATTTTGCTCTTTGTGCTTCAGGGATACATTTTCAAAGCAGAGTGTGTAGATTTCACTGTACAACTCCCACTAATGTTCAAATTCACCCTGTGTCTCTTACACCAGCTATTGATAGTGAACAGGATAGTATAAAATAAAATAAAGCCAGATCAGACTTTGTATATAGGAAGATGGTTGTCACAAACACACAAGAATCTCATTGCAAAGCAGTAGAGGCTAAAATCTTTCCTGTTGAAGGTCAGCAAGATTTTATCATAACACTTTGTGTCTGTGACAGGAGGAAGAAATTATTTAATATTTAGTCTCATGGCTAAAAGAAATAAAAGTGCTGGGAGTAAAGAGAATTGGGTTCAATTCCTGGCTCTGCCACAGACTTCTTTTGATTTCACCTCTTCCTTTCTGATTTCTACACAATGGCCCATCACTATGGTATTTGAACACTGTGGCAAGTCAAGTAACTTCACCGTGCCTCGGTTTCCCCAACTCTTAAAACAGGGATGATAATGCTGTTTATCGACCATGCACAGGTGTTGTGAGATTTTATTCATTAATGTTGATAAAGTGCTTTGAGATACTTGGATGGGAAATGCTACAGAAGTGCAAAGTACTATTATTATATCTATTTTCAGCTAATCAGATTTTAACTAGAGGAAACGAGTGATTTTTCTCTCTCTCACGTACCTATTCATTGAAGCTGTATAGCTCCTCATACAACTGTATGTAAAAATTTAGCAACCTGAAGTATGTTAAACAAATATGGAACCAAATACCTTTCATTCACTTAGAAAATTCTATGCTCTCCTATCACTGCTACTTTCTTTTCTTCCTCCACTTGCCTAAGTATTGCTGCCATCTTTTTTGTTGTATGTATTGTTGTTGTAGCCTGACCTGAAGAAGAGAGGTCTGTGTAAACTTGAAAGCTTCTCTCTGTCACCAACAGAAGTTGGTCAAATAAAATATATCATTTTTGTTGTCTTTTCAATCTAATGTACACTGTGAGCTCAGGGACCTTTGCCTGCAAAGTTCCATGCACGCCTGTGACTCTATAAATAACAACATCTTCATGTTGCAACAGGCTTATTTTTTATTTTGTTCTTGAGAACAGAAGAATTAGCAGTGATCTCACCCTTTCAGAGGGTAAGCACAGTGTGATAAGGGTCTGATCCAAAGCCCACTGAAGTCAGTGTGAATCTTTCCGTTCATTTCAGTGGGCTTTGGACCAGGCCCTGATGGAGATGATGTTGGGCCAATGAACTTGTTTCTATTTTAAATTAATCTGAACCTCAAACTCTACAGGCCAGTGCATACTGGCTAAGTTATTACAAGGGCATTTGTTTGTTTGTTTTTAAAGCCCATTTTGTTTCCTTTAGTAAGAAAGCGCCAGCCATTTTATCCAACAGAACCCGTGTTTAGGGCAACATCCCCCATCTAGTGACTGTTTTGCAAAAGAGATTCAGATTTGAAATGCAATTCCATTTGGATCTCTGATGTGCACAGTTCGAGGGGAAATCCCTTTCAGCAGATCAACACCGCATCATCTCCTCAGGGGGATTCCCTGTTCATCCCCGGGGGTAGATTGTTTTCTACCATTTGACTTTTAAATGTGAAACATTTTGTCCATCTGTGTGCAGAGCAAATCTTGTCTCATCTGTCTTTTGCTGGGGTCCTTTATAACATGGGCAGGCACCTTAGAAAGATGTATAATAATAATAATAATTAATAATAGGCACTGAGTGGGGAATTTGATATTTAGAACTGCAGTAATGACTGCTGCAGCTAAAAATAATAATCTTTAGTAATTAATAGTTAGGAGCAGATGTTAATGGAAAGTGGGGAGCAGCCCAGCAAATCACCAGTCTGCTTTGTCACAAAGGTTAATAGCTTATTACCTGTCAGCAAACTGACAGTATATTTTTTTAAGTCGCTAGACTTAAAATTCTCCTGTGCTATAAGTCTGAACCAGTGCTCATTGATGTCAACGGAAGGACTCCCATTAAATTCCATTCTAGAATGAAATAGACAAAGTTTTAGACTTTCAGACCTAACAAAACTGGAAACTTGTCCCAGCTTTGCTGAGGTTCCTGTGCCTTTTTGGTGAATCTCTTCCATCTTCCCCCAGCCTAGATCTAACCCTCAACCCACACCCAATTCTGCAAGGTGTATACCCTTCACCAAACTGGCCAGCACCAACTCTCAGCAGCTTGGGTTGAGTTTCACTCCTTGTTTATATCCAGCATTTTAAACATGGTACAAGGACCACAGTTAGAAATGGAACAATGAGGATAGAGGAAAGTGAGAAGCATTCACCACAAAGCAGGCCACACAAGCTTGTAGAAGCCCTTTCAATTGTTCTGCTTTTCTGTATCTCACATCCTGAAATAGAATAGAAGAGAATGCATGGCGTTTTCTTTAGCTGGGACTTTTTCTGCCTTTGTTTGGAGGTTGGAGGAGCTGCTTTTTTTAGTTTCTTGTTTTGTTTTTGCTGATGTACAAGATGCCGTGTGATTTTCACGTTACACAGAAGTAAACCAGATGCGTTTCCCCAAGGGGCCCATTTGTGTGCTGGCCCCTATCACACAGTAGATAGACCCTAGAAGCATGAGCTTTGATTAACATTTGCAGCTATGCACGCTGTAGGCTCATAAAGTTGTTAAGCCCATTTAAAATCCGGGTGCATTATTGTTCAATTGTGTAACATGCTAATTTGTGCATAGCACATTGCAAAGCACAAACAAAGGCATGGTGGTCCTTAGAAAAAAATTGCAACCTCGGGGACCAATCGTGCAAGGTTCTGAGCAACTCCCCACTCCCATGGGTTTCAGTGGGGGCTAAGGATGCTAAGCACCTCTCCAAGCTGTGCACTAATGCATGCAATGATGTTAGTGTGTCTCATGGGCTCTGGTTCCCTTCACTCATCTTCTCCTGGCTACATGGTTCCGTTAGCACTATGCTACTAGGGATTCTTCTGGCTGCTGCTGACCCTGGGAGCGGATTCTCTGTGGAAAACATAATATGGTCCCTGGCTGGTGAGGCACTTTGAAACTGGAAGTGGGGAACGATACATATCCACACCGGGTCTTCCTTCTCCCCTCCCACTCCGTGGCACAGACCTTGGCCTCACAGAACACCCACCATGGAGTATGGAAGAGGAGAAGGAGCAATGGGACATAGAGGTGACTGATCTTCTCCACCATCATATATGTGAGGGGGAGATCGAGGCACAAAGGGTCCTTCCATTTTCCGGGGTTGCGTATGAGGGAGAATCCCCACCATGAGATTTCAGATGAGAAGACTTCCCCTTACACATATATTTCAGGTGTATACATTTCTTTTGTTTGGCAGAATTATAGGGATGGGATAGTATGTTGTTCCTTCTAAATAAGAAATGTGTTTTATAAATCCAGTTTTAAAATTTATCTAAAATCAAGTTAATTGCAGCATTGCCTATCAGTGATCATGTCCCCATTGACAAGAGTCTAGTAATAATGGCTCTTCTAAATGTACATCTTGGATCTTTTGTCTGATGAGTAAACCCATCGTGAGACGATGGCATTTAACAGAAAGGTGTGTTCCACTTCCTTGAAACAACAGAGGGTCCTGTGGCACCTTTGAGACTAACAGAAGTATTGGGAGCATAAGCTTTCGTGGGTAAGAACCTCACTTCTTCTTCCTTGAAACAAACACACACACACACACACACACACACACACACTCCAAGATTGCCTCTAGTCCTGTTGACTTGACATGAAAATGAAATCTGAACACAGTCTTAGCTTTCAAAAAGATAGGTAAAATACCAAGTCAGTCTTGTTTATCAGAAACCCACTAATACAAGGTGATAGATACAGCAGACAACAAACCCAAGAATCAATCTCTTGCCAGAACTGAGGGCCTGATCCTGCTTCCAGTGAATTCAAAGTTTGAGGTAGGGAATACTCATTGATTTTGGTGGAAGCAAGATTAGGTCCTTACTGATTTATCTCAACCATATCTCCTCTGAGATCTTGGTGCCCAGAATGGCTCTCTGCAGGCATTGCCTCCATGTGCTGTAATCCCATTAGATCTTACAAGTCAGTCCAGGGCAGTTGGATGGGAATCTCTAAGGCAGCAGTTCTCAAACAGCTTTTCTTGGTGGTAGGCAGAATTAACCACAT
The DNA here is from genome assembly GCF_027887155.1 of Malaclemys terrapin pileata. Classification (NCBI taxonomy): domain Eukaryota; kingdom Metazoa; phylum Chordata; order Testudines; family Emydidae; genus Malaclemys; species Malaclemys terrapin. The sequence goes on along the minus strand of NC_071506.1, from coordinate 269,482,977 downwards.
CTAGGAACATCTGTAGTGGAGGGAATGAGGTGGGGTAGCAAGCAGTCCAGGGGGGGAAGGGAAAGGGACCAAACCTTTCTCAGTAGAGCTGCTGCACTAGGGAATATGTAGGTGCTGTAGGAAGGTATTGGGGCTTCAATAAGTGGTGCTTTTCGATCTGATTCAATGACCCAGATGATTTTTAGGAGATGCAATGCTGAGGTGTAAATATGAGGTTTGTTGTTCCTAGGATCTTCCAGAGATCACTTCTGAAGTATATAGGTTTTACATCAAGGTCTCTCCAGCCCATTCCCTTCCCATTTTCTTATTTTGGAGGGCTGATCTTCACATTATTATTTATTGTTTGCACTGTGGGAGCACTTAGGAGCCCCAGTCAAGGTCTGGGACCCCTTTGTGCTAGGCGCTGTACAAACACAGAACAAAAAGAGGGCCCCTGCCTTAAAGAGCATACAGTCTAAGACAAGTGGGAACAGATGGATACAGATAGATGGGGGAGTACAAGTGAACAGTGAGACAGTATTGATCAGTGTGACAGGTAGTGGTGTCAGCACCCCAGCAGCCTAGCCATTATCAAAGATGTTTGTATGCATCGTGACAAAGGAGCTTTTAGAGAAGGGATTTGAAGGTGGAGAATGAAGTAATTTCGTGGATCACCTTGCAAACATGGGGGGCAGCTTGGGAGAAAGCATGAAGGTGCTTGTTTGAAAAACTAACAAGTGGGCAGTGGAGGCTGACGTCATGGGTCAATTGGAGAAGGCACACGGCTACTGAAAATGTACGGTATCCCTTGTAGTCCTACTTGCTTTAACATTTCTAGTCTCCCTCTCAGGGGAGTCCTTTCAAGGTCTAGGTTTTATTGCTACATCTCAGCTGTTGATCCCTAACCTGAATTATTTGAGATCCTGCTGATTCCAGTGATAGATTCACCTTCTGCCTCATGGAGCCCCAAGACTAGATGGCTGCAAAAACTTAATGGAGTTAAACACCAGTCAGAAAAAATTGCTTTTAAGTGGCTTATTTTGTCCCGTGGAGGCTGTCACCTCTTCACCATCCCTTTGAGTGGACTAGATATGATTCCAGCAGTGGAAGCAAAAGTTTAAAAAAAAAAACAAAAAAAACCTGCCATCTACACTTTTGAGATATCACATGAGGAGCATGATCATGTCATTATTTTAAAAAGAGCCTTTCAGTATCTAAAGACTATTTCCAGCATCTGCAGATGCTTAGAGAAAACTAAAGATTCCAGTCAATGCCTCCATTCCTTCAGACTAGATTACTGTAACTCCTTACCATTTCCCAGTCTCTGCTGGATTTTTAAATCACCTCCAGTATTTGCAGAATTTCACAACAAAGACCATCCTGTGCCATGAATTTTACATCATTCCCAATGGACATTCACTGGCTCCTGCTATGACAGATGATTGATTTTAATGTTGTATTAGCATTTTTGCCAGGTTTTGCCTGGCCTGCTGCCAAATATTACATTGTTGTATGCGTTAGCCACCCAGGCAGACTGTAGTCAGCTAGACCGGTTAGACTCCTTACTTTGTGGCTGAATTTGACTGGGTTGCTAACTCTGTCGAGCAAACTTGTTTTGTTACCTGGAGCTTTTCTGTTTTATGCTCTATGTCTGGAATTCAGTGCCCTGTGGGTAAAATGTGTGGGATCCCTGGTTGTTTTTAAAACCAAACTACAGATCTGCTATATATCTGTACTTGAACCTTTAATGAGTTTGATTTGCTTTCATTGCCTGCATTTTCCTTTGATCACTGAAAAACACTGTTTGTAGCTTACATGAAGTGGGCTATACAATAAAATGTTGGGTTATTTCTCAAGACGTTTTAAATATGTTTGAGTGTGTGTGCTCACATACATTCATGTGCGCACTCACACATGCACGCTTAAGAGAGAAAGAGCCCAAAATATCTCAGGAGTGGTTTCCCAATCTATTTAAGCACTTACATTAAAATTCAGGGTGGGGGGTGCCTAGTGCTGCATCTTCAGACCGTCTAAGTCAGGAGTAGGCAACCTATGGCACGTGTGCCAAAAGCGGCACGCGAGCTGATTTTCAGCGGCACTCACACTGCCTGGGTCCTGGCCACCGGTCCGGGGGGCTCTGCATTTTAATTTAATTTTAAATGAAGCTTCTTAAACATTTTAAAAAATCTTATTTACTTTACATACAACAATAGTTTAGTTATATATTATAGACTTATAGAAAGAGACCTTCTAAAAACGTTAAAATGTATCACTGGCATGCGGAACCTTAAATTAGAGAGAATAAATGAGGACTCGGCACCCCACTTCTGAAAGGTTGCCGACCCCTGGTCTAAGTCCTTGATTAACTGTTCCAGCATGTCTTTGATTCCCTTCAATATTTTGTTTTCTTCTCTCTCTCTTTCTGTAGATCTGTGTGCCTCCTGGGAAGTGTTTTTCTTTCTGACATCTGTCTCTTCTCCTCCTTTGTGTACATTGAAGTAAACAAGTCATTTAATTGTTTAACAATGTCTTTTCCTTTTGTCAGAAATAACCTTCCCATCTCTTAGAAGATTTGCTTTCTCCCTCAGTCACTACTGTACCTTTGGTTCTTTGTGTACTTGGACACATTTTTAGTTACCATAATCTCTTCTACAATGATTTTTGTGCTCCATCGTGCTTTTCTTATCATACTTCACACATGCTTACCTTTTTAGTCTTCACAGTTCTTTAGAGTCCTCCTGCTTGTACATATCTACCAGCCTGTTTGGAACAATTTAGCAGTCTCTCCTCTAGAGAGACTTAGGCCTAGCATAGCAGAGTTGAAACAAGTCAACTTTGAGGCACATTGGGGATGTTTGAACACCTGCTCCATCTTATATCTGGTTCAAAATAGTGAGTATTGTTCCCTCACTTCCCAAGCACTAAAATCAATCACAAATTTCAGGGACTAAAGAAGAGACAATAAACCTTTAATAGGAATGTCTTCAGTGATTTCCAGGTTTGGAAATGAAGGCGAATGTACAGAGTGTTTGGTTATAGAAAAGGATAGTTTACAATGAAAATAATATAAATGTGTAATGGAAGTGGTTCATTAATAAACATTGTATGAACTAACTAATAGTGCATGAAAACTGCATCCAAAATCACCCATTTTGAAGCCAAAATCCTGTACAAATGAGACCACAAGGGAAGGTTAAAAAAAACTGCAAGGCCTACATATAGATAGCTGTGAGAAGCACAAGATCTTCAGAGAGGCCTGGGTGATTGTTATAAATGATAGTTCTATACTCCTGGGGAAAATTCTGCACCGCTGCACGCATGCAGAATTCATGTCCCCTACAGATTTTTTTGTTCCCCACAGAAAATAGATTCTGCCAGCGATTACACCTCTCACCCACCAGGGGCTGATGTGGTGCCAGAAGAGAGGGCAGCAGGCTCAGGGCCTGAGCAGCCAGCCACGGAGAGGGAGGAGGAGAGGCTGCTTTCCTCACAGCACCCTGCCCATGGGGCGAGGTGAAGAGGCATGGGATATGGGGGAAACAGACAGAGTGGGGCACACGGGGCTGCTGGGAGGTTACATAGACTGGGGTTCAGAAGGGCTAGTGGGGGGGACAGACTGGGGCAGGGACACAAAGGTAGTGTGGTGACAGAATTGAGCCAGGGGCCTAGTGGGAGTGGTGGTGCATGGACATGTGGGGGTGCAGGGCCACATGGCATCGGGGGGAGGGGAGTGGCTGGGTGCAGGGACATATGGAGACAACGGGGTGAGAGGTTCAGGGACACATAGGAACAGAGGAGGCAGATGGCTGAGTGGGGGTGCAGGGACACATGGGGATGGGGGCAGATGTGCCTGACTGAATGGGAGAGGCTAGTGGTCAGCCAGGATCTGCATGGGGGAGGCTCCCCAACTCCCTAACAATCCTGCTCTCCCCCTCAAAAAAACCCTATTCCATACTTCTCCCACCCCAACCCAACAACCCTCCAGGTTCACTCCCAGGCTTCTTCACAGCAATTTACTTCACTCTCCCTCAGCTCCTCTGTTATCCCTGACTCCCACAAGCCTTTGCACAGCTTTTGAGCTGTGCGGGGAATAAGTTTCTATATTGTAGTTGAAATAAATTACTACTCACAATTCTGTCTAGTAAAGAATCTATTTGTCAAAAAACATTTCCTGAATCTTTTTGTGTTGTCTGTATTGTTACAGACGTACTTGCTGACAGGTATTTTGAAATAAATTACCAAAATAATTGAAACTGGCATGATTATATTGTGTTATTTTGACAAAAATAGTCAGAATTTTGCAGAATTGTAGAATATTGGGTGCAGAATTTTTTAATTTTTTGGTGCAAAATTCTCCCAGAAGTAAGTTCTAGGAGATGATACACAAGGGATTGGAGACAGGAAGTATCTGAGAGAGTGGCTTCCACACAGGTATCTAAAAATTAGGGAATGCCACTGCAGTTTCAGGTAAAAGTTTAGCCCCAGCTGAGGGGATTCCGACGTTGGTACAACATCCAAGAAACCCAGGAGAGAATCAGAAAGGGCTGGGTGAGTCTAAGGAGTGTTTTATAGGGATTCAAATAGGAAAACAAAGCTGAAAATACTTTGAAGATTAAATAACAGCTTTTCCAGTGAAGTAAAAATAAAGAATTGTAGCCAGTTCCACTTGCAAATGTCATGGGTAGAATTTCATCTTTTTCCTGCAGATATTTTAACACTGGTCTTCGACTCACATGGACTGCAACACACACTTCTTCATCTCACAGCCATCCACCCTTGCACTGTGCATAGGGGGACTTGCAAGTGCTCCTGAAAGGGAGAGTGAGAGAAGAACCCAGGATTTTTCATACTTCTCTTGGAGGGCAGTGTGACAGATTTTCATTACCAATCTGTCTGGGCCCACAGTTGACCAGGCTGGGACCACAGGATCTTTTTGGGGAGGAGATGATGAGGCACACCACGTGTCTGAATTTTAAAGCTTTATTGATAAAATAATAAAACAATAGAGAGTGCAGGGAACGCTCCCACATCACTTAGGGGAAGAAAGAAAGCATTAGAGCCCCAAGCCCTAACCCACTTTCGTACTCACAAATGCCTGACCCACGGCTGGCCAGGCCTGGGTGTAACGTAAGAAGAAGAGGGGGAGGGTGGACGGGAGTTCTTGCCCTGGGCCCAGTCATCGGGGGAATCCGCTGTAATCTCCAAATTGTTGCAGCTCTCAGGAGAGTTTTAAGTCCTGGGTTCCTTTGGGGGTGTTGTCATCCAGGGCCCCCTGTGCCTGGTGCTCTTTGTACCAGTCCCAATCGGCTTACTGTGGCCTTCTCGGCTGCCCAAAACACATAGGCTTTGGATAATTTGTTTTTCCTTCTGTTGGCCTTCACCGTCGCCACCTCATTCGTTCTGTTTTCGCTGCTATCTTTGCAGCTCTGGACTTTGTTTTCTTCTTTGCTGGTCTTGCTGGCCTGCAGGTGCAGGTCTGTGTAGTTGGATTTTTGTTTTCACGGCCGCTCAGGCAATTTTCAAGTCCCCGTCTTTCTCGGCTGTCAGCCAAGTCTTGGCTGCGAGCAGTGTCCTTGGGCGGTGGCCAGCGTCTTATCTTTGAACTGAGCTTGTTAGCTGCACCATTCTCTGCTCTTTTCTTTTTCTTCTCCCCCTTTTCAGCCTCTTGTGACCTACAAAGAAACCTTCCACTCTCCACTCACACACCTTTAACCCTCCCCAAAATGCTTTGCGATGCTTGCAAAAGCGTTAGCAATATACAGTGCTGATCTGCCTTCCCGGGGGGACTCCCTAAGGGGAAGGGCCATTGCGGTGTGACAGCAGCTTCTGCAGGATAAGGTGGTGGGGCGAGGAACAGACTCAGTGGGCAGGTGCAGCTGGAGTCCCTATGCTCCTCAGAGTCTGATTTTCAAAAGAGCGTATCCCCATAACTCCCCTGGAAGTCAGTGGGGTGCTGAGGGTGCTCAGCACTTCCGAAAATCAGGCCTAGCAGAGCGCAGCGACTGCTCCCTTCTGGCTCCCCTTGGGCAGGCATTAGCTCAAAGAGGATAAGGAGAAGGTGGAGCCAGGGCTCTGCCCCCCCTCCACACTGCCCAGCACAGCTGGACTGGCACACAATGGGAGGCAGTATGTTGTATCCTTGTAGGGTGATGTAGCCCTGGGCGGGCCCCCTCTGCACACCTACCTGAGGCAGAATCCCTTCCCTCCCCCGAGGTCCTCCTGGGGTCATGTGACTTCACCTCACTCCCAGTGCAGACCACTGATTGCTGACTGAACCCTTCAGTTCAAAGCTGGCTAAGGCTGTAGTGCCTTTATGATGGATGCTTGGGCCTTAATAAGGCAGGACATTCCTGTCATTCCCTTTTGTTTCACACTAAAGCATACCACACAGGTGTTTATAGTCCTTCCCCTGTTTTCCTTGACCAAACCCTGAGCAGTGTCACCCCTCAGAGCATAACAGGGATGCTGCAGGGGATGGTCCTATCTGAGAGAGAGAAAGCAGCATTAAACCCGAAAACAGAATTATCAGGAGCAACTCAAACTGCAAAAGGAAAATGTTTAGGGGTGGATATTTATCAGTCTGTCAGTGTGCACCTGTAATTCTTATCCTAGTAATGGGAAATCCATGCACCCCTTGAAGACAGAAAAATAGGGCCAGCTTAGAGTAGGTCTGCACTGTTGCCAGTGTGTATCGTGTAGACACTACATGCCCAGCTAGCATGGGTATAAATAGCAATGTAGACGGTGAGGTGCAGGATAGGCGCGTAAAGTGCCCCACACACCTGAACTCTAGGGTATATTCCCTGCACAGCTCTCTACACATCCAAGCGGTGCCTCCCCCATCTAAACAGCTATTTTTAGCAGTGTAGTGTCCCGCTGCCTCCCCACTGAGAGGCTCCAGCAATGGGGAAAGGCTCTGGCAGGGGGAGGCAGCAGGAACAAGCTCTAACAGTTCCCTACTGCTGGAGCCTTTCAGTGGGGTGGGGAAAGGCTCTGGCAGCTCCCCCCTGCCAGAGCCTTTTTCAGGTGTAGTGAAAATCTCCAGGAACAGGGAGCTGCCGGAGCTTTTCCCTGCTGCCTCCCTGCTCTGGAGTCTTTCACTGCTGAGTGAGGCTACACACTGCAGTAAGTGTGAACACAGCCTGCCTTCCACTGTGGCGTGTAGCTGCTTGTACCCTACACACCACCTTTTAGAGGCTTTTAGAGAGGAGAAGAGGGATGGTCCAGTGGCTACAGTGCTAGTCTGGGATTAAGGAGACCACCACTCCACCAATGCCTTCCTGTATAACTTTGGGCAAGTCGCTTTATGCCTTAGTTCCCCATCTGTAAAATGGCATAATAGCCTTTCCCTATCTCAGAGGTGTGGTGTGAGGCACTCAGATATTACGGTAATGGGGTCCAACTGCCTAAGAGAGAGTTTCAGATGAGCTCAGGATCAGAGTTGCAGGTGCTTGGCACCCACAGTTGGGGCTGGATTTTCAAAATGGCTGCGGAGCTCTTCTAAAGATCTGGCCCATGCTGTGCTCCTCCATGCTGTGGCGACACACTGCACTGAGCAAGCTATTGCTCTCTGGTTTGTAGCACTGAAAACAGTGACTTTGAGCGCATGGCTTCTTAAATCCTGCAGCCGCACAGTATAATATGCTCTCCGTTATCTTTGCAGTTGGCAGCACAAGGTTTGGAAGCGAATAAGCGCAACTGCAGCAATGTTTTTGCTGCTATTTAAACCCCACAAACATCAGATAGTCACAGCTCAGCTACACAATTTAGGAGCTAGTTCAGTGGATAACATTCTTTTGTCTTTAAAAATAGGTGTGAGAGAAAGAGGATGACTCTTGCTGCTTCGTCACTAGCAGAGCACCTTTCTGGTAGAGTGAATTGGGGGGGAGGGATAGCTCAGTGGTTTGAGCATTGGCCTGCTAAACCCAGGGTTGTGAGTTCAATCCTTGAGGGGGCCACTTGGGAATCTGGGGCAAAATCAGTACTTGGTCCTGCTAGTGAAGGCAGGGGGCTGGACTCAATGACCTTTCAAGGTCCCTTCCAGTTCTAGGAGATGGGATATCTCCATTATTTTTTTTTTTTTCAATTGGTGGTCTTGTCCTTCTGTGTTGTGTTACCCCTTGTTAGTTACCAAAGTTTGTTTATGCTGCAGTTCTCATTGTAATAGAGTTTAGCTCTCCTGAAAGATGACGCCGTGAGCAGAACTGACATGACTTGTCTTTTATTGATCTGAATTATTGGCTATAATTGATATTCATGTCCCTCAGCTCCACGTGCTTTCTTTGATGTGTAACTGGTTTGAATTCTTGTAGTTTGTCCAATCTGTTCATTTGAGGGGAATATTTCAGTATTATAATATTTTACTTGTCTTATTGGCACAGGTGAAAAATTGACCTAAATAATTTGTGTAACAAGTAGTTGAAGTGTGTTTTGTCTCTCAGTAAATCACAATACAATTTCTCATAATTTATCAGCCCGCTACATTTCTGCCACACAAAGAGGCTACTCGCTGTTGAGGTAACCAAAATGACTAACCACATGCTGGAATTTTGATAGAAATGGCCGGCTAGTGGCTTAGGCATAAAGTACATGTAACCCTAGAATTAATCATAAACAGCTGTGAAGTTGTTCCATTGTGGTGACTGGGAGCTTTGTGACTGATTTTAATGGGAACAGAGAGCACTCAGGATAGAGTGAGTCATTTACTTGCTCCCCAGCTCATATCTTTCAAAAGCAACTAACGACTACAATAAGCCCTTTACAACCAAACCTTGCGGGACGGAAGCAGAATTTGTACTGCTCCTGAAGCAGTTCCAGGAGACATTCTGCCTTTGGAGGACAAAGGCCGTACGAATGCCACTGGGGTCATGCATGCTATGCTGGAGCAGCAAATGTTATGCACCTTTTAAAAATGAGTGCAGTGGCTTAATAGCTTTCTTTGACAGTGTAACAAGCTTTGTGGATAGGGGGAAGCGGTAGATGTGGTATACGGGCAGTCCTTGGAATTACAACACAATTGGTTCCTGAAAATTGCGTCCTAAGTCGAAACATCGTAACTCGGGACCGCAATCCACTCCGATTCAGAAATGTCGTAAGTCCTGTTTGTCATAAGTCGAGCGTCGTAAAGTCAAGGACTGCTTGTATCTTGACTTTAGTAAGGCTTTTCATACTGTCTCACAGGACCTTCTCATAAACTAACTAGGGAAATACAACCTAGATGAAGCCACTATAAGCTGGGTGCATAATTGGTTGGAAAACCGTTCCTGGGGAGTAGTTATTAGTGGTTCACAGTCAAGCTGGAAGGGCATCTCAAGTGGGATCTGGCAGGGATCAGTTCTGCATCTGGTTCTGTTCAGTATCTTCATCAACCATTGAATCGTAGGACTGGAAGGGGCCTCAAGAGACCCAGGATTTAGATAATGGCACAGAGAGTACACTTATAAAGTTTGTGGATGGTACCAAGCTGGGAGGGGTTGCAAGTGCTTTGGAGAATAGGATTAAAATTCAAAATGATCTGAACAAACTGGAGAAAAGGTCTGAAGTAAATAGGATGAAATTCAATGAGAACAAATTCAAAGTACTCCACTTAGGAAGGAACAATCAGTTGCACACATACAAAATGGGAAATGACTGCCTAGGAAGGAGTACTATGGAAAGGGATCTGGGGGGAAGAGTGAATAACAAGCTAAATATGAGTCAACAATGTAACACTGTTGGGGAAAAAAAGCAAACATTCTGCGATGTATTATCAGGAGTGTTGTAAGCAAGACACGAGAAGTAATTCTTCTGCTCTACTCCACACTCATTAGGCCTCAACTGGAGTATTGTGTCCAGTTCTGGGCGCCACATTTCAGGCAAGATGTGGACAAATTGGAGAAAGTCCAAAGAGCAATAAAAATTATTAAAGTTCTAGAAAACATGACCTATGAGGCAAGATTTAAAAATCATGGTTTGTTTAGTCCGGAGAAGAGAAGACTGAGAGGGGACATGATAACAGTTTTCAAGTACATAAAAGGATGTTACAAGGAGGAGAGAAAAATGTTCTCCTTAACCACTGAGGATAGGACAAGAAACAATGGGCTTAAATTGCAGCAAGGGAGGTTTAGATTGGACTTAGGAGAAACTTCCTTACTGTCAGGATAGTTAAACTCTGGAAAAAATTGCCTAGGGAGTTTGTGGAATCTCCATCACTGGAGATTTTTAAGAGCAGGTTAGACAAACACCTGTCAGGGATGGTCTAGATAATACTTAGTCTTGCCATGAGTGCAGGGGACTGGACTAGATGACCTCTCGAGGTCCCTTCCAGTCCTACGATTATATGATTCTATGTGCTTCCTCAAGCACTAGGCCACCAGTGCATGTGGCAAAGGGCAAGACTACGGCCTTGGTTACAGCCACATTCTATCATGCCCCATTTGCGGGTCCTGCATTTCTTGCACTGTGAAAGCCCCTGGTTTTAGCTGTCCTCTGGACAGGTGTGCAAGGGAAGGGCTCACTCTACCCTCATTTGTACACCCATGCAAGAACAGGCAGAACCTAGCTGTACATATCTTTGTTTGTTGCCAGTATCTCTAGACCCCAATACTGCAAACGTTCCACTGAGAGAACACCCAGAGAGGAAAGGAAGTTTTTGGCTAATTACAAAGAGCAAGATCAGGCCCTTATATATAGCATCAGCCACAAAATATAATGCATGTGAACTTACTGTGTTTTCCAGTCTAAAAGGGAAAAGGGCACACATTTTTAGACATAATTGGATTTAACTGGTGGTGTCTAATTATTGCCTTTCATTTCATTGTATTGTAAAAGAGGCAAGATAAAACAATGTGCTTACGGAAGGAATAAAAGTCATACAAGTGAAAGAAGAGAGGCAGTATGGTCTAGTGGTAGAGCACTGAATTGAGACTAAGGACACCTGGCTTCTATTCCCACCTCTACCACTGGGCTACTGTGTGACCTTAGGCAAGTCACTCCTCTGCTCTGTGCCTCAGTTTTCCCATCTATAAAATGGCAGTAATGATACTGACCTCCTTTGAAAAGCACTTTGAGAGCTACTGTGAATAACACTATATGAAAGCTTTATTAATATTCTTATTTATAGACTTGTTATATAAATAAAAAGGGTTGTAATAGCGACTTCAAAATATCAAAAATAATTATTTGCATTGAGTATAAGCACCATCAAAACAATGGAAGACAGCATGATGCCTATGATGTGACAAGATGACATTATGCAGCACTGACATTTACAGAAGCGCACTATTTTTGATTGCATTTGCCATGTTCACTGGTGTTCTTCTCTAAAACAAAGGTAACGGATGAAGGAACAGGAAAAGCATTTCAATTTATTTTTAACAGATTGAGATTCAGTATTATTAATAACAGCTTTTCCCCTGAAAGCCAAGTGTATGCGCTAGTAATAGAGATGCCAAAGTTCCCTGCCATCATGTTCAAAACGAAATTATCAGGCAGAAAAGCCATGGGGTGAAGAAGATGAAATTATATTATCTCATGGCAGTGTGTTTCAGAACTGTAATTATTGTTTGTCATTTGTAGATATCACAAGTGTTGATAAATACAATTACACCTCTACCTCAATATAACGCTGTCCTCGGGAGCCAAAAAATCTTACTGCGTTATAGGTGAAACCGCGTTATATCGAACTTGCTTTGATCCACCAGAGTGCTCAGCTCCGCCCCCACGGAGCACTGCTTTACCGCGTTATATCCGAATTTGTGTTATATCGGGTCGCGTTATATCAGGGTAGAGGTGTATTTTGTTTGCCTTCCCTTGACTAATACTTAAGGCTTAGGCTAGTCATTGGTAGAACTAATGTATTTCAGTCTTGTATTAGTGAGAAGAGGTATTTGTCAGCTGATCCTACCCACACTTGTTACCAGAAGTAGTGCTGACTACATGTTAAGGAGTCATTGAAATCCAGTAGTAAGTGCTGGCAGGTTCTAGCCAAAGAAACGGACGCAAGTGGATGTAATGGAACTTCAGAGTAGGGACTGCACAAGTTTAAAGGATGAAACTCTAGAGGCTGAAATCTTTGTTTGTCTTTTTTGCAGGGACCCCCAGAGTTTGTATCCACCCGAAGTTAGTAATGCAAAGCTTCAGTACGCTGGATGGGGTCCAAAGGGGCAACAACTGGTAAGATAGCACAAGCATGGAAATGAGTTTATACAAACACATACTGTTGTAATTTTGAAAAATAATTATTAATAGATATTGTGCCAATTACCCCCTTTTCTCTTAGAGCCATTCTTCACTGGCTGATTTCTTACAACCAACATAGCAGATCTGGGTCTGGAGCGTTTATGGTATATTGTCCTCACACTATTAAAATCCTAACTCATCTCTGAATGTTGTGGCCCCAACTTTTCAAAAGTGGGCATTCTAGGTTATGCCTGTCCATCAGCACACACCCAGCTTGTACATGTTCAATGCACTTGTTCGATGCATGGGGATACACTGGCATTTTGTGTCTGCACATACCATTGCTCATGTGGTATCAAATATCAAAACATATGTTTGTTGAGAACAATGCAATGAAGCCATGATCCCCTCAGTACTACTGCAGTGTAAATATTTAATAATAGAAAATATTCCATAGGCAATGTCACCAAAGCTTTGTTTCCCACTTATCTAGTATAAATTGTCTCCTTTCATAGATTCTAGGACTGGAAGGGACCTCGAGAGGTCATCGAGTCCAGTCCCCTGCCCGCATGGCAGGACCAAATACGGTCTAGACCATCCCTGATAGACATTTATCTAACCTACTCTTAAATATCTCCAGAGATGGAGATTCCACAACCTCCCTAGGCAATTTGTTCCAGTGTTTAACCACCCTGACAGTTAGGAACTTTTTCCTAATGTCCAACCTAGATCTCCCTTGCTGCAGTTTCGTGCTGGCTCTGCCCTGCTCCACTCCAATCCTTCCTCAAGTCCCTTCTATTGTTCAGTCCTGCATGTTTCTAAAAGGCGTTGATTTAGCAATAGCACCTGTACAGGGGTTGTTCTTAATATTAACAAATATATGTCATTTATTAATATTCTATAGTAGGAAGATAAATAGATTTAGTTCAAACTCCTGATTATTTGAAATATAGAAAACGAGTACTTTGTCAATTGTGACTTGAGATCCTGGATTTGATTCTCCTGGTGTCAGTTGTAGGGCAAACTTCTCTATCCCAGTCTCCCAATATACTTTAGGTGAAACATCCCTGCTTCATGAGAGGTTTCTGCTTCCATGGAGTGTCTCCAGATTTGCAATACTGTAATTATTTTGGCAGACTCAGAAGGGGACATCATCCTCTGGGGTAGCAGGGCCATGGCAGTTTAAGCCTAACATGTATTGACAGACCTGTGTAGAGATGAGCTATGTGTACACAGCAGCTTCCACAGAGCTACTCTGGATTTGCACCCGAATTTGGCCCACAATGGCTTGTGAAATGGACAAATGTAGACAAGGACCCAAATCTGCAGGGGTGAAAAAGGGAGCCCTCATGGAGTGCTTTGTTCCCAAAATTATCATGGTCTCTTCATGGCCCTTGCAGGTTTCCACACGGCGAGAGCTTGTGCAATCTCAACTATGTCAGCTCATACCTCCTGCCACCTTAGGCGTGTCCTTCCTTAGAGCAAGAGTCCCCGTCCTCATTTCCTGGTGCAAATCCAATATCTAAGCTTTTAAAGTGCCAACTGTCACCTTCTCTCCGAAGGCACAATTAAAAGGGGGCAGCCACAGGTTCTGTTAAGCAGGCAGTGAAGCCGTGATGTTTTTGCTTTTATAAAAAGCTTGTTTTAACGTTTGCTTGCAGGCTGATAGGCTTTCTGTGCAGTATAGCAGGAGGAGGAATCCCTGAATGTTTTTGATAGCGTTGTCAGGAGAACTTAACACCTCTCGTGTTGAAATCGTACCTTCCGGGAGAAAGTGTTTGTAGCCGGTTCTAAGGATTTGTTATCTGCTAGAGGCCTTTGTGCTACTGCACGTTCAAATGGGCTTTTACACAGAAAATTAATCTTGAAAAGTGGCCAGGGGAACCACACTTGTTTTCCTCTCAAGAAATATTCTCACAGGCTAGCTGTCAAAATGTTCAGTATGTGGCATTACTGGAAGATGGCTTCCAAAACACTGAAGGAGCCTTACATGCACTGCTGTGGTTCATGACAAAGAAATGTTAGCAGCTGCCACTGCTTGCGTCTAAGTCCTCTCTTCAGCACTGCGGCTTGTAGGAGACACAGGAATGACACTTGTCTTCTGCTTCACCAGAAAAGTCAGCTTTGACGCAGCTGCAGACCTAGAAGTTACTGCACAAAGAACTTAGCAATAATGATGCAGGGGTTTTCCCACATGTGAAAAATGATTAGAAAGAGATTCCTCTTCTCACTGCACATACTGACACACCCTTCTCTCACTCCATCTGCCATGTGTACCATTGGATGCCTTCAGTATGTTGACCTTGTGGCCATTGTGTTGTGGATTGTACTAGCACATGTGAGGTTTGGGTTTGAAAGAGAGCTTTGGACTCCTGACTAGTGGAAATGTGGGGTGTTCACACTGATGTAACTCCATTGACTTCAGTGGCATTCCTTCTGATTTCCACTGGTGTGGGTGGAAGGAGAATCAGGCCCTACTGTTCCCAAGATGTAAAGAATCTGTTGTCAGTTTTCTTGGGAACATCTTGCAGTCTTATAAGAAGAAACTTTTTTTGGTGACCTGAGTGAAATGACTTTGTGAGCCTCATTCTATTGGCTTCCTGTGCTATGCGTACCTTTTGTGCTGATAAATATCAGATGGCTGCTTCAAGAAGTAAAAATGTGGCACTTCTTATAAGGTATAAACAATAAGATACTGGTGTGGACCTTTAACACAAGAATGGGAACACTGAAAGAGGAAAGCTTGTAAAGAATTCAGTCATCTTATAACAAAAGCAAACACAGTTTAAACAGTTTTACTACTTTTATTTTCTGTTGGAAAAAGAAAAGATTATACCATGATAGGACTCTTTCTAGCATAAAAGGATAACACAGGCTCAATAGTTCTGGCTGGTAAGATTGTTTGAGGATGATTTCTGATGCTGACAGAACTGTTTGCAGTATATTAACTTTGGCAATGCTGTATCTATTTCATTGGGCTTCCAATCAGTACCTATAATGCCATATGTATAAAGACATTTTCATTAACAAGGAACTGCCTTTAGAAAAAGTGAAGAATAGAACAAAAGCAGTTTTTTTTCCCTGTTACTTAACTGTTTAATTTTTATTTTAGTACAAAGTGAGCTGTTCAAAGCATAACAAAAACTGCACTCTTCTAATCTGAAAGACAAGGCAACCTGAATTGTGCTTGGGCCATTCCTTATGTCATGAGTGTATCTTCCTTTCTTCAACAGATTTTCTGCTGGGGTCGATCACTATAGTTACCTGCCATTCACTCCTGGAATCATATTGTAATACTACCAGTTACTTTAGATTTATATGATGGTCATCAAGGCCAGCCCTCTGCACTGAGACAGGTGTCCAGGACCGAGACTATCCCTGAGAGGTGTTTGTCCAAAACCTTCATCAATGGGGATTCCACAATGGGCAATTAATTTGCATCTTAGAAAAAGGAACATAGCCATACCAAAACTCAGACTTTTAAACACAATGTTGTTGTTGTTGTTGTTTCAAAAAAATTCAAGTACATAGTCAGGCATTGAGATGCGCTAATGTAGACTCTCCAATATACAGAAAACAAATCAGTAACATATCGTGGCATAGATGCCCAGAAAAAAAAAGGTCAGGATAAAGAAGATGGAAAAACATTCTGTGCTCATTATTCAATATTCCAAAGCTACTTAAACTGCCCCAGTGTGTAATGGTCATCTGCTTCCCAGTGGACATAATGCCTTCTCATAGGGAAGCAATCCAAACTCCAAAACCAAAGGGCCTATTTTTTCTCTTTGAAAAAGGTTGGTAAGTTTCTGAGAGTTATACCCAGTCTCTCACACATTAAGAGGAGAACAGACTATTTGATTGTTTATTTCACTTGAGTCTTCCCAGTCTTCGTAAACTCCCTGGGCTCAGTCTTCAGCTGTGCTGAGCTTATACGTGGTACAGCTGAGAGCAGTGAAGGGCTGGGAGAAGATGGCTAGCTGTGAGCCTCATTTCTGCTCCCCCAATCCTGGCCTGCTGGAAGGCCAAAAGCCCTTGGAGTGACTCAGATCTGCTCTAAGCTGTGTCAGCTGTAGGCCCTCCATTAAGTGTTTTCTCCCCCGTGTGTGGGGGGGTGTTTTTAATTCTACCCACCCACCCCCACTCATCAAGTCACTCTCCCAAAGGTGCATGCAAAAAAACTAGACAAATAACTGCAGATTTGGCAGCCCTGAATGTCATGATTTGGTGCCTAGGACAGACAGCCTCATTGCCTGCCCCTAAGCCCAGCCCTGATGAGCTGGGGCCTATTGTTATGCAGGCCAGGGATCTGTCAGATCACCATCCCCTCCTGCCCACTTCCTTCCTTCTTTTCTCTTACACGGATTGGAAGGGACAGGTGACATGAAGCCAGCTGCACTGGCCTTGCACCAGCTGAGAATTCCTCTGTGTTGAGAGGAGGGTTGTCTCCCCCTTTAGGACAGCTTTCCAGCTGGTGTGTGCTGCTTCAGGGCAATAGGAGTGGAGGATCTGGCTCCAGTGGTTTAACCATTCTGTGGCTATTTTTTTAAAATCCCTTTCTTCACATTCCTCCTGGGGGAGCTTTCAGTCACTAACGTCAGCTACAATGCTGTCATCTCTTACTCTGTCTTGTGTGCCTAATTATATTAAAGAGAGAGAGACAGAGACAGAGACCTGAAACAGAAACAAACTAAATGATCTGCATTCTTTGTAAAAATCCTCTCCCAGGAGCAATTTCCCTTTGCCCAACTTTTCTTTTGTCTTTTCCTGTTATGTTACCTGTCTGTTTTAGATTAAAAACTCCTTAGGGCATGGTCCATAATATCCATTTATAGGAGCGTCTTACTCATCTGCAAAGTGCCATGCGCACCAGTGGAGCTAGCTCGATAACAAAAAATACCATAGCTGAGAAAAGCTTCTTGAGTTACAAAGCCAAAGTGCAGATGTATTTCACTTCTGACCCGTTGAAACAAATGTTTCTCAACCACTCTTCCTCCACTATTCGAAAATGAAAAATCCACTAACGGATAAAAATATCTCAGTGTGTGCTACCAGACTGGTGTAAAAATCAGCCACAAGTCCAACACCCAGGGGAGTCAATAGAAGGACTCTCGTTAATGTCATTGGACGCTGTAATAAGTCTCAGCTGAGAAGATATTACTTAAATACAGGTGACTTAATGGGCCTGATTTTTTATCATCCTGCATCCTGTGTGATCATTTCTGCCTGGGCAAAGTAAATGCAAAGCAGTGCTAAATCAAAATGGTAGTGTGTTATATTCACTTTCCAGAGGTGTAAATGACTGCACCAGGTGCCGGGCAATAGAGAATCAATCCCTTTCATCACTCCTCCTGTAGCCTTCACCCTTTCTCAAGTGTCACACCACCATCCTACAGCTAGTAACAGTACGTTGCTAGCTGGGTTTAAATTGATCATCTGTATTTCCGTCAAACTATCGAGATGCGATTTTCTAGAGATGTGGGGAGATTGATGGTAGACGGCACTAAAAGTATCATGGGATAATCTGTTCATTTGTGATGTCTTTGCCTTATTTAATTTATGCCTGTCTTTCAGGAATTCTTCTTCCCTTCATCCCACAGATATTGGTACCCATGACCCATCGCTCTCTACCTTCCTTCTCTCTAGATTCAAGTGCTATTCTGTCTGGCACAGAAGCCCCTATAAATTGATCTGATTGGACTCTTCTCTCTCTCTCCCAGTTTGTAGTTTTAAGTTTTTACGGTGAAATTCAGTCTTGTGCAGAGATCTCACACAAGGCTTCGATGGTACATAGCCCTCTTGAGAATCATCAGCACGGGTAAATTTCCCCCTTGGTGAATTCATTGATCTTGAAAGATGTGAGACTGACCAGCCTAAAGCCCTCTATTTATCCACAGGACAGGTGTAATATGAGCAGCAGCAGGCCAGGCTTCCCTGCCAACTTGTTTCAGCTTTGGCCTAGGGAACCACCTTTAGGAGCGAGTGTGTCACCACAGCTCAAATTCACATTTAGGCACTGGAATAAAAGTGCCCAAAGAATGCAGTGGATATTGGCCACTTTTATCTAGGTACTTAAATAGGGATTTAGGTGACTACATTCACATGCACACAGGTTTGAAATGTTTGCCCTACGGTATTACTAAGAATGTGTATGGCTACTGCTCTTCTGGCTAAGGCACAAGCAATAGGGCTTCTATAATTAGTTTGCTTAGAAATAGTACCGGCAAAATGTGCCTCAACAAGTTGAAAGCACATTTCACAAGAGTTAAATATAATGGAGATATCCCATCTCCTAGAACTGGAAGGGACCTTGAAAGGTCATTGAGTCCAGCCCCCTGCCTTCACTAGCAGGACCAAGTACTGATTTTGCCCCAGATTCCCAAGTGGCCCCCTCAAGGATTGAACTCACAACCCTGGGTTTAGCAGGCCAATGCTCAAACCACTGAGCTATCCCTCCCCCCCATTTTCAACTCCCATTTTGAAATCAGATGGATTTCTGACATGCTGCTATTTTCAGGTTTCTTCTGTGAGAATTCATAACTGTCTATCCAAACAGATATTCATGCTACAGTCACATATCAGATGCTAGGGGAGCAATTCGGTGGAGCCCTGTGGCCAGGAATTATAATCCAAATGTTCTCTCTTCCTCTGATTATACTACTCGTTCTAGACTGAACATTTATGCTGGTGCTCCCAGCCCTGTCTGTTCTTTGCTGTTTCCACTGTCTTTTTAAATTGCATGAAAGATGTGGAAGGGGATTATGTCTGTCCCTAGCAGCTAAATACTTTTTTTTGCTCTGGAGTTTATTACAAATCCACAGGATGGTCAAAATTCATTAGGGTTACCATATTCAAACATTTAAAAAAGAGGACACTCCACGGGGCCCCGGTCCCGCCCCTGGCCCTGGCCCAACTCCGCCCCCAGCCCCGCCCCTTCTCCGCCCCCAGCCCCACCCCTTCCCCAAAGTCTCTGCCCCAACTCTGCCCCCTCCTCTGAGCACCCCGCATTCCCCCTCCTCCCTCCTGCTCTGATCTTGGTTGGGGGTTGCTAAGTGCTTCCCTGCTCCCCACTCGCCCTGCAGTCCCTGCAGCCCCTATGCCCTTGCCTGCCCTGCTCCTCCTCACCATGCAGCCTCTGCACCCCCCTGCCCCTGCAGCCTCTGTGCCCCCTGCTCCCCACTCGCCCTGCAGCCTCTGCACCCCCTCACCCCTGCAGCGTCTGTGCCCCCTGCTCCCCACTCGCCCTGCAGCCTCTGCACCCCCCCACCCCTGCAGCGTCTGTGCCCCCTGCTCCCCACTCGCCCTGCAGCCCCTGCACCCCCCCGCCCCTGCAGCCTCTGCGCCCCCTGCAGCCTCTGCGCCCCCTGCCTGCCCTGCCCCTGCAGCCTCTACACCCCCCCGCCGCCTGCCCTGCTCCCCCCGCTCACCAGGCAGAGGG
Source organism: Malaclemys terrapin pileata (assembly GCF_027887155.1). NCBI lineage: Eukaryota > Metazoa > Chordata > Testudines > Emydidae > Malaclemys > Malaclemys terrapin. The sequence goes on along the minus strand of NC_071506.1, from coordinate 269,463,404 downwards.
AGAGCTGCAGGCTCCATGTGGACTCAAACACTACCGCGCTGCTCTGTGGGGGAGGAGGGAGCGGGGGAGGGACTCTGGCTGCTAGAGGCCCTAGTGGCTCCGAGCGGCTTTCAATCAGGCCAGGCGTCCAATCAGCCGCGCCACACTCTGCATGAGGGGAAGGGGGAAATCCCGGACATTTCTACTTGATTAGAAATCCACCCCCGGACGGCCATTTAAAGCTGAAAAACCCGGACGTGTCCGGGGAAACCCGGACGGATGGTAACCCTAAATTCATCCCTCTTGCATTTCCACAGAATCTTTCCAAATGTAAACTCTTTGGGGAAGAGACGGTTTTTATTTTTGTGCCTTGTACAGCACTGAGCATGAAGTCAGTGCTAAACAAATAAATGATGGTGATGGAAGCTGTAGTAATTCCAAGAAGAAATCTCAAATTCACTGAAATTCTTATGCTAGAAAAAAAAGCAACATACATCAGCCAGTGGCAGATTAAGGTTTTGTAGAAGCCCTCAAGCAATGAACATTAATGCAGGTGAACAGCTCCCTGTAATTGATGGCACTGTATAGAAAGTGCAGTGTGGATAAGAGTAAAACGGGAGTTCTTATATATATTGAAGAGTTGAATCACAAAAGCTACTGCACAGGAGTAGGACATGCCTGCTTAATTCCTCCATATGGCTGGCATTGAATTAGTTCATCACTAGTACGTGTCCCAGCTAGCTGGGTTTTTCAGTTGCAGAATGCTGGTTAAGTGATGGCACCTGGAACTAAACTGGACTGACTCCTCTAATTAGCTTTTTTTCGCTTGCCTGAATTCATGCCTGTCAGTCTAGCTTAGTTCCAGGCAGAAGTGCTGAGCAGATATCAAGTGAGGAAGACCTCTTTCACAGGAGTAAGTGAATCATCTGTTGTTGCTTCTAATCCAACAGGGCCTTTGATCTGCAGTGAGAATATAAATCCTGGAGGTATGTTTGTTTCCAGCATTATATCATAGATTCTGCATCATTAATTTTTCATGCTGCCGTTCTCCTATATTTTCCATTGCAATGACATCTGAATCAATACTGAGCTGCAGTCTGCTATATGTAATTAGTCTGGTTTGGTTTGCTTGTTAGGAGCAAGGGGGAAAAGGTAGCCCTTCTGTAACGCCAAATCTGTCCTGTTTCAATGAAACATTATGGGGCAAATCCGAAGCCTAGCAGCCAGCTGATGCAGACAGACAGGGACCTGGGTAAATGAGCAGAGGTGGAGGAAAAGATTCCCTGCATAGGCTTCTGTAGCCAAGTGATTGAAGCAGTGTACACAAGTCCTCACCCAGTTCTTCTGTCATGGGGAAGACAGGAGGATAGGTGCAACCATGGATCATCCAATCTGTCTCTTCCCCTGCCATGCCCTGAACTCATGGTACTTCCTGATCCCCAAGTCCAAGGAAGGGATGAGACCTGTCCTTGATCTCTGCAGTCTCAACAAGTACATCAAATACACGAGGTTCCACGTGGTTACCCTAGCAACCATTCTCCCTGCATTGAATGACAATGACTGGTTTGCAACCCTCAATCTCGGGACACTTACTTCCCTGTCACAGTTTTCCCAAGTCACAAGAGGTTTCTGACATTTCTAGTGGCAAATCAGCATTATCAGTACAACATGCTTCCCTTTGGCCTGTCCTCTGCTCCATGGGTATTTACCAAATGTGTGTCTGCGTAGCAGCATATCTCAGAAAAAGAGGAATTCATGTCTTCCATGTGTAGCAGCATATCTCAGAAAAAGAGGCATTCATGTCTTCCCATGCCTGAACAATTGGTTAATTAGAGGCAAATCCAAAGAACAAGTCCTCAACCATGTCCAATTCACACCATGTCTCTTCGATCATCTGGGCCTGATTTTAAACAAAGGAAAGTCTATATTAATACCACCTCAAAAAATCAAGTTCATTGGGGCCCTACTAGGCCCTAGGAGTTCAAGAGCATTTCTGCTGAACGAATGATTTCAAGTAGTTCATCACCTGTGTCTGGCACTCCAATCTCAACCTTCTCTGCATATACCTGAAGTTACTAGGTCATGTGGCTGCATGTACTTACCTAGTCCAGCATGTGAGATTGCACCTTCTTCCTCTTCAAGTGTGGTTGAAGCTGATCTGTCACCTGAGTTGTCAATTGTTGAACAGGCTTGTCTTCAGCCATCCTGGAGACTCTGCAATAGTGGGCAATTCTAAGCAATGTGTGTCAGCGTGTTCTCTTTGCTTGTCCTCCACCAATCAGGACTATAGTCACCATGCTTACATAATAGGTTGGGAAGCACATCTAGTGACATTGAAAATTCAGGTCTTGTGTTTGTAATAGGAGGCTTCCTTTCATATCAACATTCTGGAGCTTTGAGCTTGCCGAGTGTTTCAGGATCACATCAGTGTCACAGCGGTTCATATACTCACTGACAACACCGCTGCGATGTATTATGTGAACAAGCAGGGAGGAGCTCACCCCAACCAGCTTTTTCAGGAGCCAATAAAGTTTTGACAGTTCTGCATCAAGGAGAGCATCATTCCTGCAGTCCCTCACTTACCAGGGATTCAGAATTACTTAGCTGATCACCTCACTGGAAATTTGTCCCAGAATCAGGAGCGGTCTCTGAAGACCAGTGTGTTCAGGTCCATCTTCACAGAATGGGGCATCTAGACTACCAGACTGTTTTCAACGAGAGACAGCTGTTTGCCTCTTGAGCGGGTCTCAGTCCAGGCTCCTTAACCGACACTTTCCCTCTTAATAGGGGATCAGCTCTGATGTATGCCTTTCCCCCATACCACTCATTCCTCATCTTATTCTCAAACCAAAGTTGGATCATGCCAAACAAAATCTCATTACACCAGCTTGGTTCTATGACCTATTCAGTCCATCGGTTCAATCTCCCATATCTCTTTCTCTTTCTCCTGATCTACTGACTCAGCACCATAGTCGAGTTTTGTATCCAATGCTGAGCAGAGTGCACCTCATGGCGCGGATGCTGCATGGCTTGATGAGTAGGAGGCATACTGTTTGGAAGCTGTTAGACAAATGCTACTCAATAATAGAAAATCCTCCACTAGAGCTACCTATTCTGCCAAGTGGAATCAGTTCTTGATTTGGTTACTAGTCTGGGGTATTCAACCAAAGCCAGCCCTCATTCAGGAAATTTTTGAGTATCTACTATACCTTCAATCCTCTGGTCTATCTCTCAGGTCCTTGAAGGTCCACTTAGCTGTGATTTCAGAGTTCCATCTTCTGATCCAAGGGAAGTCAATTTTTTTGAACTCCATGGGAGCAAGATTTCTAAGAGGAAATTACTCATCTCCACCTGCTGGTGAAAGAACCAATTCCCTTGTGTGGCCATAATACTGTGTTAGCTTCTGTTTGAGCCCCTGGTGACTTGTTCTCCATCAGCTCCTGTGCCAGAAGACAGCCTTCCTTGTTGCTTTAACATCTGCAAGGAGAGTAAGTGAGCTGCAAGCCTTACTGGCAAAGCCCCATATATGCAGTCACATCCAAAATTTTTGTTGAAAGTGATTTCCCAATGTCACCTTAACCAAGTAACAAACTTACCAGTAGCCTTGCCTAAACCATGCTCAAAGGCAGGTGAACAGCGACTTCATACATTGGATGTGAGACAATTTTATCTAGAGAAGACTATGTCTTTTTGTTCATTACCCTGTGTTGTTGCTATTACCACTGTGTCTAAGTCAGATGCAAACTTTCATTGTTTAAGTAGAGTCCGAGCCCCACCTCCTCTGAGTACCGCTTATGAGTCACTTGAGTGGAATACACATCTGCAACCACTGGAAGAAGAAAAAATGGCTACTACCTGTTGTTCTTTGAGATGGGGATGCAGATGTGTATTCCATGACCCACCCTCCATCGCCTCTGCATCAGAATCTCTACTCTCAAAGTTCAGCGTGGAGGAATTGAGCCAGGGGGTGGGAGGGAGGCATCAGGGCAGCACTGTCTTAAATATCCAGGAGAGGAGCTAAGCGTCAGAGGGCGCAAACACAGCCCCTGTGGGAACTGCTAATCAAAGTTCTCCAGCTTTGGTGTGCTGGGCATGCGCACACCTAAGTGGAATAATGTCTTCACCCACATCTCAAAGAAGAGCAGTTACAGTACAGGTAGGTAACGGTTTTGTCCAACAGGCCTGAAACATAATGCCAATTCTTTCTTTGGGTCTGTACAGAAGTATTTCTAGCACTTTATGAAGATGTAGTTGGTTGAAGCTGGCCTTTAAAATAAGTGTTTATGAAATTCAATGTTTCCCCTTGAAAGTTGCTGTTTTGCACCATGAAAATTGTCCCATTTACCAAGAGGGGTAAAATGCAATCTTAACTGTAACCAAAAGAGCATTGACTTAGTATGTTATCATGACAGCTGTTGTTGGCAGGTTAGCCCAAATGGAACAAAAGAGTGAAATCGAATGGATTGTTGAATAGTCTCTCAAGGGCAGTAGTGGAAGCCCCACCTTCATTAGGTGCAATCAGAACCAAACTGGACAAAGCCACACAAAATATATACCTTAGGGAACAATCTAGTACTAACAGATGAATGAAATAAGCAAGTTGACCTAACAGACATAGGGGATTTCCATTTCTAATAGCTTTTTTTGCAAGGAATGTCAAGTGAATTGTCCAAGATCATTTAGCATGTCGGTGAAGGAGCCCAGAATCTCAATGCTCAGTTCTGTATGCTAACCACTAGAAAATGCTCTCTTCTTAGTTAGACATTGTAATGTAATAAAATATTTTCAACGAAACAGCGTATCATCCCAGATGACAAAATCTAATTTACAATGGTGCCCTACATAGCCATCACTGGTATTAGGTTACAGAACAACAAGGTAATCCATCATGCAGAACTTAAAAGCACAATCAGAGTTCCATACTAAAGGGCACACTTACATATATACACTTCAAATAATGTAACAAGGCAGTTATAAATTAAAATAACCATATTAGAAACTGGGACAGGGAATTTCAATCAGCCGTGGTTCTATTAGAAGATATAGCATAGAACCCTCTTTTCAGTTCTGCAAGAAAGAAAACAGAGCTGCATATTTTTTAGAAATTTCCAAAAATACTATATCTGTTTATTTGGCTGGACACCTGAAATTAAAGGTCTGATTAGGATTCATACAGCTTATGGAACAGCTTGCTCACAGAATATAAATGTGAAATGCATTGCAGTCTGTAATGATGAAATATCTAAAATTAAAAGAAACTTGCAGAGGCATGTGGAGGACATTAAAATAATATATACAGACTAGCCTGGGAGTGCCAGGATAAAAATGAGAGGGAGAATTTTGGATGATAAGACCAGGTCATAGAATTCCATGAAATTGTTCTTGCTGGATCTGATCTATGACTATGTATCATGCATATCAGTTTTGACAGTTATGGATTCTCACAGAAGAACTTTGAAACCTGCAGCATGTCACAAATCCTTCTGATTTCAAAAAGCTGTCTTAGCAGCTCCCGTGAAAAGTGCTTTCAAGCTGTCAGTGCAGCCAAAAGCTATGGACACACTATTAAAATGGACTTCCAGGATCTGTGTCTTAATAAGAATAAAAGCAGATGTACATCCTTAGAAATACCTTAGCATCACGGGTGCTGAAGTATAGTACTTGAGGTTTTACAGAAAATGCTTCATAGATTAATATTGTTATCTATAGGCTATTGGTTTACATATGTTCTTCTTCTAAAATCAAGCTCTTTTACAAAAGAAAAAAAATTGTAAAGCCACTTCCTTGACCTCCTGCAAATCCCTCATTAAAACTTACTTTACCATATATCATACAGCTATGGTTGCTACTGGTGGTGTATTTATTTGGCCATGTTAACTTACAAGCCAATAAAAAAATACACTGTACTAATAATCTGTGCACACAGCTAGCGTATTAAAATAGCTCATATTACTGTTACCCTGATCTCCCTTTCCACCTGTGCCCAGGTTGATTGCTTTTACCTTACTGGTCTGTCTTATCTTAAACCAAAATTATAAGCTCTTAGGAAGAGAAATGGTATTTTACTATGTGGTAGTACAGCGTCTAGCACAATGGTGCTCTGAACTGATTGGAACCTCTCCGCACTACTGTAATACAAACATAAATAAATAAATATTTTTATGTTGAAGAATTGATTGAATTATTTTTCACCCACGCTGAATCAGAATTCTTCCCTGGGTTGCCCTTGTGCATTTCAGAGCAGAACTTGACCCTTAAATGTCTATTATAAGAGATACTGGAAACCTCAAAGATCTTTCGTTAAGTTGACATGGATTGTGCTCCATTTGAGTATGGTAAATGTTCTGCCATTTCTCTACTGACAGATGTTTAAACAAACAATCTGTCTGACGGTGCTTCCATTTGTCTTTTATAGTAACTGTGACTGGAGCCATTTCTAGCTCATTGTGTTGTATTGACCCCCAAGCACTTAATTTCTTAGGCTACTAACTTTAAACACATGTAAGCCTTGAAGCTCAAACAAGGAGACACACATGCTGCTTTTGATGTGTTTGCAGATCACCCAGTGGGCTTCGTGAACACTTCAATCTCTAGTGCTGTCTTCTGGGTTTTGAAGCATTTCATTGCCTTGCCCTTAGAACCTGCCCTGCTGCCCTGGCTTTGCCATTCACTATTAAAAGCCTTAGGGAGGAGTGAAGTAATCTTTCTCCATCCCTGAAGTCTTTGTTGATACCAGTTGACCAGCCTTCACCACCACTGGTGTCTTCTACCTTCAGGGAAGCTGCGAGGGCCGTGCAGCTGTCCTCCTCCCCTATTAATATCTGGTCATCTGCGGGGAAGACCCCCCCTCCTCTCATCATTGGTGCAGGGTAAGAGCATCTCACAAATATGACTCAATGCATCTCCTCACCTACTCCTATAGATAGGGAGCTGAGGCACAGAGACATTAAATTATTCACCTGAGTTTACACAACAGTCAGTGTCAGAGCTGGGAATTCAGACCAGATTTCATGTGACACACTTGCTCTCCTTCCTGCAGCCTCTGCCTCCAGGGGCTATACTAGAGATTCCAGAAGTCCTTCTGCGGCTCTGACCCGATTTGACAGCTCTCCCACCTCCTCTGGTGCGAAGTAGAGGGGGAGCAGCTAGCCAGTGCTCCTGAAATCCCAGAGAATAGTTGGAGGCCTGAGGGTCCCCAACCCCCAAGGTTTTATAGATTCCCAGGCCAGAAGGGACCACTGTGATCATTTAGTCTGACCTCCTGTATAACACAGGCCAGAGAACGTCCCTAAAATAATTCCTAGAGCAGATCTTTTAGAGCAGGGGTGGGCAAACACATTGGGGTTCTGAAACTGTATGGAGGGCCGGTCGTGTATTAAATTGCTCCCTGTAGGAATGTGCTACTTATGGTGTACTACTTACGGCTGCAAGTCCTGGTTCTCTGAGCAGCATGGTAAGGGGTGGGGAGGTTGGATAAGGGGACAGGGAACAGGGGCGGTTGGATAGGCGTGGCAGTCCTGGGGGGCCTGTCAGGGGTCGGGGGTGTGGATAGGGGTTGGGGCAGTTGGGACGGGGAGCAGGGGAGGTTGGATAGGTGGTGGGATCCTGCGGGGGGAGGTTAGGGCGGGGGGTCCTGGGAGGGGGCGGTCAGGGACAAGGAGTGGGGGGGGGTTGGATGGGTCGGGAGTTCTGAAGGGGGCAGTCAGGGAGCAGGAATTGGAAGGGGCGGATAGGGGGCTGGGGAGGCACAGCCTTCCCTACCTGGGTGTAATGTATTAAATTGCTCCCCATAGGAATGTGCTACTTATGGTGTACTACTTACCGCTGCCAATCCTGGTGCTCCGTAAGTAGCATATTCCTACAGGGAGCAATTTAATACACTACATCCCCGGTGGCTCTTGCAGCCGTGCTGCCGGGCAGGAGCTCGCGCCCTGCTGCCCAGAACGCTGGCAGCATGGCGCGCTGAGGCTGCGGGGGAGGGGCCGGGGGCTAGCTTCCCCAGCCGGGAGCTCAAGGGCTGGGCAGGAGGGTCCCTCGGGACGGATGTGGCCCACAGGCCGTAGTTTGCCCACCTCTGTTTTAGAGAAACATCCAACCTTAATTTAAAAATAGTCAGTGATGAAGAATCCACCACGACCCTTGGTAAATTGTTCCACTGATTAATTGCTCTCACCGTTAAAAATGTACGCCTTATTTCCAGTCTGAACTTGTCCAACTTTTTAATTGTGGGTGCCTGGGTGAAGAGAACTAAGGAGACTACTTTTTCCCTTTTTGGAGTTGTGGCAGGGTCTGTGAGGGGCTGGGAAGAAGAGCAGGAAATTTTGCAATGACATCTGTTCTGCTGCTTCAGCCATCTTGGTGGTTTGGCTTTGGATCCAAACTGCATTTGGGCTTTGGTTAACATTCCAAGCACTCATTTTAATACTAGCACTTTCCAGATACCAATCTAAACACCGCCTTTCTTTGCTGAATATGGCTCCAAAGGGACTAAAGTAAGCTATGCAACTATACAATATTCCCTCAGAAACAATCGCATTCCTCCATATTCTCTCCTTGCTAAGGAGCAATTTAGCCACCTACATTCAATTAACATAAATGGGGGTTTCAGAACTAAATCTCAGTATGATGAGTTGTGACTTTGATCTCAGTTAAATTATCAATATGTGATGGATCACATGGAAGATTTGCATGGGACCACCAGTGAAGATGCTAGTGTAAGGCTGGAATTTGTAGCTTATAAAGAAACATAAATCCCATTGAAAATCCCCTCCATCCCACACCTCCATTTTAGAATCAGAGAATATTAGGGTTGGAAGAGATCTCAGGAGCATAGGCGCTGACTTTCCCTGTTCCCGGTGGGTGCTCAACACCCCCCGCCCCTGCACCGCCCTCACCCGGCCCCCATTCTACCCCTTCCCAAAGTCCCTGCCCCCATTCCATCCCCTTCCCCCAAGTCCCTGCCCCACCTCTTCTCCACCTCCTCCCCTGAGCGCACTGTGTCCTCACTCCTCCCACTTCCTCCCAGAAAGTTATAAGCACCGCCAAACAGCTATTAGGTGGCGGGAAGCGCTGGGAGGGAAGGTGAGGAGCGGGAACGCGGCGTGCTGGGGTGGGTGGGGAGAAAGAGGTGAGGAGGGGGGAGCTTGGCTGTTGGTGGGTGCAGAGCACCCACTAATTTTTTCCCATGTGTGCTCAAGGCCCAGAGCATCCACGGAGTTGGCGCCTATGCTCAGGAGGTCATCTAGTCCAATCCCCTGCTCAGAGCAGGACCAACACCAAGTAAATCTTAATCTGGTATATTTCTCTTTCCTACCATGCAAAAAATTGACCATTTTGGTAAAAAAAATAGATAATTGCTGATGTTTTACCTCCATTTTCAAAACTTATTTTTCCCCCGGCTGTCAAATTTAAACAACTATCTTGAAAAGCTAATTGGAAATGCTAGGTGTCAGCAAAAGTCGTGCTCATTAGTATTCAATTTTGTCAGTGAAAACCAATGTTACAATTTTGTTGTAATCTATCTGAAGAAATGATAAGATCTGGCATAATTGTGTCAAATGCATAAAGAACAACACCAGCAGCAGAAGGTATTAATAGAAGCCAGCTGAACATCAAAGGTTGGATTGTTTTGTAGATCCAAAAGAAAAGATACATCAGTGAAGTGCTCATTAAATAATGCATACTCAATCAGCAACAAGCTTTAGAAATGATTGCTAGTTGATCATATAGGTTTATACTGCTGTCTTTGATGGGAGACTAGTAAAGGCAAAGTGACAAGACATTTTCTGTACAATATTTGTGAAATTTCTTTTGTACCCCAAAGAAAAAGCACTTGTGATTCTCTGATGTGCCTCAAGGTGCATTATGGGCAATGATCGGCAAGCTAGTTCCATTCAACAACAACTCTAAATCTGTCACCAAAATAAAACAGCAAGGACCTTTTTCTCTTCATTGTTTTTCATTTTCATGGGCCTCTGTGGGTACGTCTACACTGCAGTTGGATACCCGCGGCTGGCCCGAGCCAGCTGACTTGGGCTTGTGGGGCTTGGGCTAAGGGGCTGTTTAATTGCAATGTAGATGTTCGGGCTCAAGTTGTAGCCCGAGCCCTGGGACCCTCTCACCTCACAGCATCCTAGAGCCTCGGCTCCAGCTCAAGCCTGAACATCTACACCACATTTAAACAGCCCATTAGCCAGAGCTCTGTGACCCCAAGCCAGCCATGGGATTTTAACTGCAGTGTAGATGTATCCTGTGCTTCCAGGTTTCATTCAGGAGTGGAAAAGCCGAAGTACTCGAGACAGACTATAGTCAAAGTATTTGCCTGGAAGTGGGAAGTACTAGAAATCTCGAGACAGCCTGTTCTTCATATGCAGCCAGGGGACCCAATCTTGCTCCAGCTGAACTCAGTGGCAAAACATACATAGAGTTCAGTGCAAGCAGGTTCAGGCCCCAGCTTTGCAGAAATAAGAGTCAGATAGTTAGGTTAAGTGTCTATGAGGATAAGGACCTGGCCCAAGACGTGGCTCTGCCACGGATTTCCTGGATGACCTAGGGCAAGTCACTTAGTGTGCGTAAAGGGGATAATATTTCCCTACCTTCCAGGAGAGGGGTATATGAGGATACATCTGTTAATGTTTGAGTGCCTTTCAGATGCTGCAGTGAGGGAGACCATATATAAATAAGTACATAACAGTTACACAGTTCAACTCAAAAACCTCAGAGGCCCTAACATTTTTGCTCTTGTATGGTTGGCTAAAATAAGTTAACAGAAGATGCTGAAGTGTTTCCTATGGTGTATTAGGTAAGTTATTTCCAGTAGAGATGGGGAAGTATTAATACTACTCTATAAGGCACTGGTAAGACCTCATCTGGAATACTGTGTACAGTTCTGGTCACCCATGTTTAAGAAAGATGAATTCAAACTGGAACAGGTGCAAGAAGGGCTACTAGGATGATCAGGGGTTTGGAGACCCTATTTTATGAGAGGAAACTAAAAGAGCTTAGCTTATTTAGTCTGGCAAATTGTAGGCTGAGAGGCGATCTGATTAAGAACATAAGAACTGCCATACTGGATCAGATCAAAGGTTCATCTAGCCCAGTATCCTGTCTTCTGACAGTGGCCAATGCCAGAATTGTACATTTGGGGTGGGGGTGTTAAATACAAAGGAGGGAGATGAGGTGTGTAAGCTAAAGGACAATGCTGGCACCAACACAGATGGGCTATGAATCATAGAATATCAGGGTTGGAAGGGACCTCAGGAAGTCATCTAGTCTAACCCTCTCCTCAAAGCAGGGCCAATCCCCAGGCAGATTTTTGCCCTAGATCCCTAAATGGCCCCCTCAAGAATTGAACTCACAACCCTGGGTTTAGCAGGCCAATACTCAAACCACTGAGTTATCCTCCCTGGACATTATAAGAAGATTTCTAACTATTAGAGAAGTAAGATTCTTGAATAGCTTCCCCACAGGAGTAGTGGGGATAAACAACTGGTTTTTATATGACAGGGTTACCTGCGATAGCTGGGACTGGACTCGATGATCCTGGAGATCCCTTCTAGTCCTGTGTTCCTATGGTTTTTGATGAATCCTTGTTCAGTATCCCGTTGTGGGATTGCTCACATGCGTAACTGACAGAACAAACAGTGAAAACAGACTGCCGCCAAATGTGTGAAATAAAAAAACTAAAAATTATTTTTCTCTAATCTTTTAGTTACAGTGATTTTATGGAAGGTGTAGTTTGTGACAGTTGTAGGTAAAATATTTTCAGGCAGAAGTGTAATTTTGAAGTTGATGTTGCTCCAAGGTCAGACTGGTAGTTCATGAGAGAGCAGGGTTTAAATTTTGAATCTCCTGACTTCCAATCTTAATTGTTTAATCATTGTTACATAATAACTAGAGGAAGGCTGGTTTTGTGATTAAAGCATTGGATTGGGAATCAGGAGATGCAGGTGTAATTCCTGGCTCTGCACAGAATTCCTGAGTGACCTTGGGCAAGTCTATTAAACTCTCTGTGCCTCAGTTCCCCCATCGATAAAATGGGAATAATAGTATTTCCTTCCTTATACCTTTTGTCTGTCTATTTCGAGTGTAAGCTCTTTGGGGCAGGGGCTGTGTCTTTCTCTGTGTTTGCACAACAACTAGCCCTGTGGGGCCCCGATCTTGCCTCATAATGCAAATAATAAATGATCATGACAACACAGCCTGTATGTGCTGAAACTTTCACTGCTTCTACGGAATTTGTGTGAGCACTTTTCTGGGAAGTATAGAGTCTGCAGAGCAATCTGTTGTTTATTCTGCCAGAAGACTCCTTCATGCAAACTAGTTTGCCAGTTTTAAAAAATAGTTCTTTAGGGAGGAAAAATGAGTCATTAACGCTAAAAACAAGAGAGAGAGTGCAATGGAGCTAGCGAAGTCTGGTTGCAGGGCAGAATGCTGACTTGCTTATACATTTCCCCTGACTATCAATGGGACCTGTTAGTTCAATGTCTTTTCAATTTATTGGAATTTGGGGGCTGATTTGAGAGGGTTTTCAATTTTAAAATATCAGAAATACCAAGAAGTTAGGTCTGTATGGTACTCTCAATAATGCCAAAGCCCAAGCATGTGATCAGGGCTATAACCCTGATCCTTCAGTTGGATCTGTGTAGGCAGACACTTAAACTGGACAGAGACCTGTTGAAGTCAGTGGGCTTCTGTGTGAGTATGAAGGTTTTCCTCCAAATGCAGGATTAGAGCACAAATATGAGGCACACACAGAGAAATAAAAAAGGAGAACAAGAAGCTTAAAATGCCACAAGAGGTACCTCTAACTTGTATGAAAAGTTCCCTGTAACCATGTCAATAATGTAATACAATAAAGAGCCAGAACTCCAGGCTTGTGCTTGGTGGCGATACATTTGGGTAATGTTGCTCATTCAGTTGACAGGGTATACATGTTGGAAATTATAGGGAAAACAGAACATCAACTTCGAATCCTAACCTCAAATTGGAAAATAAATAGCAGCAGTAAAAAATACATAGGGGTAAATCGATTGTTCTGTCGTCTTGTGAGGAAATTGGAAATGCACTCACCTGTGTTGGGCGTTTTGACAAGGAGTGGGAATTGTAGTGCAATAGAAAGAGTAGGATATGAAACAGCACTGCTCAGCCCTGGCTGGTACGATACATTAAAGAGATTCTTATCAGTAGGTTCACAGAATGTCACATATTCAAAAAGTTCTAATTAGTCCACTATATTCGTTACTACAGCTTAAAATTGTTAATACTCTGGTAGGTCCAGTTCAGCAAGAGAACGTGCACTTAGAAGCCTGAGAATGACCAGAAATATTAAAAAACTGAGTTTTCCATAGCCATATTCATGAAGAAGCCCTGATGTCTTTTAAATGAATCAGGCTATTTTGTTGCAGTTAGTTTAAACAGTAATACTTTTTAAAGGGGTTAGATCTGAGAGTGTAGGCTTCTTATAGATCTTCCTCTCCTATGGACTTTTGCTACTTTTTGGCACCCTTTTTCCTGAGGCAGGAAGGAAAAGATGACCTAATCTGATCTCATTGGAAAAGTACCAGAGTTGTCATACTGGATCAGATTGGTCATCTATTCTAGCCCAATGGTTTTCAACCTTTTTTCATTTGCAGACCCCTAAAAATTTTTGAATGGAGGTATGGTCCCTTTTGGAAATCTTAGACAGAGTCTGCAGACCCCCGGGGGTTGAAAACCACTGATCTAGCCCAATATTTTGCCTGCAACAGGGCCCATCACCAGATGCCTCAGAGGAAAGTGCAAGAAATCCTGCAACAGGCTGTTCTGGAATAAATTGCCCATAGCGATATATTCTCCCAGTCCGTATCAAGTAATGGTTTGCTGATGCCTAAATGCATGAAGAATTTTATCCTTCCAGAACTTTTGGGGCAAATCCTGTTCACATTGAAGTCAGTTGCAAAAATCCCACTGACTACAGTGGAGCCAGGATTCCGCCCTTGGCATTTTTTTTTAATCCTTATTATAGTATCTGTGAATGTTTTTGTTATCTTTATAAATAGATGCCCAATTCTTTCAACCCTGCTATAAGAGAGGGTTTCATGTCTTTGATGATACCTGTGCCAGTGAGTTCCATAGGTTAATTATACATGGGGGGCGGGGAATCATTTTATCCATTTTAAATGTTTTGCCTCTCAGTTTCATTCAATGTCCTCTTGTTTTTGAAAAGGGGTGAATAGTAGTGCCCTGTCTACCACCTCTGCACCATTTGTTAGTTTATTATGTCCCACCCCATTGTTCTTCTCCACTCTAGAGTCATTTCAGTCTGTCAGTGTATGGAAGTTTTGAATTGCCTCTGTTCATGCCGCCTGTCTCTGAACCCCCTCGGTTTCTGCTATTTTCTTTTGGGGAATAAATTGACCAGAATGGATTGCAGTATTCCAAATGGAAGCATGTTAATAATATTATAATATGTTCTGCTTTATTTTCCATGCTATTAATTATGCATCTTAACATTTTGCCTGCTTTTTTTTTTTTAACCATTGTGGCAGTTTCCAGAGGCTGTCCACAGTAAAAAAGGTGGATAATTATGCATTTAATGCAGACACATAAATCCCATTGCAGTTGCATGTACACAGAAAAAGGAAAAGGCACCAGTAAATGTAGTGCTTGATTCTACTCCCATTGAACTCAGTGGGAGTCAGATCAAACCATCTAATTGCCATGCGTTATGTTAGAGTTGAAATGTACAGTACTATATAAAGTAAGCATAAAATAGTGTAGAATTAATGTCCATAAAACGTTGTTTCACAAATAATTCTTATCACGTACTGATTAATTCAAAGGAATCTGGTTATTTTAGACATTTCTCTTCTAATGTAAAAAAATTGAAAATATTGTAATTGTATTTCATAAAATCATCTAATATCTCTGTAACCTGGGATATGGAGTAACGTAAAGATATTTCTTTTTGATGGATAGCAAAAGTTCAAAAGCTTTTTCTTAATTTATAAGCTACTTACATAGAAGTCTTCCATGTGCTGCTTCAGTTATGTTTTATCTTGATTATGGTTGACATTTTCAGGGTACAAGGCAATGTAGTGAAGAGGATAATTTTAAATTCTCTATGAGGTGCTGCAGTTTGGCTCTAAATTATATGGAAGTTACTTTAACGTAAAAATGCTGTATTCATTTTCCATTGCAGCTCTCTGGTGCAGTGTGCACACTGATTAGTGTAGCCAAGCTCTGAAAGATGCAAAAAGTGAAGAAATATAAGCATCACTATGCAAAAGGATTGCTACTCAGCTTTGTTTACTTTTCCTGTAGATTTGTTTAAAGGTAAATAACATACAAAGTATGAAAACCACGAGGAGTCCGGTGGCACCTTAAAGACTAACACATTTATTTAACAGATGTTTTTATTTATTTATTAGTCTTTAAGGTGTCACCGGACTCCTCGTTGTTTTTATGGATACAGACTAACAGGCCTACCCCCTGATACTTGATACAAAGTATGGCAAGCCCTTCTGTTTCAATTACTGTGAAACTCTGAGCAAGGAACATGTTGCATCACTTGAATAATTCCTTCTAATCTGGATGTTTGATTGGATGATCTTTGCAGAAAAGAGTAATAAATCTCAGCTAGAGAAGACTAAATAGAGAATCCTCCTATACAATGACAAGGTCCCCAGAATATACTGTGTTCATTACTATTCATCTTATCATAGAAAGGAGGATGTTGTCCGGGAAAAGCTTCCATTAACTTCAGTGAGAGTTGGGGTGGGCCTAACAGTCAAAATCTAAGGCCAAAATTTTCAAACATGGGTTTCTAAACCAATAGTTCCTCCTGTATGTATAAGAGCTGGGAGTCTGGGGGACCCCCATGCTCTCCTGTCACTGGGAAGAGAAGGTGTTGGCAAAGTGCCCAGAGGCCAGCTATAATCTGTCCTTTTCCCTTTTGGGAGGCTCTTCTGTTCAGAAGTGTCGTCATCTAGGTTTGGATATAACCTAGTGTAATGTGCATGCTACCACAATCTAAATAAATAGCCATAATACCTACCACTAATGGTGCACTGCCCCATGTCTTTGGTACTTACAACATCACCGAAACCCCAGACAACTATGAATGTGGCTATCTATCTTAGGTACTTATGTGGCCCCTATTACCTTAGTATCTGAGCATCTCACAGTCTTTAATGCATTTATCCTCACAACACTCCTGTGAGGTAGGGAAGGGCTGTTATCCCCATTTTACAGATGGGGAACTGAGGCACAAAGAGAGTGACTTCCCTTAGGTTGCACTGGAAGTCTGTGGTGGAGCAGGGAATTGAATCCATGTGTCTCAAGTCCTAGGCTAGTAGCATAACTACCGGACTGTCCTGCCTCTCTCGCAGCAGAGATTGGGAGTTGCTAGAAGCTGACGTATCCTGGAGAGAGCTAGGTCTATTGTGGAGAGCAATATAATTTTTTTAAGAACCACTCCTACACACAAGGGAATTGTGGAACAGGTTGAGTGAAGGAAGGGAATTTGTACAACACTCACAACGTACCCTGCCCTGGATCCCCCACCTCTGCCACTGGGACTGCAGAACCTACAGGAGTTCCCACACCCCTAAAGCTGATATAAATGCTGTGCAACAACATTTTTCATTATTAACATTCCTCGGATTGCAGTAGCACCCACGATGTGCTAGTTATTTGACAGACAGGTGAAGACACAGACCTCCTGCCCCCACACACGCACGGTGGCCACAATTTGCTCTCTTTAATGCAAATTAGCTGTAGTCCTTTGGGCTCCTTGCTAGTTTACATTGTATCTAAGCAAAGTTTGGGCACCTCTGGGCTTGACTCTGTAAATCAAGAGTAGCTCCATTGAAGTCAGTGAATGGATTTATACCGATGGCGATGTGATCATAATCAGGTACCCTGGTTTTATGTGGCTTAGTGTTTGATTTGTGTTCAGTTTTCATGACCACAGCAATCACTTTGATTTTTTTTTTTTATTTCATCCATGAGGGAGAGTGCTGGTTTTAGAAGTGTAAAAGAAAAATCCAGTATTCTTCTTGCAGTATGTTATTCTGCTTAGTCCTGACTTTTTGTGTGCATCTAAACTTCAGCATATGCAAAATTGTTAGTTAATATAACAGTCTGTGCTCAGTACCTCTCATTTGTTTTATCTGCATACTAAAAATAAAAAAAAAGCCAGGAGAGAGAGGAGAATTTAATATCTGTCGCAGAATATTTTTACTTTCAGAATATATTAATTGGATGCAGCTCTTTTTAGCTCAAAAGCTCATGTAATCTGGAAAAGAATAAAACAAGGTACAATTTTAGTTCTACTTTTTACCCCAGGCAAACTCACCATAACAGCTGCTGAAATTAAATTAGGATCTATACTTGCTTTTGGCAGCTTTCCAACTCATCTCTAGTTGAAACACTACTGTAATAGGATATGAAACATGAATTGAAAGCAAATATTTTTTCCAGTTCTACCTTTTCATAAGTACAATGTAAGAAATTGCATTTTTGTATCATGGAAAGGATACTTAACATTTGTTCCAATATCATTAAATTTATAAAAATCCCATCCTTAAACGTCCATTAAATGTCATTAACAATTTGTCTTTCCCACTAAATCGCTTTGGTGATACTCCTGTGCCTTGCATCTCTGCAGCCTGGTAGAATGAAGTTTAATAGTATTTTTCAAAGCAAGAGTGTTATTTTTAAAAGGATAAAACTTGTTACAGAGAAAACAAAAAGAAGCCCCAAAACATCCCTTTATTGCATATGACAGTGATACAGGAAACAGAGTGTTTAGTCAGCGATAAGGACAAAGATTGAGGCCAAGGACCAAGATTTTCAAGAATGGGTGCCTACAGTTTTGCTCTCATGTCCATATTTAAATACCTAAATCAGTGGCCTAATTTTCAGAAGGGCCCAGCACTCATCAGGTTCTGTTGACGTAAGTAGAATCTGTGGATGCTTGGTACTTTGAAAACCAGGATACTTAGTTAGGAGCCTAGCTGCAGGCACCATTTTGGCAAGTCTGGCTTGAATTCTTGACTGTTCATAAATCAACGCTGCAAACCTGTACTCATGCCAGTAGCCTTTACTCAGGCAGATACTCCCACTGACTGAGTAGCGCTGCTTGTGTGAGTAAAGGTTTCCAGGGTCAGGCCCCTTGGTCCTGACCAGTCACTGTCATTACAGGAGGACAGACTAGATGATCACAGTGGTCCATTCTGGCCTTGGAATCTATGAATTAAGGATCCCCTGTCACCTTTCTCAAGAGTATGCATATTAATATTCATATCCTGGCCAAATTTCAGTATGGGTAATTACCTTCTAACAACCCAAAATTACCCGGTAATTTCAATAGGATGTGGCAGGAGATTTCACAGCCCTTTCAATGTGGGCCACATGTTAATAGAGAGATTGTCTTGTGGGCCACCTTCCAACCCACTAGTAAACATACAATGCACTTCCCCTCCTATTCAGGAGCACATGTCATTCTTGTAGCATCTACAGACGGACCTTGCATTGTAATCATTCTTTTAAAAGTATTTAATACACCATCAGCTATCTTTTAAGGAAACACATTCATCTGCAAACATGGAGAACCAGCCTTCTATGACCAGTCAGGTCTCCACACTGCAAAACATTCTGCAGACCACCAGTGGTCTATGCACCATGTTTCAGAAACTACTGGGAGGATATGGTATTTTTCACTTCTTGACCTTAAGCTGCAGATCATAGCTGTTTAACTGCCATAATTCAATATCTAAAGTGATGACAATATTTTAGTAATGAGAGAAGAAATACTTGTTTGTCAGGCCAGACCCTCAACAGGTTCTATTCAAGTCAATGGAACTATACTAACTTAAATCAGCTGAGGAGTTTGCAGTATAGTTGATAAAAGGCTTTGGGATCCTTTTTGTTAAAAGTTGCTGTAGAAATGTGATCTATCACCATGCACTGCTGATTGTTGTGAAGGCAATGCACTATTTTATAATGAACTCCCTGCTTAACCATGTTCTCTTTTCCTTTTCCCTTCAAATTAGATATTTATCTTTGAGAATAACATCTATTACTGTGCTCATGTGGGGAAACAAGCCATCCGAGTGGTCTCCACTGGAAAGGAAGGTGTTATTTTCAATGGCCTCAACGACTGGCTGTATGAAGGTAGGACACAATATTGAAGGCTGACGTTAGTTATGCGTTTAAGCTCTAGATTTGCAGTATAGGGTAAAATTAGAAGTGAAACATTTGAGTTCTCAGGACTATGGCCCATTAGTTGGAAATTCAGCTGTTCCAACACTTATCTTAAGTGCTGAACTGGGAATAATGTGAGAGGATGTAAGAATTGTATTTTCCAGGGCTTCCCCCTTGTTTCAAGGGTGATAAATCACAGGGTGTTAATAAACAGAATTGTTTCATTATGTAATGGCACCTGCAATAACTCAAGGTTTCCATCAGAAGTGCTTATTTTTTAATCACAGTAAGTGGCAGACGTGTGTGTGGGGAAGGGGTTGGGGGGCTAAGGGTGAGAAGTTAACAAAAAAACTGCTCTGATTTAAACTTCTAAAACCAGGTGCTCTGGCCCTTTTGTACCGGGCAGGTAGCTAGACCAGGTAGCACAAAGAAGCTGGGAGCTGTGCAGAACTCGGTAGCTAAGAATTTCCCTGGCATGGGGAAGTCCACAGCTGGCACAGAACCAGTGCAGTTGACTCCTACTCCACATAATGGTCCTGTAAGGGCAGGAGGGCCATAGCTAATACAATGTTGTGCATCTGCTATTCTCAGCTGGCAGATGTCCCCTTGTGTGCCACTGCTAGGTGGCATAGTGTAGAGCAGCCCCTAGGCTATTCTACACTGTGTCAAAGCTAAGGCTGGTAAGGAACTGGCCTCAAGAACCAGAAAACTAAAACCAGCCCTTTTGCAGTCATCACTCCCAAAGACTCAGGGCCCTCAATTATTCACACACATCAGTGGAAGTGTTTGCTACCTGTTTGTCATTGTTTTTGATGTTTAAATGTACGTTGAAGCTGAAATACTTATGCATCACAGAATACTTAATATTTTCCCTGTAATGGGACAAGGTGGGTGAGGTAATAACTTTTATTGTACCAAATTCTGTTGGTGAGAGAGACAAGCTTTCGAGCTTACACAGAGCTCTGTGTCTCTCTAATACCTGAAGATAAACATGGCTACAATGACACAGCATACAACATTTTCCCTGTAAAGCATTTTGCAGTTAGTCGGAGTGGCTGATGGGATGTTGCGAAATGCTAATTTAATCTAATTTTTGCTAAAGAAATGAGGTTTCCTTGTTGTGACTCTGTAGGTCAAGTGTACATGTCAGTATCTCTGTTTTGCTGATAAACAGCATTTAGTACATAAGGTCTTCTCAGAGTGTGCTGCATACAGGGCATAATGCTGACAGAAAGAGTTTATCATGTCAGTGAACTTCAAGTGATCAAGCTAGTACACAGTGATGTACTAATGTTGTGTTGTGCTGAAACACATTTTTATTCAATTACTGGATTGCTCAGCTTATTTCTTAGATGACATTGACTTTCAGTTTTGTCCTTTGTAAAAAAATGTCATGTTAAAGCCGTGTTAATTTACTGATTAAAATAAGTGATTCTTTGATCAAATCCAATGTAAATATACAGGGCCTGATTCTACAACCCTTACACTGAATAGCACTTACAAAATAAGTAACCCCATTGAAAGTGCTGCTCAGTGTGAGTAAGGGTTGCAGAATCAGGTCCACAGTATCCATTTATTTCTTGGTAATTTCATTGTTATATGATGATCATACTTAAGCCTTTTGTCTGTGATGCTAACAGTGTCACAGACTATGTGGCTGAAAACAGCTGACATTTGAATAATAGAGTGACCAGTCCCCACGAGAAGGGTAGAGAAGTATCCAAAGCAAAACCCCAGATACAAACACCCCCTGAGTTTTGAGGTGGAGTTCAGAATCGGAGTTTTGCAGGTTGGACCTGTCTCTCTGGCCTAGCTCATAGGCCCCACACTCCTCAGGGAATTGTGAGCAGGAGAACCAGGAAGCAGAGAGCTCTGTAAACCTTTGGAGCTCTGGATGGCCTCTAGTTCCCAGCTGGTCTCCATAAGTGAGCTCCCTTCCACATCGCAGCATCCCCCAGGCTTTCTAACTTGATTCCCAGTCTTCCCATGAGCCTGATGTGGTCTCCACTAGGTTCTACAGATTTAAAAAGTCTGTAGGAGGCAACACTGGGACTGGAAGTAGGAATCAAGATATTGATTGCTGGGGAGCAGAGAACTGTTGACTGGGTGAAACCAAATGGACAGTAAGCAAGCAGGAGGGCTACAGGATTTGGTGTGGCCCCAAGGCAAGGCTGTGGAGCTCAGGAGCCATGTAGGCACACTGAATTTGGGGTCGGTGGGAAGTCCAGAGGAACTTAGGAGCTCAGTAGTGCTAAAGGAATCACCAGGACCAGTGGAAGTTGGAGTCCAGGAATGAAATCCTGGCCCTATTGAAGTCAATGGGAGTTTTAACATCAGTTTCAGTGGAGCCAGGATTTACCCTAGCTGCCTGCATTGTGCTGTGTTGTTATATCCCAGCTGATGGCGGCCACCTTCCCACTATTAATATGTGCTCTGTGGTACTGCCTCTCTCTAAGAATGAGCCAAACCAAAACCTTCAATCCAAACATGCCTGATTGAGAAGCTAATTGAAATCTGGGCAAAGATCTAACTTTTGCTTCTCAGGATCATCTCTTAGTGCTCTGCCTTTTTCATGGGTTCCTATAGCAATGTCTCCCCAACCTCACCTGTGTAGACAGACCTGATATTCATACCATATTCATAGTTGTTTGTGCTGTTAACATCTCAGCAAGTTCTTGGGTGGATTCTGAACATATTCAAAGATCTCGCTCCATTTATGCAAATATATGCACCATATAGTCAGAGAATGAGCTACAGTGAAGGCTGCAGTATTGGCATAACGAATGAGAGTGTTTTCCTTTTCTCTTTTGTGTTCTTGTTGTCATTGATGTTTATGACCTCTGATAATGTTAGCAGCTGAGGCTCTATTGAGCAGTTATTTGGGTTACGGTTACAATTTATGACCTATTTAGTACCTTCTCCAAATGCAATACAAAAAACTTCCCAAATTTCAAATTTAAAGAGTAGGATTATAAAAACCTTTTACAGGTAGTCTGTAACTATGTGCTATCAAAATCCCTACTGTCCTTTCTCAGAGCTGTTTTTCATATTAGGCTATGCAAATTACAGCCCCAGCAGTGCTATCTATTGGTGTGCCCCTGCTACTGGTTAATACAAATGACAGCCCCCAGAGGGACCATTTTTCTTCATAACATGATTGCTTTTGTCACGATAAAATAGGTATTATTAGTATTAATCAGATGGTTTTGGTAAATCCAGAAGCAGAAGCAGCTTTAGAGTGGATGTGAAGGGTTTTTTTTCCCCCTATAAACATGCAGAAATTCATTGTGATTCACATTAAGCATTTGCTTTTGTAAATCTGCCAAAGGGGAAAAACTTTCTTCAGGGTACTTATGCTGAACTGTTGAGTCTTGATAATATAGTGAAAAACATTTCAAATCAATCAAAGCTGATGAAGCAGCTTAATCTACTTAGTGCATTTAGCTGGAAGGTTGTAGGCTGATATATAGATTACTATAACATGAAAGGCTAGATTAAGCATGGTTTTTATAAAGCTAAAATAAACATGTCTAGTGTTTTCGTATAGTCTGATATAACTTTTTTCTGCCATGCTGCTTACATGTCTAATGTAAAAATGAAGTTATAGCATAGAAGAAAGAAAACAGATCCATGGAGTCATTCCAGGTATCTATGTTGGATGCCCTTTGAGAGTCCTGGGGCTGTAAACAAGCTATGTATATAAATGAGTGTATAACCTGTCACTATAGAATGGTGTAGTTTGTTATGCATGACCACTGTCAGTTTGTGTGTGTGTTAGAAACAGTGAAATTTAAAGATAATTTTTAAAATAAAGAGAGGCATGATTGAAAGTGTTTTCTGTGAAATGGAGTGCTGTTTTGACAAAAGCATTGTACACTTCCATAAAAAATGTAGTGAATTTTAGAATGCATTGCACTCATGCATTTTGTTATAACACACTCTGACAGCCAAACCTAATATTCTCACCCACATTGTTATTAATGTCTCTTCATAACTGTCAAAATTCTGAACACCTGAACATATTGTCCAGAGGTCTTGGTAAGTCAGAGGACGGAGGGTCATGAGACCTAGACTCTGTTCTTGGCTCAGATTACCCGTGTGACCTTGGAAAAGTCACAGCCTCCTTGAACCTCTGTTTCCTCACTTGAAAATAAAGAGGTAAAAATATTTCACAATCTCACATGTTGTGAGGCTAAAAAATACTTAATTGTTCTGAAGTGCTGAGATACTGTGTTGCTAAGAACCATAGAAAGGCCTATGAATAAATACATGCCTACACAATACTGCAGTGCCTATAATGAACAGTTTGTGGTGTGTAAGTACTGTCGTTCAGGCCCAGTATACAAAGCACCAGAGAAGTTACACTGAATAAAAAGAAGTTTATCATAAAATCACTACCTTACCTTCTTTAGCCAGTTATAACCACAGTGTTCTCTAGAAGTTGGAGTCACTTTGTGCTGCTAGATGTGTTGCCTCCTACTGCTTGGAGAACATGAGGGGGTTTAAAAGAGACAAGGTAATGTACCAACTTCTGTTGGTGGAAGGGACAAGCTTTCAAGCTTCATAAAGCTCTTCCTCAGGCCACTTTAAAACATGAACTTCATTCATTTGTTGGCCATTTTCTGCAAGAGTGGAGGCACGGACTTTATTTAGGCTCTTATCTAGGTCTACCCTGTTTATATACCATCAAACTGAGCACTTCCTTTTTGTTTTTTGTGTACATTTCCTTGGATATAAAAAGTAGCCCCTCACAAAGTGACAGAAGCTGCTTTGTGAGTTGATATATAAGGCAGCGTGACAGAGTATACCCGGCCTTTGCGGCTCCACACAGGAAGCCCTGCAGTTCTACTATATCCAGACCCAGGAAAGGAGGTTGTCCAAGCCTTCTTAAGGAGGCAGCCAATCAGAGCCCAACAGGCTCAGATAAAAGGAGCTGTGGGACCTTAGCAGTTCAATTCCTGGTGGGGACCAGAAAGGCGAGGAAGTGTGCTCCTCTCTGGGCCAACAGATCTTGAGGGCCAACCAGGGTGTTTCTGGCTGCATTTGCTTAAGCCTGGTTTGCAGGGAGAGAGGACTAAATTACCTTAGCCCTGAGGTAAGGATGAAGATAAATGGGGCCAAATAGGAGGAGGCCCAGGGAACTCTCAGCAATGAACTGAAATCAAGCGGTGCATAGCTGCTATTTATATGGTGCCAGCCACAGGTAAAGTGGCGTAAACCCCAGGTAGGAGACAGGCCTTATTTTGGAGACAGAATAAAGGGCCAAATTTAAAGGGCTGAAGACACTAGTGAGGGCAAATAGGCTGTTATTTTTTGGCCTCTTTAATATCCTGGAAGGGATTCATTTGAACTTTGTGACGCAGCCAGAGGCCCAAGCCATGAAAGACCCACTAAGGTCAGCTGGCAGCCTGCAGGTGGCACCAGGGACCAGATGAGGTCTATGGTACCACACACAACCACTAGGAGGTGCTCAAGAGGTGAGTGCTGCCCATTACATGCAGACTATGTGATTTTTATGGACCTTGTTTTCCATCTGGAAAAAAATAGATGTTGAGTTTCTTCCCCATCTGGTGTGGCTGTCAAAGGGGATGATCAAGCAGGAAGTTGACCTGCGAGTCTGTCATCCAGAAACTGACATCCTCAAGTAGACAGATTTGTGTTGCCTCAACTTTAAAGCTAGCCCTGATTTTCTGGTTACAACACCATGCTGTTGGTGTTTGTCCCAATTGTGAGAAAGGGACCACCATATCTGCGGCACTGGGCAGCAACAGCATCTTAAATATCAATCTCTTACAGACTTTTATGCAATAAAAGATATTTGTATCCACAATTTACAATTGAACCTCTGTTCTTTTGTTGAGCTTCACAC
The DNA here is from genome assembly GCF_027887155.1 of Malaclemys terrapin pileata. NCBI lineage: Eukaryota > Metazoa > Chordata > Testudines > Emydidae > Malaclemys > Malaclemys terrapin. The sequence continues at coordinate 269,438,368 of NC_071506.1, read as the reverse complement.
AAAGCAAGTGTTGTTATATTTTATTTTTGTCTAGCAGGGTAGAGAGCAAAAAAAAAAAAAGAAATGAAAAGAGATTATTTTACTCAGCAGTGACCTTTACATAGCCTCATAATCCACAGTTTGTCTGCATCGAATGTTATTGCTAGATACTGTAATGTGTCTTTGCAGTGACACCTGGTGGGAGAGGCCAGGATGTCATCCTCATTAAGACTAAATATCTTATAACCGTACAAAAATTTGCTGCAAGGTGTTGTAAAATAGCCCCAATGTCTGCCCTCAGATACTTCTATGCAATTCCCCCTGAACTTGTGGCAACTGCATATACACAGCTGCTGGCAGAATCTTGCCCGTGTAATTATGCACCCTTTCCTGACTTTAAGAAGACAATGCAGGATGTAATTATGAAAAGTCTTCCTCCGTAATTTAATCAACACCTTGCAAAAATTAGAGTATATTAAATCCTGTATTGTTATATTAGAGGTGCAGTGCTTCACAGTATCTGCCAAGTTATATAGTGTTTACTTTGAGGAGCATCTTTTATGCTTTTCACATTTTAAGTACCTGAAGTAGATATATTTCCCTTCTTAGTATAGACTGGTGTCAAATGAAGTATTAATACAGGAGGCTTGTAAGGTCTTGACATTGACAGCATGATAGATACAAGAACGTTATTAGAGTCTGCTGAAAATATTATCTTCATTTGTCTGTTTCTATAATGTTTAACATTATACTATTAGAACCGTGAGTCCCTCTTACCTGAAACTGAGAACTTTCACAGTCTGTTTATGCTTGAAGTTGAAGAAGAGTCAAGCACGACGACAGCTATAAGTGAATTACTCTTAAATTCCTGCTAGGTGTCGCCTGAGAAAGAAAACGGACATTGTAATGTTTCACACTAAAAGGTAAACCATAGCCAATAAATAGTAACCACACAGTGTGATGGGGCAGATGAAGGAAGAAGAATTAGCCTGAGTCCTCTCTGATGAATTATTCTCCAAAGGAGTGTCTGTCAAAAGTGTGTGAACCTTAAGGGCTCCAGAGACAAGGAGAACACAGCCCCTGTGGGAATATCAAATGGAGCAAGATAATCCATTTTGAGAATTCATGCTAAGAGTCATTGGTTCCACAAGGGCAATAAATGGCAAGATTTTTGAATACCTTAATTTCTTTACTCACCCAGAGCACTCTTCACCATGGGAGATGTAGAAATTCCACAGATCTTCCTCTAGCATAAGGAGGCAACCATGACACTGGGCCCTTTGAGTTTGTGCTTGAAGGTACCCCCAGTATGCCACAGAGTATGCGTCACACCTGGAAATCACCAGATTGCAAGAGATTTGATACTTAATGAACAGGGATGTTTTGTCATGCTGTCTTAATAATGTCAATTTAGTTCCAGGGGAGTTGCAAAGAATTCAGCCCATACTGTTTTATAGCCGGTTATTGAGTGGCTGACTGTTGGGGTATGGCCGAGGGCCTACATTTTCCATCTTTCTCTATGGCAGCAAAAATATAGCACTGCTGGAATGATATTCTCGGAAAGCTTAAATACAAAGTTTCCCCATGTTGTATGGAGGCATTATTCAGGCATTGTCAGATACATACCCATCATTAGGTTTGTCTCTACAGCAGCAATTTAGCACTTGGGGCAGATTACTCACATTTACTAGGACCCTACTCATCAGTTGAATTACTTGTAGGGTAAGGTACTAGTGAATGTGAAAGAGGATGGCTGTAACAACAAAGCTTGGTCCACACTGGGGCGGGGAATCGATCTAGGAAACGCAACTTCAGCTATGAGAATAGCGTAGCTGAAGTCGACGTTTCCTAGCTCAAACTGAGTTTACTTACTGCGGGTCCACGCGGCGCAGGCAAGCTCCCCCGTCGACAGCGCTTCCTCCTCTCAGCGAGCAGGAGTTCCGCAGTCGACGGGGGAGCGCTTCTGGGATCGATTTATCGCGTCCAGATGAGACGTGATAAATCGATCCCAGAAGATCGATCTCTACCCGCCAAATCAGGTGGGTAGTGTGGACCTAGCCCAAGTGGGAATGGCAGATTAGTTCTCACCTCAAGCACAGGTTTGAGGTGGGTGCCTCCTACTGTAAAGAATTCTGTTTCAGGGAAGATTGATCAGATTTGGGACAATCTTTCCAAAGTATCATGCACCGTACTATTATTGGAGGGAAAAGGCAACTCAGTCTTCACAAATCAAATTTCATCCAGTCATGCAATCAAAGGTTCTTGATGCATCGGAAGTTCCTTGTTCAATTTGATGCATGGGGTAAACTTCAGTTGTCAAGGTGAGTTATGCATTATAGATTGCATCAGATAGATGGACCGGCTCCTTGTCGTTCTCAGCTGGTTAAAGCCAGTGAAGGCTGTTTGGGCCATTTACCAGTCCAGACTGTGAATGCCTGCATGGAAAACAGAAAGCCCCTGAAGAATTTTAAACATGCTATTACCTGGTCCTTCCTCAAAAAATAGCACTGGGCAGCAACAGCCTTACCAACTTCATTTTTTTTTGGTGGGTGGGAGAGGCAGGTGAATGTAATCAAAGTATTTTTGTACAAAAAAAATTAGACCTGCAAATGCTTGCTTTCAGGGGAGGGGCATTTTTGAGGGGGAGGAGTAGGGGAATAGGGGTGAAAGGGGTTTGGGCTGCATCCAGGGGAGGGGGGATAAATGGGGGTGCGTGGTGTGGGAGGTCAGAGGCATTGGTGGCTCATGGGAGGGACATTGGGAAGGAAACCTGGGGGGAGTGGCATAGGGGCTGGAGGCGCCTCTCAGTCCCACATTCTCCCCTTCTGTGTGAGCCAGTATCTGGGACCCCTCTAGGGGAGTCTGAGCAACACTCTCTGTTTCCCCTCATGTGAGCTGGGATATGGGGATGCCTTGCCTCTCTTGGGGTTTCTGAGCCCTGCTCCTGGCCCCTCTGTGTGTGTGACAGGATCTGGGGGACATATGGGGATCAGACCCCCTCTCCATGCCCCCCCTCCTGTGAGTCACATTCTTTACTCCCTCATGTGAGCTAGGATCTGGGCCCCAGGGGGCATCTGAATTGTGTATGTTGTGTCAGTAGCAAGGTACTAGGATCTTCTTGCCATGGGTATTGTCAGTAGTGAGGTGGAATGTGAGAGCAGTCTGTGGATTTAGCAGTGGGTGCAGAAAGTTTAGATTTAGGTGGCATGTTCAAGTGTGAAGGGGTTGTAAAAGGGTATGAAGTGGTTGTTAAAGTCCAGAAGTGGTATCTGTTGAGCGAGTAGGCTCAGTTTTAGAGCTTAGGGCAGGTGCAGGTAGCGCCTGTCCATTACGGTGAAAAGGCCGAGTCGGAGTGTGTGTGTTATGGGTGTATTTGGTTAAGGTTGCGTGGCCATTTACCTGACCTCTGTATTTCCTGGGTTTCAGAAGTTTGAGTTTTGCTAAACTCAGTGTTCTGGAAGGGCAAGAGCTGTCACTGTCTTAACGCTGCGTTAATGAAGTTTTTGCCATTTAATTATCGGAATGGTTTGCAGTCTTGGGATTTTATTGGTTTCTGCTCTGTCTCTGGACATTGCAAGAACAGCGTTAGCCAGGAATGATGTCCTTCGTCTTTGACTGACCAAAAGATTGTGGTCATTGCTCTTGGGTACAAGCCTTCGCAGGTTAATCTATGCCTTTGTCATCTTAAAGTGGGACTAATGCAAAAACTCTACCATTGAATACCCTCCAAGTCTACTCTGAGTTTGTGACTATCCACTTGTGAGGCAGATTAAACCAAGATCATCTTACGCTTCTACAGCATACATTCTGCTGGATACCGGTTCACTCCGGGATGAAATTAAAGGTCACAACTTAAATGGGCTGAACTCCAGCTGTCTCAGAGACTGCCTTCCACTGTCCCCAGTTATGACAGCTAATTTGGAGGCTGTGTTTTGGCTAGATTCCTCTTGAGTGCAGCTCAAGGGAATGAGGGCAGGTTGTTGTCGGGGGCAGACCCTCCTGCCTGGAATTCTGTCCCTCCAGAAAGAGTCTGTATCTCAGCCTGGCTGCATTCAAGGTGAGATTTAAAATGAATCTTTCCAATTGGGCTCTCTTAGTCAATCGTCTAGATGTTACCCTCCTTCTTGAGTCTCTTCAAGGAAAATGAGTCAGCTACTGCAGAAAGGCACGGAGTAGGTGCTCTTCATTCTCATGGTATTTGGCTCGTCATAAATGGTTTATACTGTGCCTAGGTATCACAGTGATAGGAGCTTTGTAAATATTTGCAGCAATAATAGAAATAGTATCAGCATATACTGCTGCTGCTATCCAGAAGTGCCAGTATTTTGATGTTTTGAAGCAAACATAGCATTGACTGCTTTAGTTGCTGCAATTTAAGAGTCTGTTTAGCTGTTTGATTAAGCAGGTCACTGAACTTGTTATGGATATCCCGGGCATTAAAATAGGATGTATCATGTCACATACAAGAGGCTGAATTCTTCCTAGATACATCAGTTTAAATCTAGAGTAACTCCACTGACTTCAGTGGATTTACTGTGGATTTACAGTGGTGTAACAGACACAGAATTTAACCCCCAAACCCTGATCGAGTCTCTTCTCCTTTGCAGTAGTATTACATTGCAACTTTAGTAGACTTAGCTCCTGGTTTACACCAGGGTAAAGGAGAATCAAACACATCGTGTTTGCAAATAATTAACCTGAGAAGATAACCATAGAATATCAGGGTTGGAAGGGACCTCAGGACATCATCTACTCCAACCCCTTGCTCAAAGCAGGACAAATCCCCAGAAAGATTTTTATCCCAGTTCCCTAAATGGCCCCCTCAAGGATTGAACTCACAACCCTGGGTTTAGCAGGCCACTGCTCAAACCACTGAGCTATCCCTCCCCCCCTTATGATGCTTAAGTTAATTAAAAATATTCCCCAATATATGGTATTTAGATTAATCTCTGAAAGGTGAAAAATATACCTCCATGTAGGTATTTGAAGTTAGTTAACATCTCAGACAGTAAGAGAAGAATATTCCTGAAAAATGTAATGTTTAATGTTGCACAATATGACTATTTTGTGTTTCAGTTTGATTTTAATCTGTTTCTAATGTCACTTGTATTAGCCCCAGGTTGAATACAATACTCGACATTTCTGATGATGCTTTTATTTTTGATTCAAGAAATAATATACTAGCACATTTAAATATTACCAGCTAGATTTACTGGCTGTCATACTGGTCTAAGTCTGGAGTAACTCCATTGAAGTCAGTAGATTTCCTCTGGATTTACATCAGTGTAACTACAACAGAATTTTGTTCAAGTATAATGTTTATGCTCTCCATTCACTATAGCCATAGCTGCACAGGCTATGTTTTATACGTAGACATTATTCCTAGAAAAAGATGTATGACTGTTACATGCCACCTTGTGGTAAACTCACAGAATTTTAGGAGTTTCATTTTTTCCCCCTGAATTGTCAAATATTTGATCTGAAGATGCTTGTAATAAAGCAGAATAACAACAATTGTATCCAGACTGGACCAGAAATTTGTTCATGTTTTAAAAATACATGTGTGACACTATAAACATACAACATTTACATTGAAAAATGCTTTCAACTTATGATTTTTTTCTGCATATTGATTTTTTTAACAAACTTTGATCCAAATCCCTCTGCAGGAGTTTGTGGGTGAAATATGCATTTGTCATGTTAGCTATCGAATAAATAAAATTAAGGCATTTCTATGTATAGAAAACTATTTCAGGTTATTTTAGAAGGTGTTATGGCTTCCTCTCTGCAATTAGACTCATGACAGCTCAGAGGATTACAAACAGAGGGTAAAAGTAAAAATGAATGTATCCAAATTAAAACAGGTGAAGGCTACATGTGAGAGTAGGAAAATTTTGCTGAGGAGGGTGAATTTCACCAGAGAATTGACCTCCTCATTTCTACTGTAAAGTTTGTAAAATCAAAAAAGCATCCAGAAATTATGATTGAAGTTGGAAAAAAAAATCTATCAGCCCTAGGTTATGGAATTTGGACACACTATCCTTGCTACCAAAAAACAACAACGTAGAGCTTAACGAGCTACATCTTGAAGTCCCCAATATCAAGCTAAAACATTCACAGGTCACAAAGTTTCTGTGAGTGGAAAGCCAGAGGTGGCAGTGACCTGTGAAATGTAAAAGACAAAGTTACTATTGTATGTCATCTTTGGATGCCATCAGGTGTGGTCCTACAAAGTTGAAATTGACTCTTTCCTCCTGCTACGCTAAACTCCTAAACTTCCAACCATACTCTACTGTACTCTAAAATACAGAACAGTAGAGGCATTGAGATGACTGAGAAGTTTGGATGTTAGAGAGAATGTATATTATTCAAAGTGATCTGTACCAAAAACCACATGGAATTATTTGTTTCTATAGTGACTATAAAGTGACATTAACCAGGAGATGGAGGTGACTCAGTACCCTTTACCTACAACCAGCAGAACTGTTCAGGGTACATGGATTGAAGCAGGCCCTTTCGCTGACACACCAGCAATAAATAACAGATAAAGCATCCAGAGATTATGTCCCCATCAATGCTCAATTAGGTTTATATTGCCATAAGTAACTACCATATGGCATAGCTTCCACACCAGCTGTTTTCCAGTCATCAGTGGATATTAGTCTACAAAGGACACTTGAGCAAAGTTATGTCAATGTTTGACAGTGATTAGAAAAAAGGAGAGAACTAACACATTTCAGAGGCTGTCTTAAAACATGTAGATTAGTATCCAATATAAGGGGCCAGATGTGGTCTGACTGCACTGTAACACTCTGGGGACACCGAGTAGCTGTGAATCCATTTTAACTGGCTGGTTACACTGGGTGTATGGTTGTTTTGTGTCACAAGATTGGTAACTGGAATGTAGTCCAAAAAGTCCACAGCCGTATTTTTCAACTCACAAACCCACCATCCATCAAGTTGCATTTGCTGTGAATGCTGAGGGAATCCATCCCGCACTATCACCAGTGGAAGCTGATGTAAAAGGTTCTGCCCTAAAATACGTGTAAAAGCTGCAGCCATTGCTTGGACATTTTAAATTACCACTGAAATATATTTTTACTGCATCCACAATGGTAAACCTCTGAACAGTCTGAAATCTGAAAGGAGTTTTCACACACCAGCTTTTATTGTCCACTGATGTGGAGCCAGCGCAGCAGCTCCCAGAGTCAAGTGACATTGATGATTGTTAAGCCAATGCTGAAATGTCCAGCAGGAGGCCACTAGAGCCAAGGAAGAAACCTCCTGTCCCCATACCCACCATCTAGGGTGACCAGATGTCCCGATTTTACAGGGACAGTCCCGATTTTGGGGACTTTTTCTTATATAGGCTCCTATGACCTCTCGCCCCATGTCCTAATTTTTTACACTTGCTGTCTGGTCACCCTACCGCCACCAGAGCCGACCTGATGCCCTGCTTTGGAGGTATTGCTATGACTCTGCTTGGACGTGGAATGGGGGCTATGCTGCCACTCTTGCCACATGTCCTCTCTCTGCGGGGTGGCCCCAGGGCCCCATATAGAGTGTGAGTAGGGCCCAGGTTCTTTTAATCCAGCCCTGCAGTGTGAGGTCTTAGTGCACTGTGACCAGTTGCGCTTCCTGCTCATTCAGTCTGGTTCTCTCTCATGCTGACCAGCTTGGAGATCACTCTCTCCTCATTTCAGCAAAATTATGCACAGACTAAACAAGAGGTTTTAGCATTTTTTTTTTTTTTTTGTAATAAGGCTGGAAAATTAGCGTACATTCATCTCTGATCACAAACCATTTTAGGACTAAAAAATAAAAGATATTCTAGTTCTAGCTGCATTGAGATGCTAATGATGAGAAGTCTAAATGATGGTCCATTTGAATGATATCAGATAGCCCTTCAACACAAAATGCTGCTCTCTTTTTACCGTTGGACGATTCTGTGGCATACTGTTATGCATCAGGCACAAAACGACGTCTAGCTCTACATTGTTTTGGTCTAGTAGAGTGCAGTGCTGCTGACAGTGCCACTCTATGCTTGTGTAAATGCAGTTAGCCATAATGAATGCAGCTACATCCACCAAATGATTTCCTCTTGCCCTGTGCTCCTAGGCCTAAGTAAGATAAATATGCAACAGGTGCAGCTAAAGCTCTAGCATGCATGATATATCACTGTTCTGTTAGCAGCAGCATATTTCCGTCAGTGTGATATTCATGCCTGGGAGTAAATGTGTCAGAGGAGAAAATGGACACAAAGTTCATGAGTTATGGTCCTGTTTATATTTCCAGCCCAGGGCAAAAGTGTGTAGTATGATCAAATGCTACTGCAGCTTTGTTTGACATGTATACATTCAGCAGGGTATTAAAAGCTCACTACAGCGTAACAACTTCATCACATCTCAGACCATATTTCTATTCACAAAATGCACTGTGCAGAAGACAGTGCTGGGTTTTTTTCTTATTATTCTAATTAAGTTCCTTGTTCAGTGTTAGAAGAAAGTGGCTCCTTCTGCCATTATTTTTTTACTGTAATCATGTTAGAGGATGGGGCCCAGAACTCCGGGCCAGACAGAAGGGCTCAGAGAAATAGAGTCCTGGACACAGAGCAGGGGACAGGTCATGGAGACCTCAGTCCAAGGCAGGGGAAGGGGAAAGGAACCTCAGCGATTACCTAAAGAGAGGCAGAGTCTTGGTTTTTGAGCCCAAAGGGTTGCAACTGTGTTTATACCAGGGAATATGAATTAAGCCAGCACAGCCTGAAAAGTGGGAGAGGCTGGGCAGAAGGTGGCATAGACATTGTGGCTGGTGAGCACACTGATTCACTTGCACCGCATGACACCTTCCATTGGTGGAGCTTCAGTGTGAATTAAAGCTTTCCACCACCTCAGTGGAAACCCTGAGGGAGGACAGAGGGGGGAGCTGTACCTGCCCTCCCACTCCCCAAGCACAGGAGGTTAGCTAGCACAGAGAGGTGCAACTGACATCAACGGGGTAAACTGAGAGCTTCCCTACAACACTGACCTGTAACAAATGAGCACCCTCCTCCCACCAGCTTTACTGAATCTGGCCCTGAGTGTTCTTGAAATGGTCCTGCAGACATTACGCCTTGAATTGGATTGCCATAGTTGAATATAACCAATTAAGCCTTAAATTTGTGCTGTAGGAGCAGAAAAAAAGTGGGTTTAGGCTAAGCATAGTTAGGATTTTAATTTCAGTCTGAGAAGTGTCAGCAGTTTCCCAGAAAGTGAGGGTTAAGTGATACGTTAGTATATCAGTGCCATTTTGTAACTGGAATTTTACTTTTAAATACACACAGCAATCATAGTAATTAAAGACAGGGCAGGTTTACTCCTTGCAGTTGTTTGCTAATGTTTTGTCCAGTCTACCTTTAAATCTCCTATGCAACAGGTTTTCTACCACATTCCTTTCCACTCCTCTCTTTATCATTTTCACTCTGTGCCTGTGCCTTTCTCTTTTGTGCTTCAGGCCTTGCTCTTTTCATGAGTCATTTTAAAACTATTTTGAAATAATGGAAATTAGTTTTAAAAATATTATATTACAGAGAATAAAGGAGAAAAGGATTGAAAGGAAGGAGTTAACACAGAGAGACAAAAGAATGCATTGAGCAAATAAAAATAATTCCAAAGTCGTCATCTCAATTTTGGGTTTAGTTGCAGGTTTGGGGAACTTGTAATATTGCATTAACTGAAAGGGAAAAGCTACTACATAATAGTGTTTAGTGTTCTTTGAAATGAAATATAGTTTATTTGAAAAAAGAAACCCATTATATTTTAGTAAATTTCTAGAGGAAATGGAAAGCAACCACCTAAAAGATTCTAATGGCCACCTGCTAGGATAATGATGATTCTGGATAAGAGGTAATGAAACAGGAAATCAGAAATGTAACTTGTCCCCTTATCCATTAACAGAAAGATGGAAGTTATACTGCCACCTTGTGGTAGAAATATTGCAAGTTAGGAAACAGCACTTTGATGCTTTGCTTTAAGCAGCAATTATTTGACATAAACATTTCAAATGATTATAATTCTGAGTGATTATGTTGGAAAAATCTAACATGTAAATAACATCACCCTGATTAGAAATGGGAAGTAGTACAAGGAAAAAGCTCAGTTTGCTTATTGATTAGTATAGGCTTTTTACCCTGATTTTAGTTCAAATCTCTACCTCTATTAAATATTCAGGGGGAGAGGAGAGTGAGCAGAGTGTGGAGAAGAATAAATAAATTGTTCTCTGTTTTAAAATGAGGACATTTACAGGCCTTCATGAATGCAAAAATCCATCATCATGTTGTTTGTCTTTTGCAATTGTTTCCAAGCTTCTCCATGAATTTTGATTTTCTCAGATACTGCATGTAGTTCTGGGACACATTCCAACTCTATCACATTTAGAAACAGAGCCTCTGAAGCATCAGCAAAAAAAAAAGAAACCTGGAAAATTCTCTGCTTAAGAAATAATTATGCTCATATATAGTGTGTTCTAAATTTTCTTTTTGTTACTAAGAATATTAGTATTAAGAAGAGGATTTGGGTTTCCTAAGTATTTGTGTGAGCCTGTGCTTTTCCTCCAATTTTAGTTCATAATCCCTTGTGCTATTACAACTGGTTGCTGTGGAATTTATTGTGATGTCAGACATTTATGATTTCAGAACTTGAACCTGATGAGCTCTTAGCAATCCTCTTTTCATACCAATTTTGTATCAGATTATTGCTGACTTCTGTGCTAGCGTGTGTAGGCAGGGAGGACAAAATGAACCTCTCCACTGGCACCTTCCTGAAAAAGGGACTGGCCCCAGTTGTTCACTATCTAGCTTCCCACGTGTGTTCACTAACCCAAAGAGGGCATGGAGGAGATGGAGCAATGGTGGGGTGTTTCAGTGCTGCAGTGCTTAGTAGAGTTAGGGTAGCCACCTGGTGACAGCGAAAGAAAGAAATCTTTCCTGAAGTGAATTTTCTGGAAATCATTACATTTATTGCATTTATTTTGATTTTTCCAGCCTCTGTCTCAGGCTCTAACCACATCTCATTACTCAGAACAAAACATACAGTACATATTTTTTTAAATGTGTTTGATTATTGGACTGTCCCATGTTAACATGGTGATTATTAGTCTGATTTTATAGCACACGGCAGCATGCTAGGCACCACGAAATACAGAAAGGGAGACAGGATGCATGCCCCAAATAGCTTAAAAGCTACTTTAGACATTTGATGGCCGAGATTCTGTGCCATGCCTCTAATAGACTGGGCACATTTTCCATAAAATAAGATGCAGGAGACATATTTGGGGAAAAGTAGGTAAAGTAGTTATCTTCCATAATTTGAATGTGCTGAAGTTGAAAAAAATGTTTCCCGAGCTGAATTTTGAATATTGTGCCTTCTAAACTTGGGTTCAAAATTTAAGTAAATTTTGAAAATTAACATATTTCTATGGGTTTTATTCCACTACAAACAGTTACTATATATCCTGCACATTGTTTAGCCAAGCATAGTTTAACAGTTCCTACACATGCCAACAGACCCATTGCACTGACAGGCCCCAGTGCATGCCAGTGTCGCATTTCTGTAGCTATCCCATTGGGATATGCACCTTTTGAAACATCCACAGGCAGGGGCGCTGGAACGATTTGTGTAGTGGGGGCGCTGAGAGCCGTTGAGCCAAACTGTAAACCTTGTATATGATCGAAAACCCTTCAAGCCAGGGATGCAGCAGCAACCCCAGCACCCCTAGCTCCAGCACCTATCTCCACTGGTAACAATTCCTGCGCAGCTTTCAGGGATTGGCTCCAGGAACATTAGCTTGGGTACCAGTTCTCCACTGAGTTTGGTACAATTTATATTCTCTGATGAGGGTAGTGTGGGATTGTTGCAATTTGCCTGCATCCATGGCTTGAAAGTGAGTTATTTGGATACAATAGTGCAACACATCACTTGTTAGGGGCAGTGCCTCTGGTGATCAAATGGTTGGAGAACAATACCACCTATGCCTTGTTGCAGCTCTCCTCAGCAGGCAAATTGTACATGTTGCAGATGAACTTTCTGCTGAAATGATTGTTTCAGTCTATCAATCATCTTCCCCGCGTTTCTTAGAAGTCCATGTTTCTTCATGAATGTTGTCCAAGAAGTTTTCTTGCTGTGCCCAGCAATATGGGAAACAGTATCACAGCCTGTCAGTGCATGGAAGAAGAATATTGTTTCTATGTCTGCTTGATAAACAGGCAGAAGCTTCCCTCGAATAGCATGAACAGGATTTTTTTTTTTATGTTCCAGCCTTCATCTACAACTTGTTTCAAGGCATTTTGTCATAGTGTGCCACTAACAGAAGAAGATTATCAGTATCTTGTGCTGACACAATGACACAGTCATTATGTGTATGCATGCAGTGCAATACAATCCTGGTGTCTGCCTCTTCATAGTCAGCTTGCAACTGAATTATGTCCAGGGTTGGGTTTGATGATTTAACCATAGTGTCTTCTTTGAACCTCTGGATATGACAATGGTTTTGTGTTGTGGAACACTATCTAGGAGTTCTTGAGAGAAGAAGCAAGCCAGACCTGGCTTATTTTTGGGATGGGCCAAGAAGTCTGGCCATCTGTTAGGAAGTGGAATAGATCTGTCCTCAGTGATTTTTCTGAATTGACCTAGAAGCTTTGGAGTGCTTCTGTCGCATAATTCCTCTAATAGAATCCCATCGTAACCTATCAAAAGTTACATCAATCCTGTTGAAATGCTGTCCAGAATGAAGAACTGACTTAACAAAAATGTTTGCAAGGTCACCAAAGGTTGTATATTGAAGAGGTTTTCCCAGTGCCATTACAAGTGCTTGGCCATCCATCAGCACAGAGGATGTACTAGTAAGTGTTATCTCAGGAGAACAAAGGATGTGTCTGGTTAAAACATCTATCATAACAGACTTACTTCCAACTCTAAGACACTTGTACTTCAGCAAGAGCAAATGGAATGCAATATTTTATGCCGACCCATTGTCCTTCCCGCATAATAGGCACTAATGATGCGCAGTCGTATGAGATGATCAGCCTTTATTGTGACTTTCTTTTTTCTTTTCTTTTCTTTTCTTTTCTTTTCTTTTCTTTTCTTTTCTTTTCTTTTCTTTTTTTCCCCCCAACTGCATAGTGGGAGGAAAACGTCAAAGTCCATGTCTTTTTCTGTGGATCACAGAATTTGCTATGCGGGCTTCCCTCCTTCAGCATCATGAACCTTTCCTGACAGGGTCGGCTCTGGCTTTTTTGCCGCCCCAGGCAAAAAAGCCTCCCGCCGCCGCCCCCTCCGCCCCCCCCCCCCACGGGGAGCACGGCAGGGGAGGGAGGCGAGCCCACCGCAGCTCCACTCTCCCCGGCGGCCAGAGCGCCAGGAGGAGGGCGGAGAGCCCGGCCGGGGCTCCGCTCTCCCCGGCAGCCAGAGCGCCGGGAGGAGGACGGAGAGCCTGGCCGGGGCTCCACTCTCCCCGGTGGCCAGACCGCTGGGAGGAGGGCGGAGAGCCCGGCCGGCTCTCTGCTCTCCCCGGTGGCCAGAGAGCCCAGCCGGGGCTCCACTCTCCCCGGCGGCCAGAACACCGGGAGGAGGGTGGCGAGCCCAGTCGCGGCCCCACTCTTGGGCCAGAGCGCTGCACCGCGCCATGCCGCCCCCCTCCAGGTGCCGCCCCAAGCACATGCTTGGTGGGCTGGTGCCTGGAGCCAGCCCTGTTTCCTGAACAAAGCTATTCAGTTGCTCCTGGACAAATACTTTTTGTCATCAGCAGAGCTTCCTGAATTGTTTCTGTAGCCAAATCCTTCACTGCAATGTTTTGTAGTATGTTGGAGGATGGCTCACTAGTGAATAATTTGAATCTTTGAAGGGTCATTAACATTTTATTTTCATCAACATGATCACACTGCTTTCATGCTGGTATGGATTCATTGCATGTCATTAGGTCAGCAAGTTCAAGACTGAATAATTATCTGGTTTGGGCTGCAATTTGGGCATGTAGATTATACAAGAGAGCCCATAAGCTGAGGCTGTTCTTGTGAACCACTCTTGGGAGTGAACTGGATCTACCTGATTGAATCTTTGGTTGGAATCTTTCACAACCCATTTACCCCTATAGAACTCTTCAATTACCCCCAGAGTGAGCTGGTTCATTTTTGCTAAGTACACAGATCCCTATTGAGCAGAATTTGTGTGGTCATATCAGTAAAAGAACAGAAGCATTCTTTTGAAGGCATGCAGATGAAGCTCCCAGATTCCATCCCGTGGAGCTCTGGTGAAGTGTAGGAGGATGCACACCGTATCCATGTACTGCCATCACTACTGGAAATTGGGATGGTTGTGTTGCTCAGCAAAGATGATGCCATCTGGTGACCAAAAGTTGCTGATGACAGAATAGACGCTAGTTCATTGTGATCTTCCGCAGCATCAGATTTTGCACAGTCCAGGAGTTTTTCTTTGAGTTTCTTGTCATTTAGCTATAGATAGCTCAGAGGTACTGGTAATAACAGTTGCCTTGTTGCCTGTAGAGTGATCTTGTGAGCACAAGATAGCTTTTGCATCATTTTTACCAGCAATTACATGCTATATCATTCATCTACCTAAAATTCCACTTTCAGTCCACACACTTGACAATCCAGAATCTTGTGTATGCTTCCCCAGGGCTTTTAGGAAGTTCATCGATATGTGTAGACATCCTAAGTGTGGAATCAGGATATCTTTATATTCTTGTACTGGCCATTTTAGCTTCATCAGAGCAGGGAAGAATGTTTGATCAACAGTCAAGATTACATGTTTCTGTTGAAGATAATGTGTAACTTGTGCAAGTCTTTTCACGACAATATTCACTGTTTCAACTTCATGATCTGGGGACTGAATGAGAGGTAAGTAGCCCTATGTAGTTAATGGAGAGTTATTGTTACTGTGATTTTTATTAAAACTTGTCCTGCCAGATTTTGGATTTTCAAATTGATGTTTAAGTAAAAATGCCATATTTTTATGCTTTCAAAACTGACTGGCAATCATTTATGTGTCGATTAAACCATTGTGCCAAGACATCTTCATTGAGTTTTGGTTCTGCTTTACCTTATGTAATATGAGCAGGAAATAGGGTGACCAGATAGCAAATGTGAAAAATCAGGACTGGGCTGGGGGGTAATAAGAGCCCATATAAAAAAAAGCCCCAAATATTCGGACTGTCCCTATAAAATCAGGACATCTGGTCACCCTAGCAGGAAAGATGGTGTTCATTGCATCTGGAACATTCAAAGTAGCATGCTTTGTGGACTCAATGCCCTGCATATCAGATTAGATGTGGGTCCTCTCTGTCAGGCTGCGTACTGTATGGCATGAAACATCTTTTGCTCATCAAGTATACACTCGTTTATATCAATGTTCTCTGCAGTGTCCTTTTTTACTTGTTGTCAATAATGCATTGTTCATACGATACTGTTGAGGGATGCATCAGGTTCAAACTACCTCCATGTTTCGTCTGTGGAATACCTGATGATGATAATAAATATAATTAATAACTATCACATGAATATGAATAAATAACAAATATATAATAAATATTTACCAGTATCTCGCCTATGCCATGGCATTGGTATCCAAATCAAAACTCAACTCACTTACACTGTAAGCAAAACTCAGCTATTTTTGAAAGAGGCAAACTTACTGAAATAAACTATTTCATACTATGTGCATCAGACTTTGTGTAATGCATAGCAGTGCATTTAACTCTTTCACATATCAAAAATACCTGAAAAATAGTTAGTTTGCTTAATCTTAAATGTCGTCCTTACTGCAAAACCAACAAAATTCAAGTGCATGTCATCACATGACCCGAGGAATCTGAGAGTATAATCTTCAACAGAGATCTATCCCTGCGTTTCCCGAAAGCACAATAGTCCAAATTAAGAACTTATTCCATATTTAGTACCTTTCTTTTACTTCCTATTTATTTTTTAAGTTACAAATGGTAGCCATTTTTTTTTACTTAGCTTAAAAGTTCAAAGTTCAGCTTGATAAACATCATTTTCAGATTAAACACATTCTAATGATGAAAGAAAACATGTTTACCAAGTTTTCCCTGGAAAAGCTTTCTGTTTCATTAATACAGATTTATCTGGGAATTTGGCATACTCTATAATAGGCACAGGACAAACTTGCAGCCCTGGGGTCAGGTGGCTTTAAATCACATTTGCACCCTCCATGTTCCAAGCTCTTCCAGGGGCTATCCCCGGATGTAACTTAGACAGCCCTTGAGGCCTGTTTGAGTTACAGCAGTGTCCCAGACTGCCCAATGGTATGGGTCACAGTACTGTGGAGATTCCAGGCTGCTCTGCTTGCTACAACCCTGCCCCCACCCCCACCCATGACTGCAAGTGCCTTGTGCTAGAGTCAACAAGGGGATGCTCAGGAGGCAGCCTTACAGCTGACTTCCTCAGTGCCTACTCAAAGGGAATCCTCTCACAGCTGGATACGGGGCTTTCATGGCCCCTTTGCACTGTTCCTGCCCTTTTACCTAGCATACAGAGGTCAGAGCAGCAATGGGATTGTAGTAGGAAGGGCAAGGGCAACTTCAAGGAGATGACATGGTTACTGGGCAAAGGCTAGCGCACAGCATAAAGGAGCAGAGAGGGTTTTGTAAACCTGGCACACCACAACCTTCAGCTCTCAATCTATCAAACCAACTCTGTTCCAGTACCCACAAATAGATGTATTTAGTGGGCAACGGTGTATATGAATTAACTATCGACCACTGAAGTCACTGCTCAGAGAATCCCCATCAACAGAACTGGTGGAGAATACACTAAAAAAACGGTCGGGGGGATTTTTAAAAAAAAAATTGTATATTTTTTAAAATAAGTTTGCCAGAAAATTTCACTCAGCTCTGTTGCTGGTGAGAAAACCTGCAAAACTTGGACAAAAGGTTCATTGCTTTTTTGTTTTTGTTTACAAGTTGCATTTTCAATTGAAAACTTGAAATTTGGAAAATTTCTACCATCTCTATCTATCAGCCTTGTTCTCTGCATGGCAGAGACCTGCAGCCAGATCCAGAGATTGAATATCACTGGTGGAAACTCTGGTTTTAGGCCTCCACTGGTGGTAAATCCACTTGGAGCACAAGATGCTCACTGCTCATGTACGGTGCTTGGTGCCAGTTAGCACAATCCCTATAGTATACGAGGCCATCCCCAGAGAGGGAGAGGTCTGGTTGGTGGGGGTGCACTCATTCAGTGCCTCTCTTATGCAGCCTCTGCCAGAAGAAAGGTGTCCTTTGGATCCCTGACCAGTTCTGAAAACTATCCTCGTGGATAAATCTCTCCTCTGCCCCAGGAGGTGCAATTTGTACCTCCTTCTAGCTTTCAGGGCCCAGGGATGAATCTTGACCATACTCTAAATACTGGGCTCGCGTCAGTGCTTTTCTCCTCACATCTCCACTTTGATATTCATGCATTGTCTTCTCCTGGCTAAGCATGGATGTTTGAATAATATTCTCTAATATGCCTCCCATATACAGTGGGGAACTGGGCCAGATCCTCAGCTAGCGTAAATTGATCCAGCATTCGCAGAGATTATTTTTGACTAGCACAACTCTGGACCAACGTGATTGATCATAGAGAGGGATGGTTTGGCTTCTTTTCATAATAACTTCTTTGGGAAAACCTTAGGGCATGGCTACACTTGCAGATGTAGAGCGCTGTGAGTTAAACCAGCCCTCGGAGACTGCAGCCGGCAAAGCGCAGTTCACACTGTCAGCTGCAAGCGCACTGGCGTGGCCACATTTGCGGCACTTGCAGCAGCATTGGGAGCGGTGCATTATGGGCAGTTATCCCACAGAGTACCTCTTCCCATTCTGGCGCTGTGGCTTGTGGGAAGAGGGTGGGGGGTGCGGGGCATTCTGGGTCCTGTCCCAATGCCCCGTGATGCATCGCTTCGCATCCCAGCAATCCCTGTGCTTCCGTCCACATTTGGCGCCATCTTTCAACGGTCTTTGTACTGCATGTTCTGTCTTCCCTTTCAGTCTGCAGGAATGGAGCCCGAACTGCTGAGGAATATGCTGATGGGTCTCACCAGCACATCACAAATTACCGTCGAGTTACTCCTTAAGCTAAAAACTGACAGTGAGGAGTCTGAAGATGATGTCGACTCGCATAACGCATACGACACGAGATTGCTTGTGTCATTAACAGACATGCTCACCTCCATGGAATGCCACTTTTGGGCTCAGGAAACAAGCACTGAATGGTGGGATCACATCATCATCAAGTGTGGAATGACTAGCAGTGGCTGCAGAACTTTCAGATGAGAAAAACCACTTTCATGGGACTGTGATGACCTCGCCCACACCCTGCGGCGCAAGAACACGAGATTGAGAGCTGCCCTGCTGGTGGAGAAGCAGATAGCTATTGCAATCTTGAAGCTGGCATCTCCAGACAGTGGGAAAGTTGACCGTTGGAATCATGTTGATGCAAGTTTTCAGGGCCATTTAATCACATCCTGTTCAGAAGAACTGTTACTCTGGGTAACGTGCATGACATTGTGGCTGGCTTTGCACAAATGGGTTTCCCTAATTGCGGAGGGCGATAGATGGGACGCATATTCCAATTCTGGCACCAGCCCACCTAGTCTCCGAGTACGTTAACTGGGTATTTCTCTATGGTTCTCCAGGCGCTTGTGGATCACCATGGACGTTTCATTGACATTAACGCAGGCTGGTCTGGAAAGGTGCATGACGCACGCATCTTTCGGAACACAGGCCTGATCAGGAAGCTGCAAGCCGGGACTTTCTTCCCAGACCAGAAGATCACCGTAGGGGAAGTCAAAATGCCAATTGTGATCGTTGAAGACCCTTTAATGCTGTGGCTCATGAAACCCTACACAGGGAGCCTTGACAGCAGCAAGGAGCAGATCAACAACAGGCTGAGTCGGTGCAGAATGACTGTGGAGTGTGCTCTTGGCCGTTTAAAGGGCCACTGGCGCTGTCTGTATGGGAAGCTGGACCTGGCCGATGATGACAACATCCCCACAGTTTTATCCGTCTGCTGTACCCTCCATAACATTTGTGAAGGGAAGGGTGAAAATTTCACTCAGGCATGGACCTCAGAGGTTCAATACCTGGAGGCTGAATTTGAACAGCCAGAGAGCAGGGCTATTACAGGGGACCAGCGCGGGGCTGCAAGGATTAGGGATGCCTTGAGGGAGCAATTTGAGGCTGAAAGCCACCAGTAATGTCTGGTGCCCTGCACGGGAGTGAAGTGCAGTGGTTCCAATGTTAGTAAGAACCTGTGTTTGCTACGTATGATGCACTGACTTGCAGTGCCTGTTGCTTTCATGGGCTATGGTATCTTTTACTTAATGCAATAATAAAGAATGTTTTCAAAGCCAAAAAATTCATTTATTGAAAAGAAAATTCATTTATTGAAAAGAACAACTGCTTGGGAAACAGAAAGGGCGTGACACTTCTGTGCTGTGTGGGACAAGGGAAGGGGGTGGGGTAGGGAACAGCACAATCACAGATTTGCTTATGTCCTGTTATCATACTCAGCCTTCCTGTCTGGAGTGCTGTGCAATGAGTGCTGCACTTCAGGATGGCTATACTGCATGGTGATGGGGGGTTGAGTGCAGTAGGTAAGGGTCGTAGTTTGCAGGGCTGGATGGTGAAGCTACAGGTGTTGGAGGCAGCTGGTGGCAGCATGTCCTCTTTGCTTCTATGTGGCCACTTCCTGATTCTTTGGAGTCTTTTGGCCGTTGATAACAAGGATGGCTGGAATCTCAAGGTTGCATCTGTAAAGCCAAAATGCAACACTTAACAGAGGCAGCATTGTTCACCCCAGACAGAGCAATGATTCGGCCGTACTTAAAGACAAGCACAGTTTACACGATAGCAGAAATTACCTGTCCCAAAGCGAGCACAGATAACCCACAGGAGCCCCAAAATGGTGAGTAAGCACAGGGGCAAGGGGGACTGATTGTTTCATGTCAGTACTGTCCTCTGGGGTTCTGTGCCTTGGGGAGAGCCAACAGCTGCAGGGGGCCCCTATACTGAACACTGTCCCCACATTTTCCACAGGATGAGTTTGTCCTGGAAGATATCTCACTGCTGAGGGTGACCTGGGAAGCAAGGGATGGTCTCCTACTACAATGTGGCGTCCGCCCAGGCCCATATGCAGCTTGCCTGTGTGCAGCAATGGTCCCCCTGTCCCTCACGGCACAGTGGTGCGGACATGTTAGCCTTACTGCAACAAGGAGCACATTAGCTCTGCCAAGGAACCTGCGCAAGCGGATTGTCCAGCTTCTGCATGAGACTTTTGAAGAGATCACTGAGGCAGATTATCGCGATGTGAGAGAGCACATCAATGTTCTATTCCGCATCTAGGCATGCTTGCAGCCCTAACCCTCCTTGCCCCAAGAGCCTGCAGCAAAAAATTTTCCTTCCCAAAATAAAAGCCACTTACCGGGCACCTCCTCTGGTATTTGTCCTTCCCCAAGCACTGTCCATTGCGACTGGCTACCTTCCTCCTGGCTTGAAAACAGCTCCTGGCTGCATGCATCTTGGGATGCTGGGCTGTCTCCCTCCTCCTCAGGACCCTCGCTCCTGCTTTCCTTCTCCTCCTCCTCCTCCTACCTTGTTGAACTGGGCTCTGAAGTGTCCATGGTGGTCTTCGGAGTGAGGTGGGATCACCCCCAAGTATCGCGTCCAGCTCTTTGTAGAAATGGCAAGTTGTGGGGGGAGCACCCGAGCGGCTGTTTGCCTCGCAGGCTTTGCAGTAGGGATTCCGCAGCTCCTTCACTTTAACCCTGCACTGCAGTGCGTCCCAGTCATGGCCCCTTTCCATCATGTCCCTTGATATTTGCCTGAAGGTATCGTAATTCCTACGGCTGGAGCGCAGCTGGGAATGGACAGCTTCCTTCCCCCAAACACTGATGAGGTCCAGCACCTCGCCATTGCTCCATACTGGGGATCGCCTGGCGTGTGAAGGCATGGTCACCTGGAAAGATTCGCTGAGAGCACTCCACGCCTGGCTGAGCAAACAGGAAGGGGATTTTCAAAATTCCCAGAGAATTTAAAGGGCGAGTCTGACGGTTGGTCACCCGAGGGCAGGGCAGTAGAGTTCAAAGTGATGACCAGAGTGGCTAGAACAACCAGCCTGGCGCAGCAAGCGTTATGCTTCTCGTGGAAGTGGATTATCAGGAGCGCTCCAGCCGCGAAGTCCGGGTGCTCTATGGGCCTTGCCAGTGTGGACACATCATGAGTTAGGGCGCCCGGGACTGCTTTAATGTGCTCTAACTCACAAGTGTAGCCATGTCCTTACAGTGTGAAAAAATTGTGTGTAAGCCAGTGGGAACTGCAGGTGTTCAGCCCTCTGAAGATGAGGCTACTTTTATTTAGGAGCCTAAATATGAATTTTAGGTTCACAACTTCAGTTAATCAGTTTAAAACTTTTGGCCCATGTATCTTCCCAGTAAGCAGTTGAGCTTGGGAAGTCTGGCATTCATCAGGAAAGGCTCTCTTCTCTCAGTGCTTCAGTGAACGTCTGGGAGAATGCAATAAAGTATAGTAATCTTTCAAAGGAGAAAGGGGAGCTTCCAGTGGGTTATTCTGGCTCTGTTAGCATAGAGCACACAGTACCAACTGAGAGGTGGGAGTAATAAGATTGAAATGTAGACATAATAACAATTTTCTTTCAGTGTGAGCTGCCATTCAAAAGTGCTGTACTACATGATCTACTCATTATAGAGGCCCAAGATTATCTTTAATAAGCAGTTCATGTAGTACAACAATTCTGAATGGCAGTTCAGACTGAAAGAAAATTGCAAGTAGAACGGAGTATTCGTATGATGGAGGAAAACGTACTTGTTTTTTTGTTTTTCTTAACAGGAGAATGTTGTTGATCCTGTATCACAGCCAGACAAAAGGGTCAGATAATAACAGTGTACTTTGAAGGAAGACGTATTTCAATATTCTGCCTTTACAGGGATACTGCAAGATCAAATTAGGCACCAAATTTAGGGTTTTTTTAAAAAAATATGATTTTTTATTAATGTTATAGAATATTATGAAATATATAGGACTTTTCCA
This sequence comes from Malaclemys terrapin pileata, assembly GCF_027887155.1. Classification (NCBI taxonomy): domain Eukaryota; kingdom Metazoa; phylum Chordata; order Testudines; family Emydidae; genus Malaclemys; species Malaclemys terrapin. The sequence continues at coordinate 269,416,294 of NC_071506.1, read as the reverse complement.
TAAGGTTGGTTGTTTCAGTCTTTATGCCCTTTATATGTATCACTATGATTACTTCATTGAGGCATTCCTCATCATCTTCTGCTTCAAGTGCCAGGTGCATTTCTTTAATCTTGCTTTCACTAATATAAATACATAGCAACATGTATATTAAAAAAAATGAGGAAAACCCTACTGAAACAAGACACTCCCCTGCTCAAACTTCTCTTCCTGGGGAGAGGATAAGAGACCAAACAACACATGACAGATATTAGTCGCATAGTTTAATGCACTACTATGGCGATGAGCGCGGTATAAGAACCTCTATAGAACAGAACACCCTTTACTGCCATTAACCCTAATGAAGCACAGTGTTGTTCAAACCAACAACACTTTTGTTTCTGTATCAGGCTGGATGTCCTCCATTATGATCTGTTTTCCTTGTGTCTGGGTGTAGATGGCTATTGCAGATTTTCTGAAAGATTTGTAGTGAAGTAAAAGTCACTGGTGCAGAGGGACTGGATCCTGAGTCCCCCACACCTTGGGGGAGTTCTTTGACCACCAGGGTATTGAGTCATTCTCATGCGTCTGCTTCCTCCTCCTTGGACCAAATGACTCTTTAAGAGAGAGCGGGTACAAGCGTGACAGTGACTCTGTGGACTGGTCATTAGTGCACTCACCCGAGAGGTGGGGGATCCAGTCCCCCTGCTCCAATGACTCTTTAATCATTTATCCAAAGTGCAACAGGAGAAAGCGAGTGCCCCCCCCTACATCATAACAGCTCAGTGGTTAAAGCCCCCGCACCTGAGAGGTGGGAGACCTCTGTTCAAATCCTTTCTCTCCCTCAGACAGAGGAGGAAATCGAACTTGACTCTCACATCCTGGGTGAGTACTCTAACCACTGGGCTAAACGTTATAAGATAGGCACCAGCATTGGGCCTCACATATGACTTAGCTGGCTGAGCGCTTATCTTCCCCCTGTGTGAGAAACGCTCTGGGGCTTAGGCGAGAGATAGGTGCCTTTGTGCTTACTGGGAGACAGCAATGCATATGCTCAAAAGCAGAAACATAAGTAGCAGGCAACTTTTAGTGCACAAAGTTAGGTGCCGAGTAACTTTAGGCACCTACCAGATTTGGCAGGGGATCTTGTTTGTTGACGTGGTGCCCATACTAGGACTTAGGCACCTAACTCCTTTTGAGCATCCAGGCCTTTATATTCTAGAAGAAGAAGGTGTATATTAAAAAGCACAATGGTGATACATTTTATAGCAATATTGCAAAAGCCTAGCACTCTATCCGTATTTTAACAGCTGAAATGTGCTAAGCGAGGCCCAAGAGATCATTTTGCTGTCTGACTTTGGCCTGAATTGGTAGTTTAAATTAATGGAAATGGTGTGCTGTTTGATGGACATCTGAAAACAAGGAAGGGTGTAAGACAGATGTGTGCTCACGTAGTTTTGCTATGTAAATATCTCTGGTTTTGTTTTTAAGTTGCTAGTGATGAGTTATGCTAGAAATCCACGCAAGGCTGTGAAGGAAGAGTTTTGGCCCTTAAATACTTTACAAGACTTCATTGACCAAGAATAACACTGTGGCATTACATTGCTGTATAGTAGAGTGGAAACTAAGGGCTGGGTCCTCAGTTGGTATAAATCCGCAAACTCAGTGGAGTTACGCCCCTTTACATGAGCCAAGAATCTGGCCCTAAAATTGTGCTACGCCAAGTTTCTAAATACATAATACACAGGTATACAATTTGCAGGCTACTGGTCAGCAAGGAGGCTGAGGTTATGGCAATACAACATAATTAGTTTTTTGTAGCTAACAAGCACACATTTGTAAATGGAAATTAAACTCTCAGTGAGTATTTCATACAAAAGTCTCTAGGTACTTTAAATTGAAAATAATAAAAATCTGTCTCATACAGTGGATCACACATAAGCTCGTCTCTATTATTTTTAACACATTTTATAATATTCCAGCTGAAATCTTCTAAGCCTGATGCATGATCATGATGAAACCTCACACCTGTCATGCTGATATGAAATAACCAGAATTTATAACTACAGAGTAAAGCAGGAAGTCACTACGGGTGCGAGTGAGCAAGAGAGAAATATTCCTTTGAAGACATCGGAATGATAAATCATTGCAGCCATTTTTGATGCGCATTTACAAATATTGATCTGTTTTCCCCTGGAGCCCAGGGCATGTATATCAGGGACTGCCCCGAGCCGTTAGCTATTGGCTACAGGGAATATTTAGTCAGCATGCAGAATGCTAACTTATCCAGGGGAAAAGTGTTGTCGTGAGAATATCATCGTAGTGATCCAGGAAAGTTTAAATGTTAACTTGAAGTGCACACAATATTTTGTTTTCCTCTGTTGGCAGCAATGAAGTTAGAACCCAGATCCAAATGCTCCAAAAATAACACCACGAATTAAAGGAGAATCAACTTTCGCTGTTAGCATAGGAGCTGGGCACATGAGTCAGCAGTTCTGATTCCATCTGATAAATGACAGTGGTTCTATGTGCTTTTATAATGCTTTTCATCCAGACATCCCACGCACTTTAGAACATTAATGAAACCTCAGTGAGACAGGCAGATCACTGATTAACTTGTTAGCAAGTTAAATGTTGTTGCTGTTGTTATTTATTATTTGTTTTGTGACAGTCAGCAGCGACCCCCCCTTAACAGCTACCAGCCTTTATGGCAGCCAGTGGCCATTAGGGAAAAGCAGACACCTCACGTACACAGTGTCCTGAACTTTTGAATCATCTTCTCTTCTCAGCCTTGAGGCAGTTGGAGCTGGTCCCAAACCGGTTTTCACTGACCAGATTGCAGAAGTGCAGGGTTTGTTAACCACCAATCAAATGTTAACACGACTGGAGCCTGTGTTTGAGTGTGTATAAAAGATCTTTGGCTTTTGTATGAGTTAGAGTTTATGTACCAAGGTGCAAAGCTCCCCTTTCTTCTGCAGAATAAAGCAACCTCTTCCTTATCCCTGTCTGGTTGTTACTGGCTATCAGCTAGGCGGACCCGACATTAGGGTAACAGTTTCTGGCACCCCAGATGGGACCCTCCTAGCTCGGACATTGGACTCCGGATGGCTGCGGCGAACTAGGAACGGCGCCAACGGGGTGCTTAGCCCCTCCTCCTTACTTCACCGCAGCCCCTGGGGTTCGTGCTCCGATAAGGTGAGTCCTAATAGAATAAGGAAACACTACCTGGCTCTGGTTCTGTTCTGGTTAACTGGTTAATATTTCTGTCTCATACACTTGGGTGTTAGGTGTGTGAGTGGAACTGAGCTTCTCGTTCATAATTCCTCAGGGTGGAAGCCATGGCGTGCGAGGAAGCCCTGAGGTCGATTTGAGACCCTTCTGTCCCGTCCCCTGTAGCAGTCGGTGTGAGCAGAAATCCCTGATTTAAAATTTCTGGATTAAACCATTATTCCCTCCGTCTTTCTGTTTAATTCTCTATTTGAGTGTCAGAAGGGGATGGGTGGGTCTCAGAGGAAACCCTCTAAAAATAGCCCATTGAATTATTTGTTAAGTAAATGGCCTTTACCCGGTGTTCAAAAAGGAATGTCGAAAAGACGCTTGTTGCAGCTTTGCACCCAGAATTGGCCAGCCCTACGCACTGATTGGCCCGAATTCGGATCTTTTGACATTCTGACTTATTTAACTCCCTTGCGCCTGGTACTGAAAAACCAGGCACCAGGACAAATGGATTATTGGTTTTTGTGGGACGATGAAGCTCATTGTCGCTTAAAAAAAATACTGATTCAGGCCCCTCTATACCCAAAATCTTCTGCCCCTAAAAAGGCCGATTATTGGAGGAATAATCCCCCCATATATTGTCCTCGACCTCGGCCACCTGTAGCGGCAGCACTACCAAGCAAGGCAGACTCGGTACCTTTCTCTGCAGCCACGGGGTCAAAAATAGCAGTAATACCAAAAAAACCCCAGCCAACAAAAATTGAGGACACTACAACTTGAGTAAATAAATCAGCTACTGGCGGAATGATGAACAGTGGGTTCGTTACCTCTCTGTCTGTTCCCTTTAATAGCCCATCCCACACTAGAAAAGGGGCAATTTATTGAAAAAAATCTTCGGGTAAAATCCAAGCACCCCTCCGGACCATCCCAGTCCCCACGGCAGAAGGGAATGTTCTAGACTGTTATGTTCATGTTCCGTTTACCACAGCAAACCTTATGAACTGGCAAACCACTACGCCTCGCCTCAGGGACAACCCGGATGTCGTCCTTACCGATTTTGCACCATTTTCCAGTCTCATAATCCTGATTAGCAAAATGTGGGCCAACTTTTGGATTGTCTGTTGCGCACAAAGGAAAAGGAACGGGTCCTTCAAGCTGCCCAGGTTGCTGTGAAAGCCAACGACCATTTTCGTAACCATATAACCCTTGTTAACCCGGCCCACTGAGACCTGAACGATTCGGCCCACCAGGCGAACCTAAAGGTATTCCGAAACTGTATTTTGACAGGTATAAAACAGGCAAAAAAAAACCCTCTAAACTGGTCAAAAGTTCATAATACTGTGCAAGGAAAAGAGGGACACCCTTCCGACTTTTATAAAAGACTTTGTAAAGCATTCTGTACTTATACTAACTTAGACCTTAAAACCACGGACACACAGTCCACGGTCCAGCTTATTTTTATTTCTCAGTCAGCCCCGGACATCAAAAAACAATTGCAGCAACTCGAGGGCGCTAAAGGGAAATCCCTGGAAAAACTGGTAAGCATGGCCACCCATATATATAACACACACAAAAAGGTCCAAAAAACGAAGCAGGTAAGAATGCTGGCGGCTCTTGTAAATGCTGAAAATAAAAAACAACGAGGGTGAAGGGGACCCCCCAAGGGGCAATCAAAACTGGACAAGGAGGGGGCCCCGGGTCACGCCAACAATATGTATAACTATTGTAAACAGCTTGGTCACTGGAAAAGGAAGTGCCCATACTGACGCACTGGGCGGCAGCCCCGCCGCCCAGACCAACCGCAACACCAGATGGCTGTGGAGAGAACGAACGTTAACAATAGTAAGGAATGACGGCGACCAGAGGGTCCTTCTGTCACCTGTTCAAAAAATTTTACCACTTATGTTTATTCCTCCAACGATCCCCAGTCCACCTAACTTTGGGAGGAACCATTTATTCTTGCCTTCTGGACTCTGGGGCTGCCCTATCTACTGTTACTGCCAAGCCAAAAAAAAAAGCCTCACAAATAAAAATATTCCGGTAATGGGTATAGGTGGAAAGCCATTTAACTGTTCTGTGTTGCAGAAAGCTACTGTAAAAATCTCTGGTGTCTCCGCCTCCCATGCCTTTTTGTTAGCTCCTGACTCCCCAGTTAATCTCTTGGGCAAAAACCTGTTGTGTAAATTGCGTGCTCAGATTTTCTTTTCAAATGATAGAATCATCCTCCAGTTACCTCAAAACCAACTTCCCTAGCTGCGTGCTGCATTAACCCAGGCTTCAGAGGACCCGATCCTGCCTGCGGGCCCGATCCTACCCAAGCAACTCAGACAGGAGGTACAAGCCTCCCTATGGAGCACTTCAAAAGCGGACGTGGACACTCTCCGGACAGAACCAGTACGCATAACCCTGAAGCCAGGCATTAAAATTCCTCGAATTCATCAGTATCCCATCCCCCGAGAAGCTCTGCTCGGCCTCCGGAACCTTATCACCACATTCCTGCGGTTGGGACTGCTAGTTTGCACCAAGTCTCCTTTCAATACCCCCATTTTGCCAGTCAGAAAACCTAACACGAATCCAAATGGAAAACCAGTATACCGATTTGTCCAAAACTTGCGTGCAGTAAATAAGGTCATTCAGGCTAGACACAATGTGGTACCTAACCCTCACACTATCCTGACTGCCATTCCAACAGGTACTGTTTGTTATTCGGTAATAAACTTATGTAATGCCTTTTTCAGTATTCCTCTAAATCAAAACCGCTGGAATATTGTCGCATTTACATAAACAAATCCAAAGACCAAAAAAGCAAAGCAGCTAACCTGGACTCGGCTACCGCAAAAATATGTTAAGTTGCCAACCATTTTCTCCTCTATCCTGGCACGCAATTTAGCTAATATTAGGCTACCTGGTGGGTCCACGTATCTCTTGTATGTGAATAAAGTCCTGGTTTGTTCTCCTAATCAGGTAATATGCAAAACGGACACTATTCACTTGTTAAATTGCTTGGCAAATAAAAAACATAAAGTGTCCCCTTCTAAGCTTCAGTTTGCCAAAAACCAGGTAACCTATCTCGGTCATGTACTTACCCCGAAACATCAAGCGTTATCTAGTACCCGTATCCAGTCAATCCTTAACATCCCACAACCAAAAACTAAACGTGAAATGCGGGGGTTTTTAGGCCTTGCAGAATTTTGCCATTCTTAAATTCCAGGTTTTAAAAAAATGGCAAAACCCCTTTTTAAGGAAATCACCCATAATGCCGAAAAGCCCCTTCACTGAGATTCTGGGGCCGTCAAAGCCTTTCAAAAAATTAAAGCAGCTTTGGCCTCAGCCCCAGCCCTTGGGCTCCCCAATTATCGGAAGCCCTTTGTTCTCTATGTACATAAGCGACTAGAGATGGCCTCTGGCGTCCTCACTCAAACTTTTGGGCCCAAAAAACAACCTGTGGCCTACTATTCCCCAAAATTAAATCCGGTGGCACAAGGCTTTCCTGGCTGCCTTCGGGCGGTGGTTGCTGCTAGCCTTCTGGTGCCCCAAACAAAAAAAATTACTTTAGGCCATCCAATAACCCTACAAACCCCACATGCGGCCCAACAACTGCTAGTCCAAAAAAGCACTCAACATTTAACCTCTCAGAGACTGACACATTTAAAAGTTTCCTTGTTGTCCAAAACCAAATTAAAAATTAAACAATGCCATACCTTGAACCCTGCAACCCTTTTACCTTTCCCGAACAACAATCATAAGCCCTCACATAATTGTCTTCAAATAATACATCATCAAAAAAAACCTCAACCAGATCTTTCGAATGTGCCCATTCCTAATGTTAAACTAAAGCTGTATACAGATGGCTCAGCATGGGTTGTGAAGGGCCAACAAATATCTAAATTTGCAGTAACTACCCAGTTTAAGGTATTACAGTCAGCGCCTCTGGAACCCTCCACCTCAGCCCAGGCAGCAGAATTGGTAGCCCTCACCCGAGCATGTAAGCTGGCAGCAGGTCAGTCTGTAAACATATATACTAACTCAAAATATGCCTTTAGCATTTGCCATGCCATGGGCCAACTCTGAGCAAAGCATGGGTTTATTACCGCCAATAGCACTAAAATAGCACATGGGCCCTTAATCCTAAAACTTATTAAAAGCCATTCACCTGCCATCCAAAATTGCCATCATCCATATTCAAGCTCATCAAAAAGAAAACAATCCCACCGTCCGTAAAAACCAACTGGCTAATACAACATCAAAATATTAAGGTAAATTGGCGCCACCAAATAGCAAAGAGCTCTCTCACCCTTTATTTATAGACCCCCGATCTGTATTTTATTTATAGCCATAATGCTTATAAAGCACTACTGCCGGGTTAACGTGGCCGGTATAATGTGGCCAAAATATTACCAAATGTTCAGGTAAACACCACGCTAAACTCATGCCAAATCCTCAACCTAAAAACCTATTCTCACAAGCTCTTCAACCCCTTAAAAGGGGCTCAAATTAAACAAGCCAAAAATCCCCTAGTAATCAAGCAAACAAAATTTCATTCCTTTATTCATGGGCTTATTCCTAAGCTAAAAATAGCAAAGCTAAAAAAAGCAATAATAAATATTTCTGCAAAGCTTAAAAAGGCAGCTAATGCCTCCTTAAACACTTTTCAAAAACAACAACATAAAATCAATAAAATAGCAAAAATAACACTGCAAAATAAGTGTATATTAAATGCCATAAATACTAAAGTAGGAGGGGCTTGTGCTCGCATTAAAAAAAATGCTGTTTTTATATTAATCGCTGTAGCTTAATTAAAAAAAAATTGCAAGCTATTAAAAATGCTGCTGTTGTTTTTCATGCTGTATCTCTTAATCATATCTTTAGTTTTAGAACCTCCTCCAAAACCTTAAGTCATAATTTACAGGGCTTTTCCAAAAAATTGTCAAGTAAATTATTTTCCTTCTATATATTAAAGTAATGTTGCGATATGCAAAATGTTTATATAGTGCTATTACTAAAAGCTCTGCTGTCCATAAAAAAACACAATATCTTTCCCTCCAGCTTAATCGCAAATTGCGCAACGGGCCTGACAATTTGGGGTTGTCAGGCCCAAAGGGGGGACTGTAACAGTCAGCAGCAACCCCCGCCCCTTAACAGCTACCAGCCTTTATGGCAGCCAGCAGCCATTAGGAAAAAGCAGACACCTCACGTACACAGTAGCCTAAACTTTTAAACCGTCTTCCCTTCTCAGCCTTGAGGCAGTTGGAGCTGGTCCCAAACCGGTTTTCACTGGCCAAATTGCAAAAGTGCAGGGTTTGTTAACCACCAATCAAATGTTAACACGACTGGAGCCTGTGTTTAAGTGTGTATAAAAAATCTTTGGCTTTTGTATAAGTTAGAGTTTTTATACCAAGGTGCAAAGCTCTCCGTTCTTCTGCAAAATAAAGCAACCTCTTCCTTATCCCTGTCTGGCTGTTACTGGCTCTCAGCTAAGCGGACCCGACATTTTGGTAACAGTTTTACAGTACTGCCTAGGAGCCCTAGTCATGGGCCAGGACCCCATTGTGCCTAGGCGACATACAAACCCAGAACATAAAGATGGTCTCTGCCCCGGAAAGCTTCTGATCTGAGATGGATACAGATAGATGGATGGGAGAGCACAAGGAGACAGTATTGGTCAGCATGGGAGACAGTGATCTCAGCACAATAGCAGCCTTACCGTTGTCAAGTGTTTTGTAGGCGTCATGGAAAAGAAGAGTTGAAGGAGGATAACTGAGCTAGTTTTGTGAATGTTATGGGGAGCATCTTCCATCCGGGAGGGGCAGCACAAGTGAAAGCATGAAGGTGCTGGTTTGAAAATTTAGCAAGTGGGTAATGAAGGCAGGTATCGTAGTCGGATTGGAGGGGGGAGTTGACATCTCTACAATGAATGAGAGATGATAGGTAGGCTGGGGATAGGCTGTGAAGGGTCTGGAAAGTGAAGACAAGTATGTGACGGGTTGGGTCACAGAGACTCCCTTGGGACTGCCACCTGATGTGCTGAGACTACCTCTGAGCCCGTTTTCCCTGCCAGCTTGGGACTTCAATACCCTGTCAATACCCAGACACGCTAGCCTGCTGCAAACACAGACCCAGGTCTGAACCACATCCCCCCAAAGCTGCAGACTTAACAGAAAATGGCTTAGAAAGTGCTCCTGTCTCCAGCACCCAGATACCCAGTTCCCAATGGGGTCCAAACCCCAAATAAATCTGTTTTACTCTCTATAAAGCTTATACAGGATAAACTCATAAATTGTCCACCCTCTATAACACTGATAGAGAGATATGCACTGCTGTTTGCTCCCCCAGGAATTAATTACTTGCTCTGGGTCAATTAATAAGCAAAAAGTGATTTTATTAAATATAAAAAGTAGGATTTAAGTGTTCCAAGTAATAACAGACAGAACAAAGTAAATTACCAAGCAAAATAACACAAAAACATGCAAGTCTAAACCTATACAGTGGGAAACTAAATGCAGGTACATCTCACCCTCAGAGATGTTCCAATAAGCTTCTTTCACAGACTAGACTCCTTTCTAGTCTGGGCCTAATCCTTTCCCCTGGTACAGTCCTTGTTCCAGCTCAGGTGGCAGCTAGGGGATTTCTCATGACTGCAGCCTCCTTTGTTCTGTTTCACTCCCTTATATACCTTTGGCCCAAGGCAGGAATCTTTTGTCTCTTTGGGTCCCCACCCCTCCTTCTAAATGGAAAAGCACCAGGTTTAAGATGGATTCCAATACCAGGTGACATGGTCACATGTCCTATGAAACCCTAAGCCTTCATTCTTCCCAGCCTGACTCATAGAAAGGCTTGCGAGTAAACAGAGCCATCTACAGTCAATTGTCCTAGTTGATGGAAGCATCAATATTCCAAACCACCATCAATGGCCCACACTTTGCATAATTACAATAGGACCTCAGAGTTATATTTCATATTTCTAGTTTCAGATACAAGAATGATACGTTCATACAAATCGGATGATCACATTCAGTAGATTATAAGCTTCGTAATGATACCTTACAAGAGACCTTTTGCATGAAACATATTCCAGTTACATTATATTCACACTAATTAGCATATTTTCATAAAATCATATGGAGTGCAACGTCACAAAGTAGTTTATTTGAAAGACAATGTAAAGTGTTGTGTAACTTCTGTGTCTACAGGGTTCAGTGTCTTAGAAAAATCATAGCAAACCACTCAAGAAAAAAGTGCAACAGGTAAATTTTTTTTAAAATGTAGTTTTCCAAGCTAGTCTTGATCAGCAAAAGCAGTTAGCACCTGAAATAGTCTTTTGATGGGTGGGGAATTGGGGGCACGTAGATTACATTTATTCTCTGGTAGGTTATAAGCTTTATTAGAATTTTGAATATTTGCCCACTACATCTTGGGAACAATATTGGCAGGATCTTATGTATGTCATTTATAAATCTGTGCATCTCATTTATATGGTAATGGGGGGAGTTTCCCCTCATCCCCAGCGAGTTCTGTAAAATTCTCCATGCTGGCTTATAGCATATTCAGCTTGCTCCAGTCTAAATTAAAATGCATATTCGTGTTCTTTAAACAGTGCAGGCAAAGATGATTAGTAATTTGATACTGTGGTATATAGAGCAGTTCAAAGTAATACTTATCATTTGCAGTTAATTAATCAGGGTTGGGGTTTTTTTACTTAAAATTCTTAATTGCCTTCCTGTGATATCCATTTTTGACTACATACTTTCCCCAATTTTAGACATATTTATGCTGACAGTTTCTCTCTACTGCCAGTGCTCTAGTGTGTATATATATTTATATGCATATAAATAGGAATAGGAATAAAGATATGTTAATATTTGTGTGCACTATCTCTGATCCTAAAGGGAAGGATTATGGATGGAATTTTTTGTCAATTTAAACAAAAGTATTACAGAAAATAACAGCCGCAATATGAGCTTGAACAGCAAGATGCAACAAGGAATAGGAAAACTCCAAACAATACCAAAAATAAAAAAACTCTGGAGTTCCTTTGCCAATGTGAATAGTTAATCTCATTTGGTATTTAATTCACTATCCAATTAAAACTCTCATTATAAGGCTCTAATTGTTATAGTTTTACAGTGAAATAATCAGTTGTTAGAGAAAAGTCATCAGCACAAACTTCAGACTCTCTAAGGAAATTAAAAATTGGGATAAAGTCAGTAATAAAAGCTGCCGCACGCACAGGCAAGCAGTGGATTCTACCTGCGTGAAAAATACAGCTAGGCTTCTTTAAAAATCCCAGCCAATTAGTCTAAGGGAGTTAGGTACCTATATCCCCTTGGTATCAGGTGACTTTATACTGTTCACAATCTTTGCTCATTAACATTTCAGCCCAACACGTTACAAAAATTACTGGTCAGAGCCATGCCTGTCTGCAGCAGATCACTGATGCGCAAGCTGTGGTATATGCTCCATCCTTGGATTCATTGGACCCCTCATTGGGAGTTTCCCTGTTGGTCTTCATTGTTATTACTGTTTGTACAGTAGTAGCACCTACAGCTACAATCAAGGAGCAGGGCCCTGCTGAGCTAGGCACTATAAAGTCACACCGTAAAAGGATGGTCCCTGCCCCAAAGAGCTCAATCAAAATTAAGGCCAAGCAAACTAGGTGGATGAGACAAACGAACGGAGAGGTAGGAAGAGATAACAATACAGTCAGCAGGAGGTCTCAGCTCACCTCCTTACTAGCCAGCTTCATTGTGTGTTTATGAGTTTTTCAAAAGAATGGACCTTCTGTACAGAAGTCAGCTCGACTCTGCTGGAAACAGGAAATACCTTGTTTTACCATAGAAGAATATCAGATATTTTATTTTATTAGTTGTATTGTGGTAGCAACTAGGAACGCCAGCCATGGATCAGCACCCCATTGTGCTAGGTGCTGTACACACACAGAGCAAAAAGATGGTCCTTCCCCCAAAGAGCTTACCTCTTCTAAATGTTTGTGCAAGTGAGGGTCTTGTTTTGTCACTTTTCCTCATGCTGAGGAGTTACCTCACTCTGTGAGGGTGACAGAAATGGGCCTTCCATGCCTTAGGAACCCAGGCTTTCGTTTTCATTCTCTCTCTCCCTTGTTCTTGTTTCTTTGTTGATTTGGGATGTGTTTGCCTAGTTATTGTAAAGAGCTCTTTAAATGCCCACGCCCGGGATGCACTTCAATGCAATCCTTTAGAGCATTTATGAATCCTATGAATGACTGTGCTTCATCCAAGTTCACCTACTGGAAGAGATGTATACACACAAGGTTAAGTTGTACGTACTGTTTTGTGAGGGGCTGTACATGTTTTCTGCTCCATTCTCTTGGCCCTCCTGTTGCATAGCAATAGCAGGCTTCCGCCGCATTTCCATACGAGCTGCAAGCTGCAGGTACAGAAGGGATTTCACTGAGTGGGCACTTTAAAGAGAGTAAATAAAATATATTTTTTTTAATTTAAAAACTAAGCATGTGTTTTTCTGGGTGAGAATGGGTTTCAGTATCTGCTTAAGGGCTTTTTCTGAACTGGGGTCACATTGTCCCCCCCAGAAGTGAGTACATACTCGTCGGCTCTAGTATGTGTTAGCATACATAAGATATGACTGCAGTGGTGGTTATTTCTCTCTCTCTATTTCTCTCCACCTTTGGCAATGACTTACTCTGCTCTATAGGGATGACAGGTTTCAGCTTGATAATGTATCGGGTTTTGGAGATTGGGCATAGTGCATTAAAACAAAAAAATCCCAGAGGTTAGTTTTGTTCTTAGAGAGACAGATCATGGCTTGTTTGTGCAGAGGTAAGAAGAGATGTACGATCCCCACTTTCCTGACAGCCTCTTCACATATCCAGTGTAGTCATGGGTAGATAGAAGGGGCTGTTTGTCCATTACTCTCCCCCAACGCCAGCCCATGCAGGTGGGCAGAGAGGATCAGGGATAGGCAAGGCCTTGGTTTCAGCCCCCACATGCCGGCTGGTGCAGCTGAGTTGGTATGCGGGATGATAATCTGCTACTGATAAACCTTAGTAGTAGATTACTTTCTCCTGGGATCAGGGAGCAAATGGTGCCTCTCTGACTTACCGTCCCTTCCACGGGCTGTTCCGGGCTGCACTGCCACTCCATTCACAGGGCTAGAAGTAAAGAGACAATCTAGCCGGATTTATATTTTCAAGAGCAGCAAGAACAGAAAGGATTTCAGTGGGTGGATATTCTCATATAAATCCTTTTCTCATTAATATGTTTTTACCTGATTCCATAGTAGGGGACTCCCAAGACTTGCACAGAAGAGGAATGGGAACTCTGGTCAGTTTCTGAAGTGTTTCTATGAAATACTTCTCCTTCAGTTGGTGGGAAGCCTTGTTTTCCAGCATGCCTCAGACCCATTTTATTTCTAGTTTTGTTGCACAATTCATGCACAGTGCAATAATGCAGTAAACATCAAATGATTTCCAAACCTCTCAAGGTTCTGGGGGGTGGTCTCTTTTATGGAACTGGGATTGCTTTCCAGTCATCAAAGGCTCTGGAGATGAGTGCTGCATGAGACATGAGTGCTAGTAAAGAGTGAACGTGGATTGGCCCCAGACAGGCTCAAAAGCACAAGACTCTGTTACCCCTCCCTTTGCCTGCATCACTGTAAATAGGTTTATTGATTGCAAAATTGTCCATCTCTTTTTGTGACCCTGCCACGTCGTTACTGGTCTTGATCACAGAGTCCATCTCCAGTGAGTGAGTATAGCACATGTTTAGGGCAAACTCTCATTCCTTTCCAATGTTTGTAACAATTACTGTAAGAAGTTCATGTTTTCTCTTGATGGGCTTTGTTCACAGAACTTGAAAAAGTTACATACCTCTTATCACCCCCTGTCTCCATGTCCTGCCCCTCTTCCTCCTGCCACCACGGAACTGTCCTGAAATGTGTTTCCTTGGTGAATTATCTGTTGAATGCAAACCACATTATTCTAATGAATGCAGTGAAACCACAGTCACCAATCTAGAGCCTAACTATTTCATGCCATCAGTATAATAATAGCATTTTAATAATAAAAGTTGCTATTATTTAAAAAGACAGCTATTCTGGCATACTGTTATGGACTCAATCCTGATCTCACTCCTATATAACACCAGTATAACTCCCTTGACTTCAGTAAAGTTACTCCTGATGTACACTGCTGTTAGATCATTTCAGGCCCATCACCTTTACTCAGATAAAACTCTCATTTGACCAGAGCCTGAATCCTTATTCACTGTTGAAGATAATGGGAGTTTTGCCTGAGTAAAGACAGCATAACCTCTGAGTGAGGGTTTCATGTGTTGGCTCATAGGATTCTGTTTTCCTTGGTAACGGCTTCAGGACTGTATCAAGGTCTCTTAATGTGCAACAATTTCCCCATTTTACACGTTTGGACCTAATGGTGCAACATTTACTGACATATATTAGCACTTACACCAGGCGACCTATTTGAAGTGAACAGGATTACCTGGGTGAGTAAGTGCTACACAGATTGAGTAACAATTTACTCTCCCAAGTAGTTTTGACTTCAAAGAGGGCACCTTGCATGAGTACTAATAAAAGTCCCATTGACTGCAGAATCAGATTCTGTAATAGCAACATGCTGCTGTTCAGCCTTCTTGTCTTTCATATTCCTTATGAAACTTCAAGGGAGATGACAATATTTCAGGAACACAAGTGCCCCAAAGCAATCTTTTAATGAATTTTGGATAGTCGAATTCAGGGGGGTTTGTGATTGCAAACTTTCTCAGTATGTCACTTGCAATTGGCACTGGTCCCTTGTGTCAAGCTCTGCAGTGCATTGTTTTTCGTTCTTAAAGCCTACAGGTCAGCCAGGCAGAGTCTATCATGCTTTTATTTAAAGGGAAAGGTGCAGTGAAACCTACTCATCATGAGTTTGAATAGACTAAATCTCTGTTCCTCGTGAAAGCCCCGATTTGTTTCATTTCATTGCACAGATGAGCAAATTGTATTTCCAGCCACAGTGAAGTTGTTATGTGGAAGAAGAAAGATTTCTCTGTGAGGGGATCTACTGCCGTCCAATCAGATGTGCAAACATCACTTCTGTCTTGGTTAAGTCTTAACAACTGAAACCTTATGACAGGCCTGGCCAAACCATGGCTCGCGAGCTGCATGTGGCTCTTTTACAGTTAAAGTGCAGCTCACAAAGCCCCCTGTGCTGCCCCAATTCTCAGTTTACCAGCCTGAGGGGCAGCTTGGGGTTCCTGCTATGTGGCACGGTGGTGGGGCTAGAGGCTTCTGCCTTTTAGGGGGAGGATCTCAGGGCTTTAGCCCCACACCCTGGCAGGCACTGCCCTGTGGGGCAGGTTGTATATGTCTTGCGGCTCTTGAACTTCTGAAGATTATTGTATGCAGCTCCGAGGGTCAGTAAGTTTGGCCACTCCTGACTTTTGATATGACCTCCTTGCAATGAACGCCTACTACAATACCAACAAAGCGTGCTTGTGCAAAGTATTGCAAATCCTCAGAGGATTTCTGCCAGGAAAAGGCTATTATATATTCAATACCTCTATCTCACAAGCTTTCATGGAGAACTGTCAACAGGCCATGGATTTATGTTTATGCCAAGTGATGGGAAATTACATTCTTACTGTACATTAGTAATACACAAGCAGACTGCTGCTTTGGACTGGGTTTTCCAGGTGTGTGTGCTGTTTTGGAATGGATGTTAGAAATGAGAACGATTCATTATGAAATCTGTAAGTAACATCCTTACTTTCATAATTCATTCATTGTTTTGATTGTCGCCAGGTATGTTGGCAGATGAGAGACTCACTTGTTCCTAAAATATTTTCTATGCATTGATCTGGCAACAGTGGTACTAGAGAGATTTTACAGTGACAGTGATTGATATAAACCAGGGGAAAAGAGCTTGCTCAGCATTGAGTGCCATCCTGAGAAATACTGTGGACATGAATCCATCACATGCCTGAATGTATTTAACAGCAAACAGCTATGGCTGTTTAGAGAGAGTGAACTGACTGATCTCCTCCACTGCAAGGCATGGACAAAAAGCCAAAAAAGGGCTGGAAGGTTCTGAAATCAGCAGAAGTGGGAAGAAAGAGAATTGTACTTGCCTGAAGGGCCACGTCTTCCTATGTGATAGTACAGGGCCTAGCACATCAGGGTCCCAATCCTGATAGGGACCTCTGAGTGCACTGCAAAGTAAATCAGAACAGCACTGGAAGGGAGAGTCAGACCTCAGCAGAGGTGAGATTACTCTGCTCTCCACAGAGACACGTTTGGTTTCCAAGTGAAATCCATGAAGAAAATTCCCCCCTCCATGATCTCTTTGCCTCCTGGAGTGGAGCTATTGGCAGTACAGTTCTTGTGTGAGCCAAGACTGAAAGGAACTGAGGGGCACAGACACGATTCACAAGCCCCGGATCTGCAGGGCTGGGCCTGACTTTGAACTCCGTGGAATTTCAAGGCTCCTCAGCCCCCTGAGTATCTGCAGCCTCTCTCCCCAGTGAGAAGAATCTGCCCATCCCCCCACGCATACACCATGGGTAGCACAATGTGTTTCTGGCCCTTTTTTTCTTTTTTGTGTTTGTTTCCATGGATGGGGGAGCTTTTGACCCACCATGATTACCTGGTTAGTGCAATTACACGTCAATAAGACGTCCACAGCCCAATTCTGCCCTCCCATATGTACGCCAGTGGGAGTTGCAGGATTTATCTGAGGGCACAATTAGGTCCTTAATGGGTACCATCAGCATTTTAAGCCCTCCAAATGTTCTGAAAGAAAGGATGTTTGCCAACTGCTTATCGATAATCCTCGGTGCTAATGATCTCACGTGCAACATCCCAGTGACCTGCTGTATTTTATGTAGCTGACTCATAATCCATTTCGGAGAGCTACTGCCTCTTCCATTGTATAACATGCAACCAAATGGGAGTAAGATTGGTAATAGGACACACAGAGCTTTTTAGAGCAGCCGTTCTGAGGTGGTTCAAGTCAGTGGGGTTGAAAAACCTTTACTATCTGTAGACAACTTCGTGGCCTCTTTTGAAATGAGTTGATGATCTCAGTCCAGTACCTAGTGGACAGGTGTTCACTTTGTAAAATCGTCATCCCAGTTGGCACTGATGGGCATTCTTATTGGCAGTCTCAGGAGAGAGGCTAAGAACTACATGGACTCAGCACTTATATTCTATGGGTCAGGATTCAGGCAGGTTGAGAGGCAATGTAAGGATATGCAGCTGCCCAAGCTGTACCTGTTCTCTGGGCTCTCAGTCTGGCACCATTCACTCTCGGTGCACATTTAAAATAAATGCATTCAAAACCTGTTATTATCAACAACAATGCAGAAAAGGCAGAGGTGTTCAGTAAATATTTCTGTTCTGTATTTGGGGAAAAGACAAATCATGTAGTCTCATCCTATGGTGATAAGACTCTTTCCATTCCACTAGTATCTCTGCAGGTTGTTAAACAGAAGCTATTAAAGTTACGCATTTTTAAATCAGCAATTCCAGTTAACTTTAATCCAAGAGTTTTTAAATTTCTGGACGAGGAGCTTGCTGGGCCATTAATGTTGACTTTCAAGAAGTCTTGGAGAACTGGGGAAGTTCCAGAAGACTGGAAAAAAACTAATGTGCCAACTTTTAAAAAATAGTAAAAGGGATGACCTAGGTAATTATAGGCCTGTCAGCCTGACATTGATCTGGGGCAAGATAATGGAGTGGCTGATATGGCCAATCCATTATCTTGTATTATGAGAAGGAGTAAATAACACTTCCTTATTTACTTTCTCCACACCGGTCATGATTTTATAGACCTCTATCATATTCCCTCTTAGTCATCTCTTTTCCAAGCTGAAAAGTCCCAGTCTTATTAATCTCTCCTCATATGGAAGCTGTTCCATACCCCTCATCATTTTTGTTGCCTTTTCCAATTTCAATATATCTTTTTTGAGATGGGGCTACCACATCTGCACGCAATATTCAAGGTGTGGGTGTATTGTGGATTTATATAGAGGCAACATGATATTTTCTGTCTTATTATCTATCCCTTTCCTAATGATTCCAAACATTCTGTTACCTTTTTTGACTGCCGCTGCACATTGAGTAGATGTTTTCAGAGAACCATCCACAATGACTCCAAGATCCTTTTCTTGAGTGGTAACAGCTCATTTAAACCCCAGTATATCAGAAAGCTAAACTCTCACAATTATTTGGGGACATTCTATGCCCTGTGTTACACAGGTCAGACTAGATGATCACAATGGTCCCTTCCAGCCTTAGAATCTATGAATCTTTCACTTTAGAACTTGAGTCTCTCTGTCATTTCTGTGATAGATCTGGCAGCATATCAGGGGTTGGTGGTTTTGGTCACTTTTCAAATGGGGGGAGTCCACACAGTCCTCTTGATGAATACTAGAGACTAAAGAGGGCGTTTTGTGTCAATGCCGGGGACTGGAAGGCTGCGTGAGCGGAAAACAATGTGTTCCAAATAATTAAACTTCACAATTAGGATAGCTCAGTGGTTTGAGCATTGGCCTGCTAAACCCAGGGTTGTGAGTTCAATCCTTGAGGGGGCCACTTGGGGATCTGGGGCAAAATCAGTACTTGGTCCTGCTAGTGAAGGCAGAGGGCTGGACTTGATGACCTTTCAAGGTCCCTTCCAGTTCTAAAAGATGGGATATCTCCATTAATTAATTATTTATTATTTGGCGGGGATACACAGTGACCCAGCTGTTCTCATTTCCCTTTGATTACGGCTTTTAAAACCCTTAGGCCTGCCACTCGCATCCAGGCATTTCCTAAATACAGGCTGTTCATTTTGCTCTGTGCCTCATAGGGATGGCCTCTCTATAGCACTGCTGCCACTTGGCTGTGAGGTCCTCAGAGCAGGACCTTTGTTGTTTAAAACTGGCTGGCTCTATAAAGCACACTCTACACCAAGGACACTATTTATGAATACTTATGGCATTTTCCAAAATCAACATGGTGTCCTTTCGTTTGGTGTTTATGTTTCAGGTTCTTTAGAATGTGTGTGTTTGAGAAGGGGTCTGGGGCACTACCTGGTTGTCAGAAGTGCAGCTCTGCCTCCCCCTCACTTTGCACAGCTGTTTAAGGGAAGGGCTGCCTGGAAGAGCTGGATAATGCCTTTTAGGAGGTTGGGTTTTGCACACAAGATTCATGGGACTGGATGGAACCCTAGCACAGTGGGGTCCCAGTCTATGACGAGGGCTCTGAGACAATATGGTAATACTGTTGATGATAATCTGGGAAGTTTCCGTCTTTGCTTTCCTATAATACATTCACCCTTCCTTCGGGATTGCATTTTTTTAAAGGTTTCAGAGTAGCAGCCGTGTTAGTCTGTATCTGCAAAAAGAACAGGAGTACTTGTGGCACCTTAGAGACTAACAAATTTATTAGAGCATAAAATTTCGTGGACTACAGCCCAATTACTGCAGAATAATGCTTGATTCTGATATCATGCCAATGTAAATCAGGGTTATGTCTGCCAAAGTTCATAGACTCATAGACTCATAGACATTAAGGTCAGAAGGGACCATTATGATCATCTGGTCTGACCCCCTGCATGCTGCAGGCCGCAAGACCCTTCCCTGGACTCTACCGTTGAAGTCCCCAATCCTGTGTTTTAGTGACTTCAATCGGCTGAGACCCTCCTGCTAGTGATCCCTGCCCCATGCTGCGGAGGAAGGCGAAAAACCTCCAGAGGCTCAGCCAATCTACCCTGGAGGAAAATTCCTTCCCGACCCCAAATATGGCGATCAGTAATACCCCGAGCATATAGGCAAGAGTCTCTAGCCTGACCCTTGTTGGCCATTATGCTGTTCATGTACCATTGCTTGGTTTTCCTTGGCTACTATGTTTTATCATTAAACCATTCCCTCCATAAAGTTAGTGGTACTACATGAGTATAAGTGAGATCAACATACACCAGTGGTATAGAAATACCACAGACAGACTGAGTCAGGCACTACCTATATAATGTGTATTACTTTGACAATTTTGTACGCGCAGTAGGGCACATAAAATTGTGGAGTCGGTGTTATTCTGGGATTACACCAAAGTAACTGAGAGCAAAATCTAAGTGAGCACATCGAGAATATGACACTGTGGTCTTTGGAAACAATCAGCACAATAAGTCTCACTGAAGGCCTGTCTGAACAATGCATTTTCCCTAACCAGGGGGGGCTCTAACTTTTTTGCCACCCCAAGCAAAAAAAAAAAAAGGCAAAAAAAACCCCACGCCAGACTGAACCAAAAACACCCCCCTGAGTGCCACCCCGTCTAACCAAAAACAACCTCCCCGAGCGCTGCCCCGCCGAACCAAAAACACCCCCTCCCAGCGCCATCCCGCCGAACCAAAAACAACAACAAAACCCCCCAAGCGCCGTCTCACAGAACCAAAAACAACCCCCCCGAGCGCCGCCCTGCCGAACCAAAAACAACCCCCCCCAGCGCTGCCCCGCCGAACCAAAAACAACAACAAAACCCCCCAAGCGCCGTCTCACAGAACCAAAAACAACCCCCCCGAGCGCCGCCCTGCCGAACCAAAAACAACCCCCCCCAGCGCTGCCCCGCCGAACCAAAAACAACAACAAAACCCCCCAAGCGCCGTCTCACAGAACCAAAAACAACCCCCCCGAGCGCCGCCCTGCCGAACCAAAAACAACCCCCCCAAGCGCTGCCCCGCCGAACCAAAAACAACCCCCCCAAGCGCCGCCCCACCGAACCAAAAGCAACCCCCCCAAGCGCTGCCCCGCCGAACCAAAAACACCCCCTCCCAGCGCCACCCCGCCGAACCAAAAACAACAACAAAACCCCCCAAGCGCCGTCTCACAGAACCAAAAACAACCCCCCCGAGCGCCGCCCTGCCGAACCAAAAACAACCCCCCCCAGCGCTGCCCCGTCAAACCAAAAACATCTCCCCCCAGCGCCGCCCTGTCAAACCAAAAACAACCCCCACCCAGCGCTGCCCCGCCGAACCAACAACAACAAAAAAACCCAAGCGCCGTCCCGCTGAACCAAAAACAACCCCCCCCCAGTGCCGCCCCGCCGAACCAAAAACAACAACAAAAAACCCCAATCGCCGCCCCGCCAAACCAAAAAAAAAAATACCCCCGAGCGCCGCCCCGCCGAAACAAAACAAATAAACAAACAAAAAAAACCCCAAGCGCCGCCCCGCTACCCCTAGATTGGCCGCCCCTTACAAGGTGCCGCCCCAAGCACATGCTTGGTCGGCTGGTGCCTGGAGCCAGCCCTGTCCCTAAAACAGCCTGCTTTAAGACTGTAAAATGGTAATCTAGTTGGATGTGTGGTGGGTGATTTGAGATGATCTAATAATTGATTTTTAAAAAGATGGCACCTGTCAAAGAAGCATTTGTACTGGTTTGCTATTTCAATGAAGACCCCTGGGGTTTCCCTTATCTCTGAAGGCTTTGTTTTCTCTCTTTGCAGATCCTCTTCCCTTTCTCTGATCTCTCTTCCTCTTATCTTCTTTTGATGGTTCTTACTGACAAATTCTTTGAGTTTTCACTCCTAATATAAGATGTGGCCTTTCTTAGGCTTTAATTTCCTTTTGTTTAAACTTCCTTTTTATTAACAATTTTAATAAAACAATACAGTGTTTTCAGTGCACCATCTGCAATATACTCTATAAATAAAACTGCTGATTTTCCTTGATCAGCAGTTCCTCTTACTAGGTTTAATACATTAGCAATCAAAGTAACAACAGAAGAAAAGGAAAGTCCCTTAGACAGAGAACATTTTGCATAATTTCTTCTGGGAAAATTAATATATGCTGAGATTAATTGATCTATTGACAGCAAAGAAGTGTGTGGAGAGAGAGAATCAAAGTATTTACTTTCTGTCTATATTATCACCTGTGGTCATGGCTTTCTTGGTCCGTGTTTTGATTTCTTACTGAAAGAGAGAGAACATGAGTTTTGGAGCATGAACAGAATAATCATGTGAAAGATACGGATTTCTTGGGGGGTGAGGAGGCGATAAATAAAAAAGTCCTTCAACCCATTTCACCCTCCTTAGAGGTTGCTTCTCACCTTTTGAGATGCAAAAGGCTTCTGCTTGTGTAGTTGCAGTAAAAAACATAACCTTGACTGCTGAGCCATTTCCAGGGACGACTGGTGTGAATTGGCATAGTTCCATTGAAGTTAATGGTGGTGTACCAGTTTATACCACCTGAAGATCTGGCCCATACAGCTTAATAGAGTTCATCACAGCATACTCCAAATTCAAATCTTTAGAAACTTTCTTGTCTGCCACAGATGTGAGTCTATACTTTAGTTATTACAACTGAGAGAAAATCTGGGCTTCTTTATTCTCCGCAACCTTCCCTGCTGGGCATGCTGATAACAGTCATAGAAATTAAGGCTAGAAAAGACCTTGGGGGCAATTGTGCATTGATTTGCACTATCCTGCAGACAGGGCCGGCTCCAGGCACCAGGCACCCAAGCACATGCTTGGGGCGGCACCTGGTAAGGGGCGGCGGGGGGAGCGCGGGGTGGCGCGGCATTCCGCGGGGGGGGGGGGGGCACTCCGGCGGTGCGGCGCTCGGCGGGGGGGGCGGCGCGGGCGCGGCGCTGGGGGTGTTCCGGCAGCGGGCTCCGGCGGTGCGGCACTGGGCGGGGGGGGGCGGCGCGGGGCTCGGTGCTCGGGGGGGGTTTCCGGCGGCGCTCGGCGGGGCGGACTCCGGCAGCGCGGCGCTCGGGGAGGGGGTGGTTCCGGCGGCGGGGGCGGGCTCCGGCGGCGCAGCGCTTGGCGGGGGGGCGGCGCAGGGCTCGGCGCTCGGGGGGGGGTTCCGGCGGGGGGGGGCGGTGCTCGGCGGGGGGTGGCGCTTTTTTTTTGCTGCTTGGGGCAGCAAAAAAGTTAGAGCCGGCCCTGCCTGCAGAAAGGCTTTGTAAATACCTGCAGGAGAACTGCATTCTGTACAAATCTCCACGCAGTGCAATGCTCCGCTCCACATGCACTGGTACAAATTGAAATGTGGATATAGAGAGAGGGTGACCATGGTTGGACCTCCTTCCATGTGATCCTGCTGCCCTGAAAGCTGATGTATATAGGCCTCTTCCTGTATAACTAGTCACTCCAGCTCCGTTGCAGGAGTTATGGAAGATAAGCCGCAGAGGCAGAGTGGCTGCTTAGGGGAATATCTTCCCCACCCATCACCTGCATCAGCTGACGCTAGGATGTTTAGCCCCCTAGGATGTTAAGCTGTCTGCAGATAATATGGAGACCTGTAAGTACTCTCAGCACAGCAGGGGCCCAGGATGTTGGCTCTTTCAAAATACAACAAACATTATAAACTGATGTTAGTGTTTAGAGCTGGTCAAAAACGGTGAACACAACTGCATGAAAAATGAAAATAATTCCAAAATGTTGACATTTTCCAGGGATATAAACTGATCTGTGGGGTTTTTTTTAATTATTATTATTATTGGCCCAGGGGGGAGGGAGGGAGAGAAAGAGGGTTGGATTGATTGATCGATTGATTGATTAGAATGTTTAGGGTTTTTTTCTATGTATTTTTCTGTTTATCTTTTTTCACTTTTTGGTTTTTCCTTCTATTGCCTGTTTTGATTTTTTCCATTTTTTTTTCCAATTCATTTTTTTTAAAATGACTAGGATGGAGAGAACTGGGGGATGGGGAGAATAAAGAAGAAAAAAACGAAATATAAAAATGATAACTGGAAAGATAGAGAAAAATGTTGCCAACAATGCTTTTTATGGCAGCGCTAAGGGTGGAGTGATGGATAGGCACTTAACCCACGTGCTGCAGACAGTGCTAGCCAGCACCTAGAGTGAAATGATGATGATCACATTCTGCATGGATGGACAAAGGACAGGAGCTTTCTCCTTCCAGTGCACTCATGCAAGAAAAGAAATAATTTATCCCACAATTTCAGCTCTTGCTTAGGCCAACCTATTCCCTGACAAGATATCAGGACAGGCAGGTCTTAGTGTCACATCATGTCATTGCAGAATTGGGATGGTAGCTGCAACCCACAATCATACAGAAAGAGGTGCCCTTTTCATTCCCATCCTCAGCAAAGAAACTGATTGTGGATGCAGTAGGGCCAGGGTGGGGAGCTCATTTGGATCACTTATAAATTCCAGGAACTTGGTCTCTGGACAACATGAGACAGTTTATGAAAGTCTTGGCGCTCAGGGCCATCAGGCCTGTATGGCATTCCTACCTGTCCTTGAAACCCCAATGATACAAGTCTTCACAGACAACACAAGAGCCAGGCACTACATAAACAAACAGAGGGTGCCTACTCCTTGCCACTCTGCTTGTAAGTCATCAAATTCGGGATCTGGTGCCAGCAGAACAGGGTATCCCTGATGACTGTCATCTCCCAGGAATTAGCAACAGCCTAGCAGACACCCTGAGGAGGTAATCCATAACTAATCCTGAATGGTCCTTGCACAGCTCCATCATAGGAGCAATAATCCATCTTTGGGAATTTCTTATAATAGACTTGTTCGCCAACAAGGAAAACAGCAATTGTCAGAACTTTTGCTTCAGAGGGGGCCAGAGAGCTCAAGACCAGTGGAACAGATGTTTCACCTCCTGCAGTGGAACAGATGTTCTGTGCCTTTCCACCAGTTCCCCTGATTGCCAGGATGATTTCCAAGATCAACAGAGACAAAGCCGTGATCATTCTCATAGCTCCATACTGGTTGAGGCAGTTTGGGCTGACTGACCTCTCATAGATGGCTATTCAGTGTCTGTTCCAGCTTCCAGACCACCACGGCCAGATGCTCCAGCCAGACCCAAAGTGACTGTACCTGATTGATGGCCTGCCCATTGGCTGGCTGAGTATGATGGACAGGGGCTGCTCCCTGCAGCGCCAGAAATCCTGATACAGAGCAGGAAAACATCTACCAGGAAAATGTATTCTAAATGGAAGAGATTCTTGATATGAGCACAGTTAGTACCTTATACAAACCCCAGCATCAAACACCCTGGACTATATATTGCTCTTAAAGCAGGCCAGCCTTTTGTTCAGCTTCAGTAAGGTGCATCTGGTGGCAATTTTGGTTTGCCATCTGCCTGTGCAGTCATATATGATCTTTTCTTACCCAACATTATCAAAAGTTTCTCACACTGGGAACTACCCCTGCCTGAGACTTCAATATGGTCCTTCTGAAGCTCATGGACCCTCCATTTGAACGTGTTTTAGACAGCTCAATGCATTACATTACTCTGAAGACTGTTTTCCTGGTGGCTGTCATTTCAGCCAGAAGAGTGAGCAAGCTTCGGGCACTTATGGCCAAACCTCTCTATATGATGTTCCATAGGGACAGGGTGGTGCTGAGAGCTCACCTGAAGTTCATTCCTAAGGGGGTCTCAAAATGTAATCTAAACCAGTCAACTTGTCTGGCTTCTTTCGAAAGCCACACTCAGCACCATGAGAAAAGAAATTACACACATTAGATGTATCCAGGACTTATTATGTTGACAGGCTAAGTCATTCTATTTCTAGCCATAGGACAGGATGTTCTAAATATTAAGCTGTCTCATTACATAGAAAGCTGGCTGATGCACCTCTCCCCCCTCTGTCTGGTTCAGGAATGTGCCAGTATTGGAAAGTCGCAAGGCAGCAATATGGAGTAACCTACTGACTTTTGTCAAGCACTGTGCCTTGAACTTAGGCATCAGGTCAAATGCCACACGCCATATTCAGGAGAGCAATACTGCAATCGCTGTTTCATTGATACGCTGAAACTCTTCATTCCCACCATCCTGAGGGGATACTGCTTGCCATTCACCTACAGTGGGTTCCACACTGACACACACGTGAAGAAAGATTTCTTGCCTGACAGTAACTGTGGTTCTTCCAGATGATGTAGTCAATGTGGATCCCATTACTCACCTTCCATCCATGCTTTTCAGTGACTTTAGATACCATGGGCTTCAAGCTGTGAGAGAGCCAAGGGAGGGTCGCAGGAGCCCTGCCCTTTGTGCTCACAGATGGGCGCATGAGAAGGCAGAGAGTGCGTGCACAGCCCCAATGGACACTGCCAGACAAAGACGCTGATCCCATGTTGCTGTACAGTGGGGTCGATGTTTACAACATCTTGAAGGTGCACAGTTGCTGTAGGGTTAGTAAACTTTCCTTATGTTCATGAGCTGATTATGAATACGAAGAATAAAGAGGCCCCTGCTCTCTGATACTTACTCACTTTGTATTCATAAATATGTTCTCTGGTTTGCTAAAGCTAATTGCTCTTTCTAATAATGGCAAGATCCTGGCTTTGTTTCAAGGCAAAGGTTCATGCAATTAAATCTCAGCAGCAGAGGCCTACAAAATGGGCACTAAAACCTCACTTGGCATGTGACCTTCAGCTGAACTGCTTCATTAAGCCTGAGAGCTTGGAGAAAATGTTTGCTGAATAAAGTCATTCCTAATTAATGTGAAAATGTCAAAGATTTGTCTGCCATCCTTTTTACCCCTTTCCTTCTAATGCTTAATTATGTCTCTAATGAGCTGCTAACATAAAAAGCCAAGAGCCGTATTTTTATAGGACAATAAGACAATACAACGAAAATATTCCAACAACATTTTGCCAAGTAGATCTGTGCTGCTGTTTGTAATATTTCACATTTCTTACTTACCCTCCCAAGCTTTTACTGGGAAGATCTTGGGTTGTCATTAAGTTATAATTATTATTAGTAGAAGTAGTAATTATTTACATTGGCTGCCATCAAAACCTTTCCAATGCTGCCTTGTATAACTGGACAGCAACCACAACCTCAGTATTTGCAATGTTCCCTATATTTAGGGAAACATTATCCTTAAACATAAAGGAATATTGCCAATACTGACCTAATGTATCTAGCTACCTCAGGCAACCTAAAAAGTTGTAAGAATGACTGCTGTATATAGCATTGTGTAGCGTTATTAATTTTGTTGTGCTAAAATTGTACATGTTGCTTTAAGATATCAAACAAGAAATAATGTCCCTGTCCCTTAGATGTTCCAGTCTGACAAATGATTTAAAAGAAGGTGAACAGAATGGGCCCAAACCTACTCATCGACTTGGGCAAACTCTCACTGAACTCAAGGGAGTGAGATTTGGCTCTTGATGAAAATAGCCTGCGAATGTTTGGGTAAAATGAATAACAGTTATCTAACCCAAGGCTGCATGATTATCATCTGTTCAAAAAAGGTTCTCTTGATACATTTGCCAAATTATGTAGTGGGATTTTGTTATTATTTCTTGTTTTATTTGAGCTTTTAGGGACTAGGATGAGACAACCAAACCCTTTCAATAATATATACATGAAAAAATATTTTAAAAGTTATAAAGCAGTTTACGCATAGTAATTACTATAGGTAACATGCCTAAATTCTTTCCCTATGGAACGATAAACAGCATTCTGTGTCCATCTCTCTCTTACCTAGCTTGTGTGGAATAAATCCTTGATCACTCTATACACCCCGTGTGTGAGCAGGTGCCTGGATGGGCCACACAGAGAATGCCGCACCCAGGGCACACTGCAAGAAATAGGGGAGACAATCCCCAAAACTGGTGGTTTATTTATAATTAGATTTACCGAGCCAGTAACAAAAGAATAGTACCACACTGGTTAACAAGAAGCCAAACACAGTTTCCTGTAGGCAACCCAGCCCTTGACTCCCATCTAGACAACCAAGTCTAATATAATGAGAGGTTACTGAAAACCCTATTCAGTATACTTAAAGTTCTGCCAATCCCAAAGGATCAGACACTCACCCCAGGTCAATATGAGTCTGAGATCTTACCCAATAACCATAGTGATGCCAATCCTTTCGTAACTAAAAGCTAAAGGTTTGATAATATAAAAAAGAAAGAAAAGAAGAGAGTTATCAAATAGTTAAAGGATCATATACATTCAAGTGTTTTTCAGTGTTCATAGTTCAGTATCATAGCAGTGATGTTATAGCTGCTGTGGGTTGAGCACTGGCCTGCTAAACACAGGGTTGTAAATTCAATCCTTGAGGGGGCCATTTAGGGATCTGGGGCAACATCAGTACTTGGTCCTGCTAGTGAAGGCAGGGGGCTGGACTTGATGACCTTTCGGGGTCCCTTCCAGTTCTATGAGATAGGTATATCTCCATATATTCTCTCTGGAATCATCCCAAAAGGTTTGTATCAAAATGCAGTTTAGATGTAGAGTTTTTTCATGGGTAAACCAGGTAACTACCTGGTGACCTCGGTCCTATACTTTAAACCAGGGGTCTCAAACACGCAGCCCATGGGGCTATTTCCTGAGGCCCGCCCCCGCCCCCTCCGGCCTACCTCCAGGCCAGGGGTGGGCAAACTACACCCGCGGGATTGCCCCCTCGAGCCCCATGCCAGCTGGCATCACGTCCCTGAGGCCGGGGGGGAGGGAGAAGCAGAGGGCTCTGTCCGTGTGTTGCCCTGGCTTCCAGGCATGCCCCCCCTGCAGCTCCCATTGGCCGGAAACAGGGAACCGCGACCAATGGGAGTTTCGAGGGAGGTACCTGAAGGAGCGGCAAGCAGCATGCGGAGCCCTGCGTCCCCCTCCTCCAGGGGCCGCAGGGACATGGTTCCAGCTACTTCCCCAAGCAGGGCCGGGGCTAGCAGCCGGCCCTGGCCCCGGTGTGTGCTGCTGCCACCCCGGAGCCCGGAGCCCGAAGCCCGAAGCCCTCCTGCACCCCACCCCCCAACTCCCTGCCCTGAACCCCCTGCCACATACCACACCCCTCCTGCACCCCAGCCCTCTGCCCTGAGCCCCTGCTGCATCCCATACCCCTTCTGCACCCTGAGCCCCCTGCCTGCACCCCAATCCTCTGCTGCACCTCAACTCCCTGCCGTGAGCCCCTGCCACACCCCTCATGCACCCTCTGGGGGCAGGGAGGGGACGGAGTTGGGGTGGGGACTTCGGGGAAGGGGTTGGAATGGGGGCAGGGAAGGGGTGGGAAGAGGGGGGGGCCTCATGGAAGGGGTGGAGTGGGGGCAGGGCCGGGGGCAGTGGGGGGGGAGTGTCAGTGATACAGCCCTCGGGCCAATGAACTAGCCCTCATGTGGCCCTCGTGGTCATTTGAGTTTGAGACCCCTGCTTTAGACCTTCCCTGTTAAAATTTAAGCAGGCCTGAGATGAAAGGATCAGGCCCAAGGTTTCACTTTTATAGCTGAAGTGGGCTGTTAAGTGTTTGGAGCACAGCATATGACTGAGGATTCTTCTTTGTTGAGCACACACTGTCTCATCACTTTGAACTTAACATCCTATTTACTATGCATACACAGTTATACTATCTCACATCTTTTATTTTAAGATTAACTGACCCATCCACATTCATGATGTAAGGAAATTAAGACATGGCAGGGAATTAGCATCCACAAGCTAATCTGGTTACATTGTTAAACTTCTAACAAGATATAGGTAAACACTGACAAATGGATTATACACGGGTGGACTGGTCTGTCAGTGTCACACTGTGGAAAGCCCAAAAAACACTTGAAAGTTGTGTGTGTCTGTGTGTAGTGACAATAATGCAGATCTGGCATATGGGGACTCTGTAAACCCATCCCTATGCACAACAGAGGGAGGTCATATTCTGGTCAGACCAGAGGATCTCTATGGTGTGGTATGGTGCACAGATCCAGTGGACCAAAACCTTGTATGACCAAAGCTCTGAATGCTTTCACTCTTCTTCATAACTTCTAGTTTCCCACACTCTCTCTAATCCTGTCTGCAAAGAGGCTTTCAGCTTTTAGATGCATACAAAGGCTGAAGAAATCACTCTTTAAGTCCCAAACTTCTCTATTTATTGGCATTTGGAAGACACTAACTTGACTTCCTAAAGTTCCAGTTTTGTGAAAGGTAATAATCTATTTTCTGTAAGAGGTTTAATGTCATAGGAGTGATCCTGACTAAAGCACAGCAGAAGGGATTGCATATGCTGTACAGATTACTGTACGGAACTATGGGTTTCGTTCTTTTGATGTGAGACTAAGAATCACAGATTCTGTAGAGCTAAAGCTCCTAGAGGATTCAGCCCTAAAAGGCACAGCTATGTAGGCAGGCAAGCCCTGTCTACTACTACAGGTTCTTGGAATTCATATTAGGTAAGCATTAGAGGTGGTTCTGGGCCTGGCATGTTGCAAGACACTGTCTTTCTGATTACCATCTTGATTTCCCATCAAACACACACACGCACTTGAATTATGACATAATTTTTGTGGCTCATGTCTGAACAACCAGTAGATACAGTATTACTGCATTATATAGATGCCACCTGAAAGTCTGGAGTCTCAGCATACAGTACTATGAAGCATTAATCCCTGACTCCAGCAGTTTATAAAATACTGGTTTGAAAAAATTGACAGAAATGAAGTGGTAATAAAATGCAAGATAGTAATCAGAATGATATGCTTTTAAAGGCCAGTAGCTTATGATGTGCCAGTGTTACCTGCCCTCTTCAGACCAGCAAACTTTTCCAAACCTGGGAGCAGTAATTAGAAAGATAAAAATTTCAGTCCTTGACATGTGCTTATATCTATGTTTCAGTGCTATAGCAATTTAAGACTAGCAATACCTCCTTAAAGAGAATAAAATCTCAATCTCTGAAGCATTTTCAGTAGGCCAAAACAGCTATGAAATATCATCCTTTTTGTTGCCAGCAATGAGCTATAGGGCCAAACTCTCAATATACTTAGATATGACATTCTGTACAGTATGTACTTAATATGTACATTCACATATCTGTGTACAGTATACCTAACACAGCGACAGCAGTGCCTTTTATGGTGTCATGGGTATATGTGTCTGATAATATAAGCAACCTGATGTTTCTTGGGCAGTATTTATGCCTAGTAACCTATATGCTGAGAATAATGATTATCAGTTGTGTTCATTAGTGATATTACAATTTAATGAGCATTTTTTACTGATTTTCCTGTTACATCCTCCATGTGCTGTGATTAGACTAGGATCTTCAGCTCTATGCTATTTGGTTTCATTGCTAACTAGCATTTTATGTCTAATAGGTGCTTTTTTCTTTTTACATTAGAGGAGATCTTGAAGACTCATATAGCACATTGGTGGTCTCCTGATGGAACCAGGTTAGCATATGCAACAATAAATGACTCCAGAGTCCCTACAATGGAAATTCCGGTCTACACTGGCAGCCTTTACCCTACTGTTAAAACATATCATTATCCAAAGGTAAGGGAAAATATAAACAAACACTCAATGGTTTTTGAATTTTTCATGGTTTTGTTTCTAGCTGACTCCGATATGGTAATATGTAATCGAACATATTCATAAGCAGTGCAATTAACAGAGAAAAGATCATTCATTCCCCATTGAACTGTTAAACCGTGGTCTTCATTATTCTTTTGCTCCCTTTGTAAAAGTACATTTTTCTGACACTAGTATTAGTCATTCAAAAATGTAAAGAGAAAAAGTAAAGGCTAAACCCTTTCTCCCTCTTGTACCTGGAAAAAATCTGTTGGGTTTTGATGCAAGATGGGGCGTGACTACATCTGAGAAGTTCCAAACAAAATTATTATGTTTGTTGGTTTTGTGCCTTAAATCAAAAGGGCAATTGGGAAACTTTAGTACTTAGACCTCCCTGTAAAATTCAAGATGGAATAATAGTCAGGACAGATAGTCAGGCTTCTGAGACACACTGCACCTTAGCTTTAGGGAGAGAAAATGAATTAGGGATGAAAAAGGCCGATCCTGCATTGCTTTACAGAGCCCTACAGAAGATTGTCACTGCAGGTGAGCAGCATCTGGTGCAAATCTCAAGCCAGTGTGGACGATTATTATTACTTTCTGCTGCCGTATAGTATGTTGTTGTACTGTACTGCACAGCTGCTTCCTGCAGACATCTCACTATGTGCAGTGGTCCCCTCAGATCTCACATGCTAAGCCAGGTCTAACCCAGCCACTCCTGAAGATAGGAGACATCA
The DNA here is from genome assembly GCF_027887155.1 of Malaclemys terrapin pileata. Classification (NCBI taxonomy): domain Eukaryota; kingdom Metazoa; phylum Chordata; order Testudines; family Emydidae; genus Malaclemys; species Malaclemys terrapin. The sequence goes on along the minus strand of NC_071506.1, from coordinate 269,384,131 downwards.
AGAGAATACAGAGATGCTGCAGGAAGTGGTGCTGATGATTCGGTAGGAGGCGCGCTTTCATGTAAGCCAGTGTTTAACTAATGTCCAACATGGGGCTTAAGGACACCCTGCCATTTTCAGATAAGGCATCAAATTGAGATCCTGACCCTTGTTGCTAAAAATACCATCACATTTTTCACAAATGTGGCAGATGTTATTGTCAATGTTCTAGCCAAATTTTAATGTGGGCAGTTACATCCTACCATCCTAAGTTCCTCATACTTCAATGCCTGCTCTAAACTGCTGTATGCTTTTTCTGTGCACTGTTAAACAGTGTCTGCATTCCAGCCCAGAGGTGGTTGCACTTCATAAGATATTTTTGTGTATATTATAATTACAAAGCATTTTAGGATCTGTTCAGATAAATGTAAGGTGTATATATAGCTATAAATGTAAGGTGTTATTTACTGTAAGATATATAGTAATGTACTCTCATTTTTAATTTCCAGGCTGGAATGGAAAATCCAAGCATTTCTTTACATGTCATTGGTTTGAATGGCCCTACCCATGATCTGGAAATGACTCCCCCTGATGATCAAAGAATGAGGTATGTTGCTTAGTATTAAAGTGGTAGCCGTGTTAGTCTGTATCAGCAAAAACAACGAGGAGTCCTTGTGGCACCTTAGAGACTAACAAATGTATTTGGGCATAAGCTTTCATGGGCTAGAACCCACTTCATCCGATGCATGGAGTGGAAAATACAGTAGCAGGTATAAATACACATCACATGAAAAGATGGGAGTTGCCTTACCAAGTGGGAGGTCAGTCTAACGAGACAATTCAATTAACAGTAGGATACCAAAAGAGGAAAAAATCACTTTTGTAGTGGTAATGAGAGTGGCCCATTTCAAACAGTTGACAAGAAGGTGTGAGTAACAGTAGGGGGAAGCAAAACTTTTTGCTGTTTCTGCGTAGGCTTGAGTTTTTAGAAAGTAAGTCCCCAATTCAACAAACTAGTTAAAGATGTGCTTATCATTAAGCATGTAGTTAAGTCTATTACTATTCAGCAAAAGCACTTAAAAACCTTACTGGGATTTAAGCATATTTAGTGGCCAAAAAACTATGTTAACACACAGTTAAGGTTGCTTGGTGATATGTCATCCCCTTGCAGAACATGAGCAAAACACCAACTTCTGAAAAACAGGAAATGCACAGTTAAGGTTGCCTACGTAACCTAACTCTGCCCTCTTTCAGAAGTGCCCCAGAATGCCCCGTTAACACACATACCTTTACTCTGCCCACTCTACAGTTGCTGAAATGTACAAGCTGTTCATCTTTTACAGCCCATCGACTCCCACCCACAGGATTCCATCCAGTACGATTAAAGGGGGAAAATGGTTATTAAATCTTTATGTTGCCCAGGTATATAAAGGTTTGGACTAGAACTGTCACTGGTGGGGTGCTCACTAGGGGCAATGATGTTGGCACAGTCCCTTGACTTACCCAGGCAAGTATAAAATGGTTGCATAGAAACCCTCTCATGGGTTTTTCCTTTTCTGGGGACATATACACTGTAATCACAGCACATCTACGCAAGTGAAGAACCGTATGTTCTCTTAACACCATTCACCGTTTGGATCCCTCAAAGACTTAGTGGGTGCCATGTACTATCATGTGTAAAAACGACCAATTGAGACCATTTTTTAACCTGCGTCACAGCAATACAATCATTTACTCTCTAGCGCAGTGCAAAAAAATTCCACCCAGAAACTTTTTGAAAAATAGTTCTTCTTTTTGGGGCTATGTTTCTGGAACTCCTGGCTCAGCTGACATCACATTTGGGTCATTAATCCTACCTTGCACTCCCATGAGGCATAGCAAATTTCACGATAATCTGTGTCTGCATGTGGATTTCAGGGCATTTTAAAGTGTCTTCCTTTGCATAGGAAGGATAGAGGCACAACACAGGCATCTGCAGCATAGGAGGCTCTGAAAGGTGTGAACTGTCTTATTCATCTCAATGTGATGTTTTCAGTTGAATGAGAACACCCCTTGGAGATTAATACAACCTGAAACAATAGCTCTGAGGCTCGTGAACTGCTCCAGTCATCTGAGTAGGTTTTCCCTTCCCCTTCCTGAGTGCTTTAGAGTCGCCCTGTGGTATGAATGAAATATGCCTGTTCTCGGCTCCCCACTCAAAGGGCAGAATTTCCCCAGATCCTGGCTCACATGGGTGCAGGGAGGGAGCCTCAGACCCTCTCAAAAGGGCAACCCCTTCCCCCCCCAGAATTCAGCTCATGTAATGGAGAGTGGGGGTCCAACCCCTGTAGATGGGCAACGGGACTCCCAGACACTGGCATACACATGGGGGGCAGTCAGAGGGGCTTAGAGACCCCCAGAGGGGCAAGAGCCCCCCACATCTGGGCATACATACAGTAGATAGAGCAATGTGGGTCTGACAGGCGCCCCCACACCTATTCTGCCGCAGTCCTCCTTACACTTACATCACATCCCCTTCCCAGTGTCTCACCCTCCACTGCCCCCAACTCCCATGCCTTCCTCACCTGAGCCCCAAATCTCTCTGCCCTTCTTACTCCTGGGGAAATTCTGCACCACTGTGTGCATGCAGAATTCATGTCCCCTGCAGATTTCTTTGCTTCCATGGAGAAAAATGACTTCTGATGGGGAAGCGAAGGGAATCCACATAAGCAGTCACTCTATGCATCCGAAGAAGTGAGGTTTTTACTCACGAAAGCTTATGCCCAAATAAATCTGTTAGTCTTTAAGGTGCCACCAGACTCCTTGTTGTTTTTGTAGATACAGACTAACACGGCTACCCTCTGATACTTAAGACCACTGTTACTGTCATTTTTCTGTTGGACTGCTGATTGGGAAATAGCATTGTCTGTATGCAAAGAGGGGCAAGCTAAAATTCTTTAACATAGTTGTATTGTTATAACAGCTTGAGAGAGTTTATAGAACTGCAGTATCTTAGTACTAATAAATATGTGTAGTGTGGGATTAATCATGGATTAAAATAATTTATTTGATATAATTGATATTATACAATGATGCAAAATATACCATAATTAATGACTCTATGTATTTCATCAAAAACATAACATTTCCAGATCATAGTACAAGTGGTGCTGCTAGATTCAGGGGTACATTTTCATTATGTATATATTTTTCTGAAATGAGGGGCTTAGTGTGATTTCATTGGACCAGACAGTGGGAATCTCCTGTAGAATTAGGGCTTGCCTACACTTGAAACATTGCATCACTGCGGCTGTAGTGCTTCAGCGTAGACATTACCTATGCCGACAGGAGGGATTCTCCTATCAGCGTAGGTAATCCATCTCCCTGAGAGGTGATACCTAGGTCGACAGGGGAATTCTTCTGTTGACCTAGCGGTGTCAACACCAGAGGTAAGGTTGGCTTAACTATGTTACTCAGGGATGTGGATTTTTCACACCCCTGAGCAATGTAGCTGGGTCAACTCAATGGTATAGTGTAGACCAGGTCTTAGGGCTTGGCTACACTTGCGAGTGACAGTGCAATAAAGGAGCCCCAGGCGCACTAGCTCACTTTTCAATATTTCACCGTTTTTTGTGATAGCTGATATCCGTATTATTATGTGCATGCACAGTTTGGATTTTTGATTCCTAGCTGCAAACCATACATGTAGTTATAGGAATGTAAATGTCTCGTGATGAAACAGTGAGATGATCTGTGCTATGAGAAGCGATGTGATCCTCTTCAAAGGGCTCCAAATATCTCCTGAAAGAGTTCTAAGCCTTTCAGGAGAATTTCCTGTGAGAACAAATGAAATTAATTATTATTGGTGTTTATTACTATTCCATCTGTATTACAATAAAGAATCGGGGGCCCATTGTGCTGGGTGCTGTGCAGACAACAATAAAAAGATGATCCCTCCTCTTGTGAGCTCACAATCTAGGATTGTGATAGGATGGACTAGGTGGATAAATGGACAAATGTTGGGTGGGGGACTCAATAATGCAAGTGGAAAAATGAGGAATCCTGAACACTAAACAGGAGTTTCAGTTTGCCACTTGCCTAGTTGTTAAGTAAGAAGAAATACGATCAAGTGCTTAGCATGGGACTTTGAAGACCCAGGGCCAATTCCATGCTCAACTATAAACTTCCTGTGTGACCTTGAGCAAGTCACTTAGTCTCCTTGTATCTCAGTCCCCCACCTGTAAAATGGGGATAATAGCATTTCCCTACCTCACAGGGAGTTGCTCAGATACTATGGAAATGGAGGCCACATAAGGCCACGTACTTAGATAGATTGCCAGCTGGTCGTGTTCTGTAGGCAATGTGGCAGAGGTAAGTGATAAGGAGGGAATTTGAGGTTCCACTACCATCTTTATTTTTTTGCAAGGGAGACAATATTGGACCTGAACTAATATTTGTAGTTTCTAAGATAAGAGCTGTAGATGTTACATCCCAGCCAGCTTGTGTGACATCAAAATTTAACATAGAATCACAGAATATCAGGGTGGGAAGGGACCTCAGGAGGTCATCTAGTCCAACCCCCTGCTCAAAGCAGGACCAATCCCCAACTAAATCATCCCAGCCAGGGCTTTGTCAAGCCTGGCCTTAAAAACCTCTATGGAAGGAGATTCCACCACCTCCCTAGGTAACCCATTCCAGTGCTTCACCACCCTCCTACTGAAAAAGTTTTCCTAATATCCAACCTAAACCTCCCCCACTGCAACTTGTGACCATTACTCCTTGTTCTGTCATCTGCTACTTCTGAGAACAGTCTAGATATATTCTCTTTGGAACCCACTTTCAGGTAGTTGAAAGCAGCTATCAAATCCCTCCTCATTCTTCTCTTCTGCAGACTAAATAATCCCAGTTCCCTCAGCCTCTCCTCATAAATCATGTGCTCCAGCCCCCTAATCATTTTTGTTGCCCTCTGCTGGACTCTTTCCAATTTTTCCACATCCTTCTTGTAGTGTGGGGCCCAAAACTGGACACAGTACTCCAGATGAGGCCTCACAAATGCCGAATAGAGGGGAATGATCACATCCCTCAATCTGCTGGCAATGCTCCTACTTATAAAGCCCAAAATGCCTTTAGCCTTCTTGGCAAAAAGGGCACACTGTCGACGCATATCCAGCTTCTCATCCACTGTAACCCCTAGGTCCTTTTCTGCAGAACTGCTGCCTAGCCGCTCGGTCCCTAGTATGTAGCAGTGCATCGGATTCTTCCTTCCTAAGTGCAGGACTCTGCACTTGTCCTTGTTGAACCTCATCAGATTTCTGTTGGCCCAATCCTCTAATTTGTCTAGGTCCCTCTGTATCCTATACCTATCCTCCAGCGTATCTACCACTCCTCCTAGTTTAGTGTCATCTGCAAACTTGCTGAGGGTGCAATCCACGCCATCCTCCAGATCATTATTGAAGATATTGAACAAAACCGGCCCCAGGACTGACCCTTGAGGCACTCCACTTGATACCGGCTGCCAACTAGACATGGAGCCAATGATCAGTACCCTTTGAGCCCATGATCTAGCCAGCTTTCTATCCACCTTACAGTCCATTCATCCAGCCCATACTTCTTTAACTTGCTGGCAAGAATACTGTGGGAGACCGTATCAAAACCTTTGCTAAAGTCAAAGAATAACACGTCCACTGCTTTCCCCTCATCCACAGAGCCAGTTATCTCATCATAGAAGGCACTTAAGTTAGTCAGCCATGACTTGCCCTTGGTGAATCCATGCTGACTGTTCCTGATCACTTTCCTCTCCTCTAAGTGCTTCAAAATTGATTCCTTGAGGACCTGCTCCATGATTTTTCCAGGGACTGAGGTGAGGCTGACTGGCTTGTAGTTCCCCGGATCCTCCTCCTTCCCTTTTTTAAAGATGGGCACTAGATTATTTACTTCAGATTCTCAACAGGAGTTACGGAAAAATGCTCCAATCAACAATTTGTCCTAAATGAATAGTTACTTTTTTATATTTTTATTTATATGTTTATTTGTTGCCAAATCTGCTGCTGACTGTTATTTTTTTAACACAATTTATTTTTGCATGACCATTTTCCCCCTGCCTAGGGAATGTGCTACTGCTGATATTGAGTAAAATCACAATTTATTTCAGCCACTGAATTTCCAGGACACTATTACCTTGCCCAAAGGTGCCCTGTCTTCCAGCATTGTGCATGCAGCTGAACTCATTTGTTTTTTCCCCAGCCAAATTCATGCTCTAAATATTGCTGACAGCTACAAAATTAATTTCCAGCTTGTTATTTTGCTAGACAAACAGATCTTTGTTGTTTTCGCCCTTTCTCTGCACTTTGTATGGGAATCGTTGCCAGAATACAGAGTACTCTCTAGTGACTCAGCACATTAATCCCAATGAGAGCAACAACTCCTTATACATATTTTATAGCAAACAAATGAACTAATAAAAATTTTATAGAGTGCACACTATGAAAAGTCATTGTATTATAATTTAAGGGTGCTTTTGGCCCGCACACTCCTCCACTATATTATTGTGTCAAGTATCAGAGGGGTAGCCGTGTTAGTCTGAATCTGTAAAAAGCAACAGAGGGTCCTGTGGCACCTTTAAGACTAACAGAAGTATTGGGAGCATAAGCTTTCGTGGTTAAGAACCTCACTTCTTCAGATGCAAGAAGTGAGTTTCTTCTTGCATCTGAAGAAGTGAGGTTCTTACCCACGAAAGCTTATGCTCCCAATACTTCTGTTAGTCTTAAAGGTGCCACAGGACCCTCTGTGTCACTATATTATTATATCTCTACATTTGTCAGTTCAGCAAGAGTCTCCCCCTTTAGATTAATCCCTCTGTGACTGAAGATGGAGAGTTGTGATTGCTGCCACTAACTGGCTAAGAATTTGCACCTCCTATTATGGGTATTTGTTTACACATCTCGTCCATTCCACCCCAGCCTGCTTGTTTGTATCATCCAGCTGTTGCACCTTGTCTTTTATAAGCTCATTTGGGTCAGGGGCTGTCCTTTATTATATGTTTGAACAGCACCTTGCACAATGGGACCCAAACTGATTGTGCTCCCGAAGAGCTACCATAATGTAAATGTTTAGTAACAAGAAGATGGTGACAGAGGTTGTGGGCCAGGATCTGATCTAAACTGGTGCAGCTCCATTGGCTTCTTTATACAAATTTTTGCTGTGCTAAACGCCTACAGTCTGATTTTCCACTCCGTAAAACTAGTTTATTTTCAGCATGGCTCCACTACTACGCCACTATAGTTTCATACTGGTTGTAGAGGTCTGTTTGAATGGGGGATTAGTTTGTTCCTTAGCTGGGTCAGACCTCTTGGGCCAGTCACCAGAATCTATAAGCCATCTTTTTCTATTCCTCCCCAGACCCTAAGAGACATTTTAACTAATATGCATATTTAAAGGCCAGTAGTTCTATATGAGAGTAGAAATAGTCCATGTAATTTGTTTCTTTGGTCATGTATGCTTGGATATGTAGCCCAATGCACTTTCCACCCATTCTTGGGAGGTTCTGAATAACATGTGTGATGCTGTGTTGGTAGATCTGACCCCTCTATTTTCACAGCTGGCAAGCAGAGTGGGAAGTTGTAGGTACATGCATAGCCCTAAAAATGCCATTTTCAGGTGTTCATATGAATGCATAACTAGCCCTAGAAATATCAAGACAGAAATATTCTAATAACAATAGACTTTTCCTTTCCTGTCCAGTCACAGTACGATCTACAAACCCCAGTGATCTGCTGAGCTGCAAAATACAGTGGCATTAGTATCTCTTGCACGTATGTTACTGATGTAAATGATCACTGCAGCAATGATAACTCAGTGCATTTACATGTTTCAGGGACTATTACATAACCATGGTGAAATGGGCAACAAGCACCAAAGTGGCAGTAAATTGGTTGAACAGAGCACAGAACGTTTCTATCCTGACGCTGTGTGATGCTACCACTGGAGTCTGCACAAAGGTAGGAAAGACACTTAAAAGAAGATTGTTTGACCTTCCGTGTTTGTAATCCCCCGGGGGAGAATATCCTTTTATCTGAAAGTAGGTCACCTGACACACAGTACTTTATGTATAGATAGAATTTAAGAGACATATACAATATTTACTGTGCAAGGGGTCTGGGCTGATTGTGGCCCCCTACAGAAAAGCTAGTCGCAATCCAGTCCTATCTGTACAATATATATGTGTATGTGTATTTATATATAGGGAGAGAGAATGTAGGTGCATTCTCTGTCACGCACTCACTCACACACACACCCCTACTATTTTTAACTTGGGTGTCCTTTTTAACATCTGAGCTCAATAGAAATATACATGGGTTTGTCTATACACAGTTTTCTACCAATTTAATTAAATTGCTGCGATTCCCTAATGTGGGCACTTTTATACAGACATAAAGACATGTATATCACTATAGTTTTTTTCAGTACCAACATATAAATAACTTTTAACTAGTATAATTACATCCACACTATGGGGATGCACCAATTTAACTAGTTCAGTTTTTGAACTAGTATAAAGTCAGTGCAAATGCTATGTGTAGACAAGGCCCCACACAAAGTAGCTGGGAACAGTGTAACAACAACTACATTGCTATCTTTCTTTAGGGAGTAATGTATCTGTTGGGATTCCATTTTTTGGCAGTAGGATAACATACCTTCCCATATGCTCACTTGCTTGTTTATCAGAGAGCAACAATAGAGGACGAGAAGAGCAGCCCAAGATTACATTCCGAAACAGCATGCTTGAACAGTTTCTCGCTGCTTGTTCACCCCTGTTCAAATTCAGTCAAACTGCTTTCTGCACTGATGAACAAAATGTAACCCATGCAAACTCTTTAATTATATCATTTCATTTTAGAAACATGAAGATGAAAGTGAAGCCTGGCTACACAGACAGGTAACAGTGATCTTTTTTCGTGATTATCTTTCCAAATGTTTTTCCCCGCAAGAGAAAAAGCTTATTTTTGGAATTCCAAGTGGTACTTTGATATCATGATAGTTCATATTATAGAAGGGATTTTCTTAACAGAATATGCAAGCTCTTCTTGTTGAAGTAAGGAGCATCTTCACCTAATGTATCTGAGACGCCTTCTTACGTAGCAGACCACAGTGGCTGGAAACATAATTCCAGCGTATGTTGAACATGGATTTAAACAACCTGAAAAACAAGTGTTGGGTGAAATTCCAGAGAGCCAGCACATGGTCTGTCCCCTACTGAAGTCCCTGATTAAGCCTTATTTTGGGGCTTATATTGGATTTAAGTGGTGTATTGACCTTTTGCTGGCCCTCCGCACAGGGTGAATTCTACCCATTGCACTTAAATGATCAAAGGTCAAATTATCAGAAAGGATGTAAGTGACTTAGGAGTCTAAGTCCCATTTTCAAAAGTCACTTAGATGTTTAGGAGCCAAAGAGTAAAATTTTCAAAAGCACCTAAGTTGTGTTTTAAAATCAAAGTGACTTAGTGCCTAAGTTACTTTTGAAAATGATACTTAGGCTCATAAGTCTACACTACACACCACTTTTGGCAGCATGAAAGGCATGTGTAGCTGCATCCACACTGTGGTGTGTAGCTGCACAAGTCAATGAAAGGCTCTGGCAGGGAGGAGGCAGCAGGGAATCCAGGGTGAAATCCTGACCATATTGACTTCAATGGGACCAGAATTTCAAGCCAAGAGTTTTACATAGAGATAGAGAACTGACAACACCTCCTACTTTGGCTGAGCACAGGTCCACTCCTGATTTTGTTCCCCTGGGGTTTCCCTCTTCACACCAGTCCTCCTATTTCCATAGCTGCCTGAGCTCAGCCTTGGAGGGATAGCTCAGTGGTTTGAGTGTTGGCCTGCTAAACCCAGGGTTGTGAGTTCAATCCTTAGGGGGCCACTTAGGGATCTGGGGCAAAGTCAGTACTTGGTCCTGCTAGTGAAGGCAGGGGGCTGGACTCCATGACCTTTCAAGGTCCTTCCAGTTCTAGGAGATGGGATATCTCCATTAATTATTATTACAATGAAGAATGTTGTTGCGTGTTACAGTGAGATACTGAAAATCTTATTCAACCTCCCTGGTTCCCATCACCATGGCAAGATGGCCCCAGCAATGGTTCTCTCACAGGTAGTTAATATGCAGCATCAGTTACATTTTTCAATAACGCCAGTGCTCTGGGAACCTTACAAACGAGTCTGGCTTTTTAACCCTTTACACTCAATTTTCAGTGAGGATTTTGCATTTAGAACCGATGAAGTATAAAAAATGCCTAGCTACCTTGGACTTCATTACTGCTGCACTGCTATCGCCTTCAAGTTCCTAGTGACCATGGTGCACAGCAGGGATAGAACTCAGAGCCTCATGATTCAAAAAGTATAGGCCCCTCCTGCCTGAGCTAAAGGGGAATCCCTGTTTGGTGTGAGCAGCATGGGGCTAATGGCACTTAGTTGAATCCATCTTGTAGAGAGCAGGGCTACACAGAGACACACACGTGCTACCCGGTTAATCAGAGTATTTATGTTGTGTTCTAATATTGTTGGGGGTGGACCCTCTGGCTTCAGAGATGGGGATGGTTCTCACTGATATTAAACCACAATACAGACATTTCAGCAAATTCCCCCAATTCACAATCTCACTGAAAGGTGAACTGCAAAGGGTTAAAAAGCCACACTCATCTGTGAGAGTCCCATACCATCACTGCTACTGAAAGCTGCCATGCTTGGCATGAAAATAATTCATGGGGCCATCATGCTGGGAATTAGTGAGATACTGTACATACCCAACAAAAATGAAATCTCACTCAAACCCACATGGTGAAATTATTCATTGTGGGACCCTGGGGTGAGCTGGGTCAAGCAGACAAATGGCAGGACTGACCTGAAGAGTGTAAAGGGAGCAGGGAGGGCATCATAGGAGTTATAGGAGACGGACAGGGTAGTTCAGATTATCTGTTTCTGTGTGAAACTCCTCGACCCTTTAAAATGAAACAAGAGCAAATTCATTCAAAACAAAACTATATGTACCAATAAATAAATACACATTGACCCTTACTTAAACCGGCCTTCAAAGCTCCCTGCTTTTCTCCACTGATCTCTATGCAGAATTATTATAATTAGTTAGTATGGTAGCACCTAGAGGCCACAGCTAAGATTGGAGCCCCATTGTGCTAGGCATTGTACACAGAAATAGTAGGAGATAGTCCTTGCACCAAAGGGTTTGTGGTGTAAAGAGACAAAGGGCGGGAGGGAAAGACAGAGGTGAAGTATCTTACCTGAGGTCACACAGCAAGTCAGTGGCAAGCCAAGGAATGGAACTTCACTCTCCCAGGTCCTGGTCAAGGCCCTGTTCTCTGGTTCACCCTGCCTCTTAATGAATGAGTGAATTCTTCCTCCCCCCAGTTAGCCTTGCTCCCTGAAAATGGTTGCATCCAGAGTTAATTTTACTTTTTATTTTCATCTGCACCATGCTAATTTTTCTTTCAATGCCAATTTTAGTATTTGTATACTAGACGGTGTGAACCTAAAATGCATCTCCTTCCAGTTCATTTTTTCTCTTTATATTAATAAGATGAAAATATTGTGCACATCAGCTTTAACTCAGGCCAGGTTTGTTTTCAAGATCCTTAGTTCTACTCTATACAATAAGAAGATTATATCCCCAAAATCTCTGTCCCAGTGGCCTCTTTTTGTATGTGTCCATACTGAGTCTCTGTAATACAACTACAGGTTCTTAAAAAAACCTGACTATATTAAGGGAGTTTTTCCACCAGCAGATACAACAAACAGACCGCTCATAACCTCAGAGGAGTACTGATGAAGACCAGTAATCATTTGTCTGATGTATGACTTTTCTGTATACCTGGAAATAGATTCAAGTAATCTGTTAAACCAATCTGTACAAAGTCTACTTCCACTGCCAAGAGAAATGCTGCTACAATAGTACAAATTTATACAAATAGTACAAATTATGTACCTTTATTGATTGGTACAGCTCTATTGACTATAGTCAAAGTGTGCCAGTTTACACCAGCATAGAATTTGGCCCATGGCATGATAGTAGTTTGCCAGTGGGTTTTTGTATCTTCTTAGCATGCTTCTGGAAATAGTCATAAAGATTTTCTTACTTAAAGTTCTAGAAACTATAAGAAACAGGTGAGACTTATTTCATGAAATTTTGCCAAGTGAGAGATGGTCGTACTTTTACAATGTTCTAGACAGGTAAGGAAGGAAAAATAAAAGGAAACCTGGTAGGTTAGGCCCAAAATGTAGACTCTGTAAATCTAACACTAATAGAAAGTGAAATAATTAATGAATGACGAGGAGCGAAGTAAAATGAAGCAAGAATGCTGTGGCAGCATTAAAAAAAAGTAAAATGGATTCATTTGTTGTTAATGCAAATAATTAATCTATAACATTAACACAATCCCCAGTATGATCAAGTTGTTGTTATTGATCTTGGTTGGTTCTGCTTGGTGTTTTGACATGTGTTAAGAATGAGACCAGAATATCTGCCATGGCAGGTGTGTCCATTGGGTGGCTTGTGGAACACACAAGGGGCCGACAGAAAGAATTGTTCCATTGAACAGTACTCAGAGAGGGGGAAACTTATGGGACTTAACAGCATACTAAATATGCAAAGAGTGCCCCAGGATAGACAGGGATGGCAGAGCCTTGTTCGTACTCTAAACAACATCTGATGACATGGGAAGGAAGGCTTCAGATTCTTCCTAAATTCATTCAATATGCACTTTGGAGAGATTAAATTTTGTACTTTAGTAACCAGCCTGTCTACCAGTAAGAGCTAGAACAAAGGAGGTGCAACCAGCCGAATGCCATGATACATCAAGCTAATGATTTTTGCCACCCTCAGGTATCATATATATCAAAGTCTTCTGCGTTCCCTGGTAGTCTGCTACACAACTATCTCCCCCCAGTAGAAAGGTCCCAGCCACTCATGGATTCCTACAGCAGAAAAGAAAACAAAGCAGTCTTCAGAAACTAACTAGTTGCTGCCTGCAGTGTTTGATTTCCATACCTCGCACCTTGTCTCTCTCTGACTGAAAGTTATAATAATGGGATGAAAATCAATCATCAGGTTCACCTGGGAGCCTTGAAGCAAAGACAGTTTTAAAAGACCTTCTTTCTTTTTATTCTCTCCCCCCACCCCTTGTAAATAATTTTGTGAATTAATCATCTGTGAGAAGGTAGGGAAGGAGACAGGACTTAGACTCTGAAGGACAGGTTGGTGATGTTTCTTTAAGGAAATATATGTGGAATGATACACAGCCCAATGCAGTTTTTCCAGCTGAGTAAACAAGATTTGCTAGGCACACACTGCTAAGTCTGTGTTTATTAAAGCGCTTCATTCCGGTTGCCCCCAGATAAACTTCTCTGTAGGCATGTAGGTTTTTCTGTGCTTCACAAATGGGTATTGCCTTTGAAGCCAAGAGTGCTTCCTTACTGTCTCCCTTTAATTCCACAAGAGGCTACCTGAAAGATGACTGCTACTCAGGAGATACAAAAAAAAGGGGGTGGGGCTCAGAATTTCAGGGCTCATTTTTCTCTGTTTTGAGAGGGCTGTTTATTTTTTCTAAATGGTTGTTAGAAGTCCTCCATTTTTTGCAGTGTTGAACAGTTTTTAAAAAATACCAAGAAGCCCTAACTAGTGATGATTAAACCTATTCAATTGACATTTACAGAATGAAGAGCCAATATTTTCCAAAGACGGACGGAAGTTTTTCTTCATCCGAGCCATTCCTCAGGGGGGGCGAGGAAAGTTCTACCATATTGCCATGTCATCGTCACAGGTGAAACAACCTTTGTTAATGTTTGTCAGTGCTGACTATTACATGCCATGAACATAATACCTGTGTTGAGACCCAAGATATGGCAAGGTGTCTATGGAGAATTTTAATCCCTCTGACCATAAGGATGAATACCTTAAATGGGCTAAATGCTAGTAGCATTTCAGGCATGCATAGGAGGAACAAGAGTTTCAAATGACGGAGTTTGCTTAGATTTATAATTAAAAGGTCTTCACATTTCAAGCAAAATTCAAAGAATGTCACTTTTGGGGTTTTTTTTAAACAAGCTTCTCCTCCATTATTCCTAAATAAGTGGCTCTCTGCACAATCATCCGAGGTTATTATCCAGAACTCATGGGCAGAAGAGGATCACAGGAAAGGACTTCCATCTGTATTCTTTATGCTGGGCCCAATTAATCCCATTATCATCAATGGAGTTGTGCCAGAGATTAATCTGATTCAGTATATTTAAGCATGTCTGCACATTCATAGCAATACTTTGGGGAGAACTACAAATTAGTGATTACTTTTAACAAGTCATGGAGGAGTCACGAGGGCTTCATGTTTTGAGAAATAAAAATATATTTTTTTTAGTCTTGTTCAAGTGACGTGTTTTCAGAAAAAAAAGAAAACACACACTTCTTCTTTTTTTTGGCAGCCCAATAGCAGCAGTGATAACTTACAGTCCATTACATCTGGTGATTGGGATGTGACAAAGATTTTGGCATATGATGAAAAGAGACATAAAATGTAAGTAAAGAAGTCGGTGTAAGTAGCAAACAAAACAGACTTTCATCTTTTAGTTCTGCTCTAGAGTTAGCGAGTCTACAGGAGCCATCTTGAAAGCAATTTGTGCGCATGAACAGCTAGATGTACAGACAGCAGGAGAGGGCTAGTGTTTCAGTGAAGTCTTGCTTTGATTTGTTCCCTCCCCTACCACTGACTTTGTGTGTTTAATAATCAATCTCATTTTGATATTTGACACACAGAAAGAAGCCTGGTTTACATATATATATATACGTGTGTGTGTGTTGCTATGTTTCTTCTTCAACAACTTTTGATTCAAAATTTGAAGAGAGAGTTCTGTGTTCATTGGTTGGCTTTGCTCTTTTTAGTCCTCCTACTCTTGGAAAGAATTCTGTTTGACACACACAAAAACTATTGAAATGAACAAACATTTCTGCTTGGTAAACTGCCATCAAGTTTTTACAATTTCCCTCATTTTTACCTTGATCCTTTGTTAGTGATGTTCCAGTTCTTGGTGTGCTTGCCATTGTCCTAAATCTCAGCAAAATACCATAGAAGAGAGCACTCTGAAGGGGTTTCCAGTTCACATCGTGTGGAGTTGCTCTTTCAGGCAAAGTTTCAATGAGATGCAAGATGCTGAATTCTAGACTTCTTAAATTTAAAATGATCTATTGTCTCCAGCACTATCCTACATTGGCACTAAATCACTGAGTCAAAAGGCATAAGCCCATCCTAAACACTGAATGATAATTAAGGGCCCAGTTCTGAAAGAAGCTAAAAATGCCTGCAGTTCCTGTTGACTTCAGTGTGAGCTAAGGGCTAAGCTGGCATAATTACTCACATTGCAGTTTTAAAGGCATGTGATATTTGTGATTTGACTGCACAATATGAGAAATCTACATATTCAGGTGAGCCCAGTTTATAGGAAATAGACCTGCTGGATTAGATACTCCAGCCATTATGTTATTCAGTCCTCACCCTCACCCCCACTAAGACAATATCTGCTCCTGTGGGTCATTACCACCCTTGTAAAACTCATGGCCTTTGGTACCCATGGAGATGTCAACCTGGACTTTGTCCTCTGAATTGAAGTTGGCCACCCCTTGCATATGCAGCTAATTCAAGGACCTGAAACAGTAATGGGTGACCTCAGAAAGCTGGTGCTTTCACTACTTATCACACCGAAATGGAGCTGGCTACAGTGTCACTGTGACGCTTAGACAATGACATTCCTCCCAAGTTCAGGCTATATCTTCTTTAACGGTTGGAATCCCCTCTTCAAGCAGAGTCTCTCAATGGGTTTTTCAGGTGCCTGAAGCCATATAGCTGTTCAAAGAATCAAAAGTGATCAAATGTTATGGGAAGAGGGGTGGGTTGCTTTTTTAAAACCTCTAGTTTAAAAAAAAAGTATTTAAAGGTACTGTGCACGGTAAAGCTTTATATCTTGTTGGGATCATTTTTCTGTGGTGAAAAAAGAGGTCAAGTTTTCTTGCTTCATATCACTTACAACCACTTTTATTTTGCATAGTATGTATTCCCCACATATTACACATGATATTATTATTTTAACACATTGACTTAATTCCATGCTTCTTTAAAAACAATTACAATATTATGTATATTATATACAGTTAACAAAACTTCGTTAATGAGTCTTTGGTTTTGCTTATTTAGTGGATGCCGTACTTTTGCTGCTATCTTCTGTTGAAATGGTTGGTCATGTTCCCACAATTGGTTTCTGAGTGACACATCAATTTTAAACACTCCTCTTCCTGTGGCTATCCTATTAAGTTTCTTTTGGTGTAGTTGCCCTCCCATTCTAAAGTGTACATTTCTGTTTAGAAACTTTTTCAACAGTTTTTAACTATATTTCACTAAATTTTAGTAGGCACAATTCTTTAAGTAGACCTGCAGACCTGTAAAATTTAATAACACTGATACATATATAAAATGAACATTTTTGAACAATATTTTCTTAATAGGTCTTAACCCTAAACCCTTTGGACTTGTTTTTAGTCTAACACATTTTAATCTCTTTTTTTTTTTTTACTTATAAAGCTCCACCATATTGTTTTTGTTTTATTTTCTTAGTAAAATTTATTGTACATCACAGATAAACAGAACTTTTTAATAGGATTTCAATGGTTGGAGGTTTTGTCATGCTTTTGAGTGGCCGCTGCACCATTCAAAGTAGCTCTGTTATTCGTAATTAATAACTTGTTGAAAGAAAAGAGAATTTGGATTTTAGTTTCAAATAGGTTTTGGGTGGTTGGGCTTCACTACAGTAACTCCTCACTTAACCTTGTAGTTATGTTCCTGAAAAATGCAACTTTAAGTGAAACAATGTTAAACGAATCCAATTGTCCAATAAGATTTAATGTAAATGCGGGGGGTTAGGTTCCAAGGAAATTTTTTGGGGCCAGACAAAAGGCATTATGCTGTATACTGTACAGTACTGTACTGTGGTTGGGAAGTGCCCCTGGCTTACCCCACACAGGCACAGCCTGCTGCAGGCAAGGACGCTAGGAAGCACCTTTGCAGCAGCAGCGGCAGCTTCCCAGGGGAACAGGCTCGGATTTTGCCGGGAATGCTCCAGGCCCGCCTCTTTCTGTCCCCGCTCCACTCCAGGCCCACCTCTTCCCACCCCCACTCCACCTCCTCTCCGGAGCACGCCACACCCCTGCCCCCCCCCCCAAAGTCCTAAGCGCCGCCAAACAGCTGTTTGGAGGCACTTAGGACTTTCTGGGAGGGAGGAGGAGGAGCGGAGAAACCCCGCATCTCCACTCCTCCCCCGCCCTCCCAGAAAATCCTAAATGCCGCTAAACAGCTGTTTGGCGGTGCTTAGGACTTTCTGAGAGGGAGGGATGGTGGGGGAGGAGTGAAGACGCACAGCTTCCCTGCTCCTCCCCTTCCCCCTCCCTCCCAACACTTCGCGCTTAGGACTTTCTGGGAGGGAGGGGCAGGAGGCGGAGAAGCGGAACTTGTGCAATGCTCCTTTGTAAAGTCGCTGCTCTTCCACAGAATCTTAAAAGCAGGCAGCCAAAGGATGTTATAAGGGAGCATTGCACAACTTTAAACGAGCATGTTCCCTAATTGAGCAGGGACGTAACATTGAAACAACGTTAAGTGGGACAACGTTAAATGAGGAGTTACTGTACTTATATTTATTGCCACACCCCTCAACTGTTTAATTCCCCCTGAACTCTGCAGTGTTCATTTGTGCAAAAGCTACTTTTAACTTCACACTCTTTCCTTAAATCACTTACTTATTTTCCAAAGTGACACATTTCTCAGCTGAATTCTTTCAGCATCTCTAAGCTTATTTTTTAATGTTTTTTTTCCACTTGTTTCTTAATGTAGTACACTTTGCATGCAAAGCTGTGCTCACTAAATACAGTCCTTGAAGGATGGCTGCTTTTTATTTTGGATTTATGCAAATAGGTAACAGATATTGTTTTTTCCCTGACCTTTCAGAAATTGTTTCCATTTAGTTTATTTCCTTCTTTACAACTTTCATTTGCTTTTTATGCCTTTTACGCTCATCCCTTAAGTTGGCACATTTCATTTGTAAAGTTTTAGCCACTAGAAATAATCCATGTGAAACTTCTGCCTTGATTCGGTTTTTCTTTGCCTTAGGAAAAAAAGAAACTAAATACAATTTTTTCATGGCTGCCAATGGGTCCTGTTTTTTAACATTTCAGTGGCATTCAACAGACCTCTGCTGTTCTCTGCCAAGCATTCTTTTACATAGGTACTGAAAGTACCTCTCTAATGTCCACTTTTATTTTGTTTTAAACATGCCTTGTTAGTCTGCACAGCATATGCCTTATGTATCTCTTTGTGCTCTTCCAGCCCATTCTTTTCTCTCTCAAAATTTCCCACATAATGGTTAACTATTTTACTTCTCTACACAGGGCTTTTATTTCCAGGATTAGTTCCTGCAATAACAAACTTTTTGCTTCTCTTTTCTGCATTTTTTATTTAGCACTATTCGTTGGCATTCCTTTCCCACCCAGTCTCCCCCAGTACCTCTCTGGGAAATCCATAAGGTTTGCCCTTAGATTTAACTACTACTCCAGTGCCCAGGAAACTTACTCAAATTTAAAACCTTCCAATGCCATTGCTAAACTGATGGGTTGTGATCCTTGACAGTAAAGCTATCTGTATAATAAACTATATGTTCCCTGCTCCAGATGAATTGATCCGATCTGAGTCCTAGCACCACTATGTTGGGGGGAGGCTCTGAGACACCTTCCATTCAGTTCCCACAGAACTCAGTTTGACTCTCGTCTTGATGCTCAGGTTCCTTTATTTGACGTACAGAGAAGCTTTGCTGAGTTGATTAGACCTGACCGTATTGGGTGGGTACAGGGTATACCACACATCCAAAGTTACACAGAAGCCCCCTTCCTTTATATACCTTTACACACTACATTGCATCAAATGTTTTGGGATTGGCTTAGTCTCTTTGCTGGAACCACTCCCTGTACAACATGCTCTGTCCATTCACTGTCTATATACAACTCACTCTTTACCTCATCTTTATGTTCCCAACTTATTGTATTCATTGTTATCTTGTCCACTGTAAATGGTTCCCTGAGTGTTCCTCCCCTATCTTAGCTAGTAAAGACGTTCTGTTTCCATTCCAACCTCCTGATCCATTTACCGGCCTAATCCTGTCTCCCAAGAAATGAGGCCTCACCCTTGTCCAATTACTGATGTCAAGCCAAGCCTACATACCTGAATTCAGGGGTTTGTGCATGGAGCATTTTCCCCTTGAAGCACAGCTATCATATATACTTCAGAATTGAAATATTTTTGTTTTTATTTTAAATTGCAGTGCAGTTTACCAAACATTTCCTTGATTCTGTGCTGAAGAGAGGTCCCTTCTGATTGGTTTTCTAATTCAGTGAAATGGAGAAGTCACGTATCCTTGCAGTTTGCTTCACAAGATCAAGGAAATGTTCAAAAGATGGGTGTGAGGATGGAGATCCTGTTTTATAAGGTATTTGTAAATCCCCTTCCAAAACTCTAATTCTCACTATTGTACTTTGTATTTTTAGTTACTTCCTCAGCACAGAAGATTTACCAAGACGGCGACACTTATATAGGTATGTTTTTTAGTCCTTTCATAGAGATCATTTTCCAGTTATTCCTCTATGAATGAGGTCATTACAGAAAATGGATTGTGCCCATCATTACTGACATTGTTTATTCTCCGATTGAATCTAAGGAATAAATATGAGCATGTCACCAAGTGGGAAAGGAGTTTGCAACCAAATTCGAAATGCTTGAAATTTGAGCATTTTCTCATTTCATTGCCAGTTAGAAATTGGTCCCATGCTAAAGCAAATGACACATTAATATGGAAACATTTTCAAACAAAATTGTTATGCACTGCAAAAAGTTGCATCATTGCATACATTTGTATTTTTCACAATCATGTTACTGTCTGTATGGAAATCTAACCAAACCACAGAAGTGCTGGTACTTGAAAACAGGCAGAACAAAATTGCTGAACATTTGTGAATGTTTTTCTGCAATTTCATGTGGCTCCCTTATGTTCTCAATGGTGGTGTAATAGGTAAACAATGGTTAGCTTATGTACATGGTATCTATAGTACAGCTAATAAATACATTGCTGTGTGAGAAGGAAAAAGGAGAAAAAATAAAAATTCCATCCTAGAAAATGCTTGTTTCAATTGCCAAGAGGCTTTAGAATCCAGCCTTATTTTTTCTCATGCAAGATTTCTAAGCACTGGAAAATGCAAATTTATTAATTCCACTGGAGGGAGGTGGTATTATCCTCATTTTACAGACGAGGGAACAGAGGCACATACTGACAGTTAAGTTTGTTGTATTCCTCGCTTCTAACATCCTTCCTTCATCCCATCTTGTGGTATTTTGTCCTGCCTTGGAAGCATCCACAATGAAGGGAAGGCGGGCGGGGACAGTGCTAGCTTCATTTGATACGAGATTGTCAGTATATTTACATCCTGCAGTATGATGTAATGTTTTTTTCTCTCAGGCGGGGAAGGGACTACAACAAACTGAATTACCAGTAATTTAATTCTTAAACCTCTGTATTTGCTCACTGCTCTTCACACGGCTTTGTGAGGGGCTAGGCTACTTTCAGCATTTTTTAATTAAATAAATCATGCTGAGTCTGTTTGGGCATGAATAAAATTCAGTGGGAAAGCTCAGTTCAGGGAGAATTCTTCACAGGAAACAGTGGCATGATTCACATTGCTTCCACCTTGCCGTACCCCACTAGCCTTTAAAGGTGGCTCATGTAGTGAACTGTCAAGGACGGAGCCTTGACTTATGTAATTGTCATAGCCTCATTGAAGTCAATGGAGCTATGACAGTTTATATCCGCTGAGGATCTGGCCCTCAGTTTGTGAATTCTGAGTTAGTGAATCACACTGGGATTCCTCTCATGAAGAAAAGTGTGAGCTGGAGAGAACACAGGAACGGGAGTCAGGGACAGCTGTGTGATGACCCTAGCTCTGCCACTGACTGTTCCTCTGGTCTTCAGCAAGTCACACAGCTGCTCTGCTTCAGTTTTGCTACCCGTGAAATGGAATAATAATCTTGACATGCCTCACAGAGGTGTTCTGAGGATCAGTTAGGTAATGTTTGTAAAGCAATTTGAAGTTGCAAAGTGCTATAGACCTTCTAAGTATTATTTATTATTTGTTAATAAATGGTTATTTAGCCTTTAACCAGCACGGTGCTCTTGAGCACACACACAGGCCAAATTGTATACTTCAAAAACAAAGCTGGCAAAACATGATCTTTTCTTTCTACCTGGATGTTGTGGTTAACACTCCACGACCCACTCTTGGAATGTGAAGGGAGAAGATTGTCTATGAGGTAGCCACTAGCAAGTCAGAAAAACTGCCTCTTAAAGAAAAGATCTCTAGTTCTCCTTTGTCTGCAATAAACATCATCTAGCACAGAAATAATCCCTAGTTTCATGTCTACTCCCTGAATTAAAATGTGTTGTGTTTATATTGAAAGTTCAGTTGCATCCATCATTTTCTGGAAAGCTGTAGCATCTAACATAATCACCTGCCTTGCACAAAAGCCATCAATCCCCTTTAATATCTTTTCAATTCTGGCAACTCCCACCCACCCAAAACCCCAACAATTTAGCAAGTTAGAATGCCTAGTCTCTTAGTAATGCTGAACAAGTTATGTTCTTTTTTTCCAGTGCAATGAAGTTTAAAAAATGTTGTTTCAAGATAACTCTCGCTCAATTGACCATTATGTACATGTATTAACTTTTTCAGTGCAAGCACAAATGGAAACTTCAACAGGCAGTGTCTGTCCTGTGATTTGATTGAAAACTGTACTTATTTCAGTGCGTCATTCAGTCACAACATGGAGTACTTCTTACTGACCTGTGAAGGTAGGTTTATTTTATTATTAAGGATAGATTTTAGAGCAGGCAATAACCAAGCTCAGTATGTACCTTCGAACTGCGACCAGCAGCACAAAGGTCTGTTGCCTTCAAATAATCCGTTTTGCTTGATGATTTAAAAAACACATTTTAAGGGGGGAAAAGTCTTATTCCTAACTGAGGACAATGGTTCTCTCTAATTCAGGCTTTAGTGATTTTCTTGTTCCATGGTAGTGTGTTATATTGTGACATAATGAATTTAGCGACTGTGGGTAAAATTTCCAGAAGTGCCTAAATCCCATTTTCTAAAGTGACTTGGGCACTTAAGAGCCTAAATTCCTTTGATTTTCAATAGATTTAGGCTCCTGATTTCAATGGTAGTTAGGCACCTAACCTGCTTAAGAGCTTTCAAAAAGCCTCTCTGCATCTTTATGCCCCTAATTACCTTTGAAAATCTGGCCTTAAATACTCAAGTTACTTTTAAAAATGGGGCTTAGGCTCCTACATCACTTATGTGCTTTTGAAATTTTACCTAGCATGTCCATGTTTTAACACCAGACTTTTGAGTATTATTATCAAACATGGGTGTATATATAGCACTACAGTTGTGTATGGGGGATTTTCGTGGTGAGTAAAGACAGTACACAAAACAGGATGCTGTGGGAGGTAACTAAAGGAAGAGGCTTGGGGTATGGAGTTGCCTCGTGGTACAGTAGTTGCACTGAACAAGTTTATTTTATTTTGAAAGATTCTTCCAGTTTCAAATTCCCTGTACTTAAAATGAGAATACACCTGAACCAATAATATCAACACAGAGGTAACTTTAACTGTCACTACTGGTCCTAGTTTTCTGTCCTTTTTAGATAATTATATTTTTAAAGAAAATTGTTATCTGAGGGATTGTGGGAAAAGATGGGGAGGAGGGATTTGAAGAAGTGGGGAGGTTGATTGGCCTACAGAAACGGAGTGTTGAAGGGTAGATTGGGAGAAGTGTGTCCCAGTCATGTTTGACTTTAATAATGTTCCATGTACTCAATACCGTTGAATTATCTTTTTAAAGACATATTAGGAATAAATGCAGAACTCTGTAACTTTCTAATGCAGTCACCACTTAGTTCTACCAAATTACATATAAACATAGGCCCAGATTGCAGGGCCCTTACTCACCTTGGTGAGCAATTACTCACACCAGCAATCCCACTGAAGTGAATGGGGCTGCTCAATTGTGTAAGTGCTCACCAAAATGAGGAAGGACTTCACGATCTGGCTCCCACTTTTTATTGTGGTTGCAGAGTAAAAGGGGTTCTTAATTCTGAGGAGTTTGTAATCCTATAGTAAACATGCAAGGACTAAGGGCCTGCTTTGCAAAACCTCAGGCACCAGTGACCATCATGGTACAGTCAGTGTGTGTGTGTGTGTGTGTGTGTGTAAATATCCAGTTTGTGCGCACAGTCATGATGTAATTGTCCAAGTGCAGTTAGGTACCTTTTTTTTTTTTTTTAATGTCAGCAAACTCTCAGTCAGGATGTGAATTGCTCCTTGTCTGACTGTAAAGCACTTCTTGTGAGCCAAGAATTGTCATGTTATAATCAACTCCAAAGACAAAGAAGAAGTATTAAGGATGCTACATGAGGAGATAACCAGAAGCAATGTGATGAAACTGAGAAAGGGAATAGTTGGAATGAATATCAGGCAGAACTTCCTGAGAGATATGTAAGGCTGTGGAGTATTCTACCCAGGGAAGTGGTATAGGCCCCATCATTTGGGACATTTGTCATAGGAGACTAGATAAAACATTAGAAAATGCCCTGTAGGGAGCATCTCCACACTATCACTGTGGTGAACTAAGTGGCCTCAGGGATAATTTCCACTTGTAATTTCTGTGAATCTATAACAATGTAAGATGTTTACACTGGAGTATAATTGACTGGAAAACGTAGAGTAGTACAGTAAATATTATCATGTTGATCAGGTTTGTCTTTTGACAAGGAAAGCTGTGGACATTTTTTTTAAAGTGTCAGTTTCAAGACAGGCTGTCAGTAATTGCTGATAACATTGCCCATTTCCCCTTTTTATAGAGGATAAATGTTTTAATAAAATTAGAAGCACATGTGAATAACAAGATTATGTTCTTATCCACCCCTAAGTGTTGATAAGTTCCTACTGCATTATAGCCAATCTACAATAAGGCTGCTGTAATTCTTTGAGAGATGCATATAATTTATTAGAATATACGTCCCTACCGTAATAAATTACCCAAGTACAAAAGATAATCACTTTCAACTAAACAGCTCTGGACCAGCTCCACAGCAGGTGCAAGTCATCATAACTTTATTTACTTTGATGGAGTTGTGCTGATTGACACCCACTGAGGAGTTGTCCCTCTGTGTTCTAATTGTACAGTATGATGTTCTCAAAATGTAATCTCAGTTTAAATGCAAAAGTCAACCCACCCTTAACTATGGGATCACTAGCCTCTCCATATTGACATCTCCATAATGACTGGGAAAATATATGCATATAAGAAAAGACGGGGTCCTGATGTGGCTTTCCCATACATCGGTTTTAGATCAATGTCATTCCACTGACATCAGTGGAGTTATTCCTGATTCACACTATTGGAAGTGAAAGGCGTATCAGGCCCTTTATTTTCAACCAGCGTACAAGGAAAACATTGTTTTGCAGCAGGTATGGGCAAAATATCAACGATGAGGCTTTGAGCTGTCTAACATATGCTGAATATGTGGAGGCATTTCATAATTTAAGCTTTTTCTTTTGCAGTGTATCCATCTTCATTACACTTCATATTAAGTGGCACAGAGAGCATGTTGGTCTTTATTTGCCTTTCACTCACAGTGGTGAAAATTGAAAGTAATTCCCACAGAAGTCAGTGGAACAACACTAGTGTAAAACTGGTGTAAGTTAGAGGAGAATAAAGCCCCTTCTGTTTTATGAGTTGGAATAATATGAGAATTCTTTTTTCGTGGTTCTTTGTCATGAATCTGGCCCCGCTTAGGAATCCAAAATGTTTTTTTATTGCTGCTGGATAGCTCAGACCCAGGGGTTTTGGAAGGAACTTCCTCATAAGTAAGTAGCCATACCTCCCTGTGTGACCACATATAAACATAGCCCACGCAGACATAAAACTACTTCAATGAGCATGTTGGAGGAGCGCTGCCTTTCCCCTAGTAGAGAGCTTTGAGGTTGACTCTGCAGCCAGCCACTTTTGAAGAAGAATGCAAGCGTTTTTCTAATGTCTTTGCCTGTCTACGCTTTCCATGCTCCAGACATTTCCATGTTCCAGTTCTCTAGATTACACTAGTCACAATATGTTGCACTTGTCCGTGACTAGTGATCAGTTGCTCTGTTGTTCCTTTGCACTACAGTGTAAGGGCCATTAAAAGTCGGGTCGGTGGCATGCGGGGCTAAGGCAGGCTCCCTGCCTGCCCTGACTCCGCACAGCTCCCGGAAGTAGCTGGCATGTCCTTGCAGCCCCTGGGCACAGGGGCAATAAGGGGGGCTCCGTGCACTGCCCCCTCCTCCAGTGCTGGCTCTGCAGCTCCCATTGGCCGGGAACCACGGCCAATGGGAGCTGCGGAGGCAGCACCTGCAGGTGTGGGCAGCGCACAGAGCCCCCTGGCCCCAGCACCTAGGAGCCGGACATGCTGACTGCTTTGGGGAGTTGCGCACAGCCAGGGCAGGAAGACCCTGCCTTAGCCCTGCTGCGCCACCAACTGGGAGCCGCCTGAGGTAAGCGCTGCCCAGCTGGAGCCCACACCCCGAACCACCTCCCATACCCAAACCCTCTGCCCCAGGTTGGAACCCTTTCCCAGAGCCCGTATCCTGCACCCCCAGCCCCCTGCCACAACCAAAGTCCCTCCCAGAGCCCACACCCCCTCCTGCACCCAAATGCCCACCCCAGGTCGGAACACCCTCCCGCATTCACAGAGCCCGCACCCCCTCCCACACCTCAACCCCTGGCCTGAGCCCCCTCCCACACCCAAACTCCTTCCTGGAGCCCACACCCTGCACCCTCACCCATACCCCAACCACCCGCCCCAGCTCTGAGCCCCTCTTGCACCCCAAACCCCTCATCCCCAGCTCCACCCCCAAGCCTCCAGCCAGAGCCCACACCCTCCCCTGCATCCCATCCCCTACCCCAGCCCTGTGCCTGCTCCCACACTCTGAACCTCTCGGCTTCAGCCCAGAGCCTCCTCCTCCACCTCAAATCCCTTATCCCCAGCCCCACCCTATAGCCTGCACCCACAACCAGAGCCCTCACCCCCTCCTGCATCCCAACTCTCTTCCCCAGTCCAGAACCTCTGCCCGCACCCTGAACGCCCAGAGCCTGCACCCCCAGCCAGAATCCTCACCCCTTCCCGCACCCCAAACTCCTGCTCCAGCCTAGTGAAACTGAGTGAGGGTGGGGGAGAGTGAGCGATGGGGGGGGGAATGGAGTGAGTAGGGGCGGGGCCTCAGAGAAGGGTTGGAGAAGGGGCAGGGCCTTGGGGCAGGGGGCGGGGCAAGGGTGTTCGGTTTTGTGCGATTAGAAAGATGGCAGCTCTAGTTCTCCTGTTGGAATAGGTAATCCACCTCCCCGAGAGGTGGTAGCTACGTTGACAGAAGAATTCTTCCATCAGCCTAGTACTGTCTACACAGAGACTTAGATTGGCTTGACAGCGCCGCTCCTGGGATGTGGATTTTTCACACCTCCGACTGCCATAGTTAAACTGGCCTAATTTTCTAGTGTAGACCAGGCCTCAGTGACACTCTCTGACCCCTGAAATGTAAACACACAAATAGTATGGATGAGGGAGAGGGATTAAATTGCATTTAAATTGCTCATTGTGGTGATGGTATTTTCTCCCCTAGAATGTGCTGTGAAAACTCAACAGTTGTATAAGCAGGGGAAAGTGCTTGTGTACAATGAAGAAAATGAAAGGCATAAAAATGACAAGGCTTGGCTAAAGAAAGCAAGTTATTTTTGGTCTCTGTAATGGGCTCTATGCTGCAAGGTGCTGAGCCGTCTGACCCCAATCCAGGAGAGCACTTAAGCACATGCTTTACTTTACTCTCATGAATAGTCCCATGCACCTTGCAGCATCAAGTCCTATCAAAGGATATCCCTGTAGCCACACTCCCTGCCACTGGTCAAAGGATCCTTCCCTCACTCATTACCTTAACCTAATGGCATTGCCAAAGGACCAATGTAATTAAGATTGTGCATGATGCTGGGAGGGAGGGAGGAAGGGATGCACACCCTGTTTTGGTTGCATAGCAAATTGTATACTTCTCCATCAATTTACATCAACAGGCTTGATTCTGGTGTCTTCTCTCTGACAAAAATCCCTTTGAAGGCAATGGGATGTTGCCAAAGTAAGGACAGTGGGGTCCAGCCCAGTATATTTTGGGAGGCAGGATCTTCCCCACAAAAGGTTAATGTTTGATATTCCAGAAACAAGATTAATTGTGAGGGAGACCTGTGGTGCACACATATATTATTGCCAATTAATACATGATCAAAATGATATGGATGCATGCAGTTCATGAAACACTTAGCAGCCCTCAAATCAAAGCACTCCATAATCATACGTTATCACGAAGGAATTAAGTAATTTATTTAAGGATAACACAAAGAAAATTGATAGATAGAAGGGTGAGGAAACTAAATGCAGGAGAAGCAAAAGCTATTGTATTTTGCTCAGAAATGTCTCTGTGGTTGGTAATCACTCCTTAGCCACTGGAGTACAAAATATCCTATTATTTATTAAGAGTACAATCAGTGGATAGGAAAAAAAAAGTCATCTTGCCTTAGGAGAGACACAATACCACCTCACCGTGAGCTAGATGATGGACCGCTTTATCTGCCTCCATTGGATACCAAATCCATTCTCCTTTCACAGCACTAATATGTTTGTTTGGAATATTTGCCATTAAGTGTGATCTGTTCCAGCTCTTTTGGAAGACACATCTCATATGGTTTCTCTGCTCCCCAACATCTCCTGTATTGGTATGCTTGAGGGGTAGTGCTTACAGACAGTGCAATGAGAGTGCAGGGAAGAGATGTCAAGAGAAGGTAGACTTGTAGCCAAAAAAAAACCCTCTATCTTCTGATTCAGATGTCATCTCTGCCAACACAGCTGTCACTAAATAGCCTTGGCCTTGTTGCTGTAGGTCATGAATCACACATGAGCAGTGATATCATTCCCTCTCTTCTTGGCAAATAAATGTTGCAGATGTAGGACCAGATGCTCAGATCCAACCAAGCTGTGCTTGACACAGGAGCTCAAGGGTTGTGGGAAGCCAGGATACAGCTGGGTGCAAGTGCACCCCAGCTAATACCTGCCTTTCCTAGCCATGTCCCCTACTCCAGTGGCGAGGATGGGGTAGCATTGAAGCCACAGTGGTGACCCCACAATGCTGGAGGATGCCTCTAGACATGAGGAATCCTACTGTGGGGGCAGTAAAGCTGGTATTAGAGCTCCTTTGTGCTGCCAGATCACACCAATGAACCAGACCCATAAAGCAGAGAACAGGAGATATAGAAGCAGAGGACAGGGAATGCATTGCAACATATGGGACTCCCTGGAGAGAGTGATTGATACCAGTGTAGAAGCAGCACTCTCAAAATTAATGATAGCCTACATCAAATTCCAAATGACCTTGTCTTAATTGGTCATGACACTGAGGCATCTGGTACTATGTTCATCATCATAGCTAGATTATTATAGTTATTTAATATTTATATCGTGGTGTGCCCTGGATCCCCAGTCAGAATCGGAGCCTCATTGTGCTAGATGTCAAACACACCCAAAGGCAGGATCTCTGCCCTCAAGGGTTTATAATTTCAGTTCTCGTACCTGCACATTTATACATGTTCGCTATTCTGTTCAGGATCTTATACGATGCCAGGGAATGCACGGTGGTATCTAAGCATCTATCGGAGTTCAGTGGAGCTACACATATGCCTAAACTTACTCGTGTATGTGTTTGCAGGATGGAGGTCTAAGAAGGCAAGTACATATATAGGGCCATGGGGAGGCCCTATATATAGTCAAATACTGTAAGGGACTGGGGCGTAGGCAGTTTTACCTAGCAATCACAGCTGGGTTGGGGTCCATATGTGAAGAACGGTAGTTGGTGAGCAGGGGTTGGAAGAATCACTAGAGCCAGGTTCAATAAGCAAGAGTCAGGCCAGGGTTGGAGGCCAGAGATCAGAAGACAAGGTGAAGTCTCGAGTCACATCAGGCCAGAAGTCTGTATGGTTGCCTAGACAACATCCTGGGCCTCCTGCCAGGGTTAAATTGTGTGCTTGGCCAATCAGAGGGGAGCAGGGTATTAGCACTCTGAGTCCTTTGGGCGGTACTTCCTGCAGTGCCTACTCTCCACAGTTCTCCCTTGCTGCAGTGTTGTGTGGCACTGTGGGGCTATCAGCCGTCCTAGGCCCTGCAGATGTGGGTTCTAGTCTACCGGGCCTTACAAATCCATACAAGTTTCATGTGCATTTGCCATTTTTAAAAAGGTATAACTAAAATAAATGCAAACTATCCCCTTCAACTCCCTGGAGCCACCCTCAATTAGGTGATTAATGCCAGAAACCATAGGAGAGGCTACCCACGTCATCCATGCCGAAGTGGCAAAAGACACGTTCAAGAGTAACAGTAAAACCTGGGGGTATATCTATGATTGAATGCAGGTTATTGCTATAATGAGTGAAGATAGTAGAGAAAGTAATTGGGAACCTTTACAGGAGCCCCTTTGGTATGACAAATGTTAGACAGAGCGGGGAAAGCATAAGACTAATGAGTACCTGTTCAGAACATATAGAAGTTATTGTTTAAACCCTATACAGAATATTTGCCATTTTATGTTTATTAGAATAAAATCTATGTGCTACAAGCTTAACGTTTACAGAGTCTCCCTGTAGCTATAAACACTTAAGCTCTTTCAACTGTTTCCTGAGGACTTAATTTATCTTCTTACCTCCCTGTAGGAAGTGCCTAATATGTCATATTTTTAAGGAGCATGCAAACATCTGGAAAGTGGAGCACATAAGTGCAATAGATACTTGCTGTCTCCATTTTTCAAGTTTATGTCTAAGCATTTGAAAAATGTCTTCGTTATTCTGCATTTATTTTATTTTCTAGGCCATTGTTGGAGTCGTCAAAAGCTTTCACTACCAAGTTGTGCTGACTCAGCTGTTTCAGAACATCCCAATTCCTAGGGCCCAGCCATAATCGAGTTTTAGCCATGTTGTAACTCAGCAATGTCCAGACCACGTTTTAGCAAGGTTGGGCTTACCTGTGTGGACAGGTCCAAAACCATGCTGTGGAATCATTTGATTACATCCCTAAGCTTTACAACATGTAACATTGGGTTACAACATGGTTAGTTCCTGTTTACATATGTACTATAAGACCAAGCTGTATTATAACAAGGTTGGAGCACTATCATGTAATGACATGATCCCTTGACATGATACATTTTGCATATAGATGAGCCAAAGGGACATTATTAATCATGCTGTGAAGTCAATTATGTGTTCTGAGGGCAACTTCAGCAAGATATGTCAGCTTTGCGTTTACCCTTGTAAGGACCTTTGTGTCCAGGGATCGGAACTTTGGTAGCTACAATCATGTTTAAATACAGCTGTTGGTAGCTGGGTTCTAGCATGGTTTCTCACAACAATGTGGACAGAGAATTTTTACTAAGAACTGTACTAGGCAACCTCCCTAGCGAAAGGGGCTTAAGAAGAAGTTGGACTTGGTCAGGAAAGTGGGCAAGTTAGTTGATTATTGTGTCAGCATATGCTGCTAACTGACGGTGCCATATTCTGTGAGATGAACCTAGATAGGATTCTGGTAGGCGTTAATGTTGTTTGTATGCATTAGGATCAGAATATGGCACTGCGTAGTCCAGAGGCTTAAAAGACCAGTGATGGTCAAAGGATATGTGTGAGTAGACACAAAATTCACACCATTGCTTGTATTGTTATATATTCTTTGCCAGATGACATTACTGAAAATCAGCTGGCTTCAACTTTCATTTATATTGACCATTAGTATCACATTAAATTGTGTACGTATTTTCAATAAGTATGCACATTAATATAGGGCCCTACCAAATTCATGGTCCATTTTGGTTAATTTCACGGTCATAGGATTTAAAAAATCTTAAATTTCATGATATCAGCTACTGTATTTAAATCTGAAATTTCATGGTGTTGTAATTGTAGGTGTCCTGGCCCAAAAAGGGGTTGGGAGCAGGGGGGTCACAACATTATGGTAGGAGTGGCCATGGTATTGCCACCCTTACTTTTGCACTGCTACTGGTGACAGCACTGCCTTCAGAGCTGGGCTGGTGGAGAGCAGCGGCTGCTGGCCGGGTGCCCAGCTCTGAAGGCAGCACCGCTACCAGCAGCAGTACAGAAGTAAGGTTGGCATGGTATGGTATGGCCTTATTTCTGCGCTGCCTTCCGAGCTGGACACCTGGCTAACAGCCGTCACTCTCTGGCCACCCAGCGCTAAAGGCAGCGCAGAAGTAAGGGTGGCAATACCATGACCCCCCTACAATAACCTTCTGATCCTCCCCCCCCCCCCCCACAGCTCCCTTTTGGGTCAGGACCCCCAGTTTGAGAAACCCTGGTCTCCCCTGTGAAACCTGTATAGTACATGGTAAAAATACATAAAAGACCAAAAACACGTCATGGACCATGAATTTGGCAGGACCCTATTAATAAGGGATTCAATGTTGCTTGAGTTAGTACCCCAGGATTTGCTCAAATACTACAAAGGTAATTTTCCCCACAGTTTAAGATTTTGCCCTTTTTAGGTGTCAGTGTTTTGCTATCTCTCTATTTAGCAGTTACAGTTTCAGATTTAAGTTAACCAGGCTTCCATGTATTACTAATAAATGATAAATTAAAACCAATAAAGCATTTGGATTTATTGATGAATTTTACTGTAACTAAGCAACATTTTATGTTAAGCTCCTTTTTCTGGATTGAAGCAGATACACCTTATCAGCACATCTTATAATGCTGGGTTTTGCAAGCTTTCTTCCGGAAAGCCAAGTAAACCTCTGAATAATCTGGTTTTTAATATTCAAGTATCTACTCAGAAAAAATATATTAGTTTTAGTGAGTTGCCATCCAGCAAACTCTGATCTGTAAGATTGTAACAAAAAGTTGCTCAGATGCTTTATCCTGCAACGGTCCCATATGAAGTGCTGAGTTCCTTGTTCCCCTTTAATAGGGTTACCATATTTTAATGCTCCAAAAAGAGGACACTCCACGGGGCCGGGGCCCCGGCCCCGCCCGAACTCCGCCCCACCCCAACTCCACCCCCTCCCCTGAACGCTCCGACCCCCTGCTCCTCCCCCTCCCCTGCTTCCTGCGAATCAAATGTTCGCAGGAAGCCTGAAACAGGCAGGCAGGCAGGCAGTAGGTAAGCTGGGGTGGCGGGGGAGGTGCGAGGAGGCACAGCCCAGTCCGGCCCCCCCGGCCGAGTGGCTCCCTCCGGCGTCCGGCCCCGGCCAAGAGGCTCTGGCCCCGGCGTCTCAGGCCCTGGGGCGCCCGCCCCGGCCCCGGTGACTCCAGCTTGGCTCGGGCCCCAGGGCACCAGCCCTGGCCCCAGTCAAGCGGCGCCGGCCGGCGGCCGAGCATCCCCAGCCCCGGTCCCAGCGGCTCCGGCTCGGCTCGGCTCGGCTCCTATTTTCCCGGACATGTCCGGCTTTTTTGAATTTCCTCCCGGACGGGGATTTGAGTACCAAAAAGCCAGACATGTCCGGGAAAATCCGGACGTATGGTAACCCTACCTTTAACCACTGGAACAATTTATCAAGGATCATGGTGGAGTCTCCATCACTGACCATTTTTAATTCCAATTGGATGTTTTTTTCCTAGAAGCTGTGCTCTAGGAATTGTTTGCGGGGGAGATCTAGACCTTGTTACACAGGAGGTCAGACCAGATGATCACAGTGGTCCCTTCTGATCTTGGAATCTATAAATCTTTAAAGATTCTCTACATCTTATGGTTATCAGGCACTTATTCTTTGATCTTGGGCCATTCACTTCACCTTTTGCTTCAGTTTCCCCATCTTTAGCGCCGGGATAATGTTTAGCTCCCTTTGTCATAGGGATATTGTGAGGATTAGTTAGTATTTGTAATTCACTTTGAACATCGAAAGTGCTGTGTAAATGCTAAATATTATGATATAATTCCTCTGTATTTCTCTGCTTTGTGGATTACCAAGATACAAGTGTGTAGATGGAAGCTTCCTCCTTTGTAAAATGAATATTACCTTACCTTTTCATTTTGCTTTGCAACATTAACTCTCCAACCCTTTCAACATCTAGGTGAAGTACGTAAGTACTGTAACACCCATTTTACAAACTGGGAAACTGAGGGTATGTCTACACTACCTGCCGGATTGGCAGGCAGTGATCCATCCAGCGGGGGTCGATTTATTGGTCTGGTCTAGTCTAGACGCAATAAATCGATCCCCAAGTGCTCTCCTGTACTCCACCGCCGCAAGAGGCGCAGGCAGAGTCAATGGGGGAGTGGCAACAGTCGACTCACCCCAGTGAAGACACCACGGTAAGTCGATCTAAGTACGTCGACTTCAGCTACATTACTCACGTAGCTGAAGTTGCGTAACTTAGATCGATCCCCCCAGTGTAGACCAGGCCTGAGACACAGAACGAGTAAGTGACTTGTACATGGCCAAACACTGAGTCGACTGTCCTGACCCCATTGCCTTGCTCTGATTACTAGACAGCACTCCAAGGAAGATGCGCATTGACATTCTAGATCTGATCAGTTATGTGTCAAGGTCAGTAGCTGTCACCAGTAGTGGAAGGTGCCTAATTACCAGCTTCAACATTCTTGTAATAATCTGTCCTTAGGGGACATGTCTTCCTAACCCCCTCAGTGGAAGGTTGGCTCATGCCCTGAAGCATGAGAATAATGAAGCTCTTTCTACTCCTTTCCCAGTTCCTTAATCAGACCTTTTAACCTACGCTTTTGGGGCCAGAGCCAGTGTCCATGGAAGTCAATGGAAAGACCTGAGATCAGGCCCTCTGATACCACCTTAGAGGCCAAGGTGAAAAGTCTAAGGTTATGTCGACCATTCAATTAAAAACCTGCAGCTGGCCCATGCCAGCTGACATGGTCGTGTGGGGCTCAGGCTAAGGGGCTATTGAATTGCAGTGTAGACATTAGGGCTCGGGCTGCAGAATGGGCTCTAGGACCCTGCAAAGTGGGAGGGTCCCAGAGCTCAGGCTTCAGCCCAAGCCTGAATATCTACAATGTAGTTAAACCACCCCATAGCCCGAGCCCCACGAGCCTGAGTCAGCTGGCACGGGCCAACCTGGGGTGCCTAATTGCAGTGTAGACATAACCTTAGATTGATTTAAGGCTCCTCCACATCAGTGGAACCAGTTCTTAATCCAGTATTTTGTATCCAAAACCTAGCCCACTTACTAGTGTTGTACCAAGCATCAGATAGAAAATTTGTATATCACTGTTTCAGCAATACGGTTCCCTAACCTTAAAATCTGATTGTTTTTAGTAGTTTTTCCCCTAAATCTCAATCTCATTAACATCAATGAGAGTAATGGTGAAAATGCACAGCTTGGGGGGGTGGGAATATGTTGAGCTTGACATATTTCACACAGCAGCCAAGACTTTAGGCAAATTAGAGAAAGCAGTAGGTGGACTGACCTCTTTATCCTTTTCATGATTTATAATAGAAAGTAGTCTTTGTTTTGGAGCATCTGCTGATGCTCTAGATCCCATGTATTCTGAATGTGGACCTGTCCAGTGGGCATAATCACAAAATATGCATAAATTGCTGGACAGACTCTAATTGGGCTTGGCAGAATTCAATTTTTTGAAATAATTTGGCGGATAATATTCATGTTTATTTTCAAGCGTTTTTCTAGTTTTATCAATTTAAATGGTCACAGTTTTGAGAAATTATGGAGGATCTGACAATAATTATTTAACGAGAGTAGATGTTGAGATTCAAAAAGTTAAAGCTTTAAAACCGTTAAAACATAAATTTTCAGCCTCACGTGTCAAAATATACAAAGTAAATATCCTTAAATCAAACCTTAAGTTCTCAAGCAGCATTTTTCTCACTTTGCCTGTCTCAAAAGATTTTTTGTTGCTTTGTGTGTGTATGGCAAAATCGACGTTTACTCACATTTAGTGATACAACTCTAATCCTGCCAAACCGAGCTCTGAGCTGTAAGTGTGCAAAGGCATTTAACTGATGTTTATGGGGGTGAAAGGATGGTTTAGTGGTGAGGGCTCTAGCCTGAAAATTACGAGATATGGATTAGATTCCTGGCTATGACACAAACTTCCCATGTGACTTCAAGCAAGTCACTTAATGCCTCAGTTTCCCATCTGTAAAATGAGGATAATACTTCTCTAGCTCACAGCACTGTTGTGAAGCTAAAATCCATTAATGACTGTGAGGTGCTCAGACACTATGGTAATGTGGGCCATGTAAGTACCCAGATAGATAAATTATAAAAGAGCAGTTCTGTAAGATTCAGTGAGTCTTGAATCCCTTAATTGCACAGAAACCTACCTAATAGAAACCCAGCTATTAACACGCAGCCCAAGATTCCTGTAACAAAAGCAGCATGCTGGATGATTAGACCATGCAGTGAGGATTTAACGAGGTTCAGTGGTTGCACCCATCTGTTTTTAGCACACAGCAGTGTACAGTGTTTTGCCTCAGTAGCAACTCAATAACCATGCTGTAATTACATAGCAAACTTTAATAACTATGGGCCTGATCCTCCAAGATGCTGAATGGTCTTAGCTCCCACTGACTTCAATGGGGGTGGAAGGCACCCAGTATCTCATAAGAGATTCTGAGCACAATGCTAGATTGGATCTGCAGCTTGCATCATCCTAGTAAGTGCCAATAGGTGCCTTCATGTATGTATGTGAAATTCAATAGTCTCTTGAGCAGGGACTGAGATTCGAGTCACATCTGTGCTAGAATAAAACAATTATGAGAAGTATAACAAGTTATTTTAGATTTAACTCTGCCGTCTTACTGCGGTGGTATCATTATTTGTGACTTGTCTGTGTAGTGTCCAAAGTGTGCTCAGAACTTGACAGGACACATATAACCACAGATGCTTTGTCCTGTAGTGCTTACAATCTAATTGTAGATATGCTGCAACATGTGAGGGAAGGATGGGGTGAGAAAGGAAGAAGGAGCAGTACTAAGAACATACAGTTAACACTTACCGGAGGGTCCGGCGGCAGGCAATCGATGTTCTGGGATCGATTTATCGTGTCTGGTTGATCCCGGAAGTGCTCGCCGTCGACGCCGGTACTCCAGCTCGCCAAGAGGGGTACGCGGCATCGACGGGGGAGTCTCCCTGCCGCGTCTGGACCCGCGGTAAGTTCGGACTAAGGTACTTCGAATTCAGCTAGGTTATTAACGTAGCTGAATTTGCGTACCTTAGTCCGAAGTGGGGGCTTAGTGGGGACCAGGCCTTACTCTTGTTTGGCATGTGCAGTTCTTCGTGGTTCTCTCTGTGAGTGTCTATGAAATTAGGAGAATTCACTCCTTTCTTATAGGTGACACAGCAGGTGTGAGCTTTTAGGAAAGATTTGAATAAGGAAAGGGCAGTTGTTTGGCAAACAAGAATTGGGCGATTGTTCCATTTACTGTATCAAGATTAAGCTGTTTGACCCTCTTTTGGGCCTGGAAAGTGAAATTACTCTTTAACCTCTGCATGTGGCCACTTCAGGCCAGGTGTGAGGCACTTCTGTTGCTCAGCGGAGGATGGCTTGTATTGCCGCTGTTTGTGCCAGGCTTTCAATCAAGGACTGTTCACAAGCACTAAATTCACAGAAAAAAAAATCCAAATTGAATCCCTTCTTAAACTCACTCAGTTATGTAGAATTTCTACTGTCAGGAAGTGTCTATGAGGAACGTGGTTTCGTGTCTTCTAGCAACATCATAAAATTACATCCAGTGGATGGTGATGACAAAGCATTTTGGAGTAAGCGTCTGTGAAGCATTTCCTGCTTAGATTCAGGTTAAAGCTTTTTAAATGTTGCTGGGCCAGCTAGGACATCTGAAGCTTGGGATTCAGGTGACCTCTGGCAGGGATCATAATAGATGTGGTCTGCACAAGTGTAACTTGAAGTTGAAATAATCACTGTGGCTGAGACAGGAGTTTTATTGACAGCCAATAGCTGATGAATAAAAACTACAACAGACATGCTTATGTGTCAACAAAGGTAAAAGGTTGGCTCTTTAGCAAAAGTAGCTAGAGCCAGCTATTATTTATTATTTATTTATTTATTTATTTATTACAGTCGCATCTAGAGACTCCAGTGAGATCAGGACTCCATAGGCTGGCTACATATATATTGAGAGACAGAATGCCATTATAAGATTATAATCTAGACTAATCCAACTAAGGGCCTGTCTACACGGAGACACTCAGGGGATGCCCGCTCTACAGCGGCACAGCTACACCGCTGCATAACATGGCTACACGAGTGCTCTTACAGCTGTGCCGCTGTAAGCTTGTAAGTGTAGACCTGGCCATAGTTAGGTCGACCTAGCCTCTGGTGTAGATGCGGCCAGACTGACAAAAGAATTCTTCCATTGACCTAGCCTACCGCCTTTTGGTGAAGTGGATTAACTGCATAGTTGGAAAGGCCCGTTCCATGGATGTAGGAAGTATCTACAGAATGGTAGTCAACTGCAACACCATACCTGTGCCACTGTGGTGGCTGTCATGAATACATGTTCTCAGTTCCCCACATAGACAAGTCCTAAGGCTGGGAGGAGAAACTGAGGCACTGAGAGGTGAATTGACTAGCCCAAGGTCATGCAGCAGATCAGTTTCAGAGTTGGGGAGAGCCCAGGTCTTCTGAGCCACAGGCCAGTGCACTTGTCTCTTCAATCCCCATTAAAGTTAAAGAGCATTGCAGGTCGCATCTTATTTCATGATTCCTAGTGTCTGTCAAGACACTATATTAATAATTGAGATGTAGACAGGACATGGGGTAAGATTTTAACCTGCAATCAATTTGTCTTTAAAAATAAATAAATAAAGGCAGTGCTGATGAAAACTATGGAATAAAGGTTGTTGGAAATTGAAGTCTTGTATTGAGCTGTAGGTTATGACTTGAGCGGGAAGCAACAGTGCTGGAGCGTTTCCATGTTTCCTCTGCGAATCGGCCTCCATAATGGTAGTATCAAGACAGTAGCTTATTCTCCAGGCCTATTCAGTCCATGCATCCCCTGTGCTAAGATTGCCAGCAGTCAATGCTAACTGCAAGGGGAGGGAATGTGTGGTGTGGCGTGGCATTTCTGTGGAAACCACTAACCAACTGAAATGGGACTCAAGACACCAGGGTTCTATTCTGGGCTCTGCCACTGGCCTGCTGAGTGACCGTGGGCAAGTCAGTTTGTCTCTCTGGGCCTCAGTTTCCTTTTCTATGAAACTGGGATGATGCTACTGACCTCCTTTGTAAATCACTTTGAGTTCCAATGATGAAAAATGCTATATAAGAGATAGGTATTGTTGTTATAGTCATCAAACAGCTACTATAGAAGTCCATGGTATACCCACACCTTGAATACTGCATGCAGTTCTGGTCACCCCATCTCAGAAAAGCTATATTAGAATTGGAAAAGGTACAGAGAAGGGCAACAAAAATTATTACATTTCCATATGAGGAGAGATTAAGAAGGCTGGGACTTTTCAGCTTGGAAAAGAGACAGGTAAGGGGGGGATATGATAGAGGTCCATAAAATCATGACTGGTGTGGAGAAAGTGAATAAGGAAGTGTTATTTACTCCTTCACATAACACAAGAACCAGGAGTCATCCAATGAAATGAATAGGCAGAAATCCAAAACTTTAGTGGAGTTCAAAAAAGAATTAGATAAGTTCATGGAGGATGGGTCCATCAATGGCTATTAGGCAAGATGGTAAGGGATGGAACCCCATGCTTTGGGTGTCCCTAGCCTCTGGCTGACAGAAGCTGGGAGTGGACAGTAGGGGATGGATCACTGCATGATTGCCTGTTCTGTTCATGCCTTGTGAAGCACCTGGCATGTTCTTATTAGATGACCATGACTTTCACTATGAACCAGAGCAGGAATTCAAGCCAATAAACATATTATTCACAACCATGTATATGATTATCATCCGTTTGCCTAGTATCCCCTTGTTTTCTAGCTCACACAGTGCATATAGGAATGAAGCATACCTAAATTGAAGTTAAATGCAGTTCAGAACTGCCCTTGCCACAAGTCTAGAGTGCCATAAAGGGTGGAAAGGTGGTATAAAGACGCCTTTGTATTCTGTCATCCTCGTGTCGATAGCACCAACCATTTACCTGGGCACATGGGCAGCCCCAGCCACGTCCCCTTTCTTCTGGGGGCTGGGAGAGGGATTTGAAGTAGGCACCATTATTCCACTCTTAGGCCACAGCAGCAAAGCAGATTTAGCAGGCCAAAGAATCTGGCCCATAAAATCTGAGACAGGTGTGTAAAAGTGAAAATAAAATGTCACTGCATCTCACATTGAGATGATGATCTGCAGAACCTTGTGCATGACAAAATAACAGGGATGCTTGTTTCCCATCCTGTAAAATACTAAACAAGTGCAGCGTAGGATTCTTGGCTGGAAGGATGCGTTGGTTGTTGCTAGCATATTAGGTCACTGAGTGACTGTTATCTGTTGTGGCCAGAATGGTTTCCTACACAAGGACAATTATGAAGATTTTTTTTTTTTTGTATACCCAGTAGCAGGAGGCTGTAATTAGTGCTTCAAGGCAAATGGTGACCTTTTGGAACTTTTCCTGAGGCTTGTGAAGCTTAAATTAGTTTCTGATGTTTGAAAGCTTGCACAGACTTAATCTCTGGGTCCCATTTATATTATAATTACTGCATGATTCACATTTGCATTCACTTGTCCCTAGTTCCAAAGGACCTGTATCCTTAACCGTTAAGGATGGCTTCGTGTCTCCAAGCTCCTTTGTGTATGGCTCTGTGTCAAAACTCCTTTGGGTGAAGGAAATAAGCAGTGTGCCCTCCTTCTCTTTCAATGTCGCATTGCTTCAAAATATAAGGCTGATATGAAAGTCTCTTTCACACAACCAGAAGCCCTTCTAGGAGCTTTTCCTCCAGGAAAAAAAATAGGATAGTATTAGCTTGTTTGGTTTTTAAAAGAGAACATCTGTTCTGTCAATCGTTTACAACATAGTTATTAAAGTAGCCTGAAATTAATTAAAATTGTCACTTTTGTGGATGTTCAAATTACATTTCCGCTTCCTTTGATCAGGTTTTCATGTATCTGTTATAAAATATTTCATTGTAGTGTTATGCATAATTAATTTTGCGTAAATTACCCTTAATTGCTCTCTGACAGGGATAAAAAGTGAATAGGAAATGATGCATAGGAGTGTTTAATAAAAAAAAGAAAGAACAAACACAAAGAGCTCCATATAGTTTCCACTGTAATAAAATCAGAGCATTTATGGGATGAGAAATGAAAATCCCACCACTCCCAGATTCTGAAAATCACTCCATTCTGAAAATGGTGCAGTTACTCGTTTTACATAGTTTGATCCTGTTTTGTCCTTTAGTTTTGCTTTGTAAATATGAGCCACCCCAAAGCGCCCAAACATTGTTTGTTTATAGCCAGGAATCCTCATTGCTCGGTTGCTCTGTACTATTTTTATATATTTAAACTCCACTCCAGGGACATAAATGACCATGACAACAGGATCCCCATGACGCTTCAAATAATGAATCTTCACAAATCAGGCAGTGGCATCCTGCACTCTGAAAATTATTTTCAGCTATATGAGCGACCTGGGATGAACTCATTATTCTTGAGTGTACAGTACAGATGTTACTAAAGCTTGCTCTAAGGAAAACTGCTTCATTCACCTGGACCACCTATTAGGTTTATTGTTGGCTTTATTTCTGGTTGTGAGATACATGTTTAGCACCTTATTAATGCAGTCAAGGACATATTAAATCCTGGGAATCCATCTGAGGAAAAATAGATTGATATAAACCTGAAAATCAAGGTTTATAACTTTTCAAGTAAGAATGATATCCAGCATTCGATATCTAGCTAGGAAGCTATTATTTTGTTGTAGGAGAAATTTTCTTATGGAAGAGAATAACTTAAGATGGTTCTTTAAATCAGCTATGCTAGTTAATTGCAAGAATCTGGCAAGCTAAATAGAGGCAAGTGCACATGCAACTGTACATTGAGGGGTATATCTCTCTCCTTTGCACCTGCATTTGTTTCATTAGTGCTAATAAGTTACATACGTGCTTTGAAAAGAGAATATCATGTGATCACGAGGAAACACGCTTTTCTCCTGCATTAACTTGATTGGACATTATATACACAGGCACACATCACAAATGTATGGGCACGTACCTGTGAGAAATGTTCCACTGCAAATGGTGTTTCTCTTAATATTAGCATATTGAACGCTATAACAAACTCCAGTATATTTGAGAAATACACCCAAATGGTAACCTGTGCTCCAAACTGACTCCTGAGCTTGGGGAAAGCTTGGCTTAAAACTCCTTGCACAAGCCTAACTTGATAAAGGACCCAAAGCAGAACATGTCTGATTCTGAACTTGGGGAAAGTTTGGATCACAGCCTGAACTTCACAGCTCAGGCCCAGCTCCCAATCCTGGCTTGGAACCACAATACTGGATCCAAATGTTGTTTTATTTTGGGGGATGTGGGGAGAAGGGTTTTTAGGATCCAGCCGTGAATGACACAGCTCACTCCCCCTCTCTAATATTTACACATCCAAAGCCACAGTAATGGTGGAAGTGTAGCTCTGTGCCCTCTGCTCCATGCCAGATGGGTCTGAGCTGCATGCGCCCCTGGTTTAGGGGCCCTGTTCCATCTGACCTGATCACTGGGAATGTGTGAAAGTGCCAATGACTTTTCCTAAGTATCGCAGATTATTCACATTCCTCCTTACAGCCACCCACCAATATTAAAACCGTGGCCACAGGTCACTTGATAGGCGAGAGCTCTCTGATCAGTGTGTGGCTGGAGAGGAGAAAGAGCCATCCAAGTTACTCCTGAGGGCACTAATACCATCACAAGCACCTGCCCAGCCATTTTCCTGCAGCAAAACTGTCTCCTCACAAAATCTCACAGGTTATCTGTGAAACTGGCTTATTTTCCAAAAAACCTTGATTTTTTTCAAACTGCCCTGATCCCGCAAATGCTTATTCACGTCAGTAATCTCTCAGTGAGCTACTGACAACAGGGATATTCATAGATATAACATTACCCAAGTTCTTG
Organism: Malaclemys terrapin pileata; assembly: GCF_027887155.1. Lineage (NCBI taxonomy): Eukaryota > Metazoa > Chordata > Testudines > Emydidae > Malaclemys > Malaclemys terrapin. The sequence goes on along the minus strand of NC_071506.1, from coordinate 269,341,845 downwards.
AGTGCTTACAGGATCCAGGGCCAATACTTGTTTAATTTTTCCTCACTCCGTTGCCCTCCAGACTCTTCTTCAGGACAAGTAGGTGTGTCTGTAGTTCAGGCACGTAAGCACGATATCTCCATATAGTAGTACAGAAGCCTGCAGCACCGTCAATGTATGAACACCTCACTGTATGTTACATGAAAAGAAGACAGGAGTGATGACTATTTTTCCAGACTAGACACATATAAGGAAGTAAAGATTAAAAAATGAAATGTCTTGGGAGAGGGTGAATAGCAGCATAAATCTCTGCTTGATGTTTGTGATAACAAGGTTGCACAACAAAACATCAGGAAAATTTGTCTGTGGCACTGACTAAGCAATACTGTTGATGGGACAAAGATTTTAATTATAAGCATTGGCTCAGAAGACTCCCCATGCCTTTATTTATTAGTATGATAATATCACCCGATGTATGAACTTTATGCATTATGTATAAATAATTCATGAATTAGCAAATAAAGAGATCTGGAATCTATACGCAGAGATGGCGGATGCCAATTATCTCACTTCTGCAGAGCCAGACCCTCTCGGTTCACATTGTTTGCAGCTGCTCTTTTAAATCATTCATCAGCGCTTAAGAGATATGCTGGTAGTGCTGGCAGAGACAATTTGAATTTTCATTGTTTACACATTGTGAATTTAGCTTCTGGTCTGAAATTATCTGCCATACTGAAGCCTCTGAGAGACTACAGATGAAAAGAATAGGACAAGCAGCATCTCTTACTTTTTAAAAAATATTATATATATATTCTTGATTATTTTTCTTTTGCAATTTTATATCTTTTTAGTGGTTGCTCTTTAATTTTAATTTTTAATTGTCAAATTTTTGCCATGCTGCTCAGAGCATGGAAGAATCACAACCATTTTCAGAACTCTCTCACAAGTTTTCTGTATGAACGCATGACAAATATTTTGCTCATGGAGGTGTAGAGTGATAGAATGTGAGTTTTCAGTTTTTAATTTAGCAATCTATTCTTTGCCACCTACACACCTAGGATTGTTTCTTGCTGTCAGTTTTTAAGCTGAATTTCTGATTGAAAATAACGATAAAAGCGGCTTAAAAAATGATATGCCATGACCACTAATTTTTTTCTTGTCAAATCACTCATTCTGTTCATACTTATTTTCAGAGTATTGCCAGTACTGTATTCATGCTAAATTTATAACGTAAGAACATCTATAATGTGTCAGACCAATGGTCCTTCTAGCCCAGTGTCCTGTTTGACAGTGGCCCAGATGCTACAGAGGGAATGAACAGAACTGGCCAAATTCGAGTGATCCATCCCCTGTCGTCCAGTCCCAGCTTCTGGCATTCAGAGGTTTAGGAATATCTGGAGCATGGAGTTGCATCCTTGACCATCCTAGCTAATGGCCATTGATGGACCTATCCTCCATGAACATAGCCAAGTCTTTTTTTAACCCTGTTATACTTTTCACCTTCACAACATCCCCTGACAACGAGTTCCACGGATTGATTCTGCATTCTGTAAAGAAGTACTTCCTTTTGTTTGGTTTAAAACTGCTCTCTGATTAATTTGCCCTTGTCATTATGGTGACGTGGCTTAATGTTACTTCCAGCATGGATAATGACTGTGATTGTGTTTGCATGAAAGGCTATCTGAGAAAGCCAAATTATAAGTTTTATTAATTGAAATCCTGTTCCTGTAGCTATGGATTGATACAGGCTTGTTCACTACAGTACCATCTTGGAACACCCGGCATATTAGATTTCATGTGTATGTTCCCCAGTGAAAATCTTCGGGCCTGATTCCCCTCTCACCTATGCCAAATGAAATCAGGAATGGAGATGTCAGTGACTCTGGATTCAGTGGGGTTACATTGATGTAAAACTGGAGCCAGCGAGAGGAGAAAAGGGCTGTTTATATGACAAACCCATGTTATATTGGTTTCCTTTTGATACTGATGGGAAAGCACATTCTGCAGATTGATAATTGCTGTATCATTCCATGACTATGCTTCTCTCTCACCCCCTTTCAGTTACCGGGCACCCCCAATCCCTGTACTTCCCTACTGCCTGCGATGGTGTTTGGCTTTTCATGGGCCATGCAAAGAGTGGGAGGCTCCATTCTGGCCCACAATAAGAAGTTTGATCTAGTCTTGGACTATTTTGGCCTAATTCTGATCATCTTTACACCGCTTTTACCCTGATGGAATTCCATTGATTTACATGCATTTGCTACTCTTGATTTTGGACTCGATCCTGTGAAGTGCTGAGTGTCTTCAACTCACTCTGAAGACAATGGGTGGGTACTAAAGGGCTCAGTACCTCACAGGATCGAGGCCAAAATCAAGGCCATCTCTGTTTGGCAAAATAGTTAAACAAGTGCTTACTTTAAGCATATGCTTAAATCTTATTGGGATTTAGGCATATACTTAAGTGCTTTCCTGATTCAGGGCCTATCTGAAAGCAGAACCAGGCCCTGGTATATAGCAGGGAGAAGGGAGGAACACACCCAGACATCAATACTTATTTAAAAAAATAATAAATAAGTGGAATATGTCAGGACTCAGGAGTCCCAATCAAACTTCCATTTGAAAGGGCTCCAGAGAGAGAGAGAGAGTACCGTGCAAACTGTGCCCTCGCTCTGTTTCTGTCATCTCTGAATATTTCATCGAACAAATTAGATTTTGCTATTAGATCTGTAAATGACAGTGGATGGCATTTGCCAGATGGTGTGTGTATTGTAACTGTCACATCATTATAGGTTTAAAATTAAAGTATGGGAAGTTGGCAAATGAACATACAGTATATAATTTCCAGAATTCAACTCCGCAACGGTAGACATTAGCCACTCAGCACATTGTGTGTGGGAAAAAAACAGTTACGTTTAACAAATGTCCACATTTTTAACTAGGCTAATCTCTAAACTGGTTTGTTCAACTTAGTTTAAAAGTCAACATTGAACAACATTATTTACTTTGTGCCTAAAATTACAGATTTTTTTTCTTGAAGACTTACACCTTGGCCATAACTAATATATGTAATTATCTGGAATACTTAACTAAATTGTCAGGAATAAGCTCTCAAATTAACTGGATGACTTTATTCAATATACTATGTCTACAATTTTTCCACTTGTAAAGAAAAACAATTAATAACTCTAATTCTTTAGTGTTGTGGATATATTTGTTTCAAGTACCTTTATTTGATATTACCATAAAATGAGAGCCTGGGTGGGAGCTTTGCTTAGCTTTATAAAATTTGTTTGAGAGGAGGGCAACAGAGAGTGAGAGAACACCCAAATAAAATAATACATAATATATGTATTGTTGTTAAATTACATAACTGGATTGTTTCTATTTATCTATTGACTTCTCACAGTATTGCCAATGCTAGCACAAAGAGGACAGAAAGAGAAATCAATATACATCATGTTTCTCACTTGCATTCTCTTCTTTGTATAAGGGATAGCTTTATTAGTAAGAGACTGATCCAGCCTCCACTGAAGCGAATTGAAAGACTCCCATTGTCCTCAATGGAAATTTGATCAGGCCCTACTTGAATAGTACTTTAACTTAGTTTCACTCTGAAGCCTTGGTTCAGTGAGTGAGGGAGAAGCTTTATAAATCAATATGTTTAGTATGTCATTGTATATCAGTAGCTGAAAAGCTGCACAACCCTCTTCAGTAATATTTAGCACTGTGTTTGAAATCGACTTTCTATTCAGCTTACTACCTCCAAACAAAATGACTGGCCTCTCTCCATGCTCTGTGATGATTCAGTTTCATTCTGAAACCATTTAGCAAACAAAGAATGAAGGAATCACTTTGTTAATGAAGAAAATTCACTGTTACCAGGGACTGAAAATCAGACCAGCCATATCAGTCAAACTGTACAATGAATAAACCTTCTCTGCTTTCATTCATACCAGTGCTACACCAATGGCAAACCTGTCTGAAATGAAGAATGATATAAATTTGGCAACAGTATGTCTTCTCTCTCTGTCAGATCCTGATCTCATTTACTCTGATGTAAATCTGGAGTAACAGCATTGCCTTTAACACAGTTGGTGTTTGATTTACCCCAGTGTAATTGACATCAGACTCTGATCCACTTAATTTGATTGATTCCTTGTGTTCTCTATGAAGAAAAAATACAACATTTTTGTGCTACTTTGTCCCTTTCTGCAATACATACAGTGCTGTAGTCCTCAAGAACATTAAATCTAGTATTTTCTGGGTCAAATGGCACATCATAGCCCATGTATTTTTATATTGCATGTAAAGAATTAGTGCTAATCAGAAAATGATAAGTATTTTGCATGAACATTTCAGAACGAAAAGTAAAAAATAGTTTTGTTTGGTTTTTCAAAATTTTTCATAGTCTAGGTCTACACTTTTGCTGGCAGAGTAATGCTGGGTAGGGTGCAGGGTTTTTTTTAAGACATAGATGTAGCCCTGGTATAGATGCAGTAGTGCTGGCATAAAAGTGCTTTTTTCCTGTATAGCTTATATCGATTACCAAACCAGTATAAGCTATACTGGCAAAAGCTCTTTTCTGCTAGGATATGCTGCACCTACACAAGGAGGGTTTACCGGCATGGCTGTACCAATATAGTTATACTGGTAAATCTTTTCTAGCGTAGACCTGACCACAGAAATTTTCCAATTTTTCAGTGAAAAACTAAAAATGTTTGGTTTTCTGTCCCTGATCATTTTTTGTTTAGAAAAAAGTGACTAATGATTGTGGGTGCTTAAAGGTTTTGGGCGCTGAATTGAGACACCTCCGAAAATCAGGTCCCTGTGAGGGGCGTTAAGTTGGCCACCCAAAATAATTTAGTCGCTTTTGGAAATCTTGGCCTGTCGGCTGGAACCCGCCATCCTCTCCTGGTAGCGCCCACAGTAGGGGACTAAGAAGCTGGGCAACTCTGCAAGGTCTCCCTCATGGAGTTTCCCCCACATTATGTCCTTAGCAGGGTTTCCCCCTGTATGGAACATGCTACACTTCTACCCCAAGCAGGGCCGGCTCCAGGCACCAGCTCAGCAAGCAGATGCTTGGGGCGGCCAACGGAGAGGGGCGGCACGTCCGGCTCTTCGGCAGCGGGTCCCTCACTCCCTCTCGGAGGCGAAGGACCTGCTGCCGAAGAATGAAGCCGCGGCGGTAGAGCTACCTCCGAAGTGCCGCAGATCGCAATCGCAGCTTTTTTATTTTTTTTTTCTTTCTGCTTGGGGCTGCAAAAACCCTGGAGCCTGACCCCAAGCACAAAGGGATCCTGAGTGATCTGCAGGAGACAAGACCCCTGTGTCTCCATAGCAGCTCTAGGTCCCGGGCAACCTACCCCAGGATATTTCCTGGCAGCTGAATTCCAGCAGAGCCATTCTACCAAGGGCCTCCCCTGGCCACAGCTTGCCCGGAACACTCCAATGCAGGGAAAACAAAGGAACAATGGTGCTGCTGAATGGATTTGTTGTTGTTTTTTTAAATCTTGAACATGTACTTCAGGGCTTGATCCTGCGAAGTGCCGAGCACCTTGCAAATTGAAGGTCAGTTAATTTCAGTGGGACTGCTCGTGTGCTTCAAACTAATCCCATGCCTCAGTGCATTGCGGGGTGGGTGCCAGAGGTTTCAGCACTTTTCAGGATCGAGCCCTTAGCTGTAGGATTGTTAAAGCGTATCTCCAGTTTACTTTCCACAGGCTTACAGGTCATGCAACTCAGAGCGTGCTATGCCCTGCAGATCACTTAACATTTGAAATCGTCAGCACAAGGGGAAATGCAGAAAGGAGCCCCTTCCAGTGCCACCTTAAAGACAGTGGTGGGATAAGGTTTCTGACAAGTCTTCTGCTGGGTTTCCCTACGCAGCCAGATTTAAACATTGCAACCTCAGCAGGGTGCACAGCCACGTAGCATGCGTGATTTGAATTGGAAATAGACACTGTATGTGCTTCTAGCAAAACCCTGCCACTAAGATTTGAGCCTGCACCAGCTGCAGGGAAGGGAGCAGTACTGACCATGAATCTGGCACTGGAGACAGTGCCACAGAAAGGTTCAGGATGGAAAGTGCTGCCAGGAGCACCTTATTGTCTTTCCATAAAGCTAGCATGTATTGTACTGCCAACCATAGCGTGCACACAGCGTGGCTGGGAGTATGGCCAGCTCCCCTTGCTGCTGTGATCCATCCCTTGGTATTGTTCCCTCTTTCTATTGCCTGGATGCAATAATGGGGGGAGAAGACAAGGAACATAAGCTAGCCAGTATCTCTGGGGTTAGGAAGAAACAGTTTATCCATTATGGGGTTTTCTTCCTCATCAACACTGCTAGTGACAAGATATTGGGTTTGTTGGACTCCTGGTATGGCGGTTCCCACCTTTCTGCCCCATCCCTACCACTCCTCAACACACCTTCCCACACGACTCCTCCAGCAACGAAGGGCAGGATTTAGACTTTACTGTCAGTTGTCCTGCAGAGTGATGGCCAACTTCTCTGAGAAAATCACTCCCTGCAGCTGGCAGGTGTTGGTACAGCACCTACCACAGTTTGGACAGCACCTAAGGACACTGGTTGTGGTCTTTTGGTGCGACCTCAATATAAATATTAAATAATACTCATCCTCTTTACATACTGGCTGATATCACATTGCACAGTAGCTGTGCACCGCAGTTGTAGGGTGAACCTGTGACCTTTTGTATTATTGGAACCTACCTGGTGTTTGATTTAAAAAAACATACAGCATCTATGTAACAGCAACTATTAGCCAAGGCACATAAAATGTAAATGTTTTGTGTAATGATGTTTGTGTGGCATTAGAATAAATTAAAAAGCAAATGATTTAATTGTGTTTGTGCTAATTAAAATATTTACAAATTAGAGAGAGATGCATTTATTGTCCCATTGGGAAAGGGCCTTGACACCTCGCCTGTCTTGGAGTCGACAGTGCTGTCATTTATTCATAGACTGCTATGTATACCTGGGTGATTTGCTTTTTAGATTACTCTTCCGTGACACGTAATTCTCAGGAGCCTCCAACTTCAAGGGATTCAAAAACAGGTTTATATGTACACATATATATGTGTGTGTGTGTGTGTTTTAACCAAATGCTGTTCTTTCCCCTTCTTTTCCAGGTCCAAGAGTTCCAATTGTGACTGTTCACAACACGACAGATAAACAAAGTAAGTACTGGGTTGTATTTGGTGCGTCCTCAAAGAGAAGCAGTCAGGCAATGTAATCAAATACAGCCATTCTCCATTACTTTCAACAGGGAGTACCCAGACTTTGCCTATATGTGGGCCACACAGACCTCTTAGCTGGAGCTGAAGGGTTGAAACTAATGTATATTATACCGAGAAGATTGCAAGGCAGGTGGTGTGCCTTGAGTAAAGCGCATTGTGCTAGATGCGCAACGTGCATGTTTTAATGTTACCTTGTCCTCCCCTCCCCTGCTGTGTGTTTCATCTACCTGTTGCAGGTTTTTGGAGCCTAGACTGAAAAGGGCTGACTTTCAATAAGGGTTTGTACAGCCCTTAGGACAGGGGAGCCCTGGTTGCTGAGAGGAGCCCTAGGCACTACTGTAATACAAATAATAAGCAATAATAACAGACGGCTGTGGAAGTGTAGCCAGCAGAGACCACAAGTTGCATCAGACAGTGCTTATCTTTACTGTGGAATGTGGCCCAAAGCTTGAGCAGCTGTAGCTCCCAGCCAGATGGAGCATCGCCTCCTGGAACTGTAGTCTCCACACCACCATAGTAAAACTAAGTGCAGCCACTCCTGAGCTTCACGGGCGGTTCTTACTCCAGACTTAAAATTATGGGCTGAACACATGAGCAAACTAACCAGGTTTCGGTGCACCGTGTCCAGTGGCTATTAGATTTGTTATTCTGCAGGCTGTCAACTTTCAAGTAGTCATGAATAGTTGTAAGAATTACTAAGGGGAATGATTTTCAAAGGCACAAAGGGCAGTTTGGGGCCCAACTCCTGCTGAAAGCCAATGGGAGCTGGGACCCTAACTTCCATTTGTGCCTTTGAGAATTTCCTCCTGTGTTATTTATTCAAGTGGCATGTAGGTGGTTAACATTGTAGCTAAGTACTTACTTGGCCTCCATTGCTGTAGTGTCTGAGCACCTTGCAACCATTAATGTATTTATCCTCACAACATCCCTGTGCGGTAGGGCACTGCCATTATCCCCATTTTACAGATGGGGACTGAGGCACAGAGAGGCTAAGTGACTTGCCCAGGTCACACAGGAAGTCTGCAGTGGAGCAAGGAACTGTACCCAGGTCTCCTGCCTGCTAGGCTGTCACTCAAACCATTGCCGTTTAATTTCTGAAAGTTACCTTCAGAGAAATATTTCTAGAACTTTTTATGTATATGTTCGCTGATGAAAAGCGAATTGGAAATACCCGTCATCATTAATATTGTATAGTTGCACAATCCAAATATATCTCTTCATTAATCTGATACTATGTCATCATGGAAAAGACACGTTTAACAACCAATTGATGGAGTGATAAAAGCCATTACAATAGGTACCTACCAAGTGTGCTTGGGGTGGAGGGCGGTTATCTATTGATTTGAGCACCGGACTTGGACTGCGGTGTTCTGGATTCTATTCCCAACTCTGCCATTAACTTATTATTTATTTGGGATAGTGCCTCGGAGCTCCAGTCATGAAGCAGGACTCCATGGTACAAACACACAACAAAAAGTCCCTGCCCCACAGGAGCTTACAGTCTGGGTGTAAGACAAGAGAAAACAGATAGATACAGGGGGGTGGGGGAGTACATGGAGCAATGAGACAATATTGTCTAAGGTTATTTCTACATTTACAGTTGTGTTCAGAGTACCTACACTGCACACTCCCCCCCCCCCATAAATAGCCATGTAGATGGTGAGGCACTGGTTAGACAAGTCATGACACACCGGAACCGTAGTATATACACCCTACGCAGCTCTTTACTAGCCCAGGCAGTTCCCCATCCACACTTGCTATTTTTTAGCAGTGTAGTGTCTTGCTGCTGGAGCCTTTCCACATGCCCGAGCCCTTCCCTGCGGTTTGTAGCTACAGCCTGCTTTTCGCTGCGGGGTGTAGCTACATGCGCCCTACACCCTGCCACTAGTGTAGATAAGACCTAAATAGACAAGACAGATACAGAGTGGGGGTAGAAACCACAACGAGAGTGAATCATGTGATGGCAGCAAATGTCATGTTAATTCCATGAATTTTCTTGGGGTGCTTACTTAGGCGGGGATCTACTAAATGGGAAGGAGGTGAGGGTGACAGGGCAGAGGAGGACAGGATAGGAGGCGCAGGTGTGGAGTGACCTTAGGCTTTCTGTTTTAGTCTCTCTATGCCTCAGTTTCCCTATCTGTGAAGGGGAGATAGTAATACTTGCCTGCCTCAGAGGCGTGTGGTAGTGAGAGTGGGCTAGATTCTACCATCAATTACGCCAATATGAATCTGGAGTAACGTTATTTACAGGGTGCAACACCAGAGCAGCTCCCAGCACCCAGAGTGTACCAGTGAACCTGGCTCCCACCTAAATAGACAAGACAGATACAGAGTGGGGGTAGAAACCACAACGAGAGTGAATCATGTGATGGCAGCAAATGTCATGTTAATTCCATGAATTTTCTCGGGGTGCTTACTTAGGAGGGGATCTACTAAATGGGAAGGAGGTGAGGGTGACAGGGTGTACACTGGTACACTGCTGCATGAGGCTGAGTACCCTCATTTCCCATTGAAGGCTGTGGGAGCTGAATCTGTCCGTGGGAAGAGAGTGGGTCAGGCCCAAGGAGTGCAGGGGCAGAGTGGGTGCAGAAATCCAACAGCCAGAGTCACAAAAGAAATGATTTGGAAAGATGGGGAGATGTTTAGTGGGACAGAAGTGGGCAGTTGTTCCAAGCATAGAGAGTAGCATGGAAGAAACCGTGAAGCCAAGGGTTTTGTTATCAAATAACAAGCCTAGACGTGAGCAATCTTCGGGTATGTCTACACTTTGAGCTGGGGGTGTGATGCCCGGCTCGAGGAGGCAAACCTGCCCTCGCTCTGCTCAAGCTAGTGTAGCCACGGTGACGCAAGCAGTGGGAGGGGCTAGCGTACTTGAGGTAGCTAACCCCTCCCACCATTCCCTCTCCTGTGGCTACACTCTGTCTTTAGTGCACTAGCTTGATCAGAGCTAGTGTGGGTATGTCTCCTTGAGCTGGAAATTTCTCCTGCAGCTCAAAGTGTAGACACATCCTAACATTGTCTTTATGGACCTGATCCCGTACTTTTTGCTCAGGTAAATCTCCCATTGAAAACAGGATCAGGCCTGATACAGTATCATGATGTGTAAAGAAAAACACAAGGCTCCCATCTGCTGTTTAAACGTTGTGTGGGTGATTTCATTCTTCCTGCTCTATCAATGCGCTTTGCTGACAATGTGCCATTCAACTACTTCTCCCCACACCCCACCAGAAGAGTCTTGTACATAAGCAGAGCTGGCAGGACACAGCCACAGATGTGTATCTGAATGATTTAAAATCTCTTCTTGTAAGAATGCAGTTGTGACTGGGTAAAGTTATGGCTAGAGAAGGCATGTAGTTTAGATTCAGATGGGTGTTTGGGGGAAAAACACAAATAAAATCAAGGTTTGCCTGTCGTATGGTTTAACAGAAATATAAGGGTGAATCAGAGTGGAAAATGTCCAATTTGATGTATATTGTAACTTTTGTTGTTAAGCCATAAGCACTGAGTAGAATAGTGTGCTTCATTTGGGAGATTGCCAAGGAAGATATATTGTACACTGTAACAGGGTCCGATGCCTTCTGAGTGCCACCACCTGGCCTGCCTCCATTTCCCCTCTTGGTTCCTCAAATAACTCAGACTTCTCTCTGTTCAATAATACCCCTCCTTTGGGCCTGGTTTTATTGGCAAAAAGCTAAAAACAACACAAAAAGCCTTCTCTCCCCGCCCCCACCTTAAACTGGGCACAGCTCCTCCTTTCTGGGGTACTGTCTCAAAACTCCCCTGCTGTCTCATGGCCCTCCCTGCAAAGAACCTGAGCCCAGGTCTTCCTGCCTGGAAACTTACCTGGTGTCTCAGGGACTTCCCTGCTTTAGCAGGCCACTCCCAGCCCTTCCTAGTTGGAGCAGCTCCCCTTGTCTCAGGATCTTCCCTGCAGGACCCTTTCTCACTTTCTGCTACAGTTTCCTCTTCCTGTTTCCTGCTCTCCTCTGGCTCTGTGTAGAGCCCTCTGTCAGACCCCATTGAGAGGCTGTTAAAGAGGCACAGGGGGGCTGGACCAGTTCTCTCTCGAAGGGCCCAATCCACCTGTGACGTACATTTAACCATCATTTATTTCCCTTCCCCATCTCCAATGAACTGTTTAAAATTCAAAGTTTTCTTTATGATGAAATTCAGACAGAAACAGACAGGCACAGAAATCAGCAGCATCCGTCGGAGTAGTTACGTGCATGACACACAACATGCCTCCCATCTCTGAGAGCCTTGGCAAAAACAGAGCATGGGGCTGGGATTCAGAACACCTGGGTTCTATTCCCAGCTCTGCCACTGGCCTGCTGGCGGACCTGGGGCAAGTCCCTTCACCTCCCTATGCCTCAGTTTCCTCATATGGAAGGTTGGGCTAGCGATACTGACCTCCTTTGTAAAATGTATTGAAATTCTGGATGAAAAGCGCTTGGTAAGAGCTAGGTGGTGCACTTCTCACTGACGCATTCCTGGAGGAATAGTACAGACACAAGAAGCAGGAGCTAACCAGGAGCAGATCACCCCTTCCTGCAAGAAGCACCTGAGGGGGGGAAAAGAGGTTTCCCCAGATCATTGTGCCTGATAGGGAGGGTTTGTCCCACATGGAATGGACAGAAGGGTTCTGCCTTACCCCGCAGATCCCCCAAGATCTGGGCTGATCTCCACTGGAAGCACAGCGCCACCCACCCCGTCTAGCTTGGTTGGATACCCTGGAACCTTCAAAGGACCCTTTCTGGAAACCACCCCTAAGGGTGTTTCCCAGCATGGCTACCATGAAACCACCTTTAAAGGAGGATTGTCAATATGGACCGAGCTGTGTAGAAAAATTATTCCGGCCTGGGCCTGCATTTGTTTGCTGTTTCCGCAGTGGGCGTGGGAGAATGGTGTAACTATCCCCAGGCCTGTGGAACTCCCTCTCTGGGATCCAGGGCAGAGCAGATGGAAACAGTGCCATGGAGGCAGGACAGATCCAAGTACAGAAGGAATTCCCAATGTGTGGAGCTGGGCCCTGGGGAAAATGCAGCTTTTGCCACGCATAAATACCAACTGATACTTATTGATAGATACTAGATGCTAAAACAGTCAAAGAGGCTCAGAAAATACCTCTTTACATTTCAGGTTAATAATATTGAGAACATATTGCAGACATGCTGTTTCTTTAACCTTAACACACTGTATAAGTATCTACCAGCATCTCAGCCTCTCTGTGCTCTCTACAGCTATAATGATACATCCACCCATTTTGTCCCCGATGGAGGCTTTGGCCTGACTCCCCCTTTGCACCAGTTTAAGTCAGGAGTTGTCCCACTACAGTCAGTGGAGTTACACTGGTGTAAATCTGAAGCAACTGGGAGGAGCAGCACGGCCATAGAAAAAGCCAAACTTCAGCCAAGGCAATCTTTGGGTTTCTGCAGGTTACCCAGTCCTAGGAGGCTACAGCATTAGGCTGTCAGAAACATTTCCACAAGTCAGGAATAGCTTCATAACTCTGGGAACTGCAATTACAAGGAGGCCATGTGAGCTCGTCTTAATGAGTAATAGTATTCCTGATCTCACCCTCGTGCCTCGCGTATAGTTTTTATGCAACTCGTACCGTATTGTTTGGTCACTGTTAAGCCTAGGCCAGTTTTTCATTTTGTTTCTTACAGAAGGGGTAAGGGGTGGACCAATGCTAGGAGAGGGGGATCTTCTGGAATAAGCTTCTTTATTTTACATTTTAAATAACAGAGAAAATGGCCTGCTCTGTATCTGCTTATTTTATGTTTCTATCAATGTCAATGAGGCTAAGAGCATGACTAAAGCAGTCAAGATTTGGGCCTGATTTTGGACTTTTGCATAGAGTGATTTAATTTTTGGACATTCATGAGTCTTTTTTTGGCTGTTTTTTTCTCTCCGTTTTCTTTTTATGTAGATATTTTGATTTCCCCATGGCTATAGATGTGACCGATTGCATATAATGGCATATACCTTATGCCATTATCTCATGATATTGAAAACAGGATCATAAATGACTGTTATGTGTATAGCGTGAGAGCTATCATGGAATGTAAAAAGCAAATAAAATACTTGACAGAAGTGGCATAAAACATACTGAGAATGTTGCTGTATATTGAAAGTTATAGATGTATAGTATTTATTGCATAGGTAATTAGAGAGAGGCATGCACAAAACTCATCCTGTTTGCTAGAATGCATGATTTCTACATTTGATTAGCATTTCCCCTGATTCCTCATTTTCCAGCATTTTGTTGCTTCTAAATAAAGGAGACAATTATGACAGTTGAATTTACTCATTAATTTGAGGCCATTACTCTATAAAGGGAGTTTGTCTCAGTATTCTGCAATAATCTGATAACAATGAGTCATGCCAAATATTATAGAGTGCTTACATTTAATTAAGCACTGACCATTTGTACTTCACAGACGAGGGTTCCCTGTAGTCCTAAAGCAGAAAAGAAAGTCCTTTAGGAGATGTGCCAATCTTTTCTTATTTCCTTCACTCTGTTCCTGCCTTTCTCTGGATGCAATTATATGAACAAATAAAATGGGTTTACTGAACTCCCCTGTGTGTCAGACCTCGTTCTGCTGATAAAGCTAGTTGTGTGGGCCATAATTAAACGGGAATCCTAATATTTAACTAAACTTAATAGTCTGTTGCTTTGAAGCTTTTGTGGGAGTTATGAATTCAATAGAGATGATCCAGGCTTTTCAGAAACACGTTGAATAGCCATTGAACCATTAGAGCCACTTGCTGAAAGAGCTGTGAAATGTATTAACTGGTAACGGCATGTTTTTGTGCTGTGCCTGCTTTTCTATTCACTGGAGATGGGCATGACTAAATGTGATTCAGAACATGATTATGAACTACCTATGGTATTATATTTTCAGAAGGGCCTGAGGGAGTAGTATCCATAAGCATAAGTGTCATTAAAGTGCAGTTATAGTCAATAAAATGGGTAATTGGTGTTGGGAGGTTCCACATTATATTTTACTCAGTGTCTTCCAGATCAAATAGACCATATTTATTATAATTTCATAGGGAAAAATAATTCTGGGTCAGACACTCAGCTTAAAGAAGATGAAGTGTTCCTGGGGTCCAGATTTCAAGAGGGATGGGGTCAGAAGGATGGGCCTCTGCTGGAGAAGGTCCTTGTATGTTGAAGCTGAGCCCTCAGTACACACAGATGAGGTTCGTGAATCACTCCTGCCTCAGCCAGACTCTGGCTACGAGAATCAAAAGATACTGACCCTTGTCAGAACCCGCTATATCAAGGAAAGGAGGAAAGGTATCAACTGGCTCCCTGCACCCATGACACAGAAAAGTTACCCTGTGCCAAGATATTAGGGTCCAGGCATGTGATGCAGAATCCGGGAACCTGGGAGTTACAGCTGGACTTGAAGAGATTGATAGAAGGAGGCTGGGGGCAGGTGAGTATTTGGTTGAAGGCCTGCTGGTGCAGGGACCACTCCTCTGACAGAGTCGTTTCTGGCCCAGCCCGTCCATTGGAAGATTCAGAGAGCTGGGTACATACAGGACTTTGAAGGACCCCAGAGGAAGAGGACATTGGATTCTCCCTGGAATGGAACATTCTAGTCCTGCCTTGATTCAGGTTGGCCATCGTGGTTGTGTTGTCCAACGTGATCAGGATTTGGCTGAGGAAGGAACTGGAGACACAATCTTCAACAGCCTTGAGCTCCAGGGAGTAGCTGTGGCACTTCGTTTCCAATGGCCTAACTCTGCTGAGTTGTTAGATGCTAGAGGGCTTGAAGTAGGGCAAGGCCTGCCCAGCCTTCACTTGCTAAAGGGAATGAATTAGGCCTTTTCTGTCGAGAGGGAAAAGAACAAGTCTTGCCAGAAAGGCTAAGAATGGAACCTGGCCTGCAGCAAAGCCATGCATGATCAAATACAGTTGCTCCATGTTGGGATGTGTCTCCTGGCCTCCTCTCCATGTAGCACATATTGCTGCTGAGAACCCTCAGAGCTCTTCAGCCAAGCAGCAGCTCCAGGTTCATTGTTAAGCTGTTTTGGAGAGAAGTCACTCAGCTGCTGGCCTCCTGCTTGGAAGGGAGGGGCCAGCTGGAGATGAACCACCCCATGAGGGCTAGAGCGTTTGGCTCCAGAGCAGGAGAGAGGTTGCTGCTCAGCAGGAAACAGCTCAGCGTTCGGGTACAGCCTGGGCAGAAGGGAAGGGAGTGCCACCTGGAGACCAGCTGATCAGGAGAAGGGAACAGCTCAGCAGGGGGCAGTGGAACAGCCGAGAGGAAGATGTCACCTTAGGCAACTGCATAATCTCCCTAAAACATAGGGCCACTCCATGAATCCAGTCAAAGTCGGAGCCACATGGGCTCAGCCCTCAAGTTGAGTTGGGAATCCAGAAACTGGGACACTCAAGTTTGGTGGAACACTTGAAAATATAGGGCTTAGGCCTTAACCACTAGATCCCTCCATAACACAAGCGCTGTCTGTCTATGTCGTCTCTGTGCATGGCTGTCTGTCTGTCTGATACAGAGCATAGTGCTGGTCCAAGGGAGATGTTTAGAATGTGAACCAACTCTACTGCCGTTTGCAGAGCTGTGTGGTAGATGATGAATGATGCTCTGTTTAGAGCTTTCATTGACTCTTAATTGTTTCATATTGATTCCACATGCCTGGAGAACTCTCGACCAGAATATCTTCCCCCAGAGTGAAAATCTCAACGAATATACATCTGCGCCAAAAAAATCCTCTTCTCCCATTCCATTTGAACTGCAGAGTGAGCTCTTAAAATGCATCGATTCCACTTTAATCTTCTGCTGCTTTGTCTGAGGCGAAAACACTGTTACAGCATGTAGACTTAGAAGGCTAGATCCTCAGCTGGCATCCACTTAGTTCTATTGATTTCAGTGGATGCCAGTTGATACCACCTCTTGATCTGGGGCAAAGGTGTTTTTTCCCCCTCTGGGATAATAGAGCCCATAATAATTCTTTGAATCTGGAGCATATTTCAGAAACATTGCAAGGTAACTACTACATTTTAGCTGTGCCTCTCTCATCATAGACTTTAGAGGGGACAGTGTGTCTAGAAGGAAAATATTTGTTTTAAAAATATTAGGGGCCTGGGTAAAACGTTAAGTTGTCCATGAATAACTCCAAAGGGTTTGTATGGTTTTTGTCCTTATTCTTTCAGAAATCTTTGAGCTGGAGGTAAATGAAAATGTGCAGCTGACTGTAAAAGATAGGCAAATGCCTAAAGTGGAGTACATGGAAATCAAGATAGATGATTACAGTAAGTATCTCTCTTCGCCTTATGCTATTATGGTTGTGAAATAATCATCCTGCCTGCATAGGCAGGAGGAAAAATTATTGTGGCTCTCAGTGACATCGTCCAGTTTGGGAAGCACTTAGCTGGGAAATGCGACATAGAAGGAAGCTATTCTGGAGACAGGAGTTGATGAGGATGGAGGAGACAGAAAGAGAAAAGGATAAAAATTAGCTTCTATATAAAAAAAAGTAATTGACACTAGGAGATGACATGATGTGGATCACCTGTCCATTACAGGGCGTGTTTGCTGTAACATGACTGGTTTATTAGTTAAAATAGGTTTGAAATGGAATATTATATGTGCTTACTAGCTACAACTGTGGCAGTCTCTCAGTACAGAGCAGTAAACTGCAGTGAATCAAGCAGTAATCACCAATCAGGATACATGCATGTAACAGATTTTTAGTCTCAGTGATTTAAAATTTTTCATGAAACCCACGTCATTTGATAGAGGTTGGAAAAAACAGCTGTACAAGAAAAGGAAAGACAAAATCAAAGGAAGATCTTATTTGCAGCAGGGAAGAATGAAACTTGGAGCAGTTTAAAAATGCAGCTAGTTCTTTTTTGTGCCACTCCTTAATTAAATATTCTCTCCACAGCTGTGTGCAAAAGAGGAGAGACGAAAGGAAGGGGATGGGGACAGAGATACAAACAAACGTAATCTAGACAAAGCTAGGGACCAAATAGTTCAGATATTTTCCACCAGCCTCCAAAGCTGCACCTGCAACATTTTTAAGAGTGTCTGTTTTGTTACATGGAAACTCCACATTTGAAATCCCCAAATATGTAATGGCTCCTACAGATCCTAATTTCTGCATGGCATTTGTGTGGCTATACTTGACAATTTGGAAGCAGTTAAGGAAACAGGGCTGAAAACATGTTCCTTGACATTTTCTCTATGATGGGATTGGTCATAGCAGAGATTTCCTTCAAATGCAGAGTACTGTAATAGAAAACATCTGTTCAGATACGACATAGAATGACACTTACACAGAAAGGAAGAGAGATACTGTGTTACTGCGTAATCTGGACCAGTGAGTGATGTTATAAAACATGAGGCCAAAAGCTATTTGAACACAGCAGTAATTACCTAAAATGCTCTGCCTCAAACATTGATATTATGAAGAGAAACTGATGCATAGAAATAAGGAAAACAGAACTGTGCATTTCCTGAACATTATGGGCAAAGATAGAACATCAGTGACAGCCTATCATTAAGAGCCAACTCTATCCAGGCCACAGGAGCCATTTCATAATTATATTTTGAATTTACTATAAATAACTCAAGAACTGTTGCTAACATTATTAACTGCAGTTGTTGGTGAAAGTATCTTCTGCTGATCTTAACTAGCCTGTTTTTTGTGTGTAATAAATACAAGCTGGCTGTATTTTTTCATGTGCCTTCACCACGTATCCAAGATCTGCCCTAAAGGCGTCCCAGTAACTGGAGCAGTGTGTGCCATGTTTTATGTATATTTAAAGTCAAATGGTGGTCTCTCTGACTGTCCCTGGGCCATTGATCCAATTTGCAGTCCATTAGCATTCAGATGGAATAAGTAATTAGACTGAGCATCAGAAAATGATTGCAAAACAAACCACTTAAAGCTAGTGGTTAATCTGTATATTAATTGTATTGAAAATCCTGCTAATACTGATTTAATTGCCATGCCTTTGGTAATCTGGATTATAGGTAATATTTTAAAAACAAATGCTGTCTCCTCATTAATGCAGAAAGCATTTGTGTGGGAGCACTTTCATATACCAGTTGGTGGTCAAGAAGAGCATATCAGAGTACGTAAATGAAGTTTTGGGGGTTACCATAGCACAACTGGGGCCTAACTCAGATGTCACATAAACAGATTTTATACCAGTGTAACTCTGTCAATTTGGAGTTACTCCTGATTTGTATTATACCAGAGGAAGTGAGATCAAAATCAGGCCCCTGGAATTTAGGATTAAGAGGCAAGTCCATCCCCTACCTGTCTTGAAGCCCCTAAAGCAAAAAAATTCTGCCTGTCACATCATCAGCCATGTTTTAATTGGCAATTGTACCTTACATTCCTGTTGTCTTAAGCTATTGTTACCCTCCCTTTCTCTGCCTCCCCAAAATATTGATTCTTGGCAGTGTCACTCATCCAGCTGCCTAAAGGGAAAATAATAGCTATTGCCAGATGTTAATTGCCTGTTGTGTAAGTGATGCATGACTAAATAGCTCACTCTAGGTTTAGATTTCTTGTCACCTCAGCTATTACGGTCTGGATCTTATCCTTGATTACATCTGTGTTTTTAGGGTTTTATTTACCAGAGCATTTAGGAAATGCTGTTTTATTTCTGTTGATAAGTGGCCACAACATTGTCAAAATCTGTGATAATTATCTCAACATTCCCCTATTAAATCCTTGTTGTTGTTTGTTACTTTTGCCTAGAATTGCCAATGCAAATCTTGAAGCCAGCAACCTTTGCGGACACCATACACTATCCTTTGCTACTGGTTGTGTAAGTTTTCTTATTTTTATTTGTAATCTGTAATTCTTATTTTTACTTGTAAACACCTAAAAGCAACCAAGATCAGCGCCACAGTGGGCTAGGTTCTATACAAACGGAGGATAAAAGACGATCCATGCACTGAAGAACTTACAATCTATGGCTCCAGTTCTGTAAAGAATTACACACATGCTTAATTATACACACTCTGCGTATTGCCATTAACTTAAGGGAAAACGTACTGCATTTTTAAGAGATCTCTTACACCTAGCCAAGTGCAATGTTGGTACCAACCACACACAATACTCCCTTCACACTATGCCAACTTCTTTAGGGCTAGTTTACATTGGCAGCGTGGCTTGTGTAGTCACTCTAAAAAAAACACCTCCTAGAAGGGCGTAGTTACCAGCACTGTCTACACTGGCATTTTACAGTGCTGAAACTTGCTGCAATCGGGGGTGTGTGTGTGTGTTTTTTTCACACCCATGAGCAAGAATGTTGCAGTGCCGTGAAGTACCAGTGTAGACAAGCCCTTAGACTGAGGGTACATCTGCAAAGCAAGTAGGATTTCACGGCCGCAAGTCTCAGAGCCCAGGTCTACGGACTTTGCTACAGCCCTAAAAATAGCTGGGAAGACATTCAGGCTCCATCTGTAGCTATTTTTAGTGCATAGCGTGAGCCCGAGTCTAGACCTAGGCTCTGAGACTTGCTGCCGTGGGGTCCAACTTGCTGTGTAGACTTAAAGACCTTCATAGTTAAAGCCAGAGTGATAGCAGACCCAAAGCCATTGGAATCATGCTATTTCAGGATGATAAAGGAGATGTCTTAAAAAGGAGGGCTGCCTATGAAAGAACTGCTCAAACCAAAAAAAAATCAGCAATTTTTTTAAAATTCACATCCTGCTCCCTTTTGGGTGAAGCTCAGGGGACAAGCTACAGAGTTTCCAGACTGCTACAGAAATATGGAACTTCCTTAAAGATCTTCAAATAGATTTTTCACTGAACAATTTGCGTCATCTCTCCACCACAAATAACAGTGCTGGCTCCACTCCACTCTTCCAAATTGGTTATTATCTCTCTCAAACCTGGCTACAAATGCTGTAAATTGCATTGGGCAAAAATGGACAAGGCCTTAATGAAAATTCACTTTAAACCCAGCAGAGAGTTGTGAAATCAGCTTTTCTCAATACTGCAACTATTAAGAGGGATCATTTCTATTTAACGTGAATCCACTGCAACCCCTCCCTCCCATGGCACTTCAATAGTGTAATATCAGGGGATCTCTTAGCAGGACTTGGTGAGCCCACGCACATTAGAATACTACATTCGGGGATGTGTTGTCTTCCTGTTAAACTGTGGCAGCCCCTGTTGGGGAATAGTGACATGTTTACTTTCTAATGGCTATTATAGCCTCTGCAAAAGCTTGAACCTATAGTGACTCTGCCCTGTGGTCCTAGAAATAGCGGTGAATAACCAGCCACCTCTGTCCAAATGGTGCCTTCCTCATAGCAGCACAAAACTATCAATGCCGTCTAGCCCAACAATTGAACTGTCTTTACAGCTAGTCCACTGAGTCATTTAGGCCCAGATCCTCAAAGATTTTCAGGCACCTAACTCCCATTGATTTCAATCCGGGATGCACTTTGCTGAGAGAAAGGAGTCTGATATAGGAATGAAGGAGGCAAAGATGCATTGCAAATGAATTCCAAAACACCATCCTGCAGCTTTTTTCAATGAGGGACAAAAACACTGCAATAAACAGGCTGCCACATCACAAAATTACTTCAGCGAAAACGTACTTCATTATACAAGTGCTTGAGGAAGATTGGTACTCATCAAGCTAACGACACTTGATTAGGCTGCCTCTGAAAGTGGATGCTCCTGGGCCTTTGTGGAGCAAATGCAAATAACTAAAGCAGGGGTCGGCACCGTTCGGCACGCAGCTCGCCAGGGTAAGCACCCTGGCGGGCCGGGCCAGTTTATTTACCTGCTGACGTGGCAGGTTCAGCTGATAGCGGCCCCCACTCGCTGCTGTTTGCCGTCCCAGCGCGGGCCGAGGGATGTGCTGGCCGCGACTTCCCGCCACCCCCATTGGCCCGGGACGGCAAACCGCGGCGAGTGGGGGCCGCGATCGGCCGAACCTGCCGCGTCAGCAGGTAAATAAACTGGCCCGGCCCGCTAGAGTGCTTACCCTGGCAAGCCGCGTGCCGAACGTTGCCGAGCCCTGAACTAAAGTCATATGCATGTTAAAAAATTGAGAGATGTTTTCTTGTGTCTCTGGAAGCCCATAAAAGGAACTGAAGTAGGTGAAAATGCCAGTATCCCTAGTCATTGAGAACTAGCTCTACAAAATCTCCTGTCCCTTGCTCACCCTATTTCTGTGGGTGTATTGTAATTTCTGCTTTGTATGGAGAGTTTGAGAAGCTCAGCTCAGTGTTGTTTGCAGTGTTTGTGTGGTCATGTGTGTTTCTTGTGATCATTTAGGACTAAGTGCCCCCAAAGAGCATGCAGTCTAAGGCCTTGATCCTGCAAAGAGAACTGCATTGGTGGGACCCGATTTGGGGGGTGGGTGGGAGAAATCTGCTAACACAGATCTCTTCCAGCACCAGGATTTCCCTGAAGAGAGCCCTGTTCGGCTGATCACCCTGCCCACCCATTGCAACCAGAGCTGAACTGTTATTAAAGTCAATTGTTTTATCACCAGTTTGTTTTTTAATTTGCCTTTCCCTTGTATCTATTTTAAGCAATAGTGACATCAAGTGACTGACGGTCACATCTGTAGCCACTATCCAACACTTCTGCAGGAGAGGGGAGATTTATGATGGGTGACAAGAGTCTTTCCTCCCCAAATTTTCTGCAGTGCTCCCAGGGTAGGCCCTCCCAGTTAACCTCTGCCAGGACCCCCACAAGAGTTCAGACCCTACAGACTGGAGGGATGAGAGAGAAAGAAAGAAAATATAGATTGGGGCCAGCTCCTCAAGTGGTGTGTAATGGCATAACTCCATTAACTTCAGTGAAGCTATGCCACTTTGGCCAAGTTGAGGATCTGGCCCATTTATGTGACTGCTTCCTAGTTTCACAAAATGCTCCAATATCATGGT
Source organism: Malaclemys terrapin pileata (assembly GCF_027887155.1). NCBI lineage: Eukaryota > Metazoa > Chordata > Testudines > Emydidae > Malaclemys > Malaclemys terrapin. The sequence continues at coordinate 269,319,707 of NC_071506.1, read as the reverse complement.
GATGGTTGCCAAATAAGAATCTAGATAGATAGCTGGGAAAACCTTCCTGCAGCTTCCTTGCCTGCCTCAAAAACCATTCCACACACCAGACCTCCCTGCGACAGTGCTGTATGAAGACAGATATCATGGCTTTCCCGTTAAAATTGATGTCACCTTATAACGCATGTAGCATTGGTGCAAGCTGGTTTGCAAATTCACCTTTAGAAGGAGAGACTGTATTGTCCTTTTTAAAAGAGATTATGTGGCATGAAAGGTCTCTAGTCTTGGGCAGCCTTGACATTGTTCCATCGAGCATGAATAAGACGCATTTGGTTTGTCTCTGTTTTTGTTTCAGTGACGGAACACCTGGTAGCCAGAGTGTAACAGAAAAGTTTGAAGTGAATTGGGAAAGCGTGCTGGTCAGCTCCCACAATGCAATTGTGATGAAGTTTGATGGTCGGGGCAGTGGATTCCAAGGCACTAAATTGTTACATGAAGTTAAAAGAAGATTGGCCCTTTTGGAGGAAAAAGATCAGTTGGAAGCTGTCCGGTGAATGACACTGTCCTTATTGAAATGAATTGCATTTATAATTGAAATGTATTCTCAAAGGCTCCGCAGCTGTATCTGGACACTAGAAAATACTCTAAGGCCCTGATCCTGCAAAGAGAACTGTGTCGCTGGGACCTCACTGAAGTCAACTGGGATGTGTGAGGGAGGGGGTGGGAAAAGTCTGCTTACACAGTTCTCTTCTAGGATCAGGGTCTCCCTGAGAGGGAGCCCTGTTCATCTGATCACCATGCCCAGGTGCTGCAACCAGAGCTGAACTGTTGTAAAAGTCAATCGTTTTATCTCTCTAGGTATCACTCAGCAATGCATCTCCTCCTATTTGAATACTGCTGTGTAAACAATTGAAGAAACGTGATAAATTGAAAGTACAAATACACTCTTGTATATTTCAATATGGGGAGTAAAATGTCAGCTAAATAATGATTCCATATATAAGCCAAAAAACTTTTTCTGATGTTAACATTAATAGGAATGGTGCTAAAGGGCTTACCTTTTAAAAGTTCAAGGGTCTGCTTTAAAATATTTGGGGGAGGGAGAGGCGGAGGAATCTTTTTAAAAAAATGGTTGGGTTCGGTTGAAGGCCCATTCAGTTGTTAAGAAAAGGAATTGCTGGAGTCCCGTGAGGTCTTCCACAGAGGTGTTGCAAAAGCATGAGAGTAATGCATGCCATGTGACTACAGCAATAGCCTAATATATAGGAATGGTGGTTCCATGCCATTATGAAGCTAGTTCGGTTGATAAAAATATATACTTGGTCTCTAAGGAAGTGGGCACGTATATGGATGATGCTAATGTTTGTTATAATAAATAAACAAACAGCCTTTATTAAGGCTAATAATCTAGCATCAAAATGGTGGATTAAGATGTTTAAGGACTGATGGAAAGATTATTTTAATTAACATTTTGGGGACTGTATTAAAGATGACTATGAATGTTTCTGAAAAACAAACAAAAAATTTTTTCTTACATTTTTAGTCTTACAAATAACTTACAATGATGTACTTGCTTATAATTACTTTTTTGCTGCACAGGTAGAGACTTTGGCTAATTTAAATAGCGTCATTTAACAATGTTTAAATATCTTCCACCTGCTTATATTCAAGTCCTATCCACTTACTTTACTGGGGGGGAAAAATTCCCTACTGCTAGCACTGTAGAGCGGCTATAGATACAGAAGAGTTAGCTGGATTCTGAGCTTCCCTGTCCATCACAACGTTCTGATTTCAGATTCTGTGCCACTGGGGATAAATAACGGAAGGGGCGGAAAGAATACTGCTTGATTTTTCGTGCCTGGATTAATTTTGCAGTGCTAGCAGTGGGGGAAAAAATCCATCTTCTGTCTTGTAAAATGAAGATATTTTTGATACGGAAGTTATTGCAAGACAATAAATATGTACTGTTTGCAGAGTTACTGTTCTAAGTATATCACACCTTAAAAATGACATCGAAATCATGTATAAGTAAGAATTTTGCCATTGGTTCAACAGGTAAAATGTTGTGCTTCCATGATCCAATCAAAATTAACAGAAATTAGGGTGTACCTGGTACATTTTGGCTCACAGGAGGTGTGTTCTGCACGATATATCTGGAATGTTCCATATCAGGCAAGGGGTTAAAAGAGCAAGAACAAATCAAACAGAAAGTTACATGAAAGCAGTAGCCATCAGTGTGAGTTTGGATTAGCCTATATAATTCGCTTGTGGCTTGGGTAATACAACCATCCTAAAGTCATGCTGATAAAATCTTCAAGCCACCATATGCCATCATGTATTGCATGTATCTAACAGAGTCCTCCTTGAACTTAACTATTTCTCGTTGTTTCATATTTTAGGATAATGTTGAAAGAACATTATATTGATAAAATGCGAGTTGCTGTATTTGGGAAGGTAAAATTTTCCTGTGATCCCTACCCTCTGTTATTGTTTGCTGATGTGTTTAAGCACTTGCACTTAATCTTGATTTATTGAGTGTACCTGCGGTTGTGGTTTTGTTTTTGGAGACAGGCTGCTTCTTGCTTAGAGATTCTAAAGATGAGAACTTTCATTTTATCAGCCCATTTATCAATGTTTCCTTTGAAATTATCTTGAAAAGGAAAAACATCTATTATTTGTGAGGAAAAAATGCTGTCAGATATGAGAAGGGGCTTGTTAGAAGAAATTATTCTTGCTATCAGTATAGAGGTACAGTGGGTGAATAGTGCTGAACGGATAATAGAATCCCTGTCTCAGAGATTGCTTACCAGTTCATAGCAGCCACTGACGTGCTAATAACAGTTTTGCTATTAGCACTATTTCTGAAGGCGGTGAGGAAAGGAGATGGGTTCTTGGCTTGGTACCAGTTCATTCAGACCTGATGGAAAACATACTAAGGTTGACAATATAGAATGAATGTACCATTGTAGCTTTGAAAACTCAGACCTTACACCCCCAAAATGGGAGTTTTGCCCCAAGCAGGGACTGCCGGTTCAGGGTCTAAGTGTAAGCAGTGTGAGTCCGACTGTATGTTCTGTTTCAGATAGATGAGACACATCCAGAATCTTTGCTGGCACATTGGGCATTGCAGTAACCAAATTCAGTATCAGTGACTGATGTTTTTTAGAGGATGCTGTAGTTTTACAGCCTCTGCAACAGAGCAAGACGTGAATACAGGGCCCAATCCTGGACACAGACACATACAGTTATTTTGAAGACACAAGTGGTCCTCATGGTCCAGATCATTCCTCTCCTTTGGAAGAGCACACAGTAAGAGGTTCTGGGGGAAGTGAGAATTGCCAACAGGAGCTAGGGGGCATAGGCTATGGGACCCACCCTTGAACCTGGGAGTTCCCCAAAGATCGAGAGAAGGCTTGGCCATCTGTATGGACCCCCCTGTACCTCTGCACTATCAGGGACTCCCATGGCCACTGCTTTCCTTAGAGATCCTGACTGAGTTATCTTTCCCTCCCATACACTCTTCTCACCCTGGTCTGATGAGCCTCCACACCTTGTCCTGCACAGAGATCAGACTGCAGAGGTGTCTGATATCTTTACACAAGGGGGAGGGTCCCCTCCTGTGTACACATCTGCAGGCGGACACTCGGCTTATGACCTTTAGCCAGTGGTTAGAATACTCACCCAGGATGTGGGAGATCCAGGTTCAAATCCCACTTCCTCTGACTGACATGGACCAAGGATTTGAATCTAGGGCTCCCGCCTCTCAGGTGAGTGCCCTAGTCAGTGGGGATTTGAGGTATGCTGGAGTGGGTCTCATTCAGTCACTCCTGCTGAAGCTGTTCCACTTTGTATGAAATACTTAGTAGTCATAGGCCAGAAAGCGTGAGAATGACTGTACAGTCCAGATGTTAGGGCATCCCCTGGGCCGTGGGAGACCCAAATTCCAGTCCCTCTTCCAATGCCTATGTAATTGTTTATACAAGTGAACAGTTTCCATAGAAGAGATTGAGAGAGATTCTCTCCAGAAAACCCCACAGTCCAGTGGTTAGAATGCACCACCTCCTCCACCATCTCTGTTCTGGATGAGGCCCGTAGGCGAAATAGGTGGGGGAACACCTAGTTTGAGGATGCTACTTGGGTAGCAGGACTGAGGCAGCTGTGCAGATGCCCAGCAGCAGAAATGTATGTACCACAGGACTTTACCAGTGGCAACTTAGGGGCCTAGGGACATAGGCACCTGCAGGGTTAGGCAGCAACTGAGCAGGGTTTGAAAATCTAAATTTTGGACATAGGTGCCTAAATCCCTTAGTGGATCTAGCCCAAAGTTCTTTAAGTACATAAATGGTTGCAGGATCAGGCCCATAGTTAGGACCGAGGCTTCCACTGCTTACGTGTACAAAACTCCCATTGAGGTAAAAGGGAAGATTTTCCTGTGTAGGGCCTGCAAGAATCCGGCTTTAGGAACTGGCTAGTTTAGTAACTCTTTGTGGGGCTGTGGCACTGGTTTAGAACCCTGTTTCCCATTCATTAAACTGTGTATTGAAAACACCACTGCCCCGCATGCACCTAGGCATACACAATGCTAGCAGGTTTGTCAGAACGCACCTGACTGTGCCCCAGTGCGTCTCAAATTAGCTACCAGCCCGTTACATTGGGAAGCAGAGTTGAATGGTTTTTAATCTAATGAACACTCTGGTCTGCTGTACCTCGGCCTGGTGGGATTTTGTGTCATCTAATGGCAGGGGGGGAGTTTGTGTACGCTTAACACCCAGGCTAAGGCATTACCTTGTATTAGTTGCGCTCAATTTACAGCTAATCCGCACGGAGCCACAGCCAAGTCTCAGGGAATGTCTGTACTGCAGTCAGAGATGTGCCGGCAGCTCATGTAGACATACTCAAGCTTGCTTTGATCTAGATAGCTAAAATAGTAGTGCAGCTCCAGCAGCATGGACCAGGTGGGGTTGTACAGCCCGTGCTTTAGCCCGTGTTAGCGAGCTATCTAGATTGAAGTGAGCTCAGTATGTCTACACATGCTGCAATCACACCTCTGACTGCAGTGTAGACATACCCCAGATTATAAGCATTCTAGGCAGGGAGCCATTTTTGCATTCTCACCGACAAGTGTGTCTGTCTGTACTCTAGGATTACGGGGGCTATCTGAGCGCTTTTATTCTCCCAGCTGGTGAAGAGAATCAAGTATTCACGTGCGGAGCTGCTCTTTCTCCATTGACAGACTTGAAATTATACGGTAAACACCACTCTCCGGAGGCCACAAAATGCCAGCTCCCAGCCACCAGTGACATTCCCACCCTCCCCTTACTAGGTCTCCCTTCTCTTTGTTTCTTAAAACCTGGCTTCTGCATCTGTGCAGCCATCCACATTGCCACTGCATACCCCAGTAATTTTAGAAGCTCACCCATAATAGCATAGATAGAATCATAGAATCGGAAGGGACCTTGAAAGGTCAACTAGTCCAGTCCCCTACACTCATTGCAGGACTAAGTATTATCTAGCAGAACAGAAATTATATAACTTGTAACTCCCAGTATATTTCAGTTGCATTCAGAAATCAATAGCAGAGCCCCCCTGTGACTAATGTAATGCCTCTCTATATACATTGATGGCAAAAGGCCATGTAGCACAGTGGATCATGTGGTAGCTGTAGGTTGCAAAGGTTTGGCATTACAAGTGTGTTTTGACTATTCTTTTATTAGAATTAAGTTTTTTCTGTCAATGTTATTACAGACGGAGTCATTAGTTCTGACCAGGTTTCTAAAACAAAACAAAAACAAGAGAGTCTAAAACATTTCTCATTTATTGAAAGCTGAGTCAGAAAATGTGGTTTTTATTTTTGGAACGGACTGCACTGGAGTAAAAACTGACCAATATGTTTTTTTTAATTTCTTTTCAAGCTTCTGCCTTTTCTGAAAGGTATTTGGGACTACATGGCATTGATAACAGAGCATATGAGGTAATTGCATGAAGTTGAGAACAGAGCTTTGAGTCAGTGTGCACACTTTCATGACAAAATGTAAACCTTTCTTTAACTTTTTAACCCTATCTTCTTATGTACAATTTGGGGGAGGAGGGAAATACCAAAACCAGTGCCTGAGAGTAGTAAAAAGGTCTTTGTTTGAAAGTTATTTTGGCTTTAAGTTTACAGACTGACTAGCTGTTTTGGTTTCCTTGAATTTAATGGTAAAGTAATTAATAGCCTTGTCATTCATTAATCCTCAGGCTATCCCTCTAAAGTAGGTAGGTATTATAAGCTCCATTTTACAGGTGGGAAATCTGAGGCAGAGAGGTTGAGTGACTTGTCCATGGCCACAGGATGAATCAGTATCAAAGCTATGGTTAGAACTCTGTTCTGGTGCTCAGCCCATTAGGTCTTGCATTTTAAGCTACAGTCCATTTAAAGTCCCTTTAATATTTCACCAAGGACGAGATGCTGATGGTCGTATGCCCAGAATGGGTATTTCAGAATTCTGAAGCTTGAGTTGCTGGTAAGCAGAACTCTGGGCTTGAGTCTAGCAGGGTTTAAAATACAGATAGCTCATTAGTTAGGGTGTTATTGTTCAGGGTCCGAGGGAGGCTCAATGGGTGTGAATGCTTCAGCTACTCTGAAGAAACTAGAAAAGAGTAGCTAAGTGGAGGGAAAGGGTCACTGGGCTGTGTCTGTATAGTGCTGAAAAATTGGTGCACACAGCCCAATGAAATGGATTTTGCACAGACATTCGCCACTGGGGTTTGAAATAATTGCCCACTTCACAACAAAGAAAAATCAGCCAGACCCCCTGTGCTCCTCCTTAAGAGGTAGGGCTTGTGGGTAGGTGATCCATATAGTGAATTTACTGGCCCTCTGAAATTTCACAAGCATAGCTAGGCCATGGTCGATTTTTTTTTCTAGAAAGTTGAAGGCAAATCAATCAAAATGAAAGGGGTTCTAAAGCAATCAGTGTTCTCATTTGGATGTAGTGCAAAATAGCTTGGCTGTATGTTTCAGAAGGTTGGTTTGGGTAAGTATTGGTACTTCTGACTAACTTGGGGAGGGAACCATTTAACTGTTAAATGCCATTGACTGCATCTGCGGAACATCGCAGTGTTCTAAGTGTGGCCTGCTGTGCCAGACACTGATGTAACGCGTGCTTCCTAAACTCCACAACTGGGCCGTGCACTCTCTAGGAATCAAGGAGCACAAGACTGCCATTTCCTGAGCCCTGGACCTGTGAGGTGGAATTGATAAAGACTGCATGGCCCAAGGCCTGATGCAGACTTTATAAGCCACATTATTCTCCTGGAGGCAATGTTATAACGGAGGGAGCGGCATGCAGGAACTAGATGAGAACCAAGAGACAAAGAGTCTGTGTGGAAGGATGTTCCCTGCTAGGTTTTTTTCACCTGTGTATGCTTACATTCAGGTTTCCTTTTGTTTCCTCCCTCCCCCATGTCTGCTTGATAACTCCATTTACTGCTTAAATGCAAATTAAACCAAACACACATTCCTTTGTTTAGGACAGATTTGTTTGCTGACTTCTGCCTGGGCAGGGATATGGGGAACATGTGCTAATAATATCAGAATCTTATAACTTATGTTGCTATATATATTTCACCATGACAATGCTGACAAGCAATTTATGAGTTTTCAAATGGTACCTCACAAGGCATACTTTGTACAAAGATTATTACAATAGTGTGTAAGGTGTGAATGCAGGGGTGCATCCATCACACCCACCATCTACTGTTGGGGCAGGATTGGTCATGAAGGGCAGGAAAAGGTTAGAGAAATGGACAGCATAATTCCTCCTCTATTCTGCTGCTGTAATGATTCTAGCTGCCAAGAGGAAGAGGTTGCAATGATATCAGCTTGTTATTCTGGTGATCAAACATAAAACAGAGTTAAGTGCTACTTTGCTATGTATACAGAAATCACTACTTTCTGGCATGATGCTTAATCTTACCTGCAACTTCTATCTTCACAGATTACCAAATTAGCACACAGAGTCTCATTACTGAAAGATCAAAAGTTTTTGATCATTCATGCCACAGCTGATGGTAAGTGAACTCACTATTTTAGTGCGATACATTGTGTAGTTTATGAGACTCTTTGATTTTTTTCTTAATTAAAGTTGCCACTTCTATGCATTTATTGATACTAATCTGATTTTACAGAAAAAATCCATTTCCAGCATACTGCAGACCTTATTACACACCTAATTAGGGCAAAGGCTAATTACAGCTTGCAGGTACAGTATATGTGTGTTTCCATTTTTCATACTTAAGCAGTCACTTGCACTTTGAACAGAAAACAGATGGTATGAAGTAAGCGTTAGAAAACCCTCACTGTATATACAATACAATATAAAAATACAAATAGAACAGTAATTCTAACTTATGTGTATATTATATAGTTTCTCTCTCTCTCTCTCTCACACACACACACACACACACACATATTATATCATTATTTAGATTTGGCCCAATACTGCACAGTTGTTAGAGCTCAATGCAGAGGTGAAAGTAAGCCTGTGCAGTCCGGTACGGCGTACTGGCAAGAGCCGGTACGCCGTGCCAGACTGGACTGGCTTCCCCGGCGCTCAGGACTCCAGTGTACCGGTAAGTCCTTTAAGTTACTTTCACCCCTGGCTCAATGCATATGTTCTTAGGCTGGGATTCTCAAAGGAATTTGGAATTCAATTCCTGCTGACTTTCAGTGAGAACTAGGAGCACAGCTCCATATTCCCCTTTGAAAATTACAGCTTTAGAAGTCTGTTATAATCAACTGGCATTCATATAACATGTAAACGAGTTGCCTGTTAGACCTAAATTAAAAGCATAGTTGAGATTATGTAGGACATTTCCTTTAGAGAGTTATCAACGTTCCTTCTAACAAAAAATAAATTCCTTTTTCAACAAGTTTGCATTCAACTTTTTAAGTAATGAAACTATTTTAATTCACATTGGAAGGAGTAGATCCTAAGGCCTACGTAGGACTACACTCATTTAGTTCAACTGGAGGATACCCCGTGTGGTCACATTACAAATTTCTGTCAGCATAGCTATGTCGGTCAGGAATGTGAAAAAACCACCTCCACCTCCAACCGGCATAGTTATGCTGGCAACACTCCCAGTTCATGTCCTTCAGGGAGCTGGTGGTACAATGCTGACAGAAAAACTCCTTCTGTCAGCATAACTATGCATCTACACTAGAGGGCTCTGCTGATATAGGTATTACCTGCAAAGCATTTGTACTGTAGCTAAGGCCTATTTAGGTCTAACTTAAACCTGATCAGAATCTACTTTTAAATTGAAATAAGAATGTCCACACAGACGTTGGCACCAGTTTAACTCAATTGGTTTAAATTCAGTCTGTTCGTTTAGCCAGTGCAAGACAAGCCCTAAGTGCTATATGACAGTGTTTGTATTGATGTTTATTGATGGGCCTGAGCTGCAGAGGTCAGCTCTGGATGGATCCTAGGTGTTCAGATCTGGGACTGCAGTTCGGGCCCATCTCTAATCTGAATGTAAAGCTACTCACGGTCTCCTTGGTTCCTTTGCAGATATACCCCGATGAAAGCCATTACTTTAACAGTGCAGCACTCGAGCAACACTTGTACAAGTCCCTCGTCAATTTCTTTGTGGACTGTTTCAAAGTTCAGGACAAACTCCCGATAGTCACACTGAGAGAGGATGAGGAGGAGGATTAACCCTTTTGGTTCGTGCAAAGCACAAGGCCATTCTTTATAACAATATGCAACTGAATCATTTTCCTGGAGAAAGAAATGTTATGTTGTTAGCATGTATTCAAACGAAACTGAAAGCAGCTCGCCTGCTTTACGGACAGCAACTCCTTCCTGAATGGAAGAACATTAAGCATGATAAACTCAGCAGAAACTGCTGTCTGACATGAATCCGTCACAGACATCACCGTCTTATTTGCCACAAAATGACTTCTGGAGTAAAAGGCTCTCAAGAAATTGGACTTGAAGGACCACCCCAAGAAACTACCTTGAGGACTAGTAGGTTAAATGGCCCTTTTGCATTCAAGAAATGAAGCAGTAGCAATGAAATACATCATCTCTATTAGGGTTACCATAGTTAGCATCCTGTTGTGTCAGATAAAACTTAATAAATGGAAAAGATTATAGCACAATTATTTTAAAGGTACTGATTCATACATATTTGCCTGCTCTCCCCCATGTTTAGAAGATTCATCACTGCTATGGGGCATACAGATTCTAATTATACAAAGTATCACTGTAGTTACACTAATGTTTAATTAGCCTCATGTAATTAATTACTATTTGATATTGTTTTTACCTGTTCCTCATTATATTTGATCTCATGCTCACCTTATCAGCTTCACAACTTGTCATGGATGTGGAAGAAAACATGCATTGAATTAACTAGACCAGTGTTTTTCAGTTGCTGGGTCATGCTGGGCCAAAATGCGGTCACAAAAGGCAATCAGGGAAGGGGGGGCGCAAGGTGTTAAATTTTTATTACAATGTAAAGCAAATTAAATCTTGTTCCCTCCCTCCCTGCATGTGCTTATCCTTCAATTATTCTCTGTTAACCTCTCCAAGCACACACATAAATAAATTATTTTGGGGCAGTTTAATGGCTTGTGTTATACAGGAGGTCAGACTTGATGATCACGGTGGTCCCTTCTGCTCTTGGGATCTATGAATTTAGGCTAAGCTTTGATATAATTTTTACTCTTCTAAAGTAAATGTAAGGGGGTTGCAAACATTTGTTACTTTGAATAAGTGGTCAGAAAAGATTGCGAACTGCTGATCTACACTCTGGTAGAGGGAGTTTGCATCAGATACTTTGCTGATCGTCTTCTGAAGCATTAAAAAAGAAAATCAATGTGGATAGACTTATTTCATAGGCTGTCTGCAGCTTAGTTTTGATTTTGGATTCCAAGGCAATGATTATCACATTCCACTTTTAGTTATGTCTTCTGTTTGCAGGAGGTTTGTAAAATCAGAGCATCTAAAATCATACTGGTCTTTGCAGGGGTGGAAAACAATGTTTAAAAACCCATGTGAAAATCTTTCAAATCTCAAAAATCATTCTTTCACCTCCAGTTACCATAGCATAAAGATTTTGGCTAGTGTTGCTCCTTGTAAGATATTCTGACCAAATGTACAGCCAGTATTAATATTGTATATTTCATTTTGTTGTATATAAAGGAATGTAAGTCAGTTATTTGTCAGGTCTCCAATCCAATATTAGTCTTGTGTTGAGCCTGCATGCTATAACCTTCCTTTGCTGATCAGGACTCTTTAGAAGTACTAGCTTGGAAATATATCAATTAATGTAATTTCTTTTCTTGTTTTGACAACTTGAATGTCAGCGCAGGTTTCTACATTTTTACACAGTACTGTGGGTAAACTCACATCCTGACAGCAATGATGATGTATCCATTGTGTTCCTTAATGTGTCAAGTTTTTTTATTTTATTTTAATCTCTAAGCTTTGACTGCTGGTTGTAATTAGATCATCCTGGACACTATATTGGTAAATCACAGAAACAATCTAGTTTGGTTTGGGGTTTTTTTCTTTAATTTACAGTGCATTGACATTTTGCGAACAGGAACTACAGTATAAATCTGCTTTACTCGGCAGTATGCCAAATAGACAATACGAATGCTGTGTGTCCAGATCTTACTACACGAAATGGGCTCAAAAGTCTGAAATGAACTGGATCAGAAAAACATCGAATCTGCTCTGTCCGCAATCTTTTGTAGGAGGACATTTAGGATGTGGCATGGTAGTGTTCGTTCATCCATGAAATAAAACATTATTTTACCACCCTGCTTGCTACTTTTGGGGTTTTTAGTTAAGTATTTAAATAATAGTTACCATGCGTGTGATTTCTGAGTTGGAACCCAACCCCCAGCTGAACAGATGCCATATATAGCATCTCAATGTGACTGCAGAAAGCCACTTACTGCGCACCTCACCCTAAGGAGTGATTGCTGTTTCTGAGGAAGTCATGAAGTCCTGTAGAATGTGTTCAGTCCAAAAGAGCCTCCTACTGTGAGGGCCTCTGTTATTCAACCATCTTTTATGGCAACTGTGCCCTTCGATGTATATTCTCTTTCTCTCACAGGAGAGTCATCAGTGTCCTTTCTACCATCCACCCCCATTCACCTTGGTGCCTCCCTACTTCTTGCCTGCCTGCGGCTGAATGGCAAGGACATAGGCCAGTATTCTCAACTAGGGAAAATTGGCCAAATGGACTTTTAACATCAAGTACAGCAAGTTGCAACGGAGACCACAAAAGAGGTTTAACTCTATTGCCATCTCTCCCCTGTCTCTTCTGCTGGAAGAACGACGGTTTTCAGGTTAAAGTGAAAGGAATGGGAGTGAGAACGTGCTATTCCAACAGATTTCCTGTGTAATTATGGGCAAGTTACCTGTGGGTGTGCGTGCCTATCAGTAAAATGGGAATAATACCCATCACTACATGGCACGGAGCGCCTTGGTTACTAGGGAAGGGCTACGTTTTCTTCACATCTTATATGTAGCCTCTCTCGAATTGGAAAAGAATCCTTTACTGTTCTAAATGCTGGTGTAAATTGGAGAGTTTTCTCCCATTACAAGCCTTGGTTACCTTCCTACCCCCTTACATACACGCAAATGTCACACGCTACCCTGCACCGCAGGCTGCTACCTCAAGGGGAGTTGGAAATCTGCACTCCCAGAACTCATTATTCCACCAGAGGATTTTTTTCCTATTATCCCTTTAAAAGCATAGGATTGGGTGCTTGATCCTAGAATAAATAGTAGGGGATGGAAGGCATGTTTTGCAATAGCATCTTGCTGATTGTTTAGGTCACATGGCCTAAGCTCAGAATGATGTGACATTATCTGATTCCGTGTGCTGGACCCTATCTCTGAAGGAGTGCAACAAGCAGATTTTACAATCAACCAAGGTAATGGTGAACAAAGACATTTTAACCTCTGCTACCAGCAATTCAGGCATCAAGAAGATTTGTCATTGCTATGGGCATAAGTAGTCAAGTTATCCAAAGTATTGCTGTAGTTACACTACAGTTTAATTAACCTTATGTAATTAATTACTATTGCACTGGGTGATCAGAGTGAGCTCTTCAATTTGATGGCGTGTTTGTCTTGCTGGAACACGATAACTTTTGAACGTTGCCTCTGATCAATTCCAAAAATTCAAGGACCATTCAAGGATTGAGCAGAACCCCGTTGACGTTGGGGAATTAAGGGACACAGTGCCCCTGCCAGGTGGTGAGCAAACCCAACAGTTTCAGACACCTTTGTAACTATCTATAGGTTAAAAAAAAAAAAGGTTGATGGCAGCCATTAACATCTTCCAGGATATCCCTCACTCCCTTCCCCGCCCCCATATCTCAGCTCTATTCATCCTCCCAGTACAGTTTAACGTGTTGACTCCGCGAATGACTTACCTCTCAGACAGAAAGACAAGAAATAAGAATTGGGGGGGAATTGTGACACATACAGAGCCCCTGCCTTGGTGGGAGAGAATGGAGGACCCTGTCATGGAGGAATGGGGGAGGCATACAGACATCCTTGCCAAAGGAAGAGAATGGGGGTAGGGAACATGGATACTCAGCTGTGATATGGCACAGGGGAACAACAGGGCAGGCACACAGCCATTGGCAGGGTGAGACTAAAGGGACACAACAAGCCCTTGGCCTGAGCCAGGGTGTGGCTTTGTACCGAGTCTCTGAACTAGAGACAGGAACAGCGTTTTTGTGAAGGAAAATCAGGCCTCACCAACCTATTAGAAATCTTTGGGGGTGGGGAGGTTAGCAAACATGGACAAGGGTGACCCAGTGGCTATAGGATCTGTACTGGGACCAGTTCTGGTCAACATACTCATAAATGAGCTAGAAAAGTGGGGGTTAAGCAGTGAGATGGCAAAGTTTGCAGCTGATACTAGATTACTCAGTCCAAAACTCACTGGGAAAAGTTACAACGGGAATCTCAAAAAATTAGGTGACTGGGCAACAAAATGGCAAATGAAATTGAGTGTTGGCAATGCAAAGTAATGCACATTGGAAAACAAAATCCCACTTATATATACGAAGTGATGGGGTCGTAGTTAGCTGGTACCACTCCGGAAAGTGATCTTGGAGTTATTACAGCTAGTTCACTGAAAACAGCTGCTCAATGTGCAGTGGCCAGCAAAAAAAGCTTACAATGTTAGGAGCTATTATGAAAGGGCTAGAAGATAGGACTGAAAATGCCATAATGCCACTTTATAAATCCATGGTATGTCCACACCTTGACTACGGCATCCAATTCTGGTCATCCCATCCCAATAAAAAGATATATTAGCATTAGAAAAAGTACAGCGCTGGGCAACAAATATGATTATGGGTATGGAACAGCTGCCATACATGAAGAGAGTAAAAAGACTGGGACCTTTCAGTTTTGAAATGAGACGACTAAGGGGGGATATGATAGAGAGCTATAAAATCATGACTGGTGTGGAGAAAGTTGAGGGAACTGTTATGTACGCCTTCCCGTAGCACAAGAACTGGGGGGAGGGGTCACCCCATGAAATTAATAGGCAACAGGTTTAAAGCAAACAAGAGGAAGTACTTCTTCATACAATGCACCGTTAATGTCTGGAACTCATTGCCAGGGGATGTTGTGAAGGCCAAAAGTATAACTGACTTAAATAATGAGTTAGATAAGTTAATGGTGGACAGGTCCCTCAACAGCTATTAACCAAGATGGTCGGGGCACAACCCCCAAGCTCTGGGTGTCCCTAAAACTCTGACTGACAGACACTGGGACTGGACAACAGGGAATGGATCATTTGATAATTGCTCTGTTCTGCTCATTTGTTCTGAAGCCAGGGTATTGGGGCTAGCTAGGCCATGGTCTGCTTCAGTACAGCCAGTCGTATGTAATGCCAGGAATCCTTGGTGTGCCCAGTGAGAGTCGTTGACAGAAGCAGCAACAAGTGCAAGCCTCTAATATAGTGATCACGCGTTGCTTTGTTTTCTTTAGACTCATGATCCCCTATTAGCTTCTCTCAGGCCCCCTACAACCTTTCTCCAGTGCAAACAAACCCCTCCTACCGCACCCTGTTGCTGGCTAGAGGACTGGTGCAACGTGGTGTAGTGTGGCTGGTGTGTTCGCTCCCTGGCTGGTGGCACTCCCCTGGTTTAGTTGAGAGGGAAGCCTCATATTATCCGCAGCGCCTCCCGTGAGAGTGTCACATCGCTCGCTCTCGCCCCACCCCTTGTCTCCAGTTGTGCTAGGGAGGGGTCACTGTTCTTGCACCCAGCCCAGCTGTCATCGCAATGCTTCTGCTTTGTCCAGGCATCTGGGCGCCCATTGCCCAGCTCCTGTATGTAGGTTTGCCAATTTCGGTCAGACGTAGTCCCAGTGGTTCCATCACATGACATAATTTTTAATTAAAGATTAATCTTTAATTCCTGGAGGGGTGGGAACCGGGTGGGAACCCTCCCTGTACCCAGGTAGCTCCTCCTCCCTGGAGCAAGGCAGACGTGCCAAGGCGGGGGGGGGGGGGGCACGCACTGGGTGTAGAGTGCGCTAAGGCCCCCCCACAGCAGCAGACCCTGTTGCGCCGGCGCAGTGGACAGCAATGCAAGTGTGACACTGCCACAACAGAGGCAGCACATCGCCCTGGTCCACAGGCTGGCCAGGGGCCTCTGACCCAAACAGGAACTACAGCCCAAGCTGTACAGTGTGATGCAATGCAGCTGACAATACTAGAGGCAGGGTGGCTTAGTGGCTAGAGCTCTGGAGTGGGACTCACTCTGCAGCCTGGGGGGGGGCTTCCTCACTCTGCCACTGGCCTGCTGGGTGACTTCGGCCACTTCGCTATGGCTCAGTTTCCCAGCTGTAAAATGGGGCTAACGCTACTGCCCTTCTCTGTAAAGCACTTAAATAATAATAAGCCAGAGATTTCAAAGCACAACTAGACTGTACCCTCACAGCATGACAGAAACTGGCTCTGTGCTGTTCGGGGGGGCAGGGTGTTAGAAATAACAAGCGGGAGGAAGCACATGGCCTCAGTTTCCTATTTTAGTAATTGTATGGGGTTTAAGCTCATTTTTCTCAACAAACATCCTCCCCCCTTTCCTGTTTGCATCCCTCTATGAACCGGACACTTTCAGCCTGGCGCATCAGTGTGTTCTCTGGTCCTCGGCTTCACCACTGACAAATACTAGTAAAGCTGGAAAGCACGCCCAGGGCCCCCTTGCAGGGCCAAAACTGATAAACTGCTCCAACAATAGCCACTTCAGTCCTTGGGAGCGCCTTGTGGTTTGTATTTATTCCCCCTGTGGCTGATTGCAAGGCCCAATGAGTCCTTTTCTAGTGTAGACCCCCCCCTGCAGTAGGCTGGCGGCTTCAAGGATGCAGCGCAGTGCTTTTTAGCCCTGCCCCAGTTTTCTTTGCCGCCCACCGGTTTTAAATAGTTGTGTATGTTTGGCTGCGTTGCTGCAGAGCAGGATTGGTCAAAGAGGACACAGGGGGCTGGATACAGTCTTTGGAACCATAAACCGGCTCTTGCATTGGTCACAGACTTGATGGTTACAATGAGTCTGGCCATTCAGTGTCCTGACAGCCACACAGCACCAAGCACAGAATGGGCCACTGCACATCAGCTGTGTATTGGGCACATTGAGGGCACTGTCTCATGCTCACGCTGTGGCTACATGGTACAGTAAAGCCCCACTGGCTCAGGCATTTGGTCAAAGGGCAGGACTAGTAAGGATGACACCCTCCACCCCCCGATCTTGAATTTATCCAATACACTATTGAAAAGTAGAGGAACTTACCTCCCCATGACACATGGCACAACGTGCAAGTCCTCGTATTCTCGGACTCATTCTGTCACCATTCATTCAGCACAAACTAGCCTGTGCCTGATCCTGTTTCCATGCAAGTCAGGCTGGCTGCGGAGGTGAGAGCCTGGGGCACCATAGGGGAGGCTGTGTGAAGGCTGGTACAGGAGGAGGTTGGGTAGGGCTGGGCTACCTGGGGACTAACTGCA
Source organism: Malaclemys terrapin pileata (assembly GCF_027887155.1). NCBI lineage: Eukaryota > Metazoa > Chordata > Testudines > Emydidae > Malaclemys > Malaclemys terrapin. The sequence goes on along the minus strand of NC_071506.1, from coordinate 269,302,688 downwards.
GAGTTGGGGGCCAGGCAGGACCTGGGAGGGGAAGCGCAGAGTTCCAGCAGGCTCCAAAGCGCTGGGCTTACAACACATTGCAGCTTAAAATCCCATACACACAGTCTCTTCGGTCCCGCTCTTTGCCCTCCCGCCCCCTTCACCGCCTTCATTCATTCAGTCCCTCCCGCTCCACTGACTCCCTCCATGCAGCCCATGCCCCACATGCATGATGCTGCCTCTGCTCACCCTGTGCCACATGCCCCCCCTCCTGTTCACATGGGGGCTGAAGGTGAGTCCCGGGAGGGGGGGCAGGGACAAACGGGACCGAGGGAGTGCTGATATGACAGAGCTCACTATTGCGCTCAGTGCTGTCAATTACCCCAATAGCAAGAGGCATAGGTGCCGACTTCCTCTGCGCCCAGGCTGTGCTCGACCCCTCCCCCCGCTCTGCCCCAGGCCCCACCCCTTTGCTCAGCCTCTGCTCACTTGGCACGTTTCCTGAGTTGCTGGGCAAGACGGACACCGGCAGCGAATACGTGTTTGCACTCAAGTCTGCGTCTAGCTGTTAAAGCTTAGAACCAGTCTTCACCGTCTGTGTGTGGGGGGGGAGCTATAGGGGGAGGAGGGCAGAGAGCTCAGGCACTGCCAAGCTAGTGGCAGGTAGACTAGCAGTCACGCTATTAGGTCTACCCTTGGCACTGGGGGTGCGAGTACCAAGATGACTAGCTGTACCCACACTAGCGCAAGGAGCCCTACTGTGCTAAAATGGGTAGTGTAGCCATGGTAGCGCAGGCAGTGGCCAGCAGTGACACAGGCTACCTGCCCTGAGTACAACCTTTCCCGGGCCCTATGGGCATGTACACTATGGTTCAGGCATTGCGGGCAGCAGCTCTAGTGCTTACGGGGGTCAGGCAGCTAGCCCAAGCCACCGCTGCCTGTGGCCAATCCTACCCAAGCCCTTGGTATGGACTCTCACAGCAACCTGGGCTGCTGCAACCACACCGCTATTTTTAGCACACTAGCTGACGTAGCGTGCGCGTGTGTACGTCACCTATACAGGGCTTTACACCTGCCAGATGCAATGTAGCTGTATGCGTCACTAAACACAGCCTAATGCCACCATAGTCGCCAAGGAGCCGTCACTGCCTTGCACACAGGGCCATTGGAACATGGCCACCGCAGCAAGAGTGAAAGACCTTAACATGACCTAGTGCAAAGGCACAGGGCGCTATTGCTTAAATTGAAGGATCCGCTGTTAGCTGGATCAGCAAGGTGACCCTCAGAAGAGCAGTTTGGTGTCCTTCCAGTAGAGGGCAGTGGTGCACACAAGGCAATATATGGCATTGCACACCTTCACAGGGACACATTTTAGCTAAGGCCTTCTCACAGCCTTCGTGTGAGGTGCATGTGTTTAAATCCCCAATTTACAGCGGGAGAAACAGGCCGACCGTTTAAGGCGACTCTTTTTCAAACGTAGGTGCCTAAAATTAGGCACGTCTAGTCGAGTATAATTCTGGTCTAGTCTTAATATAGCCATCCTGGCCTGATTGTCAGCGGTGCTGAGCACCCACATTTCTCACTGGCTTCCAGTGGGATTTGGGGTTAGGAGGGGGCGTTGCTCCAAAGGTCAGGCCATTTCCAGGTGACTAAACAGATTTAGGTGTTAACGTCCAGGCTTGAACTATTTCATCCAAGTGACTTGTTTAAGATGAGAGGCGAACACAACTGCAGCACCAGGAAGGGGATTTAGTAGGTCCTGGGCCCCTGTCCTATGCTCAGACCACTAGCAGCTTTAGTTTCTGAGTTTGTTGAACTCAAGGTATGACATTATGTAAACTGAAACTGGGGTGAGGGCTCCTAAGTAACTGGGCAGCAGGGAAATATGTCTCAAAGAACTGCTTCTGCTCTTACTACCCACAGACATAATTCACATGGGCCCAGATTCACAAACGTTAGGCTTCATTGATTTCATCCTGACACTGATTTCAATGGGCGTTCAAAGGAGCCCAAAGACCTTTGTGGAGCTGGGCTATGATTCGCCCTAAAAATTCATGTGCTCCCTATGAACTGGAGCTTTGGTTTTTCATAGATATGTAACCCTGCTGCCAGGTGGAGCCAGTGGCACCCAGAGCCGGGTTCAATATCTAGGGGCTCCTTTTCAACAATACAACAGAGAACTGTCTCGAACGCCCAGCCAGTAACCTGGGGAAATTACACACCACCCTTGGGCATCCCTGAGAGGCAATACTTCCCCTCTCACAAGCACAGAGTCTGAGTGAAGAAAAGACATTTTTAGTGAAAGGAGGGAAGTCACCCAACATTAATTATGGAAAATGCCACAAGCAGGATTCATAAACCTAAAAATGTGAGCAGGACACTCACCCCAGAGTGTGTGGGGCAGTGCCTTCTGTTCTTGAGTTCTACAATCAACAGTTCTTTTTTTGTGCCCCCCTCTGCTCCTTCACCACACCCCACCCACAGTGGTTGTCCTTGGTCAGTGAGGACCCAGGGTTCAGAGGCACATATTTGTGAGTTCACCTCCCACCCGGGGAAAAAGGCCTTGCTTACTCCACCATCTGAGCTCTCGCTTTGCCTGGACGCTCTGCCAGCTGCCGTTCCTCTCATAGAATCATAGAATATCAGGGTTGGAAGGGACCTCAGGAGGTCATCTAGTCCAACCCCTTGCTCAAAGCAGGATCAATCCCCAGACAGATTTTTGCCCCAGATCCCTAAATGGCCCCCTCAAAGATTGAGCTCACAATCCTGGGTTTAGCAGGCCAATGCTCAAACCACAGAGCTATCCGTCCCCTACTAGCCCCGGTTCCACTCCGCTGGCTGACCCACCAGACGCTCGTTGCCTCACTAGGTGCTCATTCTGTTCACTGTCTCACCAGCCAATCGCCCGCCAGCCAACTGTCAGTCACCTTCTGCTGCCATTTGCCTCTCTGCTGTGATTTCTAAACACCAGTCTCTTAGGCTTGGTCTACACTAAACCCCCAAATCGAACTAAGATACGCAACTTCAGCTACGTGAATAACGTAGCTGAAGTCGACATACCTTAGTTCGAACTTACCGCCGTCCAGACCCGGCAGGCAGGCTCCCCCGTCGACTCCGCGTACTCCTCGCGGCGAGCAGGATTACCGGAGTCGACGGGGAGCACTTCTGAGTTCGATTTATCGCGTCCAGACTAGACGCGATAAATCGAACCCAGAAGTTCGATTGCCTGCCGCCGAACCAGTGCGGTAAGTATAGACAAGCCCTTAGTAATTGTCAGCTCTTTTCAGGCTAGGCAGAAACATTGCCCCATCTCAAGTGATTTGGGCTCTGAGTGATTTTTTTAGCTCTTAGTAGGCTGAGCAGAAACACAGTCCCACCACAGCTGAGTTCAGCTCTGATTGAGCATTTAAAATAACAGAGAGGCTCCTCACAACGCCTAGTCAGCTCTTTCTGGTAACAGGTTAAAACCAGACCAGGGACCCTTGAGGAGAGTCCACATCTTCTGGCTAGGACACCTGTCCCCACCCCTCTTATTTTCACAGGGCGCTGGCATTGAAGCCCCTGGCTTAACGAGGTCCTTTCAGCGGAGGGTGACCTCCTTATTTGGGGCAGGTTAAGCACAGTTTTGTTCCCTTTTAGTCATACAGTAATAAGCCCTAGGTTGGACACAATTGTACCAGCATAAAGGACAGTAAATGTTTAAGACATTTATAAAAAGAACATGTAACAAAGTTCCGTCCTGTGCCCATCAATCAGCATGACCAGGTTAGCAGAAACTATTTCAGTAAAATATTCCTTTCTGGGCACAGCTGCATACTGGAGTCAGGGCCAGATACAGCTGTGACTGGAGCCAGAGTAGACTGTACACTGTGGAATAACAAAACACAAGCACAAACCATGCTCCCATGAACCATGCTTCACCTTTACACTTTAATGAGGTATATAAATTAAAATGAGAAACGGTGTCTTTTTGGTACAGCGAGCATTATACAAATTGAGCTCGGTGTACTGAGATCTATTCCTTCGTACTCACTGGTACAAACACACAGGACATACGTTTCTCATGTTTGCAGCAGCTGTTGTCAAAATCCTGAAATGTAATTTGTGCTGAGCAGGCACAGGTAATTTGAACTGACATGCAATTTGTCTGGAGGATTGGCAGCTGGATTGCACAAGCCTTAAAATACCTACTACCCACTGCCTCCTTTAGGACGATATTCTAAGCGTATAAACTGCTCATCTGCAAAAACAACCCAAAACAAAATACAAACAAGGTAACTCCTCTGCTATAGAGTCAATAAATCCTCAAAACTGCCGCAGAAACTAGCACACCAGACCCAGGAGTCCAACAAACCAGCTCTCTATTAGCATCCAGCCACTTTGTGTCTACTAGTAGAAGTCCCAGCCGCAAAGAGTTTACCATCTATATAGAAGAGACAGAGACTATATAGAAGGGAAACAGCAGTACAGAGCGAGGAAACAACCTGGCCTAGGTCAGAAATAGAACCAGGGTCTCTTACCACTCCAGCCAGTGCCCCGCTTGACTGTGCATGTTTACCATAGCTCATCAGAAACCCTCTCTGACGTAAGGCTCTCCAACTGCTACTTAATACCACGCCTTCAGCTCATCCAATTGTCAATCAAAAACCTCCTCTGTGCTGATAAATCGATATCCAATCTGTTATACCCATCAGATCCATTTGCAGCTTTAAAAAAAGGGTTTCCCATTGTAAATCTCCAAATTTCAAAGACATTTGGCTTTTGAGACACTGAGTGCTGTCAGGAGATGGTGTCGTGTTTAATGTCTACAGTCCTCGCTTACAAGCCAGCCAAGCTACTGAGCTGGGGCAGCTCCCTGTAATTAGTTTTCAAGAGTATCCCTCTGAATGGGAGAGTTCTCTATCAGATATACATTATTACAGTTATGAGCTCTTGTCCCAGTGTTTATCACATCATAATTGCCTCCTATATTACAACTCCATTCTCGCCGGCTGGCTCCACACCACACAGTGTGGTGTGAGAAAGGCTCTGGAATGTATCACCCCACAATCAGTGATTACTGCAGGAGTTGTGGAAATAACTTATGGCTCCCTTTACCTCCTAATGACCCTTTGTGGTTTGAGAGGGCACTGCTAGCACTAATATTCATTAGTTATGCAGATTGCAGAGTTTGCCTGTGTCTTGCACACTTCATTATTATTAGTAGTCGCACCTATAGACTCTGACCATGCTCAGGACACTGTTGTGGTAGGTGCTGTACAAACATCTAGTAGAAGTCCCAGGCGCAAAGAGTTTGCCATCTATATAGAAGAGACAGAGACTATATAGAAGGGAAACAGCAGTACAGACAGAGAAAACGACCTGGCCTAGGTCAGGAATAGACCCACGGTCTCTTACCACTCCAGCCAGTGCCCCGCTTGACTGGACCACACTGTCTCTGCTTTGAAGAGTAACTCACCATTCACTTCTCTTTGAGAACCACAGCATTGAACCCTGCTGCATGGAGATACTGTTGCTTCTGTATCTTCAGCTACAGTCATCTATAAAAGCACAGAAAAAGCTGACCTCTGTGTCCAAAGCATGAGCTCTGTTTGCTCAGCCATCACGTCAAGACAGGTTTTGAGTTGTGGAAATTGCACTGCTTGTAGCGTTTAGAGGTGCTTGGCGCAGTAGGAAACACACACATACAGAGATCGGTCGAGAGCAACAAAGATAGAAAAAGGTGTGTGGTGTTTTTACCTTAGAACCATCAGCCCAGCCAGTGACTGTACCCCCATCCTCCACCCATAAACACTAATGGGAAAGTGTCTTTTGACTGAGAATTGGAAAACATTAAACCTTATGAACTGTAGGGGAGTTATCCTTGCCTAGCAGGAAAGGGATGGACTAAATGACCCAGTCAGCTCTCTAACTGCTATGATTATATAATTCCAAGGAAACTGAGCTGGAACTAACTTTCTCTGTAGCCACTAGTGGCAGAATGTAAACGCTTTATCGTCATGCAGCACATGCCAACAGCAGACAAAAACCTCAACTCAAATACTTCTCCGACAGTGTCTCCACCCTCTGTTCCAATAGGTAGTATGCTGAGTCACATCCCAGAGCAGTGCACTTTCAATACATGAACCCCCCCTTATTTTTAAAACACAATATCCATCATTTCTGCATTCTGCCGCTCCAAAACAAACTCTCCCCCTACAAAGTACTTAATTGAAGCGAGATCTGTGGCCCCAGTTTTTGCTTTCCAATGCCCCTAGGTTTTTGACAGGCTGGTAGATGCTGTAGCCATGTGTACTTTAAAGATAGGTTCAAGGCTACATCTGCCTTTCTAGACAAATGGTAACTGTTATATGATACCTACAGTTAGTGAAGAAGTACAAGGCAAGCATTCCCCTGTGACCAGAGAGTAGGGTCTGGGATATAGGAACCTAGGTTCCATTCTTACCTCTGCCACCGGCCTGCTGAGTCACTAAACTTCCGCAAGTCATTATGAAGCTCTGTGAGGAGGATAGGGATATTCTGCAAGGAGACTTGAATAACCTTGAGAATTGGAGTATTAGAAATAGGATGAAATTTAATTGTGAAAAATGTAAGGTGATGCATTTAGGGATGACTAACAACAATTTTAGTTACAAGCTGGGGACGCATCGGTTAGAAGTAACGGAGGAGGAGAAAGACCTCGGGGTCCTTGTAGACCACAGGATGACTATGAGTAGACAATGTGATGTGGCGGTGAAAAAAGCCAATGCGGTCTTGGGATGCATTAGGCAAGGTATATCTAGTAGGGATAAGGAGGTCCTGCTTCCGTTGTATAAGGCGCTGGTGAGACCTCATTTGGAGTACTGTGTGCAGTTCTGGTCTCCCATGTTTAAAAAAGACGAACTCAAACTGGAGCGGGTACAGAGAAGGGCCACTAGGATGATCAGAGGAATGGAAAACCTGTCGTATGAAAAGAGATTGAAGGAGCTCGGGTTGTTTAGTCTGACAAAACGAAGGCTGAGGAGGGATATGATTGCTCTCTTTAAATATATCAGAGGGATAAATACAAGGGAGGGAGAGGAATTATTCCAGCTTAGTACTAATGTGGACACGAGAACGAATGGATATAAACTGGTCGTGGGGAAGTTTAGGCTTGAAATTAGACGAAGCTTTCTGACCGTCAGAGGGGTGAAATATTGGAACGGCCTTCCGAGGGAAATGGTGGGGGCGAAGGACTTGACTGGTTTTAAGATTAAGTTAGATAATTTTATGGAGGGAATGGTTTAATGGTAAAACATGATTTTATCCAAGGAATACTGAGCCATGGCAGGTAAATAGTATAATGGGTAACAAGGGTCAGGCTGGAGACTCTTGCCTACATGCTCGGGGTTTTACTGTTCGCCATATTTGGGGTCGGGAAGGAATTTTCTTCCAGGGTAGATTGGCTGAGGCCCTGGAGGTTTTTCGCCTTCCTCCGCAGCATGGGGCAGGGATCGCTAGCAGGAGGGTTCTCTGGCAATTGAAGTCACCGAGCCTCAGGACTTGGGGACTTCAACAGCAGAGTCAAGGGAAGGGGTAGGGACGGCTTTGTGGCCTGCAGCATGCAGGGGGTCAGACCAGATGATCATAATGGTCCCTTCTGACCTTAAAGTCTATGAGTCTATGAGTCAGTTTTCCCATCTGTAAAATGAGGATAATGATATTTGCCTCCTTTCTAAAATGCCTTTAGATTTATGGATCAAATCTGCTCTACAACAGTAAGAATACCTACATCTTATAGTAGAGAGACAAGGTAGGTGAGGCCATCTCTTTTACTGGACCAACTTCTGTGGGTGAGAGGGACAAGCTTTCGAGCTTACAGAGAGCTCTTCGTAGCTCTTATAGAGCATTTTTCATCAGTAGTTCTCAAAGGGATTTGCAATGGAGGCAAATATCATTATCCCCATTTTACAGAGGGGAATCTGAGGAACAGAGAGAGGCAAAGTGACTTACCCAAGGTCACCCATCAGGCCAATGGCCAAGTCAGGTATAGAACCCAGGTGTCCTGAGTCTTAGTCTAGAACTCCATCCACTAAGAGATAGGTGTTATTGTAAATAAGTTAGGGGGGAAATCAAAATGAAAGTACAGGTAAACAATTTAAAAAAAAACGGTTTCTGTGTCTACTGCATTCTAAGATGTCAGGTTAAAGCCTTAGGACACATTGTTTGGGCCAGGGCTTTGGAGCTGTGCTCCGGCTCCGCTCCAGCTCCAGGCAAAAACCTGCAGCTCCACTGCTCCGGGGCTGCTCCACGCTCCAACTCCAGGCTCCGCTCCAAAGCCCTGGTTTGGGCAACTCCTTTGAAAGAGCGAGACATAGGAGAGTCTATCTAAGAGTGAGTGTTTTACCAATAAATAAATATTAATTACAAGACAATATTAAAGTGAACAAAATCCCCAGCTTTGTTACAGAGTCCTTGTCATAACGATAACCAAAGAATTCAAACGTTTGCTAGTCTATATTGCATTGTTACACTTTTACACAGACAGGGAAGCTTCCGGGTGGTAGGATGCCATCTGCTGCTTCAAAATGTTATTTTCTTGTTTCCTGTACCTTCCAGGATCATTCAGGCACGTGACTCATGCATAGCTGGGGGGACAATTTTGTATTGAACTGAGTTTATTTGCAAAGGAAAACATGTTGGTTAATGAAATGGAATCTGCCCAGAGAAAAAAACGTTGACTAAAAAGTTTTAAGATAGGGCAAGCCTGGTTTGGTTAATGAATGAGAAGAAGGGGAGGAGTTATAGAATAAATGAGGCATCTCAGAGAACACATACACTCTATCATGCTTTGAACACGATATTGGAGTGTGTGTAATTTTCAGTTTGATCCTGGGCTTTGGCTATAAATGCAATTCTCTGCTATTAAAACAATATCTATTCCCATGAGCCAGCACAACAGCCTGTAATCCTGAAATATAGATGCAGCTTGTCATTTTAAAGAGTGAAGAACAAATTAAAATATTCTGTCAGATCTTAGGAACTGGAGTTTAAACCTTCAAGCAAGGTCTATTAAGTCCAGTAATAGACACCAGGCATACTCAACACCACAATGGAAGTAAAATGAAATGAATGGTATCTCATAGTCACTGAAACTCTGGCAGTAATAAGCATCACACTGGGCTCACTGCACTGGCTAATGCATAATTTATCTGGCTTCATAAATATCAAAACACACCACAGCTGTTAGTACTTCAGCGCAAAACTGGCAAATATTCTTTCAATTATTCAGTAGCTCATTTTAGGGAATCAGTTGACTCCTCCAACGTTGCATTTTTAGAAAGTATCAATTACTCAGGCGTTGCAAGGAAGTGATGCCACACCAGCTCTAGTGGCGCCTCGTGGAAGGTACAGGGACGAGAGTTCGAAAGTTGCTTCTCCTTGCAAAAAATAAAATCCTGCTGAGTGGGCTCGCAAAAGTCTGCAGAATCCTGCAAAAATCCTGGTTGCAATGCACTGGCACAGCCCAGAGGAGCCCTCTCCAGGCCAGTTTCTAGGGAAGTTTTTAAAAGGATTGCTCCGGGAAGGTCTAGCTTTAAAGAAGCTGCTATAGCATCGCTAAACAAAAGGGGGCTGAATTATTCAATAATAACGTGAATCACCAAACAGTATATTTTCCAAAAAGAGCGGGGAGAGGACTTTGGGGAAGGCAATAATTGAAAGTTAAATATCCAGACGATATCGACTGAACTGTTTTAAACAAACACACAAGTATTCAAAAGTCCATGGTTAGTTATGCCCGTCCAACCTTATTATTGAAGCAGTAGCTGTGGCCAACCAGGATGCTCCTGAGAATAATTCCAGCCCCTTAGAGGAGATATTTAAATGCCACAATGATTGCGGTTTTAGAAGTACCTAAGACAGGGACTGGCAATAATGACTGATTGGTTATCTGAGATCAGGGTTTTGGTTATAGTATCACACAGTGACCAACACACAACCACCAGTTCCAGGGGATTTCGACATTTCCGATCATTCATTGGGTCAGTAAAGTACATCCCCATTCTTTATTTTACTATCCACTATTCTTTTAAAATATGATGGTCTGTCAGGGACCATGTATTTATATTTTCTCTGTATAATATAGTCCACACGTTAGACTCAGTACACAAAACCAAATGTAAAACATATGTAAAAACCAGGTCAGATTAATCCATTGCCAACAAAAATGACTAGACCTGATTGAATTTTTGTCAAAGAAAGTTTTTTATACTTTTGGCCTTCACAACATCCCCTGGCACCAAGTTCCACAGATTGACGGTGTGTTGCGTGAAGAAATACTTCCTTATGTTTGTTTTAAACCTGTTGCCTAGTCATTACATTAGGTGGCTGCTAGTTCTTGTATTATTTGGAGGTACTTCCTTGGAGGTGCAACTGTGACAGCATGAGTGGCAGGAAGAGCTGCCTGCCCTATGACCCTGTCAGGGAGCCTAGGGTCCCCAGGCAGCTAACCTGTCTTGCCACCCATCCTGCAGTGGCTACACTGATATTTTTAGCATGCCTGGGTATGTCTCCTCTAGCTGGAAATTATACCTTACAGCTCCAGCATAGACATACCTTAGAACAGAGTGCTCATAAATAAATAAAGATATCCTATCTCCTAGAACTGGAAGGGACCTTGAAAGGTCATTGAGTCCAGCCCCCTACCTTCACTAGCAGGACCAAGTTCTGATTTTGCCCCAGATCCCTAAGTGGCCCCCTCAAGGATTGAACTGACAACCCTGGGTTTAGCAGGCCAATGCTCAAACCGCTGAGCTATCCCTCCCCCCCATGATGAAGCAAGTCCTGTTGTATCTGCTGCAGGATCTATGCACTCAGGATACACGTTGAATTCATTTCCTTCAGTGATCCTTTCTCTCCTTTACTATCTCCCTCTTTGTTTAGTCTTGAAAAATATTTAGGAGTAAATAGGAAACCGACACTAACTCCTCCATTACAGAATTTGCTATAAAAAAAAGAGATGTCTGTATATCTCTCAACAGACAATAGATAAGGTGCCGGTAGATGGTGATCAAGAATACACAGTATTGTTCTTGGACTTTGTGGGACCAATGCAACCTCTTGTTGTGCACTACAAATGGCTCTATGTGTGTGCTTTCCCACTACTTAAAGCAACAGAGCACCTTGCATATAATGGTAATGCGGTGTAATAGACTGGGTTTTTATAAAGACTTTAAACTAAACTGTTTAAGTTTAAGTTTAACTTAAGTTTGGATATGGATATGTACTCCATATCCAAACCCCCGCAATGAGTAAAGTGCAAAGTCTCACTGCAACAACTGCACGGCTGTTCAGGAGGGACAGATCAGCCCACATAGAATAAGAACTAGACCAGGCCTTTAGCTAAGTCTAACCAATTTGAGCATCTGGAGTTAAACTTTGTGGCTTAAGCCCATTTTATTCCCAGAGTCCTGATCGTGGTCCAGCCCCTAATGTTTGGCTGTCTGCATCAGTGCTGCTAATACAGAAATCGCAAAAGTGATATGCTGTTCTGCCCATTCCAGTGCTCCAGGACCTCTTGCTCACTCTCCCAAGGCCTGGTCATGCATCACTGGGAGGTTTACCATGCCTTAGTGGGAACAGGAGCAGATTCCTGAACTATGATGCCCCCATGGCTGTGAGCAGTTCCCTCTATCTCCTAGCCCATCTCATATTTTTTGGCAAGTGACAGTTTTCTGGTACCATGACCTTTGCAAGAAAAATAATGTCCTATATTTCGATTAAGAGCTTTGCTCAAAGAAAGCTGGGCATTTTCCTGCAGGAACTGAAAGGACAAGTCAGCAGGGAGACAGACACTGCTGCTAGGCACAGCTCTTGCAAGACACAGCATGACATTTTCAGGCAGATGTTCCCCATTGGGAATCTCAAAGCCCATTCTCAGACCTGAATCCCTGCCCCTAGTGAATAAATCACTCCGCCTAGTTAGTGGCATCGCCAACAACAAGGCAACAGGTGGTCACCTAAGATGCTGAGCTTATCAGGACATCTGACATTATCAGGGAGAAATGTTAGTCTTAAATTTGTGCCAAAGAGGACAAAAGAAAAGAAGAAAAAAATAGTAGAATAGTCTGATATACAATTACGGAATATGGGCATAAGTGAGACTTGAGTGCTTTTCAGGTGTGAATTTCTCCTGAATTTTATCTCCTTTGGTATGTTAACAAATAATTTCTGAATCAATCCCAGGTTTTTTTAATGTATTTGTTCACTGTGAATATTCACTAAATACTGTGGGGGGAAATTCTTACTATGTAGATTGTAAACTCTTTGGGTTAGGGACTGTCTTCTTGTTATGCATTTATGGCACAATGGGGCTCTGATCCCTGACTGGGGTCACCAGGTGCTACCACAGTACAACCATTAATGATGTTGGTTGCTCAAACTATTCACTTGGGTTACATTTGCCATTCATTATTCATGTTCTGTGGTCGATCACCTGAGTCACATGATATTTACTCTGATCCCTGATTGGATGGTAAAACTTTCTGAAATGGAAATAAAATAAATCGTGAATAAAATTAATTCAGCCTGAATTTATGGAGGAATAATCATTTGTGCTAAAATGCTGGACACTTTCTGGAATCATGAACATTTTCACGAAGAAATGGAGATTATGCAAATACTCACAAATAAGGACTGAATCATAGATGGCTTAAGGGGCACGTAAGTGGTGGACAGGCCTCGCGTAAAAGTGAATTTCACCCAGAATGAACACTCATCGTTTGAATGGCTCCGCTTTGTAACACAGATGTTGTCCTGATACAGTAACTCCTCACTTAACGTTGTAGTTATGGTCCTGAAAAATGCGACTTTAAGCAAAACAACATTAAGTGAATCCAATTTCCCCATAAGAATTAATGTAAATGAAGAAAATCAAGGAAAGTGTGGGCCCCTTACTGAATGAGGGAGGCAATCTAGTAACCGAGGATGTGGAAAAAGCTAATGTACTCAATTATTTTTTTGCTTCTGTCTTCACGAACAAGGTCAGCTCCCAGATTGCTGCACTGGGCAGTACAGCATGGGGAGAAGGTGACCAGCCCTCTCTGGAGAAAGAAGTGGTTCAGGACTATTTAGAAAAACTGGACGTGCACAAGTCCATGGGGCCGGATGCGCTGCATCCGAGGGTGCTAAAGGAGTTGGCGGATGAGATTGCAGAGCCATTAGCCATTATTTTTGAAAACTCATGGCGATCGGGGGAGGTCCCAGATGACTGGAAAAAGGCTAATGTAGTGCCCATCTTTAAAAAAGGGAAGAAGGAGGATCCGGGGAACTACAGGCCAGTCAGCCTCACCTCAGTCCCTGGAAAAATCATGGAGCAGGTCCTCAAGGAATCAATTATGAAACATTTAGAGGAGAGGAAAGTGATCAGGAACAGTCAGCATGGATTCACCAAGGGGAAGTCGTGCCTGACTAACCTAATTGCCTTCTATGATGAGATAACTGGCTCTATGGATGACGGAAAAGCAGTGGATGTGTTATTCCTTGACTTTAGCAAAGCTTTTGATACGGTCTCCCACAGTATTCTTGCCGCCAAGTTAAAGAAGTATGGGCTGGATGAATGGACTGTAAGGTGGATAGAAAGCTGGCTAGATTGTCGGGCTCAACGGGTAGTGATCAATGGCTCCATCTCTAGTTGGCAGCCGGTTTCAAGCGGAGTTCCCCAAGGGTCGGTCCTGGGGCCGGTTTTGTTTAATATCTTTATTAATGATCTGGAGGATGGTGTGGACTGCACTCTCAGCAAGTTTGCAGATGACACTAAACTAGGAGGCGCGGTAGATACACTAGAGGGTAGGGATCAGATACAGAGGGACCTAGATAAATTAGAGGATTGGGCAAAAAAAAACCTGATGAGGTTCAACAAGGACAAGTGCTGAGTCCTGCACTTAGGACGGAAGAATCTCATGCACTGCTACAGACTAGGGACCAAATGGCTAGGTAGAAGTTCTGCAGAAAAGGACCTAGGGGTCACAGTGGACGAGAAGCTGGATATGAGTCAACAGTGTGCTCTTGTTGCCAAGAAGGCTAACGGCATTTTGGGCTGTATAAGTAGGGGCATTGCCAGCAGATCGAGGAACGTGATCGTTCCCCTTTATTCGACATTGGTGAGGCCTCATCTGGAATACTGTGTCCAGTTTTGGGCCCCACACTACAAGAAGGATGTGGAAAAATTGGAAAGAGTCCAATGGAGGGCAACAAAAATGATTAGGGGTCTGGAGCACATGACTTATGAGGAGAGGCGGAGGGAACTGGGATTGTTTAGTCTCCCGAAGAGAAGAAGGAGGGGGGATTTGATAGCAGCCTTCAACTACCTGAAGGGGGGTTCCAAAGAGGATGGAGCTCGGCTGTTCTCAGTGGTGGCAGATGACAGAACAAGGAGCAATGGTCTCAAGTTGCAGTGGGGGAGGTCCAGGTTGGATATTAGGAAACACTATTTCACTAGGAGGGTGGTGAAGCACTGGAATGCGTTACCTAGGGAGGTGGTGGAGTCTCCTTCCTTAGAGGTTTTTAAGGCCCGGCTTGACAAAGCCCTGGCTGGGATGATTTAGTTGGGAATTGGTCCTGCTTTGAGCAGGGGGTTGGACTAGATGACCTCTTGAGGTCCCTTTCAACCCTGATATTCTATGATTCTATAAATGAGGGGGGGTTAGGTTCCAGGGAAATTTTTTTCACCAGACAAAAAATTATATATTATATAGATATACACACCGTATACGTTTTAAACAAACAATTTAATACTGTTCACAGCTATGATGATTGTGAAGCTTGGTTGAGGTGGTGAAGTTAGAGGGTGGAAGAGGGAGGGGTATTTCCCAGGAAATGCCTTGCCGCTAAATCAGTGGTTCTCAAACTTTTGTACTGGTGACCCCTTTCACATAGCAAGCCTCTGAGTGCGACCCCCCCATATAAATTAAAAATACTGTTTTATATATTTAACACCATTATAAATGCTGGAGGCAAAGCAGGGTTTGGGGTGGAGGCTGACAGCTCGCGACCCCCCCCCCCATGTAATAACCTCATGACTCCCTGAGGGGTCCCAATCCCCAGTTTGAGAACCCCTGTGCTAAATGATGAACTAGCACGCGGCTGAGCCCTCGAGGGTTAGCACGTTGTTGTCACTGTAGCCTCTCACTCTACAAGGCAGCAGGAATGGAGGGGAGGGGAGACAGCATAGCAGACAGAGACAGACACACACCTTGTGTGTGGGAGAGAGAGAGAGAGAGATGCACACTGCCCCGTTAAGTAAGCTGACCAACTCTTAAGTGCATTGGCTTTTTAAGAGGATCAGGAAGTTGAGGCAGCAGGTGCTGCCCCAGGCTCTCTGTCTCTCTCCCTCCGTGTCCCCACCCTGAAGATGAGGTAAGCAGGGTGTAGGAGCAGGGGGAGGGGGACACCCTGACATTAGCCCCTCTTCCTTCCCCCCCCTGCACAGCAAGGAGGAGGCTCGGGGAGCAGCTCCAAGGCAGAGGGCAGGAGTAGCACATGGCAGTGGGGGGAGGGACAGCTGCAATTGCAAGCCTGCTGGGTGGCTGCTGCACAGGGAACTTAGGGGAGCGGGAAGCCGATAGGGGGAGCTGATGGGGGGCTGCCGGTCCACCCTGGTACCAAGCCCCCACCAGCTAGCTGCAACGGGCTGCTCTTCTTGCAAGCAGTGGACAAAGCAAGCAGCTGCCAAACGACGGAGCATTGCACAACGTTAAACGAGCATGTTCCCTAATTGATCAGCAATGTAACAAAACCGGGAGGGTTTTAAGTGAGGAATTACTGCATTATCCTAAAAACTTCTTGAAGTTGTTTACTTCAAGACCAGCTACAAGGAAAAATTTTTTTCCCTTTACCTCATTCATTCGTAACCTTTTCTATCCAGTGCCGTCATGTTACAAAACAGAAAAGTGTTCCCTGCTAACCATAAAGCAGGGGTGATCATAGCCCCCCTGAACCCTATTTGTGAGCTGTTCCGCTATTGCATTTACAATATTCTCTGCATTGTTCTGCTCTGACGCTGACTTTCTCCAGCCCCTCTTTCCCACTAACAGGAACTGTTCTGCGCTCAGAGACATATTTGGAGACATATTTGTTAGGGTTACCATATTTTGAGCCTCCAAAAGGACGACACTCCACAGGGCCCCGGCCCCGCCCCCAGCCCCGCCCCCGCCCCTTCCCCAAAGTCTCTGCCCCAACTCCGCCCCCTCCCCTGCTTCCCGCGAACATTTGATTCGCGGGAAGCCTGAAGCAGGTAAGGAGGGTGTGGGGGGAGGAGGCGCGGCCCAGTCTGGCCCCGCCGGCGTCTCCAGCCTGGGTCGGCTCGGGCCCTGGGGTGCCGGCCTGGGGCCCGGCCCCCGGCTGAGCACCGCCGGCCCGCCCAACACTGCCAGTCCCCGGCCCGGCCCCCGGCACTGCGCCGGCCCGGCCCCCGAGCCCCTGAGCCCCCGGCCCGGCACCGACGGCCCGGCCCCCGAGCCCCCGGCTCGGCACCGACGGCCCCCAGCTCGGCACCGCTGACCGCCGGCCTGACCCCCGGCCCAGCACCGCCGGCCCCGCATGTCCCGATTTTCCCGGACATGTCCGGCTTTTTGGGATTTCCCCCCGGACGGGGATTTGGAGCCCAAAAAGCCGGACATGTCCGGGAAAATACGGACGTATGGTAACCCTATATTTGTATTTCAAAGAAGTGAAAAATATATTGTGCAGAATCTTCCAAGTGGCACTTTCAATCCATTTAAATTCACACTATGACACTTCCAGACTCCATGCTTCAAACAGGCCTGCTGTAACAGTCCCCCTTGGGCCTGTGTCCAGCAGGTGTCCTTCACCAATCTGCATACAGTCATGACAAGCATTAATAGAATACGACATAATGCTGAGCAAAGGACTAAAAGGCTGAGATAATGGGAGGCTATTAATGCACGGGGCAGTGTTTTGCTATGGTCAAGGAGCTTCATTTCCAGAATGATTACAACTCTCGGCCCTTCATGCTGAGAGTGTCTTTGCACTGAGGGTGAATTTTGCATGAGGCGCACTGTTCACCCACTGAGCTTTTCAGCTTGGGAATGCCCTTTTGGTGCCAAGTTTACAAAGGGTTAAGACAATTGCAGGTCTTGGGCTAGCCTCCTATTTTCTTAGCCAGAGGCACATTGGAGGGGAAGAACTACAGCAAAAGAGCCAGCCAGAATTCCTCCTAGGCTCTCTCAGGGGGGCATGCTGCAGTGGTGGCTAGGCCCCCCCTTGCATGAGGTTCGGTATGAGCCCAATGAACAGCCACTGGCTAGTGGAGAGGAATAGAACCATGGTCCACCCTCAGCATTCTTCATTCCCTTTAGGGCAACTAGCACTAGCAGCACTGTTAGCAGGGAGTGGGCCTGTGCTCCTGAATGGGATTGTGCCAGACCAGGGCAAAATGGTGCAAGGGAGGGGAGGTGCCATGTTCCTCCTGGTACACCTATGTACAGACGGGTACAATCCGGTCCATAGACTAGAGATGAGCCTGAACTGGCACTCTATATCCAAACAGCCCTGAATTTGAGTGGGCTGGGGGAGCCAGATACAAATACTTGAAGCCAACATTCACAGAAGGAGGCAGAAATAAGGTTGCATGGGCAGTCTTAGCTGTCAACTGTCAACGCAATTTAACATTCTTTTAAATTTTTTAAAAAATAATAATTGTATATATATTATATATACATACATACATATACCTTAAATAATAATGTTGCCCCTTCTTCCCACTTAGCAAGCAGTAGCAAATGTCTGGGGCCTTGCAGGCTGGCTGCCCAGTGGACAAAGGGGGAAAAAAAATCCAACAGTGAAACAAATTTTAAGTGTCACAAACAGCATGCCGGGAAATCCCTACTGTCAGATATCTCAGCCCAACATCAGGGCCCAGTTGCCAGGGAGAAACTCCATTAAGAATTGACACCAGTCAGAGACCCAGGCTGAGAGCAAACTCTGCTGCTGCTCACGCAGTTCCCTCTCCCCCAAACCCTGCAGAACAAAACTAACACCACACAGCATGATTTGTTCACATGCTAAGAAAGAGAACTTGGAAGATCATATTTAACACCACCATCTGTTGGCACCTGCCATAATAGTTAAGAAGTACAAAGTTCAAATCCAAAATTCACACCATCAGGTGCTATCAGGTTAGCACTGCAATGCGGCATCACATAGCACTAGCAATCCATTTACATGATGATTGTCAGCCCCCTTTTCAGTGTGACGGAATAGCAAGTCCAGTGCATGTGCAGGGGTTAGAGCTGTGCTCAGAGAGCACTGTTTATAATCGTGATGGGCAATGCACTCTACTAGTATAGCTACTCCCTAAAAATGACAAGGACTAGCAATCTACATGCTTCTAGGCAGCATATGACCATATGTGCTGCTTCTAAACTCCACAGCCCTTTCATCCGGCAGGGTTCCATAATTACCAGCTTCTTTGTATATGCGTCAGACCACCTTAACTTCAGCAAGATACACAAGGAGAGCTAGCAGGCAGGCAGGCAGACATCTGCTATGGCCCATAGCCCAGTGGCTGTCTGCACGCTGTCAGCTGGAGTAGATAAACACTAGCTTCTTTAAGAGCATTGCAAAACCATCCATTGTCGATGGAGTCCATTTGCTTAAATGCTAGGCTGATTTGAGTTATTTTCAGGAGATTTCCCTGGCTACATGCTGTGGAGACAAATGGAGGTCAGTAATTTCAGGCTCATAGGAGGGCTATTGCTTGCTTTATTAAAGCCTTTTTTCCAAATCCATACGCTTATTTCAACAAAAAATATTTGGAATAATAGGGGGAATAAAATACCTGGATTCAGACAATTTCTTTTAAAAGAACAACAGGACATAGTCTGCACTGACTTACCCTCGGGGTATTGAAGGGTCACCAATTCTAGGGTCGACAACAGAATCACAGACTATAAATCGGTGCAGAATTTGGCCCTAGACGTATGTTTTGTCAGAATGAGCTAATGTCACAACTTTGTATAGACCAGCTCATAAAACTAACCCTAGCCCATCACCTTGGTGTTATCTGCTCACCCACAGTCAATTGTTTGTGTGGAGAGGTTTATATTCTATCTAGGGAGTGGTGGCACAGGCTGCTGTTTGAGTGCCTTAACCTACATCTTCTGAGTTATATTTGTAGAACCTAGAGCACCCTTGAGCACTCCCAAGTGCTAAAGCCATGCCCCCCCAAGCCTCATCCACTTGGAGCACAGGAGTCTCCTAGAGCTCAGGGGACTTAGGCACAACCAAACAGCAGCTTTGAAAATCCCCATGGCACCCAGTGTCTCAGATGTTATAACAATGGGGGCCACGATTGACACCATCATGACCTTTGAAAATGTAGGCCTAGATTCAAGTATTTTGGGTTATCTAGAGGACAGAGGAGCTCATTTCTTCTTATAAGAAACATGACTGAGATCTGTTTAGCCTTCTGGGGCCATTTCATCCCTGGATTAACTCCCCAAGGAGTCCTGTTATTGAGTATGCTTAAAATGTCTTCTAGGGAGCTAGAAGGTAGACAGCTGAACGGTGTCCCTGTAAATCACAACACACTGTGAAGAGGAATGGAGCGAGTCATGGTGTTTTGCCTTTGCCTGTTGCTGGGTCCTTCTCTATATATTTGTCACTAGTCAACCCTACAGCAGCTCCATTGATTAAAACTTTGATGAAAACTTTGCAAACATTTGTTGCTGTTTTTCAGTCCAGGTTAGGTTTTAAAAATGGGAAATGTCAATGAAAAATGTCCTCTCCCAAAATGTCAATTTGTTTTAATGAAAATAGAGTGGTGGTTGTTTTTTTTTAATTTTTCCACTCACTCTAACCCCAGGGCTTTAAATTAACCCCTCTCACAATTTACAACAGCACTCTATGGTTCACACAGTGAGGGTCAGCGAAAGCAGGGCTCCCCTGCACTTCAGTTCAGGGTGCCTGAGAAATCCAGAGTAGAACTGGCTGAAATAAGTCCAGATGCTTGGATAAGATGAAGGACAACAGGAACCTTGAGACGGGGGCTGCAGATTCCCACCAAGGACTTTGAGGAGCTGTAAGTGATTTTGGGGACCTCTGTTTTCCAGTGCCTAACTGAGATGCCTAGAAGGGGCATGATTTTCAGCACTTCCTGAAGCCAGGGTGCTTTGAACTGTCAAGCTAGGCATCCAAAATCACTAGTCATCATTGTTGAATATTTAGGCAATGGTTTTTTAATGGTCTGATTTTGCTCACAGCGCAGCACAGGTGGAGCATTAAATACAGAGCAAACAAATTGCATATTAGTTGGGCTTTTGGTCTCATAAATGACCTTTTTACTTTAAATTTTGGTACTGCGATGTACAATAATCATTAGGACTGTAGCCTAAACTGAAGCCATCAGTCTTTTGTCTCTATGCAGCTCTCTTTGGAACTATATCTAAGGCAGAGGTTTCAAACTCGCAGCCTGTGGGCCGCCTCCCAAATGTGGCCTGCGGAACTCCAGAAGTTTTTGGGCCGGGTCTCTCCCTTGGCCCTCTTGGCCGAGGGCCCCGGCAGCACAGCGGAGCTGACCGGCATCTGCCTGCTCGCTCCATGCTTCTGCCAGCTCCTCCCGGTGGCCCCAGGGCAGGGCAGAGCCGGGCAGGGCTGTGCCTCCACGTGCCCCAAGCGCCCCTGTGGCCAATGGGAAGCTATGGAGGTGGTGCCTGGGGGCAGCAGCGCGCGAAGGCCACCCTGCCCGCCCTTGGAGCCTCAGGTAAGCACCACCCCCCGAACTCCCTCCCAGAGCCTGCACCCCACCCCCTTCCTGCCCCCAAAATCCCTCCCAGACCCTGCCCCTCCTCCCCCTTTCCACACACCCCCTCCTGCCCCCAAACTCCCTCCAAGAGCCTGCACCCCCTTCCCCCCCAAACTCCCTCCCAGAGCCTGCACCCCTCCCCCCTCCTAGAACCTGCAACCTCACCCCCTCCTCCTGCACCCCACCCCCTGCCCCAGCCCAGAGCCTGCACCCAGCACCCAAACTCCCTCCCAGAGCCTGCACCCCAACCCTCTACCCCAGACCTCCTCCCACACCCAAATTCCCTCCCAGAGTGGGCGGAGTTTTGGGGGCGGGTTCTGGGCAGCATGAGTGACATTATTGGCCCGCTGGGAGGATTTGAGGACTGGAACTGGCCCTAAGGTAAATTGAGTTTGAGACTAAGGTCAACCACAAATGCTCGTTCTTCCACTGGGGATAAAAGTTTACTTTTAAACTTGGGATTTTTAATGTTCTTGTTTCTTACTGTTTGGCTGTCTCAAAGACTGAAGAATTACTCTGCAATTGACATAGGATAAACTGGAACCTGTAATCATGGAGTCATTTCATGGTCTCATTTCTTCTAGCCTGCCAATTTACCATTGATTGCCATTGGATGCACAACAAATCATTTGCAACAGGAGTTCAGAATTGCATTTTGTCTGGAATAAACCTTGATTGGTTGCATTGTGCTCGTAACTGATCAGCACTGCCCTGCCTCATCTTTTCACTGCTGAAAGCAGTTAATAATGTCTCTGCCGTTTAAGCCTGGAGCCCTTAGAGTGCCCTTTTTGCTGAGCTGCTGGGATCAAAAGCATGAACACTCAAGGCAATCAAAAGTCTGTGGGCTCAGCTAGACTTCAGCTACATGGATGTAGCTGCTATTACCTTTGTGGGAATAGCACGCACCCCGCCTCCCCCCAGTGTAACTGAATGCAGAGTGGAGCTCTATATGAGCTAATTTAGGGCACTGCTCTGAACTACGTACTTGGGCAAAACTCCAGCTAGATTCAATGGGAGTTCCTCATCAGTAAAGGGTTCAGAAACGAGCCCTCAGTGGCTGTCCTTCCTTCTTCGGTCTCTTCCTTAGGGCCCAAGCCTGTGAGTTTCTGAGTACCCCCAGCTGCCATTAGCAACAGATATTTGTAGGGTGTAATAAAGCCCCATCCAAAGATATCAATTTGCCAAGCTATATGTAGTCAGTTCATAATCTTTTCTAGTGTGTCAGTGCACTAATTATTTTTGTTGCTCTGAATTACATCCATTTTGTCAATGTCTTCTTGGTAAAGAGGGGCTCAGATTTGGATACAGGTGATGTCACATGAGCAGGGTCGGTTCTAGGCACTGGCAAACCAAGCATGTGCTTGGGACGGCACAATTTCAGGGGCGGCATTCTGGGAGGTTTTTTTTTTTTTTTGCTTCTGCAGTTGCGCTCCCTGGCAACTTGGGGCAGCAAAAAACCTAGAGCCGGCCCTGCACATGAGACCCAAACAGGAAAAGCACTATATCTCTCTGGGCCAGGAACCGATGGGGATATCTTATCAGCCTACAACTGTACTGGCCTTCTGGGGAGAGGTGGGAGGGAGGGTCTGCCATTACTCACTGTAGAACCACATATGGAAAGGGTGAAAGAAGGTTGTGAGAAAGGGTGATTTTGAGATTAGGGCACTGGAGTAAGACTCAGGAGATCTACATTCAGTTCCCACCTCTGCCACAAACATCTTTGCCCAGATTTTGGCAAGTCACTTGAGCTTGCTGTGCCTCATCAGTAAAAATAATATAATACACCTCTACCCCGATATAACGCGACCCGATATAACACGAATTCAGATATAACGTGGTAAAGCAGCGCTCCGGGGGGGGTGGGGGCTGCACACTCCGGCGGATCAAAGCAAGTTCGATATAACGCGGTTTCACCTATAATGCAGTGAGATTTTTTGGCTCCCGAGGACAGCGTTATATCGGGGTAGAGGTGTAAAACTTCCTTCTTTCCATAGTCTAGAGGACTAGAGTGTCACACACTTTGCCACTCATGTAGACCAAGCACTGTGTGTTATCTGACTTTTTAAGTACAAATGGCTTTTCAGGTCTGAGGACCCTCTGAGAAGATATCGGGGGAAGGTGGCAGAATCTGAGCATGGCTACCCCCAGAAACTGAGAACTTAGATATGGAAGCTGAGGCTGGAAGAGTTGGGACAGTAATGAATTCTCCATGAGAACAGAATGGTTGAAGTCTGCCCCAGATAACAGACTCCACAGACACAATAGATATTCATTAAGAGCACATGGAGGAAAGCAGTTCCTCCTGCTTCACTGAGAAAACATTGGGCAGAGAGAGAAAGCTCCAATGTATCTGTTAGGAGCTTCTTGCCCATCTACTCAGGGTTTAACTGATATTTGGTGCTGGGAAGAAATTCCCACACCCCAACCCCAGTCAGATTGGCAGAGACCCCTGGAGGGGTTTTGCCTTCCTCTTCAGGTGCGTCACGGGTCACTTGAGAGTTTGAAATAGAGTAATTGGTGGATTCTTTGTAACTTGAAGTCTTTACATCAAGATTTGAGGACTTCAGTAACTCAGCCAGAGGTGTGTTGGGCCTATTACTGGAGTGGCTGGGAGACGTTCTGTGGCTTGCAATGTGCAGGATGTCAGACTAAATGATCATGATGGTCCCTTCTGTCTTTAAAGTCAATGAGATTAGGATGGGAGCAAAATTGATTGGGATTGTGAGGTGAAATGTCCTGGCAGAAAAACAGTATGTTAATATTGCACTCCTGTTGTTGTGCTCAAAGGCGTTAATGGCTGCCATCAATCAGAGACCTGGTTAAAGCTGATGGGGGTGCCACTCCATTTCCACTATTCTCCCCCAATGCCAGGGCTCTGCATGCCCCCCATTCCCTTCCTCCCATATCTGGATCTCCCATTCTCTGCCCTCGTAGGCCAGGGGATCTATGCCTACATTCCTCCACATTCCTCGTAGGCCAGGGGATCTATGCAGGAGTGGTAGAAGCTCTTTAAAAATGGGGGGCCACCGGTGCCCGAACCATGGCCTCATCCTGCCCCTTCTCCCCAAGGCCCCACTCTTGCATTGCCTCTTCCCCCCGCCCCGTACCTGCCCCCTGCTCGCTCCTCTTCTCCCCCTCCCCACCATCGCTCGCCCTTACAGCTGGAAAAAAGTGATGGGGCCATGCTCCCCCTCCTCGTTCCAGCGCCCCTGGCTCTGTGTGTTTCTCTTTTTTCTCCACCTCCAAAGTCCCTTTCTTCCCCCTGTATGGGAAGGGCGGGACAGACAGATGGTGCCCTATGAGTGTCTTTCCTTCCTCCAACCTTGGAACAGGCTTTGGGGAGGCAACACACTGGGAAGGAGGAAGGAATGAAACCTCCCTCACTGCCCTCTACCTCTGCCTTCCCCTGCTGCCTGGTGGGTGGCTCTCTGCAGGCAGATCAAGGAGTAACTGTTTAAGTGTGAATCGCTTTTCCAATTTTACAGTTTTTACCAAAATCAACAGGATTTTGCTGATTGATGCCTAGAGCAGTCGTGGAAATTTTACCACTGATCAGATGTGGTATTTATAAGTTTTCATGTTACATCAAGGCAAACAAATTCCTAGATTTCAAGGTCAGCCGGAACCACTGTGACCATCTTGTCTGACCTCTTGTATAACACAGCCCATAGGATTAATTAATTCCTATTTGAACAGACAGAAATGCTGAACGTAGGGAGCTAGCCAAAACTCAGGATTTTCAGCTTGTGAGAAATTTAGAGATTTCACAGTTTCAGTTTTGATCCAAACTGGACCAAAACCAAATGTTTCAAAATATCTTGCAAACTGGCAATCTGGGAACAAATTTCTTTCAGAACACTGACACATGGTGTTTCCTAAATGAAATATGTGTCCCAGGACCTGCAGTTGCTAACTGAAGATGACATTCTTGTCAGTTTTATTGTTTCTATTAGACTTTATGGCAGCCTCAGGGCTTCAGGCAGTCTTCATGGCAGGACTGCCATGGACCCCAAAAACCCAGGCTCCCCCAAAGCCTGCCAGGAGAGCTGGCAGGGAGCCAGGCAGTTTTCTATCTGAACCCTGCCTGTGATTCAATGAAAGTTCGTCAAACCTGGCTCACTTTCGCAAGACATTTCAGGTTCAACAAACCAGCATTTTCTGATGAAACTCTGAGAGCCCCCCTATACAATATTGTAAGACAAATAATAATAGAACTTGTTCCTTGTAACATCTTTTTCTGTATTATCAACACCAAGTTTCTCTCTGCACTGAGTATCAGTTTAGTTTTTGCCCCATTCCGCTAGACTCTTCCCCACATTTGTTACCTTGCATTTTTCCAAGGTGAATCTCATTTCCCACCTAGGTTTCTAACCTTCTCTCCCTGTCCTTCATGACATTTTCAACTCGTCTCAATTTATTATCATCTGCTAATTTCATTAATTTGCTGTCAAGCCCCCTGTTCCAGAACATTCACATGCATAAAGTAATGGAGACTCGATTCTGATCAGGTCTCCTGTGTGAAATAATGTGAAAAAAGATTGGCTTGAACACCAGTCCTTGTGCTACCTTATTACATTCCTTTCCCCACAGTTCAATACACTGCAGTTTATAAATGTGTGTGTCTTTCAGCCAGTTTTCAATCCATCTGACAGTTTTCTATTAGAATTCATTTCGGGTGTAAGATTTTTTGATGCTCTATCAGCTACTTTACTAGCAGCCCAATATACTGCATAACATCCACATTCCTTTCAGTCACTAAGGCATGAATCCTGCAAGCACTTTGGCACATAATTCAAACAGATAAAGTTACTTTGTAATTCTATTTAAAAACTGGGCAACATCTTGACCTTACTGAATGGAATTTTGCCATTGACATCAATGGGGCCAAGATTTTACCCAGTGTTTAAACAGGGGAGTTTGGTCCCGCCTATTATCGAAACAAACCAGCTGTGAGTCTGGACTCCTCCTCCCTAAAAGATTTTGGCATGGGCCTGTCTCAGATGGTTATAAGAATCGCTCTCCTTCCAACACTGACATCCAATTCCATTACTGTGTGAAGGACATTTGTGACACAACCAAAGGAAAAAAACTCACACGTGTATATATAATCCTGCTTAATACACTTATGAAATGAGAATGTTATTAAGGCAGAGAGGAATTAATCCACGATGCTGATGCTGTGCCTAGCTGAAGAGGTGCCTAGCTCAGAGAGTGCTAATTAAGAGAAGCACTTTCCGCATAAGAGAGCTCTTTTGCTGCAGAGGAAATAAAAAATTTCTGCTCATTTTAATCAGACATTGACGGATTGCATTAATCAGGTGCAACAACATTTCGGCATTGTCTTCATGCTATAAACCTGCAGATCACTCGGTCTTATTTGCTGAATATCCTTAACACTCAAATAGGGGTACATGTAACCCTGGGAAATGCAGAGGTCTTCCAGGGGGTACAGCAACTCATCTAGATATTTGCCTAGTTTTACAACAGGCTATGTACAAAGCACTAGCAAAGTCAGTACAAACTAAAATTTCATACAATGACTTGTTTATACTGCTGTATATACTATACACTGAAATGTAAGGGCAGCATTTATATTCCAGTTGATTTATTTTATAATGGTATAGTGAAAAATGAGAGAGTCAGCAATTTTTCAGTAACAATGTGCTGTGACACTTTTGTATTTTTCTGTCTGATTTTTGTAAGCAAGTAGTTTTCAAGTGAGGTGAAGCTTGGCGGTACGCAAGACACATCAGGCTCCTGGCAAGGGTACAGCAGTCTGGAAAGGCTGAGAGCCCCTGCCCTGTGGGCTCCGCAAAGCTCTGAAGCATTTGCATGATTTGTAGGTGGGCAAATGAGTTCTAAGAGTTCTCCAAAGGCTTGATCCCACTTCCCCTGAAAGCAGAGTCTTGTGGTTGACCAGAGTGGGAACCAACTGCAAAAGTGGGGCTTCTATAAATTCCAAAATTTGCTCCACCCCCTCCACATGACAGCCCCCTTCATATTCTGGATGCTTCTCCCTACAACTCCATGAAAGTGATAACATTTCCCTTTTCTCCTGACGTCATAGTACAAGGGTAGCAATGGAGAGAAATGCCAACGCCTCCGGAGATTTATTTCGCCTTTTCCAGCACTGATTTGGAACTCCAGGTGCTTCACAAATATTAAAGCCAAAATAATTTTACACACATGTATCCCAACATCACTAGGTAAATCCAGCACAGCACTGAGCCAGAGACTGGGCTGATGTAAATCCATGGAACTAAAGCATGTTATGTCACTTAGGAGCAAGCCTATGGTCTACAATGGGCAATGACTTTGGGGATCTCTATATATACACTGAGCTAGTAGCATTTTTATCTCTTTCTCTTCCCCCACCATCCCCCTCCAAATCATGCATGTTAACATTTAAGTCTTTGAATGGTATGAGAGAGACGCTTTCTAATGTACGTCTCTGGCCACCAGCACTATAGTAGCTGAGCACCTCACAGTCTTTACCCTCACAGCACCCTCGTGAAGTAGAGCAGGGCTATTATCCCCATTTTACAGATGGGGAACTGAGGCACAGAGAGACTAAGTGACTTGCCCAAGGTCACACAGGAAGTCTGGGGTGGAGAAGGGAAGTGAAGCTAGTGCCCTAACCACTGGACCAACCTTCCTCTCCGTAACAACACTCGCTGGTAATCAGAATATCATATCAACATCGTAATCACACTGCACAGCTGCCCAAGGCGTAGTGGGATTCGCATTGCCAGAGCCTTTGTGAAGGGATTCAGAGAAACTGTTCTGAACAGCTCAGAAACTCATTTGCCCAGAAGAATTTAGATAATGTATAGTTGGGTCGAAGGGTTTCCCCGCAAAGATCACCCTGCAGTTTCTGATTTTCAGGGAGCCCAGCAGTGTCTCATGGCTTATTGTTTTGCTTTCCTGCCCTACCATACCCTGCAAACAAAACAAGTTATCTACTAAGCCCACTCAGTGGAAGAAGGCAGCAAGCGGAGACGGAGGCAAACTCATGACACGTTCCTTCCTGCCTCCCAGATCATATAGAAGCCCCCCGGCCTATGCTTTCTGGGATGAGGGCGCCCAAGGGTATACGGAACTGAGGCATGAATTAGTTCCCTCTCCCTACAATAGACACCCAGATCCCTCTCCCTACAATAGCCCAAGCAAACATGAATGCTGCTGCCAGAAGCCATTTTGCTTCCCTGTGGTCACCTCCATCGTTACTGCTGCACAGGGAGGCAAAAAGTTTATTAAGGAGAGAGGGTTGCCATGAGGGCAGCACAAAGAGACTCCAAGATCCATCATCGTCATCTATCCCTCGATACAAGGATGATGTCTGTATGGGGGAAAAAGTTATTGATGAGACTTAAGATGGCTGAGCAGTCCAATTCATGCTTTCCGGGTTTTTCCACATATGTGACAGCCTGGAGCATAACTGCTGGCCGGGATGCTGTACACTTTCCTTCCTCCTCTGCTGTTTCTCAGCCTCTTGAGCAAGGCAATTCTCCTCAAAATGGGCTGAGGCATGATGTATGATGTAATGCCATGGCAATCTATTGCCAGCCTGCTCTTCCCAATTTTGGGGTCAATGCCTCCTTTTTTAAGATATATTTTCAGAGTGTCCTTGTATTGTTTCTTCTGTCCCCCTGCGGATCCTCTTACCATGACTAAGTTGAGAAAAGAGGACTTGCTTCGGAAGACGAGTATCAGCCATCCGCCCACCATGGCCAGCCCAGCAAAACTGATGTGTCATAATCTTTGCCTCAACACCGGTGATGTTAGCTGCAGAGAGAATGCTGGTATTAGTGTGATGGTCTTCCCATCTCCCTAAGGCAGCGCTGGTGGAGGCAGCTGCGTGCCCTGCTCCTGCTGGCCACTGCCACCTCACTGTACTCTGTATCTTGCGGACTGAGGAGCTGCAGCATCTCTCACTCGGTTGCACACACACTGACCCCGGGGGCAGCGGCCGGCAGGAGTGGAACACATTGCCACTGCCGCAGTGACCCCGTGGGCAGGTTTGAGGGGGGGAGGGCCGGGGTCAGGCCAGAGCAGACATCCACTATGCTGCCTCCAAAACTATTCCTCTCCCCATGGAGACCCCACAAAGGGAATCTTGCAATGTTTTCTAGGCTCTGTCCCCTTCCTGTGGATGTTTTCCATGACAGGGTGCAATATGGGCCATACAAGACCAAATTCTATCTTCAGTTACGTCCGTATAGCCCTAGTGGAACTTGTTTGGTTCTGGGTTTCCTGACAACCTCAGAACTTAGATCAGCTTCTACTAATTCAAGTTCGGGACTGGGAGTTTGGAGACTTGGATTCTATCCCTGGCCCTGCCTGTGTGAACCTTTGGTGATCACACAACCTTTCTGAGCCTCAGTTTCCTCCATCTGCAATGTATCTACCTCACACGATGTTATAGCCTAGCTAATAATATGACAGATTCTATTCTCAATTACACCACGGTAAATGTGGAATTACACACACACACACACACACACACACACACACACACACACACAAGAACATTATTAAGGTTGCAAAGTCAAACACTCCAAAGTTAGCAAATGATGGAATTAAGGTTGCCTATCCTACCTTAATTCAACCCCGGTGCATATGCATTGTCATATAGTGTCTAATTAAGTGATCCCATATTTTTCCAGAGGACCCCTTCCCTAGTGCTCAGGATGGACAGTGCTAACCTGATGAGCAGCTAGTCAATATTTCGCTGTTGAGTGTACGGCCCAAGGCTTTATTAGTTTCCTCAGGAGCTTTTCTGTGGTCCTCCTCACTTTGGTATCTGAATGCTTCACAAACATTAAGGAATTTATCTGAATACCCCTGTGAGGTGAGGTCAGGGAGTATTTTACAGATGGGGGACTGAGACATAGAGAGATTGAGGTAAAACTACCCACTAATTTTGGGTGTGCAAGCTGAGATGCCTAGGCCCTGATTTTCAGAATACTTAGCATTATATAGCACTTAATATGTGCAAAGTCCAACTTTCACTGATTTCAGTTGCCGCTGTGAGTGCTCAATGGAAACAGTTTTTACATATATATAAAAAAAGAATGTGATCATGTAATTAAAAACTGCATCATAATTCATATGCATAGGGGAGCTGAATTAAAGTTCCACAGGCAACCTTAATTCTGGGATTTCTTAACTTTTGAGTGCTTGCCTTTGCAACCTTACTTTTCTTTTAACATAGTGGATGTGTGTGTAGTTTCCTAGGTTTTTCAGTTAGCTTTTAAAGAAAACAACAACAAAAAATCCACCAAAAATTCCATCATCTGGTTGCAAATTGACACCCACATGAATCATCAGTGGGGATGGAACCTTTAGCTCCACCGCATAGACCTCTGCCACTTGAGCAGAGTAACTGATAGCAGTTGTAGGTTGTTATCCTCTATACAAACCAACACTAGAGGGGGATGGGACACTTTGCCAGGGGGTTTCACAGGTATTTGCTGACAGCAGAGGAATGGTGAGACACAGATATCTTGGGTTCCATTCCAGCCTCTAGTGGGTACAGACCCTTCTGCCCATTTCCCCCATACTTGACCCATTCTACCTCATCCCCTCTCAGTGTGTCCCACCTCCTGGCTCCTTGTCAGAGTCCCATTCTCCTTGCCTATCCAGTCCCAGCCTACATTCCTCAGGCTTCTGGTCCCAGCTAGTCCTAGCCTAGCCCTCTGGGCTTGCTGTCCAAGTCCCAATTGCCCCCCCCCCCCCCCGGCTCCTGCTTTCTCCCTCTCCACAGCTAGTTCCTGTCTTTGCCCAGCCAGTCCCTGATCCCGCCCCCCAATCACAGACCACCTCTTCGTTCCCTGTCTCCTTGTGCAACCAATTCTAGTTCCACCCCCCTACCCCAGCTCCTTATCCCATCCATCTCCCCCCAACCCCCCAGGCTCCAAGCCCCAACCTCCTACCCTCATCCAATCTCAATCTACCCCTGCCTTCCTCCCTGGCTCCTCCTCCCAGGCTCTTTGCCCAGACACTCCCATTTCTCTCCCACACCACATCTCCTTGTGAGGTTGTGAGATCTACCTCTTCTCCCCTCACCTCTATTGCCCCCCATTGTTTCCTAGTCTCAGCCTCCTTCTTCAGCTAGTCCCAGTATCCTCCCCATCTCCTTTTCAGATCTCAGTGTCTCTCTCAGTCAACTGGTTCCCAGTCCCCCCCCCCACTCCTGCTTCCCTCACCAGCTCTCAGTCTCTGTCTCCCTACCAGCCACTTCCAGTCTCCCTTCCCCATCCAGATCCCAGTCTCAGTTCAAGTTTCTCCCCCTCACTCCCATCCAGCTCCAAGTCTCACCAAATAGTATTGCCAACATTGTATTTCAAAAATATGGAACAGTTTTCCTAGCACTCTCACCCCTTCAGGCCAACCTCATGGAGATGCACTGATTTTTTTTCAGGGATGGAGACCTGTGAAATTTGAGGTGTCTAGTCTATAGATTATTATTAAGCAGTACTTGTCTACATATGCCAGGGATATTTCTTTCTGCTTTTTGCCACACTCAGTAACTCCTGATCCTGCTGAAGAAATCTTTGCAGGATAACTGGAAAGGTATGCAAATTTGGAGTTCGCTTTTAATTAAATCTACACTGCATCTCTGTGTTCTTCATCAGACCATTTATTCCCCATTAAGGAAAAAAAATCCTCTCTACAAACATGTTTGACCTTGGTACACTAAGTACAAATGATACAATTTGGAACAAGTTTTCCAGGTTTTCTTTTCAGAAAAACATCCATCCACTTTTCACCCACAGATTTGGAAATGTCATTTCTTGATGTTTCAATCCTATTTTAACTGGTGCAGAATTCCTCATAGATTGACATTTGTGATTTCCTTCATTTTGAGTGCTTCCGTTACTTCCTGGGTCTGAGAAACGAAGCTTCTTGTAGAAGCCAATGGGATTCAGCTTCATCATTACATTCTCAAAAGAGAAATCAAACCAATTATCTTTGTACAAAAGCACAGAGTCATAAGACTTAATGAAGCCTTGCTTTACCTTCACTTTTTAGTTCTGATGATAGTTTTTCCAATCTGTTGTTTAGGTTGGAATCCAAAAAACTATCCTCTTTCTGCTTTAGCATCTTCATCTTCAAATGGTACATCACTGTGCACACATCAGTAACACAGTTTTGATTCTAACTTCATCAAAGACACAAGCCACATTATGGCAAAAACAATGTAAATTTCGACAATGCAGGTGTAGCGCCCCTTATCTACCCAGTTACCTCCTTTAGTGCCAATCTCCTTATGGGTTCTGATGGACAGGCCTGGGTTCTTCTGGATCCCATTACCCACTCAACAGGGTGTAACTTCTTTTTCTTCCCATATGAATTTATTTGGTGGTGCCTCCACCCCCCTTGCTTCTTCCCAGGGTCACCAGGGCAGATTGGGAGGAAAATTCTAACCACAAGGTAGCCCCCACTTACTTGCCAGATAGTTGGAGACTTCCAAGAAAGAACACACATACATACAATATATTCAACGCAGTAATTATATTAATCAGGAGCTAAATATAACATAACAGGGTACAACACTATTCTCAGGGTCACCAGTGTCCATGCTGATAATACCCATGAATTTCCCCAGTCACGTGATCTGATATAGCCAACATAAAATTAGTGTCCAGTTGGTACGTGCACTTTGTAGGGGCCCTTGATGACCTGTGACCACGATATCTTCTGTGTAGCAGTTAGCAATGTGGTGGACTGGTTTCAGCACAGGCCAAAAGACTCATAAGTGGGATAAAGTGGAAAGTCCCTCTGCAAATGTAATAGGCAGCCGGTAACAAAACCCCCAAAACCTTACCCCCTGGCCTAAAGACACAGTTCAGGGAGTAAGGGGTCCCCCAAACAATCTCCCTGGCTAGCTAACTAAATGATAGTGCGCTCACACCTCCATGATGGATCCTCAGGTTCAGAGGTGGCTCTGGACTCCTCAGTCACTGCAGAGGGGCTGACAATCACTGCTGGCAGGCGTCCTCTTCATGCAGGAGTCAGGCTGCTGTTGGTGCCAGGATTTCTCCTCACCACAAAGGGGTGCAGGGCTCAATCTTTAGTCTTCCACCTCAGTGCTCAGCTGGCGGCAGCCCTGGCCTCGCAGTCAGAGCAGTGGTGACTGATCTCACGTAAGCAGCCAGAGGGATAACTCAGCCTGGCTGGGGGACGTTTTCCCAACAAAGCTCTATAAACTGGGAGTCACCTTGGAGTGGGAAAGTCTCAAACTGAAGGATCTTGCTTTCAGGTCCCCATGGGCCAGTTCTCAGGGGGAACTCATGCAGGCCTGGGACTCCCCAGCTCCCCACATGGCCAGTCCTGCCCTTTCCTTGGCTGGCTCCAGATGGATCCAAAATGGCTTCCCCCTCTCCTGAACTCCCAGGGAAGGGCATCTCACTTCTGATTGTTCAGGCTAGCTCTTCTTCCCCGGCTTTCCCTTGTCAATCTTTTGACTCTGCCCCTTCTTCTAAGCAGGCACGCCTGCAACCCTCCCCATAACCAATAATGGCCTTTGTTGTTCTAGGTATGTCTCTCCCCTCTCAGTTGCTGAGCAGACTCCGAGTCTGCCCTGGGCTCCCCTTTCCTTCCAGGGTCAGTGTGCCTCTCCCTGAGCTACCAGCACGCAGAGCCCCAGGAGTCTAGATAAGCTCCTGGGGGTTACACAGGTATATTTGTCATCTTCAGTAAAAAAAATTCTTTAAAGCTACAGGCCAAAATTCCCCGAGTGACTTGGAGTAGGTTGTAATTGCTATCCAGTTTCTCAAAAGTTGGCTGACTCTGGGTTGAGGAACAGCCATTCTGTGCTGACATGTTGCAGTGCTTCTTTCCATTCAATTTCAACAAATGCAAAGAAACTTCTGAGTTCTTTTCTGCACTTTGCAGATACAGAACAATGGCTGTAAAATTTCAACACAACGATTTCTATGTCAGCTGACAGCTGATCACTCGCATGTTTGCAAGTATTGTAGGCTACGTGTGCGGGGCAGTTCACCTTCATAGTGTGGTCATTTTCAGCACATAATGACAGATAAACCGAGCTGTGTTTGCTATAGCTCACATTTCCATTATCAGCGTATGCAGTAACACAATTAATGTTAAGCCAATGTTTCTCTCGGCAGTTCTTTACAGCATGATGAATGCTTCTTGCAGATTCTTCACTGTCTTCAGAAAAAGTAATTGCACATTGGAAACATCTTTCTGTTCACTTTATTTGAGGCAACAGTCACTATAGAAAAATACACAGGCTGTTCTGGTAGTGGTGTTAATAAATCTCATAAAAATCTCTCACAGACTTTGGAGCAAAAATATCAGTCACCAATAATTCGACCTTGGTTCTTCTACAAGACAATTTGTTAGCAACATTTGAATTGCAAATCATTTCACTAGCAAGCTGCATTTCAAAGGCCATCAAAGTGCTTCCTGGGATAAACCCCACTGTCCCTTTTTTCAGGAAAAATGTCCATTGAGACCAGTGAGAGCTTTGGCTGAGTTTGGAAAGAACCTTGGGATCCCCTGGAATGGCAGGCACTGAGCATCTGTGGGGCTTACGAAAGGAAAAGGAGGAGCTGAGAAACTGAGGTGTGCGGAGAAGAGACAGGACTCAGCTGTAGTGAATGTAAAGAGGTTTCTGTGTTGGGCCTGCTAGACACAGGCAGACCCTGTGATTCCCTCTGGCTCTCTAGCTCCCAGCCTGTGCTGTCTAATGTCACCAGATTGGGGCTTCCTAAGTCCTGCCTGGTTAGTTATGGAAGGGACAGGAGGCTGCAACCTCCATTGCAGTGCACATGTTAGAGCCACAGGGTACCTGATGTGGACCTGGCTCCTGTGTTTAGTTGTAGTGAGAGGGTGACTGTGAACAGTGTTCCCCAAGGGACTGGGAGGAGGAAGGCTCTCTGGCCCTACCTCTGCAAAAGATGATCCACTCCTAAGGGACCTTCTTCTTGGTCTCCAGGCTGGAGCAGCTCCAGCACTGGTCCCAGAACTGGTGCCAGCACTCATGTATGCCCTGGAGGGCAGAAGCTGTCACGTTGGAGTTGCACACACACACCTCCAGCTGCCCGGTCACCCCACTGCTCAAATTTGGCCCAGTCACTGGCTGGACCAAATCTGAGTGGTGTTACAACCCCAAGTGCCAGGTCAAGTTGCCAACCAGGCAGCAGCACTTTGCAAAGTGAGGTGCCAGAGCACAACTCCCCATCCTAGTTGAAATATGGGATAAAAGGCATCTAGTACTGATTTAGTACTGAGCAGCCAATTTTTTATTTAAATAAAGGACATCCTTTATAATATGGGACTACTGACAACCCTATCACCAGACTCCTGATCCAAAATACTCTTTTTCCACTCCCTGCTCTGGCTTTTCTCCCCACTTCCTTTGAATCAGATGCCTTTTTCCTCCACACTGCCTGGATGCCAGCACAAGGGTCACTCAGAGCACAGGACACAGTCTCCGTGGGTCTCATTTCCAGCGCCTGGCCCCACTCTGGCCTGGAGCAGCTGGGAGTTGCTATTACAAGGAAAGTCCAGGTTAGCACCTGTAATCTTGGGATAGAAAGAGCATTCTCAGTCACTCTATGGGGTTAGTGCTTGTGCCGTTTGGTCAACACTGGGAGCAATGCTCGAGCATGCTCAGAAATAATGGAATTTTTGGAGATTTTGCCTGTTAAGCTTTAGCAAGTCTCCACTGAACATTCCCCAGATTTTTAAGATTTATAAACAGAGCTGGGTGAATTTTTTGGCCAAATAGCAAATTCACTGAAACATGTAGTTTCAGGGCAACTGAAACTATTCTCAAATTGGGATCAAATTTGGCAAATGCATAGAACATAAGAGCGGCCATACTGGGTCAGACCAAAGGTCCATCTAGCCCAGTATCCTGTCTTCCGACAGTGGCCAATGCCAGGTGCCCCACAGAGAATAGATTTAGCTGAATAAAAAATGAGGGGAAAATATTTTGAAAAAGTCTGAAGTTAGAGAGACAAGGTGGGTGAGGTAATATCTTTTATTGGACCAACTTCTGTAGGTGAGAGAGAGAAGGTTTTGAGCTACACAGACTCTTCTTCAAGTCTGGTAAAGTTACTCTGAGCGTCACAGCTAAATACAAGGTAGAACCAATCTTTTAGCATAAGTAGTTAGCACATTTTCTAAGGGGCCATTCAAGGTCCACTCCTCCTTGAATGGTCCCTTACAATTTTATCTGAAATAGTTGACATTTGGCAAAGTTATAAGTAACTGAAAACATGGGAAGTGTCAGGCAAATGTAATAACAGACAGCAGGACCAACCCTTCTTATAATAACTCCAATGACATCAGCAAAGTTACCCTGAATAATCTGGAGCTTGGCCTGATGTTTGTAACCTGCAAAGTATTAAGAGCCACTCAGTGACAGCAGTGTGAACAGAACCCAAGCATTCTGCAATCCCAGCCTAGTGATAATCCCTCTAGCATGTGATTTTTTTTTTTTTTTTTTTTTTTTGAGAATCAGCTGTGGTTGAAATTTCAACTCACCTCTTATTTTGAGCAAAACATTTTTTAAGAAGATGCTGCAAGAGGGTGAGAATTCTGGTTTGGTAGCATTTTACATCCAGTTTGCACAAGTTAAATGACACCACAAGAATAGTGGGCAATCTGGCCCAAGATCCTAATTCACCATCCTGTACTTTAACCAATAATTTGAGTTTCATTTCAGTGTCCATCTCCCTGTGATATCAGGGTAGTTTTATTTTATTTTAAAGAGCTACTTCCAACATCCTTGTGATCTGCTATCTTAGCTCCACATAGGGAAAGAGAATAGGCACTGCATGTTGCGTCTCAGTTTAGGGTCAAGCTGCGTGCCAGAGGCATAGTCAGAAACCAATGCACAGCACACAAATGTTATTGTAACGCTGCATGTGCTTGAAGCAAACTCACTCTCTGTTTCTCTCTTGGTAGCCCCCCCCGACAGCCAGTGCCACAGCTTAGATCAATAGTTCTGCCTTCACTTTCTTGAGGCAACGTTCAAGACACAATGGTGTTTCTTTGAATGAAAAGAGCTTTCCAGTGAGCCGGTTGTTATTTTGAATTGTGGGTGGAAGAGCCATGAGGGGAATCTCATCTTAGTTTGCTGCTAGTTGCCAGAAGCTCTGTCCAAAAAAAAGAAAAAAGAAAAAAAAGAAAAAAGTCAAGACATTCCAGGCTCTAACTGAGTACTAGGAGCATCTGTGGAATCAAACATCCCCTCTAGGAAAGGGAAGGCAAAATTAACGTGTGAGTATTTTGGACTGGGTTTTTGGAAAGCCTCATCTTTCCCATTGCTCTTCTCCCACACTCTCAGCTTCACATGGGGAAGAATTAAAATGTTTGTTAAAGGAGGGAGCTGTATGTGTTGGGGTTTCCCTCAGCCCCGTGTGCAGGTGATTTGATGCCTGCCAAATGAGCCAACTTGATGCAGCTGATACAGAGATGCATGCCGCTGGAAGACTGTTTGGTGCCATTGCTACTGGGCCGTATGTCCACCCTTCTCTGCACTGAGACAAGACATTAAGGGAGCTCAGTTACCGTGATGATGTGTGTGGCATAACAGACAAAGATAGATAGGTATAGCATGAGAGAGGGGCATAATTTTGGAAGTAGGGTACATGGAATTGCATGCACATAATCATGTGAGGCTACAGCATGCCTGCAAATATTCAATGTTCTTGCTTGAACTATGTGCATGTGCAAAGGGTGCAGTGTGAGCACATAAGTATGGAATGTCCAATTGTAGGTGCACAGGGACAATTTTAAAAATGAGGCCCCAGTAGGGTGACCAGACATCCCGATAAAATCGGGACTGTCCCAATATCGAGTAGTTTGTCACGTGTCCCGACCGAAGTACGGTTGGGATGCCATTTGTCCCGATATTTTGTTTCAGGCTCTTTTTTTTTTTTTTTTTTCTTGTTGCTTATGTGGCGGTGAGAGGCAGGGGGACCACCTTTTCAATTGTTACACTTTCGGTGGAACTTCGGTGGCGGGTCCTTCAGTCGCCGACGGTCTTTGGCGGCATTTCGGCGGCAGGTACTTCTTTCTTTGGCGGCAAGGTTTATTACCCACCGCCGAAACGTCGCCGAAGACCGTCAGCGACTGAAGGACCCTCCGCCGAAGTGCCACCGAAGACTCTGACGGGTGAGTGTAACAATTGAAAAGGCGCTCCCCCTGTGGCGGTCCCGATATTTTGGAATTCTCATCTGGTCACCCTAGGCCCCAGGAGTGAAAATGGGCCCAAACTAGAACATAAGACCTCAACCTCCAGGAGCTTTGGGGAAGGCTAGATGGATCCCAGCTTCTCAACTTGGACCCATTTCTCTTTAGAACCAAACACATCCTTGTGTTTCTGTTCTATCAGTCCAGGGCCACATTTCCTCTCAGTTACATTGGTGTAAAATAGGAGTCAGGGACAAATTTCTTCTCAATTACATTGGTGAAAATCAGGAGTGAATGGAGTTAAAATGATGCAGGTGAAAGATGAATCAGTCCCTAGAATGTCTGGAAAGAGTGTCTCAGTGGCAGAAAGCTTAACGTTTTCCACGTAAAAGCAGAATGAAGAATCAAGAAAAGAATGATAGTATAAGTAGCAGAAATGAGTCGGAGAATGGGGGTACGTAGATGGTGGAGAAAGAAGAATTGAGAAGAAAGCACCAGATGGCTGGGTTGAGGTCACACTTTCCAGAAAAGATCTATATCCTTCTGTCTCTAACAGGATATCCTAGGACCAAAATTCCAACATTGGAAACCCCAAAGGATAGAAGACCCTAGACATCTGAATTACCAACAAGTCAAATTCTCGACAGGGTCACTATCCCAACACTGCAATTTCTGACAGTAGTTCCCAATTCCCGCTCACCAGCCCCCGTGAATGAAAGATATCTTTCCCTCAAGATGATCTTCCATGGAACCCAATGTGACATGACATGGAGCAGCTGGAGGTTCCCAAACCCTCAGAGAAGCAGAAGATCTTCTGAGGGTTCAGCCCCTTTGGAAATGGCCATGACACGTTGTGCACAAATATCTATACATGATAATGCATTGATAAGGCTTCTTTCTGAAACCCAATGAGGGCTTTCAATTTGGGGATTTTGGTGTAGGGCTTTCGATCTGGTCCTGCCCCATGGAAAAGAGAGTTTGTCTGACGTATGTTCATTTGGGAGTTCACCAGAACTGCCTGGGCAACAGGAAGACTTTACTCAGTTATATATTGTAACGAGGAGAAAAAACAACAACAAAAGCCCTGGAAGCAGCCCGCACCTAAATGCTTCTTTAAGGGAACTCTGAACATGTCCTTTATTCACTGCAAATAGGGAGCTTGAGGAAATGAAAGCCTTCTCGAAGAGAGGAAATCTAACTCTGTGAACATATGGGGTTAGATGTAGGGGATAGTGAACGTGTGTATATGTGCATGCACCTCTGCTGTCTGCAGGACAGAATCAGAACTATTTGACTTAGTGTCTAAACAATTTGAGCCAATGGGCTAGAAGAGATTCTTTGGTAGCACAAGTGGTATTGGCCTGTACTTTTGAGCACAAGGATCCCTGCTGTATTTCCCTCTCTCTGTGTAAAGTTCTGACTTGCTATGGTGTCTAATGTAATAACCATTAACTCCCAGGAGACCAAGGATTGCAATGTACAAACACAGAGGTGGCTGTGTCAGCCACTGGTTTCACTTGTCCTTGAGCAGGCTCATAATTACCAGTACAATCCAGCTGAAATATTATGGTAGCCTAAATTGTCTTGAAAAATAGTTCTTTTATAAACTGAAAAACCAGCTTTAATGTAGGTTCCTATCGGGGGCGGCTCCAGGCACCAGTGCACCAAGTGTATGTCTGGGGCGGCAAGCCGCGGGGGGCGGGCTGCCGGTTGCTGTGAGGGCAGCAGTGAGGCAGCCTTCAGCAGAGTGCCTGCAGGAGGTCCTCTGGTCCTGTGGATTTGGTGGCAATTCGGTGGCGGGTACGCTGCAGA
Organism: Malaclemys terrapin pileata; assembly: GCF_027887155.1. Classification (NCBI taxonomy): domain Eukaryota; kingdom Metazoa; phylum Chordata; order Testudines; family Emydidae; genus Malaclemys; species Malaclemys terrapin. The sequence goes on along the minus strand of NC_071506.1, from coordinate 269,262,937 downwards.
TGCGGGACCGGAGGACCTCCCGCAGGCACGCCGCCAAAGGCTGCCTCACAGCCATGCTTGGGCTGGCAAAATACATAGAGCTGCCCCTGGTTCCTATTCTGGGTGGCATGGGCCACACTTCAGGCCTTTATCATAAAGCAAATGAGCGTCACGCACCCATATGCAATTTTCTTTATAACTTTGTCATCAGTCACATGCCATCAGCCCTTGGGAAACTCCCAATGAGTACAGAATGCTGCAGCTAGTCTCCTCAACCACTTGAGCTACTGTAAGCACATCAGACCTGTCCTCTGCTCACTACACTGGCTCCCCATAAATATTGAGTCAAATTCCAGGCTATCAATGAACACGGGCCCAGGATATCTAAAAGCAAATCACCTAAAGCTGTGGGATGAAGACTGTGGTTGATGATTCTGCTCTACAGGCACAACGGAGCTTTCTACAATAATGGCAAAGCTCATCCGTATGATGACTGAGCTTCTCAGGAGCTGGCCTGAGACTGTGGAATGAATTCCCACAGGAAGTAAGAGCCATCACAGATCTCACTACCTTCCGCTCCAAGGGCATGCTGGACTTCTTCATCCTTCCTTCACTCACAGACACAGAGCACAGTGTGTACCTTCAAAACAACAGACATACCCAGAGCAAAACCGTACCCAAACAAAGCACTCCACCACACACACACTGCTCCCCCGTAGAGAGGATGAGGGAATGAACCCCATATGACAGCTGTTAGTCATGATGTGGAATAGCACAACTGGAAGGTCCTCAGATACTATATAAAATAGAACAGGACCTTGAAGATCATTCCAGTCAGTCAGGGCATAGTTGAGATTGTTCATTTTGAGAATCTTCCCTTGAATGTAAAGCATTAATAAAAGAAACGAATCCAAGGCTGTCCACCAACACATGCAATTTGGGAGGTTTTTACCTTTCTAAATCCAAGGCTGAATCGCCGTCAAAGCTATTGTTTGAATTACAACCACATTCTGAAGAGGAATAGATCTAAACAACTGTTCCAGCAAAGAGAAATGCTCCTGCTCAGGTGCTAGAAGGAAGGAAGTGCTGCTTGTAAATAAACTGCCTCAATAATTAACTGCCAGCAGAGATGTAACAACAGAAAAAAACCTCAGGTGATTTTTTTTCAGTAACATTAAAAAAAGCAGCAGTACACAAATAATTAGAAAAGCTGCATTTAAGAAAAAATAACCAAAAACCAATCCCCCCCCCCCAACCCACAGCTCTTCTTTAAAATGGAATGTTAGTGGTGGTGGACGGCATTGGCCTCTCTGACCTAGGTTAGAAAGAACAAGGTCTCAGAAAAAGGCTCCATCCACATGAAACAAATGTCCACCCCTCAGTGAAAGGGGAGGAGCCAAAAATTAATGAGGGTCAACTGAGAGGGAGCATGAATAAAGAAAATGGAAGGGAGGAGAGGAGGAGGAGTGCAGGGTGAGACATGGAGGAGAAGAGGGGAGGGGAGGGAATCACTGTTACTTTGACAATTCTGGAGATGGAAGTGCCCAGATGCAGTGAGCAGCCATACAACAGACAGTGAGAGCTTCACATGCCAATATGCCCCTCATTCACCCACAGCAGCAGGGAAAGTGGAACTGAGTAAAGACTGAAAAGTTTTCTGGTGGCTAATCAGAAAAAAGGAGGGAAGCTCTGCTTCAATCTCCAGCCAAATGGGAGAGATTTGGCTGGTCTGAGGCACAGATGGCCAAGTCCCACCAGAAAACTGTGGCCACCATCATGTCAAAATATGCTCTGCATGAAAAGTGTGTCCTCTTGGCTACTGTGAATATGACAACATGATGACCGCCATCTTGGCTAATACAGCAGGGATTGAACCTCCAGCGCTAAAAGCATGAACTGCTACATCTTGAGCTAATGAGTCAAGGCTCTCTAACTGTGACTGTAACAGACCCATTTCCTCTGTGGATCAGGCACACACAACCTGTAACACACACTCTTCTCTGAACATACCTAGTGGGCATGTGCCGGGGGATACACTGGGGAAGTGAAGCCTCTGCCAGGCCCCTGCCCCCTTGCCCTCAGTTCCAGTGAATGATTCACTCTCCCATCCACACTGTGACAGTGCAGGAATACTGCAATGATGTGCGTTTGCAGTGGCTGGAGAACCTTCTCATCCAGGCTCTTTAGCCTGCACCATGGGGCGTGAACTATATCTGGACACTCACTATGATGGTGGGGAGATTATACAATTAAAAATGATAGATCCATAGGAAGGCACATTTTGATAGGTATGGGGAGACCATCAAAATGTGCCCATCCACCCTCATTTTTCACCCCAGTCCCAAGGAGGGGCGCCTCATACCTGTCAAAATACACAACCCTTCATTACCTTGCCAGGTCCATTTTGATGGAGGGCACATTCTGACATGACAGCACCCCCATGGGGGGGAGAGGGCTGCTGTAAAGTTATTCACAGACCAGGGCAGTGCAATGCACAGGTCAGGACGTTCTATGACTTATAGGCTGATTTCACGAGTTTCTGGAACCAGCTGAACAGAGTGCAGCCATGGATTCTCTTTGCAAGAAAGAGCAGCTGCTTTTGTTCATTACAAAGATGGAGGCATAGTCTTTCATTAATACAGACACAATAAAGATTTGCGAGAATCCCCTCCTGAGGCCTGCCACAGGGTACAGACAGCAAGCCATGTGGCCACTCCCTAAAAGCAGAGCTAATGAGAAATAAATGCACCAAACTAGCAGGACTGCAGCTGTCACTCGGAAACGCCAGCTGCAGAAGGTCGCCAATAAAGGAACAGGAGGCCAATTGGAGAGAGGCCTTTGAAAAAGAAATGGCAAAAAGTCACTAAATCTTATATCCTTTAAAAGAAGAAAATGGCACCTAATTTTACTAGTCAAAAACCAGCAGCTTACAGTACACGGCAATGTACCAAGTTAGTGGCCATCTGGAACCTCCTGGTTGTCCTTAAATTGAAAAATTTGATCACTTGGAATTTCATGGAAACATCTGGGATACAACGCAGACCCTCCTATCCCAGAAGCACAGGTCCCTAGCACCTGGGCTAAAGAAAAGTGGCCCTTCGCTGCTAGGGGTACAGGGCCTCTGGCACTTTTAATTGAGCAGTTCTGATTCTCTCCAGAGGAGGGTAGTGCATGAGTGTTGACAGTTTAGCCATTTTCCAACCACCCGGTAAATTCAAAGACACACCCCTAATTTCAATTCCTGGGGAAGACACTGCAGCTGATGGTCCAAATCCTGGCCCCTGTACTAATCCTGAGTAAAAAAGCTTGGTGCAAGGATACTCTGCATGGGACAGAATCCCCCCACTTCACCCAAAACACACACAAAAGAGACAGCAGAACTACTCCATAGCGACTACTGCACGAAATTGGCTTAAATTTTTGTTCTTAATTTCATCCCATTACTCCTATTTTAGACTCTTTATTACATTAGAAATTAATTTCCTAGATATAGTTGAAGATGTAAGGCCAGATTCAGAGGTGAGTGTCTGGAAAACTGGTTAAAATCTAGATAACGGTGTAACATGCTGCCAGAGGCAGGAAGAGAGGTGTGTAGCCTCTGAATTTGGTTTATGTAATAATAAGATAGTGAAACAAATGTGGCAAAGATGGACTGGTATATGCCTCGCGCTTTGGAATGCTTGTGTTTCAAAACTATGCACTTAAGAAATGAGCTTATTTAAATGAATCATATTTAAAAGAACCAACTGAACTATTTAATACTTAGAATCCTTTTATGTACTTGGTTATAATTGTGAAAGAAGGAAGGGGAAGAAAAGACCCAAGGATATTGTACCTATTTTAGAGCCCCACTCTGTGTCTCATGCTTTGGTGTGTGACAAGGTTGGATACACTGTCATACACACACTCATTAGTGAACCAAACCATTTTTTTAAAATAAAAAGCTGAAAGGACACAGCATTTAAAACTCATGCCCTGCATGTTCTAGGATTCTTCAGAATTCAATTTAAAAAGTCAATAGAAAATAAAGAGAACAAAATGACACTGAAATGAGAGATTATAAAACAGAGTGGTGAAAACACATCCAAATAAGGGTTACAATTACTGTATATAAAATGAAATGCAAAGGTAACTATGCACATCAGGCTAATGAAATTATCCCGCAGACTCAATACTAGCTAATGAAATTGCCTAGTTAGTACCCATTAAGCAAGCTGCATCCCAAATTCCAATACAATTGCATTAGCACAAACACATAAATGTTCTGTCACTAGTGCAAGAGCAGGGATCCTCATAATTCTCACCACTCAGCTAGAGGGAGACAGGTTAATATTATATCATAACTACTGCAGACATGAGCCCAAGGTACAAAGCAGAGACATTAGAATCTGAATATAACCAAGATTCAGGAGTATTCGTATATAAGTTTCAGAGTAACTTAAGGTTCTGGTCCATCTCTCAATTATACCCACAACATCTGACTGCAGAGATTAGAGACCATAGGCTATAGTGCATTGTGTCCTGCTGGTAAACTCAGATGAACAAGCTCCTAACTATGTAGCCCTAGCGTGAAAAGCAATTCTATACCATTGACATTGTGTGGTTCCACATTTATGGTTTTTCAGTGACTCCAGGTCAGATTTGCACAGGTTATAAAAGTAAAAGATATTGTCTTTACTTCGTGCTGGCCCTGCATATTTCACCTGGAATACAGAATTCAAGCCAAGTTCTTTCTGGCTCATGGATCACCAGCAGTAATATTCTGCAGCTGGAACTTCATTAATTAACAATTCTGTTGATTACACCATAAACCAGAACAGAATACAGCTCATAGTCCTGCAGAGATAATATAGCTCTGGGAGTAATAGAAGTGAATTTAAAAAAACAACAACAAACCTACCTTATTTTTACCTCTAAAGCATGACTGAATACAGACAGGAAAGTGACATGATGAGTAAGAGTTGAGATTTCTACACCCTCACTATTCTGACTACAGTCAGAGAGCCCTATTTATTTTGATGAAAACTGGAAAAGCCTGATTTCTACTGGTGTAAGACAGATTAGTCACTGTGACTAATACACCCAGAAGACACTTTCTGGGGAGTTGAGCATCTCTAGTATTTGCTATGAAGAGGAAGATATGAAGTCTTCCAGCTTATGGGCGATCTACCATTTTGAGCACATGAGATCAGGTGGATGAGGATAAGGATAGTTAATCATGTTGGGAATCGCAAGAGTTAGACATTGAAACTGTCTAATGGATGGTCCAGTTTTTCTTCCTGCCAATGCAGGATTGTCCCAGTTTTAAATTATCAATCATTTTGTCAAGGCTAATTGTAAGTGTCCCAAGTGAGGCAGCTTCCACCATTTCCCTTTGCAGATTATTCCACAGCCCAATAGATCACACAGTCACTCGTTTACTTCAGTTTACCCATTTGTAACACAGACATAATTGGCCAAGTGAAGCCAGGCCCTACATTCAACACTATGGCATTTCTCTCTGTTGCTCTGTAACACTATAACTCTTGAATGGTGTATCCAATCAATTAAAAAATCTCAGGGAACATTCTCGACATCAATGGGAAGAACCCTATTGATTCTGAGGAAAACTGGAAAGGCCTCATTTCTCCTGGTGTAAGTCAGATTAGTCACCTGTGCTTTGCTGATGATATTGACCTGATTGGATTGTCACAAGAAGAGGTGCAAAAATTGCAAGAAAGAGTAGCCGTGGAAGTAGAAAAGTTAGGTCAAAAGATATCACTTAAAGAGACAAAAAAGATGGTGACATCTAAGTCTGTTGAAAAGGTGAAGCTAGTACTACCCAAATCTGAGGATGCACTGGACTGTGCTGAGCACATCAGATACCTGGGTAGTACGACTACTAGTGATGCTAAACATCACAGAGATCCGACATAAAACAGGATTTGCAACTGCTGCTCAAGTGACACAAGGCCGCCTTTGGAGAAACAAAGGTATTACTATGAAGTGTAAAATGAAATAGCTGCCGTCTCTTGTCTTCAGCATCTTGCTAGATGCGCGCGAGATATGGACGCTAGGAAAACATGGCATTAAGTGGCTTTCTCCCTTTTAATTGAAATACTGCAGATGGTCGATACACATTAGCTATACCTTGCACACAACTAAAGAGGAGATTTACAGCATAATTGGAATCATAGATTCATAGATTCTAGGACTGGAAGGGACCTCAAGAGGTCATTGAGTCCAGTCCCCTTCCCACATGGCAGGACCAAATACTGTCTAGACCATCCCTGATAGACATTTATCTAACCTACTCTTAAATATCTCCAGAGATGGAGATTCCACAACCTCCCTAGGCAATTGATACTAGATATCATCAAGAGGATCAGACAAAGAAAACTTGAGTTTGCGAGCTGTGTGGGTTGGATGGAAATGGAGGAAGCTTTCCAAATACGAGAGACTGGTAGGCTGTGAAATGTGGAAGAAGGTTGCTGGCCAATGATTCCCATGTGTTATATTTGCTGTTCATTGTGATGCAACTTTATGGTGCTTTGCACTGGAAGAGAAGGTCATGTCTAGTGAGAGGAAAATCAGTCCCACGGAGCGCCCATTTTGGTGCCATCAGGCGGAGGAATCTCTCTGGCGCCTCCTGCAGATGCCTACACATATCACAGGCAGCAGCTTAATATGCTGCTCTCACCACTTATTATACAGCTCGGCCTACAGAAGCAATGAAGCATGAGAGGCCCTAGCGATAGCTACCTTCAAATGTGTAGAGATCTCTGGATGAAAAGTGCTGCACAGCAACTAAGTATTGCCAATGTCTCTGAAAGCCAGCTTCACTGGTGTCCTCCTGCCCATTTAAAGCTGGAATTTGGGTGCTGTGCTGCTGTTGAAATTCAGTTGGGGTTTGGTGCCTAATCACTTCAAATCTGAAAATCCGATGCTGCAGCCCTAAGTAGACACCTAAAATGGTCAACCTTCAACAACCATTTCTATTTTTTCACAATTTAAATATACTCAAACGCCGACGTGTTTCCTGTGCAAGGCTGGTTTCAGATTACATGTTGAGCAACATGAAGTTTCACATAGTCGTCAGATTTGTAATTTTCAGAGTAACAGCCGTGTTAGTCTGTATCCGCAAAAAGAAGAACAGGAGTACTTGTGGCACCTTAGAGACTAACAAATTTATTAGAGCATAAGCTTTCGTGGACTACAGCCGAAGAAGTGGGCTGTAGTCCACGAAAGCTTATGCTCTAATAAATTTGTTAGTCTCTAAGGTGCCACAAGTACTCCTGTTCTTCTTTTTGCAGATTTGTAATTGGCATTTATCAGCACTTTTTTTTTTCAAATCCTGCCACTCACCTATACCACCAAGCAATCCATCTTGCAGAAATCCTGACGGAAAAGGTTGGCTTCATGGATAAATCCATAGCCCCATAGGCCGGGATTAGATCTCAGGTCTGGTCAGCATTTGGAGGGGAACTCTACAGGAAAAATGCAGGTATTATGGAAGTGCTGACCCCCTGAATCAATATATTAGCCTGGCTCTAGTACAGTGGTTCTCAAACTTCATTGCATCACAACCCCTTTCTGACAAAAGTTATTATATGACCCCAGGAGGAGGGACCAAAGCCTGAGCCCACCCAAGCCCTGCCATCCTGGGCAGGGGGGCAAAACTGAAACTCAAGAGCTTCAGCCCCAGACAGGAGGCCTCTGGACTGGGCCCCGCCACCCGGGGCTGAAGCCGAAGCCTGGGCCCTGCCACCCAGGGCTGAAGCCGAAGTCTGGGCCCGCCACCCAGGGCTGAAGCCGAAGCCTGGGCCCCGCCACCCAGGGCTGAAGCCGAAGTCTGGGCCTGCCATCCAGGGCTGAAGCCGAAGTCTGGGCCCGCCACCCAGGGCTGAAGCCGAAGCCTGGGCCCTGCCACCCAGGGCTGAAGCCGAAGTCTGGGCCCGCCATCCAGGGCTGAAGCCGAAGTCTGGGCCCGCCACCCAGGGCTGAAGCCGAAGTCTGGGCCCCGCCACCCAGGGCTGAAGCCCTTGGGCTTTGGGCTCGGGCTTCAGCTTTGGCCCCAGACCCCAGCAAGTCTAACACCAGCCCTGGCAACCCCATTAAAACAGAGTCGCAACCTACTTTGGGGTCCCGACCCACAGTTGGAGAACCGCTACTCTAGGAAGCCCTATGCTGCTGGAGGAGCCATCTTTTAAATGAAGCACAAAAGTTAGGCTTTTACCATCAGAGGTCATTAAAGAACCCCGGCACTGTTCAGAAAAATCAGGAATATTAATCCCATTTTCCAAGGCAAATTCAAACCTGGGCAACTACTGTGCGTGCTGCCTACAGATGTTCCTCACCTTCAAAGTTATTCTTTGCCTCTCTCTCTCAGAGATGCAGAACAGCCACTGTGACCCCAGAAGGGACCACTTTTCACTAGTGGGTGAAGCAACCTTTCTACATACCACGCGTAAAGCTCTTTGGGCTGAAGATTGCAACATCAGATTAAAAGGCCTGTGAGTCAATCTCCTCTGATTAGTTCAGTCTTTGATGAGCAAAGAACTGGCCTCCATTTCCCACATATCCATCTTGCTTCAATCTCAACCCTTCAAGGTCAGTTAAAGTTTTCAAAATGTATTTGAAAAAAGTTCTATCTCCTTAGCAAACATTTCCATCTCCTGGACACGGCCTCATGTTAATAGCGTAGAGTGTCTTTTCGCCTGTCTTTATGACTGATTCCCTGCTTGGATCCTATTATCACTACTCACTGGGGAAACCAGGTATGTTTGAAAGGAGCCAAGTCTTCCAGCTTGTCAGTTCTGAGATATGTCGCCTCAGGCGGCTCAAGATCTTGTTATTCCTTATTCAGTATGTGGTCTATGGCTAGCTGCTGCTCTCACCCCCTTCCCTGCACAAATGTCTTCATGTTTCAGCTGCTGCCATTTAGAAAGGGATGATTTGTCTGCCTCTTTGGACACTGAAGGCCTTTACATTACACACATAACTTTATTCAAGGCTGAGGAGCTGTGAAGTACAGGCTGAGGGCAGGAGGCATTGTTGTCTCATGAGAACCAATAATAAAACCATATCTAAATGGCATTCAAGCGCATGCAGGTCTGCACCCTGATGCGCCGTTTTTAATTTCCTGAATTTATTTAATTTCCTGGATTTATTTTTAGTTCTTCATCAACTCTATCAACACATTCGTTTTCTTTCTCTCTCCCCACCCTCCCATGCTATGGTCTCTAGCACAGCAAGTGCAGCTGCCAAAACCAGCCCGTCAATAGCCATTCCAGGTGCCTACGTGCCAGCCAGCCTACGTGCCAGCCTGAGCACCCAAACGGAGAACTGGGTGCCTAAGTATGAACTTTTGGTTCAGGGTGTGTAATATGGCCCATTTACCTGGAAGCACAATGCCCCAGATTTGCCAAGTTATGCAGATACAAATGTACAGAAATTTGCATATACAGTTTATAGCAAGCAGCTGATTTTTCTGGGGGGTCTGATCCAGTCTGGCGATTCCTGTGTGCACTCTCCAGGTGGGATTTTGACACCGGAGGTGAATCAGCCAGATGTGACCCTCTCTGGTGAGTAAATCTGGTCCAATAATAGTCACAAAGAATTTGACTGCATTTTTTAAAAAAATCAGTGTTTTTGGTTCCGTTATTTGCAAATAAACGTTTCCCACTCCCTGCCCAGCCCTGGAGAGGATCAAACACCTGTTAGCAAGTTATTCATTATCCTTGTCCTGCCCTGACCCACTGGCCAGTAATTCGTTCATTAATACTTCCACCCCCACTATTCTGCCTGCTCTGCTGGGGGATTGTGAGATCAACAAGCCAACCCACCTCTTTGTTTTCCCTTTCTCCCCTTCCTCCGCCATCCTGAGGTCATCACTAGTGCCAATGGAATGCAATGCCGGAGCACCTTATTGGCCCAGATATGCAGCACAGACGCAATATAACATTATTATATTATAGAATTATTTAAGGGATATGACTAGACACCTCATTACAGAGACTGAGGAGTCGTTCAGTTTCAGAGCTTTGTCACCAGAAAGCTGTATTTCACTACAACAAACATACAGCTCGTCAGTTACATCTTATCTGTAACAGATACCTTATTAAGGAAGCGATCAATCAAACAGGAATATTTTCAACCTAAGGCTATTTATAAAATAGTCAGGCAGACACAGCAGCTTTAAAAGCTCTTCAGAGATGACAGACACACAGGCAATGCGCCCTCTGGTGGAAATCTGCCATAAGTTGTCATAAGACATTTGTTTATAAACTTTTGAAATACTATTTGCTAAATCCAAAGAATGCCCATATAGAAGGCTAAAGAGAGAGCCTAGAAATCCCTCAGACTTTGCACTGTGGTTTCCCTGTCATCGGAGCCCCTGGATGGGCAGGTTCTAAGCTCGTCATTTCCAAAGTAGAATCCCATCCCCTCTCTTTCAATGGATATAACAGACATGCTAGTCAGAGCTAGCAAAAAAAAACCCAAACAAATCATAATGCTTATTAGATGTATAGAGTCCACCGGCATGCACCAGCCTTTACTGTCTAATTTTTACTGCAGTAGCATTTAGACGCTCCAATCAAGTTTGAGGTGCCATTGTGTTACCAGCCGTATGTACAGACGCAGGCACAGTCCCTCTGCCGAAGAGCTTACTTACAGTTGAAGCTGGCAAATATACCCAGTGATACAGTCAAAATATGGACCACTTTTTAACATACATATCTATTCTTACATGATAAATCAATACAGATCAGCTATATCCAATTGCCCCTCAGCCTCTTTTGAGCAGTCAGATTTCTAGGGGGATAGCCGAAAGCGTGGGTGTTGAGGGTGGGGATTTGGAGGAGGACAGTGGAGTGAGCTGGTGGATTGGTCTGAGGAAGGCATTTCATGCATGGAAGGAAGCATGGCCTCATTTACAGAAGTAGTGGACAACTGAGACATCATGTTGGGTGTCACTGCTGGAGAGAAGGGGACGAAGGAGTGATGGAATAAGAGCCAAGAGTAGATGAGCAGGGAGGGGCCGAGCAGGGAAGGCCCTGAAGACAAAGGGGAAAAAAGCTTAAATTTGATGCAGTAGACATGGGAGAGCACATAGAGGGCTTCAAAGAAGGTAGGGGAGGGGTGATATGGTCAGAGGATTAGGTGAGGATGACTATCCTGGTAGCTATGTTTGGAATGAACTGTAGGGGACAATGGTGGGTGGCAGGGGGCCAGAGAGGAGGAGGCTGCAGTAGTCAAGATGGAAGATGAGGAGGGCCTGGCTGAGGTGTATTTTAGTGGTGTGGACAGAGAGAAACGGGTGGTTCTGAGCCTCTAATGCATCATCCAGCTGGTTTTATAGATGAGGAAACAGGCAGAGAAAGATAAAGGGACAACATGACCAAGGCCACCGAAGGAGTCCATGTCAGTGCCAGGATTAGAATTCCTGGCTCCCAGTCCCGTGCTTAGTCAACTACATCAGATGCAGTCGCACCATAGCCAGGATGTAATTCAGAGGGCTGCTATCCCATAGCCATGATATACCAGTGGGAAATACGAGTGACATTCAGTCCCGGCAGAGAACAGGTATAATATCCCTGACTCAAGTAGAGTTGCACCTATCTACACCTGGGCTGAATTTGGTCTCACAGATGTTTGAAAAAGTTTGTGGGCAAAACCTCAAGATGACTTGCCCTGCATTTTTCAACCCACACAATTACAATTTCTGGAAGTGAACTGTCCAAGATGGGTAATTCAGCCTGTCATCTGAACTTACGTATGTGGCACCTTCCACACAAGTTACTCAGATTGCTTTATTAGCACTAATGAATAAAGTCTCCTGCTACCTTTCCTGTATTATGAATGAGGAAACTGAAGCACAGCAAGGTGAACTGTGACTAGCCCAAGGTCGCACAGGGAGTTTGTGATAGACTTAGGGATCAAATCAGGTCTCATGGCTCCAATCCTGTGCCTTAAAAACAAGACCACTCCACTTCAGCCAATGGATACGGTGGACCTGCAACTCTCAGAAGGTCTGTTTGGATACATCTATGAAAATGTGGCTGCTTACCTAAACTAGACTGGTCTAGCAATAGGTCTGAAAATTTCACTAGGAACCTGCTGCTATCAAAATCAATGGGACTTCTTGTGTGCTTAAAATTCAACATGTGTTTGGGTGGAAGGAAGACTCAGTGCTGATTGTGTTGTGTCTCAGTGAGGTGAACCATCTCATCTGTTAGGACTTTACTTTGCCAAGTGATGTATTACAGATTCATTATGATGGGTACATCTCTTGTGGCTGGCAGAGTGGTGCTCGTGGTGGTGGTGATGGCAGTGTGTTGTATTTAATAGTTATTAGATTATTATATTTAAACACAAGGACTCCGCATTATGTCCTAGGAAAGTGTGACAGCAATGGTATAACTTTTAGTGTTGCCCTGATCCCATAAAAGGAGTAACTGAAAGGAAAAACAGGCCCCGAATTAAAAAAAACCTGTTCAAATAGTCCCTGTTTATTTGAACACTGCCAACCCAAGGTGGCATAAAACAAACCGGAAGTGCAATGCGTCCAGTGGGTATTGCCACTCTTGGCTTGATGCCCTAGGCAAGGGCTTTAGGATTTTGGCCAAAGAAACTAAAAATAAACACCAGATGGCAGCAAAGGACATGTTGTGGGGAAAGCATGGCCTAGAATACATTCCCATTTTGTCTTGTGGTTACAAGCGTCTCCCACCCTAAATATTATCCTCTGTTTAAGCTTTTCGTGTTGATTAGGAGCTCAAATCCCAATGGAGAAAGTTAATGGGATTTCTGCTCCTAAATCACTTAGGTGCTTTGGAAAATCCCACCCAGAGTCCATCAGTGTTAGGCCCCCTTGTCTTAAAACCTCTGGCATTTTAAGGGCAGAAGGATTAACAAGTTATACTAATAATTATAAATGGCAAATAAAATAAAAGGAAAAAAATGTATGTTGAATTATGAGAACTGAGGCTGAATTGCATTTATGTAGACTCACTATACATGGGCCTGCATTGAAACACCTATGAACTTAGTAGAGGGGTGGAGGAAGCAAACCTGGAGCTGAGCCTATCCAAGCGGGCCAAACCAAACAACTGCAGGAAAGTTCACATCCAGATGTTACTGAGGTCCATCTCTAATAAATACCCCACTTTCTTCAATACTTTCAGCAAGCCAGTGCCAATGATCATTCAGGATGGGCAGAAGGGTGATGTAGCTACCCCTTGAGAGGCGGTATTTACGGGTTTAATGGTTTGCTATCCTGTAGAAGCTCCCAGGAGAAGAATTCACCTAGCTTACCTCCAGCGCCCATTCTTTTAAAGGAGGGAGAGACGAGAGTATCACGATTTTCATAGGTGACTAGTCATTTTGTGTGGCACAGTTTTGAGGTGCTCAGCTTGAGACACCTTAAGAGGGCCAGATATACCGAAGGTGCTGAGCCCCTCCTTCTGCAAATCAGACTCCTTTGAGCTGAACATCCCAACACTGAACAAAATCACTAGCCACTTTTGAAACTCTTCCCATCGGATTTTCCACTGGCAAAGGAGAGGTTTTTTTAATGTCTTGCTGAGGAGGCTGATTTTCCTACTATGGCATGGCCCATCTATCATATCCCTAAACATCCGTTCTCTGTACATCTCGAGCTACTTTCCTGTTTTCTACTCTCTCTTGTCTTCCTAGTACCATTCTTACGTGGCTGACAGGGACTAATTTATTCAAGTTTGAAAAGACTGGGCAGAAGTTCTAGTCTTTATGCTGTTAGAAGAATCTCTTTCCTTACTACCCTCAACATCCTACCAGCTCTAGAGGTTGTTTCTTATGGTAAAGCTTTGCAAAAACATAAAAACAGGAGAACATGTTAACTCAGCCTACAGAAGACGAGGCAGCATCTTTGTCAAATGATGCCAATGTGTTCAGAGCTGCAGCTGTAAATTTGAATGGGCAAAATTAAATTAACTACAGGACTAATTTTTAAAAATGTTCTAATCATGCCAGCAATGCACATATAAACTGTAGAGTACAAAATGTACAACAAGACATAATTAGGTGCACTATTTATTTCAATTAAGGTGTATTATTAGACATAATATTCAGTATCCCTAGGGATGAGGCATCATTAGATCTCCAAAGCAATGTATGCAAACACCCTCTTGCGCGGTGAGTCTGCGCCGCATACTGTGTATTCCGTACAATAGGTACAAAAACAGAACAGCTGCCACCTCCTCAACGGTGTGTGGGAAATATTGCTAGGTGACCATGAAAAATATAATTTTGTGAAAAATATTACAGTACAGGAGGGGTTGGATAGGAGACACACAAACCTTTCGAGGTTACAGATTCTAACCTAGTCTAGATCAACGGGAACTGAAAGTTGCCAACTGGCAGCTGTCCAACAGCTGTCTCAGGCAAGGCCCTGTGGACAGATGTCCACACTGTGGTTGGCATTAACTGCCAGCAAGAGTGCCGTTCTCAGACAGAGACGCCAAGTAGTGAATGAGCATTTAGACAGAACTATGCTCTTGCCCCTAGAGGTGGCCCCTCCAGGCCATGGTTGTGACGCGTTGATGGAGCAATGTGGGGAAGGTTGTGCTCTTGCCGGCTAATGAATAGAGGGTTTGATCCTGCATGGGGCTGAGTGCTCTGGCCCCGATCCCACACGTGACTTATCCTACTTGAGGCAAGCACATGTTTACGTGCTTTGCTTGATTAGGGTCAGGTGTTCAGAGTCTTGCAGGACTGAGCCCAAAGAAAGGAATTCAGAGCTGGCTACCTGATTACCATCCAAAACACTGAAGATGTTTGGGGCCAGAATCTGACCCCGTTGAAGCCTATGGTAAGGGCCCCTTTGACACCAGTAGGACTGGGTGTTGGCTCTTTATATCAACATTTCAAAAACTGACCCCAACACCACTGACATTTTTCTTGATAGCTGGGGGGCTGGTTCTCTTAGTTTCTCTTCTGGGATATGAGAATACAAGATATGGCTCAGTTGTACAAGTGCCTCTTGCACTGAGGTCAATCCAAATATTGTCCAATACGGATTGCAGGACTGGACCCCGCCCCGCCCGAAGTAGGGGAATTGGCAATGCTATAGTCCACATTATGGGATGTCTGTAGCTGAATGGGAAAGCAGGCTAAGGAGAGAGTTCAAGCTATGCCAGAGTGCGGTGCTCTCTCAGAAATCTGCATCTAGCTTTACATCTGCAAAGCTCTACCAAGAGCCATGACCTCAGGCCCTGTGTGTGCCCAATTCCAGGTATGGTCCAGAGCAGGGGTGGCCGAACAGTGGCTCATGAGCCACATGCGGCTCTTTTACAGTTAAAGTGCAGCTCACAGAGTCCCCCACATCTCACCCATTCTCCACCTACCGGTAGGTGGAAGGTCGGGGTAGTGGGGCAGGGGCTTCTGCCCCACGGGGAGGGGGGTCTTGGGGCTTCAGCAGGAGCGGGGCTGAAGCCCCAAGCCCCAGCAGGTGTGCCCCGTCTCTCAAACGTCTGAAGATTGTCATATGCGACTTGGAGGGTCAGTACGTTTGGCCACACTTGGTCAGGAGAGTTTGCAACTCCAGCCCTGTCAGTCAGTATCTCTTTCGCTCAATTGCCTCCTGCTGCCCATACTCCTCTGGGCCATTGTGCATGCAGGTAAAGAACTCAATGGATTTGAAACACCTGCAGGTTTGTAACAAATAATCTAACCCAAGACATTTTCAGATGCAAAAATAATAAAACCACCACCACCACATTAGAGAATTGTTGGACCATATGAAGATGTGATACCTAAACAAATAAATAAAAAATAAAGCAAGCTGTGCTAGGAAAGGGTTAGTCATTTAAATTGTTGAATTCAAACATTCTTCCATCCCACAACTCTGACCATTAGGCCCCCTTTTACAGATCATAAACCCACATGGGGAGCTCTGAGTTGGGGATCTGAAGTTACTTGATGTCTATTTAAACAAACAGGAGCAGACATCTATAGCCAGACAACACCCCACTATGTGGTTGAACTGTTCTTTTTCTAAGTTGGAGCCTGATCCCAGAACCCTTTTCCGTGCATATACCCTTATTCAGTTATATGACCATTCCTATTGACGTCAATGAGATTACTCAAGTGAGGAATCAAGTCCTGGGCTTCTTGCAAAATATTTTGGAGCAACTATTTATTTTAACCCTCCTTTGGGAACTGACAAGACTTAATCACTCTACAGTTATATGGATGGAAAAAAATGAATAGAAATGTACATAAAGGAACCATTCCAACAGGATTAACAACAGGATGTTCCCTTGTTGAATGGAAAAGCAGCAAACTCATGGCTCTTAGCGAGTCACGTCAAGAGGATGAAGGCCTGTGAAATTTTAAATTAAATTTAATTCATATTTTGCACACTGCTCAAACAAACCCATGTTGCAAGGAGGTAACAATGCTTGTGGTGTTTACACCTTTAAGGGAAGAAACACCTCAATATTGCACCTAAATACTGGAGCAATGAGCCCTTCATGAATGCCTACATGGACAAATTCTCAGCTAGCAAGATGTACCATGGAAAGGACAGGTAACGCCAGCATTCAGGGGTGCCTTTGCAGCTTTCCCCAGGCTCAGTCTCAGTGCATAAAACAATAACCAGGATTTGAACTTATGGACACCGTTCCCTGGTGTATATTAAAAGGCTGCAGCCTTTTTGATCCTGTGTTATGCAGTGAGGCCCTGATCTGGCACCATTAAAGTCAATAGGAGCTTTGCCACTGACTCAAAAGCATAGAATCATGCCCTTAGTTGGGATAAAGGGCGGCGAGAGGGGAAGAAGTAGACGATAATTGTCCCCCTCACTCCATTTTCCTGTCTGTACAGAGTTGCTGGGTTTTCTTGAAAACATGGAGGCCAACAGGTCAGGTTGAACCCACATTTTTTTTTAAAGAATCTCTTTACGTTAGATACCGTTAGAATCAACAGGCGTTTTAGTCGTCCTAAGGATTAAACTTACTTAAGATCACATTGTAATAGAACCAGAGTGGTAGCTTGCTTGCTCCTGAGCTATAGCATTTGATCTAGTTGTGGGGTACATTGCTTTTCTGTTTCCAAAGGGGGAAGAAAGAAGTCCACCGATGGCATTTCTAGCAAACCTCTTCTTGCAAAGCAAGTGCCTGGAAATCGGCTGCCTGACTGAGTGTGCTTCGTGCATTCAAAGAAGCAGAATAATTTCAAATCTTTCCCAAGCAGTTGGTTTTGAGACTAAGGCACCTGACTGGGACTCAGGAGACCTGAGTTCAAATTCCCAGCCTTGCCAGGGATTTCCTGTGTGACCCTGACACGTCACCTTAATCAGCTCCCAGCCTGCACAATGGGGATAATACTTCCTTTCTCTCACCCTTTGGGTACGTCTACACTACAAAATTAGGTCGAATTTATAGAAGCCGGTTTTATAGAAATCGGTTTTATACAGTCGATTGAGTGTGTCCCCACATAAAATGCTCTAAGTGCATGAAGTCAGCGGACCGCATCCACAGTACCGAGGCTAGCGTCAACTTGCGGAACGTTGCACTGTGGGTAGCTATCCCACAGTTCCCACAGTCTCCGCCGCCCATTGGAATTCTGGGTTGAGCTCCCAATGCCTGATGGGGCAAAAACAGTGTCGCGGGGGATTCTGGGGACATGTTGTCAGGCCCCTCCCCCTCCGTCAGAGCAATGGCAGACAATCGATTCGCGCCTTTTTACCTAGGTTACCTGTGCAGACGACATACCACGGCAAGCATGGAGCCCGCTCAGCTCAGCTCACCGTCACCATATGTCATCTGGGTGCCGGCAGACGTGGTACTGCATTGCTACACAGCAGCAGCTAATTGCCTTTTGGCAGTAGATGGTGTGTTACGATTGATATCTGTCATCATCATATTCCTCAGTGAGTTCAATCAGAGGCACCTGGGCAGACATGTTTTGTCTCCTGGAGACTCAGTCCTGCCGGCAGTCCTATTGAACCGTCTTGACGATGATGGCTAGCAGTCGTAGTACAGTATCTTCTGCCAAGCACCCAGAAGATGCCGATGGCTATCAGTCATGCTGCACTGTCTGCTGCCAGCTTAAGATGTAAAAAATAGATGGACCAGATTTGTTCTGTATGCATTTGCTCCCCCCTCCCTCCGTGAAATCAACGGCCTGCTAAACCCAGGGTTTTGAGTTCAATCTTTGGGGGGGTCATTCTGTGTGACAGTTGTTTGTGTTTCTCCCTGATGCACAGCCACCTTTGTTGATTTTAATTCCGTGTACCTGTAAGCCATGTCGTCACTCGCCCCTCCCTCCCTCCGTCAGACAATAGTTTTGTGCCTTTTTTCAGCCCAGATGCCAAAGCACTGGGATCATGGAGCCCGCTCAGATCACTGCGGCAATTATGAACACTATGAACATCACGCACATTGTCCTGGAGTATATGCAGAGCCAGAACATGCCAAAGTAAAACCAGGCGAGGAGGCGATTGCAGCGCGGCGACGAGAGTGATGAGGAAATTGACATGGACATAGACCTCTCACAAAGTACAGGCCCCAGCAATGTGCAAATCATGGTGTTACTGGGGCAGGTTCTATTCGTGGAACGCCGATTCTGGGCCCGGGAAACAAGCACAGACTGGTGGGACCGCATCGTGTTGCAGGTGTGGGACGATTCCCAGTGGCCGCGAAACTTTCGCATGCGTAAGGGCACTTTCATGGAACTTTGTGACTTGCTTTCCCCTGCCCTGAAGCCGCAGAATACCAGGATGAGAGCAGCCCTCACAGTTGAGAAGCAAGTGGCGATAGCCCTGTGGAAGCTTACAACTCCAGACAGCTACCGGTCAGTCGGAAATCAATTTGGAGTGGGCAAATCTACTGTGGGAGCTGCTGTGATCCAAGTAGCCAACGCAATCAAAGACCTGCTGATATCAAGGGTAGTGACTCTGGGAAACGTGCAGTTCATAGTGGATGGCTTTGCTGCAATGGGATTCCCAAACTGTGGTGGAGCGATAGACGGAACCCATATCCCTATCTTGTCACCGGAGCACCAAGCCACCGAGTACATAAACCGCAAGGGGTACTTTTCAATGCTGCTGCAAGCCCTGGTGGATCACAAGGGACGTTTCACTAACATCAACGTGGCATGGCCGGGAAAGGTAAATGATGCTCGCGTCTTCAGGAACTCTGGTCTGTTTCAAAAGCTGGAGGAAGGGACTTTCTTCCCGGACCAGAAAATAACCGTTGGGGATGTTGAAATGCCTATCGTTATCCTTGGGGACCCAGCCTACCCCTTAATGCCATGGCTCATGAAGCCGTACACAGGCAGCCTGGACAGTAGTCAGGACCTGTTCAACTATAGGCTGAGCAAGTGCAGAATGGTGGTAGAATGTGCATTTGGACGTTTAAAAGCGCACTGGCGCAGTTTACTTACTCGGATAGACCTCAGCGAAGCCAATATTCCAATTGTTATTGCTGCTTGCTGTGCGCTCCACAATATCTGTGAGAGTAAGGGGGAGACATTTATGGCAGGTTGGGAGGTTGAGGCAAATCGCCTGGCCACTGATTACGTGCAGCCAGACACCAGGGCGGTTAGAAGAGTACAGGAGGGTGCGGTGCGCATCAGAGAAGCTTTGAAAACCAGTTTTGTGACTGGCCAGGCTATGGTGTGAAACTTCTGTTTGTTTTTCCTTGATGAACCCTCCGCCACCTCCCACCCCCCGGTTCACTCTACTTCCCTGTAAACTAACCACCCTCCCCTCCCCCCTTCGAGCACCGCTTGCAGAGGCAATAAAGTCATTGTTACTTCACATTCATGCATTCTTTATTAATTCATCACACAACTAGGAGGATAACTGCCAAGGTAGCCAGGGAGGGGTGGGGGAGAAGGGAAGGAAAAGGACATACTGCACTTTAAAACTTTAACACTTATTGAAGGCCAGCCTTCTGATGCTTGGGCAATCATCTGGGGTGGAGTGACTGGGTGGCCGGAGGCCCCCCCACCGCGTTCTTGGGTGTCTGGGTGAGGAGGCTATGGAACTTGGGGAGGAGGGCTGTTTGGTTACACAGGGGCTGTAGCGGCGGTCTCTGCTCCTGCTGCCTTTCCTGCAGCTCAACCATACGCTGGAGCATATCAGTTTGATGCTCCAGCAGCCGGAGCATCGACTCTTGCCTTCTGTCAGCAAGCTGATGCCACCTATCCTCTTCAGCCCACCACTTGCTCTCTTCAGCCCGCGATTCAGCCCACCACCTCTCCTCTCGTTCATATTGTGCTTTTTTGCACTCTGACATTGACTGCCTCCACGCATTCTGCTGTGCATCTGGCGCTCCGAGAACATATCATCCCGAGTCCGCCGTTTTCTCCTTCTAATCTTCACTAGCCTCTGTGAAGGAGAAACATTTGCAGCTGGTGGAGGAGAAGGGAGAGGTGGTTAAAAAAGATACATTTTAGAGAACAATGGGTACACTCTGTCACGTTAAATTTTGCTGTTCACATTACACAGCACATGTGCTTTCGTTACAAGGTCGCATTTTTCCTCTTATATTGAGGGCCTGCCGGTTTGGTGTGAGAGATCACTCACGCAGTGCCAGGCAACAGATTTCAGCTTGCAGGCAGCCATGGTAAGCCACAGTCTTTTGGCTTTTTTAACCTTCTTAACATGTGGGAATGGTTTCAAACAGTAGCGCCCTCATTTCCCATACCAAGCACCCGTTGGGTTGGCCATTTAAAATGGGTTTACAATGTAAAAGGAGGGGCTGTGGTTTCCGGGTTAACATGCAGCACAAACCCAACTACCCCCCCCACACACACCCAAGTCTCTGGGATGATCACTTCACCCCTCCCCCCTACCGCGTGGCTAACAGCGGGGAACATTTCTGTTCAGCCGAGCAGGAATGGGCACCTCTGAATGTCCGCTTAATAAAATCACCCCATTTCAACCAGGTGACTGTGAATGATATCACTCTCCTGAGGATAATAAAGGGAGATAAGGAATGGATGTTGTCTGCATGCCAGCAAACACCGGGACCATATGCTGCCCTGCTTTGTTATGCAATGATTCCAGACTACGTGCTACTGGCCTAGCGTGGTAAAGTGTCCTACCATGGCGGACAGGATAAGGCAGCCCTCCCCAGAAACCTTTTGCAAAGGCTTTGGGAGTACATGAAGGAGAGCTTTCTGGAGAGGTCCCTGGAGGATTTCCGCTCCATCCCCATACACGTTAACAGACTTTTCCAGTAGCTGTACTGGCCGCGATTGCCAGGGCAAATTAATCATTAATCATTAAACACGCTTGCTTTTAAACCATGTGTAATATTTACAAAGGTTCACTCACCAGAGGTCCCTTGTGTGCCCTCTGGGTCTGGGAGCACACCTTGGATGAGTTTGGGAGTTACTGGTTCCAGGTCCAGGGTGATAAACATATCCTGGCTGTTGGGGAAACCGGTTTCTCCGCTTCCTTGCTGTGAGCTATCTTCATTGTCTTCATCATCATCTTCCTCGTACCCCGAACCCGCTTCCCTGTTGCGTCATTCTCCATTGATGGAGTCAAAGCACACGGTTCGGGTAGTAGTGGCTGCACCCCCTAGCATGGCATGCAGCTCCGCGTAGAAGCGGCATGTTTGCGGCTCTGCCCCGGACCTTCCGTTTGCCTCTCTGGCTTTGTGGTAGGCTTGCCTTAGCTCCTTAATTTTCACACGGCACTGCTGTGCGTCTCTGTTATGGCCTCTGTCCTTCATGGCCTTTGAGACCTTTTCTAATATTTTGCCATTTTGTTTACTGCTACGGAGTTCAGCTAGCACTGATTCATCTCCCCATATGGCGAGCAGATCCCATACCTCCCGGTCGGTCCATGCTGGAGCTCTTTTGCGATCCTGGGACTCCATCATGGTTACCTGTGCTGATGAGCTCTGCGTGGTTACCTGTGCTCTCCACACTGGGCAAACAGGAAATGAAATTCAAAAGTTTGCAGGGCTTTTCCTGTCTACCTGGTCAGTGCATCTGAGTTGAGAATGCTGTCCAGAGCGGTCACAATGAAGCACTGTGGGATAGCTCCCGGAGGCCAATAACATCGAATTCCGTCCACACTCCTCCAAATCTGACCCGCAAAGGCCGATTTTAGCGGGGTGGAGTAAAGAAGGAGGTGGACTAAAGAAACCGGGTTAAAGGGCCCTTTAAGTCGAAAAAAAGGGCTTCGTCACATGGACGTGTCCAGGCTTAATTCGATTTAACGCTGCTAAATTCGACCTAAACTCGTAGTGTAGACCAGGCCTTTGTCTGTCATGTCTATTTAGACTGTAGGCTCTTTGGGTATGTCTGCACTGCAGCTCGGTGCATGCCTCCCAGCCTGCGGAGCCAGACTTGCGCTAGCTTGGCTCAAGCTAGTGCACTAATAATAGCAGTGTGAACGCTGCGGGACTAGCTATGGCTTGGGCTAGTCACCCCAGCTTGGACCCACCTGACACTCTAAGTCGGAGCTGGGGTGGCTAGCCTGAGCCACTGTGTGTGCGGCAGCATCCGTGCTGCTATTTCTAGTGCGCTAGCTCAAGTCTCTGTACCTGGGCTGGGAAGCATGCTCCCGGGTCAGTGTAGACACCCTTTGGGGCAGGGATTGTCTCCTATTAGGTGTGCAGCACTTACCTACCATAGTGGGGTCTCAGTCTTAGTTGGGACCTCTAGTACAAAGAGCAAACAACACCATTCTGAATGGGGTAGCACAGTGTAGGTGAGAGCAGCATTTTCCCCACTGCAACAGTTTGAAACTGGAAATAAGGCCATGGGAACTGTAATTTGAACGGTGACAGTTATTGCCTCAAGTATGTTTCCATGAGGCAAAGAGATTTTAATTAACACTTACGGTACGTTCCAGCCCATTCAGTCTTTATTAAAGCCAAAACACTCTTAAAAGTTCCTGAACAGTATTGCAGATAATGCTTTCACTAATACAAACAGTTAATAACTAAATCAATTCACATTTAGGGAAGAATCATAGAATATCAGGGTTAGAAGGGACCTCAGGAGGTCATCTAATCTAACCCCCTGCTCACAGCAGGACTAATCCTCAGACAGATTTTTGCCTCAGATCCCTAAATGGTCCCCTCAAGGATTGAACTTGCAACCCTGGGTTTAGCAGGCCAATGCTCAAACCACTGAGCTATCCCTCCCCTCTGAAGTTTTTCTTTGTTTTTTGTTTTTAATAGAATTGGAAGGGACCCTGAAAGGTCATCAAGTCCAGCCCCCTGCCTTCACTAGCAGGCCCAAGTACTGATTTTGCCCCAGATCCCTAAGTGGCCCCCTCAAGGATTGAACTCAGAACCCTGGGTTTAGCTCAAACCACTGAGCTACCCCTCCCCCCAAGAAGTAGGCACAAACTGCAAAATTTGGGTGCACATCTCAATCTGAAACTCCCCAATGGTCTTTTTTTCCTTTTCTTTTCTTTTTTTTTTTTTAAGGGAGTTGGAGGTGGGGAAGGGAATTTGTTGAGTCCAGTTTGACAGGTCCATGTAGTTTAATGCAAAAACATTTCTCTTTCTCTGTCTACGTATTTACCCATTATCATTGCACTCAGACTACACAGCTATCATTGCAGTATGATTTCCCCTGCAAGTTCTAAAAGACACACAAAGGTTCTCAGTTTCTCTTCATCTCCCTAATAGAGGGATTTTTTTTAAAACAAAGTAATTATTGTGGGAAAGCAAATTAATACAGTCCCATCTTAATGTACTGCTTATTAAACAGAAAGGAAAGCCTTTTCATGGAAACCGCCTCAGACACACACAGCCACAATCATCTTTTTAAATTCTAAATCAAAGCAAATTAGCAGCCTAGTGCTGAGCAGTAAACATGAATTGATTAGGCACGTCATAGGCAGGATGTGACAGAAGTTTTTGAAGAACTCAATTACGATTTGTGAATCATGCTTTTTCTGTATTATAAAGAGCTCACAGCACAATGATGACAGCTAATGCACACAGGGCCACAGTTTCAAAGGGACCTCAACCAAGCATCGAGATTTAGCTTGGCACTGTTGGTCAAACTGAAATGTTTAAACTCCATGTTGCCAGCTCTCGTAATTTTATCCCAACTCTCATTATATTTGGTGTTTTAATTAAAGCCCCAGCTCCTGGAGGCACGTGAATGCATCAAAATCTAAACTTTCAGATTTTTCAAAAGGATTCAACCTCAGGGTTCAAGAAAAAAGTCTTGAAAATGTGATACCTGAAGTCTCAAAAGCCAGAAGCAAACCCAAACTGCTATTTTAAATCTTCAATTTTTAAGCAAATCTCATTATTCTGACAGGACCAACTCCTGATTTGCAGTGCTTGGGGTTGGCAATATTGTAAACTATCTGACTGGGAGCACAGTCTATCGTCCGTGTCATCAATTGATTGTGGGCATAATGATATCTATGATATGGCAGGATCAGTTTGAGGCACGCTGTGAAAATTCTGACTTAGAAAATCAACAGTTCAGTAATAGTTATCTGACTTGGGTGGCATTTATGTCACTTGGCCACAAAGCTTTAAGTTCAAGCTCAAGTTTAAGCTTTAAGCCACAAAGCTTTAAGTTCAAGTCAGCTGGAGCAAAGATGTCCTTCTGCACCATGCTTGCAAGAGTGTAATGGAGAATCAGAGGGCACTTTACACCTACTCTAATCTTCACTAAAGTTGGGCAATTAATGGGCTCTCTGGGTTACTCTGAGAATCAAATAGGGTCTCTGAAGTTGACTGTGTACGTTCACAGCATGCTAAGGCCAAAGTTTTCAAGTGGGGCTCAGTTTTGCAGACACCCTTTTTTGCTCACAAGAGCATGCGCCTGTCATCCATTGCAGGTGCACATTTAGGAGTTAAAGTAGTTTTCAAAGGTAAAAGTGGCAATTTGGCACCTTGCTCCGATTGGTTTTCAATGGAAGTTAAGCACCCAATGGCTATTTGTACTTTTGAAAATGTCCCTCTTGAGGCTAAGTAGCTCCCCATCTGCCGGTCTAAACAGTGTGAGGTCTAACTACTATTTGAGCCTGCAATTAAGTGTGGGTACAAAATAGAGCTTGGAGAGAAAAAAAGAAACCTCTTTTCTGGTCCTAAATATGTTAATCCAAGAGGATGATTTTAAATGCCCAGAGCATTGTTTTCCAGACAAACAGAAAACATGATCCCTCCCCTGATAATCGTGTGGGCTAAACAGATGTGACAAGAGACTGTAAAGCCAAAGAGAGTGGGATAGGACCAGCATGAAATGACAAGGACGTGACTTTTTGTAAGTTGGTCTATCAGCATCTTGGTGGTGCGTTGTCATTAGAATATAAGCATCTTGGGAAGGGATCTCCTTGTAGAGCTGCCAAACAAGCTTGCACACCTAACAGAGCTTATAGTTTATAAATAATAAAACTGAGCTAACAATAAACGGCTGGAGAAATCTGGTTTCTTGTCAGCTCTTGATTTTCTCCAAGACTCAAGCTGGAACCGAACATCGGGAACATGCCATTCTGACAGATTGTAAAGTACAAGAAAATCAATGAACAAAATAAACCAGCATTAACAAGCTTGTTAAAGAGGAACTGAAACAGGGTGCTGTCACCTTACCTAGCTCCTTAGAACATCCCCCTTTCCTTCTGCATCAAAGTAAAACTGTCAGTGCTCACGGCAGCTCACCAGTTCCTTTGCACTGAGGCGTCAGGTCAGTGTAGTTGTAAGGAATTGTGTGCAACAGCATCAGCCAGAGGTGATACAGGAGGTAGCTGATGGATTGCAGACAGAGACATGCACAAGTGGCAGACACACTACTACTAGTCATATATTACACCACACACACACACACCCGCCACTTCCACAGTACACAAGTGGTACTTTTTAGTCACAACAATCCACTGTGGTCACATTTGGAATTCAGATTTCCGCACCCCCACCCTCAAAACTGACTTTGTAAGAAACAGAAGCACAGAGGACATCTCGAAGAAGATTCGCAGTAGCTAAGAGACTGCAAAAGCCCCATGTGATGTGCCCGATGCTGCTAGGCTGAGTCCAGTCAAATGAAAGGTGCATGTAGGTTTGCTACAAATTGTCCGCGGAGATGTTACAGGGCCATGAAACCAAAATCACTTTTGCTTTTCAAGTGACTTGTGTGTCTATGTGCAGTTAATTCTCCCTGGGGCGCCCTTCCCCTGGATTGTTGTTGGCTCCACTCTCTTTGAATAGGCCCAGTAACTATTTGGGTAGGAGGAATGGAGCCTTGAGGAGTTTCCAGTAATGATTACAATGGAAGCAATGTCACATGTCCCTGCTGGCAATTTGTTCAAAGTGGCAGTCGTGGGTCTATAAGGTTCTATACTGTGAAAGTTTTCAATAAAGAATATGGATTATTCCCAGGCCAATAAACTGCCGCTGTCAAGGCACTTTAGTGTTAGAAAAGTCATCTGCAGTACGATACATACAGCATATCTGTCAGTCACCTGGGCCTACACCCCATGAAGTCAATATGAGCCACACCTATTAAAGATATAGCTGAGCCAATGAATTCTGCATGTGAAGTATGTTAGCCATACAGGAAACAGCAGAGATACGGAGGAACACCAAAGAGTGTTCCAAAATCCATT
The DNA here is from genome assembly GCF_027887155.1 of Malaclemys terrapin pileata. Classification (NCBI taxonomy): domain Eukaryota; kingdom Metazoa; phylum Chordata; order Testudines; family Emydidae; genus Malaclemys; species Malaclemys terrapin. Next base: position 269,236,395 of record NC_071506.1, on the reverse strand, counting down.
ATATTCATTAATAGTTTGATGTAACTGCCACAACGCACCTGCCAGTTAAATGTGCTTCCCAATTTACAGATGGAAAAATGGAGGCAGAGATTAAGGGTCTGATTTTCTTTTTTAACGCATATACAATTGCTTGGCTAATTTGCAAGCAGAATTTCTGAGATTACAAGCACAGACTGGATGATTGTTCATACATGTCAGAGGCAAAACTAGCCGTTTCTCTTTAAGCATATTTGCAGCAATTTTTGTACATGTTGTTGCATGTGCCTTCCGGAGAGTAGGGTGGGGGGGAATTGGTGATTTGACAAGGCCATGGGGGAAGGGAGAGTCAGTGTTAAAGCTGGGAGATGAACTTGTGAGTTTCTAGCTCCCAGTCTCACAATCATTAGGTGATGCCTCTGTCTACTGTAGGCTAAGTCTGCTATATAATTGGTATTCAGTTAGGCCCTGAGTCAGCACTGCATTTAAATAGGTACTTTAAGCATGGTGGTAGTCCCAACAGAAGCTAATGCAACTTATGTGCTTAAGCTATTGGGCTCCAGTCCAATGGCACATGGGCTAATAGGAGTCTCTCCATTGATTTCAGTAGGGGTTAGGTCAAGCCCTGGTTGAATACAGATAGGACTGTGCACATGATTTAACTGCTTTGCTTTTCTTAAATTCAATTTTATGAATCAAAGATGGGGGTGATGGGTATACAATATCTCTGGGAATTCCATGGAGCCCTTGTTCATGATGGCAAACGAAGCCATGCCATCTACTGGCTGTAACCAGCAAGGGAGCTGCCAAGGATGTCAGACCTAATTCTCAGCTCTCATTGCTTCTCTGTTTGATAGGCAGCCAACCAGAAAAGGAGGCATGGCTGCATATTGGTAAGTTGCTATTTTTCCTAACCAATCTAACATTATGCTAGTTTTGGTGCCTAGTTTGACAGGAGAGGGAAAGTCACTGAGGAACCTGAACTGTTTATCGAGCTGGGTAATTTATGCCTTCTGTTTTTTCTGCATCATGTGTTAAGCCTTTAGGACAATGCTGCCTAGACAGATGGCCACTCTAGTGTCAGTGCAGTGCACGCTGCTGCAGAACATCTCCCCACCCCACACACAGTGGACTCAGAGATGGCATCTTCACCTTTATTCATTCTCAAGCTAACAGCCAGGTCAGTCTAGCTGGAAGTATTGTTTGTGATTTGCATGCGTGTGTGGGGGAAATAACTTCTGAAGAGTTAGGAGAATGAAGACTTGATGACTAAAAAGATTAGGTCAGTATTTGATAGACGACCAAAGAAAACCCAAAGTGATGCACGAAGTTGTGCTAGTGATTCAGGAGATAGCTATTAAGTCAGTGCTAAGCCAATACCCCACACAGTGCTGGAAGCACAATGATGATTGTGGGGGGAGGGATAGCTCCGTGGTTTGAGCATTGGCTTGCTAAACCCGGGGTTGTGAGTTCAATCCTTGAGGGAGCCATTTAGGGATCTGGGGCAAAAATCTGTCTGGGGATTGGTCCTGCTTTGAGCAGGGGGTTGGACTAGATGACCTCCTGAGGTCCCTTCCAACTCTAAGATTCTATGATTGCGCTTCTGTTTCTTGTGTTTGAGATCCTGCCCACTTGCTGTCACTAAGCTCCTACCGTGTGGCATTTATCACCAACATAAGTGTGTTAGACGTTGCATCCTGGCAAAAGCCCATTGTGGATATTTACTTCCTGGCTACTCTCCACCTGGAACTTTCATCTGGATCTTGGAGAATTGGAGAACTGGTCTGAAATCAATAGGATGAAACAAGTGCAAAATACTGGGGTTGCTTATGATGGGGGCGGGAGGAGGGAATGACAGAGCTCAACAGCCCCGAGGTTCACTTTCAGTTCATGTCTTGCGTTGCTAAAGCTCATGCTTCAGGGTTTCAGCCAGCCACCAGCAGGGGTCAGGAAGTGATTATCCCCCATCCCAATGTATCCTGGGAGGGTTTTTTAAAATCTTCTTCCTCTGAAGCATCAGGGATGGCCACAGCTGGAGATGGGACACTGGGCAGGATGGGTTAGGGTTCTGAGGTGGCACTGAGTACTCTGTTTCTCAGCTGCTTAGGTCACTCGTTCTTGCTCACATGCTCAGGGGCTAACTGATCGCCATACGTAGGGTTGGGAAGAATTTTTCCCTCCAGCTCAGATTGGCAGTAACCTTGGGGGTTTTCAACCTTGGCAACATGTGGGTGCGGATCACTTGCCAACATTATCTGGGTATAGCTCATTTAATCAATTCCGTGCCATTGCAGCGTACTACAGCCACTGGTACACTTGGGTCCTTCCTATTCTCTGCATGTGGCACATAACAGTCTAGTCTCCTGTGGTACTTGGTCTCATTGCAGTTGTTGGGTTAGCGGCAGATGCTGGGTGGTATTGTTGGCCTGTGATATACAGGAGCTCAGACTCGATGTTCTAGTGGTCCTTTCTGTCCTTAAGCTCTATGACTTAGAAAGAAAAGAAATCAAATGTACAACTACAAAATGGGGGGTAACTGGCTGGGCAGTGGTACTGCTGAAAAGGATCTGGGTGGCTAGTGGATCACAAATTGAGCATAAGTCAACAATGCGATGCTGTTGTGACAAGGCAAATATCATTCTGGGGTGTATTAATAAGAGTGTCATATGTATGACATGGGAGGTAATTGTTCTGCTCTGCTCAGCACTGGTGAGGCCTCAGTTGGAGCTCTGTGCCCTGTTGGGGGCAGATTGTCTGGAGAGAGTGCAGATCAGAGCAACACAAATGATAAGAGGTTTAGAAAACGTGGCCTATTAGCAAAGTTTGAAATTCTTGGGCATGGTTAGTTTAGAGAAGAAAAGGCTGAGGGAAGATATGATGAGAGTCTTCAAATATGTAGAGGGTTGTTAGAAAGAAAAGAGTCATCCAATTGCTCTCATGTTCACCAAGAGCAGGACAAAAAGTAATCGGCTTAGTTTGCAGCATGGGAAAGTTAGGGTAGATATTAGGTCAAACTTTCTAATTATAAGAATAGTTAAGTGCTAGAACCCGTTACCTTGGTAGGTTGTGGAATCCCCATCACTGGAGGTTTTTAAAAACAGATTAGACAAAAACCTGTCAGGGATAGTTAAGGTGTACTTGGCCCTGTCTCCATGCTGGGGGAATAGACTAGATGACTTCCTGAGGTCTCGTCCAGCCCTACATTTCTCTGACTCCATGACGGACGATGTCTCAGGTTTGAGACAATTCTAAATATTGCAGAATTAATCATCATAAATTAAAAATGCATTTTGAATGTGGCCTGCAGCCCTGCTACTCTGTGCTGTGATCCTGTCCGAGCAAAGCAAGGACAGATAGGTTTGGTTAGAACTGACTGGGAGATGTCTTTAAAATACATCACCAGGGTGATGCAGGAAGTGGTGTTGGTGACTCAGGAGATGTCAGTCAATTCTCTAACTAATGAGACACGGCTTAAATATGTTGAGGGAGCTCTGGGCTACTAGAGTTGCCATTTTTAAATGAAATGTATGATCTGAACACATGTGATGATCACCCTTATTAAGAGTAAGGGTGTCCTGGCAAAATACCAACTCCAATAATTTTGTTCCATCGAAGGGTCTGATTCCTATTGAAATCAAGAGGAGCCTTTCCATTGACTTCAATAGACTTTGGATCAGATCCTCAGTGTTTCACTGCTATACGGTATCCATCACCTTTGACCATGTAGATAATATTTTAATATAATATAAAAGTCAAAATGAAACATTTGGACTATTTCCTTGCAAAAAATGCAGTTTCATTGAAATCAACATATTCCTGCAAAATGTTTAAATTTTGACAGAACTGCATTTTGTGATGGAAAATGATCAAAAACATTTCAACCACCTGTATCCTTGGAAAACAGTTTTGGGACTCAAGATGAAAAGGCACAATTCCAATAGAATATAATTTAACAAATACTATTTACAGAACATTTGAAAAATGGAAGAAGATATTTGCCCATGATCTTCTTGATGAAAGAGACCAAAAACACCCTACAAGGGGAAGAAGTGGAATGCTATTAAAAACAAGCTTTTAGTTGGGGAAAAATCCACAGCTTTGCTAATTAACATTTTGGAAGAATGTCTGTTTAGACTATTAGACACATATGCTTGAAAATTAGTGCAATTCCCCTCTTGCAAATAATACAGGATTATCTGCTGTGTGGATTGCAGAGAAGGGTTTTGCTCAGAGGATTCATGGTGCATTAAGTCAGAGGTTTCAATGGACTGAAAATGCTTATTCTGACTAAGGGAGGATAGAGATCGCTCTTTAAAGCCACAATGCTTATGATTCTGGGCCCTGATTCAGCTTAAAATTAAACATGTGCTTGCACAGGCACTGACTTTTGTTTTTGTTGGTGGGTGCTTCTCCCTGTCCCTCCCCACACGAGCAGTGGGTGGGGCTCAGGGGGAAGAGACCAAGCAGGGGCAGGGCCTGAGGGCAGAGCACGGGCGGAGTGTGGTGCAGGGCTACAGTCTGAGCACCGGGGCCCACAAAAGATTAATATGGCTCTGCAGGTGCTGAGCACCCCCAATTTTTTTTGGTGGGTGCTTGAGCCCTAGAGCACCTACAGAGCCAGACCTATATGTTTTCGAAGGGAGGAAAGGATTCTCTCTCTCTCTCTCAACAGATGCGCAACGTGCCCAGCCATTGAATTGCATCATCATCAGCCAGGTGAAGAGCCGGTAGCCCACTGTCGAAGTCAGGCAGCAGACACTCATCAAGGATATGCGACATAGCCTGAAGTTGACTGCAGCTACATCGTGGGTCATTAGAGACTGACCGCAAAATTGCCCTGTCCTGTTCAAAACGGTTTCAGGGATGACCACAGGTGCCTTGGTAGGTCAAAACCTGGGGGGCATATGGTTGGGTCAGTGACAAGAGAGCGATTAACAACTGTTGTTGCTGACTACTCGTTACGCCAGGAAAGGATAAAAATGCCACACAAATACCAATGAAGTCTATTTTATTCACAACAGGATTTGGTTACAATTCTCTGCCACTTGAAAGACGCTCTCTTCAGTCTTCATCTAGGTTTTTGTACTGGCAGCCATCAGCACACCCATACACTGGGGCCCTCTTTGGGGGGCCCAGTCAGTCAACTCTACTTGTGGCTGAAAGCAATGGAACTCTTCACGTGAGCAAGTGAGGACTACTCACACCAGTAAAGTTTGGATTGGATAATGTCACTTTCAATCCTATCATGTGTTTATTAGACAGGGACAACCCTCCCCCTCCCCCATCAAAACCGAATAATTATCCCATTCTTCGACCTCCCAAATACAGCACTTTTTTCTTTTTAAATCCTGTTTTAGAAACTAGAGATGTGGTGATCAAATGGATAGGGCATTGCTATGACCTGTTGTATGACTTTGCTCAAGACACTGTACCTCACTGTCCCTCTGATTCCATCCCACCCTTTGCCTAACTTGTCTCTTTAGACTGTAAACTCTTTAGGGAAAGGACTGTCATACTATTCATTTGTACAGCACCTAGCACAGTTGTGATTCGGTCACCATGGAGACCTCCAAGTATATAAATAATAAACAGCAACAGATAATGCCATTTGACTTGGAGAGCTAAAGGAGAGGTCTGGCTGGACAGGAGGCTATTTTGCTGCTGAGGTGGATTTTCATTTAAATAAGTTTTACAGGTAATTTAAAAACAACACAAAAAGGGTTGCAAGGAAAGCAGTTTTTCCATCGCTAGCTGAGGATATTATTTGGACTTGGCCGGACCAGGCCAACATTGCGCTCTGCACATTCCCTGTAAATATCAACAAATGGATATTTGAGGAATAAAACGGACGTCACTTCTGACCAGTTCTCCTTTAATGTGTTTTCTACTGTAAGGCAAAAACTTTAGCAGTTTACACAGCAAAGTGCTCTGTAAACTGTTTTTCCCTCTACTTAGGATACAAATTTTTTTAATCACTAAACTTTATGAGCCAGTATATTCAAAGGAAGAAAACATAAATCATGCTCATGCACTCATACTCATGAGATGGCTGCCCAACAGCAAGAATAAAAAAGCCACTCATCTAGCAGATGGTAACACTCCTACAAGCACCCAGGGCAAACTCAAGCCTAACCACTGGAGGTGGGATCACCAATCCAACTTTGCCCATCCCAGTGAAGCTGACCAAAATGAAGCCCACGGATGACCTCGATGCATTCCTGGTCACTTTCAAGCAGGTGGCTGTCATGGCCCAATAGCCCAGAGAAAGCCTTCCTATTGGCTTCTTACTTGACCAGACTGGCCCAGACCACCTATTGGGGTCTCAAGGAGATGACTGCCCTGATCTACACAGCTAAGCAGACTCCTTCAACAAACCTATCAACAACAGTTATACCTTGAGAAATTCCCTGCAGTGCACTCCATGAGCAGTCACTCAAAGCCTGAAGATACACTGCTGGCAGTGGCTCCAGCCAGAGGGGTGGAGTGGGGTCCAGGTGGCAGAGAAGATCATTGTGGAGCAAGTCACCCAAATCCTATCAGTGGGAGAACATATATGTGGGGTGAGACATTGGCTGGAGACACCCATTTTTTCATGTTCTCTCTCTCTCTATATATATATATCTTCCTACTGTATTTTTCACTGCATGCATCCGATGAAGTGGGTTTTAGCCCACAAAAGCTTATGCCTAAATACATTTTTTAGTCTCTAAGGTGCCACAAGTAGAAAAGTCAGAGATTGGCCCAAGAACTCCTGTGAGAACCTGCTGCTGTAATTCTGGTAATAAATTAACCTAGATTATGTTCTTTTTGTTATGATTCAAAATGGCAGCTCCATGACACATGTGAACAAACTAGATAAGGATATTGTAGGGAACAAGCTCTGTCCACTACCCTCTAGTGGATGGAATCACAGCTGGTCAACTGTGTGACACAAGCCCTTTATTTCTTCCAGCCGGTAGGTTCTCCTTTAGCTCACTGTGCAGCTGGAGAATCAGAGTTCTACCCCTGTGCAACTGATAATCGCCAGGTAATCCAAGTGTGCAGCACAGCAACAACCTGGATGTCCTTTGAACCCATAGGTTTGTTACAATATTTATTAGCCCTGCTTTGTTGCCTTCACTTTCCATCTCAGCTCCTTACAGACTACCCCTCACCCATAATATCTGTACACCCTGACTAAAGTATTCATCTCTCAAGTCAGTCTCCAAACACTTGCGGGTCATTACTTTATTCCTTTTCATTCCCACTCAATGAGAAATTCTCCTGGATCCAATTAAATTTATCCAGGAGTCAAAAGTATCAACAACAAATCAGAATCAATTCATATCTCCACTAAGTCTAAAGGAAACCAGATGAATACCATAGAAGTGATTCAAACTCCATCAAAACTTGATTGTTCTGGACTCACCCTTTCAGTATGGTAAAAAAAAGTTTCACACACATTAGTTTCCTGAGTCTAGAGGCATCTGGATAATTGGATGTTGCCTTTTATTTTTCAGTCAGTTTACTCCCCTTTCCACAAAGCCATATGGTATCAGGAAACAGCTGTATGGGGGTTTCCATGGGGCCAAGAATGTAACTAATTCTAGAGCCATTCTGTTCTACTCACGTAAACCTCAAATGATGCAAGGGGTAGCCAGACTTTAGGTGGGTGTCTAACACAAGGGGTGGGGTTGGGACTCAAATCCACAGCTTTCAGACCAGGAGAATGCTTCACAGCAGCCTCTTGCTGGTTCTATGTGAGTGCTACCCCAGCAGATGGGCTAGAGTAGCATTTATTATGCCTCAGCAACCCCATTGGGAGATTTCTTGCGTACGGTAGCCACAGATTCAGCAGTGCCTTTTCCATCCTGTCCTTAGCACTCTTTGGCACAAGTGTCTTCACAGTCAGCACATAGCCTGCTTCCCCAGAGCACCGAGGCCCATGCACACAGAGCTATGCATGTGAGAGCTCATTTTCTGATTTTATTTTGTTCTTCTACCAGAAAGAGGACTCACTTCACTAGCCAACGAAGGCTGATGTAGACACTTTGTTCCTGCACAGCCAAGGGTTGTGGAGAGACTCTCAGAAGCTAGTTTATGGGTAAGGAGGAGGGTAAGGCGAAGCATAAACAATGGTTAAGAGCTATGTCCTTGAAATGGCTGACTTAAGTTTAGTAATGTGCCTGAGTCATTGCAGCACACTGTAGAGTACGGATGAAAGGAAAGAAGAGCCATGACGCAGGGACAGCGTGAGTGTCAAAGGAACAAAACATTTGTGATTGCAGAGGTCCCACTTGCGTTACTTCCACTGGCTAGCTTCACTCAACAAGGCCTTATCCCCAGGGCTGTAGCAGGGAGAATGGGGGAGCAGACAGACTATATGCTGCCCTACTCAAAGGCATCCAATTTGTCATTAAACATCTAGGCATATTTCTATTGACTCCTTAAAAATCCCTCACTTGAAGAAATTGAGGATCTGATCAGTTCTGACTGGGGGAAAATTTTGAGGAGGAAAAGCGGGCACAGGGGAGGAAACCTAGGCCAAGTTACTCACTAGAAGCTCTCTCTACTTGTTCAGTTGTAGGTGTGCAGTTGTAGGTGTGCAAGTGTGCACCCTCCCCACAGAACAGGTTGAAGAAGTGAGGGCTATGCAGGGAGCCTGGGAAATTCACTGATGGCCCAACTTGGAGCTGTGGTGGGCTTGGTTTTTGTCAGAATCAGGCCAGCCAGCTCTCTTTACCTCAGCTTATTCATCTGTGAATTGCACACTGGGCAACTGGCCCCTCAGGTAAATCCATAAGGAAAATAAAAGATTCTGAACCTAGCCCCCAAAATTATGTTATTGGGTTACCTTGCTGGAGGCTCAGACGAGCCAGAAGTCTGAAATTCGCTCAGCTTAAAAGTTAAGCAAAATCTCGTGTCTCCTTCCCCCTCCCCAAGAAAGAACAAACTTCAGCGCTTTTCTCCTCAGCATTTAAACCAACAGAAGCCCTTGAATTACATCTTACTTCAGAAAGAGGGAGCAACACATGAATTCCTAATAGATTTAAAACCAACCCCACACTTGTGCTTTCAAATATCCCCTTCTATGGAGGGTTGACTTCCCTCAGTGCAGCTGCTTGTGCAGCCAAGCACTCCCCTGGCCAACTTCCTCTTCCTTTTCTCTGCTCCAGGCTGATTTCCTAGGATGCTAATGGGCTGCAGGTGTTTTTAGGCCCTGCTGGTTAACCCTTGCCTCACCTTAACCCCTAGAACCCAGAGACTTCCTGACCCAGCCACGCTCCTGCACCCATAACATGTATAGTTTTTGCGTATTTTACAGGGATGTGTAAGGCACAGTTAATACTGGAAAGGGGCTTTGAGATTGTCAGATTAAAGGTGCTATATGAATGCAGAACATTATGAATAAAAAGATTTCTGCAAGCCCTAAGGGGTAAGTTCTTTTTTAAAAGATCTACTTAAAGTTTAATATTATCAGTGGTAATCCATGAAACAGTCCAGGAATTAGGGCTTGTGTCCTTATAACAGGGTAGCTGCCCTCAGATGAAACCAGGCTCAGCTCTCCTGTTCCAGTGTGCCCTAGTGTAGTGCAAAGAGGAGAGTGGGGCTGCCCATGGGTTTATAACTGAATGACAGCCCAAAGGCCAGGGAGAGCTCAGAACCCAGAGCAGGGAATGGGGAGAAGAAAGAAAGAGCGTGTGTAAGCTCAGAAGAAGGGCAGAGCTAGGCTGAGAGCTTCAGGGAAGGTGTAGTGGGGTGGGTCACCGGCTCCTGCCCTGAAGGGCTTGAAATCAGCCTTAGGACAGGGCTGAGGCTGTGAGAGGGCTGCTGCTAGGAAAAGCAGCAAGCCTTGGCTGATTGGGGAACCAGCCACAGATGCGGCCACGCCCCAATCAGGGCCCAGCTGGCCCTTATAAGAGGGCAGTGGGCCAGGAGCACACAGAGTTAGTCTCTCTCTGCTTGTAGAGAGAGAAGGGCCTGGCTGCTGGGGAGCTAAACAGGGCACCGAGAGTGGAACAGGGCTGGGGGAAGGCTAGAGGAGCTGGGGAGCTCCGGCCTGGAAACCCCCCAGGCTGCAGGCCTTGTTAAAAGCCACAGAAAGATACTGGGGCTGCAGAGGCAGTAGGTCCAAACCCCCCTTGCCAGTGATCCCAGGGAACGGGGGCTAGTTGATGATTGGCAGTGGCCATAGACTGAGGTGAGGTGGGGATAGAGGATGGGGGTTCCCTGGGGAGGGGAGACCCAGATCTGTGGGGGTATGGCCCGGCAGCAACACCCTGGCCTGAAAGGGGCACCGGGGTCCAGGAGGGACTCAGGCCTAACGGCAAGCAGGATACCGGCCTGGAGAGGGCGCTCCGGAGGCTGGAAACGCTAATTCCCTGGACAACCAGCAGGAGGCGCCGCACCGGTGAGTCCTGCCCCGTTACAGAGGGGATAGAATCACAGAAATGTAGGACTAGAAATAACCACCCTAGGTCATCTAGTCCAGTCCCCTGCACTCATGGCAGGACTAAGTATTATCTAGACCAGGGGTCCCCAACACAGTGCCTGCGGATGCCATGGCGGCCGCTGGGGCGTCTAAGTGCGCCCGCGTACTGGCTGGCGGACGAGCATCTACCGAAATGCCACTGAAATTCAGCAGCGACGCCTCTGGATGATGCCACTTGTCGGCAGCATTTCGGCGATGCTCGTCGGCCGCCACAGTCCTCTGTGGCTCGTCTGGCGCCCGCCAGACGAAAAAGGTTGGGGACCACTGATCTAGACCATCCCTGCCAGGTGTTTGTCTAACCTGCTCTTAAAAACCTCCAATGTTGGAGATTCTGCAACATCCCTAGGCTTGTTCCAGTGCTTAACCACCCTCACAGTTAAGAAGTTTTTCCTAATGTCCAACCTAAATCGCCCTTACTGCAATTTAAGCCCATTGTTTCTTGTCCTATCCTCAGAGGTTAACGAGAACAATTTTTACCCTCCTCCTCCTTGTAACAACCTTTTATATACTTATTATATTGCCCCCTCAGTCTTCTCCTCCCTGATCTAAACAACCCCCTTTTTTTTTTTTCCCAATCTTCCCTCATAGGTCATGTTTTCTAGACCTTTAATCATTTTTGTTATTCTCCTCTGGATTTTCTCCAGTTTGTCTACATCTTTCCTGAAATGTGGTGCCCAGAACTGGAGACAATACTCCAGTTGAGGCCTTAACAGGGCAGAGTAAAGTGAAAGAATTACTTTTTGTTTCACAACATTCACGCTAATACATCCCTGAATGTAGTTTTAAAAAAAATTTTTTGCAACAGCTGGGTTTTTTTTGTTTTTTTGCAAATGTTATACCGTGGATTCACATTTAGCTTGTGATCCAGTATGACCCCCAGATCCCTTTCCACAGTACTCCTTCCTATGCAGTCATTTCCCATTTTGTATGTGTGCAATTGATTGTTCCTTCCTAAGTGGCGTACTTTGCATTTGTCCTTATTGACTTTCATCCTCAGACCATTTCTCCAGACCATTTTGAATTTAAATCCTGCCCTCCAAAGTATGTGCAACTCCTCCCAAGTTGGTATTGTCCGCAAACTTTATAAGTGTACTCCCTGTACCATTATCTAAATCATTTATTAAGATATTGAACAGAACTGGACATCCAGGACAGATTCCTGTGGGACCCCACTCAATATGCCCTTCCAGCTTGACTGAACCACTGTTAACTACCCTCTGGGAATGAGCAACAGAGGGTCCTGTGGCACCTTTGAGACTAACGGAAGTACTGGGAGCATAAGCTTTCGTGGGTAAGAACCTCACTTCTTCAGATGCAAGTAATGGAAATCTCCAGAGGCAGGCATATATCAGTGTGGAGATAATCTCGTTATCTCCACACTGATATATGCCTGCCTCTGGAGATTTCCATTACTTGCATCTGAAGAAGTGAGGTTCTTACCCACGAAAGCTTATGCTCCCAGTACTTCCGTTAGTCTCAAAGGTGCCACAGGACCCTCTGTTGCTTTTTACAGATTCAGACTAACACGGCTACCCCTCTGATACTTGACACCTCTGGGAATGGTTTTCCAACCATTCAGGATGCCCCTGAAGGAGGGAGTGGTGAGAGTTCCCTGGCTGAACAATGGAGCTGGTTTTGAAAATGTGATCTGAGTGTAGTTAAGCAACCATAGCAGTTTTTTTTTTTTTTTTTAACATGAGAGCTTATGTTATGGAGAACAAGGCGGCAATATGAAAGAGATGCCCGTACACCACTCCACTACAAAGTGGCTGAATCCTAGATGCAAAATTATTATAGCTATTACCTCACCTGCCCCACGTACTCTGCAAGTAAAAACATATATTTGAAAATTCATTCTCTGTTGCAATGAAAGTCACCAAATGCTTTTTTTTCTGTATTTTTTCCCATGGAACAATATATGAATAATTTTTTCTTCTAAGGCTACTACAACTTAGTCTCATTTGTAAAAATGGATGTTGCTTACCTGTAACTGGAGGTTCTTCAAGAGGAGTAGTTCCTATCTGTATTCCACATGTGGAGACGCACACACTCCATGTGCCTGAGACTGGAGATTTGTAGCAAGTACTGTCTGTTGGTCTGCACATGCGTAGTTGCTCTCCTCATGCTCAAGTTGAGGTCATAAAGGGCAGCGTGCACTGATACCTCCCCAGTTCCTTCTCTGACCACAAATCAGATAGGAAGGGTAGTGGAATAAAGATAGAGACCACAAATCTCAAAGAACCTCCAGTTACACGTAAGTAACCCCAATTTCTTCTTCGAGTGCTGGTCCCTTATGTGTATGCCACATGTGGGTGATTAGTAAGCTATATATATGTGTCCTGGACAGCTGATGAGGCAGAAGCGGGAGCACGTGTGGTGGACGCACAGCCATCCGGAGAAGGTAAAGGTACCAGATTTGTCAGGAACATGTGTGGGCTATTAGGATTACTGTGGCTCTGTCCTATCTGACCTTGTGGATCACTCGAGCCAGGAGGAGGGTGGGAGGGAAGGCATATAAGGCGGGGGGAGCATTCCACTCAATGAGAAAGGCGTTGCCTAGAGGCTGTGTGCTGAGACCTGCCCTGGAGCAAAACCAGGGGCATTTGGTATTTTGCATGGTTGCGAAGAGGTCTATCGTTAGGAATCCCTAGTGTTGGAATATGTGTAGGAGCACGCGATTGTCGAGATCCCACTCGTGGGCCTGAGAAAAGTGCCTGCTTTAGGGTATCTGCCGTGGTGTTCTGACATCCAGGTAGGTATGATGCTGTGATGCGGCTATTGTGCCTGATGCACCATTGTCAGAGTCTCATGGCTTCCACACATAGGGAGTGTGATCATGCTCCCCCTTGCCTGTTTATGTAAAACATACAAGCCACGTTGTCTGTAAGGATCTGAATGGCCTTGCCTTTGATGTTCGGCAAGAAGTGGGAGCAGGCGTTGCGAACGGCTCGCAGTTCTAACAGATTTATGTGGAGAAGGGATTCTGCAGGGGACCAGTGGCCCTGGATGGAATGCAGATGCAGGTATACCCCCCAGCCAAAGAGCAAAGCATCTGTGGTGATGGTCAGTGTTGGTGTCTTCTGAACAAAGGGCACCCCCGTGTAGATGTTGCCTAGTTGTGTCCACCAGAGTAGGGAGTTTTTTATTTTGTCTGGCATCGTGAGGTGTTTGTTTATGCTGTGTCTGTGTGGGACATAGTTTATATGGAGCCATGCTTGCAGGCAACGCATGTGTAATCTCATGTGTCTGACAATGAATGTCGTGGCAGCTATGTGGCCGAGAAGTTGCAAGCGGGTCCTGGCAGATACCTGTGGACTGTTTTGTGTCATGGATATCAGGTTGATTAGAGTGAGAAAGTGTTGCTTTGGTAGAGAGGCTATGGCCTCAGGAGAATTGAGATGGGCTTCAATGAACTTCAACTCTTGCACTGGTGTTTGAGTGGACTTTTGTGTACTTATTTGGAGACCTAATCTTGTGAATAGGGCCACCATCCCTTTGGTGGCTTGTAATGCTGCTTTCCATGTTGGTGCTTTCAACAGGCGGTTGTCCAAGTACGGGAATATCATGATTCCATTTCTGCAGAGGTAGGCCGCAACCACTGCTAGTACCTTTTTTAAAAAAAAAACTCAAGGGGGCAGTGGATAGGCTGAAAGAAAGGGCCTTGTATTGGAAATGTTCCTATCCTATAGTAAATCGGAGAAACCTCCGATGTGAGGGATGGATCATTATATGAAAATACACATCCTGGAGGTCAAGGGCTGAGAACCAATCCCCTCTTTCTAGTGCTGGAATTATGGTGCCTAGTGTAACCATTTTGAAGTGCTGCGTCTTCACCAACTTGTTGAGTCGCCATAGATAGAGTATGGATCTCCACCCGCCCGACTTTTTCTTTTTGAGAAAATAGTCGGAATAAAATCCCTTCCCTCTGTGTCTTGTTGGAACAGGTTCCACTGCTCCTAGATGTAGGAGGTGCATTACCTCCTGCTGCAGTAGATGCTAGTGAGAGGGTCCCTGAGGAGGGACGGGGAGGGAGCGTGGATAGCGGGCTTGATAAGAAAGGGGGTGGAGTAACCAGTTTGTATGATTTCTAGAACCCATCTCTCAGATGTGATGGGTTTCCAGATTGGATAAAACTGAACTAAAGGGATCTCTGAATGGTTGGGAGAGAGTAGATGTCTTCAGCATAAAAAGACACGGGGTGCTCAGCAGTGGCGTAGCCAGGTGGAGGGAATAGGGGGAGCGGGGAAAAAAAAAAGGCGCTACCCACTGCAGCACTTTTACTGACGGGGCAGCGCTCTGGGTCCTCGGTGCACCTCAGCGGCGGGACCTTCACTCGCTCCAGTCTTCGGCAGCATTTCGGCAATGAAGTTTCAGTGCCGCTGAAGACACCTGAAGCGAGTGAAGGTCCCGCCACCAAAGTGCTGCCGAAGACCCGGAGTGCCGGCCCGTCAGTAAAAGCGCCTCAGCGGGTGGTGCCTTTTTTTCTGCTCCCCGGTGAGTAAAATTAAAAAGGCGCCACTTGTGCTCGGTGGGGGAGCGGCCACTCCCCCGCTCCTCCCCTAGCTACACTACTGGTTCTCGGGCCCTCGCAAGGCTTTAAATTTGTTGCCTGGATATCCATGGCTGCAACACAGCTGCTGGAGGAGTAGGCTGTTGACTCCTCAATGGTCTGTTTGCGACCCTGTGACTCGTATTGCCATTGTTGTTGTGGATACGGAGTGTGGTGGTAGTGCTGAGGGGCATAGTCCTTTGTCTTTTCTTGGGTCTAGGTGTATAAATCCCCAGAGATTGGAATGTTGCCCATGAATCTTTGAGTGTATGGAGAGAGTCATCAGCCTTTGTGGCAAAGAGTTTGGGTCCCTCGAATGGTAAGTCTTCAACCATGGATTGCAGTTTTCTAGGGAAGCCAGAGCGATGGAGCCATGAGGCCTCTCTCATAACCACTGCGGTCGCTACTGATCTTGCAGCTGTGTCTGCAGAGTCCAGTGCAGCTTGGAGGGCTGTTCTAGCTATGAGTTGTCCCTCTGATACAAGTGCTGTAAATTGTTCTTTTTTGTCCTCAGTAATAACGTCAATGAATTCAGAAAACGTTGATTAGTTGTAATCCTACTTTGCCAGCAAGGCCTCATAATTGGCTATCCAAAGATGCAGTGCGGCCAAGGAGTAAGCCTTGTGGCCGAAAAGGTTGAGCCTTTTCCAGTCCTTATCAGAAGGTGTGTTTTTTGGGCTGCTGTTGTCTACCACGTTCATGGACTGCATCGACCACCAGTGAATTGGGTGCTGGATGGGAAGAAGAGGAACTCTGTGCCCTTCGCTGGCACATATTATTTGTCAGACCTCTTGCAGGTTGGAGAAGCAGTTGCAGGGGTCTGCCAAATGGTCTTGACAGGTTCCATTATCACATGGTTCATAGGTAAAGCAATTTTCGAAGAAGAGAATATATTCAAAATGTCCACTAGTTTGTGCTATGTCACCTGGACCTCTGCCAGAGAGATGTCCAGAGAACTCACCACCCTTTTAAATAGGTCCTGGAATTGTTTGAAATCCTCCCCCACATTAGGGGGAGAAGGCATGAAAATGCCATCTGGGAAGGATGATGAGAGGCGGTGCCGAGGTCTGAGGGTTCTTCCTCCTCTTCATCTCCTTCCCTGCCAGTTCCGACGGTCGAGGTACAGAAGGTGCAAGTGATTGCTGTGTGCTTAGTCTGGATGTGGTAGGCAGTCCCTGTTGTGTTGGGTATGTCACCCACTGATTTCAGTATGCCCACTGGGGTGGAAAGGTCACGGCTGGGCCCCAGGGTTGGACGTACCACTGTTAGATGTCTGGGATCTGTATAATATGCTCCCTGGAGGGGGGGTCCCAGTTTGGGCAGCTCATGGTAGGCAGGAGATTGTGGAGGAGAGTC
Source organism: Malaclemys terrapin pileata (assembly GCF_027887155.1). Taxonomy (NCBI): domain Eukaryota; kingdom Metazoa; phylum Chordata; order Testudines; family Emydidae; genus Malaclemys; species Malaclemys terrapin. The sequence goes on along the minus strand of NC_071506.1, from coordinate 269,220,043 downwards.
TATTTGCCCTTCTTCATCCTCCTAATCATTGCTCAAAAGGAGTGGAGCTGAGTGCGATGGAGTCGCAAGGAGATTTGGTGCCGAACGTGCCAGGGTTGCATCCGTGCTGAGAATGGGAGACTCAGGCGTAGATCAAACTAAGATCTTTGTGCCGTAGGAACTGCTGCGGTGTCTGCATGATCTACACTGGAGACTGCATGGTCGTTGGTGCCGGGAGCCACAGCGTATTTGTTGGTACCATAGGCTGTGCCGGTGTGTGTACCGAGTGTGCAGTGGAGGTCGAAAAGTGAGCCACAGTCTGCATTGGTGCCGCGTCGCTGTGGCTGCGTAGATGCTGAGGCATGGGATGTTGATTTCCTCCTCAGTGCCTGGGTCTGAGCTGGCTCTTTTAGAGTCCTTAGTTCTTGTGGTACAGGCAATGCCGGATGGTCCTGCTGTCTCAGAATGGCCAGTGCGGTTGGTGCCGAGACTATCCGCCCATTGGCGGAATGGCATTTCTTGGCCGATTCCTGCGTTGAGGACATGGTTACCTGCTTTTTGGACACTTTTGATCAGAAGCCTGGGTGATGGTTTCTGGGTGAGGAGGGACCCTTGCCAGAAGCCGTGGTTGGCAAGGCTTGTCCAGGTGGGGTGCGGGCTTCAGGCTCAGACACCAGACTGAGGGTATGTCTACACTACGAAATTAGTTCGAATTTATAGAAGCCGGTTTTATTGAAATCGGTTGTATACAGCCGATTGTGTATGTCCACACAATAAAATGCTCTAGGTGCTCTAGTCGGCAGACCGCGTCCACAGTACGAGGCTAGCGTCGACTTCCGGAGCATTGCACTATGGGTAGCTATCCCACAGCTATCCCACAGTTCCCGCAGTCTCCGCCGCCCCTTGGAATTCTGGGTTGAGATCCCAATGCCCGGATGATGCAAAACAGTGTCGCGGGCGGTTCTGGGTACATGTCGTCAGGCCCCTCCCTCCCCCGTCACAGCAACGGCAGACAATAGATTCGCGCCCTTTTATCTGGGTTAGTTACCTGGGTTACCTGTGCAGACAACATGGAGCCCGCTCAGCACAGCTGAGCTCACCGTCACCATATATCCTCTTGGTGCCGGCAGACGTGGGACTGCATTGCTACACAGCAGCAGCTGCTAACTGCCTTTTGGCGGTAGACGGTGCAGTAGACTGGTAGCCTTCATCGGCGATCTGGGTGCTGGCAGCCGTGGGGCTTGCCTTTTGGCAGTAAATGGTGTATTATGACTGTTAGCCGGCCTATTACAAGTCGGGTCATCGCACATTAGCAGAGTCTTCCCTGAGCAGCAGCTCGTGCAATAGGCCTGAAGACCATCGTCATACACCGCCCCGTATTTGCTGCCAAGCACCCAGAAAGATGCCGAGGGCTATCAGTCACGCTGCACCGTCGTCTTAAGATGTAAAAAATAGATTTTCTCTGTATTCATTTGCTTCCCCCTCCCTCCGTCAAATCAACGGCCTGCTAAACCCAGGGTTTTCAGTTTAATCTTTGGGGGGGACCAGTCTGTGACAGTTGTTTGTGTCTCTCCCTGATGCACAGCCACCGTTCTTTATTTTAATTCCCTGTGCCTGTACGCCATGTCGTCACTCGGCCCCCCTCCCTCCTTCCCCTAGGCCGTCAGATACTACGTTTGCGCCACAGCTCGAGCCGCGAAGCGGTTCACGCCTTTTCTTTGAATTCTGGGTTGAGATCCCAATGCCCGGATGATGCAAAACAGTGTCGCGGGCGGTTCTGGGTACATGTCGTCAGGCCCCTCCCTCCCCCGTCACAGCAACGGCAGACAATAGATTCGCGCCTTTTTACCTGGGTTACCTGGGTTACCTGTGCAGACAACATGGAGCCCGCTCAGCACAGCTGAGCTCACCGTCACCATATGTCCTCTGGGTGCCGGCAGACGTGGGACTGCATTGCTACACAGCAGCAGCTGCTAACTGCCTTTTGGCAGTAGACGGTGTAGCATGAGTGATAGCCGTGGGGCTGGCAGCCGTAGGGCTGCATTGCACCAGCCCCTTCCAGGCGATGGTATATTATGACTGGTACCCGTCGTCGTCGTACTGGAGTGGCTGTCAATCATGGCCACCTGGGCAGACATGCTACTGTCTCGATGACGGTGGTTACCAGTCATAATGTACTATTTTCTGCCAATTGCCCAATATTGTCTGCTAAGCACCCAGAAGAGGCCGAGGGCGATGCTGGGTGCTGGCGGACGTGGGGCTGGCAGACATGGGGCTGCATTGCTACACAGCAGCAGCCCCTTGCCTTTTGGCAGATGATGGTATATTATGATTGGTACCCATCATCATCATACTGGTATGGCTGTCACTCATGCTGCAGCGTCGGCTGCCACCTTAAGATGTAAAAAATAGATTTATTCTGTGTTCATTTGCTTCCCCTTCCTCCGTGAAATCAACGGCCTGCTAAGCCCAGGGTTTCCAGTTTAATCTTTGGGGGGACCATTCTGTGTGACAGTTGTTTGTGTTTCTCCCTGTTCCTGTACCTGTACGCCATGTCGTCACTCGGCCCTCCCTCCCTCCCTCCCTCCCTCCCGCCCTCCTTCTCCTGGTCCATCAGATACTACTTTCGCGCCTTTTTTCTGACCAGGCGCCATAGCTAGCACTGGGATCATGGAGCCCGCTCAGATCACCGCGGCAATTATGAGCACTATGAACACCACGCGCATTGTCCTGGAGTATATGCAGAGCCAGAACATGCCAAGGCGAAACCCGGACCAGGCGAGGAGGCGATTGCAGCACGGCGACGAGAGTGATGAGGAAATTGACATGGCCATAGACCTCTCACAAGGCACAGGCCCCAGCAATGTGGAAATCATGGTGTCACTGGGGCAGGTTGATACCGTGGAACGCCGATTCTGGGCCCGGGAAACAAGCACAGACTGGTGGGATCGCATCGTGCTGCAGGTATGGGACGATTCCCAGTGGCTGCGAAACTTTCGCATGCGTAAGGCCACTTTCATGGAACTTTGTGACTTGCTTTCCCCTGCCCTGAAGCGCCAGAATACCAAGATGAGAGCAGCCCTCACAGTTGAGAAGCGAGTGGCGATAGCCCTGTGGAAGCTTGCAACGCCAGACAGCTACCGGTCAGTCGGGAATCAATTTGGAGTGGGCAAATCTACGGTGGGGGCTGCTGTGATCCAATTTGCCAGGGCAATGAAAGACCTGGTGATAGCAAGGGTAGTGACTCTGGGCAACGTGCAGTCAATAGTGGATGGTTTTGCTGAAATGGGATTCCCAAACTGTGGCGGGGCCATAGACGGAACCCATATCCCTATCTTGTCACCGGAGCACCAAGCCACCGACTACGTAAACCGCAAGGGGTACTTTTCAATGCTGCTGCAAGCCCTGGTGGATCACAAGGGACGTTTCACCAACATCAACGTGGGATGGCCGGGAAAGGTACATGATGCTCGCGTCTTCAGGAACTCTGCTCTGTTTCGAAAGCTGGAGGAAGGGACTTTCTTCCCGGACCAGAAAGTGACCATTGGGGATGTTGAAATGCCTATCGTGATCCTTGGGGACCCAGCCTACCCCTTAATGCCATGGCTCATGAAGCCGTACACAGGCAGCCTGGACAGGAGTCAGGACCTGTTCAACTACAGGCTGAGCAAGTGCCGAATGGTGGTGGAATGTGCATTTGGACGTTTAAAAGCGCGCTGGCGCAGCTTACTGACTCGCTCAGACCTCAGCGAAAAGAATATCCCTATTGTTATTGCTGCTTGCTGTGCGCTCCACAATATCTGTGAGAGTAAGGGGGAGACCTTTATGGCGGGGTGGGAGGTTGAGGCAACTCGCCTGGCCGCTGATTACGCGCAGCCAGACACCAGGGCGGTTAGAGGAGCACAGCAGGGCGCGGTGCGCATCAGAGAAGCTTTGAAAACGAGTTTTGTGACTGGCCAGGCTACTGTGTGAAACTTCTGTTTGTTTCTCCTTGATGAACCCTCCAACCCCCCCCCCCCCCCGACCCGGTTCACTCTACTTCCCTGTAAACCAACCACCCCACCCCACCCTCCCCTCCCCCTTGCAGAGGCAATAAAGTCATTGTTTTTTCACATTCATGCATTCTTTATTAGTTCCTTACAGAGGTAGGGGGATAATTGCCAAGGTAGCCTGGGATGGGTGGGGGAGGAGGGATGGAAAAGGACACACTGCATTTTAAAACTTTAACTCTTATTGAAGGCCAGCCTTCTGATGCTTTGGCGATCATCTGGGGTGGAGTGACTGGGTGGACGGAGGCCCCCCCACCGTGTTCTTGGGCGTCTGGGTGAGGAGGCTATGGAACTTGGGGAGGAGGGCTGTTGGTTACACAGGGGCTGTAGCGGCGGTCTCTGCTCCTGCTGCCTTTCCTGCAACTCAACCATACGCTCAAGCATATCACTTTGATGCTCCAGCAGACGGAGCATTGCCTCTTGCCGTCTGTCTGCAAGCTGACGCCACCTATCATCTTCAGCCCGCCACTTGCTCTGTTCTTCCCGCGATTCAGCCCGCCACCTCTCCTCTCGTTCATATTGGGCTTTTCTCATCTCCGTCATTGACTGCCTCCACGCATTCTGCTGTGCTCTATCAGCCTGGGCGGACATCTGCAGCTCCGTGAACATCTCGTCCCTCGTCTTACGTTTTCTCTTTCTAATGTTCACGAGCCTCTGCGAAGGAGAAACATTTGCAGCTGGTGGAGGAGAAGGGAGAGGTGGTTAAAAAGGACACATTTTAGGGAACAATGGGTACACTCTTTCATTACAAGGTCGCATATTTCGGCTTGCAGGCAGCCATCGTAGGCCACAGTGTTTTGGCTTTTTTAACCTTCTTAACATGCGGGAAAGGTTGCAAACAGCAGCGCATTTCCCATATCAAGGATGAATTGGGTTGTCCATTTAAAATGGGGTTTCAATGTAAAAGGAGGGGGCTGCGGTTTCCCGGTTAACATGCGGCACAAACACAAGTAAACCACCCCCCCACACACACACACACACACGATTCTCTGGGATGATCACTTCACCCCTCCCCCCCACCGCGTGGTTAACAGCGGGGAACATTTCTGGTCAGAAGAGCAGGAACGGGCGCCTCTGAATGTCCCCCTTAATAAAATCACCCCATTTCAACCAGGAGAGCTTTCTGGAGATGTCCCTGGAGGATTTCCGCCCCATCCCCATACACGTTAACAGACTTGCTTGCTTTTTTTTTGTAATGTTTACAAATATTTACAAAGTTACACTCACCAGAGGTCTCCTGTGTGCCCTGAGGGTCTTGGGTGAGTTCGGGGGTTACTGGTTCCAGGTCCAGGGTCACAAACATATCCTGGCTGTTGGGGAAACCGGTTTCTCCGCTTCCTTGCTGCTGTGAGCTACCTACAGTACCTCCATCGTCATCTTCCTCGTTCCCCGAACCGTCTTCCCTGTGTGTTTCTCCAGTGAGAGAGTCATAGCACACGGTTGGGGTAGTGGTGGCTGCACCCCCTAGGATCGCATGCAGCTCCGCGTAGTAGCGGCAAGTTTGCGGCTCTGCCCCGGACCTTCCGTTTGCTTCTCTGGCTTTGTGGTAGGCTTGCCTTAGCTCCTTAATTTTCACGCGGCACTGCTGTGTGTCCCTGTTATGGCCTCGGTCCTTCATGGCCTTGGAGATCTTTTCTAATACTTTTCCATTTCTTTTACTGCTACGGAGTTCAGCTATCACTGCTTCATCTCCCCATATGGCGAGCAGATCTCGTACCTCCCGTTCGGTCCATGCTGGAGCTCTTTTGCGATCCTGGGAGGACTCCATGACGGTTACCTGTGCTGATGAGCTCTGCGTGGTCACCTGTGCTCTCCACGCTGGGCAAACAGGAAATGAAATTCAAACCTTCGCGGGTCTTTTCCTGTCTACCTGGTCAGTGCATCTGAGTTGAGAGCGCTGTCCAGAGCGGTCACAATGAAGCACTGTGGGATAGCTCCCGGAGGCCAATAACATCGAATTCCGTCCACACTACCCCAATTCCGACCCGCAAAGGCCGGTTTTATCGCTAATCCCCTCGTCGGAGGTGGTGTAAAGAAACCGGTTTAAAGGGCCCTTTAATTCGAAAGAAAGGGCCTCGTTGTGTGGACGTGTCCAGGCTTAATTCGGTTTAACGCTGCTAAAGTCGACCTAAACCCGTAGTGTAGACCAGGCCTATGAGACTTCTCCATGAGAAGGAATTTTAGTTGTAAGTCTCTAGCCTTTCTTGTTCTAGCAGTTAACTTGTGGCAATGAGGACACTTCTTGGATGGAAAGTTTGTGCGGACTTAATTCCTTAGTACTCACCCGATTTGGAGCGATATGGGGAGGGATCCTTTTTCTTAGAGGCAGATCTCGACCGGGATCTGTCCTTATGACAATGGTAATGTCCCCTACTCTTGTGAGAGGTTTTCTTAGACTTGTTGGGGGCTGTACATGGAATGGTGCTGCTCATAGTCTGAGGTTATTTTATGGGGATGGGGTGTCTCCCCAGCCTTGATCCATCAGGGGCCTCATAGCTTTCTCCATGAAGTATTTCTGCAGATAGAGATTTTGTCCCTTATGCATTTGAGGGGTTGGGGGGGAAGGGACAGCAGATACTGCAGTTGGTGGCAACATGAGCCTCTCCGAGGCAGTAAAGGCAGCACTCATGTTTGTCACCGGTGAAGGAGCTAGAGTAGGAGATATAATTCATAAACCCTAGGACTCTTGGCATAGTCTGGGGAGAAGTTCCCAGAGGTAAGAAGACTACACTAAGTATAAAAACCACTAAACTATTTATAATATGTATTTACAGGAATTGAAGTATAGAAAAATTTTAGTGGACACAGAATTCTGACCCAGGCCATGTGGCAGTAAGAAGGAACTGGAGAGGAGTCAATCTGTACTACCTTTTATTACTTTTGTTGGGAGCATGAGGAGAGCAACTAACTGTGCATATATGGACCAACAGACACTACTTGCAACAAATCTCTCGTCTCATGGAGCAGATGCATACCCACATGTGGAATACACATCCGCATCAGCACTCCAAGTTTTTCTTTATTTGAGATGTACAGTAAATTTCCCTTTTAGCATGTATGTTTTCTTCTTTCATCCACATGTGCTTCTTATGTATTATATCTAATGATTACTCTGTTAACAATATATGAAGGATTTTCCAGTGGTTAGGGTTCTAGCCTAAGACATGGGAAACCTATATTCAACTCCCAGTTACGCCAGACTTGTGATCTTGGGTGTTGAGGATAAAACCATTAAAGATTGCGAGGCACTCGGATACTACAGTGATGGGGGACATATAAATACCTAAAAGAGAGAGAGAACTGGATTCTCAACATATGTGATGAATAAACGGATTCTCAAAACCAAAAAGTTAGTATTAGTGCAGTTAGAATGAGGACTTTCTACAAAGAATACACAGGAATGTTATGAGCTAAAAATGTCTGCTTCGTGTTGCTGTTTACATTGTTCTGGAAGGGAACAAGCTCCTCATTTTGTCTTCAGAAGGGGAAGAGCCATTAAGATCAAGTCAGACACTAAGTGTATGTGGGCACTGCAATGCAAGCCCAGGGTTAGTAGAACTTGAGTTAGCAGACCCTAGTTTGTTAACCCAGGGCTTGAGTGTCTACGCTCATTTGTAACCCTAGATTAGGACTTGTTCAACTCTGGGCCTCAACCTGGGGATCCAGTGACTACACTGCATTATGCAGGCTTGAGTCTAACCACCCATATCCCAGACTTCCTAGTGCCATCCCAAAATGTGGTTACTCTAGCCCTTCATTTTTTTGGTGTAGGGTGGGAAAACTGGACTGCCTACTAAACTTGATTGTCCAGAGGACAAAGAAAGTCAGTCCGTAGGAGTGTGGAATACCCAGAGCATGAGTCCAGTGGGGCTGTGTCTACACTGCAAAGCAATAGGGATTGAACCCTGGAACCCAACTTGACTCAGGCTCAGAGCTTCCACCCCCTTGGGGTCCTGGGTCCCTGGGTCCAAGCTCTAGACTAGCATGATTTGTGTGTAGATGGAAGGGGGGTTAGGTTTGAGCCTGACTTCAAAAGCTGGTCTTACACTGCGGTATATACATCCCCCAAGTAACTATACATCCATAAAATGCACCATTCTTTGAAAATACTCTCTAGAAATCTAATATTAGAATCCTGCGTCAAACCCTCCCTTGACCACCAATCGTATACACAACATCTGTGCAAGCCAGTTGGCTCTGGACAGCTCCTGTGGTTCTTGAAGGACTATTTCTTGGCAGATAATTGTTGTTGGTTTTTTACTCTAATTGAAAGGTTAATCAAAATCCTTCATATTGTGTGTTAGCTACATAAACACTGTCTCCACTGATGATGAAACAGATGCTTTACAGCTCACATTTCCCAGGGGGTTCATTTGTTCCATCATTGCGTTCACTTTTCTTCAAGCTACTCTGTGCAATACCTGACAGTATTTTGGATAGTTTTCATTAAATGAAATTGTGTTACCTTTAAGAGGCGACGACAGTCACCTCTTTTCACTGTTCTATATTTCTGTCAAATAGTAATACATCAACAGCATGGCTGCTGAAGATAGAAAAAATTAATCCTAAAGGTGAGAATAGTTATAAAAGGAGACACAAGTAGGGCCAAATCCAGCAGTTCTATTTCAATCCCTAGGCAAAATTTCTATCACATTCAATGCTATATCTGCCTGAGTAAAGATGACAGGATTTGTGCTACAGTAAGTAGCTCTAACAATTTTAGCGGTAAGATGCCAGTCCTACGAAGGCATATGCATGTGCTTAATTTTATGCACAGTGCGTAGTCCCACTGATTTTGCCATGAGTAGTTACGCACACATGAACAGAGGCAGCTAACGGGAGAGTTTCAGAGGGAGTAGCTCCAGCAGCAAATTCTGTGCTCGGAGGTAGAGGGACTTGGTGAATGGTCTGTCTGTGGGCTGTTGTTCTCTGTATACAGGCTGTGTAGCTGGGGCGTGGGCCTGAATAAGACCATGGGGCTTTGATCAGGGCCTTACTAAGGCTGCAAGGTGCCAGCCCTGTCATATTCTCTTTCCTGCCTGAAACCAGAAGGAGTTTCCTGTGCCTGAAGCACAAACTGGTGGCTGTGCTGGAGGAAAAGATTCTTGAACTGGAAGACAAGTTAAGACACGGTTGAAGAGCTCCAAGACAACCAAGTTCAGGAAACACCAGGAAGGAAGAATTGAGTTGGCTGCAAAGAAAAAATCGGTGAGAGAGGGAGTCAGACAGGAAGTCTGACAGTTCATAACCACCAGGAGCAAGTATTTGGCAGTGGTGCGATTGCTGCTGCAATACTGCGTCCACTTCTGGTGCCCACAATTCAAGGAGGATGTTGATAAACTGAAGGGGGTTCAGAAAAGAGCCATGAGAATGATTAAAGGATTAGAAGAAATGCCTTATGGTGATAAGCTAAATAGATTTGAGCTTCTAGAGTCTAACAAAGAGGTTAAGGATCTTCTTGTTGTGTCCTCATACTGCCTTGTGCTATATCTGTGCACATATGATTGCCCAATCAGTGCACTTCACCAGGTCATCGGAAGAGCATTCATGCTCAAGCAGATGGCACTGCAGGAGATGCTTTATATTTTGAAGCTCCCTGCCACAGTCCAGGTATTGAGGCCAATGGTGTAGCACTACTTGATCATCGCATCTCTAGTCTGGTCAGCTCCAGTGCGGAATTGATTAAGGTAACACCATATCGTCCTGGACTGATCTGTACCAAATGGAAGGTGCTCAACTGTTGGGAGCTGGAGCACACAGGCTACAGGGTCATCTCTACTCTTGTTTGCCATAACTGAACCCTTGTCTGGGTGACAATGTTAGGTGTTTAATGGTGGCAAGAAAACTTTGTGACTTCAGTCGCCTCAGCATCCTGATATATGATATAATGGATGTCTTCGATCTGTGCATTGCCTTGTGCATTTGACTCTTAGCGACTTCGTGGCATATACAAGAAGGAGCAATATCTGCAAGGATGTAGAGGCTGTTGAAGTGAGTAGGCCTAAGGCATCCTGCAATATAACGGCACGCAGTGTGAGGGGATTGGGCCCACACTGCACAGATTTATTCAGCAGAGAAGTAGAAAAGGGCCAGTGCTGTTGGTTGGAAAATGGACAGGTCAGCATCCCACTTTGATGCAACCAGCTTGCAGATGTTGTTTCGGATGGCAACCTAGACTTTAGTTTTCTCAATGTGGACTCTACAGGAGAGTGTGCAGTTGAGAGTAACACTGAGGTATAAAAGATTTATGGAATGAGTAAATTTCATTGAGTTTGTGCTCAGTTTTTGAGACAGAATGTACTGACTTGTGACTTTACTGGGTTTGCATGCAATTGGTTGGCTGTATAGTATTTGTCTAGGGTGTTAAGTGCGTTCACCAGAGTTCTCTCTAATATGTCAAACTTCTTAGGCTGTGTGTTGTCGCACAGATCATCTGCCTAGATAAGGCATCTTGTACAGGATAGCTTGATTGGTCATTTGTGTAGATGTTGAAAAACGCAGGTGCTAAGACACTACCTTGTGGGGGGGCCATTCTTCTGTCATTGCCATTGGCTCCGTTTGCCACAAAGGTTCATGAAGAATCTTCTGTTCTCCAGTATGGTCTGTATTAGCTTTGTGAAGTGGTGGCTCTTCATTACCATTGATACCTTGGCAAGGAGCCAGTGATGACGGACTGTATCGTAGGTGGCTGAGAAACCAAACAACGCCGTTTCTGTAATCAATCCTTTTTCATAGCCATCTTTGATATATGGTCAAATTCAGAAGCTGCCCAGTATATAACTGACCCGGGTGAAAACCAGCCTGTCACTGTTAAGTGGATCAATATCTGGTATAAAGAGATATAACAGTAGTTATATCAGTAGGTTAAGGGGTGACTTGATTACAGTCTATCAGTACCGACATGGGTGTGATGGGGCTGTGGGCTGCAGCCCTGCCTCTACTAAAAGCACAGACTGCACTGAGACCTTCTTGTTTGTAAACACCACTGTGTAGTTTATTTAGTCTTCTAATCCCTCCTCTCATACATAGTGGTGTCTCACACCTTTACACACTGTATCTCAACTTTCTAACCCCTTCTCCAAAAGGGGTGTGTGGTAAGGTGTCACTGACTCTCCTAGCCTTCTATTTCTCGCCTTCTCTTCCCCCAAGCACTCTTTCCTGTGCCCTTTTATATGGCTTCCCTATTAATGGGCTAATTGGCTCATTAGCCCCAATCTGGCCTGGTAATCAAGTACACCTCTGTCCAATTAGGCCTTCTCCAGGGGAACCTAATTAATACTAATAGTGACTAGGAGTGCTGCCTTAAATGCTAGCCCTCAGCACTCTGTCACAATGGGGGACAAATATTTAATAATGGGTTCTTCAGTCTAGAAGAAAAAAGTATAACACAATCCAATGGCTGGAAATTGAAGCTAAACAAATTCAAACTGGAAATAAGGTGTAAATTCTAATTAACCATTGGAACAGTTTACCAAAGGTCATGGTGGATTCCACATCACCAACAAATTTTTAAATAAAGAGTGGATTTTTCCCCCTAAAAGATCTGTTTTAGCAATTTTTTTTGTTTGGGGGGGGGGGGGGGGGGAGTTCTATGACCTGTATTATACAGGAGCTCAGGCTAGAAGAGGATCATAGTGGTCCCCTCTTGCTTATGAACCTATGAATTGCAGGATCAGGGCCTAAGTTTGTTAGAGGATTAATCTTTGTAGTGTACTGTGAAGACATGAAATTCTATAACTGCGCTAAGTACTAGAGCTCAGACTGGCATAAATGATTTTACACTGAACATAATTCTGCTTCAGAACAATTGATTTAAATGCAAGGCCAGGAGCAACAAAAGCAGTTTTTTTGTATAACAAAAAGCATCTTAATCCCCACAAACTGATGCACAGCACAGAGAAAATGCTTTTTAAACAGCATACAACAGCTAATCCATCAGATTTAATTTTTATATCCCAATCTGTGAAATTCATAAACATTTCAGGAACAATACATTCACTATACCAAAAGGGAATATTACCCCATTCAATTTAAAACAGTTTGTATACAACCATAGAATAATAGTGTAGGACTGAAAGGGACCTCAGTAGATCATCTAGTCTAGTCCCCTACACTCAAGGCAGGACTATGTAAAAACTAGACTATTTGAGTGGTGTTTAATCTTAAAAACCTCCAGTGACAGAGATGCCACATTATCTCTGGGCAATTTGTTCCAGTGCCTAACTACCCTGACAATTGGGAAGCTTTCAGCCCATTGCTGCTTGTCCTACCCTCAGAAGTTAGGAACAATTTTTCTCCCTCCTTCTTGTAACAACTTTTTATGTACATGAAAACTACCAAGTTCCCCCTCAATCTTCTCTTCTCCAGACTAAATAAACCCAGTTATTTTTTTTTCTTCAATCTTTCCTCAGAGATCACCTTTTTTAATCATTTTTGTTGCTTTCCTCTGGACTTTCTCCAATTTGTCCATACCTTTCCTGAAATGTGGCACCCAGAACTGGACACAATACTTCAGCTGAGGCCTTATCAGCATGGAATGGAGTGGAAGGGAAGAATTATTTCTTGTCTTGCTTATAACACTCCTACTTTTTTTTTTTTTTTTTTGCAAGGGTGTTACACTATTGACTCAAATTTAACTTGTGACCCACTATTAATCCCAGATCCTTTTCCGCAGTACTCTTTCCTAGGCAGTCATTTCCCGTTTTGTATGTTTGCAATTGATTGTTCCTTCCTAAGTGGAGTACTCTGCATTTGTCCTTACTGACTCATAGACTCATAGACTTTAAGGTCAGAAGGGACCATTATGATCATCTAGTCTGACCCCCTGCATGCTGCAGGCCATAAAACCGTCCCTACCCCTTCCCTGGACTCTGCTGTTGAAGTCCCCAATCCTGTTTTAGGTGACTTCAATCGGCAGAGACCCTCCTGCTAGAGATCCCTGCCCCATGCTGCGGAGGAAGGCGAAAAACCTCCAGAGGCTCGGCCAATCTGCCCTGGAGGAAAATTCCTTCCCGACCCCAAAAATGGCGATCAGTCAGACCCCGAGCATATAGGCAAGAGTCACCAGCCTGACCCCTGTCAGCCATTATACGATTTACCTACCATTGTTTGGTTTTCCTTGACTACTATGTTTTACCATTAAACCATTCCCTCCATAAATTTATCTAACTTAATCTTAAAACCAGACAGGTCCGTCGCCCCCACCGTTTCCCTCGGAAGGCCGTTCCAATATTTCACCCCTCTGACGGTCAAAAACCTTCGTCTAATTTCAAGCCTGAACTTCCCCACGGCCAGTTTATATCCATTCGTTCTCGTATCCACATTAGTACTAAGCTGGAATAATTCTTCTCCCTCCCTTGTATTAATCCCTCTAATATATTTAAAGATAGCAATCATATCCCCCCCTCAGCCTTCGCTTTGTCAGACTAAACAACCCAAGCTCCTCTAGTCTCTTTTCATACGACAGGTTTTCCATTCCTCTGATCATCCTAGTGGCCCTTCTCTGCACCCGTTCCAGTTTGAGTTCATCTTTTTTAAACATGGGAGACCAGAACTGCACACAGTACTGAATTTCACTCTATTTACTTCAGACCATTTCTCTAGTTTGTCCAGATCATTTTGAATTATAATTCTAGCCTCCAAAGCATGTGCAACCCCTCCCATCTTGATGTTGTCCACAAAATTTACAAGTGTACTCTCTATGCCATTATCTGAATCATTGATGAAGATATTGAACAGAACTTTAACCAGGACAGATTCCTGCAGGACTCCACTCAATATGCCCTTCCAGGTTGACTGTGAATCACTGATAACTAGTCTCTGGGAACAGTTTTCCCACCAGTTATGCACCCACCTTAGAGTAGCTCCATCTAGGCTTTATTTCCTAGTTTGTTTATGAGAAGGTCATGCGAGACATTATCAAAAGTCTTAGGCTGTCTACACTACAGCTTATGTCGGCAAAATGTATGTTTTTCAGGATGTGAATATTCCACCCCCCTCAGAGACATAAGTTACACCAACATAAGCATTAGCGCTGTCCACACAATGTCGGCAAGAGAACTGCTCCCACCGACATAACTTACACCGCTCATGGAGGTGAGGTTTTTTATGCTCACAGGAGAGCTCCCTCCCGTTGGTACAGCTGCGCTGCTGAAGCACTGTATGTATAGACATATCCTTACTAAAGTCATGATATACCACATCTACCACTTCCCCCATCCACAAGGCTTGTTACCCTGTGAAAAAAAGCTATTAAGTTGGTTTGACGTGATTTATTCTTGACAAATCTATGTTGACTATTACTTATCACCTTATCTTCTATGTGTTTGCAAACTGATTGCTTGATTATTTCCTCCATTATCTTTCTGGGTACTGAAGTTTAAGCTGATTGGTCTGTAAGTCCACAGGTTGTCCTTATTCCCCTTTTTATAGATTGGCACTACATTTGCCCTCTTCTGGTCCTCTGGAATCTTTCCCATTTTCCCTGAGTTTTCGAAGATAATCACTAATGGCTCAGATACCTCCTCAGTCAGCTCCTTGAGTATTCTAGGATGCATTTCATCAGGCCTTGGTGACTTGAAGACATTTAGCTTGTCTAAGCAATTTATAGCTTGTTCTTTCCCTAATTTAGCCTCAGATCATATCTCATTTTCACTGCGGTTCACTATGTCAGACATCCGATTGCTAACTTTTGGTAAAAACTGGAAACAAAAGTTGTTTCGTAATTCTGCCATTTCCACATTTTCTGGTATTGCCTCCTCAACCCCTCCGTCATTGAGTAATGGGTCTATCCTATCCTTGGTCTTCCTCTTGCTTCCAATATATTTGTAGAATGTTTTCTTGTTACCCTTTATGTCTCTAGCTAGTTTAGTCTCATTGGGTATGTCTTCACTACCGGCCAGATCGGCGGGCAGCGATCGATCCAGTGGGGAACGATTTATTGCATCTAGTCTAGATGCGATAAATCAACCCCCGAGCGCTCTCCCGTCAACCCCTGAACTCGAGCTTGTCAAGAGGCACAGGCAGAGACGATGGGGGGAGCGGCAGCTGTCGACTCACCACGGTGAAGACACCGCGGTAAGTCGATCTAAGTAGGTCTACTTCAGCTATGTTATTCACGTAGCTGAAGTTGCGTAACTTAGATCGATTTCTTCCCCCCCAGTGTAGACCAGGCCATTATGTGCCTTCACCTTTCTAATTTTGTCCCTACATGCTTGTGGTGTTTGTTTATATTCATTTTTTGTAATTTGTCCAAGTTTCTACTTTATGTAGGACTCTTTTTTTGAGTTTCAGATCATTGACAATCTCCTGGTTAAGCCACTGTGGTTTCTTGCCATACTGCCTATCTTTCCTACACAGTGGGATAGTTTGCTCTTGTGCCCTTATAACGTCTCTCTGAAAAACTGCCAATACACAGTAGAAGTTCCTTACTGCTTGAATGAAAACAATAACCCATCAGGAAATACCCAGCCAGTTGACTCCTGCTGCATTTTTCCACCCGTTTCCTTGACTCCCAGAAGTCTTAAAATTAAAAAAAAAAAAAAAAAAAATACTGTGAAGGTTGATAATTTAAACGTCAATAATGAGAATTATTTCACTGCTGATCAAACCCTGTGTCAAGGTTTCTTCCCCACTCTGAACTCTAGGGTACAGATGTGGGGACCTGTATGAGAACCTCTAAGCTTAACTACCAGCTTAGATCTGGTTTTGCTGCCACTACCCAAATTATTTATGAGTCATTTGGGAAACTCTGTCTACCTCCCCCCCCCCCCCCCCGAATATCTCCCTGCCAAGTACTATAACCCTTCCCTGCGTAGCCTTGAGAGACTTCTCCACCAATTTCCTGGTGAACACTGATCCAAACCCTTGGATCTTAAAACAAGGAGAAATTAACCATTCCCCCTCCTTTCCCCCACCAATTTCCTGGTGAGTCCAGATCCAACCCCCTTGGATCTTAAAATAAGGAAAAATCAAGCAGGTTCTTAAAAAGAAGGCTTTTAATTAAAGAAAGAAAGGTAAAAATCATCTCTGTAAAATCAGGATGGAAAATAACTTTACAGGGTAATCAGATTCAAAGAGCCCAGAGGAACCCACTCTAACCTTAGGTTCAAAGTTACAGCAAACAGAGGTAAACCCTCTAGCAAAAGGAACATTTACAAGTTGAGAAAACAAAGATAAAACTAACATGCCTTGCCTGGCTGTTACTTACAAGTTTGAAATATGAGAAACTTGTTTAGAAAGATTTGGAGAACATGGATTGATGTCCGGTCCCTCTTAGTCCCAAGAGCGAACAACCCCCAAAACAAAGAGCACAAACAAAAGCCTTCCCCCTCCCCAAGATTTGAAAGTATCTTGTTCCCTTATTGGTCCTTTGGGTCAGGTGTCAGCCAGGTTACCTGAGCTTCTTTACCCTTTACAGGTAAAAGGATTTTGGTGTTTCTGGCCAGGAGGGATTTTATAGTATTGTACACAGGAGGGTTGTTACCCTTCCCTTTATAGTTATGACACCCTGCAAGAAAGAGATCATATTATGAAGGGTTGCACAACTTGCTGAATGGCATCCCATTTTGGTGTCACAAGGAGGTGGAACTTTTCTTGTTCTGATCCTGGCTAACTTCTGCTCCCTTTCATCATCTCCACCTGCCTTGAAGCAAGAGACAACTTATTTCTCGTGGCTTTGTCACTTGTGATAGGGCAGCCATACCAAACCTCATGCCGATCAAACCTTTCTCACTATTGTCACCATTGTGTATTTTCTGTACCCCCCACACATAAAAATCACTACTCAGAGTAAAAAGATATGAAGTGAAAACTACAATGCTAAAGAAAACTGAAGTGATAGTTCAGGGACCTATTGCCCAGGGTGGTAAGAAAACAACATAGGACAACCGGGCTGTTTTCTTAAATATCCTCACACTTAATTCTCAGATTCTAGAAACGTACACGGTATATCAACATTCAACTGCTTTTTAAACAGTTTCAAAGCTCTTACTGACAATGTGCACATGCTCAAGAGTGAGAATCTGCAGAGGCAATTCTCAATGAAGAATCAATATTTATTTTGAATGATACACGTTTCAACAACAAAAAAATTCCAATAGGTATCACTAGAACTGGCAAAAAAAAAAAAAAAGTCATTCAAAATTTTTAGCAAAATTTTGAACTCAACATTTTATCCAGCTCTAAGATCAGCAGTAAACAGACTGTATAGTTTGAAGATTTCATGTATTATAGTAACCCCAAGGAGGAGCAAAAAATGCTTAAGAAATCACATCAGAGAGTGCAGGACTCCAATTCAGCAAGGTACTTAACCATATGCTTAACTTTAAACATTCCCAGAAGGGAAGCAACAGAGAAAGAGGTCAATTACCACAGAGATTTTATGCATTCTCTAAAACACAAAATACATAGTTTTAAATACTTATATAAATTAAATAGTATGATATAAACCGAGCTTTCTATGGACAAACTGAAGATCAGCTTTGCTCACTTTTTGATATTACTACCTTTGCAAAATCTTCTCAACAAGTGTGTCTAAATAAGAACATAGTGCCTGCTAAAACACATGGTTAGATACTGTTCAAAATACTTCTGAGCAATTCAGAGCACACTTAAATGCAAGAGTTACACTGGGTCAGCAGCATGCATGGTGCTTCACAAGTAAACAGAATGCCTCTCCCCTGACATAACTGCTTGCTGATTAAGCAAAATGTAGGTGCTCTCAGACTGGGTTTTTTATCTATTTGTTGATCAGGATTAAGAATCTAAAGCGATAAAGTAGATGTAATGGCATGTGTATTGCAAGAACAGTTCACTTTTGATAAAATACAAGTTAAAAATAATTTTGAGAGATTTTTAAAAATATTTATTTCATAAAATTGATTACACAGAAGAAAGTTATCACAACAGTATTACGAGTGTGTGGGCTGTAGTCACTCCCTCCAAGTTTATAAATGTGTCGAAAGGAACACATTTATACACTTACAAGAATTTCCTTTTAATTTACCTGGTTTTTATATATTAACATACCCCCAAAAATAAACTTAAAATCTCACACCACTTGGAAAAATGATTCACTTTCTTTTACCAGAGTGCCATAACTGCACAATATTTAAAAAAACACCACTAAAATTTAGAGTAAAACATTTATAGTACATTTATTTAAAACTTGGGCAAAATACCAATATAAAAGAAAATAGAGTGTAAGAAATAAAAATAAAGTACAAAACATTTTCAATCTTCAAATCCATAACTTAAGAGACAACAAGCCCTTTTTATTTTTATTTTCACATCCAAATTTTCCTTTAGATTGAAGTACCATAGTTAAAATATTTAAAAACTAGCAAACTAATTAATTATGATATCTAAAACGGGATCTTTTAAAACGGTAGTATAATACAAAACATAGTAAATTATGTTTCCTCATAATAAAATTACACATCCTAAAAAAGATGCAGTTTTTTTTTTTGCTTTCCTGCTTTGAACTGCTCATCATCCCAAGGAACACAGCTGGAAAACAGCACTCACAGGAAGTATTAGTTACTTTACACGGTGGCTGGAACAGCTAGATTTAATGCTCCAAGGACTCCGAAGCAATAAGGCATTTTACTATCCATCAAGTAAATTTATATGTAAGTTTGTTAAGGGAAAACAACTTTGAAAAATCAGTGCAGAAAAAATTTACATAAAAACATTAACTCAAAGAAGTATAATGCTTGCTTTTCTTAGGCGAATATTACAGATATCTACAGGGTTTACAACATTTTGGACTAACGAGCTATTTACTACTTCTAGAAACCACTGACAGATAGAATTTATACTTTTGCTTAAAATGTTGCTATTGTTCAATCTACTTTTTTGTGTGTTCAGAATAATCTTTTCTAGAATATACTTCAAACAAGCCAAAAAATTTTAAGCCCCTCCCCCCCAATCAATTACATCATATTTATGTAGTACCTTCTTTATCCATCTTTGATACATTATTGCAATCCAAAAATGTTTAGTTTCAGTAATCAGGATAAAATTTGTCATTTTAAAATTAATTATTCAGACCATTCCCCAACTCATCTACCCCATAGGGTTCTCTGCTTCAGGGGAATCTGAAGTAATCTGTCAAGTACTGGGAAAACAGCAAGTATGTTTTCCACAAATCCACCCAAGTCTGAAATTCAAGACAAAGCAGTCTGTGTCTAGATAGGTCCAACTGTGCAAAAAGGGAGGAGGATGAATATAACATAGAGGAGACTACACATATGAGTGATTGGAAAAAAGTCACCAAATTCATTCTACTTTAAATTGAACCTACGTCTCCAGAAACAACAGACTAACGTATTAACTTACCTTGTCTCCTAGTATATAAATACATTTAGTAAAACCTTTCCCAACGATCACATTTCTTGGTTTTCATATAAAAAGGATATGATTCATAATCCAGTGTTTGAGTAAGTACTCCAGTCAGAACAAACTCCGCATTATGGACATCTAGAAATATTTTAAAAATATACAAGATTAATATACTACAGAGAGCCTTCTTCACTCTACATCGCAAGGAGCATGGGGGATTAGCTGAGATATGTCCACTGACAGACCTAGAATTGAACACTGAAGAACTGTAAGACAGGCATTCTCTGTGGGATTGTTTTACTTTGACCCTATTAGCTCTATCAGTGCGACACAGCTATAGTATACTGACTTGGCCTATCTGCTTGACCACTTGCCTGAAATGGGCCCTGATCCTGCACAAAGTTCTGTTTGAGAAGAACCCTGTAAATCACTGAAGCACCATGAGAGTGCAGTTCAGTCACTGAAGCACTACAGGAGTGCAGGGGGAGAGGGGTTTCTCCACAGGATCAAAGCTTTGGTTAGGAAGGTGTTGTGTTTTTTTTGTCTGAAGTGTGATTACTGTTGGTTATTACACTGGGTCCATATTTGTGGCTACTGTATGTAGATGTGCAAGTATTGTCTGTGTGGATCCCGCTATTGGTGTTTGGGCATCTCATGCATGCAGGTTCAGAAAGCTTGGCCAGCAGTGTCAACTGGGTCCGCACATGCACCTTGCATGTCCCAGTTCCCCAAACCCGAGGGCATAAAAGGGGATGCAGCCCCAACTGCCACTCAGTTCTCTCTGACTGCCTATGGCAGCGAGTTGGAACTGTATACAGTCCTCCCTGCTACACGCAGCAGATTTAGAACTTCTCTGTTTATCCCCTCTCTAGTGCAGGATTAGTATTAGTGTTCGAAGTGTTCTTCTGTCCTGTTGACAAATTTATTTTCTTCAGATCTTTCAGGATTGGTACCAAGGCAATTCCCCTACCTCACAGTAAACACAGCCCCAAGTGTTTAAACCCTGCCCTTCAATGATGGCCTCATATCAGTCATAGGTGGGTCTATGAAATGGTTTCTCAGCCTGTGGTTCTTAGGGGGACACATCTCAATGGGTGCTCCACTCTCGGTGTACTTGCGCCCCTTGTGCCTTTGTTCAGAGATTTCACATAGCAGTGTCTGTTTGGCCTGCACATATGCTACATAGTTTCATGCTCCACACCAAACGCTGCATATAGCGCTGTGCAGAATTGCCCTCAGTTCCTTCTCTACTGTGAAGCTCCATAGCACACAACTCCAAAGCAGAGGGGAAGGAGGGCGAATAGTGAAGCACCCATAGGGAAACACCTCTCAAAGAACCAGTTCCTGCACTGAGTAACCATTTCTTCTCGTTTGAGTAGCTAGGGGGTCACAGTTGAGGTAAAAATCAATACGGATGACTGCTAAGGTTCTCTCTCAGACTGAGGTGGTTGAGAAGGAACTGAGGATGGTTCGCCCACAGAGCACCATATAACCATGGTGTGGAGCATGAGACTGGGTAACACACTTGCACAGGCCAAATGGACACTTATGTGAAATCTCCAATTAAAGACGCAGAAGGAGCAAGCGCACCTAGAATGAAGCACCCATAGGGACACTACTTGAAGAAAAATTGTGTGATTATTCTGCCTTGGAGACACTGACAACTTCAAAATCACATTTCCATCTGAAAATGCTGTACCTACTATTTAAATTATAATGATTTTATGAGATATACAAAGATCAGAAAATAAACCTAAAACAGAGAAAGATATGCAGTTTGTGCATTTGTTGCTAGTCAACTGCATTTCCTGTCTTATGAATTGGTATGATGACTAACATGCAGTCTTTTTGGTCCTGGAAGACTATTCTGCAGTAGCAGAGCTGAAACTGAAAAGCAGCAGAAAATTTGCACAACAAGATGGCAGGAAGGATAAGATAGGGGTCTGAACTATTGGGTGACAGTAACAGGTCTGCTCAAACATCAGCAGGTAAGCAGAAAAGCCCTATATATTTTATTTTAAAACCAAGGACATACTATTAAAAAGGTGCTTCATCACGTGTGTTTTTTTTGGTTTTTTTTGTTTTTTTTTTTAAGTAGACAGTACTCCTTTAACTGTATTTTAAATCTATGACTGTTCCCAGTAATGGGTGTATGTACTTATACAATGAAAAATAAATACAGTAAGCAAATTATGAATTGGAATTCTATTAGCAGTTCACACGTACCTATGCCTCTGGCAAAATATTCTCGACATAAGTGAAGATCATTTTCACAGGATATCAAGATTATCGCTGACAAACTCTAAATTAAAAAAAAAACCTAAATATGAGTTCAAATAAGAACAATATATTTTATACGTCATTTTTAGAAAGCCAAGTGATACTGTACTCACTTTGTTTTGTTTGTGTTCCATAAGTTTTCGAAAAGAAGGTTGTTTGGATAATACTTTTCCTCCTGCACATTCCACAATTGCCTTCATGGTGGAAAGGCTAGGACAAATTCCAGGTGTAATGTAAAAATATTTCCCCTAAAAACAAAAATCTTTTTTTAAAAATATATACATACACATATATAAATAAAATGTAAAAAAGGGGAAAGTGAAGAGTACAACTTTTGATCCTTTAGCATCTGATATGTGTATAGTGCTGACATCCACTATAATGCAAGGGTCATTTTAAAAATTATGAAGCAGATCTTCTGCTGGTGTAAACTGTCATAGCTCCATTAAGAGCTATGATAACTTACACTAACTGAAGATCTGCCCCTATTTACCTCAAATCTTTCTGTGACGCTTACAATAATGACCATAAAACCTTCAAATGGTAAATATTTTCTTAATGAATATTAAACAGCAGTTAGGTAAGGATGCAAAAAGAAACACCCCTATTTCAACTGTGTGGTTGCCCAATGGCTAGCAAAAGGACTTCTACAAAGAAAAGGTGAGTCTTATTTTCCAATTTATAACCACTAAATTTCTATTTCTATCTAGCTATCTAGTTTCACTGACAATTTCTTATTGTCCAGTTTATAACCACAAATTTCTATGGTCTGCCAACAAAACTACAACTAGCTTTCTGCCTGCTTGAGACTGTTAATAAAGGTGATTATATAAAGTGTATTTTATCTGTTCCTACTTGCTTGCCATCTGAACTGGTAAAGAGATGCTATTTTAACTTCTTTGACCCTCCAGCCAACTTTACTTCCAGAAAAAAATTGAAATTTTACATTATTTTTGGCTTCCGAATTTCTGATTGAACTATGCCAGGTGCAAAAGGTTTTATGCTCAATCCCTAAAGAGTTATCTTGACATGCCTAAGTAAATTGGTCTCTGTTAAAACAACACTTCCACTCCAAATCTAAAATTGTTTCTTATAATGCACAATCCTGGGACAAAGTTCAGGAAAGTCATCTTTTAGATGAGGTATGTCTCATTATGTATTGCTCTCAGGACAAAGGTGAATGGTTTCCTTGTTTGCTGTGAAAACGTAGCACAGAAAGGCCAACTTTTTCTTTTTCTTTAAGTATAAGAATAAAACCAATAGTGATACAGATGTAGTGTATACCAATAGCAACACTATCTGACATATGATTTTAGTAATTGTCAGGTTATTTCATTGTAAGTTTTACATGAAATATTTAGAAATCTACCTATACAAATATTCTTAGAAGAATCACATCATTCTGCTCTTAACAGGAGTCTGAAAGTAAAGTGATTATACAGATGAAACTAGCTTGCATATATGTTTTCTATTAAGAAGTCAAACTGCTTTAAAAGATTATGAAACTGCATTAAAACTTTGGTTCCAAGTGGAATTCTAATTCAATGCTAACAATAAAAATGTCACATGTATCTGCATTGTGCAGAAAACATATATGCAAGATTGTTTCCCCTATAAGTACATGTATAAATTTCAGCTAATAGCAATAACACACTCCAGGGAGTTCTTTCATTTGGTTTTAGACACCTAAGTTTTTAGCCTTTTGTGTTATTCTGCCTTCTTGCCTATGCGCATGCCTACCAGGAAAGCTGTCTTATTACTTAAGCACATGTTTGGGAAAAGCATTGATAATTATCAGAAAAATACATTTAAGATTGATCAAATGAGTGACCAAGCATGTTTTGTCTTTTATTGTAGCAATGAAAAACATATATGTATTTACGCATGTTATTAAAAAGTGTGTACCTTAAAAAGTGGAGCCACTTGTGCTCTCTTTAGAGACTCCTCTAAACTGAAGCAGAAAAGCACCTCAGCTTCTGCATCTCGGAGCATGAAGTTCTGCTCATCTGGAAAAGAAAATATACACGTTACAAATGTGACAAAGGAAGAAAAGATGTCAACATAACCCTTTGCCCAGATTCAAACCTTATTTCAAATTGTTATCAAAAACGAATGGTAAAAAATTTGGTAAAAACCTCATTTGTTTTGGTGTAACATGAGCATAATCTCATTGCTTTTAATAAAAAACTGCCTTTTATTGAAGTCAAGCTACTAAACAATGTTGTCCATTTAAAAGTCACGACCCCTGTATAAAATGTGTTATTATAATTTAATTTTACTATTATTGAGGATCAACCAAAATTACTGACTGACAAATATTCTTAATATATTTCTGTATTTTTGCTGTGTTTACTTTGTAGATTTCACAGCATTTTCTATCCTATATGGGCCCCACAACTTCTGTATTGGAGAGCTTCAAGCCACATTAATGCATTTATCCCCATTTATGAAAAGGTTGTAGAGCAGTTTTTAAACTAAGGGCTGGGGGAAAGCTGACAGGGGTGGAGAAGCACATGGTTTGGACAGAGACATCCCTAGGGGAGGATCTATAAATGGAGATTCTCTATGTCCTAGTAAGGAGGAGAGGATGGAAGATGATAAAATATGCATAGGATATGATGAGAAACAATTACATGAAAAAAAATCCCATTCAATTACATCATGTAATGGCAAACAGCAAAAAAGTGACAAGTTTTTATATTGCTATAAAACAGGCATCACAGAAACTTGGTGGAATGAGGATAATCAATGGGACACAGTAATACCAGTGTACAAAATATATCAGAAGGACAAAACAGGTCGTGCTGGTGGGGAAGTGGCACTGTATGTGAAAGAAAGGGTAGAATGAAATGAAGTAAAAATCTTAAGTGAACCAAACTGTACCACAGAATCTCTATGGATAGTAATTTCATGCTCGAATAATAAGAATATAGCAGTAGGGATATACTACCGACCACCTGACCAGGGTGGTGATAGTGATTGTCAAATGCTCAGGGAGATTAGAGAGACTATAAAAATAAACTCCATAACAACGGGGGATTTCAACTATCCCCATATTGACTGGGTACATATCACCTCAGGACAGGATGCAGAGATAAAGTTTCTAAGTGGAGCACAGGATATGATTAAATAGGTGAATATAGCTGGACCGCCTGATAATATGACCACAATATAATTAAATTTAACATCCCTGTGGCAGGGAAAACATCACAGCAGCTCAACATGGTAGCATTTAATTTCAAAAAGGGGAACTACACAAAAATTGACAGGTTTCAGAGTAGCAGACGTGTTAGTCTGTATCCGCAAAAAGAACAGGAGTACTTGTGGCACCTTAGAGACTAACCAATTTACTTGAGCATAAGCTTTTGTGGGCTACAGCCCACTTCATCAGATGCATAGAATGGAACATATAGTAAGATGATATATATACACACAATACAGAGAACATGAAAAAGTGGAATTAGCCATACCAACTGTAAGAAGCTAAGCTATAAAAGATGCAGCGAGAGGCAAAAAGGCATCCTTTAAAACGAGGAAATTAAATCTTAGTAAGGAAAATAGAAAGGAGCATAAACTCTGGCAAGTGAAGTGTAAAAATGTAATTAGGAAGGCCAAAAAAAGAATTTCAAGAACAGCTAGCCAAAGATCAAAAAGTAATAGCAAAAAAATCTGTAAGTACATCAGAAGCAGGAAGTCTGCTAAACAACCAGTGGGGCCACTGGATGATCGAAATGCTAAAGGAGCACTCAAGGACAATAAGGCCATTGCGGAGAAACTAAATGAATTCTTTGCATCGGTCTTCATAGCTGAGGATGTGAGGGAGATTCCCAAACCTGAGCCATTCTTTTTAAGTGACAAATCTGAAGAACTGTCCCAGATTGAGGTATCACTAGAGGACCTTTTGGAACAAATTGATAAATCAAACAGTAATATGTCATAAGGTATTCACCCAAGGGTTCTGAAGGAACTCAAATGTGAAATTGCAGAACTGCTAACTGTGGTTTGTAACCTATCATTTAAATCAGCCTCTGTACCAAATGAATGGAGGATAGCTAATGTGATGCTAATTTTTAAAAAGGGCTCCAGAGGTAATCCCGGCAATTACAGGCCCGTAAACATGACTTCAGTACCAGGCAAACTGGTTGAAACTATAATAAAAAACAGAATTGTCAGACACAGATGAACAACATTTGTTGGGGAAGAGTCAACGTGTTTTTTGTAAAGGGAAATCATGCCTCACCAATCTATTAGAATTCTTTGTGGGGGTCAACAAGCATGTGAACAAGGAGGATCCAGTGGATATAGTGTACTTAGATTTCCAGAAAGCCTTTGACAAGGTTCTTCACCAAAGGCTCTTAAGAAAAGTAAGCTGTCAGTGGATAAGAGGGAAGGTGTTCTCATGGGTTGGTAACTGGTTAAAAGATAGGAAACAAAAGGTAGGAATAAATGGTCAGTTTTCAGAATGGAGAGAGGTAAATAGTGTCCCCCAGAGCTCTGTACTGGGACCAGTACTATTCAACATATTCATAAATGATCTGGAAAAACAGGTAAACAGTGAGATGGCAAAATTTGGAGATGATACAAAATTACTCAAGATAGTTAAGTCCAAAGCAGACTGTGAAGAGCTACAAAGGGATCTCTCAAAACTGGGTGACTGGGCAACAAAATGACAGATGAAATTCAATGTTGATAAATACAAAGTAATGCACATTGGAAACATAATCCCAACTCTACATATAAAATTATGGGGTCTAAATTAGCTGTTACCGGTCAAGAGAGAGATCTTGGTGTCATTGTGACTAGTTATCTGAAAACAGCCACTCAATGTGCAGTGGCACTCAAAAAAGCTAACAAAACGTTGGGAATCAGTAAGAAAGGGATAGATAATAAGACAGAAAATGTCATATTGCCTCTATATAAATCCATGGTACGCCCACATCTTGAATACTGTGTGCAGATGTGGTCACCCCATCTCAAAAAAGATATATTAGAATTGGAAAGGGTTCAGAAAAGGGCAACAAAAATGATTAGGGGTATGGAACAGCTTCCATATCAGGAGAGATTAATAAGATTGGGACTTTTCAGCTTGGAAAAGAGACGACTAAAGGTGGGATATGATAGAGGTCTATAAAATCATGATGGATGTAGAGAAAGTAAATAAGGAAGTATTAGTTATGCCTTCTCGTAACACAAGAACTAGGGTCTCCAAATGAAATTAATAGGCAACAGGTTTAAAACAAACAAAAGGAAGTATTTCTTCACACAATGCACAGTCAAATTAGGTGTGCTTAACAGGAACTTTGTGGAACTCTGCCAGAGAATGTTGTGAAGGCCAAGACTATAACAGGATTCAAAAAAGAACTAGATAAATTCATGGAGGCTAGGTCCATCAATTGCTAACAGCCAGGATGAGCAAGGATGGTGTCCCTAACCTCTGTTTGCCAGAAGCTGGGAATGGGCGACAGGAGGATGGATCCCTTGATGGTTACCTGCTAGGATTATACATACATACGTACACACTCACACACACTTCCAGTCCTAAATGCACTTTTATCCACAAGTGCATTGCACTCAAGCTTTCATCTTTACTTCAGAAAAATTCCTGTTAAGCATACCTAATTTGATTTAAAGAAAAGGGTGGATCAACATTAGTTATTTTTTCTTTGTCTACATTATAGTCATGCCTACCAACATAATGCATACAACGTGCAGTTTTTTTTTTAAACCATCTCCCCCTCCCCCCAGAAAACCCCAAACAAACCAACCAACCAACCTAGACATCTAAAAAGCAGCAGAAGTGCAAATGGATGAAGCACTAGTTAAAATTATGGTTGGTATGCAGAGAACAGAAATAAAGAAAAGGGAGGGAGGCTTATGAAGGCTTTAAGTAATATTAGTGCATACTATGCTATTTGATAATTCAGAACATTTAAAACAAAGGAATAATGTTATTAAAAGTTAAGAAAAAAGGAACTAGTTTTCTTTCCTTTGGGTGAAGTAATTGGTATTAAACCATGCGGAGAGCTGAAGGCAAAGGGCTTTAATTGAAAGAGAAAAAGTTAATAGAAAACCAAAGTGAATTTTGTTCCTATGATACCACTACACTGATAGCAGAACCCTTATTCAACCATGAAATATTTTTTAAAAATTAAACATTTTGTCGGTTCTAAAATACAAAACAGACTGCTAAGGTCTTAGCTGTCAACTATGTCTGAAGAGAATTGTTTGAATTTTTACGTACAATTTATTCAGACAATAACTGAATGCCTAATATCACATTCCAAAATAGTGGTCTAAACAAAATCAATCACAAAAAAATATGTTTTGTTCAAATATAATTACCACCCTTGCATACTTTTTAAAAAAATATTGTTCAGTTTATCTATATGAGTGACTCTAGTATTCACTTACCAACAAATTTCTGGCATTTGAAACACTCTTCTAACCACTCCGGAGTTACTATGTGCTTGACTACTGAAATTGCTGTCAGGAACTTTACAGTACGGGTCACTTTGCTGGCAACTAGATGTGTGCATTTCTGTGCAGATTCTGCTACTTCACCCCCAAGAATGTAGAGTTTCTGAAAGTTAGAATCATAGAATTATAGAAATGTAGGGCTAGAAGGGATCTTCAGAAGTCATCTAATCCAGTCCTCTCTGTTGAGGCAGGACCAAATAAACCTAGATCATCTAGATAACCTAATCTGTTCTTAAAGACCTCCAATGATGGGGATTACACAACCACCCTTGGAAAACTATTCCAGTGCTTAATTATCCTTATAGTTGGAAAGCTTTTCCTACTATTTAACCTACATCTCCCTTGCTGCAGATTAAGCCCATTACTTCTTGTCCTATCTTCAGTGGAGATGCAGTACAATTGACCCCTTCATAACAGCTCTTAATATATTTGAAGACTATTAGGACTGCTCCCTCCCCTCCACCAACCAAGTCTTCTTTTCTCAAGACTAAACCTTTTATCATTTTTTTTTAAGATTACATTAATAAAAACATTAAAAAGGATAAAGTGGGAAGCATAAAGCAGTTATCAAACTATTGCATCCCAGAGGCTGCATTAGCTGCTATGGAGTTCTATAGCGATGCTCTGTTGATTGCTAGTGGTGGTGGTACTAAGGAAGGCAGACTCTGTGACACCCCAGCAAATCCTCCTCATATCATGCTTACTTGAACAATGTTCAGGTAAAACTATTTGGGCCTGAGGAAAGATGTGAAAGTTTCATTCCAAACCAATGAAACACCCCAATATTCACTTCCTATAGGGCACATATATGAATCCTATAAACGTTAAATTGGTACATCTATGAAGTGCACACACTTTAAAAAACACCCATTTATTTTATGTAGGAAGTTTCAATATGTTTACAAATCTATGCCATGTAAATATCACAGACAAAACAACTGTAACAACAGGGAGCTTTTGTTTAGATAAGTAACCTCCATTTATACTGTATAATGTTTATCTGTAACTGGAGGTTCTTCTAGAAGTGTGGTCCCTATCTGTATTCCATACATGGGTATGCATACACACCATGTGCCTGAGTCTGGAGATTTTCACTAAGCAGAGTACATTGTTCCACACAGGCACAGTTCTCCTCATGCTCTGAACCTAGGGTATATATGGGAGGCGGTGCAGACTGGCGCCTCTCCAGTTCCTTCTCCTACCACAAATCCAGTTATGATCTACAGCAGAGGGGATGGAGGAGAGGTAGTGGAATACAGATAGGAACCGCACATCTCAAAGAGACTTTAGTTACAGGAAAGTACCCTCCTTTTCTTCTTCCAGTGATAGTTCCTATGTGTATTCCACATGTGGGAGATTAGCAAGCAGTAGTCAAACAGGAGATGGGTGCAAGGATGCAGAAATGATGGCTGACTGTAATACTTCTGTCCTCATAGTTGCATCTGTAGTAGAAGACTGGACCAAAGCGCAATGTTTTGTGAAGGTGTGAAAGGCACTCCAGATAGCTGCCCTAGATCTCTCTTGTAGAGATGCAGTAGTCTAGTCTCACGTACATGCAGTAGAGGTTGCTTGTACTCTGGGGGAATGGGCCCTCACCCTCTCTGGGGCAGGGATGTGAGCTAGCTGGTAACAAAGGATAATGCAATCAGAGATCCATTTAGAAAGTCTCTGTGCAGATATAGCTTGACCACTCAATCTCTCTGCTATAGTAAACAAAAAGACTAGGTGTCTTTCTAATCACCGTTTTTCTTTGCAGATAAATGCCTGTGCTCTTAGGATGTACAGAGATTGAAGCTCTCTCTCTCCTCATCAGAGGCATGCAGTTTTGGGAAAAAGTATCTGTAAGTTGGATGATTTGATTCATATGAAACTCTGGAATTATTTTGGTGATGCATTTTAGGTGGGGCCAAAGAGAGACCTTTTCTTTATAGAAGGCAGTATATGGTGGATCTGCCATCATTGCTCCCAGCTCGCTGACTCTCTTGGCTGATGTGATGGTGCCTAGGAAGGCAACTTTCATTTACAGATGGGACATAGAACATGTGGCTAAAGGTTCAAAAGGAGGTTTGGAGAGAGAAGAAAGAATGAGGTTGAGGTCCCAATGAAGAACTGGCTTCACCAGCAGTGGGAAGGATCTAAGAAGTCCTTTCAGGAATTTAGTCGTCATGGGAGGAGGGAAGATAATGTTAGACAATAGGACAACCACACTATCTGGATATCCTGGGACCAGATGATTGGGAAGAAAGCATTGCCCGCAGGTGGACTGCTCTTAGTTCCAGTAAATGGATAGACACCCTGGACTCCCCCAGGGGTTCAGATGCCTTATGCAGTATGTTTGTCCATCTGAGCTCCCCAAACTAAGAGCGAGGCATCAGTAGCAATCGTTGCCTCAGTTGTAGGTGTGAGCAAGGAATCCCCACTCAAACTTTCTCCAGCTTCGTCCACCAGATGAGAGAGGCCAGAAACTTGGACGGAACAATTATTCTGGCATTGAGATGGACTTTTTCTGGTGAGAAGATGGACTGATTTTGCAGGCAACAAAGATGAAGCCTGGCAAATGGTGTCATATGTGTGCATGTGGCCATGTGACCAAAAAGGGAAAGGCAAGTTTTGACTGAAGACAGAGGTCAGAGAATGACCTGTTTTATGAGCTCTTCCATCGCATGGAATATCTTGGTAAGTAAATAGGCTCTTGCTGTAGTTATGTCCAAGGTCGCTCCCATGAAATCTATGGACCTTGTGGTGGTCAAAATGGACTTTTCTTGGGTGACACAAATTCCCAAGGAAGATAGTAAATGGAGCAGGAATTGGGTAGCCAACTGGACTTCCTTTATGATCTGCCTGTCTGTAGCGGGGTGGTCACTCCGCTCATGACCTGAAGGGCTTAAAACAGCCCTGGGAGAGGGCTGGGGTGGGGGAAAAGCTAGGCTGATTGGGGGAAAGCAGCCACAGGTGGGGCTACGCCCCAATCAGGCCATGGCTGGCCCTATAAGAGGGCTGAGGGCCAGAGACTGGAAGACACTCTTCTAGCTTTTTGAGACAGAAGGACCTGGCTGCGTGGGAGCTGGCAGTAGCCACTGAGGCAAGGTAGGGATAAAGGGTTGGGGGTTCCCCTGGGAGGGGAGACCCAGAGACAGTGGGTTGCTGCTGGGGGCAGAACCCTGAAGTAGAGGGACACCAGGGTCCAGGAGGGACATGGGGGCCAGTGGCGTGCAAGTTACCGGCCTGCAGAAGGCGCTCTGGATTGGAAAGAGCTAATTCCTGAGATGACCAGCAGAAGGCGCTGCACCAGTGAGTCATTGCCCTGCCACACTGTCATAAGCCAGTTGTTAAGTTACAGGAAGATGGAAAACCAACTTCCTCTTATCCAAGCTGCCACCACTGAAAAGACTTTTGCAAAGACCCGGGGTTCCGTAGCTAGGCCAAACTGGGCTCTGCATTGGTAATGGTCTTCACCAAAGAGGAACCTTCTGTGGGATAGGTAAATGTCTATCTGAAAGAATGTCTATGTGAAAATTAAAATTCAGCATGGTCACACTGGCATCAATAATTCCCTGCACTGAAGAAGGCAAACTATTTAACAAACAGTTTGCCCTCTTACAGAGAGAGAATTATTGATGCCAGTGTGACCATGCAGAATTTTAATTTTTTGGATGAATAATATATTTAGTTGGCCTAGGTCGAGAATCAGACTCCATCTCCCATTCATTTTGGGGACTAACAAGTACGGGGAGTAGAATCCTTTCCCTTGATGCTGAGAAGGAACTCTTTCTATGGCTCCCCAGTGGAGAAGGGAGTCCACTTCTTATGCAGAATTTCCTCGTGTGACTAGTCCCAGCAAAGGAGCCAGGAAGGAAGTTTGGGGATAGGGATTGATAGAAATGCGATCAGATAGCCATAGTGAATAATTTCCAGCACCCATTTGTCTGTTGCGAAAGCCCTCCATTTGTGGGCAAATTGGGTATGGTGGCCTCCAAAAAACTTGACGGGTAGGATGATGTGGCATCAATAAAGGGATACAGGTCTCAACAGTCCCATCAAAAGAAATTCTTTCGGTGAGAGTAAGGTGTGCCAGTCGATGTTGCAGGAGCTGTGTACCTTGGCCTTTGTACTGTCTGTTTGTGTGGTGGATCCTGGGAGCACTAGTGGTAAAACGACTGAGGAGATGGTCAAACTCTGTACCACTGCTTGTGATGGTTCCTCTTAAATTTATGGATAGAGATAGCCAGACAACAAACTCAAGTCTTGAGAGAGTGGAGAGATTCATCAGTCTTTTCACTGAACCGGTTGACTGTATTAAAGGGGAGATCTTGAATGGTACTCTGCTCCTCCCCAGGGAAACCTGAGGATTCTAACAGGAATCTCTCCTCAGAACAATGGTCACAGCCATACCTCTGGACACAGTCTGCAGCATCTACTGAAACCTAGAGAGAAGTTTTGGGCACTAATTCTCCTTCATCAATTAAGGACTGGAACTGAACTCTATCTTCCTGAGGGAGCTTATCCTTAAAATCCAACAAACTCTGCATAATTAGTGGCGTTGTATTTAGGAGGAAGGGCCTCATAATTTGAAATTCTAAATTGGAGAGAGGCAAACACCTTTTCTCCTAGAAGAACTAGTCACTTGGCACTCTAGTCCAAGGGTGTAGTTTTGGGGTGCTGCAGCCTGGATTTTTTAGTGACAGCTTGTACCACCACATAGTTGGATGATGAGTGAGAGAATAGAAACTCTGTCCCTTTAAATGGAACAAACTAGTGCTTCTCAGCACTCTTTGGGGTGGGAGTGCAAGAAGCAGAAGTGTGCCACA
Organism: Malaclemys terrapin pileata; assembly: GCF_027887155.1. NCBI lineage: Eukaryota > Metazoa > Chordata > Testudines > Emydidae > Malaclemys > Malaclemys terrapin. The sequence goes on along the minus strand of NC_071506.1, from coordinate 269,187,108 downwards.
CCGTTCTAGCTGGATCCATGATGGCCTTGGTGATAGGGAGGGCTGCTCAACGGGGACCCAAAGGTTGCAAGATATCCAGCAATCTATGTTGTGACCCCTGAACCTCTCCAAGCTGTATCTGGAGCTTGGACACCACCCTTTGTAGGAGCTACTGATATTGCCTCTAGTCATCAGGCAGAGATGGTGAAGATGGCATAGCTGCCTCATCTGGGAAAGACAATGAAATTGCTCCCAAAACCATCAGAACTGTTGGATTCAGTTCAGCTCAGTCTTCTACATATTCCAATGGGGCCAGCTGGTGTTGGCCAAGAGATGGCAAGTAAGGTTCATGTACTGATTCTGGGTAATGCCAGTATGAAGGCTAAACCGGCTGAGGAGAACCCCATAGCACTGGGTACCACCTGTTTCTCAGAAAGGCCTATTTTGATTGCAGGATGGAACCCTGCTCTCTTTAGGCCCGTTTTTGCATACGGGGGGGGGGGGGGGGGGTCTTTTTTTTCTTTGGGGCAGCCTTGGAAGAATGCTGTCTCTGTGCTTGTGACAATGCCCCATACTCTCATGAGAAGCCTTCACCTTAGGCTTAGAAGTCTCAGTCTCGAGCACTGAGCTTATGCTTGGAGGGACTCTGCCTGTTGATTGAAGCTGATGTCTAGGGGGTTGTCCTTAGCCCAGAAAGTCTGACTTAGATCTCATGGCCTTTTCTATCAGATGTTTTCTAAGTCTTGACTCTCACGAGTTCTGGGAGAGAAGGAGCAGCAAATGTTGCACTTAGCCAAGATGTAAGCCTAAAAGCAGTGCTGGTGTTTGTCACTCACTGAAAAGGAACGGGGGGCGGGAAACACAATTCTGTAACCCTGGGACTCTGGACATAATCCTAGCCTCCCATGGAGGATTTCCCCAGGATGGGGGGAAACAACTAATTACACTAGTACTTAACACTCAAAGAGTAAAGTAGTAAAACTATTTACAATATTTATACACAGACTGAAGCAGTCAAAGGAAGAAGGTGTGGACACAGAAGATTCTGACTTAGGCCATGCAGTGGTACGAAGGAACTGGAGCGGCTCCAGTCCGCACTGCCCCCATATCCTTGGTTCAGAGCACAAGAAAAACAATTGTGCATGTGCAGACCAATGGACACTGCTACTAAAAAGTCTCTGGACTCAGACATGTGTGTACCCATATGTGGAATACACCTCACTGGGCTAAAACTTATGAGGGAGGTCCTCCTCTCTGAGAGGGGTGGGGCTTAGGACACACCCCTCTGCTTGGCATCTCCCATTGGCTGGCTTAGACAGGGAGCCATTTAATGTGTTTGCTTTTCTGACTCCCATTGTGAGGAGCCTATCTCTCCCCATGCATTGTATAAGGAGCCTGAGCATCTAATTCAGGCTTTGGGAATCCCAGGTATTTTCTAGGCATGGTTAGGCATGTTGAGGCTGAACATCGCCACACCTAAATTCATTTCTGAATCTAGCTCCAAGTATGTAGCAAGGTTCAAAGAGGGACTGGACTTTTATATGGGTAACAAGAATATCCAGAGTTTTAACAGTTAATAAGTTTTGGAAGAGATATAAAGCCTCATGCTTTAAAATTTAAAACAAGGTCTATGAAGAAGCAGGATTAAACATTCATGGGAGACAGACAACACAGAGTAGGCAGATATGGGGTAATCTCGCACCTTCCTCTGAAGCATCTGCTGCTGCACAGAGTCAGAGACAAGATACTGCACTGGATTGACCTTGGGTCTGATTCAATATGGTAATTCATACGTTCCTCGCCTGAACTTGGTCATTTGGTTTGCTATTGGAGGTACTGAAGGTATCCTCCCCTCTTTGAAAATGAGCATTAGGAAAGAAAAAATAAGACACAAGCATGAAGTACCTGAGTAATGCTAACTTGGATATAACTAGCAAATAAAACTCAATTTACCGAAAACTATACTCTCTACTGTTTTAAAACCATTCCCTACAATTTTCTATCTATTAGGCCTATTCTGATAAAGGCTTGTAGCCCCAAATTAAACTTGATGTATTAGGGAAAATAATCTAAAGTTGCTAAATGTTCCAAAATATTGTGCATAAGTGACAAATATGAAAGTCACCTTGATATACTGCTGGACTTGTGTTGGCTCAAATCCTGTGAAGAGCACCATTGGGGTCAATTCTGGTGAGAGCTTTTTAGTAGGTGGTGGTATGTCCTCAATTCTACAAAATAGAAAAATACAGGACATCATGATAACTGGGACCAATGTTTTTATTTTAAAACCACTGAAGCACAATCTTGCAAACTTTTACTCATGGAATTACTCGCACAAGTAATGGTTTGCAGGATTTATGGCTTTATGATAAAAGGTTGCAAACCTGAGAACAAGATGTGTTTAAGTTGGTACAAGGGACAGAATGAGCACAGTCCTGACCCAGTGGAGGTCAGACTATCTCCACAAAGGCTTCTTAAGCTGCAGTGCTTTTCCAGAAACATATCCGATACCCTGGCCGCTTTTCTTATTTACACTTTCACCATTATAAAGGACTGTAGACTTTACACAGTGAATGCAGAATGATTCCCTAGAGAAAAATCACCAATGTCAAACCAATCATCCAGCATGATTTTAATCTTAGAGTTAATATAAATGCTTAACAGGCAACATATTGTTTGTGCCATGAATGCTAACCCTTTAGAAATCTCTGCTCAATTGCTGGGCCCAGTTTTGGAGACAAGGTGAAGAAATCTCTCACAAGATGTTGTAGTCTCTGATTCATAAAAGGCTCATAAGCTCACTTTTTAGTTTATTTAAAAAGATGCCTTTGCAATTATTATGTTTTTATGTGAATATGTTGTTTCCATTTCACTTTCTCTTGTCCGTTCTCTCTTCCCCTCCCGACCTTTTCTATGTTCCATTGGCTTTTTAAATCCTTTTTTCAGTTTTGCTTTCTATTTTTTATTTTTGGATGTCTTCTACATTTTCAAATATATTGATTTCAATTACAACACAGAATACAAAGTGTACAGTGCTCACTTTATAAAAAAACAAAAGAAATAGTATTTTTCAATTCACCTAATACAAGTACTGTAGTTCAATCTCTTTATCATGAAAGTTGAACTTACAAATGTAGAATTATGTACAAAAAGCCTGCACTCAAAAATTAAACAATGTAAAACTTTAGAGCCTACAAGTCCAATCAGTCCTACTTCTTTTTCAGCCAATTGCTCAGACAAACAAGTTTATTTACATTTGCAGAAGATAATGCTGCCTGCTTCTTCTTTACAATGTCACCTGAAAGTGAGAACAGACATTCACATGGCACTGTTGTAGCCAGCGTCACAAGATATTTAGGTGCCAGATGCGCTAAAGATTCATATGTCCCTTCATGCTTCAACCACTCTTCCAGGAGACATGCGTCCATGCTGATGGGTTCTGCTCGATAACGATCCAAAGCAGTGTGGACCGATGCATTTTCATTTTCATCATCTGAGTCTAATGCCACCAGCAGAAGGTGGATTTCTTTTTTGGTGGTTTGGTGTCTGTAGTTTCCGCACCAGTGTTCCTCTTTTAAGATTTTTAAAAGCATGCTCCACATCTCATCCCTCTCAGATTTTAGAAGGCACTTCAGATTTTTAAATCTTGGATCGCGTGCTATCTTTAGAAATTTCACATTGGTATCTTCTTTGTATGTTGTCAAATTTGCAGTGAAAGTGTTGTTAAAATGAACAACATGTGCTGGGTCATCATCCGAGACTGCTATAACATGAAATATATGGCAGAACGTGGGTAAAATGGAGCAGAGGACAAACAACTCTCCCCCAAGGAGTTCAGTCAAAATGTAATGAATGCATTATTTTTTTAACGAGCGTCATCAGCATGAACGCATGTCCTCTGGAATGATGACCGAAGCATGAATCTTTAGTGCATTTGGCATATAAATATATTGCGACGCCGGCTACAACAGTGCCATGCAACAGCTGTTCATCTGTTTCAGGTGACATTGTAATTAGGAAGTGGGCAGCATTATCTCCTGTAAATGTAAACAAACTTGTTTGTCTGAGCGATTGGCTGAACAAGAAGTAAGACTGAGTGGACTTGTAGGCTCTGAAGTTTTATATTGTTCTGTTTTTGAGTGCAGTTTTGTAACAAAAAAACCTACATTTGTAAGTTGCACTTTCACGATAAAGAAATTACACTACAGTACTTGCATGAGGTGAATTGAAAAATACTATTTCTTTTGTTTATCATTTTTACAGTGCAAATATTTGTAATAAAAATAATATAAAGTGAGCACTGTACACTTTGAATTCTGTGTTGTAATTGAAATTGATATATTTGAAAATGTAGGAAAACATCCAAAAATATTTAATAAATTTCAATTGGTATTCTATTGTTTAACAGTGCGATTACTCGCAATTAATTTTTTTATTGCGATTTTTTTTTTTTAGTTAATCGTGAGAGTTAACTGTGATTAATCGACAGCCCTATTGGCAACATGTAGCCATTTTTGCCAGATACAACCATCTTAATAAGTAAGGGATTCGATGGTTCCAGGCTGATAGCTAATGGACAGTTTTGTGGACATTCTCTTATGTTTTTTTTATAACAAAGGAAACAGAACCCTGTGCAAAAGGAAGTTAATGAGCTTTTGTCACTGGTAGTCCGTTATTCTTACCTTGCCCGTTTAGAAGAAGGCTGAAGACTTGATTCATTTTGCTTTGGTTTCAGGGGCAATCTCACACCCTGCAATTAGACCACCATACATTTGTGTCTGAAGTAAGCACAAACTTTCTGATTAGCCATCCTAGTTTTTCTGTTTCACAATAAATCATTTAACTACTATATTTTAAAGCAGCGGTTCTCAGCCAGGGCTCCGGGGACCCCTGGGAGGCCACGAGCAGGTTTCATGGGGTCTGCCAAGCAGGGCCGTCATTAGACTTGCTGGGGCCTAGGGCAGAAAGCCAAATCTGTGCAGTGCGGTGTTGAAGTCTGGGGCCCTGAGCCCTGCCACTGGGGTTGAAGCTGAAGCTTGAGCAAATCAGCCTTGCGGGGTCCCCTGTGGCATGGGGCCTCAGGCAATTGCCCTGCTTGCGACCCCATAGCCCCAGCCCTGGTACAGGCAGGCCGTGGAGTTTTTATAGCGTGTTGGGGGGCATCAGAAAGAGAAAGGTTGAGAACACTTATTTTAAAATATATGAAGACAACTAAATCTACACGGGGATGAAAAACGTGCTAGCACAAGCTACATTTCAACTGGCACCTAGAAATTGAAGGCTGCATATCCTATTGCTGCCTACTTAGTCAATCAGTCCCTCCATAAATATTGTGGTAAGTACCAAATAGTGCAGGAACACAAGACCATATTCCTAAGTGTCTAAACTTCAATTCAAAAACTGGAAGATGGCATCAGGCTTAAGGCCAGGTGTCCGGGATACTTTAGTACTGGTTTTGTCAACTGCTGAATGCTTGAAAAAATGGAATTATTTAAAATATTTTGACAGCAAAAAAAAAGTTCAAATGAATTAGAAAGTTATTCAGCTCTTGCTTACTAAAGAGTATGGTAATAAGACTAAGATAACAAATAATCCAGAACAGAAAAGATAAGGCAAGTATTGTGTGTGCAATGTGAAATTTTATCTAAATGCCATCTGTTGTACAACTGAACTGTATATTCATTGGTGCAAACTAGAATTATCCATAAAAGCAACTCAAACATTGTGAAATTGTTAAAAGAATGACCCTGACATGGATAGGGAAATCCTAGTCTAAAAATTTTCAAGATCATAAAATAGGTTAATGTTATTACACATTGACAAAAACAATTTCCTTGCTTTTGTCAGTTTACATTACAGTCTTACTACATTGTTTATCAATATAACTTTTTAAAACATAATATTCTTAAATAAGATTACAAATGCCTTTCACTTGGTACCAAGTCCATGGTTTTGGGACTTGATATTGTGTACTCATAACAGTACTTGAAACCATACGAATGGAACAATTCTGCCTTAATTTTGCGCAGTATAAATATTATGCATTAAGGCCAAAATTTTCAAAGGTAACTAATGATTTTGGTTGTCCAGCCTGAAAAGTCTTAGAAGGGGCCTCAGTTTCAGAAAGTGCTGAATACTGATCCTCTGAAAACCAGAACCCTTTAAGAGGTTTCAAGTGGGCCCCCAAAATTGCTTGGATTTTGCAAAATGATTTCTTTTCTTTTTCTACTGACCTGAAGCATGAAAATAAATTAACGTGGAGAACATCATCAAATAAAGCAAGGAGGCTTTTTTTTAAATATACGTTTATGCCCATCCTGATTTTCACCTACTCTCTCATACATGGATACAACAAAGCCCTAGCAATAACTATTTGAAAACACAACTGGAAGAATAAGTCAACATACCATTAGAAGCTCTGATGATACCTTCAATGGCACTCTCCAAGCATCTACAAGAGGTGAAGAAAAAAAAAAACCATATAGGACCGTGTGAGTAATTTGTTACAAAAAAGGTATGACATAGTCCAACATGACTGAGTATAATTATAATTGTATCCAGTAGACTAATCTTTGTGGTATACAGGATATTGTGAATGGAAATTCCCACTTACCCAGAAGGTTTAGAACTAGCTGCTGAGTGGGAGAAAGGGGGTCCTGAAGATTGAACACTGTATATCGGTTATGTTGAATCTGCCGTAATGCTTCAAAATTTCCAAGCAATATATCGCAAATCCACTGTGCGTTTACACACGGTATCCTCCATTCTTTGGCTTTCTCATACTTTAACCCAGTAGGCCTTATTGTGCAGGGGGGGAGAAAGAAAATATACACATTAATAAAAAGGTACTTCCTTCAGTAAGTACCAACATTCTCTCCTCAGCCTACCCTATGGATTTTTTTTATTGGCAGTTGCAGCCAAGTGCTTTTCCTAAGAGATATTTTTGCTATACATGTGAATGGTTGGTGAGCTAGAATTTCTGCCCATAACAGAAGATCTAAAATGCCTCTAGTTGAAGACCTTTTAACCAATCAGTATTAATCATTTACTTATAAATGGCCTAATAACTGTATCCTCTCTTAAAGAGAAATAACTTTACACTTAATAGCTCAAAAGTTAGCTTTCTAAACTCAGAAGTAAAAAATTGTAATTACTGGAATATAAAAGGACTTAGTAATATAATTAGTAAACCTGGACATCCATACTGCAGTTGTCTAGATCACTCCAGAAAAACAATAATTAAAACATAAGTGCCTTTATCATAAAATAGCTATAAATGAATAACATATAGCGAGAAAGTCACTAACGTAATCAAGGATCATTTTGTAGCTAGACTGGAAATAGGTTATTGAAGATATGAATGCTGTTGAGATAAACCACTTACTCTTTACAGATGAGAACTGTGTTGCTGCGACACAGATAGCCAGTGTATTTGGCCCCTGCTAGGTAAGCCATTAGTTTGAGATCATCTCTGTCACTATCAACAAATCCTGTCACTGAGATAATCTAGTGTAGAAAAGAACGAGATTTACAATTAATAATAATAATAATAATAAAAAACTAGGCAGTATTTACACAGATGCACACACAGGTTGTAAATAAATAGGAGATTATTCTTCTCTAGCCTGGTGAACTTGTCAATGTGTCTCAATGAAATGGAGGTTACTTATTGTAACTGGAAGTTCTTTGAGATGTATAGTCCCTATCTGTATTCCACACGTGGATACACATGCACACCACGCACCTGAGTCCGGAGATTTTAACAAGCAGTATCCGTTGGACTGCACCAGTACAGTAAGTCTCCTTGTGCTCCTGAGTGAGGGTATAAGAGGCAGTGAGGTGGATGCCCCCCACCCGGTTCCTCTTCTTACCACAAATCTAACCAGATCCAAAGCACAGGGGATGGAGGACGGGTAGTGGAATGCAGATAGGGACCACACATCTCAAAGAACTTCCAGGTACAGTAAGTAATCTCCATTTCTTTGAGTGCTGGTCCCTATGTATATTCCACACATAAATGAGTGGCAAGTAGTGCTCAGGCTGGAAGGAGGTGTGAAGAAGCCAGAAACAAAGATGTTTTCAGTATGGCAGATCCCACTGCTACATCTGCAACAGAGGCCTGGACTTGTGCATGGTGTCTAGGAAACGTGTATGGAGTTCAAGGCGGCTACTGTACCTATGTTCTGCATTGGGAGTTCCTGCACAGATGACCCACTTGGATATGGCCTGACCTCGGGATCGCTCTGTAATTGCAATAGAGTGTTTTGGTGACTTTCTGATAGCTTTGGTTCTTTGCAGGTAAAAAGCCAGAGCATGTGGGACGCCAAGAGAGTGAAGTCTCTTCTCTTCAGGAGAAGCATGAGGTTTTTAGAAAAAAAGACAGATAAGTGAATACACTGGTTGATGTGAAATTGAGAGAGGACGATGGGGAGAAATTTAGGGTGGAGGCGAAGCGATACCTTTTCCTTCTGAAAGACCTCTAGGGAGGATCTGCCATGATGGTTCCCATTTTGCTGACCCTTCTGGCCAAAGTGAGGGCCACTAGAAACACCACTTTCATGAACAGGTGGGACATGAAGCATGTCGCTAAAGGTTCAAACGGTGGTCTGGAGAATTTTGACAGCACAGGGTTAAGATCCCATAGCAATATAGGTTTAGTGACTGGCAGGAAGGCCTCAATGAGACCCTTCATGAATTGTGTCATAGTTGGGTGGGTAAAAATAGAGTGCCCATCTACTGGAGAGAAGAAGGCACTAATGGCTGCAAGGTGGGCTTATAACAAGCTAATGAAAAGACCAGACTTTAGATAAAGGAGGTAATCTAAAACAATCCAGATGCTTGAAGTGACTGGGTAAGACTGATTGTGCTGTGCAAAGGTGGAGAAATGCTTCCATTTAGCTAAAGAGCAAGTCCTAGTCAAATCTTTTCTACTCTGGGTAAGCATAGCTTGCACCAGGGGAATAACAAGAGTTCTACTTCCAACGCACATCCAAACACAAGGCCTTGAAGTGGAGCGAGGCCAGGCTGGGGTCTTTGATTCTGCCCCTGTCCTGCATCAGGAGTTCTGGGAAGGGGTGGATCTTGACTGGAGGGTGGGCTGACATTGACAGCTCTGGGAACCAAAACTGTCTGTGCCAGCAGAGTGCTAGGAGAATGACGCGGGCCTTGTAGCACGTATCTTTCTCAGGACCTGTGGAAGCAGAGGAATGGGAGGAAAGGCATACTTGAAACCTTGTAAGTCATGGCCTATGGCTCCCCTGAAGCAATACAGGGGAAGGGGAATCTTTGTTTGTTTGTTTGGGATGCAAAGAGGTCCCAGGAGATGTGCCCCATTTTCAGAACGGGCTGTGGATTTCCCACTTGCAGTCCGCCTAGAAGTGCCTGCTGAGGTTGTCTGCTAAGGAGCTGCAAACACCTGGGAGGTATGCTGTCTGGATAGGAATGTTGTGCCTGATGGACCAGTTCCAAGCCTGACTGCTTACAGATACAGTGGGAAAGATCTTGCTTCTCCGTTTGTTTATGTAGACAATGGCAATGATACTGTCTGACCTCACTTGGATATGGAAGGCCCATATGAGTGGGGGGAAGGCCTTGCATACGAGGCGGACTGCCCACAGTTGCAGTTATGTTGATGTGTAGTCTGGCCTCCTGTGGGGTCCATGTGTCCTGTCAGTGTGATTGTTCAGGAGGGTGTCCTACCCCAGAAGGGAAGCATCTGTTACAATGGCGTCAACAGAAGTGGGAGTAGAGAAGGGGGCCCCCATTCTCACCTTTTCTAGGTTCGACTGACATACGAAGGAAGCGATGATCTTGGCAGAAATGGTCACCTTGGCGTTGATGTGGTCCTTGTTGGGCAAGTAGACTGAATAGGCTGTCATGAATAGATGAAGCCTGTCAAAGGGTGTCACTTGAGTGGCCTCACCAGGATAGGCACATTCTCACTTTAGTTCTTGGTCTGGAGGATATCAAAGAAACCAGGTTGCACATTATTTGGAATCTTTCTGCAGGGAGGAAGGAAGGCACTTGTAGAAACAGAATCCAATGTAGCCCCAATGAAGTTTAGCATCCTTGTGAGGGATAAAATGAACTTTTCTCTGTTCAGACAGATCCTGGGGGATGCAAGAAGCTGAATGAGGAATTGTGTAGCTGACCTGACCTCCCATTGAGCGCATCCTACCAGGAGCCAGTCGTCCAGATATGGAAAAACTGTACGGCCCTGAGGTGTCATCTGGGCCGTCACCACAGAGAAAATTTTCGTAAACACTTTGGAGGCTGTCACTAGTCTGAAAGGGAGGACTTGGAATTGGAAGTGCTCTTGACTCATCATAAACAATAGGAACCTCCTGTGGGAGGGATGAATGTCTATATGAAAATATGCCTTCCTCATGTCGACAGCCGCAAACCACATCTCCTCCTGAAGATAGGGAATTATTGCTGTCAATGTTATCATCCTGAATCTCAACTTCTGAATGAAGATGTTGAGTTGCTAAAGATCCAGACTGGGTCTCTAACCTCTGTCTTTTTTGGGAACGAGGAAATACAGAGAATAGAACCTCTTCCTTAATTCTGAGGTGGGACCTGTTCTATTGCCCTTTGGTGTAGTAGGGATTTCACTTCCTGTTGAAGAATCACCTTGTGAGAGGGGTCCTTGAAGGGGGACCAGGAAGAGGGTTTGTAAAGAGGGAAAGAGAAGAACTTTATAGGGTATGCCTGAGGGATGAGCTTCAAGACCCAACTGTCTGTCATGATTAGCTCTCAACTGTGGGCAAAAAGAGTAAGATGGCCTGCAGAAGTGGCAGGAAAAGGAGTATGTGGCACCAGTGATGGTAAGTGTGAATCCTAGGAGGGGGCTGAGAAGGGGTCACAATCATGGTGGTAGAGAGGGCTGAAAAGCAGAGCCTCTGAGTCTTCTGTTTGCATGGAGGCTTGGCAGGACATTGGTAGTAGAAAGCATGAGGAGGGGGAGTTGGTCTTGGTTTATCGGTCTGACTCTGGTGCCTCCTTCTTTGAGCTGGTATGTAGATCCCCAGGAAGTGGAAGGTCGACCTCAAGTCCTTTAACGAATGCAGAAAGTCATCAGTTTTCTCATTAAAGTGGTTTGACTCGTCAAAGGGAAGGTCCTGGAGTATTCTGCACTTCCCTGGGAAAGCCCAAGGACTGCAACCAAAAATCCATTCTCATAATAATACCAGTGGCTAAATTTCTCGATGCTGTATCCACTACATCAACTGCTGCCTGAAGGGCTGTTTTTGCCACTAACTTGCCTGCTTTAGAAGGGAGAGGAATTGGGGTCTGTCTTCAGGTGAAAGTTTGTCCTGAGAGGCTACCAGCTTAGAATAGTTGCTGAAGTTGTACTTAGCTAGCAGGCATGGGAATTGACAATGCAAAATTGCAAGCCACAGAAGAGAAGGTACTTTCTTCCCAAAAGGTAGAGTCTTTTGGAGTCCTTGTTTGATGGGGTGGTCCAAAAGTATTGTGACCTAGTCCTTTCTGCAGCAGCCTATAGAACCAGGGAATTGGGGGCGGAGTGGGAGAACATAAATTTGGCTCCCTTTGCCTGGACAAAATAGCCCCTCTTGGCCCTGTTAGGTGTGGGGGCGCAGGATACTGGGGTATGCCAGACCAACCTCACTGGTTCCAATATAGCCTTGTTAACCAGGAGGTTAATGTTCAGCCGTCAGGGGTGTGAGTCTTGAACTTCCTCTAGAGGTATTTGGGGATTGTTAGCCACTCTTTGCAGCAATTCCTGGTATTCCCTATGGTTGTTCAGTGGGGTTGGAGAAAAAGGAGAGACCGCCTCACCTGGGGAGGAGGAGGAGATTCTTGTCAGAACTGTCGGTACCTGTGGTTTTAAAACCCCTGGTACTGGTCGCAGCGCCCAAGTCTACAGACTTGGGCTTCTGCTATGATGCTAAAAACAGCAATGTAGACATTGCAGCTCAGGCTCTGAAGCCCACCCTGGGCCTGAACATCAACATAGCAAAAAAGGTAACTTCAAGCTAATTTTGCTCCCCAATATACTCCCGGCTCAAGTGCAGGACCACAGTAACTGAGACCTGGGACCAATAAGATTGGTTTCTATACTGCAAAGAATTGCACGGTGCCGACTGACTACTTGATTTCTTGCTGTCTGACCTCTATGAAGTCCTCATCAAGTTTTCTTCATTGAGAATGCACTCAAGATTAAAGTTGTATTTTAACATCCAAATTAATAGCTTGCTTTTTGCCTTTAGGCATCAATGCAAACACTAAATTCTGCTCATTGAAAAAATTTCCAGCTTTCATTGCCTAATTAGCAGAAAGCATCCTAATATACCTATCTCCTATGCTACATGTCCCTCCTTACTTGAATTCAAAATCTTCTCATAAAAGTTACAGGAACTGAAACTACTGGCTTTGGCCCCAATCATGCAAACATTACTCACTGACTTCATACACAAATGTTTGAAGGATCAGGTCCTGTATGGGGAAAGTCCAATGTCTCGTAGTGGGTTTTGCCATTAGTGTTAATGAAAGTGGTGCAACTAAGATGCCATCCACTGCACTCAAAATAATATCATTTCTTAACCTTAAGTATCAAAATCCAATCTCTTGAGTTTGTGAATGGTTAATTATCAGTCTAAGAACAGGTTTCATTATTCTTTTTGGTCCTGCAAATTGGGATTTCCCAATACTGAGCATTAAAAACCAAAACATACAAACTGCTACAGTTGCAAGAATATCAGCATCTATGAAGTTACAGAAAAGTGATCACAGTCTAGTGGTTAAAGAACAGGGGATCTAGATTCTAATCTCGATTCTTGCTGTCTAATCTTGGACAATTTGCTTAATCTTTGTGCCTTAATTTCTTCATGTGTAAGAGGAAGAACTATTAAAGGGTATTGTGAGGGTTAGAACTCATTAATGCATAAAACACTTTGAGATCAATGGATGGTACACACCATAGAAGTGGAAAGTGGAAAATTCTAACTACCACTTGTAAAAACAAGAGAAAATCCTTTATTTACATGTATCTGAAGCCAATTCCACCACTGGGAAAAGTCAATTAGGTATTTTCTGGATATGCACTGGATACTGACATGCTGTCCCAATACAACAAATATTCGATACTTGGTGCAATTAAAGCTTTTAAAGAAAATGCTAGTTGTTTTAACTTTGGGTTTTCTTACGTGCTGAGAGCATGGTTTTCCTCCTGGTGGGAATGCCACTGGAAAATGAAGGGCTCGATGTGGTGGTATCATTTTCTTCTTCTTCAAGATGGAGTTCAGCCAGTGTGCTGTGATGCACCTCTTCCTTTCTCTCACAGCCTACGAACACATGTATATACAGTTAGAAGTTGTTACTCTAACTTTAACTTATATTAAAAACAGCATGCTAGGACACACACTTAACCCATTAAAAAGACAGGTTTTGCTCTTTTGAGCTCCCAGAGGATATAATTCTTTCCCCCAGCCCCTTAGGTGCCCTCTTTCACACTACATTTCCTTCAGACATACTATGAACACTAGACCTGGGTGTTCCGGAAGATACGTTTTATTTCTCTTTTAATATTAAAGATGTATTATTATGGAGGAGCTGGTCAAAGGAAACAGTTACTTATTGTAATGACAGCTCTTCGAGATGTGATGCAGATGTGTATTCTACTTAGGTGTGTAAACGCCCAGAGCACCAGGGCCAGAGAATTTTGCCTAGCACTACTAAGGGGGAGCAGCGCTTGCACCTCATGGGTGTCACTCCTCCCCTGGGCTCCACTAGGCAGCACCACCGCGACACTCCTCCGTTCCTTTGAACCAAAAATCAATAGTATAGACTCCGATGCAGAGGGGATGGAGGGTGTGTTGTGAAATACACATCTGCATCACATCTCGAAGAACCACAGTTACAATAAGTAACTGTTTCTTCTTTGAGTAGACTCAGACGTGTATTCCACTTAGGTGACTCACAAGCAGTACCTGCAGTAGGTGCACTTAAACATGGACTGCAAGACTGCTCTAACAAAGTTTGCATTTGCTCTGGATGCCGCAGTAATGGCATAATGGTTGGTAAATGTATGCACAGAAGACCAAGTGGCAAACCTGCAAACATCCAATACTGAAACGTCACGTAAAAACACCATTGACATAGCCTGTGACCTCGTAGAGTGAGCTTGCACCCTTTGAGAGGGCATAGCTCATGTTATTTCATATGCAGTCTTCATGCAGGAAGTTATCCACCTGCCCATTGCCTGTGAAGAGACTGCTTGTCCCTTCATCCAGTCTGCATATGACATGAACTGAAAGGGCGAAGTATGAAAGGGTTTAGTCCTCTCCAGGTAAAAGGAGAGACAGCACCTAACATCCAGCAAATGAAGACGCTGGTCCTCCAAGATTGAATGCAGCTTGGGACAGAAGACAGGTAAATAAAGTGGTGTCTCAGTTTCACTTGCACCAGTGTAGGTGTGGCCACAAGGTCACTTTGTCTTTAGAGAACTGCATGTAAGGAAGCTCTGTCATCAAAGCCTGCAACTCACACACTCTCCTCGTGGATGTTATAGCCACCAGGAATGCAGTCTTTTGACATGGAAGAGGAAAAAAAGATGCCACAGGCTCAAATGAAGGTCCCATCAGAGCTGCTAAGACCATATTCTGGTCCTACAAAGAAACTGGTTCTCTCACTGGCAGATGGAGATGAAGGACTCCTTTCAAGAACCATGGCATTCAAAAACACCAACCTCCCCTGGATGGGCAGATGAAATGCTGAAATCACCTTCAACAAACTGAGTGCAAGAGCTGAAGATCCAACAAGTACTCCAAGGCATCCTGAATCCCACTCAACATCAGCTGAACCTAGACAGCCAATGATCACACCAAAAAAGTTTTCATTTGGTCAAACAGGCCAATCTGGTGGAGGGTTTCCTGATATTAAGTTAGATCTGTTGAACAGCCTCCAAAATGTGTTCCTTCTCTTCCTCCTCCTCGTCTAACCATTGATCAGCTACACAGTGAGGAGTAGAGAGCTGAGCGTGGGACACAAGGTCTGACCATGATGCTGGGTCAGAATGAAGAGGGAGAGATACGGGAGGCCAAACTGACAACACCAGAAGGTTGGAGAACCAACATTGCCTCAGCCATGCTAGAGCAATGAGGGTGATCTTGGCCTGGTCCAACTTAAGTTTGAGGATTACCTGCAGGATGATTAGTATCAGAGGGAAAGCACACAGGAATTCCGAATCTCAGCCCAGGTGAAAGGCATTGGTCAGCAAGCCCGGACTGAGGCCCCATGGAGAACAGATGGTATTTCTAGTTGTCTCACAGCGAACTTGATCATAGAGATGTCCCAAAATGCAAAGATAGAACACAGGACTGTGGGCTTCAGAACCACTCGTGACTCAGGGAGAAATTCCTGCTGAGGTGATCTGCGAGTTGAATCTGGGATCCAGGTAACCAATCAGCCACCGGAGTAATGTTCTCTTTGATGCAAACCACCAGCCTGATTGCTTTTTGACACAGCACTGTCAAGCAAGCTCCTCCTTGTCTGTTCACATAATACATTGTTACAAACAACACCACTGCAATGTGAACCACTGAGCTCCTGATATGATGTGGAAAGGCATGGCATGCATTGTAAGTGACCCAAAACGAGAGAGAGATAGAGAGTGTGTGTGTGTGAGTGTGAGTGTGAGTCCTACAGCCTAGAAGATAAATAAAAAGAATCCAACTATGCAGTATTTCTTCTTAATGGGGGCTCAGTCAACTTGATGTTAATTTGAATGTTTGTACTGCATCATTCTGATTGCCATTGAACTCGCTTGAATACAAATAATTTTACCAGGTATCCCGTATTCAGCATAGGGAAATATGGTCACGCTATCCAAAGCAGCAAACCAGTCATTCTGATTTAACACAGGAGGATAGTTGATAGAGTGACCATCCGGAATCTTACATACCTGATATATCTGTTGAGGTTGCAGAAATTGAGAATCAGTCTCACCCCTCCTTTGAATGTGGGAACCAGAATGTTACGGAAATAAAACCCTTGGCTCTGGTGTTGCAGAGGGGCTACCTCTACAACTCCCACTGCGACCAAAGACTGAATCTTCTCGAGGAGCAGTGTCTCATGAGAAGGGTCCCTGAAGAGGGATGGGATAGAAGGGCAGAGAGAAGGGATGGAAAAGAACTCGGTGGCGTAACCTGATCTGATGGTGCTGAGGACCCAGCTGTCGGTGGTAATCGAGCCCCAAACATAAAGAAAATGAGTCAACCTGTCTCCAAATTGGGGAGACAGGGACATAGAGGTCACAAGTGGATTGCTACCCTGGACAAAAAAGTCAAAACACATGCTTGGTAGACACCGGGGTAGGACAAGTCGACTGACTGAACCCAGTACCCGAAGACCTCTGCCTCTTGTACCTATGACCATTTCCCCTGGGGGAGGGAAAGACTGCCCAAATGAGCACCACGAACAACACTGTCGATGCTGCTGCTGACTGTAAAAATGGCATCGCCGCACCGCTGGAGTATAGATACCCTGAGCGCACAGGGTAGTCCTGGAGTCTTTAAACGAATGCAAGGTTTCATCAGTCTTATCCGAAAAAAGCACTCGACCATGAAAGGCAGGTCCTCAGTAGTCTGCTGCACATCAGTAGCAATGCCCAAATTTTTCAGCCAAGATGCCCTTCTCCTGGTTACCGCTGAGGCCTTAACTCTGACTGATATATCTGCCACGTCCAAAGCCACCTGCAAGGATGTCTTGGCCACCAAAGAGCCCTCAGCTATCAATGCTCAAAAATCCTCCCTGGAGGCTTCTTGGTCTACAAATTTAGACATAGTCTAATTAATAAAATCACACTTGGACAGCAATGCCTGCTGCTTTGCAATACATGTTTGCAGGGAAGAAGAGGTATAGATTTTTCTACCCAGCAAGTCCAGCATCTTGGATTCCTTGTCCTTGGGAACAGAGTTTTATCTGCGCTGCCAGGTCCTATCATTCACTTCAGTCACAACCAGGGAATTAGGGACCGGATAGGAACAGAAGCCCTCAAAACCCTGCATAGGTAACAATAACACTTCTCTGAACACTTCACCGCAGGTGGCACTGAAGCAGAGTACTCCAAAGAACCTTTGAAGGCTCCAGGAGTGCATTGTTAATAGGGAAGGCTACCCTCCCCAGGGCAGATGGCTGGAGAATATCCAGTAGTTTGTGAGTATTCTCCAGCCGGAGGTCTGCCTGGATGCCCAAGGTAACAGTCACATGATGCAAAAAGTTCTGGTAGGCCTTTAAGGAGGGAGAACAGCAGCCTGGTAATGCTGAATCGTCAGGGGATGACGATGAAACAGTCAGCTGCACTAGGGATGAGTCCCACCCCCAAACTGTCAGACCTGGATGGGACAACTCTGGAGGCCCCAAGGAGGACAGCTCAACTGATGCCAGAACCTCTGGTAGAACCGACATGCCTGCTGATCTTGCTCTGGAATGGGATGAGGAGTGCAACCTCTGAGACCAAGGAGCGTCCCATGGATTCCAGGGAGGCCACTGGGGATACACTTGGGCAGATGATGGCCAGTAGGCTCTGGGCCAGGGCCTGTCTCAGTATGATGCTGCTCCGAGAACTGTCTATAGCGCAGATCAAGCGATGGAGAGCAGGAGAACTCCAACCTGGATCCCAAGGAGACCTGGGTCTCTGGGAACAGTGGTGGAGCTAGTCCCAATGGTGCAAGGAGCCAGTCCAACTCATTTGCTACCCTGTAGGAAAGAGGTTCAGTTGCCAATGATGGAACTGGCACATCCGATGCCAAATGCATCACGGTTGCATGTGGTGCCAGGAGCTGTGACAAGGTGGAAGACGGGATCTGCTGCCAAGAGAATGGCAGTGCTATGGGGTACATAGATGCCAAGGAGGTCCTTGGTGCCGGGCCAGGCAATGGCCTCAACTCTGAGTCTGTGGCAGGGAGAGACCACGCTGCATTGCTGATGGACCCTGAGATTCTGCAACACGCCCAAAAGGTGCCAGTTAGGCCACGGATGCTGTAACCCCAGCAAAGTCCTGGATAAATGGGGAGTCCAGAATAGGCAGAGTGGGGAGTCTGAAACTGATGGGCTGCTGCCCAGTATGCCATCGGTGGGGAAACAGCTGGTGCCGGCACTGATGTCATTGATATCAAACTCAACGAACACCCCAGGGCCAGAACCAGAGTCAACTCTTGCAAGCCTCTACGCAGAACCAGTGAGCAGTTTGAAGGAACTGCTCCATCCCATATGCCGGAAGTGGCACAGTGCCGGTCCATACTCTTCTTAGACAAAGAGGAAGAATCTCTATAAATCTGGAACAGTCCTGACTGGTCTTATGAGATCTTTTCCTCGGCGAACTCGAGGAGGGCAAACGGCTTCTTCATCTCTTGGGAGAGATGCCAGCCCTAAAGCAGCGAGCGGCATTACTCACCAAGCCAAAGGGTGACCTCTGATCCCACATGGCCCTCAGTGCTGAAACAGGCCTCAAGGCCTGCTCGAGGAAGTGATGCTTAAAGGGGAAGGTCTCTAGCCACCTGAGTCCTTTCAGTGAACAATTTACAAACTGAACACCGCTCCTTGGCATGACCCTCACCCAAACAGAACAAGCACCTTGTGTGGGGATCACTGATGGGGATTACCCCTCCCCTCAAACAATGAGCAGTGTTTGAACCCTGGTGAGGGCATCATCCAAGGCAACTAACTACACTAACTTACTAACACTAAGTAGGATACTAACTATACAACCATATACAGAGAAAGCTCTCAGTAACTGAGAGGGGATTGTGATGTGAAACCAACACAACCCCCAGGTGATGAACTGAGAGGTCAGTACCACCCCTCTATGGGTACTGCTAGGCAAAGTTTTCCGGCTCTGGTGAGCTGGTTGCATGCACATCTAAATGGAATATGTGGCCACATCTACTCGAAGAACTCTGTAGTTAAGGTGTGTGTTCCATTCTTCACTTAAAGAGACAATCTATGAAAAATAGAGCATATCCTCACCAAACTTACAGCACTTACTATTTGAGTAGAGAATGAATTTTCTGAGAAAGTACAGGTAAATCTATTAGTAGCTTATGAGTTAAAATATTAATTAAAAACCAGGTCCCTTGAAAATTTACCATTTGTATCAGTCTTTTCCATGTGATTTAATAACGGAACACAGACTCTTCAAACTTTCCACATAAGAAAAATTAATTGAAATCTTATTCATGGATTCTGTTCCTAGACAAAAAACTATGGTAAGATGCAGTTACGGCTGAGAGTAATCTAAGGGTAACAAATATTACAAGTTATAATTATCCCAAAACTGAAAATTACAAACCCAGGAAATTCAGAGTGGAGGTTACACTTAAAAGAAATCCAAAACATGTTAAGATAAGAAAAGCACAACTGAAGCGCTCAACCATATCTTGTACAGGCACCACACAATAACCATATGTAAGCATTTTACTGTTTGCGGTCCTAGATTAAACTAATTTTAAAGGCATGTTACACTTTATTCATGCTTTTCCTTCATTTAGGGTGCCAGAAGGAGTTGTTTAAAAATTATTTATGAATTTTGATTAACCCCCCCTCTCCACATTAATTAATAAAATAATAGTAGGACCATTTCTTATAAAGCCTATTAAAAGCTGGATTGAGAGAAACAGTGCCAGTCTACAGTCTGATTTTCTCTTGGAGCCACTGAAGCAAGTATTAGGATTGTGTGCATTTATTTTTGATTAAAAATAGAATGTAAAATGTATGCGTTTCAATGCACGTTAGGTGCAGCCCATGTCTCCTGGCAAATACCCAATGAAGCCTATAAAGGTTTTATTGGTATAAAATTAGTTGCAATTTATATAATTTAAACATATATGTATATTTCAGGATAAATTGGTCTGGATTTTCTGTACAAGTACAGTCTAGCTGGTAGATTTTTTTTTTTTTTTTTTTTTTTTACAGTAATGGAGTTCCAAAAATGAATATAAGTTTTATACTGCGTGGTTCCACTTTATCACTTATTTTCAGTTGTATGTACAAATCACGTATCTGCTGAAATATTTAATATAAAACAACTTCCACTTAAAAGGAAAATGGTGAATTAATGGGATCAGATCACAAGTTGTCAGAAAGACAAGCACACAGCAGGTTAAAAAAGAAATAATGAAAAAAATGTAAATATTTAATGTAAAACTACTCTAAAAATCAACTTTCTAGTCTTAAATTGCAGGATCTCATATTTTCTCCAATTCTTTGTATTGCAACTCCACACTGTGAATCTAATAACTGTTACAGTTTCACATATGCTGTCAACTTCTTTCCCCATTGGAGCTATGAAGTTATTAATAGAGTGACAAATCTTGCAGTCTTTACTGAGACAAATTCCCATAAACAGCAATGGAAGTTTTATGTTAGTGAAAACTGAAGAACTTGACCCACAGTGTGTTATTTATTCTTTACAATAAAACCTGCAAACACTGACATACTTCAATGATACTTCAGTACATGAGCGTATGCCAACTTATGTTATTATTTTGCTTACCTGAGCATACATATTACTGACTTGGCTTTCACAGAGAAGATGCGTACATCTGCTTGTAAGCGTGGGGTCCACAGTGCCGCCATGTGCTTGAATGATCTGGTAAAGCATTAAAACCAAATTTTTAATTAAAATGTTTGTTAATCTAACTAGCCCCCAGTTTCAAATGGAGTCATCTGCTTAACAGACAATGTTAGTGGAGTGTTTTTACACCTTAAGTGCTGGCCTCAGTTAAAAAACAAACAATGGCATACTTGCAAGAAGCAAGTAAGTTTTGCAAACAAAGCCAAGTTCTTTCATACATCAATATGACAAGTGTGTTCTCTTGCTTATTCATCTTTAAAAACGCATCCATTCATAATGATTTAAAAATGCATTACTTGGGAACAGCTTCTCTTTGTATGAGTTTAAAAAAAGACAGTGTTACCTGTTCCGTAACTGGTGTTCTTCGAGATGCGTTGCTCATGTCCATTCCATAATAGGTGTGTGTGCTTGCCACATGCACTGGTGCCGGAAGTTTTTCTCTCAGTGATATCCATACGGGACTGGCTCTGGCACCCTCTGGAGTGGCGCGCACATGCCATGGTATAAGGGGCACTGCCGGCTCCCCCCACACTCAATTCCTTCTTGCCGGAATCTCCGACAGTGGGGAAGGAGGGCGGGTCATGGAATTGGACATGAGCAACACATCTCGAAGAACACCAGTTACAGAACAGGTAACTGTCTTTTCTTCTTTGAGTGCTTGCTCATGTCAGTTACATATTAGGTGACTCCCAAGCAGTACCAGAGGCAGGTAGGAGTTCACGGACGCGTAGATTGCAACACAGCTCTGCCGAACCCAGCGTCATCTATGGCCTGCTGAGTGCGCCATGAATGTGTGAATTGAAGACCACATTGTGGCTCTGCAAATGTCCTGGATGGGAATATGCGCCAGGAAGGCCGCCAAGGACGCCTGGTCTCTGGTCGAATGGGCCCTCATGATTGGTGGCGGTGGGACTTGTGCCAGCTCATAACACAGTGGTGGGCTACCGGCAACCCACGGGCCGCACGCAGCTCATCAGGGTAATCCGTTGGCGGGCCGCGAGACAGTTCATTTACATTGACTATCCAAAGGCACGGCCACCCGCAGTTCCCAGTGGCCGCATTTCAACGTTCCTGGCCAATGGGAGCTGCGGGAAGAGGCGCGGGCTGGCCGCCGTTTCCTGCAGCTCCCATTGGCCAGAAACAGCGAACCGCAGCCACTGGGAACTGCGGGTGGCCGTGCCTGCGGACGGTCAATGTAAATGAACTGTCTCACGGTCCGACAGCAGATTACCCTGACGAGCCACGTGCGGCCCGTGGGCCGCAGGTTGCTCACTACTGTCATAACAGCTCCGGATGCAGGAGATGATCCAGTTGGAAATCCTCTGGGAGGGCACCGAAAGGCCCTTCTTCCTGTCCGCTGTCGCGATGAAGAGCTGGGTTGACCTGCGGAAGGGCTTGGTACACTCCAAGTACAACACCCAGGCACGTCTGACGTCCAGGGCATGCACCCTCCTTTCCTCACTACTGGGGCGCGGCTTGGGACAAAACACCAGGAAGAAGATCTCCTAGATGACATGGAAGGAAGACTCCACTTTCGGCAGAAAGGCTGGATGGGGTCACAGTTGAACTTTGTCCTTGTAAAACACCATACATGGCAGCTCCGATGTCAGGGCTTTAATCTCTGACACTCGTCTCGCTGATGTTATTGCTACAAGGAAAGCGACTTTCCATGACAGGTGGGAAAGGGAGCAGGAGCCCATAGGCTCAAAGAGCAGACCCATGAGCCTAGAAAGAACCAAGTTAAGGTCCCACTGTGGCAGAGGAGCCGAAACCGGCGGGAAGAGCCTCTCAGGAATCTGATTGACATGTCATGCGAGAACACCATCTGACCTTGGATCGGTGGGTGGAAAGCGGAGACGGCCACATGGTGCACCGTGATGGAAAGAGGCTAGTCCCTGGTTCTTAAAATGAAGCAGGTAATCTAAGATAGATTATAAGGAGGAGCATGACAAAGAGATGTTACGCTTAGACACCCAATAGGAGAACCTCGTCCACTTCGCCAGGTAGGTTGCTCTGGTGAAAGGCTTCTTGCTTTCCAGGAGGACTTGCTGGACCTCATCAGAGCAGGCCCGCTCTTCTGGGTTCAACCATGCAGCATCCAAGCCGTGAAGTGGAGGGAGGCGAGGTTGCGGTGGAGGAGGTGCCCGTGATCTTGGAAGGGGCCAGGGAGTGGTCGCCGCTGGGTTTATCAGCGTGCTGAACCAATGTTGGCACAGCCACACTGGGGTGATCATCATGACTTGGGCCTTATCTCTCTTTATATTTGACAAGACTCTGCTGATGAGTGTCATTGGGAATGTGTATCTCAGACCCCCTGACCATGACAGGAGGAAGGCATCGGAGAGAGAGCCCTTGCCCAGACCCTGGAGGGAACAGAATTGATGACATTTTCTGTTCTGTCTTGCGGCAAACAGGTCCACTTGGGGAGTTCGCCACCTCTGGAAGAGCATTTGGGCTACCTCCGGATGCAGCGACCATTCATGGTGAGAGAAAAAAAGACCTGCTGAGGCGATCTGGTCATGCCGGGGAGGTGGCAGGCCTCCAGGTGCATCACGTGCTTGATGCAGAAATCCCACAATTGGAGAAGCCTCTTGACAGAGTGCTGACGAGCGTGCTCCCCCTTGTCTGTTGATGTAAAACATCGAGGCCGTATTGTGCGTCACCACTCTCACCACATTGCCTGACAGATGCGGTAGAACAGGGGTTGGCAACGTTTGGCAAGCGGCTCACCAGGGTAAGCACCCTAGCGGGCCGGGCCAGTTTATTTACCTGCTGACGCGGCAGGTTCGGCCGATCGCGGCCCCCACTGCCGCGGTTCGCCGTCCCGGGCCAATGGGGGCGGCGGGAAGCTGCGGACAGCAAATCCCTCGCCGCTTCCCGCCGCCCCCATTGGCCCGGAACGGCGAACCGTGGCCAGTGGGGGCCGCGATCGGCCGAACCTGCCGCGTCAGCAGGTAAATAAACTGGCCCGGCCCGCTAGGGTGCTTACCCTGGCGAGCCGCGTGCCAAACGTTGCCGACCCCTGCGGCAGAAAGACCCTGCAGGCCAAACGTACCACTCTGAGCTCCAGGACGTTTATATGCAACATCATCTCCTCCAGGGACCACGTCCCTTGGGTCTGTAGCTCGCCTAGATGCAACTCCCCAGTCGATGTCCGAAGCGTCCGATATCAGTTCAACTGAGTGGTGTGGGCTGTCGAACGGAACTCCTTCCAGGACAGCCTTGGGATCGGTCCACTATTGCAGGGAGGTAAGTAATGGTCTTGTCCAGGTGATCTTTGGGCTGGAAATAGACAGTTGCCAGCTACTGCTGCCAGGGTCGCATTCTGAGCCTTACATGGCAGATGACATACATACATGCTGCCATGTGGCCCAGCAGATGCAGACATACCCGGGACGTGGTTAGAGGGAATGCAGAGACCCCTGCGATGAGGTCCATCATCGTCTGGAACCTCTCCTGCAGCAGGAAAGCTCTGGTGCAGGTGGAGTCGAGCACTGCTCCCATGAACTCTATCCTTTGCATCGGAACTAACGTTGACTTCTTGTCATTCACCAACAAGCACAGGGACCAGCACATGACCTGTAGCACCGCGATTTCCCTTTGGACTGGAGACCTGGAGCGGCCTTTGACCAGCCAGTCGTCCAGATACGGGTATATTTGAATACCCCGATGCCTGAGGTAAACTGCTATCACCGACATGCACTTGGTAAACACCCTCTGTGCTGTCACTAGGCCAAAAGGGAGACCCGCAAACAGGTAGTGGTCCGATCCCACTGTGAAGCACAGGAAGCTTCTAAGTCCTTGGAAAATTGCTATATGAAAGTACACATCCAAGTTGAGGGCAACACACCAGTCTCCTGGATCCAGGGAGGGGATGATGGGGGCCAGGGAGACCATGCGGAACTTTAACTTCTTTAGGTATTTGTTGAGGTCTCGCAGGTCCAGGATGGATCTTAGACCACCTTTGGCCTTTGGGATTAGAAAGTACGTGGAATAGAACCCCTTGTTCCTGTACTCGCGAGGAACTTCCACTGCTACCTTCACCTCCTGTGTGAGGAGACTTTTGTGAGAAGGGTCCCTGAAGAGGAACAGGAAAGGAGAGTGGGAGGGGAGGTAGAAAGAAACTGGAGGGAATAGCCCTGGGCCACTGAGTTGAGGATCCAGCGGTCCGAAGTTATCGTGGTCCATGCAGGGAGAAAAAAAGAAAGACGCTTTGAGAAACATAGGGAGGATGGAGCCGGGTACAGTCTGGTTGGTCGCCCTCAGCTGCACCCTCAAAACGCCTGCTAGCCACCCTGCTTATTGCGGGAGGCGCCCGATTGGGTAGAGGGCGGAGGTTGGTGGCTCTGGCGACGTTTGTAGCCTTTGCTGATCTCCTGCCTGGGTTGGCTCCCTTGACCCTGGGGCTATTGCAGCTTGAACTGCCTACGGGCCAGACCAGGGATGTAGAGCCCTAGGGTTTTCAATCTAGTACAGGAGTCCTTCAACCCGTTTAATTTATTGTCTGTTTGCTCATCAAACAGCACTTGGCTATCAAAGGGAAGGTCCTGTATCGATGGCTGGGCCTCTGTCGACAAGCCCGAGAGAAGGAGCCAGGACACCCTCTGCATGGAGATGGCTGAGGCCATGGTGCATGCCGCAGAGTCTGCCGCGTCCGAGGCTGCTTGCAGGGCTGCTCTGACTGCAGCCTTGCCCTCATCGAGGATCACCCAGAACTCCTTCCTGGTGTCCTCGGGAAGCGAATCCTCAAACTTGGCCATGGCTTGCCACATATTGAAGCCATAGCAGCCAAAGAGGGCTTGGTTGTTGGCCACCCTCAACTGGAGGATGAATAAATTTTGTGTCCGAACAAATCCAGCCTCTTTGAGTCTTTATTCTTAGGAGAAGCTCTTGGTTGGCCTTGTCTCTCCCACTCATTAACGGTCACTACTACTAGGGAGCTTGGGGCCAGGTGGGTATATAAGGACTTATGACCCTCAGCCAGCACAAAGTACTTTCTTTCTGCCCTCTTGGAGATGGGGGGCAGGAATGAGGGTGTCTGCCACAGGGCGTTTGTGATCTTAGACAACTCTTCATGGAGGGGCAGAGCCTGGCCGGTGTTGTTGATCAGAGGACATTGAATAGGGAGTCCAACGGTTCCTCCAGCTCCTCTGCCTGGAGCCCCAAGTTAGAGGCAACTCTTTTCAACAGTTCCTGATGAGCCTTAGCATCATCCTGAGGAACTGGGTGAGGGGCCCCCAAAATTGCCTCATCAGGCAAAAATGAGGAAGAAGCTGCTGCCATGGGTTCTGACACGTCCATTGGTGGTCCAGCTGGCTGATCCCCGTGGTCCGCATGAGCCTGAGGGGTTCCTGTTTCAGGAACGGCTGGCTCTGGGGGAGGGCGGGATACTGAGGCCGATGGTTTGTCCAAGGCCCCTGCCACTGCCCTGAGCCCTTGTGATGGCTGGGTAAGCCCTGTGGGTTACATGGGTACCAGGCAGCTGGCCACTGGCCCTGGGGCAGTTGACGGTACCGCCGACATCAAGGGGACCACCGGTGCCGGGTTTTGGCACACTAGCAACGATTCCTGTCCAGTGCCGGAGCTCAAGGCCAAGCGGTTGCTCTTAGGTGACCATGAGCAAGTAGATTGGCACTGCAGCGACCAGGATCGCCAATCACTGTGCTTGGAAGGGGAACTCTCCACTCGGGACGAGTCCCTTCCGCGGGTCCTTGGAGACCGACAGCGTTCAGCGGATTGGCGACGGCGTTCCAGCGATCTACACCTCATGCTGCTCAACCAGTACCGGGATCTGGAGTGGGAATGGGAGCTGCAGTGGGTCAGTCTCTGGGAAGACCTTCCTCCCGACCTAGGGGATCTGTGTTGGGATAACACGTACCAGCGAGCCGACAACTGGTGACTCTGCTCCTGAGACCAACTGTCTTGGGCCCGCAACCAGTGACAAGCCATGGGTGAAGCAATGGGCCGGGTCTTGGTGCTACTGATGCTGGGAAGGGCGGACTTCTATAGGCCTGTGCCAGGTCACCGGCGAGGTGCGCCTTGAGTCCTGCAGGCGGTGCCGTGAGTCCGGACACTGGTGAGGGCTTCGCCAAGCCTGCCTCTCTGCCTTCAATGCCTGGTGGCTCCGCGTGGGCAAGCGCTGGTGGGACATCCCCCACGATGGGGAGCAGTGCTGCTGAGATGGTGACCTGTAGAAAGGACCCAAGGTGGGTTTACCCTCAGACCGGGGTACCGCCGTAGCCGGTGTGGACGGCACCGGTAGCACCAGGATATCCTGCACTGCCTGCGGGGCCTCAGGCATCGACCGGACCTCTAACTGACGAAGGCCCTCGTCATTGTCCAGCGTGGCAGGCATGGGTTGGGTGGGCTGGACTGCTCAACCTGAGCTGGGGCCCGACTCCCGGTAGGAGGTATCGAGCTGCCCTCCTCGGGCCTTGGCTCCCCTCCTACCCGAACCTTCCCATTGCGGGATGTAGGAGATCTTCCTCTCCTGGTCTTCTTTTGCCGTTTGGCAGATGCTGGGGAGGGGGATCGGCACCGGTCCATCGATGGCGCCAGTGGGGCTCTCCGCACTGATGCTGTGGTGCTCGGGGCAGAGTCGGACCTCGACTGCTCCAGTGTCGGAGTTAGAGCTGACTCCATTAAGGAGCACTTTGAGACGGATGTCTCTCTTCTTCTTAGTCCGAGGTTTGAAGGACTTGCAGATACGGCTCTTGTCACTGATATGCAATTCGCTGAGACACCTTAAACAACTATTATGCGGATCGCTGATGGGCATCCATTTCTTGCAGCAAACGCAGGGCCTAAAGCCTGAGGACCAAACCTAGACTAAGTCCCATTTGGGACCAACCAAATAAATCACTCTAACCGTAACACAGTAAGGGAAACTGAACTATGTACAACTATTTTACAAGAAAAGTTTGAAACACTGAACAAAGTGAAAAAAGCTAGCTGAAGCAGCAGACGTTACAGAACAGTCACTGGTGGCAAGAACGAACTGAGGGTGCAGGGAAGCCGGCGGCGTCCCTTGTACCGCAGCATGTGTGCACCGCTCCAGAGGGTGCCAGAGCCGGTCCCCTACAGATACCACTGAGGGAAAAACTTCCAGCACCAGTGCATGCGGCGAGCACACACAGCTAATATGGAATGAACATGTGCAAGCACTCGAAGAACTATTAGTATTTGAATGAAGGGGAAGAAACAGACTGTAGTTTACACTTTTTCGCTGAACCATGAAAGATGCATTCTCATCTTTAGAAATATTAGAAAAACAAATACGCAATAACTATTAGTACTCTTTAGAAAATTGAGCAGGGCTTTTTTTTGTGTGTGTATGCTTAGCTATAAAATTAGCTTACAAAATCATGCAATTCAGCCTGGATAGTAAACACAAAGTCTCTACAGAACATTCACTGTTAGAATTTAGCATAATAAAATACAGTTATATGGTAACTTTGACTACAACCTGTCCAGCAGAGGCTCCGAGAAGATCAGCCTCCTCTCAATTGGCAAAACCCCAACACTGTTCTTTTCTAATATTTATTCATCAGCATAGGTGAAAATACACCTCTACCCCGATATAATGCAACTCGATATAACACCAATTCGGATATAACGCGGTAAAGCAGTGCGCCAATGAGGGGGGGGCGGGGCTGCACACTCCGGTGGATCAAAGCAAGTTCAATATAACGCAGTTTCACCTATAACACAGTAAGATTTTTTGGCTCCCGAGGACAGCGTTATATCGAGGTAGAGGTGTACACTCCTCTCCCATTTCATTCACCTCTATCAGAGGTGTGCTTCACAGCCTACTTAGGCCCATTTAACTGCTGAAGTTATTATATGTGCACAACTTTATTTTTTTTTAAACAGTGATGTAAAATGCAAAAAAAATATGATAATGCAACATTAAGATTGCAAAGTTTAAAAACACAAAAGGCCAGGAAATGCTAAATCATGCTGCCAATAGCAGCATTAACTGAGCAATATTGCATATGTTGCATTTTCTATTCCTGTTTTGTCTGGTTAACTCCGTAGTTTAATATTATTGTTTATGTCATAAAATAGATAACAAAACATCTGGAATGTGTAGCACAAAGTTTGTAGTGTTTTTAAAACCACAACACTTGCAATCTTTGATAAGTAAAATAATTAGAAAGCAATCATATTACATTTTGAATAAGGTGGAACCTTACCCGTTTCCAGGTCGCTAACAGCTGTTTGTCAGACATCTGTTCTGGGTAATCAGCAATTGCAAAAACACAGCCCAACAGGAAATATTCTTCTGGAACTAGAACAGTTTGCAGATGAAAGAATAGAAAACTGTAAACTAAAGCAGTTTGGAGGCTACCATTTCAGACCACATTTGTTATATTCAAATTTCCCACCATCAGCTATGGAATAAATGAAATTTGAATTTTTTTCCTTTTTTTTAAAAGAATTTAATGCTCAAAGGTTCTAGAATTGGACACCCTGGACACTGAAGTCCTGCTTCTCTAGAATACAGCTCAAGAAGTGTTTCCCCCCAGTGTGAAATGAAAACTAGGTCAACCAAGAATTATATGCTATTCATTTCATATAAACCACCACCAGTGAGATGGAAAAAATTTCCAGCTGATACCAGGATGGGCAGGAGCTGAAACAGAAATCTAGATGTGAATGGTAATAGAATATCAATTTCTCTCATGACCCATCTAGTTTCCCAGCCTTTGGAATATTCTTCCCCAACCTCTCTCTTTTTGAAAATTTCCCTCTCTACCTCAAAAAGTAAAGTTGTGTTTTGCTTTTATATGTACAGTACATATAGACTAACACAATATATGCATTTAGATGGTAGTGGCGAAAAACACAAACCAGAAAATAGGAAGATCTCAATGCTTTCACCTTCCATCAAGTACTGGATAGTCCCTAGTTTATAGTATATTATATTTTTGATCAAGAACAAAATTTAACCCAACAAACATTTCATATGATTGACCATCACTTTCAGGATTATAAATCAATCATTACTAACTCTCTATGGCTGGATCATGTCCAAACAGCTGATGTTGTTGCAGCTGTGGCTGCTGGTGATGTTGCAGTTGCTGGGCTGGCACCTGATGTTGTAGCGGCTGAGATGTTTGAGTCAAATGTTGCGGCGCTTGAGTTTGCATTTGCTGCTGTTGATGTTGCTGATGTAACCGCTGTAAATGCTGCTGTTGCAACTGCTGTTGCTGAATTTGCTGCTGTTGCTGCTGTAGTTGTTGCTGTTGAAGGTTCTGCTGCTGTATTTGCTGTAATTGTTGCTGCTGCAACTGTTGTTGTTGTAACTGATGCAACTGCTGTTGCAAGGCATGCTGCTGTTGGAATTGCAGCTGTTGCTGAGGCCGGTGGAGTTGTTGTTGAGGATGTAGTTGTTGCTGTGGAAACTGTAGCTGCTGTGCAAACTGGTGTTGCTGATGAACTTGCTGTTGCTGTTGTGAAAACTGATGAGACTGTTGCTGTGGGAAAGGTTGTTGAGGAATCTGTGGTTGTTGCTGTTGCTGCTGCTGCTGCTGCAACTGCATAAGTTGTTGAGGTTGAAGGTGTAGAAGAGGGTGGTGCTGTTGCTGCTGTGTTTGATGTTGTTGTTGTAATAAATGTGTCTCTGGAGTTAATTTCACTTGGCTAAACAACACAGCGTTTGTATGTCCCTGTTGGCTATGATTTACTTGTTGTTCTAAACTTTTTGTAGGTGCTGAAAGGGATTGCAAGATCTAGAAAACAAAGATTAATGTTGTGACCTTTAAGATATAAAAATATAAATAACAAAATTGAAAAATATTTAGCTTTTTAAAAAAATGATTGAATATAATATGCCTACGTTTTACATACCTTCCAAAGTAAACAAAATCCTTCATTTATATGTTATTACATCATCACTACAACAGCATTCAAAAATGGAAAGAGCATATTTAAAGGAATAATTGCACTATAAATGGCATAGCTAAACTCTAAAGAAAACATGAAAGTGGAAATAACTCCAAAAATCTGTGCAGAAAGTCCCAACTGTCTAGGCTGTTTGGGAAGGGGAATTCAGCACCTTTTTCCCTCCAAAAATCTACATGGCATATGGTAAGATTTTTTGTGGGCATCCCAAAATGGATTATGCTGTAACAGCACAAACACCAGCAGTCGCATTACAATCAAAGGAAGTTGTGATGTCATGAAACTACCTATTCCGATGTGTCCTTCACAAAAAAGTCTAAAAGTTGCTAAAATAGGAGGGGTTTTTTTTATTTAGTCTGTCTATGTTAATGGCAACAGTCATATACTTCTGGGGCTTAATTTTCATTTTTTACTTTGCAGTTCACAATTAAGAAAAAAGAACAGGAGTACTTGTGGCACCTTAGAGACTAATAAATTTGTTAGTCTCTAAGGTGCCACAAGTACTCCTGTTCTTTTTGCAGATACAGACTAACACGGCTGCTACTCTGAAACCTGTCAGTTAAGAAAAGATTGCTTCACACTTAACAGAAGCTCAGATATCATATATATTTAATTTTGTTAAAAAAAGTACTGGATAACAGAAAAACTATGCAAACTGTCAATAATACCAAAATGTGTATGAAAACAGCAGATACTTTTCTAACATTAATAAATAATCAACTTCAAAAAGCCACAGAAAGATACAGTAGTCTCCATGAACTACTAATCTACAAATTTCATAAGAGTCTTTCAAAACATGAAATATTCATGGAGAGGAATCTAAAAGTTATTCTGAAACAATCAAAACTGGTTTATTGGACTATTTCACTACATAAAATCTGAATGTACTGATAAAAAAAAGACTAAAATAAATTGTATTTAAAGATGGTAAATTAAAATGATAAACTATCCCGTTCCCCCAGCTTTCTAGTTTAGTTCTTTAGCATCTGAAAAAAACTGATGACGTGTCCAAAACAAAAATAAGGAAGGTCAGGAAGCCCACTTTCATTTTTGTTTAATACATTTTCACTTTTGGAGTTTCAGTGACGTCAGTCTTCCCATACAATAGTAGACAGAAATTCCTTCTGTGATGGCACCAGCCATCTTAGTCAATGCAGGACAGTTTATGAGGGCCAGCAACCATCACAGTTCCCACGAGCCAAAAGCAAACATCCCTTGTTACAAGAGATGCCACTACTCAGGACTGGTACTTTATTTGGTGTCAGGATTGATCAGCAGGCAGTGCAGACCTGTCCATAGGAGACGGTTATGTGGGCCCATCACTTGTAGTTTTTGAACATATCAACAGATAATGAATTAAATTAATGAATTTTGTCCTCCCAAATTCCCGGTTATGTACAAAACCACAATTACCCCATTTTACAGATGGGAAACTGAAACAGAGGAATTAAGTAATTGTTTCACGGATGCATGGGATGCTTGTGCCTGAACCTAAATCTCCTGAGCCCCAGTTTGGTGTCTTAAGCACAGAACCATCCTTTCTTCTAGAAGCAAATCCTTTTCAGATGTCCTCCTGCACAAAGTCTTTACTACAGTAAATTTTACTATAAACACTTTTTAAAAAATCTCTGAGATTGTACAGAATGCAGGGGGAAGAGGGAACACAAGAATTCTAGTGGAAGGGAAATTAAAAGCACATCCAGCATTAGATTTTCCCTTTCAAATCAAACAGAAAAACACAGAAAATCTCTCTTACACAAGATCCCCATTAATATCAATGGTAGTCTTTGTAGAAGGGCTGCATAACTGGGCCCAGTTGTGAAACACAGCAACATCAGCTAAAATTTGACATAGACAGACAAATAGGTTAAAACGAAAGCTTAAGTGAAATTTGCATTAGTTATATTTGGTTGTTCTACTGCTACAAAGGAAGGAAAAATATCTATTTTAAAAGTTGCATAGTATCTTCAAAGGTCAAATGATTAAAAAGACCTGCTTCCACATGCATTGTTGTGTCTGCATGTGCAACTGAAAGCCAGGTATTGGCACAAGCAGGAAGCCAAGGAGACACCTAGTAATCTAAACACACGTGTGTCTATTTACTCAATCAACAGTTAAGCGCGCACAAAAACTTGCCCTAAGGTCTAATTTACCTTTGCAAATAAAAACAATTGAGAATTTAGCACGGTCATTCCATTTTTCAGATTGTCTGATAATGCGTAGGTAATGCTATGTGGTATGCACTGCTCTGCTCACCAACAGAAAGGTTGTCAGACACCCTAGGCCCCTTCTGATCCCATCTTAAAAGGAGAGGATGGGGTAGGACAGTGGTCCTCAACCAGGGGTACCTGTACCCCTGGGGGTAGGCAGAGGTCTTCCAGGGGGTACATCAACTCATCTAGATCAGTGTTTCTCAATCTCAGGGGACTGCGACCCTCCTGAGGGTTGCGGGACAGGTTTAAGTGGGTGGCAAGTGCAGGGCTGGCATTAGGCAATTGCAGGCAGGGCAACTGCCTGTGGCCCCACACCACTGGGGGCCCCACGAAGCTAAGTTACATGCTTCAGCCCAAGACGGCAGGGCTCAGACTTCAGCCCCACGCAGCGGGGCTTGGGCTTCAGGGATACGTAGTCTGGAAAGACTGAGAACCACTGGGGTAGGATTTATCATACAGAAAAAAATATTACATTTGTTACTCAATCCCTTCCCATTTGTTTCTCTTATACACCTGTTATGTCATATCTTTTAAACTGTAAGTTCCTTGGGGCAGTGACTGTTATGTGGTCTATGTTTGTACATCACTTCACACCAACAGGTCCTAACCTCACGGAGGCCTCTAGAGGCTATAATATAAACATTAAATAATAATAAGCACACACAGAGAGGATAGCTTTGGAAGGATCCCCAGTATGCAAGGAGATCTGTACATTGATTCCCAAAATCCAAAAGGTCCCATAGTCTGCAGGACACACAGCAAACACAGGTTATACTTCAAGATGTGGGGCAAAACTCTCAGAAGTGCCTAAGTGACCTAGGAGCCCTTGTCCCATTTTCAAAATTGACTTAGGCACACGGGAGCTTTCAATGCGATTTCGGTTCCTGAGTGACTCAGTCAGTCATTTCTGAATATGGGATGTGCGCTCATATGTCACTTGGGGTATGTCTACACTGCAATGCAAGCCCAGGGTTCAAACTCAGGCTCAAGCCTAAGCACACATCTGTCTACACATAAATTGTGCCAACCCAAAGGTGAGACCCAGGGTCCCAGGACCCCACCGGGGTGGAGGGTTCGAGCCCGAGTCAAACCGGGATCCAGGGTTCAAGCCCTATCACTTTGTAGTTTCGATGCAGCTCCACCGGACTTGTACTCTGGAAGACTGCCAAAAGTATCCCACGATCCCATGGGCTGACTTTCTTTGTGCTCTGGATAGTCAAGTTTAGTGGACAGTCAAGTTTTCCCACACTGCACCCATGAGCAAAAGGCTAGAGCGGCCACATTTTGGGAGGGCACTAGGAAGTCTGGGATACGGATGATTGAACTCAGTCCTGTATAATGCAGTGTAATGCCTCTGGAGCCCTAGTTTTGGAACAAGAATTACAAATAAGTGTAGCCGCTAAGGCCCTAGGTAACAAATCCAGGTCTGCTTACTTGAGTTCTACTAACACTGGGCTTACACGGAAGTGCAGACATATCCTTAGGCACTTTTGAAAGTTTAACCCATGATCTAACTGTTGCACATTCAAGTACAATTATCTGAATAAAATGCACTGTCTGTAAGAGTCAAATAAATTCACCAGCATCCTGCCTTTCCCCACTCCCATCCTTTCAACATGCATTCACTGAAATCTAGTAGTGTGTTTATTTCAATGCGTGATCACTTATTTCATATTCTTTTCTAGAATAAATAAATTAACCATAATTATTTTACACCAAAATCATGTGGATTGCTCTGGAGATAGAATGTATAAGTTAGGACTTTCGCAACTGTACCTTGGCTGTACTGCATAGCAATTAAACATTACTCAGTAGTACCAAACACTGCAAACGCACAATAGGAATCAAATTGCAGCTGTTTGAGAGAACCATCAACTTTAAAACTTTCTGAGTATAGAACATGGTAATTTATTGCACTGAATAAAAGTACTGAAGGACACAAAGTTCAGTTTAATAAACAGGGTAACTAGCTTGAAGACTGAATCACTCTGTGCTCCTGCCAACACTGAAAGTGCCTAATAGGAATCTTGGTATCAAATGCTGGAGTTAAATCCTGATTTTTGTAATATCACTATATTCCACCAGTCCACAAATTTTTCCTTTTGTGAAGCTAAAATACTAATGAATAGGTTGACTACTGGGGCAAAGTTTAATCTAGCTGTATGTAATCTCTATGTAACCTGGGAATATTTTACCCCCCTTCTCAGATTTTGAGGATTTCGAAAGGAAACAAAGTTCTTTAAAATGTTAGCCCAATATTGAAAATTAAAAATCCAACACTTACATGTGCTACATTTGATGGCCTATTAATCTGCTGAATATCAGCACTATTAGTAATGTTTCTTAATGTCCGTACTGCTGGACTCCACGTAGTCATCATTTCTGGTCGTTCAGAGCCTTGGGTACCTTGAACGGAAGCCATTATATTACCTCTGATTTCCGGAGGCAAAATATTGCCTGGTACTGGTGGGACATTGGCACATAAATTAATTAACCCAGAGTCCTTGCCTTGAGGCAACCTGCGCTTTGCTGCAGCTGTCTGTGGGACTTCAGCTGGTGTCCAGTTCAAATTCCTTTCTTGCTTTTCAGGAGAGGAATCTGAGGAATCATCAAACATCAGTTCTCCTTTTGTTTTATCAGCACTAATAGATTTTGGTGAAAAAGCCTGGTCACCCAAAGGTGATCCTTCTCGAGATGATGCTGGGCTTGATAATTTTTCATCGGTACTAGCTTCATTTTGAGAATCTTGTTCTTCATTTTCTGCATCTTCTTCTTCCTCCTCCTCTTCCTCCTCATATATAATTAGGCGGGGATGATAGGATATCTCTTCTTTTTTAGTTTTATCAGATATAGAATCTAGTACCCAATCAGGTGTCACAATTTTAATGCTCTCTCGTTTACAAGCGCATTCATATTTTTCCTGTGGACAAGACATAAGAAAAAAAGACTATAAATAGAATGCATTACATATCCCCTCCCACACATAACTAGACAAGATTGAATTATTTCTAGTGATATGAATAAAGATTAGCTCCGAATATGATTTCATATACACTTAGCCGACACCATCACTATCAACTTTTATCTTGGTGTCATAGTGCACATGACTACACCAGAATCCGTAAAACAGCAACAACTGAACATTTACAAATTACACTTTAACAAAACCCAAACTAAGAACCAAGAAAGAAGTGATCAGACAGATTAACTCAAGTAAGGCAACTGCTTTCAAGCAACCAACTCATACCCTTTCAGTTGCAACCTACTACAACTCCTATAATTATTCATTCACTTATGGATGCACTATAACAACTGCCATGTCATTAGTTTGTTATGCCACTAGCTTTAAAAATATTGTCAATAACTGTGACAGTGACATTTTTAAATAAAAGATAATTCTTGCTGAGAAGTGGTTGAGAACCAAAGGATCCAAACTATTCAGAAGATATACCCATCTGTTGGATGATAACATCCAGTAATCTCTCTTACCATAGTGTGGCCTGTGTTACACTAAAATACTAGGTCGACCAAGCTATGTCACTGAGGGGTGTGAAAAATCCACACCCTGAGTGGCGTAGTTAAGTCGATCTAACCCTGGTGTAGACAGGCCAAGTCAATAGAAGAGATGGACTACCTATGCTGATGGGAGAACTCTTCCCTTTGAAGTAGACAGCATCTACATTGAAGTGCTACAGCGGTGCAGTTCCAGTTGTGCCATTGTAGTGTTTTAAGTGTAGACAGGCCCTAAAACTCAACAGTCACTGGTGGCATATATTAGTCATCAGATTTTGATACGAACTTAAAATAAAAAAAGACAGTAAATTAAATCTTCATATGGCCACACACAATAAAAGTGTGTAACAAATTACATTATAATTTCTTCAAACAAGGGACTTGCATTAAGAACTAATTCAAAACCACATTTTAAAAACTAGCACCATTTTCAGTTCTCAAAGCCCAATGATAATCTGAACAATTTTTTAAACAGTTGCATTCTTGACCAATCATAACTTGGCAAAAGATATTTTTCAAATAAAATACTTCACCTCTGGATTGAGAGAAAGTGTAAGAATTTTCAACTGCCAAAGGTAAATGTTTTAAAAAAGTTATAGGTAACTGCAGGTTCAGAGCACAAGTGCCTTCTCAAGCTTAATCAGAGCACTGCAATAATATAAAACAGCTCCTTAATTAGCTACTCCTATCAGCTGTTAAACACATATTTCTCCTCTCTTGGAATGGAGAATTTCTTTTGTTGTTCACAGTTTGATTTCTCTGTATCTAGTGAAGGTTTAGGCTCTTCTAAATGGAAAAGAGGAAAACAGATAAAAACCAAACTTGTGACAAGCACATTATGTTTTCCATAATGTTTTATAAAGCTGTGCAGTGCAAAATCTGGAAACTAGTTTAATAAGTTTAATTTATAATGCATCAAAAAAGACCACATATAACTGAAATAAATGTAATTTGAACCTAGATCTCCATGAGATAAGTGAAACCAACACTGATCAGACTGTACCTCTTGATATTTTAAAGTATTAACATCAGTATCACCATAAGAAAACATTGAAGAAAACCAAAATCTGGCATGGCTGGCATATATTGAGTTGGAAATACCAATTACTCAATGTTCACTTTATTATTAATGGAAGAGTCCAATATTTGAAGCATAAAATGTGTTCATGCAAATTAAACTGTGAACTTAAACATTACATTTTAATAAGACAGGTAAACGAATCACCAATATATAACAAGCGTTATTACGCTTTAAAAGCAATCCAGCACTGATGTAACTGCTCTGTGTGTGTACATCCACATATAAAAATTTAACACTTTCATAGAATCATAGAATATCAGGGTGGGAAGGGACCTCAGGAGATCATCTAGTCCAACCCCCAGCTCAAAGCAGGACCAATCCCCAGACAAATTTTTTTACCCCAGTTCCCTAAATGGCCCCCTCAAGGATTGAACTCACAACCCTAGGTTTAGCAGGCCAATGCTCAAACCACTGAGCTATCCCTCCCCCTGATCACATTATAGATATTTTCAAAAGGGACCTA
This sequence comes from Malaclemys terrapin pileata, assembly GCF_027887155.1. Classification (NCBI taxonomy): domain Eukaryota; kingdom Metazoa; phylum Chordata; order Testudines; family Emydidae; genus Malaclemys; species Malaclemys terrapin. Next base: position 269,149,357 of record NC_071506.1, on the reverse strand, counting down.
AATGAAGTTAGGCATTCAACTAGTGGGAGTTTGGTCCCTAGCATTTTTATACTCCTTTGAAAACTCAGGCTAAAAGTATATTTTGCATTTCTTTTCTCTATTCTTTGGTGGTCTTATATATTCAGACTGTATCACTTCAAGACAGGGACTCTCTATTTCTATGTATTTTTAAAGCACCTGGCACATTCAGATTATGATCCTGACTGGAACTTTTGGATGCTACCAAAATAAAATAAAAATAACTATATTAAAAATCCTAAACATAATCTGAAAGATTTTTTTTTTTAAATCAACTCACTGTAAGGTTAATATGCCAACTGCCCCAAACACCAGAAGTAAGAGGGCCACTCAACACTGATTTCAAACATTTTCCTCACTTATTAGATCACAGATTGCTGACTCCCATGCCAAATGATGCCTGTACCACTAGACTGTTGACATCAGAGCCACTAAGGAACCTTAGTGGATCATACAGCTAGCCTAAGAGGATCAAGTATTCGTCTCATATGACACGATGCAGCTTTTCATTTTACTATTTTAAATCTCAAAAGATGTAAACAGTTAGTGTGTGTGTGTGTGTGTGTGCGCGCACGTGTGTACGCAAAACCTGACCTCCTACAGGCTGGATCCATGCTCCAGCACAATGCTGTAGAAGTTGTGACATCACCAACATAAGGAATGCTGGGGCATTACTTGGAAAGGGAGTCAACAATCTATTATTTTGTGGGACCTGAAAACAAAGACAAATTCAAAAATCAGTTATGTGCTGCAGGCTCTCTTAAACCTCCTATGCACAATCCTTCATTAAGTTGTTGCTTTTAAGAGTATTTTATTTAAAACAAACAAAGTGCAATTTGGTTTGGTGAGCCTCAGTATTTTAAAAGGCATCATACAAAATAAATTTAAGATTCACATTAGGACTATATTGATAATGTGACACAATATCTGCAAGTGGTGCTGCTATGTGAAAACAAACTAGCAAATATTTTAAGAACACAGTGAACCTATAAAATAACTAAGCCCACACTGCTAAGAGACCAAATGTGTAATAAAAGCCTTTGGACGAATCCATAAGGAGTCTCTAAACTACACCACACTTCCTACCATAGAATTAAGCAACAGACATCCTATTGTTTGTGGCCAATAAAACTGTTCAAATCAGCAGGACAGTCACACTTGTGCAGGAAGTTGCCGTATTCAGATTTAATGCTGCTATTAGTTAGTCTGCTTTATTCTCTGGGGTGTGTAGACTGTCAAGATTATACTTACCAGTCTTTCTAAAACAAAGATGGGCTGCAATGGACACACTGTGACCTGTTCCATGGGAGCTTAAGCAACAGCAGGCTAATTAAAGGAATTTAGGCACCTCTTTTCCTTTGTGATCATTCTCACTTAAGACTCAAAGTACAAAAAACAAATTGGACACAGAGTACATGATTTTCATTCCAAACCTCATGGGATCTCACCACGCAAATAACTCTCTCAGGTGCAAATAACTCCAGGAGAAATTTAAGTCATTCAGATATTCAAGCACTTAATTTGTACCTCAACTAATAGTGGCCACAAAATTACAACCACAATGCCACTTTTTGACAAATCTAGCACCAGATATTCATTCCATGGTTCTGATTTTGCTGAATTAGTCGTGAGGACTGAGAGGACATAAGATCCTGGGTATTTGAAGGATCCCTAAAAGGAGTACATCGATGAAACTAAAGGAAGGAGAGAGAGACAGACAGACACACACATTCCTCAAAATGAAATCTAGACAGTGGAATAGCTTTCCAAGGGAAGTGGTGGAAACAGCCTATTGCTTAAAGCACCTAAGTTACATTTTACAATACGCTAGTAAGTATGCTATTGTATTATCCTCAGCCTCTCAGATCTCCCCTTCCACCAGCAGAAGCCAGAACAGCTCTATCTGGGGGATAGGTCATTTTCAAGTGTACCAGATTTTGCTGGTCATTAGAACCTAAGACCAGCCATACTGGATCAGACCAAAGGTCCATCTAGCCCAATATCCTGTCTTCTGACAGTGGCTAATGCCAGGTGCTTCAGAGGGAATGAACAGAACAGGCAATCATCCAGTGATCCATGCACAGTTGTCCATTCCTAGCTTCTGGCAAACAGAGGCTAGGGACACCATTGCTGCCCATTCTGGCTAACAGCCCTAGTTCCACACCTCAGCAGAATTAGCCTGCCTACTGCACAGTATGTTTGCTAACTGGCACAGGCACACATGCCTTAGGCTAGAGAAAAGTGCATCAGGCTGGAAGCCAGGACCGCAAATTCAAAACTCACCTCTTCTACTCGTTTATATTTCTCTCTATTAGGCCTGTACTCCTACCTTAGCTGTCAGCCCTCCCCAACAACACTGATTTTACAAATAAGTTAACTGTGGAGTTGTAGAAGGTCACTTCAGACACAACTCAGAACAGGACTTAGGTCTCTAACAGAGCAGCCCCAAGTCTCAGTCATTCTTTCTTACAAACCCAATGTGACAAATCTGAGGATAACTCAAGAATTAGAGGTCTGTGCTAGGGATCCAAAGGGCCAGAGTTCAAATCCAGTTTACAGTCCACATGAAGAGTCCTTACGACTGAAAATGATAGCACCTGATTTTTCCAGCTCTTTTTAAAAACCAATTTATTTAGTTCACACTGTGAGAAAGCTTCCTTTAAAACTGAATGTATAATTAAAAATACATTATAATCTATAATGACAACGCATAACAAAATACAGGCGCCTCGCATTTCAATAGTCTGTTTCACATTTCTATTGCTTGTATTGCACATTGGTAGATTGCATGGTTGAGTCATGGTCCTGGTCCATTCTCACTATATAAGGAAGCCATTGTTAAAATATTAACTTAGCAGCTTCGCCTCTTACATTGCTCATGTTGGGGCTCAGGACCAGCAGGAGACATTCTGGGCTGGCCTAAAAGCTATAGCTCCTTTTCCTCCACCAGCAACAACAGACACTCACACCAACGCCAGCTTCCTGACATCAGATTTTTACAAACATTTTTACTATGGTCACTTTACAGATGAACAGTTCTGTGTTCCAAATTGTGCACATTACTTGATCATGCATTGTTGTTTCTATTATCCCTGCCTCACCCCAATTCCCACAAACCTGCTGCCTCTTGCCTTTAATTAATTATTCTGTAGACATTTTGGGGTAATATCTTGTATAGCTCCCAGCACAATCAGGGTCTCTAGGTGCTACTGTAACACAAATAGCATCCCAACCTCCCCCAGTCCCTCAAGTTATTCTACTCCTGAAGCAAATCTCAACCTCCCTGCCCACCATTCTCCTCTCCATCATGCTCTCCCTATTTCCATTCTATTTACTCTCTTTCATAATACAAGAATAAGAGGATGTTCAATTAAATTGAATGGCATATATTTAAAACTGATAAGAGAACAATCTGTAGGCCTCACTCCCACAAGATATCAGAGGCCAAGCGTTCAATAGGATTCAAAAAAGGATTGTACAGATAATAAGAACACTACATTTACATTAAATAAATACCAGAAAGGGTATAAACTCTCATGCCCAGGACCTAAATTAACCTTAAGAAGGATTTGGAAGATACTGCTTGTATAAATCAGTTAATCCATAACTGTCCTCTATGGAGTTTCTTACCCCTTCCTCTGAAATACTTTGTTCTGGCCACTGTCACAGATAAAATGCTGGTCTAGATGGACTACTGGTCTGATCTAGTATGGCAATTCCTACAATCCTATTTAGTCCATCAACTTCTCTCTCCATCCCTTTGGTTTCCTTCTCCCTGTCCCAACTTTCTACTTCTTCCTTGGTCTCTATTTCCCTCTTACCTCCTTTCATCCCCCCTCTCCCCACTAACTGCCACCTCATTTTAAACTTTCCTCCCTGACCACATAGAGACAGGAAGATCTCTACAAGCCCAAAATAAAGGTAAATGTGGAACCCTCAAACTCATGTTATATTTGTAAGCCTTATCCCCACAACCCCTACCTGCCACCTTTTTCTTTGTCTCCCGTTTGTTATGTTATCTTTACATGGAACATAAAGGAATAGAAATGACTTTGTGTTTCTGTGGAGTGCCTGACAGTGTTTTGGCATTATGTATAAAAGCACAATTAAATTAAAAAGTTTGGAGATTTTTATTCAATACTTGTTGTGCCCATCCCTGTGGGAACTGCAAACACCACAGATTACGAGTGATTGATAGATAACACTCTCTCCTGTTGCTTTCAGCAGCATGTCAATTTTGGGTAGGAATTATACTTCCCTAAGAAAGCATAAGGAACTTGATTTTTCTTAAAGTACAGAAACAAGAGAGATCTGTGAAGGTGAATAAGTGACCGTAGCCAAAAGCCCAGTCTATATTTAGATTTGGCTGGGAAAGAAGATCCACAGTTATTCTCCATCTGTTCTCTTAAGTATTTAATTGAAAGTTCCTTAGCCATGGAAATCTATGGAGAAGGCTGTAAGGCCAGAACTTCAAAGCATGCAGTAAACACAAAAATAGAAAAACCTGACTAAGACTGACCAGGAGGTGCTGACCACAGAGAGATCAATGGTATAGAGCTCAGTAGGACATTTCCCAAGACCAACTGGAATAATTAATATTCCCTGAGCCAACTACCCAGAACTGAGATTTCAATGGACCTGAACAATAATCTCTGATTTTAGAAGGGATGGTCCCTGAAAGAGCAGATCCAAAGGGAGAACTCTAGATTTCAAAAGACAATGATCTGAGTCTTCAGACAACTCAGCCACCAAAGCTTTCAAAGACCACACACCAATTATAGGCGAGACCAACTGGCTTGGATCTGAGAAGGCCTTCAGAAAAGGAGGTTAGTTACCTGTAACTGGAGGTTCTTTGAGATGTGTGGTCCCTATCTGTGTTCCACACATGGGGACGTATGAGCACCATGCGCCTGAGTCTGGAGACTTTTAGTAAGCATTGTCCATTGATCCACACATACCCAGTTGTTCTACTCATGCTCTGAACCAAAGGTTTAAGGTGGGGTGCAGACCAGTCGTCCCCAGTTCCTTCTCCTACCACAAATCCAGTTATGATCCTCAGCAGAGGGGTCAGAGGGCAGGTAGTGGAATACAGATAGGGACCACACCTCTTGAAGAACCTCCAGTTACAAGTAAGTAGCCTCAATTTCTTCTTTGAGTCATGGGCCCTATGTGTATTCCACACCTGGGAGATTAGCAAGCAGTAGTCAAACAAGAGGTGGGTGCAAGGATGCAGAAGTGATGACTGACTGTAATACTGCTGTCCGTACAGCTGTATCTGTAGTAGAAGACTGGAACAAAACGTAATGTCTCGTGAAGGTGTCTAAGGAACTCCAGGTAGCTGCCCTACATAGCTCTAGTAGAGGTACATCTTGCAGAGCTTGAGCTGGAGTTTGCAGATACTTGCTCCAATAAGCTTAAAGTTCAAAACAACACATGCTAGAACACAGAAAGGCATAACAGAACAGACAGAGGAATGAGGGAGGTATGGGAATGGTGTTAGTTAAAACGGTAAAAGTTTTTTTTTTTTTTTTTTTTTTTTTTTTTTACATATTTTTATATATATATAAAAACACACACACACACTTTTAAAAATAGCATGTAAGTATAGAAATATAAATTGGCCTTATTTACACTAATGCCCCTTTTACTCCCCTCTGGTAGTGTACAGGAGACCGAACATGGGCTTAAATTAAATTTACACCCAATTTAAGGGTGTAAATGAGAATCTGGCCCAATATTTATAATTTTGTCCAAGTTATAATATTGATGATTTATGGGAGCAAAGTTGATTGATGATTTATGGGGGGGAGCTGCGCACTCCAGTGGATCAAAGCAAGTTCGATATAACGCGGTTTCACCTATAATGCAGTCAGATTTTTTGGCTCCCGAGGACGGTGTTATATCGGGGTAGAGGTGTACTATCATTCCTCTGACTATTCAGATGATCTACTGGAAGGAGCTCCCTCTACAAACACAAATGGGATAAAATGCCACACTAAAATTTGTCCACAATCTTATTAGAAGCCTACTTTGACAGTCTGTGGTAGGAACCTGGAGATTTTTGAATCTGAGCAAAAATCAGGTAACCTGTAAAACTGATAACTAAAAATAATGTAGTTATATCTGAACACTGAAGAAAACATAACAATGGGAAAAATTAATTTCACTCACTATTGCACCGATGATTCTCAAATGAACTGTTCAACAAATATTTATATTAGGCACTGAAGGGAATACTTATTTTGCTTAATCTAAAATAAAACTGTTAAACATATCTAATATTTTTAATACAATACAGTTTATTTGCAAGTAAATGCAAATAAATCAAATCTTCTACTCAGTTTCTGGTGCTTAGATATTACAGTGTAGATGTGATGCTTCCTGGGGGTAACCAGGATTGTGAGACACCTCACTACCACCTGCCCTTAGGGTGAGAAGCCTTGTCTTTGCCTGCCACAGGTCAGCTTCCCGACGCAACCAGCCACAGGCAACACAAGCTCTCCCCTAGGCCTACACAGGCCCCTCTCTCTCCACATGTTAGAGACAGGCAGACTTCAACCCCCGAGCCTTCCAAGCAGCTCCCTGGAGTGTCCAGCCTCTGTTCAACAGGCCATTCTCAGTATTCACAGATTCATTGCTCCCAAAGAAGCAGTATATTCCAGTTTCTCAGTTACAACTTAGATCACCACTCCTCTTAACATACAGCACTCAAGCAAATTTATAAGTAAATACAAGCAACAGTTTTATTTAACAAAAGAACAGAGATTCAGGTGATAGCAAGTAGAAGTACTGGAAACAAATGGTTACATATAACATTCTAGAACCTATAGATACTTCATGTCTTATAGAGCAGAAGTTCACCCCCAAAGTCCTTCTAGCATTTTTCAGCTCGGAAGGCGGTGATCCTTTTTTCATGAGAAAAGCCACAGTCAGCTTGTCTCCTTGGTGAAGGATGCTGGGTGTTTCTTGGATCCCTTAGACCAGTGGTTCTCAACCTAATTATCATTGTGGCCTGCATCCGCGGCACACAACATGTTATGTGGGTCACATCCAATACCACCTGTATGGCCCTGAGGAGGTCACATGGTCCACAGCTGTGTGCTGATTGGGCCGCAAGCTGACCATGGGCTGCAGGTTGAGAACCACTGCCTTAGACATATTACAATAGTCTTTATTCTTATTCATACACAGGACATTCCCTGCTGACTGGTTTTTCTTGTGGCCTCCCTCTCTTGTGGGCCTTGCAATCATTTAATTATCAAATAGGTTCCATTATAAGACACACAATATATAATGACCAGATAGGAAAATAAGTGTCTGCTACTTCTTGAAATGAACCTGTTTAAGACAGGTCACCTTTTGGTTACTTGCCTTAACTTCAAGGCTTTGAGAACATAATTTCCAGTACAGAGAAATTACTCCTTAAATACTATCCTTACATACATTTCAAAATGATCATCGTGACCAATGGGATACTGCCTCTGGATAGACACCTCACATGCCACCCTTAGGTGAACTTAATATGCATATAGCTGACCCAGAGAATCCCTGTAAAACCCTATGCATCCCCTATGCCCTCTGGCACCAACAGGTTCTTGGGTCACAACAGACATATCAGTCATTTCAAGGCTTCTGAATCATTCAATGTATGCTTTGGATACCAGTACTATGTATGTACTGGAAGCTATTAAACTGTACTGGTTGATACAGGTGAGTCTCATCTTATGCGGGGGTTCTGTTCCGTGGTTAGCGCGTAAAGCGAAAACTGCTTATAGTCAAACTTACAATGAGCTGAATGGCGGATGAAATCGCCCACACTACAGATACAGTATTAAAATAGTTATTTTTCTCTTTTTTTTGTTTTTGCCAACCGCGTAAAGCTGAAATCGCGCATGTTATTTATTTATTTGGGGGGGGGGGGGGAGAGAGAGGAATACTAAGATTCCCGCGCACAATCAACAGGAATACCTTTACCTTCTCCCAACTCCAGGCCATAAGAGACCCAAAGATTTCCCAGACTAATTTTATATCGGGGCGGGGGGGGGGGGGGAGGACAGGAGGAAGAGGGAAATCACACTGTTGATGTAATGGCAGTAAATTGAATCACTATGTACTTTACAATCATGTTGTCATAAAAATAAAGGGAAGGGTAATAACCTTTATGCATGTAGTAATATCAAATCCCTTCTGGCCAGAGGTACAAAATCACTTACCCGTAAGGGGTTAATCAGTTCCATTAACCTAGTTGGCACCTGACCAGAAGGACCAATAGGGAGAGACGATACGTTCAAATCGGGGGGGGGAGGGGGGGAAGGGGAGGAGGGTGGTTTTTTTGTGTATGCTCTTTGTTGTTCTCTCTGAGACAAAGAGAGGGACCAAACAAGTAATCCAGCTCCTACTGAATGATACTATTACTTACTATTTCTGTAATTTTAGATGTAAGGAAATGCTTTAGAGTATCTTTTGTTTTAGCTTGTGAATTTTCCCTATGCTAAGAGGGAGGTTTAGTCCTGTTTTTTGTAACTTTGAAGTTCTGCCTAGAGAGGAATCCTCTGTGTTTTAAATCTTAATTCCCGGTAAAATTACCTTCCATCCTGATTTTACAGAGGTGCTTCTTTTATTTTTTCCTTACAATAAAGTTCTGTTTTTAAGAATCTGATTGGATTTTTAGTATCCTAAAAACCCAAGGATCTGGTTTGTACTCACCTTGTTTACCTATTTAGTTGGTATATTATTCTCAAGCCTCCCCAGGAAAGAGGGTGAAGGGGCTTAGGGGGATATTTTGGGGAAACAGGAACTCCAAGTGGTCCTTTTCCTGAATCTTTGTCTAACTCACTTGGTGGAGGCAGCGACACTGTCCAAGGACAAGGAAGAATTTGTACCTTGGGGAAGTTTTTAACCTAAGCTGGTAGAAATAAGCTTAGGGGGTCTTTCATGCGGGTCCCCACATCTGTACCCCAGAGTTCAGAGTGGGGAGGGAACCCTGACACATGTATAAAAAAATTATTTCTCAATCAAAAATTTCCAAACTTGACAAAGATCTACACAACAAGTTTAAAAGTATACATTTTAGACCCCCAATTCAGCAAGCCTTCAGACACATGCTTAACTTCACAATTTTTTTAGGCTATTCACATCCATAATGTCAAGCATTTGTTAAAGTACTTGCAGGATCAGTGCCTAAGTTACCAAAGCACAAAACAAAAAACAAAGTAAACCTTGCTGTATCCACTGATAAGATGGCTAGAAACGTCTAAGTAAAATTTTGTGGTTTTTTTTTTTTTTTTATATTTAATTATGGTTTGAGAACAAACACACTAGGACTTTTTTCCCCCAGAAAAGTAAGTACCTGAAATAAGTACTTATACTGGAACTGCTATAATTATAGTGTCCTATTAGTAATGCTCTAAGACTCGGTTCCGGTGTTTTCTTCGTGTGCCATCTTTGGCAAATCCCTTAGCCTGTTATTCAGTTTCCCCACCTGTATAAAGGCAATACCACTTAATTAATCTGAAGGTTAGCTAGGGTTTGTGAAGAGCTCTGAATATTAAAAATTCTGTATAAATGCTCAGTATTTTTCATCAATATGGTGCAGTAACTAGTGGGACAAAATAACCCTTCATCTTCCTCCAAGAGGAAATTTTGTTATTTAGGGTTGCCTTTTGGATTCTTCTCCCCATACACATACACCCCTAAAATGTCAACAAAATGGAAGGCACTGCAAATCTTTTTTCAGTGATAGTCTAGTAATAAGATTAGAGAGTCAATATGTGCTTTTACAGTATTTCTACTCCAGCCTTGTAATTTTTCTTCAGGAATGCCACTAAGTAATTATAAAGGACATATACTAATGCACATGCACTACTGACTAGTGTATATGAGTAACTAGGAAGGCAACTTTAAAGCCAGTTATTTATCAAAAAACTTTAGACATCAAATAGTTATTATGCAGCTACAAATCAGATTAGAAATACATAAATTGAAGCTGGGATACCTTTTGAATTAATCAAACTCAAAGCTTTAGGGAAAATAAATATGAGACAATTAGCTGCAATGCATTAACATGATCAGTTCAGCTGTTCAAATCCAGCAAGCAATTTGAGACTCTAAAGAACTTCAGGAAAGGTGAAAATTGTTTGATTATTCAGAAGCAAATGAGAACTACACCAGGAAAGACTGTACATGTAATAAACTCTTACCCCCTTTGGCTCAGGCACAATCAAATGAGTACACTTATTATTGAGGCTCAGCTGGCAATCCCCTCCATAAAAAGTAATCAAAGCCCACAGCACACTTCGATCTTCAGATGAAATCTAATAGGAAGTTAAAAATAAACCTTTTAGATCTATGCAACAACACTTCTTTTGCTTGAAGAGCATTATTATAGCTTGTAAAATATTGTTTAGCAATCTGACTAATGTTCTACTTCCCACCATTTTTAAATAAAGGATTAGTATGAAAGTTTACAAAAAAACACTGAAGGACAATTCTTTAACCCATACAATGAAAAGAAACTTTAGAGATGTTCTTCACTTTTGCTAACCTGAAAATAAGGTATTATTTTTTGGGTGGGAGGGGGTAGGGAAGAGGGGGAGGAGCAAGTAACAACTATAGACCTAAAATGCCAATATCAAGTTTTGTAGATTCATTCATGAAAGACTATTTATTTAGCTTCAACCATTACCTTACAAAACTGGCTACTCGAAAAAAACCCTCTTACAATAAAAAGGACTGCTTTATGGACTTTACTTGCATCAACATTCTCCAACCTAGGGAATGTCATTATTGAATAACAACCAAAAATCTGTTGGTTATCCAAGGCAATGGCTACCTAATTCCTAGGCATTGTATGTAATTGTAATGATCAAGACACCCACAGCCTTAAAAAAAAAAAACCCAGCTTCAATATTCTTCAAATGAATTTATCCTCATCCTTAAAAATCTGAAGTATTAGTGTCTGTTAGGGAGAAAGGCACTAACAAAAAGTAAAACAGAATTAAAACCAGGAGACCACATTTAACAACACATGAAGACAATCAGAAGTGCTTGTTGCCTCTAACAGATTATGTTCTATTCTGCCTGACATGCCAGGTAAACCTGGACAATCATTCATATGCAACAGAAAATTAACATTTTTCCTTATAGCACCAGCAATAGCAGCAATTTAAAACCATAGGGCACCAACCTGTAAAGGTGAATGCACCTGTTCACACACTGATTTCAACAGGAATGCTCACCGTGTTCAGAGTTAAGTAAGTGCATACATCTTCCCAGGGCTCTAGCCTAGCCTGTCTCAAATTTTAGATGTGGTACCTCCAGTAAAGTGTTAGTGCACAGAAGAATAGGTATAAACATAGTGATCAGGTATTCTGCAAAGTTTTCCTGCTTAGTGCATGGATAACAAGCAAAACAAAACAAAAAATATCCCAAAAATAAGCTGCAAATAATTTAAAAGTAAAAGGCACATAGTTCCTACATGCTGCTCTCTGCATACTATAGTATCTCTTTATTGCTGAATGCCATATAAATCATTCCCCTTTTATGCTAAGTGTTGAACGATTCTGTGGATCCCCATGTGTGATATCCAATTCAGTATTTAGTCATATACTGCTCAGGTAGTGGTACACCAAAGAAGAAAAGTCATGGTACATGTAGAAAGATAAGGAAAACAAGAATCAGAATACAAAAGTATACAAATGTATTGTAATTATTCTAAGTTATATTTCTTTAAAATGGTTATATGCTCACCTGAGAGAGACAAGCAGTGACTCCAAAAAAGATCTGACATGATTCTGGAGAGAAACCATTCACCCTGGGAAACAGATGTCAAGGACATAACAAAACCAAAATGGAAATTTCTTGAGGGGTTTCGGAAGAGAATTAATGATGTTATGCACAGCACTTCGCATAGATTTGACCATTAAAAAGCCAAATCAATCAAACAAACAAAAGCTCGTCCTGCAAAGTGAGAGGTTTTTTCCTTCAAGTTGCAAGTTTCAATAAAAATTTAAAAGTTTCTAGTCAAACTGATCCCGATTACTTCGAACGACTGGGGGGCCTAAATGGCACTGTGAACTGGCTCCTCCTGGACAGCCTTTTCAGCACATTCTATCCCACTAAAAGAAAAAAAGAAAAACAACGAAGACATGAAACCACCAACTTATTTTTCAGACATGTATCTTGTCTTTATAACCATGGACCCTCCATGTAGGAGGATCACAATCACATAACTCTGCCTGACTTCTTGATATTTTATTCCTGTTTTTCTTATGATTTAGCTCCTGAACCTACAAACACTAACACACTCATTGGGACCACTTGTATGCGTCAAGTTAAGCATGTACAGAATAAGGACCTTAATTTTGACTTAGTTTTGTTCCCCCGACCCCACCATGTGCTTTGGAAGGGCAAGGGAATCATAATTATAAACAATACTAAGATTTCGGTTTTTGGATTTCCATAGTCCTTTTCAGAGCAGTTGAAACACAGCAGTGAAATGGTGCTTTTTGTAAAAAGTTCAACAAAATCTAATTAAAAATCGATTTATACTTCACAATTTATATAGAAAGTATGTGTATACTTCTTGCCGATATGCTCCTGTTCTCTGTACCTTTGAGGGCACCAGTGAAACTAATGAGATACTTGGAAGTTATTTACAGAGCTACTGCTGCTCAACATGCTATGAGCAGCTGCTAAGGCAGGGACTGGACCACCCCACCTCATCCAAGCAGCAGAGGATTCTGCCTTAGCTCTTTTTTCCTTTTTAGCGGTATCAAAATGAAACTTAAAAGAACTTTCAGACAGCTTAATAGTACTATACTAAAAAAAAACACACCATATTCAAAGATGGCAATAACATGCCCACATTTAGCCAATAGAAATGTAGAACAGGTTGTCTGGAAGAGCTCTTTTTCAAATGTTTACAACGTTCAGCAGAACTTTGAGGATAACAAACATTTAGAGTCATTTTATGTAGTACTCTCATATGCCTCCATGGCTTCACCTTTTTCCCTTTAATACACACACTAGAGCTTTTGCCTGGCCTTGGTTTCTGTTTGAAAACACTGATTAGAGAATGCTGGAAACTGCCAGGCAACAGAAGGAAAATTCTTCAAATTAAGTCAGCGCCACAGAATACACAGGACATAAACATATTAACAACACTATGCAAATTTTAACCACAACATGCATGTTTAAGAAAAAACACATTGTTGAGACATTATTTTATACAGATGATATAGATATAAATATACACGCACTTATACTGTAACTGCCATCACAAAATGCAAAAACCTCTATGATTACACCTTTAATTCCTACATTACCATAGAGTGCCAGGAACACATACGGCACCTTGTAAATAATAACTAAACCACAAGGACTGAAGAAAGACTGTACATAGCAAGTTGAAAGCTGTCAATGACTGCCACAGCACACTAAAATTTACAAGAATATAACCAGTTTTACTGCTGTTACATATAGTGTTCAAACAGCAATAAGACTAATGAAAAGTTCTTATATGTTTCACTTTAATACTACTTAGAAACATAATATAAGGCAGAGGTTCAATCCTCTGCTACTTGGTGGAGGCCTATTCCCTGCATTAGCAGCTGCTCATAGCATACTCAGAGGCAATTTCCGAGTTTCAGTGGAGATCTCACTTGTATACAGAGCAAGTGTGAAACTGATCCTTTTCATTCTGCCTCTAAGAAAAATTACAAGAAGCAGAACAAAGGTGTGAAAAGTGGGAGTGGAAGACAAAAAAGAAAGAATGGGAAATGTAAATCTGTTATTTTCCAGCAGCAAAGAAGGAGAAGAGTGCAGACTGCCTCCTCCCCTCTGTCAGAGCAATAAGAAAGAGAGAAACTCCTCCCACTGCCTCTTCAGTTGCTAGTAGGGAGGAAGTATAATTGACCCTCTTTTCAGGATGGTAAAATAGGAAAAATGATCTGTGCTTACCTGAGTATTTCTTTTCTTTGAGTAATAAGAACAGCAGATCCATTACAATGTGTATGTTAGCCTGCTTGCAGGTTGGGGACAGAACCAGATTTGTCAGATGCTCCCTTAAGTTCCCTACCGCTGAAATAACTTCTACAGCCAGGATAATTCAATTTCAGTTCTAGTCACTCCCTCTCAAAAGAGATACATTAGAATTGGAAAAGGTACAGAGAAGGGCAACAACAATGATTAAGGGTATGGAAAAGCTTCTGTATGAAGAGTGATTAAAAAGACTGGGACTTTTCAGCTTGGAAAAGAGATGACTAAGGGGGGATAGGATAGAAGGCTAGAATATCATGACTGGTGTGGAGAAAGTGAATAAGGAAGTATTATCTACTCCACATAACACAATAACCTGTCCCGTCCGTTCCCCCCGTCTCCCCCCAATGAAATTAAGTGGCAGCAGGTTTAAAATAAAAGGAAATATTTCTTCACACAACGCACAATCAACCTGTGGAACTCGTTGCGAGGGAATGTAGTGAAGGCCAAAACTAGAACACTGTTCTAGATACGTTCATGGAGGATGGGTCCATCGATGGCTATTAGCCAAGATGGTCAGGGATGCAACCCCATGCTCTGGATGTCCCTAGCCTCCGATTGCCAGGAGCTGGGACTGGATGATGGAATGGATAACTCAAGATTGCCTGTCCTGTTCGTTCCCTTTGAAGCTCCTGGCATTGGCCACTGTCAGATGACAGGATGCTGGGATAGATGGGACCATTGGTCTGTCCCAATATGGCTGTTCTTATGTAAATCTACCTTCCTTAATAGTAGGTTGTGTTAACTATATTTTCAGGAAAAAGCATAAGGGTTTCTCCTACTACAAAGCATGGTAAATTGCACTTAACAACAACAAACCCAAATCTTTGGATGTCCATAGCCATATCTATTCTGTATGATCCATTTGTTTGCAGGATGGGCCGGATCTGGGGACCTCGTCACTCTAAGAAAATAATTTTCCATGTAATCACAGATAATTTTTCTATTCTTCATTCCAAGGTCCACAGAACTGTTACAATGGGGTTTTTATAGCAGTGTGCCTCCAGGGTGAGAATCAGGGCAATCCTTTTAATAAGGATATCCAAAATGAGGTAGTGTATATATTATATCCTCCATCTTCCACTGGGCAGGAAGCATGGAAAAGACTCCTGCCAAAACTAAGGAAATGGCATTCACTAAGACTGGATGACCAATATGCAGAATTTGGTGAAGTTATGTATTGACGGCTATGTGGCAGTCTAGCAGATCTCGTTATTGTATAGGAGACGTGACTACTTTGCCCTGAGACTGTCAGTGCTCCTAAGGACTGGACTTCGATATTTAACAGGACAAGTCTGTTATCTATGGAAGGAACAGTGCTCTGAGACCTCAATTAATCACTGTGTTCTAGCTGGTGGATGCTGTATTCTCTTTCTCGAATCTTCCCTGAAAAGAAACAGGAGAACCGCCAAAAAAAAGGCAGAGAATATACAACTGGCACTAGATCTCTGAAAACAGATAAGATTGGGTAAGAGGCAGAGGAGATATCTATAAAGGTATCATATACACTTTAGATCACAGAAGCATGCCTGTGAATGAGTTCAGAATTCATAATAAGCTCCAATAAGAATTGGATTTTTGTTTCTGATACTACTTGCTTTGCATTATGGCCATCTTCATCTTCTGTTATTCTTCTAAGATGAAACCTTGTACTTGATAGTATTTATCCTCATCCCCAGACAATGACTGACTTCCTTGCTACCATATGCGTGTGTTTGTCCTGAACTCCAGGAACCGTATCACTCGGTGTCTTTGCTTCAGCTTTCTCTTTGTACAGATCCCTGATCAGAAAAATGGTCTAGAAAAAGGTAAGAAAATTTCCTTCTTCCCTAAATCCAGTATTACTGATACCAGGATCCTGGAGAGAGTCCGTAGGGAGCACATTGTAACATCAAATGAAAATGATCGAAGTTGGGAAAAGAAAAAGGCTGTGGTCCATCTGCAAAACATAAAGAATTGTCTGAAGATGGTAAAATGGGAATGCTCTGAAGACAAACCTCCTTTAGATGACTCAGACAGGGCCCTGCTCTGCTTCTCCCTGGTTCGCTGAAGCTAAAAATAGGATGAGGAGCAGGCTGCAATCCATCACCAAATGCGCATGACTGATGACTGAATTCATGCGATGGCCTTTGCATGAGTTGCTGAGACTGGGAACCAGATAAAATTGTTCCTGTAATTCTTGTGTAGCTCCATAGGGTCTGCCCTCTGGACAGTGTCATGTGACCACATTTGATGAAAGCTATACATATTCCTATAAATGCTGGAAAAACCTCAGAAGGGTAAGAGGAGTTCAGGGGAAGCTCCCAAAAAGTAAAATGCAGCCCTGGCACACTAATCTAGTATAATGAACTA
The DNA here is from genome assembly GCF_027887155.1 of Malaclemys terrapin pileata. Classification (NCBI taxonomy): domain Eukaryota; kingdom Metazoa; phylum Chordata; order Testudines; family Emydidae; genus Malaclemys; species Malaclemys terrapin. The sequence goes on along the minus strand of NC_071506.1, from coordinate 269,132,950 downwards.
AACTGTTAGTCTGAAAATTTGAAATTAATTCTGGAATTTTCCTCAGAAAAGCTCTGCAGCCAGGGGATCTGGTTGAGCCACCTGTTGCTGGGGAGGCAAAAAAGAAAATGGAAGGAACTTCAGAAGGCAGGGCATTTCCCTGCTACCAGTCTCTGACAGGTCTGTTCTGCCCCTACTCTGCAAACAGACTGAAATACCAATTGTAATGGAGCTGTGAAACTCAGCATGAAGACGACAAGCTCCAAAAGAACTTATCAGACAAGTCAAGAATGACATAAAATAAAGGCCCCGCAGGGACAGATACAGGACATGATACTCCCCATACAGGACATGCTCTTGCTGTCTCTGAATAAGTAAACAAACTCTGCAATAGAGCATTGAAAGTGGAATTTCAAAAGTGATTAAGTGTTGGCCTAATTCTGCTGCCAGTGAAGTCGTGGAAGTAGTAAGGCCAATGCTGAGCACTTCTAAAAATCCTATCATAGGATGTTTTCAGATTATCCCTCCTCACGCTTTCTAGCAGCTTCCCCTGGACCCATAAGGGGTGCACCCTCAACAGCTCTCAACTTTCTTATCAGCTTCTGGCAAGTAGCTATAGTCTACTGGCTAGTAGTTTTTTAGCAGCTATCTGGTAAGTATTTCAAGCCCTTTTAAACATTCAAAGGGCAGAAAAAGCTCACTGCATCTTTGGCAGTCAAAAAGAACTCTATCCTTTTATACCTGAATCTGGTACAAAGGGAAGAAGAGGTAACACAAGATTCTGAGCTCATCTGCCAGGCAATTCTCACAGAAGGGAAGCATCAGCCTGAATCATTGTCTGTTATAAAGGGTCTCCTAGGACCAAATTTTCAAACAAGCTTCAAACTTCACCCTTGCAATAAGGTTGCTTCATTACCCAATCTGCATCCCTGGACACAAACAAGCTATGCACAAACAAACTGGTGAGGTAGGCAACTACCTGGTTTCTCTGTGCAAATGCAGACTGCTTATGCACAAGAGTAGAGACCGGTCTGAAAATTTGGCCACCAACATCCAGATAACATGGTATTTTTCTGGTTACTTGTGTCTCCACAGCTTGCAGTTTTTGTTTTATTTAATGTACAGATTGTAAAAAATTCTGAATTGATGTCCTAAAGACTGTGCTGTATCGGCAGGAGCTGCATGGCTTTCCCACACTGCCCTGCCAATATGCAAATCCTTCCTTTTCACAAAGCGATTACCCGCGGCAGCGCTTTGAAGTTTCGAGTGTAGCCACAGCCTTAGATCGATCTCCCCCCGTAGTGTAGACAAGGCCTTAGCATCCACGTCCATTCAATCTTTGGCTTAGCAGAAAAGCCAAAATGTTAAGTAGTCTGTGGCCTTCCACTAAAATAACATCTAAGGATGGCATCGCTACAAACTGAAAAATACACAAAAATTTTAAAAAACTACACCTTAAATAAATAGTACATAGAAGTAATATAGCATGGGGAATGCACTACCACATGCTCCAGTGTTATGAATGCTATTAAAGAAATCACCTGGCAACATGGGCAGCACATGAACCACTGGCTGTGGGAGCCTAGCGCCTAGTCCTGCCCTTTCCACCCAAAGCCCCGCCCCAGAGTGCCGGGAGGGCGGATGGCACAGCCCCAGCCCGGGCCACGGTACAGAGTCAGGGGAACTGGCAGGAGGGGTTTGGGGGTGGAGCATAGGCAGGGCCACGCCTGGCTGTTTGGGGAGGCCTGGCAATAATCATTACAGATAAATTATACCACCATTTTTATATGTTCATATCTTTAGAAATTCACTTATTTGGCTGAAATTTCCATACTTTGCCTCTGCTGAAAGATTATTTGTTTTGAAAGTGTAAACTCTGAAAAAGTGAAAAAAATCCTCACTTTTCCCCCCATTTTAAAAGAATGTACTACTTTTCCCTTCCTCACAAATAATTCACAAATGGCTCAGTTTTGAAACTTGCCATGCTAATAGCCTTCACAAGCAAGTATGTCCTTGAACAAGTTTTTAAAAACTTGGCAAAATAAAGGGATTTAAAAAAAAAAAAAAAAAATCACTCTTGGACATACTAAATCAAGCATCTGCTAACCATTTCTGCAATGCCTAATTAAGGCCTATCACTCTTTGTTACATTAACACTGCATGTTCTCCCCATCCAATCTGACATGCACAGGGGTAGCTACTCATGGGCTGCTGTTCGGAAAACTTGCTGCAGAGATACTGTAGATATCTCATTGAAACAAAAACAAGTTACTGCAAAAGAATTGCCACAAATTGAGGGCATTAAAAAAATAAATAAAGGGATAAACAATTTAGAGCATCTATGAAATGGCTGCTCCATAGGCCAATATACTGCAAATTCAAAACTTTCATTAAAAAGAAATAATTCTGGCCCCTTTATACAAAAGATACAACCATCACAACATAAAGAGACATGCTGCTACTGAGTTAACCCAGACTTGCAGAAAACTGTCTCAAGGCAGCAGTAGAACCAAAGGCTGGGGAACTTGCCACTTTATTCACCTTTACTGAAGGTTTAACTTCAAAGCCTGACTGGAACCACTGAATGCGGATAATGCTGAAGTTGTCTTTGCAAATCATCCATGCGACTCCCACCCCCACACTTCTTCATTTTTTATTAAATGGAAATACAATGCATTGTAAAATACAACACTTAGGTCAGATAAGGTTGCAAAATTAAAATAAAAGTCAAGGAAGCGCTAAGTTATGGTTATACAGCAATACTGACTCAGCTAACCTGCACAAACAGTGTCTTCTGATGCAGATTTTACAGCATAAACACTAATAAAGCTACATTCTTAATCAGAAGGAACAGGTATAGATAATACTAGACATATGCAGTGTAACTGAGTTACTATTTATTATTTGCATTGCGATGACACTATTATTAGACCTTTAGGCCTTGATACTGCAAATGTGTACGCATGTGGTTTACATTTACTACCACAGGTAGTAACAGTGGGACTACCTGCATTAGTAAGGTTAACCACATGTGTAAAAGCTTGCAGTATCAGGGCCTTATCTTCTGTATTTCCTGATTTTTTGGCTTTAACGGTGCACCCATATTGTGGCAACAGATTTTAGCATTTAATATGCAGAATATACACTTTAATTTTGACATATTTTTCATACCGTATGTTACAATTTGAACAACTCAATAGGAAGGATACGGCAGAAGAGCGCCACACTGGACAGACAAAATCACCCAGGAAGGCTGCAAGACAAAATTAATGAAGTATATTTTTAGTGAAGTTTCTGCAGCAAAACACACAAATAATAGTTTGATTTCTGTTTGTATTCATTTTAAAACCACTCTTCAGTTCTATACCTTTCATCTTAGGAATACCAAGTGCTTTATAAACAATTTACTTAATCCTCACAACACTCCACATGATATTATTAGCTTTTAAACACAGCTCAACTGAGCAAGGCAGCAGCAAAGATTGGAATAGAACCCAGGTTTCCTGACTTCCAGTCCCCTGCTTTAAACACCATATATTTAGACTCCCTTAAAGATATGTAGAATTCAAGATATATGTATTTATTTTGAGGATTTAATCCTCTCCTCCTCCCGCCCCCAAAGATTTATTTTGTTTTTCCTTAAACTTTTTTCAGCTTTACCTTTTCCATTTTCTCTATTTCTTTTCCCTATTTTAGCCACACACTATAACTACTTTTAGTCCCTTTGATTTCCCTCTCTCTTCATACTTAGGTTTATCTTCTTGATTTACAAGCTCACACTATGATGTTATCAGATCAGATTAAACAGTTTAGCTGAAAGTCTTGCCCTTCTACTTGACAAATGTTTAAAAAAAAAAAAAGTTGGTACTACTACATGAAATTAAATTATTTAAATTAAAGCCATTAGGAAGTGGAAAACACTGTTAATGCTTCTAAGCCCTTCCTCTGTACCTAAGACTGACAGCAATCTCCTTGTTTGTGAATACAGAAGTAAGCCACAGAGCATTCCATGCAAACAATCAGCCATAGCATACAATGTATCTGCAAGTGCCCCAGCTGAACAGATCCATATCTACTGTATACAAAAGCAGGGGCACTGAGTTACCAGAAGAGATAGAACTCAGAGAGGCAGCATTGTCTAGTGGATAGGGCACCGGCAGTGGTGGATTAGCCACTGGGCCAACGGAATCCGTGCCCAGGGACCCCGGCCAATTGGGGGGCCCCCAGAAAAATGGGTGCCCCCGTGCCCCTGCTTGGCGCTCCTGCCTGGGAGCAGGGGAAGCCCACGTGCCCTGACCCCGCTCCCTAGCAGGAGTACCAGGTGGGGCAGGAGCATTGCTCCCCTTCCAAACTCAGCTCCCTGGCATTGGAAGGGGAGCAGGGGGCCCCACAAACCCCTAATCCGCCTCTTGGCACCGGAATGGGTAAGAATCTGGAAACCTGGGGTCTGTTTCCCAGCTGTCTGTGCCTGGCAGGGAAGTGTCTCAAGGTCACACAATTTTGTGCCAGTTTCCCCATCTATGAAGTGGGGCGTGTGACCAAATGCAACCCTGTATTTACACCCAATGCATTAGTGTAATAATCATGAATAACATATTCCTTGTGATGTATCATTTGAAATCTAACAACTCACTGGTCAATAATATCATGGTGAAATGTGAGTAGCAACATTACATGTAAAGTTATGAACATAAGCTGAAACTGTGACTGAAATGTGTTTACCAGACAAATCTGGGAGGAGTAAACTTGTTCCTCAAAGACAAAGGACAAGCTAACACCTCTAGCCAGGTGTCATCAAAGCAGATTGGCCATCACTGGTCAAGTGGCCATTCTTTGGCACCGGAGGGGAGCACAAACAGATCAATCTGCATTTTAACAAATAACATGGAACCTCTCACCATGAGACTCCATGTCTCCATCCTCAGGAAGATGCATTTCAAAAGGTGACTAGACTATAAAAGTGAGGGGCAAAAAACCCCAGGTATTCTAACTTTCTTTCTCTCCCTATCTCTCTCTCGCGCTCTTTCACCTAAGACAACAAAGAAACCAGACTCTGGACTTTGGAAGGGTTCTGACCTGAGAATTTGGTCAGCCCCATTGCTGAGAACATGTGTAAGGATTTTACCTTGAACGAAGTCTTGTTTCTTAAGTTTTAGTTACTAGAAAACGTTTTATCTTTATTTCTCTTTAACCATTTCTGACTTTAATGCCTTATACTTGTAGTCACTTAAAATCTCTCTTTGTAGTTAAAGAAAATTATTTTAACCTTTGATCAAAACTAATCCAGTGTTGTATTTAAGTTGAACTTTTGGGTATCTCCAGTTAAAAAGCAAACTGCTGGATACTGATCCCTTATAGGGGCAAGAGACCTCTAACATCTGAACCGTCCAGGAGAGAGCTGGACAGTGAAGAACTCAAGTTTTGGGGAAATTTTGGGACTGGAAGTGGGTTGGGGTCATCCTGCAAGTGGTAACCGAGGCTGGTGGAAGCCAGAGTGTGACTGGTGCGTGGCTGGCAGGCTGCAGCTATACAGACGCTCAGGGTGTGACCAGCATACTGTTTGTTAGGGGCCCAGGTTGGGAGCTACAGCAGCAAAGCATAGTGAGGCACCCAGTGTTGAAGGGCAGGTGAATTGCACCCCAGAATGTGATAGGGAGAAATGATACTCCCCTTCCACTGATCTCACAGATGAAAAGCATTGTAAGAGAGCTAAGTATTATAATCACTATTATTAAACTAAAGAGCCAAAAACATCTTAGAAAATGGACTTGTTTGATTTGTGTTTGAATAGAAACCTGCTCCTACTGGAATTTCATTTTTGACTTCCACTATTTCCTGTTAGTTTATTTGTATTTCTACACTGTCATGCAAACCCAGGTACTAGTAGAACCTGAAAGTTACAAACACCTCAGGAATGGAGGTTGTTCGTAACTCTGAAATGTTCTTAATACTGAACAAAACAGTATGGTTGTTTTTTCAAAAGTTTACAGCTGAACATTGACTTAAGACAGCTTTTAAACTTTACTTTGTAGAAAAATGCTGCTTTCCCCCTTTTTTGGGAGGGGAGGAGGGTACTTTAACACAGTACTGTACAGTAACTCCTCACTTAAAGTCATCCCAGTGAACGTTGTTTCATTGTTTTGTTGCTGATCAATTAGGGAACATGCTCGTTTAAAGTTGTGCAATGCTCCCTTCTAACGTCCGTTTGGCAGCTTCCTGCTTTGTCCACTGCTTGCAAGAAGAGCAGCCCGTTGCAGCTAGCTAGTGGTGGCTTGTAACCAGGGTGGAGCGGCAGCCCCCCATCAGCTCCCCCTATCGGCTCCCCGCTCCCCTAAGTTCCCTGTGCTGCAGTCGCCCAGCAGGCTAGCAATTACAGCTATCCCTCCCCCCACTGCCATGTGCTGCTCCTGCCCTCTGCCTTGGAGCTGCTCCCAGAGATTCCTGCTTGCTGTGCAGGGGTGGAAGGAGGGTGGGAGGGGGCTAATGTCAGGGTGTCCCCCTCCCCTCTGCTCCTGCACCCCACTTACCCCTGCTGCATATAGAGCAGGGAGGGGACACGGACAGAGAGAAACAGAGAGAGCCTGGGGCAGCAGCTGCTGTCTCAACATCCTGATCCACTGAAAAAGACAATGCACTTAAGAGTGGGTCAGCTTACTTAAAGGGGCAGTGTGCATCTCTCTCTCTTTTTCCCCACACACAAGGTATGTGTCTCTGTCTGCTATGCTGTCTCCCCTCCCTCATGTTCGTGCTACCTTGTGTGAGAGGGTACATTAACAACGTGTTAACCCTTGAGGGCTCAGCCGAGTGCTAGTTCATCATTTAGCAGCAAGGCATTCCCTGGGACATATCCCTCCCTCTTCCACCCTCTAACTTCACCACCTCAGCCACGCTTCACAATCATTATAGCTGTGAACAGTATTAAATTGTTTGTTTAAAACGTATACTGTGTGTATATCTATATATAATATAGTTTTTTGTCTGGTGAAAAAAATTTCCCTGGAATCTAACCCCCCCCCCCCCCCTTTACATTAATTCTTATGGGGAAATTGGATTCGCTTAACATCGTTTCGCTTAAACTCACATTTTTCAGGAATATAACTACAACGTTAAGCGAGGAGTTACTGTATTTGCCTTTTTGGGGGGGGGGGGGGGGGGGGAAGCGGGTCTCTGCTGCTGCCTGACTGAATACTTCCAGTTCCAAATGAGGTGTGTGGTTGACTGGTCAGTTTGTAACCCTGGTGTTCGTAACTCTGCAGTTCTACTGTACAATATATTATGAGCCACCAGAATTCAGTATTGCCAACTTCTAGCATTAAAAAAATAATAAAAAAAAAAAAAAAAAAAAAACACATCATGAGAGTCATGACCTCTCATCCCCAAACCATGAGATTTTTAAAATAATATATTCTAAGATCTTTATATTGACTTTCTGGCTCTTAAACAATTAGGTTCACATTTTCAAGCTTATTTCCACAAACATGAAATCAAGAAACATACTTTTTTTTTTTTTCTTTTAAATGAAAGCTGAGATTCTGGTTTATTCACAAGACTCCAGCACTTTAAGAAAAAACACCAAAAGACTCACGATAACATCACAAAAACTGGCAACACTGAGATTTATATGGAATCTACCTACGCTTTACTTTTTAAAAAAACAGGTCTCAAAATGTGCATGTGAACAAGAAATGCATATGCAGACTACTTTTTATAATAGAAACGGATGTATTTTATTGCCAGCAGCTGCAGACAGACTTTCCCAGGCAAAATAATTGTAAAGTGACTAGGACCACATCACCCTAGATAACCGAGGAAGAAGAAGAAAGGTGATGGTGATAAAAGAAATTGGGAAGGACAATGAGAACAAACAGGCAACTAGTAACCAAAAAAAAAAGGGGGGGGGAGGGCGGGGGAGAGCACAGTTGTGGTAAAAGGGTTATACTACGCTTTGGAATCCTATATAACTGTCATTCAGAAAATAAGGTGGGCACCAAATTTAGAAGCAGGTTAGACACCCCTCCCCCATTTTCTTCACACATCAGATGAACATGAATGGTACTTTAAAACCCAAAATACAATTCATTACAGTGGAAAACAATTATATTAACACTTCTACCGTGTTATACAGTAGGTACTCACCTTTACCACAGGGAGATCGAAGACCTCACGAGATTCTCCAACCTCGGGATTGTCCCCATCTTCCGAAATAATGTGGGAAGCCAGTGCATTATAAGAAACCTCCTTCGCTTTCCCAGCTTTTAGAAGCTGAATAACCTAAAAACCAAAGAGCAAGACAAATTCAAAGGTCATGTGATAATTTTTGGTTTCAGAAAAATTTTAATGTAGCAACCCTTGGGAGTTGGAGAAGTAATATTTCACTTAGTTCTCTTGTTTTCTTATAGAAAACATAATTACGTTGTAGGCAAGGCTGGTAGCACTGCCTAACATTAAGTTTGCCCAATACTGCCCGTTAAAAGACCTTGTTTTCAGTTGTTTATAACTTTGCCAAACTTTAACCATTTGGCTGAAATTTTACATGCTGAGTTTCTGCCTCATGCTGAATCATTTTGGAAAATTTCATAAGAACATAAGAATGACCATACTGGGTCAGACTAATGGTCCATCTAGTCGAGTATCCTGTCTTCTGACAGCGGCCAATGCCGGATGTTTCTAAGGGAATGAACAGAACAGGCCCTGCTGTCTAGTTCCAGCTTCTGGCAGGCAGAGGCATAGGGATACCCAGAGCATGGGGTTGCATCCCTGATCATCTTGGCTTATAACCACTTGGAACTATCCTACATGAACTTGTCTAACTTTTTTTTTTAGCCCAGTTATACTTTTGGCCTTCACAACATCCCCTGGCAATGAGTTCCACAGGTAAATTGTGCATCATGTGAAAGTAGTACTTCCTTATGTATGTTTTAAATCTGCTGCCTATTAATTTAATTGGGTGATCCCTAATTCTTCCCTGTTCAATTTCTCCACACCATTCATGATTTTAGAGACCTCTATCATATCCCCCTTTATTAATCTCTTTTTCAAACTGAACAGTCCCAGTCTTTTTCATCTCTCTTCATATGGGAGCTGTTCCATACCCCTAATCATTTTTGTTGGCTTTCTCTGTACCCTCACCCTTTTCTGAGATGGGGTAACCAGAACTGCACGCAGTATTCAAGGTGTGGGTGTACCATGGATTTATATAGTGGCACTATAATATTTTGTCTTATTATCTACCCCTGCCTGGTTCCTAACATTCTGTTAACTTTTCTGACTTCCTTGGCACACTGAGTGGATGTCTTCAGAGAACTATCTACAATGACTCCAAGCTCTCTTTCTTGAGTGGTAATAGTGAGACCCCATCATTTTGTATGTATAGTTGGGATGTTTTCCAATATGCATTACTTCGCATTTATCACCAATGAAATTCATCTGCCATTTTGTTGCCCAGTCACCCAGTTTTGTGAGATCCCTTTGTAACTCTTCAAAGTGTGCTTTGGACTTAACCAGGGGTTCTCAAATTTCATTGCACCGCAACTCCCTTTGGACAATAAAAATTACTACGCAACCCCAGGAAGGGGGACTGAAGCCTGAGCCAGCCCAAGCCCCTGGGAGGGGGGCGAGGGGGGCAAAGCCGAAGCCCAAGGACTTCAGCCTCAGGTAGGGGTCCTGTAACCTGAGTCCCGATGCCCAGGGCTGAAGCCCTCGGGCTTTGGTCCTGGGTCCCAGCAAGTCTAAGCCAGCCCTGGCGCCCCCATTAAAATGGGGTCATTGCCCACTTTGGGGTCCCAACCCACAATTTGAGAACCACTGGAGTTAACTATCTTGAGTAATTTTCCATCATCTGAAAACTTTGACACTTCACCTTTTATCCCCTTTTCCAGATCGTTTATGAATGTTGAACAGCAATGGTCCCAAAACAATTTAGCTGTTTACAAGATCCAGACTAGTAACTAATACATTCTTTGTTCATGTTAAAAAATTCTGGCAACCTTTTATTTGAACCACTCTAGTGTCCCGATGCTTTGGAGCAAGGACTTGAAATTTGGGACGGGGTGGCCTCTGTATCAGGGATGTGGTTTTGCCATTTTCATAAAAATCCACTCAAATATGGCTGCTATAAGCCTTTGGCATATGTCAGTTGGCATACGCTAAGTAGAGACTTGTTAAGAGTTTGACAGCTAAAATCTTTGAAAATTTTTTCCTCACTAAGCATGCTCGAGCCCATCCCAGCTCTTACATGTGACCAGACTGCACATATGCCATCCCCACAGAACAACTGAACATGCTCCAGACCAGGACTACAGGGGCAAAGCAAACTTTCCCTGTACTTGCTGCTCCCTGTGACTCTGGGCTGGAGTAGGGCAGAGCACCGGAAATTAGAAAGCAGGGAGCCTGTCTCTCTTGTGCTCTCAGTGACATCCCTCTGCTGGCATCCAGGCAGCACAGAGAGGGAAGCTGTCTGATTCAAATGCAGGGGAGACAAAAGCTGAACCAGGGGAGATGGAAATGAATACACTGGGACAAGGAGTCTGCTGAGACTGGGAGCTGGAGGGGAAGAGAAGGTTGACACTGGTTGGGCAAGCAGACTGAGGTGGAGAGCTGGTAAGGGATATGTTGGAGGAGGACTGGGACAGAGAGCCACATTGCTGGTGGAAGTGGGGTGTTCACTGAGATTGGACAAGGAGCTGAGAGCAGTGTGTACAAGGATGGGACGAGGAGACAGATCTGACAAGGAGCTAGGATGTGAGGGGAGAACTATGACTGGCTGGGTAAAGAGATTGGGACAAGGAGCAGGGGGCAGGAGTGGGAAGATGGGAAAGACAGATCAGATGAGGAGCTGGAAGAGGGGAATGGGAACAAGGTGTGGGAATGGGGAGAGACTGTGATGAGAAGCCTGAAAAAGGAAGATTGGGACTGAAAAGGCAAGGAAAATGGGAATGGGACAAGAAAGTAGGGGTGGGGAAGAGACAAGACTGAAAGAGGGACAGGATAGAAGGACTCATGCTTGGGACAAATTGCCAGAGAGTCTATGCCTGGTAGGGTACATTCCCCTCCATAGGCTGGACTAGAACTCATGATTGCTGAGGCTAACCATTCCTCTGTTGTCAGCAAATATCTATGAAACCAACTGGCAAAGGTGTTGGTCCACACAGAGGATGACAAACACAGCAGAGATCTCTTCACTGGATCTAAAAGGTTCCAACCCTGCTGGTGACCACTGTGGGTGTCAATATAATACCACATATTGGAATTTCTATTTTTTAGTTTGCTTTTTTAAAAACCTAAAAAGTTACACATAAAAAGCTATATTGAAATACCATTATTAAGATTGCAAAGTCAAGCACTCAAAAGTTAGGAAAAGACAAAATTAAGACTGCATTTGTAAAATGGGAATAAATCCGCCCCTCACCACACAGCAGCGTTGTGAAGATTTAATTAATATATGTTTGTGAAGCACTTTAATACTATAGTGAGAGGCACCACAGAAATACCCTTGAGAAAATTAATAATTCTGTCTCCACAGTGGAGTTTGAATAGTGTGCAGTAAATAAGGCATGGGGTCACACACATTGAACAATGAGGATAAAACAAAATACTGAATAGCCGCTCATTAAGTGCATCTGAAGAAGTGAGATTTTTACCCATGAAAGCTTATGCCCAAATAAATCTGTTAGTCTTTAAAGTGCCACCGGACTCCTCGTTGTTTTCATTAAGTAAGCAACATCCATATTTGCAAGGAATGAGACAGGGTTTTCTCATGGGAAAAATAATACATAATCATATAATTAAAAACTTCTCATAATGCATATGCACAAGGGGGCTGAATTAAGGTTGCACAGACAACATTAATTCTGGCATTTCCTATCTTTTGAGTACTTTAGTTTGCTACTTTAATAATAAAAACACTTTTTTGTGTTTAATAGTAAAAAACAGAACAAATCTAGGTAAACTGTCTCTGAAAACTCTGCCATTTTTTTATTCTGTCTCTGATGCAAGTGCACCCTACCATTAAGAAACACCCCCTCCCCACCATCCCTCAGCATGTATCCCTGCAGGTGGCACTTCAAGTTCTGTTTTATTTTCAATCCTGGAATGTTTGTGATTTCTTAGAATGGTCTGATTGGGGCCTTGTGTACTACTTACTGACAATCAGCCAAAACTTTGTGAAGAAGTTAGACTGCAAGAATATTCTGATTTACTTTAAAAAGTAGAGAAAAGTTCTTTTAATCAACTCCAGCAGTTAGTTACAATAGTATTAAAATTGTATAAAAAAACTTTCAGAGATGAAAGCTTCAAGTTTATCATATGAAACTATAACAAGTCCTAAAAAGCCCCCAAAACACATTTTTTGCCATGCAAAAAAAGTAATAACTGCCTGTTTTAACAAAGTTATGTACAAACATAGTAACTAAGTAGGTTGATCACATGCCTAGTCCACACATTTTTAAGTGTATTAATTATAAATCCAAGAACACAATGACAATGTTCTCAGTATGTTCTCCATCCCCCCCACAAGCTAACTTTCTGCATAAAAGCAAATATGACCAGTATGCTCTGGGGCTGGGGAGAGAGCTGTCACTGGGGTCAGTGCCCATGGTCAGGTGCTTGGGGGGCAGGGGGATTATCAGTGCCCATAGCTTGGAATTTGGCATAGGGGTGGTGAAGGGGGTATGTCAGTGGGGTCAATGCCTGCAACCTGGAGTTGGGCATGGAAGAGACGGGGCAGTCAGTGCCCATGGCTTGGGTCTGTCAATGGGGTCAGTGCCTGCAGGCTGGCACTAAGCATATAGGGAGAGGTCAGTGGCGGTGACCTGGAACCGGGCACGGGGAGGACGGGTCCCTCAGTGGGATCTGCATTGGCCGCCTGGTGATGGGCCAGCGGGAGGCTGCCTGTCAGCGGGGTCAGTGCCCACGAGCTGGCCCGGGGAGGGGCAGAGGGAAAGGAGGCTGTCGGGGGGCCGTGGCTGCAGGCTGGCCCCAGGGAGGGGAGGGCTGTGGGGGAGTCTGTACCCACGGAGAGTGGGGAGGGGGCTGACGGGGAGGCCGAGCCCGCGGGCTGGCGCCGTCGGAAGGGGCCTGGCCTGGGGTCAGCGCTGTCCCCGCTACTTGGGGCACTGGCTCCCGGCCCGCCTCCCTGTTCCGCAGGAAGTCCCTCTCCGCCGGCCCGGGCCCGGCAGCTCCGCGCAGGCTGCCGTGGGGCCTGCGCACCAGGCCGGCCGGTTCTGCGGCGCGGGGTACACAGAGGCTGCAGCCCATTCGCCCGCACCCCCCTCGGAGAGAGCGCGAGTGCCTCCCCACCCCCCACCTTTGCGCGGCGCGAGCTTTAAAGCGGCGCGAGCTTCCACGGCTGTCACCGGCGCGAGCCGCGCGGGGAAGCGGTGGAAGAACCCACAGTACCCAGCGGGGGGGTAACTCGGTACCTTGGGGTCGATGTCTCCCACAGCGAAGAACTTGACATCTTTGAACATCTCCTCGGGCACTTTCAGCTCCTCCCCGCCCGCCGACATGGTCCCGTCCGTGCGGAGCCGCGGCCCGCGCTCCCTGGGGCCAGCCCGGCGCTCACGTCCCCTCCCCCGTCAGAGCAGCCGAACCGCGGGAGCAAGGCGCGCGCTGCGGAAGGCACCATCCCCCGCCGGGACCCGGGGGGGAGACTGAGCCGAGCGGTCCGATCAGCGTCCCCGGCTGCCACGGACTCCGCCGGCTGCGCCTCCGGGCACGGGCTCTCCCGGAACCAGGGCCGAGCGCCTGCGTTCAACTACACCGCGGAGCCTGCCGCTCCCCCCTTCTCGCCGTGTTCAATGGACTCTCCCCAACGAACGGGGCAGGCGGCGGGGATGGCTGGTCCCGCCCATTAACAAACAACAGGGAGGAGGGAAGCCGCTCCCCTCGCAGGCCCCGCCCCTCCCTCATGCCCTCCCTCCCTGTGTCCCCCGACCCCCCCCCCCCCTTCCCTCCCAGCCCCGTCCGCCCCGTATCTCCCCCTGCTCCCCGCCCCAGTCCCCTCCCCCACCCCATTCCTGGCCCAGACCCAGGCCGCCAGCTTTCTCCCAGACCCCTCCCTTCAGCCCCCCCCGCTCCTCCTCCTCCTCCTCCTCCCTGGGCACATGTGCGCACCCCTCCCCCCTACACACACACCCACACACACACACACGGGCCCAGGCCGGGGATTGCTCCGGCTCACACAGACACTGCCTGCTGTGGGGGCGGGGGAGAGGTCTGGCTCTGTCCCACAGCCTCCCTCCCCGCTGTGTAGTCAGAGGTTGAGATCCCCTGCAGTGAGATTGACCCACTCAGGGCTTGGCCACCTAGGGAAATGGACCAGAATGGTTACTGCGGAGTAAGCGGGTTGGGCAGTAGCTATTCCGGAACAGGTCCCCCTGTGGACACTCTACTCTGGCATAAATGTCACTTTGTGGCAGAATAATTAGTAAAAAGAAGAACAGGAGTACTTGTGGCACCTTAGAGACTAACAAATTTATTAGAGCATAAGCTTTCGTGGACTACAGCCCACTTCTTCGGATGCATATAGAATGGAACATATCATCTATATGCATCCGAAGAAGTGGGCTGTAGTCCACGAAAGCTTATGCTCTAATAAATTTGTTAGTCTCTAAGGTGCCACAAGTACTCCTGTTCTTCTTTTTGCGGATACAGACTAACACGGCTGTTACTCTGAGAATAATTAGTGTACTCTATGAGTGCACTGGGTCCATGTCTGCACTAACAAGCTTGCAGTGGCACACCTGTACCGATACAGCTGTGCTGCGGTAAGAGCGCTTGTGTAGCTGCATTTTGTCCACGGGAGAGAGCTCTCCCGTCTGCATAATAAAACCATTTCACTGATTTCAGAGTAACAGCCGTGTTAGTCTGTATCCGCAAAAAGAAGAACAGGAGTACTTGTGGCACCTTAGAGACTAACAAATTTATTAGAGCATAAGCTTTCGTGGACTACAGCCCACTTCTTCGGATGCATATAGAAGTGAACATATATTGAGGAGATATATATACACACATACAGAGAGCATAAACAGGTGGGAGTTGTCTTACCAACTCTGAGAGGCCAATTAATTAAGAGAAAAAAAACTTTTGAAGTGATAATCAAGCTAGCCCAGTACAGACAGTTTGATAAGAAGTGTGAGAATACTTACAAGGGGAGATAGATTCAATGTTTGTAATGGCTCAGCCATTCCCAGTCCTTATTCAAACCGGAGTTGATTGTGTCTAGTTTGCATATCAATTCTAGCTCAGCAGTCTCTCTTTGGAGTCTGTTTTTGAAGTTTTTCTGTTGTAATATAGCCACCCGCAGGTCTGTCACTGAATGACCAGACAGGTTAAAGTGGGAGAACACTAGACACAATCAACTCCGGTTTGAATAAGGACTGGGAATGGCTGAGCCATTACAAACATTGAATCTATCTCCCCTTGTAAGTATTCTCACACTTCTTATCAAACTGTCTGTACTGGGCTATCTTGATTATCACTTCAAAAGTTTTTTTTCTCTTAATTAATTGGCCTCTCAGAGTTGGTAAGACAACTCCCACCTGTTTATGCTCTCTGTATGTGTGTATATATATCTCCTCAATATATGTTCCATTCTATATGCATCCGAAGAAGTGGGCTGTAGTCCACGAAAGCTTATGCTCTAATAAATTTGTTAGTCTCTAAGGTGCCACAAGTACTCCTGTTCTTCTTTTTCCATTTCACTGAGCATCTTCCGCTGACATAGAGTTGGGCACACAAGTGCTTATGCCAGCATAATTTATGTCACTTGGGGCATGACCATTTTTTTCCCCCACACACCTGAGACACAAAAGTTTTGCCAACATAAATACTAATCAACAGAGGGTCCTGTGGCACCTTTAAGACTAACAGAAGTATTGGAGCATAAGCTTTCGTGGGTGAATGCATGAAGTAGGCATTCACCCACGAAAGTTTATGCTCCAATACTTTTTAGTCTTAAAGGTGCCACAGGACCCTCTGTTGCTTTTTACAGATTCCGACTAACATGGCTACCCCTCTAAGTACTAATGTAGACATGGCCTAACTCAGGATACAGACTAACATGGCTACCACTCTGAAACCTGTAAACATGAGACTGGAGCTGCTCTACTCAATTTTAAAACACCGGTGCATGTGAAGATTCAATTCCTAGGTTACCTTTGGCTTCTTCATTACTCGAGGCTCCATTCTCTGTCCATGGGGACCTAATCAATATTCAGTGACTAATCATTGCCTGCTGTGATAGTCCAGGTACTATAGATGATGTCTTAATGAGTATTAATATTTGTACCATTTTACATATGTCAAGCAATCCAGAAGTAAATGCCTCAGGGAACAGAGTATTCCCTCCTGGGTTCTTTTCCCAGGTCTGCTACTGATCTGCTACGCTCTGTTCCTCAGCTTCAAGCCCTGATTCAGTAAAGCATTTCAGCACTTGCTTAACTCCCTTTGATGTCAAAGGGACTTTAAACTTGTAAGTGCTTTGCTGAACTGGGACCTCAGTTTCCTCAGTTGTAAAATGTGAATAATAAATTTCTACCTCACAGGGGTATTATGACAGTTAAGTATTTAAGGCCAGATTCTGCTACCCTGACATTCGGTACTTCACTCTGAGTAGTTTCATTGAAAAAGCTACTTGTGAATTAAGATGCTGCTCAATGAGAGTTTGTGGTGGCAGAAGCTGGCTGCTAATGATTGTAAGGTGCTTTGAGAATCTTGGATGAAAAGTTGGACATAATGCTAGTATTATTACTCAGTCACTACATTTTATTAGGTTATTGAATACATGAACAAAAATTACAGACTATGTAGGAAATATCAAATGCATGCTAATTTAAAACAAGACAACAAATTTACTGCAGATAGTGATTGATTTATTAAACACATACTGAATACAACATACAAGACACTAAAAAAATACACCAGGCATAATATACAGTATACAATGTAAGGGCAACATACAAGGAAGTAAGACATTTCATAGGACAGTTACAGGGAGAATTTTTTAAATTATCATTAAATATTGAAGGCACAATTCTGCCCTCACTCACATTGAAAAGTATCTTACTCTGGGAGTAGCCCCATCGAAGAATATTCTCTCAGAATAAGCTACAACTCAATTTGAGTAAGTGAGGCAGAATTGGGTCCTAAATAATTATTGCTTAGATATGCTCATATGCTTACTTGCTGTTATGTCCCAAGTTGTTTAATTGCTATTTGTATACAGGTCACCCCCAAATATTTATATTAAAATGATTATTTAACTTCCTGATGCATTTTTCTTCTTAAAATTCACATTTTCCACGCAATATTTTAACTACTTCAGAATTAGCAATCACATGTGGTTTATGGCTATAATGGTGTAAGTCCTTTTAAATATCATTTAAAACAAACCTTATTAAAGAATAAGAATTTTAGCAGTTGTGTCCTCTCCACTCTTTTAGAATTGCTCTGACCAAACTCAGTAACAGTCTTCTCATGGCTAAATCTGAACATTTATTTATCATCAACACCATTTATTGTTCTCTCTTCTTAAGCTTTCTCTACATTGTTGGCTTATGAGTTTCTGTGCTCTACGGCATCTCCTCCTACCTTCCTGATGGGTCGCTCAGCATCTTCAGTGGATCCTCATTCTTCCCTCTTCCCCAAATGTCTGTATCCCTCAGATTTCTGTCCTTAGTTCCATCATTTTTTTCCTCTGTATACTCTTCTCTTAGTGACCTCACTCACTCCCATGGCTTCATATGCTGTCTCTCAAATCTGATTGCCAAATTTGTCTCTTTACCCATGACTCCTCCCCTGTCATCCAGTCTTATATCTCCAAGTATCTTGTACTGAATGTTTCACTGCCATCACCCCCACCCGAATTTCTTATCTTTCCTCCTGATTCCCCTCCTCTACCTACCTTCTCTATCACTATTAACAGTTCCCCTTGTCCTTCCCATCTCTCAGGCTCACAATCTTGGTGTCATCTTTGACTCCTCTCTCTCCTCTTCCTACATAGCCACTCTCTAAGCCCTGCCCTCCTTGTAGTGTCATCAAAATCCATCCTATCCTCACTAGCCACACTATATGGTCCACACCTTGATTGCTGAAACCTCTCCTCTCCCTTTGTAACTGCTAAAGTCAAATTTCTCTCCCCCTGCTATCCCTCCATCACACACTTCATTCTATGAATCTGTTTGCTGACTTTGCCTCTTACTGGATTAAATGGAAATTCCTTGTCCCCTCTTTCAAGACCTTACACAACCTTGTTCCCTGCTCTCATTCCTTCCTATTCCTGCCTTTGCAGCCTTGTTCTTCTCCCAATCAATTCACTTTATCACTCCCTATATGTCTTTTTCACTCGTTTTTGTGCTTCCTATATCCTGTCCCTCAAAGTTGACACAGTTTACCACCACATCCATCAAGACCCCTCTCTCTTTTTCAAATCCCTCCTTAAAATCTACTTGTTCCAGGAATCCTTCCTTCCAACTTCTCTTCAGCAATCTCTTATCATACTCCCTTTCCTGAACTGTTGATCTAGGTCTTGCATTTGTTTCTTTTTGGGTATCTTAGGGCTCAATTCTACAAAGGCTTACTCAGATGGGGGGATAGCTCAGTGGTTTGTGCATTGGCCTGCTAAACCCAGGGTTGGGAGTGCAATGCTTGAGGGGGCCATTTAGGGATCTGGGGTAAAAATCTGTCTGGGGATTGGTCCTGCTTTGAGCAGGGGGTTGGACTAGATGACCTCCTGAGGTCCCTTCCAGCCCTGATATTCCATGATTTTCATTACTCATGGAAGAAATCATTATGACTTGGATTTTCCTAATATACTAAACCTTTAAATTGCAAACACTTCAAATCAGACACTATGTTTTACGCTGTTTAGAAAGCACATTGCAAATAGACAGCACTGTGTACATGATTTTTAATAATAAATACCCTTGCCCAGGCCTCTGCTTCAGTAGTGCTAGGCAGAGGCAAGCTGGGCCACTTTGATTTTCCAATACAGTAAAATCTCAGAGTTACGAACACCAGAGTTACAAACTGACCAATCAACCACACACCTCATTTGGAACCAGAAGTATGCAATCAGGCAGCAGCAGAGACAAAAAAAAGGGGGGGAGGAGGGGAAACAGTAAAGTCCTGTGTTAAACATAAACTACTAAAAAAATAAAGGGAAAGCAGCATTTTTCTTTTGTATAGTAAAGTTTCAATGCTGTATTAAGTCAATATTCAGTTGTAAACTTTTGAAAAAACAACCATGTTTTGTTCAGAGTTACGAACATTTCAGAGTTACTAACAACCTCCATTCCCAAGCTGTTCGTAACGCAGAGGTTTTACTGTATTTATTCAGCAAGACAAATCAGGAGCATAGGAGATCCACCTGATATTTAAAATCCCATCAACCTGACAGCCTCTTTAAAATATCAGATGTTAACTATGCAAGGTCAGAGCACTGCACATGTTTAAATCATTGAGACCTATCACTTAATGCCCATTAATAAGGTGTCAGTCTTAACCAAACTGTTTTTCCTGGCCAATTATGATAAAGATCTCAGGATGAAGTTTAATTCCATCTGGGCATGGATGTTTAATGCAATGTGAATAAAAAGGGGGAAAGAGTCCATAAAACTGCACCACAGATAGAAATCCATTTTATAATCTTTAGTCTCTAAAAAGGGTGCATTTAAATAAAAACACCTTACAGTTGTAAAGTTTTTCCCAATATGTAATTTACAGTTTCTCTACTGCCTTTTTCTTTCAAAATATCTCCCTGATGGATTGGTACATTTGAAAAAACCCAAACTACTGGATATTTAGAATGAGGAACACTTCCCCCCCCCCTCCCATCAGGTTATAAAAACTAAACATAGATAAAGCTTTTGTCCCTAAAATATTAAGTTCTAAAATCGGAAGACTAAAACTCAGGTCCTTGATCCTAAGATTCATGACAAAATCACCATTGGCATGGAGCAGGATTGGGCCCAAAGATTATACCAGAAGAGTATCACAAATTTTTCTCCCTGTCTTTTGCAACATCAATGATTGCTTCCATTTTTCCCCATTTTTAATCAATTCTGTTTGAATGCTATCAAATTTAAAACAAAATTGGGTGTGTGGAGGGGGAGAAGGTAGTAAACAGTAATACATTTTTTGCAAAGGGAAATAGTTTCCAGTTTTCTTCCATTTGTTTGAATTTGTCATTTCCCAGTCAGCAGATGCTCCTTTCTTTCCCCACAGTATATGAGTATCTGCCTCCCACTGAAGTCAAGGAGAGTTACTTGTACCCTGAGGGGCAGAATCACACTGTGAGATTGGGAACATTAGTGCTGGTCTTAATGTAGAAGGTAGTTCTCTTTCAATTCAAGATTCCTCAGGGCATTTTACGAGAGAGTTTTTAATAGCATATGAGATTTTTTAAATTTTTCATTTATTAGTTGGGCTGGCCTGAGAGACTCATGGAAAGCTAATTTACAGAGTTGTGTAAATCCATTTCTGAAATGACAGTCACAGTAGTCTCTGTCAGAAGCTCTTAAAAATGGAATATATATGTAAAGTTCAGGAAGTTATTTAAGCCAGGTTCATTAATTTTGCATGCATATAGAGATTTATAAATGTTTGAAATAAACTAAAATTTCTGTGGGATTTTTAGAGATTCTTGGCCTGATTTTTTCCTTTTACACCAGTGTACGTCTGGAGTAATGCAACTGATGCCAATTAGGAAACAGATCTAATAGCTCTGTGCTGCAGTAAAACTGCTTGTGAGGAAGAATTAGGCTCTCTGTCTTCACAACATAACTGAGACACAGTCTCTTTCCCAACCCACCTCCACAAATTACCGGTACTTTTTATTAGACAAAAGAAATGTTATTCTCATACACATCCCATCCAGACAGTTATTAAGGACTTTATTTTGCTTTAGGCTTATTTTGTAGCTGATTTTTCTGCCAGAAATGGTGAAGTCAGAGAAGTCAACTGACAAATCTAGCTAAATATTATATCCTGATACTCACATCTCTTTTTTCTAGCTTCCAACTTCAAATATAGGGCTTGATACTGTAAATTATTACTCATAATGGGTGAGACTGACACCCCGACTGATGTGGAGTAGTATCTTATTCCATGAGTGGCCTCACTGATTTCAGTCTGACTACTTATGAATTAAGGCACTACTCAATATCAGTAGGGTTATCAATCTGCCCACATATGAATATCTTATCTTTATCCACGTGAGTAGTCTTGTTGGCTTTAAGGTGATCACTCACGTCATAAAGATTACTCATATGATTGGGTGTTTTTCTGAAAGATCTGCTTTAGGAATTATTTTGGGGAAGTTCTAGCCTATGTTACATAGGAGGTCAGACTAGATGATCACATTAGTCCATTCTGGCCTTAGAATCTATGAGTAAGAATATACAGGCTCTGTCCCTTAATTAGTTTCTAAATTAGAGGGGAGATTAAATTAACTAACCTATTTTTAATAAAGCGTATATTTAATGAGACATTTCCCAACAAGTTATTTTCCAGTTTATGGCAAAAAAAAAACCCCAACATCAAGTTCTGCATTTATGTTTATAACTTATTTTATGAGAGAATAGAAAACTAGACTGAAAAATCCTGATTTTAAATATATTACCCCCCCACACACACACACACACACACAAATATTTACCACATGTGACGTTGTGCAGTCTATATGGTTTTATAAAAATATGATAAGTGAATATTATGTAACTGGAATATGCTTCATGCAAAAGGTCTCTTGTTAGGTATCGTTACAAAGTTTCAGAGTAGCAGCCGTGTTAGTCTGTATCCGCAAAAAGAACAGGAGTACTTGTGGCACCTTAGAGACTAACAAATTTATTAGAGCATAAGCTTTTGTGGACTACAGCCCACTTCTTCGGATGCATATAGAATGGAACATATATTGAGGAGATATATATACACACACACACAGAGCATAAACAGGTGGGAGTTGTCTTACCAACTCTGAGAGGCCAATTAATTAAGAGAAAAAAATCTTTTGAAGTGATAATCAAGATAGCCCAGTACAGACAGTTTGATAAGAAGTGTGAGAATACTTACAAGGGGAGATAGATTCAATGTTTGTAGTTGATTGTGTCTAGTGTTCTCCCACTTTAACCTGTCTGGTCATTCAGTGACAGACCCGCGGGTGGCTATATTACAACAGAAAAACTTCAAAAACAGACTCCAAAGAGAGACTGCTGAGCTGGAATTGATATGCTAGACACAATCAACTCTGGATTGAATAAGGACTGGGAATGGCTGAGCCATTACAAACATTGAATCTATCTCCCCTTGTAAGTATTCTCACACTTCTTATCAAACTGTCTGTACTGGGCTATCTTGATTATCACTTCAGAAGTTTTTTTTCTCTTAATTAATTGGCCTCTCAGAGTTGGTAAGACAACTCCCACCTGTTTATGCTCTCTGTATGTGTGTATATATATCTCCTCAATATATGTTCCATCCTATATGCATCTGAAGAAGTGGGCTGTAGTCCACGAACGCTTATGCTCTAATAAATTTGTTAGTCTCTAAGGTGCCACAAGTACTCCTGTTCTTGTTACAAAGTTTATAATCTACTGAGTGTGATCATGCTATTTGTATAAATGTACCACTCTTCTATCTAAAACTAGAAATATTAAATATAACTCTGAAGGCCTATTGTCATTATGTAAAGTGTGGGCCATTAATGATGGTTTGGAATCTTGGTGACTCCCATTAACCAGGACCATTGTCTGCAGATAGCTGTATTTACCTGTTAGTCTTCCTGTATATGTGTGCTGGCAAGTGGGCAATGAAGTCTTGCAGTGACATGTGACCATGTCACCTGAACTGGAATCCATCTTTAACCTGGTGCTTTTCCAGTGGGGGGTGGAAACCCAGAGGGACAAAGGGTTCCCACCTTATGCAAAAGATATATAAAGGGGTGGAAGAGTACACAAAGGGAGAGGAGCCATCATGAAGAATCCCCTAGCTATCACCTGAGCTGGAACAAGAGCTGTACCAGGGGAAAGAATTGTGCCCAGGCCTGGAAGGTGTCCAGTCTGAGAAAAAACTTACTGAAGCATCTCTGAGGGTGAGATTATCTGTATTCAGTTTGATTAGACATAGATTTGCGCATTTTATTTTATTTTGCTTGGAGACTTACTTTGTTCTGTCTATTACTACTTGGAACCACTTAAATCCTATTTTCTGTATTTAATGAAATCACTTTTTATTTAGTAATTTACTCAGAGTATATATTAATACCTGGGGGAGCAAACAACTGTGCATATCTCTCTATCAGTGTTATAGAGGGTGAACAATTTATGAGTTTACTCTGCATAAGATTTATACAGGGTAAAATGGATTTATTTGGGTTTAGACCCCATTGGGAGTTGGGCATCTGAGTGCTAAAGACAAGCAAACTTCTGTGAACTGTTTTCAGGTAAACTTGCAGCTTTGGGGCAAGTGATTCAGACCCTGGGTCTGTGTTGGGGCAGACGGGAGTGTCTGGCTCAGCAAGACAGGGTGCTGGAGTCCTGAGCTGGCAGGGAAAACAGGAGTAGAGGTAGTCTTTGCACGTCGGGTGGCAGCTCTCCGGGGGGTTTCTGTGATCCAACCCGTCACAGTGGCGTAGTCGAGCAGGGTCTGTGCACAGCTGATTGCTTTGAGATACTGGTAGTGATTTTAAGTGAGTTTTAAGTGTGGTGGCTGGAGAACAGACAAAGTGGTTACTGGTTTGTTATTTTCTGTTTGCTTATTTCGGGAAAGGGAAGTAGGGACAGAAAAGGTAGCAAAATAAGTAAGAATGAAGATCAAAAGAAGCTAAAACTACACAAGTTGCAAATTGCCCAAATAGACTGAACACTGGATGCTGGGAAAGTCTCTGTTAACTAAGAAGCCCCTGAGCTGAGTGCATCTCAGTTTCAGTGAACTGCAGATGGGTGTGGCCCAACCTCTGTCTGTGCTGAACATGACTGGAGTGTCTAATTTAGCAAGACAGGAGTGGAGGGGTGCCTGTTCTGCCAGGAGGGGGTTCTCTGTGGTATCCCAGCTCATCAAGTGATGGTCTCAAGGGAAGACAAATGGAAATTTGATGTACAATTTGCCTGGGAAAAGGCTGACCTGGAAAAAGAAAAGGCTGCCCACCAGCCTGGACTTAAGAGACAAAGCAAGTAAGGCCCAGAAGCATGACCTGGCTGTAATGGAGTGGAAGAGGTGCACAGAGACATGTATCCTGGAGCTGGAAGTTGGGGTCCTGGTGACTGCTGCGGTGGGAACCCCAAGGACTCTAGCTGGAAGCAAGCCCAACCTGAGTGAAAAGGGGGGATTTTGCTGCCCAGCTAAAGGTCTCTCATAGCTGGTAGCTGTGAGCCTACAGCTGGATCAGGGTCTCTTTCCCTTTTGGGGGACACAGGAGTGTCTGCCCCATAGGGGAGCCCAAAAACGAATTTTAGGTATACTGCCTCCACCATGGTCAGTGTCCAAGTCCTACCACATATTACTTTCAAACTCTGTTTACAGGCCAACACATGGAACCATGTCCTATCTGTGTCCCTAGCATGATGTCAATAACAGTTAGTAACAAATTTCAGAGTAGCAGCCGTGTTAGTCTGTATCCGCAAAAAGAAGAACAGGAGTACTTGTAGCACCTTAGAGACTAACAAATTTATTAGAGCATAAGCTTTCGTGGACTACAGCCCACTTCTTCAGATGCATATAGAATGGAACATATATTGAGGAGATATATATACACACATACAGAGAGCATAAACAGGTGGGAGTTGTCTTACCAACTCTGAGAGGCCAATTAATTAAGAGGAAAAAAAAAAACTTTTGAAGTGATAATCAAGCTAGCCCAGTACAGACAGTTAAGAAGTGTGAGAATACTTACAAGGGGAGATAGATTCAATGTTTGTAATGGCTCAGCCATTCCCAGTCCTTATTCAAATTAGTAACAAATATATTCTTTCCAGCACTGTTAGAGTTACAAGTTTCTTCAGCTGGAATAGGGGCAGTTTCACAATAAGAGGATTCAGTGAAATCATTGTTAAATCCTAATCTAGAGGAACAACTCTGGGCGTGAGTGCCCGTTCACTCCTGTCTACTGGTGTCTGCTGCTAACGTACACACAGGACTGGGTGGACAAGGCATACAAATCTGGAGAGAAAAAGTTACACACATGTATCAAGTCAAAAGGTTTTTGTTCTGTTTTATTTTTTTATCTACAAACAAATCCCATACTGATTTCCTTCTTCCCCAGGAAAGGTTCATCAGTTGTAGTAATTATTTATCTTTACAGATTAAATCATATTGTTGAATTTTATATTAATAATATATAGTTACACATGCAATAGAATATACACTATATATTGTATATAATATTTTGCATATGTATTATATATTATAAGCAAATAAACATACACCATAACAAGAAACTGTTCATGTAATAACACCAATTTTCGTATCTCTACCCTGACTCACTTCACCCATCACTTCTATATGAATGCCAGGGGTGAAATCCAGGTCCATTGAAATCAATGGGAGTTTTGCCATTGATGTCAATGAAACCAGGATTTCACACAAGCTTCATATATATGGACTTAAGGAACATTTATGTGAAAAAGTCCTTTCGTATATTATATGCTTTAAATCTGATTATTTGACAATAAGTATGGCTTTCCAGTATTCCTGTGCTGTACTAAATTTCCATTTGTAGACTTTGATCCTTCAAGGTGTTTTTCTGTATTGCCAATCCCAATGTTCAAGACTCAGCCAGGAGTGGTAGGTTTGTATAATTTTTGGTGGTGCCCAGAATGGGTCTAAGTCTCCCCACCTCCCCGCCTGCCTTGTAAGCCAATATATATTTTATTAAATAATGTAAAAATGGACTGGAAACTTTATTGCACAATATCACTATTGTAAGAAAAAAATATTTAAC
This sequence comes from Malaclemys terrapin pileata, assembly GCF_027887155.1. NCBI lineage: Eukaryota > Metazoa > Chordata > Testudines > Emydidae > Malaclemys > Malaclemys terrapin. The sequence goes on along the minus strand of NC_071506.1, from coordinate 269,107,038 downwards.
TAAGAATATCAATGTTATTAATAATCTTTTGAATACAGAAACAACCAAGCACTCTTTGATCAATAACCCTCAAAAGCAAATACTTTCTAAAATTAAAACAAATATAGCCCCTTCTTTTGCGATGATCAAGAATTTGTTGCTGGGATAAAATGAAGCTACAATGGGCTGGTGCCACAAGATTACAAGGGCCAATTAAAAGTGGAAAGTCAGAAGCAGCACTTGCCTGCTTCAATATATTATATTTTGTTGTACCTGTTGTGGGAATGTTCTTAATGTTTTCTCTGAATACTGTGTGGTGCCTCAGTTTCCTCTGGAAGGTGTTGGAGAACAAAGAGATCAGGTGGCCTCCTTGTCCAGAAAAGAGACAAAGGCCAGAGAAGGGGCTGGAGGGAGTGTCAGTTTGGAGCTGGCTGGGGAGATGGGGAGAGGCCGAGAACTTGGGTCTGGGCTCCCCACTCCTTAAGATGGACCTGACTGAGGGGTCCTGTTTTCTGTACCTACAAGCTCTGTTTTAGACTGTGTTCCTGTCATCTAATAAACCTTCTGTTTTATCGGCTGGCTGACAGTCACGTCTGACTGCGGAGTTAGGGTGCAGGGCCCTCTGATTTCCCCAGGAGCCCCGCCTGTGCGGACTCATTGCGGAAAGCGCACGGTGTGGAAGGGGCTGCTGAGTGCTCCGAGGTCAGACGCAGGAAGGTGTAAGCTTCTTGTCCTGGAGACAGTATGTTCAGAGAGAGGAGGCTCCCCCAGAGTCCTGACTGGCTTCATATGGAGTAGTTCCAGAGCATCCCAGCATCCCCTTCCACACCGTGCGCTTCCCGCAATGAGTCCACACAGGCACTGATACTCCCTCCAGCCCCTCCTCTGCCCTTTGTTCCTTTTCCAGGCAAGGAGGCCACCTGATCTCTTTGTTCTCCAACACCTTCAGTTGGCCCCTTGCAGGGGAGAAGCCCAGGCCATCAGTTGCCAGGAGACAGGGTTCGGCCATTCTCTGTACAGACAGCATCACACTGGCCCTCTAGGGTTCTGCAACAATCACGTACCTTTATCCCACCACCTAGATCCTTAAGAAATGCATAGGGGAAACTGAGGCACCCACACAGTATTCAGAGAAAATATTAAGAACATTCCCACTTCGTAACACCTGTATAAAACCAATTATATACTTTAAAGGGTGTAAAATAATCAAGTATTGTGCTAAACACGATCCCAAACTGACTGCCAAATTTAAGTTGCATTTTTTCCCTTCAGGTGAGGGCTCTGGGGTGGGGCTGGGGCTGAGGGGTTTACAGTGCAGGAGGGGGCTCAGGGCTGGGGCTCAGGCTTGGGGTGCTGGGGGTGCAGGCTCTGGGGTGGGGCCAGGCCGGGGATGAGGAACTTGGGGAACTAAGTTTGCTATTCAGGGCACATGTGGATTTTGGAAATTTGTACAGTTTTTACTACATTGATGCAGGTATATTGGTGCAAACCCCTAATGTAGACACACTGTATTTTCACAAAATGATATATTATCCAAGACGTTCGTAAGTTTCAAACTGTTGAGCTGTTGTCAAAATAGGCATGCTTGCTATATTGTCAGCAAGCTAATTTTTTTTAGTGTGAGTTAATATTGATAAGAATCTTTTCTAATCATTTGAACTTAAATCTATAAAAACATGTATATACAGGACTAAACTCTGGCTTGAGATGTACATGCACATTTTGATTGTCTTCAATACACAGGCAAACATGATATAAAATTTAAAACGGTCTTTCATTTGTGCTATAACACTGAAACGCATGTGAAACAGATGCTTTCACCCTCAATTGTTTGTCAGCTTCAGAGCTGCAGTGAGAATGGTTTGTCACGGGTTTGAGATTAGAGAGGCTACAAAAATAGAATACTCGATAATAATGGGGGATTTCAGCCATCCCATATTGACTGGGAACATGTCACCTCAGGATGGGACACAGAGATAACATTTCTGGACATCATTAATGACTGCTTCTTGGAGCAGCTAGACCTGAAACCCACAAGAGGAGAGGTAATTCTTGATTTAGTACTAACTGGCCCACAGCATCTGGACCAAGAGATGAATACAAAACTACACAAAAATAAGGAAGCTAGTTATACAGAAAAGAATTAGATAAATTCATGAGTCTCTGACTGCCAGAATCTGGGACTGGACAAGATGGGATGGATCACTCAAAATTGCCCCTGGTCTGTTCATTCCCTCTGAAGCATCTGGCACCAGCCACTGTTGGAAGACAGGATACTAGGTTAGATGGACCATTGGTCTGAGTCAATATGGTCATTCTTATGTTCTTATGACTTTTTTTTTTAAAGTATGATACAAAATTACTTGTGATATCTCAAAGAACAAGGAGTACTCTTAATATAACAATGTATAGTTGGGGGGAAATGTTTTTATAAACACATCTAATATTACAAATCTGAGCAGAATCACCCTTAGCTGTTTTGGGTGGGCCTACAAAATAATTCTTGCTCCCATTCCCCCCTTCCCAAGTGTAACAAAATGTATCATGCTACTATGCACAAGGTTGGTTTGTGGACTTTAGGGCGGACTAGTGAGTTGATTTTTATGTTATGACTTAAGTGCCCTATGTAAGATGCAGAGGCCTTGAAAGTCAGAATACATTTAAAATGAATTCTGTCCCTGTTTTGAGTACAGAGGAAGAGAGGAGTATAATTAAGGTTTTTGGAGTTCTCCTAATGCTGTAGTTGAGAACTGAGGCGCAATGCATCTAAATTAACTTGTCACAATATTTGAGGCCATCATTTATAAGTTCCCCCCAACCAAGACCGATTTTGCTCCCTTTTTCTAACAATACTACTACTAATAATACAATTATGAATTTCTGTATATTCTTTAAGTTTCTCAGTGATAATTCTCAGTGGAGGGAGATGTCTAATTTTTCATACAATCCTCTCTTTTTCCAGGTATGTTAAGATGGATTCAGAGACTTTGCGGATGGACCAATTAATATCCACAAAACAATACAGAGTGGAGGATTGCTTTTAAGTTTGGCTGCCATTTATATAGGCCATCCCATAAATAGGCCACAAAAATAAAATAAAAACTTAGAAGCAACAAAACTGATTTATTGAGAAAAGAACTAATTTCATTCCATTTGTGCATGTAACTTACTATGTGATCCAGATGATACTAACATCTCTGCTTATTATGAAATTCTGTGTATGTAAATCCAGAGAAACTCAATTAAAGATGGTGGAGTTACAGAAGACATTGTAGAGTGGGGTGGATGTGATTTGGGATGACCTGCATAACTCATTCACAGCTTTGCCTCTTGTGAGTCATGTGAACATGCTGAACTCATGCTGATAAAACCTTTATATCACATTTGGTCTCTTGCATCCGTTTTTTTTTTCTGTCAGAGATTTCCTTATCATCCAGGCTACTTTCTTTGTTCTTCTCACAGTAAAGGAATGGGCGACAGCCACCCCACTCACAGTGCTGGGGCTACAACTAGAGTCAAAGAGTTCTGACAAGATGTTTGTGATGGCCAGATTCTGCTCTCATTTACACAAGTGTAAATAGGCAGTAACTCGATCATCTTCAATGCAGTTTCTCTAGATTTCATAGATTCTAAGGCCAGAAGGGACCATGATGATCATGTGATCTGACCTCCTATTAACGTAACTAAGAGTAAAATTGTTCCTCTAAAATAGCCACAATGACAGATTCACTACTCCTCTTCCCTCACAAATATTGATGGTGCAGTGACACTTACTGGGTGCTTGAAAGACTTTACTTCTTGCCTTCATTTTTCTTGCTTCCCCTGCAGTATGTCAGGAAACTAAAATGTGACACACTAGCAATGTTGCCTATGCATACATAGATGAATATGCCTGCACACACATGCACACCTATTTGTCCTCCTTCAGAATATTATGTGCACAACTGTCCTCTTCTGGACAGAACGTCAGAGCTGCTCAAATCTGTCACTCCCTAGTGGCTGAAGCCTACAGTGGATATCTGAACTTACACTATTGTAATACACAAATGAGAATGTTTCATGTTACCACAAATTATTTATAGCGGAGCAGAACAGGATTTCCATTGTTGTGGGGGTTTTTCCTCTACCTCAAAGATTTTAAACCAAAAACATCTCAGCATTATTGCAAAATATTTACAGTAGTATATAGTATTGTATCTAGTTAAAATATACCACAAGCAAAATCAATAAATGTAACTTGACTTAGGAGCTGTATTTTAGCTTAATTAATTAGACCGAGATCTAAAACTAACTGCCTTTTTATTATGTTGTAAGCAGAACACATTATGCACTAGCATATTGGGCACTTAGCCACTAATTATCTGCTATCTCTCAATGCAAAAATTTGAATTATTGATTTGGTATCTAAAGTAAGCCTCGTTTAATGATCTCAAGTTCATAGTATTAACCAAGAGAGCGAGTCCCAGAAAGCAGTTCTCACTTCCAAGATTTCAATTATTTTACACTTTTACAAAACATATGTGGGCAACAGATGTAATGAAAAAACGTAGGGGCCTGATTCTCAGTTCCTCCATCCTTGCAATTAAGAAAGAAACAGAGGGATGTAGGGGGAAGTTGGCTTTAAATCACCTTTTTTTCTCCCTAATGTCTTCAGGGTAGAATTCAATGTATTGAGTTTAACCTATAAAACCCTCAGTGGGTAGCTGAGAGATCAGCCTCTCCTTGTGATATACTGCCGCAGTTGAGACCAGCAGAAGCACTTGGGCAGGAGTTTGCCCATATAAGCAAGAACGAGCTATTGGCAGGGAGTCATCTGTGAGGGTGCATCAGTTTTGGAATTCCCTCCCCCCTCCAGTCTGCCAGAGCCTGGATGGATTTCTTTGCCTTAGGAGCATGCTGCAACACCCATCTTCCCCTCCCCCCCACCCTTTGTTAAGGTTGTTGAAGAGGGCGTGGGTCAAGGTGGACATATTTATGGGCAGTCCTTGGTTTATATGGTAATTTTTAAAGTAGGGGCAGAGCTATAGCTGTATTTGAAAAATGTAAAAAAAATAAATTAATAATTATTCTGGGGAGGTTCGAAACCTCAGGGCCCAAGGACTTGTCTAGTTTGGTACTGGATTCTCAAGAGTTCTGAATGGAAGAAATTGTAACATTTGGCAGAATGTACCACTGCGGTAATAATCTTCCTTCTGGGTGTCAAACGTATTTGCAATTTGCCTCATGGCCCATGTAGGTGATTACAGTGTGAAGGTAGGATACATCTGCTTTAATGTATCCTTGAACTCTCTTACATTTTCACTCATCTTGCTATAGCCTTATCTTCAATTACACTCCTTTTCATAGGCCCCAAGCTGCTATGTGCCATAAGACCTGTCTGACCCCGTTGTATCCAAAATGTCAATGAATTAAATCAAATTTTTATACTTTTCAACCTCAACAGTTATCTCACGATGCACATAACAAATAGATAATGAGATTTGCAATTTATTAGGCACTCTGGTGCTTATCAATGTTTAACGATTAGGCTAAACCACTTTGCTGCTCACAGTTGTAATTATATATTTTTTCTCTGCAGCTGCAGGGCTGTCAATAGATTTAACTCATTCTAAATTTGTGGTAAAGTATATTTCTTAGTGCTTCTTGTCCACGTACTTAGAGAATTGGATTCATTTCTACTCTTTCCTCCAAAAGGGAAGGGAAATGTCCTTGTCCACATTTTCCCTACAATATAAGATTTTGCCTCCCACATAGCGTGATAATTTTCCTAACCTTTGTCCCTGATTCAGGAAAACACTGCATGATTTTAACTTTAAACATCTACTTAACCCCTGTTGACTTTATTGGGACTTAAGCACATGCTTAAAGTTAAACACAGTGCTGTCCTGAATAAAGATGCTTTGCCGAATTGGGGCCTTAGAAAAACTGATCCATTTATTTCTATTTGCAACATATGCATCTGTCCCAAGAGGTCTACCCATGATTTATATTGTGCCATACAAACAAAGCTCACAAAATTAAATTATAACAATCCCAACTTGGATCAATACCTGTGTAAATAGATCAGATTAATCATGGAATACAAAAATATCCATCTTTCCTAGAAAAAGACCAGCCTCCACATGCCTCTCGAATACTGTGAAAAGTGTACCTGGCACCTAATGGTCAAACATATTGTAGATATCCAGCCTAGTCCCTGCTAGGGTGACCAGACAGCAAATGTGAAAAATCAGGACGGGGGTTGGGGGTAATAGGAGCCCATATAAGAAAAAGACCCAAAAATCGGGACTGTCCCGATTTTATAGGGACATCTGGTCACCCTAGTCTCTGCAAATCTGATTGGATAAAGGATATAAGCAATGTAGTCTTTTCACCACAAGCCTACAATTCCGCTAAAGGAAACAAAAATTAATTCACACAAATATAGCAGGTTGAGATCTTCAAAGCAGTCGAAGGGATTTATACATCTAGATCAGCTGATGAAAAGAGCCATACAAAAACTAGGTATTAAATATGATTATATAAATACAAGAGTTCCTATATTAATTTTTAAAGAATAGTCTATTATTGATTTTAATGGAATATGTGTACAAATCCCCTATTCTGTTTGAAAATCTCATCCTCATTATTTTATTGATATTCACGGAGAACACCTACCTTGCATTTCCATAAAACAAAACAAGACACATTGATGGTTAAGGTTGGTTCACATACATAACCAAAGCCTTAATACTAAACCTGACCTGCATAAAACAGTTCAGCTTTGTATGTATCAATAACTGTGAGATGCACCTTAGGCATCTTTTTGTGATTCTCCACAACCCATTATGCTCTTGTAATACTGTTGCCATTAAGCCATTATTATAATGCAGTGTTTGTGGGGCATGCCACCAGAGAGTGCTAAGGACTATCTGGGAGCACAGATAAATGTATTTATTGTTCTCCAGTTTCAGCTTTCATTTAAAAAAAATAAGTCTCTAGCTGTTACGATTGCAAAGAAAACCTTCAAAACGGTGAAGCGAGCATAACCGATACAGAGGTATCTGCTTGAGTTTGCAAAGCTCCTGAAACAATACTGTCATTCACTATGTTAGTCATCCAGTCACTGATAACCTTTTTGGTGAAAACTGAAACAAAAAAAAGTCATTTAGCACTTCTGCCATTTCCACATTTTCTGTTATTAATAAATAATAAATAAATAAATAAATAATAAATTAATGGAGATATCCCATCTCCTAGAACTGGAAGGGACCTTGAAAGGTCATCAAGTCCAGCCCCCTGCCTTCACTAGCAGGACCAAGTACTGATTTTGCCCCAGATCCCCAAGTGGCCCCCTCAAGGATTGAACTCACAACCCTGGGTTTAGCAGGCCAATGCTCAAACCACTGAGCTATTGCCTCCCCCTGCTCCCCTGGCAGCCATTGAGTAGCGGGCCTTCCTGTCCTTGGTCTTCCTCTTGCTTCTAATGTATTTGTAGAACATTTTCTTGTTATCCTTTATGCCTATAGCTAATTTAATCTCATTTTGTGCCTTGGCCATTCTAATTTTGTACCTACATGCTTGTGTTATTTGTTTATATTCATCCTTTGTAATTTGACCTAGTTTCCACTTTTGGTTGGACTCTTTTTGAGTTTCAGATAATTGAAGATCTCCTGGTTAAGCCAGTATGGTCTCTTGCCATACTACTTATTTTTCCTACGCAGTGGGATAGTTTGCTTATGTGCCCTTAATAATGTCTCTTTGAAAAACTGCCAACTCTCTTGAACTGTTTTTCTCCTTAGACTTGCTTCCCATGGGATCTTGCCTGTCAACTCCCTGAGTTTGCTAAAGTCTGCCTTCTTGAAATCCATTATCTTATTCTACTGTTTTACCTCCTACCATTTCTTAAAATTATTAACTCTACCATTTCATGATCACTTTCACCTAAACTGCCTTCCACTTTCAAATTCTCAACCAGTTCCTTCCCATTTGTCAAAATCAAATCTAGAACAGCTTCTCCCCTAGTAGCTTTCTCCACTTTCTGAAATAAAAAATGGTCTTCAATACATTCCAAGAACTTGTGGGATAATCTATGCCCTGCTGTGTTATTTTCCCAACAGATGTCTAGGTAGTTGAAGTCCCCCATCACCACCAAGTCCTGTGCTTCAGATGATTTTGTTAGTTGTTAAGCCTTATCCTCTTCTTCCTGGTTAGGCTGTCTGTAGTAGACCCCTAACATGACATCACCCTTGTTTTTTCCCCCTTTTATCCTTACCCAGAGACTTTCAACAAGTTTGTCTCCTGTTTCCATCTCAACCTCAGTCCAAATGTATACATTTTTAATATAGAAGACAACACCTCCTCCCCTTTTTTCCCTGCCTGTCCTTCCTGAGCAAGCTTTACCCTTCTATATCAATATTCCAGTCATCCATATTATCCCACTAAGTCTCTGTGATGCCAACTATGTCATAGTTGTGCTTATTCACTAGCATTTCAAGTTCTTCCTGCTTATTCCCCATACTTCTCGCATTAGTATACAGATATCTAAGATACTGATTTGATTTCCCCCGTATGTTCTCTCTTGTCTCTCCCTTATGATTGCTAAATGACCAATGCTCCCTCCAGATTCCAACCCTTCTCCCAAGTCTCCATGTTTTTGATTTACCTGTGGGCTTTTGTAATCTGCCTCCATCGAACCACACATGCACTTGTCTAATCTCCCAGAGATCTGTGCCTGGAGAAAGATCTCCTCATACACAGCCCCCCGCCTTCCATGCAGAAGCAGGACAGAACCACCTCTGCAGCACTGTCCCCACAACGGGCCCTACTTATTTGCCCCCTTTGGGGGATCTGTGTAAAGGGGTGCTGGGGACATGAGGAGCAGCACAGGAGAGTGTACCATGGCACTAACCTCTGCTCTGCATCCAAAATTTCTGCAAAGAAATCCTGGTGGGTGCTAACACTTTGTATTATCTCCATTTAGGTCTTCTCCATAGCAGAACAGCTCCAGCAGAAATTGTGTTTCCAGGGGCCCACAAGGATGGCTCCGGGCTCAATGCAAAAGTGGGGATATCCTTCTTTGTGTATTCCTAAAATATGCAAGTTTGGGGGATTGGGGCTGGCCTCCAAAATCCACGCGCTGTCCCCTTCCCACCAGATGGGATAGTGTGAAGAGAACCCTGTGATGGAAACCTTATGGAGTTTTCTTTCCCCCTACAGCTTTCCTGTTTTGTTTTTTTAATGTGTGAGAAGGAAATGTCTCATAGTACTTACATACATAATATATGGAAAAAACACATCTTTACATGGATGTATTGATGGAATTTGCTGTAATTTACTGTCTATGGATGTGAGAGACAGTCCTGCAAACTCTTACTTGTATAAGCAGTCCCTACTCACCAGTAGACCCAATTATTACTCAGTGTGAGAAAAAGTTTGCATGATCAGACCCTACAGTTTAATATGTTGTTAGCTTATGAATGACTGGTTTTAGTTGTATAAAGCTCCCAGTTGCTTTTGTGGTGGGCACTGATCTAAATGTCTAAATAAATAGCTTCACAAAATTTACCCAGGTATCACTTCACCCACTAATGAAATGCATCCATGAAGGTACTTCACCATGTCTCAGTACTATGATTTCAGAACACAGAGTGTTTAACTTACTCAGATGAACAGCAATTTGCACAATATCAAAAGGCTGCAACAGAAAAATCTACAAGTCTGATGAGAACTGACAACCTCTACTTAAGAGTCAAGCAAGGAAGCACACATTCCATAGCTACAGGAAAAAATGTGGCTGTGAATCTGGTGCATCTCAGATCCATCTCCTGGATCTCAGATTATTCTCCTGAAAGCAATCCACAATGTGGGAAGGCAACACACTGATAAGTCGATTATGCCAACAGAAACACTTGGCAGGTAGACAAAGCAGTAGTGGAGTGGCTGTTCAGGAAATGGTATTGCCAAGTAACGAGAAAGCTTTAAATTGCATATCAAGAAACGAGGATTAAGGGACTAGAGATGGGGAAAAAATATCCCCTAGAAGACATCTACATTTTACTTCTGACGTCAATGGTTCTTTCATTACTATGCAGGTTTACGCTGCGTTATAATAACAAAACCAACTTGAGAGAGCACTGGGGAACCCCAAAGGCCAACACAGAAAACTATTTAGAATGATTTCTGTCTTCATCTTTCATAAAAGGGTAAAGAAATCAGACCTTCAGGATGATATCTTGACTGGTTAGAAAAGAGTCTTAAAATTTATATAATTTCTACTCTGGTGTTCTGCAGAACATTGCCACAGTCCGAAAGGATTTATATAAATATAGGTCATCAGATGCCTGGGATGAAGCAGAATGACATTCAGGAGAACACACATCAAGAAGTCCATTTGCAGTCTAGTGACATCACAAACTTTCCCACAGTTTCAACAATTTACTAGCACCAATGCCAGTTTGCCACCAAAATGCCTAAAGCTTGTGAGAAACAAATCTCTTCTACAATTTGCCATCAGGAAAAAGGGTCAGAATAACAACTGCATTTTACAGATCCATCCATTTCCTACCATCAGTGCCGTCTGTCTTCTTGGCAGATTCTTGATAGTTTGTACTGGAAACTTTGATTGTCAAAGCTCATGTATTAAGCTAAAGATACCTCATCTTCCTGCATACAATTTCTTCTTAATATTTCTCTCTGTGTCTATTATTCTAAAAAAGAGTGACACACGGTGGAATATACTTATGTTGATGGACCTCCAGCATGCTAGTTGCTCTCAAAAGCATAATTCATTTTAATAAAGCTATTTAAAAAATAAACTTTAAAAGGAATATGGACAACACATTTCAGGTGTGATGTGTGCATTTGTGTATGCATCAGTGGTCTGCCTTTAGTTGGCTATCCTGCAGGAAATTTACAGAAGGATCATGAGACAAATATATCATAATTGCCTCTTATGGGCTCATCACAAACTGGTTGAGCATCACTGTGTGGTTGAGCATCACCTATGAGGTTAAAAATGTGTAGTACCAAATACTCATTTGATTTTTAGTTATGCTATTGCCTGTGGTAATGTGCAGTTGTGTATCTCTACAGAACTGCTACATCTTTATTTCCTCTCCTAAATCCAATGGAATTGCATTAAGGTCACAAATGTATTGATCACCTTTCCTCAATATTTATTTACTTATTTCCTTTCTCCCACCTGCTGTTTGTCTTATCCAGTTAGTTTGTAAGCGGATTAAGGTACTGACTGTCTCTCTCTGTGTCTGTACAGTGCCTAGCACAATGGGAGCCTGACTTCATTTGGAGCCTATAATCACTACTGTTACAGAACTAATAATTTAAAAAAGTAAGTAAAACAATACAAAAATGTGTTGTAGTAGTCAAAGAAGTGTTCTGTTTAGCTTTAATAAAAAGTTAATTAGTAGTTGTAGAGACGCATAGCTCCCGAATCGCCAGCCCACGGGCGCGGCAAACTGCTCCCATGGCTACGAGGCAGGAGTGACCTTCAATCCAGCGTTTGTGTTTGGGAAACTTATTTGGCTGATTTGATTGTTTCCTCGCAGCTGGTGTTCACGCGCTCAAGAGATGGGTTCGTTATCTTATGTGCATGTATACTGCCCGGCTTTTCTATGCGCAGGAATGTAACCACTAAGAAGAGTTGTAAACAAAGCAAGGAGAGAAATAAAACCCCCAGGAAAAGTTTTCCTGGGAGGCTTTTTGCAAGAGGCTTGTAAAGCTCTCTAGCTACCACAGACCTGGCGTTCTGTTTCCTTTCCTGCGTCGTCACCACAAGTAGTTAAAAGTCTGGATATGCAAAAGGTGAGATTCTGAAAGAAACAGTCACTTGACCCCTTACACGAATTAGTTGGCTTGTTAGGTACATGCTGTACTGTGAGACACATTCAATGTGGGTATATTGACATTGCCAGGGATACACTAACTTTTGAGTTTTTAAAACATCTAGGTGTAATTCTTTTGAATTTTAAAATTATATTTCACAACAGGGGAAATTAAAGTCCAGGAAAAAGCACAAATGAAGTGGGATGTTTTCATGATGGGTGCCCCAAACACTTAGCAGAAAAGCAGTACTGAAAAGGCTGAGTTGACTTACCTATAGCTAATCTCTAGATAAACATCTTTAAACTGAAATGACTAAGCATGATTTTGAAAAGCTCTTATTCTCCAGCTCCTTTTACCCATGCACTTGAAATCGGAGACCACTTTAATTTGTCTCTGCTTTGCTGAAGCCCACTGGAAATACTCTGTTTTCATATATGCACAGGTAACCCACCTGACCAGTTGGTTACATGCATATGCACCTTGCCGGGTAGAGCAGAGCTTTGATTAAAGTGCCTATAAACCTAAGCCATGGATACCTGCTCCCTTATAATGAAAGATGCATCCTTCACTGTAGATAACCCCCTTTCTTCGAGCAATCCAAATCGTTAGGCATGTAATAGTTTATTCATACGAGCAGGTGCAGAGCAGCACCCTATCTGAACAGGGTAAGAGGTGCATGAGATGAATAGGTGCGTATCAGCAGTGACAGCGCGTGAAGCACTAAGCTGAGCACAGAGAAAGGAATTCGGGGATCCATTTACCATCTGCTGGTGCAGTCCTCTGCAAGAAGCCTGGGCTGTTCTTGGAGACTTTCAGGGCGAGGAGCAGCAGGGCACTGAGCTAAGCAGCGGTAGCAGCAGGTGCCGAACCCAAGCGGGCTCCTCCTCCACCTGGCAGCGAGCGAGGGAGGGAGGGAGGCAGGGACCGCCATCCGGCCGGGGAAGGCAGGCAGGCTCTCGCTGAGCGAGGGGTGCGTTCGCCCGGGAGGACTGGAGGGAAGGGGGGTTGCCGTCAGCTGATGGGCCACGTTTTGACGTCGGAGTCATTCTCCTCTTTGATAAAGCCCCGCCGCCGGCTCGGACTGCGCTCGTCGCCGTTCCCAGCCCTGCACCAGGGAGCGCGGCTCGGGCGCCCGGGCACGGCTGCCCCAGGCGGGGTGGCGGGGGGTTCCGCGGCAGGCCGGGGCCAGCAGGGCTCGCTCGCGGAGGTGCCGGGGCTCGCCCCGAGCGGGGCTGGTCTCCCGTCCCCTGGGCAGGCTGGGAGCCCGGCGCCGAGCCCGCGGTCACTCTCCCTCCCGCCGGCGCCCAGCGCCATGGCCGCGCGTCCCCCCAAACTTTGCCTCGGGCCGGGCACCGAGGCGCAGCCGGCTCCCAGCCCGCCGCCCGCGCCTTGAATCCCCCTGAGTCCCACGGGAGCTGGCGGCCGCTCTCCGCTCCCCTTCCCACGCGGCGGGCAGCATGGACGGGCCCCTGAACCTCTCCGCCACCCCGTGGGTAGCAGCGGCCAACCGGAGCGGCGGCGGGGGCCCCCCGGCGGCCCTGCCCGGCCGGGCCCCGCTGTCGGTGTTCGGCGTCCTGCTGCTCACCCTGCTGGCGCTGCTGGCCGCCGCCACCTTCCTGTGGAACGTGCTGGTGCTGGCCACCATCCTGCGGGTGCGCGCCTTCCACCGCGTGCCCCACAACCTGGTGGCCTCCATGGCCGTCTCGGACGTGATGGTGGCGGCGCTGGTCATGCCCCTCAGCCTGGTGCACGAGCTGGCCGGGCGGCGCTGGCAGCTGGGCCGGGCGCTGTGCCACGTGTGGATCGCCTTCGACGTGCTGTGCTGCACGGCCAGCATCTGGAACGTGACGGCCATCGCCCTGGACCGCTACTGGTCCCTCAGCCGCCACCTGGAGTACACCCTGCGCGCCCGCCGCTGCATCTCCAATGCCATGATCGCCCTCACCTGGGCCCTCTCCGCCGTCATTGCCCTGGCCCCGCTGCTCTTCGGCTGGGGCGAGACCTACTCCGAGGGCAACCAGGAGTGCCAGGTCAGCCAGGAACCTTCCTACACGGTCTTCTCCACCTTCGGCGCCTTCTACCTGCCACTCTGCGTCGTGCTGTTTGTCTACTGGAAGATCTACAAGGCGGCCAAGTTTCGCATCGGATCCCGGAAGAGCAACTCCATCACCCCCATCGCCCCTGAAGGGCTAGAGGTGGGTCGAGCCTGGGGTTTACCAGCTGGCCTGGGCTGGGTGGCAGCTGTGATGATGTCCATGGCCCTGGGACCCCGCTCTGGCCCAGCCCTGCGGGAGAAACTTGCCCAAGGACTGTGGAGCACTGAGGTCTAGAAGGGAGACTTGGAGGCCAAGTGTGCAGTCATTGGGTGCTAGTGGAAATGTTGTGCAGGAACTTTGAGCCTGATTGTGAACCTCTGATTCAGGCTAGTGAGCAGTGACTCACAGAAGTAGCCCCTTGAAATCCTGTGGGTCAGTGCTCACTTGTATGACTGAGGGTTTCACAGGTGAGTCTGGCCCCTTAGTAGTTAGGGGTGGAGAGTCAGTAGGCAACCACCCAGAATATGGAAAATAACCTGACATAGTCTTAGGGGAAATATGTGTCTGTGCAGGCACCTACACAACCTTGCAAATTGTTTCCTAATGGTGGCTGGATGCTTTGAACTCCTGGTTTGCTGGTGTATTAATGAGCTATATGACTGTTTTTGGCAATAATGTATGTTGTACGCTCTCCTAGTGCATTTTTCTCCTTTTCCCCCATCATATGCCCCTCAGACTAGCATAGTCAGAAGAAGCAGGCAGGGGTGTGTGTGTGAGAGAGAGCTCTACTGCTCTGATTGTGCTAAACGTGTGAAATATACATGGTCGGATTGTGATAGTGGGAGTAATTGTGCATATGCAGTTTCCACTATCACTGCTATTTTTATAATCTCCATTATTCAAAACTCCTGTTTTCCCAAAACAGGGACATATACTTCACATCTCTTAAACAGAATAAAGTTGCACTGTTGACCCAAACTACTTCAGTGTGCCCTATCACATTCCTATAACTGCAATTGTACTGTAGATTGTTTGCTGACACATGCAGTAAGCCTGGTGTGATGATGGGCAGCAGGCAGGGTGCATATGTTGACGCTTGTGCTCACATCTGGCAGGTGAAGGAGGCCTCCCAACAATCCCAGATGGTCTTCACAGTCCGCCACGCCACTGTTACCTTCCAGACCGATGGAGACACGTGGAGAGAACAGAAGGAGAAGAAAGCTGTCCTCATGGTGGGCATCCTTATTGGGGTCTTCGTACTATGCTGGATCCCCTTCTTCATCACTGAACTCATCAACCCTCTCTGCTCCTGTGACATCCCACCCATTTGGAAAAGTATTTTTCTATGGCTCGGCTATTCTAATTCCTTTTTTAATCCACTGATCTATACAGCTTTCAACAAAAACTACAACAATGCCTTCAGGAACCTGTTTTCCAGACAGCACTGAGCAGCAAGCAGGAAATGGGAGGAAACCCCCTCTTCTCCAGCAACCCTTCTAAAGAGCCATCACCTTCCCTACTTAGCACATCCTGTGCAGACCGGGGAACGCTGAAAGAAACTCTCAACTACAGAGATCACCATAATGATTCATTGAGCTCATAAAAGATTGCCTCTGAAATTCAGCAGCCCTCAGAGACTCTGCCCACACTTCCTTTCCCACCCTCCAAGCCAGTCATTTTGTAAATAGCACACAAGGGCTTGCTGAGTCTCCAGCTGTGTCCTTTTCCAGCATGTGGCTGACTTCACCCTCTCTTCAGTGATGTCACTCAGGTGCAGGTTGCTTGCAAGAGCAGGGCAGAGAAGTCCATGTGACACAGAAGGGTTTTTGAAGCCCAGTGCCTGCTTAGCTCCTCTTTGCATGTCAGAACCGTTAATTTGCATATTCTCATATGCAAAGCCAAACTCCTTTAGCAGTAGGGTTTCTCATGACTGTGTGAAACATGCATCTGAAGAAGTGGGGTTTTTTACCCATGAAAGCTTATGCCCAAATAAATCTGTTAGCCTTTAAGGGGCCACTGGACTCCTCATTGTTTGTTTGTTTTTGTGTGAAACCAGCTATTTTACTGAAAAAACTATTTTTCAGAGGTGAAGATGGAATCTGTGTTGCAATCAGAGATTCATTTTAACTCTAAAAATGAATCTTATTTCCCAAATATAACCGCTCGGTAAAGATATGAGAAAAGGCTTCTGCATTATGGCTCTATCAACAGTGGGATCTTTACTATTGGATTCGGTGTAGCAAGTTTTTCTGTATTTACTTGTTGTGGAAGCTTAATTTGGTATGTTCAATAGAGTGAGAGAAAAGGGGTGCATCATTGAAAACATCTGTTTCATATGCCTGATTTAGTTATGAAATACACAGGTGTTCCTTGGCTGCGAATGTTTAAACTTAATATCTCTGTTACACAAAGGAAGCTACTCTAATTCATGGATGTATTTTAATCAACTTTGGGGCAAGTTTCCTGTAACCATTTGAGGCTACGTGAAATGTATTTCAAAAGGCACATGAGTTCAAAGCTGTGTTTTACTTTCTAGAGCGTGATACAATTCCCATTGAAGTCAAAGGAAAGACTCCAGCTGATTTCAGTGGGAGTTAATGACCAGTCTGAGTATATTTAGTGGCTAATGAAGTTTGACCCTGGGAGTCTAAGGTTTCCAGCAATTGGGGGAAGGCTGTGTTAAGAGCCAGCATGCTATGCTTCAAGCATAAACCAGCAACAGCCATGCCTTCTATCTAGGTTAGGATCAACTCTGTCCTTGTTGCCCCCTTTTTACCATAAGTGTGGGTCCTGGCTGCTGCTTACTGTTTTGCTTTCTTCCTGTGCCTCCACTTCACCAGCATGATTTTAGCAACTGCCATGTCACTTGCACCTACAAGTACAGATACATGCTTTCTGCCCTAGGACTGCTAGAATGACAAGTTTTCAGATGGAGAATAGCATTACCTCCACCTATCAGTTCTTGAGGTGCAACTATTAAAATCAGACTGGAATTTAAAAGGTGGAGGAGAAGACAAGATGGGAATCAGAATTACATGATTTCAGGCTCTGATATCTTGAAGCAAAGATAAAGAGGAAAAAAATGCTATAAATCACTGGAAAGCTTTAGTTTCTATCCACCATGTCTCATGAGACATCAGACCTTAAAACTGTCACTGGTCCTTCAAATCAAGCAAAAATCCTGGCCTCGATGGTAAGAGGCCTTTAAGCATCCTGGCCAATCTGGCCCAATGCACTGCCTGGTGCAGGTGAAGATCATGGGAGCAGACTCCAGCTGTCAGGAGCCAGTTTGTTTAGAAACAAAGGATGAAATCCTGGCCCTATTTAAGTCAATGGCAAAACTTTCTCATTTACTTCAACGGGCTTGGATTTCACCCAAGATATCTTACCCAGTGAATTTTAAAAATATTCATTATATTACAGGAAAAACGAGTGAGACTGGCATAATCCCTCAAAAATCCACTTGAGCAGGTTCTCTGAATGAGGTGGTGTGCTAACCATGGACAAGCTACAGACATTAAATAAAGAGCCTTTTAGTACTTTTGTTGTATGGTTTTAATCTATTTTCAGTGGAAGCTCTGACATGTTAGATAATCTAATAAACCCATGAGCCACATTTTTACTGATGATGATCAGCTTGTATGCTGTGTATGGATGTGATTGTTTCACTAGAGAAGATGCTATATTTATAAAAAAAAATTGTGTGTGGAAAGCAGTGAAGCTAAGAATGACTAGGAGGAAACCAATACGATGTTTGTTGTCCAGGCAGAGCTTCTGTTATACTCCACAGTGCTTGAAAATAGAAGGAAGAATATTTAACTGGTCTGAGCAGCTGTGCGCTGCAATATTCACAACACATGTTTCAAGGATTTATGATTTATTACAACAATATATAACCCACTAACAACCCTTCCCCACAACTACCTTCCCCCCGCCATCTTCTTGCCCTCCCCCATGACTGGAGGGGTGTCAATGGGCCACTTCACCTTGAATGGTTCCTGGAAATATGTATTAACCACTTATCTTAAACAATCTGTTCCACCTTATATTTAGCTGTCGCACTGTGAGTCTGGCTTTGTCTACAAGAGCATTGTGTCAGTTGGGTGTGAAAAAAACACACCCCTCACTGACATAAGTTTCACCGACCATAATGCTGGTGTAGACAGTGCTATGGCGGCAGGAGAGGCTCTCCTGCTGTCATAATTGACTACCGCTCGTTGGAGGTGGCTTAATTATGTCGACAGGAGAGCTCTCTTCCCTCCAGCAAAAAGTGGCTAAACGGGAGACTTTGCAGTGTAGACCTGGCCAAAAACTAGGTCTACAGTGGCACCCCCCTGAATGACATAAGTGTTTTAGCAACAAAAAGCGCCAGTGTGGACTGTACTTTGTTGGCGGGAGCCATGCTTCTGTTGACGAAGTTACCGCCCCTTGGGGTGGTTTTATTTTGTCCCTGGGAGAGCTCTCTCCCGGCGATAGAGCAGTTACACAGCGCACGTTACAACGGGACAGCCACCCAGTGTCAGGTGCGCTGTGTAGACATAGCCGTAGTTTCACAGACCTGAAGAGCCCTGTGTAGCTTAAAAGCTTGTCTCTCACCATCAGGAATTGGTCCAGTACAAGATACTACCTCGCCCACCTTTTCTCGTTAATTTCCCCTTTGTTGTGTCATTTCTGTGCAACCAAAAGGATATGAGAGGATTATAAAATGGTATTAGAAAATTCTGATTTGTCTATAGTTGTGCTTTAACAAACAACATCATATTAAAATCCACAGTACCCTTCTGCAAGTAATGGCTATCGACTAGCCCCAGTTATCTACACTATGGATCAAATCCTGGAGCTCTTACTCAGGAGTTAGGACTGCAAGAGTTGATCTCAAATATCAGCCACGTAACATGGGTTTAATAAAGATTTCTATCCCAAAGATCATTCCAGAGATTCACACCTAAAATGAGACAGAGGAGTGATCTGAGCACAAAGTGGAGGAGCCAGGAACTCCTGAATTCTGATCCCAGCTCTGAGGCCTTGTACAAGTCATTTATTTTGGGGCAGGGCCCAGAGGCACAAATCAGGACCTTGATGTGCTAGGTGCTGTACTGAGACACACAGTTCCTTCCCCAAAAGAGCTTACTTTTCTGCTTCAATTTCCCATTCTGTAAAATGAAAATACTAATATGTACTTATTGGGGTGTTGTGAGGATTAATTAGTTCACATTTCTAAAGCACTTAGAATGTGGAACACTGTATAAATGCTAAATTAAATTAATGGAGATATTCCATCTCCTAGAACTGGAAGGGACCTTGAAAGGTCATTGAGTCCAGCCCCCTGCCTTCACTAGCAGGACCAAGTACTGATTTTGCCCCAGATCCCCAAGTGGCCCCCTCAAGGATTGAACTCACAACCCTGGGTTTAGCAGGCCAATGCTCAAACCACTGAGCTATCCCTCCCCCCAAGTGCTGCTATAAAACAGCTTCAATTTAATTTCTCTGAAGGCCATTATTATCCATTATTGCTCTTCCTGTGCTATTTAATGACAGTATAGTACCCCCAGAAAAGATTTAACTAACCTTTTCCAAATTTACAATTAATGCATTTTCCTCTCAGTGCTGTGACAGTTCAATGAACAGCCTAGAACACCTGTATTGAGACTCAATAACTAGATCAAATAAGCTGTGTGTTAAATGCTGCCTGGTGGTGAGCCTTGCAGCACAGTGAATGCAATTATCAAGGCTCAGGGAGCAGCAGCTTTTAAGACAATCTGTTACTTACATTAGTTGCCTTTATTCTGAGGAAGGAGAGAAGGTCACAGCTGACTGCCCTTCAAACAGAAAACAGGTTGGCTTATTCTTTTTTTTTTTTTTTTCTGGAATGCTGTTGGACTTCCTTTTCAGTGTGGTCAGACAAAGCAGGCAGGAAATGTGCTAATCTAACACAGCCGGAGATGTGCCAGGTATGTCTTCATGTTCTGATAATTTGACTGGACTTTTCATTAAAATTGCTGCTGAGACACCTGGCAGCGGTAGTTAAAGGGGCGATTTTGAATAGGCAAAGTGCTATCTGGTTAAAGAAGTTCTAGCTAACATAGATCATTGATGATTATTTGCTCTTGTCTATCGTGATCAGCATGACTAGGCAATGAGGTACAACAGACCATGTGGTAGGGCTTGTCTATGCTTAAAATGCTGCAGCAGCACAGCTGCACCGTTTCTGAAGTGCTTCAGTGAAGACACTACCTATGCCAATGGGAGGGCTTCTTCCATCGACGTCTGTCATTGATCCAGCTCCCCAAGAGGCAGTAGCTAGGTCAATGGGAGAATGTTCCTGTTGACGTAGAGCTGTCTACACTAGGGGTTAGGTCAGTTTAACGGCATTGCTCAAGGATGTGGATTTTTCACACCCCTGAGTGACCTATTTACCTACTGTAGACCAGGCCTTAGAGTGATTTTTACATACATCTGAGAGTGGTGGGAGCTAAAGTTATTTTGTAATTAGGCACAATATTATACACTGACTAGGTTCTCTATTATCAGTTCTAATCATTGGAAGTTGTATTTGTTATACTCCTATGTCAGAAATATAGAACACTTACACCAACCCCCCACTGACTTCAGTAGGGTCAGGATTTCATCCCGGAAGTTCTAGCCATCTCAAAGAGTTTATGATCCAATGTCAGGGCCTGTGTGATGGTTACCAAACTAGATGCACCCTTGTCCCTTCTCAGGGTCTCACCAAGAGCACCCCTGCGGGCCTTTACCTCTCCTGAGGTGGAATTCTGCAATCCGACCTCTCTCAGACCAGGATCGGGGTTATATCCCTCTGGGTACTAACCATGACTACTTCAGCAGGTTCAACTGGGATTGGACCCTGCAAGGGTTTCCCTTCAGGTACCTGCAACAGCAACTGATTAAAGTGATACAAAAACAACTGCTTCAAAACAAAGCAATAGTTCTACTTTCTCTCAAAGAGACAAAGCATGCAGGTCCAAGGTATACAGCAAAACAGAGGGTCCTATATGCATCTTCCCTTCCCTAAGCTTAATCTCTCTAGCCACAGCTCAGGGAGGTCTGATTTATTCCCCATCTCTGAGTTAGAAGCAGCAGCCTGCTCTGCTTGCAGCATGCTCCCTCCATCTTTAACTTCTGAGGCTCTCCCCAGCCTGGCAGCTTTTCCATTGACTCAGCCTCTCCTGGCTCATCCAAGCCCTGCCTCCTTCTATATTCTGAGGTTTTACAGTCTCCTGTGATCCCTGCCTTAGCCCTGGCAGTCTGGATGGAGCCAGCCACCTAGTTTCTTCCCGCTGATGACCCAGCCATTGTCTCCTCAAGGAGCCTTATATTGGTATTGTTTTAGCTTTCCTGCTCAATTCTTAACAATCCCTTTATAGCCTCCTTTGATTTAACTATGTACACTCCGGCAAGCAGTAATCCAAAATTGACCAGGGAAACTGAATCACACACAATACTAATAAAAATACAGATATGTTCCCAGTTTGTTACAGCCTCCATTCAGCCTTGGGTATTTTGTTTAACTGAGGGGTGGCAAGGCTGGAACAGCTGATCTTACCTTCTATGTGGTGCATGGGCAGGGAGGGTTTGCACAGGGAGTTAAAGCCAGAACCAAACCCATAGAGGGCTTTAAAGATTAACACCACCTTCAATAACTATGGCACGGTCCATATGTCAAAAGAATAGCCACTGGGTTGTGCCAACTGCAGAGGAAAATAAATGGTACTCTGGCCACTGACAGCACCTGGGATTCTTGGAAGCTAATCAATTTAGCTTCTTCCTATGTAGGGTTAAAATAGCTTGCAAGGCATTAATTCTGTTTAAATGCAAACTGACCTTTCTCTGTGGACTACACCTGAGTTTTGCTGTATTTCATGATTTTTAACCATGTTCCATTCACATCCTCATTTCATCCTTTTAGCATCTGCCACCATTGTATTTGTGCATTTGGTTGCTTTTCCTATTTAACAACATTAAATATTTAGAGCAAAGGTTTTAATGAGTCTAAAGGCAACTGAGAAAAATAACTGGATTTTACTACAAGATCAATTCAACTGAGGTTAGATACAGAAAATCCCCGTACTGTTTGGTTCCAAACAAACCACACCTCTGAACCAAGCTCTTTGAAGAAGTTCAAGGTACAAGCATTAAGCCCTCAGAACATCTATCTAGGTCACATCTGTCCATCCATCGCTGTGCTGTAGTATCCAAACAGCTTTCGTTAGCTGATTATACTCTGTTGCTAGCTGCTTGTGAAAGCTGTAGCTTCCCAAAATTAATCTGCTCTAGAGTGTTCCATGCACCACCTGTAGCCCAAGCAGACCAAATTGTCCTAAATCTTGTAAAACAAGTATTGTGAAAAGTGGATACAGTAACTTCATGTCAATACACAGCAGATGTTTGTCAACAGCAGAGAGACATTTTCAAAGTAGCATGGAAGACGTATGCAAGTGAACACATATCTGGAGATCATCGTGTTAGCTGCCTTGAATAGGCCCCAGATCTGCAAACACTAAGGATTTGTCTACACTACAAAATTAAGTCGACGTACAGCCACTGCAGTAATTAAAGCAATGGTTCCTGTGCACGCTATGCTCCTATCGGCTTCTCTGGACCCTGAGCCATGTATCTACTCTATTGGAAAGTTAAACCTTCTGTGTAAACTGCATATACCCCACATCAAACAGCTGATGGTACTGGTTTGAAGTTGGGCACTTTTCACACTCTATGGCAGTGGTCCACAAACTTTTCACATCACCCCCCCCTTACCCATGTCCGAGCCCCCTCCTTGGAGCTGGGTCTGGGAGCAGGGCGTGGCTCGGGGGAAGAGGAGGCGCAGACAGGAGTAAGAGGGCCAAAGCTGGGGGTGGGTCTGGGAGCAGAGCTGCAGCCAGGGGCCGAGGTGGGCTGTGGGGCTGGGGCCTGGAGCAGAGTGAGGCTGGGTGAGGCTCCCAGGCCCAGCCCCTGCCCTCCTGAACATACCTACATGTCCCCCACAATTTGGGGACCCCTGCTCCAGGGACATTTCTCTTGTTGGTCAAGCACTGATTAAGAAACATATTAGCATGAAGAAATTACTGGAAAGTTACAGAACAGCATTTACAGTAATATCCCCACAACTGTAGGACCTTCAATATCTCAGTAATAAAGACAATGGGCCAAGTTCTGGCTGGCATTTGTACTCATGCACATGCAGAAAAGATGCTGATCAAGAGCGTTTTTCTTAACTAAATCTGGCTCCCTTTCCAGCTCTCAGAGGTTACTCCAGAGACCTGGTGGGACCAGAGACATGGAGAGGAAGTAAAAGCCATGGTCAAAAAGTCAGGGAACTTTGTTTTAACATATCTGCCTCCTTAACCTGGCAGTGACCCTATGCACTGCCCCAGAGATCAATTACACTCCTAGCAGGAAGACCTGTACAGGGGTGTTCTACACAGAGGTGGTGCACTCCTAACACTGCTTTCCAGTGACAACATGGACCCATTTTAGCAGCTGAGGAGAGCTATTTGGTCCAGTGCTACACTTCAACCTTTCAATCCTGGTAACGAGCAACAGAGCCTATGGAGCCACCCTCTTAGTTGTTTGTGATTTGCAGGGCCATGACGTTTCTCTCTCCTCAGCTGCTTGACTGGGTGCCAAACTTTCCAAGTGCACCTGCAGTACTTCTGAACGCCCCCAATGCACCACCATATTGTGCAGAATATTAAACAGACAGTGACAGCACAGCAGCCATGGCATGGGGCAGACCTGGTCACCAGGGGTTACTAAAAGGTGGGAGCTGAATGGCTAAAGAACCGTAAGGCACATTATAACAATGTAAAATAACAAAACTTTGTTGTGCCTGTATCAGCCTCTCATTAATGGATGCCAGTGGAGGTTTGGGACATGTGAAAGTGCACACACTCAGTTCGTTCTAGAGGGCTGAGAGGGCACTTTCCTATGGAAATGTAAGCTTCCCCGGGCTCACCTCAGATTTATCCAGATCCCCTGCTGGGAAGGTTATATTGTTCTCCAAACTGCCAGCAGATCCCCTTCATACACTGGAGCTGTGACACTGCTTTCTCAAGGCCTAGGCCATGTTCTCTGCTCATTACCAAGTCACCCCTATCAATGCATCACTTCCTTTGTGAGGATACATGTGGTTTGTTTCTTTTAGCGTGTAAGATTTCCAGGTCAGGGGTGGTCATTTGCTATGCGTTTGAACAATGCCTGGCACAAATGGGCCCCCAGCTTAGTGGAGGTCTCTCAGCACTATTACAATATATTTGATAAATAATATTCTGCTTTTAATCTAAAGTCACCTTAATAATGTGAGGTAACTTTATATGCCATGGGAGAGCGCCAGCAGCTTGAAGGCTATGCAAGTAGCTCGGAAGCTCTGGGAGTGCTGGAGGCAGGGCAGAAAAGGTAAGAGAAAAGAGCCAGAGGCTGGGGCCTTTGCTAGAAGCAGACATATATGCCCTGCTACTGTCTCTCGTTGGACTGTAGACTCAGTGGTTTGGCTCAGAACACCACAATGAAAGCACACAGTTTTGTAAAGGGAACCACTCAATGGAACAAAAATAAGTCTACGTACAGGACTGCAGGCTGGTTTAACTTCGAACCCATAATATCCTGAATAACCCTGTTAACCCATTGATGACCACTTTACTACTCACAGCAACAGAGGAAGCAATAGCTGCAGGTAACAGACAGCACATCTGTCCTGTTAAGCAATAGCAGATATTGGCAGCAGACATACAGCAAAACGACTCCACCATTTTGCAGAGAAGGAGATTAGGTCAAAAGCCTCGTCAGGCCTGTTCATCTTTCTGCTTGTTTGTGCAGTAGGAGAGTCTTTTGTACCGGAAGTGAGTCAAAGGCTGAGTGCTCCCTGATATTCTCACTGGCAGTACCATTGCTCCTCCAAGCACAGGGCAGCATGAGAGCAGTAACAATTCAATTCCCTGTATTAGCCCACAGTGTGAATAGGGTGACCAGGTGTTCAGTTTTCGACCAGAACACCCAGTCGAAAAGGGATTCTGGCAGCTCCAGTCAGCATCGCTGACCAGGCCGTTGACGGCGCCGCGCAGCAGGGCTGGCAGGCTCCCTGATAACCTCCACACCGCACAGCTCCCGGGGAGCAGCCGGCATGTCCCCGCTCTGGCTCCTATATGTAGGGGCAGCCAGGGGGCTCCACACGCTGCCCCGCCCCAAGCACCTCCCCCGCAGCTCCCATTGGCCAGGAACTGCGGACAGTGGGAGCTGCAGGGGTGGTGCCTGCGGACAGGGCAGCATGCAGAACCACCTGGCCGCGCCACTGCGTAGGATCTGGAGGGGGGACATGCTGCTGCTGCTTCTGGAAGCTGTTTGAGGTAAGCGCCCCCCTGCCGGGCCCCAATCCCCTACCCCAGCCCATATCCCCCTTCTGCTCTCCGAACCCCTCGATCCCAGCCCAGAGACCCTCCTGCACCCTAATCCCCTGATCCCCAGCCTCACCCCAGAGCCTGCACCCCCATCGAGCCCTCACTCCCCCAACACCCCAACCCCCTGCCCCCCTCCCGCAATCTGAACCCCTCAGTCCCAGCACAGAGCACCCCAAACCCTTCATCCCCAGCCCCACCCCAGAGTCTGCACCCCCAGCTTGAGCCTGCACCCCCCCACACTTCTGCCCCAGCCCGGACCCCCCTCCTGCACCCCAAATCCCTCATTCCCATCCCCACATCAGATCCTGCACCCCCAGGTTGAGCTCTCACCCTCCACACACCCCCCAACCCCCTGCTCCAGCCAGAAGCCCCCTCCCACACCTTGAACCTCTCATTTCTGGCCCCACCCCAGAACCCGCATCCCCAGCCAGAGCCCTCACCTCCTCCTGCACCCCAGGCCTCTGAACCAGCCCAGTGAAAATAAGTGAGTGAGTGAGGGTGGGGAGAGCAAGCGACAGATGGAAGGGAAGATGGAGTGAGCAGGGAGCAGGGCCTCAGAGAAGGGGTGGGGTCTGGGTGGGGCCTTGGAGGAGGGGCAGGACCAGGGTGGGAAAAGGGTGTTTGGTTTTGTGTGAGTAGAAAGTTGGCAACCCTAAGTGTGAGCTAGAAAGAGGGGACAATATCCATTTCTTGTTCTAGCTGTGGCCTTGACAGGCAACCAGGCACTTATAGCTCATTATGTAAGCAGAGGAAGAAAAACACTCCATGGGTTTAATAATTACATTTCAGTAGGTGAGATCTCAAGGTACAGTGAAAAATAATGATCACTTATACTTTGTATTCATGTGTTCAGAAGTGCTCATGTTTGCACAGCACTCTGAAGATGTAAAGCACCTATGGCCCTATACAGCTACAATAACACCTACGCGGTGGGCAAGCAAGCAGCATTATTCCTTACTTCACAGATGATGCGGGGGACCTGAAACAGGTGGTCAGATCCTTGGTTCTCCTCGTACTGCTTTCCCTGTGGGTGCTCTACATTTTGGGAGGGGCCAAGCTTGGATTAGAACTCAAGAGTTCCTGGCTCCCATTCCCATGCTTAAACCAGGACTAGTTTGGACAAAGATGAGGTCCCCTACAGAGCCATTCAATGGGGCTCAGCTGAAAGGCTGAGGGGAAGTTCTACAGCATTTAATAGGTATGAAAAGTAGAGTCCTATAGAAATTATTTTAAAACCCTACAGAATTTAATAGAGGGCAGTATCCTTTCAAAAGAATTTTTGAACCATCTTATAAAGCTCTATGGCAGGGATATAATTCTCTGAATTTTGTAAAAAGCAACAGAGGGTCCTGTGGCACCTTTAAGACTAACAGAAGTATTGGGAGCATAAGCTTTCGTGCTCCCAATACTTCTGTTAGTCTTAAAGGTGCCACAGGACCCTCTGTTGCTTTTTACAGATTCAGACTAACACGGCTACCCCTCTGATACCTGAATTTTGTAGAAGAGCTACCATTTTCTATTAAACTTTACAAAGGACTAGTCAGTATGCATGAACACATACCAGCCAGAGTTTTGTCCTATGTGCACAATGGAATAGACAAATGAGTGAACGCAGACATAGGTGGTCTTCAAAAATTTATTGCTTACCTGCTACAGCCACTCCAAATAAATAAGCAAACTCTACAATGTGCCTAAATGTACACAGGAAAATATATTTTTTGTGGGCACAATGATCAGCCCACACATTTAGAAAAATGTCACCACTCTAGATGGGTAATTTTCCTACAATATATACATTATATAATTAGGGTTGCCAGGTGTCCAGATTTCGACCAGAACACCTGGTTGAAAAGGTTCCCCATGCGGTTCTGGTCAGCACTGCTGACTGGGCTTTTAAAAGTCTGGTTGATGGTGTGCGGGGCTAAGGCAGACTCCCTGTCTGTCCTGGCCCCGTGTGGCTCCCAGGAAGTGGCGACACATCCTTGTGGCCCCTAGACACAGAGGCGGCCAGAGAGGCTCCACATGCTGCCCCTGCCCCGAGCGCTGGCTCCGCCACGCCCATTTGCTGGGAACTGCAGCCAATGAGAGCTGTGGGGGTAGTGCCTGCAGGCAAGAGCAGCATGCAAAACTCCCAGGCCGCCCCTGTGCCTAGGGGCCAGAGGACATGTTGCTGCTTCTGGGAGCTGCCTCAGGTAAGCGCTGCCCAGAGCCCGCCCCACACCCTGAAGCCCCTCCCACAGCCCAACTCCCTCACAGAGTCTGTACCCCACACCCTCTCCCATACCCCAACCCTCTGCCTCAGTCCTGAGGGCCCCCCCCCCCGCACTCCTCAGCCCCACTCCAGAGCCTGCACGCCTGCCGGAGCCCTCACCCCTTCCTGCACCCCAACCTCCTGCCCCAGCCATGGGAAAATGAGCAAGTGAGCAATGGTGGGGGAGAGCAAGCGATGGAGGAAGGGGGGAAGGAATGAGCAGAGACAGGGCCTTGGGGAAGGGGCAGGACAGTGGGTGGGGCAAAGGTATTCGGTTTTCTGCAATCAGAAAGTTGGCAACCCTATATATAATATACACCCACACCCACCTTCCTTTTCACACTGTGTCAACCATTTTAGCCTCTTCTGCCTGTAGACTACCTGTATTTTTTATGTGTGTGTGCAAAGAATGAAAATCTATTTAAATAAAAACTTAATTACAAAAGACTGCTTATAAAAAGAAAAACAAAACAAAACAAAAAAACAAAGTTAAGGGGTTGCAAGTTCTTTGGAGCACAGGGTGAGAATTCAAAATGATCTTGACAAACTGGAGATAAATCATCTGAAATAAAGAGGATGAAATTCAATAAGGCCAAATGCAAAGTACTATACTTAGGATGGAACAATCAATTGTACAAATACAAAATGGGAAATGGCTGCGTAAGAAGGAGTCCTGCAGAGGGGTTATAGTCGATCACAAGCTAAATATGAGACAACAATGTAAACAATGTACTGTGGGAAAAAAAAAAAAAAAGCAAACGTCATTCTGGGATGTTGTGACAGGATATACCAGGCCTTTTATGTCCCCCTGCTGGAGGCCCATATGGCCCTACTACACTCTGCCCCAGCGAATGGGGGCCCTCCAGGCCTGCCAAGAGAAGCTACACAGAAGCAGTCAGTCAGAGCTATAGGAGCCTGAGGGACAACCTTTGATTCTGGCTATAGTTGCATAAGCTGGGAGAGAGAGGCACTAAGAACTTTAACCCTAAGGTAAGGGGTGAAGATAAAGGGGCCAGGTAGGAAGAGGCCCAGGAAAATAGCAGCAATGAATTGAAGTGAGTGGTACTTGGCTGCTGTTTATAGGAGCCCTGAGTTGGAACCTGGCATAGTGGGTGAGCCTGGGTTCCCCCACTGGCCACTGTTGATGTGGCCTAAGCCCCGAGAAGGGGACAAGGCTCATTTAGAAGCCTGAGCAAAAGGCTGAATTTAAAGGGCCCAGAGCTGGGGCTGAAGACCCTGGTGAACTCTTTGCTAGCCTGTAAGGGGTTCATTTTTGACTGTGTGACCTGGCAGGAGGAAGCTGACAACCTACTGGGAGTGTAGGAGCAGGAAAAGGACAGCAGTACCACATGCAACAGCAGGAAGTGCTCAAGAGGTGAGTGCCTCCTTGTTACAGAGGTATTAGCGGGAGTGTTGTAAGCAAGACATAAGAAGTCATTCTTTCACTGCACTCAGCACTGAGAAGGCCTCAACTGGAGTACTGGGTCCAGTTCTGGGCACCACACTTCAGGAAAGATGTGGAGAAAGTCCAGAGAAGAGTAACAAAATGAGTAAAGGTCTAGAAAATATGACTTACGAGGAAAGATTGAAAAAAATGGGTTTGCTTAGTCTGGAGAAGAAAAGACTGAGGTGGGGACATAACAGTCTTCAGGTATGTAAACTGTTAATAAAGAGGAGGGTGATAAAGTGTTCTCCTTGTCCACTGAAGACAGGACAAGAAATAATGGGCTTAAAATACAGTAAGGGAGGTTTAGGTTGGACATTAGGAAAAACTTCCTGTCAGGGTAGTTAAGCACTAGAACAAATTATCTAAGGAGGTTGTGGAATCTCTGTCATTGGAGATTTTTAAGAATAAGTTAGATGAACACTGTGATGCTGCATCCCATAAGGCTTCATGGGAATATGCTTATGAATGTATATATGACATAACTGGAATATGTTTTATGCTACATATGCCATGTAACATATCTCTGCAAAGGCTATGGTCTACTGAATCTATTAATCCTATTTGTATGTATGTATCATTTTTGTATTCGAAGTTATGAATATTGGCTGGGCACTGGCTTGATTTTTAAGCCTTTGTAAAGCATTTGGTCAGCTTCTTGAGAAAGGAATGTGCAAATGAAGTGCCCAATCAAGAAGCACTTAAGGGACAATGGATCTTGGGAGGCGCCAATCCACATAAGAAGTCTACATGAGGACATTCAAGGGAGCAGGTAAGCCATGGCTGCTGCCTGTGAAAACTGAGTCATGCATGGACATGTGACTTGTCCATGTGACTCCAAAACTCCATCTTGGAGCTGGACTTTGCATAGGAGAGAGGAGGGGGGTCTCCACCCACAAGAGAAAGTCTATTTAAACCTGTGGGAGAACCCTCCATTTTGTCTTCAGCTGGCTAAAGAGATAGTCTCTCCACCCCCAAGGATACCTAAAAGAGACTGGAACAAAGGACGTATCTACAGGGGGTGTGATTGATTGCTGGACCCAGACTAGCAGGAGACTAGTCTGTAAAAGGAAGCTTACTGGAACTGGTGAGGTTTTATTTTCATTCAGTTTTCTTAGCCATAGACTTGCATGTTTTATTTTATTTTACTTGGTATTTCACTTTGTTCTGTCTGCTACTATTTGGAACCACTTAAATCCTACTTTTGGTATTTAATAAAATTACTTTTTACTTATTAATTAACCCAGAGTATGGATTAATACCTGGGGGGGAAGGAGGGGCAAACAGCTGTGCATATCTCTCTATCAGTGTTAGAGAGAGTATATAAAGGGGCCCGGGGCTCCCCGCAGCAGCCGGAGCCCCGGACCCTTTAAAGCACCGCCGGAGCCCTGCTGCTACCCCGCTATATGCGAACCGGTGTTATATCGGGCCGCGTTATAGTGGGGTAGAGGTGTATATAGAGTCATATAAACAAGTCATTGTGAGAAATTTTGGTTTGTACTGACTTCACTAGTGCTTTTTATGTAACCTGTTGTAAAGCTAGGTAAATATTTAGATGAGTTGGCATACCCCCTGGAAGACCTCTGTGTAGCTCCAGGAGTACGTGTACCCCGGTTGAGAACCACTGATCTAGGTGTTTCAGCCACTTCCTTTTAAATCTTCCTCTTTGCTGCTTATTCTCTGCTCACAGAATTTTAGCCACAGTTCCCTTATATCATCTGCCTTATTATCCAGGAATTCTCAAGCCTCCACTTGCTAAACCCAGTCCCATCATGGCAATTTCGAGGAAAGAACCACACAGCCCTACAGACAAACAACCCCACAGTATGAAATGGTTGGGTTTTTGCAAACCCCTAGAACAGTTTTTTTTCTGTATATTTTGGTTTTCACTGTGGAAACTTGTGGTGTGCAAACAATAAATACTTCTACTGGAAAGTTATTCCTACCTTACTTTCAGGGGAATTATTTATTATTTGTATTGCAATAGCACGTAGGAGGCCCATTCATGGACCAGGAACTCACTGTGCTAGGTATTATACAAATACAGAACAAAAATATGGTCTCTGCTCCCAAGAGCTGATGACCTAACTAAAAGCTATGCAGCAGCCCAGGACCTCTCAACTCGAATGTTCCATTTTTGCTTTGAATCTGGAAATCAAGATTTTCATGTGGAATCTAAATTTGGCAAAACGAGTGCTCCCATTCCTGCTCTACAGACACCAACTGTCAAAAGTAGCTCTCATTTTCAGTGATTTATTACTAAGTCCAGTAATTGTTGTTGCTTTTATAATCCCACTGAAATCACTGGAGTTAGCCATTTTCCCCCTGGAACTGGGTCTTCAGTACAAGAATCACATTCATGCAGATAGGACAGGTCTCCAGGGTCCAGCATAACATCTCTGAGCATACTAATGTTCTGCCAACAGGCACTTCCAGTTTCTGGTTCTTCCTCTTCATACCGTGCTGAGTTTAGTATATCATCTCAGTGGCTGATTGTATATAGAAACCAGATATCATGGTATATCTTCTGGATATTTATTTATACTATGGCAAGGCTTAATCAGAGATGGTGTTTCATGCACAAGAGATATTTACGGTCTTCCTTTTACTGTTGTTTACATTAACTATTTGGAGATTTCAGATATCTAGGAACTTATATTGTTTCCATCACGGTTATATCCACCTGCCACTAGTACTTAAAATAGAAACAACAATCTTTCCCATTTTTTTGCTTGGCAACCTACAGGAAAAAATAACTTCATTAGTCTGGAAGTTGTTTGTAGGTGTGTTGTGTGTATGGAGAACTGCTACGGGAAAGAGTTTTACACAAAACTTAGGCACCTCTTCCAAGTGTTAATTTGTCTGGCATTACTAGAGAAAGCCAGTAGTCCAAGGATTAAGAACATCCATATATAGGTAGGTGATAGACTAATATGCACCACTAGCTGATGCCTCAGTGTGAGACATCACAATTTGCACCAAAGACAGTAGTAGCTTCTGGTGGCCATAGGGTTGCCTTACAATACAGCAACAGTCTTCTGTTCTCTTGTCATATACTTCTGATAACCTCAATCACCTGAATGAACTTCTTATTCACTTCTGAGTGAACCTGTTGTGATTCCATCTGTCTTTGTTGGCAGCCACAAGTAGCCAGGAACTTCATGTCTCCCTTTCCCACAGTTGTGCAGATCACTCTTTTAGCATCTAATTGCCAGCATGTCGCATCATTGTTAATTCTGTCACACACGAGACATTTGCTGGTTGCCCTTCAAAATTCACTGTTGCTGCTTGGCATCTAAGCTAGTTAAAAAGTACTTTGGGAAGAGGCAAAATACCAATGAAACTCAAGTGCATGAGTGTAGGTTGTCGACAAGCACACTACACATCCAGGACTTCCTAGCTGTAAGAACATACTCCATAGATCTATTTGGTGAAAATCTGAGAAACACAAGCATCTCCTATGTCCGAGAATGGGATATATAGTTGTTGCTTTGAAAACAGCTAAAACATTACTGTTGACTCTTTAACTGGGTAGAGAGTGGGAGAAATTACTCTCTTAGCCCAATGCTCTAGAAAACACTCTCACCATGATGTGACTGTGAAGAACCCATGTAGTTAAGTCTCCCATTCTTCAACAATATTACAAAGCATCTATCAAAGAGACATTTTTCAGTGGGCAAGGGATCTGTTCTTTTGTCACTGGCAACTCTATAAATAAGGACATGAATGTCCTATGGCAAAAATATTATGGGCTTTCAAATGATAGCTCCTGTGGTCTCTATAGAAAATTACTTAGTAGAATATCCACAGTAAACAAAAGGAAGTTTACATCACCACTGGCAACCAAAAGTGATACAAATATTTATGTTGCTTGAGACGAACAATAAGTTTATGGAGCTTTCAACAAGAATATGCAGTACACCGTTGAGAATTCATATTCTAAAGGATCAGGAGAGGTTGCTGTTTTTCTCCTACCTCTGCTACCTGGGGGAAATATGAGTTGACTTTCTACCTAAATTCTTGGTTAGTTGCTCAAAAATGGCCAATTCAAATATTCTGCTCACAGCTAGAAGCTGTCAGGGTTTCAAAACAGAGACACCCTTTGCTTTAAAAAAAAATAGATCCGTTTTTAATCTTTTAGTACATCTAGAAAATGAACAGCAACATTTTTCACAAATGATTGCCTGTGAGAGGAGTTCTACCAGTAACACTTTACATTTCCTATGTATCATGAAGTTACCTCAGGTCATACTTGGCAATTCCATATTACAAAATGGTACATACTTTATCCTGGAGGTTATCTGGCATCAGATGGTGCCTACTGCTAATGATTGCCATATAACTCGCTTTATATAAATTAATGGAGAGATCCTAGAACTTGAAGGGAGCTTGAAAGATCATTAAGTCCAGCCCCCTGCCTTCACTAGCAGGCCCAAATACTGATTTTGCCCCAGATCCCTAAGTGGCCCCCTCAAGGATTGAGCTCACAACACTGCATTTAGCAGACTAATGCTCAAACCACTGAGCTATCCCTCCCACCTATGATTTAAAAACATAGAAATAACCATTTAGTTACTGTGGGCTAGGTATCTCCTCAGCAAGAGATTTCTCTCTGGATTGTCTCCATTGCACAGTGCATCCCCTTCTAGGCCGTGGATGCCATTCTAGGAGAGCTCTATGAAGCAAGGGTTTTTCCCAGGGGCATAGATGCAAGGCCAGGGTCAAGAGGGAGACAGTAAAGCACTAACTGCTCTTTGCAGCATTGTCCCTGCAGCCCACCATGGATACACTTATAGAAAAGCCTCATAGAACCTATGAGGGATGAAACCAATAGGGTTCTATAGCAGTTACTCTAAAAACCAGAACGTTAATAGAGAATGAGTTTCTTGCTACAGGTTTTTTTTAAAACTACCCAGTAGACTTCCAAGCAGGGATATAATTATCTATTAAATTCTATACATTGGTTTTAAAAAAAACCTTAGATTATTTTCTATGGGACTATTCCATTAGGGTATCCAAGCAGAAGCCTGAGTGGGAGACAGTGCTGGAAAATGTGCTTTAGCCAAATACAAATTATTAGGCTCAATTGAGGAGTAACTGGATGAAATCCTATGGCCTATGTTCAGACTAGATGATCTAATGGTCCCTTCTAGACTTAAAATCTATGAATCCCAAAATCAGTGCCCTGAGAGATCCTGCATTATTTACTTAAAGTGCTTTTTGAGTATTTGAGCTAAATTATTGTGCTGTATTTTAGGGGCTATTGAGTTGTGGTTGGTTTTTTTGTGTTTGTTTTTTTTTCATAACCTCTTACTCAGCAGGCTGATGTAGAGTCATTATTTTAAAAGTTGGGTTTTTTTTTTAAACCCACATGTTTACAACATAGGGAAACTGGTGTTTATGTATGTTGGGGCTAACCTATTAGTGGGTAATATGGGGCTAAAGACCACATGGAGACCAGTCTGCCTTTATGCCAGGTGGATCAGCTGTTAATGGCACAAGGTCCAGGTAGCTTGGCACCAGGTAACTCTGGAATATAACTTGTGAAAAGAGCTGGACCTAACACTTGATGGCAAAACCTTTCTGCTCCACAGCATGGGTACTTTTGTTTTCAGGTTTGGAAATGTTTGCTTTTTGGGTCCAATCTGCATCTCACGTGGGAGTGACTGTTGCATAATTCCCCATCCAACATGATCAGCACAAGTTGACAAGAATTCCCCTGTCCTTGTTCTCAGGAATTTCAATGAAGTGAATAACAAACTCTTAAGTGGCTCTCATTTGATGAGTCAAAGAGCAAATAACCCTGTCAAAACTCAAAACTGCCTTAATTGTTCCCCACATTTTGGGGGCAAAACCAATACAAATAAGGACAGGGAAAGAACCATTCAGAGGCCCATTGTCAAATTATACTGGGCCCAACAGCTAGATTCTGAAGAAGCAACAAAGGATGAATCACCAAATATAAACATTTACATGACCTTAACCGTTTAGGCTGGGATTTTCAAAATAACCTATGGGAATGAAGCACCCAACTCCCAGGGAATTTCTCTGGGATTTGTGTGCCTAAACAACCCAAGCTTTACAGTAAACGAACTTTTCCTACCATTTTGTGAGCCTAGACATGGGCACTGTGCTTGTGTATGAGCACCAGGAAGTGAAACGGCCAATACACAGGTTGTTTACTCATTGCATTTTACTCCGTCAAAAAACAAATTAGACTATGAATAGCTGTAATAGGCCAAAGGCCTAGTTCAGCATAGTTCAGCATTCTTTAGGCTTAGTTTCACCTGACTCTGGAGCATTGTAAGGAGCCCTTAGATATGATTAGAAAGATCTAAAAGGGAATACACAGAGTACAGAGGCATGCAGGAAACAGTGAATGGCATACGATACCACTCATCTCCAGAGCACAAAGCTTGAACTTTGACAGTTGCTAAAAGTTTAGTTTCATCTAATAAAACTGATTTTAGAAATCCACTTTTGAAACACTTGGTTGATGTTCAGAAGCCAAAAAACCCCAAAAACCTTGTTTAGTTTTACTCCGTCTAGAATCAATTAATTACTGAACCGCTGCTGCATTTTCGCAAATCATCCAAACGGAGGCTTGTCTGTTTCTGGTTAGCCAAAGCTGTTTTACAGTTGGTTGTCGTCTGCTCACAGATGAATACTGGCATTATACACACTGCTGGTAGATTATTTACAGGAATAGAAAATATCAGGAGAATTAATGTGGACCATTGGGTTCTCCCCCATCACTTCCTGATGTTTGGACTTAAATCCATATACAGAAACAAAACTCTCAGAACACTGTCCCTTCCTGCCTCCCATTCCTGGGCTCTCCTTCAGTCACCCCACTTCCTCCCACCTTCCCAGCACCCATAGTATCCCTGCCTGCTGCCCATTTCCCTTCGCCTCCCGGTTCAGCCCCAGTGTTCCCCTCATTCCCTGCTCTCCCTCTAATCTTCCTAAAAATTACACACAAAGACAATAAAGCTGTCCCCTCCTGTGCCTGCTAATGGCTCCTCTTTTTATTGACAGTGCCATTTCCCTCCTTCCTGCTGTTAACAAGCCTAATAAGGGCCCTGCTCCTCATAGAGGCTTTCCCCTTTAACAAGCACCTGCAGGTGCAGCTGGCTCAGTAGGCCAAGGCCTCCATTCTAGGAAGTAGGTTCCAGTCATCACCTTCTTACAACAAGAGCGCTTCAAAGGAGCTGAACTTCACGGACCAGCCACACCCAGACGAAACAAATATATTTTAGACTTCATCTCCCAGAACTCTCTGCATAAACCCTACTGTAAAGAAAGGAAACGCTCTTTCTCCCTAGCCCACTGGGCAGCTTTTCTAACACGTGCTCAAGATTCAAGATGGTTTCCTTTCCATGCACAGATGGAGCACAGCATGGGTTAGTGGTCTGAGCAAAGGCCTGGGAGCCATGAACTTCTTCAAGGTCTAGACCAGAATAGCATCAGGTCCAGCTGTGAGTGGGAGTGAGTTTCTTAGCCTGCCTGGCTTCCGTTCTCTGGACCTGATTCTCCACTGGGTTACACCAGTTTTATCCCAACCTACCTGTTGAAATCAAGGAAGTTGCATTGGCAAAAAATGATGGAATGGGTGAAGAATCAGGCCCTACATATGTCAAATGGATTTAATACCTACCTCAGAAGAGAGCTGTGAGGATTAGGTAGTTTGGGCCCGATTTTCAAGGGTTTAGCACCAAGTCGCTTCCACTGTGACTTTACTGGCCAGAATATCAAAACAGCTCTGCACCCAAGGGGCACCAACTGAGCACTTCCGAAAATTCTGACCTTGGGGCTCAATCCTCAGGTGTGTCCGCTGTGCTTGGTGCACCCTTCTTATTACAATTAATTCGTATTGTGGTAGCACCTTGGAGCCTCAGTTGTGGACCAGGGCCCCGGGGTGCTAGGTGCTGTACAAACATAGAACAAAAAGACAGTCCCTTCCCCAAGGGGTTTACAATCTAAGTATAAGATCTGGGTAGTGGATGGGGTTACACCACCCTTCTCCCCTATCCCCCAGCATAAACTAGAGCAGCCTCTCTGTCACAGTGGGATCTGAGAGCCTCCCAAGTATTTAAAAATAGAAACAACGACCTCTCTCTTCTTCCTTCTCAGCCTGCAGCTTGATGAGTGTATAGAGTTTAGTTTGTCAGTCTGTGTGCCCAGGCCAGCTCCATGGGCCTATGTGTGCACAGGGTGACGCAGATCCATGGCGCCCCATCCTCCCCATCCCAGGGCTTTCACAGAAGGAGTAGTCCCTTCACTGATCCTATGCAGAGACTGCAATTGTCCTGGCACCTTGCTCCGCCCCCTTGCTTGCCTGTGCAGCAGCCAGAAGGAATCTTACCCAAGGATCACTAGATTGAATTGATAGTCGGATGCCCCCATAGCCAGACCTCGAATTCTGGAGATGGGTGGGGAACCGGAGAGAACAATAGACCTACCATGGACTGAGGGGGTATAAATAGGAGTTACAGGATGAAATTAATCAAAGAAATTCAGGCTGACTATGAAGAAGAATTTCTCTAAGCAATAATAACTGTACTAGCCTGAGGAATTGTCTCCCTCTGGAATGGTGGAAGCTCTGGGGCCTGTGTCATTCAAATGGGACAAAACACGCTGACGGGAACAATCCTACATGGCCAGGGGCTCATACTAGATGACACAGTGAGTCTGTAATGCCTATAGGCCTGATGCTACAAGATGTTCAGAATCCTTGGCTTCCTTTGAAGTCAGTCTGACAGGAGCACTCAGCCTACAGCAGGATGGGCCCTTAAAATACTCCGGTGCCTAAATTAGCTATTTGGACACTTATTGGTATACCTTTAATTATGCCATTGTTTTGCATTTGTTGCAGTCCAATTAAATCATGCACGGACAGATTGCTGGTGATAGTTTATTTTAAGTAAAAAGATTTCTCCACCAATGGTTAGTTTACTTATTGTTACAGGAGGTATCACCAAGTGATGCTGCTTCACATACATCCCAGGCCCACATTAGCCCTGTCACTTACACCTTTGCACTGGGAGCTTGTGTTCAGCTGATTATCCACTGTGGCACCCAAGGCTTTTTCAAAGTCGCTGCTTCCCAGGATAATTTCCCACTCCCCCTCACCTCCAATCCTGTAATATGGCCTACATGCTTTATTCCTAGATGTAGGACTTTGCATTTGGCCATATTGAAATGCATATTGTTCTCTCATGCCCAGCTTACCAAACAAGCAAGATTGCTTTGTATCAGTGACCTGTCTTCTTCGTTATTTACTACTCTCCAAATCTTTGTCATCTCCAAACTTTATCAGTGATGATTTTATGTTTTCATAGAGGGTCATTGATAAATATGTTAAATAGTATAGCACCAAGAACCAGTCTGTGCAGCGGGACACCACTGGAAACACATTCACTTGATGAGGATTCCTTGTTTACAATTACATTTTGAGATCAATTAGCCAGTTTTGTGCTCTACATGCTGTTTAGCTATTTCTGTTGCAGGACTGGTGTACATGTGTAAATAAAACAAGTTACACTTTGAATATAGCCAGATTCTGCACCACTGATTTCTCTGCGCTGGGAAGGCAAACTGCAAGGCTCAGGACATCTGCTGTGCTGCCCTTGGTAGAGGGGAAACACTATTGTCAGAAAGGAATACCGGAGTCGGAAGAAGAGGCCCCATTCCTTCTTCAATAGAACATTATACATATTGATTTTGGTTTTTTAAATGAACCAGAAGCTGAATCTGATTTTTTTTTATTAGAGCAAGAAAATCCCTTTACCTGAAATTATTTGTTTAATTTAAATGAGGAATGAAACCAAAGTTGATATGTTTTATGTACCCAAATCTTACTAATGGAAGCATATTCAATACAGATTTATAAGCCATCTCAAAGTTTTCTGTAGCATACAACAGAGTCATCAGCACACAAATTGGTCTAGTCATGGACCTTTCAATTCCTTTTAAAAAAATAGAAATAAAAGTGTCTAGAAGAACAATTCTGGGCATTTTCAATTTCGGTTTTCCTAATGCTGCAAAAGTAGAATGATCATTAAGGCTGTCAGCTGGCGTCTAAGAAGCAGTTAGTTCATCATCCTCGAAAACAAAAATCACTTCAAACATAGGACGATTTCTCATTTTCACAGTCATTTCCATAGAAGAATCATTTACGTCAGT
Organism: Malaclemys terrapin pileata; assembly: GCF_027887155.1. NCBI lineage: Eukaryota > Metazoa > Chordata > Testudines > Emydidae > Malaclemys > Malaclemys terrapin. The sequence continues at coordinate 269,067,909 of NC_071506.1, read as the reverse complement.
TAAATGTTAAGTTTGCCAGTTTAATTTTCAAAACCGCACTTTCATTTTTCTTTCCTCATTTTAATGTAAAATCTTCAGCAATAAATATTTCCCATTTGGGAGATTCATCAACTGAAGAGTCTTATCTAAATTATCCCTTTGACTAGAATTACAATTCAGATGGCATTATTTTGCCTCCAAATCAATGGATTTGCATTTTGGAATGCATTTGGCCAGACAAACATATTTCAAACCAATAAGTTATAGCGTATATTTAAATTTCCATTTTACTTAGAACAGCAGCTATCGGCCACAAATCATGACACTTCTCACTTCCTTTTAGAATATTACTGTCTAAAGTTAGTAAAAACTTATTATAATCTAAGGACGCTTTTGGCAGTCTGGTTGAAACGAACACAACAGGGCAGGGGATAGCAATCTAAGCAATCAAGCCAGCTACCCTAGAATGCAGGCTCTAGAAACTGAACTAACTCAAACTCTCTCTCATGATGCTAGTTTGGATCATTCCAACACATTATAGACTCTTCATGCCCTGAATTTAAACTTAACAGCACTTGAAAACAATATCAGAATTAAACAGTACATCAAAAGCTTTTTTTAAGCTGACCTCTGTTTTTCAAACCACCATTGAAACCTTTTGGATAAACAGGAAACAAAGTTTAGCTGCCTTGCAGCGAAGCCAGTATTCTGGAGGGAATGCACAAATATTTTAATTCATGGTTAACTATCCTCCGATGAAAAAATGTTGGAGGTGTATTCTCCCTTTTGCTGCAGCCACAGGAGGACAAGCACATCATGCCTGAGAGCGGCCTGCATGTAATTTCCCCTATTGTGGGATGAATGGGAATTTATTCTGGATACTGTGAGAAGAAGGCACAATATTTAAAGTGCTTTTATGCTCCAGAATTCCACTGGCTAGGAAGAAAGGATTGGCCATGCTGGGTCAGGCAACTGTCCATCCAGTGTGATGGACTACTTCCGTAACGTACCTAGCCAATTGCATGATGCTGAGTGTATATCCTTCCTGACCCCTGCACATGATTGGTGTACACCCTGCAGCAGCAGATCTGAATATTGTTTTAGGACATAGAGTGGAAGAACTTGTTCCTGTGGTTATAGGGAGCCAGCTAATCTGTATACTATCCCTGACTCTGCCACAACCTTCATGTCAGATATTGGGCAAGTCTCACTGGCCTCAACTCTTCCTCCTATGAGGCTGATCCCAGTGCTTAATTTGTGCCAGGGCTTGCCGTGGCTGAGGCCTGGCACCTCTAGACTTGGCAGTTCATCGCCCCGGCACCTCTGGGCTTGCCGCGTCAGTTATGAAAGTAAAAAAATTACTTGCGCCCCAGCATCTAAATGGGTGAGAGCCCCAGCACCTCTTTCATTACAAATTAAGCACTGGCTGATCCATGCTGAGGAGGGGGAAGAAAGTGATGACTTTGGACAGAATAAAGCACCCTGAGCACTGGGGAGAGCGGATGACAAGTTACCTTTTGCTGCCCTTTTAAAGAGGTGAAACAAATGCTTCACTCCTAGAGCAAGCATTCTAGTGGGGCGGGCGGGCTGTGCAGAAATGCACTCTTCCAGACTAGCCAGTACTGTTGGCAGTGCTAGCCAGCTGCCCATCCCTCATGCTTCCAGCACTGGGAGATGGATTATACAGGCATCCTGCTTGAGTGGGCTAGTGGGAAGAGAGAGTACTGCTATGATTTAGTCCAGGGGTCGGCAACCTTTTAGAAGTGGTGTGCCGAGTCTCCATTTATTCACTCTAATTTAAGGTTTTGCGTGTCAGTAATACATTTTAATGTTTTTAGAAGGTCTCTTTCTATAAGTCTATAATATATAATGAAACTATTGTTGTATGTAAAGTAAATTAGGTTTTTAAAATGTTTAAGAAGCTTCATTTAAAATTAAATTAAAATGCAGAGCCCCCTGGACCGGTGGCCAGGACCCTGGCAGTGTGAGTGCCACTGAAAATCAGCTCGTGTGCCGCCTTCGGCACGCATGCCATAGGTTGCCTACCCCTGTTTTAGTCCATGTCTGTATCTATATCAAACTGCAAACTCCATTTTGTTTCGGGAGCACCATTTGGTTGTAAAATTGTCTTGTGCCGCCTTCCTTGTCTTTGTCCAAGAGACACTGACAGATGAACAATGTAGACTGATCAGGAGTCATTAATATTGAATGACTTTGCCCTGTCAACATAATGGGTATGCTACAGAGGGCGACAAAGTTGCAAGAAACCAGTTTTTCTAGTTGGGACTTCAGGTGCGTAAATAACCAAGCAGCAGATCACTTGATGGGGGCTTTGAGGCTGACCTGGAAGGTCACATGACCAAGGGCAGTGGAGAGCTATAAAAGGACAATGTCTGGTCCTAGCAGCTCTCCCGCTCTTATGGACCAGAACAAGAAATTGAAGGCAAGACAAGGCAGAGGAGGGTCTTGGGACCCTGACAGGACTGACCAAAACCCAAAGCACTTCTGGAGTAGTGAGGACCATGGAGGGAGGGTTTTGCATGCAGCTGTTTATTATTTTTGCAGGGAACTGTAAGTCCCTTCCTCTTTCTCTATGAGTAAAGTTCATGTGTGTTTAGAAACCCCTTTGCCGAGTATATGCGTCACTGACTTATGCTGTCATGCAGTCCCCAAAGAGGGAAACAGTAAACCAGAGGACCCCTAAGATGTGCACCAGCTACTGGGGAGAGCTGGTGCTAGTTCCAGGGCCTAGTAATGGAACCAGGGCTTCCCACTGCCAATAGGGGTGTCAGACATCGAGTCTGCATCTGGAGTGTGTTTCTAGAGTCCAGAGACACAGTGCCCAGCCCCAACAAGTCCAGTACATGTGGGACTCAATGTTTGGGTCTAATACTGCAGCTTGGTGAGTGTTCAGCGGGGGGAGGGCATATCAGGATTGCAACAGTTGCACAAGAGGAGGTATAATTTAGCACTTACTCACTCTGTGCCTGTTTCCCAGTCCATGAAACAGGGACAACAACATTTGCCTCTCTCAGAGGGCTGCTTTGGAGCTTAATTCCCTAATGTTTGTAAAGCCTTTTGAGAACCTCAGCTGGAAAGCACTAAAGAAATGCAAAACATTATTATAATGGTAATTATAATGTCACATTATGATAACTCTAATGGTTAAAATCATGGCTAATTTTACCAGTCTGTATTTGCACAGCAGAGATTCTTGTAGGACATTGTTCACATTTGTATCCCTGTACATGAGACCCATGCAATGGTCAATCCTGACACCGAGACGACCAAGCAGTAAGAGCAAGAGCTCAGTATTTTTCAGTGCTAGCTTCAGCTGGGGTTTTCAGTTCAAGTCCAGTAACTGTAAAGGTAGGAAAGGCCCTTCAGAGAGCTGTTATCCTTTCAAGATGTTTGATGTCTCTCAGCAGGGCTTTGCTTTCACAAAACACAGACTTTAACAATCAAATTTGTCATCTGAGGAGCCAGAGAAGCAATTCCCACCTGCCTTCTTCCTAAACACTCTTTTTTTTTTAAACAGGTTTATTAGGTCTCCCTTCTGAGATAAGAAATGCACAGGATAAGAACACCACCAAGGAATTTATAGCAAGCTGTCTGGGCCCTTTTCTCAGATCACAGCAGTAATATATGCCTCTCTGCCTCTTTGCAGAAGCTGGGAATGGGCGACAGGGGATGGATGACTTGATGGTTACCTGTTCTGTTCATTCCCTCTGGGGTACCTGGCATTGGCCACTGTCAGAAGACAGGATATTGGGCTAGATGGTCCTTTGGTCTCTGACCCAGTATGGCCATTCTTATGTTCTCTCTCGCAGCATAGAACTTAAAAAGAAGAACAGGAGTACTTGTGGCACCTTAGAGACTAACAAATTTATTAGAGCATAAGCTTTCGTGGACTACAGCCCACTTCTTCGGATGCATATAGAATGGAACATTCCATTCTATATGCATCCGAAGAAGTGGGCTGTAGTCCACGAAAGCTTATGCTCTAATAAATTTGTTAGTCTCTAAGGTGCCACAAGTACTCCTGTTCTTCTTTTTGCGGATACAGACTAACACGGCTGTTACTCTGAAACTTAGCATAGAACTTGACTTCCATGCTGGCAGCATAAAAGAGCTGATTTCACAAGATGCTGTTTAATGTGCACTCATATATGTTAAAAGCAGGATCAAGGCCAGTGGGGTTTATTTCTGCACACATAGAAAATCACTGGCAAAACTAAGCAAACGTGGCTTACTTTATGAACGTGAATCCTTTAAAGGAAAACACCAGAGCACAACTACTCTTCACTGTCACACACCACAGAAAATGGTACAGGATTCACTGTCTGAGGGCGCTCGTCCTTCAGGCTTACAGGTGGATCTGTGGTTGGGGTGGCGGCACTTCACACTTGCCAATAGGCCTTTGTGTCAATATTCCTGCAGCCCCTGACAATTTCAGATGTTCTCCTATCCTACGATGAGATACGGTCCCAGCTTGCTCACATGTTTTTATATCACACGTACTCCTGCACATAGACCCTGGTCCAGTCACTTCTGTGGGACAAATGACCTCCTTAAGAGTTTCTAGTATCAAGGCCTTATTTATGTGGAAGGGTCGGATACAGTCTATAAAAGGGTACATACTTTATACGCTCTTCTCAATGACCCGATTGAACAGAAAGCTTCCCAGCCTTCGTGGAAGAGACTGGTCTATCCTATCTAAAGCAACTCTGCACAAGACATCCATCATGGAGCACTAATTGTCTCCCCCAAATAGTCTTCATCCAGGTGGCACTGGGGCACACAGAGAACACACATACAGACGTGGTAGAAAGTGCAACTAATTAATCAGTCCTCTTGCAAATATTTTGGCAAGAATGGGTAGCATCACTAAATGAGTTTGTTGTCAACACGACTTGCTGTCATATCATGCTGCTTGACTGGGGCCACGATCATGGCTCTGTTTCTTGTACATCACCATTTGGAGTAGAACTTATCTTTTGACAGAAAAAAAATTGACAGCCTTAGCAGCGAGGAAGTGTGTGGGCTTTCACATGCTATAGCTGCTTTGTGAACATCCTACAGGTAATTTCAGCTACTGTGGCAGGTTATACCTGGTGTGAAAATTAATATTTTTTACAAACAGAAATACTGGATCAAGATTTTCCAGAGGGAGTTTTCTTACATTGTGGAAGAAATATAATAGCCATAATTTGAACCAAGTACATTAAAAAAAAAACAATCTACTGTATGAACTGATGTAGCATCTACCATGCTAGAGGAGCTCATGCTAGTGCGCTAAATATAGCAGGCTCCAGTCACCATGTCAAAGCAACATCTACACTGCTATTTTTAGAGTGGTAGCGTAAGCCCCAATTTTTTTGTGCACATGTATTAATATTCTATGAGTATGTCAATAAAGAGGTTTAAGATCCAAATGCTTCTAACTACATTTCCATTGGAAAGGATCATGCATGTCCATTTGCAAGTAAAGTCCTAACACAATTCTTCAGTGGCACTTCGGAATATGTTCCTTTATGCTGGGAATAAAAAATCTGTTTCTTATACAGTACTATTTTTACCTAGCTCTGCAGTACATTTTCCTTTGATTTCACTCCCACCCACACCAATAATATACCTTGCATGGATCATTTGTGCATCAAGTTTTTATTGATATAATGTACCTGTCGTTAGCAAGACTGGAAACACTTTTTGACACATAAGGGGGGCACACAGTGAATTTGGGAGCTAATCATGACAAAATGACTTTCTGTCAGTGCTACCTGAATTTATCTACTTTTACGGGGGGAAAAAAAAACCTTCACAAAGTGGTATTGAGCTGGCAACCTATTGGTCAAGTGATAAAAGTTTCGTTTCCCCCCCTTCATCGTTCCCACATTTAAAAAGGTGGGTGGTTGAAAATCCTAATCAGATAGAACTGGGTTCTCTCTGCTTTCTTTTTTTCCCAGACTGATCTTCCTCTTGGGCTCAACTCTTGATGAAATGTGAGGCAGATAATTGGCTTCCCACACAACTTTAATAAAGAGTGACATCTCCCTCCCAGCAGCGGAGCGACAGTCTTCAGTGAAGTCACAGTTCACTCTGATTGACTTCCCCAAGACACGCTTGGTATGCAGGAGGCGTTTGCACCTTAGAAAATAGAATCCACTTTAGAGTTCTAATAGAACCTCTGCCAACTGATGCAGAAAGTAGGACTGAGGGCTTGGGCAATAGAAAAAAAAATATTTCTGGAGAAGAGAGATTTGACCAGCGTTTTTACATTGTATTAAAAAGAATCAGTTTTTGGCGTTGTTCATAAACATTTGTCTCGCATGGCTGTTTGTATATTTTACATGCCTCCGACATGGGGAAGAATGAGATAGTTTCATGCTATTTGAAGGGTTAAAATCCATGTGCAGTTTATGTAATAACTTGGTATATGGATTAAGCCAGCTCTTTTCCAGACCCAAAAGTCCAGAGTTTGGTCAAGAGACCAGAGGCCTAGCAAATAGTGATTAGCTAAGAGAAAGCAGAATAAACAAAAGATAACCTTGCTTTGCTAAAATAAGCCTAACCAGCAAATTGCCAGGTGTTGGAGCTGAGTACTGAATAATTGTGTTTTATTCAGAGTTGCAAATTGAACAAAGAAGCCCTGTTTCTGTTGCGTTAGTTTCTTTTGTAGGGAGATGTTCTTCCCACATATCCAACCGTGAGTTTATGAAAGGTTGGAACATGTCAGTATAAGATATGGCCACCTCCCATTCCCAGGGATCAATGCCTGCCTTAAGACACAAAGGAGACAATTTTTATTGCCAAGACCAAGCCTCAGTTTCATACTCCAACCCTCAAAATGTAAAGTCAGCCCCTTCCCACTAGTGAGAACCTACATATTTCATAGTACATAGTGTGAAAGAACAGTATTAGCATAGTTTTATCAGGGTGATATGCAGGGTACAATGTTGACAACCCCAAGCATTCAAAAATCATGGGATTAGTTTAAAAATCATGACATTTAAAATAAAATATGTAAGTTTCTTGGGGCAAGGACCTTGTTTTTGTTCTGCATCTATATATAACACGGGCTTGTAGGGGCTATAACAATACAGATAATAAATAATACTTTGAAATAATACTTTGGGGTTCTTTGGGGATATTTTTTTACCTTGAGGTTACACTTGGGTCACATTTCCACAACAATAAGGGCTAGAGAGCTGAGATTGTCACACTATCACATGACTCCAGGAGCTGGGGCTTTAAGAAAAACACCAAACATCACAAGATTTGCAATAAACCCATGAGAGCTGGCAACATTGTGGGTGTGGTCACGGCCTACCAGCAGTTGCCTTTGCATTTTTTCTTAGTGAAGCTAGCTGTGTGTGGATGCAGGGAACAGAAAGGGGCTAGTGTGTGGAGACCTGTGGTAATCCAAGAAAGCTAATTTAAATCCCCCTGGGATGGATGTGCCTGTGTAGAAAAAGCAGCTTACCTAACCCAACTGCAGCCCATTACACTGGCCTGTAAAGAATTGCCTAACTGGGTATTTTTTCCTTTAATTATGTTACGGCAATGGGTGCAGAGCAAGTGACTAAGCCAGCCTATGAAAAGTGAAGGGGCGACACAACTAGTTGGTCTCAAAGCATTGTTTTGCACAGTTCTAGGGAGCCTGTAGTGCCACTTGTGTAAGCCTGTCAAAGCCAGGGAAGTTCTGAAGGAGAGAAGGGCACCATGTGCTGTGGTGCTTTTGCTCACTAAGGGCAAGACTAGCTTTCATCCCCTGCCTGAGCTGGAGGCTCGGGGCCTGGAGCTAGCAGCCACTCCCAGCGCAGCGCCCATGGCTTTGCTTGGACTAGAACAAATGTTAGCATGCGTTAGCTAACCCAGGCCTCAACTCAACCCTGAGCATTGGCTAACTATTCAGGCCAAAGGAGGCAGTAGCCGCACTGAGCTCTGAGACCAGAGGAAAGGTTAGTAGTCTAAAGAGGCCCGAAGATAGGACCAGACAGCAAGTGTGAAAAATCAGGACAGGGGGTGAGGGGTAATAGGCACCTATATAAGAAAAAGCCCCAAATATCAGGACTGTCCCTATAAAATCAGGACATCTGGTCACCCTACCTGAAGAAGATAGAGGCGGTGGGGGAAAGGAGGTGGGGTGGATGTGGGAGCAGAAAGGATGAGAGAGAGAATGGGGGGAAGCAGAGCGAGAGAGGGCCTAAAAAAGAAAGAAGCTCAGAGGAGGCTGGTCTAGCTGCTGAGACACAAGCACTTTCTCGGTATCAAGACAGTATCAAAGCCTGGCACATGCAAGAGGGGCGTGGGCGGGGTTCCTTAAGCAGGAAAGACAAGGAGTGAAAGGGACTGACTGATGAGAAGGGGTAGCCTGGCTGTTCAGAGGCCACAGAGAGAGAGAGCAAATTGAAGATCTTTATAAATAACGAGCAGGAGAGACTAGTTTTCATTATTTGGGGCTGGGGGACAAAATATCAGCCTGCATCTCTTAGTCACAGGCCTTGGCTACACTCGCGGATTCACAGCGCTGCCGCGGCAGTGCTGTGAAGCGCGAGTGTAGTCGTGCCGCCAGCGCTGCGAGAGCTCTCTCGCAGTGCTGCAAGTACTCCACCTCTCCGAGGGAATAGCTTGCAGCGCTGCGAGCGAGCGTGCAGCGCTGCAGGCGCTGATTACAATGGCGCTTTACAGCGCTGCGCTCGGGGGGGGGGGGTGTTTTTTCACTCCCCTGAGCGCAGCAAGTGCAGCGCTGTGAATTGCCAGTGTAGCCAAGGCCACAGTTTAAGTACCCTGGTGCTCAGTGCTGCAGTTAGCACTCAATTTCTTACCATGAATGCTAGGTCCTAGTTTTCCTTTCATTTATTTGTTTGCAGGCAGTGTGTGTATTGGGGGGAGGGGAAGAGGGAGAAGGGAGGCATCTGCCACCTACACACCATGGTATTGATCCATGCCCACTCATAACTTGATACAGTTTTGAGTAGAGAACACATCACACCAAGAAGTCTACTCCCCTGCTGTGTACATGTATTTCCTGCCAGTGTCAATGGATCCATCATGTAGGCATGACTGAAAGAACAGACCCTAATTCAGTTGCAGGTATAGGGATTCGCGTTACAACTCTGAATAATTGTTTCAGGGTGGTTCATTCATTAGCTGATGTTTTTGCCTGATAATCATTGCTTAAGGATAACCCATGAAACACTGACCCTTTTTAGCAGCTAACTCAATGCAAGATCCTCACTGCATAAAGAAATTGGAAAAGGTGTCATGTTTATTAATGTTCTGTGGCTGCTACAGCAAGCTCACACAGACAATACCCACACTTGCTGCACAAGAATGTATAACTAATGCCCTCCTAGAAATGATCTCATGAAGCAGAAACTGTGAAGCAAAGAACAGATGGGACCCAATTTTTCACTCACCGCTGCTGCATTTTAAAATTGGGAATAATTTCTAGGTAAGAGCTCACAAATTAACAAGGAGATTGGAAAAGCAGAAACAAATTAGATAGCTTTCTTCATTACTTGGGAATTTTCAGATCTATGCAGAAATGCAGTTATTTCCAAAAAAGTAATCTTTACCTTGTGTAAAACTATAAGAAAATAATTAGAGAAGAATTAACGGGATGGACCTGGTGAATGCTTCTGTGTATCATTAAATATCTGTAAGAGAATCTTAAGTTTGTAAGTGACAAGTGTTTTTCATAGGGACATTATCCCACTATAAATAGCAGGAAGAAAAGGGGGAAAGAGAATTTATCAGTGGGAAGTAATAGGGGTTTGGCTGAAGGACATATTCATTAATTTCAGTCTAAAATTTGAAAGATGGAAACAAATGAATCATGGGAAAGATGGCTCAGAGGAGGGAGGCAGGAGCCATAGGCAAATGGAGAAGTGATCCTGGAAAAACTAGTGAACAAGGAGTAATGTAAGAAACGCTGTGCCCAAGCACTACTAGAGAAATCAGAAGGAAACAATCCTGCTTTGGGTGAATTTGCAAAAATCAGTCATGCCTTTTGTGCTGTCTGTTGGTGCAATGGGGGAAAGTAATTTTTAATCATTAGTATTATTACCACCACTGTGGCTTTTGTGGCTTTTCCTCCCACTGTCCTTTCGCACGCCATAAAGTGGAGTGAGAAACAAAATATCAAAGCCATAAATTCCGCATCTCTTTACCCCACTCTGAGGAGGAGCGTGTTGTTCAAATATTACTCATTTTCAACTAACAACATAAAAGTCAAATTTCCACTGAAGTTTCAGGCCTGGACTCTCATGTACCCTAAGGTCCTTTTACACGGCTCAAGCAGTATAAGGGGGGCAAAAGTGTGCGTAAATTACACCTGCAGTCACTTTAAAGCCCCTTTACTCTGCTAGAACCGTAAAGGGGCCTTAGTGTGAATGAGAATCAGGCTCAGTGTAATATATCAAGAGCTATTTTGGGGGGAAAGATATGATTCTTCACTATCTGGCATCTTGTGCCATTATTTACACATGTATCAACTAGGTGTAGCGCACTACCGCACAAAGATGTCAGCATTGTACATCCACTCATTTTGTGCAATTGTAAATGACTACACAAGGTGCAAAGGCAGTGGTGAATCCGGCCAGATTCTGCTCACTTCTCACTTACACGAGTGAGAACCAGGAACAACTCAGTGGAATTAGACTGGTATAAAACCAGTGCAAGCAAGAACAGAATCTGGCCCATTCCATGCTAACCAGCCAATGAAAAGAAAGCCATTTAATCACTGTTTGGAGCACTACAGAGAACTAAGGTTGCCAGGATTCTAAGGGGAGATTAGGGAGCATCTTTAGAACTAACACAGGATGCTTTGGAGACCATTACAGAGCAAATGACGTTAAAAGGAATCAAAGAGAATGTGGATTAAATAATTAGATAAACACATACCGACTGACGTTAAAAATGATCCAGAATAAATGGTTGTTTTTTTCTCCAAAGACAGATGGAAATCTTTAAAGATAGACAGGGATAAACAGAAAAACTTCAAAACCAGACTCCAACGAGACACTGCTGAGCTGGAATTGATATGCAAACTAGATACAATCAATTTAGAATTGAATAAGGACTGGGAATGGCTGAGCCATTACAAACATTGAATCTATCTCCCCATGTAAATATTCTCACACTTCTTATCAAACTGTCTGTACTGGGCTATCCTGATTATCACTTCAAAAGTTTTTTTTCTCTTACTTAATTGGCCTCTCAGAGTTGGTAAGACAACTCCCACCTGTTCATGCTCTCTGTATGTGTGTATATATATCTCCTCAATATATGTTCCATTCTATATGCATCCGAAGAAGTGGGCTGTAGCCCACGAAAGCTTATGCTCTAATAAATTTATTAGTCTCTAAGGTGCCACAAGTACTCCTGTTCTTTTTAAGAGCTAGATACTGCTAAGCAGTGAGAACCAGGTTGCGATTTATGTTCTGCAACGGAAAAGGACTCTTAGCTGACTGAGGCCTGGTCTACACTACACAGTTAGATTAACATAAGGCAGCTTACGTCGACCTAATTATGTCAGTGTACACACTACAGCCTTGTCTCGCCGATGTAAGTGCCCTACTACACTGACATAATAACTCCACCTCCACGAGAGGTGTAGTGATTATATCGGTGTTGTTAAGGTGATGTAGTGTCTGTGTAGACACTGCGTTACTTACATTGGCTGTTGGCTGTTTTGTCAATTTAACGGCTCCTTTCTGCAGTCATGAAATTGACAAAAAAGCCAGGCAGCTAGAGCCTGGCTGCGCCCAGCTCCTCACTCCCAGCCGGGCTGCTGCCCAGAGGCTCCCCACTCAGGCAGCCGTGAAGCCTGGGCAGCCACCCTCCCCCTGCTGGCTGGAAGCAGGGAGCTGAAAGCCCAGGGGAGGGAGGCAGCCGGGCTCCCGGCAGGTAGCTGCACAGAGCTTAGAATCTCGTCTCTCAGCCTCCCACACTGCCCCTCTTCAGTCGGTGAAAGTGCTCCTGGTGAGGACGTGCACCACCGGCAGAAGAAGGGCAGTGTGGCCATCAGTCACCGCAGCAATTACTGCGGTGGCTGTAAGTCGACCAAACATAGAGCTGTAGTGTAGACAAGCCCTGAGCTGATGATCAGATTGGTGCCCCACTTACAACTCTGCAGCATCAGGTCACTTACATCCATCTTGTAAGTGTAATGGAGCACAAAGCAGCCTATAACAACTTCGTCCTGAGGGCCTAATTCTTCCCCCTGCTGCAGGATGCGAGTGACTCCTGTAAAGCAGGATGGGGGAGAAGAAAGGAGTTGGGTCCTTGGATCTGCTAGGTTCCAGCATCTCCTTCATCAGACCAGGCGGGGGCTAACAACAGCACTGATTTATGCTAATTCTTCTCCGCACTTTGTTTTCTGGAACCTTTGAAGTTTCTGGCAGCAGCTCCCTGGAGTAACTGTGCTCTGACTCAGCTCAGAAGGGTTTGATCTCTCTCAAGCTTTGTGACCAAAATGGCACTAAAAAAAAAAGTCAGATTTCTGATGGGTTAGAGGTTTGGTTCAATTTGACAGAAGACCCAAAAGTTTGGTTTCTAATCCAAATGACTGTTTAATGAAGTTACATGCAAGAGGAGTTTTACATGACATCCAAACCTCTTGGGTCTGCAACATCAAACTGGAAATATTAAGTGAAGCAGACTGGAAGTCTGCATGAGGTTTCCATCATATGCTGCTTCTATTGGGGTTGGAAGTGTCCCTGCCTTCCTTCTGTTATTGTGGGAGAACCAGGAGCAGGAATTGCAGAGACATTTGAGATAAACATTTGGCAAGACTTTTTTTGAACCAAAACAAAGTTGTAAGGTTCACATACTCTCAGTGGGGGCATAGTGGGATATTTCTTATTTTATCCAAATTCTAATGTCTGCTTCATGGAAGTAGTTACCATAATTTAACCATAGATACAGAGAAGGTTCCTGATCACCAAAATGCCACCATTTATCTGGCCCACTGGGTGCTGACACTAGTTTATACTCATTCCTGTTATCCTTAATCATTCTTGTAGATCAGTGGTTCCCAAACTTTAACAACCTGTGAACCCCTTTCACTAAAATGTTAAGTCTCACAAACCCTCTCCTAAAAATGAATATATCCAGGGATTTTCTCCTTTACCTGAGTATAAATTATAAAAGTAGTGATCTTGGAAATATAAAATTTGTTTTTATGACAAGCTTATTACACACTATTTATTATTAATTATTATTCATCATTACAGTATTTTATTACATTATGAAAACGGCAACACTCTTCCAAGCTCTCCCTTTCCTTTCGTAGCTTGTATCATTTTGAATAAGCCTGTTATAAGACAAGGCTCCTGTCAAGGCTGTATCCCCACTTTGAACTTTAGGGTACAAATGGGGGGGCCTGCATGAAAACTTCTAAGCTTAACTACCAGCTTAGCTCTGGTCCGCTGCCACCATTCCCAAAAACTAATTCCCTTCCCTGGGTAGCCTTGAGAAACCTTTCACCAATTCCCTGGTGAATACAGATCCAAATCCCTTGGATCTTAAAACAAGTAGAAATTAATCATTCCCCTCCTTCCTCCCACCAACTCATGGTGAATACAGATCCAACCCCCTTGGATCTAAAAACAAGGAAAAATCAATCAGGTTCTTAAAAAGAAGGCTTTTAATTAAAGAAAAAGGTAAAAATCATCTCTGTAAAATCAGTATGGAAAATAACTTTACAGGGTAATCAAACTTAAAGAGCTCAGAGGACCTCCCTCTAGCCTCAGGTTCAAAGTATAGCAAACAAAGATAAACACTCTAGTAAAAGGTACACTTACAAGTTGAGAAAACAAAGTAAAACTAAGACGCCTTGCCTGGCTTTTTACTTACAAGTTTGAAATATGAGAGACTTGTTTAGAAAGATGGGGAGAACCTGGATTGATGTCTGGTCCCTCTCAGTCCCAAGAGCGAACGAACTCCCAAACAAAGAGCACGAACAAAAACCTTCCCTCCCCCAGGATTTGAAAGTATCTTGTCCCCTTATTGGTCCTTTGGGTCAGATGCCAGCCAGATTACCTGAGCTTCTTAACCCTTTACAGGGAAAAGGATTTTGGAGTCTCTGGCCAGGAGGGATTTTATAGTACTGTACACAGGACAGCTGTTACACCCTTTCCTTGATAGTTATGACAGCTCCTATGTTTCATCAAGGAGTATCAGATGTGAAACAGCATGAAGGTATTTAAGAAGACAACTTGAAGAGTTCCTCCTACACAAGCATTCAGGTCTTGAGCAGTCCAGGCAAACAACGCATGTTACAACAAAGCTTAAACTTATTGTTTTTAAAATTATTATGAAGAACACTAGCTGCCTATTTAATTTTAAAAATAGCAAAAAATATCCACTTCCCTTTCCATTTCTTATAAGGAGTCTTGAAGTTTAAATCTCAGTGTGATAGATATGCTTGCTTTGATCTGCTTAGCTCTTGGAAGTCCAGGGACTCTGGGCTGCGGGGTTCACGAACCCCAGTTTGGGAACCACTGTTTTAGATGTACCAACCCTGATTCCCCCTGTCTTGCACTTACACTTGTGCAAAATGAGTGCCAAGTGGTGTAAAATGCCATACTGGTGTAAGAGAGAGAAGGTGGGTGAGGTAATATCTTTTATTGGACCAGCTTCTATTGGTGAGAGAGAGAAGCTTTCGAGCTTACACAAATCTTCTCTTCAGGACCTTATCTTTCTAATACCGTGGGACGGACAGCTACACCAGCATTGCATACCAGCGTAAATCAGTGGAGAATTCTGATCAGGTAGAAATTTTACACACAGTATGAACTGATGTAACTATCTACACAAGGTGCAAAGTAGTAAAGAGAACCCAGCCTTACTGTGTCCACTAGAGACAAGGTGTCCTCCATGCGGTGGGGGTAGCAATGGAGGAGTCTCCTACTGAAATTAATGGGAAACGCTTGGCCTCCCATTGGCAGAAGTGGAAGCCCAAACAACCCTTGCTCATCCAAGTCCAAATGTTTTTGCGCACTCTCTCTCTCTCTCTCTCTCTCTCTCTCTCACACACACACACACACACACACACACACTGCTTCCGTAAGACTTGGACATGTTCCAAAGTCCAAAATTAATTTCTAAAGCTAAATGTCAAGTGGTACAACCTCAGACATTATGCTCTGAAGCAGCTAATATATTTGAATCCCTTAACAACTAGAATTGTCACGCGTCCTGCGAGCTGGAGCAGCTTCCCCATCTTCTCCCCAGCTCTCAGGCTTACCATTTAGCCTGCAATACACACCGTGAATTGAGATAATGGCATAAGGTCTTCACCTAGATACATTTTCATTAAATAGTGCCTTTTTGTTGACAGACAGCAATGCAAAGAGCTGTCCTTCAGCTCAAAGGCTCCCATTTTATTAAGTGAATAGGACCAATTAGGGAAAGCGAAGTGAAATCCATCAGCGTGCACACAGCAAGCTTCACTCCCCCTCTGGTGCTGCATTAAGTTTACCTTCACTGCCCTGTGCAACCATGCCCAGATCTTCTCTCTGACTCTGTCCCACCTCACCTTCTCTGCTTTGCTCAAGCCATCCTTCTGCCTTCCTGCATACTACCCTTGTGCCTGGAACAGCCTGTGAATCCCACTGTACCACATACTAATGAGCCCCATGCTCTTCTTATTCAACCCCCTTTTATAGATTCAGTTCACCCAAGAGGCCAGTGGACACTCATCCTCACCAGTCAAATACTTTCCCTATCCCCTCATCACAGGAGTAAAGCAGAGGGAGAAGACGGTGTTCAAAACCTCAGTTCCAAGTCAACACCTCTGCTGGGTTCCCCAATGCATCCTGTCTCAGGCATGTTTATCTAAAACAGCATGGCTGGGACTGTCTTTGTTTATGTCTTGTATAGCACGGAGCATGGTATTGGTGCTTAACTACTAAAAATAAGGGCTGGACCCTGCTCCTACTGAAGTTGATGGCAAAATTCCCATTGATTTCAATGCAAGCAGAATCAGGCCCCAGGTTAAAGGGTATTTTCTGCAACGCTCTAAGAGAGAAATCCTATTAAAATGAGTCTCACCTATAACTCTTATCCCCTCCACAATTTACACTAGCATTTTATTTGTTCTCCCTCTTCTTTGATCATCAGATTTCCAGAGAGGAGAAAACTGCTCACATAAGAGTTGAATTCTCTTGGGAATGTGAGAGTATAAAGGAAAAAGAACAGAGATGCAGGGATGTGATGGGTTGGTTCATGTTGCTGAGTGCGTATCATGTACCATAAAATGAAATTTGTTTTCAGTGTTTAGCGCAACATCTTACATTTTCCAGTCCTGGCTTCATATGCAAATTCTGTTACAGTCACTGTAAGCCGTGTAAATAGGGGGTTTAAGGCCATTTGTGCCATTTTAAATCTGGGACATTCAGGAACATTCTGAAATATTATATTTGAAGAATGCATGAAAGGCAATTTCTTCTAAACAATCTGAAATGGAATGTTAGCTGCCTGAGTTCTATCCTGTTGTGACTAGTGGGGAGGAAAACTCCTTTTAAAGTAGTCTGATTCCTAGGAATGAGCAGGGGTTACAATAGTTTTCTGGCCCTTTATTACTTGGGCTTGATTCTTACATTGATTTTACATAGGGTTACCATACGTCCTCTTTTTCCCGGACATGTCCGGCTTTTCGGCACTCAAACCCCCGTCCGGGGGGAATTGCCAAAAAGCCGAACATGTCTGGGAAAATGGCGGCTCTGCTCCTCCCCTGACTCTTCGGCTCTGTTTAAGAGCCGAGCTGCCCGAGCGCTATGGGCTTCAGGCAGCCCCCTTGCCTCCGGACCCCAGCCGCCGGCCGGGCACTTCCCCTCCCGGGCTCTGGCGGTGCAGGGTCAGGAGGCACGGGGGCTGCCCGAAGCCGGTAGCGCTGGGGCAGCTCGGCTCTTAAACAGAGCCGAAGAGTCAGGGGAGGAGCAGAGCCTCCAGCCGCGGCGGCTCTGATCCTCCCCGACTCTTCGGCTCTGTTTAAGAGCCGAGCGCTACGGGCTTTGGGCAGCCCCCATACCTCCGGACCTTGCGCCGCCGGAGCCCAGGAGGGGAAGTGCCCGGCTGGGGGCACAGGGTCCGGAGGCAAGGGGGCTGCCCGAAGCCCAAGCGCTACCGGCTTCACGGTTTGCCGGGCAGCCTCCAGACCCTGCGCCCCCGGCTGGGCGCTTCCCCTCCCGGGCTCCAGCTGCACTGGGCAAGCGCCAGCCGGGAGCGCAGGGTCTGGGGGCTGCCCGGCAAACCGTGAAGCCGGTAGCGCTCGGGCAGCCCTTTCCCCGTGGCTGGGAGTGGGAGGGAGGAGGGGGCGGAGTTAGGGCGGGGAAGGGACGGAGTTGGGGCGGGGCTGGGGGTGGGAAATTGGCGGGGCCAGGGCCCGTGGAGGGTCCTCTTTTTTTATTTAATAGATATGGTAACCCTATTTTACAGCTGTGTAAACCTACTGACTTTTATAAAAGAACTTGATTTGCATTAGTGTAAGAGTGTGAAGAGTCAAGCCCTCTCTCTTAAAAATGCCAAGACACCTCTTGTTTTTGTGGCAAGGTTCTGATTCATCAGAACTTGAAACAAACCAGACAGCTTAAATCGAAGGAAGAACAGTCTTTTCTCTTCAAGATTATGGAATTGGGGGACAACTGGATTAGCAGAAGTTGTTGAACGACATGACAAGTGGTGATTTTAGGGTTAAAGAATCTGGTGAGCCTCATTGGATCTTTGCATCTGAAAGGAAGTAAATTGTTGGATGATAGAGCACTATGTTTCCTGCATAATATCCTGTGTTCGTGCAATTGTATTGCAGAAATCAAAGGATGAACTCCAAGGCACTTTGCTATAAAACATAGATTTGCCTTTCAGTCCAGTCAAGCACTTATTGAACTGATCTTTTAAGTGCAGCTCTGGATAGAAAAATGGCATTTACTTGCTCAATTTGTTGCTCTTTCCCCAGTACAGCTGAAATCCATCTATCTTTGTTCTCATATCACACCCATCACAATATCTGAAACCTCACAAGATTTTAAAAATTGAAACACATTATCTCTAACTAGGTCCTATGAGTCTTCTTCGGCTATCCCTCAATGCGAGGGTGATGTCTGCCATGGGGGTTCATTGGTGGGTTTTTAAGTGGCCGAGGAGCCCAATTCGTGCCCTGCAGATTTTCCCACAGAAGCGACAGGTGTAATCTTGGAGGAGACATAGTTGTTGGCTGGACTGTTGTGCCCTTTCTTTCCTCCTTTGTCGCTTCTCTGTCTCATGAGCATGTCTGCTCGCCTCAAAGTGAGCTGTGGCTTGGTGTATGGTGTGACACCGCTGTGTTCTATTCTGCACCGAGTCCTCCCAGGTTGTTGGGCCAGTGCCTCCCTTTTTAAGTGTACTTTCAGTATGTCTTCGAAGCGCTTCTAAAATGATCTGAAGTAAATGGGATGAAATCCAATAAGGATGAATGCAATGTACTCCACTTAGGCAAAATCAGTAGCACACATACAAAATGGGAAAGGACTGTCTAGGAAGGAGTACTGCAGTAAGAGATCTGGGGGTCAGAGTGGATCACAAGCTAAATATGAGTCAACAGTGTAACGCTGTTGCCAAAAAAAGCAAACATCATCCTGGGATGTATTAGCAGGAGTGTTGTAAGCAAAACATGAGAAGTAATTTTTCTGCTCTACTCTGTGCTGATTAGGCCTCAACTGGAATATTGTGTCCAGTTCTGGGTGCCACATTTCAGGAAGGATGTGGAAAAATTGGAGAAAGTCCAGAGAAAAGCAACAAAAATGATTAAAGGTCTAGAAAACATGACCTATGAGGGAAAATTGAAAAAATGGGGTTTGTTTAGTCTGGAGAAGAGAAGACTGAGAGGGGACATGATAGCAGTTACAAGAGGAGGGAGATCTTTAATCTTTGAGGATAGGACAAGAAGCAATGGGTTTAAATTGCAGTAAGGGCGGTTTAGGTTGGACACTAGGAAAAACTTCCTCACTGTCAGGGTGGTTAACTACTGGAATAAATTGCCTAGAGAGGTGGTGGAATCACCATCATTGGAGATTTTTAAGAGCAGTTAGACAAACACCTGTCAGGGATGGTCTAAATCAGGGATAGGCAACTATGGCACGCGTGCCGAAGGCGGCACGCAAGCTGATTTTCAGTGGCACTCACACTGCCCAGATCCTGGCCACCGGTCCAGAGGGCTCTGCATTTTAATTTAATTTTAAATGAAGCTTCTTAAACATTTTTAAAACCTTATTTACTTTACATACAACAATGGTTTAGTTATACATTATAGACTTATAGAAAGAGACCTTCTAAAAATGTTGAAATGTATTATTGGCACGCGAAACCTTACATTAGAGTGAATAAATGAAGACTCGGCACACCGCTTCTGAAAGGTTGCCAACCTAGGTTGTGCTAGATAATAGTTAGTCCTGCCATGAGTGCAGGGGACTGGACTAGATGACCTCTCGAGGTCCCTTCCTGTCCTACAATTGTATGATTCGTTCTTCACAGCCAATGCAACTATGGATTCTGCTCTGCCTCATGCATAATCACAATTGCCAGCTAAATTCTTATTTCAGACACTTTATTACTGGTCTCAATCTATACTAATCCCAGGTAAATTGAATTGCTTTGCCTTGCTTCTTTGCCAGCAAAGTCTCATTCATTGGTTGATTTGTTCACTATCATAAAGGAAGAAGTAAAGGTTCCCATGTTTCATCCAATATGTCTAATTTCCACCCCCTTTTTCTGTCTTCGTGCAACGTGGATCTTGTAAAACCTTTAATAAATTATAAGGCCTGGCACTCTCTTCAATAAATAGAAAATCAAAAAGGGACTGCTTTACAAAAGAGGAAAACTTGGGGACATGCTAACTAGAACTATGAGTCAGAGGTTTGGGGTTAAGCCAATGTTTGTTCACTTCAACCCTCCTTTCCTGCCCTGCTCAAATTAGTTTTAGAACCCAAAACTCAGAAGCATCCATCAGGTTTTAATCTGGTTTCCATCCCAAATCATTAATTATCTCAGGTCCACTAAAGAGTGGCTTGCAGAATCTCAGGCCTTGTCTACACTACGAGAGTAGTTCGATTTTACTTAAATCGAATTTTTGGAATCGATATTGCAAAGTCGAACGTGTGTGTCCACACTAAGGACAGTAATTCGACTTTGTGAGTCCACACTAACGGGGAAAGCGTCGACATTGGAAGTGGTGCACTGTGGTCAGCTATCCCACAGTTCCCGGAGTCCCCGCTGCCCATTGGAATTCTGGGTGGAGCCGCAAATGCCTTCTGGGTAAAAAAAATGTGTCCAGGGTGCTTTTGGGTAACTGTCATCATCCGTCCATCACTCCCGCCCTCCCTCCCTGAAAGCGCCGGCGGGAAATCAGTTCGCGCACTTTTCTAGTCAGTGACAGCGCGGACGCCACAGCACTGCGAGCATGGAGCCTGCTGCAACCATCACTGCAGTTGTGGCCGCTCTCAACGCCTCGCAACTTATCATACACCTTTCCCTGAGGCAGATGCAGAAAAGTCAGGCGAGGAGGCTACGTCAACGCGGTGATGGCCTGAAGTCTGAGAGTAGCACAGACCTCTCAGAAAGCAGGGGACCCAGCGCCGAGAACATCACGGTGGCAATGGGTCATGTTGATGCCGTAGAACGGCGATTCTGGGCACGGGAAACAAGCACTGAGTGGTGGGACCGCATAGTGCTGCAGGTCTGGGATGAATCCCAGTGGCTGCGAAACTTTCGCATGCGGAAGGGAACTTTCCTGGAACTTTGTGAGTTGCTGTCCCCTGCCCTGAAGCGCAATGACACCCGGATGCGAGCAGCCCTGACTGTCCAGAAGCGAGTGGCCATAGCCCTGTGGAAGCTTGCAACGCCAGACAGCTACCGGTCAGTCGCGAACCAGTTTGGGGTGGGCAAATCTACCGTGGGGGTTGTTGTGATGCAAGTAGCCAAGGCAATCGTTGATGTACTGCTGCCAAAGGTAGTGACCCTGGGAAACGTGGAGGCGATCATAGATGGCTTCACAGCGATGGGATTCCCAAACTGCGGTGGGGCCATAGATGGAACTCACATCCCTATCCTGGCACCGGAACACCAGGCCAGCCAGTACATTAACAGAAAGGGCTACTTTTCCATGGTGCTGCAAGCACTGGTGGACCACAGGGGACGTTTTACCAACATCTACGTGGGATGGCCGGGCAAGGTTCATGACGCTCGTGTTTTCAGGAACTCTGGTCTGTTTAGACGGCTGCAGCAAGGTATTTACTTCCCGGACCACAAAATAACTCTTGGGGATGTGGAGATGCCTATAGTCATCCTCGGGGACCCAGCCTACCCGCTAATGCCCTGGCTCATGAAGCCCTATACTGGCGCCCTGGACACTGAAAAAGAACTCTTCAACTACCGGCTGAGCAAGTGCAGAATGGTGGTGGAGTGTGCTTTTGGACGTCTCAAGGGGAGATGGAGAAGCTTACTGACTCGTTGTGATCTCAGCGAAACCAATATCCCCATTGTTATTGCAGCTTGCTGTGTGCTCCACAATCTCTGTGAGAGCAAGGGGGAGACCTTTATGGCGGGGTGGGAGGTTGAGGAAAATAGCCTGGCTGCTGATTACTCACAGCCAGACAGCCGGGCGATTAGAAGAGACCAGCGGGAAGCGCTGTGCATCCGGAAGGCTTTGAAAGCAAAGTTCCTGAGTGAGCAGGGTAACCTGTGACTTTAAAGTTTGTGTATTGAGAAGCTAAACCTGCCCCCGTTTCTTTACCCAGTTAATGTTGACTATCCTATCCAGTTACATACCCCCTTCTCCCCCCCTTCCAACACACGTTTCGAAATAAAAATAGTTCTACTTTGTTAAAGCACACCGTTTTCTTTAATACTGTATTCGCGGGAATTTTTTAAAACTGGGACGCAGACTGTGGTGCGGAGCGGGTGTACTGTAGTGGCGCGAATGCAGCTTCTAAACTCAAGGATTGACAGGCTCCGCTGCGGTGGGATGGTTGTTTCAACGGAGCCTGTCACCCCTCCTGATAGGGACTGTGTGTATGGGGGGGTCTATGTGACTTTGTGGCAGGGGGAGGACGGTTACAGATCCCCTGCTGTGTGGCTCTGTGATCCTGCCTAAGGACCGCCGCTTAAGATCTGTAACTGCCCTCCCCTGCCACAAAGTCACAGAGCAACCCACCCCCCACCACATAACATGAAAACAACCTCCCAGACTAACCAGGGTAACTAGTCACTGCATCACTGCACTATGTATGTGCCCTGCTGCTGTGCCTGCCCCCGACTATATACCCTGCCAAAGGTGACTGTCCTGTCGAATTACCAACCCCCTATCCCCCCCTCCTCCAAAAGAACATGATGGAAACAGTAGTTAACAGAAACGTATTTTTTATTATCAACCAAACATGGAACTGGGAAAGTGAAACTTGGACGGGGGCTTGTGTCAGGCGGGAAGGAAAGAACTTGTCAAATTTTGGGGAATGAGAGCCTTCTGCTGCTCGAGCTCTCTGCAGGGGTGGAGTGAGAGTTAGCAGGGACTCTGCCGCCTCTCCTTCTGTGCACTTTGGGTGAGGGGAGTATGGGACTTGGTGGCGGGGGAGGGCGGTTAGAGATGGACTGCAGCGGGGCTCTGTCCTCCTGCCTCCGTTCCTGCAGAACATCCACAAGGCGCCGGAGCGTGTCCGTTTGCTCCCTCATTAGTCCAAGCAGGGTTTGAGTCGCCTGCTGGTCTTCCTGACGCCACCTCTCCTCCCGATCCATGTTGGCTTGGTGCATTCGGGTCAAGTTCTCCCGCCACTGGGTCTGCTGTGCTGCCTGGGCTCTGGAGCAGGCTATAAGCTCCGAGAACATGTCCTCCCGTGTCCTCTTCTTCTTATGCCTAATCCGCGCTAGCCTCTGGGAGTGTGATGACAGGTTAGGTTGTGAGACAGTCGCAGATGGGGCTGTGGGAATGGGAAAAAGGGAGTGAATTCCTCAGAAAGATAAATGTAGTTGTGAACAAAGAACATAGTCTTTCTCTGTTAACAAGACCATGCACAGCACCTATCACATGCGCACTCAGCACAAGGTCGAATTCTCGGCCTTCGCATTCAGTGCCTGGGGTCTTCTACAGCACATTTGAGAAGCCTCTCAGGAGAACGGAATTTCTGTTGCAGGCAGACATGGTAAGCCGTAGACTTGTGGCAGCTTAAAACTTTAATATTAGCAATGGCCTCATTTCACATTGAAATCAATGTCGGTCCCTGCTGCCAGCAATTCGGCAAGCAGGAAGTCTGCTCCTGTCCCACACCCTCGCGGCTGTCCCCGGGAACGATCCCTTTCGGCTGCCCCTCTCCCGCCTCCACCGCGTGGCTGCAAACCAGCGGTTACAGTTCTGTAAAGGAACGGCAAAGCAGTCCCAACACTAACATTCCCCTACCTCATTCAAAGCAGGTCATCATGAGCGACATCACCCTCATGAGGATCTCTGACAGCGAGAAAGAGAGAATGCTCCGGGAAAGCCTGCAAAGACCAGGGCCGTATGCTGCCATGCTGTGCAGAGCAATGATTCCAGAGTACTTGATAGTCTCGTGGCGTGGCAACGTGTCCTACTACGGAGGACCCAATAAGGCCGCTCTCCCCAAGAACCTAATGCAGCGGATTTCCAATTACCTCCAGGAGAGCTTCCTCGAGATGTCACAGGAGGATTTCTGCTCCATCCCCGGACATATAGACCGCATTTTACTGTAGCTGCTGTAGCAGTGACTAACCAGTAGAGCGGCTTGGGCAGGACAATCATGCAAAACCGGACATTGCTAGATTTTTTTTCAATAGTTGCACTGCCCATGACTGAATCGTTAAGCTAATCAAACTAATCATGAGAAACCCATTTTTTAAATTGTTAATATTCCTGTTCTGTTACAAATAAATGTTTAGATTTTTACAACACTTACTGGCTGATCCTTCCCCAGATTCTGTGTCCGGGGTAACGGCTGGGGAGGGTTGGTAGGGGATCTCTGTAAGGGTGATGAAGAGATCCTGGCTGTCGGGGAAATCAGCGTTGTGAGCGCTGTCGACTGCCTCGTCCTCCTCATCTCCTTCCTCATCTTCCCCGTCCGCTAACATGTCCAAGGATCCAGCCGTGGACACTATCCCATCCTCAGAGTCCACGGTCACTGGTGGGGTAGTGGTGGCGGCCGCACCGAGGATGGAATGCAGTGCCTCGTAGAAACGGGATGTCTGGGGATGGGATCCGGAGCGTCCGTTTGCCTCTTTGGTCTTCTGGTAGCCTTGTCTCAGCTCCTTGATTTTCACGCGGCACTGCGTTACATCCCGGCTGTATCCTCTCTCTGCCATGTCTTTAGAGATCTTCTCGTAGATCTTTGCATTCCGTCTTTTGGATCGCAGCTCGGAAAGCACGGACTCATCGCCCCACACAGCGATGAGATCCAAGACTTCCCGATCAGTCCATGCTGGGGCCCTCTTTCTATTCTGAGATTGCACGGCCATCACTGCTGGAGAGCTCTGCATCGTTGCCAGTGCTGCTGAGCTCGCCACGATGTCCAGACAGGAAATGAGATTCAAACTGGCCAGACAGGAAAAGGAATTCAAATTCAAATTTTCCCGGGGCTTTTCCTGTGTGGCAGTTCAGAGCATCCGAGCTCGTACTGCTGTCCAGAGCGTCAACAGAGTGGTGCACTGTGGGATAGCTCCCGGAGCTATTAGCGTCGATTTCCATCCACACCTAGCCTAATTCGACATGGCCATGTCGAATTTAGCGCTACTCCCCTCGTCGGGGAGGAGTACAGAAGTCGAATTAAAGAGACCTCTATGTCGAACTAAATACCTTCGCGGTGTGGACGGGTGCAGGGTTAATTCGATGTAACGGCGCTAACTTCGACATAAACGCCTAGTGTAGACCAGGCCTCAGACTAAAACACTGCTTAATTTGAATATTAACCTGTTGCCTAAAAAGAATCCTCAAGTAAGAAGGGACTGGGGAGGGAAACCACAATGAGACTGTTGACCTTGTGGTGATAGGTGCCCAGAGGAGAGTGGCCTGCTAGACCCCATCTCTTTCCGTCAGTGCTGAGAGAAGTAAACAGAGGTCATGCTGCAATACACCGAAACAGAGTGCCTGAGCCAGATTCATCCCTGAGAGAACTCCACTGAAATCATTACGAGTTAGACCAGAAATGAATTTGGCTTAGTGATAGGGTAAGTGTCTGTTCTCTGTATATATATATATATATATATATATATATATATATCTTCCTACTGTATTTTCCACTGCATGCATCTGATGAAGTGGGTTTTAGCACACGAAAGCTTATGCCCAAATAAATTTGTTAGTCTCTAAGGTGCCACAAGTACTCCTTGTTCTTAGTACAAAGTGAATATCCCATGTAATACTGCAGTATTGCATTTTCTCCTGCACCTTCCTAGAATAAGTGTTTAACTTCAAACAGCAGAATGGAAACCTTATCAATTCATGCATGAGCATAGCAGTTCACTATCAAATGTGCCATAGGAGTTGGGGCAAATTACATGGATTATTCCTTTTAATGAGAAGGAGAAATAATTTTTAAATACAGCAGCAGTGAACTG
The DNA here is from genome assembly GCF_027887155.1 of Malaclemys terrapin pileata. Classification (NCBI taxonomy): domain Eukaryota; kingdom Metazoa; phylum Chordata; order Testudines; family Emydidae; genus Malaclemys; species Malaclemys terrapin. The sequence continues at coordinate 269,042,331 of NC_071506.1, read as the reverse complement.
TTCTGCTCTCCAGAGGTCTCATTTGGGTAAATGGTAGGCTTGTTATGGATTGTGAGCCAGGTTCCAATGTCCATCATGGAGAGTGAGCCTGAAGAAAACAAAATACCCTGGAAAGCAGTGACTGAAAATGATTTAGGGGTCAGAGAGGACAAGCAACTGAAGATGAGCTCCCAGTGTGATGCTGTGGCAAAAAGGGCTAATGAGATCCTTGGATGTATAAAACACGGGAGTATTGAGTAGGAGTGCGGAGGTGATTTTACCTCTCTGTGCAGCTTTGGTGGGACCACTACTGGAACTGCATACAGTTCTGGTGTCCATATTTTAAAAAGGATATTGAAAAATTAGAGATGGCGCAGACAAGAGCCACAAAAATGATTTGAAGGATGGAAAAACACCACAATGACTTACAGTGAGAAACTTAAGGGCTCAGTCTGTTTACTTTATCAGCAAAAAGATTGAGAAACGACCTGATTACAGTCTAAAGTACCTTCAGGGGGAGAAAATACCATGTACTAAAGAGCCTTTTAATCTAGCAGAGAAAGGCATAGCAAGAACCAATGGCTGAATTTGTCTCGCTTTAGCTTCCAAACTGGAAATAAGGCACCCATTTGACAGTTAAGGTGATCAAGCACTGGAGCAAAATACCAAGGGCAGTGGTGGAATCTCCATCTCTTGAAGTTTTCAAATCAAGCCTACACGCCTTTCTGGAAGATGGGCTTTAATCAAACCCAAGCTACTGGGCTCAATACAGGGTTACTGGGTGAAATTCTATGGCCGGTGTTATTCAGAAGTTCAAAGTAGAAGATCGAATGGTCCCTTCTCTCCTTAACATTTATGAAAAGTTTGGACTTTCTCGGAGAAGTGACTATAAAAGTGACATTGTGGAGTTCCTCCTTCAGTGGGCTTCAGTGATTCCCATATCAAATGTGCTTAGAAAAAACTAACTGCTAAGTCTTACAAACGCAAGCTGGAATCTGAAAGTTCAAGTTGTTTCCAGCAATACAACTTCTGCAGATGAGATGCTGCCCTTAGTTAAGACGTGGGAATGTTTAGGTCTTGACAGACTTAGTTCTCATCTCATTCCAGATTTACTCTTCATCCCCAGACCACGTTCTCATCTCATTCCAGATTTACTCTTCATCCCCAGATCACACAATGGGGAGCAAAGAGGGCTCCCTCACCCCTCCCCACCACCTCAAGTTCTGATGCTTCTCCTATTGAAATCAGTAGCAGAACTCCAACTTTGACGGTTGAAGATCAGGTCCTTAAAGCCTTCTGACATATCCATTACTGGCTTAAGACTTCCCCCTCTTTAACATGGCAGCCAAACCTTCTCCTCCGTGGATGCAATTGCAGTCCTGCAGCAGAGGGTGAATGGCAACCCCAGCATCTCCTATACATTCCCAAATGAAGAGTATAAAACAACCTCAACAGCTGCCTAATTAAAGTCTATTCAGAAAGTTCATGACAGTGTAACAGAATGGGTCCTTATATAGCTCAAATATGTGTTGAGGCAAACAATGATGTGACAGGATAAAATAAACAGAAAAGAAAATCTTTGATCAATCAACCTAGGATGGCACTGACTCAGCTGAATTACAGCCGTGAACACATCTCATAGACTAAACTACTCACATCATTTCTGGTAGCTGTTGACCAGAAGTTACCTTTTGTACAGATGCGTAAAGGCAGGTTAGTACATCTATGTCCTGTGGTGCTGGCAGAATGTGATTGATTCACTAGGTTGGAGCTGGATGAATAATCCTTAGAAAATCATGTATTTGACTGATAGTCCCTGTGACATTGTGCAGTCTATATGGTTTTATAAAAAACTTGATAATAAGTCAATATAATGTAACTGGGATAGTTTTAGAGAAAATATGGTAATAAGTGAATATAACGTAACTGGGATATGCTTCATGCAAAAGGTCTCTTGTAAGGTATCATTACAAATCTTATAATCTACTGAGTATGATCACCTGATTTGTATAAATGTACCACTCTTGTAGCTAAAACTAGAAATATAAAATGTAACTCTGAGGGCCTATTGTAATTATGTAAAGTGTGAGCCATTAATGATGGTTTGGAATCTTAATGACTCCCATTAACCAGGACCATTGTCTGCAGATGGTTGTGTTTACCTGTTAGTCTTTCTGTATATGTGAGTGCTGGCAAGTGGGCAATGAAGTCTTGCAGTGACATGTGATCATGTCACCTGAACTGGAATCCATCTTTAACCTGGTGCTTTTCCAGTGAGTGGGGGTGGAAACCCAGAGGACAAAGGGTTCCTGCCTTATGCAAAAGATATATAAAGGGGTGGAACAGAACAAAGGGGGAGAGGAGCCATCATGAAGAATCCCCTAGCTATCACCTGAGCTGGAACAAGAGCTGTACCAGGGGAAAGAATTGTGCCCAGGCCTGGAAGGTGTCCAGTCTGAGAAAAACTTACAGAAGCATCTCTGAGGGTGAGATTATCTGTATTTAGTTTGATTAGACATAGATTTGCGCATTTTATTTTATTTTGCTTGGTGACTTACTTTGTTCTGTCTGTTACTACTTGGAACCACTTAAATCCTACTGTCTGTATTTAATAAAATCACTTTTTATTTAGTAATTTACTCAGAGTATGTATTAATACCTGGGGGAGCAACAACTGTGCATGTCTCTCTATCAGTGTTATAGAGGGCGAACAATTTCTGGGTTTGCCCTGCATAAGCTTTATGCAGGGTAAAACGGATTTATTTGGGTTTAGACCCCATTGGGAGTTGGGCATCTGAATGCTAAAGACAAGCACACTTCTGGGAGCTGTTTTCAGGTAAACTTGCAGCTTTGGGACAAGTGATTCAGACCCTGGGTCTGCGTTGGAGCAGATGGGAGAGTCTGGCTCAGCAAGAAAGGGTGCTGGAGTCCTGAGCTGGCAGGGCAAACAGGAGCAGAGGTAGTCTTTGCACATCAGGTGGCAGCTCCCAAGGGGTTTTCTGTGATCCAACCCGTCACAGTACCTCATTTGTGTTTGTTTGTTGGCGTACACGTCAGTTGTTTGCTATGATGCCTGTTGTAGAGATATGTTTGTAGAAGATTGTAATTTAGAGACGCACCCATACAAAGAAGAAGACCAAAGGGTTGCGAACAAAATCAGCGTGAATTTGTTTTGCAGTCATTTCCAGTTCTAGAACAGTGAAAAGGCCTGGCCAGATGCAAAATGAAAAAGAAAAAACACACCCACATTCCGAATTTTTTCCTGATTTCTGGTTTCTTAGGAAAGATAGCTCTTGCTTGTCCCTTCTGAAAAGAATAAACAGCAAAATAAATATGCACATTTTAAGTGTTACATTTGCCTTTCCATCTGAATAGGATCATGATTTTAAAATTGTTTAAGTATAGAATAGATGTACCAACTTTAGTGATGCTGCCTATTAATATACACACACACATACACACACACAAATGGGGGGGGAGTGTGTCGGGGTCATATCTGAGATTGCATTGCCAAAGCTAACGAAAATCCATTCCCATGCCATACAGCAAAATCTTCAACACCTACAAACGTGGGGTGGGGGAGTGGGGAGTTTGCATCTGACATTCTGAATCCTCAAATTATACTAGAAAGTTGCATAATTACTTTTTAGTCAGGTAAGAATAATATGATGAAAGCTACATCCTACATCAGACTTCACACCTATACTGTAGCTGTCGGTAAAACACCTTAAAAGTGTGGCTCCTCTCTGAAATGTGACTATGCCAAAATGGTACCTTGTTGCTCCCTCTGTGTATTGAAAGCTATATATATCTTGCTTCCTTAATAACCTCCCCTCACAAAAACAATTTTTATTATGCGCGCGTGCGCACACACACACAGACCAGCTACAATCTAACTCAGCTAAATTGGTCCTGCAATGCTATCAAAAATAGCACTGCAGAACCAACTCAGCTGAGCTGGGTTATAAAGCCAGTAGAATTGTAAAGAGTTCCAGTTACATAGCCAGCTTCCCCCCCATTCAGTTGTGAGGTCCTTTGAAGACAATGGAGCAGCACAACGTGTAAGAAGGCAGAATTTCATGATAATACAGTTGTATTGGTCTAGATGAAGGAAGACCTACCTTTCACCCTTAAAACAGAACCTTTAATATGAGTGAAGATATGTGAGCCAAAAAGAATCCATTTTGAATTTCAGATCAGGTTGAGTCTGCTGCCTGGAAGTTGGATTTTTTTTCCTAATCCTTCTAATTCTAAAAAGAACACATTTGAGCTGAAGTTATGGAGAGATAAACATGGAGGCTGGGATGGGATATGGGCTTCTAAATCACTTAGGCACTTTTGGAACTCCTTCCTGAACCTCACAATGCCATTCATGTCATTTCTCAAATTGGAACTGAACTTTGACTGAAAAAAGGAGATGGGGTTGTAGGAATTGCACATTTTTGGGGAAGGCAAGAGGAAGGCAGGTGTAAGTTTAGGCTAATTGTCTTGATGGGGGAAACAGATCAGAAATCCATGAGTCGTGGCTTCAGCGCAGACTGAATGTCTTAAAAAATACAGAAGCTGTATTCAAACCGAACATGGACAGATCTGAACTGAAATTTGCAGGGGATCTTTTCCCAGCTATGAATGTTTAAAAATTGCATTGGCACAACACTACTCATTTTATCCTGACTGCTTCTGACTTTCAGAACAACTGAACATATCTTGAATTATTCAGATGTAAGTCTGGGCATCCCCTTTATGCTATGAGTTGGCAATAGTAATACAGAACTAAACAAAAAACAAATAAACAAACAAAACACCACTTAAAATAATGGTATGGACAAAACTCCAAAAGTAACAAAGCAAAATCACAGCTAGGAGAGGGAAGTTTGTGTGCTAAAGATCTAAAAGGACCAACTGAAATAAAGCAAGAAAAGTGACAAACTCCACTCTTGATATACAGTCAATACACAGAGAAATGACGTTGATGGTCAGTGTAAAAATCAAATAAACTTCAAATTCAGAGTTCTCAGGAAACGGTCTTAATATTAGCAAAGCCTCCACTGAGATGGCTATGTGTTCTAGAAACAATTTTAGCTGATCCTAGAAGCCCTCAGAAGTTATATTAACAATTAAAAGAAATAACAGAAGAGTAGAGGCAATTTCAAGTTGATGAAGGGAGAGCACTAGAAAGACTGCTGCTATTATGGTCAACATTTACCAGAGCTGGGACCTTTCCTCAGCAAAGCTCTTTTATTCATGTTGGCAAAGAGATTTCTGCAAGACAACAAAAGAAAGGAGGAAACAGGACAGCTCCTATGGAAGCATAAATCAGCCTTGGAGAAATGGGGCAATTGGTGATTCACTGCCATTTAGATTTTTATCACTCTAATAGAAGAGTGACCAATGACCATGCAAAGCTTTGGACATCCCTGACAATCTTGAAAGATACACTAAACAGACCCATCAATTACACCAAGATCAAGTAACCCGGCAACAATATAGATAACAATCTGATGGAGTGTCACCACCAGCACCAGAATCCCACACCTTCACTACCCGCCTTCCCTTATGGATAAACAAAAAGATGGTAAAACCAACCTAGAAACAAATAGTCATAAGAAATAGATTGGACACTTACACAAATTCAAGGTAAATAAAATACCCTTTAAAGTGAGTGAGTCTAAAGAGACTCTAAAAAGGATGCCATGGGGGTTTCATATTGATTCTCTGAACTACTGCCATATCAAATTAGCTCAGAGTTTACAGCCAAAGAATTATTATTCTAGCTTCTAATACTCTCAACTCAATTTAGTGTGTGTGTGCATCAGAGTGTGCATGGGGCAGGAGGAAGTCAACCTGTGTTCTTTCTGCCTTTTCCCATCCCCACCTGTAAACCAGACTCTGCCATCAGAATTTTCAAGAAAATTCTGATGGCAGACTAACATAAAGCTCGCAGTTCCATAACAGGGCAGTGCCAGCAGAGCTAACAATAGTAAAAACTTGTTTCAGTAAGTAGAAGCAGCACATATGACTCAGACACACAAAGGATACGTCTACATAGCCAAAAATAACGGTTGGGTCAGCTGGTGTGGGCTTGTGCTGTGGGGCTAAAAAAGCAGTGAAGACCTTGGGTCTCTGGCTGAACCATGGGCTCCAAGACCCTCTTCCCTCCCTGGGTTTCAGAGCCCCGGCTATGGCCCAAATCAAACATCTACACTGCTTTTCTTAGCCCTACAGTGTGAGCCCCACAAGCCCGAGCCAGTTGACTGGTGCTCTGAGACTCACTGCCATGGGACTTTATTGTGGGTTTTTTTGCTGTGTAGACATACCCAAAGAGAGCAGAAATTACCTCCCCATGACAACTATGTTCCACTGGGTGAATGAAACTACCTCCCAACAGGGGAAGACTTGAGCAGCGGAGACAAAACATTCTCCTGAGCTGGGCCACATCTGCAGATCTCGCCACCACCAGGCGTAAGAATGACCATGGACCTCACTTCTTTTGGAATGAAAGGCAATGCTCATTTCTTTGACTTCCCTTTCTTACAGTATGTTTTTTTTCCCAATTAACACAGCTTCTCTAACAAGTGCCCCCACCTATGATGAAATCAAGCAGTTACTCATACTTACTGGGGAAAGGGAACAGACTTATTTGGAGTTCTAGACATTTTCAGTGTGGTTGGATATTACAGTGATGCGTGTGGTATAAGAACCTACAGCGTGATTCAAACCCATTGAAATCAATGGGAGTTTTTCTATTGAGTTGGATTGGGCCCTGGAAATCAGCATGGGCCTAACTCTGCTCCTACTGAAGTAAATGGTAAAACTCCATTAACTTCAATGGGAGCTGAGTTAGGGCCAATGAGCGCTTTAGAAAATCCCACTCCTAGAGAACAAGACAGAGATAGATCCTAGTCATTTATTTCTTGTGGGTGTCTGGAAGATATAATCATTTCTTTCGGTTCCTTGTAATTGATAGCAGTAGTGAAAGTAGACTTAAGTATGAATTAGAACAACATCTTAGCTTGGGACTCCCCAGGAGCCCGGGCAGTTCTGTGCTCCTAACATATGTTTTAACACAAGTGGTGCAGGGCGGCAACAGGGACCCCGAGCACGGGGCGACAGCTGAGCCCACAGAGCCCTGGGCACAGGTGGCAGCCAAGACCATGGGCGCAGGGTGGCAGTGTAGTTGGGGGCCCTGTGCCACGGCATGGCATGTTTAGGGGTAAATCCGCTCCTGCTTCTGAATTAATTTCTATTTGTCTACTCAGTTTAGCTTGTAAGATTTTTGGGGCAGGATTGTATCTTTTAACTTGTTTAATGTGCTTTGTAAACTCACACTGATGGCCAGGTATACAAATAAAGATATGTGTACATACATGCACTGTACAGACATGCAGATTCCAGCCAATCAAGATGTTCTACATTCAGTTAGTTCACATTTCTCCCTCCATAAGTTGACATCATAAAGGGGGCATTGCTGGAATATTTGCCTATTTGACCATGGTCAAATATTGTCATCATTTGATGTTATTTGACCAGAGAGACAAAGTGGGTGAGGTAATATATTTTATTGGATCAACTTCTGTTGGTGAGAGAGACAAAGCCTGTCACTCTCATCAACACATGTTGGTCCAATAAAATATATTACCTCACCCATTTTGTCTCTCTAATATCTTGGGTCCGACACGATTAAAATTATGCTGCATACAATTATTTGACCAGTCATTTGACTGGCTTGCCAATACTAATTTAAAAGCTGATCCAAATATCTCTACAAACGATACATTTTTTCCTTGAAAATTGTGCCTGAGTGGCTTTTCCTGCAAAGATGGACTCCTTTTTCAAAATCTTAATGAAGTTTGACAATAATTTGGGGTAGATTTGCATTTTGTCATAAATATTTTGCATGCTTCTCCTCTAGACTCATAGACAACTTAAAGAAGACATGGAAATTGCTATGGTGTGGAAGTTTTGGAGTAAAAAGTAAACACAAAGGTGTTGGCCTCCTCAGGAGACAGAAGGCATTTAACTTTGGAACTAATTACAGTGAAGTTGACAGAGCTTGACAGATCTATTGTTCTAACAAATAGCTTGCCAGTGTTCCTACAAGGAGAGTAATGCCTCTCTCTCTCTCTCTCTGTAGGCCTTTGACATGAAGGAACATAAAGACAAGGCTGTCAGAATTTCTAATTATACACCAGGAACCTAAGAAGTTAAAGCAGTAAAAATGTTAGTTAAAAATAATGCCCTAAAGGTTATGAAATTGTGCAATGTAAAAAGTAGGAGTAAAACGTGGGGGCAGGCGAGATCAGGGGGTTTCAGAACTTTGCTGACATTAGGTATTATTACTGCCACAGAGGTGAAATAGGGCTCAAAATGATTTTTTCCCCCAGAATTTCCTGTGAAAGGGAAATTCTGACTTTTGACCAGCTCTACTTAATACTTCTGTGCTCCTTTCCATTGTGGGTAGTTCTTCCCTACTCATAAGGGAGATGTGCAAGGATAAAATCCATTATTGTTTGCAAAGCACCCAGATACAATGTTGATGGAAGCCCCTATAAAGACGCAGATAGAAGGGATTAACTGAGCTGCAGTTTTGATCTGGATTTTGATCTAGCTCTGCACTTCCCTAAAGTCTAGAGTTGTTTGGATTTATTCTGGTGGTTCAGGCCCATTGTAGCAACAGCCCCTGTTGCCTAGCAGCTCCATACACATTGCCCACCTCCACACTGATTGCTCCTGCTAGGTACACAAGTAATTTTCATAATATGTGGGATGGCTGGACAATGAGCTTAAAGGAATACTCCAATGTAGTCTTTTTTTCTGGTTATCGAGAAAAAGTGAGTGTTTCCAATGATCTCAGAACTATGGAATGAAACATTAGAGCAGGGTCCCAATTAAAACAGGACCCTATGATAAAGCTGTGATCATGAATGGAGGGGCACGGTCTGCAAAATTATAACAGGAACTGTCTGTTCTAATGGGGAAAAGGGTAAAAAGTGATGCAGCTCGTAAAGGAAGGCAAAGTGAGAAAAAAATGCCTTGTGGAAATTGCTTGAGACTGCTGTCTGCTTAGAAGTATGAAAGGCCAAGACCTGACAGTTTCATCAGAAAAATGGTTTTGAAACTGACCTGAGATACATATATTTCATTGCTCCAGTGTCAGACCGCTCATATCTAGAGAATATAGAGTGTGTTTATCAGCAGCAACAATATACACACCACAAAGAAGAACAGCAGAGAAAATTACATCATAGAACGGCTGTGACTCAGATATCCCAGGCTTCATAACTAAAGCCATTGTACCAAAGAGGAAGAGTCTTATTCAATTCGCTGGAACAAAAGAAAGGCTGGGTGGAGAGAAAACAGTGTCCCCCCCCCACCCCCGAATTGTTAAATGAGGAAAACTGCTGTCTATTATCTCAGTGCAAAAGTGATCAAGAGAGACACAGCTGGAACAAATGACAGGTACTAAATTGGAATAGTCATGTGATCAGGCTGCTGGATTCAATGTAAAAGATCAGGGGGCGTAACTCAAATAGGATAAATTAAATTCATGGATGTGAACAGATTAAGACAGATGATTCCAGGAAAGAGATGTAATGGAAGTTGATTTTCTAAAAAAAGAAAAGAAAAAAGAAAGCTGTAATATTTCAACCAGGAGACAAGGACACATTGGGGAACAGATGGGGAATATGTGCTCTAAAAGGAATAAATGTACTTTATGCTGACACATTTAGAGAAAGAAGAGAGGAGCACTGGAGGCAGATTATTTACTTCAGAAATAGACCAGGACTGGTAGGGTATTTTTTGAATCCAAAGATGCATCTGAATTGGCCTGACTGGCTAGCTCAATTAAAAACAAACAAACATGAAGCTGTTGGCTTTGCCCTATTTCTAGAAATAAATGCTCCTGAAAGTCTCAGTGCACATGTGTCCTCTCCAGGGAGAAAATATGAAAAATCTCTCCCTTTCTGCCTATTGCTGCTGGTGTAGCATCTAAGCAGCTCACAAACATTAACAAATGTAGCCTCCCAGCAGCCCAGTGATTTATAATTCCCATTTTACACATGGGGAACTGAGGCACTGCAGAGTATAGGCATTGGGTAATACCCCTTTAATAGTTTGGGAGCCATCTTGTGCCCCCCCCCACTCCCCCGCACACACACATCTTCTGTTGCAGAAGCCATCACAACCCTGGCAGAAAATGCAGTTGCACATAGATAGCTAGGCCTTATATATTTGCACATAGTTAATAAACACGGCTATCTGGAATCCAGCTGTGCCCGTGTGGTTTCCCCATAGTCTTTATGTTGTGCAGAGAGCAAGGACCCATCAAACTGATACGAGGATGGGATCCTAATCCAGGAACAGTCCTGTAGATAGTGACTGCAGAGGCCTACTGAAAGTGAAACTAAGGGTTTGTCTACACTGCCCCACGGTTTGGATGATGGGAGAGTGGGTAGTGGTGCACACTGAAGTGCTGCACTGTCACCAGCGGGGTAGTCGAGACGGAATGTGCCAGAATGCCGTTGTGGTACTAGGTTGTAGCTGAGCCCATAATACCCACTCTCCACTGTGTGTCTCCACCCCCCAACCCCCACCCCACCTTCCACAGTGCAGCCCCCTGACCCAACCCTCCTCGCCCCACAACCCCTGGTGTGGGCCGCATCTGGATGCAGGAGCGGGGTTAGAGAGCAGTGTGGGGGTGAGGTTAGAGAGGGAACTGGTGTGGAATCTCCATCCTTAGAGGTTTTTAAGGCCCGGCTTGACAAAGCCCTGGCTGGGATGATTTAGTGGGTGTTGTTCCTGCTTTGAGCAAGGGATTGGATCTCCTGAGGTCTCTTCCAACCCTAATATTCTATGATTCTAACTCTGGCGTTGCAGTATCTTCAGATTTCAGACTACATCACTGGCTGTAATCTCCCACATGGATGCTGTGGGCGTGTATGAAAAAGTGCCTAGCTCACATTAATGTAGTCCTCTTCATATGAGACTACATTCTTGTGCCCAGGTACCTTTAGTCATGTCCACAGCATCCACATGGGGGAATGACAGCACAGCACTTTGGCACGCACTTCTATTCACACCCCTGTAGTCAGAACTGGGGGGCAGTACAGACATAGCCTAAAACTGCACATTGGGACTGTGAATAACCCACTCATATAGAAAGAAAAAGGTTTAAAATGTCTGGTTGCTTAGGGATAATGGACTTGTGCAATACCTCAACTGAGGGCCATGTATAAAGACTGGTACAGTATAAAATAGCTAACAATATCAGTGAAGAGAAAAAGGTGGCAGTTTCACTGAGTGTAAAACCTATAACTTGTTGTGTAGCCTACGTTAAACCAGCAGACAAAAAAAAATAATTCTCTCAGATTAAGGAAATTTTACAAAACCATCTATCCTTGTAGCCATTGGTGGTTGCAGAACAGCTCCACTTTTACAGACTGAATTGAAAAGAAAATGAAACAATTCCTGAACACATGCCTGGATTAAGGAAGACAACAGAGCACTGCCCTCTTTTTTGAGAGTTTAAATAATGCACAAAGGGGCAGGTTAGCGTGTGATATGCAAAATGAAGCAATCAAAAAATGGTTATTGACTAATGCTGATTTGACCCTTTGTTGTTTCCATGTAGACCACACTAAAGATGCTAGAGAGTTGCAAGAACATCATTACATCTGTGCATCAAATAAACTGGGGGGGAGGGGGGTCAAGCAGAAAGCACATCCTGGATAACACTCAAAGGCTGTGTGCATTCACTGTGGGAAACAGACTTTCAATGCAAATAATTGTTAGTTCAAGGACAAACGCTGTAGAAACTGCAAGTAATTTGGACACACACAGAAGATGTGCAGGTCAGGGCAAAACACACAACCACCACCTCACAAGGACAATACCAGAGAATTTCAGATTCATCAGTGTGCAGATGACAACAAGGAGTTCATGGAGAATGCTGTGCATTTCTACTAGTGGAAGGAACAAGACTTAAAATGGAGCTTAATACAGGGTCTGCTGTTCCTGTAATATCAGAGCAGACTTATCAGAGACTACTGTACTTAAGAAGGTGAAGTTGCAGAAAATCTCAGTACTTCTAAAAATATAATAGGTCAAATCCTTGCTCCAGCATTATTATCGTGAAGGTGACATATGACACTAAACAAAAGCTCTATGTTGTTAAGTGAGGGAGTCATGCATTACTTGGCTGAGAGAGATTCGGTTGGTCTGGTAAAGCATAAAGTGTCTGCAAGCTTAAAAAAATTATGACCTAGCCAAAATAAAAATTATCCAAACTTTTGGACAGGCAACTGATGTCTTTTGGGGTGGTATCAGAACTGAACCTTGAAACATATGAAAGCAAAATTTGTGCTTGAAGAAGGAGCAATTCCTAAATTTTGCAAAGCTCATTCAGTACCTTATGCAATACAGCCAAAAGTATATCCAAGGTTAATTGGAGCAAATGGAGCACCCCTTTAGAGCCAGTGATGAAAAAGAACGGGACTGCCTGTATCTGTGGTGATTTCAAGATTACAATTAACCTAGTATTGTATGCAGCTCAGTATCCTTTACCTCGAATGGAGGATATTTTGCCTCATTAGCTGGTGGAAAGCATTCCCCTAAGATTGACATAGCCCAAGCATATCTGCAAATGGAGATCTAAGACAGTGACAAACCTCACAAGTAACACACACAGGGATTATTTCAATATAACAGGCTAATGTTTGGAACAGCAGCCCCACCCACTATTTGACAGCAAGTCATGGACCAGATATTACACGATACTCCTGGCATTCAGAGTTACTTGGATGACATACTGGTCTGGGGAGCTAGTGATGAAAAACAGCTTGTGGTTGTCTGAGTGTGGACATGGAGCAAAAAAGGAGAAATGTAACCTTTCAAAGATTCAGTTGGTTATTGTAGCCATACCACTAACTAAGTTGGCTGATATAAATCACAAGAAAAAGTTCAGGCTATTCTTAAGGAACTCCAACCACAAGATGTGTCACAATTATGCTTCTTTCTGGGGATGGTCAGTTATTACCATGGGTTCCTACCTAACTTGATGTCTAGCCTCATGGATCTCGAACTTGGGTCCATAGGGAGTCCTGGGAATCATCACACTCCAATTCTCCACCTAGCAGTTCATAGACTGCAGCTGGGACCGAAGTCCAGGAAGCCTAACTGGGGCCTAAGCCCCGCCCTTACACTTTTATTGGGAGAGATCCAAGGCTCCTGATTGGGCTGCAACCCTATTTAAGCCAGAGGAGGAACAGGAAGTTGTCTGTACAACTGGGCTTCACCTTGCCATGGACTTCTGGTCTGATGCTTACCTGTTCCTGCCATCTGATCCTGACCTATTGCTAGCCTGACTCAGCCTGACCCTAGTTCCTGCTCTTTGGTTCTATCCCCTGATCCTAACTTCCTGGTATCCTTACTTGGCTTGACCCTTGGTAAAAGCCTCCTGGTTGCTACAGTCTGGTTTTATCACCAGATCTCAATCTCCTAGTATCCTGACTTGACCTGAGTCTTGATGACTGACTCTCGATTCCTGCCCTCTGCTTTGTCTCTTGATTCTGATCTCCAGGCTTTCCACCCAGCCTGATACCTGGTAACTGGCTCCTGGCCCTTCAGCCTATGCCTGACATTATCCCCTAGGCCAGGCTGCCTACACCCTTGCCCTGACATATAGCACCAGTATTACTGTGGCTTAAAGCACCCTGTATTTACACCCTCCACACTATTGCGATAATCTTTGTACAAACTATGCCTTCTGGGGTATCATTTGAAAACTAATAACTTGCTGGTCAATAATATCATGGTGAAATCTATGTAGAGATTATTATATGAGAAGTTATGAAGTCCCCCTCTATGATGTTGTTAGCACATGTTCAAACCCAAACAGTCCTCACTAGGCAAAAGTTGTTAAACAGGTCTATCCTACATAAAGGAATATGTGTTTACCTCAATTTATGTATAAGGAGTAAACAGGGTCCTTGAGGCAGCATGAGGGGGAAATGGCAGGAGACAATGCAAATCTGCATTTCAGCATACATCTGGGAGAAGAAAGAGCATGGAGCCACCTTTACCACCAGACTCCACATTGCCTTCTTTACTGTTTTAATAAACTTTGCTTTCAGGGGTAATCCTCAGAAGAATCTACTTCAAAGGGTGACTGGACTATAAAAGTGAGGGGCAAAAACACCCCAAGACATCTCTCCCTACCTCTCATAGAATCATAGAAGATTAGGGTTGGAAGAGACCTCAGGAGGTCATCTAGTCCAACTCCCTGCTCAAAGCAGGACCAACACCAACTAAATCATCCCAGTCAGGGCTTTGTCAAGCCGGGCCTTACAAACCTGTAAGGATGGAGATTCCACCACCTCCCTAGGTAACGCATTCCAGGGCTTCACCACCCTCCTAGTGAAATAGTGTTTCCTAATATCCAACCTAGACCTCCCCCACTGCAACTTGAGACAGTTGCTCCTTGTTCTGTCATCTGCCATCACTGAGAACAGCCGATCTCCATCCTCTTTGGAACCCCCTTCAAGCAGTCGAAGGCTACTATCAAATTCCCTCCCCCCACTCTTCTCTTCTGCAGACTAAATAATACCAGTTCCCTCAGCTGCTCCTCATAAGTCATGTGCTCCAGCCCCCTAATAATTTTCATTGCCCTCCGCTGGACTCTCTCCAATTTTTCCACATCCTTTCTGTAGTGGGGGGCCCAAAACTGGATGCAATACTCCAAATTTGGCCTCACCAGTGCTGAATAGAATAATCACTTCCCTTGATCTGCTGGCAATGCTCCTACTAATGCAGCCCAATATGCCATTAGCCTTCTTGGCAACAAGGGCACACAGTTGATTCATATCCAGCTTCTTGTCCACTGTAATCCCCAGGTCCTTTTCTGCAGAACTGCTGCTTAGCCAGTCGGTCCCCAGCTGTAGCAGTGCATGGCGTTCTTCCGTCCTAAGTGCAGGACTCTGCACTTGTCCTTGTTGAACCTCATCAGATTTATTTTATCCCAATCCTCCTATTTTCAGGTCACTCTGGACCCTATCCCTACCCTCCAGCATATCTACCTCTCCCCCCAGCTTAGTGTCATCTGCGAACTTGCTGAGGGTGCAATCCATCTCCTCATCCAGATCATTAATGAAGATGTTGAACAAATAGGCCAACAGGTTATTTATGTCCTCCCACTTCCTAGCTTGAGAAAGGCAGGAAAGTCTACGTGTTTTGTGTTACTCTGAGCCTTTTGTATCTTCTGTTTAATAAAACCCACCTCGAGGAAAGAGACATGGAACTTGACCAACATGTGTGGACTTTATTTGAACTGCCTGGACCATTGGCTTACATGTGTATCTCTATATTCATCATTTTAACCATGTATTCAATGACACCCACCCAAAGTTATCCCAGCATGGCTGAGTTCAGCTCATATTGCCTAGTTGATGTGATTTCAATACTTTACAGCATAGGATATTTAGATATTGAAGTTGGAGCATACCTGTAATAATGGAGAGTAATACTGTGTACATGTAAAAAATATTTTTCATTTGTATAGATAGCTTTTGCCTTAAGTCACTTCAAGAGATGAGTTGACCTCTACATAGACCCTTGTATAAATTGTCGTTGTTGACAATCTCTCAAGGTTGAGGGCGATCTTTCACAGATTTTATTTTTCATAGATCCTTTGGTGACTGAGGAGTCTGATCCTGGAGCCACAGCCTCATTGGGAGATGTTACAGGTGGTGTTGGAAGACAGGGTTGGCCACGATTGCTGTGTGACAGTTGTCTTTCCTTTCTTTTCTGGCCTTTTTCTGCGACCAGGGCAAGGCGATTTTCCTCAAAAGTGGATGTTCCCTCTCCGACAAATCTTTGCCAGTTAGCCCTATCCTGGGCTGCTGTCTCCCAGAGTGTGGTGTCAATGCCACATCTCTTGATGTTTATCTTGAGGGTGTCTTTAAAGCGTTTCTTTTGGCCTCCCTGCTTCCTTTCTCCTTTGGTGAGTTGGGTGTACAGCAGTTGTTTTTGTATACATTCTAAGGTCTTGTCCAATACAGCCCTCCCAGCCACAATAACAATTTGTCTGCCTTGGAAGAGTGAAGGATAGTCTGTGGTTCAAATCAGCAAGGCAATCAATTTTTTTAAACACAGCTTGATGCTTAGACCACTAGGCCATATACCAAGTTATATAACACATATATGCAACCATTTCTGTGATACACATGGAATGGTACAGAATGGTACAACAGATTCCAAAAAAAATTAGCGCTATGATCTTGTTTAATGACAATTTACAGTGAAGGGAGTTATTCTGTGTGCAGATGACAAATACACTTGTAGTCTGAAAACCAAACACAGTATAGACAGACCGCAGAACTGGAATTTGAAATCCACGGCATATTGGAAATCCCACCAGAGCCCTGATACTATGTCTAGAAGCATTACCAATTTGATAAGCCATTTGCACACACTGTATTACTGCTGTGATTACTGATGTTTGCTTGTCAGGTTTTTTGCATGCTTGCAGATATTCAGTCATCCGTTGGCTTGTAGAAGGCATTGCGTTATACAGGTCACTGAAAAAAATCAATGAACGGATTAAAACTACACACCCTTCAGACTAAAAACTTATAGTCAGTCAAGATGCACTAAAATACTAAGCAATATCTGACTAGAATTGTGTCAGTTTGGGAAGAACTGTTTCATGGAGTTAGTGATAGACTGATATTTTGTAAAATAATACTTTATCTTTAAAGAACCTTTCACCCAAGAATCTCAGTGCTTTACACATATTCATTGTCTCACACAACAACCCTGATGAGATAGGTGAACATCATTAACCCCATTTTACAGCTGAGAAACCTGGCACACAGAGAGGTTAATTAACATGCCCTGATTCACACAAATCAATGGCAAAATTAGGAAGAAAATACAGAAGTTCCATCACCAAGTTCCTTGCTGTAACCACTAGATCAGGGTAGGCAACCTATGGCATGTGTGCCGAAGGGAGCACGCGAGCTGATTTTCAGTGGCCCTCTGCATTTTAATTAATTTTAAATGAAGCTTCTTAAACATTTTAAAAACCTTATTTACTTTACATACAACAATAGTTTAGTTATATATTATAGACTTATAGAAAGAGACCTTCTAAAAACGTTAAAATGTATTACTGGCACGCGAAACCTTAAAATAGAGTGAATAAATGAAGACTCAGCACATCACTTCTGAAAGGTTGCCGACCCCTGCACAAGATCATAGTTGTATCTAGTCCACACCCTTGAAAAGTTCTGTAGAAGGCATTCTGAAGTACATCATTTGTTTTGATTCAGTATATACAACTATTATGACAAGAAATTGGTATATACACCAATTATGACAACTATTATGACTATTTACTTCAGACCATTACTTACCATTACTATTTACTTCCGACCAGGTTAAGAAGAACAATTTTTCTCCCTCCTTCTTGTAACAACTTCTGTTTACCAAGGTGTAATCTCTCAGCAAATGCATACTTTAAGGCATAAAATAAACCCAATAAAAGGATACTTTTACTAGAAATAGTTCCACCCACCCAGGTGCCTCTTTTTCTTTGACTGAAGAAAATATAAAAATTAAATCTTCTCTTTGCAATAATTTATAATTGAGGGTATTAAAATAGAAAATGGATCTATAACTAGCTATCGACATGACTGTGTTCCAAATAGAATCATAGACATGTAGGGCTGGAAGGAACCTTGAGAAGTCATCAGTCTTGTGCTGTGGCAGGACCAATAAACCTACACCACCCTGACAGGTGTTTTCCAACCTATTTTTAAAAGCCTTCAATGATGGGGATTCCACAACCTCCCTTGGAAACCTATTCCAGAGCTGAACTACCCTTAGAGTTAGATATTAGAAAAAACTTTCTAACAAATCTTCCTTGCGGCAGATTAAGTCCATTACTTCTTGTCCTACCTTCATTGAACAATTGATCACCATCCTCTTTATACCAGCCCTTAACAAATTTGAAGACTGTTATCTGTTTCCCCCTCAATCTTCTTTTCTCGAGACTAAATGTGCCCATTTTTTTTTAAACTTTTCCTTATAGGTTAGGCTTTCTAAACCTTTTATCATATCTTGATGGCTTAATTATTTGTTCCATTATCTTTCTGGGTACAGAAGTTAAGCTGACTGGTCTCTAATTCCCCAAGTTGTCCTTATTTCTTTTTTGGGCACTATATTTGCCCTTTTCCAGTCTTCTGGAATGTCTCCCGTCTTCCATGACTTTTCAAAGATAATTGCTAATGGCTCAGATATCTCCTCAGTCAGCTCCTTAAGTATTCTAGGATGCATTTCATCAGGCCCTGGTGATTTGAAGACATCTAACTTGTCTAAGTAATTTTTGACTTGTTCTTTCCCTATTTTAGACTCTGGTCCTACCTCATTTTCACTGGCATTCACTATGTTAGACATCCAATCGCCACCAACCAAAATAAAGAAGTCATTAAGCACCTCTGCCATTTCCACATTTTCTGTTATTGTCTTCCCCCGCCCCACTGAGTAATGGACCTACTCTGTCCTTAGTCTTCCTCTTGCTTCCAATGTATTTGTAGAAGATTTTCTTGTTTTCTTTTATGTCCCTAACTAGTTTTATCTCCTTTTGTGCCTTGGCTTTTCTAATTTTGTCCCTACATACTTGTGTTATTTGTTTATATTCATCCTTTTTAATTTGACTAAGTTTCCACTTTCTGTTGGACTCTTTTTTGAGTTTTAGATCATTGAAGATCTCCTGGGTAAGCCAGGGTGGTCTCTTGCCATACTTCCTGTCTTTCCTACACAGTGGGATAGTTTGCTCTTGTGCCCTTAATAATGTCTCTTTGAAAAACTGTTTGTGGTTATGCATTTGATTTTTCCTTCCTCAGTGAAACAATTTGCACTTACAGTAGAATCTCAGAGTTACAGAGTTACAAACTGACAGGTCAACCACACACCTCATCTGGAACCAAAGTATGCAATCAGGCAGCAACAGAGACCAAATAAAATAATTAAATGAATAAATAAAGCAAATACCGTACAGCACTGTGTTAAACAGAAACTACTAACAAAACAAAGGGAAAGGAACATTTTTCTTCTGCACAGTAAAGTTTCAAAGCTGTATTAAGTCAATGTTCAGTTGTAAACTTTTGAAAGAACAACCACAACATTTTGTTCAGAATTATGAACATTTCAGAGTTACAAATTGTAACGTTGCACTCCATATGCTTTATAAAACTATGTTTATAAGTGTGAATATGATGTAACTGGAATATGCTTTATGCAAAAGGTCTCTAGTAACGTATCATTACAGAGCTTATAATCTATTGAGTGTGTTCATCCTATTTGTATGACTGTATCATTCTTGTATCTGAAACTAGGAATATGAAGTATAACTCTGAGGTCCTATTGTAATTATGTAACGTGTGGGCCATTAATGGTGGTTTTGAATCTTGATGGCTCCCATTGACTAGGACAATTGACTGAAAACGGCTCTGTTTACCTGCAAGCCTCCACTATATACTTGCAGGCCAGCCTTGGAAGAATGGAGGGGGTCTCACAGGACATGTGAACATGTCACATGATACCGGAATCCATCTCAAACCTGGTGCTTTTTCATTTAGAAGGAGAGGTGGGAACCCAGAGAGAGACAAAAGATTCCCGCCTTGTGCCAAAGCTATAAAAGGGGGTGGAGCAGGACAAAGGGGGTCCCAGTCATGAGAAAGCCCCTGCTTTTCACCTAAGGTGCCTGCTGGATCTAACAAGGATTGTACCAGGTGAAAGGATGGGGCCCAGACTAGCAAGGACTCTAATCTGTGAAAAGTATCAGAGGGGTAGCCATGTTAGTCTGAATCTGTAAAAAGTCACAGAGGGTTCTGTGGCACCTTTAAGACTAACAGAAGTATTGGGAGCATAAGCTTTCGTGGGTAAGAACCTCACTTCTTCAGATGCAAGTAATGGAAATCTCCAGAGGCAGGTACAAATCAGTATGGAGATAACGAGGTTAGTTCAATCAGGGAGGGTGAGGTGCTCTGCTAGCAGTTGAGGTGTGAACACCAAGGGAGGAGAAACTGCTTCAAGCACCTCCCTTGGTGTTCACAAAGTGAACAAAGTGCTTACAACCCATGCCAGCTTGGTATCATCTGCAAATTTTATAAACATACTCTTCACTCCATTATCCAAATTATTAATGAAAATATTGACTAATATAAGTCCCCAGGTCCTCTTAGTTCCCCCTTTTAAAGACAGGTACTATATTTGTCCTTCTCGAGTCCTCTGGGACCTTCCCCATCCTCCAGGAGTTCTCAAAGATAATAGTTAATGGGTCTGAGATTGCTTCAAGTAATTCCTTAAGTACCCTAGGATGAGTTTCATCAGGCCCTGTTGACTTGGATACATCTATCTTATCTAAATATTCTTTAACCTATTCTTTCCCTATTTTGGCTTGCATTCCTTCCCCCTTGTTGTTAATATTAATTGTGTTGAGTATGTGGTCACCATTAACCTTTTTAGTGACGACTGAAGCAAAATGGGCATTAAACACCTCCTCTTTTTCGATGTTATCAGTTATTAGTTCTGCTTCCCTGCTAAGTAAAGGACCTACACTTTCCTTCATCTTTCTCTAGCTCCTAATGTATTTAAAGAATCTCTTCTTATTGCCTTTCATATCTGTTGCTAGGTGTCACTCATTTTGTGCCTTCTGGTTTTGTTCCCAAAATTTCTGCTGTTCTTTTGTACTCCTCCTTAGCATTTTGTCCATGTTTCCACTCTTTGTAGGATTCCTTTTTGATTTTCAGACCATTAAATAGCTCCTGATGGAGCCATATTGGCCTCTTACTATTCTTCCTATCTTTGCTTCCCATCATGATAGTTTGCAGTTGTGCCTTTAATATATACAAGGCACTCAGATATTATGGTGATGATCATGGTATTAGAATCTAAATAGAATAGAATCAGCTCATAAGAGGTTATTTTGCTAAGTGAAGAAAGAAGAGGTACATAGGTTGTGGAACGGGAGGGGGCGAGTCCCAAAACTAGAGAGGATGATCATGGCACAGGATGAGGACCTGGAAGATCCAGAGTTCAGTTCCTGGCTGTCACAAGCGTCCTGTGTGACTATGGGCAGGTCACTAGTCTCCCTGTGCCTAAATTCTCCACCTGTAAAATGGAGATAATGCTTTCCTTTTTCAGAAGGGTGTTTTAAGGATAAATCCATAAAGGGAGGTGCTCAGATATTATGGTTTGTGGGACCTTATATTGAATAATATACAATTCATGTTTTTACAATATTAAAAGACTGAACCTATTTCTTTGAGTGAAATTTTCTGCTTCCTTTATCCATCATGTAGACTACTCCCTTGTTTATTTGTATGGAAAATAACAGTATAAGTATCTAAACCTCTCCAAGACCTTCTTGTAGTCATAATCCTAGCCAATTTTTTGCTCTGCTAATGCTTTGGCGCTAATCAACATTTTTTCTAAATAACCACAGTATAGTACTTGATATTTCTCTTCAATATTTGTTTAGAAATATTCATATTCTTCACTTGGCCAGGCACTTGGTTATTGCTATTGATTAAAACACAATTTTCCAGAAATATTTCTACTGACTGGCTCCTTTGGTATGACCATCTCACTGCTGTGTTTTGTTCAGAGACCTGCAGGTAAAACAGCTATTTGATGGACTTTTGAACAGGTGCGTAATAATTTGAATGCTATTCTTAGTGATAACTTAGTGATAACTATCTGAACCAATGGTTCTCAGCCTTTCCAGACTACTGTACCCCTTTCAAGAGGCTGATTTGTTTTGCATACCCACAAGTTTCATCTCACTTAAAAATTACTGGCTGATAAAAATGAGACATAAAAATACAAGTGTCCCAGCACACTACTACTGAAAAATTGCTGACTTTCTCATTTTTACTATATAATTATAAAAAAAATTAATTGGAATATAAATATTGTACTTACATTTCAGTGTATAGTATATAGAGCAGTATAAACAAGTCATTGTCTGTATGAAATTTTAGTTTGTACTGACTTCGCTAGTGCTTTTTACGTAGCCTGTTTCAAACCTAGGGAAATTTCTGGAGGAATTGATGTACCCCCTGGAAGTCCATATGCAACAAGGCCACTTGCCGTCTCCTTCAATAAGCCTCAAAGCACCAGGGGAAGAATCTTACACTAAGGGCTTGTCTACACTACAGGTTATGTTGCTATAACTTATGTCACTCGGGGGTGTGAATAAGCCACCCTCATGAGCAACGTAAATTACCTAAGCGCTGGTGTGAACAGTGCTAAGTCAGTGGGAGACAAACACAAAACTTGGGGAAGCAGTGTTCAGGTGTAGGTGGATGGATATATGAGGTTGTGAAGATGTCATTGGCAAGGAGATAAGTGCTAGGTTCATAGCAGACATACAGAGAAGTTGTGTAAAAACATAAAATACTCTTGCTGGAAGGTTGCAACATAACATGACTTCTGTTCTTAGGTACGTCTATACTTACCTCCAAGTTCGGTGGTAAGCAATCGATCTTCTGGGATCGATTTATCGTGTCTTGTCTAGACACGATAAATCGATCCCGGAAGTGCTCACCATCGACACTGGTACTCCTGCTCCGCGAGAGAAGTACGCGGAGTCGACGGGGGAGCCTGCCTGCCGCGTGTGGACCTGCGGTAAGTACCTTGTAGTTCAAACTAAGATACTTTGACTTCAGCTACGTTATTCACGTAGCTGAAGTTGCATATCTTAGTTCGAACTGGGGGGTTAGTGTGGACCAGCCCTTAGAATCCAGAATGATAACACACAGTAACCAAAAAGACAGAGAGCCAAAACAGCTGCTCCCCAAAGAAGAGGCACAACTCAGCCCACCTTGTTCCAGGCAGTCTCTTTCCATATTGACTCTGACTGCATGCTTCTCTACAGAGCCCTCTGCAAGCAGGACCAAGAACCCCTCCTGCCCCCAGCTCTTAAAGTGATAGCTTGCAACTGCAAAACAGTCCTCAATACACCACAGTAAACTATGAATGATTCATGGACATGTGGTTTCTAAGGAGGATTTTTTAATGAAGGCGGAAAGAGGATGCTTGGCAGACAAGAAATGGAAGGCTGTTCCAGCAACGCTGCCATCTATTATTTGGTAAGCCCTGACCTCAAATTAGGGCTGTACAAGATACAGCAGAAAACACAGCTGCTACTCAGATAAGTTTAGGGGGCATTTAGCATCTTGCAGGAGAGGACCGGAATGATGAAAAATGGATGAATCCAAATGATAGTTGAAATGAAAGATTGAAAACAGAGTGACTGACTTGGAAGCAATCGTATCTGAGCATGAAAGTCTTATTGGGTGAGAATTGGATACCCTTGCTCATATTCCACAAAAAGTCCCAACCAAAAGAGGAATGATACTGAAAGGGAGCAAAGACATCAGAATCTGACTCCAGTGAAGATAGTAAAGGATAATAAGGCTATGCAAAAGACTGGGAAATTAGAAGATAAAGAATGTGGTTGCCGAGAAAACAGGGAGAAGCTGGAGATACAAAAACCAAAAGCTTTTGTTTTTTAAAATATGTTAGAAGAGGCCTCAGCAATGTAGTTAATACAGAGAAACTGGTTAGCCTAAATTTGTGCTCACAATCCCCCTGCAAAAAAAAAAGGACTTAATCCATTTCCACTCCAGGAATGGTGATAAATGAATTACTGGAGGCTGCTTGTAGGAAAGTGATTTGGCTTTTCAAGGCTAGAAGATTGGATTCTATTCAGATTATCCCATTGCATCAGTTAAAAGGAGGAATCGTTTTATTCCAGCTAAACAGCATCTCTAACAACTGAGTCTTGAATCCATGCTTCTGTATGTGGTAGGGTAGGAAGGTTGGTCAAGTGCAGTGTTTCTCAACCTGGTTTAGGGGAGTTGCGGGCTCAGGCTGTCAGCCCCGGGTGGCGGGGCTTGGGCGGCTGCTTGAGCCGCCACCTTTTCAAGTCTTAGTAGGAGGGTCACGGTTTTTTTTTTTTAAGTCCAAAGGGGGTCGTTAGCATAGGAGAGTTGAGAAACACTGGTCTAGTGGAAAGGGCACAGGGCTTGGACTCAAGACATCTGTGTTGAATGCCTGGCTTAGCTCTATAAAAGGGAGCTAATAGTTCCCCCTACTATGCAGGGTGTTGTGAAGAGAAAAATCCATGAATAATAATCCTCATTAATGTCTGGGAGTTCCTCAAATACTATGCTGATGAGGGTCATGTAAGAAGCTATGCATGAAGTATTGTTGTAGCCATGTTGGTCCCAGGATATTAGAGAGACAAGGTGGGTAAGGTAATACCTTTAATTGGACCAACTTCTGTTGGTGAGAGAGACAAGCTTTCAAGCCACACAGAGCTCTTCTTCTTCAGGTCTGGAAAAGGTACTAAGACTATGTCTACACTAGCACTTTTGTCGGTATAACTTATGTCACTCAGGAGTGTGAAAAAACACCCCACTGAGCGACATAAATTATGCTGTCATAAACGCTGGTGTGGATAGTGCTATGTTGGCGGAGACGCTCTCCCACCAATATAGCTACTGCCGCTTCTTGGAGGTAGTTTAATTATGTCAATGGGAGAGCTCTCTGCTGCCGGCATAGAGCAGCTACAAGGGAGATTTTACAGCGGCACAGATGCGTCGGTACAGCAGTGCTGCTGTAAGCACTCTAGTGTAGACATGGCCTAAGAGTGTCACAGCTAAATACAAGGTGGAAAAGATAGTTTAGTAGAAGTAGTTAGCACATACTCTAAGGGACCATTCAAGGTCAAGTGGGCCTTTAATACTCCTATAGTCATAGGACAAAAAAGGGGTTAAGTGGGTTAAAGATTGTTGTAATAAGCCATAAATCCAGTATCTTTATTAAGACCATGATTTTTAGTGTCTAGCAAAGTTATGAATTTAAGTCCCAGGTTCGTCTTTTTAAAGCGCTGTGCAGGTTTCCTTTGAGGATGAGGGCTGATAGTGCTCACTCTGCATCTGACCTCTGAGAAAAGTGTTCCCCCACGGGTGATAGGGTGTCCTTGTCTTTTAACATTTTCCTGTGTGAGTCCATTCGAGAGTGTAGTGATTGTCTGATTTCACCCACAGAGTTGCTATTGGGGTATTTAGTGCACTGGATGAGGTATGCCACGTATTGTGATAGGCATGTATAGGACCCATGGATCTTGAAAAGCGTGTTGTGGGGGGTGTTGCTTATTGTAGCAGTGGAGATACAGCTGCAGGTTTTGCATCTGTTGTTCTGGCAGGGTCTGGTGCCGCTTTGAGTTGATGTGTCCTGGTCTGTGGGGAGCTTTCTTCTTCTGATGACCTTGGAGAAGTTGGGGGCTTGTTTGGAAGCCAGAAGAGGGGGTTCAGGAAAGATTTCTTTCAGGATGGCGTCCATCCTACAGATGCCTATCACATTTGTATGAATCTAAATCAGTGGTGCGCAAACTTTTCTGATTGTGCCTCCACCTTACCCTTAATGGAATCTGTCTGTTCTCTCCCCCTCCATTACTGAACAGCCAAAGCTCCCTCAGCAGCGGAGCTTGGGCTGAAGGCAGAGCTGGGGGGCAGAACTGGGGAACTGGGGATGGAGCTGAGGCTAGCGGCAAAGCTAGTCTGGGGTTGGAGAAGGAATGAGGGCAGAGTTGGGCTGGGGGCGGAGCAGGGGGCAGAGTGGAGCTGGGGATGGGGGCGGAGCAATTTGGGAGTGGAGTGGGACCAGGGTTAGATCTGGCCTGGAGGCAGAGCAGAACTGGGGGCTGAACTGTGTTGTGGGAGGCGTGAGGCTGGGGGTGGAGCTGGTCTGGGGGTGGAGTGGAGCTGGAAGCATGGCACTCCCTTCCTGCCCCCCATGGGGGCTGAACAGGCCCAGCTGTGTGCCTCCTCGAATGTTCCTTTGACACTTTCCCCAGTGTGTGGCCAATGATCTAAATACTGACATGTTGGTGATGGTGGTTTATGCTCTGAGTGTGTAGGGAGTGCTATAGGACCTTGGGCTTTATGAACTTATTGGTGGTGGTTACAGCAGAGTGATATGCACCAAGTGACTCCAGGAACTCCTTACTTTGTTTTGTCTGTCTGCTTCTGTGTACATTAGCCAGTGTAGCTATGTATGGCACATCACTGGTAAAATGGCTAGGGTGGGGTTGATTCATGACTACCTAGTGGTCCAGAAGGAGCTGAGCATTTACCTTAAAATTAGTCTGTCAAATTCGCATTACTAAAATTAGTTGAGAATTTTTTCCCACGTGTTTTTTTCCAGCAGAAAATGCAGCTTCTGGAAACAAAAAAATCATGGGACAACGTTGATTTTTGCCAAAATCTATAAAGGAAAAATCAAAACAAAAGATTTCATTTCAGTTTGTCAAATCAGATTAAGTCATTTCATTTTGGGTTAGTTCAACTTTAATCTGCATCTGTCTGAGTTGTTGCAGTGCATTATGGGAATGGTAGTTCAGGTGCCACATGCCCCCATTCTCCTTTATGGCTGGTCTCCTTGGCTAGACTATATCTCCCATGATGCAACATGGTCTTCCCTCTGACTGTACTGCCACAAAACATTTTGATACTTCTTAATATTTCTATGGAACTTTCTGTTTTGTGAAAATTTTCACTATTTTGACTGTGTCTCTATTTGGGACAAAACAAATGTCACAATATTGGAATTTCCTGAAGGCCAGAAATTCCGATTTGCGACAAGCTCTAACCCATAATCTTCTGAAGGTGAAAGTGTGGCCCATTGAAGCCAAGAGCAAAACTCTCATTGATTTCCCTGGGGCCAGGATTTCACCCGAAGCGTTTCCTCTTCCTTGATGAGATATATTTTTCAATGCAGTCTTTTCAGTTTGAGAAGTTTCTTCTTTGTGCTGAGTTAAGAGTTCCTCCCACATGCCTTTGATTTTCAATTTGTTCACATAGATTTGTATTGCTTAGCCACTGTAGCAGGTTTGCTTGCCATGCTCTTTTCACTGTCATTATGTGTAGTTGTTCACTTCATGATCATTACCCCAGTGACGAAGTATATTCTTTAGAACTACAGACAGCCTGGTGGGAGTTGGCTGGCAGGCTACTGGAGAACTGCACTTACATCCTTTCACCGGAATGGATGTAGCTTTCTGTATATTAGGAACAGTGTGGTTGCTAATGCGATGGACCAAGCTCTGTCCTCTGGGGTGCAGCTTCTATTGACATATCAGGTAGTGCCCATGTGTCTCCAAAGGTAAAATTAATCCCTATGCATTTTCTAGCCTAAAAAAAAATACTGAATACATTAGAAATAAAACCCCATCAAGATAACACACACAAAACTCCAGTAATGGCCACATTTTCAGACTATTTGCATGTACAGAACTGTGGGCAAAAAGCTAGAGAGCCCTTGAAAAGGAAATGTTAAAATCACAAACGCAAAATAATGCAAGATCAGAGATACTGGGTTAAGTTTATCCCATGGCATCCAGACAGGGCACATATGACAAAGATGCATGATATTAAGGGCAAGTGCTTTCCTACCTTGGCTGAATAGTGAATAATCTTAAATGGGTTGGGAGAACCGTCTTGTGGCTAAAGCACAAGAATGGGAGTCAGGTGATATGAGTCTACCACAGACTTCCTGTGTGTGACTGGAAAATCACTTAACGGAGCTATGGCAATTTTCCCACCTGTAAGATGTAGGTATTTCCCTGCTCACGGAGGTAGTAAGCTAAACATTTTTAAAGTGTTTGAGAGACTGGCTCCCAAAGCATATAGAAATGCAAAGTCTTATTCTTGTACTGGCCTCTTAACATTTGATCCCACCTAAACAGCGTTTCCAAACTGCAGTTCAAATCCTTGATCGTTTTGACATTTAAAGCGTGATGCTCAGAGAAAGGCCACAATGTAAAGAGCTGTATCCCAGAACTCTCATAGACAACTGCTGCATAGCTTTCACTGCAGCTCTATGTTGTATAATGCTCATGTGAGAAAAGGAGCTCTCAGTCTTTACAACAACAAAAAGCACAGATCAGTATGCATGTTTGCAGTTGTTTTTGTTGGAGTCAAATAGCCAAAATACAACTGAACATAAAGTATGTGTCAGAGAAAGATGGTAATGTGCTTAGAGCAGTCTTGACATTTTTTTGTCGGAACAGTTTTCTGTTGGAAAGTGCTGCTTCATTGAAATCAAAATGTTTTGTGGGAATATGTTACTTTTGATTACATTTTTAACGGAGTATTTTGTGTTGAATCGTTTCAGTCCTACTTCTTTATTTCTGTCCAACAATTTTTTTTAAATCTTATTACATTACGAATATTTCAACGCTAGTGAAATGAAATGTTTTGATCAAATCAGCATTTGACTCCCACTCTGTTTAGGTATAAATGATTAGCCCAGGTGCAAGGCAATGGAGAATAAAAGTGATATTAATAGCAGAAACCTTGTTCAAAGGACAACTGATGTCCCATTATGTTTGCTTCTTTAAGCCCTGCCCATGTTAGGGACATGTTTCAAAAAATTCCCACTGTAACTAACACCAGCCCAGTAGTGGGATTCTAACAACACTGAGAACTCTAGTGTAGGTGGGCTGCTGGCTGCTACCGCCCTTCCCAGGACCAGATCAATTAGACCTGCTGCCTGTGAGTAGGGCTGGATGATGCTGTCAGTGTGCACAGTGGTGCTGTAGCCAGCAATCTATCTACACTAGCTGTCCCAAAGTCACTAAAGCCCACGGGGTCTGAACCAGTATCAGCAACAATGGGAAACTTTTGAAAGTGTCCCTAATGAAGGCAGGGCTTTTGAGGCATGCAGATCTGTCCACCACTCTTACAATTCACTATAGAACTATAGGAAAATCCATTTCTTATGTTCAGTTACCACTTATCTCCTCCAGTTCCAGGATGGGGACGGGACAGGTGGGAGGAGGGGGAAAAACATTTTGCACAAGGATTTGCTTATCCAGTATCTTGGCAATAGAAGAAGGCACACTGATCACTATTAGGTCTCAGAGTGGTAGCCATGTTATTCTGTATCAACAAAAACAACGAGGAGTCTTTGTGGCACCTTAGAGACTAACAAATTTATTTATTTGTTTTTTATCACAATTAGATGCATTACAGTAATGCCAAGAGGTCCTCTGGTGCTAGGCACTTAAAACACATAGTAAGAGACATTCCCTGCCCCAAAGGGGATTCAGTCTAAAAGAGACAAGGCAGAGGCAATGTGGGAGGGGAAACCGAGGCACAGAAAGAATAAATGAGTTGGTCACACAGCAGGTCAGTGGCAGAAATCAGGCTACGGGCTGCCAGTCCAGTGTCTTATCCATTAGACCAGGCTACATTGCACAGGGTTGGAGGAATCCCTTTTTACCTGGATGTACAACATGTCAAGTGGCAGCATAATACCTGCTGCCATCTTCTCAGGGGGAACAATTAAAATGATAGAGGAGAAACTATTGCCTGTCAAAGGAAGGTAAATGGAACTGTGCCATTATCACGCCTACAGAAGCAGGTCTGGCCCCTAAAGACAGTGACAGTGATGGAGTTTTGCAGTAATTCAATAACTCATTGTGCTGTAGGACGAGTTACACCGACTGGCTTTACTTGCTAAATTCTGAGATTGTAAAATTCTGAGGATTTTAGTAGTAGTTTTGCAAAAGCCACTTTTATGAGCTTTTTTTATGTGGAAAAAATAGATCAGTATAAGCAGACAATGAAATTAACAACACAGTTAATTGTTATTTTTACAGCACCCAAGGGATGCAGTGGATTTGCAGAATAAACAGAAATACGTGGACCCTACTCTTAAGAGTATATAATCTGAGTACAGATACAACAAGTAGTGACAGACAAAACGGGGGATATGGAATAGAAAGAGAAGAGAAATAATAATAAATATACACTGTTGCTCCACTGTACTATGCTATGGCACAACTTGACACTTCTCAGCAAGATCTTTCTCCCTCTCAATATATTCCCAGACACAAGAGCTTTCTTAAAAGCCAGTTCCAGCGAATTCTGGACACCACAGTAGTCTATTGTTACCCTTTTTTAGACCTGAACAGTTAGCCAGTAGAGTCAGATATTTCTTTAATGCAATCCTGTTTACTTACAAAGAATGTGCAAAGTCTCTTTGCTAAACACAGCAGGGGTCAAACAGGAGATTTCTTTGCTCACACTTTCAAGTGCCTTTTCAGCCAGTGCTCATCCCAATAATGTTCTCGCACAGGGCTATCCTCTGTAGTGCTTATTCTGGCTGTCTCCTCGGCTTTCTGCTCCTTCTCTGTGTCCCTCTGAGGTATTTCTGCTATTTCTTTCACACCAACAGACACACACAGCTCCACCAATTAACGCCCTAGCCCGTCCATTTGCTATATCAGTGCCCAGGGAAACCTTTGGGTCACACGGTTCACCATTTACTCAAGCCTTGCCCAGGTGCCTGTATTTTAGGAGTGTTGCTTGTTGTTTCTGCTATCTGGTTCCTTCTCCTCCTTGATTTCTTTTTACACTTGTCCTGAATGAAAGGCAGCTTCAATGAGATTTAACCCAATCTGTAACAAATCATCTAGCAGTCTCATTGCTGAAAGCAGCAGTCTCAAAGCAAATTCAAACCCAGGAATCTTGCTGATTGGTTGACCTCACTGCATGTCCAAAGGCCACATAGGGCATCCCATATAGGTGCTATGTGGATTAATTGTAGGTAGCTGGCTGCATCTCTAGCTAATAGGAAATCCTGCTTCTACAAACTGACAAATTATCACTTGGCAAATCTGGCTTAAACTACTTCCTATTGCAGTCTCTGAGCGACAGGATTTGCAGCTCTTTTCCTATCCATGCTAAGGTTTTCAAGCCAGGAGTTCAGATGACACAGACAGAGAAACAAGAGAGGAGGCTGTGCAGAGGGCAAGATGGAATAGAAGAAAGCATTCGTGTCATCACTAGTGCATTATTTCTGCCTCATGAACACCTGTGAAGAACACAGTGAATTGTCCACTCAAGGGAAAGGAAACATGGTAGGAAATAAGGTAGTATGAGCAGATGCTTCCCCACTGGCTCTATGACGCATTCCGCACACTCTGCCGAAGGTCAGAACTCCCCATCTCCCTGGGATTTGACTTTATAAACCAACAAATGAACAGTACGACTACAAAGCCTGACCCAAGCCTTCTCCCTGGGAAAGGCTTCTCCTAGGGCAGGGGTTCTCAACCTTTTTCTTTCTGAGACCCCCCCCAACATGCTATAAAAACTCCACGGCCCACCTGGGCCACAAGAACTGGCTTTCTGCATATAAAAGCCAGGGCCAGCAATAGGGGATAGCAAACAGGGCAATTGCCTGGGGCCTCATGCCACAGGGGCCCCCACGAAGCTACATTGCTCAGGCTTCAGCTTCAGTCCCGGGTGGCGGGGCTCAGGGCCAAGGCTTTGACCCCATGAGGCAGGGCTTGGGCTTTCTGCCGTGGGCCCCAGTGAGTCTAATGCTGGCCCTGCTTGGGGGCCCCCCGAAACCTGCTCACAACCCCCAGAGGCCTTGGACCCCTAGTTGAGAACCACTGTTTAGGTTTGGTTAGCCTGCCACTTCGCTCCTCCCCGCCTCAGAGCCACCATCTATCAGAGTAGCACCCCACTGAAGTCTGCTGTCTCCCTCCAGCTGAAGCATCCGTCCTCTAGGCTTGATATTGCAAACAGGTATTGCTGGACTAGGGCTGGCTTCAGCACAAACCATTAACTCCTTCCTGTTCTGGTCCAGTGTGGCGTGTGTGTTCACACTTAGAGCAGGAAGCAGAGCAAAAATAAAACTATAAAACTGACCAGAAGTACAACCTGCCAAAGGAAACGTAATATAGGAGTAAGAGGGAGGGATGGTTAATCCCTGGAGAGTGGAAAATATACCCTCCAATTCACACACTTACAGGCCTGGGTGCAAGGACAGCAACACCCTGCTAAAGAAACCCTTGCTGTTTATTCCAGTCCTAAACTGTCCACCACATTCACTTGGCCATGAGCAAAGGAGGTTGGTTTACATAGGATTTCAGACATTGAACTGTAGAGTCCAAACATCCTCACTCAGATTATCTTTGTCCAGACCTGCGTGCCCCAATCTGGGCCTTTTCCTTTGGCTCGGACCCTACATGTTGTTATTGCACACTTCAACTACAATCGAAGATATTATTCAAATATTCTCCCATGAGAATAAGCCTTATTTAGTAAGCACCAAATAACCCCCTGTGAGCCAGCTGTTTGCAGTTCTATGTGCATGTGTTAATTCACCTGCAGAACATGCCAGATGTCAGTTGCTTCGTTCAGGGTGGGTGAGAATGGGATTCATTAGACAAAAAGGCCACAGGGCAGTTCAGAAACTACATGTTACCTCCTTCACCTGTCCTTGCCCACAGTAAACGTTTTCTCTGTAGCAACAGATGCTGATATGGCTTTCAACAAGGATACCTCAAGGTCAGGCTTAGCAGAAAATACAAAGTTTTTTAGAGGGAAATGGCAATATTTTAAAATCTGTATTAAATAGAATGTTAACTAACTTGGCCACACTTGAAAGGTGTAAACTGACATTTGGGAATACAATTTAAAACTTAACAAAGTATGTTGAATTGGTAAAGACTTTTGGAAGGAGACAGTGGAAAAGTAGCAAGACTTTGGCTTAAAAAACCCCAGAACAACAGATACTGTCTGTCCTAAGTTGAGACAGCTACATTTCTGCCCTAAAAGCCTAAAACAACATCTCTTCAGACATACCTGTAGAGGCTTCAGTGTGTGGTGGCAGTAGATAGCATGGAGGCTGCTGTTGGGTGTGATAGGAAGAAACTGTCTTTGTCTTTCCTCCTTCCGCTTGATTCTTCCCAGCATGCACCACTCCACAGCTCCCCCTGCCCCACACTAACCTCACTAAATATCTCCTCTCCAGACTGATCCTGGGTCCCAGTTTAGCCTCAGTCATGGGTACTGCTGAGTCTCCAAGCTGCTGCCTTGTTCACACCCCTCTGTTGTTTGTACTACGCCCCCTGGCTGTCCTTGTAAGCTCCTTTGCCACTTCACTTTCTTCTTATGCTTGACAAGCGTCTAGGTTGGTTGCTAGAGCAACCCACATTAATCCTCTCCCTTCCCTTAAAGTGCCTGAGCGGCTCTGGATCTTGGTAGAGTGGGGTTACATGACAGGGAGGTGGTCATTGGTCAGAAGAGTCCAGTCCCTTCCCTTCCCTTCATCTGCATTTTGTCTTCTAGATCGTTAGGCAGAGACTGTATCTTCTTCTATGTTTGTACAGCACTTACCACAGAGAGGCCCCATTAGATTGAGGCCTTCGGGTGCTTTCTTAATGCAAATAACAATTATCGGAGTGCTTCACAAACTTACCTTCACAAAACCCTTGCAGAATCCCCATTCCCCCCAAAGAGACTTCCCAGGGTTATCAGAGGTCAGTGACAGAAGCAAGAATTGAACTCAAATCAGCACTGTTCCACACCAGTGCCTCAGCCACAAGGCCATCCTCCCTTCTGAGACTAGCCATCTGCAAACTAGGTACACCCAAATAGCAAGACCAGGTCCAAACACTCCCAAACATAAGTAAAATCCTGCATCCAAACTGCCGAAAGACATTCTCAAAATTCTGCTTCTGATACTATATATTGAGCAGCAATATATATGCCAGTGGAAAATAATCAAGAGCTACATTGATGTGCAGGAACATCTACCTGTCAGATATAATTAAGGCTCCTGTACTTCCCCACTACTAACCCTATCTATTAAGTTCCATTCTAATTTAATTACCCTTGTTATAGCACTTCTTCAGACCATTCAAAATGAATGGCTCCTAGGAATGGTGCTTTCAGGGGAATGCTGCTTTTTTGACAATGGTAATTGGCATTTGCAGTGAGCATTGGGAAATCCCAGCTCCCAGGACTCTAGGTAAGATAATGAAGTTTGCACAGTTTTAGAAATTAGAAGAAAATTGGAGGTTTAAAACAACTTTTACAAAAGGAACCAGGAAAGGATGCTTACCCAGTTAGCTGCATCTGGTTCTAGACAGCAGATTGAAGGACCGAATGAAAACTAGTAGTTTGCAAAGTCATACACTTGAGTACTCTGCATTCTTATTATTTATTGCAGTAATGTGACAATCAGGGCCCAGACACCCCAGGAGGAAAACAGAAGGTCCAAACCCCAAAGAATAAGCAGTTCAATCAACTGATTTATACAATATTACTATACTATAAACGTGTACTAAGTAAAGTCTTGTATGAAAGCCAATGACACAATGGTGATTAACTGTCATTGTGAAATGTACGTATTAACACTGTCTGAGTAATTATGGATACTCACTGATATTCTACTTTAAAGTCTGTGATCAAACAAAGGGAGAAACAGGTTTCTCACAGACAGGAGGGAACATTACTTCTATCTAAATGTCTCCAATGTACATAACCCTCGTGGAATCAAAACAATGGAAGCCCCATTTACAGACAAATCAGCAGGGGGCTGGGAAGTCCACAGGAAGGGAAGAACAGCATCAGATCATCCTGAGTCTGGGGATGAAACAGTGAGTTTTGGGAAATATAAGGGAAAGCAAAAAACCATTGTGGCATCCATTACTGGGCAGATACAAGAGGTAGGAGCTCTTGTACAGCTGAGAAAAGTGGAACCTTTCAACTAAGGGGGTTGGAAGACTCTAGGAACTGAATATTGGTGAGAAAACTGCTTAGATCAAGACTGTAACTTGCTGAAGTTAAATTTAGTCACTAGAAAGTGTGTTTTGTTTGTAACTTTTCATCTCTCTTTCACTCTTACTAGCAATCACTTCTTTGTTAATAAACTTATTTTTGGTTTTACTACAAACCAGCTCAGTGCTGTATGCTAAAGAGAAGTGAGAGTCCTCAGCTAAATGAATAGGTTGGTGCTATGTACTGTCTCTTTAAAGGAACAGCGAACTTACTGAGGTTCTGAGAGTGCCACAGTCAGAAGGACTGGACTTTGCAGCACACAGTTTTGGGGAAACGTGGGGCTGGGAGGATGCTGGTGCCACCCTGCAAGCACTAACCCAGCTGGTGGAAGCCAGGGTGAAGCTACTCGGCTGTGAGCAGGCTGCTGGAGTCAGGGCTCTGAACCAGATTTGCACAGCAGAGAGGTACCCAGGGGTATAGGGCGGGTGGTGACTGGGCTGGGTTGAACCCAAAAGCGTTACAACGAGAGCGCTGTCGGAATGGTTTTTCAATGGAAACAAAAATAAAAATTTTCATTTTCATTCTGGGCCAGCTCAGTTCAGACTAGAATATTTCAGTTTGTTGAACTGAGCTGAAATGTTTTGGCTCGGGGCTCCGTGTATGTGGTAGAGAAGGTGAAGAAGTGCGCCTTGCACTGGGAAGGGAAGCTGGGAAGGTTTGTGATGGCCCTTGGTGTTTATGCCATTCAGAACACGTTGGATCAGAGATTAGATTACTACAACCTGCTCTCCACAGGCTACATTCTGGGTCTAGCACACAAAGCAGCTGCCTATTTAATAAGTGAAGTTTCATGTCAGGAGAACATTACACCGTCACTCTGGGGTCCGCACTGGCTCCCTGTACATTTCTCGGTGGAATTCAGACCGATGGTGTAATCTGCAAAGCCCTAATAGGATCAAGACCTGGATACCTGAGAGACTGCCTCTCTTCCTGGCCATGTAGTAACAGCAGAGAGATCAGCAGACGTGCTCCATCTCCTTCAGTATAAAAAGGAGAGGGCTGATGGCAGGGCTTTGACCATGAAGGGCGATCAGCATCTTAGCAGAATTGTTCAGGTAATGGGACTTAGACTCCAAAGTGCGTTATCACTTCCCATGTCACAGATGACTGAAAAATTTTATCCCACAATCCTAAATTACCGCCTCCAACTCCCCAAGTGCCAAAAGCCCCGATTGTCCTCATCCAGCTACTAAAACTTCTCCTGGCAACACCCACAATGCAGTTCTGGGTTGTCGGTGCCTTGATGTGCCGAACACTGAAAATGAGTGACAATCTCAGACAAGTTGAAACTGACAAACACTGGAAGTGTTATTGGAACAAGAAGGAAATGAATGACACACCCAGTACATTACTATTATCTTAAAAACCTCCATATGTTAATACTTAAGTGAAGAATTTCCTGTCTGCTACCCCATGATGCCACTGAACCTAAGTTTGTGCATAGCGATGTACAGACTGTACCCAAGGTGGGGCGAGTGGCGCAGCAGCCCAGGGCACAAAGTTGTGTTGGTAGGGGAAATGGGGCAGCGTAGGGGGTCACGCCTCCCCACCCCCATTTCTGCCTTCCATTTAGCGCAGAGGTTTTCAAACAGGACGTGCCGCACAGTTTGAAAACCATCACCTCCTGCCAGGAGCCAGTGGATCCGTAGCTGGTGGGGGCTGTCCAGTCCGCTTGGACCCCTGGCTCTCTACACTGTGGGAGCCAGGGTGCTAGCTGGCTGCCTGGCAGCCCGAGGCACTCGCTGACCGCAGCCCTGGTGCTCCTGACTCTGCTGCTGCTCCACGGGCAGGGGCTGGCTCCTGGCAGGGGGGCATCTCATGGCAGCCAGGCTCTGTGGGCAGGGGCCGGCTCCAGGGGACATCACTGGCCGGCTCTGGGCTCCTTTGGGGGAGAGGCAAGAGCCTGGAGAGCACCTAGCCATGCAGAGGCTGGAGAGCCAGAGCGCAGACAGCCAGGGGCCCGAGTGGGCCGGGCGGCTCCCACCAGCTTCTGATCCGCTGGCTCCTGGCAGGAGGTGATGGTTTTCAAAATGTGGGGCGTTCTCCATTTGAAAAACCTCTGGGCTAAATGGAAGGCAGAAATCTGTGGGGGGGGGAGGGTTATGACCCCACATGTCTCCCCCTTCCCCCCCGCATCACCTCTAGGGAGTGCAAATATCCTTGCTCACCCCACATGCTAAAATGCCTACTTATGGCCCTGGCTATGTGATCGTGGTGACTTATGATCAGGGCAGGATGCAGCAAAAAATGGTTTCTCAGACCTGCCTCAGAAGGCTAAGGCTGGCTATGATCCTGAATTATGGTCATAACTCCTCCCAGTTTAGCATGGTCCATCTGTGAATGTCATCAACATGCTGTTAAGCCATATTGTTGGTGTTGGAGTGCAACATCACAGCCAATTGCTCATACTTTCTACAAAGCACATAAAATTTTGACCATATCATCCATCATCTGAATTAAAGCAGATAATTTCTTATGAGCAGATTTAATTTCTGTACTCAGTTCTCTCCTTTCAGCAAAGCCGACATGCTGGTCCTGGTGTGTAGCGGCCAGCTCTGAATTGCTGTTTATAAATTGCTCTATGCACCACTGACTCTTGTTTAAAAGGTTTGAACAGTGGCAAAATACAGTCAGATCCACATAATTGCTTTTTAAAATGGAAAAAAGTGACATCAAAGAACATAAAGATTAGTTCCTGTATATTGCATCTGAAAATAGATTATGCCCTAGGGCTGATAATGTACTATAGTCATAATTATTATGTAGCCACTACAAAAAAAAGCCATCTATTGTTCTAACAAGACAGTTATAAGTAACCTGGACTAGGTCATATAGACAGCATATAAAGCAGAGCACTGGGGTGAAGACACTCATAATAAAAGGAGGTACAGACCCTCTTAAACAGGAATTTATTAGGGAGAACAGCAACAAGCTACAAACAAAGCAAGCTGACTTTCATATTGTTCGGCTTCTGAAGACAACTCCATTTTCTGAAACCTTTAACACAGCACGGATACATATAGTAGCCAAGTAACATAAATTCTGACCTCAGATAGGCGTCCTGAAGTTAATGGGAGTTGTGCAGGTCTGACTCATGGCCCAGATCTTCAAATGTATTTAGGCACCTAATTACCATTGATTTCACTAGGAAGTTACTAAATCGGACTCAGAAATTAGTAACATATATTTATAGGACAGGCCACTTGAGAATCACTTAAACTAAGCAGCACTATCATTGGTTCATGTTGTGTAAGGATAATGGATAAACCTTGAACTTGAAGTGTTTTCCAACAAGACAGAGTTTGAATGACAGATGAGTCACAGCACCATGGAGCTGTGTAATGGGCTAGCACAAGGTTGGGTTGATAAATGATCAATTCCAATTTGAAACTGTTGCTGTAGACACAAAGATAAAGATTTTAAGCCATTCATGCTTTCCAAACTAACTAAGGACAAAATCTTGCCCTAAGACTATGATGAGAAATTATGTATTTAAGGCACAACTGAAAAAAGCCCATCAGAGTCTCTAGGTGCAGTTACAAAAATTAAACCACATATACAGCCCTCCAAAAACAAACAAACAAACAAACAAACAAACAAACAAACAAACAAACAAACAAAAAACACCCTCCTCACCTCAAACCTTCAATGAACTTTGGATCTAGCTTAATGGGAGTTTTGCCTCTGATTTCAATGGAAGCAGGGTGAGGTCCTTAGGTAGCACCTTTCATTGAAGAAATGTAATCTCTGTGACAACCCTTTGCATAGCCAAGGGTTTATTATATATATTTTACAGATGGGTGATCCCAGGCATAGTGCCACAGAGTGAGTCCCCTGCTTTAAGGATAAGACCAGCTCCCACTTTCGATCCCAACTTTGACTCCTTTTTAGGCTTTTAATTATAATTGGCTAGTTTAAGAGTTCCCACTTTATTTAACCCCATCAACCTATACCCTGCCATTGCATGGCTCTTGAAGGAGAGAAGAAGCTCTTCTTTATATGGCTCTATTGAGCAGTTTTATGTGAAGTCAGAATTCAGTCATTCAGAAAATCATATACTTTCCCAAAACAATTCCAGGACAAAGGAACAGACTGGGAAAAAGCAACAGTATCCTGTTCTCCCATCACTGTCCACATGCAAATGAGCCAAAAAAGCCCAGGCTCCTAGATTCAGGCACTCGGAAGGCTTTAATTTACAAATCAACCCTAGGAATTATTGACACGTTTGCCCAGTCATACCTTATACATCACCATAACCACAATGTACCTACAGCCAGTCTCAGGGCACTGCAATATGGATTGTGTATTAAAGCAAATTGTTGTGTGAGGCCCTTTCTATATGCTTGGAATCCTGTGTTCACACTAATGGCTTTACACTAGAAAAACTGCCCTGTAGTCCCTGGTAACACACTTTATGTTTGGCCTGTTTATTAGCCTGAGATCTTATAACTCTGAACAGCAGGTGCCCTTCCACCTCAAGCATAATAGATAAATTCCCTATGTACTGCAATGTAGATGAGCATGGAAATTATGCTCAGAGACTGATAATCAAGTCCAGGGAGCCATGCCTGGAAACAATATAATCAGAGTGAAAAATGGATTTCTGCAGGAGTTTTTTTCCCTGTAGTTGTGACTAGTTCTCACAGCTCTAACTACAAGGTCTTTAGTTCTGAAGAAACACAAGAGCACCCATAACCTTGACTCTGATGAGGAATGGCAGGCTAGGCACGAGGCTAGCTGGACAGGGACTCTCCACTGAAAGAGCTGAGCACTTACCAACCCTTTCAGGGCTGGATGTGGCCACAGCTAATTATCCACAGCCTGCTGGGGACTTGTCAAGCTGGCTGGGGGTAGGGAAAGGGCATGACAGGAGCTGGAGGTGACAGGACCAGAACCAGGGCTGGCTCTAACTTTTTTGCCGCAATAGGCAAAAAAGAAGAGGGCCGCCCTGCCGTAACACCCCCCCCCAGCTCTGCGCTGGGCCGCCCAAACCCCCGCCCCCCAGCGCCACCCCGCCCCGCCCCGCCCAAACCCTGGAGCGCCACACCGCCCAAACCCCCGCCCCCACGGCTGAAGCCCCCGCCCCTCCCCAGTGCCGCACCACCGAAACAAAAAAAAACCCTTGAGCGCCGCCCCGCGAACAAAAACAAAAACACCGCGAGCGCCCCCCTCCACCCCAACATTGGTAGCCCCTTATAAGGTGCTGCCCCAAGCACGTGCTTGGTCGGCTGGTGACTGGAGCCGGCCCTGACCAGAACACAAGGGCTCTGTTTATCTCCAAGCCATGGAACTGTCCACCGGGGAATGTAGCTTCTCTAACTTGTGCCATGGGCTGGTTTGGCTCACAGCTTCCCCCAGGGTGAGGGGGGAGTACAAAGGTGGCTGAGGGAAATAACCCTGTGCATTTGCTCAGTGACGCTGAGGACTAAGTCTATGTTCTGTTGATCCCATTCTTCTTCATTGATCCTCCCCCCCTGGAGCCTGGCCTGCCCAGGCAATATATCAAGGTGTTGTCATGCTAATATTGAACCCAGGCACAATGGAACAACCTTCATATGCAAATCTGATTTTGCTTGGCTTTAGTTTTGCATTGATATTGGCTGCCAACAACAGCAGGCTAGGTAAGTGAATAGCAGCATGGATCTCTAAACTTTCCTTGGGAGTGGGGGTGGTACATTATGACTCTGTAATCCACACACCTCCTGGGCGTGGTGTTCTGTCCCTGCTAATGGTACCATGACCATTTAAGAGATTAATGAGTCTGCTACAGCCTTACCTAAGGGCCCTGTGGCATTTAGCCCTAGAGGTCCCAGGTGTGATCCTGCCCGCCGATAACCGGGGTCTGTTGGTGTTACAACTGTATTTATTTTCAAACCATAGCAGGCAAGGACTGGCGCCAATAACCCTCGATGGCTCCCAGAGAGACTGAGCCATCAGAGCTCCTGGTTTCATCGTCGAGAGTTTCTCCGTTCCAAATAAGATCTACGCTGTAGCTGACTCCTGTATGCATTGCAGGAGGCTGCAAAACACCCTCCCTTCCCTGCATCCCTAGCGCAGGGACTGACCACACTTGCTGTTTTTGTGCGCCTTTGAGTGCAAGGCCAGCTCCTGGCTAGCCACACAGTAGGAGGTGGAAGGAGGCAGGGCAGTCCTCACCGCTCATCCTCACCCACATGTCCTCGTTGGCTGCCGAGGGGAGAACACACACTGAGCCCCCTTTGGAGGTGGAACAGTGGTTGCGTTCCCCTTTGCTTGCTTTGGGCCCTGCACCCACCACCCTGCAAGCCCAGGGTTGGGGTTTAATGCTGTGGTTTAGCCCAACATGACTGCTAGTTACACTGAAT
The DNA here is from genome assembly GCF_027887155.1 of Malaclemys terrapin pileata. NCBI lineage: Eukaryota > Metazoa > Chordata > Testudines > Emydidae > Malaclemys > Malaclemys terrapin. The sequence continues at coordinate 269,001,296 of NC_071506.1, read as the reverse complement.
GTCAGGAAAGCTTCGATTCACATTAGAACAGAGTTAAAAATCCTGTGGAATGTCTAATAGCAAGGTTCTCGGCCTTCCTGCGCTCAATGCACTGGGGATCCCATGCTAACGTAACAGCTTCATGCAGGCACAGGGGGCTTGGCCGGTGAATGCCTGTGGGGGAAGGCAACATGGAGATTCATTCAGTTGCACTGGGAAGGGCCAAAAACCCTGCGGACGGATGGTAATAGTGACACCCTCTGCCTCAGGGTGAATTGCTCCTGGGGCCTAGGAGGCCTTTCTAGTGCAGGGTACCACAAGTTACAGTCTTGTCTAGGAATAACCAGCCTCGCTTAGGTGGCCAGTGAGATTTGAACCTGGGACTTTTGAGTCTCTATCACTTGAGCTAATATACTGAGAGACAGATTTTCAAAGGTACTTAGGCACCTAAATATGCAATGAGGAGCCTAGTGGGATTTCCAAAATCACCTATGTGCTTTTGAAAATCCCATTAGATGCCTCTCTGCAGCTTTAGGTGCCTAAATACCATTGAAAATCTGGCCCTACGTCCCCTAGCTAACAACTGCCACTGACTCATTAACCTTTATTTGGATCAGCCACTAGAGGGGGACAAAGACCCACATGCGTCAAGCTTGCCTTAGTGGAGCTCTTAGGGGACTATCTGTATTTTGTCATTAGTTAACAAATAAACTGAAGTTGACCCATCCTGCTTCAGCACTTGTGACATGGCCGTTCATCGTGGCACCGTTAGCAAAGCAGACACTGGAAATGGGAGAGTTCACACAACAGTATTAAGAATAAATTGATTAAAGTTTAGACATTTGTTTCTGGCTTTCAGATTTTCTAAATGAGTCTGTGTCCTTGTTTACTGTCCCATTCCAGTGAAACTTACACCCAAATACCCCTAGCGCACACTCATGCATACACAAACACACACAGCAACATGTACTCACATCAGCAACACACACAAAGGTCAGGAATGAAAATGTCTATTCAGTCATCTTTCTCAAAGTTGGACAATGGGCAATGTGCAGTTCACACATTGTACTCATAACAGAATTCACTTGTTGCAGCATCTCTACCATTGACAGCTCAATGTCAGGCTTCTCAGAGCTTTTCCCTTCAAGTTTACAGTTTGATAATTTTCCTCCACTCATTTTGAAAGTGTCCCTTATAGACAAAGCAACTGTTGATATGTGCCGGGAAAAAATTATAGTAACTCACATTTATCATTTGGAATATTTTACAATGCATGGCCTGATAACTGGCTGACAGTAAAACGGCTGAAGTTATAATAGATTGCCTAGTTGCACATGGCCAAACTGTGTCTGTGTGAGTCACACATACTCATCATAGAGGGACTTGCAAGATTTGTCTTTTTTTGGTTTTGTTTCCAAACAACAGATGCTCATCAATTCTCAGAGTTATAACAAACAATGAAATAAAGATGGCATGGTAAATTTCCAGTTCTGTTGAGGGGGAAATAGGTATGCTACTCTCTTGGTATTGGCATGTGGATCAAACTTCTCCATGCAAAGTTCTGCAAGTTTACCTTGGATCATTAATGTAGCAGGTTTTCCTTGTCTCATACCTGGCTTTCCTCAAAACTAAAAATACACCATATAGAAGAGAAGGCAGAATGTGCGGCTTTCTCGGGAACAGAAATTTATATCCTGTTACTAATGATCAAACCTGGACCTGTTTTAAGAGTCCAGAACTGATATAACAACCTGAGATATTGGTATGCAGTCTGTGAACAGTAGGTGGAAATTTGCCAATCACACAGTTGGAAACTGCATTATGTATCGCTACTCCCCCATGTAGCTGACAATTGGGGGCTACCGATTTAGACATCAACTGAAGGTGACATTTCAGACTTAGAAGATACTAAAATAATGCAGCCAAAATTCAGTGTTTTGTTGGTTCTTTCATTGGAAGGCACAAGAACTATCTGCTCGTTTTTATAGGTAAATTTGAAATTCTGATTTCAAAAAAGAGGTAAAATGTTGGCTTTTTAAAAAGCCAATAAAGTTTTTACAAATCTTAGTTCAAAATGGTTGAATAAAAGCACTGTTGTCTGGACTGAAAATGGTTGAGAGACCATAAATAAAAGGTAATGATATGCATCACTATATGCGACTTGGGACAGGTACCTAGGTCTGAAGTAGCTTTTCCTTTTTTCAGGAGCTGGTCTTTGACATACAACTGAACTCTTCATTTAGTGTATTAGTTTCTCCAATTTTTTTTTTTATGTTTTACAAAGACAAGTCTGTCCTTGTCACAAAATCCAAACAAATTGCAAACATGATCATCAACCAGCATTATTTTCATTGTCCTTGCATACATGCTACAGAGAGCTATAATCCACCAGACCCAGTACAGGGACCTAAGTGCTGGGGAATGGGGAATTATACCCAGCATCTCTGGATCTGCTGGTGAAGAAAAGTGGAATATAAAAAAATCAGTTCTTCTGTGACCATTTCAGGTTATCCCACAGTGCAGTCGTATATTGTGTAGTGAGACCACTTCACCAGTGGAAATAACTAACGATGATGGCCAGAACTGAACTAATTTTAGTTAAAGGAGCCACAAGCCAATGATTCATGTCTGTTGGAAAGTCCAGCAACGCTCTATAATTTGATTCTTGATTTTCCTACAAATAGGTGCCTATTAAGGTGATTTTTTTAATGTGATTTTTTTAATGTGATATTAGAATGTTGTCAAGACAACATCTTGTGTATCCCCATCAGACCTGTTCCTAATGCTGGTTTCTTAATTTGGCTTGATTCAGAACTGTCATCCTGCTTCTCACAGAGTCACTTCAATAAGAATTATTATCTGCATTACAGAGATGGGATAACTAAGGTAGGGAGATCAAGGCCAAGAAATCTGTGACAGAATTAGAACTCTAATATTCCTAGCTCCTTGCCTCCTACTGCCATCAGTATTGTCAGTACCAAGCACGGGGCGGGGAACAGAGTCAAGCTCATAAAACCCATGAGATTAGCTTAAAAATCATGGGACTGAAAACAAACACACACACACACACACATTTTGGGTGCTTTGTATTTGCCTACTGCTTTTTGAACTTTAGGGGGGTGTCACATTTTCAAGATTTTCACTGCACTCACGAGGGCTAGAAACTTTTTTTTTCCCAGTGAAAGCAGAAATTCTCATGTAACTACACGACACCAAGAGTTGGGAATGTAAGAAAAATACCAACTATCACCAGACTTGATATAATCATGAGAGCTGGAAACACTGTGCCTCTGATGGCATAGCCAAATGGACACTTTGTCATTGTCTAACACATTTAACACATCCAAGGGTATACAAATGTGCATTTTACACATCTGTGTGTGTGTAAAATTCCATCTTTGTGTGTAACAAGTGCCATGCAAATGTTTCAGGTGCAATTTAGGGAGCCAGTTTTGATAATGTGGACCTTAATATACTTAATATACTTTAAGCACAGATTTAGCAATGCCCTTGATTGTAGGGTAGGAACGATCTAACTTTGTTCCCATCTGCGTTGGTTTCTCATAATCTTTTTTATGACTTCTGCAATTATTTTATAGGCCCATAAATAAAACCTCTTTTACTCACTTTATTGCATACTTGATGATGGGAGTGAGAATGACTCTCACTCCCATCACTTATTTAGACTACACTTCTGTTCCCTCGCCACTCCAGCTTGAAATATGCAAAATCTTCCTTTCTACAAGCCAGGAACAGATTCATGCCAGTTCAATAATATCTCAGTTCTAAAGCAATAGCACAATTAGTTTGTACTATTTTTCCTTCTTTAACTGCATGTAGCTGCTTATCTCTGAACATAATATTTTCAATACAGTTGGCCACATTTGGCCTTGCTTTACAATTCATGCAACCGCTGACTATAGTGAGCTTGTTTGCAGAGGCAATAAGGGTAGAATTTGGCCTAATGTTTCAGATAGCTTTTGCCAGCATATAAACACCTGTTGCTTTCTCTTTACAGTATAACTTTCCATTTTGTACACAGCTGTCTATGCTTGTGTTTAATCAAAATTACTTCATCACCATGGAAAGGGTTATGCTTAGCATTTTTATTAAGCAACATGGGGAATGGCAGCATCCAGGAAATTACAGAACGTGAGGCGATGTAGCAGGTCTGAACAGGAGTGGTTGTGGTCAGGGAGATGTTTTCCTTTTCGGGACAGGGCATTAGTAGGGTTACCATATTTCAGCGAGCAAAAAAGAGGACGGGAGGAGCCCCGCCCTAGCCCCGCCCCTGCCCCTCCCACTTCCCACCCCCCCTGACCTCCCAACCCTCCCCCCGTTCCTTGTCCCCTGACTACCCCCTCCTGGGACCCCTGCCCCTAACTGCCCCCCAGGACTATCTAAGCCTCCCTGCCTCTTGTCCCCTGACTGCCCCAACCTTTATCCACACCCCCACCCCCAGACAGACCCCTGGGACTCCCACGCCCCATCCAACCACTCCCCACCCCCTGACAGTCCCCCCCAGAACTCCCAACCCATCTAAACCCCTCTGCTCCCTGTCCCCTGACTGCTCTGATCCCTCTCCGCACTCCTGCCCCCTGACAGCCCCCCCCAGAACTCCCAACCCATCTAAACCCCTCTGCTCCCTGTCCCCTGACTGCTCCGATCCCTCTCCCCACCCCTGCCCCCTGACAGCTCCCCCCCCAGAACTCCCAGCCCCCTACCCCCCCCCGCTCCTTGTCCCCTAACTGCCCCCTCCTAAGACCCCCCCCCAACTGCCCACCAGGACCCTACCCCCTACCTGTACCCTGACTGCCCAAAACTTTCTCCACTCCCCCCAAAAAGCCCCCCCCCCGTTTCTTGACTGCCCCCTCCAGAACCTCCCTGCCCCTTCTCCTGCCCCCCCTTACCCTGCTGCTCAGAACAGGGTGTTGGGCTCTGTGCGAGCCGGACACGTGGCTGAGCTCCCCAGCACAACAAAACCCGGTCCCTGGCCCTGCACAACAAAACCCGGTCCCTGGTCCGGACCGGGTTGCAGGGGAGAGCTGCCCTTGTATCAGCACAAAGTGCTCTCGCTCCCGTTTTGCTACGCTGCATGGCAGTAACCGCTCCCAGTTGCAAAAGGGGAGGGCTGCACTTTGTGCTGAGACACTTGCTCAGAATGCAGGGCGGAGCTCCTCTCCAGCTGCTCCGGAGTCCAGCCCGGGACTTTCCTGCAGCCCTCCCAGCCGCTCGCTCTGCTGTGCCGGGGGAGGGGGAAATCCCGGACATTGTGAGTGCTTTACAAATTCCCCCCGGACGCTATTTTTAGCACAAAAAGGAGGACATGTCCGGGTAAATCCGGACGAATGGTAACCCTAGCATTAGCTACCTTGTTCTGGGCTCCTGCATGATAGGTGATGGTAAAATTAAAGCGTGTGGCTCATTGAAGCTGCTTTTGAATCAGTGCCTTTGCCCTACAGAGATACTAAAAGGTTTTATGATCGGTGTACACTTGTGTCGGGCACCTTTGAGATGGTGAAGCTAGATTCTAGAAGCTCTTTATCTGAAGTCTCATCATTTTGTTCAGCCAGTGTGAATTTCTGGGAGTAATATGAATAGAGGAATAGGTGCTGCTGGGGGAGGGGCACATCTTTGGGAAAGTTGCTCTGATTGCTACATTAGGTGCCTTTGTCTTGACAACAAAGGCCCATGTCAGGTTGTAATGGATTAGGATTGGAGCACAGGTGAAGGCCATCTTGAGTTGGTCAAACACCTATTAAGCCTCCAGAGACCAGGTGAAGGAGGTGCGTTTGCGGAGGAATGTTGTCAATGGGGCTATTCAGTCTGAAAATCCAGAAATGAAGACTGTATAAAAATTAGTGAACCCCGGAAATGCTGCAGCTCCTTGATGTTCCGAGGTAAAGAATAAAATTGTCAGACACATAGAAAAACATAAACTGTTGAGCAATAGTCAACATGGTTTCTGTAAAGGGAAATCGTGTCTTACTAATCTATTAGAGTTCTTTGAAGGGGTCAGCAAACAAGTGGACAAGGGGGATCCAGTGGACATAGTGTACTTAGATTTCCAGAAAGTCTTTGACAAGGTCCCCCACCAAAGGCTCTTAAGTAAAGTAAGTTGTCATGGGATAAAAGGGAAGGTCCTTTCATGGATTGAGAACTGGTTAAAAGACCGGGAACAAAGGGTAGGAATTGATGGTAAATTCTCAGAATGGAGAGGGGTAACTAGTGGTGTTCCCCGAGGATCAGTCCTCAGACCAATCCTATTCAACTTATTTATAAATGATCTGGAGAAAGGGGTAAACAGTGAGGTGGCAAAGTTTGCAGATGTTACTAAACTGCTCAAGATAGTTAAGACCAAAGCAGACTGTGATAAACTTCAAAAAGATCTCACAAAGCTAAGTGATTGGGCAACAAAATGGCAAATTAAATTTAATGTGGATAAATGTAAAGTAATGCACATTTGAAAAAATAACCCCAACTATACATACAATATGATGGGGGCTAATTTAGCTACAACAAGTCAGGAAAAAGAACTTGGAGTCATCGTGGATAGTTCTCTGAAGATGTCCGCGCGGGCATCTGCTCTCGCAGTGTCTGGTTCTTGGTGATGTACTGCACCAGTTGGAGCTGTAGCATTGCATTTTCCTCGAATAGCTAGGTGGTCTGCATCCACAGGGCCTGATTCTCAGGGAGCGCTACACCATTTGCAATGAGGGAAGTTCTGCTTAGGGGCTGTCAACCTGTTCAGGCATATCTAGTGCCTTTTGGGACAATCTGGGTAGGGATGGCCTGCTGCCTCCATGCCCCCACAGGGCCAGCTTTCTCCATAGGTTGGGGTAGTCCAGCCAAACTGTCATGATCCTGGGCAAAGGTAGGCAGGGTTAGTGGCAGGAGTTTGGGAGCCAGGAACTAAGCCAGCGGTCAGAGCTGGTGCCATGGGCAAGAGTCAAGCTGAGGGTCAAAACCAGAGTCAGGAATTGGGCCAAAGGCCCATACCAGGGTATCAGAATCTGCGATGGGGTTCTGGAGGTCATTGGGGAGTCAGAATACAAGTCAGCGCCAAGGTCAATATTAGGAGTTCAGAAGCAGAGTGGTCCTGGACAGCTAGTTAGGTATCCACATTATTGTCTGGACACTTGCTAGTATGTCCAATGGGCTTATATAAGATCAAGGAGCCAATCAGGGATTGTCAAGTTACCTGTCAATTAGATCATTTGAGGCAGAACTTTCCATGGTGTACAACCTCTGTGCATTGTGGGATGCAGGGAGAAGCCAGGTTACAACTGCTGCAGGGGTCCATGTGGGGATGTTGGTTTCCTGGTAGCCTTGCAGGCCCAGGTTGAAGTCCCACCAATCCTTACACAGGACCAGGGCCGGCTCCTGGCACCAGCCAAGCAAGTTCGTGGTTGGGGCAGCAGATTCTAAGGGGCAGCTTCTCTCCGATCCTTTTTTTTTTTTTTCTTTTGCTTCGCCGCTCCGGCCGCCCCGGAGGTTTTTTTTTTTGTGATCTTGCCGCTCCGGCCTCCCTGCAGGTTTTTTTTCTTTTTGGTTTGCCGCTCCGGCAACCCTATGGGGGGCAGTGGCGCAGAGGAGGGGAGCGTCCTGCTGGGAGTGGGCTGTGTGCTCCATCTGCCCCAGCTGGTGCCAGGTCTGCAGCAAGCCTGGCAGCCCGCGTCCTTCCCTGCCCACTGACCGGAGCGGCGTGGAGCCCTCCCGGCAGGCGGCACGGAGGGAGGGGCCGCGTGGCGAGTGCCCCGCTGAAGGAAGCCCTGGCCAGCCCCCTTCTCTCTCTCTCCCCCCCAACTCCCTCCCCCTGCCCCCTCCTAGCCGGGGCGCACACTCCGCTGCCCGGGGCACGTCTGCAGTGCAGGGAGTCCCCCTGCACCCTGGCTCCGGCCGCCCCACACGTTTTTTTTGTTTTTTGCTTCGCCGCTCCGGCCGCCCCGCAGGTTTTTTTTTCTTTCTTTTTTTTTTGCTTGGGGTGGCAAAAAAGCCAGAGCCGGCCCTGCACAGGACTGCAGTGGGAGGGCTAGTTACTTTAATAGAAACAAGGGGCCTGATTCTCCATTTGCCTATGCCTTGTGTAGTCATTTACACCAGCAAAGGGAGCATGTTCTTATTTAGTAGCATTTCACACCTGCTTTGCACAGATGCAAATGACTGCACATGGCACAGGCATCAGAGAAGGTTATGGTGGATTCTCCATAACTGACCATTTAAAATCAAGATTGGATGTTTTTCTAAAAGATCTGCTCTAGGAATTATTTTGGGAAAGTTCTATGCCATGTGTTATACAGGAAGTCAGAGCATGGTGAACAAACATGCAGCATGGGGCCCAATGATCACATCGCATCATGTCAGCTGACCTAAAGAAAAGCTCTGTGTAGCTCGTCTCTTTCACCAATGAAAGATATTGCCTTACCCACCTTGTCATGTCACCTTAGGCTTTTTTAAACATAAAAAGGTTGTTGTTTTTTTTAAATCACAGGCCTAAACAAAAGTGGACTCACTCCCAAATTGTGTTGGCTTGCATATTTCCAATTACTGGAACCTCACACCATGGCAACACTTTTCCTTGGCAAATTGTTTTGCGATGCTGACCAGCTTCAATGTTGCTGTCTCATCTGTCTCCATTGCAAGGAGAGCAAGGTTACTCAGCCATGTCTGTGATAATGTTGAATGAATGTAGTTTTTGACATGGCAGTGTACTTATTGCTCATTCAGCACTAGCCACTCCAGTTGGTATGGTGACAGAGTTCACACAACACTTCCATTTCTGGTAAAACATCATCTAAAAGAACTTGATGCTAAGAAATTCAAGTAGCTCTGGACTCCAAGTGACAAACTGAACACCTCTGTGTCCTGTGTAAAATAAAACATCTTGAAAGGCATAATCTCGTGAACCAAGTCTAAAGAAAAATGTGAGCAATTTCCTATCAGTTTAAGAACTTTCTCCTTTGACTTTTCTAACGTTATATTTTGGAATCGCTTGGGATGGAGGAAACCAAATAGAGGAGCCTGATGCCTCACATCAAGATTTTAGTTCCTTGATCATATTGTGCAAGGGCACGTCTTCACTGGCAATGTTAACGCGCTGCCATGACAGCGCTTTAAAGTGGCTTGTGTAGTCGCAGCAGAGTGCTGGGAGAGAGCTCTCCCAGCACTCTAAAAATCCCACCTCCTCAAGGGGTGTAGCTACCAGCACTCAGAGCGCGGCTCCTAGCGCTGGTCAGGGCTGGCTCCAGGGTTTTGGCCGCCCCAAGCCAAAAAAAAAAAAAAAAAAAAAGCCGCGATCGCGATCTGCGGTGGCAATTCAGCGGAAGGTCCTTCGCTCCAAGCGGGAGTGAGGGACCGTCCTCCGAATTGCCGCCGAATAGCTGGACCTGCCGCCCCTCTCCGGAGTGGCCGCCCCAAGCACCTGCTTGCCAAGCTGGTGCCTGGCGCTGGTGCACTGTCTACACTGGCACGTTACAGCGCTGAAACTTGCTGCGCTCCGCGGGGTGTTTTTTCACACCCCGAGTGAGAAAGTTGCAGCGCTGTAAAGTGCCAGTGTAGACAAGCCTAAGACTTCAAAATATTTCCCTGGATGGTAACCCTTTCCTTCTGACACAGAACGGTGTGCAAATTCGTCGTCCACGTGGCTTGGATTGTTTGCATTTCAAAACTCATTGCTTTCCACCTTTTCGTAGATTCTTTACCATTTCCTCACGCTTTTCTTCCGAGTTGAGTTTGCTGAACTCATTCACTGTCCGCTCAAATGTTCAGAGGACTTGGAACAGGTCAATTTTCTTTGACTGAAGGATTCCAGAGGCTGAAGTCTTGATAACTAAGATCCTAGCCACCAGAACAAATTGAGGTAGAACATCCAATCCATCTAAGGCAGGTTGCTTTTTGCTCGACATATGTCCTCACTGGTCCTGCTCCAGTGACAGTTTCAACTTCTAGACATTCAATTATACTCTGAAAATTTACTGTCATTGCCTTTAGTGGCTTTCATTTGAGCTGCCATCTGGTCTTACAGAGTGCTTTAGATGTAAAGGTCTGCTTTGTTCTTCAGAACTTGTTCAATTTCATCTGCTGCATTTATCCTACAGGGACCTGAAGTGCATCATCAAGTTCCTCTTATCTTTTGCAAAACTGTACTCTCTTCAGCAAGAGTTTGAAGATAAAAATTTTTATACTTAATCATTAGTTGTCCCATTGATAGTGTCTAAGAAATATTTATCTATTTCCTGCAAAGTTTCAAAGAACACCTTCAGGTCTGAACTGGCATTATCTTCAGCAGTATGCACCAAAACTACGTTAATTTGATGTGCTGGGCAATGGCTGTATGATGCACACACTTCGTCTTCCTTGCCTGAAAGATATTCTCTCATTTTTGCTTGCAATCCTCCATGACCTCCAGCCATAACACCAACCCATCATAGCTCTGCCCAGACATGTATTTGGAGTTTAATTCATATTTGCAGAATAAAACATTAGCTAACTGGTCATACAAGGATGCAGCATCTGCCTCACTTATTGCTATAAAGCCTACAAAACACTCTTTTACATCTACTTTTCCTTTTATATTATCAGTATTAACAAAGCAAAGCAAAATGGTCATTTTGGTCAACATAAAATATATATATAAAAAAATATCCGTAGTTGCAGCTGCAATAACAGTAAAAAGACCTTAGCTTTTTTTGCAGCTATTAAATATACAACTTCTGGTTTCTGATGCTAAAAGACTTATATGTTCATCAGTAGTTGTCTTGCTCAAGTATTTGATTCCTTTGGTGTCGCTGATATGTTGGGCAAAAGTCGCATTATGTCTGGAGTGGCTTAATGATGCTCAAGTATATATCACAAATGTTGCACTCCAGCACTTTACAGTGGCCATGGAAGAGGAGATCAAAACTAGCTTAAGTTTTGACTGTATCACGCAATATTTTTAGTACTTCTTGCCATTTTTAATACATTTCCAGATGCTTGTTTATCAAAAGATTCATTGGTACTATGACCTTTTGTGAACTGTAGAGCTGCCACATGACTGCAGAGGTTATTTTCTCCTCCCATGAACAGACATTCATTTTTAGAATATTCTTCTGATCATTGAAACCTGTTTCCCACATTAATTTTTGAGTTTCTGTATCCCTGAACAACCAACACATGTGACATGATGCATAATCTGAGAGATGGGAGTATGCTAGGCCACTTGACATGCAAATCTTCATGCAGTGCAGTGTATTCTGTAAAATGATTAAAAATGGGGGGTTGTAGGGAAAAAAGGAAACTGTCCATTTGGGATATCACTTTGAGTGTGCTGGCAAGGACCAATCTGTGCAAGTTTATGCAATTGCTCAGGTCATAAAACTGAATCTTGAAAGTGACTTTTATCGGTGGGAACTTCAAACCTATGTCAACAGGAAGACTGCTTTGACCTACTCATCTATAGGGTCTTTGTTTTGTTGGTCATCTACAGGGTCTTCAGTTGTGCTGGTTTTAAGCAAATATTCTCTGGAAATATCAGTGGCACAAGTTCAGCTTCAGTGGTACTGCACTAATCATTTTCCTGACTTAAACCTTGACATCATGACAGACTTGTGCTTGCAGAACAGAGATGCAGTTCTTGACTTTCCACTTCACACTGCAGGGGTTGATCAGGAAGTTTACAAAATGATCGTTTCTGCTACTTAGGATCTTTTGGAGGCAGTTTGTAATAACAAAATCTCTTTTCATTTTCTAAAATCAGACTTGTGTTTGTATTTATGGTTTCCATTCTCAGACACCTTCCAGTCTGAGAATAGCTAAACTGGAAGTACAGGCCTAAATAAAGTGCATTTTTGTGCTGCTTACTTTATCTTTCAGTTGCGGGGGTAATCCTAAAAAAAGTTGATTTTCTCTGCAGCATCTAGCAGTGACAGGCAGAACTAGTGTGGGGCTGCCTGGGGAGAGTGCGGTGGGGCTGGGAGAGGTCAGAGCAGCTCTTGGTGTTTCAAAGGAGGATAGAGAGGCTATGGAAACAAACTGCATTTCCCCAAAGCAGCCCCTTCAGCATTGGAGCATGCCCAGTGGCTGTGACCTCTACAGGATGAGGTAGGAAACTTCTACTCAACCAGTCACTGCTGGGCATGCTCAGATGATGTGGGATTTTTGCAGAGGCATTCCAGGACAGGTGGGTGTGGGTCCCCTGGGACTCCCTTTACAAATGGGAGCTGAAGATCAGGGACGGTGTGAGGCAGCAAGGAGACCCCTTGCCATGGTGATTGACTCTGTTACTTGCGGGGTGGGGAAATCAAGCAGGAATTGGGTGGGGGAAGAATAGATAGTAATGGCAGAGGAATAGTTCGTGCATCTGCTCAGGGGCCCATGCATGCAGCGGATCCCTGCAGGCCCTGGGTTGCTCACCTTGCTGACTGTTAAATCTGCCACAACCCTCCATGAAAAGTTTGGTTTAAGTGACTTACCCAGCATCACATAGCAACTCTGTGGCAGAGGCAGGGATAAATTCTCCAGAACAGCATTCAATTGTCTTAACCACGAAATCACACTTTCTCTTCCTGCAATCCCCTGCCTCAGTCACTGCATACCTTCCAGTTCTGGCTCCTCTTTGTAGCTGTGAGCATGGGCTTGTACCTGGTGCACTTCATGAACTCCCCTGACAACTGTCCTTTTTGCAGTGAGAGGGAGACCCTGGTGCATATTTACATAGAGTGCATCATGTTGCGCCCCCTCTTCTGGTTCCTCCAGAACCCTTTACTGAGGTTCTGGCTCCACTTTTCTCTGCACCTCCTGATCTAGACACACCCCATCTGTGGCCCCACAAAGTTGCAGGATCTCCTTGTCAACCTCCTCCTGGCACTGGCCAAGATAGCCATCCACCATTCCAGGAAGGAGAAGCTGAATTGTGTGTGGGGGGAGGGGGGTGCGCTCTGTGACTGCGGGGCCTATTTCTATTCCCTTGTTCAATAATGTCTCTGGGCAGAGTTCCTCTGGGTGGTGTCCACTGATTCCTTAGACGCCTCTGAGAAGCAGCAGGTGCTGTCTGGCGTTCTCTGCTCAGTGTCCCCCTCTGGTTCCCTAATTTTCAACCTTTGACCTCACTCCCGTTCCCCTTTTTTCCTTTGCGGTTCCCAGTAATCAGTCGTAGCCTGGGATTCGTAGTTTTCCCACCTTTATTTGATGAGGCAAGCCTTTAGTTTTAGGCAGGCCTAGACCCACCTGTTCCCATGCTTCAAATACTGCACATCTTCCAGCTTTCACAGCAAATGGGGCAGAGGTCCTACAGACAACAAGCTCCTTCACTACACAACCCTCATTCATCCCCAGAGCTTCTCCATCCTATGGACTGAATGAGGCAGATTCCTGTGGGAAAAATAGTATATGATCATGTACTTAAAAACTGCATCATTATGCAAGTGCACAAGGGGGCTGAATTCAAGTTGCACAGGCAACTTGAATTCTGTCATTTTCTAACTTCTGAGCCTAAACTTGCAACATCAACATTCCAGTAACAGATTTTTTTTGTCTCTACATGTTGGGCCTATTGGCTGAAATTCATCCTGATGCCCAGGGATTGTTCAAAGACCCTTCATGCCATTTATGTTCCACAATGAGATGAAGTCCCTCAGGGAAGGTACTGATTTCTGTGGGAGACACACTGGCAACATCAAGAACTCAGCTGGTTGGGATTGGAAAGCAAACATTATTTGGGGAGGTGAGAGAAGGAGAAGAGAGTGTCCCTGAGTTGCACAGGGACCCCCAAACTCTGCATTTAGGGCAGGTTTTGGATAGTGTGCAGTAAATAAGGCCTAGGGCCAAACATTCTAGTCTGTTCAGTTTCTGTCTAGGGTATCCGAATGAAGAGGCTAAAAGAAATATTGAACAGCTGTTTCACTTCCTGAGCCCGGTCCACCCCTGGCACTGATTGAGGCAGGGCTAGTGTGGGGGAAAAACAGTAGGTGTTCCAGGTCCCCCTTGTGTCCCTGAAATACTTCATCACAGGAGATGATGCTGTGATGTCAGCAGCTCTTGTCCGGTTGCTGCCTGGCAACCCATAATATTCTGAGCTCCAAGAGCAGCACAGGCAGGTGGACTGGAGAAAGGCTGGTATAAGATCATTCAAGAACTTCAGTGGGGTTTCTAGGGGGCAAGTATGGGAAGAAAGAAGAGATGGACAGCGGAGAGAGACAGAAGAGGAATAAAAGGTAGGTGCCACAAAGGACTATGCACAGGAGCGACCCAGAAGGATCGCATGGAGTAGTGTCCACGAAGAGGAGTCTCTTCTGGGCCTTCCATTGATGTGTGTTGGTTCCAGCCAGTTCTTGTTAAAATATCTGGTCTCAGTCCAGACTGCATGTCTGACATTTGGCCATGCCTCGTCCCCTAGGAGCAGTCCATCCATTTACACCCAGTGGCTAGCAATCCAATGGAAAGGGTAAACCAAGTCACACGTATTGTTCATAAAAATAGTACAAAAATTCACACATTTTCAACTCTGAGCACTCACATTGAGTGGTAATCCTCAGCATTTTCCAAAAGTTGCCAAGAGGCCTAAATATGAATTTAAGTGTCTAACTTTAAATATCTAATTTTGAGAATTTTGGCCATATTCACCAAGAAATTTAAAACAACAGGTTTGACTGCTGGCAAAGAGAAGTGTGTAGGTGGGATAAATAACTGCTCTGCTGAGTGGTAAAATAATTAGGATTTGATTCTCCTTTTACAGCTTGTCTGCTCAGCTGATGGGTCTGATGTTTAAGATTACCAGCTCATGTCCTCCCTCCCACTATTTATGTTTAGAAGTAGCGTGGGAACATGCTGTATCTGCTACAGTGCTCAATGTTTTTTAATCCTTGTAAATTGCTGGAAAATCTGTGTGTGTTTAGTCAGTAGCCAACAACTACAAATGCAATAGTGATTGACACAAATGACTGACCTTCGCATGTCATAATCTTACAATCAGTGGCGGATTAATAATTTTGCTGCCCCTAGGCCCTGAAATAATTGCCTTCCCAGCCCCATATGAACTTATTAAACATCAATATTTTCAATATCAACACCAATATTTTCACTTTTTACTTCACTACTACTTTCAGTTATTTTTTCTGTCTCACTGTCGGCACTAACTGATACAACAAAGGGATCTATTTTGTGCATTTTTGATATCATTTCATTTTCCCTTTCTTTTGTATATCTTTTTTTGAATGCTTAATTTCTTTCTTCTGGTCATATTATTAACGTTTAGCATTCTCACGAGTATGTTTACTAAATGGCGTCGCGCCGTCATTGGCGGTTTCAATACGTGCTATGATTGGTAGAATTGCAGCATCACTGATGCCGCAATTAAAAAATGCTGCTATTATAAATTTGCCCCCCCCCCCTGCAAATTTGCCGCCCTAGGCCTAGTCGGCCTAGGCGATAATACGCCGCTGCTTACAATCATAGAAGATCAGGGTTGGAAAAGACCTCAGGAGGTCATCTAGTCCCAACTAAATCAATGTGCCACCCTGTGCCTAGTCATTATTTTAAATTGTTGCTAGGGTACTTCTAGGGCAATCTCTCAGTGGCATGGTTCTCATGAATATAGAATAATAAACTGATGCCATCTCTGTAATTTTTCTTAATATTTAGAAGAGACTCCTTCCTCGTTTAAAACCCCCCAAACAATTTAAGCAGACCCCTAACTGGAGCTTCATGATTATGCACTTTTATCCAGAGCTGGAAAACTTTTATCTGTTAGCCTCCCACCAACAGGAGAGTCTGCACTGTGAATGGAATCATAGCACAATATCTCCACAGGAGGCTTAAAATGAAAGCTTTGAAATCAATATGTGCATCTTACTCACGCTTCATTTATACACCTGAGGGACTGTCAAGCCAAGATCCAGGGGAGTTGGTTAGAAAGAAGAACACTGAGACTCACAGAATGAAAGATTTCCAAAGCAGACAAGTGTCTAGGAACAAATTTTCAAATCTTTGGTTGCAAAAACTGACCCACATCTTTCCATCCACATTTGCAAAGTGACACATGCAAATTGAGTCATTTCACATATAAATGGCTGTTTTCATGTCATTCATGTTACATTCCTTTGCTATGTGTCCTCTCTAAATTAAGTAGCATCAATCTCTCTGTGCCTCTAATAATTTTTGTCGGCCCTCTGAGAACCCCTTTTATTTCTGCTATATCCTTCTTAAGATAGCAACAGAGGGTCCTGTGGCACCTTTAAGACTAACAGAAGTATTGGGAGCATAAGCTTTCGTGGGTAAGAACCTCACTTCTTCAGATGCAAGCCTGAAGAAGTGAGGTTCTTACCCACGAAAGCTTATGCTCCCAATACTTCTGTTAGTCTTAAAGGTGCCACAGGACCCTCTGTTGCTTTTTAGAGATTCAGACTAACACGGCTACCCCTCTGATACTTCTTAAGATAGGTGAGCAGAAGTGAATGCAGTACTCCAGAGAAGGGCAGGCCACAGATTAGGCAGGAAAGTATTATTTTCCTCATTTTACAGATGGAGAAACTGAGGCATACAAAGGTTAGGAGAACATAAGATAAGAATGACCATACTGGGTCAGAACAATGGTCCATCTAGCCCAATGTCTCGTCTTCCGAAAGTGGCCAGTGCCAGATACTTCAGAGTGAATGAACAGAACAAAGCAATTGAGTGATCCATCGCCTGTTGTCCAGTTCTAGCTTCTGGCAATCAGAAGTTTAGGGACACTCAGAGCATGTGGTTGCATCCCTGCCTATCCTGGCTAATAGCCAGTGATGGACCTATCCTCCGTGAACTTATCTAATTCTTTTTTGAACTCAGTTATACTTTTGGCTTCATAACTGCTCCGGCAACAAGTTCCACAAGTTGACTGTGTGTTCTGTGAAGAAGTACATCATTATGTTTGTTTTAAACCTGCTGAATATTCATTACAAGTATGCATGCATCTGACGAAGTGTGTATTCACCCACGAAAGCTTATGCTCCAATACGTCTTAGTCTATAAGGTGCCACGGGACTCTTTGTCGCTTATTACAAGTACTGATTCTTGTGTTATGTGAAGAGGTAAAGAACACTTCCCTATTCACTTTCTCCACACCATGTATGATTGTACAGATCTCTATCATATCCCTCCCTCAGTCATCCCTTTTCTAAACTGAACAGTCCCAGTCTTTTTAGCTTCTCCTCATTTGGAAGCCATTCCATATCCTTGATCATCTTTGTTGCCCGTCTCTGTACCTTTTCCAATTCTAATATATCTTCTTTGAGAGGGGTGACCAGAACTGTAAGCAGTATGAAGGTGTGAGCGTACCATGGATTTATGTAGTGTATCTATTCCTTTGCTAATGGTTCCGAACATTGTTCGTTTTTTTGACTGTCGCTGCATATTTGTAGGAGCAGATTTTTGATAGCCCAGAACCCAGTAACATGCTTAAACCACTGCCAGCAGCTGGAATACCAATTGTTATGCTTAGTGATGAAAGCAGCTAAAAGGAGGCATTTCTGAAACCTTAGCACAACTAACAGACTGGGAGGGGTGGGGGGAGGGTGACCTTGAGGAGTAAATATGACCCTGTTCTCTCCTGACTTGAGTTGTTTTTCCAAAAGCATGTGGTTTTGCAAGCTGGAAAGTCTGGCAATAGTTAACTGCTTACAGCTGGTTAACTGATGGAAAACTACAGGCTGGAAATCTCCACACTTGGCTTTTGCTCAGTAGTTTTTTTTTTATAAACAAGCTACGCAATACTAACAAATTGGGCATAAAAAGAGGAAGAAATCAGAGCTCGATGGACACTTGAATGCTGGGACACCTTTCAGGTCCCCTGCAGATGGAAGGCCAGCTACTGGACACTCGAGACCTCCCAAGACCCTGGATAAATATGAATCTGGGATTTTTGGAGGTGTTTTACTAACCTGTTTGTGTGTGTGTAAGTGCTGGAGACTAATTAAAGTAAAGCTTTAAGTGAAAGCACTTTTGTACTGTGTTGTTTGTGCAGCCACCTATCGGTCGAATGGCCGTATCGCCATTGATCTATTTCCTGCCACCGACTCGCCAGGAGTAAAAGTTACCAAGAGCTTTGGGTTCAGAAACCCCAGGTAACAGACTGAGCAAATGTTTTCAGAGAGCTATTAACGATGACTCCAAGAGCTCTTTCATGAGGGGTAACAGCTAATTCAGACTCCATCATTTTGCATCTATAGTTGGGATTATATTTTCCAATGTGCTTTACTTAATTACTTTGCGTTTATCACATTGAATTTCATCTGCCATTTTGTTGCCCAGACACCCAGTTTTGTGAGATCCCGTTGTAACTCTTCACAGTCAACTTTGAATGTAATTATCATGGGTAATATTATGTGGTCTGCAAATTTTGCCACCTCACTGTTTACCTCCGTTTCCGGATCATTTATGAATAAGTTGAATAGCACTGGTCCCAGTATAGATCTTTGGGAAACCCACTGTTTACATCTCTCTCCTTTGAAAACTGACCTTATTCCTGCCTTATTTCCTATCTTTTGACTAGTTACTGATCCATGAGAGGACTTCCCTCTTATCCCATGACTGCTTACTTTGGTTAAGAGCCTTTGGGGTAGGACCTTGTCAAAGGCTTTCTGAAGATTGTCCAAAGGTCACATAGGAAGAGCAAAGAACAGAACTCGGACCTCTTGACATACATGCCAGTGCCTTAATCATGAGCCCATTTTTCCTTTCTTAATACTGAAACATTAAAACCTTTGCAAGAAAGGCCCCATACAACACATGATTTCAGAATAATTCTTATAATTATTAATAGTGTTCATTACAGTAGCCCTGAGATATCAGCCATGACCTTGTCTTATTTTGCAAACACCAAATACTAGACAGTCCCTGCTCTGAGGAGCTCTTAATCTATATAGACAAGACAGACAAAGGGTAGGGGAAAGGGATATAACTTAGCACAAACTGAGTGTTCTAGATGATGGCGGCAAATGTCACATTAGTTCCACTTTTTAAGAGGAGGGGTTAGTAGAGAGGCAATAAGCTAAATGGACAGGCAAGAGTGGGATGGGGGATTCTTCATAAAAACCAAATCTAGTCCCTGAAGCCAATGACAAAACTTCCACTGATTTCAGAGGGAGTAGGATTATCCCAATTCTCTAAAACTGATGCTTGGGGCTCATTATTGAATTTAGCTTGAGAAACAGACAGGAGATTTGGGGCTTTAAGAATTGCTTTTCTAGACTTGTGTTTTTCAGTACCTGCCTCAGTAGTCTTGTTATAGCCTGAATCACCAGCCACCTGCAGAGCACAATGCATGGCACCTACAGTGTCCCTGCCACTGCCAGCAGACTTCAGGAAAAAACAAAACACATTATATGAGAAGACAGCTGTGTTCTCCCCTGCCTAGATCCCAACCCATCACAGCCAATTACGAAGAGATTTCTATGGAAATAGAAGCACTCTCCTTTCCCATCAGGTTCATCATCTTCCTGTCACAGTCCAGAATTGGCAAGAACGTGCTACAAAAACCATGCCTTCTTTTTGTATGTATCCTCCACGTAAGTTATGCATATCTTTAAATAACCCTTCACATGAAGCCGAAGATCACATATTCTGATGGTGATACAGGAAAACCAGCAAGGGTGGAATTCACCCTTGTGCATAAGACCAGCTCAAGACCTATGCACCACTTAAGCCCTCAAAATAGGGTGTTTGGGGGATTTAAGTGGGCCAGAGGGCTGAGGCTGGCTCCCTCCACAAGGGTTAGCTTTCCCTTACAAGCTTTAAAGAAGAAATAGTTGTTGCAACATATTACACACCAAGTTTCAGTACAGAACAAGTAGCACCTCCCCTAGCACATGACTTGTTAATTATAGTGGGCAGCAAACAAAGGACTTGACATGTCCTAGTTGTGTGGTGTATAGCACTATATTTTACAAGATACAGTAATGCCTAAGGCAGAGTCCTGAATGAAGCAGAGCAGATAAGACATCAGAGAAGAGATGCAGCAGATTCTGAGATAAGAAATCTTTCATTAACTAGCAGAATGATCCATTACACTATGAAGCCTCCTCCCGGTTTTCACAGTGCTGGCAAAGATATAGAGCAGGGGTAGGCAACCTATGGCACGCGTGCCGAAGGTGGCACGTGAGCTGATTTTCAGTGGCACTCACACTGCCCGGGTGCTGGCCACCGGTCCATGGGGCTCTGCATTTTAATTTAATTTTAAATGAAGCTTCTTAAACATTTTAAAAACCTTATTTACATTACATACAACAATAGTTTAGTTATATATTATAGACTTATAGAAAGAGACCATCTAAAATATGTTAAAATGTATGACTAGCACACAAAACCTTAAATTAGAGGGACTAAATGAAGACTCAGCACATCACTTCTGAAAGGTTGCCAACCCCTGATAATAGAGGAAGCTTCTCATTTGGGAAAATAAGACCTGAGTTAGCAGTCAAGTCATGCAGCGAGTCTCAGTAAGACGAATTAGCACCAGCTCACCTTGTTTAGCTTTATGAAGATGCTCTGGCACAGTGGGCAACTCCTGTCCTGAAAGGGCAGCCTGACTACAACAAACTACATCTAAAAGTTAATTGAAGCCATTACTAATGAACAGCACTGGACCTGACCCCTTCCCTAAGCTCAGCACAGCTTTGTTGAGGACACCCAGCAAGTCTAAGAGATCACTCAATTAGTGCAGAAAACATTCCTGAGATCGAACCTGCAAGGTTCATGGGCTGATGAAGGGGTTGGACTATATGGGCATGTCAACGCAGGGATAAAAAAAAAATCTGTGGCTGGCCCAAGTCAGCTGACTCAAGCTCCAGGGTTGAAAACTTGTGCAGGTGTTTGGGCTTGGGCTGGACCCGGAGCTCTGGGAGCATGTGAGAGTAGAGAGTCCCACAGCTTGGGCTCCAGCCCAAGCCTGAATGTCTTACACAGCAATTTTTTAGCCCCACAAGCCCAAGTCAGCTGACCTGAGCCAGCCACAGCCATGCCATGGGGCTTTTATCCCCAAGTAGACTTACCCTCCCAAGAAGGTCACAAGAGGGCTGAGTCACAATAAGTAAACCACTGCAGAGCTGGAGCGGTTGCCAGCAGGGGTCACCAGAGAAGAAGACTGCATTGGCAGTGAGTCACTCTTCTAAGTAGACTAATACAGTGAAATAGAAGTGAAGACTGCTTAACCTTGTATAAACGCACCTGTGGTGGGACTATGACTCACCGGCGCGGCACCTCCTACTGGTCATCCTGGGAATTAGCTTTTCCAGCCCGGAGCAGCCTCTGCAGGCGGTGTTTCACCTCCCAGACCTCAGTGCCCCTTTATCTTGGGGTCCTGCCTCCTGGCAGTAACCCACAATGTGGGTCTCCTCACCCAGGGGAACCCCCAACCCTCTATCCCCACCTTGCCTCAGTGGCTTCTGCCAGTCTCCATCTAGCCCCCACTCCCTGGGGCAGACGGGAGTCTGTAAACCACTCATCATCAGGAAAGGGGGTTGGACCAGCTGCCTTTGCCTATCTCTGGGCTGCCCCTCTGCAGCCCTAGTACCCTTTTGTGGGCCCTTAACTTGGCCTGCAGCCTGGGGCTTTGCTAGGCTGGAGCTCCCCAGCTCCCTCTGCCTTTCCGCAGCACTGCTCCAGCCTAGGTATCCTCCTCAGCTTCCGAGGCAGCCAGGTCCTTCTCTCTATAGGGAGCTAGAAAGAGTGTTGCCATCAGCCCTCTTATGGGGCCAGCTGTGGCCTGATTGAGGCATGGCCCCAGCTGTGACTGCTTCCCCCAATCAGCCTAGCATGTCTCTGCCACAGCCCTCTCCAGGGCTGCTTTAACCCCCTCAGGGCAGGAGCGGGGTGACCACCCCACTATAGCACCTCTGGAGGAAAGGCAAAGAGACCTTTCCCTGGGCAGTTTTTATGGGCACAATCCTGGAAAGCCTTAAAGGTGAGTAATTTTACTTATACTGAATAGTCTCCTTGGCTTTAGTCAGACTAAAGTTACATACATGCTTACATCTTAGCAGGATCGGCCCCTTTTTGTAATGTCAGAGGCGGGGCAGCAACTTCTCTCCCCTGCCCTACTCCTTGCCAGGGCTGGCCTCTCTGGTGTGGAGAGAGATGTGAATTGGACAGAAGGCCAAACGTGAGGAACCAAAGAGACACAAAGATAAAGGAGACAGTGCTACAGCTTATTAACAGGGCTAAGGGCTTTTCTAAAAAAACAACAAGGAGTCTGGTGGCACCTTAAAGACTAACAGATTTATTTGGGCATAAGCTTTTGTGGGTAAAAACCTCACATCTTCGGATGCATAGAGTGAAAGTTACAGATGCAGGCATTATATACTGACACATGGAGAGCAGGGAGTTACTTTGCAAGTGGAGAACCAGTGTTGACAGGGCCAATTCAATCAGGGTGGATGTAGTCCACTCCCAATAATAGATGAGGAGGTGTCAATTCCAGGAGAGGAAAAGCTGCTTCTGTAATGAGCCAGTCACTCCCAGACCCTATTCAAGCCCAGATTAATGGTGTTAAATTTGCAAATGAATTTTAGTTCTGCTGTTTCTCTTTGAAAATTAGCTTTTCTAAAGATACAGCTAATTAGAACCCCAGGACCTGATTTCAACTGGTGTAAATCAAGGGTATGTCTACACTATGGGATTAATCCGAATTTATATAATTCGAATTTTGGAAACAGATTGTATAAAGTCGAATGTATGCAGCCACACTAAGCACATTAATTCAGTGGTGTGCGTCCATGTACTGGGGCTAGCGTCGATTTCTGGAGCACTGCACTGTGGGTACCTATCCCATAGCTATCCCATAGTTCCCGCAGTCTCCTCCACCCATTGGAATTCTGGGTTGAGATCCCAATGCCTGATGGGGCCAAAAACATTGTTGCGGGTGGTTCTGGGTATATCCTCCCCCCTCTCCAGGGAAGCAACGGCAGACAACCATTTCACGCCTTTTTCCTAGGTGAATAGTGCAGACGCCATACCACGGCAAGCATGGAGCCCGCTCAGCTCAAGATAGCAGTCATGAACATTGTAAACACCTCGCGTGTTATCGTGCAGTTTATGCTGAACCAGAACCTGCAAAACCAGGTGGCGAGGAGTAGGTTACGGCAGCGCGGCGGTGAGAGTGATGAGGATATGGACATGGAATTCTATCAAACCACGGGATCCGGTGCTTTGGAAATCATGCTGTTAATGGGGCAGGTTATAGCCGTGGAACGCCGATTCTGGGCCCGGGAAACAAGCACAGACTGGTGGGACTGCATAGTGTTGCAGGTGTGGGACGATTCCCAGTGGCTGCGAAACTTTTGCATGTGTAAGGGCACTTTCTTGGAACTTTGTGACTTGCTTTCCCCTGCCCTGAAGTGCCAGAATACTCAAGATGAGAGCAGCCCTCACAGTTGAGAAGCGAGTAGGGATAGCCATGTGGAAGCTTGCAATGCCAGAAAGCTACCGGTCAGTCGGGAATCAATTTGGAGTGAGCAAATCTACTGTGGGGGCTGCTGTGATGCAAGTAGCCAAAGCAATCACTGAGGTGCTGCTACGAAAGGTAGTGACTCTGGGAAATGTGCAGGTCATAGTGGATGGCTTTGCTGCAATGGGATTCCCTAACTGTGGTGGGGTGATAGATGAACCCATATCCCTATCTTGGCACTGGAGCACCAGGGTACCCAGTACATAAACCGCAAGGGGTACTTTTCAATGGTGCTGCAAGCACTTGTGGATCACAAGGGACGTTTCACCAACATCAACGTGGGCTGGCCGGGAAGGGTTCATGATGCTCGCGTCTTCAGGAACACTAATCTGTTTAAACGGCTGCAGCAAGGGACTTACTTCCCGGACCAGAAAATAACCACTGGGGATGTTGAAATGCCAATAGTTATTCTTGGGGACCCAGCCTACCCCTTAATGCCATGGCTCATGAAGCCATACATAGGCAGCCTGGACAGGAGTCAGGAGCTGTTCAACTACAGGCTGAGCAAGTGCAGAATGGTGGTAGAATGTGCATTTGGCTGTTTAAAAGGTCGCTGGCGATCGTTACTGACTCGCTCAGACCTCAGCCAAACCAATATCCCCATTGTTATTTCAGCTTGCTGTGTGCTCCACAATGTCTGTGAAAGTAAGGGGGAGACCTTGATGGCGGGGTGGGAGGCTGAGGCAAATCGCCTGGCTGCTGATTACGCGCAGCCAGACACCAGGGCGATTAGAATAGCACACCAGGAAGCGTTGTGCATCAGAGAAGCTTTGAAAACCAGTTTAATGACTGGCCAGGCTACAGTGTGAAATTTCTGTTTGTTTCTCCTTCATGAAAACCCGCCCCCTTTATTGACTCATTCTCTGTAAGGAACCCACCCTCCCCCTTTCCCCAGCTTGCTTTCAAAGGAAATAAAGTCACTATCGTTTAAAAATCATGTATTCTTTATTAATTGATTATAAACATAGGGAGAGGACTGACAAGGTAATCTGGGTGAGGTTTGGGAGCAGGATAGGAGGGAAGTAAAAGGCCACTGAAAAAATTCAATATAATGACAGCCTTTTGGTTGGGCTGTCCACTGGGGTGGAGTGGGAGGGTGCACGGAGCCCTCCCCCCTCCCGCGTTCTTACACATCTGGGTGAGGAGGATATGGAACATGGTGAGGGGGGAGGGAGGTTATACAGCGGCTGCAGCGGCAGTCTGTTATCCTACTGCCGTTCCTGAAGCTCTACCAGATGCCGGACCATGTCCGTTTGATCACGCAGCAGCCCCAGTGTTGCAGCCTGCCACCTCTCATCTCGAGCGTCCCTCATGACCTCACGTTCACTGGCATCTTTCCTAAATTTAGATACCGTGTCCTTCCACTCATTCAAATGAGCTCTTTCATTGCGGGTGCATTCCATTATTTCCGTGAACATCTCGTCTTGCGTCCTCTTTCTCCGCCGCCTTATCTGAGATAGCCTTCGGGACGGAGGAGGGAGGCTGGAACAATTTGCAGCTGCTGGAGGGAGGGTTGAAAAAAAGGAGAGAAGTTTTTAAAATGATACATTTTACAGACCAATGCTTATACTCTTTCATGGTGAACAACACTATTCACATTACATAGCACATGTGATTTCAGTACAAGGTCGCATTTTCCATCTTAATATTGAGTGCCTGTGGCTTTGGTGTTAGAGGTCACAGACGCAGGTCCAGGCAACAGAATTCAGCTTGCATGCGGCCATGGGAAGCCATTGTCTTTCGGCTTCTGTGCCCTCCTTTCCCACATACCAAGCAAAGCCCATTGACTGCTGCGGTTTTCCTGTTAACCTTCAGCAGCAGAAAACAAAATAACCCCCCCCCTCATCCAATTCTCTGGGATGATCGCTTTATCCCTCCCCCCACTGCGTGGCTGGTATCAGGGAAGATCCCTGCAGAAACCAAATTAACCCCCTCACCCCCTACTCCCACCATGAATTATCTGGGATGATCGCTGTACCCCTCCCCCCACCGCGTGGCTGGTATCAGGGAAGATCCCTGCTAGCCAAACGCAAAAAGCTCAGGGCCAATTCCCCCCCCCCCCCCCCCCCCGCACTTGGCTAACTGCAGGGAAGGATTTCTTTTCAGCCACAGGCAAACAGCCCAGTAGGAACGGCTACCTCTGTCCCCTTAATTAAATTCCTGTATTTCAACCAGGTTACCATGAGCGATATCACTCTCCTGAGGATTACATAGTGAGATAAAGAACGGATGTTGCTTGAATGCCAGCAAACACCGGGACCATACACTACCAGGCTTTGTCATGCAATGATACCAGATTACTTGCTGCAAGCATGGCGTGGTCAAGTGTCCTACCATGGAGGACGGAATAAGGCTGCACTGCCCAGAAACCTTGTGGCAAGACTTTTGGAGTACCTCCAGGAGAGCTTCATGGAGATGTCCCAGGAGGATTTCCGCTCCATTCCCAGACACGTTAACAGACTTTTCCAGTAGCTGTACTGGCCGCGAATGCATCCCAAGTCCTCAGGGCAAAGTAATCATTAAAAAACGCTTGCTTTTAAAACAAGTTTTATATTTTAAAAGGTAAACTCACCTGAGGTCCCTTCCATGAGGTCATGGTCTTGGATATTGGCTTGGGAGGGTTGGGAGGGTACTTCAGTCAGGCTGAGAAAAAGATCCTGGCTGTTGGGGAGAACGGAGTGCTGGGTGCTCTCCGCAAGCTCGTCCTCCTCCTCCACCTCCTCCTCCTCTTCCCCGTCTGCAGAATCCTCAGGTGTAGCTGATGAGATTATCCCCACCTCGGAATCCACGGTCAGAGGTGGGGTAGTGGTGGTGGCCCCCCCCAGAACTGCATGCAGCTCGGCTTAGAAGCGGCATGTCCGCGGCTCTGACCCGGAGCGACCGTTTGCCTCCTTTGTTTTTTGATAGGCTTGTCTGAGCTCCTTGACTTTCACGCGGCACTGATCTGAGTCCCTATTGTGGCCTCTCTCCATCATGCCCTTGGAGATTTTTTCAAAAGTTTTGGCATTTCGTCTTTTCGAACGAAGTTCTGCTAGCACTGAATCCTCTCCCCATATAGCGATCAGATCCAGCACCTCCCGTACGGTCCATGCTGGTGCTCTTTTTCGATTATCGGCCTGCATGGTTACCTGTGCTGATGAGCTGAGCTATCTGTGGTCACCTGTGCTCTCCACGCTGGGCAAACAGGAAATGAAATTCAAATGTTCGCAGGGCTTTTCCTGTCTACCTGGCCAGTGCATCCGAGTTCAGATTGCTGTCCAGAGTGGTCACAATGGAGCACTGTGGGACAGCTCCCGGAGGCCAATACCATCGAATTGCGGCCACACTAACCCTAATTCGAAATGACAATATCGATTTTGGCACTACTCCGCTTGTCGGGGTGGAGTACAGAAATCGATTTAAAGATCCCTTTATTTAGAAATAAACGGCTTCGTTGTGTGGACGGGTGCAGCGTTAATTCGATTTAACACTGCTAAATCCGAATTAAAGTCATAGTGTAGACCAGGCCCAACACAGCTCCACTGACTGCAACAGAGCTATTCTGATTTACACCCACTGAGGACCTGGCTCGCAGACAGGAAAATGCAGACAGGGGCTAAGAAACTGAAGAGACACAATGGATGAAATAGGAGATGGAGGCAGACACTGGGAAGTAAATGGGTGGCTGAGAGTAGAGGATAAAAAATAACATAGGGAAAAAAACATTTAAAAAGTCACTAGATGACATGCAGCTTTTAGGTGGGAGAATTTTAATCCAAATAATAATTCTTCCAATACTTTATTCTTAGACTGCTTCCTTATTGTATGGGCAATTACTGTGGCCATAAAGGGATCTGAACAATATATTTGAAAATATCATGAGAAGCAAATTGGGCTAATTCTTACAGCAAAATGAAAAGAGAAGCCCCTGCCATGGACTACAGAACATGTCAGGTTTAATAGAACAGCACTTTACTAAGACTTAAATCAATTAAAATAAAAAAACAGCCCAGAAAACCCTAATTTTCTTCTCTTAACTAGGCCATTGGCGGAAGCTGTTTGCCTTGCAAAGAAATCTAAACAAGCATTGCCAAAAGATTCACTCCTTCCTGCACAAACTGTCCCTCTTCCTCTCCATAGCAAAATCTTCCCTCCCTCCCATGAGCAGAAGAATCCCTCACCTGGTACAAAGCGGGAGATGTATGTGTAAATAAACATTTTAATTAAAATTGACATTTCTCGCCCTACTACTAACAGTGGTCATAAGGATGAAAAATGGCATTAGTTCCACCACAAGCAGCATGGCTGCTTACTGTAAGAGATTAGACAGCAGCATTAAGGCTGTAATGAAACGGGCTTACAGTCGCTCGCAGAGGGATTCTGAACTGCTTGTGTAATAAATGGTGCCATTTTACAGTATGAGGACTGGCACCGGCACAGGCTGAGAAATGCCAGTTTTAATTAGAATTGCTATTTGCAAATATATTTCACGGCTTAGACATGGTGAGGAACCTTTCGCTTGGTGAATGTTCAGTAAAGATAGTTTCAAGATGTAAACAGTAAGTGTTTTTTTTAATAACGACAGATTCAGAGATAACAGTCGGTAGCTCCATCTCTAAAAGGACCATACAAACCCACTGATCAAATAATGATGGCTCTGAATGAAAGTCCCACATCCAAGTATGCCTGAATGTGGAATCTGAAACCAGAGTCAAATGTAACATCTGCTCCTTGGCTCTGTGATGGAATGCAGGAAAGCCCTGGATCCAAATCCCTCCAAACTTTGGGGTGCTTGAAATCCAATCCCAGAGGTTGGGGCTTTGTGTCACAGACCCATAACTGAATCATTGCCCTCCGCTGGTTCAGCTAATGCACTTGGCCATCTGATTGGATGAAGATTCCCGCAGGCACATTAAACCCTGGAGCTGTAGTTCTGGTTCTACTCCCCCTCCTTGTTCCTGGCTCCCTCCTGCTAACTCCTGGTCTCCACTCCTGCTCTGGTTGATATTCTGGCTCTGACCAGCTGCTCTTGGCTCATTCCCTAAACTTGGTATTAGGCTTCTGACCCTCAGCTCCTGAGTCCTGGTGCTTAGTTCCTGCTCTCTCCCTGGACTTGGCAACTTGCCTCCTGATTTGGGCTCTGGCCATCAGGTGTGGTCACCTCTGTCTCAATCACAAGGTCAGACCCCCTCGCCTCCGACCATCAGTGCAAGGCAAACCTTAGACGGGCTAGAGATCACAGTGGGTTTGTTACATACTCAAATGTCACTAATAATTGTTGGCACATTTACATTTTCAAAGGGCTGTTACCTGGTTAATGGACACACTTCCCCTAAAATGAGGTTCAAAACAAGGAGTTGAAGGATGGTTTCATGATTAAGACAGTGGTCTGGGACTTGGGATTATTTCCTGGCTCTGCCCTAGACTTCCGGTATGACCTTGGACAAGTCATTTAATTTGTCTGCCTTAGCTCCAATCATTAAAATGAGGTTAATAGTACTTATTTTGTCTCACTAATTGTTCTTCTTGACTATTTAGACTGAAATCTCTTCAGGATGGGGACTGTCTCATAAGTATATGTTTCTAGGCACCAGGGGGATTCAGATCCTGGTCGAACCCTCTATATGATACTGGAATGCAAATTGGAAAGAAGAAAAGATTCTCAGGAACTCAAATACATTTTATTCATCTTGTGCAAGCTGCCTTTCTTTACACATACAAAACATTAATGGATTCCAGAAAAGCTTCCATATAAGAAAATATCCCTGGGAACAGATAAATGGAGGATTCAAAATGCGTATTTAGTAACTACACTGTGTTTCCCTGGTAATTCGAAGTCAATGACTTCAATAAGGTGCTGCGTTTAATAAATTGTGGCTATCTCAGCATCCTGGGGTCTTTCCTTTCTTTTTCATTTTTTGTTGCCTGCTGCAGTGTAATGCTTACCTAATTCATTCTAGACTGTCTGACTAGAATAGCATTGGTGGAAGTGTTTTATTGCATCTAAGAAGAGGGTTCAAATGGCCATAGTTTAGACTAATCTCTGGAATTCATTGTTCAAGAAAGGTCAACACATTTTCTTTACTACCAACTACGTAGTGGTATGAAGCCCATAAGAATTACCTGTCACTCAGCATATCAATGCAACTGTTGTCTGTACTTGGAATTGAAATATACTGTTTATAATTACAGTATACTGATGCAACTTTGTTGGCTAACAAAGGATTGCATTATTTGTCCCTTTAAGAGATTATGACATCTAGTAATGATGCCTACAAACTCTTATGGTTTACTCTCTATGTCATGCTTCCATGCACATAGTGGCCCATCATCTTCAGCCTACTTCAAAACCCATTGAAGTCAATGGGAATCTTTCCAATGCATGTTGGATCCTAATGCTAATCTGTTGTTGCACAGTAAGCTGTGTGAGTTGCATCCAAAGACCCTAAGTGGGCCACTTCAGTTGAATATAAGCAGGTCAAACATGGCCACTGCTGCTCAGTGGTTTGTGAAATTAACCAGACAGTAAATTAAACCTTAACAAAACAATAATATTTTAAAAACATCATGGATTTTTTTCAGTTTGAATTGTTTTAGATTCAGTTTTAATTTTCTTTTACAAAGCAACAGTATTCTATTAAATTGTGAGGTCATTCAGGCAATACACTGAGTTGCATTCAGTTATCATGTGAATTGACTTAGTATATTGTGTAATATACTACACTACTGCTATATTCCTCTTTATTTTTATTAGACATGGGCACTGTCATAACTGCTGCAGGTAACAGGCTGTTCACACAACCTATGGACCCTCATATACTTCATTTTACTGACCCTTTGATTTAACTAGAGATGCACCTGAGTCAAAGTTTGAATTTGGATTAATCCAAATCCAGACTTCATAAATGTTTAGATTGGGAATCAGGTTTGGGCTATTACAAATTTAGGCCCAATCTGCAAAGTCTGGATCCAAACTTTCACAAAGTTCATGTGCTTTGGAGCTAGTTTACTGGTTCAGCTCCATATCTAGCTTAAGGAAGGGCTTTTCGGTGCCTTTTGGCAGTCCGAACCCAGAATGTCCCTGCTGGTATTTCTATATTTATCAATCCCAGACACCTTGGCAAGGGCAGTGTAGTAGTATAATACTGAGCACATGGAAAGTGATATGCTATTTGGAGGGAGAAATCCTCTTTGATAGCACTAGTTTTAAAAAAAACTAAAACTAAAACGTGAGATGTTAAAAACAGGTTGACAGAATTTAAAGTAGCTTAGAAAATGGACGTACCAATCATCAAAATTATGATGAGAATTAGAGCGGGGGCGGCGTGCTCAGGGAGGAGGCAGAGCAGAGGTGAGCTGGGGTGGGGAGCTGCCGCACGGCTCCCCGGACAGGGGGGGTGGGGAGCTGCCACGGGGGTGCCTCAGGGTGTGGGGGGGTGAAGCTGCCGCAGGGCTCCCCACCCCAGCTCAGCTCTGCTACGGCCCCTCCCCAAGCACACCATCACTGCTCCATTCTCCCGCCTCCCAGGCCTGCGGCGCCAATCAGATGTTTGGTGCCACAAGCCTGGGAGGGGAGGAGAATTAGAGCGGGGGCAGCGTGCTCAGGGAGGAGGTGGAGCAGAGGTGAGCTGGGGTGGGGAGTTGCCACATGGCTCCTGGGGGGGGGAGCTGCCACGGGGGGAGTGCCTCAGGGTGGGGGGGGAGCTGCTGTGGAGGGGGCACCTCAGGGTGTGGGGGGGGGCGGGGAGCTGCCGCAGGGCTGTGTGGGTGAGCAAGGTGGAAGTTTTGCCTAGGGCGTGAAACTTCCTTGCACCGGCCCTGGTCAACCCCCAACAAGAGGCTTCATAAATTGAAACCCGGCAGATCTCTAAATTTGTGTGCTATATTCTGCCACTTTGCTCACCAGCCTTGAAACGAGAATTTTGGATGTAATTTAAAAAAAAATTCAGAGGTTCCTTTCTGCTAGAAGGAAAAGGAGAAGAGACAAATGGGAAAGGTGTTGGAGGATTTTCTTCAGTGACCACACCCTTCTGAGAGCACAAACAATCAAAAAAATAACTAAATCCACACTCAATACTTAGAAAGAAACTGGAGAAAAAATATACAGAATTAGGTTGTCTAGTCCATCAAGAGCAGGACAGTACGTAGTCTGGTACTTTACTAAATCTAATCTTAAACATTTAGAAAAAATGATAAAGTGAGAGTCCCTATTAGCTCAATTTCAATTTCAAATTCTACACTGCAACAGATCAATGGTCCATTTTATCCAGCTTCCTGTCTCTTGACAGTTGCCAGGGTTGGATGCTTGAAGAGGAACATGTATACCAGTCCATGCCACCCGCATGGTACCTGGCTGTTCTCTCTTTTGATGCCAGGGTATTGTGATAATTGGGCCTACAAATTTACCCTAATTGTAAGCTCAGTTGTAAACAGTGAGTCAAAGTTCATAAACTATCACAATGACCTGTTACATAAAATTGTTTAAGAATTTTGTCAAAAAGAAACAGAAAGACAGAATTAATTTAAACAGAACGGGGGATACCACCCAAGAAGTGTTAAGATTATGACTGATAAACAAGAGGAGTGGCGGACCGGAAATCAATTAACCAAACTTGGTGTGTTGAAAATTAGGCCTTTTAGTGGACAAAATA
Organism: Malaclemys terrapin pileata; assembly: GCF_027887155.1. Taxonomy (NCBI): domain Eukaryota; kingdom Metazoa; phylum Chordata; order Testudines; family Emydidae; genus Malaclemys; species Malaclemys terrapin. The sequence continues at coordinate 268,969,235 of NC_071506.1, read as the reverse complement.
ATGAGAGGATGTACTATTCTGTCCAACACTCCCTTTTGAGGTTCTTAAAATGAAAAGACTGTGGGAAACTTAGCAGAACAAGCAGATGCCTGCCATCAACTACTGCAGTAAGCTTTATCACCATGGATGCCATCCCCATCATCTCCTGGAACCCCAGACCTTCTTTGTCCTAATCCTGAATGATGTCCTGGCCAGACTGGGCCATATGATGTTGCTTCTGCCTCCCAGTTCGGGCTAAATCCCAAACATCACCTGGGATGTGAGACTTTGTCTCCCCCTGCACCATGTATCCTTTTCCTTCCCTACCTTATTTCTTTTCTTTCCTCTCTCTCTCTCTCTCCTTTTTGTCTTCTGTTTAATAAGAACCTTGCTTATCTGTCCAAGACTGCATATTTGCAACACTGCTGTGAGCCTATGACCAGAGAGGCAGCTAGAAGAAATCCCCTAAACAGCCTGATGCTGGTTACCAGGTTGCCAGGTCTTGGAATGGCTGATAAGACGGTGTGCCGTGCCTGTGTTTTTCCAGCAGCGAGATTGCAAGTGAAAGTCAACACCAGAGACAGAAACTGCATTTTCTATCTTTGCTGTTGATTTCATTCTCCCTTTGCATGTGTTTGTCATGTTCTGTCTTCTAATGGGATACAACAACAACTCCAGTCCATTCCAACTTCTTCTCTTTTCCCCAAAAAGGACAGTTATTGCCATCTTTGGTGCCATGTAAGAGATTGTCAAAAAGAGTCTCTCTCCCCCCCACCACCTTTAAAAGCTCTCTCCTGTGAAAGGGAATGGGAACAAGGGATGTTGCTAAAATGAAAACCTTACTTAATACTTTATATCTCTAATGCTGGGGTCGGCAACCTTTCAGAAGTGATGTGCTGAGTCTTCATTTATTCACTCTGATTTAAGGTTCCATGTGCCAGTTATACATTTTACCGTTTTTAGAAGGTCTCTATCTATAAGTCTATAATATATACCTAAACTATTGTTGTATGTAAAGTAAATAAGGTTTTTAAAATGTTTAAGAAGCTTCATTTAAAATTAAATTAAAATGCAGAGCCCCCCTGACCGGTGGCCAGGACCCGGGCAGTGTGAGTGGCACTGAAAATCAGCTCGCGTGCCACCTTTGGCAAGCGTGCCCTAGGTTGCCTACCCCTGTTCTAATGCTTTAACTGTTTTTCCTTCTTTTTCTGTATCTTTAATGAAAGGTAAATATTTTTTAATGGTGTTTGTCATGGTACTAAGCAGGCTGAGGTATCTATATACCAAACTCCAAATCTTGTTTAAAACTGTTTAACGTTGGACAGTGACTGAGTCATGGTAACACATTTGACTCTTTGGGTCCATATAGTCCATCTAAATTAATATAATGGGAACATTTCTCTTTGACCCCAGCTTTATGTCCTGGAGAAGGAAGACAACTACCCTTCATAATTTTGGGTCTAATCCTACATTATTTGCTCAGGCAGATGTCTCTTAGTCTTGCCTGAGTACGCACTACAAAATTAGGCTGTTGTTCTAGTTGGTGGCAGGTTTCAGAGTGGTAGCCGTGTTAGTCTGTATCCGGAAAAACAATGAGGAGTCTTTGTGGTACCTTAGAGACTAACAAAAAAGTAATTTTCCCTCTGTTGATATTCACCCCTTCTTGTCAACTGTTGGGAATAGGCTACATCCACCCTGTTTGAATTAGCCTTGTTAGCACTGACCCCCCCATTGATAAGGCAACTCCCATCTTTTCATGTGCTGTATATTTATACCTGCCTGTTGTATTTTTCACTGCATACATCTGATGAAGTGGGTTCCAGCCCACGAAAGCTTATGCCCAAATAAATTTGTTAGTCTCTAAGGTGCCACAATGACTCCTCGTTGTTTGTTCTAGTTGGTGTATTTTGAAGGTATTATTCATCTGCCTAATCCTTAAAAAAAACAACCCTACTGAGTTACTTTCCCGATCAGGGGGTTTAACTCTGCTCTCAGCTACCTCAGTGTAACCTTTTTGGTGCAAACAGGATTGCAAGGGTGGAGCAAAGCAGAAACTGGCCCAGTGAGGCCTTCAATTGCCAAGCCACCCCGGAGTGGCAGAAGCTGCACAGCTGTGGGAAATAACTGGGCTGTGCACACACCTGTTTTCATGTTTATTTTTAAAGCTTCTGCACTCCGTCTTTGGCCAACATCCTGACAGAGACTAGTTTGTCTGGGTCCAATCCAGCGAGGGTCAAAGAGCATCGTTAAATCTCACGGAACTCAGTGGGCAGTGAGTGAAGGCACGCTCTGAACAAGATTGGCCTAGGGCAATTAATGTACTGAAGCAAAGGGTAAACTGTGTGAATCTAGTGCAAACAATTTGTGCCCCAGAGCGCCCACGTCTTTTCACATTGCCGTATATGTCAGAGAGCAGCTGCATATCACTTCTCAACTCTCACAAAGGAGAGGAAAGATCAAATCATTTTTTGTAGGTGTAATAGCTTTTGGTACGATAGCAATAGCCTCTGTGAGGACATAGTACACTTGCAACTAATGGTGTTTGTGATTGATTAGACATTTGCACCAGCATTTAATCTGTTGGTTTATTGTGCAGGACACACAGCTGTTTATTGCCGTGTGTCCTGCACAGTAATAAAGATGATTGCTTAGCTGTACCCAGTGAATTACAGTTTGCTGCAGCTGTACTTCTCAGAGTTCTTCTCAGCCTCCTGAATTTTTATCAGCATCTTATTCTACTTCATCTCACAGATCAGTGCGATGGGCAAGCGAAAAAGGGGGATAACTAGAGAAGATAGATATTAAATACTTTAAAGGTCAGCACAGCATAGCTACGTGTATTGACTTAAGATAAATAGCAAGGCCGTTACTATCCGATCTCTCTCTACGTACTCTTGTGAGGCAGAGAGGAAAGGAGGAAAAATTCTAAACAACCAAAAGTGAACATACAGACAGATAAAGTTTGGCTCAAGAAAAAGAACTGAATTAGATAATAATTATGGAAACTACAGGTCACATCATCAGCTGGTGTAAATCACCATAGCTCCAGTGACTGCAATGGCAACTTCAGTGGAGCTATGCCAATGTATAGCTACTGAGGATCCGGCTCATACATACCTGTCTATCTAGGAGTTTGTACCTTGTCTATCATAATAGTATCTGAGCACCTACATGGGAATATGAGGAACTATGTTTTAAGAATAATGATGATGTGACATCATAGAAGTTAGCAATGGAGAAGAACCACTTTCTACCATCAATTCCATCCCCCTGAAAACACAGGATATACTTTCTCCTCATTACTGGACATGTCATTTATTATATTGATACTACACATGGTCTTAGCCCAAATCTATAGCAACACTTAAAGGTTAGTTTAATAATATATGGCTTGAGTTTAGGTGAACAAATATGTGCAAGAAATGTATGTGCATTTTAATGTACAATTATTGTGACTGCATGCCTAAATGATCAGCTGGCTGCATAACTGGCCATTAGTGCATGCAAATATTCAATGTGAGCTCATAATTGTTGGTGTCACTAGGCATAGCTACCAGGTAACTCAGGGGGGTGGAAGCCCATAAGTGCCGATGAAACCCCCCTGCTCTGGGTCTAAGTGAGCCACAGTAACTCCATCTTGTGAACTTTAACCAGCCTCCATGCTAACAGCCTAAATGCTGAAGCAGAATATGTAACGGGTAGCTTTTTAGCAGACAGCTGCAGTTTCGCTCACCCTAGCACAAGCAGTTGTGATAAGGAGGGGGAAAGGGAGAGAGAGAAGCCTACTACATCTTAGCTAGCAAGGCCAAAGATAAGCATGCGGACGAGAACTTTTCTAACACGCCACAGTGTACTGCCTACTGTAACTGCTGTCGGGAAGGGAGGGGTGGAGGGAGGAACAGAACAAAGGCTTGCACACAAACAGCTTGGAATATAAAATGGGAAACTTGCTAGTATTTGTTGCGCTTATGATTTGAGACATGCTGGTCTCCTGAGTGCCTTTTCGAGCTCTCGAATAAACTTGGTTTGCTTCTCCACCCTGGTGTGTCTATTGGTGCGACACACACCGGGCAACGAACCCCTGTTGCCCCCTCGGGCCCTCTGGGCCGGCAACACCAGGCTGGAGCTCCCCAGCTCCTCAGCCTTTCCCCAGCCCTGTTCCACTCAGGTACTTTTTGTCTAGCTCCCTGCAGCCAGGCCCTTCTCTCTCTGAAGGCAGAGAGAGACTCTAGAGCGCCTGGCTCCCAGCCTCTTTATACAGGCCAGCTGAGTCTGTTTGGGGCGTGGCCCCAGCTGCAGCCACTTCCCCCGATCAGCTCAGCCTTCACGCTGTCTGCTCCCGGGGCTATCTCAGGCCCTTCCAGGCAGGAGCAGGTGTCCACCCTGCTACAACCCGGTATCCATTTTTGAAAAGAACTGTGTATGGGTGACAGCTCACAGAAAATATCTTCCACACTGACTAAGGTCCCAGGCCACACTCCAAAATCAAGTCGTTTTTTGCTGATTAATCTGTGACATGTCTCAGGAATCCTTTCTTCTCCACCTGGCTGTGGATGAAGCAGCTGAGAGAGAGAATCATTTTTGCTAATGGTACTTTACCAGTTCATTTATAATTCCTTTTGTAAGGCACTGTTTACACATAGTGCAAAGCTGAAGAGCCTATCTAACATTTGACCTCAGATGATTTAATAATCAGACTTTATTAACGAAACCTGGAGGCCTCATTTGGACACATGATAGCCATGATTATGTTGCCGACCCAGAGGGCCCGAGGGGGCAACAGGGGTTCGTTGCCCAGTGTACGTCACACCAATAGACATACCAGGGTGGAGAAGCAAACCAAGTTTATTCGAGATCTCGAAAAGGCACTTAGGAGACCAGCATGTCTCAAATCATAAGCGCAACAAATACAAGCAAGTTTCCCATTTTATATTCCAAGCTGTTTGTGTGCAAGCCTTTGTTCTGTTCCTCCCTCCACCCCTCCCTTCCCGACAGCAGTTACAGTAGGCAGTACATTGTGGCGTGTTAGAAAAGTTCTCGTCCGCATGCTTATCTTTGGCCTTGCTAGCTAAGACGTAGTTGGCTTCTCCCTCCCCCTTTCCTCCTCCTTATCACAACTGCTTGTGCTAGTGTGAGCGAAACTGCAGCTGTCTGCTAAAAAGCTGACCGTTACATATTCTGCTTCAGCATTTAGGCTATTAGCATGGAGGCTGGTTAAAGTTCACAAGATGGAGTTACTGTGGCTCATTTAGACCCAGAGCAGGGGGGTTTCATCGGCACTTATGGGCTTCCACCCCCCTGAGTTACCTGGTAGCTATGCCTAGTGAAACCAACACTGGAAAGCCCCAGGCTGCGGCCTAGTATTAGGCCAAGGGGTACTGGGGGTTGCAGAGGGCAGCCCAGGGCTAGTCCAAAGCAGCAGGTCCAAACCCCCCTTGGCAGTGATGAGTGGCCTATACTGCAGTCTGCCCCAGGGAGTGGGGACTAGTTGGTGACTGACAGTGGCCTACTGCTGAGGCAAGGTGGGGATAGTGGGTGGGGGTTCCCCAGGGAGGGGAGACCCAGATCTGTGGAGTACAGCCAGAGGGCAGCATCCCAGTAATAGGGGCACTGGGTCCTGGGAGGGACACAGGGGTCAGAAGTAGGGACAAGGCGGATCACCGGCCTGCAGAGGGCGCTCCAGAGGCTGGTGAGCTAATTCCCTGGATGACCAGCAGGAGGTGCCGCAGGGGTGAGTCCGCACCCTTACACGGGTTTAACAAAGAAAAGCCCCAGTGAGAAGAAGAGATGGATGAAATGTGAGTTATAGGGAAGGTTCCAGCCCAAAAGGTTGCCTGGCCTGCTTCAGTTCAATGTGCTGCAGTCCCAGCAATCTGTATTAAGGTATTAGTGTCACTCTTGGGAACTCAGAGCACTAGCTCCAAACAGCACTTGCGTCAGAGAGAGCTCACTGGACTAGTGACTTTAATTTTGGAAAGACAGGAAGAGACTTATGGAAACCATTGCAGGGAAGCAATTCCACGTCTGAGCAAAACAGAATAGCTTTGCTTTACGCAGAAACAAAAGTCATGGTGTATGGGAGGGGTAGTTCAGATCCTTTAGGGCCCTAAAGGGGAGCCCACATTCACCCCCACCCGGTCCCTAATAACAGTCAGCATTGGCAGCTACTTACTAGGTGTGCCAATGACAGGGAGGCACTTCTGGAAGGAAGACATTCAAAACTGCACAGCCCATGCTTCGAAAGGCAGGTAGAGCAGGCAAACTATCCCATCACCTCCTGACATCCACAGGGGCAAGCCTACCTGAAATCCATTTAACCAGTTGAGATCAGCTCTAATCTAACTGTTAAATAGAACGTAGGATTAGTGTTTAATAACAGGTGTTCCCAACCGAAGTGCTGATAGAGCATTCCTTGTTGAGAGTTTGGCCATAATTGTTGCAACTCTTCACCCACATAGTAGGGGATTATTGCAAGTTATTTTATGGTGGGGGGGCTCTGATGTTCTGGAATAATTTAGTAACAGAATGAGTGAGAAACTGGGACAGCAAATACAATTAAGAAAAGAGGCAGCTTGTATATGTAGTCAAAGCAGGGAAATACCTATGGGCTAGATTCCAAGAATGCAAGAATTGCCATACTGGGTTAGACCATGGTCTATCTTGCCCAGTGTCCTGTCTCTGACACTGGTCTGAACCAGAGTTTCAAGAGGAGTTATGACTACCAGAAACTGGGAAGGGAAGATGGAGTGATTTGGCAGTCAGCGATTTAGGGTTGCCCTGAGCGTGGCATTGTGTCGCTGACCATCTTGGCTATAGCCATTGATGGACCTATCCTCCATTAACTTATCCAGTTCTGTTTTGAACCCAGCTATACTTTTGAGCATCACAAGATCCCATGGTAATGAGTAAGGTTAAGATTTTGTCATGGTTATTTTTAGTAAAAGTCAGGGACAGGTCACGGGCAATAAACAAAAATTCATGGAAGCCCATGACCTGTTCCTGACTTTTACTAAAAATAACTAGGACAAAATGGGGCTGAAGGGGGATGAGAGCCCAAGCCCTGCTGCGTCACAGGAGGGGGGATCCAGCACCTGCCACTCACAGCTCCAGTTCTGTTCGCCCCATCTCAAAAAGTACCTAGTGGAGCTGGAAAAGGTTCAGAGAAGGGCAACAAAGATGATCAAAGGTACGATTAAGGCTGTTCACCTTAAAAAAGAGGTGACTAAGGGGGAATATGCTAGAGGCCTATAAAATCATGAATGGTGTGAAGAAAGTGAATAGAGAAGTATTATTAACCCTTCACACAATAGAAAAACCAGGGGTTGCCCAATTAAATTAACAGTCAGCAGGTTTAATAAAAACAAGAGGAAGAATCACACAATGCACAAGTAACCTGTGGAACTCATTACTAAGGATAAGATTATGTCACAGAAGTCATGGATTCCATGACCTCCAGGATATTTTCCGCTTTAGTCCTGGGGAGGCGGGGCTGGAGCTGTCATCCAACAGTGGCCCTGGAGCTCCAACCCACCGCAGGCTCTCAGTTGCCATGGGTGGTGGGGAAACCTGGAGCTCCAAGCCACTATGGAAAGTGGGGGCCTCCCCCAGTTCTCAGTCACTGCCCATGGAGGGGGCCCCTCACAGTTCCCTGTCACCAGCCCTGGAGCTCTGGCAGGGGGCCTTTGCAGTTCCCAGCCACTTGGGAGCCAGTATGTCAGCGGTCAATGCTCTCTACTTAGGCTTCCAACCCACATGCTAACCCTAAGATTCTACTACACTGGCTCTGGTAGAGTTAAGTTGGCAAAAGGCAGCTTTCAGAAGTTGCTGCAGACAGAGTCCGATCCTCAGGATATGATGAGGCCATGAGCGTTTGCCCTGACTATATATTCGGGGTTTAGACCAAGGAGAAACACGGTGGTGGAAGGTATCAGCATCTCTGTGGTGAGAAAATTGAAAGTATTCACAAATGAGTTAAGGTAATTTTATATCGTTGTTTTAATCTCTGGCTCATAATTTATTTCTTTGGTCATTTCTATGATTTTGCCTCAGATCATCCCAAGCATTTTTCATTCCTTGTATGTAAAAAATGCTTGATGATGTCTGTTTCCAAAGTAGATTTTCCTATTTAATTTAATTTTCTCAGGAGCTCACAGTTTATTATACCGTAGATGAGATTGAAAACTTGATTTAATATGTTTGTTCTTGAAAAGCAAGATGGGATAAGGAAATAATATTGCAAAGAAGGAATAAGGAAATGAAGTATATGGCCTAGAATAACAAACAAGATTAAAAGCAATATATGAGCAATAAGGCAAAGGCAAGGGATGGAGTGGGGAAATGTCGATTCTGTTTATTCCATAGCCTAGAGTCTTCCTGGCTTCACGTTAGTTTCTAATATAGTTTTGTTTTCCAGTCTGCAGTTTATTAGTCCCTTTCTGCTCATTTTTTTCAGCGTTCATAAGACACAGCGCTGTATTTGCCCCTCTCCTTCCCCCCCCCACTCACTATATCAACTAGGAATTCTGTGGTTTTTATTGCATAGACAGTAGATTTAGGTTTTTATACTCTGTCCTCTGGGCTTACAGCTTTAAGTGACATGAAAATGATAAGCCTCCACTTAGAGTTACTCACTACCTTCACTTTTTACAATGGGAAATTAAACCACACATTTCACTTTGGGCCTAATGAGGGAATTGGGCATTTCCTCACTGAATCCTCAGTGCTAGATTTGCCACCTTATCAATGTTGAGCTGAACCTTACTTCATTAATAGCCCTACTGACTTCAGTCAGGCTCTTGTGGAGTACATTCTCAGCATCGTTAAGGACGGCAGAATTACAGCAACAGTTATGGCCAATCAACACTACCCCGAGACCACTACCGCACTGACAAATCCCAGCATGGACAAGGCGACCTCGATGTTGCTCGCTGAGGTAAATCCTGGGCCGGAAGGGAGGCACTAGATCCACTCTTTAGAATGGAGTTTGGTGCTTTGCGTCGTGCCCATCTCCACTGGTGAGGGCAGAGGGGGCTGAGCTGTGAGATCAGCTTCACCCTTTCAGCGTCCTGCTCCCCCAGTGCAGGAGCAGGAACAAGCAGGCCCTGTACTCTGGGGAGCGCAGAGGCTGCAACTGTGAGCCATGCAAGGTGGCAAGAGGAAGCTTCTTGTTCATCCCCGTGTGATTATTCAGGTACCACTCACAATGAGACATTCTTAAAGGAACTGGGACTCACGCGTGTTGCTGCGCCTTGCTACTCTGGGCTACTCGGCAACATGCAGCGGCAGACAAACTTATTTTATTTCACATTCTGATTTTTTTCAATATCCAGGCCACAGCCCAAGGGGTATCCCATAGCCCATTTGTGATATTGGAATAACTTTGTTGTTTGTATTACAGTACTGCAGAGAGGCCCATACCCATATGGTGGGCTCTTTTGTGCTGGGATATGGCCATGTACATGATAAGAGCCGATCCCTGCCCCAAAGAGCTTACAGGCTAAACAGACAAGACTGACAAACAGTGGGTGGGAAACAGGCAGTGGCGGAGCCAGGTGGAGGGAACAGGGGAAGCAATAAAAAAAAAAGGTGCCACCCGGTGCGGTGCTTTTACTCACCCGGCGGTGCTCCGGGTCTTCGGAAGCGGGCCCTTCACTCGCTCCAGGTGTCTTCGGCGGCACTGAAGGTCCTGCCGCCGAAATGCCACCGAAGACCCGGACGAGTGAAGGTCCCGCCGCCGAAGATCCGGAGCGCCATCGGGTGAGTAAAATAAAAGTGCCGCAGCGGGTGGTGCCTTTTTTTTTTAATCACTCCCCCGGGTGAGTACAAAGGTGCCAGGAAATTGACAAGGCACAGATTGTACTCAGTGGGGGAGCGGTCGCTCCCCCCGCTTCCCCCCCAGCTACGCTACTGGAAATAGGCAAAATCACTTCCGCCAAGGCATGAAGCAAGCCCCTGCAGAACTGGGAATAGAACCGGGAATAGAATATGGCCTTGATGCAGAAATTACTAGGTGAGGTTCTTTGACCTGTGTTAGCAGGAGGGCAGGCCAGATAACCATAAAGCTTTAACATCACCACTTGACTTTAGCCATAAACCCTGGGTAAGTTGTTCCATGGCAGGTGTAAGGTAATGAGAATTAGTGCTGTGAACATTCTGCCTCCCCCTAGAGAAACATAATGTGACAGCAGTTTTGACTCATGTGCTTTGTGATTGTACACTATTCAGTCTCATTGTGATACACTGGCCTGTTACTTTTAGAGAACTTGTTAACACATGAGCAATCCCCAAAATACTTTTGCAGATATCGTTTAATCATTTCTGGTCTCTTTGATTGGCTCAGTTATTTAATTTACCTCCGTGGAGTTTCATTTTCATTTTAATTTCCCCAAGGTTCTCTTTTTTAATGTCTATATTTCAGCTTGTGTGATCAAGCCTAACTGAGGTTCGTTCTGGACTGAGCACTAGATGCTGATCCATGTGAATACTGGTCTAAATCACTATTGATTTTTTTTTCTCCTTTGGATTCCTAATTTAAAGAATAATATTTTATTATTACAGCAGGTTATTTGAAGATAGCATTTCTTGTTGTTTGAATGTGCAGGTGGATAGAGATAGACCTATAAATGCAACAAACTAAGTTCTAAGCACAAAAAATGCTTGTGCATTTGTGTGACTGATGATTGGAATTGCAAGTGGACAATGGGATTTCTAAATCTAATTTGTGCATAGAGTTGCAGCTCACAAATGCACACAAATGGTCAATTCTGCTGCAAGAGGGAAAGAAGGAGGAAGCATAGGAGTTACAATCCTATCAGAATGTGTGGTGGCTTTGGTTAATAGTGTCTTGAGGGCACACCTTGAATAATTCCAAAAGGCAGAGAACAGATTTCCCTAACCTGGTGCACCTGAGACAGACTGGATAGAACTAAGCCCCATGGAAGCAAGAGCTTACCAGGCCATAAAAGCAAAACAAGAGCAGTTATCTTTTCAAGTATTGATTATTTTCCTTTAGTGATGCTGATGAGAAACGTAATGCATGAGTGACTGCTGTACAAGAGCATCATACAGAATTCATTCTGCTGGTCAGGTCCTTTTGCTGTTTTATTTCTGTTCTGTTGATTTTCTTCTACCCGTTGTATTGCAACATCACTCTATTAAATAGATATAAAGTAGATTGTGCAAAAAAGTTCCCAAGGCTCCTCTCAGATCATCTAGACCAGAGGTTCCCAAACTTTTCTTATTGCTGCCCTCATCCCCCGTTCCAAACCTATCAGCTGCCTGCATACCCCTACCCTTCTTATCACGCATACTTTGTGTTTTCTTAACACTACCTGTCTTCTCTTTCTTCTTTGTATGGCTGATGTAAATGTAGATCAGCAATTACTTGTCTTTAGCCATCTGTCCATATTTTACTGATATGTACAGATATGGTTATAATACAACATATACAACCTGTAGCCTTTTATTCTCTTTGTTATGTTACCTTAGAGACTAACAGATTTATTAGAGCATAAGCTTTCGTGGACTACAGCCCACTTCTTCGGATGCATCCGAAGAAGTGGGCTGTAGTCCACGAAAGCTTATGCTCTAATAAATCTGTTAGTCTCTAAGGTGCCACAAGTACTCCTGTTCTTTTTGCGGATACAGACTAACACGGCTGCTACTCTGAAACCTGTCATTTGTTATGTTAATTATACTGCAGTGGGTTCAGCTCTGGCGGCTATAGTCTCAAGTTCAACAGAGTTATCTCTGTTTGTTCTGGACCTAGAGTCCATAGGAACACATGAAACCATAGGCAGATAACACACAATTACAAGATCATCTATCTTTTAGCAATTTTATTAAGGTTACCAACAAAGTTATAAATGTCACAGCATACACAATTCCTAAAGATAAGTACCATGTACCAATTATACCTACAGACATACTCACATCCTCCTAGATGGTGTTAGAGTCTGTTGGTCCTCTCATGGTTTGATCATCAATACAGAAGTGGTTCCTGCCGGAGTTTCCCATAGGAAGCTCAATTTTCCTGCTCTGGGAACCCTTTATTATACTGTGATTCTGTCTATGCCTACTTTCTACACATGTACATGAAAGTGTCAACCCTCTCTTTCTTATTGGTCGGTGTCTCCTAGAAACACAAGGGACCACAAATTCTACAGGCTGTGTAGGTTCTCATTAACATTGATACCACCTTTATCTTGCGGTTAAGGCTCATGTTGGAGACAATATTTGTTGTTACAGGATTGTATAATTTAAATGTAATCTTCCCAGCTATATCTTTGCAATTTTACCATTTGGTACCTCTTTTCCCATAATCTTTCGGGTTATTTCTCTCCCATTGACCTACACCATCATTTCTTGTCTCCAAGGCCCAAACTAGCTAAGCTAAAGTCTTGCAGGCCTCAGCTTACAGGTTCTTGCATTTCAGCTTGTCTTACTCATGTCTACTACTGTACTTGGTTCCTCTAAATTAGTGGTGGGCAACCTGTGGCCCACGCCCCTTCCCGTAGCTCCCATTGGCTGGGACAGGTGAACCGCTGGGAGCTGCGGGCGGCTGTGCCTGCGGACGGTCAATGTAAACAAACTGCCTCATGGCCCGCCAGCAGATTATCCTGACGGGCCATGTGCGGTCCAGGGGCTGCAGGTTGCCCACCACTGCTCTAAAGACTGATCAATCTTATACCTTTATAATCCTACAAATCAATTCTAATTAACATACAATGTATATACATGGTATAACATATTGATTAATCATGACATCACACAGTAAATGGATACTAAACAAAAATCACTGGCTACAAACTAACCCTCCCCCTGAGTTCTGAGCTCAGTTAGACTGGACACTTGCTGGGCAACTGAACCTGCACTGTGCTGTGATTGGAGGTGAGGGCTTTGTAGGTCAGCATCTCTATGGGCATGGCTACCCTTGCAGATGTAGAGCGCTTTGAGTTAAACCAGCCTTCGTAGAGCGCAATAGGGAAAGTGCTGCAATCTGTCCACACTGACAGCTGCAAGTGCACTGGCCTGTCCACATTAGCAGCTCTTGCAATGGCCATAGAGAGCGGTGCATTATGGGCAGCTATACCAGCATGTAAGTGGCTGCAACGTGGGGTGGGGTGGGGTGGGGTGGAGTGTGACAGGGAGTGTGTTGTATGTCTGTGCGGGGAGAGAGAGTGGGCTTTTGGGGGGCTGAGAGCATGTCAGCATGCTGTCTTGTAAGTTCAGACAGCAACAGATCCCCCCCACCGCCGCCTTTCTATCTCACACACAGCATTCCACAGTAATAGTTGCTTTGTCTCAGAGCAGATAAGCATGCTGGCTGTCAAACGGAGTTTTCAAAGGGCATATCAGCATGCCTGCAGTGATTCCAAAACAATGACAAGAGTGGCCACTTGACTTAAGGGGATTATGGGACGTTTCTGGAGGCCGATCAGAGCGCAGTAATGCAACACCTCATTCATACTGACGCCCAGGCGTTTCAGCCAATGTGCACCAAGTGTTAATCTTCTCACCAAGGTGGAGTACCAGGAGTGCTCTAGCCCTGGAGTCACAGCACTCTAAGTGTCTTGCCAGTGTGGACGGGGAGTGATCTAGGGCGCCTGGGGCTGCTTTAATGCACTGTAACTCACAAGTGTAATCAAGCCCTAAGTATTTGTGTTCTCACTGGTACATCCTGAAGTAAATTAACTACAGTATTTTATATAACAAATTCCACAGAGTTTTAAAGCTTCGTTATGAAAATGCAATAAATAAAATAATAAATAAAATCCACCATTACACAATTTCTCCCGCTTACTTCCTGTGGGTAGTTTACCACAGTTTGGGATCCCTTGATCTCGACTATATCATACAACACATCTTCATCAGAACTTTGGTATAATTGACATCAGTGGTATTACTACACTTAAAGTTGAATTGTGACTCTTAACACACTAGGGTTTATTACTGAAGCCTAAAAGAAAACAAACACCAATAGGATGTGTGGCATAGCTCAGTTATTGTTGGAACAGCCCTTGTTTTGAGCATTTCCTGACTTTTGAGTACTCAATAGTTCAGCATTAACTCTAGTTATTTGCATTTAATTTGAAATTGTTTAAATTAACCTGTTGTTTCTCCAAGTAGCCAGTGATTATAGGATTTCCCCCATTCCCTCCACATGTTTCTCTCTTGGTTTGTGGAGGAATTCCCATTAGAATCCAGTACCATATCTGATGAAGTAGGAATTTTGGTAATATTTTTATGATTCTTAAGTGTGCCTCAGTTTCCTTCTGTGCTTTGCATTGCTATGCACGGAGCGTAAAGGGTTAAAAGCTGCTCATGGGGCAGAGCAGGGGACATGAAGTGTTGTGTCACCTAATGGTCTGAGGAGATCTGAATGAGTCATTAAAGGACTGGCTGAAAGTGATTCATGTCAATGGAGGGTCCTGAAAGCCAATGGCAACCCAAATGGCCAGGACATTCACACTTAGCCCCGACAGACAAGAGGAAGGAGATTTCCCCCTAAACACACCGTCACCTCTCTGCCGGGAAGCAGAGCAAAGGCCCTAGCTGGAGAACAAAGGGGAATGGTTTCGGGTGGTCTGGGGCAGAGACCAGATGTTGTGGATACATGACACCAGAGATCAAGTGATTGTTTATGCTCTTTTCTAATGCTCTGGCACTTCTCTTTTGGGAGGGAGAGATGGAGATTGAAATTGAGTCGCTCCCTAGGGTTGCACCAGTAGCAAGGACTTGGTTGCAGCAGATTACCAAGTAGCATGTAAGAAGCATATGGATGCTCTCGGGTTACTCCCCCACCAACTAGCTAGCCCCATAATTCCAAGCACTCTTCTCTGATCTTCCCACTGATCCACCCTCTTTTGTTGCAAGGTTCATTATTAAAACTAGAGAAGAGCCAAAGCACAAATTCTGAATACAAACACTTGTGGGGAAATCTGGATCCAAATATTGATCAGAACGCTGTAGCCTGGACTCATCTCTAAGTAACATCTGAGCATGTCATGTCTGTGGTCATTCCTTCAGTCGTTTCTCCAATCCACACTAAGCAACCCCACCAAAAAAAGCGTGTGAGTGATCACACTGTATGTTCTGTGGGTACAAGATTGTGGGCCTGCTTTTCCTCTCACCCGCTCCAAAGAGGCAGACATAACTCCAGTGAAGTCAATGGAGTTACGGAAGTGTAAAAGAAATCAGTCAGGCTCAGTGTACATAGTGAATTTGGGCAGCTAGTTAGGAGAACCACGTCAACAAAATTGACGTGCACCTGTATGCCAAGCAATCAGCAGGAAAATACACTGCATTTTCACTGTTCTATGCAACCCAACATGCTGCACTATTAACACTGTAATATATAAATAATGCTTTCTTATTTAGCAGCCTTGTTAACCTCCAGAGGCCAACTAACACTCCTCCTTCGTTACATTATTAAGTCTGTCACTCATTACTAGATCTATTTGAGTTTATTGTAGCTCTGACCTAGAGCCCATTAAATGTCAAAAAACACATTTGCATAATGTTAAGACTGCAGCACAGGCCAACAAAAAGTTGGAAGATTCCAAGTTAAGGCTGCTGCTCCATTAGTAACTCTCACCAGTATGAAAACAGCCCTTTGGCAAGAATTACAGCTGTTGGGCCTAATCCTCCACTGCCTTGTACAAATGTAAATGACTAGGCAAGATGTAAAGTGAGTGGAATCAGGCCCAGAGTATTTACCTTAACCTTTAGGACACTGGTGAGGTATCCTATTGGCCTGGGTGTGATTGCAGCTGCTCAGGGTCTTTATGGCCAGGGAAGGTCTGTGGTTGACTGGAGGCTACATGGACTAGGTTCAGATGCCCAGGCAGAGCCAGTCTCACCTCACTCCTCCCTGGCTTTGCCTTGCTTTGCCTTGCTTCCTTGTGATGCTGGGTCCTGTCCCAAACTCTCACCAGTAAACAGAGGGTGAGTGGCTAAGAACAGGGGCAGCAACAAGGTGTAGGTTCCAGCCTAGAAGTGGCGTCAGGTTCAAGGAGCTGAAGACAGCCAACGCGAACGGGAAGCAGTAGTCTCTCCACCACTTGGAGAGCGGAGCTGTTTCAGTGGTCTGGAGTGGGACTTATTTTAAAATGGGCTGAAAGAGAGAAGAGAAAGAAGGGGGAGGAGGCAGGGATGATAGAGGAGACAGACAAGAGCCACGCATTCTGAGCTCCCATTCCTCCTCTAAGGACTTCTAAGGCATCCACGTGGGTTTAAGATTTAGGGAAGAAACTGCTTGTGCAGAATTCAGGTCCCGGCGTGCGACATTCCATGCTGATCTCAGGGTTCTGCTCAGAGCAAGATGGGGCAGCGTATGCTTGGCGCTGTAGTCTCTGTGGGCCCAAACACTGCCTTAGAAACGAGGCTGGCTTTAACTCTCTTGCCTTCTATGTATACGTGGTTCAGGTCACAGAGCCATTTCAATCTGCTATGGCTGAGTTGGGCAAAGTTTGTGCATCACTGTTTTAAACAGCCAACCAAGCTGGTCTATTGGGTCAAATTCTGATCACCTCTATGTGACCGGAATCCAATTCTTTGTATGTTTTTTTCCAATACACTATTGGAAGTGGAGACTTGTATAGTGATTTCCATTTAAATGTTAACATCTGCCTTGTCATGCTCTGAGAAATAGTATAGTATTACTTATTCAAAGTACAGATAACGAGTATATTGTCTCACATACCACCGTGTAGGAACTGCTAGTAAATATTAGAGTTGGCCAAAATTTTCCCTTGAAACTGCTTTTCAACATAAAAATTGGGGTTTCAATTTGTGTGCGTGTGTGTGTGTGAGAAAAGTGTCCACTTTTATCCAAAATTTCAATTTTTTGTCAAAAAATAAACTATTTTGATTTGGATATGCTCTCATGGTGCCTCATGGGAGTTGTAGTTTGTTTGTCTCAGATCCCCAATTCTTCTGTATGGGTCAGGATTCTTAGCTGGACTACATTTCCCATGATGCACAATGGCCGGGACTCCTATGGTGCGCTGCCTCCCTTCTTCAAGCAGGGAAACCTGATGCATCAGGGAAGACATAGACCAACCAAGGAGCCTGACCAATAGAAGAGAATGAGGCGTACAAACTACAACTCCCATGATAGCATTTTCAAATAAAAATATTTTGGTTTTTGGCCAAGATATTTCAGCATTTGACTAATAATAATAATAAAAAAAATCTGCAGGAAAAAATCTCTATTTTCTGACCTTGGTTTATACACCCATCAGAGTCACATATTAATGCGTCTTATCTTTATTCAAACTTGTTTTTACATTACTATATTTTTCATGTTTTCTTCCCTGAACTCAGTCTTTTGACATGCTCTTCAAAAGAACTCCACTAATTCTCATTGCAAACAAAGAAGAAATGTATTTAACTCAGTAATTATTTTCTACAGAAAACACCTTTATCTTCACCATGCATGTTTTGTATCCTTGCCACAACAAAGGCTGCATATTTCATGCTCGATGATAATGCTGCATACTCTCTCATTTCTCTATTAATGTTTTTTTCTTTACAGTTCAGTGAGATCAAAGAGCAAACATCACAGCTGTTGCTCAAACACTGTGCTCATTTTGTGTCACTGATCCTCCCCTTTCAATTATCTCTGTGCTTTACAGAACTAGTTTCCTGTAATATGTTTTTGACTGGTTTGTTCACTGTTTTATTCTCCTGCTGTCCTTATGGACATGGTTATCCTCCCCTTTAATTACACTAATGAAGTGAGACTGAGGAAAAACAAGTGAATATCATTAATGAGCGAGGCAGGGACTCAAATACCATTTACAAAGTAAAAGAAGACAGAGGTTAATTTCTATATTTATATGAACAATTAAAGTGTGAATATAGTAATGAACTGGCTAGTGTGTGTATGAGTACACATCACCCATTTCTAGATAGCATCAAAAATGCTCACCTGGGTTATACAGGCCCTGAGGCCTGATTTTCAAAACATATGCACCCACAATCAGGGCCAAGTTTTCAAAAGGATTCAGCACATGGGATGCCAACCTTTTTGGAAATTCTGGCCCTTATTTAGGTGCCTGGCAAACAGGGTTCCATCTGCCTGAGATGTCAGAAAAGTTAATTCCACCTGACTTGCTTTCACGAGACATTTTGGGGCCAACAAACTGGCATTTTCTAACAAAATTAACAAGGAGTCTGGTGGCACCTTAAAGACTAACAGATTTATTTGGGCATAAGCTTTTGTGGGTAAAAACCTCACTTCTTCGGATGCATAGAGTGAAAGTTACAGAGGCAGGCATTATATACTGACACATGGAGAGCAGGGAGTTACTTCGCAAGTGGAGAACCAGTGTTGACAGGGCCAATTCAATCAGGGTGGATGTAGTCCACTCCCAATAATAGATGAGGAGGTGTCAATTCCAGGAGAGGAAAAGGTGCTTCTGTAATGAGCCAGTCACTCCCAGTCCCTATTCAAGCCCAGATTAATGGTGTTAAATTTGCAAATGAATTTTAGTTCTGCTGTTTCTCTTTGAAGTCTGTTTCCGAAGTTTTTTTGTTCAGTGATGGTGACTTTTAAATCTGTAATAGAAAGACAAGGGAGAGTGAAGTGTTCACTTACTGGCTTATGTATGTTACCATTCCTGATGTCCGATTTGTGGCCATTTATTCTTTTGCGGAGGGACTGTGCGGTTTGGCCAATGTACACGGCAGAGGGGCATTGCTGGCACATGATGGCATATATAACATTAGTGGACGTGCAGGTGAATGAGCCCTTGATGGTGTGGCTGATGTGGTTGGGTCCTCTGATGGTGTTGCCAGAGTAGATATGGGGACAGAGTAGGAAACGAGGTTTGCTAAAGGGATTGATTCCTGGGTTGGTGTTTCTGTGGTGTGGTGTGAAGTTGCTGGTGAGTATTTGCTTCAGGTTGGGGGGTTGTCTGTAAGCAAGGACTGGCCTGCCTCCCAAGGTCTGTGAGAGTGAGGGATCATTTTCCAGGATAGGTTGTAGATCATGGATAATGCGCTGGAGAGGTTTTAGCTGGGGGCTGTATGTGATGGCCAGTGGTGTTCTGTTATTGTCCTTGTTGGGCCTGTCCTGTAGTAGGTGATTTCGGGGTACCCGTCTTGCTCTGTCAATCTGTTTCCTCATTTCTCCAGGTGGGTATTGTAGTTTTACAAATGCTTGATAAAGATCTTGTAGGTGTTTGTCTTTGTCTGAGGGGTTGGAGCAAATTTGGTTGTATCTTAGGGCTTGGCTGTAGACAATGGATCGTGTGATGTGTCTTGGATGGAAGCTGGAGGCATGTAGGTACGTATAGCGGTCAGTAGGTTTCTGATATAGGGTGGGGTTTATGTGACCATCACTTATTTGCACTGTAGTGTCCAGGAAGTGGATCTCTTGTGTGGACTGGTCCAGGCTGAGGTTGATGGTGGGGTGGAAATTGTTGAAGTCCAGGTGGAATTCTTCAAGGGCCTCCTTTCCGTGGGTCCATATGATGAAGATGTCATCAATGTAGCGCAAGTAGAGGAGGGGCACTAGGGGACGAGAGCTGAGGAAGTGTTGTTCTAGGTCAGCCATAAAAATGTTGGCATACTGTGGGGCCATGCGGGTACCCATAGCAGTGCCGCTGACTTCAAGGTATAAGTTGTCCCCAAATCTGAAGTGGTTGTGGGTGAGGAAAAGTCACAAAGCTCAGCCACCAGGCGTGCTGTGGCCTCATCAGGGATACTGTTCCTGACAGCTTGTAGTCCATCCTCATGTGGAATATTGGTGTAAAGTGCTTCTACATCCATGGTGGCCAGGATGGTGTTTTCAGGAAGAACACCAATGCATTGTAGTTTCCTCAGGAAGTCGGTGGTGTCTTGAAGATAGCTGGGAGTGCTGGTAGCATAGGGTCTGAGGAGAGAGTCCAAATAGCCAGATAATCCTGTTGTAAGAGTGCCAATGCCTGAGATGATGGGGCGTCCAGGGCTTCTGGGTTTATGGATCTTGGGTAGCAGATAGAATTGACACCTCTTCATCTATTATTGGGAGTGGACTACATCCACCCTGATTGAATTGGCCCTGTCAACACTGGTTCTCCACTTGCGAAGTAACTCCCTGCTCTCCATGTGTCAGTATATAATGCCTGCCTCTGTAACTTTCACTCTATGCATCCGAAGAAGTGAGGTTTTTACCCTCGAAAGCTTATGCCCAAATAAATCTGTTAGTCTTTAAGGTGCCACCAGACTCCTTGTTGTTTTTGTAGATACAGACTAACACGGCTACCCCCTGATATCTGACAAAATTGTTTCCCTGGAAAATTTCTGACCAAGTCTAGTGCTAAGCACTGTTGAAAATCTGGCATCATATAGTTAGCATCGATTCTCCTGTAGCTCAAGTGGTCATAGCCTAGTCTTTTCGATCAGGAAGATCAGGGTCTTATTCCTGCTTTGGATGGGAAGATGGGAAGGGCCATGGGATGACAACTATGCCGTGTCAGGTGGTAACAAATATGTTACAATATTTTGTCATTACGTTGAGCTGTGTAACAAATCTACTTCTTAGCAATGGTAAACCCTCCATCGCTGGTGCTCCCCAATGCTTTTGCCAGTATATCTATTCAATGCCTTAACATCATGATTGGATCAAATCCTGAAATCCTTAATCAGCATTTATTCCCTGCTTCTTTATTTCTTGTTCATGCAGCTGTGGGCAATTCACAGAGGCTGTTCCTGAATGCAGCCCTTTTGCTGAGCAGCAGTGGAGCTTTGGGCTTTTGCAGCAAGTCAATTTCTTGTTGGAGGATGTAGTGGGGCGGATTGCCCCACTCGCTGAGAGTGTAGGCTGCAGCAGGCCAGTGGGCCTGCGTAGACGGGCAGCCAATTAGAGAGGGACTTATTGGGAGCCAATCAGGGCCCAGATTGGAGGCAGCCAATCAGGGCCAGGCTCAGCCCTGTAAAAAGGCTGCTCAGGGAGAGAGCAGGCAGTCTGTCCCCGACCTTCAGGGAGGAAGGTCTGTCTCCTGAGCAGGAGACCTGCACCCAGGACAGTGTAGTGCTGGGCAGGCTCAGGGAAGCAGAGTGGAGCTTCAGCCTGATACCTGCCAGACTGCCGGCCCTGAGTAGAAGGGCCTAGAGGGTGCAATGGGGTCAGAGGGGAAGTGACCCAGGGAAGGCTGAAGGCAAGGGGAGAGAAGGAGGGCCGAGAGGCTGCCGTTAGAGGGTCCTTGGGTCGGGACCCAGAGTAGCAGGCGGGCCTGGGTCCTCCCTATCCCCCTTGTGCTGCACCGGGCCGTGGAGCAGTGGCCGAGTCAGGCTGCAGCCTGCCCTCTGACGTAAGAGGGGCTAGACTTAGGGGTTGTGGCAGGCCGCTGAGGCTGGTGCAAAGACTTCTGTTAACCCCACCCCCACCCCCTCCCGGAAGGGAGTGTGGATGGACTGAGGGGCACTGCTGGAGGGCAGTGGTCCTGAAGAGTATGCCGCGAACTGAAGAGCGACGCGGGCTTAGACACCAACCGAGGGCAAGACAACAGATGGGACACCACCAGGAGAGGGCGCTCCACTGGACTGAGCTAATTCCCGAGACGACCAGTTAGTAGGAGGCGCCAGGTGGTGAGTCCCAACCCGTTACAGAGGACAAATCAGTGAGGCAAAGTCAAGGAATTTTCTAATGTGATTTGTTTATTTACAAAATATACACCAGTCCTCACTACCTGTAATAGGTGCGGGTAAAACCGCTCAAAGGCAAGTCCCTGCTGATGAAACCTCAGCTAAGGCACCAGTGTGTCCTGTCACCGAGAAACTGCTCTCTACAACTCGCCAGCATAACACACCATTTCCTTTTCCTGCTTCAGCTTTACACTGGGAAAACCCCCCAATCCAAGGCCATATGGTCTCCAATGATTATCCGTTTGTGAAGCTGCTCTGCAACACTTAGGAACCTCAGAATAGGTTTGACTGCCCAGCAGACAAAGGAGAATGCTTTATCCGGCTACGCAATCCTCTTACCAGCTCCTGTGCACAATTACTGCGTGAAGTAACTTTCATTTTTTCTGTGAAGAGTTTCATCCTGAGTGCTTACCCATCAGTGGCTCAGAACTTGCACACCATTCACACCTTTGGCCATAAACTTTAGGGTTTGGCCCTTTATTTAGAGCTGGCTCTGGATTTTGGACAGCTCGAAGTTCCAGGCGATAGAAACAGGACCAACTGCAGAATTGATATATTTCACATCAGTCGCATTTTTAAGTCTGATTGCAGGAACATATAAGAAGTATAAAGAAATAGTTGTAGAGACGTTTAATGGAAAATCAGTTGCATAAGAGAAGAGCCAGCCCTGCAAAAATTCCTCACTAGCTCTCCCAGACGGTAAAATCTCTTATAATTGTCCACTGCTCCTACTTGTGTAGCTGGTTTGGAGTTATTTGGCTCCACTTATAGCTTTTGTTGTCTGTCCAATTATTTTATCTATTTTTACTTATAGTTCTTTAGCTGGAGCCTTAAAAATTAAAAAGTCTTAGATAATTAAACATGTATCGATTGACTGATTTTTTTTCCCCAACCCGCTATGAAATCATTGCCTGGAGCATCTTCCCCTTAACAGTTGCCCTAAGGAATGTGACTTGCAGAAACTTTCTAATTGAACTGTATCCTGCAATGAAGCTCAGAATAGAATATTAGAAGCACTGCAGGAGATAATATCATTGAGACACCTCAGGTTTGAAAGACCTGGCTCTAAAATTCTGGAGACTGAAAGGGCTGATACAGTGGGTGAAACTGAGTATTGGCAGGTGCAACTGAACTGACATCAGTGTAATTGTCTGCTGGTGCCTGGGCTGAATTTGGCCAATTATTTTTGCTTGCAATTACAGCATTCATGAACATCAGCTATTACAGTCTGACAATTTTTGAGATGATGGGCTTAAAGGAAATGGGAAACTATTGAAAAGAGACTCTACATTAAAGGGTTCTGCAATCAATTTGTGTGCCAAGCACTGTGATGGCCTGCTGCAGAGACAATTTTTCAGAGGTGCTAAGTAGCTGCACGGTAACTCCTTCGTTAGATTGTCTGGGAGGACTGAACCCAGGGCCGGCTCTAGGTTTTTGGCCGCCCCAAGCAAAAAAATTTTTGGCTGCCCCCCACCCCAGCCCTGGGTTCTCTCTTCCCCCCCCCCCCCCCGCCACCCCAGCCCTGGGCTCCCCCCCACCAGTGATGACTCTGCCCACTCCCCCCTCACCTCCAGCCGGTCCGGCGCTGGCAGGGTCGGGGTAAGCAGCGGGGCTCCCGGGCCGCGCCTCAGCCCAGGGTCCCGCCTCCAGGACCGGCCGGGACCTGGGAGGGCAGAGGCAGGGGACCGCCCCGGTAGAGGGCTGAGGTGCCGGGGCAGGGTAGCCCCAGAGGCAGCGGAGCCCCAGAGAGCGGGACGCAGGTCCCACACAACAGCGCCCCTCCCTCTATGGCCCCGCTGCTGCTTCTGGCCGCCCTGCCACAGTCCCTGGGGGACTCGGGCCGCTTCACCCAGCCCCAGCTGCAGCGCTGGGGGCAGCCGCCCTGCGGCACCTGCAGGCGACTCCGTGTGCCCCGTGGGGTGTCCCCCAGCCTGAGTGTCCCCCGCTCGAAGCCTGCCCGGCCCAGCCACAAGGTGTGGGTGCTGCTCCCCCGTGGCGCGAACCACAGCACCTACAGGGCGCCCCCCACGCACGACGGGCTGCTGCTGCCAGGGCCAGCTCTAGGCGTTTGCTGCCGGAAGCACAAAAAAAAATGGCCAGAATGCTGCCCTTGAAAATGTGCTGCCCCAAGCATGTGCTTGGTTTGCTGGTGCCTAGAGCCGGCCCTGACTGAACCCAAGCCTTGGGATCTAAGTGCATAAGATTATACTGCTTGAGTCAAAGGATCAGCTGTACTAGGTTGGAAGCAGTAACACACTCCAACCTCTGTATGTGGTCCAGCCACTAGAGAGAGAGAGAGAGAAATATCCACACTCGTGTACACGGGAATTACACTTGCAGCTCTCATTGGAATTAAGTGCTCAGCACTCCAGAAAAAAGTCAGATCCTCAGGGTATACTAGGCCAGCTACTATTGATACTTGGATTTACTATTTTTATCTGTCTTTCCTGACGTGGGGTATTTTGTGGTGTGGGCTAGCTGAGGTACAGACTGGCTGCACAGCAGTGACAGGTAAAATGAGCACAAAATGCCAATACTGCATGGCAAGTTAACTAGCACAGACTACACAACCCAGCAACTCATGATTTTTCTTCAAGTAAAATGATTCAGGCCTTTGCCCAGCACTACAAACTGCCATTCCCCACCATGACCTTTCTTCCTGGCCCTGAAGCAGGGGAAGAAACATTTCCTGTGGCCATGGGGGAGAAGTATGTAGATCTGAATGCTGGAAAGATCCAGTCCCTCTGACTGGAAACTAATGCCTAGTACAGTGCCCCTAAGGCATACATACCATCACTGTCATCCTGCTTTAAGCAGTCCTGCTGTTCTTGTATGCTCCTGTCCATGTCTTTGACTGCTGTGTGCTAGATAAGGAACTTATGTCTTGTCTGCACTGGGTTTTTAACTGCAAACACTTAGCAAAGATGTTCTGCACCAGTGTGAACTGTGGCTTGTATCCACACAGTTTCAAATAGGGTAAGCTGCACTGGCATAAACCATATTTACTTTTGCAGTTGGCAGCAGTGCAGCTACACTGGTGACTGGAAACCCAATGCAGACAAGGCCTCATCCTTTTTAGGCCTGAGACATGTTAGTGAAAGAGCAGGCAGATTGCAAACAGCTTCTGCTGTTTCTGGGACGGAAGCAGAGGCAACCTACAATTCCATCTCTGCTCAATATGTCCAGACTTCCTCTGGGAAAACTTAGGTCTAGTTACGCTGTCATTTCATGAGGGTAGCTAGGGATAGCTCGTTTGGAGTCAATTGTCTTCCAGGAGCCTAAAGAGCTTTTCTCTTTTAGTGACCAATGCTGAAGTCATTACTCAGGGCTGACAACATAGGACCATATCCTGGTACAGAACACTCAGCTTGAGCAAATGAGCTGTGACCTTGGGACACAGGAGTTGGTGAAGAATGGAAATTCCAATCTCATCCTGCAGTAGCCAGTGCAGAACCACTACTGGGGCCATAGGGGAGAAGTAGAAGATGCTCTGTGCAAGATTCTGTATGTGGGGATTTGAGCTACTGGACCTACTGGTCTTCCTCCCACTCCCCAGCCAGTCACCAGTTCCCCCTCCTGCTTGAAGAACGTGGCAGCTTGCAGGAGAGTGTGCACAAAGCCCCTTATAGAGGCTCTAGGTTGATCACCCCATGCAGCAGATACACACTATTCCCATTTCATTTTAGGCCTTGTATCCCCATCCTGGAGGCCAGACGATTTCGCTCCAAAGCAGGATTAGATCCTTAGATGGTCCTTTGTACATTTTTAGTTCTCAGAGAACAAGCTGAAGGCCTATTCACCACTTGAGTCCTTCAGAGTTCCCCTAGGCCAGGTCTACACTACAAACTTACATCAGCATAACCCTGTCACTCGGGGGCATAAAAAATCCCGGGGTGATGTAGTTACACCGACTTCACCCTCGGTGTAGACAGCGCTATGTGGATGGCAGAGCTCCCACCTTTCATGCAGGTGGATTAACTACGCCAACAGGAGGAGCTCTCCCATCGGCATAGTAGAGTCTTCACTAAAGTGCTGCAGTGGCACAGTTTACCAGTGCAGATGCAGTGCTGTACACGTAGACAAACACTTAGACCTTGTCTGCATGGGCAAATGTTTTCAGTATAACCCCAGGTGCTAATTTAAACCAATGGAGTTCTCTCAGACCTGGTCTACACTGCGGGGACGGGGGGTCGACCTAAGATACGCAACTTCAGCTATGAGAATAGCATAGCTGAAGTCGATGCATCTTAGGTCAACTTACCTCGCGTCCTCATGGCGTGGGGTCAACTGTCACCGCTCCCCCGTCGACTCCGCTTCCACCTCTCGCCACAGTGGAGTACAGGAGTCTACAGCAAAGTGATTGGGGATCGATTTATCGCGTCTACACTAGACATGATAAATTGATCCCCGATAGATCGATCACTACCCGCCAATCTGGTGGGTAGTGTAGATGTACCCTAACTAAACTCCTCCTCTCCCCCGTGTAGATACTTATTCTGCAAGAGTGACCTTTTTTCTGTTTAGCTTAAATCTCTTTCCAAACAACATAGCCATATATATATATAAAAAGACCCGCTTATACCAGAATAAGGGCTTGTCTGCAGGGAAGCTATACTGGTATAAACTAAGGTGTGAATTTTAACTCGTATAGCTCCCAGTGTGGACACTCTCATCTCGATATAAGAGGGCCATTTTTCATTTAGCTTTTGTTGCTTTGGAAGAAGTTTAAGCTAAACCAAAAAAAGTCATTCTTGTGGCAGAATAAGTGTCCACATGAACCATTACACTGACATGACTATTTCATTATATCGCTATAACTGGTAACACTTTCCCCATGTAGACTGTTCCTGAAACGTATAACCTACAAACAGCTCATAGAGACACTCACGGTCAGCCAGTCAGCTCCCTTCTCTCAGGAGTTTACATTTTAGTCACAGAACATGTCCCTAACCATCCAAATGTAAGAGATGTCTCCCACCCCTTCCTCCCCCTTGAAGTTTCTTACCTAAGCCTACAGCCTCCTTCTCCTTGTTCTTAGAACAACTGTTTTTATGGCCCCTCCCTGGAGCGCCTGTGTGAGCCTGGGTTTTTATTGACCCCACTCTTTTAGGGAACAGAGTACTCTGCGCCCTGTCACTTTAAAATTAACAGCTGCTGCAGATGTGCTGTGAACTAAACATTTTAACATGATGCAGATCATAAACACTGTTACCATAAACTTTATAAGATCTACAACCATTTGCTTGTCTTCAGCTATTGATTTTCATTGAATAGTAAATAGCCACTATTTGGTATGCAGTAGAACTGCATAGTTCACTGCTCATAACCACCCTTGTTAGTCATCCCGAGCTCAGTCCTGCAGGGCTGCAGCTGAGGATTTGAGAGAGAAATGCTGAGCTACTCAGTAGGGTGGCTAAACTGAGTGGTGCTTTGTTGCTTGTGGTACTGTTGTGGATCCACAGGTCCGGTGCTCTCACACAGCTCTGGAACAGTCCCCGGGAGGAGTCCTTCAGTCACACCCTCGCCAGGGTAAGCCACCTGGCTTCACCACCTCCTGGGACTGAGCCTCGGAGCCTTCAGCACCCTTGCGTCACACCGTGAGCTCCCTTCAGCGAGTCCACCTGAGTTGGGCACCTGAGGGAGACTTACACACGCACAGGGAGCAATGCACCCCAGACTTCCTTGAGTTGGAGTGAGTCTCAGCCAGACTTGTAAAAGCAGAAGGATTTATTAGAAGTCTGGGACACAATGTAGATGTAGAAATTCCTTCATTAACATGGAGAACAGAAAGTTACAACATAGTCCATCTGGTCAGACCAGAGTCTAGATACCTTTGACTCCCCTGAGTCCCAGTCCAGAAGCTTCTCTTCTCTCCAGCAGCCCGCACTTAACAACTCCACCTGGCCTCACCTCAGTCCTTTGTTCTTCAGCTGGTCACACCCAACTGGCTTCCTAAGGAGAGTGGGCCATCCACGGTCGTTTGTTGCTAGGTGCCAAATATCCGGGCAATTGGAGTGGCCATTTTCTTCTGGGCCTCTCCATGGGCATGGAGCTCCAGGGAGCGAGGTACTGGTCATGCCTGTATCTCTGGGTCTCTGCAAAGACCTTTCCCCCAACCTAGTTAACCACATACCACATAGGGGAAACTGAGGCACACAACATCTTCATACAAAATATTCTGAATAATTCCCACCCCGGCCATCACAGGTTCTGAGTAACAGGCTGAGAAATACATTGATTCACTGGACCCATCAGAAGCATGCGTGTCTGTGTCTGGTCTCTGCTCCCATTTTCTCCTAACATCAGTTCTTTCACACACTCATGTAAAACAGTTCTCTAGGGTGGCAGTAGGATTTCCTTCTAATAGTAAAAATGGCTGCTGCTCCCATCCTTGGTACGCACAGGACTGGAGTCCTGTTAACAGGATTGTGAGCAGATCATGCTTTTTCTCTGCCCTATACAGAGGCTTTTCTGAACAGGTTTAGAAGAAACCCTGATTGCTTAGGTCTGGTGCTTTTCCTCCCTGCAGCTTTAGTGTTTTGCTACTCCAGAGCTTTTTTAATAGTTCTCAGCAGAGTCGGCTGGACTGAGCCTCAGACTTGGAATTCTCTCTTCATCTAGGGACAGAGTTTTGGTGCAATTGTGGAAATGTAACCACTGTTTAAAATCTAGCAGTTCACTTGCTTGACTGCAACTTGGCATGAATGCATATGATTTAAGAAATCTGGTCCACATTGCTTTTAATATGCAGAGCTGTGCATTTTACTATGGAGAAAAGTTTGGGGGGAGAAGGGGGAAACAGTTAAGAGTAACAGCTTACCAGATTGTGGTGTTCTTTTGCTGTTCTGTTTCCGATTTGAAATCGCTAGTTTGTCTGGGTTGTTTGGCTTTTTTAAAGAACATTTTGTACTGTAGTCTCTGCATTTAAGCTCTAGTTACTGGTTCACGTATTTATCATTTCAGGCTTTGTTTTTACATTGATAAACCCCATCACACCCAAAGAAAGATGAGTTTCTTTCTCCAGGTGATAGAGAAGTCCATGAAGAGACACCAGGATTCTCTCTCTCTTTTAACAATACCTCTGTAAAGGTAACAGGAAGGTTGCAGATGTAAACCCCCAAAGGCCAGGAAATTAAAACAAAAAAAAGATGGGGGGCAGATCCTTAGCTGGTGGAAATCCAGTTCAGTGGAGCCATGTCTGTTTACAGCAGCTGAGGATCTGCCCCGTGGCTCTCCTTGTAGCATTATTCACTCACATAACAGGGAGGCCATATTTGATTATTGATGTTGAGCTGTTCAATATTTTAAGACTACATTGTGGCTTTTGTGGAGAGTGATGCAGCACACTAGTGAACAGCCCTATGAGCATTCTGGCAGGCTCAACCCAAACACTTGTACAGTCCTTGTGGAAATGCATATTGGAGTGGGAGCTCAATTATCCTTCTACAGGGTGCAGTGCACACCAAACACAGCCCTCCCACACTGGTTCAGGTCATGGCTTTTCCTACCCTGTGCACTTTGGGGGATCTTATGCCACCAGTAATGCTAGACTCTCATAGTCCATGAACTCCCACCCTACCAGGACAAGGGATTTGCAAGGGCAAAAAGATTCATGCACCCTTTCAGCTGTACCCCATCCTTTTGTCCTGGGACCAGCCACAATCTGGCCCTTAATATATACACACACACAGCCAAATTCTATTCTGAGTTACAACTGTGCTACCCCATTCACTCTACTGGGGCAGCACAAGAGTAAATGGGGACAGATTTTGCAATGTAGGCAAGTTAGGCACAGAAGAACATGAACTTTTTCATTTCCTGACCTCTGTTTACATTTGCAATCCTCTGATTGTATTAACGTAGGTTTTTGCACTTGATTTCCCCTTTTGTTAAAGATAGGCAAGAGGAAAACTTCTAGCTGTAGAACTGTGACATTGCATAACTGCAGAAGACACAAAATACTTCATATGACAGCTGTGCAAATAAGAGTGGTAGGGCTTTTAATTAAAACTCAGTACAAATATTGTGTGCATAAGGGGCTTTGAGGAGCACAGTGGAAATTAGATGTTTTGAGTCACTTTAATTTATAATAAAAACAAAACTAAACATGGCAACCATTACTCCTTGAGGATTAGCCACTTTTAAAGTTTGCTGTGTTTTAGTTCTCTATCTGCAAAAATCTTAAATGCTTTTTAAAGTGAAAAATAGAACCCAGTTGGAATTTTTCAAAGTAAAAGGTTTTCAACACAAAACCCAATGTTTTTTCCAAAATGAAAGTATGCAAAAAACTTTCATTTTTTTCTAGTTTTACATTTTTCAACAAAAATGTAAAATTTTCATTTTGGGGTGGGAGACTGGCCAAAAAACTGTTTTCAAAAATTCAGAAGTTCACAACCAAAAAAGATTGTGATTAAAAATATGTACAGAATATTTTGAAAAATTAGGTCTCTTGTGAAAATGAATTGAATGTAACCATCTTTGAAATTAAAAAAAAAACAAACCCAGCAATTGTGAAAAAGTGTGTGTGTATGTGTATATATATATTTCCCCAGCATGGATAAATCAACCCAATCAGTGGGAATAATCAAGTTTGTGACCTAACTGGCCT
This sequence comes from Malaclemys terrapin pileata, assembly GCF_027887155.1. NCBI lineage: Eukaryota > Metazoa > Chordata > Testudines > Emydidae > Malaclemys > Malaclemys terrapin. The sequence continues at coordinate 268,939,015 of NC_071506.1, read as the reverse complement.
TGTGTGAAGTTTACGTGCACAAATCACATGTACCCAATTTTGAAAAGCTGATCCTAGACCAGTCTAAAGTCCCAATCACATAACAAACTCAGCACATGCAGGCCCCTAAGCCCACACACAGAGCCCCACTGACTTTAACAGGTCTGCCCGCACAGAGCACATTGCAGGATCAAGGCCTCTGTCATCCACTAAGGTTCCCTTTCATCTGAGACTGGCACAGGTCACTTTCAGAGTGAGGCTTCAGGTTTGCTGCCAGACAGAGATTATCTTGTGTGCAGAGCGTATGCCGGCAGAGAGAGCTGCTGAATGTCTGCGCCTGTCACTTTTTCACAGTTTGGTTGTTTTGTCATTTTTTTCCTGGTGCAGCTGATGCTGTGATGTGTTATCTGTCAGATGAAATTTACAGGCATATTACCCTGCCTGACAGGAAGAGAGCACCACAAGGATTTCCACAGGCAGGCACTACTGGAAAGTAGTTGTCTGCTGCATAAAGTAGTTTAGTAGAAAAGGCGGTGCTTTTATTTATTTATTTTTTAAGCCACGGCATTAAAAATAAAGGGTTGGCAGCTGCTAATCTATTTACTGTGCAGAATCCTTGGCAGTCTATGGGGTGCTTTCAAAGCAGTGCATAGGGAGTTATGAGTCTAAATCCTGTTAACAACTCTCTTTGCACAACAATATCAAGATTTCTGCATATAATTCTCTGTACGATGCTTTTAAAATATACCCTATAAGTCACACTCCTGAGTGCCCAGCCTATGAAGACTAAATACTAGTTAATCTTGTCACAAGATAACTTCATTGCAAAAAATCAGCCTGCTATGGATTCATTTAGTCACAGTATTAGCTCATCAAAACACTGCCTATTACAGGCTAATCCCCTCTCTAGCCCTGTAAAAAAAATCCACTTTGTTTGAACCAGGAGAAAATAATCCATCTCCTTTCAGCACAAGCAACGTTATGAAATTACCTGTCTACTCTCACTACAGTTTAGAATGATGCTGATGATCATGTCTGGCCATCTAAATATCTCACAGGAGCTGCTGTTAGATTGAACAGCCCTGCTAGCTACAGGGCAAATACACCTTGAGGGTTTATTCAAAAATATCTGTTCAATCTTATCTGTTTCATTCAGACCCATCTATGCCACTTGAACAATTTCCAAAATTTTCTTTCATGTTTGCCAACACATTTTGCAGCCAGTACTTTGCACGTTACGAGGTTTGTTCGTGAACTGCTTGTGTCATAGCGAAAGCTGGCATAGATGCTTTTTAGTGCTGCTCCTGTCAATCCCTGTGGCCCAACAGATATTCTGTGTTGGCTCTTATTTTAGATTATTACTTCACAGGCAATGCAAGTGGCTACAAATAGTGTATCCGAAAACCAGGGCCAAACTCAACAATTTGATCTGGGGTGTGTATTTTTCTGGGACCAACACTAACCTGCTTGTAATCACTAACAAGAACCTAAGCCATATGTTTCCAGCAGTGACAGTGACGAGGTCTGTCTGTCACAGAGGACAGTGATGTAAGAAAATGGTCAATTTATTTAAAGGGCTTCTCCTCGTATAGAATTTACTTGATGCTGGTACTATTGTGTCCACTGCCAGGCTGCTAAGGTTACATGTGCACAGCTAGTGAACAGACAGTGAAAGGTTCCATGAAGGAACAGAGAAAATTTCTGGGGCCTCACTCAGATTTTAATCTGCTGAATCTGGAAGGGGTTAGACGGCTATGAAAAACCCTTAATCCAAACATTAGCCTTTGAGGCAGGGTCTCAAATTGGGAAAAATTTTGTAGGGTGCTTTCAAGCAGCCAACGAGAGTGGGAGATGCTCAGACCAGCATGCCCCTTTGCACAGAACTTTAACTCAACCAGTCACCAAAAGATGGGAAGTAAGGCCCAGATCCTCAAACGTATGTAAGCACCTAACTTCCATTTCAATTGAACTTGCTCTATAAGCAGCTGACATCACAAACTTTGTTTCTTATCTCCTGTTGCTCCATTCCCCACAGCCTGGTCTGGCATCTCTGGATGTTGAAAGAGACCCAAGAATTAGGTCATCTAGTCTCTCTCACTGTCATTGTGGGGTTGCTCCCTCTGGCATACACGCAAGTGCTGTGTCCATCCTCGTTCTAAGTTACTCAAGTGATTGGGGCAATGCATCCTTTGGGAGGCTGATGTACACTTTAATACGACTGTTACTGGGTCAGATTCAGAGGGTCTTTCACAGTTTTTACCGCATTGAACTCCCATGGAAATCAAAGGGGATTTTTGTTATAGAAGGATCTCACGCTTTGGCCCACTTTTAGGAAAATTCATTCTGATTTAAGTTGTCACATGGTTATTTCATTTCATCTGAGTAACTGATGGAACTGTTTATTTATTTAGTGTATTTTAGAAGACTGTCAAGGGGACCCGGAGCATTAGGTAGGCCACTCTTATTTTAGTTTCAAAACTACAAATGCATCAAAATATTAGAATGTTCTGCCAAGTGAATGATCCAAATGAATGAACATTCTTGTCTGCTTTAAAATTCCTTTAGATGATCCATCTACAGATGTCATATAATCAAAAATCCCATGACTGCATATTTGTTCTGCTTTTACATCCAAGCAGGCACTGCTGTAATATCCAGCAGGGAGCAAGGGTGCATAATGGTTTCCTTTTTTAGCGAGTGAAAGCAAAATGAATTCTGTTTCCTTGAGTGTTGTAGAGGCTTGAGAGGAAGCTGGTGACTGCAGGCAGTTGTCAGAGAAAATGAAGACAAAAGAAAGTACTCCATACATTACCCAGGACATCTGAATTGCCCTTGATTTCTTCTGCAAATAGAACACCTTCAGAAGCTGGACAGCTCCTCCAGCACCTGGCTGCTGCTGGACAGCTATTCTTTGCTGGTCTCTGGGTGCCTCTCTTCCCATTTGGTAAAGGAAAGTAATTTCCTGTAACTATCCACCAAAGTTACACTGCATAACAAAATTCATTGCTGCTGGAACTGAGCATATTCCACTTAGCTGTGCCTGACTTTGACCTCAGCACTTTATCAGCAGATTAAAACCTACTCCTAGGCTGGGACTGAGTGAGGGGATTGGAGTGTGAGGTAAGGGATGAGACAGCTGGAGGAGGGGACAGAATGGCAGAGAAATGGATGTTGACGGATCTGAAGTTACGGAAGAGCTGTCTGAAGGGACAGAAGCAAGTGGCCATGGAAGATGAGGTGGAGGGAGGAACGCGGCTATTGAAAAATTGGAAAGGCAGCAATGTTTGAAGACAAGGTCTAGTGCATGGCCACTTTGGTGACTGCAGAAGTTGATCCAGGGCTGAAGGTCACACATGAAGGTGAGGGTACCACATGGGTCATCGACCAAGGATGAGGGGTAGGGACTGAGAGGAGATGGAGAGGGGAGGTCAGATGTCAAAACAAGAGGGAAAGTGTTCAGCAAGGAGTCAGGGGGTGGAGAGCAGATGATGGCTACATGAAGGTGTATAGAGTCTGATGGACTGTTGCTTGAAGGGGGAAAAGGAGTGTGAAGGCAGTAGAAGGAGGGGCTGGAAGAGAAGGAACCTGACAACCCTCCCCAATCATGCCATCCTTCAGGGAAGATTCAGAACACAGTGTGTGTGAGGAAAAGAGGCCACTGTCACAGTGCAGAGACAGAGTCTGACAGGGAAATCCAGGTTCCAGTGAGTTCCAGGAGACTGAGGGCGGAGGAGATGAAATATTCATGAATTGAATTCCCACCTTAAAAAAAAACAGGAGCGAGATTCTGTTTTGCACCTGTGAGAAATGCAGCACAGAACTTGCAACCCAGGTGGCCAGGGACTAGGATGGCCCTGGGGGCCTCTCTAAGTGGTGACAGCCTGTTTGTGGATGCCAATTGGAGACAGTGCTGTCTGGAAACAGTGCAGCACTGCATACTATGGCTGTACCGTGAACATGCCTCTCACCCTCACCCTGCATGCTCCCTATACTGAGGCTTGCTGGGGGGTCTTCTGAAGACAACCTGGGGCTGTTTTCCACAATTCCTGAGCCAAGAGACTCAGAGGCCACTCTAGCGCCAGGCAACTAGGCAGCTGCCTACAGTGGCAGATTTGGCCTGGCCACATCCCTGGCATGACAGAGGGGCAGCCAGGCCAAATGGGACTGAAATTGTGTCTCTGTGTGTCATGTCAAAATGCTACTCACTTAAATTTATCCTGGTCACCCTCCATCATGACAGAGAGGCACTGGGCCAAATTTAGGTGATGTAGGGAAGGCACATTAAAATGTTGCTTAGGGTGGCATGTTACCCAGGGTTATCTGAACGCAAAGCTATGGTAACTAATCTCTATATTCCAGGTCGTGTCAGGGAATAAATGAATGAGGACACAATACCTCTGTAATAAATGATTGGTACAACCAAGAGTGCTTCTACCCCAAAATCCTTATTGTTATTGAATACAAAGCACACTTCTATAATAGCAATAGTTTCAGAGCACCCATTAATATAGTTACCCGAAGTCTGAGATGGTGTCGAATGTTTGGCAGACGGGTTCCAGGGGCAGGCCTTCCTCCTAGCCACTGAGGAGATAGCTGTCAGACTCCAAGCTTGTAGAAATCCTCCCAGGTTTCTCCAAAGTACAAACATTAACTAAACTCTTTATAGGTTTCGCTAGACAAAAGCACATAATTCACAATGGCCCCTAATAAGCTAACAATTTCCCTAGCAACAGCAAATAATAATTCATTATTCTATTTATCAGCAAAGCAACTTCAGGAAGAAACGTATAATTACAGACACCCAGACTCAAAGTCAGTCATCCAGCCTCCCTTTTTATTCTCATGAATCTCACAATTTTATCTTATCTATCCTTGTTAGTAACACAATAACTGTGCAGCTGTTTTTGTTCTGTCTGCCTAAGCCCAGGCCAAATAGGTCTTTGCTACGTGATGTTCTTGCTCCCAATTTATGGTGGCTAAGTACACAATATGGCTGCAGGTTATGTCAAGTCCAGGTTATACAAACTCCAGTTCTCTCATAACAGGCAGATTGTGTTGTGTGATTTCTGGAAAGAATTCATCCCCCAATTGCATCTGGGACTTTTTAGGTCCTTTTATAACACGGTGGCCCTTTTACCAGCATAAAGCGGATGTGAGAAGCTTACTCAAGGTTTTGACAGGTCATAATCAAGGCAAGTTAAGGTTGCTGGTTGGTGAAGAACCATGTCTCTCTTAAAAAGAAGAACAGGAGTACTTGTGGCACCTTAGAGACTAACAAATTTATTAGAGCATAAGCTTTCGTGGACTACAGCCCACTTCTTCGGATGCATATAGAATGGAACATATATTGAGGAGATATATATACACACATACAGAGAGCATAAACAGGTGGGAGTTGTCTTACCAACTCTGAGAGGCCAATTAATTAAGAGAAAAAAAACTTTTGAAGTGATAATCAAGCTAGCCCAGTACAGACAGTTTGATAATAAGTGTGAGAGTACTTATAAGGGGAGATAGAGTCAATGTTTGTAATGGCTCAGCCATTCCCAGTCCTTATTCAAACCGGAGTTGATTGTGTCTAGTTTGCATATCAATTCTAGCTCAGCAGTCTCTCTTTGGAGTCTGTTTTTGAAGTTTTTCTGTTGTAATATAGCCACCCGCAGGTCTGTCACTGAATGACCAGACAGGTTAAAGTGTTCTCCCACTGGTTTTTGAGTATTTTGATTCCTGATGTCAGATTTGTGTCCATTAATTCTTTTGCGTAGAGACTGTCCGGTTTGGCCAATGTACATGGCAGAGGGGCATTGCTGGCACATGATGGCATATATCACATTGGTAGATGTGCAGGTGAACGAGCCCCTGATGGTATGGCTGATGTGATTAGGTCCTATGATGATGTCACTTGAATAGATATGTGGACAGAGTTGGCATCGGGGTTTGTTACAAGGATAGGTTCCTGGGTTAGTGGTTTTGTTCAGTGATGTGTGGTTGCTGGTGAGTATTTGCTTTAGGTTGGGGGGTTGTCTGTAAGCGAGGACAGGTCTGTCTCCCAAGATCTGTGAGAGTAAAGGATCATCTTTCAGGATAGGTTGTAGATCTCTGATGATGCGCTGGAGAGGTTTTAGTTGGGGGTTGAAGGTGACAGCTAGTGGTGTTCTGTTATTTTCTTTGTTGGGCCTGTCTTGTAGTAGGTGACTTCTGGGTACTCGTCTGGCTCTGTCAATCTGTTTTTTCACTTCAGCAGGTGGGTATTGTAGTTTTAAGAATGCTTGATAGAGATCTTGTAGGTGCTTGTCTCTATCCGAGGGATTGGAGCAAATGCGGTTATATCTTAGAGCTTGGCTGTAGACAATGGATCGTGTGGTGTGTCCTGGATGGAAGCTGGAGGCATGTAGGTAAGTGTAGCGGTCAGTAGGTTTCCGGTATAGGGTGGTATTGATGTGACCATCACTTATTAGCACAGTAGTGTCCAGGAAATGGACCGCTTGTGTGGATTGATCTAGGCTGAGGTTGATGGTGGGATGGAAATTATTGAAATCATGGTGAAATTCCTCAAGGGCTTCTTTTCCATGGGTCCAGATGATGAAGATGTCATCAATGTAGCGCAAGTAGAGTAGGGGCGTTAGGGGACGAGAGCTAAGGAAGCGTTGTTCTAAGTCAGCCATAAAAATGTTGGCATATTGTGGGGCCATGCGGGTACCCATAGCAGTGCCGCTGACTTGAAGGTATATATTGTCCCCAAATGTGAAATAGTTGTGGGTGAGGACAAAATCACAAAGTTCAGCCACCAGGTTAGCTGTGACATTATCAGGGATACTGTTCCTGATAGCTTGTAGTCAGCGGCACTGCTATGGGTACCCGCATGGCCCCACAATATGCCTACTGACCGCTACACTTACCTACATGCCTCCAGCTTCCATCCAGGACACAAACTGTACAGTACTATCAAACTGTCTGTACTGGGCTAGCTTGATTATCACTTCAAAAGTTTTTTTTCTCTTAATTAATTGGCCTCTCAGAGTTGGTAAGACAACTCCCACCTGTTTATGCTCTCTGTATGTGTGTATATATATCTCCTCAATATATGTTCCATTCTATATGCATCCGAAGAAGTGGGCTGTAGTCCACGAAAGCTTATGCTCTAATAAATTTGTTAGTCTCTAAGGTGCCACAAGTACTCCTGTTCTTCTTTTTGCGGATACAGACTAACACGGCTGTTACTCTGAAACCTGTCATGTCTCTCTTAGTACCTGACAAGAATAATGTATTTGTTTATGACATGGGCAGTATGCATTTTATGATGTCCTTAACTATTCACCACCTTATTTTTAAGTACACCTCTACCTCAATATAACACGACCCAATATAACATGAATTCGGATATAATGTGGTAAAGCAGTGCTCCGGGGGGTGGGGGGTGGCGGGGCTGCGCACTTCGGTGGATCAAAGCAAGTTCAATATAACATGGTTTCACCTATAATGCGGTAAGATTTTTTGGCTCCCGAGGACAGCGTTATATCGAGGTAGAGGTGTATGTTGGTTTAGTAAATGCTGTGATAGGTAAGACCACTGTTACCTAGTAACCTTAACTGGCTTTTTAAATGAAGTGGTTTGTTTTGTTTTGTGTTTTTGAGAAGAGAAGCGGATTAATACAGATATATAGGCTCTGGCCTGATTTCATAGAGATCTGCTACAATTTTATGTGAATGCAGTTTTAGATTTGTCTAGTAATATGCCAGTACTTAAATTCCTAAGTCACTTTTGAAAATGGGATGTAGCCATTAAGGCACTAAGGCCTTGCAAAGCTGAGTGGAACATTGGCAAGATTGGGCCCTAGTCACTATTTTTCAGGATACATTCCCCCAGGCTGTAAGTATGGCCAGCATTCTTTGTTTGTAGAAGTATGACTTTACATTTGACAGTCTTAAAATACTTCTGTGATTAAACCCAGATTACATGCCATATAAATGACCTGTCCTTGTTATTACTACCTCACAAATCTCTTGTCATCTGGACATTTTTTGATGCATCACATCGACATTTTTAATCTATTGAAAATGTGCCAGATTTTTTTTAAAAAAGCATTACACAAAATTAATCAGAACATCATGTGATAAGTCAGACACATTACATATGTCTAAGTTTATTATATCAGATTTACCTCTATCAACTAAATTAATTAGTTAAAAGAACAGAAGAGTGGCCATACTGGGTCAGACCAATGGTCTATCTAGGCCAGTATCCTGTCTTCTGACAGTGGTCAATGCCAGATGCTTCAAAGGGAATGAACTTAACAGGGCAATTATCAAGTGAGTGACCCTCAGTCATACAGTCTCAAAATCTGGCAGTCAGAGGTTTAGGGACACACAGAGGCTTAGGGACAGCCACAGCACAAGGTTGCATTCCTGAGCATCTTAGCTAATGGCTATTGTTGGACTTGTACTCCATGAATTTATCTAATTCTTTTTTGGTCTTCACAACATCCCCTCACAATGAGTTCCACAGGTTGACTGTGAGTTGTTTGTTTTAAACCTACTGCCTATTAATTTAATTGGTTGATCTCAGGTTCTTATGTTATGGGAAGGAGTAAATAACACTTGCTTATTCACTTTCTCCACACCATTCATGGATTCTATAGATTGGTCTGTAATTTTCACTCCATGCATCTGAAGAAGTGTTTTTTTTTTACCGATGAAAGCTTATGCCCAAATAAATCTGTTAGTCTTTAAGGTGCCACCCGACTCCTCATTGTTTTTGTGGATACAGACTAACACGGCTACCCCTTTGATAATAGATTGGCGAGGCATGATTTCCCTTCACAAAAGCCGTGTTGACTCTTCGCCAACAAATTGTGTTCATCTGTCGGTAAATCTACACTACTGTGGCACATCAGCGCAGCTGCACACCTGGTGAAGATGCGCTACGCCGCTGGGAGAACACTCTCCCGTCAGCATAATTACTCCACCTCATCAAGAAATATAACCTATGTCAGCAGGAGGGGCTTTCACACACCTGAGTGACGTAAATTAGATCAATTTAACCAGTAGTTCGCTATGTGTCTGATAATTCTGTTCTTTGCTATATTTTCAACCAATTTGCCTGGTACTGAAGTTAGGCTTACCAGCCTGTAATTGCCAGGATTACATCCGGGGCAGTTTTTAAAAATTGGCATCACATTAGCTAGCCTCCAGTAATCTACTACAGAAACTGATTTAAGCGATAGATTACATACCACAGATAGTTCTGCCATTTCATGTCTGAGTTCCTTCAGAACTCTTGGGCGAATTCCATGTGGTCCTGGTGAATTATTATAGTTTAATTTATGAATTTGTTCCAAAACCTCCTCTAATGACACCTTAGCCTGGGACAGTTCTTCAGATTTGACACCTAAAAAGAGTGGCTCGGGTGTAGGAATCTCCTCCTATCCTCTGTAGCAAACCATACCAAATTCATGTAACAAACCTATTTTCCATGAAAGCACGTTGATTGTCATTAATTATATTTTAGGCTCCTGCGTCCATATATAGACATCTAAATGAAAAACCTTATTTTCAAGAGTGAAGTCAATGGGAACTGCTGGGTCAAGAAAAGAGAAATACAATAGCAGATGATTATGTAGTTAAAGATTGTGCCATAATTGCAGCTTGATGAATTTTTTTTTGGCAGACAGCAAATTCAGCCAAAAATGCCATTTCAAACTGACAAAACTATTTATGAATTCAGGTCAAATGTGGTAAATAGATTTTGGTGAAATACCAAATGAGGAAAAAAGTTTGAAAAAGTCAAAAGAGTTTGTAATGACATTTTGTTTAGAAAATGTCAATTCATTCGCCAAACATTTTTTTCAGCTTTTTTGGTCTGGCCACTGAAACAGGTGTTTTAAATCAGGAGACAATTCAATCAGTGAGGGATTTTAATCCTGCTTTCTGTGCAAATCTCAATGCAACCTGAAATATGGAATTGCTATAGATACCTTCCTGCTTTTTCTGTAGCTTTAACCAACTTTCTGTTCTTCCTTACTTCCTGTCAAAGAAAAAATTGTCTCTTGACATACTAAAGGCTGCATATCACTCAGACAGCAACACTAACAAACTTCAAGAGTCTTTTTCTAATCCTCCACTTCAAGCTGTCTATTTTAAGTTTCTACCTGGCTTCCTGAACAGTTCTAGGTAGAGATATCTGGTATTTAAGTTCTTCGGATCAATAGTTCCCAGTGCAATTAGGCAAAATCATAGTAGGCAAGAGTTTATACTTTGTTACAACTCAGTAATGAGTAAGATGCCCTAATTTCATTTGATCATTATCACCTATTTGGATTCTGCCCTCAGGTCACTGCAGGGAAATGCCTCTCCAGCACTCTCCTGTTCAGTCCGAAGAGCACTAAACAGCACCCAGCAGTTAGAAGAAAAGGGCGACAAACTTTTTATATCTATATTTATGTATTTCAAATAGCTTCATTCAAGTAGTTCAGTGTTTCACTGTAAAAATATTAACCACACTGTAGGGAATGTTTTGGTGGTTGTTGCCAACATCCAAGGGTTGGCTTGTCCACAACCAGCTAAACCAATCTTGATCTATTTGAGTGGGAAGAGATCATTTAGTTTCTTGGTTCTAAGCTAAGATATTCCTTCCCTCTAGAATGAGATGACCATAAATTCCTTTGATGTGATAGCTGTTGGAAAATTCCCAGCAGGAAGAATGATGGCAGGAAAGTGCTAAGAAAAGTCTTGTAATATTTCAATTCCCCCCCTCCTAGGGTGACCATATTTCCCAAAGGGAAAATGGGACACCGCATGGGGCTGGCCCGAGCGCCGCCTCCCTCCACCCCCGCACGGGGCTGACTCAAATTGCTTGCCCAAGCCCCCCCACACTCCCTGGACAGGGCTGGCCCAAGCCCACCCAACCCCTGTGTGAGGCTGGCCTAAGCCACTCACTTGAGCTCCTCTCCCTGCCTGGGACTGGCATCACTGCTCGCCTGAGCCCTGCCTGTGCCCCATGCAGCGCTGGGGCTGGCGTCACTGCTCGCCCAAGCCCTGCCTCCCTCTCTGCATGGGGCTGGCATCACCTCTCGCCCCCCACGATGTTCCTCCGCACTCCAATTTTTTGACAAAAGTGGGCATTTGATTTGTCCTGTTTGCTCTTGCCAAATGATCAAGCTGGCACGAGCAAATGGGACAAATACCCACTTTTGCCAAAAAAGTCAAGAAAGCTGGGACAGGGCTTAAAAAAGGGACTGTCCCAGGCAGCCAAAATGAGACACATGATCACCCTACCCCTGCCCCATACTCCCATTAATCATAAGCCAGAATTTTGTATTAAGAGGAAGAGTCCCTGACAGATGACTACATCTCTCTTTTACTCAGTCTCAGTTTTACTTTGAGCTTTTTTTAATACTTAAATAAAACCCTCATCCCTAGAAATGAACTGTCCAGTTGTTTTACCCTAAGAGACTGGTTTGACTCTCAAAGATTGAGTCAGACCAAATTTCAGGTCTACAAAGAAATATATTGCTACTGAAAAGTCTAACCATTTTCCCCCCAAAATTGTGTAGGATTTAGTATCTTGTTAGTTCTGTTAAGGGTGATGCTGGATTTAAGGTTGCTCCTCGCCTACAACATTTTTAATCAGAGATATGCTTGATTCTCCTCTCAGTGGCACTGTTTTTCCACCAGTATCACTCCAGTAATTTCAATGGCGTTGTTAATGATTTAACCCAGATGTAACCAAGAGAAGAAGCAGGCCAGAGTAAGCTGTTTTTGTACTGTGCAATTTTCCATTTTAGCCTCATGCATCTTTCTGTCACTGACAGGACCAGAGCACTATCTTGTATGCACTCAACTCTGGCTGTATCAAAGATGAGGGTATTCATGAGGAAGTTCAGATCCATGACAGCAATCAGATTAGTGGAGAACGGAAGTCAGTTATGGACAGCTGTAGCCCTCCTAACTCTCTGGAGTACTTACTGTCACTCCAGTCAAAACTCCATGCAAACAATGATACTATACTTTACAAAGCTAACTGTCCTTGGCAATACAAAACAATCCCTTCAAATTACAGTGGATGCTGTCAGATATGTCAGACAACTCCCTCCGGGATGCCCAGAGGGAAATAAGTGCAGAAGTCATCCCTAAGGCAAATCACTTATTTTTTAAAAGTTTTATCATGTTAAACTCTCTTTGCAGGCACCAGTTTAAAAAGACACAGCAGTTGTGTGAGAGATCTGTTGTAACTGGCCGTAATAAACTGTACTACACAATAAAAACGTTTGAATCTGCATGCTGAATTCAGTGAAGTCAAATCTCTTCGAAAGGTCTTCTCTTGCTTGGGAAAGTATTCTTGCATGTACAGTATGTAATATTTCCATTTTGAATTTCTAGGGATTTTGGAAGATGGCACCAATTAATGGTCATATTAGGTAAACTTTTGGAAAAATAAGGGACTTTGTCAATCTAAACAGGATATTAAGGATTGATCCCTGTGACAGAGGCACTCCAGTTCATTAAAGGGATCTGAAGTCCCACACCACATGCTTGAGAGAAAACTAGGACCAAACCCCTTGGTTCACTTCCACAACCTTTGAGGAGGCAGGAATTAAATCCAGCGATAACTACTGCACTCACCTGTAAGCCAGTGTTTCTCGGAATGGAACCAAAATCTCCGTTCATAAAAGGGACCATTTGGGGACCCTTGTGGGGAGTCACATGTACCCAGAGCAACTGTAGAACGTACTGAGTCCCCAGCAGTTAAATATACAGCTTAATGCTCTTTAACCCAATTAAGGACTCACCCCTCTGGACCAGGCTCGTAGTCCACAAATAGGGACCTTTGGCCCTTTGCTGTGATCACTGGTGCTTGGGTGCTGCATGAGGTTAGAGGAATAAATTCCATTCTCTGCTGTGTTGCCTCGTGTTCAGCCTTATGCTGGTCAGGACTTCTCTGCTGGGTCTGGGCTGCTCCCTCAGCTTGGTGAGGGCCGTGCCCCCAGCCTGCTCATCCCCTACGCCAGGCTTCATGCTGCATTGAGTCCTGCTCCCTTCAAGAGGAGCAGCAGCAGCACATGCTCTCACCTCAGCCTTATGCCACCTCTCTCTCCAGCCCCTCCCCAGTGCCAGCCAATTGGGCCAGAGCCAATCAGATGGCCTCCAACCAATGCTCTGTCCCCACTTTGGCAGGGCTGAGCTCCTGCTCTGGAGTGGCATTCCTATCCTGCACTAGAAGTCAGGGCTTCTCTAGCCAGCCAGGGCTCTCCTCCCTGCCTACCACCTAATCTTTCAGGTCTTGTGGGGGTGGGGCGGACCCGTTCACACTAGTCACATGCATACCCTATGATTTCTATTAACCAACCTTAGTAAAGCAGCATAGCAGCAAAGACTTCAATGGAACTATGTCAACAGAGTGCCCATTTGAGCCAATCTGTGATCCATAGAAATATTGCATTTGTTTTTTCATTAGTTTCTCTGTCTTGCCCCAACCACTTTTCCTATCTTACTTTCTCTCACTAGCTCCAATCTTGCAAGTACCTCTATGGTCTGCATTTGCAGGACTGGGGCTTGTATTTTTAATTTTCTTCTACCAGCTCTTTGTTCCAGTTTCCTTTTCTCCTTGGATTTTTTTCTCTCTGCCCTAACATTTTCACTTCCCCTGGCCATCTAAGCCAGACACGAGGAAACAAAATGTTTTGCTCACCCTGACCAGTAGGAGAAAAGGGCAGTACATTCTCCTCCAGACACGAGGAAACAGAATGTTTTGCTCACCCTGACCAGCGGGAGAAAAGGGCAGTACATTCTCCTCCTTATAGAAGGTCTCTTAACTAACCCTCCATTTTAAGTTTGTTGCCTTACACCACCTGACCAATGAGAATTTTTGTCCCAGGAGTGGCGGTTACAAGCCCCTCTGCTCTCTGAATTTACAAATGATAATGGGGTTTCGTCCTTCTACACAGGGCCTTAGAATAGAATCACAGAATATCAGGGTTGGAAGGGACCTCAGGAGGTCATCTAGTCCAACCCCCTGCTCAAAGCAGGACCAATCCCCAACTAAATCATCCCAGCCAGGGCTTTGTCTTCAGGATGCCTGTTAAATTACACAAAACCAGGTAACTTGATACTAACCAATGTTCATGATCAGTAAACATATAGCTATATGACAAAACATGACCCTAGAATGTGAGAATATATAAACATTCAGGACAAAAATGACTAGCTGATGTATGATATTGCAGTTTAGTATCTGAGGACGGGAGAGCTAAAGTGTCATTACAAATGAGTGATCACAATGGAAGGGTTACTAAGAGTAATTGCGTGTTTTTTATTCTTTCCACAGAGACCCATTCTGTCAAGTAATAATACAAACAAACAGTCAATAGCTTTATCTACCTTTCACAGCTGGCAAGAGGAGTGTATGTAGCAACATTACCCCCTACAGTTCAACACTATGTTCCCACTTTCTTTAAGCTTTCACTACAGTAATTCTTGGTATTGCTTATCTTAAGCCACTAAACAAACTACTTTTATTTTTAATCTACTAAAGCTGTGCATGCTTAGAAAGCATTTTAATAAGCAAAAAGGAAAAGAGTTGGATCACTAGCTAGTTAATAATTACTGCAACCAGAATTTGCAAAAAAAAAAAATGCAATACATTAAATTATCTCCACTGACCTATCACTTGTATGCAGTGTTGTTGCAGTGGTGTTGGTCCCAGGATATTAGACAAGGGGAGTGAGGTAGTATCTTTTATTGTTGGACCAACGGAAATTGGCTCAGTAAAAGATATTGCCTCACCCACCTGAATCTATAACTTTTAATTTGTGTTTTCTCCTTATTTACAGCTGTTTATCTACAATTTTATCTTTGACAAAGATAACGGACAGATTTTCTCTTTTCTTGCTGCTTTCCTAGGTTACTACCAAAGAGGTGCAAAATATTTTGCAACAAGAAGACGAAAACTACTTGAAATTCAAGGTTTTGTGGCTTTTATTAGAAAAGAGAAAATAGTCCCATTTTGCAGAAAAATGTATGCAAATCTTACGGTTTTTTGCTTGGAAGTGAAAAGTTGAACAGCCTATTTCAACCAGCTTTGCAGTTGTTTTGCATTGCCACTCTGCAAAGCAGTCAGAATATACCAGGGATTCTAATCCATACTAGTTAAAACAAGGGTATCTTGACAACACCGGGTGTTTTGCGCACGTAGATTGTATTGGGCCTAAATCCTTGTGGGCGAGTTTTGCCCTGTTTGATTTCCTTAAGAGAAAGTGGAGGAAACACTATCAGGCAGAAGTCTCAAAAAAGCCGGAGCACCTTTAAAATTGCATGCAAATCACCAAACGTATACTTGGAACTTCTCTTATGTTTAAGTTTCATGCAACACTTGAATGAACAGATTCCTTAAAATTAGGCTATCGGAATTCAGCCCGCTGGTTCATTAAAAGCAGAAATGTTGGCTTCCGAATGTATTTGCTCTTCTGCATCGAAATCCAGTGAAGCAATAATGTCCAATATGAATGCAGCTGCCTTTGCATTTATCACAGTTGTTTGTTCAGTGCTTAGTGTTGTAAAATGTCTGATCTTATTTATAATCAGAAAAGTTAAAGATTATTTTAGAAAGATCAGCCACCAGCTCCAGCTGCTACAAACCTGTGGCTGCGGCAGGCTCCTGGTCATGAGACCCCCTCTCTACACCCAGGCCTGGTTGAAATGCTGCAGTGATGTCCATTGTTCATGCTCCAATGGCACGCAGCATGGAGTATGAACTGCTCAGTGCTGACAGAAAGCTCTGCGGCGATAACTGGAGCCGCCTGAGGAATCAGGATGCTTCTTTCCGTTTCATTATGGAGGGAGGGCACGTTGCAGATTCTCCTAACAGGAACCCTTCATACACTGTTTTCCTAACACTTCCTACAAATTCACACCCCATGGGACTAGCTCCCCAACATCCGCTGATGCAGCAGAGCAAGGTGGGGAGGAAGAAATAATTTTGGGTCTTGTAGTCAGGGAGTCTAACTGAATGGCTTCAAAAGCAGTCCCCAGATTCACTTGAGCTGCTCTCTATCAATCAGTTGTTGAAGCTTTATTTAGCAGGATATTTAAGGTCAGGTGTGAAATCATAGTATGGGATTTCTACTATGAAAGACTAGTGCATAGAGAGCATCCTCACGACAATTCTGAGTCCATTTTTTGAATGAAAGAGCATGACTTATTTATTAAAAATAAAATGAATGTTCTCCCAGAAGAGAAATTGAGTTGGCTGGCAAATGTAATAAGAACTACAGACTTCTTCCAAAGGACGTATGTACATGGAAACTGGAACTGAGATTCACAGCTGTAGCTATTTCATTGTAAGTCTGGGTGTAGAGACATTTTTTTCAGTAGTGAGACCAGGAAAGTCAAGCCATTACTTCTTCTCAAAGTCTAAGAGGAGGAGCCTTTTATGGGATCAACTCAGTGGAGTAGGCTGCCAAGTTGGGCCTATCTCCTGAAGAACCTACTGGAACCACTGTCTTGTAACTCGACTGCTGGGTCTGATTTGTGAGTGGGGAAAATTGAGGGAGTCAAATGAAAACACAAGAAAAAGCAAAATTGTTAGCTGAACACAGTCTTGTAGAGTGCTATCAAGTTCTGATCATGTTATTTAGGAATCCAGGCTGTCCTGGAGAAACTGTTAGAATGAGATCTGTGCCCCCGACACAAACCACTGGATCAAATCCAAGGGCTTGTCTACATACAAATTGCACCAGTTTACCTTTAAATTGGTTTAATTAGACCAGTGCATCTTGTGTGTTGACTCTGTATATTGGTTTTAAACTGCTTATATTGGTTTAGCTTTCACCTCATAGAGGAGCAAGCTAAATAGAAGGGCATCTACACACAAAGTTACACCAGTTTAACTAAACTGGTTTAAAATCATATTTCAGCACAACCTTGTGCATAGACCAGTCCTCACTATGGCATTTCTAAGAAGTGCATTACTGTAGTATGAAGGCACTCAGGTCCAGATCCTCAAAGGTATTTTGGCACCTAATGCTTCAATTTTAATGGAAGTGGCACCTAAATACCTTTTCAGGATCTGGGCCTAAAAAACAATGTAATTTCATTAAAAAGGTATTTGATAATGGGAACAAACCTGAAATCCCTACTCTCACAAATCATACTTACTCAGGTGAGTAGCCCTGTTGACTGCAATTAAACTATTCACGCGAGTGGGGATTGAAGGAGAGGGCCCATTATTATTAAAGCCAGTAATGTAGCTAGATTGCCCATTTCTCATAGTTATTATTTACATCCTACCTTGGGGTAACTGTTCTATGAGCAGCTCATTAATGAAAAAACATCAGTTTTATGCAGGCAAGGTTTTGAATCTTTTAAATGAGGCAAATATGGTCATGAATAAATATATGTGCACACTGAAAGACAGGATTCACGGTTCCGATTTAACAGAATAGGCAAAGCCTCCCTTTTCTCAATTCTAACAGCAGCAAAATGAATGTATTATAATCATGTTCAACAGAACTGCTAAGTGAGTTTTTCAGAGAATTGTACAAATATTAATTCATACTTATAACATGAGAGAAAATTGCTAGATGAAATGTCACAGGTTTTGTGTGTGTGTGTATATATATATATATATTAAATCAGTAGCATAGAAGTATATAAAATATTAAAATTTTAAAAAATGCTATTGAGGATCAAACAAACAGGGAAGCTTATTTTGATGTTAAGGATAATACATTGACTATAGTCCACTCTATGGCCTTATCTTTGCTACAATTACAACCACATCTGGGAAACCAATTACAACGCAGTTGTGTCCTATTTCGAGACAAACTGATAAGATGATGTGTGTGAACACAAGGCACTTTGTCAGGTGAAGGCAATTAAAACTGGGGCAGGTTTTCCACATAGACAAAGCTTTAAATTGATTTAGTTAGATCAGTGCAACCCCCTTGTGTTGACACTCTTCTTTCAGTTTAAGAGGATCTTGTCTTGATTTAGCTTAAATCAGTAAGAAATGACTGGGGAGGTCATTTCCACCCCACGTTCCCACTGCAGAGCGCAGCGAGATTCGGTGTATGGGTGCTCAAGAATTTCACCCTAACAATATCAAACTGAATGCATGTGTAATTATATAATTTAAATAAAACACTTTTAAATTAAAAGTCATCATGTGGATAAACTATAACAAACAAACATGTATGTTGGGAAAGTGATTTTTATTTTTGTATTAGCACCTAGGAATCTCAGTTATGGCCCAAGACCCATTATGCTAGGCACTGTACAAACACAGAACAAAAAGACAGTCCATGCCCTGAAGAACGTACAACATAAGTAATGGCTTCAAAGGTGAAATGAACTGTATTAGTCCACATGAAAATGTACTAAAACCAGAAATCCAAACTTATTAAAAATTAGGAAGACTAGTTCAATGCAAGTGTATGGGTATGTCTACACTACGGGATTAATCCGAATTTATATAATTCGAATTTTGGAAACAGATTGTATAAAGTCGAATGTATGCGGCCACACTAAGCACATTAATTCGATGGTGTGCGTCCATGTAACGGGGCTAGCGTCGATTTCTGGAGCACTGCCCTGTGGGTAGCTATCCCATAGATATCCCATAGTTCCCGCAGTCTCCTCCACCCATTAGAATTCTGGGTTGAGATCCCAATGCCTGATGGGGCCAAAACTATTGTCGCGGGTGGTTCTGGGTATATCCTCTCCCCTCTCCAGGGAAGCAATGGCAGACAACCGTTTCGCGCCTTTTTCCTGGGTGAACAGTGCAGACGCCATACCACGGCAAGCATGGAGCCCGCTCAGCTCAAGACAGCAGTCATGAACATTGTAAACACCTCGCGCGTTATCGTGCAGTTTATGCTCAACCAGAACTTGCAAAACCAGGCGGTGAGGAGCAGGCTACAGCAGCGCGGCGGCGAGAGTGATGAAGATATGGACATGGAATTCTATCAAATCGCGGGACCCGGTGCTTTGGAGATCATGCTGTTAATGGGGCAGGTTATAGCCGTGGAACACCGATTCTGGGCCCGGGAAACAAGCACAGACTGGTTGGATCCCATAGTGTTGCAGGTGTGGGACAATTCCCAGTGGCTGCGAAACTTTCGCATACGTAAGGGCACTTTCTTGGAACTTTGTGACTTGCTTTCCCCTGTTCTGAAGCGCCAGAATACCAAGATGAGAGCAGCCTCACAGTTGAGAAGCGAGTGGCGATAGCCCTGTGGAAGCTTGCAATGCCAGACAGCTACCGGTCAGTCGGGAATCAATTTGGAGTGGGCAAATCTACTATGGGGGCTGCTGTGATGCAAGTAGCCAAAGCAATCACTGAGGTGCTGCTATGAAAGGTAGTGACTCTGGGAAATGTGCAGGTCATAGTGGATGGCTTCGCTGCAATGGGATTCCCTAACTGTGGTGGGGCGATAGATGGAACCCATATCCCTATCTTGGCACCGGAGCACCAGGGTACCCAGTACATAAACCGCAAGGGGTACTTTTCAATGGTGCTGCAAATACTTGTGGATCACAAGGGACATTTCACCAACATCAACGTGGGCTGGCTGGGAAGGGTTCATGATGCTCGCGTCTTCAGGAATACTAATCTGTTTAAACGGCTGCAGCAAGGGACTTACTTCCCAGACCAGAAAATAACCGTTGGGGATTTGAAATGCCAACAGTTATTCTTGGGGACCCAGCTGACCCCTTAATGCCATGGCTCATGAAGCCATACACAGGCAGCCTGGACAGGAGTCAGGAGCTGTTCAACTACAGGCTGAGCAAGTGCAGAATGGTGGTAGAATGTGCATTTGGCCATTTAAAAGGTTGCTGGTGATCGTTACGGACTCGCTCAGACCTCAGCCAAACCAATATCCCCATTGTTATTTCTGCTTGCTGTGTGCTCCACAATCTCTGTGAAACATAGGGAGAGAACCGACAAGGTAATCTGGGTGAGGTTTGGGAGGAGGATAGGAGGAAGTAAAAGGCCACTGAAAAAATTCAATATAATGACAGTCTTTTTGTTGGGCTGTCCACTCGGGTGGAGTGGGAGGGTGCACGGAGCCTTCCCCCCCCCCCCGCGTTCTTACACATCTGTGTGAGGAGGCTATGGAACATGGTGATAGGGGAGGGAGGTTATACAACGGCTGCAGCGGCAGTCTGTTATTCTGCTGCCGTTCCTGAAGCTCCACCAGACGCCAGAGCATGTCCGTTTGATCACGCAGCAGCCCCAGCGTTGCAGCCTGCCACCTCTCATCTTGAGCGTCCCTCATGACCTCACGTTCACTGGCATCTTTCCTAAATTTAGATACCGTGTCCTTCCACTCATTCAAATGAGCTCTTTCATTGCGGGTGCATTCCATTATTTCCGTGAACATCTCGTCTTGCGTCCTCTTTCTCCGCCGCCTTATCTGAGATAGCCTTCGGGATGGAGGAGGGAGGCTTGAAAAATTTGCAGCTGCTGGAGGGAGGGTTGAAAAAAAGGAGAGAAATTTTTAAAATGATACATTTTACAGAACAATGCTTATATTCTTTCATGGTGAACAACACTATTCACATTACATAGCACATGTGATTTCAGTACAAGGTTGCATTTTCCATCTTAATATTGAGTGCCTGTGGCTTTGGTGTTAGAGATCACAGACGCAGGTCCGGGCAACAGAATTCAGCTTGCATGCAGCTATGGGAAGCCATTGTCTTTTGGCTTCTGCGCCCTCCTTTCCCACATACCAAGCAAAGCCCGTTGACTGCTGCGGTTTTCCTGTTAACCTTCAGCAGCAGAAAACAAATTAACCCTCCCACCCCCCGCATCCAATTCTCTGGGATGATCACTTTATCCCTCCCCACACCACGTGGCTGGTATCAGGGAAGATCCCTGCTAGCCAAACGCGAAAAGCTCAGGGCCAATTCCCCCCTCCCCCCCCCGCACTTGGCTAACTGCAGGGAAGGAGCCCTTTACTTCGAAATAAATGGCTTCGTTGTGTAGACAGGTGCAGGGTTAATTCGATTTAACGCTGCTAAATCCGAATTAAAGTCATAGTGTAGACCAGGCCTCTGTCTGAAATGTAAACCTACTTCCCACAAAGCCACATAATCCCTGCGTGAATATACAACACAAAAGCCATGCTTTAGTGATCTGAATAGCATTAATAAAGAGCATAGTTAGATTTTGGGAGTGATGAAATGAAACTTTTCAACATTCCTGAATTGAATTTTTTAAAAATTTTCTGTTGTGGAAAAAAAGTTATTATTTTGACTTTTTATCCCAATTTGGCGTGAAAACAGATGTTGAAATATCAGAATTTCCCACTGGATGGAAATTCCCATTCTGAAGCAGCTTTAGACTCGATAATGTATAGCACCTCATTTTGCAAAGGGCTAAGTGACCTCAATTCCCATGACAGTAGGTGTGGCACATTGCAGGAAGTACTCAGTTATTGTGAGGATTTATTACTATTTATAAAGCAGCTTGAACATGTACAGAGCTATTGAAATGCTAGATATCGTTATTAACCTGATTTCTATAAAGTAAGATTCCAGAGCAGCAGTTACCTTGAGACACCTGTTTTAGTCATTAGCCCTGCCAAGGAAATTCAAAAAACTTGTGTTTTGCATTTAAAGAAATGCAAATATGAAAGCTCTTCATTTCTTTGCAGATTTACAAGGAGCTCTGCACAAATGGAATAAGCAGTCTAATACTTTCAGCACAAACAATTTCATATACTATAGTGGTGTCATCATAAGATACTGTAGTAGGGCTGCCTCAAGTTACTGTATGGGCAGCATTTTTAAAAAGAATAGATTCACTATGTTGTTGCCATATTTCTCAATAACACAGGCCCCTCGCTGTGAGATGCAGGGTGCCTCCTAAGATGATGTTCCCGAGGAATGACAGCACTCACCACCTCTCAGGATTGCACTCTTCGGGCCCAGTTGTGTGCCTGAAGTTAGCTTCCTTCAGCAAGATGTGCCTCGAGCACCTCTGAAAAGTAGGCCATGATGCATTTAAGGCTCAGTTTTAAAGCTATTTAACTTAAGCATTGCCCCACACACAGCAGGGCAATGCCTAACTGATTCAGGAGCCTAAATCTCATTTTCAAAGGGGATTTAGGCACTCAGGAGCCTAAATCCCATAAACTGTAATAGGATTTTGGCTCCTAGGTGCCTAAATCCCTTTTAAAAATGAGATTTAGGCTCCTGAATCAAGTAGGTGCCACAACGCTGAGCACAGCAATGCCTAAATACGTCTATAAATCTGGACCTAAGTGCCTAAAATCAGATCAAGGAACCCAAATGTAAAGCTTTTGGCCTTGGGCCTTACTAAACAGCCTGTCAATAACTTAGCTCGTTTTCAAATTGTAGTAGCTCTAATTTCACATGGAAAATGAAATTAGCTATTCAGACTTAACCTTTTTATGTTCAGTGTTTAATACCAGGGGCCTTTCCACGTGTTTAATGGGTTCTGGATCAAGTGCAAACAAAGCTTCAAATATTTGCCTCTTAGATCAGCGTCTAGACTCTGTGGCAAAAGGGACTTTAGAAATGCAGATATAGTGTATATAGATACAATGTTGTATCTAGCTAAAAAATTGGAGAGAAAAAAGAAATGTTATTCTCGGTTTTGAGTTTAGATGAGACTCTATACAGATCACCCTGATTTACAGCTAATATTTCAGGTTTAAAATTTCTGTTCATGTTGAACTTTGGACATTAGCAGGCATCTGTCTATGCACATGAACAAAGGGCTTTTCTTTCTCAAAATAAACATGAAATGCTATCTAGTGTTAGTTCCTTGCTACTGCAGTCTGACATCACTATTTTAGAATTAAATGAAGTGAGCTTGGAAAACATTAAGATACAGTGTGAATACACAAAGCAATTCTGTCCAATGCACTGTGGGCCGAGGCCATGTCCGTTTTTTCCAATTTTAAAATCTATTCTGGGTTCAAAACTATGGCTAGAACTCAGATTTATTGGGCCCATATTCTGCAGAGAAAAGCAACAGAAAGAATGAGCAGAGAGAGGAGGCAGAGTGAAAAGTTCTAATGAAAGTAGTGATCGGTCTTTCTACCCATCCATCACCTAATTATCTGGGCGCCACTATGGATTTATGTAGAGTTATATTTAGTTTTACATAGAACAGGTTTCCCTCTAGCTAGAAAAATATTTGTTTTTTAAAAGCAAATCAAACTTTAAAAATAAGTTTCCGGATTTAAAGAGAAGGGGGAAAAAATTGTTCAGGAACTGAACAATAGTTTGGGGAACCCAATTTGGAGTTTGCAGGGTTCTCAGAGTCTCAAACCAACCTTTAATATTTATCCTCTTATTTGTTAAAAAAAAGAATCAAGTATTGTAAATAAGCACACAGTATACACCAGCATAATTTTCCTTTAAATACTAAAGATTATACTCCATCTAAAGAGGCTTCCCTGCAGTAGAATTTCTTCCTATACAACACTATTTTTCACCAGCAGTTTTTCTTTCCATCAACCAACTACTCTGACATCTTACCACATACAAAAACATCTTCTTTAAATCGCCATCAATCTCGCCGAAGTTGGATCAGAACATCTCTGCTTGATGTGTCTCAAAAATGTCAATTCTATATTCAGCAATTGAAACACCAAGTAATAGTTTTCCTGCTCTTTCAAGAAGGAGAAGAAAAAGGAAAAAAAAAAGAAAAAGAAAAGGCAGCGGCACACATCAAAATAATTCCATCAGCACTGATCCCGCTTTTCAAGCCAAATTTATAATGCTGGCAGTATGATTTGCATCATCAACATGAGTGTATCTTCCCAGTGCACCTTCAAAAGTCACATTTGTGCATGCAAAAGGCAGTTGCAAGTTATTTTCAGGAGAGCAACTTGCAGGTCTCACAGGGCTGGCTCTAACGTTTTTGCCGCCCCAAGCGGGAAAAAAAAAAAAAAAAAAAAAAGGAGCGCCGCCAGCTGTAACCGCCCCCCCGCCCCCAGCGCCGGGCTGCCCTGCCGTAACATGCCCCCCAGCGCCACGCTGCCTCGCCAAAACACCTCCCACCAAGCGCTGCGCCACCAAAACCCCCCAACCACTGCTGAGCGCTATGCCGCCGAAACAAAAACACCCTCCCCCCCCAGCAGCGCCTGACCGAAACAAAAACAACAAAAAAACCCTGAGCGCCCCCCCGCCACCCCAAGATTGGCCACCCTTTACAAGGTGCCACCCCAAGCACGTGCTTGGTCGGCTGGTGCTTGGAGCCGGCCCTGAGGTCTCAGTGGATGGGGCTGATCGAAAGGGATACTATTAGGTCAAGTTTGGACCTGAATTTAGGATTTATAAAAGCTTATTTGTTGAACTGTCTCTACTAGAATTTGTAAAGGATTCCTAGAACATTTTTATTGGTCTTAGCTTTGGGTGAAGAAATTAAAGTCTGTGACCAATAGGAACTGGGCCATGAATTTTGAAAGTTTTCTTGAAGCATTTTTATTAAAAAAAAAAATCCTGTACAGTGTTTGCAAATTAGCACTGCGACATTAGTCTGGTTAGTAGTCTATTTGTATTGCCCAGGCTGTGAGCAACGCAAAAGTAAACAAATATCATGAACCGGGAAAAGTAAACTCGATTTTTAAAATCCATTCAGATTTAACCATTATCGGGTATTAGTAACAGAGGGACTACAAATGAGTCGCCTCCTCCTACGTGCCCTCTCATGGCCTCGGGGCAGCCCTGCACATGGCCCCTTATCTCAGTTCCCTTCTCGGATCCCCAGTAACTCCATATGAACTTATCTTCCAGTCCACCAACATAGTTTATTAACCAAAACACAGTGCAAATAGCCCATACTCCAAAATTCCAAAACAAATCCTAGACCTTGGTTTGACTGAGTAAAACAAAGGTCTTTAGAATTTGGCCCCACGATCTGTAACCGGACACCCCTTTAATGCCCTCATAGCTGAAAGACTTAGATCTGATCCTGCAATAGGCTCTGCATGGGTGGACCCTGGCACCTGAGTGGGACCCCACTGAAGTCAATGGGTATCACTGCCCTCATTGCAGGATTGGGGCCTTAATTCTGACATTCAGGTGCCAATCCCATTGAAGGGGAATTACGACTGAAATGCACACGACTCATCGACTACTACAACGACACTTTCATTTTCATACCCTATCCCCAAAGGTTTCCCGGCACCTCACCAGAAAACAATAAGCAATTCTCAAAATGCCAACATGTTCCAAATAAATCACACAGCAGAGAAAAAAAAAAGGCCCTGTGTGACAGGTTCCCCCCGGGGTGCTGCTTGGAACTGGGGTATGACTGAGCCCTCTGACCCACCAGCCTGGGCTCCCTCTCTCACTGTGCTGCTGTCACAAGCTGCAGACCCACTCCCGGTCCTACATTTCCACCAGCATTCACACAGGTAGAGACATACCCAGCTCAGTTACATGCAGGCTCTCTGACCAGCCACTGTATGAACCAACTGTAGACAGGCTAAAGCTAAGGTAACTCAGCTCCCCAGGCACACACCCCCTGTGGAGCATAAGCCCAAAATTATACCATCTTGTGCTGCACGGGGAACTGTACAGTGTAAGCTCAGAGTTCGCTCCCCCGCCCCCATCAATGTGGAGAGGAACATGCAACAGCCTTTGCCCCTTGAGCTACGATTTCCCATGCACTTCACTCCAATTCACTGGTTTGGATTAAAACATAAAACAAGTGTATTAATTACAAAAGATAGATTTTAAGTCATTATAAGTGATAGCAAACAGATCAAAGCATATTGCCTAGTAAATAAACAAAAACGCAGGCTAAGTTTAACATACTAGAAATACAGGATTTGAATTAAAAATTTCTCACCCTGACTGATGATACAAGCAGCCTGAAGATTCTTAAGGCACAAACTACAATTGCTTTGCAGCTTGGAATCCCCAGGTTTTCATACCCAGGCTAGAGATCCCTTTTGCCTGGGTCCAGCACTTCCCCCAGTTCAGTCTTTGTTCCTCAGGTGTTTTCAGGAGTCCTCTTGTGTGGGGAGTGAAGAACAACAGATGATGTCACTCCCTGCCTTGTATAGCTTTAGCTGAGGTAGGAGGCTCCCTGAAGGTGAATATAGGAAGAAAAATATCCTGAGTAATAATAATACCAGTATTTAGGAGTGACTTCTGTACTTGCGAACCAGCCTCAGTGCTTTTTGAGAATGGCTAGGAAGTTAAGCAGTCTCTTCTTTTGAGCCGTAATAGTTCAAAGCAACATAACTGAGAGTCTTGTGCACCGTCATGGATTTTCTAAAGGAAATTAGAAAATACTCATTAATGTCTGCCTAGGCCCCTTTCTAGGCATTTTGAATAGCAGGTTTTTTAGATTCTTATTACTAAGGGCTGGTCTACACTGGGGGGGTGGGAATCAATCTACGATACGCAACTTCAGCTATGAGAATAGCGTAGCTGAAGTCGACGTATCTTAGATCGACTTACCTCCCATCCTCACGGTGCGGGATCGATGGCTGCAGCTCCCCCGTCGACTCCGCTTCCACCTCTTGCCCTGGTGGAGTTCCGGAATCGACGGGGAGTGCGTTCGGCGATCAATTTATCGCGTCTAGACGAGATGCGATAAATCGATCCCTGATAGATCGATTGCTACCTGCCAATCCGGTAGGTAGTGAAGACGTACCCTAATGAAAACAATATTGAGCTACTAATAAGATCCATTTTGCACAAGCAAACACAATGAAACAAGGTTTTCTTTTGAATGAACTTGAGAATGAGAGCAAACCTACTAGCACAGATGGAACTATTTCATCTTTTATGTACATATATCATACACACATGCATAAAATGTACTGTGCTGGTCCATATAGCATGGGAGATACACAGAACATACAACCACACAGAATAATTTATAATACATATTGCACCTGTATGCACACATGCCTATGCTAAAAGAACATTACAGTTGCACAGTCAAGCACTCAAAAGTTAGAAAAGATCAGAATTAAGATTGTTTGTGCAACCTTAATTCAGCCCCCTTGTGCGTGTGTGTTTTGGTACGATCTTTAATTAGATGATCACATTTTTTTTTTCCCCAGTATGTTGCCTCTTTCAGTGACCACAATGGATGGTACTCTTTGAATGAGCAGCTATGTAATATTTTTTGTTGTTCTCATTGTTCAGTGTGTGATCCCAGGGCTTATCACTCTTGACTTATATTTAGCCTGTGATCAGCTATTACCCCCAGATCCCTTTCTGCAGTACTCCTTCCTAGCCAGTCATTTCCCATTGTGTATTTGTGCAATTGACTGTTCCTTCCTAAGTGGAGTACTTTGCATTTGTCCTTATTGAATTTTATCCTATTTACTTCAGACCATTTCTCCAGTTTGTCCAGATCATTTTGAATTTTAATCCTAACCTCCAAAGCACTTTCAACCCCTCCCAGCTCGGTATCATCCATAAACTTTATAAATGTACTCTCTACGTAGGGCCGGCTCCAGGCACCAGCACACCAAGCATGTGCTTGGGGCGGCATCTGGAGGGGGGCGGCGCGGCGCTCCGGCCTGAGAGCGCGGCTGCGACGGGGCTCTCCGTCCTCCCCCCTGGCGCTCTGGCCGCCAGGGAGAGCGGAGCCCCGGCCGGCTCTCCGCCCCCCCCCTCCCCCGGCGCTCCAGCTGGTCAGGGAGAGCGGAGCCCCGGCCGGCTCTCCGCCCTCCCCCCCCTCTGGCCGGTCGGGGAGAGCGAGGTCCCGGCCGGGATCTCCGCCCTCCTCCCGGCGCTCCGGCCACCAGCAGAGCCGCGGCGGGCTCGCCGCCCTCCCCCCGGCGCTCCGGCCGGTCGGGGAGAGCAGGCCCGCGACCGGACTCGGCGCCCTCCCCTGCTGCGCTCCCCGCCAGGGGCGGCGGGGAGGGCAGCGGGAGGCTTTTTTGCCTCGGGCGGCAAAAAAGCCAGAGCTGGCCCTGTCTCTATGCCATTATCTAAATCATTGATGAAGATATTGAACAGAACCAGAACCCATCCTTGTAGGATCCCACTTGATAGATCCTTCCAGCTTGACTGTGAACCACTGATAACTACTCTGGGAATGATTTTCCAACCAGTTATGCACCCATGTTACAGTAGCGCCATCTAGATTGTATTTCCCTAGTTTGTTTATGAGAAGGTCATGTGAGACAGTATCAAGAGCCTTACTAAAGTCAAGATATATCATAGCAACACTTGCTTCCCATCACAAGGCTTGTTACCCTGTGTGACAAAGCTCCAAACCTGTATTGGTGGGTCCCGTGCTTCCAGGCAAATTCAGTGGCCTCAGAAGTTCGCTAAGGTCCTCAATGTGACCTCCCTTTCTCAGTATAGCGGCAAAGGTCACAGCTTTTTGAGCTACTTTCATCACAGGCAAGCATGGGAGGTGGAATACCCACAGTCTCTGCCGCTCGTTAGAGCTCAGTAAGTGCAGTTCGGCCTCCTGCCTGGACCAAAGTCTGCTTCCTCTCTCAAGGGGGCAAATTTCCAAATCCCAGGAAATCCCTTCCAATGAGCACAGGGTATGGGAGTTTAGGGGCCATCCCCGCTTTTACCCCGGTGATATTCCCCTGGATTTCGATCCTTACCGGGATGAAAGTATAGTAACTAACTGTCCCATGTACCCATGCTACTTCTGAACGCTTAGCCTGTATTAACTGGTTGCGTTTCACTAGTTTCCCCGAAATCAGGGTGACAGCACTACCAGAATCCACAAGCGCCATGGTCTCTACCCCATTTAGTTTCACTGGTTTTGTATATTGATGTGGGGTGACTGAGACTCTCCACAAGGTTGACTAGGGTGCATGGGTCTGCCCAGTCCCCCAGGTTACACTGCATGGGCTACTCAATATTGGGACATTGCGCCACTAGGTGTCCCAATTCCCCACACGCATAACACCTATAAGGGGCTCTAGGTGCTCCTCTGTCTCTCAGGTTAGGGGTCTTTGCCCCACTCAGACTATTCCCCCCCTTCTGGGTTCCTGGCTGTTCTGTGGCTACTACCCTCTTCCACCTGGGGCTTCCCGGGTGCTTGGTTGTCTGACCTGCCGGGGTCAGGGCCGGGTACTTGTTTCAGGAGGGGGCTTCTCTGGGTAGTCGGGAGAGCTCTCGGGCTGCTATCCATCTTTCCACCAACATGATCACACCATTGTAGGTAGAGGGGCTGTTCTGGCCCACCCATGCACGAGGATCCGGTGGCAATCCCCTCATATAGCGGTCTATGACCAAAGTTTCCAACATTTCCTCAGGGTTGCATGCCTTGGGTTGTAACCACTTCCATGCGAGGTGGATGAAGTTGAACAATTGGGATGTTGGAGGCTTGCCCTCCTGCTACCTCCACTCATGAGATCTCGCTGTCGTTACCCCTGCTCGTGCCAGGATCTCTGCTTTCAGCTGAGGATAGTCAATGGCAGCTTCAGCAGGCATGTCCAGATATGTGGAGAAGCCCAGAAAGCCTAAGAGGGGAGCGAGGATGCTGGCCCACTGGTCCTGGAGCCATGCCTCTCGCAAGGTGGTCCTCTCAAAGGAGAGGAGATATGCCTCTATGTCATCATCAGCTGTCATCTTCGGTAGACAACCAGCAGCCCTCCCTACTCACGACCCTTCAGATCCTTGGTTTTTGACAGTGAGGGCTTTCAGTTGCTCTACCACCTCCCGCAAGATGGCTCGATTTTGGGTGGCCTGCCCTATCAATAATTGGTTAGTTCTTGATGTAGCCAAATGGATTCTTGCTGTGCCATCGTATGGGCTTGGGTAGCTTCCTGCTGGGCTGCAGTGGCTTGCAACAGTGCTTTTATTACATCTTCCATTGTGGTGAGAACATCCCAAACCCAGTGTCTTTGGGGTGTGTGTGGGGTTTTTTTGTTTGTTTTTTTTAAAACTCTCCCCTTCTTCCACTGCGCAATGAATGATAAGTCAATGATCCCACTTCTAACACCAGTTGTGACAAAGCTCTGAGCCTGTATTGATGGGTCCTGCACTTCCAGGCGGATTCAGTGGCCTCAGAAGCTCACTAAAGTCCTCAATGTGACCTTCCTTTCTCAGTATAGTGGCAAAGGTCACAGCTTATTAAGCTACTTTCATCACAGGCCAGTATGGGAGGTGGAATACCCACGTTCTGTTGCTCCTTAGAGCTCAGTAGGAACAGTTCGGCCTCCTGCCTGGACCAAAGTCTGCTTTCCCTTTTAAGGGGATCTCTGTAGCGCGTGGGGGAAAAGGGGGAAACCGGGCCTGCCCTCTACTCTGAGTTCCAGCCCAGGGAGCCTAATAGTAGCAACTGTTGGCGACTTCCCCTTCACCAATGATGCTGCTTTGATTCCCTGGGCCACTCCCCCATGATCCCCTTTTCCCAGCTCCACCTTTACCTCAAGCTTCAGCATCGCTTCCTCTCCTCCAGCTCCTTTCACCTCAGTTTTCTTGAGGGAACTGGAAAGAGAGCTTTTAAGCAGTATGAGTAGGACCTTGATTAGTTCCAGCTGTCTCCATTAGCCTAACAGCCTTAACTGACCCTTTGCTGGTTAATTGGAGTCAGGTGCCTGCATTAGCCCAATGACCTTAACTGGTTTAATTGGCATCAGGTGACTTGATTGGCCTGGCGTAGCCTTTGTTTGGCTACCCACGGAACAGGGACCTGCTCATCCTGAGGCTGATATAGTTGTCTTCCACTTCTCTTTTCTAGCCTTCTGGGCTGAGTCCATCACACCTGTCAAAGAAAGCTATTAGTTTGACATGATTTGTTCTTGACAAATCCTGCTTTCTGTTACTTATCACCTTATCATCTTCTTGGTGTTTGCAAATCGATTACTTGATTATTTGCTTTATCATCTTCCCATTATCTAGGCCCCTTAGGGCCTAGAGCAGCTGGATCCAGGTTCCCATATCCCAAGGAAGATACCAATTTTGGAATCAGTGCCCTGGGAATGTGCCTAAAAGTCCAGGCTTGAAGACAACTTCTGGACAATGCTCAGTCTCCGTAAGCTTAGAAGCATGTGGGATCCAAGATTTGGGTCTAACCCATCAGCTTAGTGACTGTCCACAAGGCGTGTAACAGTGGCATCTTCTAACTTTTGAATGCTTGACTCTGCAACTTTAATAATGCTCTTTGAACGTAGATTGTGTGTGTGTGTGTGTGTGTGTGTGTGTGTGTGTGTAATTTCCTAGTTTTTTTAAAAAAAGCAAACTGAGAAACTGAATATGTAACCTACTGGGCCAGCAATGCCTCACCTGTCAGGCACTGCTGAACATGCCCCTGCAGAAGGAGCAGGATAAAAAGAGCTCCAGCAGGGGAAAGGAGAGAATCCATTTCCAGGGGGAGTATTGCTCTGACAGGAGGAGAAGCAGCTCCTACTGTGGAGGTCCAGCTGTCTCCCCCTCGCTCTTTGAGACATCACCCCAGATGTAGGGAGAACCATTTGTGGGACCTGCATCTGTGCATCAGCCCTGAGACTCTAGGGGTTTGGAGCAAAGGACTAACCCACAGCCATGTCCCAAACTGAGATCTCCAGTGGGGTAGGAAGGGGCCATGGGGAAGGTGAACAGGAAGTGGGCCAAGTCTAGGCCAGCCGGTGCTGTCACACTTTCAGGACTTGGGGCTGGGACCTGGTAGAGTGGATGGGCCAGGGTCCCCATGCCCACCCCTGATTCGCCTCTGCTTAGCCCTGGAGTGGGTAGGACCAGGGGTCTGCTGACAAGAAAGCTGACTCAGCTGGACCCCATTCAGGGATCCTGGACTTACTGGATGAAAAGAAGCTGGGGCAGCAGGCCCTGACTGCTAGGCCTGCTGACTGAACTGCTAACCCTGGTAGAATACCCAACTCCCCTCTGTGTCTTTGGAGATCTCTCCTTAGGAGACTTGTTCAAGGTCACAGAGAAAGTCAATAGAGTCAGGAATAGAACCCAGGACTGGCTTGATTCCCAGTGTCCTATTTTATTATTAAGATAGCTCCATAAATGTGCCTGGTGCTTTACAGAACAAGTGAAATTGTCTAGACAATGTCTCCTCTTCTTTCCTCTGTTTTCTTCCCTCTCTTGCCCCTAATTCTTCATCTTTCTTCCTTTCACAAAGGAACACGGGAAGTTTGTGGGAAAATGTTGGAGACGGCTCCACTATTCCCTAGTCATGGTCTATAAGCGTATGAGCATCCTTCCTCCTATGCTGCTGATGCCAAAAAAACCCCACCTCAATATAGTTTGCAATGAATGAAAATTAGGCAGGACATATTGCTGATACTGTGTGTCTCATTGACACAGTCCAAATGTATGTTCAAAAAGACAAGGGGACTAATTGCAGCGGGTCTGTTTTGGGGGCTGGAATCAAACATTAGCCCCTTGTTTGCTAAGGAGAAGGTCAAAGAAAATTTCAGTCGCAGTGCTGCCAGGAGCACATGCTCCAGAATTCAACCTTTAAAACTCCCTTGAAAACAGGGCACTCTTCCCAACTCATTTCTGACTGTCTTGTTCTTTGGAGAGGAGGGAACATTCAGCTAAGCCTCCTGCGCCTCTCATACAGCACCTTGAACACAAGAGGAGAGAGAAGACCTAGCACATTCAGTGTGAAACACCTATTTCTGGTTCACAGCTTCTGCAGCCACTGAGAACGCACAGCTTACTCACAGCAGAGTTGGATGAGTCACTTTCAATTCTGCTCGTTTCAGGACTTTATAGCACCTCTGCCAAGTCTTAATCTTTATTCCTGTCAGTCTTCATTTCATAACTCTTTAAGCTTGTAATGGATTCACTGAATTTGGGGTTGGTCTAAGGGTAAACTGTAACATCAAAACATATGTGACAAGGATGTGATTAGCACTGCATATATCAAAATATAGGACACTAACTACCTTGCATGAAGTCTGTGAGGGTCTGGCAGCAGATACCGGCTGAGGGTATGTCTACACTGCAATAATACACCTGTGGCTGGCCCATGTCAGATGACTGCGGCTTAGGCTGCAGGGCTATAAAATTGCAGTATAGATGTTTGGGATCAGGCTGGAGCCTGGCCTCTAGGACCCTCCCCCTTGTGGGATCCCAGGGCTCCCTTGTGGTGGGACAAGGGTTCCAAGGCCCAGGCTCCAGCTCAAGCCTGAATGTCTACACTGCAATCGTATAGTCTCCAGGCACCAGCCGACCAAGCACGTGCTTGGGGCAGCACCTTATAAGGCACGGCCAATGTTGGGGTGGTGGTGGGGGCGCTCACGGTGGTTTTGTTTTTGTTCATGGGGTGGCACTCGAGGGTTTGGTTTTTTTTGTTTGGGTGGCACGGCGCTGGGGGTGGGGCGAGGGTTTGGGCAGCATGGCGCTCCGGCGGTTTGGGTGGCCCAGCCCGATGCTCCGGGGGGGTGGGGTTTGGTGGCCCGGCGTGGCAATCCGGGGGGCGGGAGGGAGTTGGCGGCATGGCACTGGGGGGTGGGTGTTATGGTGGGGCGGCGCTCTTCGTTTTTGCCTGGGCGGCAAAAAAGTTAGAGCCGGCCCTCATAGTCCCACAGCCAGCAGGGCCGGCTCCAGGCACCATATTGGCAAGCAGGTGCTTGGGGCGGCCACTCTAGAGAGGGGCGGCACGTCCAGCTATTCAGCGGCAATTCGGCGGACGGTCCCTCACTCCCACTCAGAGCGAAGGACCTCCCGCCAAATTGTCGCCACAGATCACCATTGTGGCTTTTTTTTTTTTTTTTGGGCTGCTTGGGGCGGCAAAAACCCTGGAGCCAGCCCTGACAGCCAGAGCCCCACGATCCTGAGTCAGCTGAGACAGGCTAGCCACAGCTGTGTTACTGCAGTGTAGACATATCCTGAGTGACCTCGCGCAGCTCAAATTACAGCGCTATTCAGAGACAGATGTAAAACAGTGAAGTCATGCACATGAAAACTGTAGGAGGGCAGATGTCTATTAAAAAAGAATGAGTCACTGTATTTGCTTAGCACAATGCAATTTGAAAGACAAGGAGCCACAAAAGGTTGCAGACTAGCTGTCTTGTTGCCACTTCCTTTGTTTTGTCTTTCTGCCAGAGATGGTGAGCAACAAAGGCAAAGCCATCTGCAGTAGATGCTATAAAATAGCTAGGATTGAATGACTTAAGGAATGTCTGAAGAATCCAAAACATTCTCAAAAAACCAACCCAGAATGAAAACAGGAATCATATGGTTCTTCATGTAACCTTTACTCTGATGGTAAATTTAAATTTTTAGCAATTATGAAAAGTCACTAACCATATTACAAATGTAATAACATTAGCAAGACTGTCACTGTGTACATAGCAGCTGTTGAGAAATTCATTTTTTCTTCATTAAGGAGATGCTTATTTGCATGATTAAAATGTCAGATTAGATAAATACATGTGGTTGAGGATGAATCACTGAACAAAAATGCCACCTGCCAAGCACAAAGAATAAGAACAAACAAACAAAGTAGATACAATTCAGGGCCTGATCCAGCTTCTAGGGGGAGTCTAAATGAGCATAAGAAGGTGGAGAATTGTTTTAAAATATTTATCCAAGAAGTATTCCACATGCTTGAAATATTTGCTTCTGTTGTTTCCAGTCCTTTTGGAAGAAAGCACTAAAGATTAATACTAAATGGAAGTCTCCCTATTTTGTGGCTTAAAAATTCCATGAAAATGGCTCCCAAGAAAGCGTACTGACCACATTCAGTCCAAACATAACCCCATCCTGGGGTTTATTGAAAAGTCGGAAACAACCACTAAGCTTGACTGTTCCAAAACTTCCTCCCCTTTATGCATATTCATTTATTCTACCCTTAAAAATAGGGCGGGGGAGTGCCCACCTTTATAATTTGATTGCAGCTAATTGACTCCATCTGCTCATACAGTTCAGCAATATGTCCTCTGCACCTTCATGCTGCACACAGACACTTGCTAAAGCATTAACAGAAAAGCCCTGTGTTCTCATATAGGGTCCTGGAATCTCTCCGCCTTCCCGTTACAATTTCCGTGACATGTCTGGACCCCCACTATTATAACATTGTATGAGTGAGAGAAGAACCAGGAAGTGAAATTGAGTAGAAATGAAGAGAAACTAATTTGTCTGTTTTCTTTGTCCAAGATCAGTGAAAATAGAGAAAAAAATATTTCTGTTCTTAGCAGGCCCTGACCCTGCAAGTAGAGCCACCTGGGACTACAGTTGTCTTGTTGGTAAGAGGAGTAAGGAAATTTGGTTTTTGAACATATTTTAAACTAACAGCATCCGTCTACAGTATAGATGGACTCAAGATGCAAGATCAGGATTTTAAACAAAGTAGAGCTGGATGGATCTTCTGTTTTGTGGAAAATTCTGCAATTTCAAAACAGACTGAAAACAAGAGATTTCAATATTTCCTGTGAAATGAAAGTTCAGAAAAAGTTGAGTTGATTAAAATGTTTTGTTTTGATAAAATTGAAATGTTTTATTTAAGGCTGTCGATTAATCGCAGTTAACTCATGCGATTAACTCAAAAAAATTAACTGAAATTAAAAAAATTAATCGCGATTAATCACACTGTTAAACAATAGAATACCAATTGAAATTTATTAAATATTTTGGATGTTTTTCCACATTTTCAAATATAATGATTTCTATTACAACACAGAATAAAGCATACAGTGCTCACTTTATATTATTTTTATTACAAATATTTGCACTGTAAAAATGACAAAAGAAATAGTATTTTTCAATTCACCTCATACAAGTACTGTAGTGCAATCTCTATCGTAAAAGTGTAACTTACAAATGTAGAGGGTTTTTTTGTTACATAACTGCACTTAAAAACAAAATAATGTAAAACTTCAGAGCCTACAAGTTTGCTCAGTCCTACTTCTTGTTCAGCCAATTGCTAAGACAAACAAGTTGTTTACATTTACGGGAGATACTGCTGACTGCTTCTTATTTACAACGTCACCTGAAAGTGAGAACAGATGTTCACATGGCACTTTTGTAGCCAGCATTGCAAGGTATTTTTGTGCCACATGTGCTAAACATTTGTATGCCCCTTCATGCTTCGGCCACCATTCCAGAGGACATGCTCCTATGCTGATGATGCTCGTTAAAAAAATAATGAGTTAATTAAATTTGTGACTGAACTCCTTGGAGGAGAATTGTATGTCTCCTGTTCTGTTTTACCCACATTCTGCCATATTTCATGTTATAGCAGTCGCAGATGATGACCCAGCATATGTTTGTTTTAAGAACACTTTCACAGCAGATTTGACAAAATGAAAAGAAGGTACTAATGTGAGATTTCTAAAGATAGATACAGTGCTTGATCCAAGGTTTAAGAATCTGAAGTGCCTTCCAAAATCTGAAAGTGACGAGGTGTGGAGTATGCTTTCAGATGTCTTAAAAGAGCAACACTCCAATGCGGAAACTACAGAACCCGAACCACTAAAAAAGAAAATCAGCCAACAGCATGTGTGGGGGTGAGGTGGTGAGCGGCGAGCCAGTGGCGGGTGGGGGGAGTCTCGCAGTGGGGGTGGGGTCTGGCGGGGGAGTGAGGAGGCGAGTGGCAGGCGGGCAGGCGGGTGAGGAGGCAGGCAGGGGAGCTCTGGTGAAGGACTGAGGAGGCAAACAGCGGGCAGGCATGGGGGTGAGGTGGCTGATTGGGGGGGTCTCCCCCCCCACAAGCCAGAGCATACCCCCAGAGTCTTGACTCCTGGCAATTGCTGAGCAGAGCGGGAGGGACGGGAAAGGGCTGACCTTTCCTTGAGGTGGGAACAAAAGTCGCGCTTCAGTTCAGCTATCACAGCCAGCCCTTTGTGACCAGGCTTAAGGCTGCGCCAGATCCAAACCCGCTCTTGGCGAACGAGCTTTGGGATCCGATCCCAAGTGAACTGAAGTCGCTCATTTATTTTAAGGGATGGGGGCAGCACCTCCAGAAAGCTCTGCCGCCCGGGAGACTCACTCTGCAGCGACAACAGACAGGAAAACCCACCCCAGCCAATTGAGCCCGGGGGGCTGCTGACCCCCAGCCCAGCCCCAGGACTGGCACATTCCAATGGCTCCTCAGGACCCTGGAGCACCCTGGAGCTGGACCCCTCTGCACTCGGGGTGCCCCTAAGAAGGGCTGGGCAGGGCAGCTGGCACCCAGAGCTAGGCAGGCAATCCCCCGGGGCCGGCTCTGTGGATGCAGTGGAAGGGCTAGAACCGCCAGCTCTGAAATGAGACACGGCTCCATGTTCGATGGGGGAGGCTGCCAGAAGTGAAGCATTGCCGTTTCCAAGCTTTTCTTTCCCCACCTGTTTTTGCATGGGGGTGGGTGGAGGGGCAGGTGCCCCCCAGAGGTAATAGCTGCATCCCCCCATAGCAGAGCATTGTTAGGATATAGATATTCAGGCCTGTCTGTAAAGGCCTATGCTTTAAGAATTTAGGTATATGTTTATCATTTAGCTAGTGATAGAGGTATAAAAGAAAGAATCAAAATCATTGTCTGCCGATGTAAGGGCCTTCTCTCACTGTGACAGTCTGAGGCCCTGGTCTTAAGCTAAGGCCTTTGGCTAAGCAGGAGAGGCAGTCATAAGCTGGGAAGTGAATGGTCACATCTTCCCATTCCAAACTAGTCACACTGAAATAAGGCCATCTGGGGCTGTTAGGAAGGTGATCCGATCTATCACTTCCAGAGAAAGGGAAGAGCCTAGAAGATGTAAAAAGAAATGTAGTTTGATAGTTTTCTGTTTGGTAAGAACTCACTTATCAATAGACATAGTTGGGAAACACTTATGGCTTTAGAGATGTAGTTGTGAAATCCTCACTTCTGTATTGTTTTGTCATTATAGTTCCCGCTTTGCTATTGTTTATGTGCATGGTCTCTGGCTGGTTCTGTGATTGTTTCTGTCTGCTGTATAATTAATTTTGCTGGGTGTAAACTAATTAAGGTGGTGGGATATAATTGGTTAGCTAATCACATTACAATATGTTAGGATTGGTTAGGTAAATTTCAGTAAAATGATTGGTTAAGATATAGCTGAGACTCTTACTATATAAATTAGGGGCAAAAACAGGAAGTAAGTCGGGATTCGAAAATAAGGAAAAAGGAACTTGGATTTAAGCTGACTGGAAGCTCACCCCAATAAACATCAACTTGTTTGCACCTTCAGACTTTGGGTATTGTTGCTTTCTGTTCATGCGAAAAGGACCAGGGAAGTGGGAGAGTGAAGGAATAAGTCCTCTGACATGTGCAGACCAACCCACCTAGCTCACAGCGGAGACAGGGAAAGGTGGTGTCCAGCCACACCCGGGACAGGGCTGCAGAGGCTGCTGCTGGAGCTCTGCACGTGCTGATTCAGTCCAGGGCAGGTCGGGGCTGAGCGCTGTCAGCTACTGCCCAGGTCACTTACCCACACTGGAGAGCAGGGGCTGCACCTGGAGGGCATGCACCTGACTGCTGTGTGAGTGCCCTGCACATGGCAGCCTTGCTGTTAGCCCCAGCTCCCCAATCCCAGCCATTCCCAAAGGTGCACAAATCGCATGGCCTCAATACTGCCAGTGGGCATTCAGACGCTGCCTCGCTGGGCACGTGCGGCTGCTCTAAAGGGAGCCAGAGTTTTCAGAAATCAGCCCCCTCCCCAGAACCATTTTACTGCAACAGGAGACTCCGGGATCCCCACTGACAAGCAAACTCCTGCTGTCTCCTTCTGAATGCTCCATTCCAGAGGGAGGGCTCCAAGTGTGCTCCGGTTACTGCCCTGACCTCAGTGGAGTCACTCCAGATTTGCAGTGGTGTAAATGAAGGTTGAATCTGAAGTTTCAGAGGTGGATGTTTCCTCAGCCTCTAGTTGATTCCCCAGCCTAGGCGAA
Source organism: Malaclemys terrapin pileata (assembly GCF_027887155.1). NCBI lineage: Eukaryota > Metazoa > Chordata > Testudines > Emydidae > Malaclemys > Malaclemys terrapin. Next base: position 268,900,280 of record NC_071506.1, on the reverse strand, counting down.
GCGCAGGATTTGTGATGAAAGACATTATCACACTGAAGGGGTGAGCTCAGAAGTTACAAGTAGTGGGGTCGTTACAGACTCCTAGAAAGTTCTCCCCAGTGAAGGTAAATATTTCTAAAGCACTGCCCTGACCTCAGGGCACAGGCTGGGGTGTGATTGTCAGCAGTAGGGATTTGCTCTGTGGGTTTTGCTTGTGTGATTGACTCAGGATATTTAGGGCCAAATCCTGATTCACAATCTTCCCTTGGGATTGCAGGTCGTAACCTGCTAGCACAAGGGGGGCAAACTACAGCCCACGGGCCACGTCCAGCCAGTCAGACCTTTTAATCCAGCCCTCGAGTTCCATTGCCCTGTCTGGCGCTCTGGCCTGGGAGTGGGGTCAGAGGCTTTCCCCGCTCCGCCCGGCACTCTGGCCGGGCAGCAGGGTCGGGGGCTTGCCCCACTCCTGCCGGGGAGCGGGGTCAGAAGCTTGCCCTGCTCCTCCCGCCCGGTGCTCCCACATGTTCAGGACCTGTGTGACAGGAATGAGGGCACGCATGTTACTCCGGCTGCACAACCCACACACGCCATCAGAGCCTGGACCATGCAAGCCCACATGCCTGCCACTTGTTGGCTTAGGTGACTCTGGTGTTAATTTTCCATTGTTGAGGATGAAACAAAGAGTAGTTGGCCAGAGAGTGCTAAGTGGCCGTTTTCAAAGTTGTGAGCTGTCGGGACCTACGTGGGAGGAGATTTCTGAGAGCAGCGGGGTGGTGAATCTCAATGAGTTTCAATGACTGGAAGCCGACGCCCAAGAAATCCAGGCTAGGGAGAGGGCCCAGTTTTTTCCACAGCGCTGCCATCTTGTAAAACAGTAGTTTGAAATAAGGGCAGCAGTTAGGATTTTCTTTTCTCTTTCAAAAATGAGCAGCCAGTGAGCGTCAGGTTTTCAAAAAAAGGGAATGCAAAATATTTTTTCACAAACGTGAACTTGAAGGCTGTATGTCTGATTTGTCAGGAGAGCCTCGCAGTGTTCAAGGAGTACAATTCGAATCACCATTTTTCAACGAAACATCCTAATCATGGCAGCAATTTAACAACTGAGGAAAGGGCAAGAAAAGCTGAGAAACTCGCCACGAACTTAAAAGCTCAGCAAAATAGTTATGTGCAACAAGCAACAGTTCAGGAAGCCATTACAAAGGCAAGTTACGTTCTGGCGTTTAAAATCGCTAAACAAAATAAGCCTTTTGCTGAAGGGGAGTTTTTGAAAAAATACATGGCTGATGTTGCTGGTATGCTGTGCCTGGAATACCAAAACAAATCTGAGAACATTAGTTTGTCACCAAGAACTGTTATTCACTGTGTAGAAGTGATTGATGAACATTTGGCTTCTGAGTTGAACAAGAAAGCACAGGGCTTTACATTGTTTTTGTTAGCTCTCGATGACAGCACTGACATTAAGGACACAGCACAGTTATAGATTTTTGTCAGAGGAATTGACGACAAATTTGAAATCACAGAGGAATTTTTAATCAATGGAATCAATGAAAGGCACAACTAAGAGATCGGATTTATACGAGAGGGTGTCTGGCTGCTTTGAACATCTGAAACTCCCCTGGAGTAAACTGGCAAATGTAATCACAGATGGATCACCAAATTTAACTGGGGAAAATGTAGGATTTTTAAAAAGAATTCAGGACAAAGTAAAGGAAGACGACCCTGATAAAGAGATGATTTTTCTGCATCGTATTATACATCAGGAGCCCCTCTGCAAAAATGTCCTGGACATTGATCATGTTGTTCGCATAGTAGTGAAAATAGTGAACTACATAAGAGCGAGAAGACTTAATCATCGGCAAGTCATTTCCTTTCTTGAAGACACTGACACCAAACACCAAGACTTACTTTACCATACAAATGTCTGCTGGCTCAGCCTAGGAAAGATAGTGTGGGAGCTCAGAGATGAAATTTGCAGGAGAAAGAAAATGATTTCCTTGAATTAAAGAATTCAAACTGGGTGTGTGACCTCACTTTTGTTGTGGATATCTTGGCACATTTAAATGAACTTAATGTGAAGTTGCAAGGAAAGAATGTGTTTGTACACGAATTGTATTCTAATGTGACAGCTTTCAAAGTCAAGTTAGTCTTGTTTTCAAAACAAATTAAGGACAAAGTGTTCGCTCCCTTTCCAACACTGAAATACTTGGAGGTGTCGCCAAAGCAGACAGAAAAGTACATCAAAATGTTGAGTGACTTGCATGAAGAATTTTCTTGTCAATTCTCTGACTTTGAGAAGATAGAGAGGACACTGGAGCTGGTGTCATACCCACCATGGATTTGACTACAAGTAAGCCCAGCAAGAATTACAACTGGAGCTCATTGATCTAAAGTGCAATTCCACCTTAAAGGAAAAGTACAATTCAGAAAAACTGGATGAGTTTTATGGCTCCTTGAGTAAAACAAAGTTCCCAAATATCCGCAAAATGGCACAGAAAATCCTTGTTTTGTTCAGCTGCACCTATGTAAACAAACATTTTCCATGCTGAATTACAACAAATCTTGCTACAGATGTCAGTTAACTGACCAGCATTTCAGCTCAGTATTGCAGATTTCCACAACGAGAAGGACACCAAACTTTGATGCCATTGTAAAGAAGGGTGACCAGCTGCATTGTTTACACTAATCAAAGGCCTGGTCTACACTATGACTTTAATTCGGATTTATCAGCTTTAATTCGAATTAACCCTGTAACCGTCCACACAACGACGCCATTTAATTCGATGTAAAGGGCCCTTTAAATCGATTTCTGTACTCCACCCCAACGAGCGGAGTAGCGCCAAAATCGATTTTAGCAATTCGAATTAGGGTTAGTGTGGCCGCAATTCGATGGTATTGGCCTCCGGGAGCTATCCCACAGTGCATCATTGTGACCGCTCTGGACAGCAATCCGAACTCGGATGCACTGGCCAGGTAGACAGGAAAAGCCCCGCGAACATTTGAACTTCATTTCCTGTTTGCCCAGCGTGGAGAGCACAGGTGACCACAGATACCTCATCAGCACAGGTAACCATGCAGGCTGATAATCGAAAAAGAGCACCAGCATGGACCGTGAGGGAGGTACTGGATCTGATCGCTGTATGGGGAGAGGATTCAGTGCTTGCAGAACTTTGTTCTAAAAGACGAAATGCAAAAACTTTTGAAAAAATTTCCAAGGGCATGATGGAGAGAGGCCACAATAGGGACTCTGAGCAGTGCCGCGTGAAGGTCAAGGAGCTCAGACAAGCCTATCAAAAAACAAAGGAGGCAAACGGTCGCTCCGGGTCAGAGCCGCGGACATGCCGCTACTACGCCGAGCTGCATGCAATTCTAGGGGGGGCTGCCACCACTACCCCACCTTTGTTCGTGGATTCTGGGTCGGGGATAGTCTCGACGCCTGAGGATTCTGCCGATGGGGTAGAGGAGGAGGAGGAGGAGGAGGATGAGCTTGCAGAGAGCACACAGCACTCCATTCTCCCCAACAGCCAGGATCTTTTTATCACCCTGACTGAAGTACCCTCCCAAGCCTCCCAAGCCAGTACCCAAGACTCTGACCCCATGGAAGGGACCTCAGGTGAGTTTACCTTTTAAAATATAAAACTTGTTTTAAAAGCAAACGGTTTTTAATGATTACTTTGCCTGACTTTGCATTCGCGGTCAGTTCAGCTACTGGAAAAGTCTGTAGCTACTGGAAAAGTCTGTTAACGTGTATGGGGATGGAGCGGAAATCCTCCAGGGACATCTCCATGAAGCTCTCCTGGAGGTACTCCGAAAGCCTTGCCAGAAGGTTTCTGGGCAGTGCATCCTTATTCCCTCCTCCATGGTAGGACACTTGACCACGCCATGCTTGCAGCAAGTAATCTGGTATCATTGCCTGACAAAGCCTGGCAGCGTATGGTCCCGGTGTTTGCTGGCATTCAAGCAACATCCGTTCTTTATCTTGTTGTGTAATCCTCAGGAGAGTGATATCACTCCTGGTAACCTGGTTGAAATACGGGAACTTAATTAAGGGGACAGAGGTGGCCGTTCCTACTGGGCTGTTTGCCTGTGGCGGAAAATAAATCCTTCCCTGCAGTTAGCCAAGCGCAGATGGGAAATTGGCCCTGAAGTTTTCCGCGTTTGGCTAGCAGGGATCTTCCCTGTTACCAGCCACGCGGTGGGGGGAGGGTACCGTGATCATCCCAGAGAATTCATGGCGAGGGGGGGGGTCGGCGGCGGGGGGGGGGGTAGTTTGGTGCCTGCAGGGATCTTCCCTGATACCAGCCACGCGGTGGGGGGAGGGGTACCGTGATCATCCCAGAGAATTCATGGGGGGGGGGGTTAGTTTGTTTTCTGGTGCTGCTGAATGTTAACAGAAAAACCGCAGCACTCTACTTGCCTGAAGGGGCCCAGACAAGCCCCCCCACACTGCCCCCCCCCCAACTGGCTGAGATTGGCCAGGCTTCTGCAGCACTCTACAGGCTATGCTTGGTATGTGGGAAAGGAGGGTGCAGAAGCTGTAAAACAATGGCTTACCATGGCCGCATGCAAGCCGAATTCTGTTGCCCAGACCTGTGATCTCTAGCAGCAAAGCCACAAGCACTCAGCATTAAGAGGCAAAATGCGACCTTGCACAGAAATCACATGTGCTATGTAATGTGAACAGTGTTGGTCACCGTGAAAGAGTATAAGCATTGTTCTGCAAAATGTAGCTTTTAAAACAATTCTCTCTTTTTTCCCCTCCCTACAGCAGCTGCAAATTCCTCAAGCCTCCCTCCTCCATCCCGAAGGTTATCACAGATAAGGCGTCGTAAGAAGAAGACGCGGGAGGACATGTTTTCTGAAATTATGCAATCCAGCAGGAGTGACAGAGCTCATCTGAATGAGTGGAAGGAAACAGTTTCAAAGTATAGGAAAGAAGTCAGTGAACGTGAGGAGAGGAGGGACCAACGTGAGGAGAGGAGGGACCAACGTGAGGAGAGGAGAGACGATCGAGATGAGAGATGGCGGCAGGAAGACCAGAGGATGAAGGATGCAACGCTGGGGCTGCTCCGGCGTCTGGTGGAGGTTCAGGAACGGCTGCTGGAAAACAGACTGCCGCTTCAGCCCCTGTTCCACCCTCCCCCCTCCCCATGTTCCGTATCCTCCTCACCCAGACGTGTAAGAACGCGGGGGGGGAGGCTCCGTACACCTTCCCATTCCACCCCAGTAGACAGCCCAAGCAAAAGGCTGTCATTTTTTTAACCTTTTCTTTGTGGCTTTTTCCTTCCCAGCAATCCTCCTCCCAAATACCACCCGGGTTCCCTCCCTCTTTTTCTAATCTATTAATAAAGAATAAATGATTTTTAAATGATAGTGACTTTATTTGGTTTGAAAGAAAGATGGGGGAAGGGGCAGGGTGGGTTCCTTACAGAAAATCAGTCAGTAAAGGGGGAGGGTTTTCATGAAGGAGAAACAAACAGATATTTCACACGGTAGCCTGGCCAGCCATGAAACTGGTTTTCAAAGCTTCTCTGATGCACAGCGCTTCATGGTGTGATCTTCTAATCGCCCTGGTGTCTGGCTGCGCGTAATCAGCAGCCAGGCGATTTGCCTCAGCCTCCCACCCAGCCATAAAGGTCTCCCCCTTACTTTTACAGAGATTGTGGAGCACACAGCAAGCAGAAATAACAATGGGGAGATTTCTTTGGCTGAGGTCAGAGCGAGTCAATAATGAACGCCAGCGACCTTTTAAACGGCCAAATGCACATTCTACCACCATTCTGCACTTGCTTAGCCTGTAGTTAAACAGCTCCTGACTCCTGTCCAGGCTGCCTGTGTATGGCTTCATAAGCCATGGCATTAAGGGGTAGGCTGGGTCCCCAAGAATAACTATGGGCATTTCAACATCCCCAACGGTTATTTTCTGGTCCGGAAAGTAAGTCCCTTGCTGCAGCCCTTTAAACAGAGTAGTGTTCCTGAAGACGCGAGCGTCATGAACCCTTCCCGCCCAGCCCGCGTTGATGTTGGTGAAACGTCCCTTGTGATCCACAAGTGCTTGCAGCACCATTGAAAAGTACCCCTTGCGGTTTATGTACTCGGTGGCTTGGTGCTCCGGTGCCAAGATAGGGATAGGGGTTCCGTCTATTGCCCCACCACAGTTAGGGAATCCCATTGCAGCAAAACCATCCACTATAGCCTGCACATTTCCCAGAGTCACTAACTTTCGTAGCAGCACCTGAGTGATTGCTTTGGCTACTTGCATCACAGCAGCCCCCACAGTAGATTTGCCCACTCCAAATTGATTCCCGACTGACCGGTAGCTGTCTGGCGTTGCAAGCTTCCACAGGGCTATCGCCACGCGCTTCTCAACTGTGAGGGCTGCTCTCATCTTGGTATTCTGGCGTTTCAGGGCAGGAGACAGCAAGTCACAAAGTTCCATGAAAGTGCCCTTACGCATGCGAAAGTTCCGCAGCCACTGGGAATCGTCCCAGACCTGCAACACTATGCGGTCCCACCAGTCTGTGCTTGTTTCCCTTGCCCAGAATCGGCGTTCCATGGATAGAATCTGCCCCATTAACAACATGATCTCCAAAGCACCGGGGCCTGTGGTTTCACTGAATTCTGTGTCCGTGTCCGTGTCCATGTCCTCATCATGCTTGTCGCTGCGCTGCCGCCGCCGCTGCCGCCTCGCCTCGTTTTTCTGGTCCTGGCTGAGCATAAACTCCACGAGAACGCGCGAGGTGTTTGCAATATTCATGAGTGCTGTCTTGACCTCAGCGGGCTCCATGCTTGCCGTGGTATGGAGTCTGCAGTGTTCACCCACCCAGGAAAAAAGGCGCGAAAATGGTTGTCTGCCATCCGTTGCTTTCATGCAGGGAGGGAGGGAGGGAGGAAGTGAGGCTGTACCCAGAACCACCTGCGACGATGTTTTTTGTCCCATCAGGCACTGGGATCTTAACCCACAATCCCAATGGGCGCGGGAGACTGCGGGAACTATGGGATAGCTATGGAATTGCTACCCACAGTGCAACGGTGCAGAAATCGACGCTAGCCCCGGTACTTGGACGCACACCACCGAATTACTGTGCTAGTGTGGCCGCACTCATTTCGACTTTATACAACCTGTTTCTCAAATCCGAATTATCTAAATTCGGATTAATCCCGTAGTGTAGACATACCCAAAGAGGGCGTGGAAAGGGGTAAGTTTGGTTTAATTATTGTAATACATTGTTATGATGGTATATTTATAATAGTAAGTAAGGTTTTATGTTTATTTCCACTAAAATTTATTAAAGTTTATTTGAATCTCTCTGAATTGTTAATTTTGTGAGCATTCATAGCCCGCCATACAATTTCCATACCCAGATGTGGCCCTCAGGCCAAAAAGTTTGCCCACCCCGTTCTAGCATGATTAAGATCCCAGGATATACTGTGATCTGAAAACAATATATCCTACTCAAATCCATGCGGAGCTCAAGGACACCAAGGGGGGACATGGCTAAGCGGGAGGGAAGGGTGTATTGGGGAAAGCCAGGACTCTATGGGTCTGACCCAAAGCCCATTCAAGGGATTATCATCATTAGTCACTTGTATTATCTTGCTGCCGGGAGGGGTCTGTCACGGGAGTGAGGAGGCAAGCAGTGGGCCAGCGGGGATGTGAGGAGGTGAGTGGCAAGTGCGGAAGTAAGGAGGGACTCCTTAAGCCAGCGGTGGGCAGGAGGGTGAGGAGGGATGCGGCGGCAAGCGGGGAGGTGCGGGTCCTGGGGTGGAGAGTGTGGGCGGGGCCGACAGCACCCCAATGTGTCCTGATATTTTACTGTTGCGATCTGGTCACCCTATTCCTATGCATTTCCTTTTGATCAAGTATATTCTTGGGGACTGTTCCTTGGCATATGTGCTAATATGTCCTTTCATTAGATCCACATATTTTTTACCTTACCTCTTTCAAATTCTTTGGTTACAAGAAGAATAGGGGTCATTTCATCACAATGGAGGGATACCATTTACTGAAAAAAGGAGAGAGAATGAGGTTGCATTTATCTCATCCAAGCAGACATCCAAGTGTGTTCTTGGATATAATCCAATCAGCAATAGAATCATGATAATTCAGCTTTGAGCAAAGCTAGTCAATATGTTGATCATACATGTTGATGCTGCTGTTGTAGGGGGATAAGTTTGTATGATTGATATATTACTAGCTTTGCTCGAAAGTGATGTGATTGAGATCTATGAATGACTCGAAGAGACGCTCACTAAAACACCCAAGTAAAGATATCAACCTTGTAATTGGGGACTTTATAAGAGCTCACAGCGCCAACTTTCTCACTAAAGAAGTAATGGGAAACAATGATCAAAGGTCACAAAATGAGAGAGGAAGGCACTTAGCTGGCCAGGTTATTAAAGCAGCAAAATTCAAACACCATCTTCACTCAAATTCTAAATAAATATTTATACACATGGAGGTCACCTGATAGTATGACAGAACCAAATTGCATATGTAATGATACAGCAATGGTGGAGATCATGTTTAATTAACAAAAGACTTCCACAGTCTGCACTTGGAAGTCAGCCCTGCAGCTGTTAGCCTCAAACATACAATTAAAACTTAAGAGGTAGGATGGTCGACACACAGGTCCACTGCATTTGAACTGGTCCATAAAACAAAAATTATGTAACTTCTGTCCAGAATGGGTTTGAGGCATTGGCATAGGTGAAAAAGGAGAACAAGCCAAATGACCTCTGGACTAAAATGAAAGCTATTATGCTTGAAACTGCCAACACACACATTCCAAAAAGTCAACGTGTCAGACCGCAGCATGGTTAACTGAAAAAAATGCTTGAGCTGGCAGAAATACAATTTGGAGGTAGAGAGTGGCTTGGAGATGAAAGATGCAGACAATATAAGGAACTGAGTAGATAGAGAAAGGCAGAATAGACGAGACAAGGGCGAATGTATAGGGGCAAAAAGAATGGCACTTGAGGATTATAAAGAGGAATAACCCAGAAGGTGTGTTCACAGTGGTCAGGCTTCATATGAAAAAGTTTTCCCTGTGGATCAAACATAATAAAAGATCATGATGGCAGGGTCCTCACTGAAGATATGAAATGCACACAGAGTTTACTGTGCCTATCTGTATGCCTCACGAGGACCACTCATAACACAGGGTGGCAGAAAAGAGAGTATGGGGACGGAGCCATGAATTCTGTGAGAGGAAGTGGTGCATGCTACTAGGAAAATGAAGGTAGACAACATGCCTGCAGAATTTTTAAGAGGTATTGGTGAACATGGCATTGATTGTATGTGGAAAATTTGTGACGATGTATGGATGACTAGAAATTGTTTGGAGGACTGGACAAAGGGAATTCTTCAGCCCTCACTAAAGAAAGGAGTCATAATAGAGTGAAGTAACTATTGTACCATCACTCTGAAATTCTGAGCAAAATTCTGTTCTACATAATCCAGCATCACATGAAATGAAGAATAGAAGCAGAACTATCACCACAACAAGCTGGTTTCAGAGAGGGCCAAGGCATATGTGACTGATATTCACAATTTGGTCACATTAGTAAAAAATGCATAGTACCATCACCCATTGATCATGTGCTTCATTGACTACTCAAAAGCTTTTGATACCATCAATGTGATCCTCTTTGGAGGATACTGGCAGACATGGGGATTCTAAGGCGTCTTATTAAACTCATCGCAAGTCTCTAGCACCAACAGCCCATGGTATGAACAGCAATAGGTAACTGAGTGGTTTTCCACTTGGCAGGGTGTAAGACAAAGGTGTATTTTGTCCCCAAGCCTCTAACATAAAACATAGAATGTATGAAGAGACAAGCTTTGGAATGTTTTGACAAAGTGGAAGAAGCTGTTCCATTGGTGGACATCTCTTAACCAACCTCAGGATATGCTAATGACATGACACTCTTTGCTACGACCACTGATGCAAAACAACAAATGTTGGTAAAAACAGTTAGCGAGGAATATGGACTATTCCTGGATGTGACAAAAAAATGCAATCTGACATCACAATTAATTAACAAGTTGTATTAATTTAATTATTTGATTATTAATTAATTTAATTAATGTTATATTGACCCAACAGGCCCGATCCAACAAAACTGGAAGAGGACTAGTGATGTCTTGCTCAGCTATGTACTCCTGTAGTGGGGTGGCTGCCCCACTTCTGAAGAACAGGGGTTAAAAGCAGCCCTGGAGAGGGCTGTGGCTGTGAAAAGCCTCGGCTGATTGGGGAAACTGCCACAGCTGGGGCCATGCCCCAGTCAGGCCACAGTTGGCCCTATAAAAGGGCTGTGGGCCAGGCATTCAAGAGCCTCTCTCTCTAGCTTCTGAGAGAGAAGGACCTGGCTGCCTGGGAGCTGAGAAGGGTACCTGAGATACAGCAGTGCTGGGGAAGGGCAGAGGGAGCTGGGGAGCTCCAGCCTGGTAAAACCCCAGGCTGCGGGCCTTGCTAAAAGGGTCTAAAAAGGTACTGGGGCTGCAGAGGGGCAGCCCAGAGATAGGCAAAGGCAGCTGGTCCTAACCCCTTGCTGATGAGGAGTGGTTTACAGACTGCAGTCTGCCCCAGGGAGCGGGGGCTAGATGACTGGCAGTAGCCACTGAGGCAAGGTGGGGATAGAGAGTTCCCCTGGGTGGGGAGACACAGATTGTGGGTGACTGCTGCGGGGCAGAACCCTGATGTAGAGGGGCACCGGGGTCTGGGAGGGACATGGGTGCCAGCGGCAGGCGAGACACTGGCGTGCAGAGGGTGCTCCGGGCTGGACGAGCTAATTCCCAAGTCAACCAGCAGGAGGTGCCATGCCGGTGAGTCGTCGCCTCGTGACAACTCCATTAAAGTGTGGAAAAACCATAGCATCTCAAAATGTACAAAGGTGCAATGAGTAAAAAGTCTAACTTTTCTCCACAACTATTTTCTCCACAACTATTTATGGATGTGAATCATGGGACGTTAATACTGCTGACAAGAAAATCAACGTTTTGGAAATGTGGTGCTGATGCAGACTCTTGCATACGTCCTGGACAGAAAAAAAGATAAATGCCTATGTTAGAATTATTACTGGAGAGAAGCAGACTCTGATGTCAGAAATCAATAGATGCAAACTTATGTATTTTGGTTACATTAGGCGTAGAGATGGACATAACCTTCAGAAAGTTATTATGGAAGGAATGGTGGAGGGTCATGGTTGTAGGGGATGACCAACAAGGAGCTGGGTGAATGGTATGTGGCAGATCGGTGGAAGGGCAGCAGCTGAGTGCTTAAAGTTAGCAATGGATTGTGAAGGCTTCTGAAAATTCTGCTATGTCACCGATATTCAGACATGCACAAATGGCTTTACTTTTTGTATTAGATCCGTGAAAGATCATTAGATCACTATTATGCAATCATCGCTGATTACAAAGCGTCCAGTCAGTTTCAGTGGAAGGGAGGAAGACGAGAATTGATGGTGTTGAGAGCCGGAGAGATCTTGATAGGCAGCTGCAACAATACCCAAACACGGCTGCATATGAAGGAGATCTGGATTAACCAGTTGTGACTCCAGATCAAAAACAGGGGTGGGGCTTTGTAACTTCCCTTGTCTATATACATTCACATTGTGGCCAGCTGATCATGGTAGCTAAGTGCTGCACAAAATTAGAGCGCTAAGGTCTAATTTGAGCAGAGAAGTCCAAAACTAAAGGTTTTTCTCCACCCCCACCCTCCATTCCTCTGGCTCAGAGAAACACGTAGGATTTTTTAAATGCACTGATTCTAGGGGAAGACTTTGCCAAAAGGATGATCCCGATCCTCAGCTGATATTGACACAGATCCACTGAAATCAATAGAGCTGCCAATTTACACCAACTGCAGATCTGTCTCAATGTATGTTATGCCTAGATCTCAACACCATGAAGCAGTGGTCTGTTCCTCCCTGTGCTCATTGGCGCTTTGGAAAGCTTGTGCACATGCCTCTGGAGCAGTGTGATTCCACAATACCTCCAACATGGACCAGTTCCTTAAAGGTACAGTTGAAAATATACCCCTGAGCTGTGGCTGCCAGGCTGTTTAATGAAGTGCTGCTGTCCTCAGCTCTGTCAGATTAAGGAGCTGATTTATAAAACCCTTGCTCCGAATAGCTTTCTCGTGGTTTTACTGGAGAATGGAGCCCATGGATTTTGCTACAGGAGATGTGAATCACGTGGGGAGTAGGGGAGATGGGAGTGGAGCAGTGCCAAGCATGCTGCAATGCCAGAACCATTCCTGTGGACATGGCTCGGGGTGGAAGTGCGTGGTAGTGGAGTGCACCTTACTGGAGTACACCAAAATAGCCACGTGAAGACTGGGGGACTGCCAGAACATTTGCTACAGAGACTCTGAAAAGAAATAGCAGCTGTAAGGCTTGACCTATGGGTGGGCAAGGTCTTAAAAGGGGGAGAGGTGTCACAGGGTGGCATTGGCCCTTTAAGCGGGCACAAGGCTAATGCACGTGAGACTGGTCAGCTGCCCCCAATTAGGTTTAAAAAAAAGAGGGCAGCTGGGCCTTAGGGAAGACTGAGTTAGGGCCAGAGAGCAGCAGGAAGCTCCCCAGAAGAGGCAGCAGTGGGAACTTGCTGGGGAAAAAGGGCCCCCAGGAAGAAAGCCCCAGTTAGTGGTGCTCAGTGAACAGCACACAGAAGATTCCTGCAGGAAGGACTGAGAAGTAAAGGGGAGCTGTGTCCCAGGGTGGACTGAAGAACCAATTTTGTTAATTTTGCCCATGTTGGGAAAGAGATGTGGGTGTGGCAGTGGGTCCTTTGTGAGATGGGAAGAGACCAGTGTATTCCAATATGCCAGCTGACCTTGAGCAAATCACTGAACCTCTCTCCCCAGCTCAAATTACAGAACTGTAAAATGGGTAAAACAATACTTACCTCTCAAGTGCGGTGCGATACTTAATTAGATGTTTGCAAGGAGCTTTGAGATCCTCAGAGGAATTGTACTAGAGAAATGAATAGCATTATCGTAAGGGTAATGAGGTCTCTTAAGACAGGAATGCCTTTGTTCATGGAGACAGGCTTGTTTCCTCAGTAGCCAGGTTAGAAAGGAAGTTTATTAGAGGGAAAATGTCTCCCTCATCTCCATGTAGCTAGGAATACATTGCTTTATATTAGGAGGATTTATCTTCAATGTACTGAATTCCTCAGAGCCCTTATCTTTAGGGAAAGTCAGAGGAAAAGGCCCAGTTTTGTTCTGAAAATGAACTTTAACTTTCTTATGAATTGTTTATCTTAAGGTTGCTCCATCATTCTGATTATAAAAATCCAGGATTATTCAAAAGACTGCAGAATCTCAAGTGGCTAGATGAATATTGAAAAACTACCAGGGAACTTTGTTTTTCAGATTTTCTATCATTTAAGTTCCTGCATTTTTTATATATTAAAAGGCCTAGAATGTAATTGTATTGGAACCTATTACTGCAGTTCAGTGGAAGTAATTAGATATGTAGAAATATAATTTAAAATGTTTTGATATGCAACTACTAGTGGTGCCAGAATGCTGCATGCTGTATTTTCATTACAGAACCCATAAGAAATCTAGTTAACAGTTAAACAATTCCAAGGTTAGATCTAGGACAGCAGCCCAAAGCAGGCTAGATCTTCTTGCCATTCTTAAAATTGGACTGAAATAATTAACAAAACAAAACCTAAAATTACATACGATGCTAAACAACTAATAAAGCCTATGTGCAGACTTAAACAACTCTGGTGTATGAGCTATGAAACTGAAAGGAGATGTGCTAATGTCTTCTGTGTACTGCACCTTTAAGCCTCCTTGTCTGCACCAAAATGAGGTAGCTGCCATTTTGTGATTGCAGTTCACATGTGAAAGTTACTGAGCTGGTCACTGGGTGCGCTCGCTCTGCCTCATGACACTTAATTGTTCTTGCTTTATTTTCATTAATGAAAGGCAAGAAATACCTGATGGATTTTCAGCCACTTAGATCACTCAAGCTCATTCCTCCTTATGTAAACCTCTGAGGAAAGGTGTCATGAACCATACTCTACCATTATTCACCATGGCGTGGTTAGGGACTGTAGTACACCTTCCGTTTTGGCCACTGAGGCCAGCACATTCCACTACACGCCTGAGGTGGGAAGCTATCCCTCAGGCGCTCCCCAATTTATACTACTATTGCTGTGTTAAGTGCTTAGGGAGAAGAGAAGTAAGGAATGGGCATTTATAATAGATTTGTATCTAGCTTTACAGACTGTTTGCTAGGGGCTTGATCCAAAGCCCACTGATGCCAAGAAGTCTTCCAATAGTCACCCACTTACATTCCTCTTTCCTCCACTCCCATTGCACCCAGTGCAGCCAGCTGTACTTCTGCTCCATAGCATCACAGCTACAAACAGTCCATTGTGCTTCCAGTGTTGTTCTATCTTACCTCAGAAACTTAAGGAAGAGGGTGGGAAGAGTAGTACAATTGCTAGCCCCTACCTGTAATGTATACGGAACTAATTACTTCATCTTTAAGTATCAGTTACAACATAACTACAGAACAGCATTCCCAGAGCCCCATGCCTTCCTCTTCATCAAAGCTAACCCCAAATTACAATAGCACTAGAACTATCGAGTTAGCCTTAGCTTCCAGTTGTTCAGATGCTGCAGTGACATGCCTCTTATCTATTCTGCAACTACACTTGTAACTGTAAAGATGTGACTGTGCCCCAAAACTTCCAAGCTTTATCATCACCCTAGCAAAAACATACATGAAAGATAACCAAGTTTGGATGAATTTATCTTTCATATTGGTGAGTAGCTGTGTGTGTGTGTGAGAGAGAGATTATTTAGTGCCTGCATATTGGACAATGAAAGCTTTTCCAAATTCCCCCATCAGTCTTTTTCTGGAGGGATCTCCTCTAGGACAGAGAGATAGCTTAGTTTCCAGACCCCATTCAGTCTCAGGCTGATGCCATTTGTGGTTGTGACAGCAACATTTTTGCTATGGATAATGGCCACTAGAAACTGCACTGAGATCACCAAACTCATTCCCTCTGCTTTTGATTACTGAACAGTCCTCAGGTGGTAACTCTCTGGGCTAGAGTGGAGTGCCATGAGCCTACCACCCAAAGCCACTGTTTTTGGTGTGCCCTGTAAATTTCCTGGCACCAGTTCACCTGGGCTGGCTGCCAAAGCATTCCAAATTCAAAATCGACTTTAAACTCAGACCTCGGTAGTACCAATTGGGGTGCAGGGGTTTCTCGCTCCTCTTCCACAGCCTGGGCAGGAGAACCAGGTCACTCCTCCCTTCCAGGGGTTGAAAGTTTGCTGGCAGAACAATGTCTCCCATCAGGGAGACCAGGAAGCCATGTGTGGCTCTTCGCCCAGGGTTGCTTTCATTGGTTGGAGGGTTGACTGGAAGAAAGGGCAGCCTTGCGCCCCCCCCAATAAAGGCATGAAATCAAGAGGCTTGTAAAGAGACAGTTGTCTCTTTTTGCTGAGACTCAGTCTTATCCTGGGGCTGCTTCCTCTCTCCCCCCAGTTGCCCTTGTTGTCCACATGGTTTTTGTCCTATCGGGGCTACTTGGAACAGAGTAGCCTGGAGCCTGTCCCTCACAATTCCCTTTTTTTAGATGGCCAGTATACCCCATTACAGCTAGCTTTCAACCTGGGGATGAAAGGCTTTGTATCCTGTCCCCCATCCCTTGAGCCATCCACTCCTCAGGTCCATAAGAATCAGAACATTTATCTATGGATGAAGTTGTTACATTCTATAGCCAATATCCCTTCAAATTCAACAACACTTCCTGTACTTCCTGAATTCCTCCATGTAGAAATATTATGGGTCACAGTCTCTGCTGTTCAATATGGGTGGAATGCCATTTAAGTCAATGGAGCTGCACCCATTGACTGTAGCAAAGCATTTGGCCCTGTTATGCATACTAAGGGCCATATTCTTCTCTGTTACACTGGTGAAAATCTAGAGAAACTCCACTACTTAAATATAAAACTGGAGCAAAGTCAGAGGTCACTGGACCCAGACTTACCCCTATGAAAGTGAGAGCTGAATTTGACCCTACATCTAAGGGCTGGGTCTCATTGGTCCTGGTTCATCGGTTATGCAGCTATTCTGAAGTTAGTGGGTATGCTGTCAGGGGGATTTTCTGCAAGTTGTTTTTAAAAGTCAGAAGATGGTGCTTCCCTCTGTCAGCATTTACAGCCACCAGCTAGCACTCAAGTATGCAAATATTCGGTGATCCTCCAAATGTGCTGACTGGTTTGGCACCTCTCTGTTTATAACAGCACAAAAGTAAGTCAGCACCAGATCAACCAAAGTCCCTTATAAAAGCTGCCAGAAGCAGCTTACTTGCAATCCATTGTTGCTATAATAATAGATGTTACAGAGGTCAACCAGTCAAATCCCAGTGAGAATGTAGCATCATTTCTTATAGTACCTTCTTCAGTCTTTTGTTGAGTCCAGTTTTAAAAATTATGAAGTTGTAGGGGCCCTTGAGAGACTTTCCCATAGCCTCTGAGATCTTATAGTCTAGACATTTTTCATGCTAGCCATCTTGAATTCTCCCTTAATGAATTTCATCCTGTAATTCTTAGCTATACTACCTTGCATCTCCCTAAATAAATTCCCTTTGCCACGTTTACACAAACAAATGTTAGTGGGTTATTATGTTGCCTGAGTCATTGCTTAGCCAAGCTATTCCTATTATGCCTTTTCAATCTTTCATTATGAATCATCCCATGGAGCATTCTCTCTCTCTCTCTCTCATATACCTATTGGACTTTTAACTTATCTACTCTACCTATCTGTGATGGGTGTTTATAGGACACCCATCACCAAGTCAGTTGCAGGTTCCAGGGTACAAAATTGAAACTGGAATATTTATTGTGAGTACCTGTAGCCATACCACGCTCTGCTGTGATTATTTCAGCTCAAATCAGATAACAGGACTGGGCCCACATGTATCCAGAGTTCCATGGAACAGTTAGGTTCAACAGACAGTGGTGGTGGTGGTGGGTCAGTAGCTGGAAATCTCCCCTATGAGGTGTCATGCTTAACATGGGATGAAAAAGCAAAAGTCTGAGCACTTTGGGGGCACTTAAAGACCCTGGCCTAATTCCAGCTTGAGTACTACCTAATTATGCGTACCTAAATTCTTACTCTTAACTGGAAATATTATTCTTCATTTCCTCTCCTAAACTGGCATGTAGATTTGCGGTGTGCTGTTAAACAGTTTGTGTTTCACCCAAGAGGAAGCTGCGTAAGAGTGATGGATAGAATAGTCTTTGGGGGCCAGATTCTAATACTCGCACTCATGTTGAGTAGCACCTTTCCCCACAAGGAGTCATGTTGACTTCCGTATGAGTAAGGCTATCAGAATCATAGAACTGGAAGCGACCTCAAGAGATCATCTCGTCCAGTCCCCTGCACTCAAGGCCGGACTAAGTATTATCTACACCATTCCTGACAGGTGTTTGTTCAACCTGCTCTTAAAAAACCCCAATGATGGAGATTCCACAACCTCTCTAAGCAATTTATTCCAGTGCTTAACCCCTCTGACAATTAGAAAAAACTTCCTAATGTCCAACCTAAACTGCCCTTGCTGCAATTTAAGCCCATTGCTTCTTGTCCTATCCTCAGAGGTTAAGGAGAACAATTTTTCTCCCTCCTCCTTCTAACCTTTTATGTACTTGAAAAGGTATGTCCCCTCTCAGTCTTCTCTTCTCCAGAAGAAACAAACCCAATTTTTTCAATCTTCCCTCATATGTCATGTTTTCTAAACCTTTAATCATTTTTGTTGCTCTTCTCTGGACTTTCTCCAATTTGTCCACACCTTTCCTGAAATGGGACGTCTAGAACTGGACACAATACTCCACTTGAGGCCTAATCAGCATGGAGTAGAGTGGAAGAATTACCTCTCGTGTCTTGCTTACAACACTCCTGCTAATACATCCCAGAATGATGTTTGCTTTTTTTTGCAATAGCATTACACTGTTTACTCCTATTTAGCTTGTGATCCACTATGACCCCCAGATCCCTTTCTGCAGTACTCCTTCCTAGGCAGTCATTTCCCATTTTGTATGTGTGCAACAGATTGTTCCTTCCTAAGTGGAGTACTTTGCATTTGTCCTTATTTACTTCAGACCATTTCTCCACTTTGTTCAGATCATTTTGAATTTTAATCCTATCCTTCAAAGCACTTGCAACCCTCCCAGCTTGGTATCATCAGCAAACTTTGCAAGTGTACTCTCTATGCCATTATCTAAATCAAAATCTAGCCTTAATTTAAAAAGGTGTTAAACTAAGCACTCTTAATAGCAGGGTTTATAGAAGGAAAGCCGAAACACATAGACTGGACCTAATTGGTAGAGTTGCTACTACCTTTTGACTCGAGGGGGGGGGAGGGGTTTGCTAATATGATTGTGACCCTGGCACCCTCTTGGTGTCAACTGGCAGAGGGCACAGGGATTTATAGGGATCCTCTGGGTCAGATATATATAAAATAGTTCAAAGAGTAGCATTTGAGGTCTCTACTGAGAGCCAATAGCCTGCTGGTCATCATAATCATTGTGATATGCATGTACAAATAATATTTAAGAAATTATGTACTATACTAAAAGTTATATTCTTAAGGTCTGGGAGTTAAGGCAGGTCACCCAGAGAAGACATATTCCTTTCGGGCAAGAAGTACCAGATGCTTATCTGTCTGGCCATGTGAGTATTAGGCATAGCGTGCCTCACCATGGATGCCTATTTGCATACTGAGCCAGATATCAGTTGAAAGATTGCAAAATCTACAAGAGAGAACTAAACTAAATCATCCCAGCCAGGGCTTTGTCAAGCCTCACCTTAAAAACCTCCAAGGAAGGAGATTTCACCACCTCCCTAGGTAACCCATTCCAGTGCTTCACCACCCTCCTAGTGAAAAAGCTTTTCCTAATATCCAACCTAGACCTCCCCCACTGCAACTTGAAACCATTACTCCTTGTTCTGTCAGCATGGTTGTCTCAAACAAAAAACAAACACACACAAAAAAAGGTCACCGCCAGCTTGGCTGTGAAGTGCTGGTGAGTAATATTTTATTAGACACGAGTGTATCATGTTAGTTAAGACAAACTCTAGCCTGTGTATAATTGTATTTTATATGTAACCATTTGTTTCCAGTACTTCTACAGCAGCAAGGAGAATTTCTCCTGTGGTGTTTAGGGGAAGTGACGGCTCAACATTAACTCTGGAGCACAAGGGCCCGTTGAAAAGGTACATTTTGGACAAATTGTCCAGGCAAACTAATTTTTCCCCTATAGGCCTTTTACACAGCCTTCACTTTCAATCCGGAACAAATTCAAAGCAAGCAGGAAAATAGCACTGCTGAAATCCCATTGGTTTCTTTGGGACTTTACATTGGAAATCCCTAGGAAAACATTGCTTTAATCACATTAGTAGCAGGAAATAAGTCAATATTATAAACCAGTGGTTCTCAAGCTTTCCAGACTACTGTACCCTTAAGCCCAAGCCTCACCCCCCAGGGCTGGAGCCCATTCCCCACTGCCCAGGGCTGAAGCATGTAACATAGCTTTGTGGGGGCCCCTGTGGCATGGGGCCCCAGGCATTTGCCCTGCTTGCCACTCCCTATTGCTGGCCCTGCACTTATGATCCCCTAAATCTGTCCTGCAACTCTCCGGGGATTGCAACCCCCAGGTTGAGAAACACTCCTCTAGATATAGGGATGTGTGTATTCCTGGTTGAGACCCACTGTTATAAACCATATAAGTTGGTTACAAGATGGTTCCTTATTTAGCAATATCAGGTAGTTTTAAGGAAACTTTAGGAATAACATTTTAAAACTCCGTTGAACAGACAGTTAATAGCACCCCCAGGAATGAGGGATGGGTGCAGTATCAGACAGACAGCCATAATCAGTACATATAGGGCTAGATTTTCAAAGTTGGTGTATAATTGCATGCGTAGCTTAGCACACAGGTGTGCATGCATATATCCCATGTGCATTCACAAATTAAGTACGTGTACATGTACATGTCAACTAAGTGCTTAGATGAACAAGGTACATGTGCAAATACCTAATTTGTACATGCCCATTGGGTATTTGTGCATATAAATGAGGTATGCACAAAAGTATGAACACAGTTGAAAAGGCTTACATTTAAAATTCTGGACCATAACATAAAATCACTCAGATTCCACCTTGTACTTGTTTGAATCAGACCACAGGCCCATCTCGACAATATAGCAGACCAGTTTTTGGACTTGTTTAGGCATTGGTGCTGCCATAAGAGCCAGAGCTGAGCGGCAATTCGGGGTGGGGTGGGGTGGGGTGGAAGTGGAGATACCTAGTAATATAATTTACTAACTTGGCAATGTAAACACATGATGCCTGATTCTCATTTAGATTAAGGCCACTTTATACTGCTCTAGTCATGGAAAACCACCTTCAAATGGGTGTAAATAGAATTTACTCCCCCTTTTAATACCCTTGACACTGCCAGTGCAGTGTAAAATGGCCTCAGCGTAAATGAAAACCAGGCCCATATTGTGAGTCAGTGCCCTGCAGTGCTCTTTTTCTAAAAATGCTCAGGCAGTCAATTTGCAGGGGAAAATAACCCCCTATAAACTTTTGATGCTACAATGTGCTTTTCATGGCTTGCATCCCAGTTTCTCCATTGACTGAATTTCATGCTATAATGCAGCTTGCTGACTGGTCAGTTGAATTTCATGTCTGGTGATTATTATCTGATTTAAAAAAAAAAAGTCAGCAGGTAGCACCACCCTCTCCCCATGAAATTCAAACAAGTTCAGTGCATTGTCCTGCCAACTGAATCAAGCAGGGGCAAACTGTAGATAAGGTTTAAAAGACCAGAGGTCACACAAAGTCTAGAAAAGAAAAATACAATAGAATCAGGTTCATAACAGTGGGGGACACTAGCAACTCTTTTACAGTAGTTAGTCCAATCAGAAATCTTAGGGTTTGCAATATTTCTCCTAGCCATTTAGTTGTGTTTGTACAGCACCTAGCATAGTGGGGCTGGGGCCTCTAGGTGCTACTGCAATACACATTAATAATATTATTAGTCTCTATGTGCTTGCTGGGTATATTAGCTCTGAGTGGTCAGCTCCCTAGTGAATTTCTACTCTTCTCCCTTTTCTCCTAGAAGAGGCAATGAACTCTGTCTTACATGGCTGCCCAAAGAATAAGTAAAGACTTGTTGCCTAGTTGATGGGAGGTTTAACTAAAGATCAAATCTGTTGTACTGGGAAACTTTAAGCATACTTTAAAGTGGTCACTTTAAGTGGGTTGCCAGTCAAAGGCAATTCTTCAACATGGGCCTGAACTGGAAAATTCACATCTGCAGGCAGATTCAAACGTGCCCAAAAGGTGGGGTTGTTCAGCTCTGGGGGTTTTAGTTTGGCCCATTGTAGAGATAAAGATAATTTGCAAAGTTCTGATCTGGTCCACAACCCTAAAGTTCACGCTGGTTCAGAGCTGTCAATTTAATAGAGTAACAACAGGAGCTGAGAAAACTGAAATATGACATGGCATTCTAAGGGTGAGCACAAGAGAGGTCTAGTCTAGTCGCTATAGAACTAGGTTTAGCGTAATAGGAAAACTGTGCATTCCACAGCTTTTCTCTTGTCCAGTAAGTGGTCATCCTGTACCCAAAGTTTGGGATTTTGTATTTCTGCAGATAAAGCTGTCACAATCCAGGCCAAAAAAGACTATTTAATGAAGACTACGTTAATTACTAATTAGGCAGTCTTTATATAGTCCCAGAAAGTCATCAAAGTGTGGAGATGAAGCAATCTGCTCCGTTTCAGTGGCTGCTGCTTTGATTTATGTCCTCCATGCAATAAATGGAAAATTGGCCAAATCAAGACTTCTGTCTAGTGCTTTGTACTCCGCAGTGGGGATTTCACCATAGTATGTCACCACCCCCAGCTAAGTCCCAAACTCTTCCTCAATTGCTCAGTCTGAGCAACAGCACAACTCACTGGGCAGAGCATTACTTAAAATCATATTTTTCAATTGTTTGTTCAGATATTTCCCCCCCCCCCTTTCATTATAACTGAACAGCACTGAATTGCAAAAGCAATGACACTGCACTGCCTGCTAGAGTCAAAGGCACCTTGCTAGGCCATTCAGAGGCAAGTTCCTGCATGTGTACGTGTTCGCAGAATCACCTTCCTCTCCTCCTTTTGCTCTGAAACATGCATTATTAAAAAGGTATTGATGGACACTTTTGCTACAACTTTCAAGGAAGAAACTGACATGTTATAACTATGAAGACCCTACATGTGGTCTGTAGCTGGCAATGTTTTTTTTACATGGATTACAATTCCTGCTAGGATTAGGACTCTGTAGATCTATAATATCAGTGAGGTCAGCAAACTTCAGTCCCAGCTGTGCAATCAGCTCAGACTATAAACATCAGATCACATCACGTAGTAAATCTTTTTAACATGAATGAAAAAAAGTAATTCAAAATGTAACTAATTTTTTGCCGAATGAGTTTATTTTGGAGCATGTACCTCTTCTGGCACAAACCCCATTTTCTGCTTTTCTCGGTGAAATGCGTCAATAAAGGACATTTCCTAACAGAAAATGAAATGTTAATGACCTTCCTCAGCAAATTCGACTGTGGACTTTAAACATCTGCTTGGAAACAACAAGTGCAAAATTAACTTTACGTCAAGCTGTTAGCCATTTATGAGCTGCTGCCAATCCAAATATGTAATATCCAGGTTGCAGAATTGTTTCCTCCCTAAGCCTCTTCTGCACAGCCCATTTCAGCTATCAACAGCTTGCAATGGCCAAAGTTGAAAGACTTATCAAGGGCAACCTGAGTGAGCCCTTTCCACTTGTTATCAAGAGGCCAGATTGTCCTCTTCTCTCCTGTGAGTGGAAAGAGTTCAGAACTAGCAGACTCAGGAGGGAGGGGGAGGCACAGCCTCTGTAGTGCTATCCATCTGGTCCCCAACGTTGCAGAAGCTCCTCTACTTCAATACCAAAAACTCAGGCATACTGGGAAGTACGATTGTGTTTGTTTCTAGTAGCACCCACAATATGAGAGGCGCTTTCCAAACAGTAAAGAAGGAGCCATCTCTGTTGCAAGCAGCATGCAATATAAAGGCAGACAAATAAAGAGTAGATGGAGGACATACAGAAAATTAGTAGAGTGATCAAGGTGATGATTGGCCACACCACAGTGATATAAAGGCATAGGGCCAGATTGTGAAGCCCTTGCTTGCACCGAATAGTCTCACTTAAGTCAGTGGGGCTAATCTCACTGTGTAAGTCAGTGTGGGAATATCAGCCTTGCCCTATGCTAGCACAGTTTTAATATTAGATATTGATATTATTATTCCTAATTACTTCTCAAACTGGTGAGTATAACCCACTGGGTCCTGGAGAGGAAACCTGAGGTGGATCTCAATAAGACAAAGATTTTATTTGTGTTTTCTCAATAAGGAAAACCAATCTTTTATATTAAATATTCAGTCAAACCTGGGGAGAGGCATATAGGGGTATTTTTGTGTCATTCTTGTAAACCACTTCTGAAAGAGTGGAAGTCAGAGACTCTGTGCAGCTCCATCTAGAGGGTGGAACACTCCTATAGAACTCGTTAAATAAGACAACCAAGAAACAAGAAGTGCTTCATCGGGGGGGAGGGGAAGAGAACCAAAACATTCCCCTTCATTGTATGGGAGCCTAGGTGCTTAACTCCAGCTTTGTGAATTGCAGTGATTTTCTAGGTGCCTAAAAGTTGTTGTGATGCTGAGCACCTAACTCCTTTTGTTCATCCAAGCCTGAGGCCTCAATTCACCAAAGTGCTTATGCATCTTGCAGTCCAGTCCTGAAAACATTTCGGCCCACGTTAGTGGCTATCTGTCAAAAGGTCCACCCTGTTACTCCGGCAGCGAACCTGGTGTGATGAAGTGGGAATGTTCTTAATGTTTTTTATGAATATTGTGTGTGCCCCTCAGTTTCCCCTATGAATTACTCAAGTATCTAGATGGTGAGAGAAGGGTGTGAGATCGTTGCAGAGATCCCTAGAAGGCAGGTATGACTGCTGACTGGCTGCAGAGAACAGCTGACACACTGAAGCCTGGCACTTGACGGGTGGGCACCATCTTCTGCAAGAATCAGCTGGAGGTGTTGACCAGGTGACCTGCTGGCCCGGGAGAAAGAGAGAGGAGGGGCAATGGGTGTGATGTAGGCCAGGCAGCTGGGAGCGAATCCATCTCCTGATATGAGAGTTGAAGGGAAGAATCCAGGGCCTGAATCTCAGCCAAAATGGACTTCATTGAGTGTTTCTGATTTCTGTGCTAACAAGACCTGTTCTACGCTGTGTTCCTGTTGATTAATAAACCCTTGTTTTACAACACTGGCTGAGAGTCACTGCTGACTGCAAACGTGGGGTGCATGGCCCTTTGGGGGCATGTAAATCTCCCCCAGGTGTCCCATCCTGGTGGGCTTGCTGTAGGGTGACCAGACAGCAAGTGTGAAAAATCAGGATGGGGGTGGGGGTAATAGGAGTCTATATAAGAAAAAGCCCCAAATATCAGGACTGTCCCTATAAAATCAGGACATCTGGTCACCCTAACTTGCTGTGGGGAGCACACAGGGTGAACAGGGGTGCTGAATGATCTGATGTCAGACCCAGGAAGTGCCAAAGCTGAGTAGGCTTCTTGCCCTGGTGAAAGAGTGCCCTGAGGGGAAGACATGCTGCACCAGAGTCCTGACTGCACGTGGGAGACTTATGCTTCAACCTACCTGCTCCAGTAACTCTTGAATTATTTATCAAGAGCCCTACATCAGGATATCCCATAGCCCCATGATTACCACACTCAACTGAGAGGTGGCAGATCCTAGTTCACCTTTATTTGCCCCTCAAGCAGAGGTAGGACTTGAACTGGGGGTCTCCCACATCCATGGTGAGTACCCTAACCCCTGGGCTACAATTATGATGGAGGTGGGCCTCCTTTCCTCCCTATTTTATGTGAGCTCACCTGATGGGCCCGAACTGCTAGGCATGCTCAGAGGGCACCTATCAGTTCAGGCCCCGCAAGTGACTTACAGACAGATATTTGGCTTCCTGTCCCCATTTTGTGAATTGCTCTGCAGCTTAGGTGAGACAGAGGCATCCAGTGCCTATGTGGAGGCAGCTGTGCTCACGCTCAGAAGCGGAAACTAGGAGCAGAGGGATCTTTTACTATAAAAACTTAGGAACTGAGTGAATTTAGGTGTCTATTGGGTTCAGAAGCTGTTTTGTGCATCACAGTGATCCTAAAACTGGGTCTTAGGTGCCTGTGAGAGGGGCATAGGCATCAACTCCTTTTGTGCATCCAGGCATTAGTAGTCAGTGGGACTATCTATAGTAGTGACTTCAGCAGGGCTACAGCTTACTCATCGTAATAAGCACCATGCTTTGTACCAAGTGTTGGCAGGATCAAACCCTTATTGTTTTAAAGTACCAGTTTCAAATTTTTTTTTTTTTTTTTTTTTTTTTTTTACTATATTTCCATACGTTACACACAGATAAAAGAACAAACAATACAAAGCTCAAGTCTCTCATATGTACTATTCTGATTTAAACATGAACATTAATTCCTTGTCAGCTCTTATAAATTTCATAGGTGTTTAAAAAAATAAAATAAAAAACCACACAGTGGTCCCCAAATATTTTACCTTGCATTCTCCCTTACCCCTGTGCACCTGGCCCCCCACCCGTGCCACAGTTGGAAGTGGGGCCATGGTCAGGGCTGGGGGGGGATGGGTCGAGGCTGGGCCAGGAGTCGCAGCTGGGGGCAGGCCCGAGTGGAGGTGTGGTTGGGGCCCAAGGCTGGGGCCATGGCTAGGAGCAGAACTGCAGCCAGACCGTGGCCAGGAGTGGAGCTGCAGCTGGGCCAAGAGCTGAGGCCAGGGATGTGACTGGGGGCAGGGCCAGGAGCAGAGCTGCAGAACAGGAGCTGGGGCCAGACTTGCCAGAGCTGGGGGCAGAACAGGGCTGGGTGGTGCTCCCTCCCACCTGTAAGGAGGGTTGGCCCAGGTCTTGTTGCACCCCCGCCCAAATGCTCCTCTGTGCCCCCCCAGGGGAGGCATGCCCCACAGTTTGGGGAGCACTGATCTATAATGTAGATGACTTGACAAAAAGAAATGGACTTGTTATTTTTTTTATAGACAGTTTCAGTTTCTTCAATATCACCCTGCACACAAGGTATATGGCTGAAAACACAAATGCATGTAAAACTGATAAAAGATCCAACTGGAGACCATGGATAGGTAGTGGATGTGCTGAAACCACTGCCTATTATGCTGACCAATGTTGTCTCATTGTTTCCTTGTACTCCTCTGTCAGTCTCCCTGTATCCATCTGTTGTCTCTTGGCTTATACTTAAATTGTAAGACCTTTAGGGCACATCTTATAATCTTTTTGTTCAGTTTGTACAGCACCTAGCACCATAGGGGCCACGATTAGGTGCTACCACAATACAAATAAATATTATTAATATCTGGTGCTGCTTCTGGACAGCTTACCTGGTAAGGTTTTATTACTTTAGTTACAGAAAGGAGATATATGGGGGTAGATTCTGTCACCTTTACTCCCACTGAGTAACCTCACTCCAGGAGGAGTCCCATCGAAATCAATGTGAGTACGGGGTTTGCAATCTGGCCCATAATGATTAAAAATAAACTTGAGTCCATTAAAACCGCAGTATTTCACATTCAAGCCGTTACTAACCAGGATATAGACCTGCTTACTTTCATTTTCACAAATGCTTAGCAAACAGTTCAGAACTGGTTTGGTGGAAAACTCAAGGGAGATTAAATGAAGTCTACCTTCTTACTGCTCTCTAACAAAAACAAAAACAGTTTAACACTCAAATCTTTGTCACTCCCAACCTGAGTTGGGATTAAGGTTGTTAATTTTGGCTGGCGATATTCCTGGAGGTTTCATCACATAATAATCTTTAATTAAAGATTAATCTTTAATTCCTGGAGACGGCAGGACAATCCTGGATGTTTGGCAACCTCTACCTGGGTTTGAAAGGACTGAGCCATTTAATTAGGTGCTGCTTGCCCACTGATTGGCTAATGGAAAGCTGCTCACTCATGTTTGAGAATTTTGGGACACAACATGAAGTGTATATTGGACCGGATATTCACTTACACTAAGACACTTTTGCCCCTGTTGTGATAATTGGGCCTACAAATGTGCACTAATTGGGAGCTCAACTGAAAATATGTGAAAGTTTGTAAGATAACCTATAACAACAAATGTTGATGGGAAAGGTATGCAAAGAAGACCGAAAGACTGAGTTAGTCTAAAGAAAAAGCCCCACTGATATGACTCAAGGACTGAGTTAAGATGGTGGCTGGTAAAAAACAGAACATGTGGAACTGGAAATTAATGAACCAAAATTGGAATGTCAGATATTAGGCCTAATAGGTAGACAAAATAATGGCATAGGCTATGCCAACCATCACTCCCTTTTTGGGTCCTTAAAGAAAGGCTTCAGGGAAAAGGGGGAGAATAAGGAAGAATAGATGGAGGCTACTGGAGCCAGCATCACCCACCATGGCAGTCAACTACACTGTTTCCTGGGACCCCAGGAATTCTTCTTGCTGATCCTGAAAGATGTCCTGACCAGATCTGGCCAGAGGGAGGGACCCAGATAACATTGCTAGTAGTCACCTCTACTGGCTCCAGCTGAATCCCAACCACCACTGGGTGTAAAATGGGATCAGACTTTAACAACAACAGCTCCAGCCTCTCTCAAGTAATTTTTCCCCCCTTCACCAAGAGGACAGTTATTACCATCTAAGAGACTGTCAAACAAGGGGAGTTTTCTTCTAAAACTCTCTCCAGATAGAAAGGGAACAAAAATGTTAAATGAAAACCTTATTGAACAGTTTACATTGCAAATGCTTTAACGGCTTTGCCTTCTGTTCTGTATCTTTAATAAAAGGTCCAAAGGCTTTTAATGGTGTTTGCCATCTAAGCAGGTTGAGGTCTCTGTATACCAAACCCCAAACCTAGTTTAAATGTTGGACAGTGACTGGGTTATGGTGACACCTTTGCCCCGTTTATTCTTTCTAAATTAATGCTGCACCAGCACTACTCTGACAGTGTATAGGGGCCTTAAGATGGGCATTGATTTTATTTACAGCCACTGCCAGGCCCTTTTATGCTGCCTGCGAGGTATACAAGGCCTTACAGTCAATGAGAATCAGGCCCATTATATTGTCCATAATCTAAGTACAGTACTGTAAACATTTGTCCAATTAAATCAGTGTGCAACTAACACCACGTGAGAGTTAAATTCTCCACCCTTGTATGACAAACAAAACAACTGCTCAATGTTCCAGAGACACAGGCTAGTGAAAGAACAAAGACTTGCTCATACAAAAAGTGGCAAGCTTCCAACACTAAAGAGCACAAACTAGCATTCAGTACTATGGGCATATTTTTATATATAAACAATCAGGGTCAGGTTCTCTTGTGATCACACCTCTTTATACTGTTCCAGTGGCAGAGGGCCCAGAAACTGGCCAGATCTTCCCAGCTGAGAATTCCCTCAGTGAAGTTAATAGGACCTAAGTGCATACTCAAAGTTAGGCAGACTTAAATACTTTGGTGATAAGCTTGATCTCTGCCAAGGCATGACACAATACCACTTTAGTATAAAGGTGTTTTTATTTGTTTCTTATTGATTAAAAGTATCCCACTGGCTGAGGCCTAATGCTTTATACTTTGTGGATGTTCTATTGCTACAACTGGAGTATCATTCGCTATAATTGGCTGATATTCTTACTCAACCAGTTTCTGGTGTCCTTGTTTTGGTAAACACTCTGTTATATAAGGAACAATCACAACAAGTGTCAGTGACACTAATCCCATCACAAACACCTGTACTTGTGAAGCAACACTACTATGACACTTCCTGAAAGTACCTTGGGTCAGCAGACACTCTGCTAATCCTGCCCCTAGAGTGAGGAAGCCTTCTCTGTGCCTATCATGGGTCAGCCCTGACTCCACGGGCCACAGGAAACACAAGCACTCCCCTCTAGTCCTACGCAGGCCCTTACCTCCCTCTGCAGGTTAGCAATCTGCACACTCCAACCCCTAAGCCCTGTGAGTGCCTCCAGCCCCTGATCCACTAGGCACAGTATTCAGATTCCCAAAGAAGCAACTTTGCCTCAGATCACTGCTTCGCTTAACACACAGCACTTAGATACACTTATAGTGAAAACAACCTCTTATTTAACGAAGAGAAGAGATGCAAATAGCAGCAAGTAGAAATACTGGAAACAAGTGGTTACTTATAAAATAAAATCATAACACTTATTCTAGACCCTAGACTTATTTAACTAGATACCTTCATGTCTTATAAATTATAGAGCAAAGCTCACTCGCAAGGTCCTCCTAGCATTTTTCAACAAAACCTGGCAGTGATCCTTTTTTCATGAGACAAGATGTCCTGCCAGCTTGTTCCCTGGTTAAAGGATATAATGTCTCTTTGCAATCCCAAATATATCAAAACAGTCCTTTAGTTTATGAATAAAGATCAGACACCTTCCTGCTGTGTGTTCCTTCCTGTAGATTTCACAATCTCTTGATGATTTCATAGTCTGATTAGCTGGCAACTCCATATGCAAATAGACTAACATTGTGTGAGACACATACACAATGATCAGACAGAGAGAAGTGTCTACTATGCACTGCCTGAACGGTCTAAGGTATATCACTTCCTGGTGACCTGTATTTAACTTTGAAGCTTTAAGAACATAATTTCCAGTATAGATACATAACTTCAAGAAGATCCGTACACATTTTCCAATGACTATGACAGCCAGTGGGCTACTGGCTCTCAGCAGAGACCTCACATGCCACCCTTTGGTGAACTACTTTGCATATGCTTGACCCAGAGGATCCCTGTAAAACTGTGCCACCTTGTGCCCTCTACCAGTTGGCACAAAGAGGTTCCTGAGTCACAACTACCAAATCTGACCAACAGTGAAACCCAGACATGTTTTGGAATTGTAATCTATTTTGTATGGCAATAGGGTGTAGACAGATCACTGCCCTCTGACATCAAGTGCATATTTTTGAACCTTGCATTTTTGGTTCTTAATGTAATGCTGTGATGTTGCCACTTTGGCTGCGCTTGGATTTTTAACTGTGTGTTGGATAACAGAGCTTTATATGAGCAGTATCTTTATAACACTCTTAAAGTAAACCTGATTTCTAATACTGTAAGTGAAATCTGCTGTCTCTCAGATAATTAATGAGGTAAAGCTCATAATATAGGAATACTAAATTAGGATAGGTTTCAGAGTAGCAGCCATGTTAGTCTGTATCCGCAAAAAGAAGAACAGGAGT
Organism: Malaclemys terrapin pileata; assembly: GCF_027887155.1. Taxonomy (NCBI): domain Eukaryota; kingdom Metazoa; phylum Chordata; order Testudines; family Emydidae; genus Malaclemys; species Malaclemys terrapin. The sequence continues at coordinate 268,869,906 of NC_071506.1, read as the reverse complement.
ACTTGTGGCACCTTAGAGACTAACAAATTTATTAGAGCATAAGCTTTCGTGGACTACAGCTCACTTCCAAAGAAGTGAGCTGTAGTCCACGAAAGCTTATGCTCTAATAAATTTGTTAGTCTCTAAGGTGCCACAAGTACTCCTGTTCTTCTTTTTTAAATTAGGATAAATTGTTTATACAGCTATATAGATTTCCATGGCACTTTAGGTGCCTAGATTTAAGGACCTGTTTCCCCACTACATTACACTGGTTTTAGTTCAGAAATTAAGTTACACTGTCCTAAAACTGGTATAGGAGTATACAATTCAGAAACTTAATCCCAATATTTCCAATGAAGTAGGTCCACTATCTGGAGTATGAGCTGCAGAACTGGGCCGTAAGTAACTAACTTCAATATTATCTGGGTTCAGCCATAGGTACTGGAATTAGGGGTGCTGCTGCACCCCCTGGCTTGAAGTGGATTCCATTATATACAGGGTCGACAGTTTGGTTCAATGGCTTTCAGCACCCCCAGTATACAAATTGAACCCCTGGGTTCAGCTGCTTCTCAACTATTGCTTGGGTCAAAAAGTTGTTGGCTTCCCCTTTGCTGCACCTTTACTTAATGTTTAGCCCAGCGTTTGAAAGTTTGACTCAAACATTTCTCACCGGATCTGTACAGTGAGTTATATTTGAAAGAACTGCTTTATTCATTAAAATGCCAAAGCTGATTTAAGATGGCTTTTGACTGAAAAGCGACAATTCTTATGGAACTAGCCATAGTGGAAACCGTAAGCCACAATTCCGTATCACTATATCAGCCACTAGTGTATATGCGGTTACATGATCTCTCTGCCTGCCACTGGTGTAGAGTTGTTGGAACTGCTGCACAGTATTCTACAATAATCCCCACAGCACAGAGGATGTACGAGCATTGGGGTACAGCCAAAGTGTCACTCTGACTATTCTTGGCTGCTGTAACAGCAAAGAGTCTCCACTGTTCTAGGTGTTTTAATGGGAAGGGACAGGAACAGGTCAGAGCACAGAAGATCTCCATTTCATGACGCCAATTCTCAGTTGACTTATGGTCCCTTGGGGACCATTGCCAGCTGTCAAATTCCAGCTGCCAGCTTACATCAGAACAATGGCTGTGGCCATTTGGAAAAAACAGGGAGCTGTAATTAACTCACCAATACTCGCCTGTCCCACCACAATCTCCTCCTCTTCTATGTTGAGGGTATCCTGGCAGAGAAGAGACTCTAGTGGCATAGATCTCCTAAATGTTAGTGTGCAGGAGTTTGGACTTTCAGCAACGTGCAGTGGTATCACACCTAACCCTGGAAGCCAGTATGTGAATTCCAGAGACATATTTCACAAGTTTATCTGATAGGCATGAATGGTGTTTTGGCATCAGCAGACAGCACTGGAATCAGCCGTGGGAGAAGTAAACACCTTCAGCACTTAGGAAATTCCAACTAGTACAAAATGCTCCTCAGCAACACAGGCTACTAGGAACATGTCACAACTGTTCTGTTCTCTATGCTGGGTTCCCATAGAATTGGAAATCAAGTTCAAGGTCTCAGTCATTATCTTCAAAGTTCTCCATGCCCTGGGCCCAGGATACATAAAACAACTTTGCTCCTCTGACACAATGGAACTCTCTGTGCAGGAGACAAAACCTTCTCTGGAGGCAGTCTGAGACTGGGCATGAACTCCCCCAGGAACTAAGGACCATCACAAAACCCAACACTTCCTGCTCCAAGCGCAAGGTGCATTTCATTGACCTGCCTTCTCTAATATAAACACAAAAATAAACCTATTGCTAAGAAAAAAACACCACCAAAACATTACACTGTATTGCACACACTTTCCCCTCTGAGGAGAGGATGAGAGAACACACAACACATGGCAGATATGTAGTCACCTTACTTAATGCACTACTAGAAGGCACTCAGATACTATGGTGTGAGGGGCTATACAAACCCCACACTGGGCAACGAGGAGTTAAGGAGCTGTTCTAGGTTCAGCCAACCCCGCCCTGCCACACCTGCCAGTGATGCACAGGCATGAGGAGGAATTAAAAAGGAGTAGCCCAGCTCACGTGTGGGCAGGCCAGGGAAGAGAAAGGACCTTCACTTAGAAGCTCATGAAGAAAGGACTGAGGAAAGGCAGTCTCTCCCATTTACAACTACCTGAAGGTCTCTGAGTGAAGGGAGGACCTGCTTTTGATAAGCCCTGAGAGGAAGGCAGTTCCCCCTCTCACATACTAACGCATTTTATTAGTGTTGATTCCCTGTGTTTTGTTTATGGACCATACCTGAAGGATGGGGACTCAGAACTGACCTGGCCAGAGGGCCATGGCAGGAGAGGAGGCAGCTGCCGCCCTGAGAAGGCGAGAGCTACTTGGCCACAAAGAGGCACCATGCAGTGAGCTGACCCCCTTCATGCTTTCCTGTGCAGACTGCAAACTGTGGACAATAGAAGGGAGGTAGGAAGTGGCCCAGGGAGAGCAGCTTTAACATGCTCCTTCGTGTTAGACCCTTTTGTTGCCCTCCCGGGGCCCTGAGCCAGAGCCCAGTGTTCCCCCACCAAAAACCCTGTTGTAGGTTGAAATACCTAAGCCCTTGATCACAAGGCAATGGTCCCCACAAGCAAAGACCAACATATGGCAATGAGTGTGGTATAAAAACCTATATAAAATAGAACAGACTAGAAGGATTGTGTGGAAAGAACATGAATTGCCTTGTAAGCCTCTAGGGAAGGAAGTGCAGAGCGTCCAACTGCAGAAATCTTGCTGTGAGTCCATGAGTAAGTGACGGAGGCCCAAGATAGATGGTAACTGGAAAAAAAAAATCTTGAGAACTTACTATTGGTGTGTTGGGATCGTCTTTATGTACACACTGGAGAAGGACTTGTATGCTGATGCACAGATTGATCCTTATTGAATACCAAATTATAAGCAATGGTAGCAATTTGTTTTTCCAACCCTTTTCTTCTTCATGCAGGAAATGTTTCTTTCAAGGAATAACTGGATGGTTTTTCTTCTCTTATTTTAATGCTGTACATCTATTATTTATTTCACCTGTACATTGAACTATTACAGATAGTAACAAATCTCCCTTTGTATTTCCCCTTTTGCTCTGACTGATGGATTGTTCAATTACAAAGGGATAATAACCAAGAACTTTTACTTGAAACACAATCTGCTCTTTAAAGTACACTATTCTTTTACATCTAATCTTATATTAAAGGAAGAAGGAGACCACATCCTTTCCTTGAGTATTTCAACTTAAGGATTTGGCGACCACATCAAAAAAATTTAAATTACCCTAAGGAGAGCGCTCCAATTATTTGTCCATTTCATATAGACAGAGCTGTGTATTCCTCATCATCGACACTGGATTCACCAAAAACGGTCAGCAAGTAAGTAATTTTTCAACAATACAGCACTTGATGGGGTGCAACTCACCATTGAGACGCCCCCTGCTGGATGTCCCAGGGATCACCTCTGCTAGCCAGTGCACCCTCTTCTGGTGGCATCTTACTACCATCACTTCTGCTCCAATGACCCACATCACTCCCAGGACCACGGTGTCCTCTTTGTGACATAGCCCTCCAGCTGTTCTGCTCTCTGTGCTCCCCCCTTCCAGGGGACAGTATCAAAGTCTGCTGTCCAGCCACTTCCCTCAGTAGCTTCTGCAGCCAATTGTCTGGCCACTTCCTCAGTGGCAAGGCAGGGGAGAGGCAGAATCTGAGTCTACCCACTACTCCAGTTCCCAGCCCAGGGACCCTGTAGATGACAACCATATACTGCATCCCCTCCAACCTCTCAGTACCTTTCCCTGGGCCACTTTCCCACAGCCCCCAGCACCCTCTTTGCCCTTGCCTCCGGGCCTCAGCCTGCAGATCCCTGCAGCCCACCAGGAGCTGCCTTTAGCTCCCTGGGTCTCTGCCTACAGCACTGTTCTGTCTGGGGTGCTTACTACCATCAGCCTGCAAGGCAGCCAGTTCTTCTCAAGCTCCAGGGAATGACTGAAATTGCTCTGCTCTGCAGCCCTTCTTATATGGGCCAGCCCATCCCTGATTGGCTGCTCATCACAGCCCCTCTCTAATTGGCTGCCTCCTGCGCAGACTCCCTAGGCCTCTATTAACCCCTTATGGGCCAGTGTATGGAAGATGCCCCATCACAATCACAACCAGCAGATAGTCATTTTTATCATGAACTCTGTCGGATATAATGCAGAGTTTATACAGTTAGAAGTGTTCTGATCACTACATGAGCATCCTGAATGCTGATTAGCAAAATGGGGACAGTTTTCTTTGTTTGTGTCATGAGAGATGAGCATTGATAGTGATGCAGTATCTGCAGCTGTATATGGGATGCTGATCAGCTAATTATATGGTAGTTATATGAATTTACACACACTTGAAAACTGGGGCATACGTATAATTGTTCTTTTTATTATGTTCTGGACAAAATACAAAAGGAGCTATAGAGACACCTGTGACTAAACAAAAGAACTTCAATTAACATTTATCATATGCCTGCCACGATATTATTAACTGCAAAAAGAAATGGCCCCCAGTCACTGGTGAATCTACAAGATGGTACTGGCACGCTAGGGTTTTCTGAGTACTGGACTCCCCTTCAGCCTTTCCTCCTTCAGATGATAGAAAAAGAGCACAATTCTGAAATTTTGCTCACTATATATGACTCACCTTTGTTTTAACTTTCAACCATTCTTTCTCTCCACTACCTCTGTCTTTATCTCAGTTCTGTTTGTCATATATAGATTGTGATCTCTTTTGCTCAGAGACTCTTTTTTAGATTCTATACATTTTAAATGACGTAGATGGTACTATATAACTGGCCCACCTCCCACCCCGCTTTTCATGTTCTGCCCTGCAATGGAGCAATGGGCTACTTCCTCATAAGATCGGGATTTGGAGCAGCCCAAACTGAGCTGCAGGATACCACATACACAATTGAAAACTGGGATATTTTGATCTCCAAGTAAGCATAGTCATTTACCACACAGCCATATCCAACGAGCCAATGGGGTTAAAGTGTGCACAGCTGAACTGAAGGGGGCTGGTACAGCAGAGGACTTAGTCTGACATTAGTCTGGTAAACTGCTACAGCTGTCCAAAAAGTTTTGGAACTGCTGGACAGACGAGACTAAATGCAATGTATGTGGCAAAACAACAGAATAAAGTTTACCCACAATTCAGCCTGTGCCCGTGATTGGGGTATTGCCTGTAAGGTTGTGAGTACTACTTCTTTATATCTATAGCAGAAAGCTGGCAAGAATCCTAGGGTTGGAGAACATTCTAGCCAAAAACTCTACATTGAAGCAGAGAGAGACAGAAGCATTTGGGATAAAACTGGTCTTGTTCAGTGCTGGAAGAAACTGACTCTTTTTGTGATTCTTCAACATTGTCACCTGACATGGTGTCAGAGGTTGACTCATTTTGACCCAGCCAGTATTCAACTCCTCATAAGATTTTCAATTTGACCAGCCCCAAGGAAGGGACTGCGTGGAATGAGCACTTCACCAGATTCCAAAATGCAACAAAATTTAATATAGAGAGTATTGATTTACAGGTCAGCTAATTAATTTATGTAACAGGTAGTGATGCTGAGCACTTTTATTAATTAGTTGTGCTTGTTGAGGAATGAGACAAAAACAACAGTGACATTAGTCTTAAAAATCTGATAAGCATTTCATTCCAAAACAAAAGGTAACACATGAACATATATGCTTTTACCAAAGAGTGCAGAGGCCCAGCCTTTATAAGGGTCCCACATGAAAATAAAGAGCATTGTGAGGTCATTTAAACTTGGGTTTTAAACAAGGAACTTTCAGAAAAATTATATTTAAGGCCAGATGCTCAGCTGGTATAAATCCATGTAGCTCCATTTGTTTACATGAAGCTGCATCAATTTAAACCAGCTGAGAATTTGACCCTAAATATCTGAGGTAATTCTGGAACAGGCAGTGCAACTAGCATGATATTATGAGCTAGTAAAAATGCAAGTAATCTAATAAGGAAGTAATGAAAGGATGAAGCAAGAAGTAGTAAAGAGGACGTGCCCATAGAGGAAAAAAGAAGCACAATAAAATAAAGCTTCTTAACAGAATGAGTTTCTGGGGCATAAATGAGGAGAATACAGTATACATGAAGTCTGCCCAGCTACTGAAAACATTTGCAGGAAAGTTACAGGAAAGAAAGAGAGATTAATTTCAAGGCCAGAAGGGACCATTTTGATTATCTAGTCTGACCTCCTGTATAACACATCCCTTCTTGACTTAAAAATTGTCAGTGATAAAGAATCCACCGCGATCCCTGGTAAATTGTTTTAATGGTTAATTACTCTCACTGTTAAAAATACCTTATTTCCAGTCTGACTTTGTTCAGCTTCAACTTCCAGCCATTGGATTGTGCTAGACTGAAGAGCCTAATAGTAAATATTTGTTCCCCATATAGATACTTAAAGACTGTAATCAAGTCACTATTTAATCATTTCTTTAAACTAAAGAGATTGAGCTCTTTGAGTCTGTCACTGTTTTCTAATTGTTAATCATTGTCATGACTCTCAATTTATCAACATCCTCCTTGATTTGTGGGGATCAGAACTGGACACAATAGTCCAACAGTAATTGCACCACTGCCAAATATAGAAAATAACCTCTCTACTCCTATGCAAGATTCCCCTGTTTATACATCCCAGGATCACATTAACTCTTTTGGCACTGGGTGCTCATGTCCAGCATGACCCCTAAATCTTTTTCAGAGTCGCTGCTTCCCAGAATAGAGACCCCATCTTATAAGTATGTCCTACATTCTTTGTTCCTAGATGAATACATTTACATTTAGCTGTATTAAAACACACGTTGTTTGCTTGTACTCGGTTTAGCAAACAATCCAGATTGGTCTGTATCAATGACCTGTCCTCTTCATTATTTACCACTCCCCCAACCTTTGTGTCATCTGCAAACTTTTATCAGTGATAATTTTATATTTTCCTCCAGGTCACTGATAAAAATGTTAAACAAGAATAGGGCCAAGAACTGATCCTTGCGGGACCCCACTGGAAACGCACCTTCTCAATGACTATTCCTGGTTTACAATCACATTTTGAGACCTTCCAGTTAACCAGTTTCTAATCCATTTAAATTGTGCCCTATTAATTTTGTATTGTCCTAGTTTTTTTCTAAATTAACAGAGTGGAAAAGAAAAGAAATTGGAAACATGTCTTTCAAAACAGAGGAAGGAGGTAGCCCAAGCAAGGATGAATAATATCTATTTCCTGTGATCTATTTCCTATTTTCTCCGTCCAAAGATGGCATTCCTGAACAGGCTTGGACTATTAATCGTCACATTGGCAATACTGTTGTTACATTTAGGGCATAGCTACACTTGCAAATGTAGAGCGCTTTGAGTTAAACCAGCCTTTGTAGAGCGCAGTAGGGAAAGCGCTGCAGTGTGTCCATACTGACAGCTGCAAGCACACTGGCCTGTCCACATTTGCAGCACTTGCAGCAGCATTGGGAGTGGTGCATTGTGGGCAGCTATCCCACAGAGCACCTCTTCCCATTCTGGCACTATGGCTTGTGAGAAGGGGGTGGGGAGTGCAGGGCATTCTGGGTCCTGTCCCAATGACCCATGTTGCATCGGTTTGCATCCTAGCAATCCCTCTGCTTCCGTCCACAATTGGTGCCATCTTTCAATGTTTTTTGTACTGCGCGCTCTGTCTTCCCTTTTGGTCTGCGGGAATGGAGCCTGAACTGCTGAGGAATATGCTGACGAGTCTTGCCAGCAAATTATGGTTGGCAGTCGAGTTAATCCTTAAGATCCAAAGTGACAGTGAGGACACCGATGATATCGACTCGAGTCACGTATATGACACAAGATTGCTTGTGGCATTCACAGACATGCTCACTACTGTGGAACGGCGCTTTTGGGCTTGGGAAACAAGCACTGAGTGGTGGGATCACATCGTCATGCAAGTCTGGGATGATGAGCAGTGGCTGCAGAACTTTTGGATGAGAAAAGCCACTTTCATGGGACTACAAAAACAACAAGGAGTCTGGTGGCACCTTAAAGACTAACAGATTTATTTGGACATAAGCTTTCGTGAGTAAAAACCTCACTTCTTCGGATGCATCCGAAGAAGTGAGGTTTTTACTCACGAAAGCTTATGCCCAAATAAATCTGTTAGTCTTTAAGGTGCCACCAGACTCCTTGTTGTTTTTGTAGATACAGACTAACACGGCTACCCCCTGATACTTTTCATGGGACTGTGTGATGAGCTCGCCCCCACCCTGCGGCGCAAGGACACAAGATTGAGAGCTGCCCTGACGGTGGAGAAGGGAGTGGCTATTGCAATCTGGAAGCTGGCAACTACAGACAGCTACCAATCAGTCGCTAACCAGTTTGGAGTGGAGAAGTCGACCATTGGAATCGTGTTGATGCAAGTTTGCAGGGCCATTAATCACATCCAGCTCAGAAGAACCGTGACTCTGGGTTCATCCTGGAAGATGTCTTGCTGCTGAGGATGACCTGGGAAGCAAGGGAGGGTCTTCTACTACAATGCAGCTTCTGCCCTGGCCCATATGCAGCTTGCCTGTGTGCAGCAATGGTCCCCCCCCTCCCCCTCATGGCACAGTGGCGCAGACATGTTAGCGTGACTGGTACAAGGACCACAGTGGCTCTCACACGAAACCTGCACAAGCGCATGGCCCAAGTTCTGGCTGAGACCTTTGAAGAGATCACTGAGGCCGATTACCACGATGTGAGAGAGCACATCAACGCGCTATTCCGCATCTAGGCATGCATGCAGCCTTAACCCTCCTCACCCCAAGAGCCCGCACTGAATAACTTCCTTCCCAGAATAAAAGCCGCTTACCAGGAACCACCTCTGGTGTTTGTCCTTCCCCAAGCACCGGCCGCCGTGACTGGCTACCTGCCTCCTGGCTTGAGAACAGCTCCTGGCTGCATGCATCTAGGGATGCCGGGATGTCTTCCTCCTCCTCCTGCCTTGTTGGACTGGGCTCTGAAGTGTCCATGGTGGTACTCGGAGTGGAGGTGGGGTCGCCCCCAAGTATCGCATCCAGCTCTTTGTAAAAATGGCAGATCGTGGGGGCAGCACTGGAGCAGCTGTTTGCCTCACGCGCTTTGTGGTAGTCATTCCGCAGCTCCTTCACTTTAACCCTGCACTGCAGTGCGTCCCAGTCATGGCCCCTTTCCATCATGGCCCTTGATATCTGCCTGTAGGTATCGTAATTCCTACAGCTGGAGCGCAGCTGGGACTGGACAGCTTCCTCCCCCAAACACTGATGAGGTCCAGCTATTGCTCCATACTGGGGATCCCCGGCGTGTGGAGGCATGGTCACCTGGAAAGATTCGCTGAGAGCACTCCACGCCTGGCTGAGCAAACAGGAAGGGGATTTTCAAAATTCCCAGAAAATTTAAAGAACGGGTCTGATGGTTGGTCACCTGAGGGCAGGGCAGTAGAGTTCAAACTGATGACCAGAGTGCTAGAACAGGCATTGTGGGACACTTCTGGAGGCCGATCAGAGCGCATTAACAGACCAGGGTGTCCACACTGGCGCCGCTGGCGCTCCAACGGGGGCACATCAAACATTATTCCACTCGCCGAGGTGGAGTACCAGGTGCGCTCTAGCCGCGGAGTCAGAGCGCTTTACGTGCCTTGCCAGTGTGGACGCGTCGTGAGTTAGAGTGCACCGGGCTGTTTTAAAGCACTCTAACTCACAAGTGTAGCCATGCCCTTAGAAGTGATTCAGTAATAGAGATAACTGGGACACTTTTAAGGAGATGAGCTCCGGCCCGAACTTACAGGCCAGGGAAGTGCTCAGCAGCCCAAGGACATACATAAATCGTCTGGGTCCATTCAAAACTTGTACAAGGTAACTACAAAGATGAGGAGTATGTATCTCAGGCCACTGCAAGTGACTTCCTAGACCAAACCACAGCCTTTAAACAAAACCAACAAGGAGTCTGGTGGCACCTTAAAGACTAACAGATTTATTTGGGCATAAGCTTTCTTGTGTAAAAAAACGCACTTCTTCAGATGCATGGAGTGAAAGTTACAGAGGCAGGCATTATATAATGACACATGAAGAGAAGGGAGTACCTCACAAGTGGAGAACCAGTGTTGACAGAGCCAATTCATTCAGGGTGGATGTAGTCCACTCCCAATAATAGATGAGGAGGTGTCAATTCCAGGAGAGGCAAAGCTGCTTCTGTAATGAGCCAGTCACTCCCAGTCCCTATTCAAGCCCAAATTAATGGTGTAAAATTTGCAAATGAATTTTAGTTCTGCTGTTTCTCTTTGAAGTCTGTTTCTGACGTTTTTTTGTTCAAGAATAGTGACTTTTAAATTTGTTATAGAATGTCCAGGGAGAGTGAAGTGTTCACCTACTGACTTTTATATGTTACCATTCCTGATGTCCGATTTGTGTCCATTTATTCTTTTACGTAGGGACCGTCCAGTTTGGCCAATGTACATGGCAGAGGGGCATTGCTGGCACATGATGGCATATATAACATTAGTAGACGTGCAGGTGAATGAGCCCTTGATGATGTGGCTGATGTGGTTGGGTCCTCTGATGGGGTCACCAGAGTAGATATGGGGACAGAGTAGGCAACGAGGTTTGCTACAGGGATTGGTTCCTGGGTTGGTGTTTCTGTGGTGTGGTGTGTAGTTGCTGGTATTTGCTTCAAGTTGGGGGGGTTGTCTGTAAGTGAGGACTGGCCTGCCTTCCAAGGTCTGTGAGAGTAAGGGATCATTTTACAGGATAGGCTGTAGATTGTTGGTAATGCACTGGAAAGGTTTTAGCTGGGGGCTGTACGTGATGGCCAGTGGTGTTCTGTTATTTTCCTTGTTGGGCCTGTCCTGTAGTAGGTGATTTCTGGGTACCCGTCTCGCTCTGTCAATTGGTTTCCTCACTTCCCCAGGTGGGTATTGTAGTTTTAAGAATGCTTGATAAAGATCTTGTAAGTGTTTGTCTCTGTCTGAGGGATTGGAGCAAATTCCTGTAATGAGCCAGGCTTAGGGCTTCGCTGTAGACACTGGATCGTGTGATGTGTCCTGGATGGAAGCTGGAGGCATGTAGCTAAGTGTAGCGTTCCGTAGGTTTCCGGTATAGGGTGGTGGTTATGTGACCATCACTTATTTGCACTGTAGTGTCCAGGAAGTGGAACAGGGCCTCATAAAATGCTGAGGGAAAATTGCACTGTGTTCTGTGAAAATGGTCTGCTTAAAGAGGACTAGTGAGAAACCTATTGGTAGATGGCACTACTCTGTGCTCTGCTTCCTAAAGTGAAGGAAAAACTGGAGAGAATGAGAATGCTATAACAGAAGTACATTACTGAATTGTTTGCAGTGTTGTAGCCATGCCGGTTCCAGGATATTAGAGAGACAAGGTGGATGAGGTAATATCTTTTATTGGACCAACTTCTGTTGCTGAAAGAGACAAGCTTTCAAGCGTACACAGAGATCTTCTTCAGGTCTGCATTGACAGAAAAAGAAATAAACCCATATATACCTGTGCAAACATAAAGAGGCTCAGTGAAGCAGTAAGGAGGGAAAGCTATATTCTTCTCATCATAGAAAACATAATCGCCAGATGAACTGTGCAACAATATTTTCCTTACCAGGTACAGCCAGAGGATTCCGGCACATTCCACTCTACCCTGAAGCACTAAGCTGACAACTTTTATAACTCCATTTGCAAGATTGTTAACTAGTATCAGATATGAACCAGAATGCTTTGTACTTATGCTAAATTGTATAACTATGAACTGTATTTCCAGAATGCTTGGTACTCATGCTAAGCTTTACTGTGGAAATCTACTATTAGTTAAACTGCTTCAGTTTTTGTTCTTTGTATGTGCAGAGCCTGTCAGAAATAAGATGTATATTCTGGTAAGGAATATTATATATGAATTGTGCGCTAGCTTGAGTTAGCACTACTTGTACTCCATGGTCTTCTTATATCTAGGGTGACCATATGTCCCGTTTTAATGGGACAGTCCCATATTTAAGCCCTCTTGCAGGTGTCCCAACTTTTTCTTAAAAATGGGTAAATTGTACTGTATTTTCTGCCTCCTCATCAGTACTGGTGGGTCCTGCTGGCTGGATCCCTGCTCGCCAGCCGCCCACCCACCAACAGTCAGTGGGGGGGGGGGCGGATAGTGGCCGACGATGGGGGTGAGTCTGCAAGGCTAGTGGAGAGGGGGAAGCTGGAGCATGCAGGGCAGGGCTGCTCCCCCTGCCGGTCCATCAGCACAGTCCCTGCCGTGTGCTGGCTCTCAGCCAGCAGGGCCCCAGCCCCTTGTCCTGTTTCTGGCCAGCGCTGGCTGTGAGCTGCGGCGGCCGGTGAGTGAGGGCAGGTGGCAGCTGGTCAGTGCAAGCAGGCAGTGGCCTCAGGCTGGGTGGAGAGGCCGGGAAGACACAGCACCAGGTACCGGGAGAGGCAGGCCCATGCTCAGAGCCCAGCTGGGCATGGAGGCCAGAGCTGAATCTTGTCCTTATAAAAGGCCGTGTACGTCAGTTCTGAGGTCAGGGCTCGCAGCTCAGAGACTCGCCTCACCAACGTCACCACCACCAGGAAAGCTACCTTCCATGATAGGTGAGACAGGGAGCACGAGGCCAGTGGCTCAAAGGGCGGGCCCGTGAGCCTGCACAGAACCAAGTTTAGATCCTACTGAGGGACCAGGGACCGAACTTATGGAAAAAATTTCCCAAGACCTCTGAGGAACATGACCGTCACGTCATGGGAGAACACCATCTGCCCCTGGATTGGCAGATGAAAGGTGGAAATAGCCAACAGATGCACCCTAATAGAAGAGTGTGCCAGGCCCTGGTTCCTCAAATGAAGCAGGTAGTCTAAGATCACTGTACCAAAGAATGCGAAGGGGAGATGCCTCATTCGACCACCCAGTGGGAGAACCTTGTCCACTTTGCCAGGTATGCCTGTCTAGTTGAGGTCTTTCTACTCTTGAGGAGGACCTTCTGGACCCCTTCCAAACAGGCGTGTTCCTCAGGGTTCAGCCACGCAATGTCCATGCCGTGAGGTGGAGGAACACGAGGTTGAGGTGCAAGAGTTGACCGTGATACTGTGACAACAGGTCCGGACGGTTCAGCAGGGGCCACGGAGGGACCTCTGCCAGGCTCGACAGCATCCTGAACCAGTGCTGGTGAGGCCACGCCGGGGCGATCATGATAACCTGAGCCTTGTCTCTATTGATTTTCGCAAGGACCTTGCTGATGAGCAGAATCAGGGGGAACGCGTACATCAGGTTTCTTGCCCATGGCAGGAGGAAGGCGTTAGAGAGGGAGCCCTTGCCCATACCCTATCTGGAGCAAAACCCATGGCACCTCCTTTTCTGCCTGGTGGTGAACAAATTCACTTGGGGAGTTCCCCACCTCTGGAAGATTGTGTCAGCTACCTCCAGGTGGAGCACCCATTCAGTTGAGAGGAGAAGTCCCTGCTTAGGTGATTTGCTAGAGTGTTCTTGGCACCCGGAAGGTAAAATGCTTCTAGGTGGATTCCATGGTTGATGCAGAAGTCCCAGAGATGGAGTGCCTCTTGGCAGAGGGCCGAGGATCCTGCTCCCCCTTGTCTGTTGATGTAGAACATCAAAGCTGTGTTGTCCATCAAGACTCTGACCACTCTGCCCAACAGGTGAGGCAGGAAGACCGCATATGCCCTGCGCACTGCCCTGAGCTCTTTGATGTGTATGTGTAGCCTCACTTTCTCTGGGGATCACATACCCTGTGTCTGGAGAGTGCCAAGGTGCGCCCCAGCCAAAGTCAGAGGCATCCAAAACCAACATGACTGATTGAGTGCTGACGAAGGGAACCCCTTTCAGGACTTTCCCGGGGTCGGTCTACCATCGCAGCAACGTTAGTATCATTGCCTCCGGTGTGGCCGGTACCCGGAGCTGGCGGAGGCCTCTGCCACTATCTGGGGTGGCCAGTGGGGAGCGAGCAGGACCACACCACTCAACTGGAGTTTGGGCCCGTCACTTCCCGACGGAGGTGAAGAGTTGCCCGGCATGGGACATTGATTGCACCCAGTCTTAGCCTTTCCCTTGTAAATACTGTAAATGAAATCTGTGCAGCTGTGTGCTGTGTCAAAGAAAACTTCTGTGTCAATCTCCTGTCTTTTACAATCGTTCCCCATGGGGCCCACAAATATGTTTGGTGCCAAGCCCACAAAAGGTTAATCCGGCCCTGGCTTTCACCAAATGGTTGCTGTTCCTGAAACAAAACTAAAGGTAAACATGGGGTAGCTAGAATTTCTTCGAGTGCTTGCTCATGTCCATTCAACTTAGGTGTATGTGTTCGCCACATGCACCGATGCCAGAAGTTTTTTCCCTCAGCACTATCCATAGGGGACCAGCTCTGGCACTCCCTGGAGTGGCGTCCATGCTATAGATCATCCAAAGGAAAAATAAGCTAGATTCTACAAGGGACAGAGTGGAAGTTTCTCTGGATGACATTTTAGTTTATGGAAAGTTAGAGGAAGAACTTGATATAAGGTTAAAACAAGTCCTGAAGGCTGCTGGTCTAAAAATAAATAGAGAAAAAGACAGGCTAGGACAAACCCACCTACAGTTCTTAGGGCATGACTGATAAAGAGGGGGTGAAACAGAAAGATAAAACTTCTTCAGGAATAATAGTGTTTTCCTTATCCTGGCTTTCCACGTTGTCATATGGCCTCATAATTGTAATATTTGAGCATCTTCTCTGAGTTCAAAGTTGGTAATGCTATCGCTCATTTGCTCTTCCTTCTTGGCAGGCTTAGGGTTTTTTTTAAATGAATCTTTAAGGTAGAGCAGGGGTGGGCAAACTACGAGCCGTGGGCTGGATCCGGCCCCTCAGGGCTTTGGATCCGGCCCGCAGGATTGCCCCCCATGGCGCCGCGGGCCCCGTGCCACTCTCAGAAGCAGCCGTCGGGCGGGGAGGCAGAGGGCTCCACGTGTGTTGCCCTTGCCTCCAGGCACCGCCCCCTGCAGCTCCCATTGGCTGGGAATGGGGAATCCTGGCCAATGGGTGCTTCGGTGGAGGTACCTGGAGGCACGGCAAGGGCAGTGCACGCCGAAACTGCCCCCCTCCCCCCCCCCCCCCCGGGGCCGCAGCGCTTCCTGGAATGGTATGGGGCTGGGGCCTGGGGAGGCATGCAAGGAGCCTGTCCTGGCCCCAGTGCATGCCGCTGCCACCCCAGAGCCACTTTAGGTAAGTGGCGCCGGGCCAGAACTCGAACCCCTCCTGCACCCCACCCCCCAACTCCCTGCTTGCACCTCACACCCCTCCTGCACTCCAACCCCTGCCCTGAGCCCCCTCCTGCACTTCGCACCCCTCCTGCACTCCAACCCCCTTCCCTGAGCCCCCTCATACATCCCGCACCCCTCCTCTGCCCCAATCCCTTGCCCTGAGCCCCTTCCTGCACACTGCACCCCTTCTCCCACCCCACACTCCCTCCTGCATCCCAACCCCCTGCCCCGGCCCTGCATCCAAATCCCCACCCAGATGTGGCCCTCGGCCCAAAAAGTTTGCCCACCCCCGAGCTAGAGGGTACTACTATGGAAATGCTTGGGCAGAGACAGATTTTTGCATTCAGCTCTGAATGCAACAAGGTTAGTGGTCGTTCTTGTTTCTTCTGGCAGATGAGTTCAATATTAATGGTCCAGTTCCTGTGAAAGTTTCCCATTTATTCTCATAAAATTCCTCATTCAGTGCTAGAAGGGACTCTCTTTAGAATTTCTTACCATTGCTGCATAGCACCACTAGCCCCACATTTTGTGGAATCATCCTAATTTTTACCCTGTAGTGGCAGGAACAATGCTACTATTTCAAAAATGATTTGGGCACACACAGTGTAATTTTCCCACCACGCTGCCACAATCTGTTGTGCTGCCATTTTTCACTACATTGCATTATTCCCTTTCCCATTATGATACACTGCTGTTTTCTACTACACTGTGTTGCAGTGACACTTTCGTGATGTTTCAAGAAAGTCCCAAACCAACCAAAACAAAGTAAAATTGTATAATGAAGGCATGAAGGTTGAACACACTCTAAATTACATATACCTGGGCCTAGCAATAAACATATCAGGGCACTTCCGATTGGCTATAAAAGCATTACAAGGGACAGTTCTGCAGGCCTCCTATACCATAAATGCCTACATGGATACAACCCCCCAGAAAAACTACTGCTACAAATAATAATCCAACCCGTTATACTATATGGAAGTGAAATCTGAGGCCTATCTTAGCAAATGATTACATTGGTGGGATAAAACATCAGTAGAAACCCAACATCTACAGTTCTTTAAATAATTCATTGTGCACAGGAAGTTCAGCAATAAAGGCTGCAGAACAGAACTTGGCCAATTTCCTCAGCTAATCAACATATAGAAAGAATCATAAACTCTAGCAAGTCAAGTGTAAAACCATAATTAGGCAGGCCAAAAAAGAATTCAAAGATCAACTAGCAAAACACACAAAAACTAACAGCAAAATTTTGTAAGCACATCAGATGCAGGAAGCCTGCCAAAGTGGGTCGACTGAATGATCAAGGTGCTAATAGAGCACTCAAGGAAGACAGGGCTGTTGTAGAGAAGCTAAATGAATTCTTTGCATTCACTGCAAAGGATGTGAGGGAGCTTCCCACACCTAAGCCATTCTTTTTAGACAAATCTGAGGAACTCACCCAGATGGTGTCAATAGAGGTGGTTTTGGAAAAAATTGATAAACTAAATAATAGTAAGTCATCAGGACCAGATGGTATTCATCCAAGAGTTCTAAAGGAATTCAAACACAAAATTGAAGAACTACTACTGTGGTATGTAACCTATAGCTCAAATCAGCCTCTGTACCAGATGACTGGCAGATAGCCAATGTGATGCCAATTTTTAAAAGAAGGCTCCAGAAGCAATCCTGGCAGCTACAGGCTGGTAAGGCTAACTTTAGTACCAGGCAAATTGGTTTAAACTATAGTGAAGAACAGAATTATCAGTCACATCTATGATCACAATATGTTGAGGAAGAATCAACACGGCTGTTGTAAAGGGAAATCATGCCTCACTAATCTATTAGAATTCTTTGAGGGGCTCAACAAACATTGGACAAGGGTGATCCAGTGGATATAGTATACTCAAACTTTAAGAAAGCCTTTGAAAAGGTCCCTCACTAAAGACTCTTAAGCAAAATAAGCAGTCATGGGATAAGAGGGAAGATCTTCTCCTGGATCAGTAACTGGTTAAAAGACAAGAAACAAACCTTTGAAATAAACTGTCAGTTTTCACCGTAGAGAGAGTAGAGAGCAAATAGCAGAATCCCCCAAGGATCTGTACTGGGAACAATGCTGTTCAACATACTGATAAATGATCTGGAAGGGGATACACAGTGAGGTGGCACAATTTGCAGATGATACTAAACTACTCAATGGGAAATTTCCATTACATGCATCCGATGAAGTGGGCATTCACCCACGAAAGCTTATGCTCCAATACATCTGTTAGTCTTAAAGGTGCCACAAGGCTCTCTGTTGCTTTTTACAGATCCAGACTAACACGGCTACCCCTCTGATACTAAACTACTCAGGATAATTAAGTCCAAAGAGTTACAAAGGGATCTCACAAAACTGGGTGACTGGGCAACAAAATGGCAGATAAAATTCACTATTGATAAATGCAAACTAATACACATTGGAAAACATAACCCCAAGGCCGCCCTTAGGCATACGCACCAAATTGCCCCAGATTTCAAGGTGCTCTAGGCAGCTGCATGCTGCATATGCGGCAGCACCCACCCCGGCGACCAGCCCTATCCCTTGTCCGGCCCCCCTGCAAGGGGCAGGACCGTCCCTAGGGAGGTGTGGAGCTGGCGGAGTAGAGCGGGCTGGGCCAGGCTGCTCCGCCTCCCGCCGCTGGCAGTGAGTGTGTGGGTGGTGGGATCCCTTCCCCCAAATCCCCTCCCCCAAGTGACACGGCTGGGGCCAGGGCGAGGGAAGCGGAGCGGGCTGCGCCCAGCCCCCCGCTAATCTCCCAGGTCACCCAAAAGTGGCCCCCTACAGCTCCTGCCTCCCAGACCCTGGCGGGGGGAGGCCTGGGGCCCCACACAGCCCCCCCACAGAGAGTCTGTGGAGGGCACCCAAACGGATAGGGATGGCCCTGCATAATCCTAACTATATACACAAAATGATGGGGTCTAAATTAGCTGTTATCACTCAAGAAAGAGATCTTGGAATCATTTGAATAGTTCTCTGAAAACATCTGCTCAGTATGAAGTGGCTAACAGAATGCTAGGAACCATTTGGAAGGGGATAGATAAAAAGACAGAAAATATCATGCCACTATATAAATCCATTGTACGCGCACACCTTGAATAATGTGTACAGTTCTAGTCACCCCATCTCAAAAAAAGGTGTATTAGAACTGGAAAAATATACAGAGAAAAGCAACAAAATGATTGGCGTATGGAAGAGCTTTCATATGAAGAGACATTAAAAAGACTGGGAGTGTTCAGTTTAGAAAAGAGACGACTGAGGGAAGATATGATAGAGGTCTATAAAATCATGAATGGTTTGGAGAAAGTGAATAGGAAAGTATTATTTGACTCTTTACATAATACACAAACCGGGGTCATCCAATGAAATTAATAGGCAGCAGGTTTAAAACCAACAAAAGGAAGTATTTCTGCACACAAGGCAGTCAACTTGGGGAACTCATTGGGAGGGGATGTGGTGAAAGCCAAAACTATAACTGGGTTAAAAAAAAAAGAATTAGATAAATTCATGGAGGATAGGTCCAATAATGGCTATTAGTCAAAATGGTCCGGGATGCAATCCCATGCTCTGGGTGTCCCTAAATATCTGACTACTAGAAGCTGGGACTGGATGACTGGGGATGGATCACTCCATGATGTGCCCTGTTCTGTTCACTCCCTCTGAAGCATCTGGCACCAGCCATAGAATCATAGAATATCAGGGTTGGAAGGGACCTCAGGAGGTCATCTAGTCCAACCCCCTGCTCAAAGCAGGACCAATTCCCAACTAAATCATCCCAGCCAGGGCTTTGTCAAGCCAGGCCTTAAAAACCTCCAAGGAAGGAGTTTCCACCACCTCCCTAGGTAACGCATTCCAGTGCTTCACCACCCTCCTAGTGAAATAGTGTTTCCTAATATCCAACCTAGACCTCCCCCACTGCAACTTGAGACGGTTGCTCCTTGTTCTGTCATCTGCCACCACTGAGAACAGCCTAGCTCTATCCTCTTTGGAACCCCTCTTCAGGTAGTTGAAAGCAGCTATCAAATCCCCCCTCATTCTTCTCTTCTGGAGACTAAACAATCCCAGTTCCCTCAGCCTCTCCTCATAAGTAATGTGCTCCAGACCCCTAATCATTTTTGTTGCCCTCCGCTGGACTCTTTCCAATTTTTCCACATCCTTCTTATAGAGTGGGGCCCAAAACTGGACACAGTACTCCAGATGAGGCCTCACCAATGTCGAATAAAAGGGAACGATCACGTTCCTCGATCTGCTGGCAGATCATTGGTCTGAACCAGTAAGAACATAAGAATGGCCATATGCAAAAACCTTCATCCACCACCTGTACCCAGCCAGAGCTTGGCAATTTTTGGCCCAAGCTGCCAAACTCTACAAGCTAAATACAAAACAAATATAGCTGATCCTATTTCAGTGAACAAATCTGGACCATGATTCATCCTGGCTCAATTGCACTGGAAACGTGTATTTGGTACCTGCAGCCTGCCAGTTTTTAATCCAAATTCTGCTGTTTTGCCTAGAGAAAAAATGCTCCAGCTTCTAGTGAACCAAAAACTCCAGACCCTATTACAAACAGGTGTGCAACGCCTCAAAAATTGGGGTCCAGAATGTGGACCCTGATGAGTTTTTTTTATCCCATACCTCAAAATTCTATCAGGAAAAAAGAAACGTGAAGCTGCTGTAATGTCACTGCAAAAATCCAGACCCTGAAACATCTCTGCTTATAGCAACACAGAGAAATGTATCCAGTAACTGGATCCTGCTGGATGCCATCATTTTTGGCCCTCACGTGCCCCAAATTTTACCATAAAAATAGACAGCACATAAACAGAGACCAAATTTAACTGTTCCTAATCCACTAAAAAAGTCTGGTCCCCTCAAACAGACAGTCTGCACTTGAAAAATCCAATACGGACCTGCATCTGCCCATTTTTTAAACTTAGATTCCCATAATTTTGCCTTCTAGATAAATAGGTTGTAGCCATTCTTTTACATCAGATGACTCGGTATCCAGGTAACCCAGATCTTGATGTGTTCAGATACAAGCAAATTGCACAGCTTTACATTGAAATTTTGCCATGGAACTGGCCTAGCAGATGTGGACGATCACATTATAGATGTGGCTTTAGCAGCTCAGTGTTTGACTGAAATTATCAAAACTGCCTAGTGAATTTTGACATATATTCCTTAATGTAAAACCCATTTTAATGGAAGATGTCTACATCCCTTAGACCTTTTTGAAAATATCTATGCACTGCACACAGATTTGTCAGTAGAATTTGGGGGATTAGGGTTAAAAATGGGCAGGAGGCAGGTACGTGTTTTTAAGTGCTATTGGACTGGACACATCGGGATCCAGATTTCTTCACTGAAGCGAGAGTAGCTACACTTCATTCTTTTTTTAGATAATCCAGTGTGGAAGCTCAAGGCCAAAAATGGTCATGCTCCAGCTGGACCCAGGATCCTGCAATGTTCATGCACTGGGATTTTAAGACCAGAAGAGTCCATTGTGAGTATCTATCGACTCCAACCTCCTGCGTAACACAGATCATTGCGCCTGGGGGAGCTGGGGCAGATCTGTTGTGCATGAGGGCAGAATGCATCATGCCCCTGCCTGGCCAGTTGCCCAGGCGCATGGGGGCTGGAGTTGGGGCAATATTAGAAGCTGCTGAGGGTTGTTCCCTGTTGCGATGATGGTGCAATCCGGAGGGGGTTTGTGCTCAAAGGGCAGCAGGACCTGGCAGCCCCCTTGTCCCCTGCTAGGCTCAGCTCACCCTACACTTGACCATCCTGGTCCATTCTGGTCTTTGAGGCACATTCCCTGCCCCGCCCCACCCACCTGGCCTCAGCCAGTTTAAACCGGCTGCGTTTTCCGTTGGGATTGGACCGGAACGTTCGTTCCGTTCGGAAGGGACCCGTGACCCCCTCCCCTCGCCCAGCTCAGGCGCGCGCCAGCCAGCAGCCCTGACGCTTCGCGGCTGTCAACCGAGAAGGAAGGCGGGTGGTGTGTCCCGCACGTCATATCGGTCGCCCGGCTCCCATTGGCTGCCGAGCCTCACCAGACTGAATGTTGGTCCCGGCGCCGCGCGGCGGCTCCCTCCCCCCACCGTTCCGAGGGGAGGGGCGGGGGCCGGCTCTCCCTCGGCCTCCGGGGTAGGTCGGGAGCGGGTAACGTGGCATCGAGGCTCGCTGCTTATAAACCTTTCCCCAGCCCGCTGCGGCGGCCGGACGGGACCGTGAGGGAGCCGAGCAGCGCCCCCGCAGGTGGGAGCCCAGCCGCGGCAGGTAGGTGACCCGGTAGCCGTGGTGCTCAGCGCCCCTCCCCCAGCACTAGTGCCTTGGAGCTGGGAAATGGGGGGGCCCGGTCCTGTCCCCGTCCCCGCCGCCCAGCGCGGCCCCTTGTCCGGGTGCGGGAGAGGGGCCTGGCGGGGTAGCGCCGCAGCCCCCTAGTGGCGGGCAGGCAGGCGCTGCTAGCCGCGGGCTGGGGAGGGGCCGGGTCCCCTGCAGGGCTGCGCTGCCTGCTTGCGGACCCCGCTCCGGGGACACCTGGAGGCGGGTCAGTCCCCTCCGGCCTGAGCGCTTGGCCCCTGCCACCCCACTGGGCTGGGGAGGGGCCTAGAGGTAGCTTGTCATCCAGGGACTCCTCGGGCTGCGAGTCGGGTGCCGGGGTCTAGGCAAGGCGGCCCCAACGCTGCCTGTTCCCCTGCCCAGCCGGGTGTAGCGGCCTTGACCTGACTGATTGTTGCGGTGCCCTGAGGGTCCTCCCCAGCATCCCCTTCCCGGTGTCTGAGTGATGGCTTCCGATGCAGAGAGCTGGCTGCCCCCTCTGGCCTGCTCTTGGCCCTGCCACAATCTTCCGCTGTGAACTTTGGCAAGTCACTTGACTTCAGTGTCTTATTCTCCAGGTGTACAATGAGGCTGTGGGTGTTGGGGATGTAAATTAATTTGAACTCCTCAAATGGTAGGCACTATAGGCGTGTGACGGAATAGTGCTTCTGTGTGCCTGAGTATTTAAGCCTAAGTGATTGCCCATGCTTTTGGGCACTAATAGGCACTCTTCTCTCTCTCGCTCTCTCTCTCTGTGTGTGTTAGGACCCTGATGGTGAAGCCAATGCCCAGATTAGAGAATTGCACCTGGAGTTGTTCCTGCGCTGCTAGGGGAAGGCATAAAAACCAACTGGGGAAAACTGCTGTTGGACTGGCTGCCAAGGTGGGCGAGATGCTGAGCTCTTCTGTCTCAAGCTCCCCCCTGACTTTGGTGGGTCATGGAACACGGACCCCTAGCACTTCCAGTCTCAGAAGCAGTAGCAGCAGCACCAGCAGCCTGAATTTGAACCAACACTTGGTGCAACGCAGCCTGGTGCTTTTTGCTGTGGGTGCTTTCATGGCACTGGTGTTGAACTTACTGCAGATCCAGAGGAATGTGACCCTGTTCCCTGAGGAAGTCATTGCCACTATCTTCTCCTCTGCCTGGTGGGTGCCCCCTTGCTGTGGGACAGCTGCAGGTGAGTCCCTATAGTTGGCTTGGAGGTGACTTGGTCTGCTGCAATGTGAGAAGGAAGGCACTGGGGGTGGGGGGTGTCTGGCCTGCATATTTGGGGGCTTGGCAGTGGCCACACTTAATGTGTATGTAGCTGGCATGACATCTGGGCTTGGGGAAGAATAGACTTGGTCCAGCTTTTCCCCACATCCAGGAGAAAACTAATTTCATAACTGGCACAAAGTGCTTCCTGAGCTTAAGCACACTCTTTACAAAGGTGACGTGCTTCTCTTCCAGACTGCCTTGACATGGACTTGAGGTATGAATACTCTATTCAGCTGGCCAATATTTCAGCAGTGATATATTCTGAGGGAATAATTGGAAATCTCTCTACACACAGCTCTTTAGGGTTGAGGTGATTTCTGCAGGCTGTGGAATATAGGGTTTTTCTCCTGGGAGCCAAGAGAAGTGCTCTCTACTTGTTGCAGAGTATTGGGGTACATCCTGGGTGTCCTGTTGTCTGGCAGGACTGTGAATAGTGCTTGGACCTAGTGCAGTAGCAGGTATGGCTCTCATCATCGCTGCTTGCTGTATGATTGGTTCCCTCCGAAACTGGTGAGTCGCGAGGTTCAGTTACTATTGGCTGCCTGAGTGAACATGCCACAGACAGAGAATCGAAAACAAGGAAGTCACATGTCAGTGGGGAATGAGGGAAGCCTTCTGCCTGCCCTGTTCTCTGCCAAGAGCAGTGCAACTGCCAGCAGCCACAATCTCAGTAACCACCAGAAACTGAGTTCTTGCAAGTTACAGCACAATCTGTAACAAAACACACAATGAAAATAAGAGGCCTTTTCACTGTTTAATTGAACAAAAATGTGCAGCTGAACTCAGTATTGGTACTAATAATTTAAGTCCTGCTTTTACTGTACATCTAGTGTATACAGATGGCATTGGAGAAAGGATGAGGAGGGAGATGGCAGGTTAAATTAAAAACAAATAAAACCAAGAGAAATGTTCCCATGACTTTTTTAAAACACAAATAGGGAAGAAAAAAAAATCTTAAACCTTCCTATGTAGCATCTGCAATCCAAACATTCTAGCACTGTGCTAGTGCATTAAAGTAAGAGTGAAAATCTGTAGACTCTGGCTTGTGGAAGCTGAAAACACCATAACTAATGAAAAGGAACTCTGCTCTTTAGAATTGTGTTTTTTAATAGTCCAAGCAAAGCATTATTTGCAACATTGATGACAAAATTTCCTTCTTAAAAACATACCTTTCAATTCAATACCCCTTTAAATCCATCTAATATAAGGATAACAATTATAGCAGATTACATACAACTTTATACCTGGCCAGAGTTGGAAAGTAATGTTCTCAACAATCTTTTATTCTTGTAAGAACCCTCTGAAAATGCAAGGGTGTGTTGTTTTTAAACAGAGCATTTGTCTTGATGAGTAAGTGTGTATAGCTGAGTGCATCATCACTGATAGACCAGAAGTTTTCTTCAGCAGGACTAGATTTGAAAGCTTTCAATTGAGTTTTGTGCTCTCTGATCAGAGGATTATGTGAATCCAGTTTTACCATATACTGACTTTAGGCAAATTCCTCTACTGCTGTACAGTAACAAACACCTAATCAAAGATGTTTGAAAATATTAAAGAGTTTGTATTGTGTTTTCAAACAAAAAAGCACAAATTTAATAAGCTAGCTAATTTTATCTGACATTTAGTTGATACTGAGTTACTTTATGTAGATGTTTGTTCAAGTCTGACTTATTTAAAGCTGTAGCCATTAACATTGTTTGGGCCCCCACAGTAAATTATTTCTAAAGGAGAGTATTCTGCCCCAGAGTGAGTAGCACAAGAGTATCTCCTGTTTGGTACAGTGTCTTTTGAATGTAGACAAATCTGTTTTTCAATTTGAAAATTAATTGCTGCCATGATAATGGTGTAGTTGGCATAACATTCTAGACAAGTCTGAAATCCCAAGCTTCTAAGCATCTCTTCTAGCCAGCTACAACTTTGAAGCTTAAGTGCATGGCAAGAACATGTGTGAAAAGAGATCAAACAGCCCTTTCCTAGTCCCAGTAAGCTCTGGAAATAGAAGTGACTTTTACCCCTTCTAAGAAGTTGCTTTTAAAAACAAATGCTACCTAATCTTGAGTGAAATTCTTCCTGTAGTTACACAATGGAATATAACTTTAATTGGTGCAACTGACAACAGAATTTGGCTCATTTAAGGCTTTATCCTGCTACTGTTGAAGTCTATAGTAAGGGTTAGGGTTAGAGTCAGAGTTAAAGGCCAGAAGGGACCACTAGATAATCTAGTTTGACCTCTTGTAGATCACAGGCCACCCACATGCCAAACCCAACAAAGTATTGCAACCCCCAGGAAACTAGACTATTATGTGCCATGGACAGAGAATGGGTGGGATCCAGGTGCACCAGTGGTTGAGGCCCCCCATGATGGCAGGCATGATTAAATGAGAGAGAGAGAGAGTGCCAGATAATCCTGGGAAGCGACCTGCATCCAGACACTCCAAAGAATGGAAGTGACCTGGGGGAGGCATTTTGCCTATGTGACCTGGTTCGGGGGGGGGGGGGGGGGGGGGGGGAGAGTCCTTCCTGATGACCCCCTTACCCCCCCCCCCACGGCAATCAGTTAGACCCTGAGCATGTGAGCAAGAACTAAACATCCAGGCACCTGAGAGGAGAAACTGCCCTGTGCCACCTCGGAGCCCTGGCCTATACCATCCAATGTCCCATCTCCAGCTGTGGCCATCCCTGATGCTTCAGAGGAAGGAGATTATTTTAAAATAAACAAAACCCTTCCAGAATACATTTGGGGTTGCAGGCTGGAATGCTGAAGCATGAGCTTTAGGAAGAGAAGACAAACTAGAAGTGAGCCCCAGTGCTGTGGAGCCTTGCTCCCCTCCCATCACAAGCAACCTGGTCATACAAGTGCACTCGTAAATTTGTCCAGCTCTCTTAAAACTAAATAAGTTCTATGCTCCTACAATTTCCTTGATTTGAATGGGAGCAGAAATGGGCCATTATAATCCAACTAGTATTTGAAAGCCTGTGACAGTGACAATCTTGGGATCTTGTGTGGGTGATTATATTGACTTGTTTGGGGGTGTGGGTTGCATTGGAATTTGAGTTGTATAGGTGGCGAATCAACTTTTGAAGATTTGTGGCAGTTGGACCAAGTAATCCATCTTGTGCAGGTTCCCTCATATCACTGACTCATAACAACAAATGAAATTATTGTATGCACATTAGGTGTACAAGAAGGGTGGCAATTGGCTGTTACCTCTGTCACAGTGGTCTAGTACTACTGGATAGATATAGTAGCTGAAAGCCCCTGCTGTTGCATGGGTGTAATTGGGTAAAGTCAAAATGGCTGAGAACCTAAAACGTGGATAGTAATGGAACATGAATCCCAGTGATGACTGATCCTGGTGAAATTACACACACCACACACACCACACACACTCTCTTCTCCCTCCACCCCCCTTTGCAGCTGTTTCCATCACTTCACACTGACTCAGACATTCAAGGCTTCAGAGTGACAATCCTGAAGTCTTTTTAATAGCTATATGAGGGGGGAGTTCCTCTGCCCATGGTTTAAGTTCAGGCAGGTATTTATGATCCTGATTCAAAGTCTATTGACTTCAGTGGACTTTGGATCAGGCCCAAATGTAAGATGCCTGTAACTCAGTCATGCCTATTCAGTTGTCACTGGAGGGTGTCTTGGCTATACTGGATTCTTGAAAGTAAAGAAATATTCCACCCTTCACTTTGCTTTAAATTTTCGGTAATGTCATGTGTTGACTTTGATGTTCTGTAACAGGTATCCAGCCAAATAGATGCAAAGTGAGTATGAACCCTTACTCTTGGGAAAAGGAAGTCCCCTGACTCTATGGACTTGTCTTTACTACCATGTCAGCCTTACTTCTGTGCTGCCTTCAGAGCTGGGCAGCCAGAGAGCAGGTGGCCAGCTCTGAAGGCAGCCCAGAAGGAAGGGTGGCAATACACCATCCCATCCCACCCTTACTGCTGCTGCAGTGCAGCCTTCAGTGGGTGCCTGGCCAGCAACTGCCACTCTGTTGCCCAGCTTTGAAGGCCGCACAGAGGTAAGGGTAGCAATACTGTGACACCCCTCCCCGTACAATAGCCTTGTGACCTCAAACTGGGGGGCCTGACCTGAAATGGGAAGTGCTGTGTACTTTTACCCTATTGATTTCATAGGGGAGATCAGCTTTCACAGTCCATGACACATTTTTCACAGCCAAGAGTTTGGTATGGCCCTACATAAAAAGTGATGAGTCTTTGACTGCTTAGGAGGCTTTGCCATGTACTTATTTGCCAGACTAATATTTCAATATTAATTGTATAAATTCTATGTACAAGCTGTCTCATTTCATTCTTACAGCTGTTGTTGGCCTGCTGTATCCCTGTATTGACAGCCATCTTGGAGAACCACACAAATTCAAGAGAGAATGGGCCAGTGTAATGCGATGTATAGCAGTTTTTGTTGGTATTAACCATGCAAGTGCTGTATCCTTGAACTAGTTTACCTTTTTGTGTTTCTTTAAATGTTGATTATAATGAACCACAGTAGCAGGTTTGTCTTAAGAGTCTCTTAAACAGGTAAGACTTAATTCTAATAGGAGAGAGGTGGTCATAGCTTACACAACAGTTGAAGAATAGATAATTATTACTACAATATGTATTTGTAACATGGATCATATGCTCATGTCAGAATTGTTTTTAGAGTTCATACCAACTGAACTGAGGCAACAGTTAAAATTAAAAATATGACCTTTTTGCTACTAAAATGGTCAATAAAGATAGGTTTCTCACCCATGTAAACAGCAGTCTCCGAAGTTACTGGTAGTCACTATCACGGAAGGATGCTTATTGTACTGAAATTCTTAGAATAGTTACTATTCCAGCAGGAAACTTAAATCAACAGAAAGGGAGGGAAGTCTTGGTTTTATAGGCCAAAACTTTAAAATGTGGCCACTAAATTGGGATTCCTTAATCTTTGGGTACTTGGTTATGAGCAGCCTTGGCCTGATCTTCATGGTCACAACTGATCACAACTCCAACTAAAAGTCAATAGACTCTCTGAAAACCTGCTCCAAAGCTTCTCTGGGCATCCAGAATTAGTGATCGTTCTTAAACTGTCTACGTGAGGTATTAAAGTTTTGTCTGAAACCTTTTTCTGTGGCTAAAATCTTTAAGGAATTGTCCTTAACTTTCTGATTAGAAACTGGATTTTGCAAATAACATTCAGCTCTCCTTGACTCTAGCAGCCTTGTCATTGGGCCTTTGGTGGACATTTGATCGTTCAAGAAGTGGTCTTGGTCTTGGAATTACAATAGCCTTTCTAGCCACGCTAATCACTCAGTTTCTTGTATATAATGGTGTTTATCAGTAAGTATACATATTTAAAACTTAACACTTGAACTCACCTGACTGCTAGAGAATTCACTTTTTTGTAAAATATGGAAATTCCAATATTTTGCTTAATTTGAAGTTATTGTACTTTGACACCTAAAGAATATAAACCAGTGTAATGCACTACTCCTAAAACAAAGGCAGGGCCAACCAAGTTAGGACATATGGCAGCATACTGCACTGTCACAAAGCATCAGTCTTGATTGTGAGCTCATGGAGAA
This sequence comes from Malaclemys terrapin pileata, assembly GCF_027887155.1. Classification (NCBI taxonomy): domain Eukaryota; kingdom Metazoa; phylum Chordata; order Testudines; family Emydidae; genus Malaclemys; species Malaclemys terrapin. The sequence continues at coordinate 268,841,437 of NC_071506.1, read as the reverse complement.
AATTGTGGTAAAAATAAGATCAGACCCTTGGTGAAGTGACAAGTTCTTTTTCTCCCCCCCCCTCTTCTCTACCCCTTCCCCCACCTCCCACCCCAGGACCCTGAAGTGCCATTGACTGGCTCCAGAAGGGGGGAATTGCTAACCTTTTTAGGCTGGAAGCTGGCCTTAACCCAACATAGGGCTTTTTTAAGGAAGATGAGGATTATTTCCTCTATTACTACTTTTTTTTATGTGGGTGGGGGGGAATTCCTTGCATTACTATTAGTCTTATATAGGAGACTATTGGACTATAATTCTTATACGTAATGGAAATGCAGTGTCTTTTTTCTAATTCACTAATTTTTGTTTACTTTAGGTATACATCGCCAGATTTTCTTTACATCCGTTCTTGGCTACCATGTATATTTTTCTCAGGAGGCGTGACAGTAGGAAACATAGGAAGACAACTGGCTATGGTAACTGTTGTATAATTAGTATTTATGTATTTAATAGGGAAGCATCCTTTACAGATGTTCGACAGTGGAGACTGTGCCTGTGAGGTCATGGTTCATGAACTGACTAGTAAGCCTTATAAAACCTTCTCCCAAGGACTGAAACTTGAGCATAGAAATCTGGCATGTTGTCACTGGGATGGAATTCTATAGTATTCATTAGCACGAGGCTCTTTCTCCTCATTGGCGCTCTTCCACTGGCAATATGAATCATACTGGGTGTTGTAGGCCTAATCAGAATCTTAGTATAGTGAAGTGCAGGACCATAGGAGAGCTTCTGATGCCCCTTCCACTGACTGTCTTAACAATTGGGGACTAGAAGTTGTGGGGAGGTTGGAAGGTAGAAAGACACTGGGGAGGAAAACCTGCTTTTTTAAAATTCAGTTTTTCAGAAGAATGTTGCCCTGTATAGCTTTATCTTCCTTCATCCTAGTATGAAAACACATGGTGTCTTTCTCCTCACAAACATGTAGTTCAGGGCCTACTCCTGCATAACTGTAATTTCACACATCAGGGATTGTTTGCTGGATAATAGCCTCATATACTTGGTTCTTAAATAGATATAGTAGAAACTTGCTTTTTTTATAGCAATATTTAACAGTTAAGAGATTTTCTCTTGTCTATGGCTTGCACATCAGCTTAAAATCTGCTTGTCAAATGTGTTCTGACATTGACGGATAGTCATAATTAATACTGCATTGATTGGCTTCTGTCTCCTTAGCCACAATTCTCTGATCCTGGAAAGCCTCCTCCAATTGACTATCTCTGCTACCCTGCAATACTGATGTGATTGAGGTGTATAACCTTTCCCAAAAGAAGGACACAGGGGCTTTCAAGTACTTGACATGTCAGGCTTAATGTTCAAGATTTTCCTAAAGGAATAGGGGATGCTGTTGAATGGCATGTGTGCCCTAAAAGTAGGTGAAGGTCTAGTGTATGTAGCTTGTGGAACACAACAGGCCTGTTATCTCATCCCTTCTACCCCAGCTCTTCTCAAATCCGTGTTGGAAAACTATTGTCCTACTGGTGTGAATAGGGTCATAGTTCAACATACCTTGTTGTATGCTTTGCTACTGCGGTGTTGAACTTGACCGACCCCATCAGTGCCTTTGGGACATTAGTTTTCAACACTGGTTTGCAGAAAAGTCAGGTTAGGGAGGTCGTTTGACCTCTTCTCTCCAATGTCAAACATTAATTTCTTTAGTGTACAAAGGGCCATAGGGTCTGTTACTGAACTAATGAGGGAGTCTTTCAGAAAAGGGGGGGGGGTGTGGGGGAAGCATAGTTGAGGTCACTTCCCTTTGGAATTTTGGGGCAAACTTTGAGGCTACTTGCTTATGACACCTGGTTCTGTGTCCCATGGCTATATTCATGCTCAAACTTTTCAGTGAGTATCGAAGTTTGCATGAATGCACGTTTTTAATGTGCAAGACCATTAATACAATTTTAAAAACCTGTACCAATGTAATCTGTTTCTGCATATTTTTTAGTTAGGATAAGATGATGCTGAACACAACTCAGATGGCTAAGAAGAAATGAGTGTTTCTAAAGGGGTGCATGTGATATTGGTTCTTTAGGTTTCTTATCACTCTAAAGCCCAAACAGAAAATCTCTCCACTATCTCCCTGCTTTAAGTGCAAAATGGATCTTTAACTAGGGAGTTGCAACTGGTACCTCGATAATAAAGGCTATACAGATATTGCTAGTGTTTATTTTATATTGCATTGTGCAGCATCTTTATTTAACAGTGATAAAGGAAGTGAGTTGCCTTTGCCAGACCTGGGGTGGGGTCAGATCAAACTGCATATAGGTTTAGGAGAGTCTCCCTTCACACTATACTACTTAATTGGCAATGCTGACTAATTACAGAATCAGGTGGGGTTGTCAGGAAGAGTTCCAGAATAAAAGTTCTAGAAAGAAAGGACAAAACTTGACAGATGTGTTGGTGAGGAGTTACTGTAACAAATAAGGATCCCTTATCTGTCATTACTAGAGTTGGTAACTTTCCACTGGAATGACTCTGGAAAATACTGTTTTTTGCAAAATGGAAATTTTCTGCATGAAAACTTTTTTCCAAAACAAAAATCTATTTTCCGTTGGGAAAAATTAAAATGACAGCTGTCCACCTGGGAAGTTTGTCAATTTCACTCTCTTCATGCAGGGTGAAAGTGAAATTGAACAATAGCCTTCTATGCAGGCAGCCAGCCAGCCGAAAACTCCATTGTAGTTTTCCTAAAGTAGAATTTTTCTGGAAATTCCTTCCTTTGAAAATACTGCATTTTCATATTTTTTGATTAACATGTGATCCTTTTTATGGGAAGGGATTTCCAGCCAGCTCTTATTACAATTTTGAGTAATTCATTATCACTAAAAGTTGTCAGAAGAGAATGCAAGTGGATAAACTGAAAATGAAATCAAGTAACTTGTTCCACTAGCTCTTCCCTTATGCTTCTTGGATGATTTCAATCTTCTGCTGATCCTGTGTGGATCACTGGACACTTAACAGACTTGTAGTAAACAAGGATGGGAGACAGTACAATATTGTAGTTTGAACTAAATCTGAACAAAGTGGTATCACTTTGTAACCGTGTTTTCTAGGCTATATCCAGGCAGTGAGCCAGTTGAAAACTCTTGAAATCCTACAAATACTTGTTTTAAGCAATGCCAAAAAGCATCTAACAAAAAAGAAAAGTTGCTTTGTTTGCTGTCTCTCACTTGTCTGAAGAAATATAATGACCTTCATAAATGTGGCTTTGGATACAAGCTGCAATTTGACCTGCTGAGGAGGTGGACAACCCATGTGACTATCTACTGCTACACACATTGACACTAAGGCCTCTTCTCTGCTAACCAAATTGCTGTACTGCATGCAAATAGCTTTCTTAAACATCTTCTGTAAAAGCTTGGTCTTATTTTGAAATAACTGGAGTAGTCACAGGTGTAAGGGAGTTTAAAAAAATCTCTGTTCATGTTCTGTACCAAAGGAGAATCGAAAATGAGGGCTTGATTCTCTGCTGCATTGCACCTTTGTCTAGTCACTTATCAAGGCTAAGCAGAGTGTGTGTAAAATTCTGCCAAATCAGAAAGGTAGCATTTGATACCCACTTTGCTTGCATATAAATGACTAGACAAGATGCACTACAATGGTAGACAATCAAGCCCAATGCATGTAAGCCTTCACCAATCTAGAGGTCAGAATTGTACCTTTCTACACTTCCTGATTACTCTCTACGTGTAGAAGAGTGTCTTCCCTTCCTTCCCCCCCCCCCCCACCTCACTGTGTATATTTTATTAGGTGAAGAACATACTGTGAGGTAGCTCTAGCTTTCTGATTACTGGACTCTAGGAGATTACACATGTATTTTGAACATGTGTAGTGCACGTTAAACTGAGGCTACAATCATACCTGATTTCTCTTAACTAGCCAATAATATGGCTTCCAAAGAGAAGCTGCCACCAGTCCTGCCATGCCTGGAGCTAGTCACCTAACCAAAGTTGGAGGGCAAAGGCTCTATTTTTGTATTAGACAGCAAAGGAACTAAGAAATAAGTGTATTTTTATGTACTATATTTGCTTGGTACCTCTAGAATGTCTCAATAAAACTGGGGGGAAAAAAACCTAGAATGCTACACAACAAAAAATGGTCTGTCTTAATCATAATCTACAACATTTGATTTTTTTTTTTTTTTTTTTAAACCTACTACTGAAGCCTGGGTGTGAACTCTAGGCCCTATGGCGGTCCATGATAAGTTTCCCTCTCTGGTTCATTCTCTATCTGTTGTGAAAATAAACATTACTGTAGAACTGTTCTTGGTGAATTATTCACTTTTAAAATAAAGCTGTGGTAGGTATCAGTCCCAGTCTGACGGCTTGTGACCAGGTAGAGGCCCAACAAGTCCCCTTCCTGCGGTTTGGTTATATTAGCACAAATTAACACTAAGATCAAAGTTCATCATAAACATCCTCTCTGGCTTGGCTTCTCCTAAGGTTCTCCTGCTGGACTACTAACTTCACACCCTACTTTAACTCTAGAGATCCTGTCTGACCTCCTTTATATTGGGTTGAGGTAATGGAACCATCAGAGTCAGAAGAACTCAGCATGATTACTGCCTACTAACAATGTGCATGATTTCAGTCAAACACAGATTTTCTCAATAAGCCCTTATTAAAAAGTAATAACCTACTGCAGAGCATAGCCATAACTTGACTGCTGTGGCTTATCACACTAAAAGTTGACTAGGATATGTTCATTATGCAACATAGTGTTGTTTCTATTGTGAAACTTCACTTTCTTTCTGTAATTAAGTGGACTTCTCCCTTTGAAAGTCCTCTGTTGGATATGGTATGCAAGTCTGGCTTTCTTTTTGTTCGGCACACAAGCTGTACCTCTATTCTGTGATTACCTTGCAACAGTAACGTGACCAGATGACTGAAGTTTCATAATGTAGTTCCCTCTTAATAGGGCTTTGGCCATAGACACCTATCCCTGTTTGCTTATTGGGAAAAAAATGGTACTTGCTCTCTATTTTGAGCACTAGTGGTTATGCATCAGCTACTTCTGACTTAACAGTAGTTGTTAAAACCCTACAATTGTGTAAAAACCTAAAACTGGTTATGCCTGTGAATACCTACCTGAGTCTTACCTTGAGAAGCATTTGTACTGAGCTGTTACCAGCCTTACAAGGAACCTACCCTTGCATCTTAATGTGGCAGGTAGTTGGGCAGGGCTAGAGTGTAGCTGGTGGAACCCATTCCACTTAACATCCCTCACTTAAAACAAACAACGTTCTAGAACAAATTCATGCCTGGCATAAGCAACTGCAATGGGAATTTCACCTACTTTAGTCAGGGCTGAATTTAGTCCCTTTCCCCCCCAAAAGTGTGGGTTCATGCACATAGCTAGGCTATTAAAACATGTGCATTAGTCATCCTCTGTCCACCTCCACCCATTCATGAATCTACTTTTGCTGTATCTTATCACTAACCAAGGTTGTGAGCTCTCCTAGGGTAGGGATTGTATCTTTATTTGTACAGCACCTGGCACAGCAGGGATTTTATCCCCCAATAGAAGTTTCTTGGTGCTAGTGTAACTTTGTGTAGGAGACCACCTTATACTTCCCCATAAAAATAACTTTGAAGGGCCCTTATCTCACTTGTTGCAGGAAATTGGAAGGTGTGTGAAATATGGAACTGCATGAGGAGGATGTACTCCTGATTCTATTTCAGCATCTGCCACAGAGTTTGTAATACTAAACAAGTCACTTAAACCAAACTTCTCAGAGGTAGCTACACTTTTTTCCCCCCTCCTGGGTGCCCAGGGACCTGTCTTGCAGAAGTGCTGAGTGCTCACGACTGAAATTCAAGACACCTGGAACTCTGTTTTGAACATATCAGGTGTTATAAAATGCTAAATACTCTGGGAAATTGTCATGTCAGACACCTAAATTAGTTGATATTTTTGTCAATTTGGTCCTTAATCTCTGTGCCTCAGTTTCCCATCTATACACTGGGGATACCATCCTCACCTCATGGGGATGCTGTAAAGATAAATTTATTAATGTTTGTGATGCACTCAGCTGAACACTAAAAAAAAGCCTGTGTGGAAATGAAGAATTCTGTATTCCTTAAAGGGCTTGGATCATGTGCAGTAATTAAGGCCTGGGGTCACACATTGAGTGATGAAAATAAAAAGAAATATTGAATCACTACCTGCTAAGTGAGCACTGTCCGTCTTTTGCACTGAATGAAGCAGAGATATGATGGAAAAAATGTGATCATGTAAAGACTATTCTAATGAATACACACAGGGGGAACCTTAGTTTTGGCACTTCCTGATTTGAGTGCTTAACTTTACAATATTAACATTAATAGTTTTGTGTGTAATTTTATAATGTGCTGTACAACACTTCTGACTATTATAGATGAAACTAGTAGTGCTTTGAGATCACTCTTAGTCTCTGCTAATAGAAGCCCCTTAAAGTACTCTAACTGAAGCATAATCCTTCTGCTCTTGACACTGTTAATATATACATTTAATTTGGCCCTAAAGAGGAAGACTGCCTAGGTTATAAACAATTGCAAACCCACCCTTGGTTCCTTTCACAGGGATCTGACCATTTGCAACAGTGACCTTCTATGTGCATCTTTGTCTCTCTATTTCAAACTGCCTAGGTTTTAATCTTCCTGGATTACTGTCTGGGAATACTTCGCATTCTGTGAGAACAATGGCCTCGAGGACTCTTACTAAAATAGTAGGGGACCACACTCATAACCCTTTGGTCATATCTTTTGGAGATTTGTGTCATAAGCTCTGTTCCTTGCCGTTCCAAAACTCCCGTGGACTGCACTGTTCTGGGTGGGCAAGCAGTACAACAGTAGGGCCCTGTAGTGTATGGAATCAATTTTCAGCTTAACTGCAGCAGCAGATTGGGCGTTTATGTTTAAAACTGGCTATCTAATCTTTTGAAGACAAACCAGTTGTGAAGTGCAAGCCATGTCAAAACATCCAAGGATTTCTCCATCTTTATACAAAGACTTGCACTGAAAACTACATTGTTTCCTAGTACAAATATTCCCCTAGAAAGCTTGGTCATGTACAACTGTTTCATAACCCATTTCAATATAGTTAACATTTGGATGCTACCCCAGAGCATAGATTCTAAGGCTAAACTTCTTAGAGAATGCTAAATAATGTTTCCCTGCTATTTACTGCAAGGTACCACCTGACTATGCCATGAGCTGTGTTCTTCCTTGACACAAAGTTATGTTTTAAGCCAAAGTTGGAAAACAGTAGGCAGACTTAAAGAAAACAATGGGAGCGAGTGTCAGAACACTACAATGTTAAAACAGAAATCAATAGATCCGTTTTGACAATGAGCAATTGACAGACAGTTATTGTCAGAATAATGAGATTCATAAAAATGAGCACACTTAACTGGGAGCTAAAGCAGATTTGATGCATTCTGTTAGCCTTTAATAGCAAATCAGTTCTACCCAATTCATTATATGGATAGTTCCATTGTCAGTACTTCTGTAGATTGGAATACGTGGCCTCAATTCAGGAAAACACTGTTGAAGTCAGTGGGTATTAAGTGCAGATACATGCTTAAAGTTAAAGCAAAAGAGTTTTCCTGAATTAAAGATGGATGTACTTCTCCCAAATTGGGGTCTGTATAACTAGGTATAATGCTGTATTAAAATTGATGAGAGTTCAGTAAGCTGGACTATTCTCTGGTCAAAGTTCTGAAGTATTAACAATCTATTCTTAACAATTGTTTTGGGAGCTTATTCTAAATGCTACTTATTAAACCTCATTTCTGTAAGCATTAATATGTAACACTTATAGTTTAGGTCTATGGATAAAAAACTTGCTGTACAAAGGGGAAAATATCCTTCCCATTTTCAGATGGGAGAAATTAAGACAGCGGTGAAGTGCCTTGTCCAACGTCACACAGCATATCAGTAGCAGAGCTCGGATTAGAACCCAAGTTTTCTAACTCCCAGGCCTGTGACAAATATAAAGATCCAGATTTGTTCAAGTTATTTCAATAATTGCTAAAAATACTGGAAACCTTTAGTGTACAGTAGTGTGTACCTCACTAGATAATGTAAGTCACACAACAATAAAATGCAGTATTGTGTACTATATTAATCACTTTTTTTTTTTTTTTTTTTAACCACAGGGTATTCCTGAGAAACCACATACTGATTAGATCCTTGGAGCAAAAGACATGGTGCCAGTATGAAAACAAAATTAAGAAGATGTGTTCTTGTTTTTGACTGCGGATTATTTTTTCTAAATCTCTATGGGCTCACTGCACAAATGACTTGTGAAAAATATTAATCCATTTTAGAATAGCCAAGTGAAATTAACTGCTTATCTTGAAATCTTACCTTGATTTACTGCATAAGCATTTGCGCCTGGCTGTTCTCTGGAAGAATTTAACATCAAGTTACGTACAGCAGTTCTGGCGAGGTGGCAGTTTTCCAATTACTAGATTCCAATTTCAGTTATTGAAGCAGCTGCCATATTTCAAAGCCTTGAAACTAAAATTTAATTACAAGCTCTTGTATCAGTGCCCAAAGGAAGTAGATTGATGGTGCTTAAAAAAGGTGAAGTATGGTTTAATAGGAATAGTATTTATCCAAATCTTTTTTTTAAAAGGGTTGTTTAAAAATAAGCGATCTAAATTAAATTAAAAGCATTAGTGCAATGCTTTGAGTTGTATGAAGGAATCATGCCCTTATTTGTAATGCTGCATTGCATTTTTGAAGTAACTTAGTATAGAATCCATAAATCACTTCAGAACAATAGGAGAATACTATAGACAATCTTGTTTAAAGCAAACTGCATGAAACAGCTAAAGCCCCAATTTTAATCGTTTCATTACAGTTCATCTGTCTGTTTAATACTCCTATCTGTATCTTGGCCAAAATCTGACCCCCATTCAATAAGGTACTTTAAGTGTGTCAGTATGCTTGCTTAAAGTTGGGTATATACCTTAATATTTTACTAAATCTGGACCTCAGATATGCTGAGTACCTGCAGTCCCACTGCTACTAGTGGGAATTGCAGGTGCCCAGAATTTGACCCCTATCTTCCATTATAGTTAATGAAAATACTTGTATTTATTTCCTTGGGAGTTGAATCAGGCCCTATAAAGAGCAGATTATGAGCCTAATCTTGCTTCCACTTTAGTCAGTAAGAGTTTTGACTGAATTCAATGGAAGCAGGAGCAGACTAGGATTGTCACTTACTATTTAATAAATGTAGCATAGTTATTAGGTTACTTCTCAGTTCAATTTTTGGAGAGATCACCACTTTATTTTTTCACAACCCTATAAAACTTGCAATCTGTGATTGCCTTGTAAAAAAAAATAGTGCTTATGTCACTACATTGAACATTTGGTGTTTCTAAATATTTAGTTCTAGTGAGCACAATGTATACATTTAATAGCTTAGACCACAGTAGACTTAAATAGCAAGTATTAGGTCTTAAAATTAAAGTGCAATGTACAGTAAAATCTGAGCCTTGTATTCTCTTCACTATTCATTGTTTCTTATGAGATATTAAAGAGAAGGTTTCTGAATTCATTTCAGTGCTGCATGGAGGAAAAATTCAGCAATAATTTGACTAGCAAAGTTAGCTTATTGTTGTCCCTTCATTGAACCCAAACTTTTAGAAATACTCCAGTTTTGTGGTTATGATGTACTTGTACACTTTTATGAATTTGCCTTTTGTATTATGCAATTTTTGTTCATTTCCAATCTTATGTAGCTTCAGATTTAGCCCGTGACATCTGTTTAGAGGCTTAGCCATCAGCAAAAGAGACACTGAGACTAAATAACAGTATTTGTAATTTTATTTCCTTTTTGAGGGAAAAATTAACACTTTGGTGCAGACTTGAAAATCCTGAATTTGAAGGGAAGGGAGTAAACAAAAGTAAAATAGCCTTTGTGCTAGTCTTCAAGCTGAAGGCAATCTTAAACTGAGCCCAATTCTGATCTTGCTTTAGTATAAATCAGTAACTCCATTTGCTTGAATGGAATATCACTGGTATAAGGGCCTTCTACTGCAAACATTTACGATGGGAATAACTACAGATATGTATAGTCAAATTAAGCTCAATAGGACTTCTGAGAAACTTATGTGCATAAGTGCTTGCAAGATCAAGGTGGCAAGGCCTGAGATCAGAATTGAGCTAATTCATTCAATAAAATGGCTGACTCTGCTATTTGGAGAAACCTATTAAGTTGAAATAAATGTTGTTACCAGTGTCAATGCCTAAATAACCAGATGTGATTAAAGGGCACAATGAGCTGTAAATATATTTGATCATACAGCAGTATTTAAGGTGTATTTTTAAAAGACCAACTAAATCTGTATGTGTTAGAAATAATGCAGCCAAAAATGTAAGTCAGAAGTTCAGTTTTGCCAATACTTCTAAGTATATTAACCAAAGTGATAAGTTGTGGGAGAGAAATTTGCACTATTCAGGATTTGAACACTTAAATTCTCATTCTTACTGATAAGTTTTCAGCAGTGTGTTTTGTTTTGCCTTTTTATTATTAAAGGTTTAAGACCAAGTGACTTATTCTTTGTGGATTTTCTTTAAGAAAAATGTATTGAATGAGGCCAAACTTGATCGCCATTACGTTATTCATTCTGATTGGCAGAAAATACTACATATAACACACATCCTTTTAAAACTCAAATTAAGTGAAATTTTGAGGCAGCTGTCCTTTAAAAATAAAACAAACCATGGCTTACAACTCATTGTGATTGAAGATGGTAAGAATTTTTTTAGGGGGTTGGGGGATAAAAACCCTTTCCTGTCTTACACAGTTTGGTACATCTTTTAACTCTCCTTGGCAGATCAGCATATGTTGCTGCTGTATGATTTGAATACCAGTGAGAGAATAAATCAATGTGAGGATGGTGTGTCTCATTTCCTTCCAAGATGTTCTAATTCTTCAGCTAAAATCTTCAGACTTTATAGGAAAAAAACAAGTGTACAATTTAAATTTTCCTCCCCTACAGTGGTAGGGGGGCTACTTGGTTACCGTGCAATAAGGAATGCTCTCAAATTTGCCATATAATGGAAACTCTTGCGAAGGTGTATGGCATATTTGGCATACATCAAGGGCAGATTAACTAGTCTGCAGTTAACTCAGTTGTATTTTTGAATACAAGTTAGATTATTATAACCTAGAGTCTGATAATTTTCCCCATAATCTGTGGGCTGGGCAGATGCTCTGGGTATAAAATCTCTGGGCAATTATATGGAAACAAGCCTCTGCTGCCTTTAGAATGGGGACTGGGCCAGGAGTGATGCACATTGTTCCTACTGCCAGCACTGAGGAGCTCAGGGTGGAAAAAATGAGACTTTTAGGGTATGTTACTGTTCTGTGGGGTAGAGATAAATGAAATAGGCTTGAGCCTAACACCATTCTATGCAATGATATGACAATATAAAAGAATTCTACCTTTAAAAATCTTACAGTATCTGTCACAGCTATGTTTGTAACTGCATACAGTATTCCTGGGGGAACATACTGTATTAAGTTTATGTATCACTGAGGGCCAGGGATTGTGTGTATGACTGTTCAACTCCATGGGGGAGGGTTATCACAGCTCCTCAAGGAACCAAAACAGCAGGGGATGATTAAGGTGAATCACTTAGGTTTTAAACACCTCTACAGAGGTATCCCCCACCCCCCAGAGACCCTTGCTTATACCGGTTCAAACTGGATTTTCCAGAGACTGACAGATGAAAGGACTTTCGGCATAAAATGGCTGCAGTTAGACTTACTCAGGGCCTTCTTTCTGATTCAGCAAGCAGGGCTTTCTGCTGAAGGGGGGGCCCCTGCCCTTGTGGAAGGGGTGGAAAGCCTTTGGCCTATTTGGGCCCCATAAGGCTAATGGGTGACTCCTGGAATATTTTGTGTGTGTTTGTCTATTGTTTTCTCTGTTATGCTTTGAATTTAAGAATAAATGTGCTTGCTCAGAGCTGTGGTAACTTGTAAGTGCTGGCAATACACTGTTCACAGAGCAAAAACGAAGTGCAGACACTGGCCTTTGGGCAGACTAGCTTGTTGAGGATATTGCAGTGGAAGGTAGGGAGCTGGGCCGCTTTAAATCCCGGTCAGAAGATAGTGGGATAAAAGTTCCTGCCCTGAGACAGGTGATAGCTGGAGACCTAATGGAGCTCTCCTGGAGTGAACCACAGAGGATGAGGATGCAGGTGCAATTACCCTTAAATTGAGACAGCTGCATCACAAATAAGTTCCTTTATTTCAGACACCTTTAACCCCAATTTCCCCAAGGCCAGCTCCCTGTCAGATTCAAGCGGCCTAACTACGTTTCTACATAACCCCACTCACAGACTTCAGTTTCTTTCCAGGCCTTCCTAAGTCGAAAGCCATCTCCACACCACAACATGGGTGAGAAGCTGCTGCTGCTGAGTTCTCAAAGGGGAATAACAGATGATAATAGGAGGGCTTTGTTACTCAACCCTCACTAGGCTCAGCAATATCCCTTATATAGAAGAGCTCTGCAATAATTTTTAAAGGGGATCAGCTGGTGCTGCTTATAGTTACACTGTAGTGTGATCTCCATATCCACAGACTTGCCTGTTATTTACCTCCCTTCTCTTCACCCTCCTCCCTCACATAGCCAAGCAATGTGTGGGAAGGTCATAGAGCCTGCTAGCTCTCTCCTGGGGTTTTCTGACAAGGAACAGAAAAGGCTGGGGTCAGTTTTTGTCTTAAAGAACCAGTGCAAGTTAATCCACAATAAAATTGATGGTGTTAGACAGGGAAGTGTGTATAAAACTTTAATGGAAAAGTTCAACCTTAATGAGAAGTGGAATGACTCATCCTATGAATGAGTCAGCAGGAACTATCCACTGTCTATGCTACATAGTCTTTGGTTATAATCCTGGGAATCTGCAGGTGTTAAATTAGCCACAGGTGGCTCCTTTACCATTCCCTGAATGCATTTAGAACATACCGAGATGAATAATGAAATTGAAATCCTCAGTTGTGCCTCACTGCATATGAAAATATTAAAGCAGCAGTACATGAAAATGAGGCTTACTACTATATATTATACTACTTGAACAAAAAAAGAGTATTGCACCCTCATGGATGACAAAGATAATTAAGGGCACCTCCTGCAAATGCTTGTGAGAGAAATGCTTACTACCACAGGTAGTCTCCATTGAAGTCAGTGGGACATTGGGGCTGTTCTCAGTAGGTGAGTATTGCAGAATAAGGCTCTAGGCACTGGCAATGTGTTTGATATTGACAGAGAATAAGAGATGTAAGTTTTCTCATAAAAATACTCTTCACTCCCACTGCCTTTGAATACCTCTGCAGTTAGGCAGATACGTTATCCACCTGCTGGCAAGGTCTTAGTTACACACATGGGAATAGGCATAGAGCGGACATTGTATTTCTGCCTTAGCTCCTTGGAAAGAGGAGAAGACATGATCTTCCTGCGAATGTGAGAGGGTGCATTGAAGTGCCTCTTGCGGTTCTTGCTGCGGTCCGAGGTCACAAAAGGATTGAACTTCATTTTGGCCCGCTGGGAATGTGTGTGCCAAATGAAACACACAGTTAGATTGTAAGCTCCTTGGGACAAGGACTATGTTCTTGCTATGTGTTTGTGTAGCACCTCACATAATGGGGTGCTGATCCCTGAATGGGGCCTTTAGACACGACCACAATACAAATATTAACAATAGCAATGGGAGTTTCTTTATTTTCCCTGATTAATTAGAAAAGGTGTACTGACAAACCTCGTTCCTCAATTCCTCTCCTACCTTACCTCCATGCAAAATTTCATTAGAACCAAACCTAATTTCCATGTTTGGGTTTAATTTTGAAAAGAAGGAAGAAAAATAATTTTCTTATCTTTTTACCCATCTTTCTTTGTAAATAGGGTACCTGTGAGTGGACTAGCGGGATAGATATAATGATGCTGTGTTGGTGTGTGTGTAAAGACACAGAGTTTTAGTGCTTGTAGCTACCAAGTTTCCTGGCTGGCAGGAAGTTTGGCCTATTAAGGAGATACAGATGTTAATCAGAAAAATTCAGGACTTGAGAATTTCGGTAGCTGTCTCTCTTTGAGCTCCCTACCCCTCCCAAGACTCTCCTACCTTCTTATCTTTGATGGCTGCATTTGTGTTGCAAGTGAGTTGGGGGGATGTGGTTTACATACATTAGACTACTCTTTCTCCCCTGCCACTCTCCCTCATGTCTTTGTGATGCCCCCTCTTCCCATCCTCACTGTTCCGTCTTCAGTGGATTACTTGGTGCATTCTCATGTAGTATTTGTTTTGAACGGTTCAAATGTCTCCTGGATTTGATCACATCTTTCACACATCTGTAATACATGGTAATTTTGAACCCTGGTACATAAAGCAACCCTGGCTAACCTATATTTATACTGGGATCCAAAAGAGATACAAATGGGATTCTGTATGCAAGAAAGGTAGCACACTGCAAATGAGTTCCTTCCTGCCCCATCTACTCTATAAACAAAGTCACTGTAAGTATTGTAGGAGAGCTTGATAGATCTGCAGTTCTGAGACACACACATTCAGATCCTCAAAGGTATTTAGGAACCTAATTCCCATTGATTTAAATACCTTTGAGGCTGCGGATCATAATCCATATTTAGCCAAGATGTCTCAAATCAGCTTCCAACCACACAATGGACACCCTAGTTACTTCATTGCTTGACGTTATAGGATTGGATCTGATCTTACTCGTCCCACTGAGTTTAATGGGACTAGTGGGCTGAGCAAAGGCTTGCAGATCTCGATCAACTTTTTAACTTCCAGGGACATGGTCTAAAGCACGTGTTACCTCTGAAGGACAAAAGTCCCCAAGGACAATCTGAAATATCAGTCCACCCTAGACAATGGTATCCAAAATGTCACATAGGTCAAAGTTCATATCTCTTTTTTTTTTTTTTTTTTTGGTTTAGTCTTTGCCTGACTATTCGGTTACCTCTGACTAACAATCATCCACCCTCCTAACCCCTATCAAGGTTACCCAGCTAGCTATAGCTAACCCAATCTGCCCTCTGTCCACATTGCATGCTCCACAAAGACAGATCTAAGCAACAGACCGAATAATCAGATGGTGCTGAGGCAGCTGAACATACCTATGGACCTGCCATTTCAATCCACATGCCTCCAGACACTCCTTCCATTGCAGAGGGGAAGGTGACAGAAAGATCCTATTTCCAGGGCTCCCTGGGGGTTGGGAAAGAGCCAGATTGCTTCTCCTGCCTTCTCAGTCCATGTGGCTCCAGCCCCTCTCAACTATGGCAACTAGGGTGGGAAAGGTGAGGGAAGATGGAAGTCTCCTATCTAGGGCTCCACGTGGGTGGTGGCAGGATGAGGGAGTCAAGCCTCCATATCTAGCAAAACCACTAAACGGCATGTATATTTTTACACGCTAGCTAAATTGTGTATTTTGCTTTCACTACCAACTGACTCAGCTACATCTGGGGTCTATCTTTACACTCTGGCTCCCATGACAGAGAGTCTATTAACAACAGTGAGTAGTTATGTCTTGCTTTTAAAAGTAAAGAACTCAGTGGCCCCAATTCCATGCTCCCCTGTGACCGCTGGAAGCCCCCTCTGTGGGCAGAGAGGGCCTGCAAAGCTTGCAGATCTCCCACCGGGAGATCGCCCTGGCAAAATAGTGCCTCTATCGCTCACTGCTTAGCAACAAAAGGTAGAGAATCTATCATTTGGGAATTTATAATTATTTCCTGCATGTCTCTCACCACATGTAGAACTTGATATGACCCCAGGAAAGCACTTTGAACTGTGCAGTCTTAGTGATTATGTTATTTCTTTGTTTCATAAATCTTCCTGGGACAGTATGGGCTCCCTCTGCTGGCTAATACAGCCTCTGAACATTCAAGAGAAAACAAAACCTAAAGATAATGGATAGCCAGTGAGCAAGTTTTGTGCTCAAAAATGTGGAGCTAATTCTCCACTCTGGGATCCAGTTTTACACTGGTGTTACTCCATTGGGGTCAGTGTAGTGACACCAATCTGATGCAGATGCATTAATGGGGAATCATCCCCAGTAAATTCAAATCTTGCTGGGCTTCGTGTTTCCATTACAAATTCAGTTGGCATTATTTTATGAATAGACAAAAGCCCTCTGTTTCTATCTAACCAACCAAACACGTAAGTACTTCAGAGGAGAAGAGCCAGAATTAAAAGAGGCTTTTATAATAACATGATAGCTACAGCATAGGGCTAATTGGCTAAGTTAGAGGTGATAGTGAGGGACGAACTCACTTGCTCGTTCACGAATGCTGGAGAATGTATCAGCCCTGACTGCATGTAGCTAAACTGAGGCTAGTTTAAGATTAACCCTTTCCTGATTGGTGTGTCTATGTGATTATTATACGTTACACATGCACGCCAAGCATACACCCTCTGAAAAATCAGGCTGCTTAAAAGGCATCTTAGGTTCGGCACTAAAAGTGACGTTGGAAAATGTCGGCTACGTGGGCTAGACCAACAAAGGGGACTTAGGCTCAGCTTTGCCATGCTTAGCTTTTGGGTGCCTTGCTGCCTAATGAAATCCACAGCTCTGAGCTAGGCACCCAGGCTCCCTGTGAATCCCCAGGCTTTTACATATGCTGCATGAGGTGCACTGGGCACCTAAAAGGGGCTTCACAAAAGCCAGAATGCTGAGCAAGGAGCTGCCTAAACTAACCAATGGGAACTGCCCAGGAGATGATGCGGCCTAAGCTCCACCTCTCAAAAGGGGTTAGGCCCCTAAGCCTGGACTGGAGGAACATGCCTATCTCCACTTGGGGTTCACAGCTCTGCACCCTCTCCTGGAGGGAGCCACCAAAGCCAGGTCATCCCTTTCTCACAAAAAAATGAAGAGGAGATATTACTGCCCCCTTAACCGAATAGTCACAGCACTCACCTGGGCCTGTAGGAGACCCAGGTTCAAATCTCCATTATGCCTGTTGTGAAGCAGGGACTTAAAGGTGGGGCTCCCTCCTGCCAGCTGAGTGCCCTAAACACTTGGTGATTGGGGACTGGGAGGATTCTCTCAATCTCTCCCGTTGAAGCTGTTCTATTTTTTGTAAAAGACTTAAATATCCATTGGAGCAGGGACTGGAACCAAGGTTTCCCATATCCAATGGGAGTGCTCTAACCACAGGGCTATTGGAGGGTAGGCAGGGGAGATACCGCCTTCTTCTACAGCTGCACGTGGCCTGATCAGCTAGGCTGCCTCCAAACACGGGATTGTGCCCCACAGGCAGGAGATTGCTTAGTTTGAGGATCCCGCCAGAGCTTAGGTGCAAGTTCAGCACTGAGCTGCTTAGCAGTGTTGGAACTTAGGCAGCTGTGTGTATGCCCACCCACAGAAACGTAGGTCCCTAGGAAATATAGGCACCTAGAGCATTAGGCAAGGACTTGGAGGATCTAAATTTCAGACTAAGGCTATGTCTACACTAAAGAGTTTACAGCGGTACAGCTGTGCCGCTGTAAGATCTCTTGTGTAGCTGCTCTGTGCCGACAGGAGAGCGCTCTCCCGTTGACATAGCGCTGTGCACATGAGCACTTATGCCGGCATAATTTATGTCGCCCGGGGTGTGTGTGTGTGTGTGTGTTTGTTTTCACACCTCTGAGTGACATACATTTTGCCAACATAAATAGCACTGTAAACATGGCCTTAGGCACCTAATGTGGCAGTTAGGAGCCTAAACTAAACTTCTTTGTGAAGCTAGCCCTATGTGTCATCAGACCTTTATAACATGATCCCCAGAGCAGGACATACAACAGATTAACTACAGAAGGAGTGCTCGCTCGTATAGTCAGCTGGAACACATGGTTGGCACTACACAGCTATTGAGACCTTCTGTGGCTGAAGCATATAGCAGGGATCAGCAACCTTTGGCACGCGGCCCACCAGGGAAATCCACTGGTGGGCCGGGATGGTTTGTTTACCTGCAGTGTCCCAGGTTTGGCCGATCGCAGGTTCAGCCGATTGCAGGTCCCACGGGCCGCGGTTTGCCATGCCAGGCCAATGGGGGCTGCGGGAATTGGCACGGGCCGAAGGATGTGCTCACCACCCATTCCCGCAGCCCCCATTGGCCTGGTACAGCGAACCGCGGCCAATGGGCGCTGCGATTGGCTGAACCTGCAAACGCTGCAGGTAAACAAACCGTCCCAGCCCACCAGCAGATTTCCCTGGCGGGCCACGTGCCAAAAGTTGCCAATCCCTGGCATATAGCTTCACTATTTGTGCCACTCAACAGTGTTTCTGAAAAGTTTAGGTTCTTCTGCAGTCTTGCTTTACGAACTGGACAATAGTGATTTCATCTCATCTGAACATCTGAAGAGACACTGATGCCTCACATCGACATTGCAGGAGAAAATCTATTGGAGAAAATTCTTCTCCCACATGGCATATTTCTGGGATACTAATAGTTGATTTCTTCCCCTTTAAGGATTAGAGAGGTATAATGTAGCTGCATTCGAGTCCACAGCAGTAGGGCTGCTCTTCAATGCTGCCAGGGATGTGGTGGCCCCAACCTAGAGGCACTGGACCCTCCTGTTCAGTATAAAGCCAGAGTGGATGGGTGAGTGCCAGTGGGCCCCAAAACTTGTGAGGGATGCAGCAGGCTGTGTGTGCGACACCTCCCCATAGGCTACAATAGTAGCTGCAACCTGGCTGTGCAGGTGAAGATTCTGCCCTTCCCCCCACACTCCACATATTTCCCATGGGCAAAGACTTTTTACTCATGCTTTGCTTGCAGGATCAAGATTTGGACCTCAGAATATTTGTACAAAATCCTGCATTTTCCTGCCAGGGTTAGGAGTTCCTCTGCGGCGCTCCCTCCCCCTACATACATATGCCTCACTTGAAAGTTATATTCCTCAGCCAGCAACATCACATTAGTCAGTGTAAGGCTGTGGGCCAGATACTTTAGTTCTGCAAAGATAGGGGCACAGCCTGCATCATCTTCAGAGGTCCTGAAAGTTTTGTCACTGAGTTCAGTAGGATGAAGATCAGGCCCCTAGTGTGTAGTACTAGACTCTGGTACCCAAGGTCACAGCTGTGTCTAGGTATCCTGGAGGAATTAAGGTGAGACAGAGTGTCAATTGTTAGTCTGCTGTGGTACTTTTCCTGTTCAATCACAAGTAGTTTGTGGGCCTAGCTCATCTCTGTGGAAAAGATGTACAGGACTGCAAACTCCCTGAGATTCCCCTCACCGAGTTGCTACTGGATCATTCCGTCCTTATAACCAAGCCCTTACCTTTCTGTTGTCAGGTGTGACCATGCCTCAGTTTCCCTTGCAGAGCTTGTCTTGATATCCTCCCTCCCCCCCTTCTGCAGTCTGCTCTTATACAAGGGAAATTCTGGGTGTTTTTTGGTGGTGGGGTTTTCTGGCCAAACCATAAAGTTCTCCCCTTCCACAGCAACAAAAAGAGTTCAAAACAGAACAGCCCTTCACCCTTCTTGTGCTCATTACTCCTTCACCCACCCCCAGCTTGACAATCTTTTACCCCACTGACGCAGAACTAAGATCCCATCACCCTTCCTGGGTTAAACAGTCTCTTAGCCCTCCCGAGGCTATACAGTTCCTTCCATGGCTCTCCCCAGGCCACAGCTTCAACCGACCTTTGATGCAGAAAGGTGCAGGTGGAGTTCCTCCAATTCTCACTGGAATTCTTTGTTGGGGAAGCACAGGTGTGTACACAGAGATTCAAGCCCACACCATTGCTAGGTTACCTCAGGCCTTTTCCTTGATGTGCTTTATCCCTCCATGGAGTTCCTTGCTCTTCTCCAGTCTGTCTCTAGGCCTTCTACCAGCCTATTTCTCAAAGCCCCCCCAGGCTCTTATGCCAGTAATCTTGGGAAAGTACTACACTCCAAACCCTCCCCAGTCCCTCGTCTCTCCCAAATTAAGCCAAGAAGAAATGAGGAAGTTATTAGGAAACTTAGATATTAGGGGAAAAAACTTTCCAACTCTAAGGCTAGTTAAGCACTGAAACAGGTTACCTACAGAGATTGTGGAATTCCTGTCACTGGAGGTTTTTAAGAACAGATTAGACAAACACCTGTTAACGATGGTCCAGGTTTACTCGGTCCTGCCTCAGCATAGCGGACTGGACTAGAGGACCTCTCAAGGTCCCTTCCAGCCCAACATTTCTATGCTTCCAAGACCTTTCATTATATTCAATTATTTGAGAGCTGATCTTAATGTTAAGTTCCTGGACTTCACCTCACATCGGTCTCTCTCCCCTGACTACGTTCCCCAAAAAGTCCTCATTAGGGACTGCACAGAGACCAGGGCTATGACTGGCCTATAGGCTCTTGTAGAAAAGAGACTCCCGGCTGGCACACCTTCTCATGGCTCAGTGTGGCATAGCAGGCTCTCCTCCTCTAGCATCAACAACCACTCTGGTCATGCAGTGATCTGCCTCTTCTCATGACTTAGCCCTCTGTCACTTTTAGTCCCACTTCTGAGTTAAACAAAGAGTCCAATAACTAAACTCAAATAAACATCCCTCTTCACCCCTACCCAACTCACTCCACCACAGCCTCTTCACCTCTACCCAGGCTCTGCAAGGTTCTCCTCCCCCTCTTGCACAGAGCAACACCTCCCAGGGCTTTCTCCCTAGAGGCCAACTCCAAACTCAATAGTCCTTCTCCCCCTTGTGTCAGGGTGTTTCCGCACCACCGTTTCCAATGGACTGGTACGGGACCCCAGGCCCTCCTTCTCCTCTGCTTTCTAGTCCATGGACCCTAGGGCAAGTAGCAAAGATCTGCTCCCTCAGACTCATCACAGTCCCTTGGACTTCTTCCTACATTGGCCTTCCTTCTGGCCCTTTCCCATACCCCCTCCCCGGGCTCATGGTCCATCTGCCTCTCTCTCTAGACCTTTCCTTCACTCTCTAACAACCAGTGAGGGACTGCAGAGTTCTTCTCTTCACTCACTGCCCCCTCCCTTTCATCTGGGCTTCCTCCCTTTATGCTCACCCCCAAACTGGGCTACATCTCCAGCTGGGCCTGGCCCACCTTACAGGTGTGGTCAGGTGCATTGATAGCCCTGTCTCCAGTTAACTCTTTTATTACCTATGTTGGGTGCAAACCCCATCACAGCTCCCCTAAGGGACCAGTGTTCACTCTGTTACAATTCCCCTGTGGAATAGTCAGGGAAATCTGGCTGTAGAATTTGCCACTGAATCTACCCCTTGCTTCAGAACTGCATTCCAGAAGTTGAGCTTTCATCAAACAAACAAACAACCCAAATCTTTCTAGCCCTTATGGCTGTAAATAACAGCTTTAAAAGGTCAGCTAAGTGTAACTAGCACAGTGCTGTCCTTGAGACACTGCAGGCAACCCGGAACTATAGTTCGGGGGGACGGGGAGGGGGGAGTGACCTTTGCTTCTCATCTCAGTAAACTTTTAACTCTGAAATCTACAGATGATGATTTAAATAACAATGTTGTTAACTATTTCATTTCTGCTCACTTTAGTAGAAACACTCATCTTCTGTATTTAGCCAATAATTCCAAATAGCCTCTGATGCCATCCCAGGTCCCAAAAGCCCCACCTCCTCTATCCAGCTGCCAAAACCTCCAGCTTCCTCCCAGATAACTTCTACAATGTAGCTGCGAGTCATCAATATAACATTCGAAAGCACAGGGGTTCTCAAACTGGGGTGGGGAGTCGCGAGCTGTCAGCCTTCACCCCAAACCCCGCTTTGCCTCCAGCATTTATAATGGTGTTAAATATATAAAAAAGTGTTTTTAATTTATAAGGGGGGTCGCACTCAGAGGCTTGCTATATGGAAGGGGTCACCAGTACAGAAGTTTGAGAATCGCGGCTAAAGCACAGAGGACACTGAAAATGTGGGGCTAAGGCTGACTTCAGCATCAAAATTGGTAACACAAGGGCTGCCTTACCAGTTGTCTTATTAATTTTTACATTTAATTCACTAAAACCCTCCTTTTTAAAATATGAATAAATTTGCCACAGAATGTCCCCGCTACCTCACCAGAGTGCTGAAGAATTCAAGAACCTTGCTTGCTAGGCTTAGGTACAATTTACCATGTAATACACCAGATCTTGGCTATAATATGGTTGCAGAATTCTAGAAGCAACTGGGTCACTTTGCAGCACAATGTATGTTTACTATTCTCCCAGGTGGGGGATAGACCCCTGGGTGGCTGCTTAGGAAGAGGTGTGCCAGGTTAGTTCAGAGAGCAGCTGCAGGTAAAGTGGAAAGTAGCTCAATGGAATTAATCTGGATTGACACCAGTGTAACTGATAGCAGAACATCATCCTATAAATACACATAACTTTAAGCATGATTAGGAGGGTGGGGGAAAGACTAAAAATATTGCTGGAAAAAAACTGCTGGAAATTGTTATGGAATCCTCTCTTGTGCATAGACTGTAGCTAGCAAATCAATTTGCATACTTACATTTTCGTGACTATGAATTTTTCTAAAATAGTTTTTAGTCCATGAGGCGTTTACATTTTCTCCTATAAGCAACCAGGGTCACCTTCCCTTTTGAATTGACTCTTGTCTCTTCCCAGATGCCTAACGTAGAGGAACATAGAGCAGGATTTTGAGCAATATCCATCCCATGCTTTGCTCTGTCCTGGTAAGCCAATCCCTTGGAGTTGATAGAGCTCTGCTGAAAACATTTTCCTGAAATGTAGACAGTACTTGATTTTGTAATTCACTAATCTGGCAATGTCTGGGAAACCAATCCTGAGGTGTCATGCAGAGCAGGATTTGATTTGATATATGAAAGAGAAAACCAACACAAATATATACTCTGCTGTCTTACCTAGCAATAAGCATACAGAACAAAGACCAAACCTTTCAAAAGTGTCTTGTGCAACAGGAGATCTTGTCCGGGCTAGCAGTGTTACGCATTCCCATGCAGCACTCTACCACATGGAGATTATTTTCAGATTTATTTTTTTAATTCTCTAGAGAGAGCTAACATGCTGAGTAGCAATTGCTTCCCTGGAGTATTCAGATATCCCACTTAGAAAGGCCTCAATCCAGCAAAGCACTTTAACATGTGCGTAATGTTAAACATGTCGGTGGCCCCACTGAAGTCAATAAAGAAGTCAGTGTGACTTAGGGTTACCATATTTCAACACTGAAAAAAGAGGACACTCCACGGGGGCCTGGCCCTGCTCCAACTCCGCCCCTTCCCCAAAGCCCCTGCCCCAACTCTGCCCCCTCCTCTGAGCACCCTGCATTCCCCCTCCTCCCTCCCGCTCTGATCTTGGTTGGGGGTTGCTAAGTGCTTCCCTGCTCCCCACTTGCCCTGCAGCCCCTCCGCCCCTGCAGCCTCTGTGACCCCTGCTCCCCACTCGCCCTGTAGCCCCTGCACCCCCCCGCCCCTGCAGCCTCTGTGACCCCTGCTCCCCACTCGCCCTGCAGCCCCTGCACCCCCCCGCCCCTGCAACCTCTGAGACCCCTGCTCCCCACTCACCCTACAGCCCCTGCACCCCCGTGCCCCTGCAGCCTCTATGCCCCTGCCTGCCCTGCTCCCCCACTCACCCAGCAGCCTCTACCTGCTGAGGGCTTCAGACGCTCGGCAGCGCGGGTCGCTGCAGCCTTGGCCACAGCTTCCTTCCTGCCGCCGAGCACGTTCCCCGGCCTGTCTGTCCCCGCTGGAAACAGCTCCCACGGCACCGGGTTCCAAGCTGCGCGGGGCAATGGGGCCACAGGAAGGGTCCCCCAGTGGCCGGGGGGTCCTCGCCCACTAGGGAAGCCCGAGTCCCCCCGTTCCCTGCCTGAGCATTGTAGCTGGGGCAGCTGGGCTGCGCTGCGGACCCGGCGGATCGTGCTGGGCGGACCCTGGCTTATGCCTCCCTATTTCCCCGGACATGTCCGGCTCTTTGGAAATTCCCCCCGGACGGGGATTTGAGCACCAAAAAGCAGGACATGTCCGGGGAAATCCGGACGTATGGTAACCCTAGTGTGACTACTCGCATGCTAAACCTTACGCACCTGCTTAAGATGTTAAGCTTTGCAGGCAGAGAAGAGTAGTGGTAACAGACTAGAGCTAGGATTACAATACAAAGTTTTGTGACCAGAGCGATGTCAGTCAGGAGTGTGACAAAACCACATAGCCCTAGTGACAGAGCTACACCAGCTAAACCCCCAGTTTAGACCCAGCTATGCCGACAGAAGAGTGTTTATGTCATTCGGGGAGGTGGTATTACTATGCTTGCAGAACTCCTCTTTCTATTGGCATATGCTGTGTCTACACTAGGGGGTTCTGTACCAGTGTAGCTGTATCAGCCAAGCCTGTGTAGTGCAAACAAGGCCTAACAGAGGCAGAGTACTAGCAGCAGAGGTTCAGATCCCGATGACCTTATTCCGTTGTACTCAGTCAAAACTCCCTTGGGCCAAATCCTACACTCCCTACTTCAAGCTTACTCAGGGAGAACTCTCACTGATGGGCTGTGTAAAGATTGAGTAAGGACTTCAGGATTTGGACCAAGCAGTAGCAAACAGCAAAGGCTACAACTACAGTGAGTAGTAGAAGATAATCATGTCTAGTAGCAGGCTCAGATCCTGAAGTCTTTACACAGGGCAAAATCCTAAAGTCTCCTCTCAGTCTTTATTAATGTCTTACTCAGGGATTGTCTACACAACGACTCAGTGTGTGGCAAGCCAGGGTGTGAATTTGCAGCACACTAGTCCACTGTGTGGTCCCTACTAAAAAGTTCCATAGTACACTTGGGCATACTCCTGTTTTAAAGTGGAATGTGTCAAAGGGCACTACAAAACTTTCAGTGCATAGTGACAGTCCACACAGCCGGACAGCACGTGGCCGGGCAGCGTGCTGTCGATTCACATCCTGGCTTGCCGAACACTGAGTTGCTGTACAGACAAGCTCTCAGACAAAATGCTCATTGGTGTCATGCAGCCAGGTCCTGAAGTCCCTGCTCTGTTTTTTCTCCATCCTTATTCAGGCAAAACTCCACACTGATATAATAAGAGCTTTTCCTGAGTAAGGACTGAGAAAAATCTGAGCAAGGACTTTAGGACTAGGTCCAGTAGTAATTGGTGGTATTCACTATCAATCAGGTTTTGACACAGTGACTTCAATGAGAGTGTGGACTGAATAAAGCCTGAGTACAGACTTCAAGATCGGGCCCAGTAGTCAAAGACTAGCAGTCAACATTGAAGCCAACAAGGCTGTGTGAGTGTAACTGAGGACAAAATTTGGACCAATATATTTAATTTGGGTTTATTATTATTATTATAATTTGTATTTCAATAGCACCTGGAGGCCCCAACTGAGAGGGGACCCCATTGTGCTAGGTGCTATACAAAGGCATGGTAAGAGAGTCCCTGCTTTGAAGAACTTACAATCTAAGTAGCCAGGGCAGACAAAGGTGGGAAAGGAAACTGGCACAGAGAGAACAAGTGACTTGCCCAAGGTGACACTGCAGGCCAGTGGTGGAGTTCAGTATACAGGCCAGCCCTCCTGAGTCCCAGCCCAATGCCCCATCCACTGGACATTATGACTTCTCCGTATATTTGTAGTGTGGAAGGTATATGTCCCTTCTCCTTTTCTTAACGTTCATAAAAAGTAAATATTTAAAAGAACAGAGCTCCAGTTTTGAAGAACATCACATATAATAGCAGAAGATCCAACAATATTAAAGCCAATGTCTGGGAGTCACCAAAATGCCTGCATTGTTAGAACTCAAAGACTAGATCTGGGATTTGCATACAAGGGGTCATACAATATTATTAATGTATTAGTGCAGCCTAGGGCAAGACGTCAGGAAATATTTTTTTAGGGAAAGGATGAATGCATAATTCCTGTTAGATCTGCAGTGGGACTTGGGGAGGTAACAGCTGGATTTGGCTCACCTGTTTTGGTACATTCCAGCTGCAGAATTGAAGGCAGGTCCAAATGAGCCATATGTTGACCTGGTTGAGGAATCAGGGTTTCCCATTAATTTAAATAACTTTTTACATGTTATTAAAATCCTAGAAGGTAAAGGGGAGAGAGAGAGAGAGAAAATTAAGGTAAGAAGCTTTGCCTTAGAGGCACAGGTAAAATCTGTAACAGATGCTACACCCTATGCCTTGAGCTAATTATTAAATGAGTCACCCTGGTAATAGAAGCCTTAATAAAGGCAAGCACAGAATTAACATCTGGAAAATAATATGAGAGGAAAGAATTGTCATATTTTGGGACTCCTTACTGGGTGGGAACTACTTGGGGAAATTGCTTTAATTGCTTGTCTGAGAGAATGAAGAGTGAATCTATTCCCAGGCTGGAAACAGCTAAGTGATTTTATATTCCTCCCTGCTTTGCTCTCCCACCCTCATGACTTTTACACTTAGGATCCGATCCTGCCAAGACTGACACACATACTTAACTTTACACACGTGAGTAATCAATTCCACTGAAGTCAATGGGGTTGCTGACTGTGCATATGGCTAAACACCTGAGTCGGTCTTCGCAGGATCAGGACTTTAATAAACTACGAGGGATAAATTGGTCCAAGAAAAGAGACAGTAGCTGAGTATGTTCTGAATGGACTCTCAGAATTCTTTACCATTTGACTTGTGTATTGGTGCTGATAGACAACATAATATATTTGCAGCCAACATACTGGCTCTCTATATAAGGTAAGTGGTGTGCATTCTCTCTGGCCCCATCCCTCATCTTCCCACTCCTCACAGCCCATCCAATCTCCATTCTGTCCACCGCAACTGGCCAGCATGGAGAGGTCTCTGCTGGGTCGGAGGAGAGGTGATGAAGAACAGTGCTGCAGAAATGGCTGAGCTCCCCATTCACAATGAAAGGGGTAATCCAGGTACAGAGAACTCCTCCACACACACACATCAA
The DNA here is from genome assembly GCF_027887155.1 of Malaclemys terrapin pileata. Taxonomy (NCBI): domain Eukaryota; kingdom Metazoa; phylum Chordata; order Testudines; family Emydidae; genus Malaclemys; species Malaclemys terrapin. Next base: position 268,814,528 of record NC_071506.1, on the reverse strand, counting down.
TCTGGCCCTAGGGAAAATAGGATGAGATGAGGGGGAGGGAAATATCAGAGGTTTATTGGACTGTCTCATCACTTGGACATTTTACACTATGCTAGACAAAGCACTCAAGAACATTGCAGGGGCAGTCCTCCACTGGCCTTTTCCATCCTGATCCCTATGACGCCATGACTTAGCATGGATGGATGGATCTTTAAAACATGCTCTATTATATTTTAATGCTGTTTTAAAATGACATTAGTTCTTCCATTTGTGCTCTCTTTAGGTGAAGCTGCTGACAACCCTTCAATCTTTCCCTTCATCCTCTCCTCTTTCCACTATTTTGTCATTCCTTCACTCCCCCTTCTCCCCTCACAAAGAGACACGTTTTATTAAATACAGTCGAACACCAGAGTTACGGACAGACCAGTCAACCACACACCTCATTTGGAACCGGAAGGACACAATCAGGCAGCAGCAGAGACAAAAAAACAAAAAGCAAATACTGCACAGTACTGTGTTAAGCATAAACTACTAAAAAAAAAGGGAAAGATCTGACAAAGTAAAGCTGTTTCTGTGCTCATTTCATTTAAATTAGGATGGTTACAAGCAGTGTTTTGTTTTGCATACGTAAATTTCCAAAGCTGTATTACGTCAATGTTCAGTTGTAAACTTTTGAAAGAACCATAACGTTTTGTTCAGAGTTACGAACATTTCAGAGTTATGACCAACCTCCATTCCCGAGGCATTCGTACCTCTGAGGTTCTACTGCATTAGTATTGTCATAATGGTTACGAACACCAGTGAAGGATCAAGACCCCTCTGTGTTAGGCACCATTCAGACATGTAGCAAAGAAAACAGCTCCTGCCCCTGAGCACTTACAGTGTAGCTGTCAGATAGGAAGTGGCAGGTGTACAAAACAGACAAATGGAGATGGAGGAGGACAAGGTAACAATAGGGTTACCATATTTCCCCGGACATGTCTGGCTTTTTGGTACTCAAATCCCCGTCCGGGGGGATCTGCCAAAAAGCCAGACATGTCCGGGGAAATAGGGAGGCAGCATAAGCCAGGGTCCACCCGGCCCCAGCACAACCCATCGGGTCCGCAGCGCAGCGCAGCCCAGCCCAGCCGCCCGGCTACACTGTAGCGAGCTCGGATGGGGGAAGGGGGGGAGGGGTGCAGCCGCAGAAGGCGGTGAAGGGGCCACTGCTGCCCCCGGAGGCCGGGCGGACCGCGCGCCCCAGCCGAGCCCGCAGGACCATGGGGAGGCCAGGCTCAGCCAGCGGCTCGGGCTTCCCTCGCGGGCGGGGACTCCCCAGCCACTGGGGGACCCTTCCTGTGGCCCCGTCACCCCGCACGGCAGGAAGGAGGCTGCGGCGCGGGTCAGGGAGTGCGGTGTGTGGCAGGGCTGCAGGGACCCACACTGCCCCGGTCGCCACTGAGCATCTGAAGCCCCCGCCAGGCAGAGGCTACCGGGTGAGTGGAGGAGCAGGGCAGATGGGGGCGCAGAGACTGCAGGGGCAGGGGCTGCAGGGTGAGGAGGAGCAGAGCAGGCAGGGGCATAGAGGCTGCAGGGGCAGAGGGGGCAGGGGTAGGGTAGGCGGGGGACGTGCAGGGGCTGCAGGGCAAGGAGGAGCAGGGGGCGCAGGGGCAGGGCAGGCGGTGGGGTGCAGAGGCTGCAGGGCGAGGAGGTGCAGGGGCAGGGCAGGCAGGGGGTGCAGAGGCTGCAGGGATGGAGGGGGTGCAGGGGCTGCAAGGCCAGTGGGGAGCAGGGGGCACAGAGGCTGCAGGGGTGTGGGGGGTGCAGGGGCTGCAGGGCGAGTGGGGAGCAGGGAAGCACTTAGCAACCCCCAACCAAGATCAGAGCGGGAGGGAGGAGGGGGAATGCAGGTTGCTCAGAGGAGGGGGCAGAGTTAGGGTAGGGACTTTGGTGAAGGGGTTGGAATGGGGCGGGGAAGGGATGGGGTTGGGGCGGGGCCGGGGGCAGGGAAGGGGCAGAGTTGGGGTGGGGGCAGGACTGGGACCCCGTGGAGTGTCCTCTTTTTTTAAATGTTTGATTTATGGTAACCCTAGGTAACAATATTAACAGAGTTCAGCAGTAAGATGGACGTCTTGGCTCCCCTTTTTTTAAAAAGCAACAGAGGGTCCTGTGGCACCTTTAAGACTAACAGAAGTATTGGGAGCATAAGCTTTCGTGGGTAAGAACCTCACTTCTTCAGATGCAAGTAATGGAAATCTCCAGGGGCAGGTATAAATCAGTATGGAGATAACGAGGTTAGTTCAATCAGGGAGGGTGAGGTGCTCTGCTAGCAGTTGAGGTGTGAACACCAAGGGAGGAGAAACTGCTTTTGTAGTTGGCTAGCCATTCACAGTCTTTGTTTAATCCTGATCTGGTGGTGTCAAATTTGCAAATGAACTGGAGCTCAGCAGTTTCTCTTTGGAGTCTGGTCCTGAAGTTTTTTTGCTGCAAGATGGCTACCTTTACATCTGCTATTGTGTGGCCAGGGAGGTTGAAGTGTTCTCCTACAGGTTTTTGTATATTGCCATTCCTGATATCTGACTTGTGTCCATTTATCCTCTTGCGTAGTGACTGTCCAGTTTGGCCAATGTACATAGCGGAGGGGCATTACTGGCACAAGATGGCGTATATAACATTGGTGGACGTGCAGGTGAATGAGCCGGTGATCTGGTTAGGTCCTGTGATGGTGTTGCTGGTGTAGATATGTGGGCAGAGTTGGCATCGAGGTTTGTTGCATGGGTTGGTTCCTGAGTTAGAGTTGTTATGGTGCGGTGCGTGGTTGCTGGTGAGAATATGCTTAAGGTTGGCGGGTTGTCTGTGGGCGAGAACTGGCCTGCCTCCCAAGGTCTGTGAAAGTGAGGGATCATTGTCCAGGATGGGTTGTAGATCACTGATGATGCGTTGGAGAGGTTTAAGCTGAGGACTGTAGGTGATGGCCAGTGGAGTTCTGTTGGTTTCTTTTTTGGGCCTGTCTTGTAGCAGGAGGCTTCTGGGTACACGTCTGGCTCTGTTGATTTGTTTCTTTATTTCCTTGTGTGGGTATCGTAGTTTTGAGAATGCTTGGTGAAGATCTTGTAGGTGTTGGTCTCTGTCTGAGGGGTTGGAGCAGATGCGGTTGTACTTCAGTGTTTGGCTGTAGACAATGGATCATGTGGTGTGTCCGGGGTGGAAGCTGGAGGCATGAAGGTAGGCATAGCGGTCTGTGGGTTTTCGGTATAGGGTGGTGTTAACGTGGCCATCGCTTATTTGTACGGTGGTGTCTAGGAAGTGGACCTCCTGTGTAGATTGGTCCAGGCTGAGGTTGATGGTGGGGTGGAAGCTGTTGAAATCATGGTGGAATTCTTCCAGAGTCTCCTTCCCATGGGTCCAGATGATGAAGATGTCATCAATGTAGCGTAGGTAGAGAAGGGGCGTGAGTGGACGAGAGCTGAGGAAGCGTTGTTCCAGGTCAGCCATAAAAATGTTGGCATATTGTGGGGCCATGCGGGTGCCCATAGCAGTGCCACTGGTCTGGAGGTATATATAGTCACCAAATTTGAAATAATTGTGCATGAGGATAAAGTCACAGAGCTCAGCAATAAGTTGTGCTGTGTCATCATCAGGGATACTGTTCCTGACAACTTGTATTCCATCTGTGTGTGGGATGTTTGTTTGTGTAGAGAGCCTCTACATCCATGGTGGCTAGGATGGTGTTTTTTGGGAGGTCACCAATGCATTGTAGTTTTATCAGGAAATCTGTGGTGTCACAGAGATAGCTGGGAGTGCTGGTGGCGTAGGGGTTTGGGTGGCCTGGCCCGGCGCTCGGGGGGGGGGGGGGATTTGGGCGACTCGGCATGGCGCTCAAGGGGAGGGGGGTGTTACGGCGGGGCGGCACTCTTCTTTTTTGCCTGGGGCGGCAAAAAGGTTAGAGCAGGCCCTGCTGGGGCCCCACACAGCCCCCCCCCCCCCATGGGGGGTTGCGTAGGGCACCCAAATGGCATGGGACGGCCCTGAGCTTTGAAGAGAGATAAATTGCAGCAAGTCCATGGGGAGTTTCTAAAACAAAGGCAGATGAAATGGCCTGGCAGTGAGGCTGTTGTGTAGCCCAGTGGTTCTCAACCAGGAGTCTGGGGCCCCCTGGGGGCCCGTGAGCAGGTTTCAGGGGTCCTCCTAGCAGAGCCAGTGTTAGACGCGCTGGGGCCCAGGGCAGAAAGCCGAAGCCCCACCTCATGGGCTGAAGTCCAGGGCCCTGAGCCCCACCACCCAAGGCTGAAGCTGAACTTAGCTTCGTTGGGGCCCCTGTAGCCTGGGGCCCCAGGCAATTGCCCTGCTTGCCCCCCCCCCCTTGATGCCAGCCCTGGCTTTTATATGCAGAAATCCAGTTGTTGTGGCACAGGTGGGCCATGGGGGTTTTATAGCATGCTGGGGGGGGGGGGGGGGAGCTCAGAAAGGAAAAGGTTGAGAATCTCTGGTGTAGCCTGTGAGTGCATATGTACACACAGGTACCACTCATCACCTTAAACACGTCATTATTACATTTTTAAAAACCACGTGACATTATCATTACAATGGCTCCTGAAGGATCTTTATAATTGAATTCGAGGCTGTCTCGTTCCCATTCCAGGCGATTACAAGAGAACCACTCCGCTTCCCTTCCCGGGCCTCGGTGATGCCCCAAGGGCTCGGGGGCTCACCCAATCATTCCATTAGCGTGGCCCTCGGGGAGCTCGATCAGTGCAGACATGCGGCCACCTCCGAGCCTCATTACCAAGGGGAGGGATTTTGTACTGTCCGGAACGAGTGGGCTGGTTACAGGAATTGCCTCTCGGCTGGTGATAAATAATAATTCTACGTGCAAATATCGAGATAATGCAGCGACAGCGACAACACCCCCGCCCCACAGCAAGTAGGGGGCTAAGCCAGAATAGCACCCAGCGGGCAGGGCAGGAACGAGAACCTGGAACGTTTGTATTAACATCCAGTTCCCGGGAAGTGAGCGCAGCCCCGCCCCTCACCTGTCCACACACACAGCGACGGAGCCCGTTGGGGATCTCGTGGGCTGCGCTCCTGTTTAGGAGGGGGGGGGGTCTGGGAGCCTTTGCGAAGAGGGGGGAAGTTCCCGGTATTCCCCTCCCCTGGCCAGGTGGGACTTGTTGATAAAGCACAAAAGGCCCCTGATCCCCTTCCCAAGGGAACCCCAGTAGCTTGTTCGCTGCAAGGGACGCGACAGCTCTTCGCTCGCCCCGTGCATCGCCGGGACCCGTGCGAAAGAGAAACGAAGTGAGAGATTCAAACCTACAGTCCCCAAGCACACCTGGGGGAGGCGGGAAGTTTGCTCAACTCCCCAGCCGTGTCCCAGCGAAGGAAGCCTGCTGCTTCTCGGGCTCTGCTGGAATCTTTTGGGAAAACAAACTTCGCTGATCTTGTGATGTATCAGCCTTCAGAGGGGCTAGCGGCGATACTCAGGTTATGTTGATCAGCCCCCAGATCTCTGCTTGTGGAAGTCTCTTCCCTCTTGGGTGTTCGGGGGTCGCTGCTGCTGGAACAGTTTCCCCCCCCCCCCTCTTTTATTGCTCTGTGTATACATCCGCCCGCTCAATGAACACAGACCTAAACAAACCCAGGGCCAGTGGTGGACGAGAACATGCAAGGGGTTTTCCCGGGGAATGGTGGCCGCCCCCTAGCACGTGTTGGTTTATCGGGAGCGAAGGGAACGCAATAAACAGCGGGGATTTTTCTCCCCAGCTCGCGCCACGCTCCCAAGTCGTGGGTGGGCGCCCGTGGAAACGCTGCGGAAGAGACTCGGCAGCTCAGCCCTATCGAAACAGGCGTTCTTTAAAACGCTCCCTTTTGCAGGGACGTGGGGTTGTTTCCCCCGAGTCTTCGTGTCTGGTTTTAGGAGGGATATCCCCCCCCCCCCTGAAAAATATCGACGGTCTTTTTCTAAGCGATTTCCTTATTTTAATAGGATTTTAAACGATCGTTTGTGGGAAAAGATTTTATGTAGGGGATGTCCCGGTTCCGATTACCATTCATAAACTCTGCTCTAATAGAGAGTCCTGTGGCACCTCTAAGACTAACAGATGTTTTGGAACATAAGCTTTCGTGGGTGAATGAAGTGTCTCTGACAAAGTGGGTATTCACCCACGAAAGCTTATGTTCCAATACATGTTAGTCTTAAAGCTGCCACCAGACTCTCTGTTGCTTTTTACAGATCCAGACTAACACAGCTATCCCTCTGATACTCAGCTCTAATAGATTTTTATAATACTCCATTTCCTTTTAGTCTTCCTAACATGGTCAGAAACCTTGTCTGGTGAACTAACTTGTACTAACACGACAATCCCCAGCTCTGAATGCTTCGCCAGTTCCACACTCCACAATAAACACTGATCAGATTCCCAGCTCCGTGACATTGGTGTCAATCCGGAGTGACTACAGAATTAAACCAGTGTTATTGAGGACAGAACCGGTTCCCTTCTCTTGCAGATATTATGTGCGCTCCACAGCACACACGCTACTTCACATCCTGCTGTCCTGTTAGTTTGATAGCAATCTATAAATAAACGAGCAATCCGGTCATTTAACCATGGCATTTCCTCCCACTGTTTACATGACCCGTTTGCAGAAATCTAGAGGGGTGCAACACATGAAAGCGAGGGACTGAGGACACGTAAAACCAGAGCACGGTTGCTGGTTTACACATCAGATGCCAGCAGACGATGGAGCCTGGTCCTTAGCCCATCTTTTCTCTCGTTGTATTGGAAATACTGACTGGGTGCTAAAGTACTAGAGCGGTACGCCAACCTGTCACTCGTGCTTCATTCACCCTTTGTCCTGGGCTGCGCTGAACAGGCTTCCTCTATCCCCCCCAAACGACTCGAGTCCGTCCCCTGCTGGAGAAAGGCGGGAATGGAGCATTATAACACACTGACTGTAGCAATTCTAGAACCGGGTTGTTATGGGGAGAAGAAACTCATGGAGAGGCAGTGCGTGCAGTTTGGTTTGTTATTTAAAATAAGAATATTCTGAAACGAAATTGAATGTTCCTAAATAATGCAATCATAATCAGCCTTTTTTGGTGAGGGGAGACGTGTATAATGGCTAACAATGGATTACGAGGAGTCTACACTTTCAAAATTGCCAGGTAACTTCTCCCTGGGTATAATTAGACCCGGGTATCGCTCTTCTTTCTGCCCATTCACACCTTTCTTTGAATAATAAAGAAATGCAAACATGTTTGCTGCGTGGTAAGCCATTAAAACGTACCCTAACAACACTCATTGTTCATTGGCTTAAAAATAATGACACGCAACTCCAGCTTGGAGCCTCTAAGGTCGTCATTGACTTTTAAAGACAAACAAACAAACACAAACAAAAAGCCCTCACAAAAATCCATTTTGGCTTGCTAAATTATTGCTACAAACACAAATACAGGTGGTTAATAAGAACAAACCAGATTAGAACCTACCAGGGCTTCGTCCCATTTGGTTTTGTTCTAAATGGTTTAATGTGTTTTTCATTTCTTCCAATATGATGCCAAGCGAGGGCTGTTCATATCTCAGTTTCTATCATTTCAGCTTTGGGAAACTATTCCTTGTAGCACGAAGTCTGTTTCTCAATCCCAATTCAATAGGGCTTATCAATTTTCCACCACACAATTCCACTCTTTGGTATTGTTTTATGAAAAAGATATTTACACATACTCCTGGGGCAAAATTTTCTTTTTGTTGAACCTTTCTTACAAAATGAGGAAACTTTTCTGTCCCTAAGTGCGATGACGCTGTGAATTCAGAAACTGTATTATGTAGAACTAATATTCCAACTTCCCAGCGATGGAACTTGAAATAGCAAAGTGTGTGTGTGTTTAATGTGGTAACAATTTCTCAGGAGCCTTTCCATCCTCTCTAGCCACAAATTCATTTGTTTAAGGTTTTTAATATAATACATGGGAAGCTAAATGAATTTCAAATTGTAATGTTTATGGTTAATTTGAAATCTATCACTTGTTAGATAATCCTGTTAGTTGCTTGCAAAAACAAGGGACCCCTTGTTGTATAATCAGTAATTATAACAGGCGTTTTATGTTAAATTATATCTAATAGGCAAGACAAAAAGGGGAATGTATTTTCTGATTGAGTTTTATTCGTCTATAAGAAAGAAAACTCTTGTCTACAGTGAGGAGATTACTGAAATTATCCACCTCGGAAATAAAAGTAATTGGGGATTTTAGACCTGGGGAATTAGGAAGCAAAAATTTGACATTCCTGTAATTTCCTACTAATGAATGTTGCATCCTAAACTCATATTGGCTTTAATAGTATTACAAAGCCTTATGACCATTGGATTGATTCAAATCCTTGGGAGCTCTTTATTCCTGAACACTATCAGGCTCAGGGACTGGGAGTGATCTGTTAATGACACACACAGACATATCAGCCGGATGTGGAGCCCCTCGCTGAAAAGAAGAGCGAGAGCGAGCGCATGGTGTCCCAGGTGGGACGGTGATGGGGGAGGCGGAAGAGTGAATTCATTTTCCCTGGGAGGACTTTTCCAAGCCAGCCTTTATGGGCAGCCATCCTTCTGCAATGGGAGAAGGGTTTAAATAGAGAGCTGCCGGGTGCTGGGTCAAAGTCTGGCTCTGACGAGGTCATCGAGGATGTATTTGTGCTAAGGGACAATCGACCAGCCCCCCACGCGTGTCACCAGGGAGTGGCCGGGGTGCGGGAGGGCGCTGGGGGGACTAAGTTCTCGCCGCCTTGACACCAGCCCATGTTCTCCTGCCTTCCCAGGAGCCAGGCATTTGTTTGGGTGAAGAAGGGGGAGGGGCGGCGGTTGTTGTTGTTATGCCTTGTTGTTGTTACAGTGTTTCTCGTCTCTGGCTGCTGGTCTTTGCCGATTCACTGGCTTTGACTGCAAAGCTGCTGGGAGAAGTGGGGGGAGAGGGAAAGGGAGCGAGACAGAGAAACCCTGCTTCCAGCCCAGTCTTGCAGCCTCCCAGCAGGGCAGGACTGCTATTTTGAAAGCCGGCTCTCCCCTCTGGGGTGCAGGATCTGAGGGTCAAGTGTCACTTCCTCTCTCAGTCAATCTCCAATATTCCTTGTAATGTTTTTAAATGGATGAATTCATTACACGGGGACATGTGAATGGGGCGAGGAATCCATCACAATGTTCAATCAATAGCGTCCACTAATGGTTCATTTTGCACAGTGAAATATGATAGTGTGAGACCGGAAAGAGGAGTGTGGGGGGAGCTAATCAATATTGTTTGGCTTTCCCTCCTCCCGCCCCACCAAAGGTCATTGTAACATGGGGGGTAATAAAGAAATTGTCCTTTTCATTGCCTGGGTGTAAATGTTTTTTACACAAACACTGGGACGTTGGTTACACCAGAAATACTATTTGTAATAACACACCTTGGGCTAAGGGAGACCCCCACTGGAACAGCACATTCGTCTACGATGCCATAGAGCCTGTATTTTGTTTTCAATGAAATAGTCGGAATGGCGATTGAAAAGGCTCCCTTGTGGTGCAGAAGGGCAAACGAATTGCAAAAGGAACATGTTCGCATTTCTGAGTTGAAACCGCTCTAAAGATGCGAAACAAACGGGGTTGCCCGAGGAACTGTGAAGAACGTAGGAGTTGTATCGGAATATTTCGCGAAATATCGTGTGTTGCGATAGTTAAGATCATGCATAGAAACGAGATCCCTCTTTACTTATAGATCAGGTGTTTGGTTGTAATCCTGTCCAGAAAGGTATGCACAGAACACACCGTCATCTCTTAATGAAATAGAAAAAGTGGCGTTAGATGAAGGATAGGTTGCCAAATTGTATCAGACTAGTTCCTCAATCCCCAACTCCTCATTACCTGACTCAGAATTTCTTGTTCTGATCTATTCTGTGGGCTTTAATCAAACAGAACTTTTAATGCCTCCGTTGTTCCTTCTTTGACAGTTTATTTCACCATTTGCTTAATCAAAACATCCAGCATCAGACTAGTCAGTGACACCACAGGGAAGTGCGTGGCCAGTAAAAAAATGCTTTCTTTTAGTGAAAATAAATAAATAAAACTCAATGACACTGGAAACATCAAGACTTGTCATTTCACTTACAGGGTGAACCCAAGCTACCTATAACGAAAAGAAACATGACAATGTCTGTTCAACCAGGAGACTTGGACCGACAGTTTATTAGGTGTGTAAATATCCTTCTACACGTCTAAGGATCTATTTCTACACATTGCAGAAAAAGTGGCATGTGCCTAGACAGTATAAGTAGAAAGTTAACTGTACACGGCCATCTGTTATTCTTACCCTGTCTCCGGACCTAGAGCAACGTGAGATACTGGGAAGATAAAAACCGCCCCCCCCACACACACACACTTTTGTTCAGTACTGGGTTTGGGGGTAAAATGCTTTCCTTCTGGCATCTCAGTTAAGTGTAGGGAATCAGCTGTGTTGTGAAACGCTTAGAACAGATCAGAGTCTGTACTTCACCTTCCAGGAGAACCTTGACAAGAATGCTGAAGGCAACTCAGGAAAAATTCAGATGACTGATGTTGTTGTAGCTACCTGTAGTTTGACTTTGTCAGTGGCTTACTCCCAAAACACCGCTCATGCACTTGTTGTTGTGACCATGGTATGATAACCCTCAATGTTGCAATGCACAGACTGATAAGGGTAAGCTAGCACCTTGAGCCACGCTAAGACATTTAATATCCAAAGAGTTATATTAAACTGTTCCAGGAAGCAGTTTAAAAATGAATGTATTTCGTTTTCAGCTAAATGCAATGTAATAAAGTATTCACTTCAGTACTCAGAGTATTACAGTTAATTATTTGTGGATCAGATCGCCTGGATATACATTATTTATTCTTTCGTATATTGTGGCTTTCTTTAATTCATTGAAAATACAGATAGTCTGTTTCCTAACGTAAAAGAAACCAAAAAAAAAAATCTATTCCTTATACCATTCTCACTAACTTATGTTACATAACTGATCTGTACTAAAGACAATAAATCATTTGTTTAACTATATATGAATTGATCTATATTTATAGTTCTAGTAGTGTATGGTACCTACTGGTAAATTGAAATGCACTTTTCTTTGTAACTTTTTTGTATCTTAACATTATTCTTTCATTAGCTATTCCTAAAAATGTGACAATGTTTAAACGTCAGAGTTATTGTAAATATGTTTAATCAAATAGACCCTTGAGGAAATCTCGCTCTATAAACATACAATCTGGTCCTTTAAACATGTCTACAATCAGAAAATCTAATTAAAAACTAATAGGAGTGCCATGTTTTGTTAATTTTTCTAACTGCCTGTATAAATCGCTGAACCAAGCTTTTTCTACTGCGAAGCAAGTTCATTTCATTTTTTACATATTAGATGGGAGATTTCTCCTGCCTGCCAGCATTTCAAACATGATGTGTCCGAATGGGAAGCAAATGTTGTTTCAGCAGGAAAGTAGTAATAACAAACCCATTTATGCAAGCACATTAGAGCAGGCGGAATCATGCCTGTTAGTTAAAATTTTTGAGCCAGAAAATTAAAAACAAATATTTAACTTTGCAATTTTGAACCCCTGGCTGCAACTGCTGTTAAACTTTTACAATGCATATTCAATGAATTAAACCCAATCTATATACTAGCCCAGGGAAATGGTTTGAATGCAATTAAAAAAAAAATAAGAGTTTGAATCAATTCCTTTCTACAATACGTAGGGGATCCACAAAGGACAATAGCTGATCTGTATGTAACTTTGTCAAGGGGTGACTTGTTCTTTAATAAGCTCAGCGACCGTGTTGAAAACACACAACAACTGAATTTGTTTGAGGATGTTGTATTTCATCGTCGTTTAATGGGTTTTCACGAGGGTACGACGGAACGGAGTGTAAGACGGAGGGTCGCGTAGGCGCACGGAGGTTTTGTTCGCGAAGGAAGCGTTATGCCCAGGAAAGGGGAGCAATAAAACCATTGCTCGGCAGAGAAGTGTACATTATCTGCCCTCACTGGTGCTTGATTGTGACTATTCCTAGATCGACTCGTTCTTATTACATAGACACGCACTGATCGTAATCCCCACTGATAATTTTTCTCTGCGCCAAGGACACTGACGGGCTGGATCACAGCTGGAAAAGAGCAAGATTGCTAGAATCCAGTTGGAGTCAACTACAAACCCACACCCAGGCTGCCCGCGCAAAAATAATACAAAAAGGGAAGTGGGGCGCCACGTTCCTTCCTTTCTGGGCTAACTTTACAAGCTCCATGTTTGTCCTTTTCCCGTTTGCGCCGCCTGGAAGTGTAATGTGCTTTCAAAACCAAACATGCCTCTTTAGAGTCATTTAGTGGGTCAAAATTATGGTTATTTTTCGGGGTTTTTAAAAAATCTATATCTTGATTTCCCTCAAACTAAACTGAAGAGGGCACCGTTTGGTTTTAGGGAAATCTAAATAAAGATTTTCTTTTTATTGCAGAACAATAGTTATAATTTTGACCCATGTTTCCTGCCATTTTTTTCACTCATAACTGTGAGGGTGTTTTTTTTAACCCAATCGGTAAAAGAATAATGAAATCTGCTCTTATTTTCTTAGCCCTGTCCATCTGCTGACCAACCGTACTGGAATCGGATTAGTCAGGATTCGAATCACAGAAAGGATTCTTCTGTTCCTTTCTTTGTTCTAGTAATATCAGTTTCCAGGCCAATAACGCATAGCTGGGGGTGGGAGAGGCCGACTGGACTTTGGGCCTACCAGAACCTGCCTGATGCCGGGAATCTCAATTCTTGTGTTTAAAAAAAGAGAAAAAAAACAGGACAGTGTCTTCCACAAACTATGGGAGAGGACTGCAAATCTCCTGTACAATAATGATTTATCCATAAGCACATCATCACCTTGCGATTCCGATGAGCCTTGGTGTTTGTATAGAAGTGCAGAATGGGCATGTACCCAGTAGTGCAGATATATGTGCAGATATGTTCATTTTAACATATGTAGAATGATGTACATGTATTTGTATGTAAGCTGTATTGAACTATCGCAGTTCGGAGCCAGTGTCATGATAGACAGACAGACAGATAAATAGATTCGTTTGTCGTGTTTATTTAGTGTTCATAGATAGGTATACCGTATAACGAAATGATCAATCTTCATGATTTCTGCTTTACCCCCGCGGTTTTTAAGAACTCTACCCAGCCCATCTCAGTTCTCCACCAGTAGCTGAGACCTGGCAGGTCTTCGCATATGTAACACTAGGCTCAGGTAGGGTATTGTGACTGTTAGCTGCGGCTGCGATAGAGACACACGTCAATCACTGACCCCTAGTTGGACTGACAGACAAATATCCGGCCAGGCCGGGTTGCCCACAGCCAGCTCTGACACTTGCCCCAGCTCCTGCAATGTGCAAACTCCCAGGGATATAGAAGCTGAGAGCAGAGAAAATTAAAATGTCACAAATAGTATTGAACTTGGAGCCAGATAGCAGAGACGTGACTGAAGCTAAAGCTCCTCAAGGATTTTCTGGCTTAAAGATACAGGTATCTCCGCAAAGTGGACCAGAGAGATGCGAGCCCTTACTCCAAACCTTGCCTGAAGAAATGTAAAACTTTAAAATAAAATTAAAATGCCAGGCAAGCAGTGCAGGTCAATGGATTAAAGTGGCCCCAGATTTGCTCCCGCCCAGGCAGAGCAGGGAGGTGGGTGAAGGTGTAATAATACAAATCCCCAGCATTGTGCCAAGTGATTATTGATTTATTTTTACAAGAAGCGATCAAGCGTGAGTTTGCAAACTAAGTCCGTTATAAAAATGAAATCAGCAAGAGTTGGTGGGGAAAGAAAAAGAGGCATCACCTTGCTTGACTTCTATAGGTCGTGCCAGGTAAAATCAAAATGGAAAAGACTTTTCTTTCCTTGGCCCTGATGAGTTTCGACTAAGCTAATTACAAAGGGGCCCACCAGCGACAGTGCACGAGCTACACCAGGCATAGCACAGCAGCACAAACTGAACACATTCTGACAACAATTAAATGGTAGAAAGTAAATACAAAACAATCTGCAGCTCACAGCACATTCCTTTGATCAGCTTCGAAGCAATCTTGTTTGCATTTAAATCATGCAATCTACACTCTCTGTGTACATATCATTCCTTGTTGTTAATGTATCTTCTTCCCTGCCACATTTTTTCTACTTGACAATCTACCCTGTAAACGTTTTCAAGTTGACAGGGCTGGTAGCACACCAAAGCAGTGAGGTTACAGCAGGATTCACACAAGCACACCAGGTTTTACCTGCAACCTAAAACAAGCTTCTAGTGATCACTACTAAATACAGTGTTTTAGAAAAGGTTATCAATGCTATTCACTGAACGTCACTTATTTAAGTGGGTAGTTTATCTGCGTCAGTTATTATTGTTGATTTTTCTCTTGTCACTATTTTATTAGTGTGTACATTTCATGCGAGGTAACATTCTGGTTACTCTTAGATCTTGAAAAACTTAAAGCCCAGTTACTCCTGCTACCTAAGGCTTCAACTTTCTTGAATCTTTGTTGTTCATTATAAATCATTGTTTAAATTTCCCTTACATAAAACGATTTGTTCAATACAATGGTATACGCTGTCTGCTGAAGCCGAGAACCTGGGCAAGAAGAAAATAAAAAGGCCGAATAAATAACATTCCTTTCATAGTAACCAAACTGGTACTTTGTTGCCTTTTTTCACCCAGACAATCCGTTAGTTAACTGCGCTGAAGCTCTTAGGGTTTTTTTTTTTATGGAGGGGGGTTGGTTTTAGAGGTTTTTTTTTTAAAAAACTTTTGTTTGGAGTTTTTTTGTTTGTTTGCTTTTTGTTTAAAAAAGGGAATGGCAGCTGTAAAAGCATGGTTCATTTATTTATTTTTTTGGTAATTGCTCTTCCTGTCCTTACATCGAGGGAACGCCAGGGGGCAAGAGGCGTTAACAAAGGCCTAGAGAACCGAAGCCTGGTTTTTCTTCATCAAATAGGTTATTACACATTACAGTGGTAGAAGTCGTTTTTGCAAGGTTATATACGTTCCAAAATTCCACACAAAAATCTTATCGAATCGTGCACCTCTTGGGCCCAACAAACACTGTCTGACAAATAAAACAACCAGGCAGAAACAAGATTTAAAATAAAGGTAAAGAATGGCACGCATTATTTAACCTAGCCATTAATCCTACTTACCTTGCTTATATTTTGGCCTAATCCTATTTTCTCCATGCATTCTAATGACTGTGAAATGACATATTTTGTTCTTCTGGCGGCCGTTTTACGTGACAAATATATTGTTTGCGCTTTTCCTTTCGCCAGAGGTAGAGAAGCTGGGATGTGTTCCTAGGGCAATGTCGGTGCAAACTGGACGCCTTAGAAGTTATACAGGCTGCCAGGCTAGACAGATTCCAAATGAAACCACTCAAGGGAAACTTCACTGGAGACAAAACCACATTCAATTTCCTGACTCCTACTTTCCTCCCGGCGTTATTTATTTGGGCAATCGTACATTAAATAAATGAAATAGTCAATTAAATACCCTTCACACCAGCTCATAAGATTCTTTCAGGATCCTTTTTTATTTTGTTGCTTAAATAAACTATTTGGGAGACGATTATATATATATATACATGTCTCCAAGTCTGGCTTGGCACCTGGTGCATTACATTGCTTGTGAATTTTGCGGACCGTTTATGCCATTAAGGCAAAGTATTGCTTATATCTTTCATCTTTTTCACACCTTCCCCTTTTCCAGTCCCCCCCCAATGTCTGAGAGTTGGGGTGTGCACCCCTATCAGAGATTTCACTGGAGACAGAGACAAACCTTTTCAAATAACAACCAGATGGCAAAATACCATGCTCACCCCTCCCACACCCCCAAGAGCAACGTCTGTAATACTTCTTCTGCCTGGCATTTCATTTCATTATTTATTTCTCACAAATCCGTAGGCTGTGTATCATCTCTCTTTGAAATGCCATGAACTTGGTGTTTTAAATCGAACCAGCCTGTTGTTGTTTTTTTTTAGTTGCAAAACAATGGAGATTGTCAACGGGCCCTGGGCTGGCTTTTCTGCGTGCTCACAAAGCGTTAAAGCTTTATCGAACAAAACGGCTCTGTCTGACCCCTGCCAGACAAAAGGCAACTTCCATTTTCTTCCACAGAAAGAGGGGCCGGAGACAGAGAGCAAATGTACAGTACTAAGTGAGGGCGCATGAAAGCCCCTCTCAGGGATGGCGGAAGAGCCTTACCAGCCCCAGGTCAGGGCTTCAAGGTGGGGGGCTTTTTATTTTACAGCAGAGCGCACGAGACCAAGCCCGGGTTTAAACTCTGTTGTGACTCTAGGGAAGCTACCTGGCTCCTTCTCCTCCCCCAGTCCTAGAACCGGGCCAAGGCTGCCTCAGAGCTACAAACCTTATTAGTTCCGGAGTCTTTAACTTCGTCTAGTTCGCTGATGTAATTGGCCTAATTAAGGGCAGTGAACATGGCGCCAAAGCAAAGTACCCCCTGAAACTGACAGCTCCGCACGCCAGCACCTGGTCCGCTGGTTTGCGTGCAGACCGAACCTGCCTTTTCATCCCTTCCTAGCGGCTCCCACCCAGAGTAAAGGGGCCGGCCGGGGTCCCCCAGCGTCCCGCGGGGATTCCTGGACACTCGTCTCCCTGGAGTCCGTCCCAGGCGGCTTGCCCTTAGGGTGGGGGTAGGTGTGGACGCGTTTCTCTGCGATGTGTCACTTACAGGGGCTGATGGACTTAGCGCCTCGATGTGTGTGTGATGTATGGTACAGGATCCTGTCACTTCCCTCCTACCGGGCACCGGCCCCCCGCGAAAGGACTTTCTCCCCTAACATAGGTGCCGCCACAGTGCCCCTGGAGCCCGCTTCTGTCTGTTACATCCCCGGGGCTGTATTTTAGGGGAGATCGTGTTTCCTTAGGCTGATAATCAGGTAACGATACAAATGAAGGGAAATAATGGTGTGTGTGTGTGTGAAGATAGATCTGTGCAATGTCTGGGAACATTTTGTCACCACGAATATCCTCACACCGTGTCACACCACACACACAGAGTTTGGCTTGCTCTCACACGCAGCGCAAAGTATAACAACACACACACACACACCCCTGCACGGTGTCTCTCACACACCGCGTGTCAGAGGGGCTGGGCGGGCGCGTGTTGTTTTTTTTTTATAATGGAGATATTTCATCTCCTAGAACTGGAAGGGACCTTGAAAGGTCATCGAGTCCAGCCCCCTGCCTTCACTAGCAGGACCAAGTACTGATTTTTGCTTCAGATCCCCAAGTGGCCCCCTCAGGGATTGAACTCACAACCCTGGGTTTAGCAGGCCAATGAACAAACCACTGAGCTATCCCTCCCCCTTGGGTCGCACCTGAGCTATGCCTGCCATGTGCCCGGGCCCCGGGGCGGGGAGCTCTGTGCTGTCTGCACAGAGCCGGCTGGCCGCCCCGGCCCTGGGGCTCACTTCCCACTTACTGACCCGTGCAGGGCCCCAGATGATCAGCAGCAGAGATACTCCCCGCGCCCTTTGCGGCTCAGCTCCACAAAGCTGGCACAAGGTCAGCAGGGCGAAAGCCACCGCCGCCACCTCGCCCCAGCGCCGGCGGCCCCGGGCCAGGCGAGGTAAGTGGGGCCCCTAGCACAGAGGCAGATCCCACTCGAGAAGCCCTATGCTGCCGCGTGGTGGTGGTTCTTTAACAGACAGGTGCAGGACATCAGCAGGCTCTGACCCCTGGGGCGGGGCTGAGCCCAACCTTGCCCCCCCCTCCCCGCGGCCGCTCCTGTCTGTTTTCTGGGGATGACCCCAAATCCGCACAGCAGAACATTGCACTTTTTGTTACTCTCACGTAGCAACAGCAACCACGCAGCGCGGTTTTCACTCGCTTGCGGAGTGTGCGCCGGCCGGCGGGAGGCTGCTTATGCTGGGAGATCTGCCGGGGTGGATAGATGCTCTCACATTCTGATCACTTAACACTGCGATCAGGTAGGTCATTGCAGTCTAGAGGGATCTAAGTGCGGTGGTTTTGTGATTGTGCCTGTTATAATGCAAAGGACCCTCCCAGGTTTAAAAAAAAATTGACTCAGCGCACCTTTCGCTGCAGAGTGGATCTGTAATAGTTATAAAACTGGTGTCTTTTACCAATGTCTCATAAAACAAGAACTAGGGGGTCACCAAATGAAATTAATAGGCAGAAGGTTTAAAACAAACAAAAGGAAGTATTTCTTCACACAGCGCACAGTCAACCTGTGGAACTCCCTTGCCAGAGAATGTTGTGAAGGCCAAAACTATAACAGGGTTCAAAAAAGAACTAGATCGATTCATGGTGGATAGGTCCATCAATGGCTATTAGCCAGGATGGGCAGGAATGGTGTCCCTAGCCTCTGCCAGAAACTGGGAGTGGACAACAGGGGATGGATCACTTGATGATTACCTGTTCTGTTCATTCCCTCTGGGGCACCTGGCATTGGCCACCGTCTGAAGATGGAATACTGGGCTAGATGGACCTGTGGTCTAACCCAATATGGCCGCTCTTATGTTCTTATAATTTAAGTTACTTGTCCCGGTTATTTCTGTTTCATTCTTAGTGCTATGTTTGTTTCTACACAGTTCAGAGAGGGAGGGTTTCTTTTTGATTTTTAATTGGTGGAGGGATAAGGAATTTAGTGCATAACAACTGTCTCTATAATGAATCTCTATAATTCGATTTAATGTTTAGGAAAGGGGAACTATCTAAACAGAGATTATTTCCACTGGAAGAATTTATGGCTAATTCTTGGTGGTTGGTTTACAGTCTTTAAAAGGCAAAGGGGGGCAGGGGGACAGCATGGTAGTGTTGATGTAGTGGGACAGGAGTTTCCCCACCTGTGTTCTCCACCGCTACTTTCAGGTCTTGTAAACAACTTATGGGAAAGGTGACCTAACAGCTTACTAGCAGCAGGTCAACACCCCTGGCACCAAAAGCCACCGAGCAGCAGGGTATCCCGTCCTCCCCCGACACACACAGCTCTCACACGTCCAAGTAGATAGCTCGTAAAAAGTTGCCTGTAGATCTCACTTCAGCAGCTCCACCCCAGCAACTTCCCAGCCGCCAGCCAGGCTTCCTAAGGCTGTTCATAAAGCAAAGCAATGGGGCGGGAAACAAGCAAATAACAATAAAAACCAAACGAAAGCAGTGAGACAGGCAAGCGCGCGCCACAGGTGATTCTTTCTTCTCGAGCCACTACAAACAGGCGCCGGCTGCACGCTCGGTGTAACTGGCAGATCAAAACACAGAAGTAAATACCTGGGGCTGGAAATAGTCTCCTGCCAGAGGAGGCCCAGCTCCTGACACATACAATAATAACAGCCTGCACGGGCTAGGACCGGAGCAATCCTGCAGTGTGGCTGGGGCTTAGTCCTAGTCTTTGCACAGTCACCCCCGATTCCCATTGAGTCTCTGGGATACAAAACTCGGGTGCCATCTCCCCGATTGGTGGGGGGAGGGCGGGGCTGCACTTCCTCACTCCACTGCGGGTGCCAAGGGCGGGGGGATCAGTCTGGGTCGCCGTCAACCCCCGTCCCCCAACACACACCCATCCCTGGAGCAAAAGAATTTCCTCCGTCCCTGTAAATGGGGGTGGTGGCTGCTGAGTCCTCCCCTGGGTGGGGTAGAGTCAGCGGCCCAGGGAAGCCAAGACAGTGGAGTTGGTGACTGTGGAGGGCAGGAGGGGATCTCTTCCCTTTGGGCTTAGCCAGTAGTCAGCCAGGGGCTCCAAACCTTTCTGTGCTATTACCCCACAGGTGGCTGCAGGGCCACCCAGAGGATTCAGGGGGCCTGGGGAAAAGCAATTTTGGGGGCACCTTACATAAAAAAAAGTTGCAATACTGTAGAATACTATATTCTCATAGGGGCCCCTGTGGGGCCTGGGGCAAATTGCCCCACTTGCCCCCCACCCCCATCTGGGCAGTCCTGGGAGGCTGGAGTTCAGCATTAGGAGTTGGGTCTGTAACATGCCTTCCCCTCCTGCTGCTCTCACTCCATCACCTCTGTTTGACACAGCCGCACAAGCAACACCCCTCCCCTCCCGACAGGGGGTGCAGTGCCTCATAATCTCCCCTCCCCTTTCCAGCCAGGGTGGATAACAAGGGGTGATATTTTTTAATGGATTTTTTTAAAATTAAATTTGAACTTGACAACCTATGCTAAGGCCTAAACTCATTATAATCTACTCAAATAATCTCTGTTAAATACAAAACGTGATATTAAGCAGTATTTGTTTGCTGTCAAGTTTTAAAGAAAGTCTAATCCCTCAACTGGTGGAAGTCACTGGCTAGGCACCTGGAACCAGAGTCTGTTGATGTGCTAAATTAGCTTTTCGCAGCGATAGCCTCTTCTGCAGGTGCAGAGAGAATATTTTCTTAACTTCAGTTTATGCAACTAGATCAGTTCAATAACTAATTCATTCACACTTAAAAAATCAATTAGGAGTTGAAAAAGCAGGAAAGCTTGTTTTCCTCTTCCAAACTATGAATAATAAAAATTTGGTGTGTGAGGACCAGATCTACTAATTCTAAAATCTTGAAGGACATGATGACCAGAAACAATCCCTTCAATTCCCTAATGACAGACACTTCCTTTGTTTAATAAATCAGTTATTTTTAATTGCAAAACATGTTTTGATAACTTTTTGCTAAACTTATTTTTCCTTATGTTTTCAGCACATCTAAGGTACTTCTATTTAAAAATTAAAACAATTAAAATGATGGTTTTGTGTACTTCAATTTAATTTGAATTGGCACCCAATCAGAGCCTGATACAAATTGCAAGTAACAAATTAATGATCATCTAGTAAATAAGAAATGTTCTAAAATAATAAAAAATGTAAACATTAAGAATCTGAATAAATGTATATTAAGCCACATAATCTCTTAAATAAATATGTATAGATATAGCCTATCTTCCTGGTTAGCAAAAAAGTACCAAATTTAGTTTAGAGGCTCTATTTAGTTGCAAATCAACAAGTTTTAATGATTACCAACCAACTAAAAGCAATCACTCTTTAGCAAAATAACTAGTACAAATGGAAAACACGACTAAAATCAATGATTTAAATTAAGGTTCCCGGCTATGATTTAAATCAGAATTAAAATCTGGGATTTAAATCAATCCACCGTTTCTAGCTCTAAGCCCCAGCGATACATTGCCCCTTAGCTGAGCAGCCTAGGAATTCATGGCTCCATCAGCCTTCCACACAACTCTGAGCCCCAAGGCATTCCCCAAATAGCTCCAGAGATGCACATGGGACCACATAAACCCAAGCCCACTGCCCACAAATCAATCTGCCTATCTATGTATCTATCTTAGGTTCTTATATGGCCCCCATTACTGTAGTAACTGAGTGCCTCACAATGGTTAATGTAAATATCCTCACCACACCCCTGCAAGGTAGAGAAGTATTATTATCCCTGTTTGCAGAAGGGTAACTAAGGGCTGCCCAAGGTCACACTGCTTGCCAGCCTCAAAGCTCTGGGATGCATTGCCCCATGCACTGTTACAAGGCATCCGCCAGCCCTGAGCTCTGGGGGATGCTTTGTACTGTAACCCTCAACCCCACCCCTAAATCCCATAAATCCGTTCGTACTGCAGCAGGTCCCAGAATGCACTGCTGTATGAGCATCAACCCCAGACCTGGGCATGCTTCCCTCTGAATCCAATCCAGCACTGTGCTGCAAGAGATGCTATTTTTAGATGACATCAAACCTGGTGATTAAAGATCCCACTTGAAACTTCTCTGTCCGGTTACATTCTGCCTACCGAAACTGCCTTTGCTGGGCAGACTTCATTGGATAGTACTATTCTCCACAAACTGCCCTTAGCTGTTCTGTAGTGTTGGTGTGCACTGTAAAAGAGGCTGCCTTAGAGGTGGCCGTATTTTATGAATGGACAGATGTATCCTTGTAGAGAGATTGTAAAATGTCTCTAGTGCTTTGTGATCTTTGGCTGGAAAGTGCTATGCATTTTGTTATTAGATTAGCAATCTTGGATCAAATCCTGCAATTCCTGCACATGCAAAAAATCTCAGGGACACATTCAGCTGCAACTGCATTGACTTCAGTGGGGCTTCTCAGATTTCAAAGGGAGATGAATTTGGCCCCCCATTAATGTCAATGGGAGTTTTGCATGACAAAATCAATGGTATTTGGCCTGTTATTATTTTCCTTCCTTTGGAATTACCTCAATTTTTGTCATCCTCTATAGACATTGGGCCAAATCTTGCCTTTAGCTAGACCTGTAACTCCTTGTGCTTCCCCAGGCTTAATTGAGAGTAGACCTTGTCCTGTTGTCTGTACACATTAGACTGATTATATTCAGCATTGACAAACAATGCTTCACTAGATTAACTGTATTATTTTATTGCCGATATCCATATTGATTTTCAATCCCGCTCATGCAATGTTCATTTCCAACTATTAAACTGCTCCCCTCGGGTGAGTGCTTAGTGCATATACTGCAACCATAGCACCTATCTGCTCTGTGTTCAGGATCCTGGGCTCAGTGGGCAGAGGGTGGAGGGGGGCTGTGTGGAGGACCACAGATCTGGAGAAGGAGGAAGTTGTGTGGACTCAGTCAACATTTTTCACAGAAGAGAATTCCCATTTTTTTGACCAGCCCTACTCCATCACTCAGGCAAAGAGTCCTACTGATGTCAAAGGCCCCGTATATGGTAGTGAAGTATTCTTATCATTGGTCTGCTTTTTAAATAGCTTTTAATCAAAAGTTTCCTAGCCCCCGGGTGAGGCACCATCTTATTGCATGGAGCTGACATATGTTCCAGTGATAAATAACATTGAACCAGATCACAGCCCCTAGATCTGCATGTAGATTTGCCCCCTTTCATGTGGAAGGAGGGCTCAGCTGCCTCTGTGATACTGTCTCTCCCCAGCAACCATGGATCCCTGTCCACACATTCCCACTCCATGCTTGGGAAGAGTATAGAATCAACAGGCCAGGGGGGAGGAGTGAGCAGACCAGGGAGTGATGGAGGGCCAGGCTGTACTATCTTTCCAAGAAATGCCCCTGCATACTAAGATCCCATGGGAGACTGTTTGCACCAGAGCTTATGTGGACACTCAGGGCCTTTGCACATGTGGTTTTGGCTTCCTTTGGTTCCTTCAGAGTCTGCCAGATTTGGGAATGAACCCAATGGCCTTTTACAGGGAGGGCAAACTCCATCCCTCAATGGGATGGTGTGGGCAATCTTCATGAGAGGATCCTCATGGAGAATTCCCTTTCCAGAGCCCTCTACTATGAGATGATCTGTGCCATGGGAAATCAGTCCAGTTACACTTCCTTAGTCTATCATATGTAAAATACTGCAGCATCAAATCCCCTATAGAAATCTTGCTCACCTCCATTTAGAAAGGTTGAAAGAACTGTCAAACACAACTCTGATGGAGAAAATAACTTTACGTGGGTGAGAAATGAGGAAAATTCTTTAAAATCTGATACTACCTGGATGAATTAATGGCTCTCAGGTGATGTCCTCACTAAACATATATTTTAGCTTGCATTTATAACTCATATGCACAGATCTCACAGTTGGCATGTGACACTGCTTGTGTCAACATTAAGAAAATGAGCAAAGAAACCCAAACCATAAAGCAATAGACGTGTATGTTTGCATTGCTTTGCAATAATGACGGTCGGGGACAGCTGTCTAAGGTATGGTCCCATTACCATAGTCACTGAGCATCTCAGTCTTGTTATCTTCACAGCAGCCCTGTGAGGTAGTGAAGTATTATCCCCATTTTTCAGATAAGAAACTGAGACACAGAGAAACTAAGGGCTAGATTCACAAAGAAGCCTAGGCAGTGTCACCACACCAGCGTTTAGATGCCTCAGCAATCACTGCGATTCACACAGCCTGAGTTTGGTGTCTAGGCTCCCTATATAGCGAAAGGGGAAAGACAACTGCCTCAGAATGAGATTGACAAAAGCCAGCATGCTAGGAGGTTCCTGGCCTAAGCTAGACAATGGGAGACCCCACCCCCTCTCAGAGATAGGAACCTCCCTCTGCTTGGATTTCTGAGCAGCAAACCCTCTTTTGGTGTTAGGCATCTGTGCCGATTTAGCAATAAGACCAGCGGCACAGGACCATGCCTCCCTCCCATAACTTTTGGCTCAGTGATTAGGGCATCAGCTGGGATGTGGGAGACCCCCCCAGTTCAAGTCCTCCCTCCACCAGGAGGAGCAGGGATTTCGTCTAACCACTGAGCTGAGGGATAGTCTGCTCTGAGGTCTGTCTCCTGTTGTTTGACTGTGAATGAATAACAGACAAATTATTGGGCCAGATAGCGCATGGATGAGATTGACTCTGTAGCCTAGAAGTTAGAGCCCTCACCTGAGGCGTGGGTAGGGTGACCAGATGTCCCGATTTTATAGGGACAGTCCCGATTTTGGGGTCTTTTTCTTATATAGGCTCCTATTACCCCCCAAACCCTGTCCCGATTTTTCACACTTGCTATCTGGTCACCCTAGGCGTGGGAGACCCCGGATCCAGTCCTCCTGCTTTAATGAAGTTCTTAATTATTTATCCATTATTTATCTAGCTTCAACTGGAGAGACTGAGGGAGCCCACATCAGAATATCCCCATATCCCAGTGGAGAGGCACTGACTTTGTGATTTGCCAGGAGGTGCTCCATCCATGCTCCGCCCCAGGCCCTGCCCCCACTCCATCCCTTCCCCCTAATCCCTGACCTTCCTCTTTCCATCCCATTCTGTTCCCTCCCCCGAGTGTGTCCCCCCCCAGCACCTCCCATGCTGCTGAACAGCTGATCACCGGCGGGCAGGAGGTGCTGGGGGGAAGAGGGAGGAGCTGATTGGCAGGACTGGTGGTGGGAGCTGAGCACCCACTATTTTTTTTTCCATGGGTGCTCCAGCCCTGGAGAACCCACGAAGTCGGCAGCTATGGCCCAGTGGTTAGGCACTCCTGAGAGGTGGAGGACCCAAGGTCAGCCCCAAGGCTAAAAGTTATGAGGGAGGTCTTCATCTTCCTCTCTCCCGCTGACATTTTGTATAAGCTCACCTATAGGGAACTGAGCCGGTAGGTGAGCTTAGAGCACCCTTACCGAATTGGGCCCCACTGATGACTTAGATGGAGGACAACCTATCTTTCCCCAGATCGTGACTCGCTTTGGGGTTAGGTATCCATATGCCTGGCAGGGGGTTGCAGTGCACATGCCCAAAGGCAGCAGCATGGGCCTCTAGGGAACTTTTAGGTGCCGAGCAATTTTAGGCACTTACAGAGTTCAGGGGCAGCTGAGCAGGGGCTCTGTGATTCCCATGAGGCCTGATTCTGGGATTTAGGCACCTAAGGCATTTTGTGAATCTAGCCCAAAGTCACACTGCAAATCTGTGGCCAAAGCAGGAATTGAATCCCCATCTCACAAGACTCAGCTGAGCACCCTAAGCATGGGACCATACTTCTTCTGTACCATTTTAAGCAGCTACCCAGTCTCTCTCTCTTTTTTTTTTATTGGTTTTGTATTTTCCTTGTAAAATGAACAGAAGAACAATAAAAGAATACAAAATAATAGCTCATTCAAGTTCCTCCTGAACAATTGATTCTTATGTGATTTCTACTGGCAGTAAATTGATAATACATTTCATTTTTTTTAAATGTTTTTACTAATGAATCTCCAAGTTATTCCCTCTGGATTTCATGTCTTAGTGTTTGTCTTTACATATAAGCTCTTTGGGTCAGGGACTATCTTTATTTTGTGCCTACATAAAGGCCCAAGCACGTGGTCAGGGCTAAATAAATAATAATTGAAACAAGTATAATATTGTGCCCACAGCGTATATGAAAATATGTCCTTCTTAATTTCTGGAAATATGTATTTCCTTTTATTTAGGTTAGGTTTAAAATCATATACTGTAATATTTTAAACACAAACATCCTGGCCTGTGTTACCAATAACATCTCAGACAATAAAAACTGTAAGAATGTTAAAATCTAATTTATTTGTCACTATCTATCCCATTAGTTTATTTTTCTATCTTGTAAAAAATATTACATTTATTGTAGAAAATAGTTTTGCTTATAGTTAAGGCTACGATTTAGTCAGGAATATTTATCGGAAAAGTTATGGACAGGTCACGAGCAATAAACAAAAATTCATGGTCTGTGACCTTTCCATGACTTTCACTATAAATATCCCTGACTAAGGGTACGTCTATACTTACCTCCGGGTTCGGTGGTAAGCAATTGATCTTTTGGGATCGATTTATCGCTTCTTGTCTAGATGCGATAAATCGATCCCGGAAGTGCTTGCCGTCAACACCGGTACTCCTGCTCCGCGAGAGGACTACGCGGAGTCGACGGGGGAGCCTGCCTGCCACGTGTGGACCCACTGCAAGTACCTTGTAGTTCGAACTAAGATACTTCGACTTCAGCTACGTTATTCACGTAGATGAAGTTGCGTATCTTAGTTCGAACTGGGGGGTTAGTGTGGACCAGCCCTAAATCTTGGGGGGTGGGGGTGAGGGAGTGTCACTGCTGGGGGTTGCCCCAGAGGAATGCTGCTGGAGGGTGTCTGAGGGAGGGCTGCTGCTAGAGGGTGCATCTGAGCGGGGCCTCTGCTGGGGCCGGGGATGTGCTCCAGAGGCCAGTGACCCCAGCTGCCCTGGGCTACCTGAAAAGTGGCTGGTGTGGCCGACTGTGGGGCTGCCCAAGTGGCTGGCTGCAGAGCTGCTCCAGCACCGGTTGGTGTGGCTGTCCCCAGGGCCAGCTGCTTGGGCAGTCCTGGAGTCAGCTACACCGGCCGCTGCAGAAGTCACAGAGGTCGCAGAAAGTCACCGAGTCTGTGACTTCTGTGACAAACACGGAGCCTTACTTATAGTTAGTTTCCCTCCCTGGTTCTCATGTGCTGGCCTGATGCTGTAGTGTCTGGGCTGCAGGGGGATGTTTAAATCCAAACCAATAAACATTTGCCATCAAAATTTTATAAAGTCATGAAAAAATTTGTTACCAACTGTCTTGGATGGTTTGAACACAACAAATCCTCTATCTTGGCAGGGGGTTAGACAAGATGACCCTTGTGGTCCCTTCTAACCCTGTGATTCTATGATCAATTGTTTGTTAAATAAACAAACTTAAATTTTGACCCAAAGCTACCAGGCAGCGTCCCTTTACTTTTGCCAGGCTATTTGGGAAGCCTCATGCCATAAACCTGGATTCATCATGAAGTTGGGGCACTCACAATGTACTAAATACTCTCATTTATGGATATAGGGGTTTAAAAATAAAAGCGCTTGACCGTGAGCAGTCAGTAGGAGTTAAAGATTCCTAGCACATTGAAGGAAAACATTCAGTAATTTCTCTCCTTATTGCTATTGTAGTACTTAAGAGCTCCAGTCACAGTGCTCGGCACTGTACGAACACAAAACCAAAAGATAGTCCCTGCCCCAAAGGGATTACAATCTAAGAATAAGACAAGAGACAACAGATGGATACAGACAGATTGATTGTGGATTACAAGAAACAATGAGACAATATTCTTTAAACCAAGATTTGACGACTTCTGTAACTCAGCCAGAGGTTATGGGTCTAGTACAGGAGTGGGTGTGCATAGTTCTATGGCCTGAAATGTGTAGGATGTCCAACTAGGGTATCATGATGGTCCTTTCTGGCCTTTGAGCCTTAAAAAAAAATATGAATCCGAATGCCAGGGAACAGCCTCAACATCCCGCGGCCTCGCAGTTCTCAGGTTTTTCTGTAGGCATCACAGCAAAGAAGCGTTCTAAGGAGAGGTCTGAAGGAGACCAATGAAGTGGCATTATGGGTGTTTCTGGGGAGCACCTCCAAAGCATGAGAGGCAGCGTGGGAGAAAGCACAAAGGTGCTTGTTTGAAAACTTCCCTTCGTTTGCCTCATGTGATTGGGCCCAAGCTTGTCAAAATCAAAGTCTGTGTACACCGGAGTTGCAGTTTTGTTACCAGAAGGACTGGTTCTTCACTCTGCAACACCAGTCCTATGTCAGCGTTACTCCACAACAGCTAACAGACCAGCATAAACCCGCTGTAACAGAGGGAAGAATCAGCTTCCTAAAGTTTCAAGCAGTGGTTACACTGGCGAGAAAGCGCTCACCTTGAAAAGGCTGGCAAGGCAGGGCTCTCTTTTATTGTTCAGTGTTCGAATCAAAGCCTAAGGAACACCACAAAACATTTCCTGGGCAGAGGAACTCAGAGTTCAGAATGAATTTGTTTCAGTTGCGCTCACACACCTTCTGCATTCACTTTCTACGAACACTTCAGTGATCACATTTTAATCACAGAAATGCTCACAAAAAGTGAATTTGGAGAACTAGTACGGGGGTGTATCTGATTTGCTTGACACAGCAAGGATAAGGGTCCCAAAACTCTGAAACAGAGACAATTGGACAAGTCATTCAAAGGTCTGTCTGCATCTTTCACAGCTGGGACTCTACATTCATGTGGAGTTACAGGGCTTGGTTCTCTTCTCACACAGTGAAATTCCATTGAAGTGTATGGAATAACTCCTGATTTATAGGGGAAGCAGGCATGCTTTGTGTAACTAGGACAAGAGAAAATTATATCTCAGTTCCGCACCCAGCCAGTAAATCTCACAGTAGCCTGAGTTTTTTTTTAGGAAAGATGCCTTGGGCAAGGCTTGTGTGGCCCAGAAAGGAAAAAAAGTTTAAAATTCCCCTATCCTGCTTATC